>NC_136928.1:73444477-75891737 GCF_949752795.1 Hyperoodon ampullatus
CTACAGTGTCTGAATTTCCTCTCATTTCAGTCCCATTTTATCTCATTTAACTCACAGCAGTGCTGTGAATTAAAGATTTCCATCATGCCCGTTTCACCAATGAGAAAACCAAGGCTCAAAGAGATAGCACCCACTTTTTCATGCCCTGAGTCTGGCACCACCTCCTCCTGGAAGAACCCCTGTATGCCTCAACCTCTGGCTGAGTTGGTTATATTATGCCCTTCTCCATGCACCCTGGGCCTGTACTCGTTTGGACATCTCCAACTGTCCTGAGTGGTATGTGAGCCCCGCCAGGGACGCCTTCTGCATCCCCAGGGCCTGGAGAGGTCACAGGCCCAGGGCGGTGCCCAGGAGAATTTTCTGAGTGACAAATGAGGTGGTGGTCTTGCTAGATTTGGGGTGCTCAGCCCCCTGGAGCACTAGAGCATCACTACAGAGGACAGGGACAAATCAGCAGGTCCCCAGAAGACCCACCCCACCAGAAACCAGGACAATGTTGGTGCATGGCAGGGCCAGGGCTCAGATCAGGCTCCCTGTGGGCTGTGGTGTCTCTAACTGACCACGCTGCCCTGAGGTCCAGCGACTTCCCTGGGGGACGGCTGAGGCCCGGAGCGTTCCTCCCAGGGCAGTGAGAGGGGGGACTGTAAGATCCTAGGCAATGTGGTTTGTGTTACTGTGGCTTCAGCCATGGAAGGGGCTCCTTGAGTCAGGCAGGAAGCAGAAAATATCAGATTTAGATTCCACATTCCATGCATTGTATACAATTATCCGCTGGAGCCACATAGGGGCACGTGGGACAGAAAATGGGATTGCCTCACTAGAGGAACGTGTGATGCTGGCGGTGGGAAGGTGAGCAGAACTGCAGAACAATCCAGACTGGGGACTATGGTGGCACGAATTGGGGTGAGGGCCCCCCAGCTGGAGAAGAGGGCACAGGTGAGGGAGAGACTTAGGAGCTTGAACTGGATGAGACGGAATCGAGTGTGCATGCCCGGGAGAACCGAGGCAGAAAATGGGATTGCTCTAGGGGGACGGGGTCACTCTTTCATGGGGAACCAGTGGGATTCTCGGCAGGCACCATGTGTGCCAAGTCCCCCTGTGGCACGTACTCGGGAACCCTGGTGCCAGGGATGAGGCTTGTTTGTCTGCAAGTCACGGGTGACCGGGCGTGCCACCAGCCCCAGCGGTGACACAGAGTCCCCTTTTTCGCAGCCGCGACCTGTGCTTGCCCTGGAACATGCGTGCTTCTCTGCACCTTCCTGGGCTGCCTTCTCCTCAGGCTCAGCCTTACTCTCAGCTCCAATAGCTTTGTGACCCCCGCATCAGGGTCTCCAGCCAGGCCTGCCTCCCGGGGGCCAGAGCCACAGTCACCTCAATGTCCCCACACCCTCAAACACCACCTGTCCAACACAGAACTCATCATCCCACCCAAAATGTGTCCCTCCTCCAGGTGCCCTGCCCCAGAGAATGGACCACCGTCCGGCTACTCCCAGGAGCCGAACTGAAGCAGCATCTCGCCTCCTCCCTCCCACGTGCACTCGATTCCGTCTTGTCCAGTTCCACTTCCTGAGTCTCTGTCTCACCTGTGCCCTCTTCTCCACCCGGGGGGGCCCTCACCCTAATTCGTGCCACCATTGTCCCCAGTCTGGATTGTTCTGCAGTTCTGCTCACCTTCCCACCTCCAGCATCACATGGTCCACACCGATGTCGGCGGCAGAGCTGGTCGGGCCACTCCGATGTTCGCAGTCCCGCGGTGGCCGCGAGTTGGCCTCAGGGTCCGCATGAAGCCCTCAGCCTGGCGCACATGATTCTCTATGCCTGTCCTCCCCCTGAGCTCCCTCCCCACTTGTCCCCTGAATTCTGTTTCTTCTTGTTTCCAGGACTTCATAGAAGATATTCCTTCTCCCCCATCCTATTCCTCCTCATCTCTTCAGGTTCACCTTGGACTTTGGCTCCTTTAGAGTGTCCTCTCCGACCCCTACCCCACCCCAGGTCTAAGGGCAAAGAAGCTCGCTGAGGGCAGCGACGGCGCCTTGTTCACTGTAATCTCAGCGCCCAGCACATGGTGTGTGGTCCACAAGTGTCTGTGCGGTGGTGACCGCTTGACTGGCTGGCCCTGCCCAAGGGCTGCGCTGCGCCGGACTCCTGGGGTGCCGAGGCTCACACCCTTTCTGCCTTCTTTGAAGTGGGACATGTCTAGACACGGGGGCCATCTGCTACCTCAAACTCCGCCCTGCAGACAGACAGACGGGCAGGTGGGCAGGCAGAGCAGACAGCCGGCTGGGTGTTCCTGCAGCCCCTTTCACTCACTCATCCTTCTGTTCATTATTTCTCATCTAGTCTACAAACAAATTTGAAACGAGCCATTCAAGCATATGAACATATGTATTTATTCAAGAGATAAAGTGGGGAAAGTGATTCATTTTTCAAAACTTTTCACTGTAGGATTTCTTCACGAAAATCTGAGTCAAATGCAGATAATAACGATGCTGGTGGGACAGTGGGTGGGAAGTCGGGGTCCACAGGGACACCATGCTGCCCCTCCTGTAGGGAACACGGTGCACGTTACCCCCGTCGCGCACCTGATGCCGCTAAGCCCAGCTTCTGCTGTTCCCTGTCAGTGGGGCTCTCGTGGACAGAGCACAGAATACCTGTGGCGATTTGCACTTTTCTCCTGGCCCTGTTTCCAGACCGAGCTTTTCTCTTTCTGGGCCACTGTGGCAGGTGACACAACCTCCGTTTCTCACCCCATGGACAGTTGAATCTCTGATGAGAGGGTCTATCATGTCTGGCGCGCCTCTACCCCAAGCCTCCTCCGAGGGAAACCGGCCCCTTGACCTCACCGCTCTGGCCCCAGCTGTGGACCCAAAGGCAGCCGTCAGAGGCAGGCCAGGGGCCCCGTCACCTACCAGGCAGTGGCTCCCCGAAGACCCTGAAGAGAGGCTCGGAAAGGGGAAGCCGAGGGAGCAGGTCGGTGGGCGCACCGTGGGAGCACAGGGCTGCAGCGTCCTAGTCACTAAGTGGCCCCAGAGCCTCCACAGGGCCCAGAACACAGGCCCAGCTCAGTAGATAATGTTGAATGAATGAACGAACAATTGAATGAAGAAATGAATGGAAAGCCCATGAGGGAGCCAGGAGAGTAGTTTTGTGATGGAGTCTGACTAGTAGCAGAAGCAGAGCAGAGAGACCTGTCCTTTAGTTGCTAAACATTAGAGCAACACAAACATTCGCACTGATTAAATGTCACTATGGGCCAGGCGGAGCTAAGTGAATTTTTTTTTTTCTTTTTTTTTGCGGTACGCGGGCCTCTCACTGCTGTGGCCTCTCCCGTTGCGGAGCACAGGCTCTGGATGCGCAGGCTCAGCGGCCATGGCTCACGGGCCCAGCTGCTACACGGCATGTGGGATCCTGGGATCCTCCGGGACCGGGGCACGAACCCGCGTTCCCTGTATCGGCAGGCGGACTCTCAACCACTGCGCCACCAGGGAAGCCCGGAGCTAAGTGTTTTACAGGTAGTTGCAAAGAGCTGGGACATTGGTTGTCAGAGTTCCAGGGCGGTGCAGGTGGGGCAAGGGGCTGGTTTTTTTGGGAAAATTCAGTCAAGCAGAAGCCCCACCTCCTCTTGCCAGAGGGCGGGAAGCAGCATGGGCAGCGGGTGTCATTAGGGGGGGGAGGACAGGAGGAGTGGGTACCTGGAGAGACGGGTCTGCACGCACAGCGGGGGAGAGGGTTTTTGCAGCTCTCTGAGATGGAAATTTTGGGCAACAAAGACCCCTCTCCTTGACCAAACTTCAGGCTCCTCTGAGCCCTCTTCTCAGCTAGGCCTTTGACCTTGGTCCCTGCCCAGTCTTTGGCCGGCCCAGCCCAGTCTTAGCAAGAATCCTGCTAAGTCAGTTTAGAGAGGATCCCCACCCTTGATATCTGGTCACCCTTGGTCTCTGATCAAGCTCCTCATCCCCGCCCTTTGAGGTCTAAGCCCTTGGCCTGCTTTCAGCAAGAATCCCCCTACCCTTGTCGGCCCCTCCCTGCCCCGTGGCTATCAACCCCAGTGTCTGCTCTATTCAGGGTTGAGCCTGAACTCTCTCCCCGTTGGGTCAGTCTTTTTTTTTTTTTTTTAATGAGGTAACATTATATTTGTATTTTAAGTGACCAACTTACTTTTTTTTTTTACATCTTTATTGGAGTATAATTGCTTTACAATGGTGTGTTAGTTTCTGCTGTATCACAAAGTGAATCAGTTATACATATACATCTGTTCCCATATCTCTTCCCTCTTGCGTCTCCCTCCCTCCCACCCTCCCTATCCCACCCCTCTAGGTGGTCACAAAGCACCGAGCTGATCTCCCTGTGCTATGCGGCTGCTTCCCACTAGCTAGCTATTTTACATTTGGTAGTGTATATATGTCCATGCCACTCTCTCGCTTTGTCACAGCTTACCCTTCCCCCTCCCCATATCCTCAAGTCCATTCTCTAGTAGGTCTGTGTCTTCAGAAAGAGAAAGACAAATACCGTATGCTAACACATATGTATGGAATTTAAGAAAAAAAAATGTCATGAAGAACCTAGGGGTAAGACAGGAATAAAGACACCGACCCGTTGGGTCAGTCTTGACCCCTGTTGCCATAGTCTTGAATAAAGTCCTCGTTACTGTTTTAACAAGCGTCAGAACAACATTTCCTTAGTGCGCGAGAAGAAAGACGCAGAGTTCTCAGAAGCTTTTGTTGGGAAGGCCCTGTAGGCCGTTTTACAGAAAGCCACTGGAAGGCCTCAGGGGTCAGGCTGATGTTTCTTTGGATCTCCACCCCTCGCTCCACAGAGGGGTCTGATTTATCTTGTTTTCTGGACTCTCCTAACCTCTCTCCGAGCATCCCTGGGGCCGTGAGCACCGCTGGGTTGTTTCCCCGGCATTCTCCCCAAGGAAGGAGAACCAAATAATTTCAGGAGTGTCTGAACCGGGACACTCTGGGCACTCCTAAGAGTGAAACGGGCGCTGTCACTAATAACGGTGGGACATCAGACCCTAACCTCTGGATGGTTCAGGACACTCGGGCGCGAGGGACGCGCTCAGCTCCGCCGGGGCCTCCAGCAGCGACGAGCCCGCGCAGGGCTCTCAGCCCTGAGTCTCCGCCCAGAGTTCCAGAAAGGCCTGGAAACTGCGGCCGAGCGCGTTGGCCACTAGGCGGCGGGCCAGGACCCAGGACGCGGCGACGCCGGCGCCCGCGGGTCTCGTGACCGCGCGCCCCGCCCGGAGCTTCGCCGTCATGCAGTCCCCGGTGGTGCTCGTCACCTCCAGGTGAGCCAGACCCCGCGCCCGGCGCTGCGTCTCGGGCAACGTGGAGTCGGGTGACCGGGAGCCGCGGCCCGATGCGCCCGGGGCGGAGGAGCCGGCGGAGGCGGCCGGTCCCGCCCGCCACCCGGCGTCCGCAGCGCGCCGACCGTTGACCTGGGCTCGGCCCCTCCACCGCCCAGCGGGAGAGGCGGGCGGCGGCGAGTCCCCTCCCCCCGCCCCCCCCCGTTTTACAGATGGGGAAACTGAGGTCCCTGGAGGGTAACGAACTCACCCAAAACTCAGTGGAAGGCCCGGACTGGCTGGTCCCGGCCAGCAGGCAAAGAGAGGGCTCTCCTCCCCCCTTTCCTGTCCACCTGTCTTCCTTTCTTTTCAAAGATCTAGTTATGCATCCTGTCCGCGCTCACCGTGCGCCAGGCCCCGGGCACGGCACTGGGGACGGGGTGAATCAGGCAAGGCTCGGCCATGCAGGGGAAACGGGGATGAACGCAGACCCTCGGGGGACAGATGCTGAATGGGGGGTGGTGGGTTCAGGTTGCCATGGGAACACAGGGCAGGAGGTAACCCCGGCTTCTGGGAGGGGGTGCATGAGGCCCCCCTCCTGCAGGAGGAGTGGAGGGTGAAGGGAGAGAAGAGGGGGCACTGCTCAACCAGGTAGCTCAGGAAAAGTGCAGTTACCGCCAAGGCCTGCGGAGGGTGCCTGGAGGCAGAGGATGCAGGGTGAGCCACCCCACCCTGACCCAGGCCTGGGGGACCCAGTGCAAGACGGATCCTGGAAAGGCTGGGATGGTCATGGTTTGACTCTTTCCCCCTTTCTAACATCTGTCACGTGACTCACTGCAAGTATTGTCATACACTCCACCCTTGTTCCCCCTACCCAGAATCTTGGGCTAAGACATCAGTCTCTTACATAAATGAATGTTATTTTTCCAGCAGTAATCTGAACATCCCTGTGGCTTCAGGTCTAGAAAAGTATGCGTGATTCTTTAAGTGAACCCTGATATCAGAAGCTGTTCGGTCTCTGCATGGTTGCTGGTCGTGTCCTCGCTGGCAGGTTTCCCCAGGGCCGCATGAATCACCTCCTCTCCCTGAGCCTCAGTGTCCTTTTCTGCAAAAAGGAGCTTTGAGGTTGGCAGGTGTGAGCAGGGCCAGCAGCAGACCAGTGGGGGTGTGACCTTGGTGCTGGGAGCCTGGGAAGGGCGTGGGTGGCTTCCCTCACTGCCACACCTGGGCAGGGCTTCTTAACAGATGCGGGTGCTGGCGGTGAAGGCCAGGAGAGTGGTTCTAGGATACAGTAGTGAACAGCACAAAGTCCCTCTCGTGAGCTTTCGTGGGGCCGACGGACAATACGTAAATATATGGTGTGTCAGGGATGATAACTGGTATGAAAGAAAATAAAGTGGTAGGGAAATAGGATGCTAGGAGGAGTGAATGCTGTTTTTTATAGGGTGTGACCCAGGAGTGTCTTTCTGACAGAGAGTGGCAGTTGGGCAGACTCCTGACAAACGCAAGAGAAATCTTGAGAAAGAGTGTACCAGGCAGAGGGGGCAGCAGGAGCCAATGTCCTGGGGCAGAGAGGTGCTGGGGCACCAGCGAGGAGGCCAGGGTGGCTCTAGTGCCGTGAGCCGCGGAGAGCATTAGGTGATGTGGTGCAGAGCTGGGGGCTTGGAGGCAGAGGACACTCGGGACAGGCCTCCCAGGCTGAGGTGAGGCTCTGGGCGAGGTGGGACCTGGCTTGGATTTCACAAAGGAGACCGTTCTGGCAGTGAGTCACGTGAGAGCTGATGGTGGCAGAGGGGGTGCGAAATGTTTGGGTTCTGGCTGTATTTTGACGGTACAGCTTTCAGGGTTTGCTGATGATTAGACGTGGGCCGCGAGAACAGGAAAGAGGCGTCAAGACTGCAAGACCTGCCCTGAGTTCCTGAAAGAGGGAGGTTGCAATGGACCGAGTCGGGTGACTATGGATGGAGCAGGTTTAGGAAGGTGAGAATCGCCATTTGTCTGGACACGTTCAGGAAGAAGCTTGTTGGGCTTCCCTGGTGGCGCAGTAGTTGAGAGTCCGCCTGCCGATGCAGGGGACGCGGGTTCGTGCCCCGGTCCGGGAAGATCCCACATGCCGCGGAGCGGCTGGGCCCGTGAGCCATGGCCGCTGAGCCTGCGCGTCCGGAGCCTGTGCTCCGCAACGGGAGAGGCCACAACAGTGAGAGGCCCGCGTACCGCAAAAAAAAAAAAAAAAAAAAAAAAAAGCTTGTTGACAGCCAGGTGGAGATGTCGGGCAGGCAGCTGGGAGAAGGAGTGTGACCTTGAGGGGAGAGTCCAGAGCAGAAAGAGGAACGGAGGACCATCCAGGGAAGCTGAGCAGGAGTGGCCAGGGAGGGCAGAGAACGGAGGGAGAATGGGGGTCCCGGGAGCAATGAAGACAGAGCTTCAAGGAGCAGAGAGGGACTGTCAGGTGCCCCTGGAGTAAGAGGAGAGGGAGAATTAACCTTAGGGTTTAACCACGTGGACCAGTATCAGCATCACATGACAGTTGTTAGAAATGCACATTCTCAGGCCCTGCCCCCGACCTGCTGGATCAGAATCTGCACATTGACAAGATCTCCAGGCAACCTGGATGCACTTTACAGTTTGAGAAGTTTGGTCTGGGGCATAGGTGGGCAAACTACACCCATGCGCCAAATCCTGCCCACCACTTACTTTTGTAATAAAGTTTATGTACTGTCTTCAGCTGCTTTCGCTCTACAATGGCTGAGTTGAGTAGTTGTAATGGAGACCCTGTGGCCTGCAATTACCCTCTGGCCCTTTACAGGAAAAGTTTCCTTGGGGGCCTAGGCGAGTGGGAGAGAGATTAGGCCCAGGTGACTTGTTAACCTGCAGGTTGATTCAGCACCCTGGATCTGCCGCTCTCACAAGTTCCCAGGTGATGCTGATGCTGCAGGGGCCACACTTTGAGAACCCCAGGTCGAGACCAAGGTGGGGTTGCCAGGCCCCACGCTGGAGCTTGCAGGTTGTGGCCGTGAATTTCAGGTGGGACCAGTCAGCACGTCTGTGCATTTATCCCAGTGACGTGCAGCTGCTGGACACAGGTGTGAGGGACGCGGAGAACTGGAGGGTTTAGGGACGAGGGCAGGGGAGCTGAGGGAGCTGAGGCCAAGGGCGTGATCCCAGCAGCGGGGCGGCGCGACAGGACGGTGGGGGAGGGGACAGTGGAAACGGGGAGGGGTCACGGAGACCGGTCCCGGAGGAGCAAGCTGGGCTGATAGGAGGCGCCAGTCAGCGGGGAGGGGGGCGGCAGCCTGGAGTGAACCCTGACTCCACCTCTGACCTGCTGGGCCCAAGCACAGGTGACTCCCCTATTGTGTCTGTTTCTCTGACTTTATTTTTTTTCATTTTATTTATTTATTTATTTTTTTTGCGGTACGTGGGCCTCTCACTGTTGTGGCCTCTCCTGTCGCAGAGCACAGGCTCCGGACGCGCAGGCTCAGCGGCCATGGCTCACGGGCCCAGCCGCTCCGCGGCACGTGGGATCTTCCCGGACCGGGGCACGAACCCGTGTCCCCTGCATCGGCAGGCGGACTCTGAACCACTGCGCCACCAGGGAAGCCCTGTTTCTCTGACTTTAAGTGGGTCTGAGTGGTAGTGACCCTCGGTAGGGCTGAGGGAGGCGGGAGTGTCTTAGACAGGCAGGTGCTTAGAACAGAGCCCGCGGTGGCGCGGCCGCTTCACGCCCGCCTCTCGACGTCAGTCCCCTCCGCTCTCCTGCGCTCCTAACGGTAACACGATGCGCAGCGCCAGCGGGGCTGTACCTGGTGCAGGGCCAGGGACGCTCATTTGGTTACTGGCCAAAGGAAAAGAGGGCTGATTGGTGTTTTTCCGTCCCGCCCATATGTTGGGTTCATTCAACACCTGCCTGAAGGCAGGTTCGCCCGGGCCTTTCTAAGTACTTCATGCTCATTTTCGCATGCCTTACACCCTGGGAAAATGTTTGTGTGTGTAGGGGTTTGAATGCTTAGTAGTCTGTGGCTACGTGGTGGGCTGTCCTCCCAGTTGGTGACAAATGGCATCATGGTGACAGTGTCACATGCTTGGTGTGGAAGGGGGAGGAGTCTGTGTGGACGGAGTGCTGGGGGCAGGGTGTCATCTGACGGATTGGGCGGTAGTTGCGGAGAGGGACAGGGCCTTGCCCCAGACACAGTCTCAGCGCCAGTAGCCCCACCCCCGGGCCCTCCCCTTTCCTACCTTCTGAGAGTCCCGCCCGGCACATAGTAGGTCTCGACCCTGATCACTGTATGCTGGGCATATCCTGTCATAGGTGCTTGTGTGATGTATGTTTGTGTGCGTGGGTCTCCATCATACCCTTACATAGAATGAGGAATACATGTAACCTTTTTTCTCACCTCGGAGGAAACATTTCATAACTTCTTTGCTCATCGTGTGATTCATTACGTTTGTATAGCATTTAAAAATCCTCCAAGAGCTGTAATGTTTTGCTGAGTATCCTCTCAAAGCCTCATACAGCAGGCCTTATCAGTGCCTTGCAGAGGCCCCAGGGCAAATGATGGCCTGGTATCCAGTGCCCTTTCCATCTTCCCCCAGCTGGGCAGGTTCTGTAGCTGCTCTCTGGTTAGCGGAAGAGATGCGTTGCTCTCTCCGGATTCCTGGTGGGGTTTCATTCCTGCATTGTGTGCCCAAAGCCAGGCACTTCCCTTGGTTTGAATAGAACCCCTGGAATGCCATCCCCACAAACCCTGCAGGAGCTCTTGTGCTGGGTTTGTGTCAGACACCTAGCTGTTTGTGATTTTCCATGAGCTCCACCTTCTCTGCTGTCACCTGTTTTCCTGCTGGGGACAGCCCATTGTTCCTGAGTGACCCAAAGGCAGGGCCCAGGCTTGGGGCCTGGGAAGCCAGGCTTTATGAGGGCCTGGCCCGCGGCGGGGTGGGTAGCCGGGACCACAGAGAACGGCCGGTGGAGCAGCCTTGCACCCAGGCCTGCTGGGCCACCTGAGGTCTGGCCTGCATTTCGCTCAAGAAGCCTGCTGACTTGAACCTGAGCTTCTTTTGCCTTCTTTCCCTTTGGCAGGCGAGTTCAGAATGTCCACACAGGCCTGGACCTGACCGTGCCCCAGCACCAGGAGGTACGGGGCAAGATGATGTCAGGGCATGTGGAGTACCAGATCCTGGTGGTAACCCGGCTGGCTGCATTCAAGTCGGCCAAACACAGGCCTGAGGATGTCGTCCAGTTCTTGGTGAGCTGGGGGCTCTGCCAGGATGCTCCCGAGGGTGCCCAGGGTCCGGGGGTCCAGCTGGGCAGACACACCCGCTGCCAGGGTGCAAGTAGCATCGGGGTGCGAGCAGTGCTCTAGCCAACGCTCACTCGGCCTGACAGTGCCAGAGTGTTTTGGTGGTAAGGACACCGGTGAACCAGATGCTTACAGTCTGTGGGGAGACAGACCTGTAAAGAGATAGGAGCCCAAGGGGAGGGGAGGACTGTGGTAGTGTAGAGAAGGGGCACCTAACCCATCCTAGGGAAAGTGTTCTGGAAGAGGTCAGGGCTGAGCTGTGTTTTGAAGAGCAGGTGGAGACGTCAGCATCACTGCACATGAGACCCTCCCCTTGTCACTCCCCTTCAGTCTACAGCCAGTGAAACATCCCAAACGGTCTCGCACATCTGTCCATCTAGAGGTGGGCGGACTGGAACATACAACAGAGGCGGAACTGAGGGAACAGTGGAGGTGGTGTGTGCAGTCCCAGATCCCCAGCCCCGGAGGCCGAGCCCGCGGCCCCAGAGAACCCAGCCGCATCAGGGAGGCGGCACGCACAACACCAGCCTCCGGGCCTCAGCCGCGCCTGCAGCCACAGGGGACTGGGCAGCGAGGCCTGCAACACCGTCCCTCCAGTTGTAGAGCTGCCCACAAGTCTGGCCGCCTCTCCCCGACCCACAGTGGCGGCATCCCTAAACCTGACAACCCCAGACACGGCAGAGGTGCCCGAGACCCCAGCTCCACCGCATCCAGTGGAAGCAGAGCCTGTGACTCAAGATCCTGGACACAGCAGAAGTGCCCACCACCCCGCTGACCCAGGCAGCAACAACAGTGACAGCAGCAACCATGGAGGCACAAGCAGTGACAATGCGGGCACCAGGCAACACCTCTGACAAGGACAGTGGAGGCTGGAAACTGCTAATCCTCTAATATAACCAGAGGCAGCTCAGGTAAGAGAAACCAAAAACTTGTGCTGTAGCGCCACCTAAGGGAAAAGAAAAGAAAAGAAAAGAAAACAAAAGCCTCTAACCTGTTGAATAGTTGGAATCAAGTTTAAAAAAACAAAAAGCTTTACCTAAAGAAGAAAGGTGTTTGCTGCTTCATATGTACCAGCAGAGGAACAACTCATCTCAAGCACCATAAAGAACCACAGTAACACTGTATCACAAAAATAAAATGGTGATTCTCCAGAAACCAGATTTAAAGTCATAGAACAGTGCAATCTGATAGAGAATTCAAAATAACTGTCAAGAAGAAGCTCAACAGGCTATAAGAAAAATCAGAAAGGCGGTTCAGTGAACGTCAGGGATGAAATTAATGAACAGAAGAAATACTTTACCAAACAGACTGGAACTCTAAAAAAGAACCAAACAAATTCTATATCTGAAGAACTCAGTAAGCAAGATGAAGAGTGCATCAGAAAGGATTGGTAATAGAGCAGACCATATGGAAGAGAGAATTAGCCAGTTCAAAGATAGAAATCTAGAAATGATACAGTTAGAAGAGGAGAGAAAATTAAGATCCAAAAAAAAAAAAGAGAGAAAAAATTCTACGAGAATTATCAAAGTCTTTTAGGAAGGGCAACATTAGGATAATGGGTATCCCAGAAGCAGGAGAGAGAGATAGAGATAGATTCAACACCCATTTATAAAAACTTTCAATAAAATGAGTATAGAAGGAATGTACCTCAGCATTAATAAAGGCCATATATTGACAAACCTACAGCTATCCCTGTAGGGTCAAGAAGAAGACAAGAATTCTCACTCTCGCCACTCTTTTTTTTTTTTTCTGCCCCTTGTTTTCCCTTCCTCCCTCCAGCCCACCAGGCTCCACTCACTTTCCACTCTTATTCAACATAGTATTGGAAGTCCTAGCCACAGCAGTTAGGGAAGAAAAAGAAATAAAAGCCATGCAAATTGGAAAAGAAAAAAGTAAAGCTTTCACTGTTTGTGAATGACATGATTTTATATATAGAAAACCCTAAAGATGCCACCAAAAACTATTAGAACTGATAAATGAATACAGTAAAGTTGCAGGGCACAAAATCAACACACAAAAATCTGTTGTGGACTTCCCTGGTGGCGCAGTGGTTAAGAATCCGCCTGCCAATGCAGGGGACACAGGTTCAAGCCCTGGTCTGGGAAGATCCCACATGCTGCAGAGCAACTAAGCCCGTGAGCCACAACTACTGAGCCCGTGAGCCACAACTACTGAGCCCGTGAGCCACAACTACTGAGCCAGCGTGCCACAACTACTGAAGCCCACACGCCTAGAGCCCACACTCTGCAACAAGAGAAGCCACCGCAGTGAGAAGCCCATGCACCGCAACGGAGAGTAGCCCCTGCTCGCCGCAACTACAGAAAGCCCGTGTGCAGCAACGAAGACCCAACGCAGCCAAAAATAAATAGATAAATAAGTTTATTTTTTAAAAAAAGTCAGTTGTGCTTCTATGTGCTGACAATGAGTGAGCAGAAAGAGAGTTAAGAAAACAATCCTATTTACAGCCACCACAGCAACAACAAATGCCCATAAATAAATTTAACCAAGTACACTGAAAACTATAAGACATCATTGAAAGAAATTGAAGAAGACACAAACAAATGGAAAGATATTCCATGCTCATGGATTGGAAAAATTAACATTGTTAAAATGTCCATATTGCCTAAAGCAATCAACAGATTCAGTGCAATCTCTATCAAAATCCCAAGGACATTTTTCACAGAAATAGAACCAAAAAATCTAAAATTTATATGGAACCACAAAAGACCCTGAATAGTCAAAGAAATCTTTTTTCTTGGGAAAAAAGAACAAAGCTGGAGGTATCACACTCCCTGATTTTAAACTGTATTACAAAGCTGTAGTAATCAAAACACCATGGTGTTGACAGAAAAACAAATACATAGATCAATGGAACAGAATTGAGAGCCCAGAAATAAATCCATACAAATGGACAATTAATTTATGACAAAAGGAGCAGAGAACATACAATGAAGAAAGGAGAGTCTCTTCAATAAATGGTTTTGGGTAAACTGAACAGCCACATGCAAGAAATGAAACTAGACCACTATCTCACACCATACATAAAAATCAACTCAAAATTAATTAAAGACTTGAATGTAAGACCCAAACCATAAACTCTCAGAAGAAAACATAGGCAGGATTAGCTTTAACACCAGTCTTAGCAATATCTTTCTGTATATGTCTCCTCAATCATGGAAAACAAAAAGCAAAAATAATCAAATGGGACTACAGCAAACTAAAAAGCTTCTTCACAGCAAAGGGAGCCATCAACAAAGCAAAAACACAAGCTTCCTAATGGGAGAAGATAAAACTCATATATCTGATATTATGCATTTTAATAGTATCCAAAATATGTAAAGGACTCACAGAATTCAACAACAAAAAACCAAACAATCCAAGTTAAAAATGGGCAGAGGAGCTGAATAGACATTTTTACAAAGAAGACATACAGATGGCCAATAGGCACATGAAAAGATGCTCAACATCACTAATTATTAGGGAAATGCCAGAGTTAGCTATCGCTTCACTCCTGTTAGAATGGCTATTATCAAAAAGGTAAGAAATGGGGCCTCCCTGGTGGCGCAGTGGTTGAGAGTCCGCCTGCCGATGCAGGGGATACGGGTTCGTGCCCCGGTCTGGGAGGATCCCATATGCCGCGGAGCGGCTGGGCCCGTGAGCCATGGCTGCTGAGCCTGCGCATCCGGAGCCTGTGCTCCGCAACGGGAGAGGCCACAACAGTGAGAGGCCCGCATACCACAAAAAAAAAAAAAAAAAAAAAAAAAAAAAAAAAAAAAAAGGTAAGAAATGACAAATGTTGATGAGGGTGTGGAGAAAAGGGAACCCTCCTACACCGTTAGTGGGAATGTAAATTGGTGCAGCCACTATGGAAAATAGTATGGAGAGTCCTTAAAAATAGGGAGTTCCCTGGCGGTCCAGTGGTTAGGACTCCACGCTTTCACTGCCAAGGGCCCAGGTTCAATCCCTGGTTGGGGAACTAAGATCCCACAAGCCGCATGGCATGGCTAAAAAATAAATAAATAAAAACAGAACTGGCAGATCATCCAGCAATTTCACTTCTGGGTATTTATCCAAAGAATACAAAAACACTAATTTGAAAAGATATATGCAGTCCTATGTTCATGGCAGCACTGTTTACAATAGCCAAGACATGGAAACAGCCATCAGTGGATGAAAGGATAAAGAAGTTGTGGTCCTTATATGCAATGGAATACTACTCAGCCATAAAAAGATGAAATCTCACCATTTGCAGCAACACAGATGGACCTTGAGGGTATCCTATTAAGTCAGACAGAGAAAGACAAATACCGTATGATTTCACTCATGTGTGGAATATAAAAAATAAAAATACAATGTGGACAAACCAAACAAAACCACGTAGGTACAGAGAACAGAGTGGCGGTTACCAGAGGGGAAGGGAGGGGAGAGGGTGAAATGGGTAGAGGGAATCAACTGTGTGGTGATGGATAGAAACTAAACCTTTGGAGGTAAGCACACCATAGCCTGTGCAGAAGTAGAAATGTAACGTTGTACACATGCAACTTGTATAATGTTATAACTCAGTGTCACTGCAATAGAAAAAAAAAAACTTGAACGAGCAGACGGAGCTAAGAAGAGCGGAAGGGGAGAAGGGTGCCCCAGGCAGAAGGCACAGCCTGAGCAAAGGCACAGAGGCTAGAAACTGGGTATCGTGTGGGGAGCTGGGAGCAGCTGAGTGTCGTCCTGGATGAAGTGGGAGAAGAGGAGGGTGATGACGGGCGGCATCCAGGTCGTAGAGGGCGTGCAGGGAGCCCGACCTGTCTGGCAGTCAGGCGGAAGCTTTAAGCAGTGGAATGACATGGTCCTGTTGTCTCTCACTGCCTGTCTGGCGGAGAGTGGAGTTGGATTGGAAGGAACAAGGCAGAGGACAGGGAGCCAGGGGAGGAGGCTGGCAGAGTAACGGGCTGGGGGCAGGCCAGCGGTGGGTGGTACAGGAGGGAGGGAGAGAGTTGGAAGTATTTCCAAGGTGCCATGCACATAATTAGCTGGCTGATTGTTCCTACCCACTGAGATAAAGGGCTCCGGCGGAGGGGCGGGTGGCAGGAGGACGTTTCCAGTGTGAAGTGTTTGCCTGACGGATACATGAGGCTGGGGGCGGGGTCAGGCCCAAGGGGCTGCTTTGGGCGGCGTCAGCTTGCAGGTGATGCTGAAAGGCTGGGAGCAGATGAAGTTGCCCAGAGAGTGGATGTGGGCGTGGAGGTTCTGGCTGAGGAGGAAAGCCTGGGGACGCTAGCACCTCGGGACAGTCAGGGAGGGGAAGCCGAGGCCGAGGGAAGAGAGGGGGCTCAGGGGCTTGAGAATTTCAAGAAGGGGCAAGATCACAAACTCACTCGTTTGGTATTTACCTTTGGCGTCTTGTAAAAAGGTCCGGAGATGTGCCCAGGAGAGACGGGCCACAGGATTGTGAGAGAAAGTTAAAATGAGCAAGGGTCCTGCGGGTCAGAGCAGAGCAGCCGGCTGGTTTGTTCTGAGTCTCCTGGCAGCCAAGACAGAAAGGCAAAGAGCGAGTTACCCGGGCCTGGGGACCTATCAGAAGAGACACAAGATTCTTTTTTTTTAAATTTCTGTTATAATTTCTGATATGAGAAATAGCAATAACTACAGCTCACATAAACAAAAGTTCTTTGGGGTCCTCAATAAATTTTTAGTGGGCTCTTGATACTAAAATGTTTAAGGTCAGCTGGATGAGGTAATAAATCCCCATTAAAAAAGAGAAAGTCAAATCCCATTATCAGAAGAGAATAAGAAGGATGGATTTAAAATTGAAATGAATAAGTCAATGTTGTAGTTAAAGGAAGAGAGAATTCAGAAAGAAAAAAAAAGATATTTTTAGTAAGATTAAGAAAAAACATAATGTTTTAGGCAAAAGATCCATATGGCTATGCACACTTTTAACTTCATCAAACAAGGCCAACTGTTTTCCAGAGATCACTACCAGCTAGCAGATAGTGTAATGCCCCTGTTTCATATGCTCATTTATACTTGGTATTGTCTGACATTTTGATTTTGTGAATCTTGTATTGATAGCCTGCATTTCCTTGATTACTAATGTGGTTGAATACCTTTTCAAATGTTTGTGAAACATTGTTTCTTCTGTGGAATTCCTTTTGAACCATTGGCTGTCTTTTTCTTACTATGTATAGGAATTCTTTATATATTCTTTATATTTATTGCATGACAAATATCCTTTTCCAGTTTGGAGACACCAGCTTCTAAGGGATAAAAGTTTATGGCACAGTTCTTTCATTAAGAGGCATTCAACATGTCCTGGAAAGTGTCTAAAAGAGTGTGATGTTTTTCGTTTGCTTCTTGGACAGACTCTTATTGAGAGCCAAGGTGTACTGTAATGGCAGGTGATGGTTCTGGGTCTGCTTTGTTCTACTGGGTGATTTGCAGCTCCTGGTAATCTGACTTGACCCAGATGGAGCTCAACACACCCATGTTTTTCAGGGACAGGAGCAAAGAGGAAAATATCTGAGACCCAAGTCTGTGGGCGAGACAGAGAGGCAGCACTCGGGGGCCCTTGATAAGGTGCTGGCTGGCCTTAAGAGCGAGGGTGTGTGGGGACTTCTTTGACACCTCCATGTGCCACACCAGTGCCACTTTCTCCTGACCAGTGACCCCCTTGCCTTGCCCTGTGGGTAGCTGTGTGCACAGGTGCCTGTGCGTGGAGGTTCTTCCCAAACATTTTGAACCACCTGCGAGGGCAATGAACGCGTTGACTCCCTGTGAGGTCTAGGGGTGTAACCCCACACCTGAACTTTCTTTGAAGTTTCACGATTTAGCTTTAAAAAACGAATGAGCATTTTGCGTTCTACTCCTCAAAAGGAGGAGAAGCCCGTGCTTTGGAACACTGGTGAATGTGGGCCCTGCGTGGGGTGGCACCCAAGACTTAAAGCTCCCCGGCTGCCTATGCTGCCGGTGCCCTGGAGACCCACAGCTCCCAGAAGCGGGGTCCTGGTGGGTCTGGTGGCCAGGCCTGCATGGAGCAGTCAGGCCAGCAGAGGGCGCTCCGTCCCCACCTGGTGGAGTCTCAGGTTCTCAGGACACTCTTACCTTTCCTTGAGAGCTGTTCTCAGGAAAGCTCCCGAGCCAGGCTCTGTGTTGACAACTGCAGGCCACAGTCCCCTGTCCCAGATAACTCCCCAGGGGGCGTTCCTGAAGTCCCCCAGTGCCCCAGCCACCTGCCAGCATCTGGAACCCTCACGGGCTGGGGGGCTCTGAGGATGATGCAGGTTAGCCAGGGCTGCACGCTCCCGCAGAGCTGTGCGATGGGACTTCCAGGTGTGCCTTGTCTGAACGCATCCAGACGCCTCACAGCCCATCAGCTACACCAGTGCTTCAGTGGTGTGCTGTGTGCATGGCCCTGGCTTGGGAGAAGTGGGAATATCTGTCTTCCTAATCGATGCTTCCACGGAAGAGTTAGGGAGACTGGCCAAACATGCGGGGAGAACACAGAGGAGTCTAAGACGAGGGAGGACGCTGGGCTGTAGGTGGGGCGTGGCGTGGCGTGAGTGACTCTTCTCTGAGCGCCTGTGTTGGCTTATACAGACCACAGTGATGGCATCGGCCCGCTGTGCTACCGCTGCTCCCTTAACTGGAGCCCTGGAGCCTCGGGGGCAGAGACCACACTGAGTGCCCGTACAGAGTAAGCACACAGCAGGAGCTTGATAGTGAGTGGATGAGCCCTAAGCTGCAGCGGGAGTTCTGGGGAAAGATCGAGAGGCCGTAGCAGTCAGCCCTCAGCTCTGCAGGAAGCCAGGTACCCCAGGATGACTCTGACGGCTGAGGACCACCTTCCAGCGGACCCCCTGGCCAGCTTCCCCAAGGTCCTGGTGTGCAGTGGGCTCCTGGCTGGCACCAGGGCCAGAAACCAGCTTTGCAGTGTCTGGTTCTCCACCACCTGAGCACTGTAAGGTGTGGCCTTGTCAGAGGCAGCTGCTAGTTTGCGGGATAATGACCCTGCAAGATGTTGACCCGTTGTCGCAGGAAGATGACCTAATAGGGGCCAGACCATGAGGTCACCCTGCTAATGCACTGAAGGCCCAGAATGGAGGTATAAGTCACGGTCACCTGCAGGCCAGGTCTCTGTATCAAGTGTCTCTACCCAGACCTGTGATGGTGCCTGGAACCCGCCACGATTGCATCTTTCCTTTGGGCCACTAGGACTTTCAGGATTAGCACCCAGCGTTGACCAGGAGGCTTAGGAAGTGGAGCCTGAGGCAGGGAGCTGGGCGGAGGGTCCGGAGGGAGACACAGCTTCCTGGGGCTGGTCCTAGGGGAGGACTCTCCCAAGAGCCCGGCGCCCTTGGGACCTCTGTTGGGGCCGGAGGAGCCACCTTCTCTCCTTTCCCTCTTCACTCAGGAAACCACATGGTCCTCTCATTCCAGGTCTCCAGAAAGTACAGTGATATCGAGGAGTTCTACCAGAAACTCAGCAGTCGCTATCCAGCGGCCAGCCTTCCCCCGCTCCCCAGGAAGGTGCTGTTTGTTGGGGAGTGTGACATCCGGGAGAGGAGAGCCATGTTCGATGAGATCCTGCGCTGCGTCTCGAAGGATGCTGAGTTGGCAGGCAGCCCTGAGCTGCTAGAATTCTTGGGTACGGGAGGCTCTGTCCCAAATTCCTGAGGTCTCCGCTGGCCCAGAACTAGACCTCCCTGCCCTGGCTTAGCGGGAGGGGGCTCCACAGTACCCCCTGCAGCCCGGAAGCTTCAGCCAGGCTGTTGAGGCCCATGGGCCTTACCGCCGTGCTTGGGCCAGGGTGGTGGGTGGGAGAGGCCTGGGACCCAGCCCTGGAGGACTGACCGACCACCTGGGTGCTGGATGGGGCTCACCCAGGGCCCTCCTCCGTACTCTGACCCTACCCACTCCCCTCCTGGCCAGCCCCCTCCAGAGCTCCCCCCACCCGTACACACGCCTCCGCCTCCCACCAGCCAGGCCTGGCGGCCTGCAAAGTCCGGAGAAGGCTGTGCTCCCACAGCCAGGCTGGTGCCCTGGCCCCTGGGGACACCTCACTCAGCTGGTACCCCTCACCGAGAGGTTCTGGGCGTGGCTCCAGGCAGCCCTCCCACCCAGCGATGGGAAGCTCAAGCCCTCGCAGTCCAGGTCCCACGGCCTCCTGTCTTCCCGCTAGTCCTGTCTGTCGGATGGGAGTAGCCCGGCTAACAGGCGCTTGTGAGAGTCACGTGTGCTAACACACGCAGAGTGCCCGGAGCAGAGCTCGCCACACAGGAGGCGCTGTAGAAGCGATGGCTAACGTCTCACCCCCACTCACACCTACTGGACTCAGAAGGCTCCAGGCGCGTCCCCGTCCTGCACCAACACCCCGGGGCAGGGGGAGCGTGGGGAGGGCTCCCATCCGGGGGTGCGGGGCACTCACCCCATTTAACTCTTTTCCCGAGTACCGTGAATCTCCTAGTTTCCCAAGACAGATGGGAATTTTTCAAAAGAAAATTAACAGGAAATAAACCAATTTTGAAAAAAAACAAGGTGGGGAAATAAAAGCGGAACGGGTGAATGCACAGAAAGCCGAGCCTGGGTTAAGACTGCAGCACCGGTTTTCTTCTCTCCTTTCCCACACCCCCCACAGGGTCTTCGGGCTGGGGTCTCTCCGGCCCTCGTGTTTACTGAGGTCACAGCCCTCCGCCCTTTGCCTCTCTCTGGGTCTGCGTTGATTGTAGGAAGGGGGCCCCAGCCTATCCGTAGCTGGAAGAAACTCCCCATGTCCTGGCCCTCTCTGTTATGGGGAAGCAGGGTAGGATGGTCTGACTTTCCTAGCCTCTCCGTGCCTCAGTTTCCTTATCTGTAAAATGGAGGTACAGATGGGATCTCTCATGTGGGATTTTTGCAATATTTAAATGAATCTGTACCTGTAAAAATTTTTATTACATGATGCTTATTCCATGAAATTGAAGGTTCATGAGATTTTGAATGGGGTTTTTACATTTGTCCTAATAAAATAACAAAACATAATATAATGCAACGTAATCATCACTTAGTTCTACATACTGTGTCAGTATACATATCACATCCTATGTGCCAGGCACTCTGTGGCATATAGGTGGCTTCTTTACCCACAGGGTCATATACTTTGTAAGTAACTGCTTTCAAAAATATACTATTCAGTAAACTATTTAGATAGAGATAAACAAGTAGTCTAAACCCACGCTTCTCAAACCACTGTGGGGAAGGACTAACTTTTTTATTCCCAATCTGTCACAAACAGCATTCCAGGGTACTGTGGAAGTTTCTGGATGTTTGCTCCGCCTTTCTGTAGTTACCTTGCTGTGGACACCCGCCTATGGGCCACACTTTGAGAAGTGCTTATGTAAGCCAGTTTGTAGTGAAGCCATCACAGTTCGTCCTCGAATCTTCCATGTGCTCGCCGTGCAGTCACTGAGTTCCTAGTCTGATCACCCAGACCCTCGGAGCAGGTCTTCATCCGTGGTTGGCAGAGCTCCCGATGGGCTCCGCAACTGCAAAACGTTTCTGGAACTGTTCTGTGGGAACCCACGTACACTGGCTGGCTTCTGCCATCAGCCCATGGACTGAAGCCTGTCGTCCCAACAGGCCCTGGGCTGCAGAGGTTCAGGAACTGCTCCCTCTGTCTTCTGAGGCTCCCGCTTGTAACTGCTCCACCCCAGGCTTTGCCACCCCAGTCCAGACCCACCATCCTGGTCCCAGGATGCTGCAGGAAGCCCCCAGCCTCAGGTGCTGGCACAGGAGCTTGCGCGCCGGGAAGTGCCTCCTCGTGTCCCCCTGCGGTGGGTGTCAGGCACCTTCTCTGTCTCCCTCCACAGGTACCAGATCCCCTGGGGCTGCGGATCTCAGCAGCAGAGATTTCTCTGTCCTGGACACAGACAGCCAAGGGGGAGACGACGGGGATGCTTTCGACTTCTTCCAGCAGCAGGACCGAGTGGAGGGTGAGGGTCTCCCCACGCTGGACCAGAAGGGCCAGGATGCAGGGAAGTCCTCAGAGGAGGAGGCGGAGGAGGCCCTGGACCCTCTGGGCATCATGCGGTACGTCTCCTCTTCTGGGTGGGCCCCCGTCTGGCTTTCTCCAGGCTCCTCCCTCCCTCCCAGGAGTCTGAGAAAACCGGTATCCCTGGGTTATTGCCCCTGGGGGCCTGGTACTCAGGGAACTGGCTCTCTGCTCGTGCCAACATCACCTGGGTCTTTGGGGCTCGGCCCAGGTATCTCCTGCCCCTCCCTGCTCACAGGGTGGCCCCCCGCCCCCCAGTTCTGCACTGAGACCAGACAGGGCTGCCCCCACCCCTGACAGTTCAGCAGCCCAGGAGGCCTGGGTTCTCTGTCCAGCTCGGCACTGACAGCCTGTGACTTGTGATGCGTGACTGGAGCTCCCTGGGCCGGGTCCCGCTGCCCTGGGGACAGGGCTGTGTACCTTGGCCCTGCCTCCCCAAGGTGGTTGTAAGGCTGGGGCGGACTGGTGACCCCTGAGCTGCTGACTGTGATGGAAGGAGGTAGAGTGAGCCCCAGGGCAGACTGTGTCCCCTTTACACGTGCACACTTGCACACACACGTGCACACACACGTACACAGGAGAAGAAGAGGCAACTAGCTGTGGTCTTGATGGCCCCTCAGTGGCCTGATTCTGTCACCTTCCTGTTCCTTCTCCTTCCCTGTCCCTCTGCCTGCCTTTAGCCAGTCAGTGAGCGGCTCCTGAGCCCCCGTTGGGGGAGCACCCTGAGCTGGGGGGAGGGGCTGCAGGCTAGATGAGACCGGAGAGCCAGACATCTGCTCCCCAGGCCCCTCCGATGGGCACAGGCTGAGGCGTTGGGCAGGACCTCCCGACCAGAAGGAGTTGAGGGGGAGCCCGACAGACTCAGCCCGCCTCCCAGGACCCTCACTTCGTGGCCCAAATGAGCAAGAAACAAGGTGGGAACTGTTGATTTTGAGCACCTAATACGCGCCTGGCATTGCACTTTGCACTTTGTCTTCTGTGTCTCATTGACAGCCTGCCCCGCGCTAGCTGTTACTATGCCATTTTTGACATTAAGGAAACTGACGTCTGCAGAGGCCAGGTGCCTTGCCCGAGGCCAGACGGCTTGGTGGATAATGGTACTGGGATTCAAACCTAGCTCAGGGTCCTGTCCTGGACTGCGGAGCCAGACTCCCTGGACCAGAATCCCGGCAATTGACCCCTTCCCTTCAGTTTTCTGCAAGGAAAGCAGGATAATGACAGCACCCATCTTTGGCGGCTCTCGTGAAAATTAAGTGAGTTAGACGTCACGGCCGCATCTTTCTGCCCTACCACCTCTGCAGAGGTGGACAGACCACAGACCCAGAGTGACATTCTCTCTGCCTGTCTCACAGGTCCTGTTCCAGAGAGAAATTAGAGCCAAAGAGAAATGAGGCAGGGACAAGTTCACCTTAAACAGCATGAAAAATACAGTCCAGGAAGCACTGCCCACCACCCGCAGGCCTTCCTCTCCTAGTGGGTTGTGTGAGGGTGGGCACGTGAGGACGTGTGGCTGAGGGTCGCCGTGAGACCAGCCTGGAGGGGACGAGGAGTCAGACTCGGGAAAGATCCCAGGGGCTCGGGGAGACGGGGGCCGGAGCCGGAGGTCCTGCAGCTCCTTGGTGCCAGGTGTCAGGCCCTTCCAGCACCTCCCACCCCCACTGGCCTTGTCCTAGGAGGGGGTCAGTGGCCTGTGGGAGTGACAGCGAGGTTATGTCGGGAGAAGTTCGTAATGGCCGCTCCTTATCAGCCTTGTGCGACCCGAGGGCCTTGTTGGGCTGTATTTGTTTGAACTCAGCCTCTCCGTTGGTCTGAGTAACCACATGTTACTTGCTGCCAGACTGCTATGGGCTTGCGTGGTTTGTGCCAGCCTTTGGCTAAAGGACATGCTTAGCAAAGCAGCTCCTTTTTTGGGTAGGAAAACGCTCTTTGGGGTTGGCAAGGGTTGCCTTTAATCCCCTGCTTACTCCAGTAGCAGATGGTTGGGTGAGGTGCTGGCTGTCTGGGGACCCCCTGTGCCCCAGCGCCATCCCCAGCTCTGCACTCGGGGGCCTCCTTTCTGAATCCAAGGAGAGCTGAGCACCTAAAAGGGATCCCAGAGGCTTTTGACCTTCGGCCAGTCTTTCTTTTAATACCAATGTGACAATAGTCAGTGCTGTTGTCTCCACTGGGAATAATAACTACTAACATTTTTTGAGAGTTTATTAAATGCCAGGAACTGATTAGCATTTACATGAATAGATATTTTCCATTCTATTTCTTTTTCTTTTTAAAGGTCATGACTCAACCAAATTGCTTTCCAGATCCACTGTGGGTCTGGTTTGGGAAATGGTGCCCTAGGAAGCGGGTTCTGGCATCGGGCTCGTTCTGTGTGTGAGGAAGCTGACATTTGGAGTCAAGTAGCTCATTCAAATTCATCCAGCCCCAAATGGCAGAGTCAGGACTTGGTGTCACCTCCCTGCCCTGTCCCCGGATTCCAGTCTCCCAGCAGATTGGGAGGCAGGCAGGGCCCTAGGATTATCCCCCGTTCAGAGATGGGAAAATTGAGGACGGAGTTGTGCAGGGACTTGGCCAGTGCCTTGTGTGTGGCAGGGCCCTGCCTTGAAGTGAGGGTGTCCCCTTGGCCTCTCCTGGGACACCCGGGTGGGCCTGTTGACTTCTTTGTACAAGGCTGCCTATCCGACCCTCTGGTGAGGAACATTCTGTTCTTTGCAGGAGACTTATGCTTGGCGTGCATATTTCTCCATCCTGTGCTCTCAGTTCCTCTGCGGCTGCGGCTGCGGCTGCGGCTGCGGCTGCGGCTGCGGCATCCTTGCTCTCCCAGCCCCCCACCTCCCGAGCGCCCATCTGGGCCGGATGCCGGCCTTCCCCAAGCGGCCACGTTTCCAGGCGGCAGGCGCTGGCCTTTCCTGCCGTGGCCGCGCCGGGGCGCTGTTTCTCCACTGTGGGGTTGCTGGGCAGGTGGGGGCCACGGCACAAAGCCTGGTTTTCCTTTGTCTGTAAAACCTGGTTTTGATTAGGGAAGGACGCACTGCTGCACCCTTAGAAAGTGCCTCAAGATAGACAAAGCCCTCACCACCTCCAAATCCCACGCGCTCCTCTTTTCGGGATTTCTGTGTGTCCCTGTCCCGGCCCAGTCCATGTGACCACAGACATAGTACACATGCCTTTTTGCACTCTGCTCTTGCACTGAATGTCCTCACGATCGGTTTCCATGTGGAACACAGTTTTCATGTTTAACTTTCTATTTTAGAGACGTCACAGTCCTGAGAAAGGTGAAGTTCTCCCATAATAGTTTTGCCTTCTGCTGGAAATACTCTGCGAGGAACATTTTAAATTGTAACTCAAATAATGTATGATTAGTATAGAAATATTGAAAACACCGTTAAAAGCCCTTTCATCATGAAAGGTATACACCTTTGGATATTCACGTTTTACTACCAAAATGGAACTGTGTTATGTGCGCCATTCCATAATTTCCTTTTTTTCAGCTTACATACTGGGTCTTTCCGGATCAATAAATAGACTTGTACATTCTTAACTTGGTGCTAGTCCATCAGGCTGATGTGCTGTAAATGGCATTCCCAGGCCCCTGCTGGGGGACACTGTGGTGTTTTCCATAGGTTTTTGCTATTACAGGCAACGAAAGAACTTGTTCATGTATGGAGTGTTTATTCTACTGAGTTTTCCCCCCAGTTACCTGACCCAGAGCAAGGTCCTGAAAGCTTCTGCTGGGGGGTCTTGGTCGTGCCTCTCCAGTGAAGGGGTCTTTAAGGACTTAATTCCCCTGTGTTGGGAAGTCCTCCCTGCTTTTCCGAACCCTGCCCATCCACAAGGTCCGCTGCCCCTCCTCTTCCCCCAACCTCCAGGCCCCAGGTCCCTGAGGACCCTCAGCTTCCCAAGGGACAGGCTGGTTCCTGCAGGAACACACTCTCCTGTAAGACTGGGCTTCCTGCTGTCTGCTCAGAGGAGGAGCAGCCAGCACCTGGTGCCCTGTGCCGTGGCCTCAAGTGGTGAAGCTGGACGTTTCTTTGGAACGTGAATCATGTGTTTTGTCATAACTATTTATACAAATTTTGCTTGACCTTTCATAAAATAACCGTATGTGTTTTAGTCTAAAAATAGCTTGCTTCCTCTATGTGGATGGAACTGCTACTCCGGGATGATTCTGTGGTGCTGAAGGCTTCTGGCACGCTGCCAGGTGCCCCCAGATCTACTAACCCAAGATTTACTTATTTCCCCCCCCCAGCTTTATTGAGATAAAATTGACGTGTGACCTTGTGTGAGGTTAAGGTGCACAATGTGATGATGCGATACACCTGCGTAGCGTGACATGATTACCACAGTAAGGTCAGCCATCGCCTCACCACCCTTTCCAAGATAGAGAAGCGAGGCAACCCCCAAGGACAGGAGCTCTGCGGGGACAGCTTGGCCTCACCCCACCTCACGAGGGGCCCCAGGAACCGCTTCTCCTCGGACGCCTCTTGCTGAGTATCCCGGCTGTCCCTCTTGGGCTTAGGGCCCCTTTAGGGTTCCAGCCCCCACCTAGGATAGCAGAGCCCAGCCGGGAATTCTGCACCACCTGGCTGGTTAGAAATGCAGATTCTACTTCAGGCCCCCTCGAGCCTGGCTGGGGCCCAAGAACCTGTGTTTTAACGAGCTCTTGGCGCGCTCCACAGGCAAATTCATGTTTGAGGAGCCCCCAAACCGAGCTCAACAGAAGTCTTGGAGAGGCAGGAGGACTGATACAGAGAGCAGGTCCACCAGCCGCCAGGCTCTGCCACTAGCAGGGGTTCCAGTAGGCGGGCTCGGGGGGGGCCTTTCCTGTTACTCTCAGCCCCCGGCCCGCCACTGTCTCTCGGGTCTCCCTCTCGTCTCCTGCTGGAGGGCCGTTCTTCCTGATCGCTCTTGGGGCTGTGAGCCAGGGCTGGCGGCCTCGCGCTGTACCTCCACGCGCAGCACTTAGCCTCGGCCCATCCTGGGTCCAAACAAGGAACATGCGGGGGGCACGGTGGGCCCCCTCGTCTCACCCTAGAGCTGTCACGGTGATTGTAGCATCAGCTACCGTTGGGGGTGACCACAGCACCCCCTACAGGCATGGGTTTCCCCATCCACGGCAGTGCACAGAGTCTGTCCTAAGTGAATAGAACTGTCAGGGACGAACACATGGAACAGTGCCTTCCACTTTTCTAATTGAGTAGCAAGACGCTTTGGTTCTAGAGAAATCTCATACAGGACCCTGATATATAAAACAGACAGAAGGAAAATTGGCCCGGTTGGGACAGGAGTGGGGACTGGATCTCTGCCCCTCAGCCTCAGCCCACCTCTGTGGCGGCCCTGGGCAGCTTTGCAGAAGGTCAGGGCCCCTGAGCGTGGTTTGAAAGCCACTGGATGGCAAAGCAGGAAAACCTAAGATGTGTCGTCACCCCAGAGCAGGGTTAGCGGCTGACTGTCCCAGGTTCAAGTCCCAGCTCTGCCACTTAGCAGCTGGTGGGCCCTGGGGGGGTTGCTGAGCTTCTCAAAAGCCACAGTTTCTCTCTTTGTAAATTAAAGTCCAGACCCAGTGATTGTAAGGGTAAAATAGGATGAAGTACAGGAAATTTCCTTTGTATGATATTATCACTACTTCAGGTTTACTTTGCTCTGAAAAAGCCCTTGGGTGTTTAAAGTACACAATTGAAATGGAAAAGGCAGCTTTTCCATTTCCTGTTGTCATGCAAATATCAGCATCGTGTGTTGTGCACACAAGGGCCTTTACCTCACCTCCAGCGTCTTTGTGGCTATAATTGAGGAACCTTTCCAAGATCACACAGTCTGGGGCGTGGTCCAAGCAGGAGCTGCGCCCTCTTGACTACTGGCCCAGGACTTACCCCATCACCCCCAGACCGAGACCCCACCTGTGCCGGGTGCCCACTTCACAGCCCCGGTCCATTTGCTCTCCATGGCGGCTGATGCGGGGGATGGGTGTTCTTCACTGCAGGGGCCACCAGTGTCCACTGGTCACGTCAGTGTTTGGAGTCTCGTTGAGGGTGTTGGAATAAACGAAGACCACCCAGATGAGAACACGCAAAGGCCACTTATTCAGAGCAGGCCATAGCAGGGGGGCTTAGCCACTATCACCTGCGTTTGGGCAGAGACTCACAGGCAGGCATTGAGCGGGAAAGATTTCTGGTGGCAAAGGGGGAAGGCTCGGGTCTGCCTGACTGGAGACTATAGGCATGCGAAAGCCAGAGGCCTAACGAGAAGTGGGGTGGCCTGCAGCCTGTGTGTTTGGTTGGGGGAGCATATTTGCCTCTGTCGCTGGGCCTGATAAGTGGGAAGCAGGGTAAAGACTAGGGAAGCTGGCAGTTACCGATCAAGGCCCGGCCACTGGGGCCATAGCTGCAGAGAGTGCGGTGCGGCTTCCTGGGCCGGTGGCTGCAGGTTGTGGCTTCTGTTTGTATATGGCCTGGCGGTTGCCTGTTTGTTCATACAGTCTGTCGGGGCCGCTGTGGGTGTGGGAGCTTTGCTTTCAAGGGTTGGGAGCTTTGCTTTCAAGCCGGGGGTGGCAGAGACCCTTCAGCCGGGCCGCCCTGGTTTCTTGGTGCTGCTGCCGTGGTAGGTGAGGGGCCGCCCCTGTGCGGAGAAGGAGAAATGTCCTCCCCCACAAGCTGAGAAGAGAGAGAGGTCCCTGAGGTCCTGGTCCCTCAGGGGGGGCTCAGCGGCCTGGAGAGTCAGGCTGGGGCTGTTGAGAGTGTGACTTCTGGGAAAACAGCAAATGATGGGCATCCAAGGCAGCTACCTGGACTGGCCAGTTTACTTTTTAGAGCCCAGAACGAAGTCAGTTGGGTCGAAACACAATGTGAGCTAGACATCCTCAAGCAGCACCTGTGATCACAGGCCTCGGCTTTGCCCACCTCAGCAGCATACGGGCTCCACTTCGCAGCTTCCAGATCATTCCTTATTCCCACTGAACAGATAAGGAGACACTCAGAGAGTGAAATGACTGGCCTGGGCTCGTACACAGGTTCTCCTGCATCCCCCTCCAGGGGGTCCTCCCTCGGACCGGTCAGAATGCCCCCATCCCCGGCCCTGCGGGATGTGGCCCGACTTCCCCTCAGACCCTCTCCCTCCTCCCTCCATGCACCTGTCGTCCAGCTGTTGGGCACTTGAACATACCAAGCCCTTCCCACCTCAGCGTTTTCACAGGGGTCTTCTCTCTGCCTGGAGCACAGCTTTCCCAACCGTGCTCACCCTTCCTCCGCTGCTCCCCTGAAGCCCCTGGCCCAGCGAGGCTGGTGTGGGCCCACAGGGTGAATGCCTCTCCTCCGTGATTTGCGCGACTCTTGCGATCGGGTCGTGGTGAAAGCCCGTTGCCTAGTGCTGCTGCAAATCACATTGTCCTGGAATGAATGTCACCAGGTCATTTATTGGCACTCCGAGAATTTTTGCTAATGGAAAAAAAAAGTGAATTTAAGATTAAAAAATGAAAAGTGCTGTATTTTGAAGCAGGAACGTTACATGCTTGGGAAAGAGTTGATTTCCGTGTCTGGCTTAGTATCGCCCTGGCTCTGAAGGTAACAGTCATGTTGTCTGTGAGTCTTGGCTTCAGAAGGATCCACCGTCTTCCGGTTAGTCTAGGAGATGCCTCTGCAACTCAAGTGCACTCAGGAACTGGGCCCTTGGTCCCCATCGGGGATCTGTCACAGGGGCAGGTGCATCCGGGAACACTGACACAAGCCCCTTGGGTGGCCGGAGGGGCGAACGTTCTCGTGTCAGTCCCTGTCACCAGAGCCGCCTGAGCCCCGTGGAGCAAGGCTGCTCCTTGGCCTTTCAGAGCTGTCAGCTGGGGCACCTGCCGCCTCTCACTCATGTGCGCTCCCCGCCCGCCTGCAGAATGTGGCCTGTCCCGGACATCTGTCTTCTATCAGGCACACACGGCAGGACAGCTGACGTCTGTGCGTGCACATGCGTGTGTACTGCAGGAGCACGGTTCCATGTGCCTGCACCCATCCAGGGACCTCCCCCCCGCCTCCCCCCACCCCGACCTCCTGCAACCCGTGCTGTGCGGGAACCTGCACAAGGTCCGGAGCTGCGGTTCCGTCCATTGCAGACCCCACTGTTTGATGCTCAGTTACCCCATCCCTGGTGACAGGAGTCTGATCGTACCAGCCTGCCTTTGGAGGAGGGAGAAGGGAGGCATCCTTTATGGCTCCGTGCGGAGGGTGTGCTGGTGGCGGGCACAGCAGAGCTGCGTGGTGTGTGCTGCGGGCAGCCGGGCGGATGCGGGTGGAAAGGAGCTGGGGCGGTACAGAGGGGCGCCAGGACCGTAGCCGTGTGTGCGGTCTGAGTCCACGTTCACACGACGTGTGAGGGAGGGGAGGGAACGGGCTTGGAGTCTGAGTGACTCACCTGACATGGAAAGGCCTGTCCTGTCCCTGAGTCAGAATCTGGCACCGTCCTACACTTGTCCCTTGTGCCCACGGCTCACTGCAGCAGTCCACATTTATCAGCGCTTTGCCTTCTGACGGCCTCCCTGCTCTCATTTTCCCCAGTCCGGGCCCTGGTCGTTCCTCCATGGACCAGGAGCAAAGCTTCCACGGGGCACTGGGTTCCCGGTGGTGCCCAGTCCCGCAGCCCCTCACAGATTGAGGGTCTCTCTGCCTGTGTCAGTCTTCTGCCCTCAGCCCCCCAGGTCACTGCCCACCTCTACGCCACCTCCCCTAGGAAGCCCTCAGGCTGCGTTGGCTCCTTCCTCTGGGCTCCGGCTATCACGGAATGAGTGCCCTGTGGTGATGACGGGCGTATGCCTGTGACCCTGCTCGGCTGTGAGCTCCTGGGGACAGTGCCAGGTCTTCCTCACCTCTGTGCCCTCATCACCCAGCACAGGTTCTTGCCCGTGGGAGGTACTTCCCAAGCGCTGGCTCGTAGAAGTCACTCCGAATCAAAGGATGAGCTTTTCTTACGGGAGGGCTGAGGGGCTGCTGGAGAGACCAGTTGGGGTGCCTGCGAGATCCCTGGAGGAGGAGCCACGGGGTGGAAGGCCTCTGAGCCGATGCTGGCCGCCCCTCTCTCTCCACTCCCTTTCCCCCCTCCCTGGGGGGAGGAGGTAGAAATAAGTCTGGATTAGAGAGGTACCGTCACCCTGTTCGTCCATCTATCCGCTCGTCTGTCTGCCCACCCTTCCACCACCCCTCCATCCATCTGTTCTTTCGTCTAATATTTGTCGAGCATCTGCTCTGGACCAGGCACACTACTGAGTCCCCAGAGACAGAATCTGGGGCTAACCAGGACAGGACCCTGGGGCTTTCAGCCATCAGAGCTCCACGTTCCCTCTTGTTCTTTGTCTCCCCTGGAGACGGGTCAGGGGTAGTCGGGGAGACAGGGGTTGGCCCGGGAGGAACGGGGTGGGGTTCAGATGGTGCCTGACTGAGCAGCCCCATGGGCTGTAGAGTCGCTTTATTTCAGTTCAAGACACAGAAGATAAAAAATGTCTCCAGGGAGAAAAACAGGAACATTCATCCGATTTGAGAGGAGAACTCACATAGCAGGAAGGCCAGGCCTCATTTGTGCTCTCCGAACCAGAAGTAGGTGCGAGAGGGGAAATCATTGAAATCTCTGCCCGGCTTCTCCGGAGATAATTAATCACGTCTGTCCGTTCACTTCCTTTGTTCTTCAGACCCTCCCTTCTCTCTGTGCTCCCTCTGATTTCTGGTCGGTGGGAAGCCCCCAGCCCCTGCCCCAGGGGGCCAGTCTGCTGGGGAGGGTGTGTGTGTGCCTTCCCCACGGGCGGTTCCGGTTCCGAGCAGGGTGGACCTGCGGACGTTGGCTGCGAGCTCCCTGCTGGGGGCTCCCCGACCCTCACTGCTGCAGCCCCTGCCGGGTGCAGGAACAGAACCAAGCAAAGGGCGGCTGCGACGGGTAAGGGAGGGACAGCCGTGGGACAGAGCCCGCAGGCCCCTGGCTGGTCCAGTGGCTCCCGAACACGGCTGGTCATCACAGTCCACAGGGACACAAGCAGCTCCCGGGGCCTGCCGCTGGGCTTCTCATTCAGCGGGTCTCGGCTGGCTATGGCCATCTCCAGCTGGCCTGCCCCGAAGGCCAGGGCCTCGTCGGTACCCACTTACTAGGGGTCATTAGAGCGGCGCTGGCTCTGCCTGGTCTGTGAAGCAGAAAGGGAAGACATCCCAGGAAGAGCAGGACACCCTGACTCCTTAAGACGTGTGAGGAAGTGCACACGACGTTTCTGGAGAAGCCCAGGCTCCCTTCACCTTGCCCAGCACCACAGGCAGGGCCTGGGGATGGCACCACAGCGGAGGTGTGGCCCTGGTGGCCTGTGGCCTGAACCCACCTGGCTTGTGCCCAAAATGGAGAAAAGTGCAGGGACTGGGGTGTGGCCATTGAGTCCCTGGCCCTGCCTGCCGTGTGGCCTTGAACAGACACCCAGCTTCTTGAACCACCGTTTCCTCATCTGCTGAGAGAGATCTTCCCGCTGGGGCCTCGGCCCTGAGCGCCGAGGAGTGTTGGTCCCGCGCCCTTCCAGCAGGTGCAGCCTCACCTTTCCTAGCTTCTCCCCACCTCCACCGGGAGCCTGAAATTCTAGCAGACATCTAAATCCAGACCGTGAGCACCCTGGCCTCCTACACCCAGGGCCACCCTGCTGCTATTTTTATCTGCTGCTGGTTAATCTGTGCATTGTTTATGGTGGTATCAGCGCAGTTTAACTGCTCAGCTGGTGACCTCGGTCCAGTGGAATGGCCCTCCAGGCAGACAGGCGCACGGAAACCCCACTTCCGGTTAAAAGCTTATTTCTGTTGTTTGCAGAAACCTTAAAATGGCTAATTTAGGCACCACCAGCAGGGGTTGGATCACCTTGTTAAAATAAAACCAAGTTTGTTTATTTACTAGCGCTATAACTTCCAGTGACACGTGTAGATCTGCAGTCTTCACGTCCCTGAAGGCTGACATGTCTGCTGTGTAACCACCACCCGGATCAGGAAATAAAGCCCTCCCGGGGCCCAGAAGCTTCCTCGAGTCCCCTCCTGGTTTCCCGCAGCAGTGTCTGGCCCAAAGCAGGACCTTGGCCAGTCGATGAATGAGACGCAAAGGGACCCGAGGGGTGCAGAGGCGACTGGGGCTCTGAGTAGCCAGAGGGGTTTCCTGAAGGAGGTGAGGTTGGCTCAGTGGGACTGAAGTGTTTTCTAGAACGACGGAGGTTAGACCGCTCAAGGGAAGGGGGGATGTGTGGGTGGAAACAAGGGAGCATTGACCAAGGCTGCCTTCTGTTCTCCCCTGGGTCCAGGCCCTGAGGTGTGCGGCCTCATGTGCATCCATCCCTGTGTCCGAGCGGCTGTCGGTGGCTCTGTGATGAGCCTGGCCCCCCGGGGTGCTGAGGTGGTGTGGCCTCGCAGCTCCGGAAGGAGGGCACGTCCTGTGGCCTGTGGCCTGTCTTGCTGGCCCTTCAGGGCTGGAGTCGTCTGCAGTCAGTTTTGTAGTCTGGACAGCCTCCTGCATGCCACACACCCCACAGCGGCCGTTCCCTGGGCACAGGGCTGGGCTGCTTCCGTAGCAGCGTGTCCCCAGCTCACTGTCGCTCCTTGGAAAGCTCCTTTGCGACACAAGCTCAAGCCTGCCCAGTGCCTGTGTGGCTGGCTGGCAGGGCTCTTGTGAGAGGTGCTAACCTCGAATTCTGTCTGTGATTCCCCAGCTCCAAGAAGCCCAAGAAACGCCCGGAGGAAGTGGCCGTGAAGCCCAAACCCTCGCCCTGTCTCTCCATCTTTGATGAGGAGGTGGACCCCGACGAGGGGCTCTTTGGCCCGGGCAGGAAGCCCTCTCCCCGGAGCCCCGCAGAGGACGTGCCCCCCAGGGACTGTAAGTAGAGCCCCAAGGGTGTTCCTTGCACTCTCGATGTCTCCCGGGTGACCCAGCCAACCTCTGCGAGCGGCTTTGGACCCACCACACATGATGCAGATGCAGTCAGTGGAGAGATTTTCTGCTGGAGAAATCTAGTCTCACACCTTGTGTCCCCATAGCCTGGAACGTTCCAGGGCTGTATGTTTATTCTAATCATCCCTCAGAAGCAAAGAGTAGTTTTCTTTGCTGCTTTGAAAAGTGTGGGTTGTGACTGGTGTAGAAGTACCTTTGTTACCTCTGCAGCCAGATGTGGGCACCAGGTAGAGAGTGGACGCTGGCCTGCCCCTGGCCTGCCGGGACTCTGCATGACTTGGAGTCTAACAAGAGGCTCTGTGTCCCCTGCAGAGACCCCGAGGGAGGGTCCAGTGCAGAGCTGGAACAGGGAAGCTGAGCAGCCTCGGGACTTCCACACTCGTGCCTGTTCTGACCCTTCCTACCCCCGCCCGGGTTTGCATCCAGGGTAGGGAACTGATGTCACCCATTAATTCAGCCGGCACCAGGCGCCCACTGATGGCCAGGCACTGTGCTGGGCCCGAGAACACCTGCATGAGTGAATCACAGTTCTGGCCTCAGGGCCTCCCTGAGGGAGACAGGACATCTCCTGACCATTAGAGGCTAGCCTGGGCCTGTAACAGGTCTGAGCAGGACGTCCGTGCCTGTGGGGACCCCAGGGAAGGCTTCCTGGGTGAGGGTCAGGTGGAGGAACTGTACCTGAGCTGGATCCTGAAAGGTCAGCGGAGTTTGCCAGGGCTGCTGACAAAGCATATTCCAGGCGAAGAAGCTGCGGTTACCTTTCACAAAGGGCAGCGTTGAGCAGCGGAGATGGGGAGAGGGTGGGGAGTAGACCCCGGCTCCTCGAAGGCAGAGGCTGTGGTCAGAGCCATGTCTGCTCCACTGCATCCCAGAGCTGGCAGCCCCAGGCCGGTGGTTGGCGCTCAGTGAGCGCTTGTAGGAAGACTGGGGTGCAGCCCTGGGGGCTGAGCTAAGAGATCCAACTGGCCGGGGCCATGGGGAGCCCGGGGTGTGAGCTGAAGAGGCTGTTTCCTCCTAAAAGCAGTGGGGAGGCCGCAAGGACTTGAAACCGGGAGGGGTGCCATCAGGTGGCTCTGGCACAGCGTGGAGGGAGGCGGAGGCCAGGGCTGAAGGCCCCCGTGAGCACCTGTCTCTTGCCCCACGTGGCCCCATTCCTCTGGTACTTCCGTAATCTGCCTTGCAGACCGAAGTGACCATATTGCTCCCTCTCTCCTGACTGTGCCAGGAGGTTGGGCCAGACTCTCTCCACCCTGCACCCCGCAGGCAGCCGAGGACAGGCTAGGACTTCTTCTGACCCCTCTGCTGCTGCCTCCTCCGCAGCCCTGAAGCTGTTTGACGATCCTGACCTCGGCGGAGCCGTCCCCCTGGGTGACCCCTTACTGCTGCCAGCTGCCCACGGGAGTGGAGGACCCCTGTCCCGCCCAGGCTGCAGGGAGGCCTCCGAGGAGCTGTTCAGGTACCACCTGTCCCCAGTGCTGCTTCACCAGGTCTAAGAGTGGCCTGGAAAGAGCCAGGGACCCATCCAGTCTGGGGGCGCTTCACCATCCTTGGGCTCCGAGGGAGGGAATCCCGACCCATCAGAGGCAGGAGCCTGTGGGTGGGAGCTGACCAGGAGGCAGCAAATGGGGTGCGATGAAAGGGTGGGGTGGGGGGCTGTCAGCAGCTCAGCAGTTTCTAGAAAGACAGGACTTCATGTATACAAATAGTGTATATAAAGAATAAATGATGTAATTGCGCGAGCAAGTATAACTGGCATAAACAGGTTTGGGAACAGATACATACAACTGACTTGGTAGCACGCAGCTCACGTCGGGGGAGCAAAGTGCAGATGTTCTGGGCAGTGGCAGGTACCCATCGGCAGGCCTCATGGAGGGGAGAGAGGCTTAGCCGGTTATGTGGAGGTCGATCGACAGAACGTGTGCACACCTGACCGCCGCGAGGTGTGTGCCGTGTGTCAAGCCGGATGCTGGGCTCTTTACATGTTCTCTTATTTAACCCTCACAGCAGCACCGCCTCCCACCCTCACCCTCCACGTAGGTGCTACTATCTCCTTTTTACGGAAAATGGAGGGTGGGAGAGGTAACTGGCCCAAGACCCCAGCTCCCAGGTGACAGGCGGGGATTGGGACCCAGGTCAGCCTGCCTGTGTCCCGTCCTCCCACCCTTCCAGGACTCTGAGCGCTTGGAGGAGGAGAGGCTGGCAGCTCCGCCTCCCACCCCGGGGCGGCAGGCTCTCCCTGGGCTTCTGCTCGTGCGGCTGCTTCCTCAGCACGCTGGGCACTGTGCGTCCCTGCATCGCATCATCTGTGTCCCCAGGAGGCAGGCCGAGCCTGGCCGTCTACGGGACTCTGAGCTCTCTCTTTCCAGGAAGAGTTACGTGGTGCTGGACATGCGATCCTGGGAGGCTGTCACCAGCCCCCCTCGTTAGCAACCGCGGGCTGTTAGCCTTCCGAGTGCCCGCCGAGCCTGAGTCATGGCGACGGCTCCTTGTCATTACATCTCCCCACGGCCCCTGGCAGCTGTTCACGCGCATCCTGTGTCCTCACCGCAGACATCCAGGCAGCAGTACTCCCTGGGAGAAGCTGGGACTGTTGTTATGTGCTTTCGGGGTGACACTGAGGCCCAGGGAAGCAGGTCAGCCCTGGGGAGCCTCTGCCGTTTCCAGGACTCAGCATGTCCTAGCGGGGCAGAACCAGTGGGACCTTTGGACATCGTTTATATTAAATCCATTACACTGGCACTTTCCAGCCCGTGTTCTATGGAACGCCAGTCTGGGGGGTTTGAAAGGTGTTACCTTCAAAGGCTTTCTGTGGCCAGATGGCCAGGTTAAGCAGGACTTCCCAAGCCTTTAGTGTGTGGGCACACGTGGCTCAAGGGCGATGCTACGCAGCATTTCACGTTCCGGTTGGCCCCTGGGACCCTTTCCTTTGTAAGGCCTCCTACATCCCACGGGGCTCTCTGGGAGCCACTGCCTTGGAGAACGTGAGTCCTGCGACCCTGCCTTTGCTCTACCAGACATCCGGTAGAATTAACCTCTTGAGAGCAGGAACCATATTTTATTTTTCTTTGTGTGTGTCCTGGGACTATCCAGGCAGTAATTGGGCTTCCTTATGATAAACTTCCTAATATTCATCCGTCCATCAGTGCTTTCATCATCCCTTTATTCCATCACTGGCACCTGCCATCCGCCATCCTGAGGCAGCATGGAGGGGCCCTTGAGCCGGGTATGGAGTCTGAGAAGCCCCCGTTCCCTCTTGCTCTGGGGCCCCAGTTTTGGTCTTTAGTCAAGTTCTGCAGGGACCTGGGGGAGAGGAGTGGACCTGGGATCTTCAGACCTTGCTCCAGCCCCTCGGCGGTTGACCTTACACCTGCAGGGCCTGCAAGAGAGGGGGGCTGGACCTTGTGTCAGTGGGACCTGTTTTTACCCGTGACTCAGGGAGCCCAGCTGGAAATAGGGTGCTTGGCAAGAGATGCTGTGTGGCCACCTGTACCCCGGGTGTGACTGCCCCACACTCCGCCTCAGAGCAAATCCAGCTCCTGATTCGCTCCAGAGAGTCATCGCTTTGCCAAGCAGTATAAATCCTGAACTCCGACACAAGCTTTTAGCTGCTGCTTTATTTCCCTAAGGGCCCCTGTTGGAGGATAATTCAGTCCCTCAGAGCTTTTCCTGGGTACCCAGCCTCCAGTGGAGGATGCAGGACAAGCCAGCACCTGCCCCAGGGGGGCTCGAGGAAGGAGAGCCACTTGGAAGGAACAGGGACACAGCTGAGCTGGATTTCCCAGGAGCAGCCTGTCCCGGGCTGGTGCCTCCTGGGATTGCCTGGAACTCACTCTTTCAAGGCCTGGCTTGGGCCCGTCCCTCCGGGTGTGGAGGCACACCTTTTGCTCACTTCTCTGCCGTCCGTGGGAGGCTCTGAAGTCTCCCCTTGGGGTCTGTGCCCCGTCACAGGAGGCTGACCCAGGAAGCAGGCAGGGTGACCCACTGCCCCTTTGGTAGCTGCTACCTGGCAGGCAGCCCTTCCCGGGAAGGGCACCTCCACCCTCAGGTAGACCTCTGCCAGGCCCTGTGGTGCCAGAGGTGCCTCCCCTCTGCTCCTGCCTTTACGCAGCCGTGCTGCTCTCTGAGCTGGAGCCCGTTCACAGATAGGGAGACGGAGGACCAGGCAGGTGGGGTGGGCTGAGGCCACTGCAGGAGTAGCAGGATGAGGGAGGGAACCGCACTCCGCCTGCCGCACTGCGTGTCTCTGTACACGGGGTTGTAACCCTGTGGGGTGATGCTGCTGTTCCCATTTGGCAGATGGGAAGCCAAAGCTTGGAGAGGCCAAGTGGCCTGCGCGAGGCCCCCCGGTCTTCTGCCTGCAGCGCCTTTGCCCTCCTTCCCCTGTCCCCAGCTAGCTGTGGGCCCCAGGCCAGGCCTTCCTCTTTCTGTGCCCCAGTTTTCACATCTGTAAAATGGAGCTAACATCTGCTACCAGACAGTGTCTTGTGATGACTAAATGAATTAACAGATGCGGAAAAGGCCGGCCGTGGTAGGTACCCAGCCCAACGTTGATTGGGTGGGCGGGTCGGGGGATGGGTTGAATGGGTCTTTTCGCTGTGAGTCTGGTCTGCAGTTGAGTCCTTGCACAAGGAGCTGGCAGCAAGAGCTCCCTCGGGCAGAAGGCAGAGCGGGGCTGCCTTTCTTTCCTGCTGTTCAGGACTTGGGCTGGTCCTGTGTGACCGTCACACTGCTGTGCCCTTCAGTTCCACCAACAGGCTGTCAGGTCCGGGGCGTGGCAGAGTCTTGGTGGGTGATGGCCGAGGCCGGCTTCAGCCCTCGGTGGGCCGTGTCTAACGAGCACCCGGGTGGCCCACCAGGGGACACTGTGGGCCGGCAGACCCCACCCCACGATGGCTTAGAGCCCCTCATTCATTCTTTCTCTGGCTGAACTTGGCCTGGATGAGAGCCCAGCGTCTCAAGTCAGACTTACTGGTTCCAACTCAGGCCGGCCACATGCTTTCACCTCAGGCAGGTGGCTCGGCCTCCTAGGACTTGAGCGTCCGCGTCTGCAGGGTGAAGATTGCGCTATACCTCCCCAAGGGTTGTTGAGGAGAGAAAAAGATAATGGGTCTAAAGTGCGTGGCCCACAGCAGGAGCTCCGTATGTGGCAGCTGTTACTGTTATTTCTTGAAGGGTTGAAGGAAAAGTCACCTAAAGGAGCCAGCTTGTCTGGAGTGGGGTCACCCGAAAAGCAGTCCTTGGCAGCAGAGGCTGCCAAGGGGCCGGCTCTGCTCGCGCTGGGCTGCTGCGGGGTTGCAGGGAAGGAGAGCCCTGCCCCACAGTTCCTCCCCGGGGGCGGATGGGTGGAAGGGCGAGGCTGGGAGGCGGGGGGACCGAGCCCAGTGCCCTGCAGGGGTGCCTGCCTTGGCAGGGGGCACCTCGTCCCTTCTGCAGGAGATTGTGCTCAGGGCTTCTCCCCCTGGTTCTCTAGAATCGAAGAGGACTTGGACCAGATTCTGAACCTGGGGGCTGAGTCCAAACCCCAGCTTCAGCCCCAGCCCAAGCCCAAGCCTCCGGTGGCAGCTAAGCCAGCGCTACTCAGAAAACCAGCTGTTCCCCCCAGAGCGGGTTCATCTGAGGCTGTGGCCAGGCAGCAGCAGCAGCAGCAGCAGATCCAAGCCATGGACGAGACGGACATCTTACAGTACATCCGGGACCACGACGCGCCTGGCCAGGCTGCCCCCAGCCTCTTCTGACCGCCCCCAAGCCCTGTGCTGTCCCTGAGCCAGCAGACTCTCTCCTGTGGAGGGGCACGTAGTGAGTGAGGTGCAGGCTTGGACCTGTAGGGCCAGAACCTCTATTCCCAAGGGAGGGAGGGTGGAAGCCGGGTCATAGGACCCCTGTACTGCCTTTTTCCTTTTCCTCAGGCCTGTGGGTTCATGGAATCCTGCAAGATGCAGAGAGCAAGGTCACCATTGGAATTGGAGCCTAAATTGTCTCAGCCATGTGGATGTGGCGGGGAGAGCCCAGCCCCCAGGATGTCATGAGACGGGGAGCGCTGGGGGAAACTTTGTGCCCACTTGTGCCCACCGGCTCTGCCAGCCCCAGCACGGGAGGGAGTGCCTGGCCACCGTGGGGTTTGGGTGGGAGTCTCTTGTCACCATGACTCCTGGAGGCTTGCAGGCCCTGGCAGGGTCCCCAGTAGAGGGATGCTGAGTGGGTGCCCAGGAGAGCCTGGCTAGGTGGGCTGGCCCAGCCACCTCTGGTTACCAGGTGCTAAGCACGGTGCCTTCCCAAGTGTCGGAGCTCAAGGGAGACGTCAGGCCCAGCCCTGCCTCTGGTGTGTAGATGGCCTGACAGTCCCCATGTCTTCCTCTCTCTTCCTTTCCTAGGGAAGGCCTGGCCAGACCACGGCCTCCTTGGGCCTCTGGCCGTAGGGCCGACGTCCACCGTTACAGCTTTGAGCACAGGTGTCCCTGCATCCTTCAGGGACACCTGTGGCTGAGGTGCCCCTCCTTCTCACGGCAGGCCTGGGCTGAATGCTCTTCGGCCGCTACTTGAAGGGCCCCGTCTGTCCAGCGGTGGACGCTGCCAGGCCTTCCCTGTCCCCAGGATCTGGATTTGCTCACTGGCCTTCCCCCAGTGGGAGCCTCCTTCCCGGGAGCAGGAGCCCTGTGCCGGGCAGGGCCAGGGCCTTAGACTTCTCCCCGCCTCCCTTGCCCCGGTATACGGGTCTGAGCCCGGTGCAGTGCTCAGGAAACCCTCAGTGGATGAGGGCTGTTTAATGGAGCAGAGAACGCCTCTTTTGTTGTTGTTGTTGTTTTGATACAGTCTTCATGTTCAGAATTAGTTTTTAAGGAAACACAGGTTTTTAGGAAAATGCAACCGCTGTTGTCCCTTGGGTTGTGCTGCTCGGAAGGAGGATGTGGGGTAAGGACCCCAGGCCGTTCCCCGTCGGGGCCAGGAGCCAACCCTGATCCCTCAGGGATTCTGCCGCAGCCAGGCCGGTGTTTACTGCCCTCAGAGTCTCTAGCACCCGCTGCCCAGTGCCGCCGGGACCTGCAGGGCGGGTGGGAGCGCTCAGCCTGGTCTGTCCCGCGTCTCACGCACCTCGTCAGCTGTCCAGTTCCGAAAGGGCCGTCCGCCTTCCCCTCCACTGGTGCCAGCGTGAGAGGAAATAGGCGGCTCCGGGGACGAGAGCCTAGTTCCTCCTCCCCCTCTGCCTTATCCGGGCCCCGAGGGCAGCCTCAGCCCCCAGCACAAGCCGCCCCTCTTCTCTTTCGCCGCCAGGCCTTCACACCCGCACGCCACGCGGGGGTCCGCGCCCTTGCTGACTGCACGAAGGCCTCCGAAGGAAGGAGCAGGTGGCAAGGCGATGGGCTGCCGTGGCCTCTCTCTCCTCCCCGTTCTCTCCTCTGGGCCGCTCCCTCCCGCCCCCAGCGTGCGACATAGGAGAGAGGGTACAGCTGGCAGGTGCCCGTGGGGGGTTGATCCTCTGGTGTGGGGGGGTCACAGGTGGAAGCTGCCACTCCGGAGTGGCTTCGCCCACTGCTAGCCCGGCCTCCTCCCTGGCGGCCTGGCACTCGGACACCTCAGCAGAGATACTGATGCTCCACGGCGCCGCAGGTCTGTGACCCACCAGCCAATCTGTGACCTCCAGTCCTCCAATAAAGTCCGTGTCAGTGGCTCATTCCCACATTTGTTAGTGGCGACCTTTTCTGACCCTGGGCTGATGGGGGACAGTGTGGGGCACTGTCTTTACAGCCCCGGGCTGGTGGGGTCATCCGTCAGTAACTGCTCAGCCAGGACCTGTTTGGAAAGAGGACTTTTCCCTTCTCCAGACCTCACCTCTGTCTCCTCAGGGTAGGGACTGGTCTAGGCTTGAACTGGCCTTGAAGTCCTTTCAGCTGTGACACAAGACAGCCCCGCTGAATAAACCCGTCCACCCGCTTCCAAAGCTGTCCTAGCCCCCACTCTCCTGCCAGGGTCAGATTCTGAGATGCTGCTTCCTGCCCGGGACCCAGAGGCGCTTAGCAGACGGCTCTGCAAGCCAACATCCCCCAGGGCACTAGAAATGGGTCCCCGGGAGCCCCATGCAGGGCAGTCTGCGAGCCCACGCCGGCCTCCCTCACCACTCGGCTTTGGAGCTCGCAGCTAAGCTCAGATGGGGGTCTTGGCTCCCAAGGACAAGCAGTTGGGTCGTTCTGAGAAGGACCACGCAGCCCACAAGGCTGCAGTGGAGAGTTCACCGTGGAAGGAAAGTGAGGCTCACTGTGGGCTGTGTTTGTTTGTTATGCAGCTGTGTGAGCCCCGTGGACAGGACGTGCCGGCTGCTCTGGGGGCCCCGCTCCCATCCCGCATTTTTCCTCTCAGGAAGCCGGGAACTCCAGCCACTTCTCCTGGAAAGTCCCCATCCTACTGTCTGTCCCGGCCGGGCCGGGAGGCAAGCTCCGCTGGGGGAACCCACCCTTCCACACTCTGGTGTCCCGTGACCGTATCAGTGCTACAGGTCTGGAACCCAGCCTGCCTCTGTGTGCTCTGGGGCTGCCCCGAGGCTCAAGCCCTCACACCAGACGCAGATGAGGCAGCAGAGGTCCAGGTGATTTGGGGGCCCTATGGCCCTCATGCCCAGCTGCCAGCTTGGTGTTGTCGATACAGTCCGTGTGGTGTTAGGCTTTCCTTTGTCTCTGGGGAGACCTGGCCTGGAAAGTCACATTCGGCTCTCCAGCTCACCAGCTGCCCAGGTGAGCATATCCTGTGGACGGGAGAAGGGAGGAGAGCTACCAACACGTCCCTTGGATGGTGGCCCTGGCTGGACAGCAGGCACCCCCCAGTGCTGCCGGGTCTTTGTGTGGGTTGAAGGCCACCCAGAGCAGGCGTGGTCGACACTCAGAGCCCCTTTGAGTGGATGACCTTTCAGTGTCAAGTTGTGGATGGTGCCATTCCGTGCAAACCCTCATCACTTAAACGATTCCCTTGAGGCCTCACGGTTGGGGGTAGCTGACCAAAGGACCAGGCTCCGTGGGCCTGGAGGGATCTAGGTTCCGGTCCAGCTCGGCTATCCGATGTCCCCTCACCCTGCAGTGCCGAGTGAAGAGACTTCCCTGGGCTCGTGTGAAGGGCCAGGTAGGCTGTAATGTCCTATTCGTGCCTGAAGGACTTTCCTTGGGCTGGTCACTACAGTTCATCCCAGAGGGACCCCTGCCCAGGACAAGCTGCCTGCTAGTGAGATGGGGCAGCCTGAGGATGGGTGGTCAGAAGGCACTGCCAGCTTCAGCCCAGCCTCGCCTGCAGCCCCGGGCACTGACACCGACTTCCAGGTATTGTGCTACGTGCGACATGGTGAAGGAGACCCAGGTGTGTAGCATGGTGCGTACAACCCAGAGCACAGATGCTCATCCCTCTCATGGCTTGAACCTCTGGTTCTGGCTTAACACGGCCCTGGCCGCCGGTGAGAGCCGAGGGATTTCATTTCTCAGGTCACACTCAGGATAAAGCCGCACTCTGGAGCGGGGATTATGGGCTCAGCGCATGGCCTCAGTAAGCAGGAATCCCTATTGACAACTTTCAGAGGTGCCGATGCTTCTCTGCTAACTCGGCAAATAGCAGCAGCCTCTAAATTCCTTTTTTAGTAAAGCTGGGGTAGCTTTCTCCAGCCCAGCCAGCCAATCCCGTCTGTTTGCTCACATGCCGAACTCATCCAAAAACACTAAGCATTTAATGGCACCTACTGTGTGCAGGCACCATGACATGTGGAACACGCGGAATCAGGTGGGTGAGGCGTAGTGAAAAATGCAGGTCAGCCCTTCTGGTCTAGAAGCTTCCCCAAGGAGCAAGAAAAGCACATGAACAATACAGGGCAAAGCAGCTGGTGGCAAGGACTGTGTAGGCGGCACAGCTTTGGTGCTCAAGAGACAGAGCAGGAGAGACCAGGCCAGCCTGGCCAGTGAATGTGTCCTGAGCACCTCTGGGTGCAGTACCTGTTCCAGGCACGATGGAGGACACAAAGATGATAACACATGAGTCATCAAAGCCGGGTCTGCCATGAGCCACGCTGAACTGTAGGTTCTGTTCTGTTCTTTGGGCCTCCTGCCCAAGCAGCAGACACAACTAGGAAAAGCACCTCCTCCCACGCAGCCCTCTCTGCCCCCACCCCCAGCACATACAGTGGTACCTGCAATGTGACCCCAGCTCTTAGTCACTGTGTTAATTTCCTAAGGCAGCTGTAGCAAGTACCACAAACTGGGTGGCTTTAAACAGCAGGAATTTATTCCCATTTCCAGAGGCCAGAAGTCTAAAATCAAGATGTTGGCGGGGCCATGTTCTCTCTGAAGGCTCTGGGCAGAATCCTTACTTGCTTCTTCCAGCTTCTGGTGGTTGCTGGCAATCCTGAGAGTTCCTTGGCTTGTAGCTGCATCCCTCCAGCCTCTGGATCTGTCTTCACACAGTCATCTCCTCTGTGTCTTTTCTGTGCCTGTGTCCAAATTTCCCTGTTCTTGTAAGTAAACCAGTCATTAGATTAGGACCACCCGAATCCAGTATTACCTCGTTTTCCCTTCATTACATCTGCAAAGACCCTATTTCCAAATAAGGTCCCCTTCACAGGTTCCATGTGGACAAGAATTTTGGGGGGACACTGTTCCACCCAGTTCAGTGCCTCAGGCTCTGGTACCTTTGAGGAGGCTGAGTTACTTGAGTGCAGAAGTGATGACTTTCCTATCTCCTGTATCAGCTTCCGGGCTTATTGGGTGCCATCTGGTACCATGTGGTCTTGGGGCCTTGTTATCATACAAAATTTGGGAAAATCACCCCACCACTAACAACGGTCCCGGGACTTTGTACATTGCTTGTGTCCAGTGGCGGAAGCAGGACACACCGAGTATGTGCCTGGTGGAGCCCCAGGGCCTGACACCTCTGGGCCATTATACAGCCTTCCCCAGGGCAATGGCAGGCTCCAAATAGGTCTGATGACCTGTGGTCTGAGTGGATGCGATTCAGCAGTAAGCTGAGGCAGGCAGCGTCCCATTCTGTCCTGTCCACGCCATGGCCTCTGTGGTGGCCCCTTGGGCTTTATTTCAGCAATACCCCGTCATCCCCACACCCTGTCTGAGGAGGGGACAGGTTGGGGAGGGAGCTGGGAGGGAGGTACCTTTGTTGGACACTTACCCGGTGCCAGGGTTAGATTCCTCTCATTTGCAGCTGCCCCCAGAAACGCCGAAACCGCTTCACTTCAAATCTTAGTAAGAATGACTGTTTAGAGCAACATGTAGCACAAGATGGAGATTCAGCAGGGCTCAGAGCCGTCCTGGCTGACAGGGGGCTGTGACTCCCTCCCTGGAGGGTCGCAGGGCTCTAGAGGTCTTTCTGGGGACCCACATTGCCTCCTGCTCGGAGCCCTGGCTCAGGAGTGGCCTGATGGCTTTCCCAGGTGTCTGCCCTGCCCCCGACACCCACCATCCTCTCTCTGGGCCCCTGAGGAAGATGGAAAAGGCTTCCAGAGAGTGAGACCTGCGGGCCAACTCCCAGGCGCCCGAGGGGGCCTCCCAAGGCCTCGGCCTTCTCAGGTTGGTTTTCTTCCCTTGGCAAGATTGCTCTTGGCTTCTCCATTCATGTGTTTCTATTTTTTCTTTTGGTTTAATAGTCACTCGGCTCATTTCCTGCTAAGAAGTGCTCTCGGTCCCAGAGGGCAATTTTTAGAGTAGAAAGTAGAACAGCTAACTTCTTGTCTGCCTGTCTCTCGGACCATCACGAGCAGCAGAGGCTCAGCTCAACCCAGTGCTGGTCTGAGGGCTTCCTTCTACTGAGCAGACAGTTGAGGGCTCTAGTTAGGCTCCGTCTGGTTGTCTGGGTGGCCCTAGGATTGGAACACTGGCTTCATTCTCTATATAATATAAGCCACAGGCATGGGAATGGAAAATGCTGCAGCACCTTGTGTAAAAGGTTTGGCAGTTTTTTAAAAAGCTGAACATAGATTTACAATACAACCCAACATCTCCCCCCCCAGGAATGTACCCAGAGAGAAAGGGAAACATGTCCACACAAAGACTTGTACACAAATACAGCAGCTTTATTCGCCATGGCCAAAAAGTGGAAACACCCACAAAGTCCATCAGCTAGTGACTGGATAAAAAAATGCGGAATAGGCACACAATGGAATATTATACAGCAACAAAAAGAACGACGTGCTGACACATGCTACAACACGGATCAACCTCAGAAACATTACACTGAAAGAAGCCAGACTCAAAAGACCACATATTGCATAATTCTATTTACATGAAATTTCCAGAAGACAAATCTACAGAGACAGAAAGTAGATTAGAAGTTGCCTTCAGTTGGAAGTTGAAACAGTGACCAATGGACACAAAGGATCTTTTTTTGGGCTGGGGAGGGGATGGGGAAATGTTCTAAAATTGGTTTGTTGTAATAGTTGCACAATTCTGTAAACTTACTGAAATCACTTAATTGTACACTTTACGTGGGTGAATTTTAAATTATACCATTAAATTCTACCCCCATAAAACTGTTAAGAAAATTAATGACTGGAAAATGAAACAAACAAATAAAAAATCCTTGGGCAGCAGAGGGCAGCGGCTGGAAGGGTGGGCCGACCCCTGGCTCTCCAGCCTCCTCGCTGTGTGGCTCCAGGCCAGTTACTTACTCTCTCTGTGCCTCAGTTTCCTCACCTATAAAATGAGGGTAATAATTGTACCTGCTTCATTAGGGTAGTTACAGGGAGAAAATTAATTAATATTTGTAAAGTTCTTTGATCAGTACCCGGTACACATTATATGTGAATAATCAAACTTCCATTGAGTTGTTAGTTGTTTATTGTGCTGTAAGGATTTCTAGGATTCCTCTCTTGATCTAAGACTGAGAGCCAGACCTTTGGGTAGAAAGGGAAGCCGCCGGGGGGCTCATGTGTGAGGGTGGGTCACTCTATGTCAACCTCTCGGCCTCTCTGAGCCGAGGTGTGCAGAGAGAGCAAACACAGCCTGCTCCTGCTGCCTCACGGGGTGGGGATCATGAGAGATGACACATGCAAAACCATCAGAGACCCACTAAAGGGCCCTGGCGCTGAGGGGCCTGGTGTCTGGGGCCCCAGGGAGGTGACCAGGGCCCTAGATCTGGATGGGCCGTGGAAGGTGAAGGAAGATGGAAATGGCTGGAAACGAGCTGCTGAAAAAGATGTCATTCTGATGAATATTCCTAATAACACCAGTGGGGATGTGGCCCCAGGGAGCTCATGCCAGCAGCCCCCCACACTCCAGACCTGGTGCAGCTCTCCCAGCACCATGGAGACAAGGAAATAAACACCACTGGCTTCCCTCTCCCGGCCCCTGACCTTTTGTTCAGAGCAACTGGCGGGGCAGAGCTGGGAAGAGAAGGTCAAAGGGAGTTTTCTGGCAGCCTTGTGGCCTGACTGGACTGACTGAGGTGCCTCAGCACTCATGTCCCTTCCTCTTTTCCCCTTGGGGCTACTCCAACTTCTCATCATCCCCTGTTCACTCCGGGCCGCAGTGGGGCAGAGGGTGTCCAGCACCCGCTTTGAAAAGAAGCCACGCCCACAAAGGCTTATACACAAATGTTCATAGCAGTGTTATTCAAAACAACCCTCACCCCCAGCCAAAGGAAACAACCCAAATATCCATCAACTGGGCAACGGATAGACCAGCAGTTACATCCATACGGTGCAACAGTACTCAGCAAATGGGGAGGAGACTACTAGTAGATATAATGACACAGATGGATCTCAAAACACGGTTACTACATACTGTATGAGTCCACTTATATGAAATTCTAGCAAAGGCAAAACTATAGCAGATCAACGGTTGCCAGGGGCTCGGGCTGGGTAGGGGAGAGGGAAGAATGGCACCAAGGAGACATGAGGAGACTTTCTGAGGTGACAGAAATATTCTAAAATTTGAGCAGGACCATAAAAGAAACTCATTGAACTGTACCCTTAAAATGGGGAGATTTTATTGTAAAGTCTACCTAAACAAAGCTGCTGAAAAAGGAACCACCGTACAAAAGTAAATATACTTCTACCATTCAATTCAGTAATCATGCTCCTTAGTATTTACCAAAATGAGTTGAAAACTTACATCCACACAAAAACCTGCACAGAGGCATTTATAGCAGCTTTATTCATAATTTCCGAAACTGGGAAGCAACCAACATGTCCCTCAGTATATGAATGGATGAATAAACAATGGTACATCCAGACAATGGAATATTATTCAGCACTAAAAATATATGAGCTATCAAGCCACGAAAAAAACCATAGCATGCCCTTAAATGCATATTGCTAAGTAAAGGAAGCCAGCCTGAAAAGATGGCTCACTCAATGATACTAACTTTATGAAATTCTGGAAAAGGTAAAACTACAGAGACAGTAAAAGGATCACTGGTTGCCAGGGTCTGGGAGGTAGGGGATGAGTAAGTGGAGCAGAGAAGATTTTTAGGGCAGTAAAAATACTGTGTACGATTCTATAATGTGGATACATGTCATCATACATTTGTCCAAACCCATGGAATGTGCAACCCCAAGAGTGAACCCTGATGTAAACTATGGACTTTGGATCATAATGATGTATCAGTGTAGGTTCATCAGTTATAACAAATGCGCTTTCTGGTGGAGGATGTTGATCGTGGGGGAAGCTGGGAGTGTTCGCGGATGGCAGGTACATGGGACTCTGCATTTTCTGTTCAATTTTACTGTTTGCTGCTTTTATAACATATAAACATAAAATCTATTTTTTAAAAAGGAGCCACAGTGAGGAAGTTCCTTAGCCCAGAAGATACTCAGCACACCAGGAAGCCAGCCCTGCCTCACCAGACCATGCCCTGTTTTCAGTAAGCTCCCCCCATAGCCTTCAGGTGTCCTGGGCTCCAGCTGGGGCTCAGCAAACATTTGGTGGTGGAAGGGGTTTCTGGTCCAGCAGATGGGCAAAACGGAGGGAAGGAGCAGGGGACACCTGATGAAAAGGAGGACCTGCCCCCGAGTCCTCTGGGGAAATGAGGGGTCCAAATCCTCAAGCCCTGGAAACCCCAGGCATTGACTGGCCTTGGTTCATCGAAAACCTCTCTCCACTGCATGATTTCCAACTTTCCTTTTTCTTTCCTGTAGTTGCCCTGTGTTGTCCCGGGCAGGCAGATGCAGAGGACTTATTGCAAGGTGGTACCTTTTGGGGGTAGATGAGATGGCCTTGACAGATCCATGGATTCCCTCTTCCCTTCCCTCGTGGAACAAGGCTGAGGGCCTCAGGATCAGGAAAACACACCCAGGGTGCTCCCAAAGGCCTCATCAAGCTCCAGGGGCTTGGGATACAAGGGCTCTGAAGGGAACGAGCCTTCTTGGGAGGAGACCCAATGGTCCACCTGGACCCCTGGAGAAGCTTTGAAGTCTCAGTGCTGCCAAAGCTGTCCACCAGCTCTCCCTTTGGGTTGGAAAGTGCACAGATCCTTGCTTACTGGGAATAAGGAATTGCTGTTGCAGGGTTCTTAAGGGCTAGAGACCGGAAGACTGCTCATGAAGCCCTGTTAGAGCAGCAGATCGGGGTCCTGGTGTGGGGCAGGGGCTCATCGGGCTGCAGGCTTTGATCAGAGATGGGGGAGTTGTTCTGTGTTGTCCCATGGTGACATGAGAATAGACGCACTGCATGGTTACCTGCTAAGAGCTTTACACACAGCCCCTCATTTCTCCTTAATCTAAGTCTAAAGCGTTATTAATGCTAATCAATGAGAAGCAGTCCTGCTGAGTCACCTGCCTTTTCTTGAAGTAACTTTTTTCTTGACATTGGTGCCTTTGGGCTGAGCTTGAGGAGGACCCCCTGAGGTTCAAGGGTTCCAAGTTTAGGGAGGGAAGAGGAGGGATCCCAGAGCCTGAATCCAAGAACTGGGGCTCCAGGCTCATGTGGAGAACAGGAGAGCAGACCAACCACAATAAAGACAGAGCTGGGAGACAAGCTCTCCAGCCAGCTCCCCCAGCCTGCCCCTCCCCCTCCTCCCCCTCAGGGGCCTCATCTTCACCTGCCACTCAAAGGTAATCCTTCCTGGGCCTGGTCTTTGGAGGGACTTAGCTCATTGATAATTATTTCTGTTTTTTCTATGAACATTCATCTGCGCAGGTTTTTCTAAGTTTTTTCAAGTTAATTATGTTTTAATAGATCTTTATTGGAGTATAATTGCTTCACAATACTGTGTTAGTTTCTGTTGTAGAACAAAGTGAATCAGCCATATGTGTACATATATCCCCAAATCCCCTCCCTCTTGAGCCTCCCTCCCACCCTCCCTATCCCACCCCTCTAGGTCATCGCAAAGCCCCGAGCTGACCTCCCTGTGCTGTGCGGCTGCTTCCAACTAGCTATCTATTTTACATTTGGTAGTGTATATATAAGTCCATGCCACTCTCTCACTTCATCCCAGCTTACCCTTCCCCCTCCCCGTGTCCTCAAATCCATTCTCTACGTCTGCGTCTTTATTCCTGCCCTGCCACTAGGTTCATCAGTACCTTTTTGTTTGTTTGTTTATAGATTCCATATATATGTGTTAGCATACGGTATTTGTTTTTCTCTTTCTGACTTACTTCACTCTGTATGACAGACTCTAGGTCCATCCACCTCACTACAAATAACTCAACTTCGTTTCTTTTATGGCTGAGTAATACTCCATTGTGTATATGTGCCACATCTTCTTTATCCATTCATCTGTCGATGGACGCTTAGGTTGCTTCCGTGTCCTGGCTATTGTAAATAGTGCTGCAATGAACTTTGTGGTACATGACTGTTTTTGAATTATGATTTTCTCAGGGTATATGCCCAGTAGTGGGATTGCTGGGTCATATGATTGTTCTATTTTTAGTTTTTTAGGGAACCTCCATACTGTTCTCCATAGTGGCTGTATCAATTTACATTCCCACCAACAGTGCAGGAGGATTCCCTTTTCACCACACCCTTTCCAGCATTTAATGTTTCTAGATTTTTTTGATAATGGCCATTCTGACGGGTGGGAGGTAAGAATGGCCTCATTATAATTTTGATTTGCAATCCTCTAATAATTAGTGATGTTGAGCATCTTTTCATGTGCCTCTTGGCCATCTGTATATCTTCTTTGGTGAATTGTCTATTTAGGTCTTCTGCCCATTTTTTAATTGAATTGTTTGTTTTTTTGATATTGAGCTCCATGAGCTGTTTGTGTATTCTGGAGATTAATCCTTAGTCCATTGTTTCATTTGCAAATATTTTCACCCATTCACCCAGTCTTTTCGTCTTGTTTATGGTTTCCTTTGCTGTGCAAAAGCTTTTAAGTTTAATTAAGTCCCATTTGTTTATTTTTCTTTTAATTTCCATTACTCTAGGAGGTGGGTCAAAAAAGATCTTGCTGTGGTTTATGTCAAAGAGTGTTTTTTCTATGTTTTCCTCTAAGAGTTTTATAGTGTCTAGTCTTACATTTAGGTCTCTAATCCATTTTGAGTTTATTTTTGTGTATGGTGTTAGGGAGTGCTCTAATTTCATTCTTTTACATGTAGCTGTCCAGTTTTCCCAGCACCACTTATTGAAGAGGCTGTCTTTTCTCCACTGTATGTTCTTGCCTCCTTTGTTGTAAATTAGATGATCATATGTGTGTGGGTTTATCTCTGGGCTTTCTATCCTGTTCCACTGATCCATATTTCTGTTTTTGTGCCAGTACCATACTGTCTTGATTACTGTAGCTTTGTAGTATAGTTTGAAGTCAGGGAGCCTGATTGCTCCAGCTCCGTTTTTCTTTCTCAAGATTGCTTTCGCTATTCAGGGTCTTTTGTGTTTCCATATGAATTGCAAAATTTTTTGTTCCAATTCTGTGAAGAATGTCACTGGTAGTTTGATAGGGATTGCACTGAATCTGTAGATTGCTTTGGGTAGTATACTTATTTTCACAATATTGATTCTTCCAATCCAAGAACATGGTATATTTCTCCATCTGTTTATGTCATCTTTGATTTCTTTCATCAGTGTTTTGTAGTTTTCTGAGTACAAGTCTTTTGCCTCCTTAGGTAGGTTTATTCCTAGGTATTTTATTCTTTATGTTGTGATGGTAAATGGGATTGTTTCCTTAATTTCTCTTTCTGATTTTTTGTTGCTAGTGTATAGGAATACCAGAGATCTCTGTGCATTAATGTTGTATCCTGCAACCTTACCAAATTCACTGATTAGTTCTAGTAGTTTTCTGGTGGCTTCCTTAGGATTTTCTATGTATAGTATCATGTCATCTGCAAACATTGACAGTTTCACTTCTTCTTTTCCAATTTGAATTCCTTTTATTTCTTCCTTCTCTGATTGCTGTGGACTTCCAAAACTATGTTGAATAAGAGTGGCAAGAGTGGACATCCTTGTCTTATTCCTGATCTTAGTGGAAATGCTTTCAGTTTTTCACCATTGAGTATGATGTTTGCTGTGGGTTTGTCATATAAGACCTTTATTATGTTGAGGTAGGTTCCCTCTATGCCCATTTTCTGGAGAGTTTTCGTCATAAATGGGTGTTGAATTTTGTCAAAAGCTTTTTCTGCATCTATTGAGATGATCATATGGTTTTTATCCCTTAATTTTTTAATATGGTGTATCACATTGATTGATTTGCACATTCAAGAATCCTAGCATCCCTGGGATAAATCCCACTTGATCATGGTGCATAATCCTTTTAATATGTTGTTGGATTCTGTTTGCTAGTATTTTGTTCAGGATTTTTGCATCTATGTTTATCAGTGATACTGGTCTATAATTTTCTTTTTTTGTGATATCTTTTTCTGGTTTTGGTATCAGGGTGATAGTGGCTTTGTAGAATGAATTTGGGAGTGTTCCTCCTTCTGCAATTTTTTGGAAGAGTTTGCGAAGGATCGGGGTTAGCTCTTCTCTAAATGTTTCATAGAATTCTCCATCTGGTCCTGGACTTTTGTTTATTGGTAAATTTTTAGTTACAGTTTCAATTTCATTACTTGTGATAGGTCTGTTTATATTTTCTAATTCTTCCTGGTTCAGTCTTGGAAAATTGTATCTTTCCAAGAATTTGTCCATTTCTTTGTGGTTGTCCATTTTATCGGCATATAGTTGTTTGTAGTAGTTTCTGATGATCCTTTGTATTTCTGCTGCGTCAGTTGTGATTTTTCTTTTTTCATTTCTAATTTTATTGATTTGCGTTCTCTCCCTTTTTTTCTTGATGAGTCTGGCTAAGGGTTTATCAATTTTGTTTATCTTCTCAAAGAACCAGCTTTTAGCTTTATTGATCTTTGCTATTGTTTTCTTTGTTTCTATTTCATTTATTTCTGCTCTGATCTTTATGATTTCTTTCCTTCTACTGACTTTGGGTTTTCTTTGTTCTTCTTTCTCTAGTTGCTTTAGGTGTAGGGTTAGATTTTTTTATTTGAGATTTTTGTTTCTTGAGGTGAGATATAAACTTCCCTCTTAGAACTGCTTTTGCTGAGTCCCATAGGTTTTGGGTTGTAGTGTTTTCATTGTCATTTGTTTATATGTATTTTTAAATTTCTTCTTTGATTTCTTTAGTGGTCTCTTGGTTATATGGTAGCACACTGTTTAGCCTCCATGTATTTGTGGGTTTTACAGTTATTTTCCTGTAATTGATTTCCATTCTCATAGTGTTGTGGTCAGAAAAGATGCTTGATATGATTTCAATTTTCTTAAATTTTCTGAGGTTTGATTTGTGACCCAGGATGTGATCTATCCTGGAGAATGTTCTGCGTGCACTTGAGAAGAAAGTATATTCTGCTGCTTTTGGAATGTTCTATAAATATCAATTTAATCTGTCTGGCCTATTGTGTCATTTAAAGCTTGTATTTCGCTATTTATTTTCTGCCCATTGTCGTAAGTGGGGTGTTAAAGTTCCCCACTATTATTGTGTTACTGCCAATTTCCTCTTTTATAACTGTTAGCAGTTGCCTTATGTATTGAGGTGCTCCTATGTTGGGTGTATAAACATTTATAATTGTTATATCTTCTTGGATTGATCCCTTGATCATTATGTAGTGCCCTTCCTTATCTCTTGTAGCAGTATTTATTTTAAAGTCTATTTTATCTGATATGAGTATTGCTCCAGCTTTCTTTTGATTTCCATTTACATGGAATATCTTTTTCCATCCCTTCACTTTCAGTCTGTATGTGTCCCTAGGTCTTAAGTGGGTCTCTTGTAGACAGCATATATATGGGTCTTGATTTTGTATCCATTCAGCCAGTCTGTATCTTTTGGTTGGTGCTGAGATGAAGACCTCCAGGAGACCTCACTCCAATGAATATTCCCTGGGGTCTGAGGATCTCTATTAGTCCAGTGGTTTGGACTTGGAGCTCCCACCGCAGGAGCTTTGGCCCCACCACTGGCTCATGAACCAAGATCCTTCAAGCCATGTTGGGGGGCCAATAAAAAAAAAAGGAGAAAAAATAACAAAGTAAAAAGTAAAATTAGACTAGGAAACTAACAGATATGTTAAAAATATATAAAAAATAAAAATATTGATGAAATAACAACCAGAAGGTAAAACGGAACCACAATAGTAAAAAAAGAGGAGGAGGAAAAAAAGAAGTGGAAAAGGCATTGGCTGTGGAGGGCGGGGCCTAAGCAGGGGCGAGGTTTGGGTGGTGAGCTGAGCAGGGCCTGTGCTTAGAACCCACAGGGCTGGAAACGGCCCTGGGGGGGGGGGGTTGCGGGGTGGGGCTTAGGCTCAACAGAACAGCAGGGGCCCAGGCGTTCCTCCAGCCTCTGGTCTCAGAGGGTGGGGGACCCCACCTGGGTGCCCAGCAGGCTCCCTAGGCCTTAGTGGGTGTGGCAAACCCCCTCCACTCCTCTCCTGCTCCTCCCATCCTGGAGGACCCCTCCCGCCGGCCTCTCCTTGCCTCCCTCCTATGCCCCCAGGGCCAACCCAGCCCACAGGGGACCTCTGAGGGCCTAGGCTGGAGAGCCAGGCAGACTTCCTCGGTTGAATGGGCAGGGGAATCGGTGGGCAAGCTCACCGCTGATCCAAGACCACGAGGGTCCCTCCAGGTGTGGGAACCCCTCCCCCTCTCAGCCACCCCTCAGGGGCACTGGTCTTGTCCAGCCCCCACTTCTCCTCACCACTCAGTCCCCCCACATCTTACCAGTTCGCTTGGGGGTTCTTCCTATCTACTTGGGCGTCGGGGTCCCCCATCAGTGTCCAGCAGGTGCCCTAGTTGTGGGGAGACGCTAACTCCATGTCTTCCCACATTGCCATCTTGACTCCGCCCCCTCAAGTTAGTTTTGATCCTTTATATTTTTCTAGAAAATTGTCTACTCCATCCAGATTTCAAATACATAACATACTCTCTTATAACTTTAAAAATTATCATCATGTTTGTGGTTATAGTCCAATTTTCATTTCTAGGGTTTTTCTCTCTCTTTTTTTAATTGGTTATACTCATCAGAAATTTATCCTCTTCATCTCCTCAAAGAACCAGTTACGGGTTTTAAAGATCTATTTTACTATTTTTTCCATCTAATTCATTCATTTCTATTTTAACTTTATTCATTTCTCCTTTTAGTTTTTTTAAATCACATTTTTAATTTATTTTCCTTTTAGTTGTTAATTTTAAAAACACTTAAGCTACAGAATTTCCTCTAGAAGAGTTTTGGCCCCCTCCCATAGATTTTATCACATAAAGTTCTCATTTTAGTTAATTTTCAAGAAGTTAAATTTGTAGTTTTATTTCCTATTTAAAACTGAAAAACTATTTTACATACTAGTAGTGTTGGTATGTTTGTGCTTTTGTTTCCAAGTTTTAGAAACTTGTTTCCAAGTTTCCAATCTCTTTGTAATTCATTTCTAGTCTTATTGCATTATGATCTGAGAATGGGAATCTATTTGACTGCTATTTCTGTAATTTAAAAATCTTTCTTGGCATCTAGGATATAACCAAATTTTAAATGTTCAACAGATATTTTAAAATATTTATTCTATTTGTGGAAAAAAATATATATATATAATTTTGAAAGTATTAATTATATTTTTCAGAATTCTGTATCCCTATTTACTCTGGATGCACTTGACCCTGAGGGGGGATTGTAAAACTCCCACTGTCATGATGGTTTTGTGCAGTTCTCCTGGGAATTGTTCAATGTCAGTTGTGGTTGAGGGTCCCCAGCAGCCTCTAGCCTGGTCTCAGAGAGGCTGAGAGCTCTCATGAGGATATGACCTCACCTTAGCCAAAGGAGCTCATGATCCTGGGCTTGCCTGGCTTCTGTCTCTGGATTTATGTTCCAAGCATGTTTTTTTTGTGGCTCAAGCTATTGTCTTCACAGAGGTGCTTGGCCTCATGGGCATGGGCATCAGGGTGGTCACTGACAGGATTCCCCTTCAGCTAAGAGAGCAAAGGGTCCAGCCCACAAACAAGGGTTTCCGTGCCAAGTTGGCAGGCTCTACCTGCTATGGAGCAGGTGCCCTGGAACACCTGTGCCTCTTGGATGGTAATCAGTTCTCTCTGGGCTCCTGCCAATCGGGCCAGCAGGAATCGGTGATCTGTTTTTCCTGTGGCAAGGCAGGCCCAGACATAGCTCTTTTCAGCAAGCCTGACCTCTCAGGCTCTTGGAAAACAGGTGCTTTTCAAGACCCCAGCATTTATGAGGTTTTTTCCTGTCTCCTTCATGGTCAGGACTGAGGGAGAAGGCCAAGGAGGAGAGACATTGACTATTTGGGTCCACATGGGTGAGGTTCAGAGAACTCCTCAAAAAACTCTTGATTTGAAGGATGGGGAAATTCACTGGATTGCAGAGGGCAGAGGTGGGAACTGGAAGATGTGACAAAGGCTGAAGAGTGGTTTCCCTTGGGGCAGCAGATTGGGTGAGGGCAAGGAGTCAGACACCCTGAACAGAGTGGGCAGATGAGCCAATGAGAGTCAAGAAAGCACTTGGTGAAAGACTGAAAGCTTCCCACTAAGTCAGGAACAAGACAGGATGCTCACTTGCACTACTTCTTCCAGCCTTGTCCTGGAAGTTCTAGCCAGAACAATTAGGCAAGAAAAAGAAATAAAGCAAATCCAAATTGGAAAAGAAGCAGTAAAACTATATTTGCAGATGACATGATCTTATATATAAAATAGCCTAAAGAATCCACCAAAAAAAAACTATCGTAGCTAAAAAATGAATTCAGCAAAGTTGAAGGATAAAAGATTAACATACAAAAATCAGTTGTATTTCTATATACAATCTGAAAAGGAAATTAAGAAAATAATTCCATAGATGATAGCATCGAAAACAATAAAGTACTTAGAAATAAATTTAACCAAGGAAGTGAAAGACTTGTACACAAAAACTATAAGATATTGCTGAAAAAAAATAAAAGAAGATGGAAATAATAAATGGAAAAATGTCCCATGTCCACGGATTAGAAGACAATATTGTTAAGATGGTAATACTCGCCAAATTGGTTTACAGATTCAATGATTGTTTTTATAAAAATGGAAACACTAACCCTAAAATTCATATGGAATTGCAAGGGACTCTGAATAGCGAATGCAATTTTGAAAAACAAGAACAATGTTGGGGACTCACACTCCCTGATTTCAAAACTTACTGTAAAGCTACAATAATCAAAATAGTATGGTACTGGGACAAAAATAGACATATAGATCAATGGAATGGACTGAGAGACCAGAAATAAACCCATATATCTATGGTCAATTGGTTTTTGATAAGGGTGCCAAGACCATTCAATTTAGAAAGAACAGTCTTTTCAACAAATGGTGCCAGAGAGGCTATCCACATGCAAATGCATGATGCTGGACCCTACCTCACACCATGTACAAAAATTAACTCAAAATGGATCAAAACCCTAAATATAAGAGCTAAATCTGTAAAACTCTTGGAAAAAAATGTAGGGATTGATCTTCATGACCTTGGATTTGGTCATGGATTCTTAGATATGCCACCAAAAGTACAAGCAGCGAAAGAAAAAATAAATTGAACTTCATCAAAATTTAAAACATTTGTGCTTCAAAGGATACCATCAAGAGAGTAAAAAAGTCAACTCAGAGAATGGTAGAAAGTATTTGCCAACTATCTATCTGATAATGGTCTAGTATCCAGGTTATATATAGAACTGTTACAACTCAAAAATAAAATAACTCAATTTTAAAATTCACAAAGGACTTCAATAGGCATTTCTCCAAAACAGATGTACAAATGGCCAAGTGCATGAAAATATGCTCCCTGTCATTAGCCAACTGGAAAATGCAAAGCAGAACCACAATTACATACTGTTTCATACTCACTAGTATGGCTATAATTTTTTTAAAAATTGGAATATAACAAGTGTTGATGAAGATATGGAGAAATTTGAACCATCATAAACTGTTGGTGGGAATGTAAAATGGTGCCCCTGCTGTCCAAAAAAAGTTTGGTTGTTCTAAGAAGTTAAAACATAGAACTAGCCTAAGATCCAGCAATTCTACTCCTAGGTATATGCCCCCATATTGAAAACAGATTTTCAAACAAAACTTGTACAAGCATGTTCATAGTGGCACCATTCACAATAGCTAAAAGATAGAAAACAACCCAAATGTCCATCAACTGTTGAATGAAAACCAAAATATACACTGTGTGTATATCCACACAATGGAATATTATTCAGCCATAAAGTCTCAGCACATGAAATACTGATACATGCTCCAGGATGGAAGACCCTTGAAAACATTAAGCTGAGCAGAAGAAACCGGACACTAAAGACCACATGTTATATGGTACCATTTATGTTCTATACCCAGAACAGGCAAATTCAAAGAGACAGAAAGCAGATTTGAGGCTGCCAGGGGCTGGGGACAGGGGGAATAGAGAATCACTACTTAATGAGTATGGGCTTTCCTTTCGGGGTGATGAAACCTTCTGAAAGTAGATGGTGGTAATGATTACACAACATTGTGAATGCATGAAATGCCACAGAATTGTACACTTTAAAATGGTAAATTTTACATCGTGTGTATTTTACAACACACACACACACACGCACACACACAAGTGTATCTAGGACATGATGGGGAACAAGCCCAGCGAGGAAGGTGGCCTTGCCCTGCCAGGCCAAGAGGCCCAGGAGTCACCAGATGATGGGGAGCAGGGGCTGATGTGAAACCTGGGGGGCAGTGGAGGATGGAAGGCAGCATGCTTCCACAGCTGATGCTGAATCTGGTTGAGAGAGGCTGCTGGGAGTGCAGGCCTCCCAGGTTGAAGAAGCCCGTGTGTGTTTGCATATTTCCTGGGAATGATAAGGGCTGCGACTTCTCTTTCGTGGCTGCTTCTAAACTGAAGACAAGCTCTCCCCTGGTTTGGCAGGAAACGTTTGAAACTATTGCCAAGACATCTGTTTCATTTTCTTTGGCAACAAAATGCATCCTGAGAGATAGACTCACGGCTTACAACTGGGAGCATCCAGAATTCTTTCTCCTTTTCTCCCACAGGAGTTTAAGTAGACGCTCCCAAGCTCGTGTTTAGAGAGGGTCAAACCGGAGGCGGCTGAGCTGCCGAGAATCCAGCATTTGGGGAGGGAAATGAGCAAAAGTGAGGGGGGCCGGAGAGCAGGCAGTGCAACCAGGCGGCGCGCAAGAATGTCCTGACTATCCGGGGTCTGGGAGCTGAGTCCCTCTTAGGGGATGGGGGTGGAGGGGGCTCCTGTTCTCTGTGACCCGCTCCACGTCTGAAGTGGAGAAACTGGGGGACTCGTTCCAGGAGAACGAGCATGGGCTTTGGCATCAGACAAACTGGGTTTGAATGCAGCTTGCATACTCTCTGCGTGACCTTGACCTTACTCCCTGTGTTCTCATCTGTAAAAGGGAGAAATAATATCTACCTCATAAGTGTGTTGCTGGGATTAAGTGAGGGGCTGCACGTGAACCACGGCACAGAGTGTGGCACACTGGAGAGGCTAGTAAATGCTTCTGAATCCTCCAGAGAACTGAGATGGAGAGGCCCTGCAGCCTGGCCTGCACGTCTCTGTGCCTCAGTCTCTGTGTCTTGAACGTGAGGGGGCCTGGAACTGACTTTCTGTGATTTTATGACTAAGAACTGCAGATCCAGGGCTGTCTCTGGGGATTGTTTAAAAGAAGGGTGGCTTGTACACAAGCTGAGAGAAGCAGGGTGCAGGGTATAGACTGAAAAGCTATTGATTCCTCAGCTGAGAGTCAAGCCGTTACAGGACCACTGGGGGTACCAGTGACAGCTCCTCTCAGGCCATCCCCGAGAGAGCAAGACCCAGTCCCACTCTGGGCCAGCCCCAGCTACACTCCTGCCTTCCAGCATGCTCTGTGAGTTTCTCGGACCTGTAAAGTCTGGTGAATTATTTAAACATCTAAACATCAGCAAAGCCAATGGCAGTCAATTCTCATGAAGAGAGTCTGCAAGTCCCACTCATTTAGGAAGTTTAGCACCTTCTGAGGCCGGGGGCCTTGAAGGGCCCTCTGGGGAGCAATATATTCAGTTACTACTGAGTTGCCAGCCCCCTTCCACCCAGCACAAGCCCACCGTGCATCACATACCACTGTCTCCATTTTAGGGAGACGAGGCTATTTGTCTGAGGAGGTTGCATGGCTGGGAAGTGGCTGAGCTGGAGTTTGAACCCATCTCTGTGCTGCCACGTAGGCCTGGGTTTCCGTTAACACTCAGTCTACTGAGTGGACCAAGCACGGCGACTCCGCAGTTTTTTTTAAACAGCTTTATTGTGAAATAATTCACACACTGCCTAATTCACCCATTTAAAGTGTACAATTCAGTGGTTTTCATTACATTCACAGAGTGGTTCAACCACCTCCACAATCTATTTCATAACATTTTCAGCACCTAAGAAACCCCATAGCCCTTAGCTATCACAGTCCAATCCCCCCAGCCCCTCCAGCCCTAAGCAATCATTAAGCTATTTTCTGTCTATATTTGCCCATTCCGGGCATTTAATATCAGTGGAGTCAAAATATATGGCTTTTTGTTGCTTGCTTCTTCCCACTAGCATAATGTTTTCAGACCTCATCTGTGTTGTATCATGTATCATGCTACTTCATTCCTTTTTATGGCCAAATAATATTCCATTGTATGGTAATATCACAGTTCATCTCTTCATCAGTTAATGGACTTTTGGGTTGTTTCTACCTTTTGTATTCTGAATAATGTTTCTATGAATATTCATGTACAAGTTTTTGTACAGACATGCTTTTATTTTTCTTGGGTGTATACCTAGGAGTAGAATTGCTAGATCATATGGTAATTCTATTGAGGAACTGCCAGTCTGTTTTCCAAAGTAGATGCACCATTTCACAATCTTGCCAGCAGTGTATGAAGGTTCTGCTTTCTCCACAGCCTCCCCAAAACTTGTTAATATCTGTCTTTTTGACTATAGCCATCCTCATGAATATGAAGTGATATCTCATTATAGTTTTGTCTTGTATTTCCCTGATGACTAATGATACCAAGCATCTTTTCATGTGCTTATTGGCCATTTTATATCTTCTTTCAATAAAGGTCTATTCAGACCTTTTGCCCATTTTCATTGGGTTTTATATTTTTTATTATTGAGTCCTAAGTGTTCTTTATATATTCTAGATACAAGTCCCTTGCTAATGAGTTGCAAATATTTTCTTTCATTTTGTGGGCTATCTTTTCTCTTCTTTGATTGTGTCCTTTGAAGCATAAAAGTTTTAAGTTTTTATGAAATCCAACTTACCTAGTTTTTCTTTGGCAGTTTATGCTTTTGGTGTCATAGACTTCCCAGCTTTTTAAAAGCAACATTTAACATAGAGAAATATGGCCATACCAAAATAGCAAGAGATATTGATTCTTTTTATGTTTTTTCAAGCTCAGACTTTTAAATAATTCTCTTATTATTCTCCACTTCATTCCAAAAATAATTTGATGCCACCTATGAAAATTCAAATAATACAAAAGGATACCATAAATAAAAAATTCTAGGCAAAAGGAAAATATGTATCAGAAATGAAGCCAAGGGTAAAGTCAGTGTGTAGAATTACATATGTAGAGCTTCCTAGTGACCAAAGCAAAGAGGAAAATGCAATTATTTATAAGATTCACAGGCCCATGAGATAAAAATATATCTATATCTTAGGGGAAGCATTACTTTTCCTGGCACAGAGTCTGGAAACAAATTTCTCCTATGGCTCCTTTTTAATTTTATCTTTTTTTTTTTTTTTTTTTTTGCGGTACACGGGCCTCTCACTGTTGTGGTCTCTCCCGTTGCGGAGCACAGGGTCCGGATGCGCAGGCTCCGAACGCGCAGGCTCTGGACGCGCAGGCTCAGCGGCCATGGCTCACGGGCCCAGCCGCTCCGCGGCATGTGAGATTTTCCCAGTCTGGGGCACGACCCCGTGTCCCCTGCATCGGCAGGCGGACTCTCAACCACTGCGCCACCAGGTAAGCCCTCCTTTCTTTTTTTTCTTTTCTTTTTTTTGGGGTACGCGGGCCTCTCACTGTTGTGGCCTCTCCCGTTGCGGAGCACAGGCTCAGGACGCACAGGCTCAGCGGCCATGGCTCACGGGCCCAGCCGCTCCGCGGCATGTGGGATCTTCCCGGACCGGGGGACGAACCTGTGTCCCCTGCATCGGCAGGCGAACTCTCAACCACTGTGCCACCAGGGAAGCCCCTCTGGCTCCTTTTAAAGGGAGAATATGTTTGGGTTATCAACTAGAAGAGAGCACTTATATAAAATCCCCAATAAACTATCTCTTCACAGCCCGGTTTCCTTCCCTTTCTGTTTCCAGATCCACATCTCTTCCTGACATCAGTTCTGCCATAAATGAAATTGTCCCTGTTGTAATAATCTTTTAAAAACACAAATATGAGCACTTCACTTCCCTTCTTGAAATCCTTCAATAGCTCCCAATGGCCCTCGGGATAAAGTTCAAAGTCTTTAACATGACTTACGTGATATTACGTGATATAACCCCAGCCTACAAGAGCCATTAATTTTGAACCTCTCCCCACTCTGGATCTCAGCTTGTCAGTGCCTCCACCATGAAGCCCTCACTCAGATCTATGTTCTCTTAGTTAACTCACACTTCTAACAAGTATATGTGTTTTTATCAAGATGACAGTAGATTAGAAGCACCAAATTAAAAACAGTGTAAAAGAGTTGCCACAGGTGGGATACTGAGACTGCCAATTCATCAGCAGTGGAAGACATTGAAAAATTATAAAAAGCAAATCTAAATACACAATAAGCTGAGTAATCTGAGGCCATTTAATGCAGGCACCAATACTTCTGCTCATCCAACAGCCCTGAAGATCAGCCTATTATATAATAAGTTGGAATTTGGACCCTTTACAATGATGAAGTTAATGATAAATTGTTTTCGTTGTACTCTGTTGTAAGAAGGCATGAGAATATGGTGTTGTTTAGAATAACTTTCTTATATACTGGTTGATGTAAAAATTTAAAAAATATATTTATTCTTGAATTAATAAAATATTAGTTATCAAGAAAACTTGATTCTCCAAAACAAAGCCCCCTCATGAGTTTTATTAACTGAAGTTTGATTACAGAGGGAAGGAATGAACACCCTCTAATTCTCTGAACCAATTTTTAAGAAAATAAAGTTTTTAGAAGTACAAGAGAACTATATGTTCCTCAGAGAAAATGCAGGTAAAACAAAAGAAAGAAAATTACACGTGATCCCACTTTTCAAAGATAATCACTGCTAATGTTTTGAAATATTTTCTTCTATATTTTTACTGGGTACATACATATATATATATATTTTTTTTTTTTTTTACAAAAATGACATCTTATTGACAGTTTTGTGACCTTGTTTCTGTCAATCATGAGGACTTTAATGTAATAAATATAATGGACATCGTCATTTGAATGACTGCAATCTGTGCTATCGTTCAGCTGTCCCATGCTTTATGTAACCATCTGTTGGACATTTGGGTTGTTTCTAGTTTTTCTCCTCCTCCTCTGATTCTGCACTCAGGGTGACTTTGAGGCTGACGCTGGAACCATTCTCTTTAGTGTACTGGGCTCTCTGTGACTTGAAAGCATGATGCATCTCTTGGTAGGGCTGTTGCAACTGGTAATAATGGCGCTTTGTGCCTTAATGAGAGCAGGGCTCTATTAATCCCTCTTTGTCTGACCTCAGCCAACTTCGGTCTCAGTAGAAGCAGGATTCTTAGGCCCTTGGGACCCTATTGAGCTGTTGTCATAGTGATTGGTGCCAGGGGGGGCAGGGTCGCTGGGCCAACGTCCCTAACCAGACCATTTCTGTCTTAATGACACACTCAGGTCACGGCTGTTCAATCCCAAACTCAGAGAGAGACATGACTAACCCTGCCATGATGCCAGCATTTGGTCTGACTGCCCTGAGGCCTGGGGACTCTGAAGGCTTTCTGGAGCCTGGCATAACTCTCCCCAGGAAGGCAGCTCAGCTCACCTGTCCACAGAGCTCCAGGCCTGCTCTGCTGTCACCCCACAGACCTGGGACCACTCCCAAACGATGGCCCAAGCTTCTGCTTCTGAAGTGAACTCTCAGATCAGAGAAGGCCCTGCGCAACCCAGCCAGACAGCAAAGCTTCTTGTTACCTGATGTCAGGGCTGAACAACCTTGGAGACTATCGGGTCCACCTCCCCCTCATACAGATGGGGAAACTGAGGCCCAAGGAGCCAGATCTGATTCCAAACCATCTGGCAAGTCAGGAGCACTGTCTGAACCAAGCAGTCCCCACCCACAGTTCTGGAAAGGAACATCTCTTGTAGGACAATTGATATTTTTACAGTAAGTTTTTTAGGTTTGGTCTTTAAAAAAAATAGTACACATTATTATTACCCAAATAGTCCATGAATACATTTTCCTTGAAAAAATAAAAAAACCAAAATAGAACATTGCAGAGGAGGCACAAAGCCCCTTTTGGCCTCTGTCTCCAATCCCAGTTCTCTTCCCTGAGACAGAGTCCTGATTTGGTAGGTATCCAAATCTGACTTTAAAGTACCCACATCTTATTTGTTTGACTTGGGTGGCCAGAACAGCTAGGGTGACGCAGACCCATGTCCCCAGCTGGGCATGAGTCCAGGTGGCTCGCAGTGGCTGGCAGGACTGCCCACACAGGATGTACTTCCCTGGCCCCAGGGTGTCAGGGAGTGTGGGACGTGCTGGCACTGCTGTGTCCTCACTCAGCCCTGGGCTGTGACACTCCCCCATCTTCTTCCCCCATTTCCTGTTTCAGAACCCAAACAGCCTCTGCTACTGACCTGGATTGGATGCCAGGAGTCTAAGCTGAAAAATAGAAACTTTTCTACCAGGTTTAGCAATCTCTCCAGCAGACCGCGGGCCCCAAGGGACAGTGCTCAAACTTTGGGTTCCTGGGCCCATTTGCATTTCCACCCCTACCCATTCCTGCCACTCCCCACCCCCCAACTTGCCTCCCCAGCATCAGTTCCCTCCCTCTCAGGCATCAGGGACCCTCTGCCAGGGAGAAGCTCAGCTGACCATCTCAGTACCCCCTGGAGAAGGAAGAGGGAGGTTTAAAAGAAGAGTTTAAATTACACAATGATATATTCGAAGCAGTTAGTCTAACATGAGAGAAATTCCGACATTGAAGACAAGTATAGGGTGGAAAGAGGCCTTCCTGGTACACCTAACCTCACACCAAGTGGGGGACCTCGGGGGTCCCCATTTTTGTCTCCCTAACCAGCTGGAGCCAAGCCTTGCTCCAGGCATTGAGGCAGTGAAGCCCCTGCTAAGGAGGATGGCAGGACCTCTAGCCATGCCTGGGAAAGATAATGTGTCATGAGAACAACAACAACAGTTTATGGGCTGGAAAACGGAAAGCAGCTCTCTTCCCCTGAATTCTCCCAGTCCTAACCTTTGAGAACCTACCACAGTTTCAGTGCAAACTGTTTAGGTATCTCAATTGCATAGAATCAAATCCAGTAGTTTTTAGGATTTTTTTTTAATCAATGAAAATCTTTATTTTTTTTTCTCAAGCAAAGAATCTTGCCCAGAGTTTTGACATAAAAAAATCAATCAGAGAAGTTTTCTCCAGGCAAAGTATTTTGTTTGGCAAAAGGACTCTAATGTCTGGGGGATCCCCAAGCTGCCTACATCCTTTTTTGATCACCTCTCATCAAGATCAATTTCCTTCTTTTGCAGCTGAGAAAATGGAGACAGAAGGCTCGGGGCCTTGCTGACACCCCTAGCAAGTCGGCGGCAGATCCAAGATTGCCCCGGACTCCTGGAAAGCTGTCCAGCACTCAAAAACCAGCACGAGACTTTCCTTAGCCTGAAACGGTAAGTTTAGACAAAATCCGGGTTTAGGAGGACACTTCGCTCATCCAAGGCTGCTGGGGAAGGATGGGGGGCAGGGAGAGATGTTGTCATGGTTACCTTGGCCCAGGAAGTGACCCTTTGCTTCAGAGTGCTGGAACCAATGCTTATTTACTGCTGGGCTGGGGAAAATGGTTGGGGTTGAGGCCAAGGGCCTCGTGCTGCACACGGCCTGTGGATCCCATGTTTCTAAGGCCATGCCATGAACATAGAGGGAGCCCAGGGGCCCTGGGATGGGGGATGAGGCACCTCTGAGGGGCGGGTCTCGCAGCCTTGCCTCCTCTGGGCCTCCCTCTTCAGGTGGAGATGAGCGGTGATACAGGCTCAGCCCCTTTATGTGACCATGAGGGGGACCCTGAGCTGGACCCCAGACACACTCAAGTGGCTCACATCCCACCCAGAGTCCAGTTTGCTGAGGTCCCTGGTGACGCCTCAGGTCTGCGTTAAGGCGTCACCAATGGGGCACCTTGAGGACCTAGCCACGGAATGCAGTGATGATTAGATACCAGGCTCTGAAGGAGCCCAGACGCATGTGGGGACAAACAGAGAACTGGGTACTTCAACACAGTGAGAGGAACCCTTCTATGATAGGGTTGATGGAATATAGAAAGAGAAAGAAGGGACCACTTTGCCCGTGTATGTGGGTGGCATGGAGGAGAGAGATCAAGGTAAGCTTCTCAGAGGAGCTGGGGTCTTGAAGGATGCCTAGGAGTTTTCCATGAGGAGAATGGGAGGAAGAGGGGAAGGAGAGGAGAGAGACTGGGCATTCCGGGATGACAAAGCAGAGAGTGTCAAAACACGTGAGGGCCAGGACAGGACCAGGAAGAAGCTAGAGTGGCCAGAGGTGGGGTTGGAGCCGTGTTGGGGGGGATGGAGGGGAAAGTCATGAAGAGCTGTAGACATCTGGGTCACATCAAACAACTGGAGCCCTGGGTTTGGTGGGAGTGCTTCAGGGCCCTGAAGCGGTGGACAGGGGGAACAGCTGGGTCACTCCTTCTATATTCTGGGCCTCCACACAGGAAAAGCTCTGAACTAAGTTCCCAGTGGTTAAAAATACAACCTGAGAAATCTGCTGTAAACCAGGCTAGAAGCTCCTGTTGATTAGTCCAGGGCTCTACTTCTTGGCCGCTGCCTCTTGTTGGACTCAGGGCCCCTCCTCCCTACCTGGCAAGCCCTGGAGGGCAGCCACTGATGAAGAGATGTGGCCATCGCCTCGCCCACCTTCCCTGCCCAGCAGGGTCTGGTGGGGATGACTTCAGCTGCTGGCTCCCTTGGCTTTGAAGTTGGTGTGTCTCTTGTCTCATTTGCATTTATATCACAGAAGAGTCAGCAGGAACCAAAAAATAGAGCTAGGAAAGAAAACAGTCATGCTGCACAGGGCAGACCACAGCCCCTCTGGGAGAAGTCAGTCACCAGACATAGGCTGTGGATGGAATCACTGGTTGTTATGGCCCTGTGAGGCCCAGCTCAAATCCTGCCTCTTCCCTGCAGTTCTCCTGGGGCCGAGTGGGAATGACTCCCTCTTACTGGGCCTACCTGCATGAGTAATTGTGATGATGACAGTGGCTCTGTGTGACGTGAAACTCCAGAGATGCCACTGGCTCACGGGGAACCTTTGTGCAAATTGGGAATAGGCGCCCCTTTCTCTGGGTGTGCACAGCCTTACCCCAGGGTGAGTGGCCCCCACTCGGCCCCTCAGTCACTGCCTTTCTGCAAAGCACAGCTACACGTGTCCCGCCTGAAAAGTCGACGGCGGGTATGACCCCTACCTCACAGGTGGGGAAGTGAGGCTATCATCATGCTGTGGGAAGGGTTGTGCTGGGGTCCACGGCTGTTCTGGGGAAGCCTCACCTCCAGCAGCTGCGGACGGCACCCGGCCAGGCCCAGCCAGTGCTCCAGGCCTTGTTGATTCAAGTCCTGAGCCAGGGACCAGCCTCGGCCGCCAAGTACCACAGCCACATGGGAAGCAAGATGCAGAGCAGGGCTCTCAGCTGATTGTCCAGTGGGCTCCAGCCCAACCTAGGGAAGGAGCGGTCTCTCCACTGGGTCATCGAGGACTTCCTGGCCAGCAGCACACACTAGTTGCCTCTGAGTCACCATCTACACTTAGCAAGGATTGTTGGTGCCACCAGCTACTCTTTTCCAGCCCTTCACCTCCTCCACAGGATTCACTCTCTACCACAGGCATCCCTAGACTCACAGAGGCCTGTAGCACCCTCCCAAATCATCTCATGGAGCTTTTACATGCCTTCACACTCCCTCTTCTCCCCAGCCTCCGTGGCAGACATCACTGATTGTCCACTGCACTTGGTTCCTTTTATGCCTGGACTGAACCTCAGAATCCTTCTCAACACTGTGCTCTAGGCAGCCACAACAGAGCTATTTGAGTCAGTAGTTACGAGGCACCTATTTTAAGCACCTCTGATGTGTTCAGTGCCCAGGATTAGAGATGAGGCAGTAGGAGGTCGGCAGCAGGAGGGGACTTGTGTGAGCCCCATAGCCAGTCGCCAGCAGAGGCGTGGTGTCCCCTCTATCGCCAGGCCCAGGGCTCTCTCATCCACCTCTTCTTTTTTTTTTTTTTCCTGCGGTACGCGGGCCTCTCACTGCTGTGGCCTCTCCCGTTGTGGAGCACAGGCTCCGGACGCGCAGGCTCAGCGGCCATGGCTCACGGGCCCAGCCGCTCCGCAGCATGTGGGATCTTCCCGGACCGGGGCACGAACCCGTGTCCCCTGCATCAGCAGGCGGGCTGATGAGAGGAAGCCCCTCTCACCCACCTCTTCTGAAATGGCAGCCTGGTGCTATTAGTCAAGGATTTCCAAATGTGTAAAAATGTGCGGGGCTGTATTTTGGGGGTGGGGTCCTCCCACAGTTAGTGTTGCAGGGCCCCAGGGCCAGGCCTGAACCTCAGGAGGCCCTCATCCCAGGCGTCAGTGCATCAGAAAGACGACATGCCCCCGCCCGACACCCCACCCCCATGGTAGTTCTGGAGACAGGCAGGGGCAGCAGGGCCCACCTGCCATTCCCGCAATGGCCCCTGTGTACACATGGCTGAATGTGACCAGAGCAACAGTGGGCCAGGCAGGGGGAGGAGGCGCCAGGAAGGGGCCAGGGCCCGGGGCTGACTCTCGGGATGGGCTCAGGGAGCGTTTGCTAACCCAACAATGCTCCACTTCTAGACTCACGCATTGAAAAGAAGGACACAGAGGCTGGCTTGCGGGGCCCTCATGAGAGTCTAGGCGTTCCAGGAATTCAAAGAAGGTGGGGTCAGCATGGCCCGGGGGTTTCCATGATGGCTTCCGGGAGCTCACAACTCAGCCTGAGCAGAGGCTTGGTCATTCACGCATTCATTCATTCATTCGTTGATTCAACCCAGACCTACTTGTACCTGGCATTGTTCTAGCTGCTGGATACAGCGGTGAACAAAACTGACAAAAACCTCCCTGGCTTCTAGTAAAGGGGTCAGCTGACAAATAAGATAAATGAGTGAAATGTATGTATGTTTAATGGTGATAAGTGCTGGAAAAGATAAAGCAGGAGAGAGAGAGGAAGTGTTCTGGAGAGGGTCACAGTTTAGACGAGGTGGCCAGGGAAGGTCCCATCAGTAACAGACCATTGACTGAACCTGCGGAAAGCGATGGAGAAAACCCTGTGGATCTCTGGGGAAAGACCATCCCAGATGGAGGGACCAGCACCCGTGGAGCCCAGGCAGGCGCGAGCCTGGTACGCTGGAGGAGGGGCTGGAGCCCTGGGGCGTGAGGAGAGGGGGTCGCAGGGTGGTGGGCTGAGGTCTGGGGGCCGTGAGGTGAGATGGGAGGTGCAGAGGTTGGATAGGGACCGGATCCCGCAGAGCCTCATGGGTCAGTGTAAAGACTTGGGATGTGTAATGTAAGGACTTGTCATGGGTTGAACTGTGCCCCCAGCCCGGCTAAAAGATAGTCTACATCCTAGACCCCAGAACCCGTGAACGTGAACTTATTTGGAAATGCGGTCTTTATAGAGGTAATTAAATTAGTATTTTGAGATAAGATCATCCTGGGTTACCCAAGTGGACCCTAAATTCAATAAGTATCCTTATAAGAGACCCACAGAGGACAGACACAGAGGAGAAGGCCACGTGAACGCAGAGGCAGAGACTGGAGTGATGCCGCCACAAGCCAAAGAGCACCAGGAGCCACAGAAGCTGGAAGAAGCAGGGAAGGATTCTCCCCTACAGCCTCTGGTGGGAGTGTGGCTTCAGTGCCAGAGTTGTGCTGTCCTTTGACAGTCTGTGGCTCCAAGGGGCCAGAGGGCAGCAGGCCGCATGTGCAGCCCAGCAAAAGTCTGACAGCAAACACTCCAGCATTAAATCCTTGGACAGCCTCTGATTCTCAGGGCTCCCAGATTCTGAGTGGCTGTGGCTCTCTGGGGGCCAGTGGCCATGCTCATGTCTGAGGCTCTTTGTGGTGGTAGGTGGCTTCAAACAAGACTTGGTCCTTTTTCTGTAAAGCAGGAGATGGTGTGCCACAGGAGGGCTGTTTCTTGTCCTGGGAAGATGGCGAAGGTTTCTCTTCCCTTGGCAGCTCCCATGGAGGGAGGGGCTGATGGCATCACAGGGACACGGGGGCAGATGGAGACATCCCTCTTCAGTGATGGGGGCAGGCTTGGATTCTGCTTCCTGCATTGTGAGAGCAGCTGTAAACTATCAGAGCCTGGCTGGCTGGCTTCAGGCCCCCAGTGTGACCATCCTGTCCCTGCGTTCCTCCCTCAGGCTCTCCCTGATAGGAGCTGCCATGCTTGCCAGGACTCAGGGGCTCTGTCGCAGGGTGAGTATGGTGTCATGCAGAAAGGGGGAGGGGTTCAAGTAGGCGCAGCCCGAGAACGGCTGAGACCTTGGTGGCCTCTGGAATGTGCAATCTGATCCCCTCTCTTGGGGGCCAAATTCCTCATCATAAGGTGGGCAGCTAGCTGGCCAAGCCAAGAAGTACCTGTTATATAAATTTTTGAAAATACAGAAAAGCACATGGAAAACTAACATCACTTTTCATCCTATCACCTATTATAACTATAGTTTGGTCTCTTTTTTTTAACATGTTGGAGAGACATGTCCATTTCCCTTGGTCACCAGCTTGGGGTGCCCTTATGTTCACAATCCGGCCCCCAAGAACTGGTATGAGAATACCTCCCACTCCCACTCTGAGGTGTCCTGCTTCCCGGGGCACTGGGCTGGGGACATTTTGTTATGACCAAGCCTGGTCCTGAGCTCAACGGTCAGGCTCCCCTTACCTCTTGGCCACTTGGATCATGCCCTTCAAAGTGGTCCTATTCTTGATCCACTGGTCCTGACATTTTCTGACCTACCTTGGGACCTGGATCACCATCCCTGGTGGCACCCAAACATCTTGCTTTCCAGGCACTCTTCTCACCCTGGAACTTTCCTCAAGCTCCTCCCCCATTCCCAGCCCCACCTCCCTCCTCTTAAACATTAAATGGTCTCATGACATGCCCACCTTCCTCGGGAGGACAGGGGATAGTGTCAGCTTACATGCTTTAGAGATTGTGCCTGAGGGGAAGGCATCACGACTTACTCCCCCGGCCACAGATATACCTGGTTGATGGTTGTCATGTTTCTATACAGCCATGTCATTCATATGTACATATGCTTTCTAAAATTGGGATCATACAATTTCTTGCAGCCTACTTTTTTCACTTAATATTTTATAGTTCTTTTTCCTTTGCATAAACATTCTTCAAAGATACCATATTGAAGGACTATGTCATCACATAGCTGTATTGTAGTGTATTTAATTATTCACCTATTTTGGAGCATCTGGACGTCCATATTTTTGCTATTCAGCATTCCCTTTATTGATCATCTTTGTACCTAATTTTTTGTTTGAATTTCTTTGAATTTCTTTGAATTATTTCCTCAGAGGAAATTCCAAGACATTTAAGTTTTCTAGTTAAATATCCTTGATAAGTTCTGTGAAAGTGTTTCTAGAAGGGGTATGCCTGGCTTATTTATATGCCACCAGCAGCCCAGATCTGAGAGGGCTGGTGTCGTGGGTCTGTACCAGCTTATGGTAACATCAGTAAAGCAAATCCTACTATCTAAAAGGAAAATAATGGTATTTCAAAATTAGAACACATGATTATCCACAAAACAGAAACGTTCATAATTATTAAGCAATTTTAAATTTTGGAGGGGTCAATTATCTGCTTCTGTTGCCTGTTTTTCTAACAAGGTTTTGATGGATTTATTTAAAAATCGTTTTATGAGCTCTTTATCCATTGCTATTGTGACATTTGTGGCATATGTGTCTTACGAGTGTGTTGATTAGTTCTATGGTTGTTTTTGATGGTTTTTAACATACCAAAGCTTTATATTTTTACACTGTCAAAGCCATTGGCTTTTCCTTCTGTGACATTGTCCATTACTTAGAAAGTCCTTCCTGGGAAATAGTTTTTTAAATGGGTCAAGAGGTTGCTTATTCCTCTTCTTGGCTCTCTATTTTTGGTAGATTTTGAACAAACATCCTTTTCCCAAATCCCGTTTTCCCTGGAGCATCTGGAATGTGCTTGCTTTTATTTCTTGCTCCCCCCAAAGGCCAGCGTGCTGAGGCAGGAAGAGGCTGTATGACGTAGTGTGATGATCTCTGGGTAGAGAAACTGGAGCGGGGAGGTTTGGGCTCTGGAAATGGCTTGTTTTCCACCTTCAAGGGGGCCGCGCTCTGTTCTAAAAGACGCCTGATCTTTCCCGCCAAAGAAAGGAAAATCCTCTTCGAAAACCTCTTCCATGTAAGGTAGCTGCAAGTGAAGACCATCTGTGTATGGTCAGACCAACTCAAAGGGCTTATTTCTGTGCTTTTGGGCAAGATGGCCCTGGCTCCTTGGCAGCCAGAATGCCTGGGGGCCTTGAGGGTCTGTGGGTCCCAACACATGATTTAGACATTTGTCTGCCATGGGCCCCCTGGAGCCACATTCCCTTGTTGCCTGCTTCTGAAGTGCGTGCACCAAAATTGTGCACCATGGAGAGTTCCCTCAGCTCGAAGCCAGAATCCCAAGTTCTAGCCCCAGCTCTGCATCCTCCCAGAGGTGGTAAGCTGCCCCACCTTAGGGAGTTTTCCTTCTGCGGAAGGAAGGCTCCAACACCCAGCTTGCAGGGCTGATGTGAGGATTAGATGATCGTACCTTGTGCATCGTCTGGGACACAGGTGGCGTCATGCTGCTTGCTCATCTGATGATAATGAAGCTGTCGCTGCCAAGGAGCAAAGCAACATGGCAAAGATGGCCAAAGTGTGGGGCTGGGAAGAGAGCCAAGGTAACTCCAGGACTTGTTGTTATTTCTCTACCATTTGGAGATACTAGATTCTCAGTCCTTCAACGCATCAAAGGATTTTAGGAGAGGAAGTCCGGTGTTGTGGCTAAGCAAATGGCTTTGAAGTCCAGCACTGAGTTCCTAACGGTTTCTGGATTTTCCACTTTTAACTCTATGACCTTGGGCAAATTATTTATCTTCTCTGAGCCTCCGTTTCTGCATTGTAAAGTGGGGCTGTTAGCAGTTCCCCACTTGTAGGGCATCGTGGGGATTAAATAAAATAATACTTATAAAATTAGGGCAAATATGTAGTTCTCTTCCAGACCAGGACACTTCTAAGGGCGAAAGGAGGCATTATTAATAATTGTCCAGCATCCCAGGACTGTCCCAGGCAAACCAGGGCATATGGCCACACCTTAAAGAGTTTAGCGCAGTGCCTACCTGAATATGATAGCAGCCAGTGATACTGAGGTGTGTGTGGGCTGTCTCCACAGCTGGGTGGCCCGTGTCAGAGACAGAAAAAGGGAGCCCTGGATGGGACGGAGGCAAGGCGTGAGGGGCAAGGATTCAGAGCCACTCCGCTGAGGGTTTCGCCAGGAGCAGCCCGAGCCTCGCCAAGCCCTCTGTGCCCTCTGGGAGGTTGTCCTTCATAGAAGGGGATGGTAGGGGAGCAAGTTCCTTTCCCAAGGTCACCTCAGGGGAGGCTCTGCTTGGACTGGCCCCTCTCCACGCTCTGACCCATGGGATCCAGTTGAAGCCAGCTCTGGACAAGGCAAAGGCTTTGGTGCCAGCCTGGGTCTGGCCCTCCCCTCCTCTGGGGCCCATGCAGAGCATCATCACGGTAGCTCTGGAGATCACAGCTTTGCACCCCTCATCCTTCGCCCCTAGCCTGCCGGATACGGAGTGAACAGACACATGGCCTGTGCACTCCCTCTTAGGCCCTTAGTGTAAACACATTCCTGAACCTGAGCCTGGAGTGACTCAGGCCTCAGGAATGTGCAATCGGATCTCCTCTCTTGGGGGGCAAATTCCTTATCCTAAGGTGGGCAGCTGGCCGGCCAAGCCAAGAAGCCCCGGAGGGCCTGTGCTCTTTCCGAGTGTCTGAGCTGCCGCGGCGGGGTCTGGACAGGCTCTAAGGGGACAAGTTCTTAAAGCTGCAGCTTCTTGACTCTGTTCCCCAGCTTCGGCCCCCAGAGCCTGCTGGCGTTGGGGGCGGTGGTGCAGGGGTGGAGGGAGTGCTCAGGGATCCCATTCCACGCTCAGGATCGGCGCTCAGACCACAGAGCAAGCAGGCCGAGTCAGCAGCGGCGGGAGATGGGGACAGGCGCCCCAGCCTTTCCCAGGCGCATCCCCTGAGCAGCGGAAGAGAGGAGATGCCTCTGGATCGGGGACTGAGAGAACAGTCTCTGGCTGGCTGCGCTGGGCCGGGAGTCCTTGGCCTCCCAGCATAGCCTTCCGGGATGCTGGCTACTTTCAAGGGCAGCAACTCGGAGGGTAGAGCTCTGGGTTACTCCCCCCGAGCGTGGCCCAGCCTAGGGCAGGGATTCTCTGGGGATATAGCTCTGTATCCTTATTCATTGCCACCCAGCAATTTAATGAGGAATCTCTTAAAATCACAGAAGAAATCCCTCATTTGATGGCTCTGAGGGTGGCCATTTGCTACAGGAGCAAAACACTGGTTAAGCCTAAGTCTGTGAGCCAGGTACCAAATATGGAAAAAGTCAGAAATTCCGAGTCATGGAACACAGATCAGAGACGCAGGACCTTTGGCCTGAAGTAGAGACCTGGGCAGCTTGGTGGAGGGCCCAGTTCTGGAACTAGACAAGGCACAGTCACTCACCGTCACCATATATGGAAAAGTGCCTTGCCAATTCCAAAGACTGACCTGCCTTCCAGCCTCCCTGAGACCCCTATGGCACGGTCTGGTGCGCTGCCACGGCTGGGCCCCTGTGTCACGATGGCCAGGATGGGCAGCTAACCCGAGGCTGCGGTGCCCATGCCCTCCCTCTGGTGGAGGGCCTCCCGAGGAAGCTGAGCGCGCCCCCTCCCACAGTGGAAGACGATGGTGGACTGCCGTCCTCACCTTGCCCCTGGGCTAGAGTGATGCTTGGGACTCGCGCTTGACAAGTCAAGCCCTTCTCCCTGGGGCTTTGACTCTGGAGGGAGTGATGCGAGCCTTCAGAGAGAGGCTGGAAGGACTGGAAACTCCAGCAGTGTCCATCCAGGGGGGCAGGTCCTGGCACACTGTCCGCACACTGTCCAGCTGTCCTCAACCCCTGGTTCCTGCTTGTTCCCAGCTTCCTGATAATCCAGAGAGCTGTCTGATATCTTTCCATGAAAATCCTTTTCTCAGTAAGTTAGCCAAAGTTGGTTTCTGTGGTTTGCGTATAAAGGTGAAATGCAACGGATGGGCAGATACCAAGGCCTGGGGTGTGAGAGCGCAGGGCTCAGGACAACTCAGAGGGGTAGCCGCAAGGCCAGCACCCCTCCCGTGATTGCATAAACCTTGCTCTAAAAGTCTTGCTTGCTTAGGGTATGAGCAGAGACTGGGGGTGACTGAGGGTCTTGGTTCTGGGGGGTGGAGCTGGCCCTGGGAGCTCTCAGGTTAGGCCAAGTGTGGCAGGTCAGCCAGAATGTGGGCAGACGCTGAGGCAGGCCCAGAGTCCAGGCTCTGGTGAATGGCACAGGGCTGGGACTCCTCCTTGGTCTGGTCAAGTTAGGCAGGTACCCCATCCAGCCCACAGCTTGGCAGGCACAGAGGGATCAAAGGTAGGGTACAGAAGCAGGGCACGCGGAAGTTCTCAAGAACTGGGCAAGGAGGTGGGTGGGACGGCAGGGCAGGATCCCAGATGCAGGGCTCACGCCTGCCCGGGCCACCAGCTCCTCATGCCTTGCCTCTCAGTAGGGCACAGAGGCCTGAAGCGCAGGCTCCCAGGCCAGGGCACAGGTGCTGGAGGTTCTGACCCTGCCAACAGGGTCCCTGCCAGGTCTGAACCCAGCTGCAGGAGGAGACCCAGCATAGTGGGTGCTTGTTTCCATTTGACAGTGTTCCTCCCTAGAGCAGGGTGAGCTGAGCCCAGCAGACTGAGGTCATGTCTGCCCAGTGACAATCCTCCCACTGTCCCTCTGTGGGGACATACAGCGCCCTCCCAGCCGCCCCTTAGCTGACCTCTTGGGTGACTGTGAAAGCTGAGTGGAGTGGGGGTGGGTGGGTCCCCTGATGGCAGGGGTGGCAGGAGCAGAAAAAGAGGCTACGATGTAAGAGGCTGATGTGTGAGGGGGAGGGGGACCCTCTCAGCTGGAAAATGAGAAAAGTTCAATGACCATCCCGGGGCATCGGCAGAGAACACCCTTGCCTCTCGCTCCACCACTTCCTCGCTTATTCAAGCTGCCTGAGAGGGCAGTCCTCCCGCCAGCACCTCTTTTCCCATCATCCTTCTCTCCTAGCCTCCTCCACACCTCAGGTGGACAAGCACTCCAGCACCATCCCTGTGACCCTCCCTCTGGAGGTTCGGAGCCCTGCCCTGCCCCACCTGTGCTGGGAAGGCTGTATCTCCCGGGAGCTGTTCTGTGCTGCCTGAGGCTTCTCCCTTCAGGAAGGCAGTCAGGCAGGTTGGTGGACAGACTCTAAGGGTGGCCCCATGATTCACCACTCTGTGTTCAGTCCATAATTCCCTGCCCTTGGGTGAGGGTGGGCCCTGTGACTTGCTCCTGCCTCATAGATTACAGCAAAGGTGAAGGGATTTTGCAGGTGTCACTAACATTCTGAATCAGCTGATTTTGAGTTAATCAAAGCAGAAATTATTCTGTGTGGGCCTGGCTTAATTGGGCAAATGCCCTTAAAAGAGGGACCGGGTCCTTCCTGGGTGGAGAGCCTCTCCTTGCCGGCTTGATGGAGTAAGCAGCTGTGTTGAGGAAGCCCACCTGGCAAGGAACTATGGGAAGCCGCTGAGATCAGGGTGGGGGGCCCAGCTGACTGTCATCAAGAGAGCTGGGCCTCCATGCTACAGCCATGAGGAAATGCACGAACTCAGAAGCATATTCTTCCTCTCTCGAGCCTCCAGATGAGAGCACTGACCAGCTCACACAAGAGCACAATCTTGTGAGACCCTGAGTAAAGGATCCAGCTAGGCCACACCCAGAACCCTAAGATGGGATGATCAAGGTGTGTTGTTTTAAGTTGCTGAGTTTGTAGTGATGTTTTACACAATAGAAAAACGAATACCAGCAGTGAGGTGGGAGGGTTAGGATATCAGGCTGGAGCCTGAAAGGGAGTGGGGTGTCTTGCCTTCCTGAGGGTCAGAGTCCTGATTCCAAGCCCCCACTGGGCCAGAGTCGGCAGCTGGACGAGCCAGCTCTGGTCTGGGCTGGGGGTGAGGGCTCTCACTGGGGCCTGGTTTCCGGGTTTTGCTGAATCAAGACTGCACAGATATATATATACACTACCAAACGTAAGGTGGATAGATAGTGGGAAGCAGCCGCAGAGCACAGGGAGATCAGCTCGGTGCTTTGTGACCGCCTGGAGGGGTGGGATAGGGAGGGTGGGAGGGAGGGAGATGCAATAGGGAAGGGATGTGGGAACAGATGTGTATGTATGACTGATTCACTTTGTTATAAAGCAGAAACTAATAAAAAAAAAAAAAAAAAAAAAAAAAGACTGCACAGAGGGGAAGGGGATGGCCAAGAGTGCATTTCGGGGACACTTCCCTGGGGGTGGGTCCTCTGCAGCAGTGCCCTGGGGCTGAGCTCAGCAGGAGTGGGCTTCCTGTTGGCATGGTTTGTGCATATTGAATTTGCATAATGATTTTCAGTAAAAACCCATCACTTGCCTGCTTGGGGTTCACTCCCAGCAGCAGCTCCTGAGGGCTTTTCTTCTCTATACGCTGCCAGCGCTTGACAGTATCTGTCTTGGTGATTTTTGCCAATCTCCTGAGTGTAAAATCGCATCTCACTGTTTTAATTCGCATTTCTCTGATAACTAGTTGAAGTTAACAACCTCTTTGTGAACTTCTGAGTCATCTGGGTTTCCCTTCCTATGAATTCTCTTGATTCCTCTCAGAAAATGACTTTTTGCTTTTTTCCCCTTGAGGTTCCTAAGGGCCCCCGGCTGCGTCCAAAGTCAGGTGCAGCTGCTCAGCCCTCCCCCTCCCTATTCCCTGGCTCTGCCCCGCCCAGGCCACCAGGCCCTGTGCCTTCTGCACCAGTCCCTCAGGTCTGTGTCCCCGAGCGTGGGCTGTGTTCCGGGAAGAGTGTGGGTGTGGGATCAGGGTGTTTCTGCCCTAGATAAGGATCTGAAGAGACTATAATAGAAACAGATCTGTAGCTGTCTCTCCACACCTTTTTTACTTGCTTTTTATTAAGCCAGGAAGGAGAGAGAGGAGGTCTGCTGCCTCCCAGGCCTGGCCTCAGTCCTGTATCGGGAGCATTCCTGTGGGACTATGGGTGGGTGACTGGATACGGTGTTTTCTCCTGCTGCAGGGACCCAGGCAGCCTGGTAGACCCCATCCCCCAGAAGGACTACGATTACAGAGAACCAGGGAGAAAACACAAATGACCCCATTGAGCCTGCAGTGCCAGCGGGGGCTTCCGGGGCAAACAATGGCCCTCTGTGTCTGGTTTTTCCTGAGGCCCGGAAGCCCCTGGTGATGAGTCACGCAGGATGGGTCCCGCGCCTGCTTTGTTGTGCCGCGGAGCTCCCAGCCCCGCCTGAGATGGCGGGTGATCTCATCGAGGAAGATCGACCTCTCGGGAAGCCCTGTCACTGGACAGTGCCAGGAAGCTCGCGGCCCAGTAAGGGCCCAGAGCCCAGGTCCCCCCGCCTTGAGAGAGTTCCTGGAAGTGGGGGCCTGTGCTGGGTAGAGTGAGCCGGCCAGGACCCTGTGCTCATAGAGCCCAGGGAAACCCTGCTTGGTTCTCTCCGGACACAGCACGTGGGAGGGGCCGCGCAGACTCAGCTGTGTCCTGTGGAGTTTCCTGGACTCAAGAAAAGCCCCAGGGCTTCCCTGGTGGCGCAGTGGTTGAGAGCCCGCCTGCCGATGTAGGGGACGCGGGTTCGTGCCCCGGTCCGGGAAGATCCCACATGCCGCGGAGCGGCTGGGCCCGTGAGCCATGGCCGCTGAGCCTGCGCGTCCGGAGCCTGTGCTCCGCAACGGGAGAGGCCACAGCAGTGAGAGGCCCGCGTACCGCAAAAAAAAAAAAAAAAAGAGAGACGCTCCAGACAAGGGCATTAGGAGCATCCCAGGGACGGCCGACCTGGGCCTGGCAGGAAGCCCAGGGCTGGGGTGGTCACCAAACCTCCCTTAGCCTATGAGGCTCGGGAGGGAACAAGGGAACAAGGAGCCATCAGCTTGGCTGGATTCGACAGAGATCTCTGAAACAAAAAGCCACGTGAGGCTGAGGCCATTTCAGTTATCGTTGCTGTTTAAGGTACACCCCACTGGTTGGTACAAAGCCTGGCTCCGGAGCCACGTGACCACACGCCCACTGACTGTGTGGCCTGGAGGAGGGAGTTACTCTACCTTTCTGAGCCTCCGTTTCCTCCTCTGTAAAGGGGGGTGGCAGTACTGTCCAGAAGCTGTTGAGGGCACACCTGAGCTTACCTGGGCCAGCCTCCTGGCTCATGGCCACCCTCAGTGATGGCAGTCTCCTCTCTCTCCTTCATTCCCTTTGAAGGGAATGAAGCTCTGAAGAAGCTCTTGGTTGGGCTTCCTTTCTGGTTCACCTGCCAGAGAGGCTCAGGGTGTGAACGTGTTCCCTGGAACGCTCACCTCTTCTCCGAATGCAGGTGGTAGGTGAGGCCACCTGCCCGGGCCTCCAGGGGACGAACCTCCCCAGTCAGTCCAAGGCCCAAGAATGGTGTCATTGCCACCTTGGGCTGGGGTTCCATGGTGAGCGGTTGCTCAGAGCACAGGCCAGAGAGAAGCACTGTAGGGAAGGAAAGTCCAGGCCCGCCAGGCCCAGGCAGAGAGGCCCAGGGCTTGGCCCCCAGAGACCAAGGCCCCTCTGTGCCCGTCCCTCGTCTGAGGGCAGCCCTAGAGCACCTGAGGGGCCGCAGGTGGGACGCCAGGCAGTGGGCACAAGAAGCAGTTCTCAGTGGCCCGCCTCCCCACCTCTGCCCTACGCTGCTGTCCAAGATTCTGGAGCACTGCACCTAAGCCATCTTCTTGTGCCCCTGGCCAAGGACCAGCAAGTTACCTAAGGGGAAATGACATGGCGCTGACTGTGCCATTTCAGAGTTTCCCAGCCTGGCAGATCGTCATGAGAAAATGGACACGTTACCATGGCTTTTACAAGTCCATGATCACCCCTGGCCACAGGAGAGTTGCAGAGTCACACTGGAGAGATGTGACGAAAGAGGCCCCGTTGGTGGTTCTGACATGGCCGCATGTGTGTTACTGACCTGTGTTACACCCTTTCTGGAAGCCCCCCTTCCCCCTCCAGCCCCAATGCCAGGGACTGTGGCTGGGACAGTACCCCTCACACTGCACCCTCCTGCCTGCATGGGGTAGCAGTTGCTCCAAGAACATGACCTAAGGTTCAGAAGCATGGTAATTTCAGCTTCCACGCAGGCCTTAGTCGTCTAGCCCCTGTTGGCCTCCATCTCCTGCCCATCTCCACTTCCCAGTCTACCCTCCAGTGTGGAGAAGCACACTGACACTTCCCAGCTGGGCCCTCCTTCGGCCTGAAGGGTCTTCTTCCTCATGCCCCCTTCTGCCCACATTGGTGCTATATTAAAACCGCTGATATGGGAATTCTCTGGTGGTCCAGTGGTTAGGACTCCACACTTTGAATGCCAAGGGCCCAAGTTCAATCCCTGGTTGGGGAACTAAGATCCCACAAGCCCCATAGCATGGCCAAAAAGAAAAAAATTAAAATAAATACAGTAAGTCCCCTACGTACGAACCTTCAGGTTGCAAACTTTCGAAGATTCGAACGTGCGTTCCATCAGCATCAGGCGTGAGTGAAATTGCAGCTTGCCCTCTGTCTCCTGTTGCTGACGATCCTTCAGCTCTACCATCTCCCACCTCCTCTCCCTCCTCCAGTCAGTAACTCTTCTTGCCTGTTCACTCGATGCCAGCCCCTGTATGCCAGCTGTTATACTGTACTACTATACTTTTCAAGGTACTGTACTGTAAGATTTAAAATGTTTTCTTTATTTTTTGTGTTTGTTTTTTTATGTATTATTTGTGTGAAAAGTATTATAAACCTACTACAGTACAGTACTATATAGCCGATTGTGTTAGTTGGGTACCTAGGCTAACTTTGTTGGACGTATGAACAAACTGGACTAGGAACCTGATCTTGGAATGGAACTCTTGTGCATGTAAGGGACTTACTGCAAATAAAAAGAAAATCGCTGATATGTCACAGGAAATATGCAACGAGCTTGCACAGACAAGAACTTCTCTTAGGGAGAACACTGCATGTTGGTCAGAGGAAGTCTTAGACACGACACTTGGGGAGGCCCCCATGAGTCATGCCCAGCCCCAGCAGGTGTGAGGAGTCTCTGCAGGCCTCTGGTCTTTGCGAACGCTCTTGGTGAGGGGCCAGAGCCGCCCTGCTCTCCTTTCTCCCCTCCCTGCCACTCAGCTCCCAGCCCCTGCCCCACACATACATATTGACCAATATTAAAAGAATATCGATTTACAGTGTCCCCAATTCCGCATCTCCCTGGAGGCCCGTATCCTTAGCCACACCGGGCCACCCATGTCTCAGCCGAGGCCAAAGGCACACGCCTACCACCCTGCAAACCCACCTTAGCAGCTCTCCTGTGGGAAGCTGGGCGTACAATAGCACTAAACAAATGCTGCTTTTTGTTCTTTTTCCGGTACTTATGACAGCACTCGGCCCACTGCGTGCGCTCCAGAATGTTTGTGAAAGTCCGAGGGGCCTCTTACCTGGGTCAGCAGTGGACACTTCGTTACACCCCGTTTCGGCTGAGTGTGCACCAACCTAGGCGTGCACCCAGGGGAGGAATACGTGTGATGACTTGAAGTGTCTCACACCAGGTTGACACCCTCTCCTTTACCAGACGTGGTCCCCTTTCTCATGTCCTTCTTCCTGTCCTGGCCCCAGCGGCCTCTCAGCTCAGTTCAGCCCCCTTGGAGTGTGTCAGCAAATCCTCTTCACCCCACTTGGGATTGCCAGGTTCCTGTCCTCTCTGCTCAGGACGCTCCTGGCCTCCCCGCAGCCTCACCCTGCCAGCTGGCCCCAGGAACAGTCAGGACAGTAGTCCCCAAGCCCAGCTTTCTTGCAGACACGACTCCGTTTTCCAGAAGCAGCCTCAGGCCCACTCCTATCCCTGCTGGCCACTTGCGGCCCCACTTTGCTCATCTAGCCTCCCTCGCTCTGAGCCTCCTGGCCTCTCTGTGGCCCCTGCACCCATCCTGCTCAATCCCATATCCGGGCCTCTCCACCTGCCGTGTCCTCTCCTCCCCTCCTGCCTGGCCCACCTAACCGCTGTCCCCTCCACGGCGCAGCTCAGCTCTCGGTCACCCCATATTACCCTCTCGGGCCAGCGTAGCCTCCGTGATTTTGCCCTTGTCTGCACCCCTGTGGGCTTGACTGTTCCACAGAGTTAGGGTTTCTAAGGCCTTGGTCTAATTCAGGTCACCATGCGCACCTCCTGTATGCAGGACACTCATCTAAACAGGCCCCCAGAGTCAGACTGGACACAGCCTGTCTGAACACGGACTCTGAGTGTAAAGTTCTCTGGCATCCGTGTTGCCACAGGACTGGGACCTTTGGGGACATTTGCATGACGCACGAGTCCAGGCCTGGCCTTCCTCAGGAGTGCTCAGATCCGGAGATAGAGCTTCAGGCAAAAGAGGGTGTTGAGAGGCTGTAGACCCCAAACAAATCGGTGAAGGGAATTCCCGGGAACCACCCATTCTGGACATCCGGATGGGGAAAGCTTCATTGGTGGAAATTCTGACCCCATGCTTTGTTTTCCACTGAACACAAGGATGTGACTGAGCGTTTTTTGGTTCTTAGACAGCAATTGCTTTTACACAGAACAGAAACAGAAACTTCAGCCTGCATTGTCCTTCTGGTGATAAGTTCTGCTTCCCAGAAGGCAGGGAATGTTCAAGAAACAGTGTAGGACTTCTCTGGTGGCGCAGTGGTTAAGAATCCGCCTCCCAATGCTGGGGGCACGGGTTCGATCCCTGGTCTGGGAAGATCCCACATGCCGCGGAGCAACTAAGCCCATGCGCCACAACTACTGAGCCTGCACTCTAGAGCCTGTGAGCCACAACTACTGAGCCCGTGCGCCACAACTACTGAAGCCCACAGCCTAGAGCCTGTGCTCCGCAACAAGGGAAGCCACAGCAATGCGAAGCCTGCACACCACAACGAAGACCCAATGCAACCAAAAATTAATTAATTAATTAATTAATTAATTAATTAATTAAACAGTGTAGACTCTGTGATGGGATCAGTTTCCACTTCTGTTATAGAATAAAAAATCCCCGATTGCAGTGTGTGCCCTGGGCTCCACTGAGGACACTATTCAAGCCTCCCTCTCCTGCAGAATATCTGGGGGCAGCAATAATTGTTGGCACCTGCTATGTGCCAGGCACTTGACAACACTAGGAAGTAGGTAAGACTGTCCCCACTGTAGAGAGAAGGTCATAAGACCGGGAAGTGTCAGAGCCTCTCGAATCAGGCCTGAGGCCCAGGGAGGTCTCATGTGAAGCATGGAAAGTGGGATGCCTGTGTGTGACACCAGCGGCAGGAGGGTCTGTGCTGGGAAGTCTTCCTGGAGGAGGTGAGGCTCTGGCTGGTTCCCTGAGGACAGAAGAAGAGGAAGAACCAGCAGAGTCCAGGTAGAAGGAAAAACACAGGCCAAGATGGAGGGAGAGCCACCTGACCAGAAAGAAGATGGGAGAGGATGGATTTCAGGCCCTTCCCAAGCAGCTCATCAGGAACTTCTTGGGCATCCCTTTTCAGAAACAGTTATCTTTTGAGCAGCCCCTCCTCGAGTGTGGGTATCAGGGGCCTGACAGCCCCTCACACCTTAAGTTAATTCCTCCGCTGCTCTTGCCCTCCCTGGGTGGGGTGGGCCTGAGGGAGGGGTGGCATTCAGGATACAGAGGGGTCACAGACCAAGGCTCCACGTGGAAGAGCCCAGGCCTGCAGGCTCCAGGCCCGTGGGTAAATAACGCAGGTATTTTGAGGCCCAGGTCTGGAGAGCAGAGGAGGGAGGTGGCACACCTTGGTTTTCTCCCCAGTGCACCGCCCCTCACCTTGGGCTGGAGTGGGTCCTCCAGGGATGCTGAAAGAGGCTCTCACAACCTTTGGGAACCTGCAAGGTGGGAGCAGAGTGTGGCTGAGGAGCTGGGGAGTCTGTGTGTTGAGGCCAAACAGCATCCTGGATGTCAGAGCTGGAGGAGGAGGAAGTCGGTACTGCTTGGCCTTTTCTGTCTTTGAGTCAGTTGATGGATTCACATCAGCCCGGGAGGCTTTGGACTTGGGCTTCCAGCTGTGGGGCTGACACAGTAGTGTCTCTGTGCTTCCTGCCCCCAGCACGGCCTCTCAGGGCTACAGGACTGTGTCAGGTAAATATCCCTCCAGATCCCTTACCCTTGGAATGTGGCCTTAGCTCCGCAAACGCATCCCCTGGGAGTGTGAATAGCCCCCCAGAACCCATTGTTCTGGAAGTTCCAGAGAAAACAAAACAAACTCCCAACAATATGGGGGTGAGGAGGGAGCACGGAAAGGGCCCGCGGGGTCTTTGTCCTTAGGCGTCCAGACGTTTACATTTTCCACATTAATGAGCTGGGAAATAGTTGTTTTTATGCCAATAATAACAACCAACACCCCCTCCACATTCTCATTTAATCCTGGCCAAAATCCAAGCAAGGCCAACACGAGCAAAGCATCCCATTTCAGAGCTGAGGGGATTGAGATTCCAAGAGGCCCTGTGACTTCACCAGGGTTAGTAGACGCCAGAGCTGGGACTCGAATCCAGTGCCCCAGCTTCTTTCGGGTCCACCTTGGTGGGGGGCCGGCTGCACCCATCCAGGGATAGGATTGGACTGAAGGGTCTTGCCTGTTTCCCTCGAGCTTCCCAATGTGGAGTTTGCTGGATGAGGAAGCAGATTCTTTTGTGAAGCCAGCCTTGGCCGGTGCTGCCTGCCCCCAAGTACTGCCACAGGAAGGCAGGAGACAGCTGAATGGGGCTGGCCGGACCATTGTCCCCCATGCACCCAGGCTGGCCTTGCTTCCTCTCTGTAGCTACGTATTTCCCAGCCGTGCAGTACTCACCTCTTCCCGCTGGTGCCCTGGCCCCGTGGGGCCTGGGAGTGAGGCCTCCCACACTCCCTCTCCAAGGCCACCTCAGCCTTACTCACCAAGCCTAGGGCCCTTCACAGGGGTGGAAAGAAGAAGGTAGCAACGGATGAACTGCTCATAGATAATTAGCGATGGGTTGAATCTCCTCCAAAGCTATAAGATTTTTGTGGACTGATGTATATATTTTTTTAATTAATTAATTTTATGTATTAATTTTTGGCTGCGTTGGGTCTTCGTTGCTGCACGCAGGCTTTCTCTAGTTGCGGCGAGCAGGGGCTACTCTTCGTTGCCATGCGCGGGCTTCTCATTGCAGTGGCTTCTCTTGTCGCAGAGCACGGGTTCCAGGCACGCAGGCTCAGTAGTTGTAGCGCACAGGCTTAGTTGCTCCGCGACATGTGGGATCCTCCCTGACCAGGGATTGAACTCATGTCCCCTTCATCAGCAGGTGGATCCTTAACCACTGCTCCACCAGGGAAGTCCATGGACTGATATTTTTAGCAGAAAAAGAAAAATTGGCTGAACTCATAAATTGTGATTTTGCATGCTCATCTATTTCCAAAGCTCACTGCTACATAACTAAGAGCTTGTTCTTTGATTATGGCCATTTAGGAAGTGGAATTCTAACAGGCTTGCTGGAGTCTCCCAAGCCTCGCAGTTTGCACCAAGAAGCTGCGTGTGACAGCACTTCCATCTGGCAGGTGGCTTCACTGGAAGGCACTCAGAAGTCTGGAGAACCGAGGCATAAACAGAAGCACAATTAATCAGTGCAATTGTTTTCCCTGCTGTGAACGCGAAATTTCTCTGAATTTTTGAGGGCAGCACGCACGGGAAAGACCTGGCTTGGCATTCTCTGTGGCATTCAAAACAGCACTGAATGTCCAACCTGCTTTGATTTCTAACATTGGTCTTCCTGCTCACATTTCGTCTCCTGGAAAACTCAACCACGAGCCAGACGGACACACAGCAACAAAGCCTTTGCTCTGCTGGCTCTGACTGGGGCGGGAGTGCTGGGTCCCCTGAGAAGCCTGAATTTACTGGCTTTGACTGGAGGCTCTCTGGAATCTGGGTTGTGCTCATTGTTATTTTTATGAGAAAATTACTTGTTTTTGTTCCTTGCAAACCAGAAAAAGGAAAATAACTTAAGCCAAGAGCCAGATAGGAAGGGGAAACCCATTATCTCCTTACTGAGTTAACAACTCTGAGCTGTCAAGCTGGTTGAGCCTCCAGAAGCAAGAGCCCCGGAGGCGGTGGCTGCCTTAGAACCACTGGTCTACCCTGACCTTGTCCTTTTGGGGGAAGTCTCCGAATCTTAGGTTTTCAATCTACAAAATGGCGACTCAAAACCTGTTGAATGACGTGAGTCTCAGGATTAAAATGAATGAGTCAGGGGTTTGGGGTCTCCCTGGGAAGGACAGTGACAAAGCACACCTCCTAGAGAGACCCAAGGCGCCATGGGTGCTGGTGGGGAGTCCCAAGGCTGAAGAGGAGAGGGTTTTTCTATGGGAAGGATGAGGTTGGTGCTTCCCCCGCTGGGAGACCAGACAGGATCCTGGACACCCTGGGCTTCTTCTCCTCAGGACCCCAGGACCTGGATCCTGGACCCGAGCTGGCAGAAGCCCAGGGGCAGAGGCTGGCCACACCTGAGGCAGGTTTTCCTCTCCCCAAAGTGTCTGGGCTCCCAAACTGCCCCTCCCCACCTATCCCAGCCCAGCTTCAGGAACGAGGGGCCCGATCGCCCAGTTTTGTATTAAACTTCAGGAACTGGGGTTACCGAGAGGGATTTGCGTGTTCACTTACACACCTAACACTAGGAACCCAGCCCCATGCGAGGGAGGCTTTGGGGTGGGGCCATCTTCTGTCTGGGGCTTGAGAAGTGAGGGAATGGGGGAAGGGCTAGTGGGGATGCCACGCCTGGATGGTATAAGCCCCTGAGGAGAGGGACCCGATGCGGCCTCTGCCGTGCTACCCCGGCATTCGTTTCTTATGGTTCTAATCAATTACCACAAACTGGGTTGTTTAAAACAACAGAAATGTATTCTCTCACAGTTCTGAGGGCCAGAAGTCTCCATTTCACTGGGTATCAAGGTATTGTCAGGCCTGTACACCCTCCGGAGGCTCTGGGGGAGAATCTATTCCTTTCCTCTCCCAGCTGCTGGCGGCTGCTGCCACTCTCAACTCTTCAAAGCCAGCGCCCTCCAATCTCTCTCTGCCCCACCTTCACAGTGCCTTCTCCTCCTCTGTGTCAGGCCTTCCTCGTTCTCCCTCCTGTAGGGATCTGTGCAACTGCATTGAGGGCCCGCCTGCGTAATCCAGGATGACCTCCCCATCTCAGGAGGCTTAATCACATCTGTCAAGACGCTCTTTCCAAACAAGGTAACTGTGAGTGTCCTAGGGCTGCCGCAACTAATTACCACAATCATGGTAGCTTAAGATAACAGAAATTTATTCTCTTGCAGTTTAAGTCCAGAAGTCCAAAATCAGGGTGTCAGCCAGGCCGTACTCCCTTCAGAGGCTCTAGGGCAGACCCACTCCTTGCCTCCCCCAGCTTCGGGTGGCTCCTGGTGTTCCCTGGCTTGTGGCAGCATCACTCTAATTTCTGCCTCTGTTTTCACATGGCTTTCCTCCCTGTGTGTGTCAAATCTCCTCCTTTTTCTTATGACACCAGTCCTTGGACTTAGGCCCATCCTACATCCAGGATGATCTCATCTTGAGATCCTTAACTACATCTGCCAAGAAATTATTTCCATATAAGATCGCATTTACAGGTATCAGGGATTAGGGCTTGAATATATCTTTTTGGAATACTGTTGAACCTACTATGGTGACACTTAGAGATTCCAGGACTGGCTATCTTTGGGGAGACATTATTCTGCCTACCACATTCCTTATGCTTTCATGGCCACCAGTGGGCCCTGGCCCTGGGGGCTGTGGAGTCCTGGATGTGCTGGGTGACAGGCCGGCTGCACAGGCACTTTTTTTCCCCTTGGGGCATGGCAGGGAGCAGTTAGAAGTGCAGGGGGCAGGGCTGCATCCTCAGAGCAGTGGCTACCTGTGCCTGACTCCTGGGCAGGGCCCATGTCCCCTGGGTGGGCCAGCCTGGGAGCTGATCCCAGGGGTCTAGTTCCCGGTTAGAAACGGAAGGGAGGGAGCTTGTGAAGGTTATAATAATTTGTACCATTTATTGAGAACCTTCTATGTTCTAGGTACTTTTCTTCATTGTTTCACTTAATCCTCAATAATTCTGACCATTTTACAGATGAGGCTACTGAGGCTCAAAGAGCTTTAGTGACCTGACCCAGATCTCACAGATGCTAAGTGATGGAACCAAAATAAGAACTCAGGTTGGGTGGAGGACAGGGTCCTTGGTTTTTTCATGACATCATGCTGTCTCGCTTTGTAACAAACTTAGAGTTATAAATCACAGGTCTGGGGTGGAGGAGGGTTGGGGACATAATTTCAAACTCTTGGGGCTATACCAAGACCTGAATCAGGAGTTTTTGTAGCCCCGTGGCCTGGGTCGGGGATGGCAGACAGCAGTGGGAGAGGGTTCTGATGGGAACAGAGGTGTTAAAGAAAGAATTATTGCATCACTTGTTTAAAGAATGGGACAGGGGACTGTCACTGCAGTTGGGGTTTTGTAATAGGAGAGAGAAATTGGGCTCAACTGCAAAATATAAGGAAAAATGGGACTTTATAGCTAAGAAGCAAGGGCTGTCAGGGGATGGAAAATTACTAAGAGGAAACATCAGGAGTAATGGTAAACTGACCTAAGAGGATCCTTGCTGGAGGCAGGTCAGGGTGGTCACACACCACCTGGGGGTGGCCAGGGGGATGAGGAACCCCAGCAGATACTGAAGGTGATCAGACTTCAAGGATGGGGGGTGCTGGCTAAACCGACTTAGCAAGATTCTTACTAAAATTGGATGAACACAGAAGCCCAGAAACTAGGACCTAGTTGAGAGGAGAGTCCAGAAGAACCTGACCAGAGTTTGGCGAAAGAGAGACTCTTATCAGAAGAAAGTGGCTCCAACTGGGAAATCTTGGTGTTGTGAGCTGCAAGAAGGTTGCTGAGCCAGGAAAGAACCTGACGGGAACCACATAAGACGTTGGCCGCAAAGCCAGGCCTGAGCTGCGCTTCCCAGGCCTCTCCCGCTGGGGCCCAGGCTGCCCCACCTCAAGGAACTGGCTTCAGGACCAATTCAGCACTTGGCAGAGGGAGGAAAGGGCTCTGGGTGTGAAACCAGAAGTCCCAGGCCCGGCTCTTAGCAGCTCTGTGACTTTAGGAAGTGGCTTAACTGCCCTGAGCCTGGATTCCTTGACAGTAGCATGAGGAGGGCACGGAGCAGGCACGCTGGGATGTGGGAGGGGTCCAAAGCCCGCAGTCCTGTTCTCAGCGCCTCTGTCCTGCCCAAGGAGAAGCCGGGCGGCTGGGGCCCGGGACTCGGTAACCTGCGCTTTGTCCCAGTCCCCCGGGAGTGGCGCTGCCAGGGCTAAGTGCCGCCCCGCCCCCCCCGCTGAAGACTCCTTTGGGAAGTTGAGGTTCACATGGGCCCAGGGCAGGATCGTGGCCTCCTCGTGGGCCAGGATGAGGGTCCTGCCAGGTCCGGGAGGGGAGGAAGAAGGGAGGGAGGGTCTCCACTGTCCTGTCGCTTCACCAGGAGGGGGTCCTAGGGGTTGGAGGGACTGTCGTTTTCAATCTGTGGCGCCAGACTCAGTTTGGCGAATGACCCGTGGAGAGAACCAGGGCGATAAAGTCAGAACAGCTCAGGCACAGGAAAAAGGACACAAAGATGAACAATGTGGGGCGTGTTCAGGAGGAAGAGATGGGGTCTGGGGCTGGGCTGCTGGGCAAGCCTCAGGCTCCGGGAGTCTGGAAGTGCATGGTGACCTGGGGCTCAGGCCACGCCGGGAGGAGAGGGGTCCCGGGCCCAGAGGTGGACAAACACAGAGGGACCGGGGAAGGGGAAGGCCTGAGAAAAGGGGCTGCAGCCTGAGGAAGGGGCTTCCTGTGTGAAGGGCTGAGGAACAGCTCTCTCCAGAGCCAGGCCTCAGTTTTCGTCGCTTTATTAAGGGGCCGAGATGCCTGTCTGTTCTGACCCACGTTGACCTAGCCGACGTGGAGCTCGTGCCGCATGCAGGCTGGGCTGTTGGGTCGGGGAGAAGGAGACCGGTCCCTGACCCCAGGACCCGCACCCTCCCCGGTGGCCTCACTGCTCCCGTGAGCCCAGGTGAGCTCTGCTCTCACCTTGAATTCTACAGGATGAAATCCAAGCCCCCCGCTGCCACCCGAGGCCTTCCATCACCTGCCCTGCTGCCCTCGTCGGGCTTACTCCCCGCAAACCTCTCCAGCACTGGGAGCTACTGGCTTCCAAGCCTCCAGGCCTTTGTCCGTCTGCTCCTCTTCCTGAAACAGCATTTCTTGTCTCTTTCCCCAGCAGAATCTTCCTAAACTCTCGGGACTCAATTCAGCATTTCCTCCTCTGGGAAGCCCGCCCTGCTTTCTCAGCCTGGGCAGCCCCCAACCCCTGTCCCCCCATGACAAGCCTAGAAACGCTGCAAGGTAATGAGACATTTACCCATCTCTCTCCCACCAGCCTGAGCTTCTGAGGCCTTGATGGAGCCTCTCTGTATCTTCACCCACCCAGACCAAGCTGGGCCAGGCTGAGAGTAGGTGTCTTGAGAGCACTTCTGGATGAGTGAGCTGAGGGGTGATCTTTCAGAGGTGGTGGATGGAGGAGAGGTGTTCCACTTGCTCTAGGCCTCCATAAAGCTGGAAAAATACATACCTCAGGGGTCATGAGGTAATGCTTTAAAATGGAAGCAGGACTCCAGATTCGGGTGTCTCGCCAGAAAAGGAAGGAGAAAACTCCCCTTTCACACACACTGCAGGAGCTGGGGTGACGGGCACGGGCCCTGGGTGTCAAGAGCCCTGGAGGGTTCTGTGGCTAGGGAGCGTGAGTGTGGGATGGATTTGGGGTGGGAGTCCAGGGCGGCCCCTCTTGTAAAGGGACAACCTGGGACTTCCTTGGCGGTCCAGTGGTTAAGACTCCGTGCTTCCAATGCAGGGGGCACGGGTTCGATCCCTGGTCGGGGAACTAAGATCCCACATGCTGCGCGGCGAGGCCAAAGAATAAAATTAAAAAAAAAAAAAATTGGGGGCTTCCCTGGTGGCACAGTGGTTGAGAGTTCGCCTGCCGATGCAGGGGACACGGGTTCGTGCCCCGGTCCGGGAAGATCCCACATGCTGCGGAGTGGCTGGGCCCGTGAGCCATGGCCGCTGAGCCTGCGCGTCCGGAACCTGTGCTCCGCAACGGGAGAGGCCACGGCAGAGAGAGGCCCGCGTACCACCAAAAAAAAAAAAAAAAAATTTTTTTTTAAAGTAAAGGGCCAATCTTTGGCTTGCCTCCCTTCAGGCTGAGGCCAGAAAGCCCTGAGCAGGGGCCGTGGCCAGGTTAGAGCTCCTCCTTAAAGACCAGGCTGAGGTTCCTGACCTCAGGGAGGGAGGCCTCCCTCCACCTTTCCGTCTTTCCTGGAATTGGATGGAAGCAGGGGGCAAATGCGTAGCAGGGCAGGATTTAAGGCATGCGTGGGGTTTGGCTTCTTGGTTGCTCTAAAGCTGAGCCACAGTCTGGCCTGGGACTTGAGGGCCCAGGGCCCATCGCCAGGGACACAGTCAGAGCGGGGCCAGTGGTTGGGAGACGGCGGACCCCCTCTAGGGTCAGTGGAATCAGGAGGGGCCTCAGGAGCAGTGGGGGCTGGGGGCCGGAGTGGCCCATGAACTGAGGGACACGGTAACCGAGTAAAACACAGATTAAATTCAAATTTCAGATAAATGAATGATTTTTTTTTAATGTAAGTCTGTCCCAAATACCGTGTGAGATCTACTTAGACTAAAACAACTACTTGTTGTTCCCCTGAGATTCAAATTTAGCTGGGTATCCCGTATTTTTATTTGCCAAATCTGACCACCCTATTTAGGGGTCAGCCTGGTCTGAGGGGCAGCGGGGCCCCCAGACCCTTTTACAGAAGAACGTTTCTAAAACAAACACTACTCCCAGCAGCTTGCACAGGAAAACAAAACATGTAACTTCCCGAGAACACGTTATTGTCTGAAGGTGGAAGTCTGCGATTTTGAAGGAAAAAACAGTTTTCTGCTGAAGAGTGAGTCACAGGCAAGCGGACACGGTTCTCTGGCTTTTGGGGTTGGGTGGACGTGGGCCCCTGCTTCCCTCTTTCTCATGTCCATTCGTCCGGCTGCCCTGGGCTGGGCCCTGACTCTAGGTCTACCAAGAGCCCCACCAACCACGCCACTGCTGACCACCAGCCTTCTGACTTCACTGCCCAGAAGACCCACTGTCTCCCAACCACTGGCCCAGCTCTGCCTGCCTGGCTCCCTGCAAGTGGACACTGGGGTCCTCAAGTCACAGGCTAGACCGTGGGCTAAGCTTTAGCGCAGCCAATACGGCCTCTTGGGGCCCTGAGGCTGGCAGGCCTTGTGCCGGTAGAATGGGTGTGTGTCCCCGGGGAGGTCTCCACCTTGAGCTCTGGGGCTGAGAGCTGGGAAGGGCCACCTTGGCCTGTTTCCCCATCAGTGAAGAGGCTCTTTGAGAGCAGCACCGTGTCCTACGGCTCCCCATCTGTCCTGTCCCCCTGCACAGGGCCTCGCCTGTCCCACCAAGTGTGGAAGAGATGTCCCCCTGGCGACTGCCAGTCCCAGGCCCTGGGGACAGGCTGCTGTGGGACAGAGATGTGTGCAGGGTGTGTTCAGGGTGACCAGACCCGGGGGCCTCCTAGTGCGACCCCTGCTTCTTCCCTCGTCACCTCATCCAGTCTGCACACGGCAGCAGGGGGTCCTGCTAAAGCCCCACGGCTGGTCTCAGCGCTCCTTTGCCCAAAACCCCGCCAGGGCACGCATCTCGCAGAATGAGTGTGGAGGTCCTGCGGAGGCCCCCACAGCCCACACTCTGCCCCATTACCTCTTGACCTCAGCTCTCAGAAACCTCCCCTTGCCAGCTCGGCTCTTCTTGCTGGGCCCTGAGCCAGCAGGGCGTCATACCCGCTGTTCCTTTCTTCTGGAACGTTCTTCCCCACAAAGTTCACCTCTTTCAAGTCTTCACCAAACGTCTCTTTTCCTGACCTCCTGACCACCCTGTTTACCTTACCTACCACCGGCCCTACCTTCCTCTTTCTCCATAGCACGTCTCACCGCCTGGGATTGCCTTAGGTTTGGGGCTTCCCGCCTGTGTCGCCCGCTAGAATGCCCGCCCCGTGAGGGCAGGATTCACGTCTGCTCCCAGGCCACCAGGGCACCCAGCAGGCAGGCCGGGTGGGAGGGGCCCTGTGGCCCAGAGCAGCCCAGCGCTGGAGGAGCAGGTGAGGCGGGGCCGGGTCTGCCACCGCCCCTGGGGCTGACTGTGCAAGTGAACACCGGGAGCCCCTCTCACTGGGGAGCAGGAGCCCCAGACATGTCTTCAGGGTCGAGGTCCACCTCCTGAGGGCTGGGTGAGCTCGTGTCAGGAGGGACTCCCCTCTTCTCTCTCCCGAAGCGGCTGCAAACCTGGGACCCCATCCCACCGACATGGAAGAGCCACTGGAGGGAGGCCCAGCTCACCCCTCCCTCCCTTCTCCTCCCCCCAATTCCAGTGGGGTAAGAGGGCAGGGTCACAGGTCAGGGAGTGACCTTTCCAACTTGGGGTCAGTCATCCTGGCAAACTGAGCACAAAGCCAGCCTCTCTGCGTCTGCAGGAGGCTGTCTGGTCCCAACGACATTCCAAGCATTCTTTGGGGTCCTGTGTCTGGAGGGAAGTAGGGCTTTGTGCATAAGGAAGTGTGAGACTGACTGCGACCTCTTTGTTTGGCTGCCAGCACGGCCTGCCGTCCTCAGGCCCCACTGTCTGGCCTGAGGGAACCAGCTGGGGTGAAGGGGGAGGTGAGGACAGAGGTCCCTGGGGCTGGTGCCCTCCTGCCGCCCTGCAGGCACGCAGCCCCTGACAGGCCTTCCTTCACAGTGCCCTGCTGGGCCTGGCCTCAGACAGTCTGGTAGGGATCAGGTTGAGGGCCAGGCCAGGGGCCCCAAGCTTATTACAGAAACAGCACCTTAAGTGGCCTGCAGCTTGGCCTGTGGGGAGAACTTGAACCCAGGGGTCACCCACATTGGTTTGAATCTTAGCACTGGCACTTACTAAGGAGGTGGCCTTCTCCCAGTGATGTCAGCTCTCCAAATCTTAGTTTTGTCATCTGTAAAATGGGCTAATAATGCTCACCAGATAGTGTTATTGAAAGGATTAAGTGAATATATGTAATGGTGCCCGGGATGGTTTCTGGCACAAGAAGGCACCCGATAAGTGTGAATTCTATGGTGTCAGGAGAGTCTGAGAGGGAGACAGAGCAGGAGAAACTCAGTCCCTATCCTCAAGGGCTCATGGGATAGATGAGCAGTGAGGAGCCCTCCAGGAAGAGGAAGGGAGACCTGGGAGGGGTGCCCATGCCAGGGTGCGGGTGTGCTCGGGGGGCCCCAGCCACGTCCTTTTCCTGGACCATGAGTCCTCATGACTCAGAGAGAGCTCAGGCAGCTGGGGCAGAAACACAGAGAGCCGAGGGGCTATCCTGCCCTGGTCCACACGGGCAGTTCAGAGGCCGGGCAAGGAAGGATGGGGCTCGTTCAAGGATGTCAGTCTGGGCACTGCCTATGACTCTGAGAACCCCACACAGGCGCGGTGGGGACCACAGAGGGTAAGGGGTACATGATGATCATAGGGAAACAGCTGCAACTCAGCCACAGGGAGCGTAAGTCTGGCCACCACAGGAAGGCCTCCCTGAGGAGACTGCTTCCAGTCAGCGGCAGCTCGGGGCAGAGTGTGGCCTGGGGGCTGCCGAGGGTCCCTGTCCTGGGAAAGAGGCCACGCCCAGCCCTGAGGGCCCAGAGCTCCTGGAGGAGCATTTGCTAGCTGCGTGACCTTGGTGAGTTAAGCTTTCGGCGTTAATGAAAGAGGGTTCTCAGAACCACCACACCCAGCGGCACTGCCTGCGAAGCTGCTAGCGCAGAGCTCCCATCACAGACGGCGGCTGGCCGGACTGTCCCTGCAGAAGCCTTGGCCTAAGAGGGAAGAGAGAGCCCCTCAGTCCAGGCCCTGGCTCTGCACCCGGCTCACTGTGTGGCCGCCAGCTGGTCTCTGGCTCTCTCTGGGCTGCGCTTCTCCTTCCATATGCTGAGAGGAGTGAAAAATCCCCTCCTGTTCTGGCCTGCTGGGTGGCCTTGCCTTGTCCCCTGGGGAGCCTGCTCCGTGCAGGTGGAGCCAGGTCAGGGGTTCCATATTCCCCTTCCAGTGGGACAACTGCCGCTGATGTTAGACGTGCCCCAGCTGCAGGGCATGCTGGGAGGATCCCATGGGGCATGGCTGGCCCGCCTGGGGAAAGGGGCAGCGGCCCACTGCTGCCCATTCCAGGTGTGTCTCAGGCTGCGATACCTGCCAGGATCAGGCCCAGACAGCACCGCTGGGTAAGGGTGTGGCATGTGGCAGGGAGGCCCCCTCTATCGACATCAGTGATTGTGGGGAGGGGGCTGGCAGGGGCCAGGGCATTCAGAGGGATCCCTAAACCCTAGGGCAAGTGCACAGGAGTGGCAGGGAGCAGTGGCCTTGGAAATGTCTGCTCAGTCTGGTGGAGGAGCCATCGTGCGGGGGTGAAAGCAGGCTGCAGGCTGGGGGCTGCAGCCACGGAGAGAGGTGGACATATGTGCTGTATTTGCAGGCTGCTAGTGTTCAGAGTCCTGAGCTGGGCGTGGCCCTGCCCCAACTTAATCCCTGTTCACACCCGGCAACTGAGCGGGCAGCTAGCCCTGCTCTGGGCCTCACAGTCTTAGGCTGTGAGCCTGTTGGCTCAGTGAGCTGTGCGTGGGGAGAGGCCTGCCCTCCTCCTGAGTGCAGGCTCAGAAGTGTTCAGAAGAGCACCTGTCCTTGGCTGGACGCCACGGCCCTGTATCTTCCCATAGAGAACGCTGGGCCTGCTGCCGGGAAGACGTGGGAGTGACTGGCTATCTGGAGCTCCAGCTGCAAAGTGAGCTCAGGACAGGGCCACGGTCTGAGGCTGGGCCTGCTGCTGCTGCTGTCCGTCTCCTCTTCCTGAGCCCCCAACGAGCAGGATGTAGCCCCGATGGAAGTGACACGGGGTTTCCCGTGTTTGCTTGGGATACCAAGTTTGGACATAACAGGACATACTTTGAGAGAGAAGTGATGTCATTGAACTCCAGCAGCTATTTCATGGAACCCCAGATGGACTCAGGAGTCTCAAACTCAAATGTGTGTATGACTTACCCGGAGGGCCTGTTAAAACATAGATTTCTGGGCCCGACCACCAGAGCTTCGAATTCAGCAGGTCTGGGGTGGGGCCTGAGACTCTGCATCGCTAAGATGTCACCAGTTGTTGCTGATGCTGCCGACCCCACACCCATGATGAGCAGCACCGTCTAGATCTCTGCTGCTCAGTCACCAGGGAGCTTGTTAGAGGTGCAGAATCTGTGCCTCCGCCAGCCTCTGAGTCAGAACTTGCATTTTAACAAGAGCCCAGGTTATTCCTAGGCTCATTCAAATTCACTGGGCAGTGGAACAGTGCTGTCCATTAGAATTTTCTGAGATGACAGAAACGTTCTAGACCTGCACTGTCCAATACAATAGCCACCGGTGGTGGCTGAACATTTGAAATGTGGCTCAAGTGACTTAGGAGCTGAATTCTGTATTCTATTTAACTTTAATTTAATTTAAACAGCCGCAAGTGCCTAGTGGCTTCCATTTGTCACCACAGGTCTAGAGTGACCCAGCTCTGAGGGCCTGTAGAGGTTGTCATTGTGTAGATGGCACAAAGGTTCAGAAGGGATCAGAACCTGCTCCAGGTCCCTCAGTGAGTCAGTGACAGGCTGGGACCAGAACAATGTCCCTGGGGCTTTGTACCAGCGTTTTCCCCTCTGCAGAGCCCTGCCACCAGAGTTCCAGGATTCGCATGCAGAACTCCCTGAGAGGCTCGGAGGAGAAAAGGGGGAGGGAATTGGGGGTTAGAACTGAAAGTGACCCCCAGTTTGCAGCTTGGACCCTGGGCGACAATGATGCAACTTGGTGAGACACGGCCGCAGTGCTGGGGGAGGGGAAGACGAGTTCAGCCCTAGAAGGTGCAGGTTGGAAGCCTGTGGGGTGGGCAGTCAGAGGTGTCTAGAGGTCCTGGGCTGCAGCCCTATGGAGAGTGCAGGGAGGGGCCAGAGGGTTGGGTCCCCCGTGCTGTGCCCACCTGCTGTCCCCCACCAGGCTCTTTGGGACACGCTCCTTCAGTCCTAATGGTTCTAATGGACACGAGGTTCCCGTGGGCCCTGCTTGCAGCAAGGGGTGATGTTTGGCTACCAACCGACGTCCCAGGCACCTGTGCCCTCGCCACGCACCAGAGTGTCTGCAGCTTAGAAAGGCCCGTGGAGGCGCCACCTCCCCGGACCTCTGACTCAACCCAGCCTGTCTGGTGCCCCCTTGTCTGATGGCCCGAGGAAGGGGTGAAGTGAGGCCAACTCAGCAAACCCTCGCAGCACAAGTTCTGCCTCTTCTACGCTCGGTGAAAAGAGATCCATAAAATGCCTCGCCACACGCAAATAGAAAGACTATTTCTGGAACTAGATAGAGAGTAAAGGGGCCGGGCGTCGAGGATCAATGAGGGACAGGCCTGGTTACCAGCATCCCTGAGGAGACCAAGGGCTGGAGAGCGGGCCAGCTGGGGCCGTGGAGGCAGGTGGGCCCCACGTGAGAGGACCTGCAGAGCCACAGCTGTCCACCCGCAATGGCTGTCCGAGAGGTGGTGAGCTCCCCATTGCGGGAGGAGCCCAGGCCGGGACTGGGAAGCAGCCATTGGAGAGACTGAAGAGGAGCCCCGGCCTCAGGAGGACGGCTGCAACAGACAAAGTCTCGCGCCCTTTATTTTCCCAGATTCACTCATTCCACGAACTTCGTTTCTTCAAAGGGCCGAGTAGCAGTTTCCACTCATCATATGATTTGCCATCCTGGGGATCCCTCCTCTCCTCTTCCAGTCTTCCCCGCCTCCCTCACAGCTAATTAGTATTGTTCATGTGCAGCTAATCACAGGTGTCACTGCGGGGTGTGACCTGATGCTAAGTGGCTCCACGGGCCAGTGCTTCTCAAATTTCCATGGGCATAAGAACCCCTTGGGGGATCTGATCCAGCTGGTCTGGGGTGGGGGCTGACAGCCTGCATTTCCAAGAGGCTCCCAGGTTCTGCTGGGACCACACCTGGAGGAAACAAGCCTGGGGCTGCCAGGGAGACCTAGAGGATTCTCTGACTGGGTGGCAGGTGAGTGCTAAGGAGCCCCCTGTGCAGGAATTTCAAAGGAACGGACTCACTTCTTTCTGAAGCAGAACTAAATCTAAACCCCGTTGCTCTCCATCTTGGGGGCCAATCCCAGGCTTCCTGCTTGAGAAACATAAACCTACTGTTAGAGGGCAGCTCCACCACGGCCTGGGGAAACTGGGCAACCTCTCCCCCTGGCCCACCTGTCCCTGGTGAACTGCTTCTGCCTGGAGGAGCTCTTTATTGGATCATAGGGTGGACGGCTGAGGTCCCATCGGACCAGGGCCAGCCCGGCCCAGCCAGAGCTCTAGACAAACGAGTCTCCTTCCTCCCCTCCCCCAGCTGGCTGCCGGCACAGAGCCAGCACTCTGCAGAGCCCCTCACTGGGAACCAGGAGGTCTCCGCCTCTGGCCTTTGCCCCTCTAGGCCTCAGTTTCCCCATCTATAGTGTGGGGACGTGGGCTGAAGCCTCCCTCGGAGGTACCTGACTCTGCACCCACCCATCAGGGTCTGGGGGCTCAGAGCAGGCGGGGATGGGACGGTGGGGGAGAGGTGGGTGTGAGGGGTGGCCCAGGCGGCTGGGACAGGGCGGGTGGCTGCATCAGGACGCACACGCCTTCACAGCCTCTCTCTGCACTAAGAGTTCTCAGATATTTTTAGGAAGGTTGTCGCCTCCTGGGCTGTGATTCATTAATGCAGCTGACAAAGATCAGCATTTTTTGCAATGGCAGTGGGAAGTTGAGAAGGTTCCCTAGGGCAGCTGTGGAGGTAGAGAGAGAGAGTCCGGGTGTTTCTACCCAGGGCTGTGTGTGCTGGGGAGGGGGCTTAAAAGGGGGGGGGAGTGAAGTGTTGGGGGGACCTGGGAGTGTGCATTTTGAGAGTAAGGAAATTGGTGCCCAGGGCAGGGCTATTTGACCATGACAAAGCAGGACTGCTTCAAAGTTTTGTCAGTGTTCTGGAGAGGGGTGTGTGTGTGTGTGTGTGTGTGTGTGTGTGTGTGTGTGAGATAATGGTGTGTGTGTGTGTGTGTGTGTGTGTGAGAGATGATGGAGGAAGCCAACAAGGACACTGTGACATCATGGACCCAGGGCCTCTCTTGCTGCTTTCAATAGATATTTGTTGAGACCCTACTGTGGTCAGGCACTGTGTTGGGAGGCCCGTTTATTTACTGCTCATTTGTTCATTGTGCATTTATTCTGTGCACCTGTATCGGGTGCCTGCTCTGTGCGGGCTCAGAGGCCTGGCTCTGATTCTGACTCCAGTATCTTCTGCTCTATGACCTTGAATGAGTCCCTTCCCCTCTCTGGGCCTCAGTTTCCTCCTCTGACAAATGGGTGTGCGGTAATCATGTCTTTCTTGCCTGCCTCACTGTTAACATATGGAGGCCAAGGCATTTGATGAACATCACAACACAGTATTCTTGTTATGCCCATGGGACACTGCCACGAGGGGGAGTTCAGTGTACAGAGCAACCAGCCCCCTCCTCACCTCCTCATCGATTCCCTCACAGCCATCTTGGAGGACCACTGCAGCTTCTCCTGGCCTGCCCTTTCCCATAGGGCTCTTGGCTGGAATAAGGGAGGAAGTGGGTTGCCCCACCAGACTCCATGCTGGGCCAAGGAGGAGAAGGCTGCTCCCTAGGCCTGGGTGTCACCCCAGGTTCTGCAACCTGCTACCCATCCATGGGATTGTGTTCATCAGGGTTCTCCAGAGAAACAGAACCAAAACATTGTGTTAGCTCGGTATGCCACAGGAAAATACCACAAACTAGGTGGCTTAAACAACAGAAATCTGTGTCTCACAGTTCTGGAGGCTGGAAGTCCAAGATCAGGGTGCCAGCATAGTCGGACTCTGGTGAGAGCCCCATCCTCAAGACCTCATTAAACCTAATTACCTCCCCAAATCCCCACCTCCTAATACCCATCACATTGGGGGTTAGGGCTTCAATGTGTGGATGTGAGGGGACACATCTGGTCTGTAACTATATATATAAAGAGAGTTATTACAAGGAATTGTCTCACACAGTGATGGAGACTAGCAAATCCAAATCTTCAGTGTGTCAGCAGGCTGGAGATCCAGCAAAACTAATGCTTAGATGACATCCTGGCAGAATTCCTTCTTACTCAGGAGAGGCTTGTCTTTTTGTTCTATTCAGGCCTTCACATTATTGGATGAGGCCCACATTACAGAGGGCTATCTGCTTTACTCACAATCTACCTATTTAAATGTTAATCTCATCCAAAAACAAATTTCAAATTGACACATAAGATATAACCACCATATAAATTGTGGGCCTGGCTTGGACATAAGCTCTGGGACCTTCTAGGAGCCCTGGAACCACCTTTCCCATTTCATCTTTCTGGACCATGCTTAGAGTTTACAAAACTGTCCCTAAGGGCCCGCCTGGCTGTATCAGCTTACGAAAGATACCAAACATCTGTGGGGTCTGGGCTTCAGGACGCCAGGTGGGAGCAGGTACAGTGCTGCTTCAAGGGCAAGCTGACAGGTCACTCCAGTGTCCACACTGCTGTAAATTCAGAGACTCAGAGTCCGACATTTCTCTTTCCCTAGAACAACCTCCAAGATGCCTTGTCACCTTTTAGGTTTTGCAGTTTAAAAATGGCAAGTGCTGCACAGCTCGGGTGTGAGGGAGGCCAGGGGTGGGCGCCGCCGGGCAGGCCAAGAAAGGCCGCGGGCTGGTGTGGGTTGTTGTGGGCCCCGGGCGGGGCCTGGAACCAGAGGGGCCTGGGGACAAGGCCATCCCTTCCTTTCTTCCCCCACTAGCACCACTGAGCCCTCCTCGGAGCCCCCGGAGGTCACATGAACAGGATCCGGGCCCACCTGGAAGAACTTAGGAGCTGACAGAGGCAGGGACAGCGGGGCTCAGCTCAGGCCTCATGGGAGCTGGGCGAGGAGAGGCGGTGTGACTCTGGCCTGCCCGGAGGATTAGGTTGGGTCCCGGAGGAGAAGGCTTTTGACCAGCCCTGAGGGGAAATGGGGTTTTCCCAGATGCCCCGGGTGCTCTGTGGAGGGAAGACAGGCAGTTCCCACATCAGCAGAGCAAGGAGCTTGGACTGGAGGAGCTCCAGGCCCCAAATCAAGACAGTAAGTCAGCTTCCTGTGCTCCCAGGTCCTTCCTTCATGGGTGAGTGGGTGTGAGCGAGTGACACCCTGCCTCCAGCCCGGCTTGCGCTGAAGGAAACGTGGCTCAACACCGCGAACTTGAGCATGTGTGCAGTCCCTGGGCGCCCCAGCTCTCCCTCACCTGCCACAAGCCCTGGGGCTGCTCTCAGACCTGGGGCTGTAATGCAGGCCCATCAGCCGTCCACTCACCCAGATGCCTGGGCTGGGAGCAGCTCTGACTTGCCTCCCTGTGGCCTCAGTCCCCTGACTTCCGCAGCGGTCAGCAGGCCCCTCTCCCTTCCAACCCCGGGGGCCGCCGGCAGTACCATATCTGGGGCCGCCTCGCCCCAGCTCCCCTGTCACTCAGGACAATGTGCTTCCGTGACAGAAGTCAACCAAGTCTCCTGTGCACTGCTGGGCTCCTTTGCCCCCCACTCGCCACCAGCTCCCTGAAGGCAGAATCCAGGGTCCTTCACCATCCCCATCCCCTTAGTGCCCGCCCAGTGCCTGCCGCGTCCCCTCACTCAGCGTTTCTGGACAGCTGGGCAGTTCTGAGTCCCCTGTCCCAGGCTGTCGCCTGCCTCTCACCTGAGCTGGGACTGATGGATGCCCATTGACCTCAAAGAAGTTCAATAAGGAGCAAGTGGATGGGAAACGGAGGCACAAAGGTACCAGGTGGTGAGACAGGAGGGGGCACAAGCAGGTGCAGCTCCTGGGAAGCCCAAGCTGTCCTCTCCCCACATGGTGGCCTCTTCCATTGTCTTGCCCCACTTCCCTTCAACCCTCGTTGCCCAGAGCCCTCCACCGCTGTTCCTTCTCCCACCTTGTCTCCTTCGCAGAGGGTCCCACGCTTCAAGATGATCTCCTTGTCTCCCCTCCACACCCCCACAACCCCAGGCTCCCGAGTCCAGCCAGGTGTCCAGAGGAAAGTAACCCGCATGGACACAGATACACCAACCGACGTCCAAGTGGACCTTTGCAAGGCAGCCTCGGTCCAGGGGACACTCTGAGTCTGGAGGGGAGAGGAAGGTGCTCTGCCAGTGGCCAGCTAGCTGCTTGATGCCCTCTGTTTTGCAAACCTGAGGGTAAGGCAGAAACAGAGCCAGGTCACCCCAAGGCCGCCCACAAAGGCCTGGGGCCCCACTTGCCCCCCTCAAGGCTTCGCCAGCCCACTTGGGCAGCCCTCTCTCCTCCCGTTCTTGTGGACCCTCCTTACTTCCTATTACCATCTCGGCATCTGACCCCCAGTGACGTTCTACATTCTTGAGCCGAGTGAGAGGCCTCGTGGAAGTAGGTGACCACTCCCGCAGGCACAGAAAGCTAGTCTTCCCTCAGGACTCTGAAAACCTGTCCAGCACCCTCCCTGCCTTCCCTACTATTTTCAAGCCTTGCTCAGAAGGACCCAAAGTCTTCCGGGGGGAGCTTTCCATTCCAGATGGTAGACGAAGCACAGCCTTACTCCCTCCCTTTCCCATCTGCTGGAGTGCCTGTAGAAATGTACAAGCATGGACATCCCCAGCCACATGGCAAAGAGCTCCTCAGTGGTGAGAGATTGTATTGACTTTCTCGAAAATGGGAAGAAGATTATACTGAACCGAAGGATAAGCCAGAGCAAGGAAGTCACAACCTAAGAGTGGCTCAGGAGAGGTCAGCACCACTCTCTATCAAAGGTCCGGCAGGGGCCCACCCTCAATATCAGAGTTCCAGAAGGAGAAAACCAAGTGTGCAGGTTTAGAGGTTAGGAGAAAATAACCTAGTTTGAAGGCACAGGTCTTCGGTCTGAAAAGCAGAACACCCTGGAATATCCTTATGAAATTTGAGAAGGTCAGTGATGAGATCTTATCTTCCAGAGAGTGAAAAACGTTTACCTGCAAAGAAAGGGAATCAAATTAGCCTCCAAATCTGTAGCAACAGCACAGACAGTAGAGGCCAATGGGTTCAGAGGGAAAATGATTTCGAGCCTTTGATCCTATAACTATAGATTATCAACTAAAGACCCTTTCAGACAAAGATTGTTTGAGGGTGTGCTACAAGCAAAATGAAAAGGGAATCTACAAAAGAGGAAGGTGTGGCATGGACGAAGCAGTGGAACTAGCCCAGCGTGATGCCCTAAAAGGAAATCTCAGCTGGGGAGCTCACCGGACCCAGAAAACTGATGGTCTGATATAGGCACTTCTACAAACAGTGTGATTAAAAATCCAGTGGTTGTGAGGCTATGGAAAAGAAGAGGAAGAGTGAAGAGTGTGTTTCTTCTTTGAATGAGAAAAAAGGCAGAACAAGAGGCAGCCAGGAAAAAGGAAAGCTGAGCAAGGAGTCGTGGTGCAAAAAGGTCTGCGGCCAGCTGCAGTGCAGTGGTTGACGTGTCTGAGAAACTGACACATGTCAGGTAAGAGCATCCTGCATCCCTCTGATCCAGGCTTCGTGTCTTTCTTCTTCAAGCAGACTAGGTTTTGTGACTAAGGAATACGATTCCATCTGTAAGGAACTGACTTGAACAATGTTGACGTTATCATAGTATTGCAAATCTATGTTGAAATCAACCTATCAACAAAGCCCAGAAGTCAGAGTTATTGAATAGCTTGTAAATGTTGTAGCGTTGATCATGGAAAAGAAGTTGATAAAGTTAAAGGCCTTGATCATGTAAAAGAAGTCAGAACGTGGGGCTGGGAGGCTGGGGGCTGAGAGGAGGGTCAGAAACCATTTTCTTCTCCTGCCAGAGTGGGCAGCTTGGAGACCTGTGCAAAGCCAATGCAACAGAACATACCAGGTTTAAACAAATTACTTAATGTCATAAGGATACCCAACAGAAGAGCTAAAAGTAATATAACAAAAGTAGGAGAGAAGCAAAAGCTGAGGGGGATGAAGTACACTAAATTTATCACCTTTCATGGCAGGAAGTCAATAGATCCTGTCCAGAGTTAACACACCATGAAATAAAGGTCTAAGCATACTTAGAACTATGGTGTAACCACCAGAATGAACAAAATTCAGAGCAGTGGAATAGAAGCAATCAGATTGGTTTCCAGTTGATAGTGGGACTGGGTGTAGTCAGAAGACTCATTTTGTATTTAATACCGATCTTGACTCTTTGCATCTCTACTTAAACATCTGCCTTGTACTGTTATCATGAACGCACAGTTGTAATGTTTTTTTGTGTGTGTGGTACACGGGCCTCTCACTGTTGTGGCCTCTCCTGTTGTGGAGCACAGGCTCCGGGCGCGCAGGCTCAGTGGCCGTGGCTCACGGGCCCAGCCACTCCGCGGCATGTGGGATCTTCCCGGACCGGGTCACAAACCTGTGTCCCCTACATCGGCAGGCGGACTCTCAACCACTGCACCACCAGGGAAGCCCAGTTGTAAAGTATTTTAAAGTCTTACAGGGGAAGGGCTGAGGGAAGGGTCTGCATGGCTGATCAGGTGTGTATGCAGATGTGGGGTGGTGAGGAAGGGGCTAGAAAATGGAAGTTCCATCTTCTCCTGTGGGTGTGTATGGAGATTCTTCAAGAATGCGGAACCCATCACATTATACCCAGGCCAGGGCTCACAGCAGGTGTCCAAAGAATTTTCATAAGTGGATTAGAGGAAAAGAACTAGGTAATGTCAATGCTAGGCTCCTACACAGAGATGGAAGATGGCGGAGGAAGGAAGGAAGGAAAGAGAAAGGAGGGAGAGAGGTGGGGAGGGAAGGTCACTGTATGTAAACCCAAGGTTCCCCAAAGGCTCTGTTGGGGCTGGTTGCTCCCTGACCTGTAGCCTCATTCTGGGCACTTGCCTTCTTGGGGTCCTTGGGGCATGTGAAGGTGACTGATGCTATCACCTCTTCATGAGGCTGTTATCAGCGCTGGCTTCATGGGTGTGTGACCTGTGCAGTCACCTGGGGCCCTGCACTCAGAAGGGCTATATGCTTGGTTTAATGCTCTACTGGCACCATCTTGTAATCCTTACTAACTTCTGAATAAGGGACCCCACACTTTCATTTTGCATTGAGCCCTGCAACTGGTATAGCCAGCCCTGCCTACAGTCCTATAATGGATCTAACGGTAATCATCTCACTTCTTAAGACTTGTCCCCTGCCCTAGGCCCTGGGATCCCTCAACAGAGATGAAAAAAACAAGGCCTTGGTTTAGAGCATCTCGCAGCCTAGAATGGGGAGAAAGTCAAGAAAACAATAAATGATGATTATAGCACAGTAAGCTTAGTGAGACACTGGGCGTAAACAGGGATTGTGGAGGGAATGTGGGATAGAGAACAGTTCTCTCTGCAACCCCGTGATTGGTACCCACGAGATCTCAGGCTGAGAGAGGGAATGCATGTGGATGCACCGGAGGGTGCAGGGCAGGTGGGGAGCATTCCAGCTTCCTGTGGCTAAAGCATAGACTGCTGGGCTGGGGAGAAGCAGGAAAGGAGGCCACAGAGGCAACAGGCCAGGTTACAAAGTTGGAGCTGTGTCCAGCAGGTAGCTGGGTTTAAGCAAGGGAGGGAAGTACTCAGATTGCTGTACTAGAAGGATCATTGTCAGGTCAATGTGGAGAGTGGATTACAGATGGAGACTCAAGCTAGGCATTCTCCATTTATACCAGGAAGCAGTGCACTGCCGCAGACCCTGTCCAAGCATTCCCTAAGCTTCGTGGATGTTTGTAGGATGGGGATACTGTGCACACTGAAGTGAGTTCATATGCTTGAGTGTCTGGATGCCTATCTGGGGACACGAATGTTAGAAGGTAATTCTCCACGGATCTTACGTTTCCGAACATCTTGCAGATAAGGTGCTGATGCCCTTTGTTCTGGACTCTTGTCAGGATGTTGTAGAGCAAACAGCCCCAGTAGATAGAATTAGTGTCTTCTGCCTGAGCCCAGGCAGACAGGTTTCCCACTTACTATAAGGCTTGGTGTCTTAAGCTCAGAGGTCCTCAATATGACAGAACCCCCTGTGTGCAGGGTGTCACTGAGTCTCCTCATGTCACCCTGTGGAATTTAGAGCTCAGAGAACTGGCACCAAAATACTGATACTCTGGCAACTATGATTGCTGTTAGAAGGAAACCATCCTTCATCCCTGACCCAGGAATCTTGTGTTTTCTACCAGCATCCATGACACCGTGGCAGGCAACTCGCTAGTTTGCAAGTAGGAGAAAACCTCAGACCATTCTCAGTTCTTGAGGCATGTTTGTAAATATGTATGTTTCGGTGAACCTGTTTTTGACCACATTTGTATGTATACAGGAGGATTAGGGGGTTGGGGCATCAGTGGGAAAGGGTGTTTCAGAGTTTGTACGTATTGGGAAATCAGCCCTTGGATGTTTGAGTTTGTACAAGACAGCTGTGAGCATGGACTGAGTACGGGACTGTCTCAGGTCTCCTTGTTGAAAGATGGGAAGGATTTGGGGACTAAGGGACATGGAGAGACAGGCGCCTCCCTCCTCCACCCACCCACCTGCCACCTGGGCTTATGGGGACTGCTGCTGGAGCACTGGATTTCCCCTGGAACAACTGTAGTGACCACAGGAAGAGGCCTACAGAGGACCATCAGGTAGAACAAGTAGCTGAACTCTTAGAAGGTGCCCCTGCTTTGTGGGATAAGACCTTCCCCGCCTCTGCCTGCACCATTTTAAACTCACCTTCCATAATATTCTACACCTCTGTCAACACCTGGCCCATCCAAGGCCCACTGAGTCAGACTCTGGGGCATATGGCATAGCACTGGGTTTTTAAAACCTCGCTGGGTGTTTCTTCTCTAGCCGCTATGCGAGACCCTCTCATCCAAGGGGCCTGTTACCTCTTTCCAGCCCAGAGAACGGGTTGGGTCTCCATCAGTTAACTATCGTAGAGTGTGGTTGCAAGCGGGGCCTGAGTCCATCCCCACCGAATAGCATTTCAGCCCGTCCTTCTGTTTCCAATTATTTTGCTCCCATCTCTGGACCCAGTTGGCTTGGTAGAGAGGGAGGTTGGGTAGAAAAGAAATAACCACTGATGATTTACTGCTCTGAGCACAGTGCTGGGTGCTTTACCTGCAGTGTCTTCTCTGCCTCCTCAAATAATGCCCCGAGCTTGATGCTGTTATCCCTAGTTGAGAGGAGAAATCTGAGGACCAGAGGAGCTTGGCCGTTGGTCCAAGCTCCCGCGGGGGGGCAGAGCCCCGCAAGGCTTGGGGGAAGAGGGGGTGGTGAGGAGGGACGAACAGGAAGTGAGAAGAGAAGCTATTGCCTGCGTTACAGATATACACGGCAAAGGTACCAAGAAGGCTTTTCGGAGGCAGATGAAGCACGGGGAACTGGCAGGAGGAGACTGAGTGCGTGTTTTGAGAGGCAAGCTAGCTGGAGTCCCACACCTTGCCATGGATGGAGCCAGAATCTCTCCAGGCGGTAACGAATAACAACTGCACGTTTCTGTTCCTCTGCGTCATCTAGAGATCAAACTGCCCCCATCCCCGTATCCACACCACCCCTGAAATCTGTAGGTGGGTCCATCCTGGCAGGTCAGCTCCGACAGCCCCGCCGCTGAGGAAGTCTCGCAAGGCACACAGCGGCCTCATTACCTCCTCTGGCTTCTCTGAGCCCCTCTTATTAACATTCAGGCAGCTCCTCACGCCATTCATCGAAGGCCACAGAGGAGATGAGATCTGATCTAGCCTGGCTGAGCCACATTAAAATCAATTAAAAATGAGAGATAAGCCTCCTCTTTCCAACTGAAAAATTCGCGGGAGCAAGAGAAAGACACACACAGCTCATCGATCATCCAAGACTCTGCTTTCCTTGGCTTTTTTAAATTTTTTTTTTTTTTTTTTTTTTTTGCGGTACGCAGGCCTCTCACTGTTGTGGCCTCTCCCGTTGCGGAGCACAGGCTCCGGACGCGCAGGCTCAGCGGCCATGGCTCACAGGCCCAGCCGCTCCGGGCATGTGGGATCTTCCCGGACCGGGGCACAAACCCGCGTCCCCTGTATCGGCAGGCGGACTCTCAACCACTGCGCCACCAGGGAAGCCCTCCTTGGCTTTTTTTTAAAAAACAGCTGCAGATGAGCTGGCTGAGCTGGAAGGTCTTCTTGTGATGAGCCCTGGCCAGTGGCTGCCAGGCTGGATTTCAAGTGCCAGCCGGACATGCCTGCTATCCTGGGGCATTGTCCGCCTGGCCAGCCTGACAGCCTGGCAGTCTGACCAAGGTGTAGTGAGCAGAGAGAGGCCAGGGGAGGGTCCAGAAGCCTGTCCTTTGAGCCATCTCCAGAGCTCCATTTTCACTCCTGGCCCAAAGTTTAGCCCTCCGGGAAATCGCTTATTCTGGGCTTATCTTAGCTGTCTGTGGAGAGCTGGGCAGAATTAGGATTCTCTTCTGTTCCTTGTCAGAGAATTTTTACTGCTGTGATAATTCCTGTGAAGCTGCATTTTCCAAGGAAAATGGTGTGTGTGTGCGTGTGTGTGTGTGTGTGTGTGTGCGCGCGCGTGTGTGTGTGTGATGCGCTGGGCCCTGCACCACACAGAACCTAGCTCATTAACAGGTCCTAAGTAAATTTACATTTGTCGAACGAATGAAAAAATGAGGCTAAAATGCATCTGTCATCCACCAGCCATAACCAAGTAAACAAGTAACATTTGGTGTCAAGTTTGGTATTTCTGCTCGTAACCCTATCAGTTTAATTTCTTTGTTCGTTTATTTGTTTAACTGATGGCCAAGTCTTCAATGGGCCTCTTGACACACTGAGAAAGCCTTCATACAGGCGCACCCCGTCCCAGCACACTGTCATGCCCAGGATGGCAGGCTTCCTGGAGCAGATGGGCTTGACCTTAGCCTCTAGGATGAGTGGATTTGGTTAGGAGAGGCTGGAGGGGAGAGCAGAAACGATCTTAATTGCCAGGGAAGGAGGCTGGACTTGCTCTGTGCGTGGGCAACCCCTGCTTATCCTACAGATGGCCCACTCACACCCAAATGACTATTGTATACTCTACCCTGGGTCAGGGGTGACTCTAAGTTTAATGGATGATGAGAGTGGCTTGACCCAAAGCCACTGGGGCTTTATTGAGTGTTCCAACATGGGGGCAATGATTAGATTGGATTTAGAATACAGTTCTTCCCAGCAATTTATGGAAGGATATTGACTTCAGTGCATAATTGTTTCATGTAATTGGAGCACTTTGTAATTCATTCAGTTAGGAGCTTAACATGTAATGTGAGCTATTAAAATATAATTGCAAAGGGTGAGGCGTCAGTAATAATCCCTCTGGACCAAGGATGGCACTGACCCAACCAAAAAACCATAGGCTGCATTTCCTTGTAGGGCAGGGGTTTTCCCTGCTTCTAATGGTGCAGGTGTGGGAAGAGCCAGCCTGTTAGGAAGAGATTGTCTGTTAAAAGAGTTCAAGCTTTGATTATTCGCTACTGTGTAGTTCAGAGAAAACTATCAATGGACTGAGGTGCTTAGACCTCAGGGCAATGCAGCATGTTTCAAAAGCCAGCCAGATGGTTAAAGAGAAGGGCCTGAATCACCAGCTCTGCGATTGGGGGCCCAGAGTGCTGGGTTCTTAAGCCAACTCATTTTGTGATTTTGGAGCCCAGGGGACTTTGTTCATTTATTCATTCAACAAATATCTACTGAGTGCTTTCTTTCAAGGCCTTTGGAAGAGGTGGTCTTAAAAATATTTAACAGGGACTTCCCTGGTGGTCCAGTGGTAAAGAATCTGCCTTGCAATGCAGGGGACGTGGATTTGATCCCTGGTCAGCGAACTAAGATCCCACGTGCCGCAGAGCAACTAAGCCCACCTGCCACAACTACTGAGCTTACGCACCTCAACTAGAGAGCCTGTGTGCCGCAAACTCCAGAGCCCACACGCCCTGGAGCCTGCGCGCCACAACTAGAGAAAAGAAAACCCACACTCCACAACTAGGGAAAAGCCCATGCGCCACAACGAAGAGCCCCCGCACTGCAATGAAAGATCCCGCATGCCACAACTAAGACCCAATGCAGTTGAAATAAATTTAAAAAAAAAATTTAACAACGAGTATGGCACAGGCTCCAAGCAATCAGAATGAGAAACTGACCAATCAGAATAGACTCTGCCTGTAAGGGACCAACATATTCTGATTTGCACAGGCAAGATATCAGCCCTGGAGCTGAAGATACAGCAGGCAGCACAACATTCTAGTGGCCTCGGAGGGAGGGGTCAGTGGGGCTCCCCAGATGAGATGCTTCTAGGTTGAATCTTGCAGAACCAGAGGAAGAAAGGAAGGAAGCAGGCATTTCAGGCACAAGTGGGATACAGAGTGGATACCAGGTAGACAAAGTCTTATTGGCAAGAGAGCCCCTGGGACTTCATGAATCTTCCAGTAGCCTAGTGAGAATGCTGAAAAGTCTTGATGCTGGGAGAGACCAGACCACAAAGGACATTGCATGATTTAATAAGATTTGGGATTTAATTCCTCAAGTTGATTTAGAACAGCTAAAGTACTTTTAATCAGGAGGGAACTGGACCAAATTATCTTTCTAGTGTTTTTAGAAAGATCAATGTCTGTATTCTAATTAATAGATGAGTATAACGGGCCAGAGGGAAGGTGACCAGAAACTCCCCCAGTGAAAGAAGACAAGCCAGCATTTAGAAAAGAGTTGCTCTTAGGTATACCTTTAGTGTCTAGGGGAATGGGGCCTCCTAATGTTTGCATTACACAGGACCTTCTCAGCCTGCATACAAGAAGTGATGCTTTGGGACATGTTACAGCCCAGGCAAATGGTTCAGGGCACCATTTGTGCCTAAAGTATGTTTTTCCAACATCACTGCTTACCCCATAGCATCTTGTTAATGTCTCAGCTGCCGATGAAAGGGGAGCCTAAAGAGGATCCCAGGGACTTCCCTGGTGGCGCAGTGGTTGAGAGTCCGCCTGCCGATGCAGGGGACGCGGGTTCGTGCCCTGGTCCGGGAAGATCCCACATGCCGCGGAGCAGCTGGGCCCGTGAGCCATGGCCGCTGAGCCTGCGCGTCCGGAGCCTGTGCTCCTCAACGGGAGAGGCCACAACAGTGAGAGGCCCGCATACCGCAAAAAAAAAAAAAGTTATTGAGGACCCCTAAGAGTTTCTGTTTAGGCGGCTTATAGCTATCAATATTTACCATATTAGAAATTAAAACTGAGAAATTTTTAAATTATGTATGAATTTATTAAAACCAACAATAATAAGCCTACTATGTGTTATATTTTTATGAAAAAATAACTATTTTTGAAAACAAAAATAGTGAGAAGGGTGGCATTGTTTTACAGTTCTGCCAATCTCTTTAATGTCTGGTTCAATAGAAGATATTGGTCGTATCTTCTTCTGCATTCAACCCCCTGCAAAATGATGCACCACGTGGATTCTGGAGCACTCCATTTTATCATACGAAAGAATGAGAGTTAAAAAGGCAAATACTATCTCCGTATGGTTATGAAAATAGTTTCTACCTCCTGGACCCCCTTTAAGCTTTCAGGATCCCACAGGGGCTGTTGCTCTAGACCTTGTCCTGACAGATCTGCCCTTTGGAAGGAACCAGACCAACCTGCTAGGACCTCATTGTTTCCTGTGAAGGTGTCATCAGCTCCGCTAGACAGTGAGCTCTGATAGGACAGGGCCACGCCCAGAGGCAGGGCGTGGGTGAACCCATGTCCTCAAGACACTGCTTGGCAGGCATGTCCTGGACAACACATCAGACCACAAAGCCCCCAGGATGCATTAATCGCATTTTCCTGGATCTCTCAGACCAGTTCAATCCCCAGACCACCCAAGGTTGTGTGACCTAGAACTCTTCCTGGGCACCTCTCTTCTGTTCACTGCCTGCTGCCATGGCCGTTTCATCACCAGGTACCCACCATTCAGCGTCATTAATGTCTCTCAATCTGTCCATCCCTCCATGTCCCTTATCACCACCTGGTTCCAAGCACCCATCCCTCTCCTGGGCTCCTGCCACAGCCCTACCTCCACTAAAATCTTCCACCCAGGCTCCACAGAACTAAAAGACCCTTCCAAAAAACAGATGTGAGCACATTACTCATTTGTTTAAGATACTCTGGGGGCTCCCACTTTGCACTAAGGCTGAGTAGCAGATCCCCCAGGGGTAGAAGCCCCTCTGCCTTTGCAGGACCACCTGTGTGCCTCCCTAGCTCACTGTATTTCACCCCTTGGGCCTCCTTACTATTTGTTTGTGCCTCTGGCTTACTCAAACCCAGGGCCTTGGCTCAAGCTGCTTCTCTACCTGGAGGCTCTTCCCCACCTTCTTGCCCTGCTTTACCTGGACGTACACTTCAGCCTCAGATCAGTCATCATTCCCCTCCGGAAGCCTTCCCTGACCTCTCTGACTAGGTCCATTCCCCCTAACAGAGACATTTATAGCAACTTTCATAGTTTCAGTTTTATAGCTATGGGTGTAATTATTTGACCAATATCTAGTTCTCCCCCAGGCTGTGATAGTCACTGAAGACCAGTACATTAGTGTCAATAGTTACGCAACAAATTTCCCCCAAACTAGTAGGTTAAAACAGCAATTGTTTATTATCTCACAGTTTCTATTGGTCAGACATTTGAGGGCACCTTAGCTGGGTGATTCTGGGTCAAGTTCTCTCAGGGGGGTTGTAGTCAACATGTCAGCCAGGGCTGCAAGCATCTGAAGGCTTGACTTGGGCTAGAAGATCCATTTCCATGATGACTGCTGGGCCTCGCCATAGGGCTACTTGAATGTCCTTTCAACATGGCAGCTGGCTTTCCTCAGAGAACAAGTGATCCAAGAGGGCAAGGCAGAAGCTACAATGACCTCACTTCAGACATCCCTCCCCTTCCTTTCCACAATATTCTATTGATTACACTGGTCAGTCCTAATCAGTGTGGGAAGGGGCAATGCAAGTACATGAATACCAGGAGGAGGGGGTCACTGGGGCCCATCTCGAAGGCCATCTGTCACAGATGGGAACCCCATCTGTCCTTGTTCACTATTTTATCTTCAGTGCCTGGTACATTGTAGATATTCAAATGATGGTTTTTTAATTCCTGAAAGGGTTTGACTAAGTTATCCAGAGTGAGAGAGGATGGGTACAGTGAGCCTGCCCACCCCCCTTAGCATTTCCAGCAAATTCTCAGAGATAATTAAGTCCCAAACTTTGCCTTGCCCCAGTGGTCCCAAAGCATGGGGATCCGTGTCCTTCTCAGAGGGGTAAGAGAACATAGTCTGGTCACAGCCCTGCCCGAAGTCAGCTGAGGCCTCAGATGTGGCTTTCCTGTGGGCGCTCCCTGAGCAGCTGTTCATTCCTCAGACGTTTGGATCAGAGGGACAGCAACTGAGAGACGTGGAAAGCGGTGGTTTCACCTTCTTTTCTTGTTCCACGTCTGCTGCCCTCCAACTAGTCTGCAGCAAGGGTGGGGCGAGCTGCACACACAGCTCTGTCAGGTGCCTATTTTTAGCGGCTCTGCTGGATTACAAAGCTTCGTCACCGAGGAGTGAGGGAAGCAGCTGACACTCCAGCCTGCAATCTGAATGTCTCTCCGAATGGGTCTGCCACGGAAACGTGGCTCGTCAATAATGCATGGGGCTATTAGCACCAAGCTGGGGAAGACTCGCTCCCTCCCAGCGATCAAAGCTGCCGCCTGAGAGCTGAGTTGGCGATCGGATTTCATGGGCGCCTTATAACCGCCCCCCCTCCATATGAGATTATAATGGGCTGTTTCATGTCCAAGGATGAAAGCAGCAAGGATTTGGGAGAAAATCCGGCTTCCCAGAGAAATCAAAACACTTCCGTTTCATTACAAATGGATGCATGACGCAGCTAATAGCTCCTCTGAGCGGGAGCACCGCAGGACCAGCTGTCTACATCGGCGGCTTCTCTCGGATGCTGTGTGAGACATGTGGGATGCAAGATCAGGGAAGCCACTTGATTTCCTTATGTTCAGTGCACCTCCCAGACCATAGGGTCCTGTCTCAGATCCCTAGGAGATTCACCTCCATCCCGCTGCATTAGCAAGGGTTGAAGTAGTCTCCTTGGAGGTGATTGGGTGCTTGAAGCAGGGATCACTGAGGAGGAGGTGGCCGCAGCCAGCCGCTGCCATCACATTAATAGCTCTTCATTACTGTGCGTGATCATATGTCCAGCACTTTGCATACAGCACCTCTAATCCTTGCAGCAGCTGGCAGTGTATTATTAGATGTCGCTACAGTGAAGAAACTGAGGATCAGAGAGTTTAAGTGATCTGCTCAAGGCCCCCCAATTAAGAAGTGCTGGAGCTCAGAGTGGAGTCCAGGCCTGTGCGGGTGCCCTGTACCAGCTGCTCCTGCAAGTTCCCTCCAGAAGCAAAGCCAAAACCAGTAGCAAAACAGAGCCTTCCCAGAAAAGCAGGCCTTTCCATGTGAAATGTGGTACATTTAGCCAACATCACTGTGGCGACCCTTAGGCCTGACTTTTGAGCCTTTGCACAATCAGACCCTTGTCTTCATCCCAGCCATCTTTCTGTGTCTTCTCCAGGGAGCTCTTTCCTTTCCAGCCCACAGGAGCTGGCCTGGGTGTAGTATAGCTGGGAAGCTGATTTCTTCTGGCTACTGGCTCTGAGCCCAGGGTGGTCGTTTATCTTCTCTGGCCTTACTTCCATCATCTGTGAACTGGAGGTAATGCCACCTCCATGGTAGCAAGGCAGCCCGGGAGATAATCAAGAAAGCTGAATGGGACTCTCCTGGCTTGTCCTGTAGATCATACGAGGTGCCCACTGTGGCCTGTGTACCCAGCCCTGCTTTCCTCTACAGTAGCTTTCCCTGATCCATCTAAATCCCCAACTAGGGGAAGCTTGGGTCACATCTCCTTCTCCTTCAAGAATAACTTCTCCATGTCACACTCCCACCACCCACTCTCTCATCATCTCTAATTTTGTGAGATGAGTCCACAGGGCACCAGCTTGGCCAGGAGCCGTGTGGGGCAGCGTGGGGGGGTCTCTCCACCTCTACCTCCTGTCTGCCTTGCCCCCATTGGACCCACCTGGGCATCAAGCACAAGGCAGACCCAACAGGGCTGATGGCAATTCTGCAGACCTGGCTTCAGAGTGTGGGCAGGCTCTGGGTACAAGGACAATCAGCCCTGTCAGTCTCCCTGGCCCAGTGGACAAAAGGGCTCCTCCAGCAGCAGCCCAGAGTCAGAGGCAGGCATTCTCGGCACACTCCGAGAATAGGTCTTCACTTGGAGAAAAAGCTGGGCTTCCCTACCTGGGCTGGAACATGTCCCTGTCACTGACCTAGAGGCAAAGTTGCCATCTGGGGGGCTCACTTACCCCACCTTCTTTGATACCCTTATTTAATTATGTATCTGTCTCTCCCACCCAACTGGAGCCCCTCAAGGGGTGGACTGTGTCTGGTGTATGTCTGTGTGTCCAGGGCCACAGAGCATCTGCACCAAGGAAGTGCTCAGGGTTCTGAGTGCTACTCACAGTGGGGGCTGATGAAGGATCTGGGTTGAGGTCTGGAGATGTGGGCGGGCATCTCAGGCAAACTTGGAGGCCCAGAAAAGCTGGGTTGGAGGGGCAGAAGGGAACCTCAGTGACGGGGCTCTTTCTAGGGCACTTAGGAATAGGCACTTGCCAATCACAGATCTTGTGACATTGAACAGAGCTCCAGTCACTGTCAATCCACTTGCCAGACTCATTCTCATCCGCTACTGAAGTCATCTTCCTGCCTTCTGTGTCACCAGCTCCTTGCCCAGGAAGGGATGTCGGTGTATGTGCATCTCCTCCAGCACCTGCTACCCTTGGTGCTCAGCTGGGTTGAACTGAAGACACAGCTGGGAAAGTCCATATGCTCTTGACCCGGCTGCAGGCAGCACAGCCCCAAGTCTCATTAAACACCCACATGGCCTTTGATGGCACTTCCTGCATCCAAACCTGCCTGGCAACTAATTTAATTCTTCCTGCGGAAATGTAAATAGTTGTTGGTTTGGTTTAGAGATATGCCAGAGTCCTCCTGTACTCAGCAGGGCTGCAATGACAGTGCTTTTCCACACTGGGCCGTAGAGCAGACACCATTCCTCCCAACTGGCCCTCATCACCCCGACTCATCAGTCATCAAGGGTCTTGTGTGGCTTCCTCACCCTTCGTCCTGGAGCGCCCTCTCCTGGCTGCCCCAAAGCTCTGCTCCTTGCCTTCTGATGCTCCTTCCATTGGACCCAGAAGTCGCTGCGCTCACAGACCGTGCCAGGCCACGCACTCGTGACCCACTGTCCCGAGGGCAGGTGCAGTGCCCCGGGGTGAACTGGGCACAGGCCATTTCCACTTGGCTCAGCCATCCACCTCCAGGCTGCCCCCTCCATCTCTCAGACCCCTTTGCATACCCAGCTCAGAGGTTTTCTTTTTTTTAAAATTATACTTTTGGCTTACAGATAATTGTAGATACGCATGCAATTGTCAGATATAATACAGAGAGGTCCTGTGTACTCTTTACCCTGTTTCTCCCAATGATAACATCTTGCAAAACTGTAGTGCGATACCTCAACCAGGATACTGAGATAATGACACTGAAGCAGTCAAGATACAGAATGTTTCCCAAACCACGAGGATCCCTCGTGTTGCTTTTTTTTTTTTTTTTTTTGGTGGTACGCGGGCCTCTCACTGTTGTGGCCTCTCCCGTTGCGGAGCACAGGCTCCGGACGTGCAGGCTCAGCCGCCATGGCTCACGGGCCCAGGCGCTCTGCGGCATGTGGGATCTTCCCGGACTAGGGCACGAACCCGTGTCCCCTGCATTGGCAGGCGGACTCTCAACCACTGCGCCACCAGGGAAGCCCTCGTGTTGCCTTTTATAGTCACACCCACTTCCCTCTTGTCCTACCTCCTCCTTAACCCCTGGCCACCATTAACTAATCCAGTTCTGAGGTTTTCTAAGCAGCTCTCTGCTCAGGCCCCAGGCCCCTCCACCCCCCTCCTGGCCCCTGTGGGGTCCCGTCTCCTCAGCTGAGCTCCCACATTCTCCCACCTCGATCCGATCTCCTGTCTCTGGCTCACACACCCACAGGCAGAGGCGGGCTTGGCTTGAGCCTTGTGGATGGAGCCCTGGCCTGAGACATCACTAACTCCCTGGAGAAACTCAGCAAGCCTGGCCTCTCCCTGGGCCTCAGTTTCCTCACTCAGACAGGAGAGTCAAGGTAGACGTTCTCTGGAGAGCCCCGTCACCACCCATGGAACAGCCACTGTGAAATCCTCCACACCAAGCTCCAATTCCCCAGCCCCAGGCCACAGCTTAGTCATCCTGAGGAGGGTGAGATGTATCCCGTCAGAATTATCTCATCACCCCTCCCAGTGCCCACGTGCTGAGCTGTCCATCTGCAACCCAGTGTGTCAGGACAAAGACCCTGGCCCGCAGGGAAATAACTCAGTAGGCTCCTGTCCGTTCTCCTGGTTCCGAAGCCACTTGTGGATTGAAGGAAAGGTTTTGGCTCAGTTCCCGGGGCAGCACCTCACCCTCAGAGCCGGGCCCTGGGCCACTTTGATGGGCGAAGGGCTTTGATTGAGCAATTAGCTCTGAGGAGAAAATGTGTAAACAGGCGTCCCTTTATTGAACATGAGTTATTCCTCCTGGTGGACTTACTGGCTGGGGTGGCCTTCAGCTGTGACACAGGAGAGACTCTTTGATCAGGAACCCCAGTGCAAGCCCCTTCAGACGCAGGTGTGTGCAGGCCTCCTTTCTCTCTGGAGGGGGGCTGGGACATGGAAACTTCCAGGGCCTGGGCTGTTGGCTGTGTTCACGACGTGCAGTCCTGGTCACCTGCCCTAATGAAGGGGCCACGGCTCTGACAGGGCGACGATATTTATCTCTTCTGAAGGAATGTTCATTTGGTGTCTAATAATTCCCTTCAAACCAGTGACACAGGGCTGTCTGCATCTGCCTGGAGCCAGCCTGGAGCATGTGCGGGCCCACCACCACAATCGAACTCAAGTGAGCAGGACGGAAGCAGCGCCCACAGGTTTGGGCATCCCTTTCTCAAGTGTTATTTCAAGGTATCTTTGCAATTGTTCTTCTCTTCCGGTGAGGAAATATGTCCAGGGAGGAGGGGACCTCCCAGTCACATGGTCCATCGTCAGGAGTGGGATCCAGACCAGGTCTGCTTGACACAGTACAGGCCTCACCCACTTCACCTCAGAGGCCCCTTTCATCAGGGACTTCACTCAGCCTTGCTTCCCTTTCAATACTCAAGATTAAAAAAAAAAAAATCAGTCCTTCAAGTCTCAGTCAAATGCCCCTTCTTCCAGGAAGCCTGCCCGTTCTGCTTAGCTGTGCCAGATTTCTCTCTCTGTACCATGTAACCCTTTGTCCCCTTCCTGGGCTCTTTTCACACGTATTGCTATAGAGTTATTTGTACACTCCATTTTGCCACCTGGAGCTCCCAAGAGGGCCCAAACAGTGTCCGATTCTCTTGTCCCCAGGCCTCCTTTCCCCCCACAAACACTTCCTGTGAATCAGTAAGGGTAGCTCACGCTTCCCCAGGGCCAAAGACAAGGAACTAAGGGTTAGGGACTGCAAACCATGATCCCTTCACCTCTAGGGAGGCTCCAGCCGGGGGACTGCTGTATAAAATTACTTGAAAAAGGAGGAGAGCGTCTGACACAGGTGTGTTTATCAACAAAGGGCTCCAAAGGGCAGCTGAGGGGCAGGAGGATACCCCGGTTCTCCGCAGTGCTCCATGCCAGCCATGGATCCTGTGAAACACCCCCCCAGCCTGCTTCCTCGGGCCCGCCCACAGACTGCTCTCGGCTCAGGGCAGGGACCTGGGGGGTTGTCACTAGCGGACTCCCCTGGTCTCCTGCCAGAGTTCCATTTCCAAGAATGAGCTAGTCAACAGCTTTCTGGGATTTCTAAGAATAAATATGGTGGGGTGGTCGCTGCTTTCTAGATCACTCACTGTTTTACGGGGAACACACTGGTCTTTTCTGCATAATCACAGCCAACCCCACAGGCTGAAATCACAGAACGTTCTAGGCTCATCCTCCTCTTTGGCTGGGGGAGTGGAACTCAGAGTCAAAGCTGTGCCCAGAGCACTGAGACGGGCCTGGGCTCGGACCCAAGCCTTGAACTTTGGGACCTACCTTTCCAAAACAAGGCTCAGTGATGAGCAGTAGCATCTGGGCTGGGCTGGAATCCAGCTGGAATCTCCCACATGTGGTTCATCTGTCTATGCCCAGGGTGCCCCAGGCTTGGCCCTGGCCCTGCTCTCTGTTAAGGGCTGAGGCCCAAAGGACGTGATGGCCACCCAGGCTTTCTGGGGGCTCATAGTGCTGGCGAGAGCAGTCACCCCAGGGAGACCACCCCTAGGACTGTGGCTGGAGCACTGACTAACACTGAAGAAAGTTCCCAGAGGCGGGAGCCATTCTGAGGCCACACACAGGGAGTGTCTACAGAGGGGTAGGAGGCGTGGGGAGATGGAAGCAAGGCCTGGAAGGATGGCCGGATGCACAGGGGGACAGAGGAAGTGTCTGCATCCAGGGTCTCTTCTGGGATGTGTGTGGTCCCTCTGGAGTCCCATCATGGAGTGTGGGGGCTCGGGGTTGGGGCGGAGGTGGGTGTCTTCCGAGAAGGCCTGGGCTCTACTTTAGGTCCTGCCAGTACCCTGGGGGCTGGGGCCTCCCCAGTTCCCAGCAGCCCCCCAGCTACATGACTCACTAAGACTCCTCCCCCCAGCCCTGCCCTCTGTCCACAGAAACTTTGACCTTGCAGACAAATGCCCTGACCCCTTCCAGAGAATGACATCACCAAGTATGCCCTCTGTCCTGTCTGACACTCCTAGAAGTTCAGAATGTCCGGCAGACTGGACATTGCCCCCAGCCTGGGGAGCTAGGTGGGGTCCTACCGCCTCTCCTGCCTGGGTGTGGAGGAAAGAAGACAGAATCTGGAGTCCAACAGATACATGGGTTTAATCCCTGGTTCTGACACATATAGAAGATGAGTTGACCTCTCTCAGTCTTAATCTCCCAATCTGTAAAATGGAGATAACCATGCTTATCTTGCCTTGTAGGGAGATCAAGGAGAACCACCTGTGAAGTGTCTGGTGCTGTGCCTGGCATGCAGTAGGTGCTCACTAAATGTCAGTTTCCGGTCTTTCTCCTCCCCGTCCTAAGCCTTTTTCCTCCAATGAGTGGCTGGGAACAGGAGTCTGGCTCTCAGGACGTCTGCTGGCAGCCGGCCCTCAGGGCACGTGGCCAGTGTAGGCTGCGTGACCACTGTGTGCTGGGCAAGCACCTCTCAGGACACTGAGGGCCCAGTGCCCAGGCCCACTGTGTGAGCAGACAGAGGCTATGAGTGGAGCCATTGGAGAGATGGAAACCAAGATGTCCAGAAGGGGAAGGGGCCTGGGACGGGCTGTTTGTGTAGGAGAACAAACAAACTGCACGGTAAGTGTGGGTAGCACGCGGGTGAGGGGTGCAGCTGGACCAGCGGCCTCGACTGCCAGCTGGCCCTGCCGAAGCGTCTACGCCCTGGCATTTCCTGGGCAGAGCCCAGCTCTCCTTCGTAGTCCAGGTCCTGCTTTTGATCTTCCTTTTTTTTAACTTCTTATTGTGGAATAATTTTAGATTTAGAGACAAGTTACAAAGGCAGTACAGAGAGTTCCCATACACCCATCACCCAGCTTCCTCTAATGGTCACATCTTACATAACCTTGGAACATTTGTCAGAACTAAGAAACTAACTCTGGGACAACATTATTAACTAAACTACAAACTTTACTCGAATTTCACCAGTTTTTCCTTAGTGGACGTGAATTGTCCTTTTTTCCTGTTCCAGGGTCTAATCTCGGTTACCGTGATGCATTTGGTTGTCATGTTTCCTTACTCACCTTCCATCTGTGACAGTTTTCTCAGTCTTTCCTTATTTTTCATGACCTTGGCAGTTTTTACTTTTTTTTTTTATTGTGGCGAAATATATACACATGACATAAAACTGCCATTTTAACCATAAACGGGCAATTCAGCGGCCGTAATTACATTTACAGGGTTGCATAACCATCACCAGTGTCTATTTCTCAAACATGGTCAGACAGAAACTCTGTAACCATGAAGCAATAACTCCCCATCCTCCTCTCCCAGGGATCTCCTGAGAGACTCAGAGGGGACCCCCCACCCCAGCCTCATGTCCAGGAAAGAGGTCTTGTTGTTCCTGACCAGAATCAGTCCTTCTAGACCCCAGAGCTGCACAAAGGTCTGTTGGGGTCACTCTCTTGGTGGCACCCATCCCTGATTTTTAGCAAATCGAGTGCTTGCTAAGGACGGAGAAGAGTCAAAGACCCCACCTGCCCCTCTTCCTCTCTGGAAATGGTCCTGCCTTGGCTTTCTAACAAAGGCTGAGATATCTGAGATACGCCTTCCACACACATCCGCCAAGAGCCCTCCTGCTGAGGCCCGGGCAGCCTGTGCTAGCATTTGTCTCCTGGGGGCCGATGTGGGGCTCTCCCTGCAGCGCACCCCACACAGAGGTCCCCACCACCCACCGGCTCCAGCCCTAGTGCCCATCGTTGCTGCTCTGTGGAGGAAAGCATCACTACTGCAGCCTTGCTTTGGGATGCCCTCCTCAGCAGGCTGGCTCCCACGTAAAACTCCACAGCCAAAGGCGTGCTGAACAGGATGGCCTACAAGCCAGCTCTGTGTGCCAAGGGCCCGGTGCCGTGCAGATCACCCTCTGCCACCTTATAACACATCTGGAACATCAATGTGCCTGGCTTCCTGTCCCAGATCCGGGCACTCAGGACCAGGCTGCCCCTCGCCAGACTCCTGTCATCAAGCTCAGCCACCTGTCCCAACACTTGTATCCTCCAACCAGACGTGCTTGCTGCCCGTGCACCAGCTGGCCTTCCTCCTATTGCCTGCTCCTACCTTGCCCACCTGTGGCTGGTTCCAGGTGAGGGCTCCTTGGGGGTGGCCCATTAACCCTTCTATGCCTGGCTGTCTGGGAGGAGTAGCTGCCATGTCCCGAGCAGCTTGGGCTTGGTCAGGGGAGAGCTGGACCTGGGTCTATTCTTGCTGATCCCTGGAGCAGTGGACGTGCTCCCTGCTCAGCAAGGGAGAGACCCCCCCCCAGCCCAAGGGGATCTCCTGGACCCTGGGGCCTGCATGCAATGCTATTTCTCACCGCTGAGAGGGGCTGCTGGATGGTTAGCCCCTCGGGGCCATTCAACACTGTTCACTGACCCCAGGATGGACAATGGGGACACAGAGCTAGCAAAGCCAAGCCAAGCCAGCCCTTGTGCTGTTTGATGGCTTTCTATGCCACAGACAGGGAAACCAAGAGTCAGCGCAGGCCCATATTCCAGGAGCCCCTGAGGTCCCATCCTCAGAGAGATCCCAGGCAGCCTCAGCTTTTGAGTCACAATACCTACCCCCCTGGTCTACCAGAGCCTCACCCTGAGCAGATGGCTCAGTGGCTCAGAATACAAGCTTTGGAATCACCAGCTGCTTATTTGCTGTGTGACCTGGGGCAAGTAACCTAACTTCTCTGACCCTCAGTTTCTTCATTTGCAAAATGGAGATAAAAATTCCCATCAGTGGGGATCAGGTAGGCTTAACTTGTAGAAGATGCTTTCTTCCCTTCCCCTTACCAAAAAACAAAAACAACAACAACAAAAAAAAACAATCCTTCTGGAACTCATGGCTTAGAAGACAGAACCCCAAACTCCTGACCTGTATATTCAAAGCCTTTATCTACTGGAACTCAATTTAACTTTCCCAGTACAATGACCAACTCATCCCTGTTTCCCCAGGACTTTCCTGGCTTTAGCACTGAAAGTACTGTGTCCTGGCAGGTGTCTCAGTCCCAGAAACCAGGACAGCTGGTCATCACCCCATTTTCTAAACTCTTCACCTACACACCCCTGTCATGAGAGCCCAGGTTCTGCACCCCCCCAGCATGGTCACCCCTTCTGACCTCTGACCTTCACCAATGCCGTCCCCTCCACCTGAAATGCCCTTCCTCGTCTTTGCCCGTCGAAAGTCAATGCAGCGTTCAAGGCCAGCTCCTCTGTGAGGGCTTCCGGTGCCCGTGCTAGAGTCAGACCCCCGCCGCTGTCCCCCAGGGCTCCCTCTGTGGCTCTGACACAGCTCCAGCTACCTCCGTCTCCTCACCGAACAGTGAGACACAGGGAGCAGGCACAGCCGGTGTTACACTCCTGTACACAGTAGGTGCTCCATAAATGTGCTTCTGTCACAGCCTCCTCCCACCGGGTTCACAGGCCCGCCCACCTTGTGCATTTGCCCTAGGAGGTGAGCTCAGCAGAATGAGCCCCAGGGGGTGCTTAGGAACAGACACAGCCAGGACAGGCCTCACCCTGGGTCAGGGGACTTGCTCCCAGGTGGACCCCAGCCTGTCCTGACACCGCCTCCAGGGGTAAGAGCCCTAGACCAGGGCTCACCCGCCCCCAACAACCCGCAGGCCATCTGGCCTTTCCTCATCCACAGGAGGCGTAGCAAGCTCTTGGTGAGGATGTGCTACAGATGAAGGTGTGGGCCGTCCCCTGGGGGCACGGGCGTCATTGATGGTTTCCTAGGGGATTAGGCGGTGAGTGTAGGGCAGTGGGGATGCTGAGTGAGGGGTCTGGGGAAATGGGGTCCCTCTAGCACCCTGGAGACAGGGGAGGTGCAGACACCTGGCGGGAGTGGTAGAAGGAGAGAGGTCCCAGGTGAGGGGTGGCACCTTGCTCAGGTCAGGAGGGCCACAGGCCACGGGGACAGCTGTGAGCCCCCTTCTCCTCTCCAGTGCAGAGAGCTGCTAACGGCGTGGGTCCAGAACTCTTTCAAAAGCAGGTGGTAGACATCTGAGCCTTCTACTCAAATCCCAGAGTGGCCAGCCAGAGACCGAGGATGGGCCCAGGACAATCCTAAAACATCGATTGGACTTTAGGGGAGATGGTGTGGGTGTGAAGGGAACAGATGCAGGAGGGGAACTCCTGTCCCAAACCTCACATAATATATGTGAGGTTTGTGCAGCCTCACATCCAACAGGAAAGGGAGGGTGGATGAGGCCAGACCAGCAACGGGAAGCTGGGCGGCACTGATGCAGCCCCACCCCGGCCAGGAGTACAATACAACCCAGGGCCGGGCAGAGGTGGGTGACCCCAGCTGGGACCCGGGTATCCTTCTTCCTCTGGGGAGACTGAGCTTTCACAACACGGCTCAGCGCCTGGTGAGGCAAACAATGGAGGCTTCTGGCAGCCTGCAGAGAACAGGGTGTGGTACCTCGGGCACCAGTGTCCCTCTGTGACGAAGCTTGAATTGGAAGGACCACGAGGGGATGGAGGCTCGTGAGGTGTGGGTTGTGTCTCCAGCTGCAGCTACACTTGTTTTCGGTTCTATGCTAGACACTGTACTAGGTACTTCACTTGCATTATTCATTCAACACACATTACTGGAGGCCAGCTAAGCACCAGGGGTATGGCAGTGAGCACTGCCAACGTGAGCCCTCTGTCTTCTCACGTATTTCTCCCCCCAGTCACATGGGCCAGCGTCATTATCCCCACTGTACAAAGGAAGAAATTGAAGCTCAGAGAGATGGGTCAGCCCAAGGATAAGCAGGGCAGACACAGCAGAGACGGTCCCCCAGCGCACCCAATGCCAGACAGTCCTGAGTGTGTCTCCACGTCCTACCCTCCAGGGCCTGTCAGCCCCAGCACAGCTTCCAAGGCTCCAGGGACCCTCCTCTGAAACTCTGAGGATGTCAAGCTCATTGTGGGCTGCTTCCCTGCGGTTTCTGGGGAGATGTGAGTTGTAGCAAGATCATAACACAGAGGACCTCCCCCCCAGACAAGTACGCCACCTCGCAGTATCTAACCTGAACCCCTAGCCCAGGTGCTCTTGGAAGATATTATTATGTGCTTTATTGGGGGGTGTGGGAGTCGGGGAGCTCTGTTATACATCTTCCTAGTTGTGGATGTTGGAAGACCCATTTTACAGATGAGGAAACTGAAGCCAGCATCACACAAGTAGGCAGAGCTGGGGCCAGAGCCTGGGTGCCCTGCTCCCAGCTCAGTGCTCACTTCAGGACACCGGGCAACCAGCCAGGTGGGCCTGTGCCCCCTCCTTTCTCTCATTCCAGCCCCTCCAGGACTCAGCGGGCCTGAACTGCTTCAAGGTCCCCCCTCAGGGCCTTGGTACCTCCCTCCACAAAGGGAATGACCCTGAGAAGGACTGTCCAGGACTGGGGCTGAGACGGATTCTGGGGCTCCGGCTCTTCCAGATTCTCAGAACCCCCTCTGGTGGGTGCAAGGGGTCCCTGCCCAGAGCACATACCCTGAGGGGTGCCTGCTCCTGCCTCAGCTGCCCCAGAGAAAGAGCCCCCTTCCCCCTCCCTCCCTGATCCCATCACTCAGAAATAAAAGGGGGAAAAATACCTCCAGCTGGCAGCCATTCTGAAAACAGCTCTATTTGCTGCTCTTTTCCTGTTCAGAATAAACAGCAACATACAATTTGAACAGAAGGATGGGAGTGATTTCCACGTGGCCCCCTTACTTGGTGAGATAAGAAATAATTAATTGCCTGGATACTGTGAAGGGATTGTCCCGGAGCAGAAACTGCCTACTTTCTCGCAGAGACTTGCCCCCTGGAGATGCCGCCCTCGCTGTCCGCACTGCCTGGCAGGTTCAAGCTGGGTCGAGAGCAGTGTGTGTTGGGGGCTGGGAGCTCCCAGCATTTCCACAGCACAGCCGGTCCCTGACCTGTCTCAGAGGTCCCCCCAAAGCCGGGGTCTGGTCTGCCCCTGGGCCCAGGCCAGGTAGGAGCAGCTCCTCATTCTGGCAACTACGGTCCCGCCGGCTCCTAGACTCCACCCAAAACCGGAGATAACTTCTTTTTTTTTTTTTTTTTTTTTTTTCCGGTACGTGGGCCTCTCACCGCCGTGGCCTCTCCCGTTGCGGAGCACAGGCTCTGGATGCGCAGGCCCAGCGGCCACGGCCCACGGGCCTAGCCGCTCCGCGGCATGTGGGATCTTCCTGGACCTGGGCACGAACCCGTGTCCCCTGCATCGGCAGGCGGACTCTCAACCGCTGCGCCACCAGGGAAGCCCCAGAGATAACTTCTTGAAAACACATTTTATCAAGTCCCCTCTGGGCAGCTAAAAACCCTCAAGATAAAGTTCAGACTCCTCAACATGGCCTAAAGAGGCCCTTCATGACCTGGGCCCGTATAGCTTCCAACCTCAACCCTTGGCTCTCCACACGCCGGCTGCTGTGCCTTCATGCAGGCCATTCCTTCTGCCTGGACTGTCCTCGGGCCTGGCCTGCCCTGGAGGTCTCTCCCAGGCACTCCCGGGATGCTTGTGCACTTGTCAGTGCCTGGACGTGTAACACACTAGATTGCAATTGTGGGTGTTCACACCATGACACAGCAGCTTCTCACCAGTGTTCTATTTACGACACATGGAAGCTTTGTGGTTACGTTACAAGAACAATGCCCTTCTGAGGCCCACAGGTTTGGTTTATTTGAGGGGAAGGACATGTTTGATGCCCCTCTGGGTCCCTGGCACCTAGCATAGCATCTGGAAGAGAGGAGGTGCTCAGTAAAAGTTGGTTGATTGAAAAAATAAGAGAATGAATGAATAACAGAATAGGTGTTCAGAAAATGATTGAAAAACTAAAAGAATGAATGAACGAAAGTCCCATACACCTGAAATAGCAGTCCCTTAACTTCTTCCTCTGTCCGAGCTAGATTCATGGGTGGGATGGGTTCCGTTTCTTCAGAAGCACTAAAGTATCACTGGACTGCAAAGGGGATTCTTCAAAAGAATAAAACTGCATGTGGTTAGAAGGAACGCTTCCATGAGCTCATGGAGTGAATCAAGTCGCAGAAGATGGCTGTTCCCTTGTCCACTGAGGAAGCTGAGCTCACTTAACTGGAGCTGGCTTTGCTCTGTTGAGTGGAGTTTGCAGGTTCAGGCTTGGAGTCGGGGTGCTCAGCATCACACAGGAGACGTGGGGCCTTTCCCCCCTTCCCCACACCACTCAGACCGTCAGACCAAGACACCCCTATCTTCGTCCAGCTCTTCCCCTTGCCAGCTCCACCAGGCCATCGAGGCTTGCCCCCCAGGCCACCTCCTCCAGGAAGCCTTCCCTGATGCCTGGATGGAAACGTCCAAGTCTCCCTCCCCGAACTCCCTTCTGGCTTTTAAGGCCAGGTTGTGGGTGCCCCATGCCCCCACTGGGACCACACTGCTGGAGGGAGGGCTGTCCCCTTCACTTCTGTGCCCGCAGCAGAACACAGCGCAGGTCTGGTGCCAGAGGAAGTGGAATTCACCAAGGGAACTGCTGTACATACCCTCTGCAGAAGGCTTAATAGATGTTATGTTTATAAAAAATGCTCCATGGTTATGTAAATATGGGAGATGCTGGGTTAAGTCAGGTTTAGGTGCCTTTGAAGGGGAACTTCTCAGAGCATGTGCTGATATGAGTTTTGGGTCTCCAAGAGTGGACCAGTATATGCAGTGTTTCTTAAACGTATCTGACTATGGACCTTTTGGTTCGAGTAATGCCTTGTTCCATGGAACACACTTTGGGAAATGTTAGAGAATGCGGTCAGATCTAGATATATTTTAACAGCCCCCTCATTTTATAGAGAAGGAGTCAAGCCCCGGAGATGAACTAGGGGAGTCAGGACAGAACCCAGGATGTTTCCCATCTCACCTTGACCTCAGATACATCACCTAGGGTAAGAATTAGCCCTGAGCTTCAGGCCAAGGGGATCAAGGCAGCAATGTGACCTTGGAAAGGTCCGGGCTCAGTTTGACCTGCCCAGTTCCTGGTATCTCCCAGGCAAGGCTAGAGCCACAATCTGAGTCCTTAAATGGGGGCTGCAGGGGTCTGGTGGAGATGTCGGAAGTCTACTGGTCTTGTTTTATAGGATGGTGGCAGAAACCTAAATGCTGCTTGGGCCACTGCCTAGGCCATCCCAGGAGAGCTACGAGGGGGCTTGGCTGTCCTGAAGGTCTCCTCCTTTCCAGGGATCTTAAGAGGTTGCCCAAGGATAGACTATCCTTTAATAACTGGTGAGACGTTTGTCATTTCAGCGTACCGACACCTCCCAGCATTCTGCCGGCCTCTACCACAGAAGTCTCTAAGGCTCATTCTCAGAAGGCGCACAAGGCAGGAGGTGACTATCTCCCGCGGTCAGGGCGGGCAGCCCAGATGCCCAACAGCAGAGGGTGGTTGAGCCAATCTTAGGTCGATGCCGTGAAATCCTACATATGAGAGGCCGGGGAGAGGGGACCCCACAGAAGAAAAGTCAGCATCCTCCCACCACCACCAGGGAGCCAGGCGCCGTGCTTAAGCATAGACGTTCTCGCTGACACGTCTAGGCTGAGTGGCTACAGGCAAATACCAGACCCTTTTGAGCCTTGGTTTCTGCATGCATGCAGTGGGATGGTAATACTAGTACCCACTTCACAGGGCTGTTAGGAGGACTGAGTCAATTTATCCCTCAGAACAGCACCTGCCACGCTTACTGTTGTCAAGAAGCAGCTCCAGGGCGGGGTCAGGTCCCGGTCCTGTGTGACGTGTGCCTGCGTTCTTCAATCTCCCCATTTCTCAGTTTCCTTAGCTAGAAAACAGAACTGATATGGCACCTGTAGAGTAATTGTTAGGTTTAAGCAAGCTAATTCATGAAAAGTACCTGGAAGTGTGGATGCCATGTAATAAGCACTCAAACATGCTGTTATGTTATCAGTGACACAGGGAAATGAGGATATAAAATATTATGAAGTGAAAAGAAAATCAGGCTGCAAACTGGCCTGGGCTTTGTTTTCCAAGTGCAGTAGCTTCCCAGGTTGAGGGGAGGTTGGGCAGGGGGCGGGCTGTGCAGACCTAGCCTCCCAGGCCTGGAGCCCCTGTCCTCACAGGGCATGTGTCCTGGGATGCCCTCCTTACAGGGCGTGAGTTCCCGACCCATCTGCAGCTCTGCACCTCCCCAGGGTGTGGGGAAGGCTTCTGGTCATTCAAAGGTTTCACACCAAAGTCCCAGGGGCCTGACCATCGATCCCAAAGACGCTTCACCATGTTCCCCAGGGGGCTGAGGGGTCTAAACAGGACCCCTGGTTTCCTGCCTCAGTGTCTGGGCTCCCAAAGAGGATCCAGATGAGCCCAGTTAATTCTTGACACTCTAACGTGTATATGCTAATTCTAACTTTCCAGGGAGGGGCTTCAGTAAAGATCAGAAGTCAGGCTCATATGTACTGGTTCTTTTTTTCTGTAAAGTTTTGAAATAAAACACACACACACACACACACACACTCAACTTTAAGATCTCGCATTTTCTCTGTCCCCAGCTGCATGTGCAACCTTGAAGAACTCCTACTCTCCCTGAATTATGTCGGATTCGATAGTTAGCAGAGGTTTTTATGAGCACATTTATTAGTCATCCTTCAAAGCAACCACATGAAACGGGTCAGGGGCTTATTCTCTTTAGTAGACAGAAGGGTTGAGTCACTCACAGGATGCTGATATGGTTTAAATGTGTAGAGAGAGATACATATATACACGTAGATATCAGTCAAGCTATACTTATCCCCAATAATGGGGGAGGGGGAGATATGTTTAGAATAAGCTAACTTTTTTGAAAACTTACCATGTACCAGAGTCTATTCCAGTCATTTAATAAACACACCTCATGTGATTCTCAAGGCAACTATAGGAGGTAGATAATATTGATTTTTACCAAGTGAGGAAACCTAACTCAGAAAGGTTAAGTGACTGGCCCAAGGTCACAGGAAACAGAGGGGTTTTCCTGGCTCTGAAGACATGTATTATCAATTGCATCCTCCTGTCTTATCATGAAATGGAATCCTTTTAAAACCCCTACATTTTCTCTGAGCAAATAACATGACTGTCCTGGCTATGGGCTTGAGGGACAGTGGCGTCCTCAGTGACAAAGGTCAGCCTCCAAGAATCTCCCATAATACTTCTCCCAGGGAAAGAGAATGGGCTCTGGAGCAGGCTGATCTGGACCCAAACTCCAGGTCTGCCGTTCACTAGCTGTGCCCTCTCACTGGGCTTCCAGGGGCCTTTTCCTGGCCTGAGTCCCCAAGCAGCGTATTTGGATTCAGATCTGCTGGGTGATGCAGTGCCCAGATGTGCCCTGCGGAGGCTTCCTGCATCTGGTTCCCACCACACTTCCTCTGAGACGAGAGCTGATGCTTGATAGCTTCCCTCAGCCTGTGGCTGTCTGGCCCAGGAGAATTTGGCCTGACATGTAAATCATGAAGCGGGATTACTGAGAGAGCCAGAGTCTGATAGGTCAGAACACCTTCATTTAAACAGACCAAAAAGTCCCAGTGCCCATGTGGCCAACTGCCTGGGGGGCGCATCTGCTAAGAGCTCTTGCTCCTGCCAAGTCCTCAGCCCTGGCGCTCACTCCCCACCGGGGAAGGTGGTGTCCAGGAGCTGGCATCGCTGACCCACCCGAGGTCGCACAGAGAGGCTGCAGGACAGCAGGGAAACAGAATGTTCTCCTCGTCCTAAGGCCCCCTGACCCTTGTGTCCTGTATGGAGAACCTTCGCTTTGTCCTGTGGAAAGTCCCCAAGTGGCTGGACTAACAAGTGACTCCAGCTGGACCTCTCTGCTAACTCTGGCCACATTTCCCATGTTTCCGTTCCCGGGATCCATCCCTTGCCCCTTCCAGATCTGAAAGTGACCTCCCGGGCCTCCTGGGAATGCAACCGCTCTCCCGCTACCGCTCAGATCTGAGGCTGCTCCTTCCTGGGGAGGGGTCAGCCAGCCACCCACTGTCCACCCCAAGCCCTCCCGCATCCACTAGACTTCCTGTCCCAGCCGTGAGCCTCCCTGGGGGCTGGTTTAGAATGAAGACAATTGCCTCAGATAAAGAAGCACCAGCCTCCTCCCCTTGTGGCTAAAATGATCAGAAACTGAACCTGTATTGCTGACCTCAGCCCTCCCCCTACACTGGTCCCTCTGGGAGCCTGTGCTGTCCCCCTACTCGGGCCTGCGTGCCAGCCCTGAACGAGGCGGGCTCCTTCGAAAAGAGCTACTGCACTGCCTGCTTTTTCTGGCTCCACTTCAGGTACACATAGACCATGGGGGTCCAGGTAGCCAGGGGCTGCTAGTGTGTCTCCCAGGAGGAGTGGAAGCTCCGTCGTGGCCTGCACTGACATTGCCAAGGCCACAGCCACCATGCGATTCCTCCCTGGAGACGCACAGCGGATGTCTTTGCCTCCCTCCCCTTCTGGCTGCTTCACAACCATCTCCACGCTGGCTTCCTCCTCACTCACTGAAGTTTCTCAGTTACTTGCTTTCTTGCTGTTGGATGGATCCCAGCTCCTGTATTATTCCATTGCATCCAAAATGCTTCAAGGAAGGAATGTCATAGCCCCCCCCTTTTTTTAAACCCCCTAGAAAAATGCGTTCAAGCGTAAGTCCCCAACAAGAAATATTTGATGAGTGTGTTGGTGTCCCTGCATCTATTTGTCCCTGCAGCAGACACTGGAAGAGACACAGCGCAGGCACCAAGCAGAAGCAGAGACCACGCCCTGCAGGGCACAAAACCTCTCCCTCACGTCATCAACCAGAAGCTTCTCAAGGCTCCCATGTAGCAGGTAGGGCAAGAATTTTGCAAAAGAGGTGACCCAAGGCCGGGTCAGGGAGGTGGCTTGCTCCACTTACACGAGACCAGGACTAATTCCCAAGCCCTTGACCTCCAGCTGAAGGGCTTTGAGTCAGCTCTCCTGGCCCCAAGTGGCCCAGCTCACAGAAGTTAGGATGGGAGCAGGGTGGGGGACACAGAAAGCAAAAGCACCGGTCCCCTCACGGGCTCCAGCGGTCCACCTCCCTGGAGAGGCCTGCCTTTCCCTTCTGTCCACCAAAATGATCACTCCTGGGTTGTGTTCCCTCTCAGCTGAGTAGTAGAAATGTCACGGGTTGTGGTGTCAGGCGGGCCTGGGTTGGAATCTCAGTTTGCCAGAAACAGTCACCGCTCATGCCTGTTGTCCTTATAGAACGACACCTTAGGGCTACTTTTCCCTCTAAAAGCGCCCCAGTCAGGACCATACATTGTGTGTTACCTTACTAAGGCAGAAGGCATGGCACACGGGCAGCTGGTGGGTGGCCAGGTTCGGGACCCATCTAGTTCTGTGATTAGAGAGGGGAACAGAATGAAGACACTGCTCGGGGGTGGGAGGACGCTGGCTGCATCTTCAGGGAGATTCTGACGCCCCAGGAGGAAGTCCTGGCCGTGCCTCGAGACGCAGAATCTCAACTCCCCGAGCCAGGCCTGGCATTTAGAGACAGAGGCATCCTGGGACAGGGCCACCACCTTGCATACCTCCGGAGGGTGCCACTCTCATCGTGGTCTCAATGAATGTTACCACCTGGAATTGTGCAGTGCACGGTCTGTCCAGCTGTGCAGGGCAGCCTGATGAAAGTGCCCACAGAAGAGAGGATTTAGTGAGCAGACGTAAGGTCACATTAGAGGGCAAGTATAAGTAAGCAGCAGAAAAGCCACCAACACAGGAGCAGGAAGAAGGAGAAGGAATCATTGTCGGTCTGGGGAGGAGTGTCTTTAAATCAGTTCAGCCCAACTCATAACGATGAATATTGATTGAGAAACCACTGTGTACTGAGCCCGGGCAGTTACAAGGAGGGGAACAGGCACTGCCGCTGAGGAGCTTCTGGGCCAGGAGGGAAGTGGGCAGGCCGGAGTGGGTGGGCTCAGCGAGGCGCAGGGCGGGATGGGGGCAGAGGCGGAGCCTGGGGAGGGCGTGTCATGTCAGCTCCTCTGGCTTCACGGGCTGAGAGAGTGTAGTCGGGCCACCTCCTGGGTGGTGGAGGTGCAGGTACACAGGCTGTCCTCTCGGCCATAGAGCCAGGCCTCGGAGAGCTGGGTCAGCATCCAGCGGTCCAGGAATCTGGCAGCAGCTTGAGGCCAGATCCTGAAAAGTCTTCAATTCCAGGCTGAGGAGTCTGAACTTGATCCTGGAGAAGCCACGAGACGTTTCTGAGCAAAGAAGTGACTCAGTCAGATTCCTTAACAGCCGAGGGAGCTGTGGCCCCTGTCTCTGCCTTTCCCCGCCACCACCCTCAGGTGCCCTGCGTGCACTTTCTCCTCGGCACCGCTTGCTGTCAGGGACGGGGGCTGAAACCAGAAGCAGCCTGAGTCATGGGCAGCGCAAAGGCAGGACAGCTGCCAGAGGAGAGAGTGCTTGGCCCTGGCCGAACCCCCTCAGTCTGTGGGAATGGCTCTGTCCCTGCAGAGATGGGCTTCCCGAGGGAGATGGCTCAAGGCCCAAGGTCACACAGCTACTTAGGTGTCAGAGCCGGAACTCAGATCTCTCTCTTACACCAAAGGCCACCCTCTTGCCGTACGCCTTGTCCTCTCATTACCTGTACTGAAGTTTTGGCCTTGCTCTGTTGGCTGGTTCCTTAAGGACATCTCATGCTCATCTGATCTATCCCAGAGACTAGGGGCCCCTTGGCAGGAGGGTGAACAGCATCTCAAAGTGGAATGAATAGCCAACTCCTGGCTCCGGGAGGTGAGATTAGGATCAGAGTTATTCCACTGGCAGCCGGGGAAATCAGACTTGGCCTCCTCTGTAAGCAGGAGTTGTGTAAGAAGTAGTTGGTCACAGCATCACCACCGGGGTTGCTGACCATTCGCCATGGGGCAGCGATGGGGTGGGCTTTGTCCAAACGCTGTCTCATCAAGCCTTGCCCCTTCCCCGTGGGATAGGAAGAGCCTCTCATTCAGGGTTTAAAGCTCCCTTACGGTAAGAAAAACGAGGCTTTCTCTGCATCTGGGGAAGGGGCTCTGCAAAGAGGCTAGGACAGCACTGGCCCAGAATAAAAGGGCTGGTGTCAGCAAAATCAAGGCAGGTTTAACTCCTCCCTCTAGGACCGCTTTGAAACCTGATCTCTCCTCACTACAAAAAGACATGACTTTGACCTTTCAAGTCACTGCCACTCAGATTTCCCAGGACGGCTGCCCTGGGAGGCACCTGCCAGCTTTCGCAGGGGCATCTTCTTATTAGTGCAGCTGCTACTGACAGTGACACGGGACTTGGTTCTGGGCTCTGGGGAGAAAGACATGGGCCTGGGCTTCTGTCTTGGGTGGGATAGAACCAGATAGGCTCCAGCCCTGGTGGAGCCTGGTGCTGTTGGTCCCTGGGGAGGACATCAGGTCTTGGTCCCCCAAGGAGAGTGCCTGAGGGGTGGAGGTAGAGAAAAGCCTTGGCAGGGTCCTGGCCAGGTCCTCAGGGAGCTCATCAAGGAATAAATGTATCACCTAAAAAGGAAATTGGCAGAAGGGGCGGAGAGCAGAAAGGGCAGGAGTGTCTCCATCCTAGTGATACACGGAAAGGTTCTGGCAGGAGGAAAAAAGGAAGAAAACAAAGGCGAGTGAGTGGCCACCATGGCAGGAGTGGGACTAGGGGGAAGGGCGGAAGTGGCTCTTGGCCAAGTGGTGACTCACAGATACAGAGCCCTCCAAGCACAGGGAGAGTCCAGAGCTGTGACCTGTGGTGCCAGGGGGCCTCAGAGCCCCAGGGCTCAGGCGAGGAAGAGGAAGCCTGTTCCCATCCGCCGATTGGCAAACTTTCACCAGATGCCCTATCTGCAGCTGGGCCCCTGGCCTAGGACCTGGCACCAGCCCCTGCCTCTGGACTGACAGATGGTGGCACTCACGTGGCTAAGGGGGGTCTATAGCTCTGGAAATGGAAGGGCTTTCTTCTAGGGCTCGGCAGCCCCTCCAGAGAGGGCTCCCCGGGTCTTAGAGTGCATGAAGGTGAGGCTGGGGGAGAAAGGCGGCACTGACTCTGTGCCCACCCACTCCAGAGACCCTTGTCTCCCTCCATTCTCTTCCTCCACTTTCTCTCCTGCCAAGTCCAAACTCAACCCAACTCATTGGCCAACCCAACTCAATGGCCAAAGAATGAGGACAGCTCCTTCTCCCCTGGGGCCTGCTCACATCTGAGATCACACCTGGGGACCTTTTTGCCAAGACAGCATACTTAGTTAGCTATAGCAATCAACAAAGGGGTTCAGGCAGGGCCCCTTCTCTGTGGCATCTGCTTAGATGGCCCATCATGCTAGGGACACAGCCAGACAGAGGCTCCCCCCACTGGCAATGAGGGATTGGTGTGTCATCATTTACCATCTGGATAGCTCCGCCCTGTGTCCCCGCCAGGCCCATAATGGGAGCTGCTGGTTGGCTTACATCTCTGGTTCTGCCCGAGCAGCTGAAGGGGAGGGAAAGGCTGTTTTCACGAAAGATGGTATTGGTTCTGTTTTTATTTAATTTTTATTTATTTATTTATTTATTTTGCAGTACGCGGGGCTCTCACTGCTGTGGCCTCTCCCGTTGCGGAGCACAGGCTCCGGACGCGCAGGCTCAGCGGCCATGGCTCACGGGCCCAGCCGCTCCGCGGCATGTGGGATCTTCCCGGACCGGGGCACGAACCCGTGTCCCCTGCATAGGCAGGCGGACTCTCAACCACTGCACCACCAGGGAAGCCCCTGATTCTGTTTTTAAAAAGGACTAAACCCCACTTCTGAAGTGAGTCACTGTGGGAATGATTTGAAATGTGATATTTGTCTTTTCATCTCTTCTTTGCCTTCTACAGTTTCAAAGTTGAGCCTGGCGATGGAAGTAGGTAAAGATTTAACAAAGTAAGTTTGTAGAATGTTCCTTCTTACTTTTCCCTCTCATAAAGATTTAACAAAGTAAGTTTGCAGGATGTTCCTTCTTACTTTTCCCTCTCATTCGCTTACTCATTCCCAAGGAGCATGTGGCGCAAAGAAAAGTTTGAGGGATCTGCAGCCAGAAGACCTGGGTCAGTGTCCCAGGTCAACACAACCTGGAGGGTGTAGTCCTCCTGGGGGCCCCTGCAGGGATGCCCAACCCTTTCTGCTGCTTCTAACCGAGCCCGAGCACAGGCAGTGAGAAGGAGGGCAGGATGGCCTGGCTGAGGATGTTGGCCTGTCCTGTTAGATCTCGCCAGGATGTACCTCCGAGAAGCCAGTGCAGCTTCTCAGAACATTCCAACCAGCTGGGCTGGGGGTGGTGTGGGTGGAGAGCGGCCTCGTCCTCCAAGCTATGTCTGCAGGGGCTGTTTGATGCTTCCTTAAATAGGCATCAAATTGAAAAATTTGAAAGATCCCTTAGGAAAGTGTTTCCATCTAAAATAGAAACTGCTTAATATTATTTTCAGCTTTCCAAGGATCTGTCCCCAGATCCCTGCAGGAGCCCCTTATCCAAGGAAGATGGGGGAAAGTTTGGGAAAGCAGAGACCCAGAGAGTTTGAGGTTATTCGTCTACTTTTAGAATCACAGACTCCCCAGGTTAGAAGGACCCCCACCCTCATTTTTGACAGTCCTCAGCCTCCAGGCAAGGGCAACCTTAGCAGCGGAGGAGAAGGGCCTGTTCCCTATCCAGTACATTCAGTTAGGCGCCCGTGATCTGGGGGCTGCTGCAGCCTGTTATGAGATGAGTGTGGATGCACTCTTGCTGTCTGAAACTTTGCCTGCATCAGGTTCAAATCCTCCTGCCTCACCACCGATGCCTCCTCATTCCTCAGCAGGGAGGCAATTCCCTGCCTCAACTCCACCAACCCGCAAACCCACAGTGCCAGGCAGACAGCAGGCGCTTAATCACCACTTGCTGACCTGAATCAGCCCATGCACCAACCAGGCCGCCCGGTTGCAAAGCCTCTCCTTGCACTTACCAGCTGCTCCTCACTTCTGAATCACCTGTAGCTGGTTAGCACTCTTGGCCACTTCAAATCCTTGCCCCACCATCATTTCCAGGACCTTTGCCACCAGCAGGACACAGAACCAACTCCAGGGACCCCAGAAACCTGGTCAATTTCAAGAAGGAGAGGCCTCCATCCGGGGACCCCCCTGGAGGGCATGTTGGGCCTCCAGGCAGAGGAAACCTGAGGACACCTTCCCACACTACCTCTCCTGCACAACCCAGATCCGAGTCCACTCCCACAAGGCAGCCTGGTGTGCATGCATCTAGGACACCTGCACAGCCCTGGCCTTTCTGACAGAGCTGTGCAGGGGATCCAGCCCAGTGAGATTCCAGCTCCAGTGCTCCCAGTGCTGCTGTTGGCACTCATGATACGGCCACGGGAGTCACATGGCCTGAGGGTGGTGGGGAGCAGAGAGCATCACAGACTCTAGAACTTCAAGCAGTAAAGAAGCATGTACTGGGACTTCTCTGGTGGCACAGTGGTTAAGAATCCACCTGCCAATGTAGGGGACATGGGTTCGAACCCTGGTCCGGGAAGATCCCACGTGCCGCGGAACAACTAAGCCCGTGTGCCACAATTACTGAGCCTGCGCTCTAGAGCCTGTGAGCCACAACTACTGAGCCCGCGTGCTACAACTACCAAAGCCCGCGTGCCTAGAGCCCGTGTTCCGCAACAAGAGAAGCCACCACAATGAGAAGCCCGCACAATGCAACGAAGAGTAGCCCCTGCTCGCCAAAACCAGAGAAAGCCCACACGCATCAATGAAGACCCAACACAGCCAAAAAAAAGTACAAATAAATAATAAATAAATAAATAAATAATCTCTAGTAAAAAAGAAAAAAAAAGAAGCTTGTACTTGCACTGAGTCAGGGCTGAGGCCCCCCAGCTACCTTCTCAGCCTGAGAGAGTTGCTGAGTGCAGTAGGGCCCATGAGGATCCTGGTGTAGAGGCAGGTAAGGGATGATGGGACTCGGGGGTAGGGTGGTTGAATCCCTCTAGTGAGAAGTGGCCAGGTCCAGAATGCATTTATTATTATTATTATTTTTTTTTCTGGTACTCGGGCCTCTCACCGTTGTGGCCTCTCCCGTTGCGGAGCACAGGCTCCGGACGCGCAGACTCAGCAGCCATGGCTCATGAGCCCAGCCGCACCACAGCATGTGGGATCTTCCCAGACCGGGGCACAAACCCGTGTCCCCTGCATCAGCAGGTGGACTCTCAACCACTGCGCCACCAGGGAAGCCCTAAACAATTCTTAAATTTTAAATTGCGCGCCATTCTGAGTAGAGTGATGAAATCTCTCACAGTCCCAGTCCGTCTGGCCAGGGACGTGAATCATCCCTTTGTCTAGCTTATCCTGCCAGTTAATCACTTAGCAGCCCTGTTGGTTATCAGATCAACTGTCAAGGTATCACAGTGCTGCTGTTTAAGTAACCCTTATTTGACTTAATAATGGCCCCAAAGCATAAGAGTAGTGATGCTGGCAATTCAAATATGCCAAAGAGAAGCCATAAGTGCTTCCTTTAAGTGAAAGAGGACGTTCTCAATAAAAAAATCATATGCTGAGGGTGCTAATATCTATGGTAAGAACAAATCTTCTCTCTGTGAAACTGTGAAGAAAGAAAAAGAAATTCGTTCTAGGTTTGCTGTCACACCTCAAACTGCAAAAGTTACAGCCACAGTGTGTGGTAAGTGCTTAGTTAAGATGGAAAAGGCATTAAATTTGTACAATAAGACATTTTGAGAGAGAGAGAGAACACATTCACATCACTCATTATTATTGCTGTTATAATTGTTCTATTTTATTATCATTGTTCTTAATCTCTTACTGTGCCTAATTTATAAATTAAACTTTACCATAGGTATGTGTGTATAGGAAATATACCCAAGAGTGTATATAGGATTCAGTATTATCTGTGAAGATAAAAGGGGGAACTACTGTAGCATAAAAGGAAACTGAGACGACCAAAAGGAAAGCAGTCACTCCCATGGAATCCTGGACTAAGTTACCAGGCTGGGAATTCTAAAATAAACTGATTTTGGAAAGAGCTTGTCCTGAGTTGTCCAAAGAGGCAGACCAGGGAGCCTGGCTTCTAGCTGGATCGAGGGCAGCCGGACCCTGGCCGGCTCCACACTGTGGGTGGTGGGGCTGCTGGATGCCGCAGTGGGTGGCCAGGGCCACAGGGGCGGGCTCTTCTGGACAGGGACAAGCCCACTCTCTGGACTGAATCCTCTCAGTCTTGACTTCAGAACAGCTCTAGCAGGACACCCAGAGACGCCTCTCCAGCTGTGTGACAATGACGTCACTCTTTGTCATTTTAGCCATTCCAATAGGCATGTAGGGATATCTCATTGTGTTTTAATTTGCATTTCCCAATGATGATGAACAACTTCTCATTTACGTATTTTCCACCTCTATATCCTCTTCTCTGAAATGCCTCTTCACGTCTTTTACCCATTTTCTAATTGGATTTTTTGTGGGGTTTTTTTACTGTTGAATTTTAGGAGCTCTTATATAGTCTAAATACTAGTCTTTTGTTGGTTATATAGTTTACAAATATTTTCTCCCAGTTTGTAGTTTGTCTTTTCACCATCTTAATGGGTCTTTCGTAGAGCAAACTTTTTAATTTTGATGAGGTTCACGTTATCAGTTTTTCCTTTTAAGGATCATGCTTTTGCTGCCAAGTCTAAGAACTCTTTGCCTAGTCCTAGATCACAAAGATCTCTCCTATTTTTGTCTAAAAATCTTACAGTTTTACATATTACATTTAAGCTCACAATCCATTTTGAGTTAATTTTTGTATAAGGTGTGAGTTTTAAGTTGAGGTTCATTCTTTTGCTGATGGATATCCAATTACTCCTGCACCATTTGTTGAAAAGGCTATCCTTCATCCATTCAGTTACTTTTGCACCTTAGTCAGATAGCAACAGGGTATATATGTGTGGGTCTATATCTGGGTTCTCTATTGATTTCTGGGTCTATCCCTTGCCAATACCATACCGTCTTGCTTACTGTAGCTATATAGTAAGGCTTAATATTGAGTAGAGTGACTGCTCCTACTTTATTCCTCTTTTTCAAGATTATTTTAGCTATTCTAGATCTTGTGCATTTCCATATAAATTTTAGAATAAACTCGTCTAAGTCTACAGGAAATTTTGCTAGAAATTTGATAGAAACTGCATTTAACCTATAGATCCATTGAGGGAGAAATGACATCCTTACTATGCTGGGTTTCTCAATCCATGATCATAGTATATTTCTCTATTTCTTTAGGTTCTGCTACCTTAAGAAAAGAAAAAAGTAAAAACAAAATAGCTGTATTAGGTTCTTTTTCCAATTACATAGACAAAAAAGTAATGAAACAGCATCTTGTGCATTGTAGGTGCACACTCAATATTCAGTGAATGAAGTCTGGTAACTTTTATTAGACTCTACGTGAGTGTCAGAACCTACTCATTTAATCCTCACAACAGCCCTATGAGGTGGGTACAATTATTATCTCCATTTTATAGATGAGGAAACTGAGGCTCAGAGAAGTCAACTTGCCTGAGATTCTATAGCTCATAATCAGTAGAGGCCTAATATTCCAGGTTTCACCTACTTTCCCCAGGGTAGACCCTCCCTTCACTGTTATGGTGAGGATGGGGGAAGTAGGATGGGCCAGAGCACTGGTATATCATCTCAGAGCTAGGGGAGCAGTCTCAGCCACCTACTTACCCACCAGCCACCCTCCAGCCAACGGCCTGGGTGTGAGAACCTCAATGTCACAGAAGACAGTCCCCATCTTCCACAGGGAGGAAGAATTCAACCGAGAGAAGGCAGATGCCAAAAGCCTTAGTAAAAGCATAGACCCCAAATGAAGGCCAAGACTAGGACCCAGACAACTAGGATTATCCTCACTGACATCAGCAAATCGCTCTGCGGTAGGTTTCCTGTAATTACCTCTTACATCTACTCCTACCAAAACTCAGTGGGGAAGGAATTATTACCCCCGTTTTACAGCTGAGGCAGCCATGCTCAGGGAGTTCAATTGAGGGAACTGTGCTGGGCAGGCAGACCATGCCTTGCTCAGAGAAGGGGGTGGTAGACTTGGCTTCTCAGCCCCTCTCCTGTGACCAGCCAAGGTCGCACCACTGGCCAGAGGTCCATCCAGTGTAAGGGCAGGTTTCCTAGGTCCAGAGACCCAGTGCTCACCTTGCCCCTCCCCCACCCGCAGCACAAACCTACTCTTGGGCCTTCACTTCCGTGACCCCTGAACCGAGGACGGCCAAGAGCATAAGAAACTCTGAGGGCACTAGAAAGTGGACCCTGCTCAAGAGAGCCCTTCTGAGCCCGAGCAGGGCCTGGCAATGGGTGGCCTAGACACACAAAAGGTGGAGAGAGCATGGGGGCTGCTCAGAGAGCCCCCAAAACACCCTAATGGGACAGATGATGGACATGGCAGCACAAGCGTTTCCAAAAGGGCCCAGTAAGAGCGATTGCACTCAGACCCATCAGGCCCCCACTGCCCAGCAAACAGCTCCTGCTGGCAGAGGTTCCTGGCTGACTTTGAATATTTGGGTGCCGTGAAGTTTAGGAAAAGGGAAGCAGGGAGGTACCTGCCAGACAGAGCTCAGGGCTGGGGGCAGGAGGCTGGACCAGCATCTTTCAGGGCCCTGGGCTCTCATGTCAGCTTGCTGCTCCTTTCTGGAACGGCCCTGTGGGGTGGTGAGAGGTGGGGGATTAATATTGGTTTGTTTTCATGGATTTGGGGGGGCAGGGGATATGGGGGTCACTCTGGAAAATGCAAGGTTGCAGAAGTTGAGTTGCAGAAACAGAACCTCTCTGGCACTTTCTGCGTGCTGGAGGGAAGCACCAGGTCTCACTTTCCACCACCCCGCTTGGCTGTGCAGTTGTGGGGCGCTCATCATGCTTTTTGCACACACACCCCCATATTCATTCACCACACTTTGCTTAGTGGTCGCTCTGTGCCCTGCCCCAGGCTGGCTGCTGGCCGATCGGCCCAGTTTCCTCTCTAACTCCTGACCTACTCCTCTGTGAAAGCTGAGAAGCCAAGCTAAGTGGCCAGCTCTGCCCAGGGCAGCCTCAGCCCACAAGAAGCTCCACGTTAGAGGCCTAGGGTCCAGAGAAGGGCTGCTTGTCACAGGACTGCCAGCTCTATGTGCTCTGCAGGGAAAGACAAGTGACCTATTTGGGTTGGAGACTCTCAGTGATGGCCAATGTCTAAATGGGTCTGATCCCTTCTCTGTGGGTGGTCATTGTGATTCCTGGGATACCAGGCCTGCTTCCCCCAGACATCCACCAACAGGGCCCTAAATGAAGTGTAAACAGAGGAAAAATTTGAAGATTTGTGGATTGTTCTTTTCCGAGGGGATTTCAGATTTGGGGGCTTTTGCTACATTGAAGAGACAAAAAAAAATCGTAATTAGTCATCCCCCACCCCACCCCCAGGTGAGAAGATTAAGCCTCCGGAGGCAAAGACAGTGCATCCCACAGGCAGCCTGGTTCCTTCTCCACCCAAGTGAAGTTTAATTCGTTTCCATTCACAAAGAATTAATGTCTAATTATTCATTAACCCCTGCTGGCTATTTTATTCCTGAGTGCCACATTCTCTTCATTCTGGGGCAGTAATTTGGGTATTACTTCGTTTCTTAGACACTTCATTCACCTTGAACTTCTGGCAACACACGTGGCTAACCCAGGGAGACCTTTCCCAATAGAAAGGCAACTCATCCAATCCCTAGGTCTCCTGGGGGATGACTGGGGAGGATGGATCCTGAATTTAGCAAGTGAGAGTGGTACCTCTCACCAAAAGGCCAGGAGTCAGGTTTGGGAGCTTGCAGGGGAGCCTGGGCATGCCCAGACTTTGCCAGACTTTGCCAAAATGGTCCTTTGCCCAGCCCCCTCGCTGTTCAGTGGAGAAACTGAGGTCTGAGATGGCTGAGGTGGGGCACTTGTCGAAGCTTAAGAGCAAGGACTCCTAGATTTTGAGAATCTAAAAGTAAGCTCTTAAATGATGGGGTGCTAATGAAAGAAACAATGTGTTCCCAGGGAAATGCACATGTGCTTTTATAGTCTGAAATTTGCACAAATGACAGGGGATTCAGACTCCTTGAAGTCCATCTTTGCAATCTAGGTTATGAAGTCATGATCTTTACAAAAAACAAAATAAAACAAAAACTTTTTTTTATTGAACTATAGTTGATTTACAATGTTGTGTTAATTACTGCTATACAGCAAAGTGATTCAGTTATATCAATTTTTTTATATCCTTTTCCATTATGGTTTATCATAGGATATTGAATGTAGTTTCTCTGTGCTATACAGTAGGACCTTGTTGTTTATCCATTCCGTATATAAAAGCTTGCATCTGCTAACCCCAAATTCCCACTCCATCCCTCCCCCAACCCCCTCCCCCTTGGCAACCACCAGTCTGTTCTCTATGTCTGTGATCCTGTTTCTGCAAAACAAAAACTTTTGAGTGACAAAAAACACCATAAACAGAGTAAAAAGACCAATGCAAAACTAGGAAAAATATTTGCAACTTATATAAAAGACAAAGGTTAATATCCTAATAAATAAAGAGCTTCTAAAACTAAAGGTGATAAGGACGATCCAATTTTTAAATAGACAAATGGCTCATATATATATATATACACTTTAAAAACTACTCAACTTTATTCATAGTAAGAGAGATGCAAACTATTAACAACCCTGAGATACTAGGAATGAAAAATGTTACAACCCCACAAAGGGCAGTGTCCAGGAAAATTACATGTGCATTTATCCTTTGTCAGAAATCCCACTTTTAGGGATCTATCCTAAAGATACATTGGCAAAGATACAAAAAAGATACATGCACAAAGCTATCCATCATAGGACAATTTATAATACTGAAATGCTGGAACCAACTCAGATATTCATCAGTAAAGGACTAGTTAAATGTCCATCTACAAAGTGGGTTATTATGCAGCTGTAACAAGGAATGAGGACCATCTCCATTGACTGCTGCTGAATGATCTGTCAGTATGTGGTTAAGGGGAAAATCTAGGTGTAGATCTGGGTTTATACTATACAACTGTTTGTCCAATAAACAAGGGATACAAATATACCTAGATTGTGATCTCTCAATACCCATTTCCCACTAAAAGGAGCCAAGACCACTTGGAGAAATGGCTGATTCCAGGTCTGAGGAGGGAAATGGATGAGAGCCTAAAGCTTCTTGCCGTACCAAAGCCATGATCTACTGAGATTGTGTCAGAAGGATCCAAAAGCTAACTTGAATAAACTCCCACCAGCTAAGAATGGGACTATTTGAACATAATTAGGAAAATAACCCCATTGGATAAAAGTACACCAAATGGGCTTAAATGCATTAGCTGCCATGGCTGCTGGCCTGATAAAGGACTGCTGTGGGAGTCTTGGGACACCAGGAGCAGTGGCTGAGGGCAAGGACCGCCCCCCCATCATCACCCAGGAATGAGTCACTCAGATAGGTGCTCCGTCATCCCTGATCTTTACAGCATTGGCAGGAAGAATCCTCACCTTTCTTAGGAGACATTTCCACTAAGCTTCTTGTCGGATAACCTTTGTCAGTTTTTCCAAGACCTTTGGGGGTCCACTGAGCTCCTAAAAGGGGAGGAAACAGCCTTAAGCATGTTGTTGTACTGGGGCTAAGGACAGAGGGGAACAGCACACCCCAAATCCTACAGGCTTTGCCCAAGCCCTGAATCCTCCGGGGCTCCCCTCTCTCCATTCCCACCACCCCCTTCCTTGTCCAGTCCACAGTGGCCTCCCACCTGGACCACTGGACCGCCTCCAGTGTGTGTGTATCCCGTCCCGCTTCCCTCTACCCACAGGCAGACTTACCTCCTGATCCTGTTCTTACCCTGCTCAAAACCGTTCAATGTTTGCTCAGCACTCACCCTATTCCAGCAGCACCTTCTTTAGGAAAGATTTAGGCTTTAAATTACAAATGCATCCAAACAATGAGCGTGTCCCCCCTTCAGTCCTGTAAACACCAGGCACAATGCCACCTCTGCATTTTTGTTCCCATTGTCCTTCACCTCCTAAGACACCCTCCCCACTGCACCTGCTCAAACCTCACCGCAGGGGGAAGGCTGAGTGCCCTGTGCTGCCAGCCAGAGGCAGCAATGTGGCCGGGGAACAGGAGGTTGTCTGCCAGGCCTAGGGAGGGAGAGGCCATGCTCAGACCCATTCTGGGCTCTGCAGCTGCTGCCATTCACAGCTGTGCCTGCTGCCTGGCTAAGGAATGTCCCCAGAACCCTCCCTCTTCCCGCCACCCCACACATGGAGCGCAGAGAGGTAGCTGCTCCTATGAGCTCTCCACCACCTCTCCTCCACCTTGCCCTCCCCTCTTCTACCCTATCTACCATCCAAACCTTGCTCCAGGGAGTGGGGGATCTGGAAGCCCATACAGTTCCTGAAGGCCAACACAAATAGTCCCGCTGTAGAAAACAGCATTCCGTGTGCAGAAATTGACAGACGCCGATATCACATTTCAGAGCAGTTTGATGCTTCCTGAAGTGTGAGCTCCTGTCTCTGGAGGAGGGAAGTGTTCGTGCCAAGAGCTTGATGAGTTTCCAGTGAAGCCACGAAATGCACAAAGCTGCCTGGCAGCAGCCTGCTTCTGAGCCAGGCACCACTGCGCGAGCCTTCCTTGAGCTTCCGGGTGACCCTAGAGCAGTGCTTGGTGCCCTGGCCCTGCTCTGTCTGTCAGTGGGAGTACCGCAGGTGAGGTACGGTGAGGCCGCAGGCTTGGTCTGCTCCTTTTGCCAGGACATGAGTGCAGCTGGACAGACACTTCTACTACATGTCCTTGGAACTGCTTTTGTCTTTTCATCCTAATGAAGTAGAAACAGAATGGAAGTGAGGGAGAGAGAAGGGGTCTGTGCAGTCTGTCCCCTGAACAACCCCTTCCCCCATCCTCCACCCTCTTCCAATCCTGGAGCTGCAGCCCCTCCCTGTTCCTGCAGCATGATGGCGTCACTGCGGGCATCAGCTGGACTGTAAAGGGATTAGTCTGTGCATCCCAGCCCAGTGAGTCAACTAGCTCCTCAACCACAGAACACAGAGATCAGGAATTACCAGTTGTTCTTCCTCCAGGGAATGCCAAAATGCCCCTAGGGAACTCGCAGGACTCCTCTCTAGAAATAGAAAATGTATGTTGAGGGCATTAGAGTCTCAGGGCCTATCTGTTAATACAGTGCAATGTTATAGAGTACAAACACTAGAGTCAGAAGGTGTGGGCTCAAATTCCACCTTTTACATTTACATGCTGTGTGACCTTGGGCAAGTGACTTAACTTCTCTGTGCTTAGTTTCCTCATCCGTAAAAATGAAGCTACTCATAGTACCTACCACTTACAATTGTCTCAGAACAATTAATACGTGGATATACTTAAAGTACCTATAACAATACCTGGCACATTAAGGACTGCACGTGTTGACCAGCTTTGGGGGAGTCAGTATAACAGCAGCCAAGAGCACAGGCTCTGTAGATTACAGGAATTTGGATCCTGGCTGTGTCCTTTCCTAGCTGTGTGACTTTGGGCCAGTTATTAAATGCTTTGTGCTTCAGGTTTCTCATCTGTAAAAGGGGGGTGATACTAGCGAAAATAGTAAAGGATTAGATGGATCAATGTTTGCAGAATGCTTAGAACAATGCCCAGCACTATTTTCACTATATGTTCTGTATTGGTTATTATTATCATTAGTTCTATCACTATCATTTCTCAACTCTGATTATGGTCATGGTTGCAGATTGAAGCTACCATGGGTCCCCAATTTCCCAGGAGCCAGGACTTAGGGGCCAAGAAGCTGATGGCCTCCTTAGGCCCTGGGCTTAGGGATGGGTCAACACCCAGCTTGGCTGGAGGGTCCTCATTTGTCATTAGAGCAGAAGAGGGACCCGCCCACTGCTGGGTCCACCTGGAGGGGAAGTGTTGTTGCCTAGACCACGCCCGTCTACACCAGACAAGGGCACAAACTCTGGAGCTCAACAGATGTAGTTTCAAACCCTGACTCTCACTCAGCAGCCCGTGACCCTGGGTGAGCTACTTTCTGAACCTGTTCCCTCATCTCCAAATGGCGGGAAGAGCATTTTCCCTGTGGATGCAGCTAAACTCCTGGCCCAGCACCCTGTTCAGTGAAAGCAGGTCCTTCACCTCCTGTCCTTTCCCTATCCTCTTAACTCTGCAATCTGGGGCCACAGAGGCTGTTGAGGGTTTTGGATTTAGGGAGCAGACACTCATTTCCCTTCACTTTGTCCCTCAGGACCAAAAGCTGCAGTTCTGAGTCAATTTGACAAACTGAGGAGCCTTTTTACTTTCTTCATCAGGATCTCAAAATTCTGAGGAAAGGCATCTTTGCTGTGATGTGAAGCGTCTATTTCTGATATGTGCTTTGCTTTTTACTTAACCCATGGATAAATATACGCTGGTGGTATTTTTTGTCAAAGAATTCAAACAATACAGGAGTATTTTGCATAAAAAGTGCAAGTCCCGTTTTACAATTACCCCCTCCCCCTTCGTTATACCGGAAACCACCGTTAATTATTGCTAGAACTTTGTCCTCTGCATTTGCAGATATATGTAAGTATCATTCTACTAATACGGGTCCTACTGTATACATTATTCTAAGACATCCTGTTTTTGCTTAATAACATGTCTTTAGCCATGTAGAGCTGCTTCCTTCTTTCAATGGCTGCAGATTATCCATTTGTGTGGATGGACAATTCATTGACCATCCCCTCTATTTTTAGGCATCTAGGCGTCTACACGTTTTGCTCTTATGAACATTTGTGTGTGTCTTCATGCACGTGTGTAAGCATTTCTGAGCGTTTCCTAGAAGTGGAATTCCTATGCCAAAGGACTGAAGGAGCCACAACTCACCCTACACCCGATCTCCATACTGGATTTATTTTTACTCATAGCATTTACTATAAATTATAGTATAGACTTACTCGTTTATTGTCTGCTTTTCTCACTAAAATATAAGCTTCATGGGAACAGATGTCTTAGCCGTCTGATTCACTTCTGTGCCCCCAACACTCAACTACAATAGTGTCTGGCACATAGCGGGACTCAGTAAATATTTGTTGAACGAAAGAACAGATGAAAAGACATGTACATTTTAAAATTTATTTATTTTATTTATTTATTTTTGGCTGCATTGGGTCTTTGTTGCTGCGTGTGGGCTTTCTCTAGTTGTGGTGAGTGGGGGCTACTCTTCGTTGTGGTGCGTGGGCTTCTCATTGCGGTGGCTTCTCATTGAGGAGTATGGACTCGAGGCATGTGGGCTCAGTAGTTGTGGCTCGCGGGCTCTAGGGTGCAGGCTCAGTAGTTGAGGTGCACGGGCTTAGTTGCTCCACGGCATATGGGATCTTCCCGGACCAGGGCTCGAGCCCGTGTCCCCTGCATTGGCAGGCGGATTCTTAACCACTGTGCCACCAGGGAAGTCCAACATGTACATCTTTAATGTTGATAAGTGTTGCCAATTTGTTTTCTAAAAGGCTGACCAATTTATACTCCACCAAGACAGCAAGCGGTTGCTTCCCCACACCCTTGGCAACGTTGGAGATTATCAACTTTTAAAGTAATCTTTCTCATCTATAGGGGAAAATGTTGCCTCCTCTTTTTTACCGTTGCTTTACAAGTTCCTCCTGAGTCCTGTCCGGCCTCTCACCTTGAGCGGGTGTGAACTGCCAGACTGATTTGGGAAGTTCTGTCTGTTCGCAGTGGGCATGCACAGAGGCACAAGCCTGGAAGGCCGCAGGGAGAGCTGGGGAAGGCTGGGGCAGGGAGCAGGGCGTAAGGGGAGCTGCAGCCCTACGCGCAGGCAGGAAGCGGTCTGGACAATGTCACAGCTGCTGCCAGAGCAACTGTGGGTGGATGACGACAGCTGCTACACAACTGGAGACAGAAGAGAAGCTGCCCTGGGTAGGGGCCCTTTGGGAGCCAAAGGACAGGGCCAAGCATCCATCAAAGGGGACTGTGTGTGGGCGGGAGGGGAGGCTGCCAGGGCCGGCCAAGGCCCTTCTCCCAGAGGAATCGGAGGTACCAGAGTGCCTGGCTTTGACAAGCTTTGAGTCATTGACCTTCATCTTCAAAGGTCCTTCCCAGAAAACTCAGCGTGATTCTTCCCTCCCAGAGGGATCTGGTGTGACTACGAATGTCTCAAAGCTTCTTTCTCGGTCTGAGCCATCTTCCCCGGCCCCTTTTGCATGTCACAGTGGCTCCCCAAGGAGGGAGAGCTTCTCTGAGGATCTGGGCCTCAAAGCAGAAACACCTCAGGGCCACAAGGGACCCTGCACCTCTTCGGTGTGCTGTCTGCTGGGGACTCCCAGGCCCAGGAAGAAAGGAACAGAGCCTCTCCCTCCGCACCTCTGCCTGGGAACCTACAGGTCATGAGACTGGGTTTGACCGGCACAGCTGACCTGGTTTCTTCAACCTGTCTATAGCATGGGAAGGATGGTATAGACTTAGTTTAAAAGAGACTTAAGAGATATAATGACCTAATGCAAAGCATGGATCTGGCTTGAATTCTGATTTGAGTAAACCAACCACAAAAGACAGTTTTGCTAGCATTGGAGAAATTTGAATGGGACAGGGTATTAGACAAATTAAGGAATTGTTCATTTTGATGGATGTGACAATGATACTACTATGTAAAACTCTTATGTTTTTTTTTAGAGACCCAGAATGAAATATTTAGGGGTAAAATGCATGTCAGTAGTCTGCTTTAAAATACTTAAGCAAAAATGTATGTGAAGTGGGCTTCCCTGGTGGCGCAGTGGTTGAGAGTCCGCCTGCCGATGCAGGGGACACAGGTTTGTGCCCTGGTCCGGGAAGATCCCACATGCTGCAGAGCGGCTGGGCCCGTGAGCCATGGCCGCTGAGCCTGCGCATCCGGAGCCTGTGCTCCGCAACGGGAGAGGCCACAACAGAGAGAGGTCCGTGTACAGCAAAAAATAAAAAATAAAAAAAAAATAAAAGTACGTGAAGCAAATGTTGCAAAATGTTAATAGTTGTTATATCTAGGTGATGGGTATAAACCGTCCTCTCAGTTTTCTGTATGGTTAACTACTTTCGTAATAAAATTTTTAAAAAGAAGGAGGAGGAGGAGTTGGAGGACGGGGAATGTGTGTGACTCTGGACAAGGCTGGAGCTTAGCATATAGAGCCTGGGGTCAACTTTGGCCACTGACCACTGTGAAGACCCAGCCAGAGAGCCCTAGACAGCAGTCTGACCCAAGAAAAACCTCAGGATGAGGCTGCCTATTTCTCTACGAGTCATGAGTAAGCACTTGGAATTTGGAAGGACCCCTCCACAGTGGGCCTGGTTTCCAGAGCCACGGAGCTGGGTTAAGGCATCACAGACTTCCAGTAGGATCAGCCCTCTCCTGGGAACAGAGACGGACACCCCAAAGCCAGCCTTGAAACTTCCCGTCCTAAGGATCAGAGGTCCTCGTATTAACAGGCTGCTCCTGGTACAGTCCTGCCTTGGAGATGGCCCTCCTGGGCTCTCAGAGCTGGCACCCAGCAGGAGTGGAATCACAGTCCATGGCTTTGGGGGCCTCCTTCCCAGGAGCCCCAGCCAGGCACGTGATCAGCAATGGTGCCTTAAGAAGTAGCTCATCGATTCTGGGCAGAAAAGCTGAGGGTCTGGCTCAGCAGGCCCCCCCAGGAAGCTGCAGCCCATGCCATCTGCAATGCTGCCAAGCATGAGTTAGCCTGTCTGTGTTTGCAAAACTCAAGACCACACAGTCCTTCCCAGAAGTCAGAATTGGCCCGTGAGAGCACTGGGGAGTCATTCGCAGATCCGGCGCCAGGAGCAGGCTGGCCAAGTTGGATCTTCACAGGAATAGGACACTCCTCATCGGACCGCCGGCTTCGAGCCCTCCTGGAGAGAAGATAGACACACTCCTGTCTGGGGGGCTTTTGGGGGGTTTCTGATAAGACTTTTTAGAGCAGCTTTAGATTCACAGCAAAACTGAGAGGAAGGTGCAGGCTTCTCATGTATCCCCTGCCCCACGCAGGCACATCCTCCCCGGCCATTTGTGGGGCATTTGTCACAATCAATGACATCATTATAGCCCAAAGTCCATAGGTGACATCAGGGCTCACTCTTGTGTTGTATATTCTGTGGAGTTTGACAGATGTAAATTGACATGCATCCACCTTGTAGTATCGTACACAGTATTTTCACTGCCCTAAACATCCTCTGTGCTCCACTTTACATCACCCCTGCCAACCCCTGGGATCCTTTTACTAACTCTATGGTTTTGCCTTTTCCAAAATGTCATAGAATTGGAGTCATACAGTGTGTAGTCTTTTGAGACTGGCTGCTTTCGCTTGGTAATATGCACTTAATTTTTCTCCATGTCTTTTCATGGTTTGATATTCCATTTCTCTCTAGCATTGACTAATAGTCCATTGTCTGGATGTACCAGTTTATGTATCCATTCACCTACTGAAGGACAGCTTGATGCACACCCCCTGTTCACCATCTCCTGTCCAACGCACCTGTAAGCTGGCATCAGCCCTGACACCCTCAAGGTAGGTAGTGTGAGTTCCATGGGGATCTCCATACCAAGAGCCTGAAGGTTAGTGAGATTTCAGAGGTGAGGACACCGTATTCTATCCACTCAGTAAGCATTCACTGAGTGCCTACTTACTGCTGTGACCCTCCTGGTGTCAGGCTGAGGGCCACAGAGATGAATACATTATGAGCCCTGGGGCTTCCCTGGTGGTCCAGTGGTTAAGAATCTGCCTTCCAATGCAGGGGACGCGGGTTCAATCCCTGGTTGGGGAACTGAGACCCCACATGCCACAGGACAGCTAAGCCCACGTGCTCTGGAGCCCACACACCACAACTAGAGAGAAGCCCGTGTGCACAATGAAGAGCCTGTGTGCCACAACTAGGACCCAATGCAGCCAAAAATAAATAAATACTAACACAAAAAAATACACTGTGGGCTCTGCCCAGGGAGGCCCACAGCCCATGGGGGAGTGGGTTTGGGGCAGAACCTTCCCAGCTCAGCGTGGGGGTCAAAGCACAGGATTCTGTTCTGTGGGGGCTGAGCAGAGTGGAAGTACCTCTGCAGCCATGACCAGCAAGGCTAGTCGGCTCCTGGGGCGTGGAGCTCTAACAGAAGTTACAGAGCAGTTGTCCTCAAAGTGTGGTCCCCAGACCACCAGCAGCAGCATCCCCTGGGAACGTATTAAAAATGCAAACTCCTGGGACTTCCCTGGTGGCGCAGTGGTTAAGAGTCCGCCTGCCAATGCAGGGGACATGGGTTCGATCCCTGGTCCGGGAAGATCCCACATGCAGCGGAGCAACTAAGCCTGCGCGCCACAACTACCCAGCCTGCGCTCTAGAGCCCACGAGCCACAACTATCGAGCCTGCACTGTAGATCCCATGCTCCGCAGCAAGAGAAGTCACCACAATGAGAAGCCTGTGCGCACCGCAAGGAAGAGTAGCCCCCGTTCGCCGCAACTAGAGAAAGCCCGCACGCAGCAACGAAGACTCAATGCAGCCAAAAAAAAATAAATAAATTTATTTTTTAAAAAAATGCAAACTCCCAGGCCTGGTCCCAAGCCTACTGAATCAGAAACTGTGGATGGAGCCTAGCCAACCGTGTTTTAACAAGCCCCTCAAGGGATTCAAATGCACGTTAAAGTTTGAGAACCACAATACAGAGAGACAGGAGAGTTCTAGGGATAAATTTCACCTCCTTGGGTTGGGAAATGGAGTTTTGAGGAAGCAGATTTCACTTCAAGGGGAAAATGAACTTTCTGACAGCTGCTCAGCAATGAACCCCAAAACCTCAATCATGGTGAATTCCCATTCCTATAAGTTTGGAACGCATGCTGGGTATATTAGCCAGTATTTGGGGTTCCAGTAGCAATTTCAATGACGGGAGGCTCCCCGCTCCTCTACCACCAGGCAATGCTCCAAACACCAGCTGTTTGTCCTACAGTTCAACTCAATTCTGACACTACGTACCTGTAGATAGCATCAGGTTCCACAGGTTAAGGGCTCAGGCCCACAAGATTGTGCCTCCCCTCCCCACAACTTCAGACACCAGATGAAACCCAAGCTGTCACCTGTACTTCTGACCAACTGGCTACAGACCAGAGGTTTCAATAACTGCCCCCTTTGGGTCCGATTAATTTGCTAGAGCTGCTCACAGAACTCAGAAAAAACATTTTACTTACTAACTTACTGGTTTATTACAAAATTATATAATTCAGGAACAGCCAGGTGGAAGAAACATGTAGGGCAAGGTATGTGGGGAGGGGCGTGGAGCTTCCCTGCCCCCTCCGAGCGTACCACTCTTCCCGAATCTCCACATATCCAACAGCCCAGAAGCTCTCTGAACCCTGTCCTTCTGGGTTTTTACGGAGGCTTCATTACATAAGCATGATAGATTACATCATTGGCCATGGGTTACTGAGCACATTCTCAAGTCCCTTACCCCTCCCCCAAGGTTGGGGGATGGGACAGAAAGTTCCAACCCTTTAATCACCTGATTGGTTCTCCAGGCAACCAGCCCCCATCCTTAGATGGGGGTCCAAAAGTTGCCTCAATAACATAACAAAAGCCACCTTTTCAGCTTTCTGCACTAATGAAATTCCAAGGGACTTAGGAGCTCAGAGGGGCCAGGAATGGTGAGGAAGACCAAATATATATCTATTTCTTATTATAAATCACAATATCACAGCCAGGACAGACTATGTTATACTGTGGTAACCAATGGCTTCCAAATCTCAACAAGTTGACCTCTCGCTCACACAAAGGCTGCTGGAGCTCTAGCCTCTCTCCAGGGCACTGTCCTCCATGCCATGTCTTCATGACCAGGTAGCTTTGATCTGTGGCCCTGCCATCTCAACACACACTTGGCTGCACCAATGCTGAGAGGGAAGAGGCACACCAGAGAAGATGACTTTTCGGGGCCTCTACTTAGAAGTGGAACACACGTTTCTTGTGCTCGTATTTCACAGGCAGAAGTACCACTCGGCCCTTCCAAACTGCAAGGGTGCTACAAAGTGTGGGATCCCACAGATCCCAGAGGAAGGGGGAAGCTTGTCTACCACGAGGACAAGCTTCCTTTCAGAGGCAGCAGATGAGGAAGAAAGGAAGAAGATGGATGAGGCCGCTGTGCTGGAAGAAGATATATTACTTTAATAATCTCTTCCAAATGTGAGGTCCTATTTTTCTCCGACGCTTTAAGTGTTCTAAGAATGCTTTAAATTGCTAAGTGCTTCTGTTTCCATGAGGTTCCATAACTCCTGGAAGGTTTACTCATAATTTAGCCTGTAACGCTACCACGGCAGCACCCACAGGTCCCTGGATGCTGGGCTTCCAGAAAGCAGGGTGCCGTGGGTGATGCTGGCAGGGAGAGCCTGAGCTCATAGGTCTGGCAAACCAGGTGAGGGGCTGGGGCTGTGAAAATTCAGATAAGCCAGAGCAGGAAGCAGCCTTGTCCCCAAGTTGAACTGAGAAAGAGCAAGGACAGTTATCTCCTCTGGAAAGAAAAAGAAGAATGGATTCAATTCCACGTCCCTGGCCCTGTTCCAGCCCATGATTCAGTGACTGAGGAGCAGCGTAGCAGCTGCTACAGCGCCAAGTGCCTAGGTGCCAATGTAGTGCCAACCACAGGAACGTTACCCCTCTACCCCGACCCCTATCCCCCACTCCTTCAGGGCAGCCCCACAGCTGCACTGAGGGCACAGAAAACCAGGGGAGTGAACACCCCGTGCCGGGGGGCACCCTTCTCCTTGCAGCAACCTAGAAGGAGACTCTGGGGCGCAAGAGAGGAAGAGGAAGAGATTGAGCCCATCAGCACAGGCTCCTGAGGCGGACAGGTCCCCCCTTAAAAAGGAGAGGTCACCCCTTGCCCAGCTCTCAGCCCCGGGGCTCCACGTGCACCCTTCCCCTGCCCGAGGCTCTCCATTCTCTGAGCCCATTTTAGTTGAGATGTCACCATTAGGGGAGCACCTCCAGAGAAGCCCCTAATGGGGTCAGAGCCCCTGGTGCTGATGGGGGATGCTTCTTCTTTCTCATGGAGACAGATGGGACTGACGGCCATTGCTCTTAGGTTAAGCCACTGTGCACTTTGCTGAAAGATAAATTGCATATCTGCCCCGAGGGAGAATGAATCACATCAATAACTTCCTTGCTTAAAGCTCATTTATTTAGGATCCTGCTTGAGATTGTTTTTTAATAGAGAGATTAGGGAGTAATTTTTTTTAAAAAGACGAAAGGGCACAGAAATTGGGTTTCCCTTTGGCTTAGAAGTTTTTTCCTCAGAGAAAGTAATAGTCAAAAGGGCTAGGGTTCTCCTTGTTTGTTCAGACTGTGGCTTGGGAGTCCTAGTTGACAAGAGGTGGGGGAGGGAGGTGGGGAGAAGGGGAGGGAGGGAGAGGGCGAGAGAGGTTGAAAGAAAGCGATGCAGAGGGCGAGCAGCAGCCCTGCAGCCCAGTGTCAGGCCTTCGGGCATCCACTCAACCCCTTCACAAGCAAACGGGTGCAGTGGGGGAGAGGATGCACCTTAGAAGATCTGCATGACAGAGCAGGGGATGAGCCCGTTTCCCGAGGCTGCCCGGGGCTCCATCCCCCAACTGTGCTGCCCCTTTCACATTTCAGTGTTTTGCAGGCAACCTGAGCCTCCACATCACGGGGCACCCACACCCACACTCAAGAAGAAATGGACATGAGGACCACCATCTACGAGCCAGGACCCAGGCATCAGGCTGAGGCTCTGAGTTGCTGCTGTGGATGCTAAGCCAGCAGCCCTCAGGCCCCTGTCCCACAGGCCCGGAGACCTGGACCAAGCCAGACACCCAAGAGGGGGCCACGGGCATGGAGGGGAGGGTCCATCAGAGCATGACAACCTAGCCTCAGCAGGAACAAGCCCTGCGTCCTGCCCAGGAAGCTTAGGACCCAGGCAGAACCATTTGCCTCTCCTGGCCTCGGTCCCCCTGGCTGTACAACACACAGGGTGGGCGCTAGTGTGGCTAGGCCTGCTGGGACACCTCAGCTGACTGGTAAAAAGCGGCACCAAGCATTTTACAATGCAGCCAAATCTGTCAACACTTCCTGGGCATCTCGGAGGAGCAGCTCTCAGATCTGATTGAGCTCGTCCTCCCTCACCTGGAAGCATGTCCAGGGCTGGACACTTCCCTCTGGCTGTGCTCCCGGGCAGGAGCCAAACAGGGGACAGGAAGTGGGTGTTTGTGGGGAGGCAGGCCGGCTGCAGGGCTGAGCAGAGGCACAGGAGCGAGGTTGCCTCTTGCCGATGCCTGAATTCTTAAGTGTCTTTCACTTCCTAAAAGGTGCAAGAAAATGGAGCATCCAAACGACCACCTCAAAAGCACAGCACTGGGGCTGCCCAGGTGTCCACAGCTCCGGGTTTGGGCAGATCCTTCTTAAATATCACCACCCTAGTCTACAACCTCCCTGCCTTGCCCTCCCTCTCTCCCTCATCCCAGTCCTCCTCGCCAACCCACACCACCACCTGGTCAGCTGTCCAAGGCAGGTTTAAACAAGCTGCTCAGACTTCTAGAGCCACAGAAAGCACCTTCAGGATGCAGATATTAGAGGAGCTGGAAATCAGCTCCACTGAGCCCTTTAAAAGAGGAAGTTCAACCATATGACCCGGCAATCCCGCTACTGGGCATATACCCAGAGAAAACCATAATTCAAAAAGACACACGCACCCCAATGTTCATTGCAGCACTATTTACAATAGCCATGTCATGGAAGCAACCTAAATGCCCATCAACAGACGCATGGATAAAGAAGATGCGGTACATATGTACAATGGAATATTACTCAGCCATAAAAAGGAACAAAATTGGGTCATTTGTAGAGACGTGGATGGATCTAGAGACTGTCAGACAGAGTGAAGTAAGTCAGAAGGAGAAAAACAAAGATCGTATATTAATGCATATATGTGGAGCCTAGAAAAATGGTACAGATGAACCGGTTTGCAGGGCAGAAATAGAGACACAGATGTAGAGAACAAACGTGTGGACACCAAGGGGGGAAAGTGGTGGTGTGATGAACTGGGAGATTGGGATTGACATATATACACTAATATGTATAAAATGGATAACTAACAAGAATCTGCTGTATTACAAAAAAATCAATAAAATTAAATTAAAATTAAAATAAATCAAAGAGGAGGCTTACAGAACACAGGGCTTTCCAGCTGGAAGGAACCTGTAGGCTGATTCAGCGCAGACATCTGGCCGTGGTCTCCCCGCTAGGCCGCAGGACTCCCCCAGGCTCTCCGCCCACCCAGGCTCCTTACTGATGGTCCTGTCCCCAAGTGCGTCCTTCCACACCCTCGCACTGGGAACCAAGTCGGTACTCCGTCCGATACCACGTGAGGCCAAACCCTCCGTAGTCAGGAGGCCCTGGTCCCAGGCCCTTCACATCAGAAGGACTCATCAGCCAGAAATTCAGCTGTACAGGAGATCGGGTGGGGGGCACGGAGGGGCGGGCTGGGCTCATCAGGACAGTGCCGGAGGGAGGCCTTGCGGGCAGGTCTGAAGGCTCTATCCACCCAGGAGACTCAGTTATTTCTCCCCTACTACTCAGCTGCCTTAGGAGTAAAGCTCTGAGAGGGAGAATTCCCTCGGGAGGGGAGGGGAGGTACCCGAGGTCAGCTGAGCCGCTACGTGGCCAGACACGGCCAAGCATCTCCGCAGACAGAGAGCCGCGTGCCTGGCTCAGCCCCCCATTACCATTCATCCTTTCATTACACAGCAGGAGCTAAAGCGCACGTCTGGCCCAGGAATCACTGCTTCGTCCAAAGCAGGCGTCTGAGGAAGTTACCTGTCTCAGCCAGCCCAGGCAGAAGGGGTAGGGGGCTGTGGGGCAAGCTGGCACGGCCACACAAGAGTCTGGGTGCGCTCCGAGTCCTATCACCAGCCCGGTCTGCTTCAAGCCAACCTCCCTGCCATGCCCCCATCCCCCCAGTGCTGGGAACTCGTGCCTGCACCATTGTCTCAGTTTCCCTGGAACTCAGAGTGTAAGGTCAAGCCTTAGTTAGCTCTGGCTGCCATAACAGAATATCATAGACAGGGTGGCTAAAACAACACACATTTATTCCTCACAGTTCTGGAGGCTGGGTGTCAGCATGGTCAGGTTCTGGAAAGAGCCCTCTTCCTCGCTTGCAGATGCCCTCTCCCTGTGTCCTCACATGGTGGGGAGAAAGCCAGCTCCAGTCTCTACCTCGCCTTATAAGGACACTAATCCTACCACAGGGGCCCTGACTTCATGGCTTCATCTAAACCTAATTATCTCCCAAAGGCCCTACTTCCAAATACCATCTCCTATGGGGTTAGAGCTTCAGCATATAAATCTGGGGACACCTACACTCAGGCCATATCAGCCTGTGGCTCTTTCTTCCCAAACGCACGTCTGTATCCTGGACCCCTCTCCTGAGTGCCAGGCCTTCTACTTGTTCTACCTGGTGGACGTAGCAAGCCCAGATTCAGGGCCATGCCCAGAGCAACAGCCCTCCTGACACTGGCCATGCTGATAATTCCCTAGTGCACTTCCTACCAGTCCCATCCTCTAACTATGTCCTAACAGCCTGTCCTTGTATGTTACACACACAACTTCTTTTTTGCTGTCGTGGCGGGTGCGGTGGTCCTCATAGATGCCACTCGGACACGGTCACGGGTGAGCAGGGGCCTCCCTGGCCTCCCTCGGGCTTTGATCTCCCGGAGCCTGACTGCCCCTGCCCTTTGCTTGGCTATCACGGCAGTTGGATGAGATCGTGCATGTGTGGGCACCTCACACTGGGCTTGGCCCCTGGAGAGTTTGCTCAGAATAACTGTCCACCTCCTCTCTGACTGCCCCTGCCACGTGCCCATCTTCCCAGGCCCTGGGAGGAGCAGGGACAGAAGCAGAATTGGTGGGTTCCTCAGTCTGAGCCAAGCCCTTAGGAACCCCATCAAGTCTCTCTCCTGCGTTAAGTCCAAGTTTCCACGACCGGCTTGGGCTGGGGTGCCGTCGGGCGCCACTCCCCCTCTTGGAGCCTCCTACCCCTCATGACTGAAAAGCTCTTCCCACCCCCAGGTTTAGGGTTCTCAAGAGAAAGTGCCAACAGACATGCCGCAAACTGATGGGCACTTCAGTTTCCTCTTGGCTGTCTTGGGAAGGTGAGGGACCTAACAGAGAGGCCAAAGCAGCCTCAGAGAAGAATGAACGAGTCCAGGGTCTGGGCTTGGTACCCAGACAGGCAGGCAGGAGGCCTTTCAGAAGTGTCTGGAGCCCAGGCCCTGGGCCCTGCTGGGAGGAGGGGTGTTGTGGTTTCTGCTTTACTGAAGCAGCAAAGGCCAAGGAGTAGTTTAGTTCAGGGCCCTCCCCGCGGCTGAGCCTGGCAGAGTGTGTCAGGGACTCCCCTTTGCCAGGACACACCCGTGGCCTTGGGAGCCAGAAAGAGCAGGGTGTAGTCCTGTGGGTTTCTGTGTCTGCCTTTTAAAAATAACAACTTCGGCTGCAGCTGACACCCTGTGTCCCTTGTAAGTCCTTCTCTACTGTGGGTCTTCTTCCTGCCCTGTCCCATGAAGGCTGGGCCCGGGCATCCCTTGGAGCTGTAGGGGCACCATTCCGGATCTGTTTCAACTTAAGAAAAGTTCAAGGGCATCATGATCAGATATTTGGACACACATACATCAGGACACATACCACACACAGGCAGACACCCTTACACACACACACACACACACACACAAACATATACATGGATCACAATTCACTTTTCTAAAAAAAAACTAAAATGGATCTCAAATGCGTAGGGCCACTAGCATTTTGAAAAACATTTTCTTTCCCCTTTTTGGGACTGAGGCCAGGGGACACTGTTCCCAGAGAACCAAGTTAGGGTCACATAAGTCTCTTTTTTCCCTTTCGATGTATTGCTTTCCTTAAAAAGGAAAGGAAGTTGGATTAGTTTATTCTCAACAGTGAAAAATGCTCTCTCTTTCCTCCAAAGTAGCTGGCTCGATTCTATTCAGTATTTGGAGAAGCCAAATGTGCCAGATCTTCATGAAGAGATGAAGGGAGAAGCTTCTCGTTTCTAGCCTGGCCCTATAATTTACAGCCCAGAGGACAGGCAATGCTGCTCCTCGAAGGGACACTTCTTGGGACACCAAGCCTGACCCTTCCAGCTTAGTTCTGGGGAGACATGTAGACTCCCAGAAGACTGAGAGAACACATCTAAATGACAGGTCAAGGGCAGAATGAAGGGCTATCACAGGACAATGGGGTTTCATTGTCCCATAAAGGGATAATGCAAGACCTCTCAGAAGTGACAGGTCACTTCAGGTTGGGATGTTTGGGGAAAACTTTACGTAGGAGATAAAATTCTGGCTGGCCTGAAAGATGTGTGCTATTTGGACAGGTCAAGAGAAGTGAGGAAGACATTCCAGGAGAGGGGACTGGCCTGAGTAAAGGCAAGGAGACCAGGACCCTTTGAAGGGTCCCCTGAGTTTGGAGTCCAGTGAGTGGACCAATTGGACCACAGAGGAACATTCTGGGGGAAATAATGGAAGAAGAGGGGTTGAACTTTATATCCAGGAGGCAATGGGGGTGGGAGGAGAGGCATTAGAGAATTTTGAGTAGGAAAGAGACACAATCAACTAATATTTTAGGACAATAACTCTTAAGACACCAGCAGGTGGCCTGAAGGGGACAAACTCATCAAGCACTTTCACACACAATTCAAGCTGAAGAAGATTTCTCTTAAAGGTTCTGGGCAGCCCCAGAGTCAGCTTACAGCCGAGGCTTGCCTGGAGCTGGGGAGACAGATGAGCACACTCCTAAATCATACTCCTCTTTGTAATAGCTCTGGATGACAGTTTCTTATCTGTCTATTCATAACTTTTATTGAATTAGTATGGAAATACAATGTCCACTATTTTTTTTCATTCAGCATTTTATTTTTTTTTTTTTTTTTTTTTTTTTTTTGTTTTTTTTTGCGGTACGCGGGCCTCTCACTGTTGTGGCCTCTCCCGTTGTGGAGCACAGGCTCCGGACACGCAGGCTCAGCGGCCATGGCTCACGGGCCCAGCCGCTCCACGGCATGTGGGATCCTCCCGGACCGGGGCACGAACCCGTGTCCCCTGCATCGGCAGGCGGACTCTCAACCACTGCACCACCAGGGAAGCCCTCATTCAGCATTTTAAATGAGACTCTAGATCCTCAAAACTATCATCGTTGTATTTTTCATTATGACAGGTTTGAGGTCAGCTCTCCTACTAGATGGTAAGCTCCTCCAAACGCAGAAACTTTCATCTGTGTCTCCCTGACTAGCCCCTAGCACAGAGGCCAGCAGGAAGAACTAAATAGGTAACCAATTGTGAAATCACGTAATGATATCTTTTTTTAAATTTAAATTTAATTTATTTATTTTATTTTTTGGCTGCGTTAGGCCTTCATTGCTGCGCACGGGCCTTTCTCTCTAGTTGCGGCAAGCAGGGGCTACTCTTCGTTGCGGTGCACGGGCTTCTCATTGCAGTGGCTTCTCTTGTTGCGGAATACGGGCTCTAGGCGCGTGGGCTTCAGTAGTTGTGGCTTGCGGGCTCTAGAGCACAGGCTCAGTAGTTGTGGCGCAAGGGCTTAGTTGCTCCACGGCATGTAGTATCTTCCCGGACCAGGGATCAAACCCGTGTCCCCTGCATTGGCAGGCCGACACCAGGGAAGTCCCAGGTAATAATATCTTCATTACCACACTGTTTGCTCTGGTCAAGGCATTGTAAATCATTGATTGTGCTTTAGGGGTTAAACTATAAAAGCGGATATCCTTCATTTACCTTAAAAATAAACTTGGACTGTCAGGCCCTCTGATCCACAAATTATTTTTTTAAAGAAAAGGCTAACTCTGGGCTTTCCAACTAAAAATATGTTTAGCAAAACTTTGTGGCAGAAAACGTCCTTTAAATGGGTAAGAGCCTAGAGTCCATCAAATGGATCCCGGGCTTCAGGCCATGCTGATGACGCCAAGGACACAAGAATGCCTATCATTCCTTCTGGGGACACCATCCTCTTATAGACACTGAAAGTGCTTACAGAAGCCAGCGGGTAAATCTGCAACCCCCCAGCTAATCTTGTAAAACATCTTTGTCACAGGGAGTGTTCCCCAGAGAGTGGACTCTGGGATGGAGATTAGTGTGCAGGAAGTTTCCTAGGGAGTGCTTTCAGGGTGACCACCTATGTGAGAAGGAAGGAAACAGGGCTGGACAGGAGGAGAAGGTGGGCTGCACTGCAGTCCCAACAAGGCCTCAGCTGACCCCACAGGGAACTCTGAAGTTGGGGTAGCCATAGGAGTTGTACCCAGCGGAGGCAAGGCCTGTCTACCTTCCCCCACTGATCAGTCACTGGATGTGGGCTGCGCCCTAGAAGGGGCACAACCATGAGCAAGGCAGCTGCCTTCAGCAGAGGGCAATTCCCAAAGAGGCCATCAGCCAGCCGCAGTCCCAGTAACTGGGGGATAAGTCCTTCTGTCCTGAGTGGGGGTCGGGTGGAGCACAGCATCCACCGTGGTCTCGAATGATCTGTGCAGGCACCCGGGTGCAAGCAGGACAGCCGGATGCTCAGAGACCAGAGAGGAGGAAGGAGTGGCTGGGAGACAGATCTGCATCCACGTGTTCGCTCTGCCACTTACAATTGTCAGCTTAGATCAGTATCAAACTTTCTGAGTCTCAGCTTCTTCATCTGTAAAATCCACCTCTAATATCCACCTTATAGGGGTTTTTTAATGAGGATCACAGAAGTATAAAAAATGTCCTGGCACAGGACTACAAATGGTGCTGGTAAATGGTGACCACACTAATTGTCGTCATTTTAGCAGCTGCAGCGTCAAGGGTGATTCCCTGGTATTGGTACCAGATGCTCTCAGGTGGGAGTTATGCCAAAGTCTGGGTCAAGAGCCATCAAGTATATGGACCGCTGGGCTCTAGGGGTCTGTGAGGATGGCTAGTCATCTCCTTACATCTCAGGCCAGTGTCCTGCTGTGTTCAAAGACACGGCTGTAGGCATCGTCGGGAACAAAAGACAATACTGGGAAAGGGGTTTTGGCTGTCCTCACCAGCAGAGCACGTGGCAGCCTCCATGTGCCAGGCACCAAGAGGTTGGCCATGGAGGCGGGTGGGGCAGTCACTCTGCAGGCTGTGGGCGTCCCCCTTCTGGTGGCCTGTCCAAGGGATATGGCCACATGACAGCTTAGAAGTGTTTGCGTTCACTGTTTCCTCTTTCAAACAGTCAGCATGTAGAAAATGATCAAGCAGGGGTGATTCCTGCGCATATGGGAAGTTCAGGGTGTCAAGGCCACTGGGAGTGGATGCCAGAGCTTTGATCCTCCATCTGATTGTGAGTTTCCCTTGAGAGCTTGAAGCACTTGACCGGGCTGAGATTACTCGTTCTCACTGCTCTCCTAGACTAGAAGTCCCATATGGTACTGCACAGGCTCTGGAATCAGAAAAGTCTGATTCCTCAGTTTAAATCCTGTCTTCATCCTTCATCAACTATGGGACCCTGGACAAGGGTCAGTGCCCTCCAGGAAATCCACCAGGATCACACCTGTAGTTGAACAAGTTGGGTTTATTACTCATTGCAGCAAGAGAGAACGCACACCAGGGGTGTCCCAGTAAGAGGGTGTTAGAAAGAACCAATTACAGGGTTTGGATTTTGTTGGGCGGCTTGGGGTGGGGGTGTCTAAGGAAGTGGGAGTTTGGATGTTGTTAGAAAGTGGAACAAGTCTATGATTGGGTGTCTCAGTAAATCTTTCTACAAAGAGGGCTATGTCGAGGATCAAGCTGTAGTAGGTAAAGAAGTTGCAGTCACTCTTTGGGGGCATGGGGCAGAGGTATTTTGTGGGTGGCACAGCAGTGTTTTTGTCTGTGCTTAGACAAAACTACAAGGAGGTCTTGCTGAGTCCATCTTAGCCTGGTCTCAGGGTGCCCTGTGAGAAGCTGGTATCCTGTGAGATTGTTTATGTCCAACAGGAAAAGAACATCGCTGGCTGTGAATGGGAGTCTAGCTTCCAAATGTCAGGGGCTGCTCTATTTCTCGCCAGCTTACTAAATCCCTCCATGTCTAAGTTTCTCCATCCGTAAAATGGGAGTAAGAATATCTACCCAGAGGGTGGTTTTGAAGAACAAATAAGATAATGCAGAGCTCAGAGCAGGAGCCCACCGTGTGGGTCTCCGTGTTACCCCCTAGAATATCACAGCTGCTATGTGGTAATATGGCAGCTGTTAATATGGCAGCTGCTCAAACACCCATTTTATAGATTAAGAAACCGAGACAGAAAAAGTCGGTGATTTGGGGTGACAATCAGAGGTGAAATAGCCATTCACCAAAGCTGCAACTGAGATTCCCACTTGGAGTCACGGCCCAGACCATCGGCTCCGGCACCTGAAACAAATATCCTAACTAGCAGCAACTAACTGCTGGCATTGATTGAAGCTGAGTGTCAGGTTCATCCCACACTGGGGTTCCCTCTATGCCCATTTTCTGGAGAGTTTTTATCATAAATGGGTGTTGAATTTTGTCAAAAGCTTTTTCTTCATCTATTGAGATGATCATATGATTTTTATTCATTAATTTGTTAATATGGTGTATCACATTGATTGATTTGCATATATTGAAGAATCCTTGCATCCCTGGGATAAATCCCACTTGATCATGGTGTATGATCCTTTTAATATGTTGTTAGATTCTGTTTGTTAGTATTTTGTTCAGGATTTTTGCATCTATGTTCATCAATGATATTGGTCTATAATTTTCTTTTTTTGTAATATATTTTTCTGGTTTTGGTATCAGAGTGATGGTGCCTTTGTAGAATGAATTTGGGAGTGTTCTTCCCTCTGCAATTTTTTTGAAGAGTTTGAGAAAGATAGGTGTTAGCTCTTCTCTAAATGTTTGGTAGAAGTCGCCTGCGAAGTCATCTGGTCCTGGACTTTTGTTTGTTGGAAGATTTTAAATTACAGTTTCAATTTCATTACTTGTGATAGATCTGTTTATATTTTCTAATTCTTCCTGGTTCAGTCTTGGAAAACTGTACCTTTCCAAGAATTTGTCCCTTTCTTCATGGTTGTCCATTTTATTGGCATATAGTTGTTTGTAGAAGTCTCTGATGATCCTTTGTATTTCTGCAGTGTCAGTTGTGATTTCTCCTTTTTCATTTCGAATTTTATTGATTTGCGTTCTCTCCCTTTTTTTCTTGATGAGTCTGGCTAAGGGTTTATCAATTGTGTTTAGCTTCTCAGAGAACCAGCTTTTAGTTTTATTGATCTTTGCTACTGTTTTCTTCGTTTCTATTTCGTTTATTTCTGCTCTGATCTTTATGATTTCTTTCCTTCTACTGACTTTGCGTTTTCTTTGTTCTTCTTTCTCTAGTTGCTTTAGATGTAGGGTTAGATTTTTTATTTGAGATTTTTCTTGTTTCTTGAGGTGAGATTGAATTACTGTAAACTTCCACCTTAGAACTGCTTTTGCTGCATCCCGTAGGTTTTGTGTCATGTTTTCATTGTCATTTGTTTCTATGTATTTTTTTTATTTCTTCTTTGATTTCTTCAGCGATCTCTTGGTTATTTAGTAGTGCACTGTTTAGCCTCCATGCATTTGTGGTTTTTACAGTTTTTTTTTCCTGTAATTGATTTCCATTCTCATAGTGTTGTGGTCAGAAAAGATGCTTGATACAATTTCAATTTTCTTAAATTTTCCAAGGCTTGATTTGTGATCCAAGTTGTGATCTATCCTGGAGAGTGTTCTGGTGCACTTGAGAAGAAAGTGTATTCTGCCACTTTCCGGTGGAATGTTCTATAAATATCAATTAAATCTATCTGGTCTATTGTGTCATTTAAAGCTTGTGTTTCCTTATTTATTTTGTGTTTGGATGATCTGTCCATTGGTGTAAGTGGAGTGTTAAAGCCCCCAGGCTTTCTCTAGCTGCAGAGAGCAGGGGCTACTCTTCATTATGGTGCATGGGCTTCTCATTGTGGTGGCTTCTCTTGTTGCAGAGCATGGGCTCTAGGTGTGTGGGCTTCAGTAGTTCTGGCTTGGGAGCTCTAGAGCGCAGGCTCAGTAGTTGTGGCACACAGGCTTAGTTGCTCCATGGCATGTAGGATATTCCTGGACCAGGGATCAAACCCATGACCCCTACATTGGAAGGTGGATTCTTAACCACTGCACCACCAGGGAAGTCCCAGGACCCTGCAATTTTAGAAGTCACCAAAGAAAGTCTATGATGTCTGAGCTCTGCTTACTGAGATAGAGAAGTTGACTCATTATATATTATTTGATCTATCCATTCAGCAAAGATGTATGGAGGATCTGCTCTGTACCAGCTTCAGTTCTAGGAGCTGTGGATAAAAGTTGGGGAAGAGAGCCATCAAGGAGTCCTGGAAACCAACTCTCCAGACCGCACCATGAATTTTCCCTGCTCTGGTCCTGACCACTTGTGGCCCCTGAGAGGCCCGCAGCTGCCCAGATCTCCATCAGCACCCATCCACACAGTAGCCAATGTCTGTGCTCCTCAGGGAATAGGCCTGGTGACAGCAGCCTAGATGGCAGCCTTGGGCTGAGAGTGGCTGGAATCAAGACAGGGTGGTTGCTACTAAAAGGGTCTCCCAATCACAAGAGGGTCCTCACCCTGAATGAGGCAGTGGCTGAGTTTGATGGGCTTTTCCTCTTCACACAGACCCAGGGCTGAACAGAGTTCAAGCTCAGATCCATGAGTCTTCCTGAGAGCAACTCCAGAGTTCCACCTCGACAGAGTGGATATCCCTCCCTACTTGAGGGAAACCCCAAGCCATCTCCCTGAGTGGACACAAAGTGGTCTGACCCTAGGATGATCTGCCTCTTCCACGTTCTTCTTTATTTAAGTAATCTGGGAGACACCATAATCCTTAGCAGTCTACTCCCAGGCTGAATTATTTAGTGTAACTCTAATCCAATGCCATTGTTGGCCTAGCAGGATAATTCAAGTTGGGCTGATGATCAGCAGGATAATTCGCATCGGCCTTGGGCTTTGGGATACTACATTTGGGTTTTTTCCTAGGTCGTCTCTCCACCCATGTACAGGACAAATAGCCCCCTCATTCTTGTAGGTCATCAAATGAAGACACACACACACACACACACACACACACACACACACACACACACTCCCAAGCACAAACATTAATTCCCAGAGTCATTACTGTGTGTTGATGGGAAGCATAAACAGCATTTGTCTAAGTGCACAGGCCTGCGCAGCTACCTAGCCCACTACAGAGCTGGTGAACTCCCCTTTGTTCTTCCTGCTTCTAGATGGTGCCCCTATTGGTGCATAAGAAACAGGACACATGACAGAGTCATCCACCCACCCCTCATGCCGACCCCTTAATCCCCAAAGACCTCACAGAAGCTTTCCTTATTTTCCCCTGTATTTACTAGGTCAGGTCACATTCTTGAAATCATTTATACTCTTGTTCAAATAACCCGTAGGGGTTTTGCTCATCCAGTTAGGCAGGCAATCAAGGAATCGTTTTTTCGCCAGGATTAATCTGCTGAATATAAATGTTGCTGAGTGGGTGAAAGGTGCCTGGGAGAGTTCATTAAGGAACAGTCCAGGCAAACACTGCCCAGTCCTCCAGGGTCACCTTTGGGACGTCTGAGTCACACTCTATTCTGAGAGGTCCCCCAGATGTGCTGCAACCTGGCCCAGCCTTGGCCTCTGCCACTTACCTGATGCCAGCCAAATGGCTGGTGGTTAACCGTCAAATCTTACATGACACTGGAGCTGGGGTTCCTGCCCCGGCGCTCAGATCTCCACTCACTTCCACTGCTCCCCTGACCACGGGCTCCTGTGACCAGTGGCCCAGAGCACAGTGCCGAGTGAGCCTGCAGTCTTGAATCCCCAAGCTGGAGCCCATAAAATCAACGGCAGCAGGCAGTATAGTGGTTTGTACTCTGGCTATTTCTAAAACACCCAGAAAACTCTGCCTCCAGCTAGAATTTATGCTGAGAGGGAGGACTCAGCGAGGAATAGAGGGGAGGCCACAGCTCTGGGGCGTCTAACTGAGCTCCCGGGCTGAGAAGATGCACTTATGGCAGAGTTTGCAAGGCAGTAGGTAGGAAATCCCAATCGCTCTGTGGCTTCTATGTTCCATGTTGTTGAGAACCCTTGAGGCCAGGGAGACCACAGCCCTATTTATCTCTGCTTTGGTCAGTCTGCGACTGGACTTTTTGGCTCTTGGTTTTCCAGCAGTTCTGGAGCTCATTGTTTCAGGAGCCCCCTGTGCAGAGGAGGGCGAGTGTCTCGCAGCCACATCTAGGAGGGATGGCCAAGCACTGACCTGTGGATGACTGGCCTGGAGCATTGTACACACTGGACTCAAACCTCCACAGGGCAGCAGACAGCAGAGAGCAGGGTGAGCCCCCCGGCTGCAGGGCTGAGACCCCAGATCGACATTACAGGAAAGTGGCCTTTCCCCATGAAAGCTGGAAACGACGCTCTTGTAAAGGAGCACATGCCCTATCTCTGGAGGAGTGCAAGCAGGAGCAGAATACTCTGGAAGGAACCCATCAGTGGGAACTTGTACTCAGTCAACTAGGATGTCTCTCCCACTCAAGGAGCCCTGGGTTCTGAGACTGTGGATGGGCTAACTTACTTACTGAGGGAGGGTCTGGCAGCAAAGCCTCCTGCCTCTGCAGGGCATGCCTGGGAGGCTTTTATCACTGGGCTTTGAAGACAGAACAGTAATCCCATGCTTAAACCAAAACATCTTGTGGCGGGACCTGTGCTGTGAACACATTCTCCATCCTTCCCACCACCCTGCCAGTTCCCCATAGGGACTCTATGGGCTGGAAGTGGGGGGAGATGGAAGCTTGCCCAGCACCTGCCCCAGCCCCAGCTGGGGTGTCTCAGGCCTCTATCAGAGGGAGCAGCTGGCATCTGGGACAGTCTGATCTGACTTCCAGTCGCTTGGAATCCTCCCTAACAGCTGTGACTTCCTGGGGTTCTATGAAGGAACTGCAGAGACCACGGGCGCCTTGATGCCTCTCCAAGATGTTATCTTAGGAGCAGTGACATTTCAGATGAAGTCACTTCTAAGAGAAACCCCTTCGCATTTTCTAGTTCCTGAATAAACTAAAAGTTTAAATGGTTTAAGGAATCCACTAGCTATCTGGATTAACTAATTAGTAAGTTAAGCAAGTGGTTAAAATACTCTGGGTCTCAATTTTCTCATCTGAAAAGGAAGAATCATATAATCCAGAACTAACAGTCTGTGCTTCTAGAACTCGTTCTGCTTGGGGTGTGTGTGTGTGTGTGTGTATGATTTCACATATGTTCATGTCTAATCATTGGCACAGACGCCTCCATCAGCCAAAGAGACAGCATGCTCAGGGCCAGAGAATCCTCCTCCAGCTCTGGCTGGAAATAAAACAGAGAAAGACACCTTTACCTAGTGGGACACTGGGAATGTTAACTCCTCTGACATTCAAAATCACTGGACCAGAGCTATTGAAGCCAGTTTCCTAACTGAATGTGTTGAAGGCAAAGTGATCTGTTGTAAAAGATACTATGGACGGGGCTTCTAGCTGGGGGCACACGCATCCACGTGCACAAACACACACACACACACACACACTTTTGGTACAAGTTGCCTTTGAGAGCTTAAACCGTATCTGATTCTACTTGGTATTCCTAGTACTGACCCCAGGACCTGGCACAAAGCATTTGCTCACGAAAGTGTTGGTGATAAATAATGAAATAAAAGAACAATACAGATCTTCCTCCACTTACCATGGGTTTGTGTCCCGATAAATCCATCATAAGTTGAAAATATTTTAAGTAGAAAGTGCATTTAATACACCAACCTACCAAATATCATAGCTTAGCCTAGCCCAGCTTAAACATGCTCAGACCATTTACATTAGCCTATAGTTGGGCAAAATCATCTAACGCAAAGCTTATTTTATAACAGAGTGTTGACTATCTCACCTGATTGGTTGAATACTGTATTGAAAGTGAAAAACAGAATGAGTCTGAGTACAGAGTGGTTGTGTGTCGGCTGTTTACCCGCATGAGCGTACGGCTGCCTGGGAGCTGTGGTTGCCACTGCCCAGCATCATAAGAGGATATCACTGCATATCACTAGCCCAGAAAAAAATTCAAAGTATGGTTTCTACTGAATGTGTATCACTTTTACACCATTGTAAAAGTTGAAAAAGCCAAAGTCGAAGCGTGATAAGCCAGGGACCATCTGTACTCATAAAATCCACTGAGGTTATACTGCTAATGTACTGAACACATAGCATGACCTGCTCCAGCTACTGCTCAGATCTTTAACTGTGAATGTTTAGTTAATAACTAAAATATCTTAAGAAATGTATGTTGGAGAGAGAGCAGGGGCCTGGGGGGCTGGAGGGGACCAGGGTTCTTACTTCTGCTCCTAATGAGCTGTGTGACCTTGGGCAGCCCCCCACCCTCCATGGACCTCAGTTTTCCATCTTTAAAATGAAGGGGTTGGACTGAATAACCTGTGGTCTCCCTCCCACTTCTGACAGTGTATAGAAATTTAAGGGACTTCCCCGGTGGTCCAGTGGTAAAGAATCCACCTTCCAATACAGGGGACTCTGGTTGGATCCCTGGTCAGGGAACTAAGATCCTGAATGCCGCGGGGCAAGTAAGCCCACAAGCCGCAACTAGAGAAAAGCCCGTGTGCCTCAACTAAGACCCGAAGCAGCCAAATAAATAAATAAATTTTTTTTTATTTAAAAAAAAAAGGAAATTTAAAACAATAGTAACTTACGGGAAAAAATCTTAATTCTAGTAATGGTATTGACTTTGAAATTGTAAAAATCTACCTTCACAATCTTTGTTTTCTATTCATGAACTTGAATTCCCATTTTTTTGTTTTCTAAGTAGCAAATGTTAAGCAGTATTCTGGGGCAAATTTAAAAGTCTGGCATGCACCTGTCCTGTTAGTGAGCCTTGACTTCAGCCAGAAAAGTTCATGATAAAACAATGCCAGGGACACACATTCATGACTGCTCACTGGACAACCAGAGTATATCTGGAAACTCACCAAAGCAGCCTTTCAGGGAGGTCATGAGCCTGCTGGTTCCATCCTGGGCCCTGCCCCAGAGCAGCAGGAAACAGTGGGCAACAGGGTCTGGGCAGCATGGGTATGGCTCTTAGGATCCCCTTGTCAAAGCCCAGCCACCCTAACTGTCTTGTGTTCTAGGGACAGAGGGTGGCTTTTCTCAGGATCAAGTGTGACTCTACCAGTGGCCAGCTCATCCCGCCAGGCCAGCAGGTACGGATCCCTGGGATAGAAGATGCTCTCCCTGTGAAACTCTGCCACCACGTGCCTTATAAGCATGACAACTCGGTGGTGTCCCGAAGAGAAATGAGCAGGGCTCTGGGCATTGCAGGAGGGCTCCAGCCCAGCAAGAATCAAAGACCTTGAACCAGAGGGAGAGAAAAATCACCCCCACCCTGAGATGGTGCTCCAGTTGTCCGTAAACTCATTCTTAGCTAGAAGATTCCTTGGATTCACCCCTAAAGAACTGGAAAATGATACTCTGGGGGTGCCACTCAATGTCCTCCAACCCAAGAGGCAAAATGCCCCCAATTCCTTGAAAGGGTAGGGTGGGGAGTTCCTGTTAGAACCATATTGGTGAGGCCACTGTTTATGAAGTGTGCCATAAAAGGGTCTGACTGGTAGGGAGAGTGTCCTCCCCATGACAGTGACAGCACAATGGAGTGACAGGAGGTGTAAGTCACTGGCTGTGGCTGCTCTGCCACTCCCTGAGGTCACTTCAGGGCAGATGGAACAAAACAACAGAAACAGCTGCAGATTTGGACCAGGCAGAAAAGAGGAGACAGCACCTGAATGGCTGCCCAGAGCCCCCGTGAGCGGCCCAGGGTCCACAGGGCAAGTCGGTGTGCCAGGTCAGTGCCCAGAGCCAAAGCTTGCTTCTGCCAGCCCAGGCTATGGATTGACAGTATCCCCTTCTGCGGACAGAATTGGCTACATAACTTGTGGATCCAATGCAAAATTAAAACATGGGCTCCCTGTTCAAAAATTGAGAATTTCAAGATGGCAACAGCATCACATTATCTAAGATCAGGGCTCTTCTGAGCGCTGGCTCTGTGTGACTGCACAGGTCATGTGCCATGATGCCAGCACTTTCTGCAGGGATTTTCTGATTCTGTGTATTTCCTATTGGAGTTCACCTTCATAGTCTGAGGACAAGTTAATCGTCAACACCATTTCTATCTGCTTTAAGAAAACTGAACTATAACAACGAAAGTGCCTCCATTCCATGAATATTTATTGAGCACCTACCTCCATGCCAGGCACCCAGCAGTGAACAAAGGCCGTGCCCTCGTGGCGCTCACATTCTAGCAGGAGAAGAAGCATCTTGCTTCCGTCCCTCCCCAGACCTTTCAGACATGGCTGGCAGGCCAGCGGACTCTGAGCTATCTCCTTCATGAACCAACCGCTGGGGCAGAAAGCCATACAGTTCAATATTAAATTGTTCCTTGAATTCTTTGCACATGTGCTATTTCTGCCTCCCCAGTAGGGCCACAAGCTCTTTGTCTTACATGAAAGGTCCTCATTTAGTCCGTTATTCAACAAATGTTTACTCAGCCCCTGTGCCAGGCCCAAGTTTATTTGCCCGAGATACAAGTCATTATAAGTAAGACACGGTCCCCATACTCTAGGAGATCCCATCGAAAATGAATGAGAGGGACTTCCCTGGTGGTCCAGTGGCTAAGACTCCATGCTCCCAATGCAGTGGGTCTGGGTTCATTCCCTGGTCAGGGAACTAGATCCTGCATGCCACAACTAAAGATCCCGCACGCAGCAATGGAGATCCCACGTGCTGCAGTGAAGACCCAGTTCAACCAAATAAATAAAAAAATAAAATAAAATAAAACAGATAAGAAATGGTAGGAAAGGAACAATGTGTTTTGAACAGAAGAGGAAGAGAGAGGATGTCAGGGAAGGCAGATGACGTCTGAGCCCTGCTTTGAAGACTTAGTGGGAACAAAACTCAGGCTTATCTCTTCATGGGGACCTCTCCAAGGAGCACCTCTAGCTAACTCCCCTCCCCGCCCTTCCCCTCATCCTGTTCTTCTCCAGCACCTGGGAGCACCTTCAGCAGGTCTTGCCTCCTGAGAGCTCCGCCATCTGATGCTTGAATTCCCTCTATGGCATTTTGAACTGGGGTCATCCAGCTGCAGCAAGAACATGTTCAGTGATGCAGAGTTCATGACCTTTGACTCATGTTCTGACCGCTATAGTATCTTTCTTTCTTTTGAGCCAAAATCTGCCCCTTGAACTTCTCCTGTTGGTTCTTCCCTTGAAGCCCCACTAGACTGGACCAATCAACTCGTTCACCCACCAGACCGTCAGTGTCCCAGCCAGCATGCTGGGCATGGTCTCGGCCCTCCAGGGCTCACAATCTGCTGGTGGCTTCTGGAATACGATGGTAAGTATTGGGATAAGGGTAAGGCAAGGCTCTGGAGAGCATGTAGATGGGCTATCCCACCCAGTCTTGAGAGGTCAAGGGAAGGCTTCCCAAAGGAAGTGATATTTACCCCAAAGCCTGCAGAGCAAACCTGTCTAGGCCCCAGAGGCACAAAGAAGCCACTACCCAGGAGAAATGGAAAGACAATTACCCTTTAAATACCATGTCTATTCCCAAGACACAAACACTAGAGGATTCTAATTTTGGCAGCCCTGCCCTCTATTCTGTTTATTGAAATACTCAGATGGTGAAGGAAGCACTACCACAGAGAGCTCCTAGAGATGGGAATTTCGCCCCAGGCTCACCCAGGCCTGGCACACAGTAGGAGTACAAACCATGTGTGTGGAATGGACCAGGCAGCCTTTGGGTGATTTCCCACGCCTGGTCCTGATGCTCTCCAGCCAGCTTTGCTGTGAAAGGCTGAGGAAGCCAGGGTAAGGGCAAAGACACAAGGGGGCCATGGGGTGGGCACCAGACCTTCGTTTTGGGAAGCAGGGGAGGGAGGGTGTGGCTTCCCGCCTTCCTCCTCTCACCAGCTCTGGGCCCAGAAGGATGAGCTAGATCAAGATGGCGTTTATCACTTGAAGGCACAACAGCTGTGTTTGAGAAGAGACAGGAGGTCTCCCCCAGAGAGGAAGCCCAGCTCTCCTTGAGGAAGAGCTCTCGAGGGTCCTAGCCCCGAGCCCGGAGCCCATCCTCCTGCTCTCACCCCAAGCCTGCTGCCTCAGCCCGCTCATTAGCTTAGCACCCTTCACCAGTCATGCACACAGGCAGGTCGCAGGGCCCATTATGATGGGGGGACCATATTAATTAGCAGGGATCAGGGGTCCAGATGTGAGCTGGATCAAATCTCACATGTAGATCTTTAGCCTGTCTGCCCTTGTGAGGGAGCCCTCAAATTTTTTCATCAGGGCCTGACCCCATGCCTGGTAGCCCTAACTGGTTGAGTTTCACACTCTGATTCCTAGACTGCCAGGATCTGATGGGCTACTCCCATCATATGGGCTAGTCTACTGCCCTTCAGAAAGAAAGTTCAGATCCAGTGTAAGTCCTGCCTCCTTGAACTCAAACGGCATTTCAGCCTTTGGCCTATTGCCCAAGGAGGGGCCTCACAAATCTTAGTGTGGTTTGAAGAGGATGCGCCATAAGCCAGCTCATCCCAATGTCTGCTTCCAGCCCAGTCTCTGAAATTAGACCTTGCTTCCAAAAATGATAGGGCAAGTGACCATCCCTGACCTCGCCTTCTACCACTGACTGCCAGAGTGCAACCTCCCCAGGCCTGGAGGTCACCAGACCACAAACCCCCAGATTTGGCCCAGACTCCTCAGAACCTGGAAGTTGGCACAGTTGAGCCGATTTAAGCATCTATTTCCAAGTCACCTGGAGAAAACCTGCCAAAGTGAGATGGGAACAAACAAGTCTCCGTTCAGCAACCAGCCCTCCCCAGGACACTAACCCAGATCCCATCAAGGTCAGGCATTACCAGGAACTCAAGTTCAAGGTCAGCTTTCCAAAAAAGCCAAAAGATGGGAAGGGTGAACAGGGAGGGATTCGCCTTTGAATGGGAATTTCCATGCTGCACCCCTCCTCCTGGGCTTCTATCCCCGACGATACAATTTTTGTTGTTGTTCTTATTTAATGAGAAAGTAAACAAACAAACAAAATTGGAGCTAACTCGGAGCAAAGGCTTCTGCTCCAGTCTAATCCTGCAGTCTAATTAAGCTCGGCTCCTACCTCCGTGCCAGGAGAACCAGTTTGCCCAGACTTACAGCACTTACTGTACCAGCTCACTTGTGGTAAGTTTGGTAAACTCCCGCAGAAATAAAGCTGTGGGCTCTTGCTCTCAGAGGCACTGTGATCAGCTGATCAAGTCTCCTCATTTCTTTGTTTTCCCTTTCATGGTGGGGTGTGGGGTCTGCCGATTTTGCTGAGCTGCATAACAGGCAGGGACTCTCTTTCTCGGGTTACAAATGCAGCAGCTGAGCCCTGGGTCTTGCACACACAGGACTCATGGCTGAATATTTCTAGCATACGTTTCTCCATCACTTAGAGGTTGTCAGCATTTTTCCTGGTATTTGCTTCGCCTGGAGAAATTGCTGATTCTCCTTCGCTCCGTGGCCACGTCAGCAAGGGGAGGGTGTGCAGGCTCTGCTGGGCTCTGCGCCCCGTCCATTCCGCTCCTCCTTATGTGTCACTGGGTCAACAGACTGGTATAGAGCCCGTACAGCCTCTGCTGAGGACACATGAGCACCGTGCTCCTAGGAAGAAAGCCTGCTGCTCCCCAGACCCCATAGCCTTCCCTTTGGCACTCAGACGGCTCAGATTCTACCACCACATCCTCTGGGAACGGCACAGTGGGCACTTCGTCTCTGAGTGCGAAATTCATCCTATGCAACCCTGAGAATCTCCAGTTTATCAAGGACCCTCTGAACTCGAGCTTTTATTCAGTAACTTAGTAGTTACTAAGTACCTACCATGTGTCAGACCCCGCGCTGGACGCTAGAGCTTTAAAAATGAGTATAGGGCTTCCCTGGTGGCGCAGTGGTTGAGAGTCCCCCTGCCAATGCAGGGGACATGGATTCGTGCCCCGGTCCGGGAAGATCCCACGTGCCGCGGAGCGGCTGGGCCCGTGAGCCATGGCCGCTGAGCCTGTGCGTCCGGAGCCTGTGCTCCGCAGCTGGAAAGGCCACAGCAGTGAGAGGCCCGCGTACCGCAAAAAAAAAAAAAAAAAAAAAATGAGTATAATGTGATACCCTGAGGAGCTTACAGTTGAAAAAGCCCTTGACAAACAAAAGAGTGGTTATTACTATACACTCATTTATCCAGTAAAGTTTATTCCACCTCTACTTGTGCTTAAGGTGCTAAGATGAGTCCAACAGAGGGAAAGGAATCAAGATTTATTGAGGACTTAGAATGAGCTGGGTCTGTGCCGAGTACTTGGTTTGATCTTGTTTAATCTTCAGAATTATTTCCATTGTACAAATAAAGAACGTGAGGCAGTGGAGAGTAAAAATAATTGGGTCAAGAATGCCCAGACAGTGAAGGACAGAGTGAAGGCTGCTGCCTGTAAGCCTTGATTTTCCCACCACGCACACTGCCTTTACTGCAGGCGACAGAGATGAACAGTACAGGGGGAGAAGTGACGCGACAGAGCGGGGGACACATCTGCACTGCTCCACCCCTGTTCCTCTTTCTTGAGGTCTTCAGCAAACTCCCAGAGCTGCAATTTCTTCCCACACCCGTGATTTCTTCCCACACCCAGCTGAGGATGAGAGGGTTACAGTCGCCCAGAGTCGGGCCTCTTCTGCACCCCACTCATGGTAGTGCTGGGCCTTCTGAATTCCCTTGGCTAACGGGGGAGACTGCTTACTAGTTGGTCACTAGGTCATGGACGGAGGTTGGATCCTATCAGCCTGCTAGAGAACTCGTGGCATTTTAAGCCCGATTAGTCCTCTTTTTCCCTTTGAATTGTTTATGCCTTCACTGCATTTCATCTTTGTTCTTTCAGATTTGGCGGGTAACCAACTATACAGTCTGTAATTTCGACCATTACCCATGAAGTAAAAACTTTGAACAATTCTCCCTTGGCACAGATAAGAACAACTGCAGAGATCCCGGGCTGGTTCGTTTATGTTGGTGTTTTCTTATGCGTGTAGGCTGAATCTCCATTTGGCCTACAGTGCTCGACTTTCTTGGAGGAAATCTGTAGCCACAAAATTGCTCAACCAAGAGGAAGAGGATGGATGGAACCTCCCATTTACAGAGCCAGCCTGGTTATGCGACCAGATCTCACACTTTCCCATATTTGGCCGTTACAGACAAGTGTGTATTTTACAAGTGACTTTTTTTAGCACTCATATAAATAATACTTTTTATTCTGTCAGAGTCCCATTTATAAGCTCTCCAGAATTAAATAGCACATGCATTCCTGCATTCCTCTTAGGTGCCTCCAGAAGGTTTTGATTGTTTATCCAAAGGTTAAACAAGTTCTGGAATCAAATGAAATCAATCATTAACAAAGTGATGAGAAACTTGCTTCTGGGAACATTTGTTTCTTCCTTTTTCAGGATTGAAGGGAGGAGAAAAATAGCTCCAAATGACAGCCAGAGGACAGAGGTCACAGAGAGTGCTAAAAACCCAAGGCCTAGTTGCATAGCCCTTAGAATTGTGCTTTCAGTGTTGTATGAAAGGAGAGAAGGTTAGAACTCCCCTTGACAAGGATGGAAGAGGCCTTTGGGACTGACAACACACATACGGTTAAGGCACTACCACCTACTTTGTGGCATCTAACTACTGTTTTGTGAATTGGGAGATAGGGATTGGCATACATACACTATTGATACTATGTATAAAATACATAACTAATGAGAACCTGCTGAAGAGAACAGGGAACTTTACTCAATGCTCTGTGGTGACCTAAATGGGAAGGAAATCCAAAAAAGGAGGGGATCTGTGTCTACATAGAGCTGATACGCTTTGCTGGACAGTAGAAACTAACACAACATTGTAAAGCAACTCTACTCTGATAAAATTTTTAAAAATATATATATATATAAAGAGATCCTAAAAAATCAAAAGAAAGAAAAAAGAAAAAGAGAAGAGAAGAATTGTGCTTTTGGATCATGGTTTCTAAAATGAAAAACATGGCCAGTTGTGCCAGGCTCCCAACCCAGAAGCCAAAACTGCCCAGCTTCCTCTGATGCTCGAAGCTCAGCCCCGGCATCAACCAACCGCTGAGTACTGCTAGCACCCCAGGTGACCCTGCAGAGGGTGGCCTGCAGCCCCAGAAATGTGCTTCCACTGCCTGCTCATCTCAGGATCACTAGGAGGACTTCCCCAGAGATCTCTCCGGGCCTGAGTACCCGGAGAGATATTCTGCAAGGGTGGGGTCCAGCGAAGGCCTTCCCTCAGCTGGTGTTGTCAGCGCCCAAAGCCTGGCCTCACAGGAACACTTCCTTAACTTCCCTGGACTCAGCCCCTGCACCAAAAACGGTTGGTTACTTGTCATTGCTGTGTCACACATAACTCACGTCAAAACAGAGCGATTTACCTGCTTGATTCCGAGCATGCAGTATCGGAGGACTGTTGGACCCTCCATGCAGCCCAGTCATTTTTTAACTGACCTTCCTCTCATTCCTCATAGCAGCTGTTCCCAGCCTTTGTCACTTCCTTGGGTCTCTTAGAAGTTGGCACTCCCTAAATTTCTGTCCTTTCTTTAATCGATTCATTCATTCTACTACTACTTATTGAGATCCTAGATGTGCCAAGCACCTGCTGAGCAGTAGAGACACAGCAGTGATGGAGCAGACATGGCCTCTACCACTCATCGTGGAGATTAGAACCTGACTTACAATCTCCTCTCACTCCACACTCTCTTCCTGGATCATCTCGTTCCTTCTCCAAGGCTTCTGTTGCCACCTGTGCCCTCATGGCTCCCACTTTGCTCAGCTGACCCATAAACCCACCCAACTGTGTGCCAGACAGTATCTCATGGTTAGCAATGAGGAAACCAATCTCGTAAAGAGGGATGGTTGAGTACCACAATGATGACTCTTATCCCAGGATGCCTTTATCCTAGTGATACTTGCTCTGATCCCAGCTTAAACCACCAGGATGGAAACCCTCAGAAGTGCTGCTTCTTTTTCCCACCTGCCTAGACATGGATGATATTCTTCCCAATTAGAGCAGAAGTCTCCCTCCCTCCCCATACCCCATCACCACCCAGCAATACCTTAAATTCACCTAGAGTGGGTCCTCAGAGAGAGCAAGGAACTCCTTCCTTGGTGCATAAGGTCTACTTTCTAAGACCACACTTCCTATCCCACGACTTGCTTCTTCCAAGGAAGGTTGATCTGATGAAGGTCTCCTCCCTTATAGATGAGAACTTTACTTTAAGTTTCATCTGTATAGATTATGGCCTTTCCTCATCTTTCCTCATGACCTAAACGGGACACAATAGTCTAACTCTGTAAAGAAATTACACAGATTTTGGTGTAAGTGGGAAGGTGAGGAGAATGAGAAGGACAGTATTTATGTCCAAAGGTACCTCACACTCAATGTATATAAAACCAAAATCAACATGTCCTTCTGGGCCCTCCCTACAAAACTGCTCATCTTCTGCTTATTCTCGTCTTAAATAATGGCATCAGCATCCTCACAGTCACCCACACCAGAATACTGGTGGTCAGCCCCCAACTCTGGTTCCCACACCTTCTACCTCCTGAATGTCTTTCCAATGTGCCCTCTCCTCCCCTGTTGGTGCCTTAATTCAGGCCTTCCCATCTCTACCTGGACCAGGGCAAAGTCTTCCTCACTGATCTTTTTTTTTTTTTTTTTTTTTTTTTTTTTGCGGTACGCAGGCCTCTCACTGTTGTGGCCTCTCCCCTTGCGGAGCACAGACTCCAGACGCACAGGCTCCGGACACACAGGCTCGTCGGCCATGGCTCACGGGCCCAGCTGCTCTGCGGCATGTGGGATCTTCCCGGACCGGGGCACGAACCCGTGTCCCCTGCATCGGCAGGCGGACTCTCAACTACTGCGCCACCAGGGAAGCCCCTTCCTCACTGATCTTTGACCTCCGGTTTTCCCCTCTTCATCCTCCACACTGCATTCAGGGTGATTTTTCTCAAATCATCATTCCACCACATATGTGAGTTTGTTGTGCTGGAGCCAGACTGCCTGGGTTTTCAAATCCATATGAGTTTTGTGACCCTGAGCAAGTTATCTAACCTCTTACGGCTCAGTTTCCTCATCAGTAATTGAGACTAATAGCACCAACCTCAAAGTCGTCATGGAGGATTGTGGTAGGCAGCTTCGAAAATGGCTCCAACGACCCCACCTTCTGCCATGAATGCCCTTGGATAATGCCCTCCCATTGAGTGTGGGCTGGACCCCGTTACTTGCTTCTAATAAAAAGAATACAGCAGGGCTTCCCTGGTGGCGCAGTGGTTGAGAGTCCGCCTGCCGATGCAGGGGACATGGGTTCATGCCCCGGTCCGGGAAGATCCCACATGCCGTGGAGCGGCTGGGCCCGTGAGCCATGGCCGCTGAGCCTGTGCGTCCGGAGCCTGTGCTCCGCAGGGGGAGAGGCCACAACAGTGAGAGGCCCGCGTAACGCAAAAAAAAAAAAAAGAATACAGCAAAAGCAATGGGATGTTACTTCCAAGATTAAGTTATAAAGGATTTTGACTTCTGCCTTGCCCACACTGTCTCTCTCTGGCTCTTCTCTCTCGTTTGCTATGATGAAGCAAGCTTCCATGTTGGACTGCCCTACGGAGAGGCCCACATGGCAAGGAGCTCAAAGGAGGCCTTGGTCAGTGAGGAACTGAATCCTACCAGCAACCATATGAGTGGGCTGGGCAGCAGACCCTTCCCCAGTCAAGCCTGGAGATCGATCAAGCCACAGCCAACACCTTGACTACAGTTTCAGGAGAGACCCTGAGCCAGAGGACTCAGCTAAGCTGTGCCTGGATTCCTGACTCAGAAATGGTGAAGAAATAAATGTTCTAAACCACTAAGTTTGGGGATAATTTGTTGTACAATGATAGATAATTAATACACACATAAACCAATACAGATGAAGAGCTTAGAACAGTGCCTGATGCCTACATTAGCTATTGTCATCATCATTATTATTACTTGTGCAGACACACATAGAGATTGAAAGCTCTGTGAGGGGAGGGACCATGCCTGCCTATTTGTCTACTGAGTCCCAAGCTCCTAGCACAGGGCCAGGCACAGAGTCCTTTAGTCAACAATAAATATTTGGAAGGAATGAACTGGGGTCCTCTAGAGAGCTCTTACCTCCCAGCCCAGGAAAGGGGCTGCTGAGAGTTGAAGGAGCAGCCTGAGTACCCACTTTCTCCTCCCAGCTAGAAGATGGACCAAGTAAAGTGGTTAAGGTCTGTTCCCCAACAAGCTGGAGTACGAGGTCCCTTTGTGGTGTCACAGCCTCCTTGAGCCCAGGCTGCATGTTTCCCAGGAACACAGTTATCACAAAGCTAGCCCTTGTGTCTGCCCCCCATCCCTGGGAGGCACAGAGAAAACAATGCAACCCTCATCACCAACCTTCTAGCCCGGCCTGTGTGTGGGCAGGGAGGGCTGGGGAGAGGCTGTTTGACTTGGCTGGGTAACGTCATTTTTCTTGACTGAAGAAATGTATACCAGAAGGGCTAAAAGTAGAAGGTAGTTCTCACCCAAGAGAGCTTTATTCCCCAGAGGCCAGGCCCCACAGTAATATAAAGAAGCCATATCTTTCATCTGCACATCGCCCACTCCTGCTTTAAGACTTAGGTCAAATGTCTCCTCTTCCATGACACCCTCCCCACCTTCCCCTGGGCTCCTGTTGTGCCCTGGGCCTAACGCCCCCATTTGAGCATGCTCAGTGAATGCATTCCCAGAACTGCCTGGCCCACCAGGCAAGGATTGTGTCTTGTTTGCTTTTGTATCCCTTGTCTCAGCAGAGCAGAGTGCTGTTGCGTTCTGAATTCTGAATGGCAGAAAGAAATCTCTAGAAGGGCATTAAACCCCCTGTTGCACAAGAATGTAGAGAAGAGAAGATAGGGGTTATGTATGGGTCATCCTGGGAGGGAAGTTCTCTGGAAGTGCTGTGCTCTTTAAGGTAGGGTAGTCGGGGCTACAGGGCACTACACCCTCAGCCTCGGGAATGTGATTTACTTTCCTGCTGAAACGACCTCCCTCCTCTGTGCAATGACATGAACTCTCCTTTATTCTAAGCCAGTGGTTCTCAAAGTGTGGTCCCCAGACCAGCAGCATCAGCATCGCTTGGTCCCCACCCCGGACATACTGATCAGAGACTCTGGAAGCTAGGCCCAGCATCTGTGTTTTAAACAGCCCTCCATGTGCTTCTAATGCATGCTTAAGTTTGAAAACCACTGTTCTAAGTACACTGAAACACATGTGAAATAGGCCCTAGAAATACAATCCAGATTGATTTCAAATTAAGATTAAACAAGAACCCAAGCCAATGCCCCTTGCTACGAAATGCCCAGGATCAATGAAACACCCCACTATTATCCACGAAACCATTCAACAGGCAATTAAACGAACTCAGCGCATTTATTTTAAATGTGCAAAATGAATTTTCATATCCTAAGAGTAACACCAGATGTTTTACCTCTTTTTTCCTAATTGATTTTCCAGCCTACAGCAATTCGTCTTTATATTTTCCAGTTGGATCTAATGCAGCAAGAAGAGTGTGTTCCGGCAGGATTATTAAATGCCATGCATTTTAAAACAAGCATAACCCAGGCTGCCATGTGTCACCTGGCTTGTTGTCTTCCTAAAATTAAAAAAAAAAGGCAGCTATAGGTACCAGGCAGATTTGAGCAGGCAGGAAACCCAGAAAAGGCCCTTTTGGGGGCTGGGACTCCAGGCTCTTGGCTGGTTGCAAAGCTGAGTACTGGGCATTGAGCCCAAGCTTGAGATCTTCACAGAGTCCTGCACTCCCTGGTACCAAAGGATTTGCAAGCTGTAAAACTTGCAAATCAACATTTTGTTTTTCTGTGGAAATTTTTGCCTTTAAAATGAAGAAGAAAAAGTAGGCTGAGGGCTAGAGGTGAGAGAGGCCAGGAGCTGAGGAAAGGATGAGGCAGTAGCTTAGAGAAGCCAACCTGGTTGGACCCTCTCCTTGCTCTGTGCCTGGAGCTGCCCAGACAATTCCCCTCTGTCGGCCAATGAGCCTGGCTGTGCAGGAGGCCCTGTTAATGTTTTGTTTTGTTTTGTTTTGTTTTTTAAGTGGGTGAAAAGTCACCAGCAACCAGGCTTGCCTCACTCAACAAAAGCTCTTGGGAGTCTAGGGAAAGACAGGGAAACAGAAGCCTCAAGTTTTAAAGCAAAGGGATTCAAAAGGGGCCTTCTCTGCTTCTGCCTGGAGGAGGTGGGCTGGCAGGGGCGGGGGCTGGCGGGGGCGGTGGCGGGCAGTGGCCACAGGCAACTAAGGGCTAGAAACCCAGAAAATGTTGATTCCAAAAACAAAAACCATGCCTTTGGTAGTTGGGAGAGGTTGGCAGTATCTGCTACCTTTCCTCGAAGCTGCTGAGGCTGGCAGATTTGAGCCATCATACCTGTAGCGGGATTTTAATACGGTCTCTGAAGATAAATCTGCCTGTCTGGTTCCGGGACCCACTGCAGCAGGTTAACTGTCTGAAATTAGAGCTCATCATGATTCCACGTCACAGTGTGCCTGCCCCAACTCTCAATAACAGCCACCCAAAACCTCGTGTTCTGTCCGTAATGCGGCCACTCCTGGCACTTGGAATAAAGCATTTTAGGCTCCATATAGACCTTCAGATGAAACTTCAACGATAGAAGAATCAGCCTCTGATCTGGGCTCTCCCCAACTCCCACCCAGGAGCTCAGGCCAGAGATAACACCCTACAATCTCAGGGGGTATTGTGTAACCCCATGAGGATCTGAAGGGAACCCAGGAACCAGTCTTTTAGACAGAGAGTCTGGTCCCACACCGGCGATCAACAACAACAAAAAAGTCATCTAAATTTTAAATGCACAAAGGACACCTTTCCAAGTTTCAAAGAATAGGAAGCAAAGGTCCCATAATAGACTGCGACACAAGTGCTTAAGACATACAAACAGTACATGTTAGGTCAAAGGTTTGGGCACTGGGTGCTGGGGCAACCTCTGGGACTGGGGATGGGAGGAACCTGGTCTCCCATGGCCACGCAACCCCACACGTCCTCGAAGGGACTTCATGCCCATTTCCTACGAACACTATGAGGGACACTGAGCTGGTGGGACCTGCACTGCAGAATCCTGCCCTTGCCCGCAAATTCACAAGAATATTTTTACACATTATTAAACCACAGGAGCCATTTTATAAATGTCATCATCATAGTCTTTTAATATTTTACATAAAAAACTGTATACACAGCTTATAGAACTTTTATGTAAACATCATAAGCTCACCACTTTGTCATTTGTCAGTTTATTTAAAAAATAAAAAACAAGACAACAATTTAGTAGAAGTACCACTGGATGGGGAAGGGAGGGGGAGAAAAGAGACACTAGGGGCAGGTTTACTCTCTGTACAGAGATGCAGAGAAAATTTCACACAGCTTTAGAGACTGCCTTGTGGGGAAAAAAAAGAAAAAAAAAGGCTTTAGATAGGCTCTAACACTTGTTACTGCTCTTTCTCAAGAGTGCGCATACCTGCACAAATAAAATCGCAAAACAGAACAGTGCTGCCACTTTTTTCAAAAGAAAAAACATTAGTGGTTTCTTTTTCTTCTCCTCGTTTTTTAAAAGTCATCATTTTTTTTAAAACATCAGAAGTAGATGAGGTTACAGTGTACAAGTGTGGTCAGAATGCTACTGTCTTATGCAAATGACAAGTGCATTAAATGTCAAACAATGAAACAATTGTGCAAAGAATTCTTCCACCCCCCCAAAAAAAAACCACCTAAGTTTTAGCCTTTAAATAAATCAAATAACATCAGTTTCTTGGACTGAACGATATTCACTTGTAGGACAGGCACAAAGTTCGCTTATGGCAAAAACGACCTGCAGCACACTTTCCCTCCTCCTGCCTGTGTCTGGTGAGGGGGTTCGCAGGGGGGCGAGGCGGGGCTGGCCCGCAGGAGCCATGAGTCTAGAAGCTGTGTCCTCTCATCACCAAGTCGGCTGCAAACGTCTTCCCCAGGGTTTGGAAAGATGGCCAAGTCTTCTTCGTGCTGGGATGGACGCCTGACCCAGGCTGGGCCGGAGCTGTTCCAGCGCCCCGTCACTCCACCCACCACCACCATTAAATAACACCATCCTACCTCCGAAAATAAAATTATATCTATATTTATATAACACCCCATCCTCCCCAGCCCTCCCCTCCCGCAGTTCCCGAGGTCTATGTTACAGACAGGGGATAGCAGGCGCTCGCTGGTTATGGACGAACATCTGATGGGGCGCGGCCGCACCCCGGTGCCAAGCTCGTCTCCGGGAGGCAGAGGCGGGCATGGGGTGAAAACCCGGCGGCGGGGAGTACAACATACACACAGCCACACACTCTGAAGAGGCTTGACTCTTCAGTAAAGGGTGGTGAGGGGACCCTTGGCACTCAGCGGGGCGGCCAGGCCTGTGCAACACAGCCGGACGCACAGACACTTGGAAAGCGGGCGCCCGGTGCCTACCACGCGGATTCCCGGCGCCAGAGCCTGAGCCGCCGGGCCACGTCTGCCGGGGCTGAAGGCAGACACCAGGCAGTCCGGTGGGGTCCTTGGGGCACGCGGGTCCCCCCTTCCCCGGGCTCGTGGGGGCTGGGCCCGGGAGGGGGAGGCGCGCCGGCAGGGGCAGGCGGGGCGGGCGCGGCCCCTCATAGCACCTTGCAGCAGTTGATGCAGCCGTTCTGGGAGCCGTAGCGCTTCTGCAGCGCGGCGCGCGTGGCCGTCTCGAAGACCTCGCGCACGCCCTCCTTGGTCTTGGCGGAGCACTCGAGGTAGTCGTAGGCTTGGATGCGCACGGCCATGGCGCGGCCGTCATCCGTGCGCACCGGTTCCTGCTTCATGCGCGCCAGCTCTGTGCGGACGTGCTCGTCGCTGCGTAGGTCTTTCTTGTTGGCCACCAGGATGATGGGCACGTTGGGGCAGAAGTGCTTCACCTCGGGCACCCACTTCTCGGGGATGTTCTCCAGCGAATCCGGGCTGTCCACCGAGAAGCACATGAGGATCACGTCGGTGTCCGGGTAGGAGAGTGGCCGCAGGCGGTCGTAGTCCTCCTGGCCCGCCGTGTCCCATAGCGCCAGCTCCACCTGCTTGCCGTCCACCTCGATGTCGGCCACATAGTTCTCGAAGACGGTGGGCACGTACACCTCGGGGAACTCGTCCTTACTGAACACGATCAGCAGGCACGTCTTGCCGCACGCGCCGTCGCCCACCACCACCAGCTTCTTGCGGATGGCCGCCATGAGCGGGCCGGGCCCGGGCAGCAGGAGGGGGCCCGCGAACGCCTCGCTGCCGTCCCGCTCGCCGCTCACTGCTCACCTCGGGCTGCGCGCTGGGGGAAAGGATTGCTAGCTGCACCCAGGCCCCGGGGTGGCGCGTTCTCTCGCTGTGATCGGGCTGCCGCGGCGGGGTAGGTGGGGGCGCCGGGGCATAGGGCGCGCCGTGCGTCTCCGCGCTGCTCTGAAGCGGTGGCCGCTTGCCTCGTCCCGGGCCTGGAATCGGCGCCTTTGTGCGCAAAAAGTGGCTAGAGCAGCGGACCCGGCCTAGCTCCCTCGCGGGTCTCTCTAGGCCTCAGCAAACGTACAAGAAAACACACGATCGCAGCCAGACTGCGGTGGCAGATGCGGGCTGCGGCCCCAGCGCCCGCTATTTAAAGAGTTCGGCGACTTTCTTAATATAGCCGCCCAATGGGAAGCAAGCCGACTGAGCTCATCGCTGCGGAGCTTGGCTCTGATTGGCCGTCCGCTGCAGCCCAGGGGCGGGGCCGGGCGAGCTTGATTGACGGCCCAGGCCGCCGGGCTGGGAGAGGCGGCGACTGGGGAGGCTTAACGCCGCGGCGGCTGGCCCTGCGGGGCTCGGGCGGCACCTGGGTTCCCGTCTTCGCCGCAGCTTGTGCGCGTGAAGCGGGAGGGCTGGAGCTAGCTGCCCGGAGCCCGCGGAGCCTGGACGAGCGGTTCCGAGAGAGGCGGCACTTTGCGGGCCGTTGATGACTCCCTCCTGCTCAAAATTGTCCCCTTGCTTCTCAAACTCCCAGCGGGTGGTCGGACCTGTGGGGGAGGGAGCGGCTCCTTTAATGTGGTTTTGTTTTTAAATACACATACACACACGCACACGCACACACACAGAGGCACGCATATACACACACACACGTCTGATTCCAAGCAAGGTTGTCGGGGTTTTTTGTTTTTAATTCAGAAGCGGCCCCTCCCCTGGTCGAGTCTGCCGCCCCCATCCTCCACCCGGTACTCGCCCTGAGCCCCGGGTTTGGATCTCCGAGAGGGTGGCTGTAAGCTGGGTAGGCCTGGGCCCAGCCTCTGGCTCTAACAAGTCCTGCCTCCTACCCCCTTCTCGGCACCCAGCCTAGGTCCCTAGGTGAAGATTGGGGGAAGGAGGAGCAGTGAAAAGCGAAGGTCGAGGCTGGTTGCAGAACTTCAGGTCCACTTGCAGGAAGTTACCGGGCAGAAAAAGGCAGACTCAGCCCTGGTTTGGCAGGAGTCATTCGGATCCTGGTCATAAGGTTGAGAACTGTCTGGAGGAAATAGTACAATAAAATCCAGCCACCCCACACCCCATTGGGCAAGAATAGACTGCGGCCCCAGGGAGTGGCAGGAGAAATTGCAGGCTGGGCCACAGCAGATTAGTGTGTGGTGGGGTGCTAGATCCCTAGGCTTCTGCTCCCACCAGGACTTAACTCATCTATTCCTTGAATTCTGCAGGAGATGACACCTATGTCTGAGCTAGAAGAACCTAAGCCAACGGATTTCAATCGACAGAAGAGATGGGAAGGGGGAGCGAGGGAGGGAGAATCTCCCAGGAAGGAGGGACAGCTTGAACAAAAGCAGAGATGTGGGAAAGAGTAGGACCAATTCTAGAACAGGGAATAGCTTAGTGTGGCTGCCCTCGGTGGAGAGAGAGAGAGCGGTGAAACTCAGGACGGAGGCCAGTCATGGAGGAACCAACTACCCAGGTTGGGCCATATCTATTCTGGAGGCAGTGGGATGCTTACTGGTTTTTCAGAAAAGAGAGACCCACTACATCATGATGAGGTTATTGCCTCATATTTCTGCCTCCCCCTCTGACTGGAAGCTGTTGGAGGGCCTGGATTCTGTCTTATCTCAGCATCTTGAAGCCCTAGCACAATGCCTGACCCTATTCCAGAATCAGTAAACGACTGTGGAGAATTCGCCTAAATGCTCAGGAACTCAGTTGGAACTTTCTGGAGTCTCTTACCTCAGACTCCAGACTGCTTTACCAACCATCCAACCAAACCCGGGCAGCCAGCTGTAGCTGAGCCATGGTGTTTTCACACATGATTCATATGTTGAGATGTAGGTCCCCGAATGGATGCCGCAGATATAATCAGGTCAAATACGGCATTAGTGCCACTAACCCCCAGAGCCCATCCGCATTCAAGTGACCAAAACTGCTTCCCTCACATTGGATTATCTCCACTACAATGCCTAACGTTTTTGTTTTTTTGATTTTGTTTTTCAGATCTAAGGAACTGAACTGTCAGTAAGTAAGTAATTTCTCCAAGTGGAATCCCGTGGGAGAAAGTAAGTGGGTTTTTTTTTTCTTTTCTTTTCTTTTTTTTTTTTTGGATCATTTGTTTAGGGCTCCAATCTAACAACTTTTTCTTTTCTTTTCTTTTAATTTCAGTTTGCCTGTTAGAAAAATCTAAATTTTTCTTCCTTTAATCAAAACCTTTTATAGCTGTATTGTTAACACTGCTTTCCTTTATCTTAATATAGCTTGGGAATCTTGGCTATGTCCTTAAGCTTCAAATATGAAGAAAGTATCAAACAATTAAAGTTTTGTACCATGTATTTGTTTAAAAACTGGAATACAAAGAATCAGGAAGAGGGATTCAATTCACTCATTTCCTGACTCTCAGACATATTATATGAGGTGTTCCAAGCTTGAATCTCAATATTGCAGTAATTTCTAAAAATATTCAGTTGGTAAATTATGCCAAAGTAAACAAGTAGAAAAATCCGTATTCTGCAGCGGCTTCTTTTCATGGTCTTCATTTTCATGTCCAGGATCCTTTGACAAGCTCTGTGAAGACTGGCTACTTCAAATACTGTACCACTCACAGGATAAACTCTCCCAAACTAGGGGATGTGCCTAATGGCCTCCTCACTGCCTCTGCTCTGCCTTCACAATACACTGGCAAAGGGCAAGGATAAAACTGACTTGTCAAGGAGAGCAAATCATTTTAATAGTTAACTTTAGTAACCTATATAGATTCGTTGTATGACAGATACCCACACTAGTGAGAGAGGGAAGTTATCCTTCAGACAAAAGGGAGATGTTAATCTACCTCCAATCTTCCTTCAGCTTTATTTATTTGGCCTTTTTTTGTCCAGTCTCCTACAGATCTCCTGTAAATCACCCCCCAACTCTTCGGAGACAAGACCAGCCAGAGACTGGAGTGTTCATTAGATTTTAGTGCCACCTTGTGGCAATCTTTACAGGGTTTTTTTTTTTTTTAACATATATATACAATTATATTTAAATGTTTTATAAATATTTTCTATATATTATATATATGATTATATAAAATTTATCTAGCCAAAAAGCATGCATTTTATGACTATTTTTATTTTAAGATGTTTCACAGGATGTAAAACCCCTATTTGTTTCACAAGCAGCTTCTTTAGAAATTCTTCACATACATATTTATACACACATAGAACTTTTTTCATATACACTTAAAAAATTTAATTAATTCCTTCCTAGTTAAATAGTAACTTCTAAAAGAGATTAGAAGAGATAACAGCTGTGGAACCTTACTAATTTATATAACACTGGACTTTCTTTTAACCTAATTACAATGTACAGAAAGTTGTAAAACAACTTGAACTGCAAAAATCATCTGCTTTCTTCCCCCCAGTTAAGAAAGCCATTATTGGATAATCTGGTATAACTGGAAGTAATAATAATTCACTTACCAATAAGCATTTACTGGAAACCAGCAATACCATAGACATTCCTGGCAGTCATTTAATTTTTAAATTATTTCTAATTTAAGCAAGTAGCTTAGGGTCTCTAGGAAAATTGTCAACCTTCCTTCTCAATGTGATGAGTTTTAAACAGGGAAAGGCTCTTCTAGACCTAGCCATACTATTTCACATGGAAAAACCGAAGTGGTCCCATATGGTCCGTTTGGACCCATTCAGCCATGAGTTACATAGCTGAGCCTTCAAACTGCTTTCTGGGGTCTTCAAGCTATAAGCAACAGCAATTCAAACATCCCTCCCCTGTCCCGAGATTGTGACCCAGTTTGACCCAGGCCTAAGACAGAGAGGCTGTGCTCACAGGAGAATCACCATAGCTAGAATATTAAACTTTGGAATGTAGGCATTGAACTCTGACCAGACTCCCTGTCTGTCCAGCCCAGGGTCATGCTAAGGGGAGTTGGCAGTGGGCAACAGGGCCTAGCTCCTGATCACTCTAAAACTGCACCATCCAATCCAGTAGCCGATAGCCACGTGTGAAATCCTGCTGATACCACTAAAGAACCATTTTCAATGTTATGTAATTTTAATAAATTTAAATTTAAAAGCTGATATTCATGGTAGAGGAAAAGGGGAAATGTTGGTCAAAGAGTATAAACTTCCAGTTAGAAGATGAATAAGTTATAAGGATCTAATGTCTAGCATGGTGATTTTAGTTAATAATACTATATTATATACTTGACAGTTGCCAAGGGAGTAGTTCCTAAATGTTCTCAGCACAGGTTGGGAATTCTCTGCTGGTGCAGTGGTTAAGACTCTGAGCTCCCAATGCAGGGAGCTCAGGTTCAATCCCAGGTCAGGGAACTAGATCCCACATGTGTGCCACAACTAAGAGTTCACATGCCACAGCTAAGGAGCTGGCGAGCCACAACTAAGATCCAGCGCAACCAAATAAAAATAAATATTAAGAAAAAAAGAAATGGTAATGATGTGATGTGATGGAGGCGTTAGCTATTGCTATAGTGGTAATCGTTTTGCAATATGTAAGTATATCAAATCAACACCACTGTTGTACACCTTAAACTTATACAATGTTATATGTCAATTATATCTCAATAAAGCTGGAGAAATAATTGATTTAATAATGATATAGTACTCAGAAAACTATAAAACACTGTTGAAAGAAATTAAAGATGACATAAACAGATGGAGAAATATACCATTTTCTTGGATTGGAAGAATCAATATTGTGAAAATGACTATACTACCCAAAGCAATCTACAGATTCAATGCAACCCCTATCAAACTACCAATGGCATTCTTCACAGAATTAGAACAAAAAATTTTACATTTTGTATGGAAACATAAAAGACCCCGAATAGCCAAAGCAATCTTGAGAAAGAAAAACAGAGCTGGAGGAATCAGGCTCCCTGACTTCAAACTATACCACAAAACTACAGTAATCAGGACACTATGGTATTGGCACAAAAACAGAAATATAGATCAATGGTACAGGATAGAATGCCCAGAGATAAACCCACACACATATGGTCACCTAATTTATGACAAAGGAGGCAAGAACGTATAGTGGAGAAAAGACAGTCTCTTCAATAAGTGGTGCTGGGAAAACTGGACAGCTACATGTAAAAGGATGAAATTAGAATGCTACCTAACACCATACACAAAAATAAACTCCAAATGGGTTAAAGACCTAAATGTAAGACCAGACACTATAAAACTCTTAGAGGAAAACATAGGAAAAACACTCTTTGACATAAACCAAGCAAGATCTTTTTTGACCCACCTCCTAGAGGAATGGAAGTAAAAAGAAAAATAAACAAATGGGACTTAATTAAACTTAAAAGCTTTTGCACAGGAAAAGAAACCATAAACAAGACGAAAAGACAACCCTCAGAATGGGAGAAAATATTTGCAAATGAAACAATAGACTAAGGATTAATCTCCAAAATATGCAGACAGCTCATGGAGCTCAATATCAAAAAAAACAAACAATCCAATTTAAAAATGGGGAGAAGACCTAAATAGACATTTCACCAAGGAAGACATACAGATGGCTAAGAAGCACATGAAAAGATGGCTCAACATCTCTAGTTATTGGAGAGATGCAAATCAAAACTGCAATGAGCTATCGCCTCACACCGGTCAGAATGGCCATTATCAAAAAATCTAGAAACATTAAATGCTGGAAATGGTGTGGTGAAAAGGGAACCCTCCTGCACTGTTGGTGGGAATGTAGATTGATACAGCCACTATGGGAAACAGTATGGAGGTTCCTTAAAAACTAAAAATAGAACTAACGTATGACCCAGCAATCCCACCACTGGGCATATACCCTGAGAAAACCATAATTCAAAAAGAGACGTGTACCCCAATGTTCATTGCAGCTCTATTTACAATAGCAAGGACATGGAAGCAACCTAAATGTCCATCGACAGATGAATGGATAAAGAAGATATGGCACATATATACAATGGAATATTACTCATCCATAAAAAGAAATGAAATTGAGTTATTTGCAGTGAGGTGGATGGACTTAGAGTCTGTCATACAGAGTGAGGTGACTCAGAAAGAGAAAAGCAAATACTGTATGCTAACACATATATATACAATCTTAAGGAAAAAAAGGTACTGATGAGCCTAGTTGCAGGGCAGGAACAGAGACATAGACCTAGAGAATGGATTTGAGGACACGGTATGGGAGGGGGAAGATGGGGCGAAGTGAGAGTAGCATGGACATATATACACTACCAAATGTAAGATAGTTAGCTAGTGGGAAGCAGCATCTTAGCACGGGGAGATCAGCTTGGTGTTTGCGACCACCTAGAGGGGTGGGATAGGGAGGATGGGAGGGAGGCTCAAGAAGGAGGGGATTTGGGGACATATGTATGCATATGGCTGATTCACTTTGTTGTACAACAGAAACTAACACAGTATTGTGAAGCAATTATCCTCCAATAAAGACCTATTAAAAAAAATACTGATATGGACCACCAAAAAGTTTTTTAAATAAAAAATTAATAAAAACTGATATGCGATTCAGTTATTGGGAAATGTTTATGTATGTTTGAAACAACTTGAGTATATGAAGCTACTTTTTCTTACCAGAAATTTTTTGAAATCTAAATACAGATTGAGCATCTTTGATGAAAATTTAGCATCTGAATTGAGATGTGCTGTAACTGTACAATAAACACTAGAATTTAAAGACTTAGATTGAAAAACATGTAAAATAGTCCACGAAATATTTTTATATTAATTACATGTTGACATGATATTTTGGATAGAGTGGACTTTTTTAAAATATGAGATTTAATATGTTAGATATATTTGGATATATAATTCAAATAAATTTTACCTTTTTCTGTTTGTTACTGTGACAACTAGAACATTTTAAATTACATATGTAGTTTACATTGTACTTCTCTTGGATAGTACCCTGTAAAATGTCTACAAGCTCATGTGGCTTCCTGGCTACTCCCTCCCTCACCACTCTTTTGGGGAGTCACCTTTATATGAAACCCCTGGATCCCCTTAATCTTCTTGTGGGGGTTAGAGGTAGGATTTCCTTTTGTTTGTTCTAAACTCACTGCTGGATTTCAGACAGGCTCAGACACTCAGATAAACAGTGTGGTTTGGGGCCATCTGGGACCTCCCTGTCCACTTTCCATCACTGCTTTCCAGGCCAGGCACCTCTAGGACTATTCATCTGTCCCCCTAAACAGCAACCCCCTCCCTAGTCTGTCCAGCTCTCACCCCAGCACTAGGCGATGTTTTCTTGAACAGTAGAGGCTATTTGGGCCTTTTTGCACGCGTCTTATTTTCCTTTCCAGAAAAGGGAATCAACATCTAGTCCTTGTCTGATTTTGGTAGAAAAGTGGAAGGTGTAGATTGTTTTCTGGAACTCTCATATCAACCTCAATTCTCTCAATTCAATTCAGTTAATGTAGATTGAAAGGAGAGTGGAGATGGGGAGGTGAAGACACAAAAGATAAGTAAGCTTAGGACTAACAGGTAGTGAAGTCTTGTCCCTCCCCCACCATGGGACAAGACCTCACTAATATGTAAATGAAGGATGGAGCCAGCTTCACACTGGTGTTCACGGCTGAGCAAGGCTTTGGGTAACCAGTAGGATTTTTCCAGAAGAGGTGCCCATTTGCACCATCTGAAACATTTACTGCGTGTATTATGTGGAGAAATGTTCTGATCAGAGCCATTTGTTGAGAGGGAGAAGTAGGAAAATATTCGTCTTTCCACGCCTGAGTTTGTCTGAAGACATCGCGGGGGTGAGGTTTGTCTCACCCTGAGGAATGGGAAGGCAGAAAGGAAAGAGGAAGGTCACAAGAACTCACCATTACATAAGTGTTATTACAAAATCCACCCCAGCAATGCTTGCTGTTTCTGTGACAGATGCTGAAATTTCACACAGGTTTGTTAATTTCCCCAAAGCTACCAGAAAGTGATGGGGAAATGTAGTAAGCAGAAGAGAGAGAACCTCGTACCCGGAACCTGGAAACCTACTTTTTAGGTCTTCCAATTCCTAGCTGTACAGCCTTGGGCAAATCAACCTTTCCAGGTCTCAGTTTCCCCATCTGTAAAATGAGAGAGAGAACTCAGAGGTTGGAAACTCAAATGTCCACAGGAGTCCTGCAGTTAACTGTGTGTGAGACATAATGGCAGTGGTGAAAACTGTGGGGAACCAGAGAACATGCTCTATCTAAGCAATAAAAGTTCAGAATTTAAAAACAAACTACTGTGCTGTCCAAAAAAGGCACAAACAGAACAGGCTGGATTTGGCCAGGCAGAACAAGTCTGTGGCCCCTGACTAGATGAATTTCATTTTTTACAGAGCAAGAGGGCTCACCTGTAGAAAATAATATTGTTGATCCTTTCATAAACTGAAAAAATAATTTTATAAAACAAAATATCCTTTTTTTTGAATTTTATTTTTCAAAACTTTCTTTTATTTGAGTTACTTATACCGAGGTCCAAAAGATGAAATAGTCCAAAGGATGGAAACTAGGGAAACATAGTCTTAAGTAAGAATAAGTTATTCTCGGACTTCCCTGGTGGCGCAGTGGTTAAGAATCCGCCTGCCAATGAGGGTTCGAGCCCTGGTCCGGGAAGATCCCACATGCCACGGAGCAGCTAAGCCCGTGCGCCACAACTACTGAGCCTGTGCTCTAGAGCCCGTGAGCCACAGCTACCGAGCCTGCGTGCCACAACTACTGAAGCCCGTGCACCTAGAGCCCATGCTCCGCAACAAGAGAAGCCACCGCAATGAGAATCCCGTGCACCGCAATGAAGAGTAACCCCCGCTCACCACAACTAGAGAAAGCCCACGCACAACAACGAAGACCCAACGCAGCCAAAAATAAATAACTAAATTTATTTAAAAAAAAAATGGAATAAGTTATTCTCACAGCTACCTCAGGGTTAGCATTGAGCAGGGTGGGAGATGTTACACCCTTATGTCAGTCCAGAGGGCAATAACACCAAGTTTTTTTCTCTTCCCATTTTTTTTAGTCTTGAAAGCAAATGATCTAATCAAAGTATTTATACAGGGATGATTCACACCTTTTATTCTCTGATGATGTCAGAATTTTGCAATAGGGAGGAGTTGAATACGCAATGGGTTTCCACACTCCAGTGTGTTATCACTGAAGATGGCTCTGTGACTATTTATAGCATGAGACAGAGCCTATATTAGGAGCCACTGCTCAGAACCAGGCAATCTAGGGAGCAAGATGTCACAGTCGTGGGGAGACTATGATGGATACAGTTCACCCCACCATTCCAGGACCTCTGCTTCTGCTCCAGCCACACAGGATGGTGGAACATGGCTCAGCAAAAAAGACTGTTCTTCATGAGGGTCCTCAATCAGAAAGGAAAACACTGAAAAATCTCTTTTTTCGACAATTCTCTCATGGAACTATTTCATCTCTGGAAAGTGGAGTTGTGTGATTTCTGATCAGCTTGGTCACAATGTATGTTTAAGAAAGAAGTTGGGGCTTCCCTGGTGGCGCAGTGGTTGAGAGTCCGCCTGCCGATACAGGGGACACAGGTTCGTGCCCCGGTCTGGGAAGATCCCACATGCTGCGGAGCGGCTGGGCCCGTGAGCCATGGCCACTGAGCCTGAGCGTCCAGAGCCTGTGCTCCGCAACGGGAGAAGCCACAACAGTGAGAGGCCCGCGTACAGCAAAAAAAAAAAAAAAAAAAAAAAAAAGAAAGAAAGAAGTTGATGCATTTGTAGCTTGGAAATCTCAGTGATATGCCTAGGAAATCCACTCACTCATTCATTCATCCATTCATTCCACTAACATGTGTTAGGTGCCTCCTGTATGCCTGGACCTCAGTATAGGGCTAGCTGCCATGCTTTAAGGCACTCAAGGACCTGACATAGTTGGCGTCTCACAGCTGTTGAACTTCCTATGTCTAAACTGAGGTAGGGACAGGGCTTGAACCAGGCAGATATGAAGGAGGTAATGACAGTTGCTGCTCTCATTCAGTCATTTATTCTGCAGACATACTCTGTGCCAGGGAGCAATTTGACAGAGTCCCAGCCCTCAGAGCAGCTTCAGTCCATAAATACAAGTGGCAATACAGTACAATAGTCATAACAATTAAATTATTTCAATCTAGTGTGGTGAGTGCTATAAATGGGTAGGCACAGGGGAGGGGCCAGAGTAGGCTTGAACGAAGAGCTATGTTGGTACTTTGGTGGCCCTCAATGAACCACACACCTCCATCTCCTTGTGTGGTCCCTTCCCATGATGAGTCTGAGCTTGACCATGTGACTAGCTTAAGCCAATGGGACATCAGCAAGAATGATGCAAGCTACAGCTTGATAAGTACTTGCATATTGGGGCTCGCCCTTTTGGAGTGCTTATTCCTGGAACCGGGCTGCCATGCTTTATGGAAACTCAATTAGCCAAGTGGAGAAACCCAAATGGAAAAGAATTGGGTCCCTGGCCAATAGCCACAGCTAAACTACAAGCCGGTGGCCAGCACCAATCCTTCTTAACATTCCAGCCGACACCATGGGAAAGAGAAGAACTGCGTGAGTCAACCCACAGAATCATAAGAAATAATACTTTGTTGCTGTCTTAAGCCACTATGTTTCGGGATGGTTTGTTCCACAGGAATGGATAACCAAACAGGCTGTCTTGATGGTTGCATACAAGTTAGCCAGACCAAGAAAGGAAAAGAAGGGCATTCTAGAGTATGGAGACATGAGATAGCACAGCATATTCAGGCACTAGATAGATCAGTATGGCGGGAATGTGGGATATACGGTGGAGAGAAGCAGGGGCTGGAACTGAGGAGGCTGGCCAGGCCCAGATAAGAGCATCTGAGGATGGGTCGGGAACCCCCAAGGCGACGATTCACTAAGAGGACTCACAGGACTCAGTGGTTAGCTGTACTCACAGCTGTGATTTATTAGAACAGGAGGCAAAACAACATCAGCAAAGGGAAGGCATATGGGGCAAAGTCAGGGGGACAGCAGGTGCAAGGGAAATGGTTCTTGAGAGTATGAATCAGAGTCCCCTCCCAGGGAGCCACACAGGACACACCTACTTCCCCCAGCAACGAGTTATGACAACAGGCATAAAACACTGCCAACCAAAGAAGCTCGTTAGAGACACAGGGCCCGGGATTTTTACCGGGAGCTGTGATGGTTAACTTTTTATGTCAACTTGGCCAGGCTACCATGCCCAGTTTGGTCAAACACCAGTCTAGATGTTGCTGGTGAAGGTATTTTTGTTTAGAGGAGATTAACATATAAATCAGTGGACGTTGAGTAAAGCTGATTATTCTCCATAATATAGATGGGCTCCATCCAAACAGTTGAAGACCTTAAGAACAAAGACTGAGATTTCCCTAAGAAGGGAGAATCCTCCTAAAGACTGCAATGTAGACATCCTGCCTGTTGCCCTGAGAATTTGGGCTCACAGCCACAACATCGACTCTGAATTTCCAGCCTGCCAGTCTCCCCTACAGAGTTCAAACGTGCCAACCCCACAACTGCATGAGCCAATTCCTTAAAATGAATCGCTTGCCCCCTCTCCATAAATATATCCTATTGGTTCTGTTTCTCTAGAGAACTCTGACTAATACAGGGGCTGATCCCAGAGGCACCCTCTGCCTGGCACGTACCCAAATTCCAGACTCCAAGAAGGAAAGCAGGGGTTCAGCATGAATCATATTGGCTGTTTCTACAGACAATTTAGGGACTGGGAGCCACTCTTCTCAGTTAATGTGTAGGAACCCCCCACCGACTCAAAATCTCTGTTCCCAGATGCCAGACAAGGGCCAGCCTGGTGAGCAGGCCTTTCTAAGGATAAGCAGTCAGACCTAACTCCTTTCTGTATGGAAAGTAAGTAGTTTATACAGTGGGCAATAGAAAGTCTTTGAATTTTTTTTTTGGCCGTGCCACATTGCTTGTGGGATCCTAGTACCCTGACTAGGGGTTGAACCCATGCCCCCTGCATTGGAAGCATAGAGTCTTAACCACTGGACCACCAGGGAAGTCCCTGAGTTTTTTTTTTTTAATGTAAATATGTTATTCCATTAGAGATTTTAAAGTGTGGGTGGCATGTTATGTTTTGTGTCATAAGGCCATGCTAACTGCATATGGAAGCCAGCCCAAGTAGGGGAAGCAGAGAAGCAGGTTTCGGATTAGGAGGCCCCTCTGGTCATCCAGGCAGAGTAAGGATGGAGTGGAAGGGGGAGGTTTGAGAAAACAACAGGACCTGTGGGAGGTGTCACTTCCCAGGCTGTCACCTCCTCTCCCGGTCAGTGGGAGCCTTGGAGTAAGGCCTTCTGCAAGTGAGGTTGCCATGTGCACTCTGTCTAGTCCCTGGAGAGATCTGGCCTGCCAGGCCCAGCAGGGGTTGGGTGTGTGTCTGTGTCTTTGTGCCTATGTCTATCTGTATATGTGTGTCTGTGTCTGTGTGTCTATTTGTGTCTGTGTCTGTGTGTGTCTGTGTATGTCTGTGTCTGTCTGCAAAATGTGTGTCTATATCTGTGTGTCTGTGTGTTTCTATGTCTGTGTGTATCTGTGTGTGTGTGTTTGTATGTGTCTGTGGTGTGTCTATGTGTGTGTCTATATGTGTGTCTATCTATGTATGTGTGTCTGTCTGTGTCTGTGTCTATCTGTGCCTGTGTGTCTTCTGTATCTGCGTGTCTATGTGTCTGTGTGTTGGGGCCAGCTCACCTCCCACACCTACCCTCCTGGGAGAGGTACGCCCTAAACAGGGCACCTGTTGTGGCTACGAGAGGAGGGGAGGGGAAGGCTGGCTCTGTGTCTGTCTAGGAGGAGGAGGAATCCACTCTCTGGAGACCTGATGCCCCAGGGCCCTTGCCCTGCTCTCTTCCCTCCCACCACAATCCAGACAGGGCTCCAGCTCTCCTGGATGCCCACAGGGCCTGAGGGCACACGTGAACCTTACAGCTGTGAAGGATTCTGTGGGCTTCAAGGCTTTTGCTACTCAAAGTGTGGTCAGGCACCAGTAACATTAGCATTTCTTGGAAGCTTGTTGGAAACAGAGAATCTCAGGCCCCAACCCAGCCCAGGTCCCTACAGACTCAGAATCCAGAGTTCAACAGGATCTCCAGGTGATTCATTTGAACATAAAGTCTGAGAAGCACTGCTTGTCCTCACCTTATGTTGGAGGAAGGATGGTGGCCATGGGTTGATGGAACGTGTGCTGTAGCCAGGTTGCAGCTTTCCCCGGCCTCTGCTGACCATTGTGTGGTCTGGGCAGCGGCTCCCTCTGCCTCAATTTCTCATCTATGCATCGAGGCATTAGCACTGCCTCCCTCACTGGGCTATTGCGAGTTAAGTGAGCTGTCGCGTGTCAAGTGTTTACAACAGAACCTGGCACGTGGTAAGTACCTGGAAACTCTTAGCTGTCATTCCTAAGTGAGGGGTCGTCCAGCCTCGCCTTGCCCCACCTCTCCCAGCAACACGCGTGCACGCAGGACGGGGGAACAGCATCCCATGCTTAGACTGCCCTGAGGGAGAGCGCCCTCCTGCGGCTCCTGGAAGCTGGGTCTGAGGTGACACAGGAGTCTCTCCCTTGTCACAGAACAGCCTTCAGTTCTTGGAAATTACTCTCTGACCAAGTTTTCCTGTATTCAGGCTGTTCTAGTCCCCAGAACCCCATAATTTCTGCAGGTCCCAGCTGCCTTCCTGGGAGCCGGCCTCTCAGCGCACACCGGTTTGCCTAAGCCCTTCTTAAGGTACACTCCCAAGGCCAGGACGCTGAGACAGGGGTGGTCTTCAGACCTGCTGGTTCTGCGGCCAGGCCAGTCAGATGGCTGCAGGGTAAGGCCCTCTGCAGAGGTGCTGCCACCAGGGTGTCCCATGTCCAGTGGATGCTGAACTGCCCAAGATGGTCCCTACAGCATGGTGAGGGTGTAAAACACCCTGGCATCCTGGCCAGCACGCGAGGGGAGACCAGGGGAAGGCAAAGCCCTTCAGTGGGCTCCCCAGAACCATGAGAGGGTGGCCCAGCAGACCCTCGCATCTCCATGAACCAACTACAGCCAATGTCCCTGGTCACAGGCAGGAGAGGGCAGACGGTGGCTCATCCCCAATGGAGAACGTTCCACAACATCTCGACTGCAATTGGATTTTTTAAACTTTTGGCTAAAGTTCTTGGAGTTCAAGCAAAGTAAATAAGTCCTTAGAAATAATAATACCAATGACAGGGATTATAATAATAGGATTAATAAGTAACCGTCTGAGGACTTATGTGTTAGTTACTATTAAGTTCTTGACATGCATTATCTCATCTAATTCTCACAAAAAGCCCGAGCAAGGTGTGATTGTGGCGGAGACAAAAGGTGTCTGATACTGAGAGTCTTATCCAGCTGCCACCTCCCCTTCGCCCCTTCCCAGAGCAATTCTGGGTTTGCCCACTGGACCGCAGACGCTTCTTTGTGATCGTTAGTGGAGGGGAGAATTGAAAGGAGCCAAAAGGCTAAGCTGATTTACATTTTAAAAGGTCCTGGAGCTTCTCCCAGAAGAAAACAACTTGTCCGGAAGGACAGAGGAGAGGTCCAGAGAGAAGTGGGTGTGAGAGGAGATTGAGAGAAGAGAGCTTTGGGAGAGGGGCTACCTCGAGGACGGGGCTCTGGGGAATCTGCCGGGGAAAGAGGATCTTCAGGGAATTTTTCTTGTGTGTTTTGCACTATGGCTCCCCTTTGCCACCTCTTTGGGGGATTTATATACATATTTACATTTCTTTTCAAGATTTTTTTGAGCTGGAGTTATGCATCTTCTAGAGGCAACCCAGAACTGAGCTAGAAGTGAGCCGGCCCACTTTTGTTTGCATTGCACTATGATTAGCTCCACCACTCAGAGATAAGGGCGCAGAGATCAGAGAGTTGAAGTAAAGGGCCTAGGGTGACACTGCCAGTAAATGTTGAAACCAGCATCTGGTGAACACTCTGTACTGGACACAGCAGCCACCTACCACACTGGCTCAGAGGAGCCTGAAAACTCGGTGCTATTTCCAGGGTCCTCCAGCGGAGGGTCTTTTAATTGCCCAGGTCACACAGAGAAGTGACTCCAGAACCCTTGGGCTGTGAAGACTGTGTTGGTCACTCCCTGCCTTGAAGTGGGTTTCCCAAATTGTCCCCTCATCCCGCTGTCCCTCCTCAGTGAATCACCCGCTCCCTTCTAGAAGCAGGCCTCTGCGTGAGCTTCTCTAACCAGGCAGTGTCTGTCTTTAAAGCCAGCAGCTGCCTGCCGTGGCTAATGAGGGGCCAGCAGCCCTGGCAGAGCGCTGTCGGAACAGGAAGTACTGCCAAAATCATTCACTCCCTCCGCAGTCATTTCTTGAGTTCACACTGGGAAAACAGCACTCCCTGGAGGCGACTTCCCTTTCCCTCTGAAACTCTCCGTGACTTAAAGTTCTATTGTCATAAAATAAAACTAAGCAGGTCATTGACACCTTTATGTTTTTACTTTATCCCAAGTGGCAGAAGGGTTGCCAGCAAAGTAATCCTGAAAACCTTGGACTGTAGAAAAGACGTACCTGACCAGAAACAAGTGGGGGGGGTTAGGGTGGGGGCTGGGTGCTTTATATTTTTTGTCACATAATGATTCAAACGTAAGAAAAATATATAGAGAATAATGTCTGCCACCAGCTTTGCCAATCTTTGAATATTCCATGTTTATTTCAAATCATTTTAGTTCAGATGAAACGCCTGTGCACCCCTCCCCAATCCTGTTCCCCACCCTCCCTCCCTCAGATATGCTGTACTTACATATTTACTATATATGAATGTGTCCTAAAGAATAGTTGGTGGAGTTTTGCATGTTTTAAATTTTTACACGAATAGTATTATACTTTACATCACTTCGGCAGCTTGATGTTTTCACTCAGTGATATGCCTTTTGAGACATAGCTATTGTTCATTCACTTTACCTGTATAATATTCCACTGTGTAAATATTTACCCATTGTCCTGTTGTTGGGCATTTGGTCTATTTCAAGTTTTTTCTGAGACAAACCATGCTACAGTGACAAGTGCTGCAATTGGACAGGCTGATGTGTTCACGTGGAAGGGTTTCTAGGATATCCACCCGTGTCACGGGAAGGAGCTTTTCATATGACAAAAATCCTGGGTTTCATTTCAGGTTTCGAAATTGCAGCCAAGGGCAAATGAAGCGTGCACCGTGACTCTGCCTCCTGTTTCTGCCTGGGGAGCTCCATGTCCTAGGTGAGTGAATGTGGCCCCCTCTCCAAGAATATGGTCCTGACGACGCCCTACATCCAGACTCATATATAGACCCCACATACATAGAACCCACTGTGAATCATTTCTCTTGTCTGTTTTCCCTTTTGGACTTATAGTTGGAAATATTGACATTCTGGAGTTTTCTGATGATTCATACCTAGTGTGAATGGTGAGAGAGTCCGGAGGGAGGGCACGAGTGTTTAGAGAAGGAGAAATGGAATTATTAGGTGGAAGTCAGGAGGACTGACATTCCATTCAGCCATTTCTGGGTAATAAACTATCCAGCAAAGATTTATTATTCTCCCAATTCTGTGGGTTCCTCTGTTGGCTTCTCCTGGGCTTGCTCATGTGGTTAATTTCATCTGGAAGATTCACTGAGCAGAAAGACCCAAGAGTCTCTTGATTGCATGTCTGGAAGTTGGTGCCGGCTGTCGACTGGGTTACCTTGATTCCCCTTCACTCACTCTTTCACCCTCCGAGGGGCTAACCCAGCCACTTTGCATGGTGGTCCTGGGGCAGCATTCTAAGACCGTGGAAGCAGATGCTGTAAGGACTCTTGTGGGCGGGGCCAAAAACTCACGTAGCATCACTTCTGCCAAATTCTACTGGCCAAAGCAAGTCACGGGGCCAGTCCGGATTTAAGGAGAGGGCTAGTTGTCACTCCCTCTTGTTAGAAGGAAGGGCAAGTCATGGGATATTGCAACATCACATTGGACAAATTGCTTCAACTGTCTTTGAAAATGATCTTGCATGATTGAGCAACATGGGCAGAGTTAGAAATCTAACATTGAGATTTTAGCCAGAGTCTTCTGTGTAATTTCCAAAATAGGTCAAGATGATATAATTCTCACCACCCTGGCTTTCCTGACTAGAAAGAGGTCCACTGAGGGATAGTTTTTAAATTATTGATGATTCTGGCATTTCTCTTCACCTGAAAATCCAATAAAGAATCCACCTTCGAGGGAAGGGATGGGGGAACAGATGTATATGTATGACTGATTCACTTTGTTATAAAGCAGAAACTAATAAAAAAATAAAAAAATAATAAGTAAATAAATAAATAAAATACCATAGTGCCATTTCAAAAAAAAAAAAAAAAGAATCTACCTTCAACATTTGTGAATCAATTCTTTAAATAATTTGTTTTTAAGGTCTCAGTGTGTATGGTGCATTATGCTAGGAGCTGGGGATACAGCGCTGGACAAAACAGATATAGTCCCTAATTATGTTGGAACTTTCATCCCATGGAAGGGAGACAGGCATTAAACAATTAATTATACAGTTAAAGATTTAATTACAATAGTATTAAGTGTCATAGGAGAAGTTAGTCATGCGAGGAAGAAATATAAGTTGTGGGCCCTGACCTGGTGCTGGAGTCATGGGAAACTTCTTTGAGTAAGACATGTGAGCTAATTTTTGAGGAATAAGTAGGCATTATATAGGCTAAGGGCATGGGGGAGGGTGGTAAAAAGGAATATTTCAAGCGGAAGAAACAGTGTGTACTAAGGTCCTAGAAAGGGAAGAAGCCTGCATGTCTGAGGAACTGAGAAATAAATAGAAGACAAGGGAGAGTTGATCACATGAGACAGGAGAACAAACGAGCCAGGAGATCATGCAGGACCTTGAAGACCAAATAAAGGATTTTGGTCCATCCTGGACTGAATTGTGTCCCCTGCCAATTCATATACTGAAACCCTAATCCCCCCAATGTGACTGTATTTGGAAATAGGGCCTTTAAGTAGGTAATTAAGGTTAAATGAGGTCATACGCATGGGGCCCTAATCCAATGTGATTGGTGTTCTTATATAAGATGAGGAAGAGACACCAGGAGACAGCATGGGCTTGTACAAGGAAAGGCCAAGTGAGGATGCACAGCAAGAAGACCTTCAAGTCAAGGAGAAAATCCTCACTAGGAACCAAACCTGCCAACACCTTGATCTTGTACTTCCAGCCTCCAAGACTGTGAAAAAATTAATTTATGTTGTTTAAGGTCCCCAGTCTGTGGTATTTTGATATGGTAACCCTAGCAGACAAATAAAGCATATGAAGATTTATGTTCTTAAAACATCATCCTGGTTGTTGTGTGTGGGATAGACCCAAGGAATACAAAATGTTATTTGGGGACTTCCCTGGCCATCCAATGGTTAAGACTCCGCACTGTCAACGCAGGGGATATGGGTTCAGTCCCTGGTCAGGGAAGTAAGGGAAGTAAGGGAAGTAAGATCCCGCATGCAGCATGGTGCGGCCAAAAAAAAAAAATGTTACTTAAAGATAAGTTAGGAGGTTATCACAGAGACCTGTGTAGGAGGTGAGACTGGTGACGGCGGGGATAGAGAGAAGGGGGGCATCCCAGAGGTACGGGCCATTAAGAGAGAACAGCAGAGATGGAGGCCTGCCTGGAGGAGATGGTTGAGGAGTGCTAAGGAAGTGAAAAACTGAGATAGCAGGTATCCGTTCTTTTAAGAAGTTCAGGGACTTCCCTGGTGGTGCAGCGGTTAAGAATCTGCCTACTAATGCAGGGGACATGGGTTCGATCCCTGGTCCGGGAAGATCCCACATGCCATGGAGCAGCTAAGCCTATGAGCCACAACTACTGAGCCCACGTGCCACAACTACTGAAGGCCATGTGCCTAGAGCCCATGCTCTGCAACAAGAGAAGCCACCGCAATGAGAAACCCATGCACCGCAACAAAGAGTAGCCCCCGCTCAGCACAACTAGAGAAAGCCCGCGGGCAGCAACGAAGACTCAACACAGCCAAAATAAATAATTAATTAATTTAAAAAAAAATAACTTAAAAAAAGAAGTTCAGCCATGAAGAGGAGAAGAGAGATGGACAATAGACATAGAGGGAAGGGGGGTGAACTTTTGTTTCTTTGGTCTTTTTTTTCCAAGAAAGTCTAAGTTTTGTTTTTTTATAAAGTGAAAGAAACTTAAGCATTTTTAAACTGATGGAAAGGGTCCCACATAAAGGTAAGTGCTAGAGATGTGCTAGAGAGAAGACCTGAGTAAAAGCATCAGGTCCTACCAGAAGAGGCAGGAGGCACTGGGACCAACCCACAGGTGCTTTATGAAAGAGAATGAATGGATGAAATTAATGTACAGATGAGAAAATGAATTAATGAAAATCAACACCCGTGATGCTCTAACCTATGTTATTTAGAGTCTATAGTGTGGCTGCCATCCATTTCCAGCTTATACCCACATAACCAAGGGAATCTATCCAGAAAGCAAGCTTATTTTTCTTTCTCCTCCTTCTGCTGGTCACTTAGGGTCCTCCCTACAGCCACTGGTGCAACTGTGCTGAGAGCCGTGGGGTTTCTTTCTGGGCTACCCACTTGCTGGGCCCTCTGGTCCTGCTTGCACTCAGAGATGCTCCCTCCCATCTCACTGTTGAGGGCTGATGGCCTGCTCAATCTTATGATCTGGTGATTCTGATAGGACTCAGTTCACGATGGGCAGTGTCAGCCACATCATCACTTGATGTCCTGTGCTCAGAAATTCTGTCTGTTCCAGGGCCCAGAAACATACCAGAAGTTGTTTCTCAAAAGGCATTTAGTTCTCTGCCCCAGAGGGCATGGCCTTGCTCCAGAACTGCAAGGATCTTCATTGAGATTCTCCCACTGGGACCAGCCACAACCCTACATGGCATCTTTTCCCACCACCGATACTTCCATCACCACAGGGCCTACTGGGCCGTATGGCCCAAGTGGCAGGAGGTGTTTGTGGCTGCAGCCGGGGCCTGCTGCAGAGCCCTTCATGTTGTCCAGTGCACAGGCCTGGTACAACCCAGCCAGTCTTTCCATCCCTCTGGTGACCCATGATGCCCAATGTAAGTGGCCACGAGAAGAGGGTGAACATGTAATTTTAACAGCTCCCCCACCTCACGTGCTCAATCCTCAGAAGCTTGCTAAACCCTTACAACTTCCCCGTGAAGTAAGGCTCAACCTCCTTGTCTTACAGATGAGGAGACTGAGGCACACAGAGTTGAAGAAACTTGTTCAAAAATGCTCCACAGTGCGAGACAGAACCAACAAGAATACTAACCAGATGCCTCAGACTAGGCAAGAGAATCTTTTAGAAACAGGGTGAGTGGAGTAGAGAGGAGTGGAGAATGATCGTGGGTGCCTGTGATGGTTAATTTCATGTGTCAACTTGACTAGACTGTGGGATGCCCAACAGCTGGTAAAATATTATTTCTGGGTGTGTCTGTGAGGGTGTTTCTGGAAGAGATCTGCATCTGAATCTCAGTAGACTGAGTGAAGGAGGTCACCCTCACTAACGTGGCATCGTCCGATCTGTTGAGTGTCTAAATGGAATATATATATGTGTGTGTGTGTGTATGTGTATACACACTATTGGGGGTCTAAATGGAATATATATATATATATATATATATATATAGAGAGAGAGAGAGAGAGAGAGAGAGAGAAAGAGAGAGAGAGAGAGAGAGAGAGTTGGTTCACATGATTATGAAGGCTGAGAGTACATATAATCGATAATCTAATTTGGGTTAGATGTATCACTACTCAGTTTTATCTTTTGAAGTGTTTTCCTAACAGGACTTTGCTCAATGATGTAAGCTTTAGATGTTACCATTGTGTAGCGGTTGCTATCTATGTATGGTTTAGAGGTGATCTTAGTCCTAAAATCAGCAGCCAGCAAGCTGGAGACCCAGGAGAGCGATGATGTAATTCCAGTCAGCAGGCTTGATACCCAGGAAGAGCTAATATTTCAGTTTGAGTCCAAAGGCAGGAAAAACGGATGTCCCAGCTCGAAAGCAGTCAGGCAGGAGGAGTTCCCCCTTATTTGCAGGAGGGTCAACGTTTTTGTTATAGTCAGGCCTTCACCTGACTAGATGAGGCTCACCCACATTGGGGAGGGCACTCTGCTTTATTCAGCCTAAGGATTGAAATGTTAATCTCATCCAGAAACAGCCTCACAGACATACCCAGAATAATATTTGACCAAATGTCTGGGCACCACGTGACACAGTCAAGTTGACACAGATGCTGATGCTGCTGGTCCATGACGAGGTTTTGAAACCACTGCTGCAGAGTATCTGCCTCCCTTTGAGGTGGGGTTAGACCATTATCCCCTCTTCCAGCAGCATCCTCACAATCTAGAGGGAGCACCCATGACTCTGGGGCAGGTGTTACAGCAATGACCGAGCTTGACCTGCTTGCAGACCATGGGGTGTAGAGAGCCCTTGGCTGAGTGGCAGGAACCCTGCACGGCCAGGCACAGGGCCCATGCAGGCCACAGCACCTCCCTGGGCTTGAGCTCCTTTTAGAGTTCACAGATAAAGCATTGCACAACATTACACTGAAAAGTGTTTGTTGCTTATCTGAAATTCAGATTTCACTAGGCATCCTCTTTTTTGTTGTATTTTATTTTTTTGCTCAATTTGGCAACCCTAGTTTCTTTGTGAAACGGGGTGCCACCAAAGGGGGTGTGAGAAGGCTTCAGGTGGGCTGCACAGAGAGGGTAGGCCACTGCTGCTTCTGGTAGCATAATGACAGCTTCCAGGCCAGGCCACCAAGGGGGAGCAGACCTGCTTCCCCGGGGCTTCAGGAAGCCCAGCCTCCAACCCTGGATGGGGACTGGGGTTGGGGTCGGGGGGTGAGTCAGCTTGAGAGGAGGCTGGGGGACGTCACAGCTCATGTCAACCACAGAAGGATGTCACTCTCAGACCAGCCCTGACACCAGCAGTAAACAGGAAGTTCCCTCCACCCACAGGCTCACTGCTCTTCTAGCCAGGGTTAAGATGATTCTAAACCAGGATTCAGAATAGTCACTAGTGCTGGCGTTCAGTAACCCCAAGCGGGATGGCCAAGCCCCCAACCCAGAGGTGCCTCCAGTTTTCCAGCTCCCAGCCAGAAGAGACCCTCACACCCACCCAGTCTTCTCCCTGTGCCAGGGCCCAGACCAGAGGAGAACTCCAAACCCAGTTTGGCGAGAGGAAGAGCTTCTCCCAGGCTGTCAAGGTGTCCAGGAGTACAGGACGGGCGCGGTGCAGGGTGAGTGGCGCCGCAGCCCCGGGTGCTCCGTTTGCTGGAGGTCTCACAGATGCTGTACTGTGTGTCGGCACCTCTCAGTCCTACGTGGCCCTGTGAGCTCCAAGGTCATGGGCAGCCCAGGGTCCTGGAGTCAGCCGTCACCCACCCTGTGGCCCCACCCCCCGTAGGCCCCATGTCAAGAAACTAGAGGAATGAGGGGCTGCAAAGGCCAGGTCAAGGGCAAAGGCCACTAGTGCTGAGGGAGGTGCGGGGCCGAGACACCCCCTGCACCGGCCCCCCCGGGAGCACAGGCGGAAGAGGAGACAGAAGCCTGGCCCCAGGGGCAAACCACTGGCCACTTTGCCAGCTCCGCCCCTCACTTGGTGCTTGGCAAGTCACTTAGCTGCGCCAAACCTCAGTTTCCCTTGTGTAAAATGGGGAGATGATACTACCCCGCCTGCCTCCTCAGGCTAGTGTAAGAACCAACTACTTGTGAAAGGATTTCATAAACTATAAAATGCTGTGAGTTAGGGCTCTCTTAGTCGCAAATGTGTGAAAACCAGACATAAACCAGATGAGGCAAAAGGGGAGTTTACTGGTTCATAGTATCAACAGCAGGACAGGGAAAGGTGGCGTTCTCCTCTTCTCTCATCCCTGCTTCTCTCTGCAAATCAGCTTCTCTCTCTGGCAGTCTGGCTTCTCCCACGAGCCTGGAGCATCTCCCAGCTTCACTGCCATGAGGTGCTTCCCTCATCTATTTGCGCCAACATGAAAAATGCCAAGGAGGGCTCTCATCGGTCCCACCTGGGTCACGTGTCCACCCCTGGATGCAGGGTACTAGGTTGAGCACCCTCTTCTAGAACCATATATTTGGAGATCTGGGAGCCCTGGTTCCCCAAAAGAAAAGAGAAAGGGGGAATTCCTCAGAAAGGGGGAAAGGTATCTACTATGAAGGTCATGTTTTATCAGTGGCATTATTATTATCATTGGCATCAGCCACATTTTTAACCTGGCCACATTTTTCTAATTCCCCTTATCCTTGGGCAAAAGAGCGGCTAAAGGCACAGGCTCTGGAATTCAGACTGCCTGGATTCCAATTTTGGTTCTACCACTTTCTACCTGTGCAACATTAGGCAAGTTGCTAAAGCTCTCTGTAACTTCATTCATAAGTTTGTGAAGATTAAATGAGTTGATACATGCAGAATGTGAAGAAGAATGGATGGTATCTCCCAAGTGTTCAATAAACGCTACTTGTTACCATTGTCAGAAAAAAAAAAGTGGCTTAACCAGGAACCCCAGTTTGGGAGATAAACTGGAACAAAACCATCGCTGCTCACTTACTTCCCAGCTTTCTTCCAAAGAGTGCTTACAACTTCAGGAACTGCAGTTCACTAAGGACTTCCTGAGCTGTGTGGTATCCCTGAGAATCTTACAAGATGATAGACAAAGTCTCTCTCCTTCAGAAGTTCACAGCCAAGTAAGGGGGCAGACATACAAAGAGAGGGCTTTCCTGCAAGTTGGCTTGTGCTCTTCAGAAGTGGATGCAAGGTTCTGTGGGAAACCACAGAGGGCGCTGTGTCCCGAGGAAGCTGCCAGGAGGAAACCACCCCTGAGCTGAGACCCAGAGGACGGGCAAGAGTTTGTGAAGAAATGCAGTGAGTAGGGCACTGTGCTGGTTAGTCCTCAGGCTGTGGTGTCTCCGCTCCAGACCCACGTAGATCCTCTGCTTTGTGACGCTGGGGCTGGAGCCCTGCAAATTCCACGTCTCCCTTGTCAGTGGTCCCTGGTATGTTCTGCCAGTAGGTGGCACCAGAAGCAGACTGGCAGGCAGAAGGAGGGAAGGCACTCGCTCCTTCTTATTTGGTCACTGTCCTGCCAGCTTCTCCCTTGCACGAGCCCACGGGCCGGAAAGCAGCACGGGAAGCCTCCAGGTCTCTTCCGCCTCCGCGGCTGAGCAATTGACAAAAAGCAGGAGCCGAGAGGCTATGCAGAGAGCACCCAGGTAAAACAGTGGGGAGGGAGCATCAGAAAGACTCCCAGGGGACAACAGCAAGGTCAAGGTGAGGGTGGCCCTCTTACGTAGCACTTGATACCAGCAAGGGGCAGCTGGGGGCAGGGGGCAGCGCCGGAGCAGGTCAGAAGCAAACCCCAGGCCCTGGGAAGTGGGGGCCAGAGGCAGGGCCTGGGTCAGGGAAGCTGTGGTGCCAAGGAAGCCACGCTGCCTTCCCAGCGCTGGTGGTTTGTTCAGACATCCCCGAGGCCAGACCCGGGGCCAGGACTCCGAGTGCGGCAGGTTAGGAGAGGGGACCGCTCTAAGGACAGGGGACCGTGACTGCCCGCAGACAACAAGGGAGCTGGCTATCCGCTGAGTGCCCTGTGGCCAGCATGGCCAGAGCCCTGAGCCCCTCCCCCATATTAAGGGGAAAGGTCTTTAAGAGCTCCTCTCTGAGATGCACTTCAGAGAGGGGCCTGAGTGCTGCGACCCGAATGCAGGAAACATGCACGTGTGTATCTGTGATGAACAGTGGGGGGTATTTTCAGAACAGGCCTGGTAGATTTCTATGAGGTTGGTCATTCCCTTAAACAGCTTGTCCGTGGCATTGAAAACTTCTGTCTTCGACACTCTTATTCACTCCCGTGGCTTCCATTTCCACCTTTATTTCTAAACATGGATCTCCAACCTTGACTTGGCTTTTGAGCTCCAGATACACAAACCCCCTATCTTCACAGGAACCGCCCGCAGCACTTCAAACTGAACGAAGTAAAACACCTCCTTTTCCTTCAAACCCGCCCCTCCTCCCCCCTTCCCCGTTTCCATAAACCATCACACGCTCACCAAGTCACCCAGGGGCAAACCCCGAGTCCTGGCCAGCGTCCCCTCCTCCTCACCCACAAGCAAGAAGACCAGGCCAGTCCTCCTTGCCGTAGGTCCCAGGTCCCTCCACGACCCTCACACCCACTGCTACCACCCCAGGTCCCCTCCACAGATGCCCTCACCCTCAATTGCTTACACCACAAGGAGCCAGATTCATCTTCCAAAGCACCGCTCTCCTCCCCAAAGCTGCAGTTCAACTCAAGCCCGGATGCCTCACGCAGGGGCCCCCATTGTCTGAGCCAAACTGCCCTCACAGCCGCTCCCTCTCTTGACCCCATACGTACTCAGTGTGGCCCCACCACACTCCCAGAGCAGGCGAGCCAGGGGCACGTTCCCATGCTGGAGCGGGAAGCCGGGTGATGCAGACTTTAGAACTGACTGGTTGCCCATAGCGACGGGGTGGAATCTCTCCCTGTCTGAGGCTGCCACTCAAGAGGCCCCCCACTCTGGGCTGCGATGATTAACAGTCGTGAACGGCGCCAGGATCAGTGAATCGCAGACAGAGATGGGCTCCTGGAGCAGGGTCAGCGCACAAAGGCAGTAACTCAGGTTCCCCCAGCCTCGCACAGCGTGTCCCTCACACAGTCCCCAGGCGCGTGGGAAGGCCCGGGACATACGTGCGCCTAGCGAGAAGTGAGGATGAGGCCGGTGCTCTTCGACAAGTGGCTATCTTTCTTTTTTCTTCTCATCATCTAGACTTTTCTTTGTCTTATAGCACTGAACTATATAGAGTCAGATTCTGTGGCACTGACTAGGTGATATATTGATCTTATTATCTCTTCTGTGAAATCAAGCCTATACATGCCATTTACTCTTAGATTCAGGAACTTTTATTTCTTTCTATATTTTTGAAGGTTTTCTTTAGTTTCTAACTTTGGCGGGTATATAAAAATTGTTTTAACTTTTGCTCTTTATATTGTGTTTTTGAAAGAGCAACGTATTTGCTCTTTGCTCTGTAAGTTTTGAAATGGCATTTAGATAAAACTATACAATTCTGCTTTTTAAAAATTAATAACGTACATTCTTACCTTCATAAATTATAAAAGCTTTTCATTTTTAAATGAAAAAGGTGTGTATATACAAATCCAAACTTTACTTTCAAAAGAATACTTCATTTTGGTGTGATTTTCAAGGAATTGTGTGCCTCTTCCATTATTTATTTAATTTAATTCTTAATGTTGTTCCTAAATATTTTATCTTTGTTCCCAAGGATTCTGTTTCCGTGTTAAAATTAGGGCTCAGAGTGATCTGCTTAAGAAACCCAGTTATATTCTTTCATTCTTCACCTAGAAAAGGCATCCAAATAAAGGTCCTTTAAATCAGTTAGCAACCAGACCAATATTCAGCGTGATCCCCTTTGTTTTACACACATGTTCACACACACACATATGTTTGTGTACGTTTGGAACATTTCAGAAAAGGTTACCTGTTGTCGCCTGTAAGGAGTGAGATTGGGAAGTGAGTACCTGCTTCTGTGGCTGCTGGTGTTTCTGCTGGCAAGTATGGTCAAGGAGGCATTTGTTTCTCCTGTGGCTGCAAAAACAGAAACCTCCTTGGCTGGTCTAACTTTGTAGTTGCAAAGAGATAGAGTACAGGGCATCCAATTTTTTTATGTGAATTGCAGTGGAGGTGGTATATCCCTAAGTCAGCAGCTGGGGCAATGATTTCCTTGGCAGGCCAGTTCTGCGGCACTGTTATAGGGGAGCCAGTCCTGGAAGCTCAGTGTCCAGTTGGGCCCTCCTGCCCTTCCAATAATTTTGTAATCACCTAACTCCCGGTATTAAATCTCTTTCTACTTCAGTTGTCTGGAGTCATTTTCATTATCGGCAACCATACCCTGAACTGACACAGTAGATAGAGAGGAGAGTTACAAATCTCAGAGGAGCTCTTCATATGATATTACCAATGTTCTCCTTTGTATAATTTACCTCCCAAGAATGAACAAGACACCCTGACCCAGATCCTGTCTTTGCACTGCAATACTGGTCCCTTCCTTGTCCTAGTTTCTCTGCCTCTTCAACAAGATATCTGTGTTCATGTATTAGTCAGGACTATTTGGTTGCAAGTGACAGAAACTGTTAATTCAATCTACTATAGGCAAAAATATACATATATTGTGTTAGACACAACCAAACAGCAAGAAGGGTTGGGATGGATCCATCTTTTCGTCTCTCTCCCTCAACTCTCCTTCTTTCACTCTCTGTTTTTCTGTCTCTCTGTCATGCAAATCTCTCTCTGTTAGCTTTTTCTCTCTTAGGCCGGCTGTCCCCTACAAAAATGTCATTTCAACTGCTGTTAGCTCTTAGCTCATATCTTCATAATTTGTAAGAGAAAGGAGAGGGACTTTCCTCCCCCAACTTCAGTTTGAAAAAACCCTGGGGAATAATTCTGACTGAATTAGTTTGGTTCATGTGCTTGTCCTTTGGATAAATCACTATGTCATGAGAGTGGCTTAGCTTGGTTCAGGCAGGGTCTGTTACTGGAAAAGATGAAAGGACGCTTTAAAAGAAGTAAATGACCACTATAATGTGAACCCTAGGCTGCTTGACACACATGCAATCCTATCTTTTATATATGCAATTCTAATAATGGTCATGCTTGGAAACTGTGAGTCTCAAATATAAAAAAGACCATATTCATTACACTGTTTCCAGAACAGCTGTTATAATTTCTCTCTATGTGCCCATGCCCTCATATAGATCTAGTGACATACTGTTAAATTGGTTCTCTGAAAAGAGAAGAAAAAAAAAAAAAGCCCTGGTTTGTAGCATTTGCCAATTTCTATGGTATAAATATTCGCACCATGGCCAATTTCAACTACAAGCAGTTTAACCACTAGCTTGCAAAAGTCGTGCAAATTTAACACTCAGCTCTCAAGGTCTCATCATTCTGTCCCCTCCCATACTAGCCCAGGGTTTGGTCTCATGTCACCTCAGGTGACAATAGCAAACTTGAAGCAAGCAGAGACTTAAAAAGTGCTTGCATGTTCAAGTTTACCCTCTCTTATTCCACTTGGAACCCTGACATCAATCACGTGCATGAGGTAGGTGAATGAGCTGAGTGGTGAGAGACACAAAACCAGTTGTCCTGTTCTTCAAGCCAACAGCCAGAAATGTGAGGGGGTTATTGACCAAAGGCCTCCAAAACTGAAGGAAGGCCACCACAGAAGCTTGCATGGGCCCAGCCAAGACCCACGGAACTATCCACTGGACCCAGCCCAAATCGCTGACCTACAGAATCATTGATTAATAAATGATGTCTATATTAAGCCACTGTATGCTAAGGTAATTTGTTACACAGCAAAAGCTAACTGATACACTTATCCTATTCCCAAAGGGAAACAACCAAGGATTATATCCAGTTGTTACAGTCTGCTGTCCAGGATCTCTTAATTATCTCTGTTCTTCTCTGTAAGTTTAAGATATGATTGAGCAACCCACATATTAAGTGAGGAATTCAATTATCTCCAAAACACCTGGTAAACAATGCTGGAGAAAAACAAGATAACAAAGTCCCTTTCAGAAAACAGAAAAAGAAAGGCAAAATATCTAGTGTAATGACATTTGTCATTATTTTTGGGTGCCCAGCATTTGAACTTTTTTTTTTTTACATATAAGGATTCCCTCACCTTATGAAGCAGAACCTGCATACATCCCACTATAACAACTAAAAAAATATTCCTCAGAGTCCCTTCCAGCTTGGGTGTGGGCACATGGCCTTGGTTCTGCCACTCAGATGCATTTACCTTTTGAATCAGAGAATTGTGATGTGAAGAGGCAGAAAACCCATTTCGTTTGTGAGTGGTGACAGTTCTAGGGACAGTGTCCAGTGGCAGCATCATTGTGTGGGCAAGGCAAGCCTCAGGGTTTCACCACAGAATTTGTATGTTATGATCTAGACTATTGTCCCTGCCTTCATATCCTTCCAGCCTAACACACACAATACTCCTATCACCAGTTCTACAGAGTGTTGTGGGCAATGGAGAAGCTCTGGAGTCCAGCTGCCTGGGTTTAAACCCTGGCTTTATTACCAATTGGCTGTGTGACCTTGAGAAAATTCCTTAACTTCTCTATGCTATGTTCCCATCCAAAATGTGGGGTTAACCATAGTATCAGTGTCAGAGGTACTATTATTGTTATAAAGGTTGTGGTAAGGATTACAAGGAGTTTCATACATGCAAAGAATTTCACATGATGGCTGGCAAAATGTAAGCGCTTAATAAATGTTAGTATTGCTTTATTATGTAATATCATAGTAATACATTCCTTTTTATGCATAAATCAGTCAGTGTCTGTTGTTTACAACTAAGAATGCTGCCAGATATGATTAGTCACCAATCCAGAGTTTATACCATACCTTGCTAAACAGGAGTTATAAGGTACAGCTACTTATTAAGTTTCAAATGAGCCACTAGGTTGCTAAAGTCTCTATAGACAGGGAGGATTCACTTTGTCCAGGTCCTCCACGGCCATTGTTGGGGTCTGCTCTACTTTAACAGCTGACCTGCTATTGCTGCAGGTGTAAGGAGCATGGGGAATGTTTTGATACTCTAGCACCACTCTGGAGCCACAGAAGACCAGTGAGGATATCTTGAGACATTTTGCCTAAATGTGTCATGCCAACATTTCTACATTTCTATGCTGCATCATGTTGTCTTGCACAATGGGGGAATTCTATGACCTGACGTGCTTTCCTGGGTCTTCCCCGTGGAAGTAAGCAAAGGTTCCTCCACCTTCAGATCCCCAAACATATCTGGAGGTTCTCTTATCTCTACATGACTCTTGTCCCAATACATGCACATATGTGTTACCACAGGTCCTCCAAGGAACAGAGACCAAGACAAGATTAAATGTACAGGAAATTTATCAGGGGAATCCTCAGTGAAGGAAAATGGGGAGGAAGTCAGGAAAGGCTGGAAGAGATGTCAGCCCATGATATATGCCTGACCTGGAGTGAAGGAGAAAGGCAAGGAAGGAAGGAAAGTTGGAAGGAAGTTTTCAGTGCAGTTAGAAGGAAAGTTGAGCAAGGACTTCTCAGGCCACAGTCACCCTTCCAGGAGTCCCCTGTCTCCCAGGAAAAGGCCTGCCGTAGTATCCCCAGCTTACTCAGTAATCAGCTGGGAGTAGCTATGAGATGCACAGGCTCCGTGGACCTGCAGAAAATGGATTTCAGAGGAAGAAAGGACTTTTCAATACATTATACTGGTACAATTCACTAGACACAATGAGAAAAAAAGCTAGTTCCCTTATTAATGTCATTTAAAAAAATCTAAATGGATTAAATAGATCATGCAAAAAAGTTATAAAAGAATGTAAAGAAAATATGGAAGAATTAAAAGACAGAAATATACTCATATGGAAAAAGAAAGTCTGAATTCTCGAAGAAAGAAGACATAGCTATGAGAGTCAAAAGTGATTCTCTCTGGGATAGAAGCAAGAGGAGTGGGAAGGAATGGAACCGAGATCTGTAATATTTTGACTTTTTAAACAATTAAATACAAATAAAGTTAACTCAAGGAAAGAGAGTAAGAGAACATTACATACTACTTTTTCGACAAATCTGAAAGTTAGGGAAAAATAGATAACTTGTATGCTAAATAAATAAATCAGAAGTTTAAAAGTTTAGAAGAAAAACAACAGCAAAAAAAAAAAAAGGAAACAATCTGTCAAATTTCAAAGAACAGATCATTCTAATATTATGCAAATTATCAGAGAAAAGAAGAAAGTGGAAACATTGCCCAAATCATTTGATGAGGTTAGAATAGTCTTACCACCACCAGACAAGAACAGGTCAAGAAAGAAAAATTAAATGCTGAGAATTCCCTGACTGTCCAGTGGTTAGGGCTCCACGCTTCCACTACAGGGGTCGCGGGTTCAATCCCTGGTCAGGGAACTAAGATCCTGCATGCCATACACCATGGCCAAAAAAAAGAAAGAGAAAAGAAGAAAAATTAAAAGGTAACCCATTTATGAATATAGATGTAGAATTTCTGAACATAATATTAGAAAATTGAATCTAACAATTTTTTTTTAGTTTCTCATGATAAAATTGGTTTATCTCACCAACACAAAGATGTCTAAATTTCAGAAAACCTATTAATATAACTTACTTACCTATTAAAACATTAAGGGAGAACACATATTATCTCAACAGCTGCAGGAAACATATTTGCTAGAGTTTAATATTATAAACTGGGGTTTCTCACAACCCCCTCCTTGAGTTTGATAATTTGCTAGAATAGCTCACAGAATGCAGGGAAACACTAATGCTTGCCAGTTTATAATAAAGAACATAATAAAGGATACAGATGAACAGCCAGATGAAGAGGTACATAAGGCAAGGTCTGGAAGGGTCCCCAGTGCAGGAGTTTCTGTCTCTGTGGAGCTGGGGTGCACCACCTTGTACCAACCCAGGAACTACCTGAAGCCCATACCTTAGGGATTTTTATGGAGGCTTCATCATATAGGCATGATGGATAATTCACTCAATCTCTAGCTCCTATTCCCTCCCTGGAGAACAGGGTTTGGGGCTGAGAGTTACAAGCTTCTAATCATGCTTAGTTTTTCTGGTGACCAGCTCCCACCCAGGAGCCCACCCAGAGTCACTGCATTAGAACAAAAATGCTCCTATCACCCAGGAAATTCCAAGGATTTAGGAGCTCTGCTAACTCTTATCACCCCCTCATTACTCAGGAAATTGCAAGGATTTTAGGAGCTCTGTGTCAGGAATAGGGTCAGAGAACAAATACTAGTACAGGAGGTGCTCCTCGCACCTTTATCACTCTGGGAATTACGAGGGGTTTAGAAAGTTTGTGGAACTGGGGTCAAAGACCAAATACTAGCAGAAGCTGGGGACAGAGACCAGTATATGTATTTCTTAGTATTTCACATATACCATTCTTCTTTTGCCCTTTCAGTGGTTTTATGGAGTTGACAATTCTCTATATTAACTTTCTACTGTTAATAAAATTGCTGTGTGGTTTCTGTCACCTGATTGGATGCTGACAGACCACCTGGGACTTGCAATTGGCATCTGAAATGAGGGGCAATCTTGTGGAACTGAGCCCTTAACCTGTGGGGTCTGTGCGAACTCCAGGCAGTTAGTGTCAGAATTAAACTGTACGAAACCCAGTTGGTGTCTACTGAAAATTGGAGAATTGCTTGGTGTGGAAAATCCCTCACATCTGGTGTCAGAAGTAGTGTGAGTAGTAGCAAAGGAAACAGGAGTTTTCTTTAGCATAAATAATGGAAATAAATAGAAACTTCTTTTTCTGTCAAACTAGGAAACGTACAACCCACAACTCAAAAATGCATAAATGCTACCGAAAGCTGCTAAATTTACTTCATAATCTTTATGAAGGTAATATGTTGTGAAAGCCCCTTGGAGTACAGAAGGGAAATGAAATGCAGAACAGCCCAGAAAGAACAGATCCCAGAACCCCCAGCATGAAAACTTGCTTTTGGTAAAAGGCTCAATTTGAAGTAATAAATCATTACCCCTTGCATACAGTATAAGAGCTGTGATAGTTAGGAGGACAGGATAGAGACCTCTTTGGGGGAAAGTGAAACAACCTAGTAACAACCAATATGAGAAAACATTAGCAAAACTTTGTCCCCTGAAGCAAACCCCAACAAATAGGTCAACTAGAGAAATTCAAAGGCAGCCAGCTTTAATTCAAATGGGGGAAAATAAAAACAGGCAGGAAATTGCTGCAAAACTTACCAGCTACAAAGAATCACCAATCAAGTTGCCATGAAATAGGTGAAAATTTTGACCAAACATTTGGCCACTACTTTCAAAGACTTAATAAAGAAATAGCCCCAATAAGGAAGAATGAAAAAAAAAAAAATGTAGTCCCAGAGAAGAAATGGTGAGAAGACAAGAGAAAACTTGATCATTTGCATTTGCAGAACTCAGAAAAGAGGTACAAGAAAAAAAGAAACATCACAGAAATCAAAACAAAAGTAGAGGAGTACGGGGGAGGGGGTACAAAGACAGTGGAAAATACAGTAAAATCTTCTGAGGATAGAAATGAAATAAGCATAGAAAAGAAACCGTTTTTAAATAAATCCTAAAGACATTGATACACAGAGAAGACAGACAGTGGAGCTGCAGCAAGCACAGAACTGGAGTCCCCAAAGAAGGAAAACAATACCATGGAACTGGACAAATCAGGCAAGAACGTTCCTGAAATAAAAGGCAACTTGACAGACTGTGCACCGGGGGAAGTGAACACCAAGTGGTCAGTATGTGCCGAAACGTATTAGATGTTAAAGGTAAAGACACAATCCCCCTTTCTCTTTCTCTTCCTCTTTCTTTTCCCTTTCCCTTCTAGTCAATTCAGTCCCAAAGACATTTGGTGGCACCAAGCAAAACAGGCATGCATGCAGGGAGGGGAGGAAAGCAGTGATGTTGGAGCCTCAGCAGATTAAGGAAGACATCTGGGTAAAAGAGTGCAGTGGACTGAACGTGTCCCCCAAAATTGATATGTTGAAATCCCAACCCCCAATGTGATGGTATGAGGAGGTGGGGCCTTTGGGAGGTGATTAGGTCATAAGGGTGAAGCCTTCATGAATGGGATTAGTGCCCTTGTAAACAAAAGGGTCCCCGGAGAGCTCCCTCACTCTCCTTCCACATGTGAGGACACAGCGAGAAGTCAGCAGTCTGCAAACTGGAAGAGGGTCCCCACCAGAACCAACCCTGCTGGTACCCTGATCTCAGATGTCCAGTCTCTGGAACTGTGAGAAATACATGTCTGTTGTTTATACGCCACTTAGTCTAAGGCACTTTGTTATAGCAGCCTGAACTAAGACAAAGAGTGACCCGTCCTGTGAGGTTGGAGCCTAGGGAGGGTGCCACGTGGGGAACAGGTGTCTTGCAAAGGATGTCACAGCCTGAGTGGAGTGAGGTAAGTGTCCGTGCTGGAGCCTAAGTGGGTGAGGAGGGCTTCAGCATGGTGGGACAGCTCAGCACAGGGTGTTGAGCCCAAGCAGCATGATAATGGCACAGGATGGGAGGCAGTCCAGCATGACATGTTGTGGCCTGACCAGGGCCTGGGGCCGTGCATACTCAGCAAAGCTCAGAGAGCTTTGGCAGGTTATCAGGGCCAATGTGTAGGTGATAAGAAAGGCAGATAAGGAGACATGGGTAGGGGAGATGTAAATGTAGAACACCTCCCGCCCCTGGACTCAGGAACCAGGATGCCCAGCACAGTATAGCACACAGTGCCCAGCACGACCAGGAGACCGCAGGCTGCTCAGACCATGCAGCTGGCCCCAGGGCTGTCCCTGGGGACCAACACAACTGTGGGGACACAAAGGTGCCAGAGCTGATCAGGGACACTGCATTGCAGGTCAGTTTCCCTCCCTCCCCAGTGTCCCGCCCCCAAGCTCTTGCCTGCCACCCCTCTCACCCATTTCTTCTCCCCAACTCAGGACTTCAACAGCAGTTGCCTCTAGTTGATCAGAAGCAGATGCTCTGAGCCTCCTGCAAGAGTTAATGATTACAGCAGCCCAAGGGCGTTTGAACCAAAGGACAAGCAGGCGGCACCTTACTGACTCAGACTTGTGTGAATGCAGGACACATGTTCCCAGGACAACTCAGCCAAGTTCCAGAAAGGAGAGGTTTTCATGCAAGCTCCTAGGATTCACTCTCTAAAGCCGTTCTTGCTGAAGAGGATTTTGCACTTAAAATGTGAACTCCAAGCAATCGCAGATGGAAAGACAGAATTCTTTGTGATGAGCAGATCAGCAAAGATATCAAGAGTTTCTCCTTGTGGGTCAGACAACATGGGATGAGGGTCACAGGTAAGAAAGCTTCAGAATTAATGATGAGGAACATATGGACAGGACTGGACAGGACTGTTTTCATTAGTCACAGCTGGATAAGCTTTTCAGCAATTTCAGAGATTGGATGACTGTGGAACAGAGTTGTAATGTATTTTCTCTGCCATGGTAGAAATGTTCTCTATCTGCACTAATACAGCAGCACTAGCTACATGTGGCTATTGAGCACCTGGAATGTGACTAGTGCAACTGAGGATCTGCATTTTTAATTTTACTTAATTTTCATTAATTAAAATATTTCAATAGGCCCATGTAGCTAGTGGCTACCACAGCAGACAGCGCAGCTCTACAGAATTTTTGATCGTTGTATAATTGACTGCCGGTGTACTGTGTGAGTTATTTTGGTTGTTTTCAATTGTCTCAGATAATCAAAAAAATATTTCTTGTATAAATAAAAGTCTTAGTTAAAGAACCTCTCTTAATTCGTGTAAGTCAAGTCTGCAGGGCTCTGGAGTCGCATGTAGGCATGGTAAGTCGACTCAGCTGCTAATTGTGGTCCAGGCGGTGGTGTCCAGAGTGGGGGAAGCATAGGAGAAAATGCTCCCCAACGGGCATTACTGGAGCACGATGATGACCAGTTGCTATCTCGTGCAATGAAGAAGCTTTGTGAATAGGTAAAGTGCCACGGAGACTTCTCAGTGGAGTAGAATTCCCCAGGGATCCCATTCCCACCTACACCTTCTCTACAAAGCCTATCAGACAGAGGCCAAAAGAAGAGGCGGCGTGGTTCTCTTCCCACCAGCACCCATGGGGTCTTATGCAGGGGAAGTAATAGAGAGAGGGTAGCAAAGATCGAGAAAGAAGAAAATAGACGGGAAATGAGGGGTAGAATGCTGTCAGCAGGAAAGAGAAACTAGTGTCTGAGGTAAGAAGCCAGCAATTTTGGGGGACTTCCCTGGTGGCGCAGTGGTTAAGAATCCACCTGCCAATGCAGGGGACGTGGGTTCGAGCCCTGGTCTGGGAAGATCCCACATGCCGTGGAGCAACTAAGGCCGTGTGTCACAACTACTGAGCCTGCGCTCTAGAGCCCGCGAGCCACAACTACTGAAGCCCACACTCCTAGAGCCCGTGCTCTGCAACAAGAGAAGCCACGACAATGAGAAGCCCACGCACCGCAATGAAGAGTAGCCCCTGCTTGCTGCAACTAGAGAAAGCCCGTGCACAGCAACGAAGACCCAACACAGCCAAAAATGAAAAAAAAAATTTTTTTTAAGTTTAAAGAAAGAAAATAAGGTTAGAGCCTAGAACTGTCAAAAAAATAATGGGTGGGGGGAGCCAGCTCAGGGTGCTCTCGGTCTGAGGGAACTGGGGAGGCTGAGGCCTGTTGGCTATGACTGACCTGAACCTGTCCTCCCCAGCCATCTCCCACCTGTCAGGCCTAAGTGTCCTGCATCTACAGTGGGGGTCACTTCAGGGTCCCCATGAAGCCATTGCTGGGTTGTCATCACTCGTGCAAGGAGGCAGACCCTGCTCTCAGCAGTGGGTTTGGGGGATGGTGAGTGGCACCTCAGGGCCAGGACACTGTGCTTTAGACGCTGTGTTTTACCATGAGCCTCACGGGCTGCTTCCCACTCTGTAAAACACAAATCCTACTTGACTAGAGGAACACTGTAGGTACAACCCAAAAGTCCCCACATCCCGTCCGCCTGTGGACGCAAATTCAATAAGTCAGATTCCTACTCTCCTTCCCACTTGCCCACTCTGGGCTCCAGGGCCCTGAAAACTTCTTAAGCATTTTGAGGAGCTCTCAGGCAGTGCCTCATGTGTGCGCACAGACCAGTCGGGTAGCTACACGCAGCATGGACCACCTTCCCCCTGTTCTCCCTGCTGCCGGCCCCTCCAAGTCCCCTCCTAGGATCCCGCAGGGAGGGCACTCTCCTCTGCCTCAGCACCAGTGCCCCTTATGCAAATGCCATGGTTCCCAAGAATGCTCTCTCCCCTGTGTCCAAAGCTGCTGCCTGAGGTGCCAGAGGTGCTGGGCTCCAGGCAGAAATGTCCCAGATTACGTGAAATATTTTACCTCCCCAGCCCTGGAGCAACCCTGCTTATTTCACCCAAATGATCATATCTCAGCAACCTCTGGCCTCCAGGTAAGGTCATTAAAAAAAAAAATCAAACTAATTTTTAATAATCATGAGATCCTCCTCGACCTCCCACCTCCCTCCCTCTTTCTGAGGTGGAAGCCCATTTGGTAGCACCTCCCTTCAGGTAGTTTGAGGCCTTCGGGAATGCTTTGCTGTCTGTGGTTTACCCTTCCTGTCACTCCCTAGCTTCCCTTGCCTGGAGAACTGAGGTTCAAGCACAACCCCAGTGCCCAGACTCTGCAAACGCCAACCTCTGGCCAGGCCACCAGTGGGTCTGGATTCTCTCGAAGAACCATGTATAAATATGCCCTGAAAAATACAAAGTGCTGTGCTCAGAGCTCAGAGGGTTCTTATAGAGAAACTGAAAAGTCTAAAAGCCCAGTAGAGGGACTTCCCTGGCCGTCCAGTGGTTAAGACTCCACACTTCCACTGCGGGGGGCACAGGTTCGATCCCTGGTCGGGGAACTAAGATCTCGCAGCTCGACCAAAAAAAATTTTAAAATAATAAATAAATAAATAAAAATAAATAAAAGCTCAGTAGACACAGCTCTCTTCTCTTGAGTCAGAGAACAGCAGTGCTGAAAGCATCCCCAGAGGGGACCCAAAGTAATGCCATTGTTCTACTTGTGAGGACAGCCCTGGCCCCGCTGGGCTGGTCATCACAGGAACTCAGGATGGGTTTCATGGGCCAGGCAGGGAGTGCCAACTTTTGGAAACCAGATCATATCAGCCGTTGTGAGTTCTTAGCCTCACCTGCTGTTTCAGACATCCACCCAAGTGTTTACACGCCCTCCAGCTGCCAGGGAGAAGACAGTTATCACAGAAGTCCTGCCACTCCCTAAGTCCTATAGAATCTGAGCTGGCGCCTAGGTCCCTGTGCCTGAGGGTGAATGGGTGAGGCCAGCCTGTAAGACCTCAGGGGTGTCATGCCCTGCTGGAGAGTCTGGATCTCCCATTGCCCTCCAGGCCTTGAGGCACCCAGAGGGGGAAACTTCTGCCTGAGTCAAGACTGGCTTCTGGGCTTCAGTGCCTGGGCTCCATTCTAAACTCCCAACATGGGCTTCCCTGGTGGCGCAGTGGTTGAGAGTCCGCCTGCCGATGCAGGGGACACGGGTTCGTGCCCCGGTCCGGGAAGATCCCACATGCCGCGGAGTGGCTGGGCCCTTGAGCCATGGCCTCTGAGCCTGCGCATCCAGAGCCTGTGCTCCGCAACAGGAGAGGCCACAACAGTGACAGGCCCGTGTACTGCAAAAAAAAAAAAAAAAAATTAAAAAAAAAAAATTAAACTCCCAACATGACTGACTGGTTTATAAGTTGGCCCTCTCCTGTCTCTCCTGAAGGGGATAGTCCGTCAGCAGGTGGAGCTCTGGGTCCAGAGCACAGGGCAGCAGGTGATGGAGATGACCCTCCATCCCTTAGGGAGTTAGGAGGAGGGGCCGAGGGTCCCTCGTGGTGAGGAGAAGGGATAGGAACAGTCAGAGGCTGCCCAGTGCCTCCGTGGGTCACCAGCAGCCTCGGTGACCCAGGCAGTGTTCATCCCTGCTGGAGGTGGAAAGGCAGCCCTTGATACCTCAGCTGCCTCTCCTACAGAGACAAGGGGAGACGAGAGGGGGTCTGGGACTTGAAGGGGATTTGGGCACTCTCCCGAGCCAACTTCAGTCCCTCCCTGTGGCCCCGTGGTCCACATCCCAGAATCTTCAGCTCCTAGAGCAGTCCTATAAGGCCTAAAATTGTGCTTAGCACATAGCACATACGCAGGAAATATTCACCCAATGAATGGATGACTCTAAAAGTAAGACTCTGCTTACCTGTAGCTGCTGGTTTCATGGCAAAACAGGTTGCAGCTTCTACCTCCTTTGTGGATTGGGATGATGCCCCTTCCTTCACTGTCTCAGTCCCTGGTCCCTGGCCCTTAGCAAGAACTCTGGGACTGTCACAGTGCCCTCTCTGCAAGTCTCGCTTGGCACGGACAGGATCAGGACTTGGGAAGGCCCCAAGGTTCTCTAGTTTGGGCAGAATTTTGACAAGTCTGGACGGAATCCCGCCCTCACTCCTGTCAGACAGGTTTAGATGGCTCCATTTCACGGGGCCCATACTCCTAAAAAGTGGCATAAGCATCTCACTTTTCCAGCTCTCCCAACCCTCAACCTCACTTTCCCGGGACAGGTGCCAGCTGCGGTGAGGACAAAAGCAGAGCCAGACAGCGGCCTCCTTGACTGCTTCTCTTCAGAGGGTCTGGAGGAAATCCCTATAAAAGCTTTTTCCCCAGACATGCAAGTGTGAGTAGACGCCTCCCACAAGGAGTTCATTCATTCACCCCACACATAGTTCTCACATGCCTTCTCCGTGTCAAGCACTGTCCTAGGAGCTGGGGTCCAGCACTGAACACAACAAGGTCCCCGCCCTCATGGAGCTTACATCCTGGAATGGGAAGACAGATCATAAATAAACAAGTAATTCTTGAGACGGTGCTACATGCCAAGAAGAAAAATCAATCAGAGTAAGAGGATACAAAATGGTTGCAAAGAACATGAGTGATTAGAGAAAGCCTGCATGCAGCAACAAAGACCCAACGCAGCCAAAATGAATGAATGAATGAATAAATAAATAAATAAAATGTATTTATTTTAAAAAACACACACACGCAAAGACCCTGAAGCAAGAGTGTCTGATGTGTTTTAGGAACAGCCCAGCATCCAGTGTGGCTTAAGTAAGGGTAAGAGGAGTAGATCTGAGAGATAGCTGGGAGCCAGACCACGAATGTCATGGTAAAGATTCTGGATTTATTCCAAGTGACACGGGCAGCTATTAAAGGGTTCTGAGCAGAGGAGAGACATGATCTGACTTGAGTTATAAAGGGGACACACTTGCTGCTGGGTGCAGAATAGACTAGAGCTGGGCAAGGGTGGGGGTAGGGAGACAAGGCTTTGCAATAATCCACCTGGGGGATGATGGTAGCCTAGACCACAGTGGTTGGCGGTTATGGTGGAAGGAGTAAGAAATGGGTGGAATCTGAGTATATTTCAAAGGCAGAGCCAACAGGATTTTCAGGGAGATTGCATGTGGAGTATTAGAGAAAGATAAAAGTCAAAGATGACTCCGGGGATGACTCAGACTGTTGATCTGAGCAAAGAGGAAGAACGAAGCTACCACGAGTAAATGCTTTCCACCCTGGGATCTTGTATTTCTCTGAAAAGGAAACGAAAATCAGGACATGCCAAGGACCTGGACTTAGTAATCTTAGCCCACTGACGATGGTGACCTTGCGAAGGTGTTAATGGGTATGTAGGTGCACAAGGGACACAGTGAAGACAGGACACTGGTGGTGGGCATGTGGGTGCAGATGCAGGTTAGCACACGGCACACGTGGAGGGTGACGCTACAGGTGTGCATCACGAGATGCATGTACCATACGGTACTCTCAGACGGAATCTCGTTAAAGCAGCACTGAAAGAGCAGTTACTCATCTTGTCTTGACCAATCTATGCCCTAGACTTTTGACTTGAATAGTGCAGTAAGATTCTCCCAGCTCTGATATCATCTATAGCAAAATCTTGAGGTTTTATGTGGGACTATGTGTAGACACCAAAAGGATTAGCTGAGAACTAGGAGCACATACCCTGCAATGAGAACCACAATCGGTTTACTATAAATTCTCAAAGACAATGAATTATAAATGCTGGGCAGAAGGTTCTGATCTTGGCTCCAGTTTCTTCTCCTTAGAAACTGGTGAAAGTCTGTAACTCATGTGGGCAAGAGAATAGTTTCTTCCCCTCAGGTTTCCTCCATGTCCAACTTTGTGGGGTTCATGCCAAGATTGTCCCACAGGGTGTAGTTTGCTCTAGGAGGTTTACCTCTTCCTTCAACCCATTTGTTACTATTCATGGCCAAGGATTCTCAGTTTTTACTTATGTCTGTATTTCAAAGGAGGATTTGCTTCTCTCTAACATGCTTTATAAAATGCTGAATGTTGGCTCTACCTGTTAACCTGAGAAGACTGTGCAACAGGGCAGTTCTGTTTTCCCTGCCACGCTGTTTTCTCTCTGGGATCAGCCCTCTCTGTGAGCATCAGCGATGGGAGGGATATCTTAAAGCCCCTTGGACACATGCAGCATACAGGGGACCATGAACACAGAGGGCGAGGGAATAGGAAAAACTCTTTGATTCCTCCATGTACCAACTAACAGAAAAACTCTTTTCTCCCTCTGCTACTCTCCATACTTCACTCTTTTCACCAAATATGTCATGGGTGGGGGAGGGCGGGTTCCCACACCAAGCAATTCTCCAGTTCTCTGTGGACATTCATTGTGTGTCCTGTAATTCAATTCAATTCTGACGCTATCTACCCAGGGCTGGAGCAGACCCCAGTCCCGGAAGACCTGCCCACCCTCCCCTACGGCAGATGCCAATCACAAGTCCGGGTTGTTCCCTGTGCTTCTGACCTACTGGCTATAAATCAGAGGTTCCCAGGTTCCCACAATGACCTCCTTGGTTTTGATAATTTGCTAGAGAGGCTCACAGAAGTCAGGAAAATACTTACTAGATTACCAGTTTATTATAATGGAATACCACTCAGAACAGCCAGATGGCAGAGATGCATAGGACAAGGCACGAGGAAAGGGGCGCAGAGTTTCCATGCCCTCTCCACGTGTGCCATCCTCCCATCACCCCCACATGTTCACCAAACCGGAAGCTCTCCAAACTCCCGTTGTTTAGTTTTTGGAGGTTTCGTTTGTAGACATGATTGTTTAAATCATTGGACTTGGTGATGGAACTCAATCTCCAGCCCCTCCTTGCTCTGCTGGAGGTCAAGGGGTGGGGCTGAAAGTTCCAATCTTTTAATTACCCAATTGGTTCCCCTGGCAACCGGTCCCCATCTTTAGAGGTTTTCCAAAAGTCACCTTCTTAATGTAAACTCAGGTGTGGTTGAAAGAGACTTGTTATGAATAGCAAAAGACACCTTTGCTTCACTTTTCACATAGAAGATTCCAAGGGTTTTAGGAGCTCTGTGTCAGGAATGGGGCCTACGACCAAATATATATTTCTTAGTATAAATCACAATTTCACAGTGAGCCTGCTGCACTACTAGGAAGTTTCCAATAATATTTTATATATATATTTTTTCCTCATGCATCTCTAGTTTAATGACAAAATGAGAAAATATAATCTACTTTCAAAATCTCCATCCCTGGCAGTCTATAAACAGAAGATACTAGTAGATTTTCCTAGACATTATGGACTGATGGTGATTTATTTTTTAATTTATGAGCATAGTTTGACCCATTGACTCACCTCACAGCCTCAGAAAGCACCCCAATGGTATGCAAGTCAGACTCTGGGAATTATGGAAGTGCGGTGTGTCTGAGATAGTATAAAGTCTCTTGTTCCAGTTTTGTCCTTGCCTTGGTCAGAGACATTGGAAAAGTCATAGATCTCCCGGTTTCTAGGACCTACCTTCCTTATTTCAAGCCAAGGAAGCTGTTACTCTCCACTATGCCCAAATGGCCAGGATTTTCCCTCTGAGAAACCATAAAAAGCTGGGAAAACTCACCCTATCCAGGCGTGTTTATATTCAGGGAAACCCCTCTGGCTCTCCCTCTAATATTCATTTGGCCTCTCCTTCAGGGGCAATGGAATATATAAGATCACAGCAGCCCTCGCTTTATGCACAAACATTTAGAGAACACAAGCAAATAAATCCACAGCCACCACAGCTTACCCAAGCTAGAACACCTGTTCCCCAAACCCAAAACATACCACCATCCAGATCCCATTGTTTAATTGCCTGTCTTGGAAGAGCAATGATAGTCAAGGTTTAGCTAACAGTGGGGTTCTTTATTTTGTACAGGCTTTAGGGCAAGGGAGTGGAATTCAAGCCTTGTGTTCCTTAGAATACCACCAAAATCACAGAAGGAAACTGTAGAAACCACATTGAGATTGGAAATAAAAGCTTTGGAGAAATGCTATACTTGAGACTGGATGTTTCACCTTGAGAGCAAGGGATTATTCCATGTTACAGAAACTTACCAGACTAAGAACATCTAAGAAAAATTTCTCCTCATAATTTTGAAAATGGAAAATTGTTATAAACCAAGCCTCTACAACTATACAGTTCCTTAAATAATTGGGCTCTGTCCTGGAAGGGGAAGGAGGCTTATGGCAGCTATGCACGGGCTGGTCAGGACTCCTGCTTCACTTTAGCAGTGAGATAGGATGCTAACAGACCAAGCTGCTACGATAGGGCAAGCCAGGAGGCAAAGTGGATGTCACCATAGTTTGCCACCTGCAGAACACTCTTAGTTGACACAACAAGCTGAAGCCCAGGGGAATGGAACAGACCTTTGACCGGGTGTCATGGACCTTGGCAAAGAATGTTTAAGAGAATCTCTACTGAGTGACCAGAATCGAGGTCATCCAGCAAGAATTCAACTTAGTGCTGACTGAGCTTTTTCCATCTCCCAACACGGTTTCCTCAGGCTACAGAAAAGTGGCTTCAAACTATACCCAGTACTCAAACTAACGCTTTGAAGGGAAGACACGTTGGTCCCAGATGAGTGAGAACGCTATCAGAGATTTCACTGGCAGTTGCTCAAAGCAAAAAGAAAGCATGCCAGGTCTGCCCAGGGTGACCTTGGGTAGCAAGAAAATAAAAGGGGCCTTTCCATTAGGCAAACGTACTACAAGGGGGGAGGGGGTGGGGTGGGAGGAGAAGGACTACCTCACACAAAAGACAGCAAACCCACTATGAGAGAAACCATAATCAAAGAACAAAGGCACTCCTCACAAAAACTTGTACACAAATGTTCACAGCAGTGTATTCATAAAAGCCACAAGGTAGAAACAACCCAAATGTCTATCAGTTGAATGGATAAACAAAATGTGGCATATCTGTGCAATGGAATATTATTTGGTCATAAAAAGGAATGAAGTATTGATACATGCTACCCCATAGATGAACCTTGAAACATTATGCTAAGTGAAAGAAGACAGTCACCAAAAACCCACATCTAATATGATTCCATTTATATAAAATGTCCAGAATAGGCAAATTATCTACACAGAAAAACAGTGAGTTAGTTGTTGCTTAGGACTAGGAGGTATCAGGGACAGTAGAGTGATAGCCTAAGGTATGTTTTCTTTTTAAAGTGATGAAAATATTCTAAAACTGACTGTGCTGATGGTTGCACATACCTGTGGATACGCTAAAACACACTGAATTGTACATGTTAAACAGGCAAACTGCATGGCCTGTAAATCTGTTTTAAATATAAAAGCCAGGGCTTCCCTGGTGGCGCAGTGGTTGAGAGTCCGCCTGCCGATGCAGGGGACACAGGTTCGTGCCCCGGGCCGGCAAGATCCCACATGCCGCGGAGCGGCTGGGCCCGTGAGCCATGGCCGCTGAGCCTGCGTGTCCGAAGCCTGTGCTCCGCAACGGGAGAGGCCACAACAGTCAGAGGCCCGCGTACCGCAAAAAAAAAAAAAAAAAAAAAAAAAAGTTGTCTAAAAAGAGACTCATTTAAACAAAAAATAAGATGCAGAAAAAATTCACAATGAAGGCATGGAAAAAGAATTTAAAAAGAAAAGAAGCTGCCACATTTTCTGCAAATGTTTATGCTGTAATAAACTTTAATAACATGACTTCAAAAAAATTAGTTCCAGGGACTTCTCTGGCAGGCCAGTAGTTAAGATTCCCGACTTCTGCTGCAGGGGGTGCGGGTTCGATCCCTGGTCAGGGAACTAAGATCCCACAAGGTGCGCAGTGCAGCCAAAAAAAATTCTTTTTAATAGTATCTTTACATTAGCTTTACAATAGTAGTTGCACAAAATGTTTCAAATAAGAATAATCATTGTCCCCGAAGTAGAGAATCTATCAAATGTCAGAGAAAAAATATTCAGAGCTAGTACAGGAATCATGAATTATAACTTATTCTGGATTTGTAACAAGAAATGAATATATAAATGTACAAACAGAAAAATTTCCCTGAAATGATAAAAAAAAAACACTTAATTTCCAAATATCAAGGTTATATTTTAATACCAGGCAAATCTGTTAGAGGCTGACAGTGAGACATATTGTGGTTAAGACACTGAGGTTCAAAAGTAGAGAAAAAATTCTTAAAGTAGGTTAAAATCAAATCAGCCTCAGGTTTTCCATAAGTCTTTTCCCTAAAAGCAATGTTCACAAAGTCCTGAGGGGAAAAACAGCAAGACCCAAGAACAGTTGTTGCTTGAGTTTAATTAAAACAGAAAGGCATTTTCAAGCATGAAATAACTTAGGGAATATGAAGCTACCATGAAAGATTGCAAATGGACACAAATACTTTGAAGCTTCTGTCATCAAAAGATAAAGTCTGTGTCTTCCTCTGTCAAATCCATGCCGGCCTTATGATTTGCTTTGGCCAGTGACTTGTAATGGATGGGACACTGTATGAGCTCCAAACCTAGGCCTCAGGGGACATTACATCTTCCAGTCTCCCTCTCTGCCACCACGTGAACAGGCCTGATCAAGCTTGCTGGAGGGGCTACAAAGGGCCTTGGCTGACCACCTGACCGGAGCCAAAGCTCCCTACCAAGCAAGCTACCAGCTGACTGCAGTTGCATAGGTGAACCCAGGAGAGACCAGCTGAAAACCCCAGTTGAATGCAGCCCAGCTGACTAACCCACAGAACTGGGATCTAGGAAACGACTGTTGGGGGTGGTTTGCAACCCAAGTAGAGGCTGATACATGACGAAATGCATATAACCAAATCAAAATGAAGACAGAAATGAAGAAGCAATGAACAATAAATACATTTAACTGGAGAGGGTGTGGAGAAAAGGGAACCCACCTACACTGTTGCTGGGAATGTAAACTGGGGCAGCCACTATGGAGAAGAGTACGGAGGTTCCTCAAAAAACTAAAAATAGAGTTGCCATATGATCCAGCAATCCCACTCCTGGGCATATATCTGGAGAAAACTCTAATTTGAAAAGATATATGCACCGCAATGTTCATAGCAGCACTATTTACAATAGCCAGGACATGGAAGCAACCTAAATGTCCATCAACAGAAGAATGGATAAAGATGTGGTACATATATATAATGGAATATTACTCAACATAAAAAAGAATAAAATAATGTCATTTGCAGCAACATGGATAGACCTAGAGATTATCATACTAAGTGAAGTAAGTCAGACAGAGAAAGACAAATATCATATGATATCACTTATATGTGGAATCTAAAAAAAGATACAAATGAACTTATTTACAAAACAGAAATAGACTCACAGACATAGAAAACAAACTTACGGTTACTAAAGGGGAAACAAAGATGGGGGGAGGGATCAATTAGGAGTTTGGGATTAGCAGATATGTGCTACTACATATAAAATAGATAAACAACAAGATCCTACTGTAGAGCACAGGGAACTATATTCAGTATCTTTAAATATCTGAAAAGAATGTATACACATATATATATGTATAACTGAATCTGCTGTACACCAGAAATAACCCAATACTGTAAATTAACTATACTTCAATTAAAAAATAAATAAAAATACATTGAAATACTGAAATTAAGACAAATCAATATGGAAATGATGGATTAAAATAGAATGTAAATGTTATAAACCCTGACAAAGTGAAAAATAATATGAGCAAAAAATTAGGAAGTACAGGAAGGCGGTAGAAGAAAGTGAAAGTGTGCAGATCTATCTTTCATAGCAGCGAAGTCAGTACTGACCAATATTGAAGCATGTAGTTTGAAAAAGTGACTCGGTCCTATTCGTGATTTTTATAATTGTGTTTAACCTTTGAGAAACCCTTTACAAGTCAATTTCTCTTGCAGTGAAGAAACATGCATCTGAGTTTTTCCTTCATTGACTTCTTTTGTTAAATTCAAGTAAGACTAAAGTCAACGCTGTACTTTAAAAACAGCCTGTGCGAATTGAGTCTGTTCCTGTTACACTCTATGTAGCTCTCTATCCATCCTTCTATCTGTATGTATCTATTTAATAATGGTGTTCACCAACTGTGGATATTTGTAGTTTTTCTGTGATATTAAAATTGGGATGATATGATCTTTTACTTCTTGAAGCTTTTATAAAAGGTTTAAATTATTTTCATAAAAATGACAAAGTTATAAAAGGAGTTTACAAGAAGTTTCTTGAGCAGAGTCCCAGTGGAAAGGGGGCATTTGCATAGGGAATACTGAAATGGCATTATGCTGTAAGATGTAATCTGTCTAAACTGGTGGTTCTCAATGGCTACACAATATAACCACTTAGGAGCTTTTTTTTTTTTTTTTTTCCGTTGCGGAGCACAGGCTCCGGACGCGCAGGCTCAGCGGCCATGGCTCACGGGCCCAGCCGCTCAGCGGCATGTGGGATCTTCCCAGACCGGGGCACGAACCCGTGTCCCCTGCATCGGCAGGCGGACTCTCAACCACTGTGCCACCAGGGAAGCCCTGAGGAGCTTTTAAAAAACATCAGTGTCCAGACTTTCGCCCACACCCATTAAATAAAAATCTCTGGGATGGGGCCTGGAAATTGATATCTTTAAAATGTTGCCCGGGTGATCCTGATATGCAACACTGGTTGAGAACCACTTGTCTCAACAGGCTGTATAGACACATTCCTAAGATGCAATGCGTGTTGCTGGAAGGTCTAGGGCACTCATTCCATCCTATGCCTCCTCTGTCCCATGGGAATATCCACTGGCCCTGTTGGCTACTCAACAAGGGGAGAATGAATACTCTGGGTAGGCTACTTGGCCACAGTCTAGGTTTCCTTGTAGTCGTAAGATGCCTGACAGCAGGAACTGAGGCAACATGCTTTCTTGCTGTCTTTTTCACATCCAGAAGGAGAGAGAGACTGGATCCCACTCCCCCCTCCCAGATGCTCTGAGTTGGCATCTTCGTGTTTCACTGGCTCAAAATGGATAACCCACTCATTCCAGAAACAGTTCTTATTAAGTGAGATGGAATTATTGTGATTGGATCACCAATGCTTCTTAAACTTTATTGTGTAGAGAAGCTGCCTGGGAATCTTGTTAAAATGCAGATTTTGATTCATTAAGTCTGGAGTGGGGCTGAGATTCTGCATTTCTAATGAGCTCCCAGGTGATTAAAGTGGCTGTCAGGCGTCAACGTCAATGACATTTACAATGTCCACCTTAAATATCAAGCACACCTGATATTTATAGTAGCTGAGGCACGTGTTCTTTCCTTGCAGGTAAATCTTCAAGAGAAGCCAATTATAATCATAAGGTGCTTAATGAGCAAGGCCAGATTGCAAAGCATAAAGGCACAGAGGCAAGAAACTGCTCACCATGCACAGGGAATCAGGAGCTGGAGATAGGCAGTCAAATCACTAAAGGGCTGGGCTTTGATCTGTGTTCTGCAGAGCACAAAACCTCTAACAGATTTCCCATGGAAAAAAGGCTTATACAGTCAAATTTGTCTGGGAAATGTTGCATACCATGTCCCTCACTTGGATATTTGCAAAGCATATTTTGATTTTAAGGGTGCTAAGCAGTCTGGTAGTAAAGAAGCCTTTTGTTAAACAGCGATAATACCTCATAGACAGGACGGGCTATATATAATTTGTGGAGCCCAGTACAAAATGAAAACGAGGGCCCTCTCTTTTCCAAAAACTAAGGCTTTCTAGATGGCAACAACAAAGCATTAAACCAATTGCGGAACGCTTCTTTCTAAAGCTTGAGGCTTTGTGGGACTTGCACAGGTCACATGTTAGTGAAGCGTCCTGCTTATGAGTATATTAGATGGGACAAGGAAAAAGCTATAGTGCTTGCATACTATAAGCACTAAATAAATAATAACTATGGTATACGCATGGCTTTTAGTTAGAACTCTTGGTTGTGACAGAAACTCTCTTTATCTAGCTGAAGCATAAAAGCAGATTTTATTATCTGAATCGAGGCATTTGTTTCAGACCCAAGAGGCCGCCAACAAGGTCCAGGAACAAAGGGGGAGAGAAATGTCAGAACTCTCCTCTTGTCCCTCAACTCCACTCGTCTCCATGGGTTTCCTGTCCACACGGTGGGACCAATCAGCCCAGAGATCCCAGGTTTAAGAGACTTCTTAGGGAGAGATTAGGGTCTCAGTCTCAGTTCCGAATTCTCAGGGAGGGCCTCTGATGGGTTCACCTCTTTTTACCCAGACTAAGCAACTGTACATAAAGACTCTTTTGCTGTTATCAGCTCAATGGCGGGAAAGGAGAAAGCAGGCAAACTATTTACATCCCAGTGTCTCCCATGCTTACTTGATTATAGGACATTTTTTTACAGGGACATCTATTAACATTGAACAGAACACACTTGGGAAATGCAGTGTGGGTAACAGAAACCAAGAAGCTGAAGGCGAAGATGAGTGCCAGGAATCAGATTTTCATGTTAGATGGCAGTGACCAGAACTCACTGGAGGTAGCGAGACTGAACACAGGAAGGCTATTAAGAGCCTGCTACAGAAATCCAGACCTGGGAAGGAGCCGCGAGCGAGAATCACTAGCGCAGGAGAACCACCTGAGTTTCCTTTGTGTTTACCGGGCCAAGCAAGGCGGGGAGGGGGGCGGCAATCTGCTGAGCCGGCTCCACCTGCCCATGCAGCAACGACTAGGAGAATGACAGTCCACTTAAAGGGCTCACTCTTCCACCCAAGTTGTGTCTCCACCGTCTTGCTTCGGGGAGAGGGTAAGGGTGAAACCTAAAGTCCTGGATTACTGTCTGGCCCTCGTGGGTGCCAGCACCACGAAAGCGAAGTGCGAGGAGTACACCGCGGTCGGGGGCGCTGATAACCGCACAGGCAGCTGGGGGAGAACAATGAGCTACGGGGCAGGAAGCCGAGGGTAAGCGAGTTCGGAAGACTAGGCCTCACGCGGGAAGACAGAGACTTAAGCCGACTTCGGAAACACCACGCCTGCGCCGCCAGAGCCCGGCGCGCGCTCCCGAGCCCGGCGCGCACTCCCGCCTGACGCCCCAGCCGAGCCTAGAACCGGCAGCTAGCCCGAAAGGTGAGGGCGGGGGAGCACACGCGGGAGGGAAGGCCGAAACGCGCAAGCGCAGAGAGCGTGCGCACGCGCAGAGCTCCCGCCGGCCGGCGCCCGCCCGGAGCGCGGGAGAAGCGTCGGAAGCCACTGAGAGGAGCGGCACCTCGGTGAGTGCTCCCCCTCCCTTATCTCCCGGAGTGCTTTGCGCGCGCCCGGTGGCCGGGGGGGAGGGGAGGGGAGGGGAGGCGGCGGTGGCAGCCATGTTGTTGTGAGTCTCTGTGTCTCACTCACCCTCGGTACTTCGGTGGTTCGGAGGAGGAGGAGGGGGAGGAGAAGGAGGAGGTGGGGTGGGGGGGAGGGAGGTAGGTGGAGAAAGAAGATATTGCCACCACCGAAGGCGGAGGAGGGGAGGACGGCCAAGAGCGACGCCGCCGTGTGCCCAACGGTCGGTGTCCCCGGCTGAGGCAGCGCGGCCGCAGCAGCCCCGTAAGTCAGTCGCGCTTGCACCCTCTCCCCGTGCTCTGGCGCCGCGGGGCTGGCTCCCCGGGCTTTGTGTGGAGGCCTCGGCGGGGGCCGCCTGCCGGAGGGAGGGTGGACGGGGCCTGCGGGCTGCCCGGGAGGGCTGCGGCCTTGGGCCCGCTCGCACAATGCCTGGGGAGGGGTGCCGGAAGGGGGTGTGGGCCCGGCGGGGGGTGCTCTCGGCTTTCCCGCTTCCTTTCCTCCCCACGCCTCAGCCTCGCGGCGCTGGGTGGCCCACCCGGCTCTTCCTTGGTTTCGGCGCGCTCGGGGTTAGAGACCGAGCTGTCCGCCCGCTCGCCCAACCCTGGGGCCGGGAATGGGGGGAGAGGCCGGGTGGATCCCGAGAAGCGTGCGAGTTGGAAGTGGGCGAAGAGGAAGGCGTGGGCTTATGAAAACAAGTGTGGGAATTCTCGAGGGCCCGAGCGTGTGCAGGAAAAGCTTCCGGTAGACAGGTGTGGGTTTGAAAGAAAAGGCGACTTGGGTTCGGTGTGTTAGGAATGTTGTGTTTTTGTTATCGGAACAGATTTCGATACTTGGGGAAATGTGTAAATTAAAACCAAAGAAGAGATTAGGGGCTTCAAACATTTTAGCAGTCGTTTTGTATCTGAACTGGGCCAAATTTGGGGACGATAAATAGTTAAAAGTTGTATGCCCAAACACGCGTGTAAAAGTTACTGTTACTTCTGAGAACATAGCTAGGGAAAACCGATTTTTCTTAGCTTTTCATTATAACACATATTTAAACATTTGGGTAGGATGGGAATTGCGGACGTATTAGGTGTAATAAGACAATCGTGTTAAAATCTGGACTTTAGTACTTCGTGAGATTTTAACCTAAGAAAACTGGTGACAAATTTTTTGGGGTGAAGGTTTTTGAGGAAAGCTTTATTAGAAAAAGTCTTTTAAATGCCTGAGAGAAATGTAATGCTTGTAAAGGTATTGTATACCAAGAAAATTTTAATAAAGGGTGTTAACAAAGGATTTTAAAAGCTTGTTTACTGCTTGGATTCGTGTTTAATAGGTGACTCTTCACCATGTGACCTGGAGCATTGGAGGATGATTTAAGGATTTCTGGCTAGGAATCCTTTTAAAAACACAAAGATAAATAGCTTTAATTGGATACGTTTCTTTTCTTAGTTTTTTAATATCCTGCTTTTAAAAAATGATTTGCTTTATCTGCACAGTCCTAAATAGTTGCTGGCATTTCCCTTGTTATAAGAATGTCTTTAGAAGTCCAATTTTTGGTGAAATTGAGTTATTTTAGAATTGTCTTTCGGTGTCCTTGAGGGCGGTTTTTGTATGAAGTAAGTCGTATTTTTTAAAAAATTAAAGTTTTTTTTAAAAAACTTAAAAAAAAAATTAACCAGAATCCTGGTTCTTAAGCTTTCTTTTTTTTTTTTTTTAACATCTTTATTGGAGTATAATTGCTTTACAATGGTGTGTTAGTTTCTGCTTTATAACAAAGTGAATCAGCTATACATATACATATATCCCCATATCTCTTCCCTCTTGCGTCTCCCTCCCACCCTCCCTATCCCACCCCTCTAGGTGGTCACAAAGCACCGAGCTGATCTCCCTGTGCTATGCGGCTGCTTCCCACTAACTAGCTGTTTCACATTTGGTAGTGTATATATGTCCATGCCACTCTCTCACTTCTAAAGTTCAGTTTTTTGTAAAGTTCATTTTTGTTATTTGCACAGGCCTCTTATCTTCGAGTTAGATTTGCGATTAACAAGCCTAAACATCTTCAAACAGTTTAAACTTTAATTTTAACACATGGTTTTCTTAATTTGAGTCTGAAGTTCTTTGATGTTTTGATATTAGTAAGATTTCAGGTTTTTTAAAAGTAAGTTAATTACTGCCGTATTAAAGTTGGTCTTACAAGGTTGTCACTTTAAATAGGCCAGTTTTTCTTAGGCATTACAAGTATATAAACCAAATAATGCAGTCTTAACACAGATACGAATATGAGGATTTTGTTTCTCTTAAACCTTCCATACTTGTCTATAAACGTTTCTGGTGTTGAAAGATAATTTATTTTCTTGTGCAGGTACTTATTATCCTATTTACAGAAGTAATTATTAGAGATTTGGGCCAGGTGTGACATCCAAAGCCAATCTTCTCAGTGACCAGACGGTCCCCTTTTTATAGATACTGATAGGATCTTCATAATTTTAAGTGGAGGTTGGTTCTGTCTCCTGGACTCAAGTTCTCTGTAGTTTCTAATTTAACAACCTTTGAATTCGTTGGGTTTCTAAGATAGGAAAATATTCTGTATTTTCTCATGTTTTTAAGACTTGTGGATACATATTTTAAACATCTGAATGTTTGTACCACATATGGCTTCGTCTAGCTTACATTCACAGTTTAAGGCCATTTTTACTGACAGGTGTGATTAAGATAATAATTGTACTTATAATAGTGTAAATTGGTTTGTGACATATTAGAGAGTTTTTTGCTGTTCTTAAGAAAGCATAAAAATAGTCTGACTTGCTCCTATTGTCCCACCTTCTCACTCTTCCCTTTGATGAGTTTGTAAGAAGGAACTGATCAAGTACGGCTCAGCCCCTTTCCTCTTTCTCTTTGGGAGCTTGCCCCCTGCAGAAAGCACTTTGCTTTTTCTGGAGGCCACCAGGGATAGACTCTGTCCCTTTCTGGAGGAGGACCATGGTTGTCCGGTGCTACCTGTGACTGGGTTAGGATAATTATGGGGTGTGGTGTTAGGAAGCCCTGTTGGTCTAGGTTTAGATTATGCTTTCCAGTGTAGCTTTTCAGTAATAAGGGAGCTATTTGGATTACCATCAGCCTAATTCCTAATGTCTCTCACTCCTGAATTCTGATGTGGTGGGAAAAAGGTTTCTTCAAGCCCTATCATTTAGAAGCTAACGTTTAAATAGTGATTTTTATATTTAGCAATATAGATAGAAGACATTTTTTAAAGTTGCTTTTGCAGTGGAAAAGTGAATTTACAGAGAAATATTATTTTCATGCTTTTCCAGTGAAACATTGTATAGAATTATTGCATGGGTAGGTAGGTGCATGGCGTATGCTTTCTCTTCTCAGATTTTCATGTAGCAGTATGCTTAGAGACATAAGCTTAATAATATTTTTTCCCTAGTGACTTTTCCTTTCAGTAACTCAAAAGATCCTACTTATTTATAAATGAGAAATTAAAGCTTGCCTAATTGAACACAAGTGTCAGCTTCCAAAGTGTCTTTTTTTTTTTGGCCATGCCGCGAGGCTTGCGGGGTCTTAGTTCCCCAACCAGGGATTGAATCCCGGCCCACGGCAGTGAAAGCGCTCAGTCCTAACCACTGGACTGCCAGGGAATTCCCACAGAGGGTCATTTTAATTCTTATTGAAATTGCAGAAGGTTTTGTTTCATTGACTTTTTAAATTTATTTTATTTTATCTTATTTATTTATTTTTGGCTGCATTGGGTCTTCGTTGCTGCGCACAGGCTTTCTCTAGTTGCGGCGGGGGGGGGCTACTCTTCGTTGTGGTGCGCATACTTCTCATTGCAGTGGCTTCTCGTTGCGGAGCACGGGCTCTAGGCACGTAGTTGTGGCACACGGGCTTTAGAGCACAGGCTCAGTAATTGTGGCGCAGGGCCTTAGTTGCTCCACGGCATGTGGGATCTTCCCAGACCAGCGATCGAACCTGTGTCCCCTGCATTGGCGGGAGGATTCTTAACCACTGCGCCACCAGGGAAGTCCCTCATTTTTCTTAAAATGAAAAGTTGTATTTGGCCCTTGCCTGACTCATTTTTCTAAAGTGCATTAAAGAATTAAAAAGGGATAAGAACCTGCTGTATAAAAAAATAAATAAAATTCAAAAAAAGAAGTTAAAAGGGATGGTTATTTAAGCATGTTGGCAAAAAGATAGTTTCTTTAGTATATACCACCTCTGCAAATATAGCTTTTGTAATCCCATCCATTTTCAGTTTACATATCACAGATTTTCACTTCTTATTCTCTTACTATTCTCTTATGGAGCGAGAAAAGATTTTAGAGTACTAGAAAACATCTAGATTGTGTACACCTTATCTATATATTCCAGAATTTCACTGTAGCTACCAAATACAAAAAGGGGGAAGAAGTGTGAAGGGAGAAGGGGTAGTTAGGGTGTCAGAATACTTTGACTGCAAACGGGACAGCAAAAGAAGGCAGTCATTTTCACCTGCCTAGGGCGATATGTATATTTGGACCATAAAAATCTCCAAAAATCTGCTTCCTGGAAGGGATTTGGTGAAATTGACTGTAAAGTGACATTATAAAACCACCTATTTGATACCTGTCTAGGAAAATAAAACCGCCAGAGTACATAGAAAATAGTATGGGGAGGGGGTTAACTTTTTTCTTTTTTCCTTTAGTCCCCCAGAAAAAAAGTGTGTAGAGAGACTAGTTTTAGAGAAATCTTTGTGGTTTCAGTTTTACTGGACATTTTATGTCAAGAGTAGCAAGTTCTAGATCTCAAGGTGGTAATCTCTGATTTTAGGCACTGTTTCTGAAAGAGATCAGCAGCAGATAGTCTTCACTAATGTATAAGATGGTTTTATTCATTCTGAGGTTAAAAAAAGGTAAATAAATGGCGGAGGCAGGCTGACTCTAAGTCCAGGTCTTTGCTAAGCAGTCAAATGAGGCAAATTGTTGGTAGAGAAAAATATGGACTATGGTATGACTTTGTTACATACCAACAAAGAATTGTATACAGGAAGGAGCTACTTGTGTCTTCCATTTTGGTGACCAGGCCATTTATTTAACATCTATGTAGTATTAGCACTTTTAGCATGATTTAATGCAAAAGGTTATACTTTCTGTGGCAAAACCTGAGTCATTTGAAACCAATTTAACAAACAATTAAGATATGGAGTTCAGAGAAGGTGATAGCTCCAGGTTTTGCCTACAGATGTTTTCTTGGACCACCTTGCAGTTGAAATATAATTGATTGCTTTTCATCCAAAGGTGCCTTCATTTAGTCTCTAAATTATTTGGCTCCTACACTGGCAAAAATAGGAGTATTCAAGGATCTTGCCAAAGATAAAATTGTTACTAATTTTTATGGTAAGTCTGGTTGAGAAGATACTCATGGAGTATTACTTGAGTTTGTCCCCATTTGTTACTCTGGATATTCTAAGTTGTATCATTTCATCAAGCTAGACTACCAGAAACTTGCATTCATTTTTTGAGGTTTGCAGGCCTATCATGTGCCAGATTGTCCTTAGATGTTTGTGGTACAGTGATCCCTGTTCTTATAGTTTTACTGTAACTATAAGCTTATGTTTACAGTGGAGGGGAAGATGATTAAACTCATGTTTACACAGTGCAGTACACTAAGTGCTGTCACAGTGCAGTACACTAAGTGCCACTGGAGGTGGTGTTGCAAAAGTGCTCTGGACTCAGGTAGACACTGCAGGGGGTCAGGAAAAGCTTTCCAGAAGAGGGGAAGTTAACTATAAAAAGACTTAGAAAAGTTAATTTAGTCAAGAGATGGGTGAAGTAGTAGCATTTAGCCAGAGGGTTTAGTATGTGTAGTGACCCAGATAGGGGAGAATGGCAGAGCTTAAAGTGGAGGTAAGGAGGAGAATTGAAAAGATTTGATTAGAGATACAGGTAGCAGCACACTAGATTAAAGGGCCTTTTTTTTTTTTTTAACGTATTTATTTATTTGGATGCGTTGGGTCTTCGTTGCTGTGCGCCGGCTTTCTCTAGTTGCGGTGAGCGGGGGCTACTCTTCATTGCAATGCGTGGGCTTCTCATTGTCGTGGCTTCTCTTGTTGAGGAGCCCGGGCTCTAGGTGCGAGGGCTTCAGTAGTTGTGGCACGTGGGCTCAGTAGTTGTGGCGCAACGGCTTAGTTGCTTTGCGGCATGTGGGATCTTCCCAGAGCAGGGATCAAACCCGTGTCCCCTGCATTGGCAGGCGGATTCTTAACCACTGCGCCACCAGGGAAATCCAGGGCCTTTTTTAATTTGAATAATTCTGAAGAAGACTTCAGAGATCCAAGATTATATCTTGGGAAGATTCAGACTATATTTTCCAGGAACCCTTAACATAATTACTGTGAATCGCTTTCCCTGGATTGTGTTAGGAGTTAGACACATGACTTTCCTTCAGGGATTGACTCTAAAAAAATGAGATTCTGAAACCTTGCATCTGCAAAGAGAGTTGTTGAGCATATTTTCTATTACAGCTCTGTGTTCTCTATAATACCCCATATAAGAGATTTCTTTTAAAGCTTAGTGTTAGAAATAAGGTTGTCTCCAAGGAATTGGATAATGAAAATTTTTTGTAATGTGCTGTGTCACTCCCCCATCTTTGTGTCTTTCAGAAGTTAAAGTTCTTACTGTTTTTGTTATTTAGTATTTGCTTAGTTACTTTCCTAAGATTAGTTTTTGTTTTGTGTACATTTCCTATGAGTTACTTGGTGTGCCTTCTTCCAAAAATTTTTATTTAAATGAATATAGAGTAAATTTCATTTAGATTATACTCAAGACTATTTCTACCACAGACACTTTTTATGGCATAAACTTAGTACTCCTTGAAACTGATATAGATTTGGTTTCTCTTTTCAGACACTGCAGTCTAGGTGTTTGGTTTTTTGTTGTTTTCTAAGCAACAACTTAGAATTTTTTTTTTAACTTTTATGTCTTTAGGAAATTGGTTTGATCATATCACTTTAAAGTCATTGGGAAACAGATCACCAATTCAAGGCTTGTTCTTGGATATTTGAGGAACTTTTAAAAAAATCACAATTCATATTCATCACCCAAAAGATTTCCTCATATTTGTTTAATTCAAAGATTTGTACCGCTAATATTTTTCTTAGACTGTTTATTATGCCTCTCATGAACTAAACATTTTAAAACCTTTTAACCGTCATAGGTTATGACTTTTCCTAGACAAAAGTTCAAGAAAGTTGAAATAGATAACTCGTTCATTTTTTTCTTGGAAATGACTAGAAATAGCTGCTTCTCAAAATAATCAGCGTTGTGTTAACATGCTTACAGAAAGTTACAATAATACTGGGTTAAAGTTAAGCAGATTTATGTATTTATGCATTCATGCATGCATGTTGCACTGTGCTGCTTGTAGGATCTTAGTTCCTCAACCAGGGATGGAACCCAGGCCCTCAGCAGTGTAAGCGCGGAGTCATAACCACCGGACTGTCAGGAAATTCCCAGTTAAACAGTTTTAATTGTGGGACTTCTCAGAGCCTTTACTATGCTGTTATCACAGAGAATGAATTCCAGAATGACCATGTACTCAGCTTGCAAAAGAACAAGTGGGTGCTGGGGAGCAGCATATCTTAAATGTATTGGACGAGGAACCTCTTATTTTAAAGAACACTGTGCGTTGGTGATTATGGAAATTTTTTGTCTGAAGAAAAAATCTTCTAAAAACTGCACTAAAGTCTGCTGCTTAAAGTGGTTTTTATTTTTTCCAGTTGTCTCAGACCACGAACTCAAATGATTTCCTTTAGTTCTCTGTTACAACCTAATTAACATTTCTTAAGTTATTTCTCCTTGGTGCCATACTGATTCTATTGATACTGTGTAACAATTGAAAATTACTAGGTAGCCATTCAGACAAGTCTTCCGTTGGGCATTCAGCCTAGTACTAAAATGAACTGAAAATAGCACAAGATTGCTTGTACTCTGTTGACTGTGGTAAAGCTTCTAAATTATAATGTGTTTAAACTGTATTAATATAGGACCTTTTAAAAAAATACTTTAATTTGCTAACGTCAACGAGCCTTACAACACAGAAATACAAAAAGATAAAGCCAACAGTACCCCCTCTCCTACCAAAGTTAGGTGTTTACTTTTTTCATACTCCACACAAACATATACATTGCCCCTCTTTTGTTAAACAAAACTGGGATCAGGTTACACACCTTAGGCAACTTGGTGTTTTTATTTAATATCATGGATATTTTATTGTATTAGTACATATAACTTTAATAACTTGTAATACTTAGTGTATGGCTTTTTATTTTGCTAACCCATTTTTGTCGAGTTTAGGTTGTTCATCTTCTGTTTTTGAACCACTGCAAGCAGTGCTGCAGCAAATACCTTTATTCAGTCCATCCTTTTATGTTGTTGCTGTTGTTTATGTAAGTTAAATTACCAGAAGAGAAATTACTGTGTCAAAGGGTTATATATTGAGTCTTAAACAGAAAAAAATATGTTCAGTCATTATGCTGAGTTAATATTCTAGAAAGGACTTATATTTCAATTTCACATATTATCTAATTTAGTTTTCACAATAACCTTATGAGGAAGCATCGTTATCCTCATTTGTAAATGCGGAAACAGAACCAGAGAGTTCAAGTGGTCTGAGTTCATTCAGCTAGTTAGAGGCAAACATGGTACCATATTCTAGATCTTTTGGTTCTGGTTTCTGTTTCTGTTACACCACGATGAATGACACAAAATTTTTTAATTGGAAAACCATTAGGGTGCTTGTGAATATATCCCTTAGCTGTAGGTGGTATGGTGTATGTAAGACTTTCAGTTCTATCTGCACAGGGAAGCATTGCCTGGAGAGCTTAAAAATACTAATAAAAATTTGTGCTTTTCTCCCTGCCCACACTAATTCAGATAAGTCTTAGATAGGTGGGGTCTGAGTGTTAGTAGTTTTCAAACCTTCTGTCTAGATTCTAATGCACTGTGAGGATTTGAGAACCAGTGACCTTAAAATTGAGGTGCTAATGTCCCTGAGGAGTACATGAAGTGTTTCCAAAATGGTAGTAGCACGTTTAGTTTCCTGAGGATCAATTTACAGATCCTCACTATGTGTACTGAGAAAGGCACATCTTTGATCCATCCCAGATTTTAATGTGGTGTATTTTACCCCGGATAATTAAACCTTCAGGGCACCAGACTTGGAGTTAGCTTCCTGTAGTGATTAATCTTATGTATTCACATTGCTGTTAGGAATGAAATATAGCCTAGAACTGGAGTATTTTGGCTTCCATTGGGATTTTCTGAATTCGGGTCAGTGATAGTCTTGAGTGGTAGGGAATAATGGCAAATTGTTTTTAAACCAGTTCACCTCTTCTTTCCTAACTTTTTGTCAAAGAATACTTACAAAGAACAATACTATGAAATACTTTGAAAGCTAGAAATACGTAAATCATGTTTATTATAGCATACTATCAAATATATTGTGTTTAAATTATGATTTGGTTGGCTCCATTTTTTTTTTAACACTTTGCAGAAATATATCAAAGAGTAGGGTAGAACTAACTTAGATTTAAAAAACTAAGTGCTGACCACAAGTGTAATTCCTTTAAATCAGGTGATGATAGAATATTTAGATCTACAAATTGGATTTTGATTTTTTTTAAACTCAAAGTCTCATGAAAGTGTGGCTAGAGATAGTTACTATAGTAGGTATTGGGTATATGTGTAAATTCCTTTATATCATCTTAAAAACCCTTAGAAGTTTACAGATAAGGGGCGGGATTGAACCTGGGCCCATGGCAGTGAAAGCACTGAGTCCTAACCACTGGACCGCCAAGGAATTCAAGAGAATATTTTTAAGTGATGCTTAATTTATTGAAGATATTTTTCTGTTGTTTGTTGATAAGTCATGATACCTCTCTTATGTATAGGTGTATGTATATTTGAGTTCTACCATATAACTTGATTTCCAAGTTAACCTGTTTAGTGATTTTTAACATGTATATATTTTAAATATTTTAAAAATATAAGTAACAAATGGCAAATATTCAGAGTATAGAAATATAAAATGTAAAATAAAAATCATGCATACCCTTTTCCTGATGTGACCACTGTTAACGGTTGTGTCACTCTTTCTGATTGTTTTCTGTTTTTACAAAAGTGGAATGATAGAAACACTGTTTTCACCTTGCCTTTTCACTTAGTATCCTAGAATTTTTTCCATGTATGCATAAATATATCCATTTCATGCTTTTTAATGGGTGTATAGTTGATAATATTATCATTTTCCCTCTCTCCCTATTACAGTATTTAGTATCCTTCTTTTGGTCTCCTTCCTCATGACTGTTAATATTTCACAGAACACTGGCATAACCAGAAAGTGCAAAATTGTGGTACATGTTTTTTCTGTCATAATTCTGATTGAGAGAAGTTTTAAAGTCTAATGGATAAGATGATATTAATACATTGAAAAATACAAATTAAATGCCATGAGAATTTAGAAGAAGATGACTTGGGGGAGGTTTTAATGGAGAAAGTGGCATTTGAGCCAAACTTTAAGGGATCTGTAGGATCTGCACATGAAGAGATAAATGGCAAAGAGCTGTCCAGAGGACTGGAATAGTTTAGCAAAAGGAAGGTTGGGGAACAGAGTGATGGTTTATGCTTGGTTGGTATGGTAAAGAGCATGGAGCTTTTGAAGTCTTGATGGTGTTGAATCCTTTGCCATTTTAGTAGCTTTGTCTATTAGGGTAGGGAAATTGACCACAATTTCCTTATTTGTAAAGTAGGAATACAATACCTACTTTGCTGGATTGTAATGAGAATTAAATATAATGTGTCTAGTGTCATCTCTGGCGTAAAATCAAGTGCTCAGTACATTCTCTTGTTCGCTTTGGGGGATGGTGTCTGATAGAAATTAGTGCAAAGAGGTTTATGCTCATTTGGAAATCAGTTTTGTTTTTTGTTTTAATTTCATATACTAGTCAAAAATATGGTTGAAATAATAAGTGATGTTAGGTTTAAACAACAGCTTGGACTGTAAGTCAGTTAACTTTCTGGAGAGTAACCCCCTGTACAAGCTGCAGTTTATAAATGTTTTGTTTAAAAGTGTGTGTGTGTGTGTGTGTGTGTGTGTGTGTGTGTGTGTGTGTGTGGTGGGGGGGGTGTCCAAATTGTACCTGTCCTTCAGGGCCCAGCTTAAATACCACCTGCTTCACATGGCTGCTTGTCGTATTGTTATTTTGTTAAACTTATTATGGAAATTTTCAAGCACAAGTAGAATAGTACAGTACACCCTTGGAGATCTATCATCCATATTCAATGTTGTGTGAAATCTTTATACCCATATTTTACTTTTTTGAATATTTCAAAACAAATCCCAGACAGTAGCCAGTTTAAGCATAAATTCTCTTACTGATGAGAACTTATTAAAAGATGCAATCTTCTTGCTATTATCACAGCTAACAAAATTCCTTAATATCATCTAATACCCATTCTATATCTAGATTTCCCTGATTTTCTCAAAAGTTTTTTTTATAGTTGGTTTGTTAGAATCAGGATTCAAGCAAGGTTTATACAATGTATTTGACTTTTAAGTCTTTTAGTGTATATAATAGTCCTCCCTCTCCTTCTCTTTTAAAATTTCATTGATAGTGAAATGAGGTGAATTTTTTCTTTTTTCCGTATTCTAGATGGGGCGATTGCTTCCTTGTGTTATCTATTGGCTTTGCTCTCTCTCTCTCTCTCTCATATTTCTGATAAATCAGTATTTAGATCTAGCAGCTTTATTATTAGATTGATGTTTACTGGGGTGGGTTTTTTTAGGCAGTAATTCTTCATTGGTGGTACTGTTTTGTATTACATTATGTCATGAGGCATATAATGTCTGCTTGTTCCACTTTTAGGGTGATGGCATATTAAATTACATATAAGAGCATTAATTTAGAAATACTGCTTTTGGGGGACTCACTTCATAATATATCTTGGACATTTCACATGTATCTTGGACTCATTAGAGCCACTTTGCGTTAAATAATAATTAAATAATAATTATCTTCATTTCCATCTAAGTTATTTGACCTACTTCTCTCCGGTGATATGTAAAAGCATGAAAAACTAGAATTGATTGAGGTTGTTTTAGTGTGTAGATCTTCTCTAAACAGTATTTTGTTTTTCAAAGGAAAAAATGAATTTCCATAAGCAGTATTTTATTTCTTAAACTCAACCAATTGAGAGACTGCCTTGTAATATAAGAGACTTTGTAAGGACTCAAATACATGGTGATTCACCTTTGAGAGAATTCTAAGGGAAAAAAAAATGCCTTGTCTTATATTTGCATTAAGTATATATTTACCCTATTTAGTCTCCTTGAGAAATATGATATATGAGATTGATCCTCAAAGAGCTAAAGTATTCTTGCACATAAATAATTTGGTAAACTTTTATTTAATGTCTTAATGCCGGTGCTGAAACAATCTTAATTTCTGATCTTAGTTAGAAGATTTGAGCTAGGGTCTTTGAAGATTTCTAGTTTCTGGGAGTCTGTATATTGATAACACATTTTTTTGCCAAGTTTTATTCAAAATGTAAAATTTGACTTTTCCTTCATATAGTCAAGTCAGTTACACAGTACTGTTCTTAATGCTGGTAAAACAAGTATGTAATTCCCCCGTGAAGTACATGGACAAATGAGTAGCAAATATCAAAAAAATATTTATGGCTCCTGGCTTAGCTACCACCTGAGTGACTTGTCCAACACCACTAGAAAAGTGTGTGATTCAATTTGTACCCCCAGATAAATAGCAGATTACTAGGTGTTGATGGTGGTTCCTAGAGACTTCTAATATTAAGTCTGTGAAGGCTAATAGTCTACCAGAAATACTTAAACCTGGATTTACGTCTACCTTTGTCATATGGATAAGAAAAGGCATTGCTAAACAAATGAATTTTGTTGGAAAATTTGTGTAAGTGATTTACTATGCTGAAGAGACTAAGGTATTTGTAAGGACTTTAGTACCTGTTTTCAGTGGATACCACTAATGCTCAATGATTATGTTCATTAAAAACAGTCCAAGGAGTATGACTACTAAGAATATGTTATAAGCAGCTTAAGTTACTCTTTGTGTGTATTGACTTATGTGAATCAATTAAGTTTTCATGTAATTTTAAAAAATTTATTTATTTATTAGGGTGCGCCAGGTCTTTGTTGCTGCATGTGGGATCTTTTAGTTGGGACATGCAGGCTTCTTAGTTACAGCATGCAGACTCTTCAGTTGTGGCACGCTTGAGGGATCTAGTTCCCAGACCAGGGATTGAACCCAGGCCCCCTGCATTGGGAGCACGGAGTCTTATCCAGTGGACCAGCAGGGAAGTCCCAGTTTTCATGTAATTTTGTTGTTTTTGTAATGGATGCATGAGGTAGCAGCAGCCTCTAGGTATTAGAGGACTAGTTTGGAGAAGTAGTGCCAATGGGAAGTTGTACTTGTTTTATGTTTGGTAAATGTTTTCAGTTGTACAAAAAGTCTGAGGAAAAGTCTTGTTTATGTCTCTATTAAAATGAGCATTGTGTATTCATATATATGAAGGCATTTATAAACAGTCTCTATCCAGATATTAGATGATTTCATGATCTGAATTTACATTTCATAAAATATAGAATGATTTTTTTCATTCAGTATATATTGAGCATTTTGGTGGCTAAGACACAGTTCCTAGCCCCTTTAACTCCAGAGTTTAATTACTACTATGGCTTTAAAATAGAACTAATTATAAAACTATGAAAATGTAATTGGTCATATATGCTGGTGCTTTAATACCATTTATTGTAGCTTTAAATGGTTTTTGCCCCCTAACCTTTTTTTTTTTTTTTGGCCATACGCAGGCCTCTCACTGTTGTGGCCTCTCCCCTTGAGGAGCACAGGCTCCGGATGCGCAGGCTCAGCGGCCATGGCTCACGGGCCCAGCCGCTCCGTGGCATGTGGGATCTTCCCAGACTGGGGCACGAACCCGTGTCCCCTGCATCGGCAGGCGGACTCTCAACCACTGCGCCACCAGGGAAGCCCCCCCAGCCTATTTTTTATGGTAGGCATATGGTAAGGAATTGGATCAGGTGTTACCTAAGAAAATAATGCATATTCTTGGTTCATTACACCAACTATTTGTAAACCTTTTGGCGTATGCATTAGTAAATATGAAAACCCACAAAACGTAACCAAGTTGTTATTTGAAGTACTTTATCTGTTTTTCTCACATAATTAGTAATAATGTTGTCTACAGAAAAATTAGCTAGTACTGTTAAATTTTAGAACTTAATAAGACACCCTTCTTTTGCTAGGAAACATCATAACCTCAAAAACTGTTAACTTTTTAATTTAAATTTACCTCAAGATTACACATTGTCGGGCTTCCCTGGTGGCGCAGTGGTCGAGAGTCCGCCTGCTGATGCAGGGGACGTGGGTTCTTGCCCCGATCCCGGAGGATCCCACATGCCGCAGAGCGGCTGGGCCCGTGAGCCATGGCCGCTGACAGCACCTGTGCATCCGGAGCCTGTGCTCCGCAACGGGAGAGGCCACAACAGTAAGAGGCCCACGTACCTAAAAAAAAAAAAAGATTACACATTGTCTTGTCCATAGAAAAGTTTCTATTATGTATTTTCTGTATTAGCAAATTCTAATTGTTTAAGGAAATAATATTGGAAAACTTCATGGCTTAATAATGCAGGCCAAAAAAAAAACAAAACAATGAAGACAGACTTTACACCCCCAAGCAGTATAGTGTGTACTGTAATTCTGGGATACATTTTCTTCAAGGGAACTAGTCAGGTCAGTATTATATAACTGATAGCTAGATACTCCATTGCTTGTTGAAAGAAGAGATTGTTCTCTTTCTCCCTTAGGTCTAACCACGCAGGGGAGAGTTGTTAAATTATGTCCAGATTCTTTTCCCTTGCCATCAGGTGACACCAGCGCAGAAATTTTAAGAGTCCTTACTGGCATATGTGTGACCCCCACCCCTGCAGTTTCATTATGGTTAATATGAAGGTCATTGCAGAAGAATCGAAAGTGTTTATTTTCTTTGTATCTCATTGTTTTGCCCACTTTCTCCTCCATTTGCGTTCTCATAGTTGAAATAAATGGTAACACCTTAAACTAAAAAGCTGAGCTTGAGGCTTGCTTTGTGAGTTTTGTATTTTTTTTTTTTTTTTTTCCAGTACGCGGGCCTCTCACTGTTGTGGCCTCTCCCGTTGCGGAGCACAGGCTCCGGGCGCAGGCTCAGCGGCCATGGCTCACGGGCCCAGCCGCTCCGCACTATGTGGGATCTTCCCGGACCGGGGCACGAACCCGTGTCCCCTGCATCGGCAGGCGGACTCTCAACCACTGTGCCACCAGGGAAGCTCCTGTCTTGTTTTTAAAGTCTTTTCCCCATAACCCACCCTGGTCATTGAAAGAGAATAATAAAATAACCTCCATTAAACATAATCTGAAATTCCCATTCATTATTAAAATAAAAAATGTACACGGTGAGAGTATAAATGAAAAGGTTGAAAGCAAAACCCTGATGCTTAACTTTGGGTCTGCTCGAGTTTGAGAGTGAATTATCTGCATTTGATGTTTTGTGGAACAGTCGAGAGTAAATGCACTAGAGCAGAGGTCAGCAAACTTTGGCCTATAGGCCAGATCTGGCCCACGACCTGTTTTTGTTTGAACTGCTCTCTAGAATTGACTTTTAGAATTTTTAATGGTTGGGGGAAAAAATCAAAAGAAAAATAATATTTTGTGACACATGAAAAATTATGGAATTCAGACTTCACTGTTCATAAATAAAGTTTTATTAGGACACATTCGTACTCATTCATTTTCTTATTGTCTATGGCTGCTTTTGTGCTACAGATGCATAGTTGAGAAGTTGAGGGACCATATGGCCTGTAAAACCTAAAATGTATACTGTCCGGCTCTTTACAGAAAAAGTTTGTTGACCCCTGCACTAGAGCATGATTCACCACAAAAGTATGTGGATCCATATAGCTAAGAGACCTCTCGCATTTATCCAGAGTTTCTTTAACTTATTACCTTATCTGTTTGGACCATGGATGAAAATGTAGAAGTAAGCAAAGAAGGGGCTTTGGTAAAGCTCTGATGCTTTTACTTACTCTTGAGAAGATATCTTTTTTTTTTTTTTCAGTTTCTCGAATTTATCGTTCTGTCCCTCTCTTTGTCTCTCTTTGTACCAATACCATATTATTTTGATCTCTTTAGTTTTATCATAATTTCAATTCATGTTATACAGTCATCTTTTAAAACATCAACTTTATCGAGGTCTAATTTACATACACTAAAAAGTATATGGCTCACCAATACCAATCAATCTATACACTAATGTAACAACCCCAGAATTAATATACAGAAGTACTTCTTTTCAGGTAATCCTCTCTCTTCTTCCCAACCCCAAGTAACCACTGATTTGCTTTTTGATGCTACTGATTCATTTTGGAATCACACAGTATGCATTCTTTTGTGTGAAGCTTTTTATTCCACATTTGAAGATTCATCCCTGTTGTGGCACTGTTCGCTCCTTTTTATCAATGAGCAGTACACCATTGTATGGCATAACTGTGTTTATCCAGTCATCTGTTTAGAGGCGTTTCCGTCATTTCCATTATAAAGATGCTCTGAATAGGTACAGGACTTTATGTGGGCATAGTCTTCATTTCTCTTAGGTAAATAAATACCTTGGATGCGCATAGCTTGATCACATGGTAAGTGCATGTTTAACTAAATAAGACACTGCCACCTGAGAAGATTTCTTAAGTCTACTCCTTTTTTCCTAATAAATTCTCCTTTCTTTCATTCATAGATTGTACAGATTTATTGTAATAAAATAAAAAATATATTTTTAATATTTTTAATAGCTACACGATACTTTATAGATGTGTTATATCACTTAACTATTGTGAGACAGTTATGCAGCTTATAATTTCAGAATCTGCAAGCAACACTGCTACAAACATCTTTCTGCATAAAACTTCTTTGTATTTAGGTTTTCTTTTTAGGATTGATTTTCAAAGTTGGGGAGACGGGCTCAAGATACACGAACCTGTATATATGATGCCAAATTGCTTTCCTAAGAAAGGATTGTAACTTTAGAATGTGTTTTTGTGTTTGTTGGAGGTAGTTTCCTTCTTAGAGCTTGTTTACTCTTACAAGTCTACCACACTCATCTGAGGCTACAGATTACTACAAATTAAAAGCAACCTAATTAGAAAGGTCAGAAGGGATACTGTATGTTCAAGTCAAGTGATATTTAACCTGACAACAAGGCAGGAGGCTGAAACACTAACAGAAGCATACAAGAAACACAAAACATTAAGCACCCCAAGAGTCTCAGGAAGTATCAGTTCTTTCTCGAGTAGTATGTAATAATGGTCTTAATAATAACTAGTTATTTGTTGAGCACTTTTTATTAATTGCTCACAAAACACTTTTGGATACATTATCTAGTTTGATCTTCACAACAGATAAGTAAGATTTAGAGGTTAGACAACGGGCAAAAGTTAAAACTCGAACTCTTATATTCTGAATCAAAATCACATACTATTTGTACTCTACCACATTATCTTAAATATAAAATTTGTCCATTATTCTTTCTTCAGGATTGCAGAATAATGAATCAATTTTAGAACTATTTCCATCCTAAATAATAAGAATCTTATGTTTTTGGCCCTAGTGGAATAATTATCTTAATAAGGACAGTCTGTCCTCAGAGGATACAGGTAAATAAGATGTCACATGGGAGATTTTTTTTTTAATGACTGTAATTGGTGTGATCTTTGTATGTTGAGCCCAGATTTCAGGGCTTAATATCATTTAGTGTGTGTTCATAAATTGAATTATGAACTCAGAATTATATGGCTGCATTGTCAAGTTGGTAGGATTTAAATTTGAAGCATTCTTAAGAAATTAGAACACCTCTTTAGGTGATTGAAAATATCAATACGTGATTCCTGATAACATGTCAGCAGTATCTCAAAGATTTCAAATGATTGGCCATTAGGTTTGGGAAACAGTTGATGCTTGGAAGAAGTTGAGGCTGTAATGGGATGGGAAATCTAGAATACAAGGTCTATAAAATGTAACGTTTAAAGAAAGTGAAATCACAAATGTAAATTGTCTTAAGAAAAAGAATATAAAGGACATTGAGTCTAGGGCAATATGGAGACCCTAGGAAGTATTTAAATAGAAAAATAAAATGGACGCTGCCCAAATTTAGGAAATTTTAAAGAAACAAGGGAAATCAAAGATGGTTTGAGCAGACCATACTAGACATGAGAATGAATTGTGTCATGTGAGGTGTAGAACTTTGATTGCGTGACTGAGAAGTGTAGGACACATTTGGACTAAGATTCTTTTACTTATCAGATAATTGGGGGCCCCTCCAAACTATATATGTATTTAAGGATGTACAGTTGTTCCTCGGTATCTGCAGGGTATTGGTTCCAGGTGCCTCCCCAGCCCAATACCAAAATCTGAGGATGTTCACCATCCTTGTATAAAATGGTGTAGCATTTGCATATAACCTGTGTGCATACTAGGGTATACTTTAAATTATTTCTAGATTACTTATAATACCTAATACAATGTAAATGCCTTGTAAATAGTTGTAAATACAATGTCAGTGCTATGTATTGATAAATAATTGCCAGCCCTCAGGGAATTTAATTCCCTACTTTTTGGAACTTGCTGGAATTTTTTTTTTTTAATACTTTTAATCCCTGATTGGTAAAACCTGCAGATGTGGAACTCATGGATATAGAGGGCCAACTGTATAATGTTGTGTGATAAAAGAGTATTTTGATCTCAAACTGGGTTTTGCTTTAAATCACTAGGTGTCATGATGGTATGGCTAGAGATATTTTTTGTAGTAGGTATTGGTTGTACATGTAAATTGGTTCATCTACATATGTTATCAAACCCATAATGAAATTTTTGCTTTACATGGGCATATGTGTTTTGAAGAAATTGAGAGGAAAAACTAGTCCTTTGTACTTATGTACATACTTAGCATTTCTGGTGCTCTTAATTCCTTCCTGATTTGAGTTTCCATCTGGTACCCTTTCCCTTTAGCCTAAGAATTTTTTTAAGGGATTTTCTGAGGTGGAAGTCTGTTTAACAAATTTTATTTTCTTTTTATCTAAAAATGTCTTTTAGCCTTTATTCTTTTTTTTGGGGGGGTGGGGTATGCGGGCCTCTCACTGCTGTGGCCTCTCTCTCATTGCGGAGCACAGGCTCCGAGGCCATGGCTCACGGGCCCAGCCGCTCCGCGGCACGCGGGATCTTCCCGGACCGGGGCACGAACCCACGTCCCCTGCATCGGCAGGCGGACTCTCAACCACTGCGCCACCAGGGAAGCCCTAGCCTTTATTCTTGAAGGAGATTTCCATCAGATAAAAATTCTAGGTTAGCATTTTTCTTCTTTCAGCCTTCGAAAGTCTGTCCTTTTTATTCTGGTCCCCATTGTTTCTAGTGCGAAGTCAGTGGTCACTCATCATTTTTCCCCTTTTTGTAATGTTTTTCCTCTTGCTGCTTTCAGGATTTCTCTTTGATTTTCAGCACTTTTATGATGTGCGTGGATGTGGGGTCTCGTTTTTGTTTTTCCTGTTTATCTTTCCTGGGGTTCACTGAGCATCTTTTTTTTTTTTTTTTTTGGCGGTATGCGGGCCTCTCACTGTTGCGGCCTCGCACAAGCTCCGGACGTGCAGGCCCAGCAGCCACGGCTCACGGGCCTAGCCGCTCCGCGGCATGTGGGATCTTCCCAGACCGGGGCACGAACCCGCGTCCCCTGCATTGGCAGGCAGACTCTCAACCACTGCGCCACCAGGGAAGCCCCTCACTGAGCATCTTGAATCCGTAAATTTTGCTTTCATCAAGTTTAGAGGAATTTCTGGCCCTTGTTTTTATTAATTGATTGCGGCGTTGGGTCTTCGTTGCTGCGCGCTGGCTTTCTCTAGTTGCAGCAAGCGGGGGCTACTCTTTGTTGTGGTGGCAGGCTTCTCATTGCGGTGGCTTCTCTCGTTGCGGAGCACAGGCTCTAGGCACACGGGCTTCGGTAATTGTGGCTCGCAGACTCTAGAGCACAGGCTAAGGAGCTGTGGCGCATGGGCTTAGTTGCTCCGCTGCATTTGGGATCTTCCCGGACCAGGGATCGAACCCTTGTCTCCTGCATTGGCAGGCAGATTCCCAACCACTGCACCACCATGGAAGTCCTGTGTTATTTGTAGATTTTTTTGATGACAGCCATTCTGATAGTTGTGAGGTGATATCTCTGTTGTTTTGATTTGCATTTTTCTAATAATTAGTGATGTTGAGCATCTTTTCATGTGCCTGTTAGACATTTGTGTTTCTTCTCTGGAAAAATGTCTGTTCCGGTCTTCTGCCCATTTTTTGATTGGGGTGTGTGTTTTTTTTTTGGCTGGGGGTGCATTTTTTTTTTTTTAATTGAGTTGTATCGGCTGTTTATTTTGGATATTAACTCCTTGTCAGTCATATCATTTGCAATTACTTTCTCCCATTCTGTTGGTTGTCTTTTCAGTTTATTGATGATTTCTTTTGCTATGCAAAAGCTTTTAAGTTTAATTAGGTCCCATTTGTTTATTTTTGCTTTTACTTTGTCTCAGGAGACAGATCCAAAAAATATTGCTGTGATTTATGTCAGAAGTGTTCTGCCTCTGTTCTCTTCCAAGAGTTTTATGATTTCAAGTCTTACATTTAGGTCTTTAATCCATTTTGAGTTTTTTTTTAATATGGTATGAGATAATGTTCTAATCTCATTGTTTTATAATACATGTAGCTGTCCAGTTTTCCCAGCACCACTTGTTGAAGAGACTGTCTTCTTTCCATGTATACTCTTGCCTCCTTTGTTATACAGATTAATTGACCATAAGTGCATGGGTTTATTTCTGGGCTCTCTTCTGTTCCATTGATGTATGTGTTTGTGCCATTTGCATGCTGTTTTGATTATTGTAGGGAAAGGAATTATTCTTAAGGAAACCTCTGAATTTTATAATTACTCTCACAGCAGATTATATGTTGCTTTGAGGTAGAACTGGATCACCACTTAAAAAAATTTTTTTATCATTGGTATAAGATCTACAAATAATGAAATTCTGAGAAATTTTGAGAAATCTTAAAGAAGTAGTGCAAAGTAATAATTTTTTAATAGGAATTACAACACTTTTTTTTTTTACAAGAAGATAACTGGGGATTTCCCTGGAGGTCCAGTGGTTAAGACTCCACGCTTCCATGGCAGGGGGCAGGCATCCAATCCCTAGTCCGGGAACTAAGATCCCACATGCGGCGCAGCATGGCCAAAAAAAAAAAAAAGGTAACTGTATTTTAGTACGTGAGCTCACTTCTTTTCTTTTGCGCAGGAAACTAGTAGGGGTTTCTTTTGGCACACAGAATAATCCAAGAACCGTTGACACCAGGTTTCCCACAAATTTTAGTGTAGATTGCTATGGTGTTCTATTTAGGAAAACCTGTCTTTATAGAGAAATGGATTCTTGTCCATCTCAGCTCATGCTATAACATCAGTAATAGCAGCAATGTAATATAAAAATAGTTGATGTGGTCTGTTGTTCAAATTTTTCTTTCTACTAATGTCTCTTTTTGTTATTCAACAGGTTTGATCTGTGGATGAAATGAATCATGATTTTCAAGCTCTTGCATTAGAATCTCGGGGAATGGGAGAGGTAAATATTTACGAATACTAAGAATGTATACCTCACTTTGATTATTTGAGCCATTGAGACTTGTTTTTTAACCATAAATCTCCTTGAAAATAGTGGTTATATCTTTCAAATGATGTGGGCTTTTAAAATCTGTAGTTGTGAGATTTTCAGCTTTTTTTTTTTTAACTTTTAGCAGTAATTTTAGTGAGGTTATTTGTGTCTAGTTGATTTGATTGACCTGATAATGTCTTCTATTTTGGTAATGGACCATAATTACTTTGATCAGAAAAGAGCCTTCCTTGATCTTTGTCCTGCTGTTTTATATATGTATGCTATGTTTGCTTTAGCCACACTTAATTGTTCACTGTTCTTTCTTACAAAAATTTCTCCTTGTTCATTGTTTGCTTAATAGACTTCTAATCCTCTGCAGGACTCTACTGAAAAAGACTGTTTATTGTCCCATTGATATCTGCAGTAAAATTAATTACTTCCTCATCTGAATTCTCATGGATCTTTGTACATACTTTTATTATATTACTGGTTACAGTTTATTTGTTTTATATTAGTCTTCTCTGTAGGTTGTTAGCTTTGAATGACTAGGGCACAGTGGGCACTCTAAAATTTTGGCTTTTATCAGTCCTGTTAATCTGTGATTTTCATTGGGGCATCCCATTTAACCTCACCACTACATAATTTAAGACATCAAAACTACTTAGTTTTCCATATACCTAATGAATATTTAGAAAACTTTAATTGATTATGAAAACCCTTGCGGTCACATTTTTGTTTTGTCATGTTCTGTAGTACTAACATAGTGTGGACTTTGGTAATAGAAAATAACCATGAACAGTCCTGAGATGTGTAATTAACCGCTTGCTCCTGGAGATTATTTTACTTTGGTAGACCTTCATGAGACTCACTCCATCCAATGCTGTGCTCTTCAGATGCAGAAAAAGAGTCCAGTCACTCTTCTGGGCCACAAGAGGGCACCCTGCAGCTAGCTAACCCTCCCCCTCTTCAGAACAGCGTTTTCCAAAGAGTTTGTCATTTTCAGAGGACTGATTTAAGGGTGAGTTAAGGTGCTTAAGCATAAGTATTGCCAAAGTAAACTTGTTAGTCCAGCGCTTAAGGTAAAACTCTGGGCCCTAAGAAAATTTGAGAGAGGGAATAATTTTTTAGTTAAAAAAGAACCTTGCAGCTTCACTGCGGTGCAGAGGCGGCTTAGGCATTATTTACACTATGGGTGAATAAAAAGAAGCAGTTGAAAAGGGCTTTTGTTTTTTTCCCTGTTACTTGTTTTCTTTGGTCTTTAGAAAGCAGAATAACATATCCTAAAAGCAGGTTTGAACAGTGCTTTAGCCTAGTCTGTGACAAACTTGAACTTGATTTTCTTAAAGACCAGATAAAGTCACACCCTTACCTTGATTCTGTTTAGACCCCATGACACTTTACTTTGCAGATCTACATTGTGTATGTACTTACAAATTGGCTCTTTTTCCCCCTCCCTTTTTAAGTAGTATTTGATAAACCCAAAGACATGTTGGCAGTTTTAAAAAAAAATGTCATGATCAGAAACAGTAGTTGAGAGAGTTTAGGTATTTGGGGGGTGGAGGGAGGGGTATCTGAGGTTTTTGGAGAAGAGAGGCTGGTTTTAATAGCATGTTAAATTATCTAAGCTTAAATCTAGGCTTTTCTTAATGGAAATGTCAGATATGCAGAGTAAAAATGGCTAGGGTTAGGCTGTCTGGTTTTTTGGCAGGTAGCAGCAGGTCAGTGCTTCTGTGACCTTCATCTATTAAAAATGTATTTTTAAATAAGCTGTTATTCACTAATTAAGTTTTTTTCTTAACAGTTTACCAACTAATTCTGTTACCTCTAAGAGATAGCTAAGAAACCTATTGAGGTTTCTGTCTCTGGGTTCTCTCTCCCACAAGCCTTTCTATCTTTCCTCATCTCGCAGGCAGCAGGGAACCTTCTGGGATTTCCTTCTTTGCCTGTCTCTCTCTCACCAGTCTTCTCCTCCTTTCCTGACAGGTGAGGTTTTTTGTTTTATCCCAGAATTCATTCATTTTAATAACCTAAAAGCAGCCTTGAGTTTCTGGCTCTTGAGTTTTCTAAAATTGCTTGTTTATTTTTTTAATGTGACATCCTTTTCTAATATATTGCCCTATCTTTTTCTTTAAAAATAAAGCTTTACTTATTATGTCTTAAGTTGCTGTAAATCTATAATGTACAAAGCACTGCATTACATACAGGGTTATTTTCAAATGTACTGGGTTATGTAGATCATGATAGCTTTTACTGACTCATCATCAGAAGGGCGGTTTCTTCTAGTTGTTCATCCAGAGTAGGAACAGATTTGTATTCATCCATTCATAAACTCATCCTTTCCAATTTTTTCCATAGCACATTTTTGTCAAAAGGCCTAACAGTTTGCATATGTCACATGGCTTAAAAAGAGCAAAGCTAGGGGCTTCCCTGGTGGCGCAGTGGTTGAGAGTCCACCTGCCGATGCAGGGGACGCGGGTTCGTGCCCCGGTCTGGGAGGATCCCACATGCCGCGGAGCGGCTGGGCCCGTGAGCCGTGGCCGCTGAGCCTGTGCTCCGGAGCCTGTGCTCCGCAAGGGGAGAGGCCACAACAGTGAGAGGCCCGCCTACCGCAAAAAAAAAAAAAAAAAAAAAAAAAAAAAAAAAAAAAAAAAAAAAAAAGAGCAAAGCTAACCCACAGGCGGTTGAACTCAGCTTCATTAGTATGGTGTTTTAAAACTATACTGCAGAGACACATACCTATTTATTTTTATATATAAAAATTAAACAGGAACTTCGTGTGTGTGTGTATGTGTGTATGGAAAAAGAGGCTCCTGCCTGAAATTCTTTAGGGAACCCAGAATTTAACTTTAAATCACTGAGTTAATGTGTTTGGGGGGAGTATTTTCATAGCTTAGTATGATAAAGTTCCCTCCTTTGTTTTCTGACACAGTAATATTTAAAGAAGACATTAGAGAAAATTTATGTACTAAGATCCCAGGTAGTATGGTGAAGTGGGAAATGTACTGGAGAGAAGAGTAAGGAGACTCCTGTTTTCTCTCAGATCTATCACTAGTGCTATATATTTCTCTCAGATCTATCACTAGTGCTATATCACTAGTGAGAAAGACTGACTTCTTTGAAGGTAGTAATAAGAATAGCCTTTTGTATGAATCACATATATCTCCCAAATGCTCTAGCTCTGATCTGAGCTGTTAGGGATAACTGGAATGGAAACCAGCTGTTTTAAATAGCTGATTATCATTAATGTCTATAAATCCCTATCTTAGACATTCTATCATAAACTTTATCCACTCTAATGAATTCCCACATTATATAGTCTGAATATCCTGATAACATCTTGAACTGTTTTATTTTTTTCATTGTGGCTAGTCGTGGCCTAATAACTGAATATTTTTAGAAATATTGATGAGTTAGACTATGATTGGAAAGGACCATCTTCTGTGGTAGTTAAGTGTAAAGAAAATGGGCTTTAGAATTAAACAGTTATGGTTTCAGCTCCTAATGCTGCCACTTACTAGCTATATATGTAATCTTATATGTAATCTTGGATAGTTTATTTAACTTCTGATTCTGTTTCCTTATGCAAAATGTGACTTTATTAGGCAACTGTTTTTTATTGATGTAAGTAGTGTAGTTTCATGATCCTCCAGGATACTCAAACTAAAAAAGAAGGCAAACAGCTATAGACAAGATTTTTGTAATGAATACTCTTATAATCATTTAAAATAATCAGCCAGTTAAATGTTGCTGGCCAGTGTGTTACTCATGTTTTAGAATCTTAAAGGATTCATACTTTTCGTAGTGAAGGTACATAATATGTACGTTTGCCACGTGCTAGATGCTGTTCTAAGTAGTTTACTTATATTATTTCATTATTGCCTCATAGAAAACTCTGTAACAGTAGCTTTATTATTATCCTTACTTCACAGATGAAGAAACTGAGGCTCAGAACAGTTACTTAACTGGCCCAATACCAAGTAACAGAGCTTGAACAGCAGTTTGAACTCTTGAGTGCCTTGACTGTTTACAGTACTGCTTCCCATTGGAAGTGATGACATCTAATAACATTTGCTGCTGATATTAAGGGATATTGGGAATGTAGAAGATTTGGGGAAGTAGTATGATTTGAAAACATTAAGTATTGATATCTTTCATTAATGGAAAAGATTAAAGTCTGGAAAAGCACCATTCTGGAGTTCCCTTGTGGCTGTTGTTCTACACACTTGGTTATTAGCATCTATGCCCGCCTATCTTTTATGACCTTCCATTGTAAATAGAGTCACCTTACATCCTAATTTGCCCAGACTGTCCAGATATGTGTTTTCGTGGCATAATTGTTAATAGCACTCCCTTTCTCAGAAGTGTCCCAGTTTAGATGTTATATAAACACTATAATGTAGACATAAAGCCTTCAAGTTCTTTTAATCCTTAGGATTATATTAATTTGGTTGGCTTGGTGATTTTACATAACAATATTATTATTATTTTTTTTTTTTGCGGTACGCGGGCCTCTCACTGCTGTGGCCTCTCCCGTTGCGGAGCACAGGCTCCAGACGCGCAGGCCCAGCGGCCACGGCTCACGGGCCTAGCCGCTCCGTGGCATGTGGGATCTTCCCGGACCGGGGCACGAACCCGTGTCCCCTGCATTGGCAGGTGGACTCTCAACCACTGCGCCACCAGGGAAGCCCTTGCGTAATAATTTGTATTAGAAAAATCTGAAGTGTAAGTGCACCTCATAGTATAAATTCTAGCAGGAATTTTAATAATTATTTATTTTGCGGTAGTATACTATGGTGTTGACTGATTTCTTTGGAGATGGAAAAGGGCAAGCTATAAGTGCTTCTTGAAGGAAAGAACTAATAAAATGGTGGCTAGTGGAGGGATGAATTTGTATGTCCACCCAGTCATTTCTGAGTTGGAAGGATGGAGGAATAGGTTGACAAGAAATACTGAGTTGCTTGACCTTGGTTTAGAGCTTTTGTGAATTAGGGAACTAATATGAAACAGTATTTGGATAATATGTTTTACAGATCTTCAAGATCTCTTAGCCCTTGTTTTTGTGCTCTCCCATTTCTACTATAGTAAAAGAGTCTCCAGGGGCAAAACACTACTTTTATTGCTATTCCAACCTCTGTACCACTTAATCTTTTCTTTTCTTTCTTTTTTTTTTTTAACTGTTCTATCCTGGATATCCTGAATTGTTGCCTCCCCCTATATTTAGTCCATTTTAACTTAATTCTTGGTCACAAGCCAGTAGTTTCTCTAAAAATATTTGAAATCAGTGTCTGTACTGTCACAGCTGTTTCTAGAATGGTGATAAGGGCCTTTGTTAGGAAAAGTGTTAATTTTATTAACTACTAAATTGTTTGCCGGTCCGTGATAACTTATAAATGTTTGCAAAATGAAGAGACATTCATAGCCCAGTGCCTGGCAGAAAGTAAGCACACTGGGTAAGTGCTGGACATAGACTCCCCCCGCCCCCAGTTTTATAGTTTGGGTGTCAAAGCAGTGATCTATGAAGTACTACCGTACTACATGGAATCTTATCCCAAAAGACTGGAATAGGCTCCTCAAAAAGATTCTATTATTTCTCTTACCTCAGAAGGTTAGTTTGTTTCAGCCACTTCTATGTCTGTAATAAATGCTTCTACTAAGTTGTTATAACTTCATTTCTGATTTCTTATTTGTTATCCTTATTTTGCTATTAAAACATTTTTCTTTATGAAGTATGGGATAAAAGCATTATTTGCTCAGGAGCCATTTCCTTCTGCCTGAAATGGCTTATTTATACAGTACTTCAAAGGGATTAACTTGGGTTTTACTATGAATAAATGTTCAATTATTTAAGTATATCAAGTGCAGTGTTTTAGTACTGTATTATCAGATTTACATTTTGTTTGAATATTTTCATGAAATTTTTATAGTGAGATTTTTAAAAATCGTAGCAACAGAGGTTGTATTTTACCGGGATCTTTATTAGAGCAGATTATTGTTTTAAATGTCTGTACTTTAGGGAATTCCCTGGTGGTCTAGTGGTTAAGGCTCCACCCTTCCACTGCAGGGGCACAAGTTAGATCCCTGGTCATGGAACTAGGATCCCTCAAGCCATGTAGCATGGCCAAAATAAATAAATAAAATCTTTGAAAATAATAAAAATAAGTAAATAAAATGTCTATAATACAAATCATTTGCAGCTCAGGAAGATCCTAACATGCAAAAAGTTTTCTTTCTTAAAATAGCAGTAAAATTAACAGTATTTAGTTTAGCAAAAGATCCTAGGGATATATGCCCAAATTGAATTTTCCCTCCTCCCTCCAAAGCCGCTTATCCTGTTTGTTTTTTTTTTTCTGTTTTGGTCAGTAGTATCATTTACCTCGTTACCCACATTTTAAACTTTTATTCTTATTTTTTTTAATATTTATTTATTTGTTTATTTGGCTGTGTCAGGTCTTAGTTGCAGCATGCAGGATCTTCGTTGCCGTGTGTGGGACTTTTTAGTTGCAGCATGCAAACTCTTAGTTGCAGCATGTGGGATCTAGTTCCCTGACCAGGGATCGAACCCAGGCCCCTTGCATTGGGATCTTGGAGCTGTAGCTGCTGGACCACCAGGGGAGTCCCAGACCTTCCCTTATTTTTATTCATATTCTGTTGACTCTCCTGAATGTTTCTGAAATCCATTTTATTTTCTCAGTTCTTTCTGCCAGTACCTTGTTTCAGTTCTTGTTGTCTTGGCTCTGTTGTAATTCTCCTTAACGATTTCTTTGCCTCTAGTCTAGAATATCCATCATTCTTAGAACTTACAACTTGAATTGTTTTCTGAAACAGTGTCACTCTTGCCATCCTCTCTTGAGTCCCTGTTGCTTCAATGTAATATACAATTGATATTTCTTTAGCATGTCTTTGAGGTTCCTCATAGTCTGCCTAGATAGCTTTAACAACATCAGCTTCCACATCTGTTCCTCCATCTCACACCCTATTCTACAAACTGTACATTTTCTCAAGTTGTGCCTCTGTTCATAATTTCTTGTGTCCTCCCCACCTTCCATTCACACTTTAAACCCCCAACACACATACAGTCTTATCTCTCAGACCCAATTCAGGTTTCACTAAGTTCATTTTATTATGGTTAGTTTATATTTGTGAGCTCTCTGTGAGCTCTCTGAAGATAAGGTCACCAGGCCCTTAAGGAGGCAAACACAGGTAATTTAGTGTGATAAGTGTAGTAATAGAAGTATATACAGGTTTGATTATGAGGACCTAATTATGGGCTGAGAGGGATGGGTGTCTTACAAATGCTTATTTAAATGTCAAATGCGTGTTTTAGAAACCAGTCTGTTCTTTTCAAACAAACATATCCTCAGTTTGCCTTCTCTGAGTGTCAGGAAAGGTAGAGAGGGGAGACCTGGATGAACGTTAAAGTCTCATTAGGAATTGGCTAAATGTACATTTTGAATCATCATTGAATGCTTATATCAACACAATTTTTATACGCTTGTGTATGTTAACAGTATAGGATAGGGCACAGGGCTTTGACATTGTTACCTCAAAAAGTATTTAAGGGTCTTTTCTATGTGTCTCTTCTGCCATCCCATAGCTTCCTGATTTAGGATCAATAGATTGTTAGTGTTGAGGACCTAGGAAGAATTGTGAAGTTCACCTCCATTGCATTGTGAAGTAAGAATGAAAATTTTCTATCATTGAAGCTGTAGGATAGGAGGTGATCCAAGGGCAATACTTGGAAGTAAAGGAAAAATTTTAATCATTTGTTTAGATATTTTTATTGTATTACTGTATTAAGAAATTTAGTAAGTCTTTTGAAAAAAATTATAAAAAATATCACATGACAGTAAAACCATTTGAAAAATGTAGAAAAGTCTGAAGTCGACTTTTCAGGTCTAGAATTATTAGAGCCAGTAGCTAAGCATAAGTGGGGAGTTATTGTTAACTGGACAAATTAAGAAATAGGTCATCTGAATTTTCATTAGCATTGAAAATTAACTTGTGCCTATTGGTGGTAAGTTTACTTTCCTCTATGTTTTAGCTCTTTGTAATTAGAATAAAATTTAAATACAATATTTTTTTCCCTTCCAAATAGCTTTTGCCTACCAAAAAATTTTGGGAACCTGATGATTCAACAAAAGATGGACAAAAAGGCATATTTCTTGGAGATGATGAATGGAGAGAGACTGCATGGGGAACTTCTCGTAAGTTATTGGTGTATGTGTGAGAGTTCTGAATTTGTTGAATACTTGAATTTTCTTTTAACTCTGCCCCCCAGACAGTATTTGGAGAAACTTTGCAATATCTGTGAGGATTTCATATATCCTTATAATGCACATTTTCTTATATAAAGTAACTCATATCTAATGGTCCACTTATTGATTAGGAATGTTTGTCACAATAAGATTTTATTAAGAAGTTTTATCTGAGGTTAAACTCTGATTATAAAATTCTGAATGTCAGTTAAAATAGAGGACACATTAACCATAGGAATTTTTAAGCTTGAGTTGTATTAATGGACAGTGACTGATTTATTTAATTGCAGCTCAGTCAAGCTTTATTAGACGTCAGCCACACCCACAAAGGAAGTAAACCCCCTTAGTAAGGTAGAATTCCCAGAAAGGGAGCAGACTTTGAATGTTTTTGATATCCGTAAGTAGTGAAGAGAGACATAGGTCCAAGAAACTCTTAAGGGAAAAGGAACTGGGGTGTAAGGAGTATAACTCACAGGGGTGACAGTATCTATTGGTAAATTAAAGAGCATAATTATATTCTTAAAATAGTACTGATTATATTTTTAAATGTTTCTGACTAGTAAAATTTGAGATATACACATGGAACTTTGAACATGTGTTTTACAAATAAGTTTTCTCTTTGTAACTAAGTTTAATGCAGCTTACTAAAGCTATACAAAATGATCAAAGTGATATAAAAACAAATTTCTGGATGATAATTATCAACTTAACCTTATATTTTGGGTGTAAATTACCAGGTACTTTTTTATCCTCCAAATTATTAAAAAGATTTTTAAGTCCTGTATAGTCTTAAATTTTGTTTTTAAGGGTAAAATAATTTTTTTTAAGTTAGGAAAAGCTGGAAAATTTTAGTGATTAATACTGTTTTATAGTCAAAACTGAAAAAGATTGAAAACTTTGCTAACTACTAAATTAGACTAAAATACTGGGAATTTTCTTTGGTTTCAAACAATATGTAATATAATATTCCAGGTTTGGAGAATACAAAGATAAATGAGATATATGATCCCCATCCTCAAGGAATTTTTTTTTCTGGATTTGTATTAACCTATATAGATTGCACTCATAAGGACTAGGATACATTTTTCCCACAAAAGGCACTTTCTTTGCTAAAATAATGTGCTTGAAAACTTGGTTGATAGACATGTTTGGTTTTTTATTTTGACAGTTGAATGGTTAATTGCTCTATTTACCAGAACCAAAAATTTTTAAAGCATTCCAAAGCAAAACATCTCGAGCACAACATGGTAATGAGAGATATTTTCAAGATGGATGGTAGGGAAATATCTTTGGTATGTTATATTTGGAGGACAACTAGTACCAGCAATAAAACATTTAAGCAACTGTTTATATATTCCTGATGTATCTTTTTAGCATCAAGTTTATAATTTTAGTTAATTCCTTGTACCACTCCCTCTTCCAACTTAACTTTTTTAGTTGTATGGATAAAGTTTTGAAGATGAGTATTAGTCTTTACCAGGAGAAATGAGAAAAATAGAAATGAATGGATTATTTTGTTTACTGAACAAGCATTTATTGAATGCCAAGCATGTACAAATACGAATAACACATTCCTTGTCCTAAAAGAATTGTCATTCTGCGATTCTTTCCATGAGTACAGGAGATTTTATCATACACATATTTCCTTCTCAGCTGAACTGAGTTACTTGTGATTGTTAATTTCGTTGTGTTCTCCTGCACTTTTAGGCCTTAGAGAAACCAGGATGTTCAAACCGAAATGCTCTTTCCACCCCCATTTTCACCTGTTTTTTGTTCTCTACTGTTCATATCACTTCCTTTGGGATTCACCCTAAGACTGGGAAGAATTGATAGATGCCCTTTCTTTCTGTTCCCCATAGTATCCTGGATTATTTTTATTGAAGTGCTTTTTACTCTCTTATGATTGCCTCTTGTTACACCTATCATCTCTTTTGAAGTCAGGGACTGTTTGTTCTTGGATTCCCTATACATAGCACAGTGCCCAGCATAGGAGAGACAGTAAATCAACATTTAAACTGTGAATGAATGGGTGAATGACTGAATGAAAAATATAATGACTAATCTCTCATGGATAAAGGTACTGACATGGAAGTGTTTTAATATGGTTTAACAAAAGTACCAGTCATTTAAAAATTATTGCAGTTAATAAAATGATGAGTGAGTATACCTCTATGATAGTTCAGCCCTTTAAGGATGATGCCTAATATTTAGTATGGTACGTGTTCACATATGAGCCAGATATAAATAGTGGCTTATTGGTTCCTTTTTAAAATTCTTTTCTGCAAATCTATGTGACTCTTCCTCAAATGTTTTATTATGTTTGTATCTTCTTTGCTTTCAGATCTTAAGTATTGCTTTTTCTTTTTGTCACAAAAATATGTAGAAAATGTATTCGTAGCATATGGATGAATTTTTTGTTAAAAATAAATGGAAAACTTTTAGACTAGAAGGTGTTTTTTTAAAAATCTTAAGTGATACTTAATTTTTTACACCAAGAATAGAAAATTCTGTGATATTACTGGTTTTTCTAAACTTAGTCATTTGTGTTTATAGCAGTACAGCCGTGTGTTCTGAATCTGTCCAGTACGTAACTGTGAGCTTGAGAAGTGCCTCTGCCAGTTTAGAAGTTACTTTTATTTCAGGTTTTATCTCTAAAGTTTTTTGTTTTGAATTGTTTAGAACTTTTTAATAAGATGCTTACAGGCAGTGGAGATGTCAAGTTAGTTTCTATCTCCATTGACCTTTGGGTTTGACTGTTCTTCACAGAGGCTTTTACCTGCTTTTTAGCAAATGGCTTTCTTAATCTGTATTCTCAAGAAATGTGCGCGGGCCAGTGAGTCTCAACAGACTGAAGATCTTTTTATAAAGATTACAGTAATATTCAAAATAAAACAATATGCTGATTTTTCTTACTTTAGTATATTAATTCATGTAAATACATTTTGTTAGCTTAAAAGTATGAATTTGTAATTGAGTTCTTTCTTCCAAACAGACCATTCAATGTCCCAGCCTATTATGGTACAGAGAAGATCTGGACAGGGTTTTCATGGAAACAGTGAAGTAAATGCAATATTGTCTCCGCGATCAGAAAGTGGAGGCCTTGGTGTGAGCATGGTAGAATATGTATTAAGTTCTTCTCCTGCTGATAAATTGGATTCTCGATTTAGGAAGGGAACTTTTGTAAGTATTTTGAGTAAAGAAAGGTTTTTAAATTGCTTGATGGTTATTTGGTTGTCTTTAAGCCAGTTCCTTTTTCTGGCCCTTCCTAGAACTAAAGGAAATTTCATAGCTATTGGTGCTCTTATTTTCTTGTCTTGGCCACTTGAAATACATAACCACTGGGAATATTTCTAATCTTAACCGTGTTACCAAAAAAACCATATTAATTAAAAAACAAAATTTGTAAGATTAAAATTGCATATTCATGGTAGTACTTGATATGAAAGTAAAAAAACAAAATCATCTATGCATTAAGTAGAATTTTTAATCTCATTTGTGGTGTTACTGCTTTTCCAGCACCGCTATAGTTAAGGTTGCCTTAGCCCTTCTGTTATAAATCACTGGTTTGTACTCAATTTTTTTGGCCTTTTGTAAATTAGTTGACTACGAAATTAAAATAAGATTCAATGTTTTTATTGTTTACATGCACTATAGTATAGTTTTAGGTCACCTCATGGTGCCTTTTTTTGTGTTCTATTAAATATTCAGAATCAAACAGATTCTTTTTCCTCAGGGCACTAGAGATGCTGAAACAGATGGACCTGAGAAAGGAGATCAAAAAGGCAAGGCTTCTCCATTTGAGGAGGACCAAAACAGAGATCTTAAACAAGGAGATGATGATGATTCTAAAATAAATGGCAGAGGTTTGCCAAATGGAATGGATGCCGATTGCAAAGATTTTAAGTAAGATTTTAACTTTCTCAAGAAGAAAAGCATATCTCTTTAGGGATTATTGCTACTAGCTGATGTGACTGATGTAGACATTTTTCCAATTTTGGTTTTTTTTATTTCCCTTTGTACCTTGTATTAATCTGGAGGAAGATTTAAAATTTTTTGTAAGGAATATTAGTTAATGATTATGTGCCATTTTTTTAAAAAACAATTCTTTAAAAGTCTAAAACAATGCATTCCATTGAAGGAATAATGTTAGAAGCTGCCGTTACCTTTCTGCTAATATGGTAGTCTAAATTTTAACTGTTTTCTCCCTGCTAAAATTTAGTGAATTTTAGGTTTAATCTGTGATTTTTCTTGGCAAACTCTTCTTGGGTTTGCTCTTGAGCACCTTTCTGTAGAGTTTCCTCTTCCTTCTATCCCTGTATTGTATCTCCTATCCCCCCTTTTACTCTGAGTTTGTGCTAATACTTAATCTTGCTGAAATTAGGAAGGGGGGGAACATATTAGAGACTTCCAAAGTTAGTTTTTAAGTTCAGAATTTAAGTTCAGTTGCAGATTTTTTATTGTCTCTTTATGACAGGTAATTGTTTCTTTTCTTCTAAGCTTTGGATTTGGATGAGACAATGCACATTTATTTAAATATTAGGGTGTTGTTTCTTCATACAGGGAGTTGTTTCTTCATACTGATTTCCTATACTTTATACTTCAGTAGTCAGATGCTTTGGGGCCTGTACCTGAAAATAAGCTGTTTCTTTGCGATCTTGTGAACCATGGAATATCAGTTAGTTGTAGGTACATGTTTACGTTTATTGCCTTTAATTATCAAAAGCAGACTAACAACGCTTCTTAAAAACTGCCATTTCTATCTGTTTTAAATGCAAAAAAGCATCCAAAACCAGTAAACCTCTTTTGACAAGAAATTAATGCTATTCAATTTGTTTTAGGACCTCATTCTGATTTTGTGCTTCTGCTATTACTTAATCTATGTTTTAGTCAAGGGTATGCATTTAAAACTGAGTTGACTATAAACCTGCAGAGTATACATTTATAATTGAAGTGTTAATACACCATTAACTATAGCAAGAAAATAGCACCACTCATAGCATAATGACTTTTCTATTCTCTACTTTTTGTTATTAAAGTTGTTTTGTATGAGAGGCTATACTTCTTCATATTAATATGAACTTTACATTCAATAGCATTCTAATTTTATTCTGTTTAAGTTTGGGGTATGTATTTAAAATTGCTTATAAAATGTTTCAGATACAATATTGTCTTCAACAATATAAAACCATTTCAAACTAATAGCTGTGGTCATATGGTCATTATGGCAACACATTATTATGTACATTAACTGATACATCATCAACATACATATATTATTGGAGTAGAACTGAAAGGAATGAAAGAACTATAGCAGGCTTTCTTTCTTTTTTTTAATTGGCTGATTTTAAAGAGGACCCTTTCAGTTTTATTTTTTTCTTCCCCTATATTCTGAATGAAAAACAAGCCTTGGGATTATTCATATGAAAAATTAGGTGCGGATAAAGGGGAAAGGAGTTTGAAATTTCTTCTGATGTTGCAAGGACAATGGTTAATTTTGAAATAAAATGTAAGTCTGCCTAAATATCTGGAAAACAATTCTTGTAATTAAGCAGTTGCTTTGTGAAATGTTCTGTACATGTTAGCAAATTTATCCCAATGTGAAGCACCTGAAGTTGGGGTCAGTTACATAGGTGTAACAACTGACGTTGAAAGCCAGGTAAAATAGTTACTGCCATTTATTTAATGTACTTATATTTGAATATACTATGAACTGATGGTTCCAGAACAGACTTGTTTCTTGTGAGGGAAAGGATCTGATATAAAATATTTCTGTAGAAGGAAAGAGACTGTAAATGAGAATTAATTATGTCAAGAAATAAAGTGAAAATAAAGTTTAGACTGTGAAGGATGTTGATAAAAAGAGAAGAGTCAGTGCTTAAAATTTAGTCCAATGTTAATAAATTTCTTCAGAAAATTAAGAAGGCTAGTCAGTGGGGAAAGTTGCTTTTTGTGTGTGTAGGATTATATTTTTCATTGATGTGCATACTTAATTTTTGATTAATATGCTATACATTTCTATTCTCATGATTTAAACTGAAACAATTTGGTATGATAAAGATGGTTTTTGGAGAGCTCATAGAAGGTTTTCACAAATAGTCTTTTTGTTCTTGTTATTTGGAACCACAAGGTCACCTCTTCAGTCTCAGAAAGGAAACTGAGGCCTGGAAGATGAAATGATTTGCTCAAAATAATACTTAAAGATAGAATCAGGAGTCAGCTTTCTGTCTTGGTTCACTGCCCTTTTCTGTCGTATTGCATATTTTACACCCTTAAGCCATGAAGGCCATATGATTCTTTATGGCCAGTTTTTTTTCTGAAATATTAAGCAAGATGTTAGGGAAATTATGTGCTGGTGGACAGGATGGGAGTATGGTACGTGGGTTTTGGTTTTGAGCCTTCCCATATTTATTTGTCACTTGATAATCTGCTGTTCATACCTACAATTCATTTTGTCTGATTTGAAACAAAAGTTTTGGGTAGTCTAAGCTTAAATTGTGGTATTGGCAAATTTCCTTATCTGTAAAATTGAGTTATATCTTTATGCTATTCAAATCGGGGACAGTGGTCACTAATGAGATTTAAATAATGAAACCATGTCAGCTCTTAAGAGGAAGCTAGATTAAACCAAAAAATGTGATAAAGTGGAATGGTTAGTGACCTAGGGTGCCTAATTTGCCCTCTGTGTTTTACAACCATTTGTTTTTTCTTGATTTTCCTACTTTCCCATTTCACCTTTTGACATACTTGTTACTTTTACTCATTTCTGTTTTGTTTACATAGTCGTACTCCTGGAAGTCGTCAAGCCTCTCCAACTGAAGTAGTTGAGCGCCTGGGCCCCAATACTAATCCCCCAGAAGGATTGGGGCCTCTTCCTAATCCTACAGCTAATAAACCACTTGTTGAAGAATTTTCAAATCCTGAAACTCAGAATATAGATGCCATGGAACAAGTTGGTCTGGATTCCTTACAGTTTGACTATCCTGGTAATCAGGTACCAATGGACTCTTCAGGAGCTACTGTAGGCCTTTTCGACTACAACTCCCAGCAGCAGGTAAAGCATGCCACTCCTTTAAAGAAGTTCCTCTTAACTATGTACTAGTATAGCCTGAAGTGCTGTGAGACACTGACATAAATAATAGGGGTATTCTTGAACATTTAGTGTTTTATTGAATAAAATGTCCTTGTAGTTGAAAAAGTGATTCAAATATGTATTTGTAATATTCTATTCTTAGCTTTCTAAACAAAAATGAAATGCTCTGAGACTCATCTTTGTATTTAATATTTTTCTTAATAGCTCTTTCAGAGGACTAATGCACTGACAGTTCAGCAGTTAACTGCAGCTCAACAGCAGCAATATGCATTAGCCACAGCTCAGCAGCCACATATAGGTGAGCCTTTATAAGTTACCATTTTGATTACAATGTTAGAAAATCTTGTGTTAAAGTGTTTAGAATGTTCCTTTCGTATTTATTGAATGGTGTTATTTAATTACTTTTGAAACATCTCATTGAGATAAAACAGTAGTAGATTACATGGCAAGAGTAAAAGATTAGAAGATTAGGGAAGAACAGTTTGGCTTTTATTTGTATCCTTGGTGAAATAAAAATCTATAACTTGATAAAAACTGTCAGCACATAAGTTTGTTTTTAAACATTTTTTTTTAATGTGGACCATTTTTAAAGTCTTTCTTGAATTAGTTACAGTATTGCTTCTGTTTTATGTTTTGGGGTTTTTGTTGGCCATGAAGCATGTGGGATCTTAGCTCCCCAACCAGGGATTGAACCCACACCCCCGGCACTGGAAGGCAGAGTCCTAACCACTGGACCGCCTGGGAAGTCCGAGCACATAAGTTTTTTTCTCAGTGTGAAGTCGAGAGCATCAAACACTTGGAAATTCAAGTGTAGTTATGGGTGTTCATATCAAGTCAGAATGTTTATTTATTTATTTATTTATTTGCGGTACACGGGCCTCTCACTGTCGTGGCCTCTCCCGCCGCGGAGCACAGGCTCCGGACGCGCAGGCCCAGTGGCCATGGCCCACAGGCCCAGCCGCTCCGCGGCATGTGGGATACTCCCGGACCGGGGCACGAACCCGTGTCCCCCGCATCGGCAGGCGGACTCAGCCACTGCGCCACCAGGGAAGCCCAGAATGTTTATTTTTAAAATGGGTTGGAAATAGGAATCCCAAGAAAATTTCTTTGATTATTTTCTTCCTTAATTCATTAAGCTATTTAGTCTTTGACCTTTATAGTCTTTAGTATAATGTGAATTATTACAATTACATATGTGTTACTGGTAGAATTCAGGCATTAGTATGTGTTTTTGTGTCTTGGGCTTTTTGTTGTTGTTGTTATTTTGAAATAATTACTGATTCACATGAGGTTGCAAGGAGAGTACAAAGAGATTCCCCACCCAGTTTTCCCTAAATGACTACATCTTACATAATTATAGTACAGTACCAAAACCAGGTATATGACGTTGGTAAATGTGTGTGTATAGATTTATGTTATTTTATCATGTTCGTGGAACCGTTTTTACACCTGATTTTGGCTGACCTTGATTTATTTCCTGGTTGGGAAAGTTGTGAACTCTCTCAACATCAGTATGTTTGGGGGCAGGGGGTGGGATATACTAAGTTGGTTCTGTTCCCTTAACTGTGTATTGTTCTATGTCAATCCAAGAAGTCTTTCCAGGTCCAAAATTTTATTTTTGGTTTTAATCAAAGATGACCACACATTTCTAGATGACTTCTAGTAGCAGCATGCACTCTGGACCTGTTTTTTCCAGTTTTCTTCAGCCTTCTGTATCCCTGTCCTTCATTACTTCTTACTCGTTGTTAGAAACGTACTGACTCCTGTCTACTCGTGGGCCAGTACAACACTTTTTATTTCTTGAAGCTTTGTGGTGTGATTTATATGTGGCAGGCTAGGACACCCATTATTGCTCTTCCTTTTGGGAGTTTTAAATTTTTGGTTCTTATTTGCTTTTTCATATGAACTTTAGAATCCTTTTATTTACTTCCAGATCAGGTTAAAATCTTAACTTAGGAAGATCAACATCTTTATGACATTAAGTATTCTTATCCAGTACATAGTGTATCTTTAATTTTGTTCAAGTCTGCTTCTGTGTTGTTTATGATTGCTTTAAAGTTTTTCTCATGTAAGTTTGCATATTTCTCAGTAAGTTTGTTCTTTGGTATTTTATCTTTTGCTATCACTGTAAATGCCTTCCTGTCTTTCATTAGGTCTTTAAATTGGTATCTATGAAAGCTCTTAATTAGTATTTATTAACTTTATGAATGATATATTCTAATAATTGAATAATTCCTGTGTTCTTAGAATTTGGAAGAATTGTATATAATTATTTTAATGAGCTCTTTTAATTTGCTAATGTTTTATTTAGGATTTTTTTTTAATCAACATATAATGAAGTTAGTCTTTAAGTTTGTGTGTGTGCATTTTTGCATTTTTTGTTAGGTTTTGATATCAATATACTTGCTTCATAAAAATAATTTAGAAATGTTCCTTTTTTTAATGCCTTGGAGTATTTTCATTTACATTCTGTCTTACATGATCTTTAAAGATTTGGCACAACTTAGAACAACTTTGTGAAGCCATCTGGGAAACTATGCAAATAAATTTGAAAACCTGAATAAAATGGAAATTTCTAAGAAAGCATAACTTAGCAAAATTGATCCCATCTTTTCATCTTTGTTCCATAGTTAAATAGAAAGAGAGAGAGTGTTGATCATAGTCCTTTTATCCAGGTTTGCTCAGTCATCTCTTAGCTGGCTGATAGTTCATTTAGAACAGCACTGTCCCAAGAGAAATATAATATGTGCCACATAGAATTTAAAATTATTTAGTAGCTACATTTTAAAATGTAAAAAGTAGGTGAAATTAGTTTGAATAATATTTAATCCATTATATCCAAAATATTTCAAGTATAATCAATATAACACTAATAAGAAATTTAAAATTCTCTTCTTCATATGAAGTCTTTGAAATCAGGTATGCATTTTCCCACTTTGAGCAGATCTCAGTTTAGACTAGTCACATTTTAAATGCTCAGTAGCTATATATGGTAATAACTACCATAACAGACAGTGCATATTCTAGAATGGGGTTGACAAACTTTTTCTGTAAAGTCCCAGATAGTAAATATTTAAATTTTGCAAGCCATATGGTTTCAGTCACAGCTACTCAACCCTGCTGTTATAGCACAAAGCAGTCGTAGACAATACATAAATGAGTACAACTGTGTTCTATAAAACTTTACTATGGGCACTGTTATATGAATTTTGTATAATTTTCATTTGTTACAAATTATTATTTTCAACCATTTTAGAATGTTTATTCTTAACTAATTCATACAAAAATAGGTAGCAGGCTAGAACTTGGCCCATGGACTGGACCAGAAAGAGGTATAGATACAATACATTGTATGTTTTAAAATATAGAGCCACACTCAAAAGGGGGAGAGAGAGAGAAAAGAAAAACGTGGGGTTGTTTTGATGGCTGGAGAATTTCTGTAGGATAGGAAATTGAGAGGTGATCCATAGGAGCAAACTGGAAATAAATCTATGAGGCCTGTAACGGGCTGCAAGAGGGATAAATAAGCAGAAGGCCTGCACCGTGCCAGGATTGGGGTTGGAGGGTTAGACCCCCAAGTCACTAATAAAGACTTGGTTTGGAGACTTCACCTTATGGTGTGTAGTTGGCAATTGGGATGAGTAAGTGTAAGAGACTCTCTCATATAAGATAGTATCTAAAACAGAAATTACAATGCAAACAAGAAAGAGCAGTCAGAAGGCAGTCATATAACATATAGTAGAATTTACACCCAAGATGTAGAAATAAGAGAACTTTAAAGTTCTGAAAAGAACTTTAAAGTGTTTATTTAGAATATTAAGAGATAAAGGACTTAAGTCATCGAAGATCGGAGGTCTTGAAACAACAAAATGATGTGAAAACAGACCATTTCAGAACCTTGTAAAAAAAAAAAAAAGACATAGGTGGGTTGCATAATTAACTAGCTATCACCTAGGAGGAAATGAAGCAGAAGATAAAACTTACGAACACTGAAATATAGCACATAGTAATCAAGATGTGGGGTGGAGTAGGGAGTAACTAAGTCAGTGCAGGGTGTATGTAAAGAAAACTGTAAACTTTTTCTGAAGGCTTAAATAAATGGGGACACATGCCCTTTGGGGGAAACTCATTACTGTAAAGAGGTCAATTCTCCTTAAATTAAGTTGTGAATTTAATATATTGATTGGAATCCCAACAGGATTTTTTTTTTTGAACTTGAAAGTTTGCTTTTGATGTTTATCTTGGAAAAATGAAACCGGAAAATTAATAGAACACTAAAATGAGAGGTGGACGTACTCAACTATATTTCAAAACAATTATTATCCACAGTGATTAAAACGGTGTGGCACTGGCCTAGAAATATACAAGTCGATCAGTAAACAAGAACACTCTGAAATGGGTGTGTGTGTGTGTTTGGGTGCAGTGGTAGGGTAATTTTAACCTTGACATTGCAAACTAATTATAAAAGAATATCTTTGGAGAATAAGTTGGAGATAATTGGGTCATATTCCTGATGGATTAAAAATTTTAATGAGAAAAAATAAAGGTATAAAAGATTTGATATGTTTTTTTCTTTTTGATAGCCAAAGAACTATAGATTAAAACCAAAAAATTTGAATGCTTTATTTTACTTCTGACGTTGACAACTTTTAAAAAGTTTGATAATATCCTATTTCAGTGCGAGTGTAAGTGGTATTCTCATATACTTATGGTAGTAATGTAAATTGGTACAACTTTCCTGGAGGGTAATCTGGAAATGTGGATCAAAAATTTATATATAGGGCTTCCCTGGTGGCGCGGTGGTTGAGGGTCCACCTGCCGATGCAGGGGACACGGGTTCGTGCCCCGGTCCGGGAAGATCCCACATGCCGCGGAGCAGCTAGGCCCGTGAGCCATGGCCGCTGAGCCTGCGCATCTGGAGCCTGTGCTCCGCAACGGGAGAGGCCACAACAGTGAGAGGCCCGAGTACCGCAAAAAGAAAAAAAAAAAAAAGTATATATATTTGTCCATTTACGTGAATTTTCATGAGGATATGATGATACTGTATTATACTTAAAGAATAATAGCATTATTTATAGCAAAAACTTGTGACTCATCTAAATATATATCTGTAGTAGACTGGTTAAATCATGTTTCTTCTGTGTAGTGGGATACAAAACTATGAAGCTATAAAAAAAAAATGAACTAGGGAATTCCCTGGTGGTCTAGTGATTAGGACTCGTGCTTTCACTGCCAAGGGCTAGGGTTCCATCCCTGGTTGGGGAACTAAGATCAACAAGCCACGCAGCACCCCCACCTCCCCCCACCCCCCCAAAATGAATTAGATAGGTATCTGTTGACATAGAAAGGGATCTGTGGTTAATTGGCAAGTGAAAAAAGCATATTAAAGTACCGTTATACCCTGTAATATAAAATGTATGAGAGTGTGTGTGTATATATAAATATAAAAATTTAGAAGGGTATACATTTATACATATGTGCATATGTAAACACAGATTCAAAAACATGTATATATACATGCAAACATATACATATTTATATGTACACAAACAAGCATATGGTTTGATGTCTAATGTGTTGCAAATATTTCTCAGTGAATCATGTGAGCTTAAAATAAGTTTTCATTTTTTTGGCAGAAGGTTCAATATATATCTGTTAGGTCACACTAATTCCTTGCTTTTCAAATATTTGAAACCTTCCTGCTTTCTATCTGCTTTGTAATATAAATATGGAGAGAGCTATGTTAAAATCATGTCTGAAATTGAAAAAAAAAGTTTTAGAAGGCTGTAAACCACCTGCCAATAAAGGTTACATGAGGACTTTGGCTTTCCACGTTATATACTTCAATAGTATTTCATTTTTTAAAAGCAGTCTTTTTTAATCATAAAAATATAGAATATAAAATTAGGCCCTGACTTTTCGATTTGTAGTTATAGGAGTAGAACATGGATATCAATACATCTCTATTCTTGTCATAATCATGGTAGAGGAACCAGAAGGAAATCTTGAAACCTTCGACCTAGGGCATAGCTAAGAATGCAACTTTGAGCAAATGATTATTTATTTATTTATTTATTTACTTACTTACTTACTTACTTACTTACTTACTTTTACTTACTTACTTACTTACTTACTTACTTACTTACTTACTTTACTTACTTTACTTACTTACTTACTTACTTACTTAGTGTACGCGGGCCTGTCACTGTTGTGGCCTCTCCCGTTGCGGAGCACAGGCTCCGGATGCGCAGGCTCAGCGGCCATGGCTCACGGGCCCAGCCGCTCCACGGCATGTGGGATCTTCCCGGACCGGGGCACGAACCCATGTCCCCTGCATCAGCAGACGGACTCTCAACCACTGCGCCACCAGGGAAGCCCGCAAATGATTTTTTAAATAGTGCAAGGATTTTGTTGAACCCTCTGTTTAATTCTTATTTCTTATATTAAAAGCATATTTTTCAAATGGCCATGCTATGCCTGGGCATGAAATCAGTATTGTAGCTTGTGGCCAGTATTTCTTAAAATTAAGTAATTTAGAAATCAATGAAGAGAAAAATTAAATAGAAAGTAGAGTGCATTGGAACCTCATAAGGATAAATATCTTTTTGAGATTTTTGTTTGTGGCGTGTGTGTATATGGACACTAGGGAAATATATTTTACATTGTGGGTCATAGTCAAAAAATGTGAAAGCCACTATAATATAGTTAGAATTAGGTTTCTGAATCTTGATTTTAAGACCTAGATTTTAAGATAAATGTACCTCTTGAATACTTTTTTAAAAATCGTTTTATGTCCACCTGCTTTATGCCCATATCTCCCCACCATCATCTTTTAACTTGAACCTTTTTGAGCTCCTTTAACTTTAAACACATTCTCTTTAATTATTTCCCTACCTTGTACTTGTCACAGTTAATTTCCAGAAGAGGAAACTCTCAGTACATTTTCTTTTTTTTTATTAGTTTCTGCCTTATAACAAAGTGAATCAGTTATACATATACATCTGTTTCCATATCCCTTCCCTCTTGCGTCTCCCTCCCTCCCTCCCACCCTCCCTATCCCACCCCTCCAGTCGGTCACAAAGCACCGAGCTGATCTCCCTGTGCTATGTGGCTGCTTCCCACTAGCTATCTACCTTATGTTTGGTAGCATATATATGTCCATGCCTCTCTCTCGCTTTGTCACAGCTTACCCTTCCCCCTCCCCATATCCTCAAGTCCATTCTCAAGTAGGTCTGTGTCTTTATTCCTGTTTTACCCCTAGGTTCTTCATGACATTTTTTTTTCTTAAATTCCATATATATGTGTTAGCATATGGTATACAATGGAATATTACTCAGCCATAAAAAGAAATGAAATTGAGCTATTTGTAATGAGGTGGATAGACCTAGAGTCTGTCATACAGAGTGAAGTAAGTCGCAGTACATTTTCACAGTAATTTTTTAGTACCTTATGATAAAAGGTCTACATACTGATTCCTGCTCAATACCAGCGGTTTTCTCCTTTCTTTAATAAGTACTGCAAATGAATATTTTAAAATCTTTCTTAGCCTTAACCAAATCTATATTGGCATATATTAGACTCAGAAGTGGGTTTACGCTCCTGCTTAAAACTCTTCATTGTTTTATTTTCAGGATAAAGTCCAAACTACTTAGCATGACCCAGGAAACTCTTCATGAGTCTTCATTCTGATTATAACTCCAGTCTTACCTTACACACTACAACCCCACTCCATCCTACCAAAAGCTTCTTGGATACCCCTACTTTCTGTGCTCATATAGCACTTACACTGTATTCTAATTGCCACCTTATTTGTTTGTTTTTCTCACTAGCTGGAGTGATTCGTGAGTGCAGATCATATCTGTCTCTCTCAGTGTTGAATCCCTAGCTCACAGTATGGCTTAATAAGGATTGAATGAAAAACCACTATTGAACAATAGCAGTTCTAGCTCTAAACATTTATTGTGTGTATATGCTAGTACTATACAGTCATGTATATTTAATTCTAACAAAAATCACTGGTGGTTTTTGAAACCAGTTTCATAAACAAAGAACCCCAGAGTCAGGTTGTATTACGTGCCCAAGGTCACTTAGTTAATAAGAATTAGAATCATTATACACCCTCTCCTCCCCCACCAACCCTAATTTCAGAAGAAATTTTTTTTTAACCTGATGAAGAAAATCATACATATTGTTTTATTTATTATTTCTCCCCCTTTAAAATACAGCTGGTGTATTCTCAGCAGGCCTTGCTCCAGCTGCATTTGTGCCAAATCCATATATTATTAGTGCTGCTCCTCCAGGGACTGATCCGTATACTGCAGCAGGATTGGCTGCAGCAGCAACATTAGCAGGTAACTTACTGTTCATACTTGTTGCTTGTTATGGATTTAGTTTTAATTTTGGGATAAGCTTTATTTTTGTCTATTTGGGCAATTTGAAGTTTCTAGGAAAAACTGAAACATTTATCCAGAATGAACTGAAGTCTCCAGAGAGTTAGTTTATTTTTCGACTGTAATGCTACAGGAGAAAACCTAAGTCTGATAACTCGTTTCCTCCTGTACATAGTTGTTTTACATTTTAGTTTTATAGTCTCAGAAATCTTACATTAGCAGCCACAAATCTTTATTCTTGTGACTGATCCCATTACCCACAGAGACAGTGCAAATAAAGTTACTTCTCAGAAAATAAACTGGGGGTAGCTGCTATAAATAACCAGGTCAGGGATAGTACAAGGTAAAGAGGTTCACTGATCTTAAGAGAATGAGTATCTAAAAAGTAAAGTTAAATTAGCAATGTTAAAATGTGCAGGCAAGCTGAGGGACGAAAAGGTGGGATTGAGGTGGAAAGAACTTATTAACTGTCAAAGCCTGATAAGCACCACTCAAAATCTGAAGGAAAAACCAAAAGTACACAGTGTCACATGTCAGTTGTATGGCAGTGAAGCTGGAAAAAAAATTTTTTTTAAACCGAACTGTATTTATGTCTTATTTAAGTAAGGGAGAGTTGTGTACCGGTTAGGCACAGTCTTACTGAGCAGAGTGATTTGCTGATCTTCTATAGGGTTTTGGGGGAAGGTGGTTTTATGTTGAGTTAGTTACAGAGACAGGAATGAATTTGTCTAAGCATGATTTATGTTGGTTACCAAGGCAGGAGGAGGGAGATGTCAACCATAGAAGTGTGTTCCTTGGGTTGAGTCTGTTGATTGGCTAACTTTTCATAACTTTAAGCTGTCACTGATAAGTTCACTGAATTATCGCTGATCAATTAATTTTAAATCCACTTCTGGTAGTTATTTATTATTGTGACTGCAGAACAGTTAGTCTTTTCATAGGCGTTTTTTTTCATACTCAAGACTTTAAGATGTGAAAAAAATGTTAATTTCAAATTCTTGTTTGATATCTTAGCAGACTGAAACTAACCTGTCACATTCAGTAGTTTTTGGTATAGATCTGCATGTGATTCCATAAAGATGTGAGCTTTCCTGGTACTATTTAACTGGATGTTAGTATGTAAAGTGCTAGTATATCATACATACATAAAATCATTAATCTGTGGAACTGAAGGAAGCAACTTTAAGAGGTCATTAGTTTTGAGATAAGGATGCCTGGCATTCTGAACTTACTTAGGCTTTCTAAGATCAGCACTTTTCAGTAGAAATAGAACGTGAGCCAGATAATGTAACTTAGATTTTTCTAGTAACCACATTATGAAAGTAAACCACAGATGAAATTAATTTCAGTATATTTGATTTAGCCCAGTATATCATGTAATCAATATTTTTAAAATTATTAATAGATATTTTATTTTTAATGCTAAGTCTTCAAAATCCTGTGTGTATTCCATACTTACAGCACATCTTAATTCAGGCTCTCCAGCTTTTAATTGTTTAGCCACAAATGACTTCTGGCTACTTTTGGACAGAGAGGTTCTAGATGGATGTCTGATTCTTTTGTTTTGTTTTGACAGTGTATCCTTTCTTCATAAATCCTTCTCTGTATTTTAAGAGTCTTCATTGTAGATTGTGCTTAAACTATCTTTAGAAATATACTTTGCCTTTAAACTGTTTAAAACTTTTCATTTTAGTGATTCAGTCAGTTACACTGGGCTTTATTTTCTTCCAAAACAAAGTGAAACCAAGAGTTTGACTTTCTAAAGTATACACATTAGATATACTAAAATCATATCAGTGGGATTTAGGGACATGTATCAGTCAGGAAACATGACATCGTAATCATTAGTTTAATGGCAGGGCTTATTGTGTGATACTATTTACAGTCCAGAAATCAAATTTTATCTTGAATAAAGTAGAATAGAGCAAGAATTTATTCTATTTTTCCTGGTTTGCTTTTTTATGTCTATGTCCTTGATTATATTTCATAGTTCTTTCTTGTCTTAACTTACTAGTTCCATCTTCCTAACCATAAAGACACTGATGTTTCATTTGTTTTTATGTGATTTTCAATTGTTTTGTGAGAATTGTAACTAATTCTGTTTCAGATATGAAAAATATTTTAAAATTCACAGTTTACAATTAAAATACAGTTGTAGCAAGCTTAGTACCAACGTGTTCCCTAGTTTTGTTATAGATTACAAATTAAAAGCCAAAAATGTTTTGTTTTCAATTTTAAAAATTCCTTTTTAAAGAAAATACTGAATTGAGTATAGGAAATCTAACAGTTTTATGGTGTTTAATGATCCTATTTGCCAGTATCAAATGCATAAACTAGAATTCAATAGGTGTTGAATAGATGGTTCAGTGTCCTGTCAATTCATTGGTCTTCTTGAGTTTAGTTCACATCTTTTCATTAAGACAACTGCTGTCACCTCTGAATACTTTCTTTTTTAATAATCCATACCTCAGTGAGACTTTCTCTCTAGTAAAATTGGGAAAAAGAGAAAGGGGAAGACAGTTTTATGTGGGTAGAGGATTGTAAGGACATCTGCTCTAAGTCTTATGCACTGTCCCTTTTTTATGATCTAATGGTAACCTTATTTATCTACAAAATGTAGTGACTTTTTTTATTTTTTTTGGGGGGGTGGGATGTGGGGTTTAGGTCCGGCAGTGGTTCCACCTCAGTATTATGGTGTTCCGTGGGGGGTGTATCCAGCCAATTTATTTCAGCAGCAGGCTGCAGCTGCGGCAAACAACACAGCAAATCAGCAAGCAGCATCACAAGCTCAGCCTGGACAGCAACAGGTATAGGCCTGCCTTCATTAAATACTACCTGAAGAGTCTTGGAAATTTCATGAGCTCCCTGCATTCAAGATCTGTGTTTTTTTCTTTTTCTTTTCCCCAGTATGTAGCACAGTACTTATCATATAGTTGGTATACAAATATTGATTATGTGGTTTTTTTTCTCCAGTAGTCATATATATGAACTTAAAGATTTGGTTGTATTCTACTTCAACATTTCTGTTATTGAAACTGTCTTGAAATCTCTAGCAATTTTTAATTTTCTTTTCATCACTCTTAAAGTGTGCTCATAATGTTTCTATCAAAGTAATTGTCATTTCATTTTCTTCTGGGTATTTAAATTACTATTTTAAATATTAACTTAATATATTTCTGACCAGAAAAAGGAGATTACTGAGTACTTTGTTTTTAAGCGAGGAAAGGTGAAATATTTTCACTAAAGGTTAGATTTAATTTCTTAAAACAGAAAATCTTTATTTTTAAGATTTCTTTTTTTAATTTCAGCCAATTTTCTGGAGCTATTTTTATAAATAAATGTAAAAGAAAAATTCTGATAAAAATTCCAGAATTCTGTTTGTCAAATTTATCATATTTATACCAAAGAAGCAACTTAATGACAAGTATAGTGTTTGTTACTTGGCAGTTGAATTTTCTTTTAAACTATATTGATGTTCTGTTAAAGCTATCCTTTAGCTCAGTCCTTGGAGATTATACCACAGCACCATTTAATAAATTCTTTTTAAATCTGTGTCTTCTTTGGGCAGATAAAAATATCACCTTGCTTAAACATTACATATACCTGTGCGTGATGCTTGCTTACACGGATGGACTTAAGATGAATCCCCCTTGTCCTGAATTGTTTAAGTATTTACCTTTGTGAAATTAATGTGTATCATGCTTGTGTATATTCACTACAACAACTATGTATTATGAAGCAGTAAAGTTTGACCAGCCTTAAGAGTTTTCACATTTTTTGATGAAATCTTGTGTTCCTTTTTTAACCCTAAGGGTTTACAGTAAAAAGCAGCTTTTTACTCACTTTAATTAAAGCTTCTGAATTCTGAAAACTTGGTTCAATTTGAAGTTTTCACTCTGCACCACAATCTCATACCAGACTAATTGAATAATCATACTTAATTTATAGTTTTCAGTCTTAGAAAATAATAAAATTTAAACTTTTGTCTTCATCTAAGATTTTGCCATTCCCCTCTCACCGCCCAAATATCTGTCTCTCATTTTAATACTACTTTGGTAGGTTAAAGAGCACAAATACTAGAAATAATTGTTCCTGAAGACCCTCTACCATGTTACTTAATAGATTATGTTTTTGGTGTTACGTTATTTGTATTTTTTAAGGGTAAACTGATATTTCATTGAATGTAAATATGTTTAAAGAATATCCAAAGGCTATCTGTGATATATACGGAGTTGTCTGAGATAACTTTGTTATTTTATAATTTCGTTTTTAAGGAAATTGTTTGTCCTTTGTAGGTTCTTCGTGCTGGAGCAGGTCAGCGCCCTCTTACTCCCAATCAGGGCCAGCAAGGGCAGCAAGCTGAATCACTTGCAGCAGCAAATCCAACTTTGGCTTTTGGTCAGGGTCTTGCTACAGGCATGCCAGGTATATAGTTGGTTAATTGTGGAAACTTGAATAGATTTAAAATGCTAAATGTAGATTCTCACACTGAGGAGTGAGAAAAATCAAGAAATGTCTTTAGGGGCTTCTCTGGTGGCACAGTGGTTGAGAGTCCGCCTGCCAATGCTGGGGACATGGGTTCGTGCCCCGGTCCGGGAAGATCCCACATGCCACGGAGCGGCTAGGCCCGTGAGCCATGACCTCTGAGCCTGCGCGTCCGGAGCCTGTGTTTCGCAACGGGGGAGGCCAAAACAGTGAGAGGCCTGCGTACCACAAAAAAAAAAAAAAAAAGAAATGTCTTTAAATCTTGCCTACCCTGCAATGCATTATTTACAACTCAGGTGCCAATAGTTGAAATCAGTATTGTTTGTGAGACTTAATGACAGGGATGGCAAATATGTGTTAGAATTCTCAAAAACCTTTTTTTCTTAAGTCTATGGCGTAAATCATAGCGTCTTTCCAGTGGAGTATAGCCCAGAATTCTTTTTTTTTTTTTTTTAAGATGTTGGGGGTAGGAGTTTATTTATTTATTTATTTATTTTTGCAGTGTTGGGTCTTTGTTTCTGTGCGAGGGCTTTCTCTAGTTGTGGCAAGCGGGGGCCTCTCACTATTGCGGCTTCTCTTGTTGCGGAGCACAGGCTCCAGACGCACAGGCTCAGTAGTTGTGGCTCACGGGCCTAGTTGCTCCGCGGCATGTGGGATCCTCCCAGACCAGGGCTCGAACCCGTGTCCCCTGCATTAGCAGGCAGATTCTCAACCACTGCGCCACCAGGGAAGCCCTCAGCCCAGAATTCTTAATGCAGTGCTTTAAGTAATAAATCCATTAGGTGGCATGTCAGACAAAACCTATTTGCCATTTCTGCCTTACAGGGATAGTTAGTCATTTAATTAGTTAATGTTGAAAAGTGTACAGCTAACATTTTCCACTTAGAACATTGCGCAGCCTTGTTTAGCACATTTATAGTATTTTAACCTGTTGGTTTTTATAACCTGATGGCATCAGTATTTACTAAAGTTTTCTGCCCATTGCCACAGTACAACTTTTAGAAAAGGCCAACAAAATACATTTTTTGTGAAGTAAATTTGTGAAAGTAAATACAAAATTAGTACTTTAATAATAGTGGAAGATAGAAGGAAGGTATTTTTCTTAAGCTAATGAAGCAGCACTTGTTATGTTTGGTTCTTTTGAATTTTATTTTATTTTTATACAGCAGGTTCTTATTAGTTATCTGTTAGCACTTGTTATGTTTTTAAAGGCTACATTTGAATGTCCGTAGATAATGCATCACTTCCCATTCTATTCCTTCATTTCTCTTCATTCCTAAAGATTCACTTTCAAGCATTCCATTTTTTCACTTTTAGTATATGAGTAGTTACTCCTTCAGCTGTAGATTACAGCTAACCCTTGAACAACCATGGGTTTGAACTGCGTGGGTCCACTTATATGTGGATCTTTTTCCATAAATATGTACTATAGTACTACACAATCTGGTTGTTTCAATCCTGTGGGTGCAAAATAGTGGATATGGAGGGTTAACTGTAAAGTTATTTGCATATTTTCAGTTGCACAGAGGGTTGGTGTCCCAACCCCTGCATTAAGAGTCAACTATACTGATTAATGAAATATGTGTTCCAGTTTTCATTAATTGTACTGTAGATAAATTTTCTATTCAGGTCATTTAGGAGATGTGTTTAATGCATTGGAAACGATCCTGACTTACATGATTGAGGGGTTTTTTTTACATGCTGCTAAATATTTCTGTATATTATTTTGAGGAGTTCTGTATCAATTACATTCATTCTGTTCTCTCTGAAATTCTAAGGTCTGAGTTTATCATCTTGTTTAGCCTACTGAATGAAGAAAAGGATGTTAATATTGCTGTCCCTGGAGTACAAATGATAATAGAATGGGGGCATTCTCATTATTTTCCTTTTTTACCCAGCTGTATACTTGCTTCATGGAAGCTGCTGTCCCAGAGCTGCTGTAGATTAGAGACCCTGGCAAAAGCAGCCCTTAGTGAAATGGACTGTGAAGCAGAAGTTGTAGGCACGTGGAGAGACATGGAACAGGGCTAAAAAGAACTGAGCTGGGAGTTTATGAAAGCCACTGCTAAGACCATTCTGGATTCCTCTTGGGTTTTAGCTATAAATAGAAAAGGGAGAAGAGTCATGGAGTATAACAGTCCTGTCTTACTAGATTCTAAGTAGGATTTTGATTTAAGAGAATGCTTCTGACCTGTGTTTATTTGCTTCTCCCTTTAACTTATTGCTTATTGTTTTAGACTTTTGGTGCTGGTCCTATTATCCATTTCTTATAAATGCCTTTGCTTCTCTTCCTCATATTCAGCTCATGTTCTTATTTACTAAAAACATCAAGGTATTTTGCTATTAATTTTATCAACTTTGGTCTTCTCAAAATTTATTTTTATGTTCACGTCTTTCCATTCTATAAGAAAGCTCTTTATTGCTTTTTTTGTTTTGTTTGGTTCATCAGTGAACTCTATCTTGGTACTCCTAAAAGAAAACCACTTTTTACACGATATTTGTCTAAAAACCATTGACTGTCTTCGGAGTGATGAGAAAATTAAAAGCAGGGAAAACTTTTAGGGAAAAAAACCAGATTATTTTACCTAACCTTCTAAGCCACAACATTTAGTCCTTTTACAACTGTAAATGTAAAAATCATTTTCACAAAAAGGGCTTTACTAGAAATAATATTTGTGTGCCTAAGTGACTTGTTGACTGTTCATATGATTCCCTCACTGTAAAACTTTTCTCTAATACCTTCTGTACTTTATTCTGCCCAGGACTATGATGAAATAATTGTCCCTTATTCAAATAGTTACATAGATATAATGTTTTATGTGTTATATCTTTATATGTTTTAAAGATATAAAGCTCATACACAAGCTTGCTTAGAAAATTGTTTATTTCTTCAAATCTCATGCAGTTCGTAGCTTTTCCACCTTCTGTCCTTCACTTCTCATCCGTCACATCCCTGTTCCTTGTACTATGTTGATTATAGACTTTCAGTCCTTCTGCTTGATTCTATATGCCATCGCTGTTTTTTAGTCTTGGATTTTCAGTCTTTCTCCCTCTGCCACCTCCTTTTCCATAACCACGATGCTAGTCTGCCTCTTCATCCTAAAAAGCTTTCTCTCTCTTGTGCTTCCCTCTTATACTACCTTTCAGAATTTAAATTCTACCCCACACTTCTTTTAAGCCCCGCCTCCACGATTCCTTTTCGGTAGCTCTAATGTAACTCAGTGCCAAAGTATGACTTCCTCTCCTCCATCCCTACGTTTCTCAGTTCTTTGTTGTATTACACAACTTTGTTGTATGTCCAACTTTCTGCAGCTCCTCTCCACTACATTTGTGTGATATTTTACTCTCCTGGCTCTCCCATCTTTCTCATTGCTTTTTGTCAGTCTCCCTTTCCTCTGTATATCACTTAAATGTAAAAGACATTCTGGCTTTAGTGACTAGATGCTTTGGAGTCAGATCTGCCATATTGCTCTGCCAGTTAATTGTGTGACCTTGGCCATGTTACTTTCCTCTTTGAACCTTAGTTTCAATATTGGAAAAATAGAGACACTTTATATTTTTTCTGTGGAAGAGTCTTAACTACTTTCATCTTTTCACCTGTCATTCCTATACCAGTAAACCAGTGAGTTTATGTCTGCATCTTGGATTCTTTTCTGAACACTTAACACATTTCTACATTTGTACAAGGTATTACCATGTATATGTTCCTGCCACTCCTTAAACTTGAAAATGTCCAAAAATGAACTCACCTCTCCCAAATTTGCTTATCTTATTGTTTACCCTATTTCACTATTAACCCCGCTATCCCCTTGAGCTAGAAATTTTTGGCTTCATTCTCAGAGTCATCTTTAACTCTTGGTTTTCTGCTGTGCTCCACATTCAGTGACTTGCCAGTTGTTTATTCTCTCATGTTCACTTCTTTTCATCTCTGCTATTCTTGTTCAGCTTCTCCTATATTCTCCCACTAACTCTGTCTGCCTCTAATCTCTTCTGTTTATTTCATCTTTTTATTCTCCTCTCAGTTACCCTTCAAAAATACAGGTTAGTTTATACCATTCTGGTTCTTAAAATTTTCATTAATATAGCTCCAAACTATTGATACCTTTTAAACTAATCAGTACTGTCCTGATCCTATGCTTTAACACACTAGACCACATACTGTTCCACAAACATCCTTTTATGCCTTTAGCCCTAGCTAATACTTTTAGTTTAGAATACACTTTTATAAATTTTAAGCAAAATTGGGACATATACTTTCACATTTTCCTTTTTAAAGCCTTGCTTTATACTTTGTGATTAACTTTCCTTCTCATCGTTTAATATGATCCTTTCCATGAAGCCTTCCCAAATCTTTCCCAGTGCTTGTTCATTAATACTTATTTCTCCTGGGACTTCCCTGGCAGTCCAGTGGTTAAGACACAGCGCTCCCAGCGCAGGGGGTGTGGGTTCGATCCCTGGTCAGGGAACTAAGATCCCACAGGCCGTGTGGCACAGCCAAAAAAAAGAAAAATAATAATAATCATTCTTTTTGCCATTCTTGTGGCACATAACTTGCTCCTTTCTTTACTACTTCTGTTTGCCTTGCATTTCATTTAGCTATTTGTGGTTTGTTTTCTTAATTTAATTACTTTACCATGTTTGGAGGTGTAAAGTGTCTTAAAATTAAAGTGGAAGAGTTATGTATTTCTCCCTAAGGAAAGTTATTTGATCAATGTCATGTCTGAAAATAAGTGGCATCTTAGAATTAAGAATATAGTACATTATCTTCGCTACAAATTGTATGATTCTTGAGTGTGGGGACCATGTCTTTTTAAAGTAACAGAAAGATAATACAATAGAAATTAGAAACTTTTGAACTGAATGATTATGAAAATGCTATACATATTTAAAGTTGTGGACTACACTTAAAAACAAAACATAGGGCTTCCCTGGTGGCGCAGTGGTTGAGAGTCCGCCTGCCGATGCAGGGGACACGGGTTCCTGCCCCGGTCCAGGAAGATCCCACATGCCACGGAGCGGCTGGGCCCGTGAGCCATGGCCGCTGAGCCTGCGCGACCGGAGCCTGTGCTCCGCAACGGGAGAGGCCACAACAGTGAGAGGCCCGCGTACTGCAAAAAAAAAAAAAAAAAAAAAAAAAACATAGAAGAGGGGTATATAAGCTTTTTTTTTTTTAAATTGAAGTATAGTTGATTTACAATGTTGTTAGTTTCAGGTGTACAACAGTGATACAGTTATATTTATATATATATATTATTTTTCAGGCTCTTTTTCCTTATAGCTTATTATAAAATATTGAGTATAGTTCCCTGTGCTATACAGTAGGTCCTTGTTGGTTATCTGTTTTATATATAATAGTGTGTATATGTTAATCCGAAACTTCTCTAATCCCCCCCCTTCCCTTTTAGTAACCATAAGTTTGTTTCCTATGTCCGTGGGTCTATTTCTGTTTTGTGCATAAGTTCATTTGTATCGTTTTTTTTTTTTTTTTTTTTTTAGATTCCGCATATAAGCAATATCATAGTTGTCTTTCTCTGTGTGGCTTACTTCACTTAGTATGATAATCTCTAGGTTCATCCATGTTGCTGCGATTGGAGTATATAGGCTTCAATGCATACATTAGAAAATAAGTTTCTATCTGGGAACCATGAAAGGAAGAGAATATACCCAAAGAATTGTAGAAGGAAGCCAGATAATAAAGATAGAAACTGATGTGGATGAAATAGACTACAAGCATATAGTTAAAAGAGTCAGGTTATCCCAAAATTTACGTCTTTGAAAAGACTAATAAAATTGATAAACCTCTGAGAGGTTCATCAAAAAAAAAAGGTAAAGAGAGAAGACATAATAACCAATATCAGAAAAATAAAATAATCATAAGAGGGTATTAGGAACCAGTCTCATGTTAACAGAAATTGGAAATTGTAGACAAAATGGACAAATAACTAGAACAGTGTAACCAAACACACTCAAGGATATATAGAAAATCTAAAGTTCATTACCATTAAATCAATTGAGTAATCAAAAATATTCCAAGAAAATTCCAGGCCAGCACAACTTCAGTGGTGAATGATAATCAGGCATTCAAGGAAGAAATAATTCCAACAATTCCAATTTTTAAAATTCCAGAGAACAGAAAAAGAGGGTGTGCTTCCCATGCCATGTTATGGTACTAGCATAGTCTTGATATTAAAACCCGTCAAACAGTGCAGAAAAGGAAAATTGTAGGCTCATCAGACTTACGAACATGGATTTAGAAATCCTCAAATATTAGCAAACCAGATGTAGCAATATAAGGCAGGATAATATATCATGAACAAGTTGGTTTTATCCCAAGAATGCAAGATGAGCATTAGCAAATCACAGTGTAATTCACCACATTAAAAGATAATAATCATAAGAACTTCTCAAAAGATGCAGGAAAAGCATAATAAATTTATATATTGACTTTTAAAAAAAAAGACCTCTTTAACAATTATGAACCAGAAGATAACGTCTTTAATATGTTGGAGAGTCAGGAGGGAATTAAACACCCTACTCCACTTCCCAAGGATGATAGACTTTCCTATTTATAGGAAATACTTGAAAGTGTTCCATCTAAGACTGGGAATAAGACAAGGATTTCTGCTAACGATACTTCTCTTCAAAAGAGCCTAGCCAGTATATAACATGAGAGAAATTCTAGTAAAATGAAAAAGTTCTGTAAATAGAAAAACACAACTGTCATTTGCAGAAAATATGATTGTATTAACTGAATCTGCAGATAAAGTATTAGAGTTAACGTGTTTTTGTTAAGGCTTTTGGATATAAAAATCAGGTTTAAAATCTTTTTCTGTTAACCAACAGCCTTTTCTTTTTCTTTTTCTTTTTCTTTTTTTTTTTCTGACATGCTGCGCTGCTTGTGGGGTCTTAGCTCCCCAACCAGTGATCGAACCCAGGCCCACAGCAGTAAAAGCACTGAGTCCTAACCACTGGACTGCAAGGGAACTCCCAACACCATAATGTTTTGAAATGAAAAAATTGAAGGTTATTATTTACAGTAGTCAGAAGTACCTAGGAATAAGTCTAACAAAAAATGTGCCCAGTTTCTATGGAAAGCAGCTTTGTTTAGACATTAAAGGAGACCTAAATAAACAAACCATTGGGCAACTCAATATTTTAAACATGCCAGTTCTCCCCATATTAACCTGTAGTTTCAGTGCATTTCCAATCAAAAATCCCAATGGGTTCTTTTGGTGGTTCTTTTTGACAGCTGATACTAAAATTTAATGAAAATGCAAAGAGTCAAGATTAGCCAAAACATTCTTTTTCTTTTTTTTTTTTTTTTGTGGTATGCGGGCCTCTCACTGCTGTGGCCTCTCCCATTGCGGAGCACAGGCTCCGGACGCGCAGGCTCAGCGGCCATGGCTCACGGGCCCAGCCGCTCCGCGGCATGTGGGATCCTCCCAGACCAGGGCACGAACCCGTGTCCCCTGCATCGGCAGGCGGACTCTCAACCACTGCGCCACCAGGGAAGCCCCCAAAACATTCTTAAAGAACAAAAGTAAGTAGAAGGGCTTGCTCTGTTCTAACTTACAGAGTAAGATTTACTCTAAAGCTGCAGTTGAATTACTGCATGGACAAACAGACCAGTGGAACAAAGTAGAGACCCCAAAAGTGAGATTCCCAAAAGAAATGGCCACCTAATTAATAGCAAAGAAAGCAGCAAAAGGCAGTAGGGAGGAATGAATGACTTGTTTTATAAATAAAATGAAATAAAGAAAATTGATGATTTGGGCAACAAATTGAACCGCTGCCTTATCCTGTGTTCAGTACTCAGCTCCACTTGGATTTTAGACCTAGGTGTGGAAAAGTGGAATTTTAAAGCTATTAGAAGATAATATAGGGAAATTTTTTTATGAAAATAAAGGAAATAATAAATTTGAACCCATTACTTAAAAAGTCACCATAAAGAGAATCACACAGGTCAGGCTAAGAATGGAAGAAGATATTTGCAATACATTAAAATGGTGAAACACCTGAATTCAGCATACATAAAGAATTATAAATCAATAAGAAAATGCAGACCAATGGGAAAATGGGTGACAGAGACTCGAACAGCTCTTTCCCCAGAGGAAATCCCAGTGCCTAATTAGCATATGAAAAGATGCTCAGCCTCCTTATGGGGAAAGAAAATCAAAACCACAACAGAATGCTTCTGCCTATCTTTCAGATTGGCCAGTTTTTAAAAGTCTGACATTATCAAGTATTGCTGAAGTCATGGAGCAATGGGAACTCTAATACCAAGGTGGTAAGCGTGTAAATTTGCACAACCACTTTGAAGGCAGCTTGGCATTATTTGCCAAAGTTTGAAAATACACATGCCCTTTGGCCCAGGGTGTCAACTACTAGATATATACCTTAGATTAGAGAAATATGTACACATAACACACCAGCATACATATACAAAAATGTTTATGGCAGTACTGTCGGCAGTGGCCCCAAACTGGCAACCGTGTAAGTGTAGAATGGATAAATTCATTGTGGTGTTTGTCCAGTGAGGTGCTATACAATAATGAAGATGGAAACTAGAAGGTCTGTGTATAACCACATGGATGAATCGTACCTAAAATTTTTAAAATAATTCAAACCAAATGATTGTTTAGAGAGAAGCATTTATGGGAAGTAGAATGTGTAACTCTAAGGGAAAGAGAAGACTGGTAGAGCAGGGACTTTCGAGAGGTGGGATGCTGGGCAGTTTTCTGTTTCTTGGCTTGGATGGTAGTTATACTTTTTTGTGTTGTAGTCATTATAATATACTGTTTTTTGTACTTTTTATGTGTTCTGTTTCACAATAACAATAAAAATTTTAAACACCTAAGTATCATGCTCTGCTAATCAAGTACATTTTCTGGTTAAGAAAAAAATTACTCTCAGCCCCCTTTCTGTAGCTCGCCTCTGGTCCTTTTTTTTTTTTTTTTTTTTTAACAGCAAAACTCCTCAAAAGCATTTCTGTACTTGTTTATGGTTCTTCCATTCTTTACTGAATTCACTACAGTTTGGCTTTTATCCTTACCAGAATGACTTCCATGTTGCTAAGTTCATTGGTCAGGTTCTCAACTCTTAATGGCTTTTAGCAGCGTTTGACATTGTTAATCACTCAGTCTTCGTTCAAATTCTTTTTTCTTTGACCAAATTGTTTGAATTTTCTTTCTTTACTGGCTGTTTCCTCTCAGTCTCTTCCCCTGTTCCTGCTCTCTCCAACCTCTTAATGTAAAGTACCCTCAGGCCGTAAGCCCTGCCCTTTTATTTTCTTGGTGATTTTGTCCTTTTTAGCTTATACCATCCGTATCTTGACCACTCCCATATTTATAATTCCAGCCTGAACCGCTCTCCTGAACTCTAGACTTGCATATCCTATGTGACAGTTACAGTTAGATATCTAATAATCTTCTCATTCATCATGTTCACTCCATGAGGAGAGGGCTTGAAAGCTCTACATTCCCTCCTAGGTTTTGCCGGATGCTTCTCTTCATTTGGCTGGTCCTCCTAATTCATATCCATTGTATTAGTAAAATGGTATTTGCGAAGCAGAACTACTGTATTTAATTAAAACAGCCTTTGCATGTGAAAGTTTTGGTCTTAGTAGGGAAAGTAGTGTTTAAATTTAAAAGTATCCAAGGCTGCCAGTGCAGTTTTGCAAGTGATCCTCAGACTTTTGAGCCTGAGTCTCTGTTGCTGTATAAGACAGCCTTTCTCAACCTGCGTTCTGGGAGAGAATAAGCCCTATTGCCTTGAAGTATCCACTGTGTGTATATATATATATATATACATATATATATATATATGTATATATATATATATAGTTAACTTCTCTCCCATGCATCTTGAGTGGTACTTACTATGCACCATCCTTGAGAGAATTGGCAAAATAGTCACTTTTCTGTTCAAATAGTCATTTTCTGTTCTGTGGTTCAGATGAGGAGTCCCTACTGAGAAGGTCTATGAAGAGATAAACTTCACTCACCTGTCATTGTGAATAATGCAAATTGTCACCTGCCTTGTGGTCAAGGCTGTAATAAAACTAATGCCTATGTGGTTTTTATTCAGACTCCAGCTTGAGAACCTTTACAAATTGACTGTTAGACCTTATGATTTTGAGTTATCTGTTTATATCATGATTTAATTTTGAAAGGGCTGCTTACAAATGAAAATCTAAGGGAATGCTGGTAATGAGGCACTTGGTTTAGAAATTTACTAAAATTGCATAATAAATCGTACAGTGTTCTCCCTCACTTCCCTTAGTCTTTCTATCCATTCTCCTCTCAGGACAACTGACTAAATGGTAATAACTTTCAAGCATCAGCCCTTGATTACCTATGGTTTCAATATCAAGGAATATATCTCATCATTTTGTTGTCCATAAGTGAGAGGCATCTCTGTTAAAATTTAGGAAAAATATTTACTTGTGCTTTAGTACATTTTCATGTATTTAGTAATACAGTATAAATAGCTGTGTTTTCTGGTTGATAAAAACACAAATGTGGGGGAAAATAAATACATGTTTTCTATAATAAATGTTTTCATTGGTAAACATTTATTTTAATATTATCTAGGCTATCAAGTACTAACTCCAACTGCCTATTATGATCAGACTGGTGCCTTAGTGGTTGGCCCTGGAGCGAGAACTGGCCTTGGAGCTCCAGTTCGATTAATGGCTCCAACACCTGTTTTAATTAGTTCAGCAGCAGCACAAGCTGGTAAGTGTAACTGACATTTTCAGGGATAATATTTTTCTGGTGTTGTTTGAGATGTTTCAAAAATAGAAAATGGTTTTCTGAGTAGTTTTAAGAAGTGTCTGAAATTTAATTTACAGCAGCGGCAGCAGCAGCTGGAGGAACTGCAAATAGTCTCACAGGCAGCACAAATGGCCTCTTCCGGCCACTTGGCACTCAGCCACCACCGCAGCAGCAGCAGCCACAGCAGCCAAGCACTAATCTGCAGTCTAATTCATTTTATGGGAGCACTTCTTTGACTAATAGTTCCCAGAGCAGTTCTTTATTTTCTCACGGACCTGGCCAACCTGGAAGTACATCTCTTGGCTTTGGAAGCAGTAGCTCTTTGGGTGCTGCTATAGGCTCAGCCCTCAGTGGATTTGGTTCATCAGGTAAGTTTCTTTTTAAGATGAGTGTACTCTGCTAAGTGGACATGAGGTATATGTATTTGTTTTTAATATTAATATAAACAGTAATAGCTTGTGGTATAGAAAGGACAGGAATAAGGTACTGGTTTATTGGTTTAGTTTGGTAGCTGAAAAACCACCTCCTATAACATTTAGGAATGCTTAACTCATTTCAAGCAGCCCATGCTTTACTCAGATATAATATATTTTCCCCTGGCTTTAAGAATTATATTACTGTAATTTTTGTTTTAGTAAGGTTTGTTTGGGATAATATATATTATGCTAATTACTAGCTCTTCCCTTTGCTCTATAATATTAATGTTCGAGGAAGTAAATATTTTTGCCATCTTAAGTTTCTGGTGTTTTAAAATAATCTTTGTATGCTCATCAGATGATTTATTCTTATTAAATGCTAATGGTTGTTAATGATCTTTATTTGGTATAATATATAAAAATAAATTATGATGTAATGTTCTAAACAGAAGCCCCTAAGATAAATATGCCTATCTTTATATTAAACAACTTAGCCTTTATCACTAAAAGTTCATTTAAAAGGACTTTTTTTCCCCATATCCCAGTTTTATATATAATCCTTAAGAAATCCAAATTTTAAATAGCTTCACAAAATAAATAATTTACCCACACAAACTGATTTTGTAACTGAGGAAGAGCTGAAATCAGAAGAGGCCCACACTGACACCCTGTTGACACACATTGTATTATCAGTCTCTGGTGTTGCCAGAGTATTCAGGAAACAGGGAAAAAACAGCTTACTCTCATTCTCTTGGTACAGTTGACAGCCTTTTCTTTATGAGGGGCAGGGCCATTTATTCACACCTCAAGAGGATTTTTATTCCTCTCGTGTCCTTGAATCTTAAAATCTGGTTCTCTGTTTTCCCACCACATTAAATTATATTCTTTTCTGGTGTGAAAAATGGCAAAACTAACACATGCCAGTCATTACTAACTGTGCTTGCCAATTTTCTAAGACAATATCTTCTGAACTTCTTGAACATTCATATTTATAAATATGATGGTCTAGAACAACTATAAACTTTTAGGTGCAGAATGCTTTTTTGTTGCAATGAAATTCAAAAGGGAAATATACTTGCCTAATACAAAATTACCTAAAGAAATGGGCATGGGAACTTCCGAGGAAAAGTCTAGTGAACATAGAGACTGTTTAGTCTTAATTTTCCTGTTTGATTTTTTTTCATTCCTTTTGGAGCTTAGTCTTTTTATCTCTCGCCCAAGTGCTCCCATAGACTCATTTTTTTGTTTCTAACACAATTGAAAAGCATTTTCCACAAATAATCCTAGATTGCTGGAGAAAATCAAAAGAACATATAACTTTATTAAAAAAAATTTTTGTGTGGAAATAACTAGTTTCTATAGATTGTAGACCCTAAATAATCCAGGAAAAATAGAGAAAAGACCTGATAAATCTCATGTTCCCTTTTCTAATAAAATGTCACTGATGGTCTGGTATAGATTTGTAAGAACTCCAAATTCCCATTTGTCTCTTAGTTGTTAAGAGCCTTCCCCCTGCCTTCAGGAACTGGTGAGCCATCAACATTCTGTTCTCTACACATGTCCCCTGCAGATGCCTCTTTCCCAAAAACTGATCATCTTCATTCCTCCCTTATTTATGAGCATTGCTTACTCCATTCTGATTTCCAGTTTGGGGTACCTCTGTTTTACCTTGCTTCAGAGGACATTAACAGTTGCCACCCCTAAATACCAGTAAATAACCTGTCATCTCCCTCCTCTTGGACATTTCATGAGCATTCATTCAAGTGCTACACTTAGGTACTCTTCGAAGTCTACGCATTGCCTTTTTACATTATGGCAATTCCATACCTATATGAAATCTAAAATATAATGTGTTTATGTGCTCATGTACACACACAGTAACATATACACAATCATTCTTTTACCCATATAATGAAATTATTAATGCTTAGTAGTGTTAAATACCCCAGTTTATAACTCAGCTCACCAGGAAGCTTAGCCATTGTAATAAAGTAATTAAATCACCATTTCTGTGACCCATTAGAACGTTCTTTTACAATTGAAAGTTTGTAATTTAACATTTTATCCACAGTTGATAAATGATTAGTGACTCCACTGTCTAGCCACTTAGATATTTTAGGTATACTTTGTTTTATATTTTGTAGTCATACTGTTGCAGATAATTTAGGCATATAGTAAAATTTAAGGAGCCAGCTTGTTAGGTTTAAAGTAAAGCTATTTCTGAATTACTTTTAAATGTTCGGCTTGGCTTCTCCTTTTTAGAGGAAAATAATATCGCATGTGTCAAAACTATGGTTTCTTTGATTATTTGCCAGGGGAATGATAGTGCTGCTGCTCTCATTAGAGAGCTGTTGTCTTTTTCCTTGTCATATAAATTGTTTTCTGAAATAAATAGGAATTTTAAATGTAGCCATGTTTTAGAAAAATCACTTTGACAGTGTCCTTTTAAATTAGCATAGTTAATATAGCATACATTGACAATTTTGCCAAAACCATTCTTACAATAGTGTTTATTTTTTGCTATTAAAAATGCATATAGTTACCAGTATTTCCCTGTAATATATCTTAAAAAGTGAGAATTTCAATAAAACATGATCAGTCTTCCAGAAACTGCACTCACTGGTTTAAAAGGTTGAATACTGTTTATATAATATTTTGCTTAATACAGTAGTGTGAGCCTGGTATTTTTCCTTTATAGAATTTTAAATTTGGTAAAACCAATGTAATTAAGTTTCCTATCTGTATTAATAAGCTTAACTTGGTCTACCATCATGTGCTCTGCTTAATTTTTCTCTTTAATCTGTACCCTTATGATCTATTTATAATTGACTTGCTATTAGAAAACCACAACCTAATAGAAACTTTAAAATTCTCTTGAAAAGAATTACCATATTGGTCCGAATATAGAGCTTGTCCTTAAAACACTTGATAGGTTAAGAAATGTATTATGAAATTATTTTGGATGTAAAAGGCTTCAGTTTAAAAAGGCTTAGAAACAGTAAAAAAACATACTTGAAAATATGGGCTCTAAGTGAGACTTATGAATTGGGAGTTTTGGACAATCCTTTTAAACACTTAGTAAAGAATTTGATTATCCAAATATATGTTGATTAACAGCCAGATCTTGTTGCTTTTCTGAGCATGCATAGCTACATGGTAATGTGAACCTACCATTTTTTTATGATTTTATGAAGTACAAAAGAAAACTAGAAGGTTAATAGTTGAATTGGGGATTAAGTGAAAAACAAAAAAAATTGGTATGTAGTACAATAAGGGATGTGATATAATTGTATACCATATAAGAAAACAAAGGCTGATCAGTCTTTACCTGAGTAAGGGGCTCATGAGGCCAGAAATAGAATCTTAGGAATGGAAGATCCTGAGGGGTAAGTGAACACATGTCTTTGGTTGATAACAGTAATGAGAGCTATCAGTTTTCTAAGAGAAAGTTTGATTTTTCCATATGTATTTTGTAATTTAGTTGCTGAAGGATAGGGAGGATGTGTAGTGTGAAAAGTACTGAGGAGTTAGCTGCCATCTATACTTCACAGCTGACTAATATTCGGGCCAATATGGACTTTAAAGGACTATGATTTGAACACAAGCTGGAAGCCAAATCAAATGTGAATGGTGAGGGAAATGTATTAATATTCTGTTTATCAGTATAATCTTTTCTTGGCATTGGGTTGAAGTTTAAGAACTTGGTTCCAGAGATTAGGATACTACCAAAATTTAACCTTATTGGAATTTAATCTCTAGCATATCCTAAAGCAGACAACTTACAATTTCAGGGTTTATAAATCATACCAGGGTATTAAAGCACAGTAATCATATGTGTCAATGGTAAATATGTGTGAAATAATGAACATATGAGTGACCGCTCTTAAATATTTGGTTATTTTCTTGGGGTGCATTTATACCCTTTTATGATTAATAAGTTAGTATGTATAGTTATCACAGTAATTATCTTCTCTATAATGTTTCTAAAAATAATTATTGTGATCACTTCTGTTATTTCCCAGCAAGAGTTGGGGATAGGTTTTATTCAGTTAACACTGTATGTAATTAGGGTTTTTTTTATTTCTTCTTCAGTTGGCAGTTCTGCAAGTAGTAGTGCCACAAGGAGAGAGTCTCTATCTACTAGCTCTGACTTGTACAAAAGATCTAGTAGCAGCCTAGCACCCATAGGGCAACCATTTTACAATAGTCTGGGATTTTCCTCCTCTCCAAGTCCAATAGGCATGCCTCTGCCAAGCCAAACTCCAGGACATTCACTTACGCCACCGCCATCACTTTCATCACATGGATCCTCATCCAGTTTGCATTTAGGTAAAAAAAAAAAACCAAAACCCTTTTTATTTGTATGTATACATGTGAGTGTGTTTGTGTGTGTGTTTTATAATATGTGTAAAATATTTAATGTTGGATAAAACATGCCAAATTGCTTTTGCTTGTGGATATTAGCCTTTTGAAAAAGTTCTACTTTTGTGAAAATTGAAAGTGAGGGTCTAATGTACAGTAAGGTAAAGACCCCTATTGTATCTTGTGTTCCTTTTATGAAATACAGTGGTGTGTTTTTTTTTCTCGTCTGTGCTTTTGATTTGTGTGTGTTTTAGATCATCTGAAAAGTCAATTATTTATACGTGATAGTGAAAGAAATTTCACGATCAAAAGTTTGTGCACACCATATAAAATGGATAAGTAATAAGAACCTGCTGTATAAAAAAATAAAATAAAATTCAAAAAAAAAGTTTGTGCACACCAAAAGCAATCATTAGTCACAAAGTTATTGAACTTTAAATAATTTAGTTTAGTATAATGGTTTTTCCTTTGGCCTTTGAATGAATGCCTGGCCATTTTACCACAGGGTTATATCAGGGTATATGAATTGAGTATGTTTGTGAGTTAGAGAATCTTATTATGTATGGGTTTGGTCCATGTAGTTCTCTTACTTTTGAACACATTGTTTAAGAAAAAAAATGTTCTAGGCTTGCTGTACCCTTGAAATCGGAACATTTAGAACTTTGGTTTATATCTGTATATTAAAATCGCCCCCACCCCAAGATTATTTGAATTGGTGGTTACCTTTTTCCCACTCCAGGAAGTATTTAGCCATGTAGTTAACAGTATATTTTGAAGGGTTTTTGGATATCAGAGGCTGTGTATGAATCCCTCCCTGTCTTTCAAAGAAAGTATTTTATTAAAATTAGATTCTGGATTTTTATAATTCTAGTCATTTCAGCTAAAACTGAGAGATTCTATTGCTGATTCTTATGTGCTTAGGAAGATTTAAATCAGCTTGTGATTTAAAAAGTAATGTTGCTTTTGTAAGCAGATATATTATAAATTAGTGATTATGTTTGACCCCGCCACCCCCATCATAAGGCTACAGTTATTTTTTCCTAAAGCTCAGTAATATAGTAAGTTTCCACGTAACAAAGGAATATTTTACAGTGATCATCATTTAGATTTATGTTATTACAAAGTGGGCTAGATTTCTTTTTTAAAGACTGGTCCTCCACCCCAAATTCTGGCCTTTGCTCTTTTTGGGGATATTGACTGTATACAACCAATTAATTTATCTGAGTGGGGTCCTAAGATCTGCTTTGCAGCACTGTTTGTGTAAACTTATCCGTTTTTAGCCTACCACTTTCCTTCATTTATCTTTTCTTAGTCATAGGAGCTTCTCAATTCCTGATTTTTATTATTTCTATTGACCCACTCCTACCACTCCCATATAAAACATGCCTTTGAGACTTTGAAATTGACACCAAAATTTGGAACAAAGCAAACCTAAAAATAGACCTTTCGTAATAGTTTTGTGTTTTATTCGTTAAGATTATATTTGTCACGTCCTGTCATTTTTTTCATAGATAAGTTTCAGATCAGATTTCTGTCAGCTGTTACTGCTTACGTTGTGCTTTAGTGCCTGTGTAAATGGCATTAATTATTCTACATAGCTGGCTTAGAAATTGGATTATAAATGACTTTTTAGATGTCTCTAATTAAATAGCAATCTAGATTTTTTTTGACTATAAAGAACCCAGGCATGTAGATGCTTCTAGAAGGAATTCTAGTCAATTATGAGAAGTAATCATCGTGTGGGCCAGCAGTTCTACATTGTAGCCTGATACTTTTGTACCCATAGTTTAAGCTGAACTCCTTAGTTTAGCTTCACCTTGAAATCTAGTATTTAAACACACCTCTGACTGAAATTGTCTGTAGATTATTTTCTTTTGTGATTCCCCAGTTTCTTTTAGCTTTAGTCATATTATAACTAGCAACCTTGTTTGTTAACAAGGAATAGACCCTGCCAAGTTGAAAATAATTAAGTAGATTTCATGAGTTTGCTCTTTGTATAGTGTTCATGGAAATAATCTATCTTTCGTTTTCATGTCATTGAATCACGATGCAAGACTTACATGCTCTCTGGTCTAAATATATATATATATATATATATATATATTTTTTTTTTTTTGCGGTATGTGGGCCTCTCACTGTTATGGCCTTTCCCGTTGCGGAGCACAGGCTCCGGACGCGCAGGCTCAGCGTCCATGGCTCACGGGCCCAGCCGCTCCGCGGCATGTGGGATCTTCCCGGACTGGGGCATGAACCTGTGTCCCCTGCATCGGCAGGTGGACTCTCAACCAGTGCGCCACCAAGGAAGCCCTAAAAAATATATATTTTAAATTGTATATCCCTGAAGTGGATTTCTTCATGAATCAAGTTATCAAGGCTGCTAATTGATAAAATACCTATGAAAATGAATTTGCATAGCCATTTAAAAAATAATCTTACTCTGCTCACATATTAAGAATATAATATCATAAAATAGGGATAAATTCTCAGTTTCATTAGAATTGGTTGGAATTAATTAGTTCCAGCTGATTTTCTTATGAGATTTTTTTAAGATACGTAGCCATTATAGTTATTGGTAGGTCTGGATATCGATATTCTTAAAATATTGGATGAAACAGGTAACTTTTTTTTTTTTTTAACCACCTATGCCTTTGCTCATGCTAGTTACTTGATTCACAGAAAAAGTGAATAGCAACATTGTGTACTTCTGGCTTTCCAAAAAAGATGTTTCATTTTTTAAAAATAGTTGTCATTTGATCAACATAAGTATTTTTAGCAGGATGACCAGTAGTCACTTTGTGATTGAAGAACAAGTATTTCAACTGATGAATTTTGGTGGTTCATTTTTTTATAACCTAAAATATTCTTTTTAAGATTTGCAGCCTTGTTGCTTTTTAAATACATTGAAGTCAGAAACATGAAAAAGTAATTTTATCTTGCCATATTCTAGTATGAAATTTCTAAGAGATAGAGATTCCTTTTTTAAAAACAATTATAGCCACAAAATCATTATCATACCTTTTAAAATTTATAAATTCTCATTACTCTAATTTCCCTAATTGACTTAAATGTCTTTTGACAGTTGTTGTGTTTCCATCAGGGTCCAAATAAGGTCCGTCATTTGTTTGATGTCTTTTAATATGGAACCATTTCCCCATCCTCTTTTTTTTTACCTTCACATTTATTTGTTGAAGAAACTTTGTCCTGTCGAATATCCCACATTCTGGACCTCGATGGTTTCTTCTCCATGGTGGTATTTAACATGTCCTCTATTCTCTGAATTTCCTGTAAAATGGAATTTAGGGGTTTGATCTGGTTGGTTGTTTGCTTTGCTATTTGGTTCTGTATTTCTGCTGCACCGTATCAGGAGACACATGTCTGGTTATTTCCTTTGTCAGGTTGTCTGCCAAATCCACCTAATGGCTTAGCAGCCTTTGATCATCACCTACGTATTTCTTCAGAGGTTGCAAAATGGTGATGCTCTGTCATTCCTTTTACATTTGTTAGCTGGAATTTTTCTATGGAAAAGAACTTTCATCAATTGTGAGGTTACCCTAAAATATATAGTTCATATAGGAGTCAGGATGATGCTTGATTTCTTTTCCTTTGTTTTCTGACCTTGGGAAATGAGAATTGAGAATGAGAATGAGTTGATGCCCTAGCAACTTCTAAAGGTGACTTGCAGGGTTTTTTTGTTTTTGTGTTTAAATCATCATTGTTCCCTATAGTGTAAATTGATGGATTTTAGGATGGTTGTTATGTTTCAGTCCATTGCAGACTGGGAGATAACACTTTTTATACCTTTTCTTGATGCTAAAATATTACTATCTTTGGCCATTTGGAGTCCCTTCAGATTGGTTCCCACGTTGACTACAGCTTGTTAAAAGCAGTGCTTAAAATACTGATCAGAGAAACAAGTGGAAAAGAATAAGGAAGGGGAACAACTTTAAGATTAGTGTTTTTTATCTTGAAATGCAAAGAGCTATGTAAAATTCTGGGCTTCAAGTTCAGCCTTGAATATTAAGTGAATTATTTTCTCATGTTATACTGATGTATAGAGTTGGGGGGAAAAAATCTTCTACCTGTAGTTGTTTTTTATAATTCTTTATGATAGAAGTCAGTCTCTTATTTTGAGATACGTTACTCCCAGTAAAAGAAGATGAAATATTTCAAGTATTATTTTATTCATCTACCTGGAGCTAGCTAACTAGTTCTTTCCTTCCTTGTTTTCTTTTTCTTCTTTGAGTAAACGTTTAAAATATGTTAGTGATTTCTTATTTACTCTAATCTTTATGCTCATAATAGATTGATATGGAACTTCTTGGGTATAAAGTAACATTTTGTGTTTTTATTTAACTTAGGGTTTGACAAACTAATGGCTTCTTCCCTTGTACCTCTTCATTTTTAAACTGGCTTGTTTTTTCTTAAGAAAAGGGTGATAAAAAGTCTAATTCCAGCTTTGAACTCAGTGAAATCAGTTAATTCAAAGGTGGCTGTCAGTTTTGAAGATTCCTTAATGTCATGTATTCAGTAGTCACACAGTGCTTTAACTTGCAGTAGATTAAAAAACTTTATAACCTATCTTCTCTCCTAATCACAGAAAATTTTATATGAAACATAGATATGGTAATATTAACTGTTAGAGTCATTTTCCCTGTTCAGTAGTAGTTAATCTGTTGAAATTGCTGACCTTTGGCAGATTTGGTCATCCGCTTCTCTTAGAATGAGATGTTTGAGAATTAAAACAAGTATGGCCAAATTGGTTGTAAGGCTTTGTGCAGTTTTTGTGAGTTTCATATATGGTCCTTAAAGCAGAAAACAATATAAATTATTTTGAAGTTTTCATTGAAAGTATTATTATCCTTTAAGTAGCAAGTTCCCTGTAACTGAATAGCATTTGATAGTTTTGTAAAGCACTTTCATATTCATTATTTCATTTCATCCTAATTGTTAACATAAACTGGCTGAGTGATCTGCCCATTAAAGATGAGACAGTTATAGGTCATATGAGCCCAAGAGACTTGCCCAAACCAGTAAATGGCAGAACTGAAGCTAGAACACTGTTCTGACTCCTGATACTATCTTTTCTTTTTCTGTTCTGCTATTCTATAATGAATTGAACAATTTTACAAAGTATATCAATAACAATATTCTCAGCCTCTCAAATTTAACCTCACAATGGTGTAGGTTATGTGTTTTTAAAATGTGTATATAAGATTACTAGACTTCTAGATCCCTTTCTCAGTTATTCTTGAGATTTATAGAGATGCTCTTATCTACTGTATGAAATAAGAATATGTGTTACTCATAAGGCAGGCCACTCAGGGACTGAATATGTGTTGGACAACAGGACTGAATAGATAGGACAACATACTCAGCACTCAACAGAATATTATTTACAGGTTCTCATGGTGGTGTAAATGAAATCACTGCTTCAACCCATTGGTGCATCTAAAAGTCATTTATTTGTTGAAAAGTATGAAATATGTTGTGGAAAAGTTCTAAAATTATTACTTGTGTGGAAGAATTTATTATTTTATCTTATTTTTCATTTCTGTGTACAAATTCATTAGTCTTAGTCCTGCTTTGGGGTCACAATGATTAATTTTTGCCCTTACGTTTTATCCATTATCCTCTAATAATGTTATCTATGACTTTGTGCTTCTAATGACTGAGAATGTTTTCACCAGCTAATTCAGTTAAGGTAATCTCAGATTTGAGACTGAAAAATACTTGATGATTCGATTCAGTGGTTTACCATACCAGAATCACTTGGAGTGCTTGTTTAAAATACCTAGAATGAGGAGGTGAACGATTTGGAAATGTGTGGCAACAGTTCTTGCTTATCATCATGACTGTGGGGATTCTGTGGACATTAAATACCCAGCAGCCAGATGCTAAACTTTTCATTTAAAAAGGATTATCCCACTGGAATTTCCAATAGCACTCAGGTGAAGAGAGACACCTTGGAACAATTCATAGTTTATATAAGGCGTTACTCCAGTTCACACTTCTTTGTAACTCATAATTCCTGGATCTCTAGTGTGTTATATGAGCCTTTGATCTTGTCCCCCATCATCTCCCTAATGGATTTCTTTCTTCCTGCCTTGTTTCCTTCTATTGACCTGAAGTCTGCTTGCCATTGTATATTTTAAATTTTTGAAAAAAAGCTTATGGGATGAGAGAAAATAGAAAAGTCTGGTCTCTTACTGAATATGTTTTAAAATACTTTTTTCCTTGATATGTGTTTTGCAAATTGGAGCCATTTCTTTAATGTTGTTGACTGTAATTCTGTATATCATATTTACTATCATTTGGTTGTTTTACTTTTTATTCACTGGCTCTACCTTTCCTTCATATTTGCATTGCAGCTCCTCCCTCAATTGTTTCTCTACCTTTCCTTCTTACTGATATCAAATAAGTCTTCATGTGCCTTAAAAACAGTCTATCAAGAATTCACCAAGAACTTACATCATTGCACTGTTTATACACTAAATAATGTACATTAAGTAGACATAGGATCAAAAAACTAACTCTTAAAATATAGGCAGATGTGCTTCATGAGAGATCTGCAGCTTTAGCCAAATAACCTTTAAAAATGAATGCAGCATGGGTCTCATGGGGTAATACTGAAAATTGACTTATGTTTAGCATATTTTTACATGAGACTGTTTCCTTAACCAGGAATAAGTCCATTGGAGGAAGGGCAAAATCTTTACACTGTAAACCATAAAAGCAATGACTGAAGTTAAAGAAGGCAAATAAATGAAAGGACATGTCATGTTTGTGGCTTGAAAGACTCAGTATTATAAAGATACCAACTGTCTTCTAATTGATGTATAGATTTAGCACGATCTCAATAAGAATTTTTCAGGCTTTTTAAAAGAAATTGACAAGCTGATTTATTTAATATGAATGGAAAAACAGAGCCAAGAGTAGTCAAGACAGTCTTGAAGAACAAATTTAGAATTTAATAACTTGGCCAGATATCAAACTTATTAAAACTGCAGTGGTAGTTTTACTAAAATTGTGGTATTGGCACAAGGGTAGAGAAATAGATTGGTGGAATAGAGGATCCAGAAATAGACCTGCTCGTTTAGTTACCTGATTTGTGGCCACAGTGCCACTCTGGTGTATTTAGGAAGGATGGTCTTTTCAATAAGTTCAAGTAGAGCAATTGAATATCCAAATGGGGAGAAATTAACTTTGACTCCTCTTTCACACTACACACACACAAACACACACACACACACACACACACACACAACTTCATTCTCAAAGCAATCAAGGAACTTGTTTGTAGTCATGAAGTTAGTAAGGAACAAAAATTTTGAGTCCAGGTCTACCTGGTTCATTCCAGGGTGTCACACTGCTTCTCAAAGAATGCTTTTGTTTCTGTCTACTATCGCCCTAAATAAATAAAGGATCTTTTCCTATTCCCTAAGTTTAGAATTTTTGTGAACTTTTTATAAAATTGTGGTAAAATATAATTTAGCCTATTGTGAGTTGGTGAGGAAAGTGAGTTTGAATGTGTCAGTATATTGGCATTTTTCACTTGCCTGCAATTGACTTTTTTTTTTTTGGCTCCTTTGGGTCTTCATTGCTGCGCGCGGGCTTTCTCTAGTTGCGGCGAGCGGGGGCTCCTCTTCCTTGTGGTGCGCGGGCTTCTCACTGTGGTGGCTTCACTTGTGGAGCACAGGCTCTAGGCGCACAGGCTTCAGTAGTTGTAGCACACAGGCTCAGCAGTTGTGGCTCGCATGCTCTAGAGAGCAGGCCCAGTAGACGTGGCGCACGGGCTTAGCTGCTCCGCAGCGTCGGCATGTGGGATCTTCCTGGCCCAGGGCTTGAACCCGTGTCCCCTGCATTGATTCTTAATCACTGCATCACCAGGGAAGTCCCCCTGCATTTGACTTTTAATCTAAATTAAATAATTCTTACTTCAAGGATCTCATAATATTTTATTGCTAATTTTTAAATTAAAACTGATCAGATAAGGGTCTTTACATGATATTCTAAATAGGATAGTAATAAGCTTAATTTATACTGAAACTAATCCCTATTTTATGTTTATCTTTTATGTGTAGTTTTATTGGCCCCCAATTTAAGAATTCTGGGGTCTCATGAAAGTTTTTATTTAATTAATTTATTTTGCTTAATTAATTCACTTAATTTATTCAACCAATGTCAAATCCCTATATGCCAGACTGTGCTTGACTTGAGAGACACCGTTGAAGAAAACATCATTCTACCCACCATCATCAGGTTTGATTTTTTGTGGTGAATACAGATGAGTAAACCAACAGTATAATGATTGTAATGCTATTGCCTTATTGCACTTTATTTAACACAGTGATTCTCTCCATTAGAATTATTATCTGTCCTTTCTGTACCAAATTAACCACAGACTAGATTATATTAGAGTTGTTTCTGGGTTTTTTCTCCCTACTAGATTAGAAACAAGAAAGCTGAAACCATTCTCCACAGCTTTAACAGTACAGTTGACCCTTGAACAACACAGGTTTGAATGGCCCAGGTTCACTTATACATGGATTGTTTTCCCCCCAAAAAATGGGGAAAATTGGGAAATTTTTTTGGAGATTTGCAACTTGAAAAAATTCGCAGACTGCATAGAAATATCAAAAAAATTTTAAAGTTAGGTATTTCATGAATGCATAAAATTATAATTATATATATAGCATATAACGTGTTAATAGACTGTATGTTACTGGTAAGGCTTCTGGTCAACAGTAGGCTGGCTACTAGTAGTTAAGTCTGGGGGGAGTCACAGTTTATACATATACTTCGGTGGGGTGGGAGTCGATGCTCCTAACCCCCGTGTTGTTCAAGGGTCAACTGTATTCAGATCTCAACAAAATGGTTGGAGTAATTTGAGTGGCTTTGTTTCTTTCTGTTTTATCGATGAATTTATTTTTGGACACTAGCTACTTGTTTAAAAAAATTATTTTACATCCTACATAGATTTCTACATTAAAGCATTGTTTGACTGGTAGTGTGTTCTCTGATCAGTGTGTTAAGATCATACTCTGTAGAGTAGTGCACTTTGAGAAGTTTTATGACGGTTGTGAGTTTTTATTTTTGCCTGTGTGTGTTCTTTGGTTTGGGGTAGGGGTGGGTTTTTAGAGTGTCCTCATGTTCAGTAATCACAGAAGTAGTTTAGTTTTCAGTAAAGATGTAAGATTCAGACAGTTCTTGAAATCATACAAGCCTTTTTTGATGGAATAATGGAAATTGACAAGGTGAGTAGAGGTAGAAGTGAGATATAATACTAGTCTTAACTACATAGTTCATATGTTAAAAACTCAGTCTGTTTAAATGCTCTTTGATGAATGAGGGAAGATTATTAAGTATCTTCTGTGAAGATGGCCTCCCTCTTACCTTTATATTTTTAAAAAGTTGAAGCACTAGATGCTAAAAGGTAGATTAATTACTTAGTTGCTTTTAGAAAAGAATTACGAGCAATTGAAATGGAGACAACAGATTTTTATTTTGGTTTTAGTTTGCACCTGATATTGTTTGCTTACATATGGTCATAAAACGTACAAATTTAAGATAGCACACTTGACATATTTATGCTTTTTGCTTTTTATATTAGTCTTTTAAGGTGATGTGGAAGATTATACTTTTAACTAGAATTATGTAGGTTTTTTAATTCATTGAAGCCTTGGTTTTTCCTGAGTAAAAATTTTGTGTCTTTATATAGCAAATATATAGTTAAAAAATTTACATGGTTTATTCTCCCATGTAACCTCAAGCATATCCCACATTTAAGTATGGTATGTGGCATTAAATGTCCTTCATGAGGTATAGCAGAATATAACCGAAAGCTTTAAGGGAATTATTCAGATATAATAGTTTAAAAAAACCCTCAGTCTAGTTATTAGCTATGCATCCTTGAATAAGGATTTATTAAGGATTTAGCTTCTTTAAGCCTATTGTGTCACAAGTAAAATGGAGATAATATCCTTGTCTCAGAGTGTTGTTAAGATAGCATTACATATTAATGTTCTAAGGCTGTTGTTAAAAATTACAACTAAGTGGCTTAAAACAGATTTATTGTCTCACAGTTCTGAAGGTTAGAAGTCAAATTAAGGTGTCAGCAGGGCCATACTCCCCTTGAAGGCTGTGAGCACAAGCCTTCCTTGCCTTTTTCTGGCTTCTGATGGTTGCTGATAACACTTAACATTCTTTGGCTTGTAGACACAGCACGCCAGTCTCCGCCTCCGTCATTACCTGGCATTCTCCCTATGTGTCTGTCCTAATTTTCCTTCTCTTATAAGGACAACAGTCATTGGATAAGAGCCCAACCTACTCCAGCATGACACCTCATTTTAACTTGATTACATTTGCAAAGATACTATTTCCGAATAAAGTCAAATCCACAAGTACCAGGAGTTAAGACTTGAACATATCTTTTGGGGAAGCCCAGTTCAGCCCAGTACCGTCTAAACTCTGGTCCCCCAAAATTCACATTCAGCCCACATGCAAAATACATTCACCCCATTCCAGCATCCCCAAGAGTCTTGAACCATTCCAAAAATCCCAAATCTTATTTTCTAAATCAGGTGAGATTCTGAATGTGGTCCATCCTGTGGCAAAATTCCTCTCCATCTTTGGGTCTGTGAAACCTAGGAAACAAGTTATCTGCCTCCAAAATATAGTCATGGGACAGGCATAGGTTAGACAGTCCCATTTGCAAAAGGCAGAAATTGGAAGGAAGAAAGGAGTTACATGGCTGTTACAGTCTACTCTGAATGTTCCATACATTTCTTTTGAAAAGTAATCAGAGAAAAAAAATAACGAACTGAAAGTACTAAGTGTATGGGCTCTGGATTAGAAGTAACTGAAGGTAATACCTTAAAGTGAAATAGGTCATCCTCATTTTAGACTTTTTCCAACTGTGCATTCTTTATCATTTATTCTTTGCCCACTCCAACTAACTAGTCATCTTTCATTATCATCTTACCATTCTTGAGCTTTCCAGAGCCTCGCCTTCTGAAAGGGACTCTGCCTAGTAGCCTATATGTAGTTGTACCCTTTTCGGGACTGTGAATCTACTTGGATTACCATTTTTATTTGAAATTAGTAGTTGACAACTTGCTCTAAAATGAAACCTTAATTTATCTTGATTCTAATTTATTGGCCTCCAAACCTCTATCAGAATAATCTTCAGGTAGACTCTTTTTTTTAAAATAAAAACTATCCACTGGGAAAGATTTGAGAATCTTTATTTTTTAAAAAATAGAAAAAATAAATAAATAATAGGCTCAGGAGTTGTTATTCAAGATCCCAGGGAGGTGGAAAATAATGAAAAGAAAAAACTTGAGAGATTTATTTTGTGGCGGTTTCAGTTGTTTTATATTTTCTCCCCTGTGTTTTTCACAGTATTAAGATCTTTTTGATTTCTGGCATTAAATAGGGAAGGATTCTAAAACAATGGACTTCTCAAGGAAATTAATGAAAACTTATAAAATCATATTATTTCTACTAGGATAGTTATGAGGTGTTTGCCTTCATTCAGTTGTCATGAATGAACTTGATAGATACCTATGTAAATAGCGTATAAGGGGCAGCACACTACTGTGTGATGAACTCTGGCCTAAGACTCCTGGTTGCCTAGCTGCATGTCACATCACCTTTGAACTATAGTGACTTCATCTGTGAAATAATAGTACAGATCTCCATGTCCCATACACTCTTATTAAGCTAGTGATTAAGAAGTGATAAATGATAGGGGTGAGGTCAGTGATAAGTTGAAGGGACTGTTACCGTTTAACACATTTGGTGCAGAACACATCTTTTAGATCACCAGTAGCAATGGTATGAATATAGATGACCAATTTGTATGTTTGTTTTTAACTAATTTTGAAATAATTTCAGACTTAAGAGGAAATCATTAACAATTAAAAAAAAAAAACCTAGCTTATCCCCCGATTCTCCAAATGTTATTTAACTGAATTTGCTTTATTGTTGTTTCCCTCTCCTCGCTTCCCCTCTCTGCATTTGCCTGTCCCTTCACACCCATTTTTTTCCCTGATAACTTTTGAAAGGAAGTTGTAGACACAGTGTCCCTTACTCATGAACATATCAGTGTGTGTGTGTGTCCTGAAAGTAAGGACACTCTTTTGTCAAAGTCAGGAACTTAACACTACTACTATCAAATCAGCCGACTTTATTCACTTTGCCAGTTGTCTCATTGATTTCCTTCATAAGAAAGATCGGGGGGGCATTGGGGCGGAGAGGGCGATTGATTGATTTGGGGGCTCACACATGACATTTATTTGTCATGACTCTTACTAATCTTGAACTATTTCTCAGTCTTTTATGACCTCAACATTTTTGAAAGGTATAGGCCAATTTTTAAAAATATTCCTCAATCCCAAAATAGTTTTGGATGACATGCTTTCAGTGTTTAAAAACAACCAGTTTTTGGGTTTTTTTTTTCCCACGTGGCTTGTGGGATCTTAGTTTCCTGACCCGGGATTGAACCCAGGCCCTCAGCAGTGAAAGTGAGGAGTCCTAACCACTGGACCGCCAGGGAATTCCCTAAAAAACCAAATTTTAAATGTTTAATATATATTTTACATTGAGTTGAAATGCTTATTTAATTAATTTGTAAGGAAACGAAGGTATCCTGGCCCTTTGTGAGATTAATTTTTCAGCTTTATAAATGAAAGTGCTGATTATAATTAAGCTTCTAGAACTGAAATTCCAAGATTTTTTAAAACTCAAGGCAGTTTGGCATCATTAGACATTTTAAGTTGTTAAAGTGCATCACGAGTTTGGTGTATTAGGAGCTGATAGAATATAATCAAGAAATATCTAGACACAGGAGGAATTCCTGTTGGATATTGATAGGACTACTTGGAAGGTACCAAATAAAATTGTCGTTTTCTGGGGTAAGTATGTATTTTGAATTTGGTGTTGAAATCTTTAGTGCATTAAGAATAAAGAGGTAGGATTAGGCCTTGTTTCAGGTAGTGATAAGCAGTGGTACAGAGATAGTAATGAATAAGAAGGAGAGAAGTGAACAATTAGGGTACTATTAGGAAATTCATGTGAAAAGTAGGTTTGGAATAATGACTTGAAAAGTAAGCTGAAGAATATAGAGAAGGTACTCTAGCAGGATGCTGTAGGTTTTTAGTATAAAATGACATCATCAAAGTGGCCTTTGAATGGGAAGATATAATTGTTGTTTATGAAAACAGATTGGAATGATAGGCAGAGCACCCCTACCCTACAAAAAGGTTAAAGAATTGTTATCGAGACTCGAATGGGCTAATGATCAGTTACTATTGTGAACGGTTGATGGTACTATAAACAGAAATAAAAATAGGGGGCTAGGAGGATTAATAGTGAAGAGATCGAGACAGTATTAAAAAACTGAATTCTTTTACTTTTTAGACTTTTCACACATGAGCACGAGTTTATGTAGAACTGGAATGAACATGAGAATTTGATGTCAGTGACTTTGGTGTATAAAATGGCTTGTTAAAGTTACACATTTTTAAGAAAGATATTACAGAACTAGACCGTAGGCAGTTGATATTACATTAAATATGTATAAATATTTGTGTACTCACTGTCTATGAGGCATCGTTTTAGGTACCACGTATCAGATGCACGTAGGCGAATGTAATTCTATGGCACTTACATTGGAAATGGGGCTGAGGATTCAAATAAATAATAAATATGTATAATATACTGGATGATGGGAAATTTAATGAAGAAAAATAAAGCTAGGGCAGTGGGGACTGAAAGTAAAAGAGGGATATTGTAACCCGCTTCACTCTCCAGGATTATAACTCTTTTACTGCTCCTTGTCCCTGTAACTCTTTTTGGCCTTTAATGCCTCTCTATAACTTTGCACTGACAGTGTGTCCTTGGCACCATCTATACTTTGTGGCCTGGATTGTACATACAGCACTACTCTAAATAGAAGTGATATACAATAGTGAAAGCTGGCGGTGGGTTTTGTTTATCTGAACTACTAAATCTGCATTTTACAATTTTCTATACATTTTTCTTTTTTAAAAGGACACTGTCAAGTACTTTTAAATGGTTATTTGTAATAAGAACAATTACCTGCTTCTATTTATTTTTGTTTTTATCAACTGCCCTTTAGTAGTATTCTTTGGAATAGGATATAAGTTAAAAAGGCTTTGTATTCATTTGTTTTAAATGGTCAACATTAAAGCTCTAGGAATAATAAATATGTTTACTGCTACTATTTCTTGTCTGTAAAACAGTAGTATTTTATGGAGAGTATTTTTTAAATAAAAAATTTAAATAGTGTGTAATTTGGCTTTATTATCTGATATTGTGGGGTTTTTAAGTTTGAAATTTAATCGGGTTAACTAAGAAATCATTTTTCTTTACATACAAGTATATATGACTTAATGAATTTGTATATATTCCAAAAAAGTACAGATTTAGTTGGTGTTCTATTAACTCTGTGAGTAAAAAATTTCAATTAAACTTTCAGTGGCTTAAAATCTGAATTTGCTAGCTGTTTGTAACTTGCTTGTTAATGTAACTGAAAATTTTGTTGGTGGTTTCAGTATTCAGGTATTGATGCTAGTATGTATGACATTAGTTGTTATAATTATGTTTTAAACTAAGCTTCCAAGAACAAATACAGGTTTTGTGTATGACATTAGACGTTTTTAAACTAAACTGCCAAGAACAAATACAGGTTTATTTTGCTCATGTTTTCTAGTCTCTTTTTCCCCCATATTATAGCCAGACACATTAAGTAAATGTGTGAGGTTTCTCCTTCAACTTTAATTTTCTGTTATACCGTATAGGAATTAGTGGGGTGAATATTTCTATATTGACTGACTTTTTGGTTTAAATGACTTTTATTTGAGGAATGACTTTGTCAGAAATATTTGCTGACCACAGCTGCTTTGTTGTAGGAGGACTGACAAATGGTAGTGGTCGATATATCTCTGCAGCACCTGGAGCAGAAGCAAAATATCGAAGTGCTTCAGGCACTTCCAGTCTGTTTAGCTCCAGCAGCCAGCTCTTTCCTCCTTCTCGGCTTCGGTATAATAGGTCTGATATTATGCCTTCTGGCCGAAGTAGATTATTGGAAGATTTCAGAAACAACCGCTTCCCAAACCTTCAACTTAGAGACTTGATTGGACACATAGTTGAGTTTTCTCAAGACCAGCATGGTTCTAGGTAGGTGATTATTATTTATGATACTTTCTATTGCATTTTTGCTTTGAAAGAGCCAAAGTTTTTCTTGACTAGAATGATTTAACCTTTATAAAAGTTAGAATTGTTTAAAAAATAAATATCCAATATGGATTTTTCTTTCCTGTTAGGATGAACTGTAAAAATACAGGTTTTTAATTTATTTTTTATGGTTCTTCAGTTTTCTGTAGTAAAAGTATAGCACTGTCCTTTTATTGGATTATCTTTATTACATTGACAGAATACATTTAATTTCTTCAAATTTGCTTTTGAAAATAATGCTCCAAATTACATTTATGGACTTGTGTCCCTGATATATACTTTGTCTAAAAAAATATTTAAAACAAAGTTTACATTAAACAGACCACATGTACTCTAATGCTTGAGGTACATGCAAATTAGTGTTCTCAAGATAATACACAGAAAGGAAAATAGTAGTAGAATTCTAACACATTTATTAAATTTGAGGTATCTTTTTAAAGTAAATCTAAAATTTTTTAAAATCATTTTTGATTATATAGTTGCATACAAATTTTATCTCCCTATGGTTGAAAGTTCTTAAAGTTCCTTAAGAGTAGCAAATCGACCATGTGTCACTCACAATGGCTAGCTTCTTTTTTTGGCCATGGCATGCGGGATCTTCCCCAACCAGGGATCGAACCCATGCCCCCTACATTGGGAGCATGGAGTCTTAACCACTGGACCACCAAGGAAGTCCACAGTAGCTAGCTTAGTTAGGAATTAAGTTGTGTCTCATGAATTTTATTTCTAAAGGTTTCTTTTATTATGTTCTAAAAATACTTAGTAATAATATGATTATTAAAAATAAATGAATACCAGTAATATCTTTGTAGTTTTTCATTGATTATAATACAACCAGAACTAACTTAAGAGGCATTAAACATCTTCATGTCCAGATTTTTTGCCAGTCTAACTAGAAGTTATTTTAAATTAAGGTGTTAACAAAGAAATGCTTTGTTCTTTTTATTTTAAATTGAATAAAATGTATTAGTACTATTTCTGGAAATGATTTTATTTATGTGGATATGTATGTATCCACATATATATATGTATATATCCAATATATATCGGGGTGTATAATACTTGAGTCAGATTTGGATATTGCCAGAGCTTATTATCAATATACTGTCATGGCATTAAAATATTTCCCACATAGATTCATACAGCAAAAGCTAGAGAGAGCTACTCCAGCTGAGCGACAGATGGTATTTAATGAAATTCTACAAGCAGCCTATCAATTAATGACAGATGTTTTTGGCAACTATGTTATACAGAAATTTTTTGAGGTAAGCACACATACATGTTTGTATATGCTTAATGCTTAGAAAAGCTCTGAAAGTTGGATGAGTTTATTTTCATATAAAAATATGTGAGCTTGGGAGAAAATATTTGCAGATCAAAAATCTGATAAAGATTTTATATCCAGAATATATGAAGAATTCCTGAAACTCAACAACGGAAAGACAGCTCAGTTAAAAAATGGACAAAGGGCTTGAATAGATATTTCTCCATAGGAGATATTCAAATGTGCAGTAAGCACATGAAAAGAAGCTCAGCACCCTTAGTCATTAGGGAAATGCAAATGAAAACCACAAGGAGAGTCTATTTTACATCTAGTGGGATGGCTGTAATTTAAAAAACAGAAAATAACAAATGTTGGTGAAGATGTGGAGAAATGAGAACCCTTGTACATTGTTGGTGGGAATGTAAAATGGTGCAGCCACTGTGGAAAAGTTTGGCAGTTCCTCAAAAAACTAAACATAAAATTACCATATAACCCAGCAATTCCATCCTAGGTATATACCCAAAAGGATTGAAAACAAGGACTTAAACACCAGTGTTCATTTCAGCATTGTTTATAATAGCCAAAAGGTGGAAACAATCCAGCAGATGAATGTATAAACAGAATGTGGTATATACATGCAGTAGAATATTGTTCAGCCATAAGAAGGAATGAAGCTTTGATACATGCTTACACATGGATGGAACTAAGTGAAATAAGCCAGGTACAAAAGAACAAACATTACAGGGCTCCATTTATGTGAAATACCTAGAAAAAGCAAATTCATAAGGACATAAAGTCAACTAGGGTTTCCTAGTCTTACTAGTAGACCGGTTGGGGTAAGAGGGGGAATAGGGGGATATTGCTTAAAGAGTACAGTGTTTCTGTTTGGGGCAATGGAAGAGATTTGGAATCAGATTGTGGTGGTGATTGCACATGGTGAGAATATAGTCAATGCCACTGAATTAAAAATGGTTAAAATGTCATATTTTAATGGTATATATTTTTTAAGTGTATGGTCTTATATTAAATGAGAAGTTTAATACGAATCCTGATTAATATTTGAAATATATTTGAAAATATAAAGCATTAGGAGTAAGTCTTACGTGAAACAATTAATGAATAGTAGTACAGTCTTTATGTGGATTTGTTAGGTGTCATTTATTTTGTAATTCAGCAAATTTTTTAGTTTATAACTAAACATCTATGTTGTAGCTTGACTTAACAGATTTCCTCCACAGTCAGAATATAGTTGAGAATTATTTGGTCTGAATGTATGCCTCAGAAATTCGTTTTTTTAAAAGACAGTGGGGGTGTTTGTTTGAAATGAAGAGTGAAGATGTTTACTTTAAAAGAATAACAGGTGGTTAATATGTTAGTAAAAAGGAAATAGTAGATAGAATGACTTACCCTCTAAAAAGTGATATTATTTCAAGCATCTCTTGGTCTATCTTAATTCGCTTTTACCTAAATGCCTTCTCCCTACATACTTGCCAAATGTGATATTTTATAAATAGATTAAATAGAGTGCAAACAGTGGGTTATTCAAGTTTAACAAAGTAATATTATAGTCATTTTTATTAATTTTTTTTTCTGTCAGTTTGGGAGTTTGGATCAAAAATTAGCCCTGGCTACTCGTATTCGTGGTCATGTTCTACCCTTAGCATTGCAGATGTATGGCTGCCGTGTTATTCAGAAAGCATTAGAGTCTATTTCATCTGACCAGCAGGTAATTGTAAGTTAAGACAAAATTTTTGTATTATTTTATCCAATTTTTAAATTTTTATCTTACAGTAATCTTGGAGTGAAATGTTAAATATTTCCACAGACTAAAATATTTTTTAAAATCTATCTCAAACAGTATGTAATTAATTGAAAGTTACACAACACATCTTTGATCTGTCCTCTGTTCATTTTCTTCATCTTTTCATTTCTAAGTGAAAGTATTTGAGTACCTACTGTATGTCAAGCAGAGTGCTAGATGGTGGGTGTTTCTGCTACCACTGCTCATTTGATTTTCTGTAGTATCAGGAATACATTTTACTATTCCCAGTGTTTATTTGGATTACACTTAAACTTCTATCGTAAGAATAAATATTTTAAAACCAATTGCATTCCTATATGCCAGTTAAAAATGTATATACAGGGAATTCCCTGGTGGTCCAGTGGTTAGGACTCCGCGCTTTCACTGCTGAGGGATTGGTTCAGTTCCTGGTCGGGGAGCTAAGATCCCACAAGCTGTGCGACGTGGCCAAAAAAAAAAAAAGTATATACAAAGTTTTAAAAATTTCATTCAACAGGAAAAGTAGCCTAAGCATCCTCTTAACAAGATGTACAGTTCTTTAAGAGAAAAGAGAGCACATATAAATTAATTGGGAAGTATACCATGTTCTTGGATGGAAAGTTCTAAGTATTTTAAGTAAAAAAGAGATTAGTACAATTCCAATTATGTACTCATAGGAATTTTCTTGTAAATGATCAAAATAAATTTTTAAATTATTTTAAATAGACAAAGATATTAAGGAGAGTAGGGGATGAGGAAAATTGCTTATCCACTAGATTTTTTAAAGAAACTGTGTAGCGGGCTTCCCTGGTGGCGCAGTGGTTGAGAGTCCGCCTGCTGATGCAGGGGACACGGGTTCGTGCCCCGGTCCAGGAAGATCCCACATGCCAAGGAGCGGCTGGGCCCGTGAGCCATGGCTGCTGAGCCTGCGTGTCCGGAGCCTGTGCTCCGCAACGGGAGAGGCCACAACAGTGAGAGGCCCGCGTACCGCAAAAACAAACAAACAAACCAACAAAAAGTAGTAACTCTATTCTTGGGCTTCCCTGGTGGCGCAGTGGTTGAGAGTCTGCCTGCTAATGCAGGGGACACGGGTTCGAGCCCTGGTCTGGGAAGATCCCACATGCCACGGAGCAATTAGGCCCGTGAGCCACAACTACTGGAGCTCGTCTGGAGCTTGTGCTCCGCAACTAGAGAGGCTGCGATAGAGAGAGGCCCACGCACCGCGATGAAGAGTGGCCCCCGCTTGCCACAACTAGAGAAAGCCCTCGCACAGAAACAAAGACCCAACACAGCCATAAATAAATAAATTAATTTAAATAAATAAATAAATAAAAGCATAATAAACGTTAGCTATTGTGCTTACTTTAAAAAAAAAAAAAAAAGAAACTGTGTAGCACCACTAATCAATTAGCATGGTTTGCGCATGAGGTAAACAGACTTTTAAAATGAAATTCATAACCTCCCATAGATACTGTATATAACTGGTTTATATATTACAATAAAATATAATAAGAGTAAAGAAAATAATTATTTTTTAAAAGGTATTGGTAATTAGTTTGGAAAGAGATTGGCTTTGACTTTCAACCTACATTCATATGATAAATTCGAGAATTAAAGGCAATAATGTATATGGATGGATATGTATGTGTTATGTATATACATTAATCACAGCAGTGAACATCTGTGAGAAAATAGCATTGTTCCTCTTGAGGAAATTCTGAGTTTTGGAGTCATTGAAGATGTGTCATAATGGAGAGAGATTAGATTAACAGTTTGACTGTATTGGTACTTAGAACTTCTCTGCTCTTAACTCTCAGACTGGTATAGATACTTTATTTTGGGAACAGTTCTCAGAGCTTTCTGAGATTCCCTTCCCAGGTTATAATCCTCAAGTTTGGCTTGAGTAAAATTTTCCAATTCTTTCTTTTAAAAAAAAAAAACGAGGGCTTCCCTGGTGGCGCAGTGGTTGAGAGTCTGCCTGCCGATGCAGGGGACACGGGTTCGTGCCCCAGTCCAGGAGGATCCCACATGCCGCGGGGCGGCTGGGCCCGTGAGCCATGGCCACTGAGCCTGCGCGTCCGGAGCTTGTGCTCCGCAACGGGAGAGGCCACAGCAGTGAGAGGCCCGCGTACCGCAAAATAAATAAATAAATAAAAACAACGATATGTTACGTGTCTTTAATATTTGAAAATATAAAGCATTGGGAGTAAGCTTCAGATGATTAATGGTATTACATTTCCTATTTGGATTCTTCCCCCACCCCGCTCTCCATGGCTTATGGGATTTTAGTTCCTTGACAAGGGATCGAACCCAGGCCCTCAGCAGTGAGAGTGCAGGGTCCTAACCTCTGGACCACCAGGGAATTCCCTCCTGTTTGGATTCTTAAGTACATTTGATTTTGTAATTTAGTCCATATTTTTAGTTTATAACTAACATTTGTGTGATATCTTGACTTCAAGGATTCCTCTAGTTATGTCAGAATACAGTTGAGAGTTTTTTGGGTGAGAGAGTTGTGGGGATTTTTTTGGCTGCGTTGGGTTTCCGTTCCTGCGCGTGGGCTTTCTCTGGTTGCAGTAAGCAGGTGCTACTCTTTGTTGTGGTGTGCGGCTTCTCATTGCAGTGGCTTCCTTTGTTGCCAAGCACGGGCTCTAGGCGTGCGGGCTTCGGTAGTTGCAGCATGCGGGCCCTAGAGCGTGTGAGCTTCAGTAGTCGTGGCATGCGGGCTCCGTATTTGTGTCTCGTGGGCTCTAGAGCGCAGGCTCCGTAGTTGTGGCGCACAGGCTTAGTTGCTCCGTGGCATGTGGGATCTTCCCAGACGAGGGATCAAAAACCCGTGTCCCCTGCATTGGCAGGTGGATTCTTAACCTCTCCGCCACCAGGGAAGTCCCTGGGTGAGAGATATTTTAAATGTGAATACCGGGAATGCCCTGGTGGTCCAGTGGTTAGGGCTCTGCACTTCCACTGCAGGGGACATGGGTTCGATCCCTGGTCAGGGAACTAAAACCCTGCATGCTGCACGGCGCAGCCAAAAAAAAAAAACTGTGAATATGTTTACACTAGGTGTACTCCATTTCTTCACAATGCTATTTCCTACTGCACTAATAAGGCACGCAGGTTATTGTGTGGCTACCTATATTTTTCCCTAAGGATTAAGATGTTTATTTAATGAAGTCTTACAAACTTATGAGAAAAATATTAAGATTGTTAGTTAAAAGAAAATGCACTTAGTAAATAAACCTTACTGTAAATAAGTTTAACCTTATTAGTAATCAAATATAAATTGAAAGGTGTCATTTTTGCCCATTAAATGAGCAAAAATCTAAAATCGCCTGAGAATCTGTCCCTGAAGAAGGTATCAAATGATAAAGGAAAGTTATATTGAGTCAGGTTCTTATTATTTTTTTTTTTTTGGCCACACCAAGCGGCTTGCAGGATCTTATTTCCCCAACCAAGGATCAAACACAGGCCCCAGCAATGGAAGCTCGGAGTCCTAACGACTCGACTGCCAAGGAATTCCCTGAATCAAGTTCTTTGTTATAAGATTATTAAAAAGAAGAGTAAAAGTGCTCAACAATAATTTCTTCTCATAATTGAAATATTACGTGAAAATCACATAGCCCATCAGTGCTCGCTCAGCTTCTTACCCTTTTCCGGGCACTTGATAAACTCAAGGAGCCATCACAAATAATTACTTGGGGGCATTCCCTGGCAGTTCAGTGGTTAGGACTCCTTGCTTCCACTGCAGGGGGCACAGGTTCAATCCCTGGTCGGGGAACTAAGATCCTGCATGCTGTGTGGCACAGCCAAAAAATGATAATGATGATTATTATTTGGGGGAAGGGATATGCTACGTAGATAAAAAAACGTAGAATTCTAAAATCATTATATTAGTTGTCAGTTGAGAAAGATAAGTGGATGATGTACACAGTGAAGATAGTAGTATATAGCAAATTGAGTACCACTAAGTTATATTTCAGCAGATATCATTTACATTATAATCCTGTAAAATGTTTTAGTAATTCTCACCCTCAGTGGCTTCTGCTTATTACACTTTGGGGAATTTTAAACTTTGACATATAAAAAATTGCAAACAAATTTTTGAGTATACTTTTGTTCCTATCTCAGTACTTTTATGTAAAATCCTTCTGTGCTGTTTGGTGAGGTAATTTAAATGTCTTCTCTTTTGCAGAGTGAAATGGTAAAGGAGCTAGATGGTCATGTACTCAAATGTGTGAAAGATCAAAATGGAAACCATGTTGTACAAAAATGTATTGAATGTGTTCAGCCACAGTCACTACAGTTCATCATTGATGCTTTCAAAGGACAAGTAAGATTGATTTTTGGCTTCTAATTAGTTAGAATTTGAGTGTTAACTGACATAGTTTTTATAAATCAAAAGATAATACCCAGTACTTTCATACAAAAATAGGAGATAAATACTGAATGTGCATTAATTTCTGCCTCTTTCATAGAGTCAATAGATAGCTTCATTTTTTGCAGCTGAAAAATGTAGAAATATGAGTTTAATTTATATTACTCTAAGAAGTAAAGACAACTACTTACCACTATTGTAAACCCAACAGTGTTTTCCAAATTTTCTGGGAGAGGGAGAGGAGGGAAGAAGACTTAGGACTGTATAATAAAAGGCAAAATAAATATCAGTAATTAATTACATAATAATTAATAGCTTCTAATTACAACATGCACTACCCCTACTGCACAATCCATTCTTTGTCATTATTACATGCCTTCCATCTTCTGATTAGGTTCCTTTTGATCAAAATATCCGTTAGTGAACTTATGGTTACCGGCGGTGGGGGAAGGGATAGTTAGGGAGCGTGGGATTGACATGTACACACTGCTGTATATCAGATGGATAACCAAGACCTACTGTATAACACAGGGAACTCTGCTTAATGGTATGTGGCAGCGTGGATAGGAGGGAAGTTTGGGGGAGAACGGATACATGCGTATCATGGCTGATTTGCTTTGCTGTGTACCTGAAACTGTCACACCATTGTTAATCGGCTATACTCCAGTATAAAACAGAGAGTTTTTTAAAAATCAGTATAAAAACAAACCAAAAGGATATCCGTTAGCTCCTAAATTCAGTACCCTGCTTCCCAGCCTTTGTCACATGACAGTTGGCATATTATCAATAAATGTGAATTTCCCATTCTATTTTAAATTAATTCAGCATGTTATCAAAAACATGTCCTTCCAAAAATGTCACAAAATGGAAATTTATTTCTTCTAATTGTCTTAAGGTGTTTGTACTTTCAACTCATCCTTACGGCTGCAGAGTAATCCAGCGCATCCTAGAGCACTGCACTGCAGAACAGACCTTACCTATCTTAGAAGAACTTCACCAACATACAGAGCAGTTGGTACAGGTATAAACTCCCTAATATTTTGAAATGTTTATATATTTTTGAAAATATTCTGATTTTTTAAAAAGGGAATATAATTTATTGTTAGCACATTATAGAAACACTCAGTGAGACAAAAGCCTGTTGTATTCTCCTGATTGTACTATTGGATTTTTGGAAAATTGATGAACATCTTTTTGAAGAATTACCATTATTCTTAAGGAAAGTAATTTTTTAATATCTGCACTTAGGATCAGTATGGCAATTATGTTATTCAGCATGTACTGGAACATGGTCGACCTGAAGACAAGAGCAAAATTGTTTCTGAAATCAGAGGAAAGGTCTTAGCCCTGAGTCAACACAAATTTGCCAGGTATTGTGTTATTTTCTAATCCCAGGGGTCAAGTCTTTCAACTCTCTGGCTTTTATTAGTAAGCACAGAAATGCATATAGAATATAATGTTGGAATATTGTCTTTTTTAATAGAGGCAAAAGGTACATAATAGAATGTTGCTTTTGTTCTTATAGAATCTACACGACAAATGGGTTTGCCCTCGTATATTCCATTTTTGAGATCTGTATTTGGAAAATTATTTCTTCCCAAGATGTGTACATAAATGCAAATCTAATTTATTTAGTGCATGTTCATGAAAGCCTCAGACCTTATTAATGACCTACTCCCCCCCCCTTGAATTACAGTTTTAATTATTATTTAATTATAATTTTGAGGCCTGTAATTAAACTTGCAGATATCCAATATGGGTTCTTCTATGATATTAATTTCTGTTTTGAAAGTAACTGTAAGAGAATTACAAGAGAATCCTATTTTGACTCTTCTGTCTTCCAGTGCATTGAGCAAGTACTTTCAAAAACCAAGGAAATTTTTCTACTAAAAAATAACAAAATAACTTTTTGTGTGTGTACTTTAATTTTCTAGCAATGTAGTAGAAAAGTGTGTCACTCATGCCTCCCGTGCTGAGAGAGCATTACTGATCGATGAAGTTTGCTGCCAGAATGACGGTCCTCACAGTGCCTTATACACCATGATGAAGGACCAGTATGCCAACTATGTAGTTCAGAAGATGATTGACATGGCTGAGCCTGCTCAGAGAAAGATAATCATGCACAAGGTAGTACAGTTTGTAGCACTTAAAATAGGTGATTCAGTTTGTGTGACCTCAGGCTACTCATTTAACTTCCCTAGGCTTTAATTTCCTCAGAATTGTTACAACTGCAGAAAAAAAATTAAAATCCGTGGAAAACCGTTGGCAGATGTAGGTATGATATACCCCTTTATTAAATTCTTAAGGTAATCAACTCAGTAAAATCCCATTCATTTCTCATCTATTTACCTACCGTTAGCATTGTTTTTCCCTTCACCATCTTATTTAGGTATATTTGATTTGCCATAATACATTGGCTGAACATTTATTTTAAAATCTGACTAAATTTTCTCACTAACCTAGTAAATTTTCTTAAAGAGAAAATTTATATCGGTTTGATTTTTTTTTTTAATGAGTTAAGCTGTTTTCTCTCTCTGTCCTGCTAGAATCAAATGATTCTTTAAGAAATCATTAATTTCCACAGGAAAACGTACTGTTAAAAAGAACACTGGTAGTATTTTTGCCCTCTTGATTTTCTGTGTTTTTAAAAATTTAGTAGTTCTGCTTAAGAATATATATAACATTTTTTTCAGTCTTATTTTTAACAACTACATTACTTAATATCATATTTAGGGCATTTTGATTATTTAATAACTGTTCTTAGCAGTGTTTATATAAACATCTTTGCATAATTAAGTGTTTTTGTAAGGTAAATCCCTAGCTGTGGAATTGCTGGCACAGAGTATGTGAACATGTTACATTTTAATAGATTTCTGCCAAGTAGCTCTCCAGAAATCTTTTACAAGTTTGCAGATCTATCTAGTATTTTTTTTTCTATCTAGTATTTGAGAAGAGTGCCTGTTTTACTCTTCTCATCAGTACCAGTTATTATTTATAAAATCTTTGCCAGTCTGGATGGAAAGATAATGATATGTTTCTTCTCATTTGCATTTTTGAAACAATTAAGGAGATATTGAACATGTTAAATGTATTAGCTATCACACGTCTGATTGCTTGTTCATGTCTTTTGCTCCATTTTGTTTTGAATTTTTGTCCAGTTGCATAGAGTTATAGAATTTTGCCCTCGTAAACCTTATAAGAATATAATAGCTCATTAGTGGTACTTCTCTGCTGTTTGGAGCCCCTCTACTGTTTGCACGTGTAGTAGTTTATAGGAATAGTGGTTTGTTTATTCATTGAACAATTTTGAGAGTAGAAGTTGGGAGAGATTGAGTGGAACAGAACTGCTTTTGCAAACAACTTTCTTTGGATTTGAAATTTAAAATTTCAGTTATTCTTCCAAATCACCCAGATTTGGGGGCACTTTTTTAAGGAATCAGAAACTAAAATAACTTAGATTTCCTAAGCAGATCATTTATTTTTCAGATTCGACCTCACATTACTACTTTGCGCAAATACACATACGGGAAGCATATACTGGCCAAGTTGGAAAAATATTATTTGAAAAATAGCCCAGATCTAGGGCCTATTGGAGGACCACCAAATGGAATGCTGTAAAGGAAAAAGAAGATGATGTAACCATGTGAGAGGAATGTTTCTTTTGTGAATTATCAAAACACAACTCAACTATGAATCTTCAAATTTTTTTTAAAGTGAAACTATTTATTGACTTTATTCATCCATTTGTAAATTTTTTAAGGTTCTTGTGTATATTTGGGGGTGGGGGGTGGTGAGTTATAAATTATATTCAGCCCTGAGTGGAGACCTATCAGATTGGATTGCTGGCAAAGCACAGAATGCCTGTATATGATGTAACTGTATCAAAAAATGCTGTCACATATTTTGTAAATTTTTACCTTGTAAAGTCACAAAAATAGTTTTTAAAGGAAAAAGTACAGTATTCTTTTAATAAACTGGCTTGCAGTCTGGTAGGTCTATGGACCCCATAGCACAACAGGTTTATAGAAATGTATATAGAAATATAGTCCTTATGGGTTTTTTTTTGTCCTTTGTGTGAAGCCTTTTATAACAGATTAACAATCAACTGCATAAATATTATTAATATTTTTAAAAAGAAAGTTAAGTTGTATTTTGGTAATTCACAAACTATCATGCAAATAAAAACTCGGCAAGACAGACAAGAATTAAATGATTTGAAATGAAAAGAACTTACATTATTTACAGTAGATGTGGTTTTAATACAAATACTGCCCCAAAATGTCTCTGGCAATGTACAGAAGTATTGTATATACTTACATATGTAATTGTTGTAAGAGGTAGAAAAAACAATATCATGGTGACACTTCCATCCAGTTAAAGTAGGCTAAACGAAAAGTTAAGTTCCATTTTAACTTTTCAGTTTGGTTTGTGATGAGAAAGAGTGGAGATTTGTATATTGTTTTGCTTATAGAATTACAAGGACATGTTGAAAAAGTGTTGAGATTAATTTTGCTTTTTCATAGTAGATTCAGAAAGTAGGAACCAGATAGAGGTGAAAAGGGGCCACTGAAAAGTGAATTTGATAGCTCAACATTTAAGCATGATTACATATTCAGATAGCTTTTTTTGCTTCCTATAAATATATGCATTGTGTGTGTGTAGTAATAGATGTAAGTTTACACTTTGAAAGCAAATCTTGTTTCAATGTTTATTATAAAAAGCCTTGCTAATTTAGTAATGATGTTTTCTTTGGCTGTACAGGTGTACATTTGTAAACCTTAATGCTGTAAATGGAATTTGTTTTATCTCTTTGGGAAACATTTGCATTTTAGTGTACATTTATGTCCCTGCCCTCTGACCTGGCATATAGTGTTGTATAATGTAAATTTATTTCTCCAAATCAAGAGTGATTTTTTAAAAATTTTTTATCTTTATATGGTTTCAGAAGTATGAACCAGCTTTCTTTTTATTATTGTGAAAAACATTTTGTTTTATAACATAGTTGTTGACTCTGTTAATATGGACATGCTAGGATTTGGATCACTTTCAAGAAGTCAGGGTACTGTGCATAATAGAAAGTATTGGACTGAGATATTTGGTTACCATGGAGGCCAATGCTTTTTCCATCTTATTAAATGTGATGTGACTTTTTTCTTTGTACAGAAGAGTACTGTATTTTTGAATAGCCTACTCCCAAGTAATAGCAAATCTGTATGATAACATTTTTTCTCTGGACATAAGACATAACAGTAACATGATGTACATTTACAAGCGGCCTTATGTACATTTCCCAACAATCTTTTTAAGGCAAAATTGTGACCATATGTGTATAATTAAAATCGTTTTTAATCCTTTGCCTATGAAAATATTTTGGAAAAAAAACTTGCTTTGTATATTCAGTTTCTGAAAGATAAAGAAAGTGCTTTGTATTTTGTTGAAGTCAGTATTTTGTATAAAACTTTTATGTTGACCCACTTATGTTTAATGCTAAAAACTAATGAACCATGCTATCTCTTTCAATTTGAACATGTGAGGGATTTTTTTATTAGAAGTCTGCAGAAGAAAAGCAATCTTCTGAGCACAATATTGAATATAAAGGTTTTTTCACATAGCTGTTCCTATCATGAACCTAAGACTAGCGGCATGGAGTTTGGGCGCCAGGCGTACTTCTTCCTGTTTGATGTTGAGTTCTTCTAGTTTTCTAACCCAACATTCCATGTTGAGGCCATAAAATTTAACCACTTATCACTGTCACGGTCCCTTCTCATACTCACACTAGTTCATCAGCATGTCCCAGTCACAGTAACAGAGCTTTTTTCCCTCCGTACAGAACTGCTCTCTGCCACTCTTCCCCACTTTGTTTTGCCAGCCTCAGAATGTCTTGGACCTGTGTTGAACTTTTGTTCCCAGTATCAGCTCATGGTTTCAGGATCAAAGTTGTCCTTGTTGCGGATTGGTGGTGACTTTCCTGGATTTGCACAGTTGAATTCCTGGTTTTCCTTTATCCTTATCTTCTGTTCACACAGGCAGATTATTTCTGCAAATTTAGAAAGTCCTAGAGAATGGCACATTGGGAAACTGAACAGTTGTCTTGGGTTCCTGATGTTCCCATGTATCCCAGTGTTGACAACCAATCTCCCCAGTATTTTAGGGTTTATTTTATTTTCTAGAAATTTTGCGGTCTGCTATTTTTGGTGCCCACCTCTCTAATTCCACCTTTTAATAAATTGGCATGGAGTTTTGGTATACTCTGAAAATGACATTTCAGAATAAACTTAATTGGGCAGAACCACTTAGGCTTTACTCTTGGGTGTCTTGATATGGGTTGTTTCTGGACCAGTTTGTCTTAAGTCCTGGCTCTTATTGGTTCATATGAAATAATGTTATCTTCACTTCTTTGTATATTATGTATAAATTAGAAAATGAAAAATGTGTGAATAACATTGTATGAAATAAACCTGGTCTTGTGTTTTTCTCTAGATAAAATACCCCTCTGTACCTCAATTACAGTTCCATTGACCATTCAGGTTTACTCTGATTGAAGGAAAACAAAAATATCTTTATCACATGGATGCTAGTCTAGGGCCACTGATTACACTGATGGTATTAATTCTGTCTTTTAATATTCATAATCTAATTACATAGCGTGATTACACACCTCATATGATGAAACTTTAAGCCTGTTTCCTTACTGATAAGATGATACTGATAAAATGATGGTTTTTGAGGATCAAATTAAATCACATATCTTTACCCACACGTGTTTGTTTCCTTTTCACATGCACTTCAGGAGACTAAGTACAGTTTGGGTTCAGGCATGGATTTAAAGTTAACCTCACTGTTTACAAACCTTGTGAACTTGGGTGTGTTATCTCAGCCTCAGTGCCTTCATCTTTACTATGAGATGGAACTATTTTTAAATCCATGGTTTTAAGAATTGAGAATATATATTAAAAGATACCTAGAACCTAATTCTCAACCGCTGCTAATACTGTTCCCATTTTCCTGTCCCTTCTATAGCTAATTTTTTTTTAATCTATACAGATAATTCAGTAGAATCCAAAATGGTGATCTTATAAAACTAAATGGGAAAAGGAGTTTGCATCGTACACATTGTTTATCCTCCATTTTAATTTTATCCTGGTTTGGTTCTATTCCAAACTGAAAGCCCCTCCGGAGTTGTTGACTTGCGCCACGTGTAGTGATGAAATTAAAGATCCTAAAAAGGAAATAAATGTCGTGTCCTCCCACCCTAGCTTATCCACTTCAGAAAAGTAGTTTCCTAAAGTGACCTGGGTAGTTACTATTTGCCCTAATGGCAGTGGTTTCTCAGAAGGGGGTGGGCGAGTAGGGGAGGGCAGAGAGAGCCCTGAGCAGCAGCGTTCACGGTCTGCCTTACCCATCGGTTAATATATCTGATGGGATTTGGATGCTACGGACATTTAGTAAATTCATCTCTAGACAGAGGTGAGAAGGCACAGTGCCCACTTGGAAGAGGCTGCAGTGGGCCTCTGGAAGGCACTGCCGAGGGAAAAGGAGTGGGTCAGGCCTAGGTTGGGCACTGAGGCGTGTGGTCTGTGTGGTAACCCTTTCGGCCTTTAAGTTATCTATCTGTACAGTAGGAATAATATCCTGACTTCCCACAGAACCTCAGATCTGAGAGTACTTTCGATACTAAGAACCTTCCAACTACAGGATGGATCCTGTGGGAAGCTCAAAATTAGGTTGAGTATTTGTTGAACTTTATTACCTCCACATCCTGTAGATAATTTCTTGTTTATGTTCCAGTCATACAACTTTCTTTTCTAAATATTTACCAGGACCTTAAGTGAAATAGCTCTGTATTCTATTTGATAGTTTAAGAAAGAAATTGGCTACCTTAAGATTCAAATTTTCCTGGGCATTAGCTTGTAATGGTTCAGTTTGGATTCTGGAACTAGACTGCCCAGGTACCTTTAGTTTTACATGGTTAGGCAAGCACTTTCATCTTTTAAGCCTTAATTTCCTCATGTGTAGGCAAGGGAAGAAATACCTGCCTCCTAAAATTGTGAGGATTAAATGAAAATATGTGTGATATGCAGGGGCAGTGAGTACTCGGTGCCTCCTGTTACAGTTAACTGAAAAGGGATTTTTGTTTTTAATTTGCCTACATACAACCTCAGAACATTTGGCGTGGAGCTCACGTTTCTGCAAATGAGCTCTCGATTCAAGCTGCAGATAAATCACTAAGTAGGAAAACTACTGAAAATATGAGTAAGGAACTTTACAGCACTTTAATTCTTTTTCTTGGTACAGTTAGTTTTTGTTTTTTTTTTTTTTTGGTACTTTGCCCTGATGTGTATGGCTGCCAGGATGGAGCCAACGTGAGGAAATCAAAGGCAATGTGGTGGGAAAATCTATCTCACAAAAACACACACCTAGGAAAGCATATTAGAGGCTCAGAAGCCACTGAGGTTTTTGGTCTCTGCCATTCCTCACACCCATCCCTTGCATCATTTTCACTGAGTAGTTTGGGAGCCCTTGGTTCTGGGATTATGCTTCAGTAAAATGAGTGGTCTGCCAATATATTGATTCCTTTTTAAAATTTATTTATTTTATTTATTTTTGGCTGTGTTGTGTCTTCATTGCTGCATGCGGGCTTTCTCTAGTTGCGGCGAGCGGGGGCTACTCTTTTTTTTTTTTTTTTTGCGGTACGCGGGCCTCTCACTGTTGTGGCCTCTCCCATTGCGGAGCACAGGCTCCGGACGCGCAGGCTCAGCGGCCATGGCTCAGGGGCCCAGCCGCTCCGCAGCATGTGGGATCCTCCGGGACCGGGACACGAACCCATGTCCCCTGCATCGGCAGGCAGACTCTCAACCACTGCGCCACCAGGGAACCCCGGGGGCTACTCTTCATTGTCGTGCGCAGGCCTCTCACTGCGGTGGCTTCTCTTGTTGCGGAGCACGGGCTCTAGGTGCGCGGGCTTCAGTAGCTGTGGCTCGAAGGCTCTAGAGCGCAGGCCAGTAGTTGTGGCTCACGGGCTCTAGAGTGCAGGCTCAGTAGTTGTGGTGCACGGGCTTAGTTGCTCCACGGCATGTGGGATCTTCCTGGACCAGGGCTCAAACCCGCGTCCCCTGCATTGGCAGGCAGATTCTCAAATCACTGCGCCACCAGGGAAGCCCTATATTGATGTTTTGCTGAGTGTAAGATTAAAGAGCTGCTTTGGATCATTTATGGGTATCTGCTTGCTTTGAGAGGTGAGCTCTAGTGGTAGCCAAGTGAGGAAAAGCATTCTGTATGGGTCCATCCGACTGATGTGACTTGAAGCCACAGTAACACTCCTCAGTAATTTCTGCCAACTTGGCTTATTATAGCAAGGAAAGCATTTAATTGAGACAATAATGCCTGTTGGCCTTCTAAATCAACCCCTCTGGCATCTGCCTGCACAACAATGTTAAGACAAGCTGAAGTCTCCTCAAAGTAGGTATTTAGAAATCCAAAACCCAGAGGGTCTCACCCAACTCCTGATACCAATCACAGAATTCAGCCTTCAGAGTCTGCCCGATAACTCCTCATGGACATGGCCGTCTGACTTCCTAGGCAAGTCAAGGGCTGCTTGAGAAGATTGTGATTTTCCCACCTCAGCAGACATTTTAGGAGTAGTGCTGGTGCCCATGCAGTTGAGTAGGAGATTCCCTTCAAGTTCAGGACCAGGTCTTTACTGTGTATCCAGAACCTAGGTCACGGCCAGACAGGGCTTATGGAAAGAATGGTAAACAGTGGAGAAGAATACACCACTAATCTATTCCATGATCAAGTAAGATCATGCTGAGAAAACATTATGTTCCATATATGGTTTGGAAAGAGAGTAAGCCTGAGAAAAAAATAGTTTCTACCTCAGTAGCTTTAAATCTAGACAGAAATCAAGATTTCAAAGGTAAATACCAGTGAAAAGCACAGCACTGGACGCAGTGCCTTGGGCGGGTAAAGGGAAGGAGAGGTGAATAGACTTACACTAGCATGAGTAGGAGGACGTGGGAGGTTGGGGTTGAGGCTGTGGCATCAGCTACCATGTTTTCTTACAGTTGTATTTGATGAGCACCTCAAAGAATGAGGTCCTTGAAGCAATGCTGTGGTTAACAATAGGAAATCGTCATAAATCCTTGAGCAGGGAGTGACAAGTGCAGTGCTGGAAAGGACCCACCTACATGATAGGCAAAGCCTCACATGTAGGGAGAAACTGGAGGGAGGGTGAAGTTAGCTCTGCGAGTTACAGAGCTAAAGAATTCCCGTTACAACTGCCAGCTCCCATCTCTCCCCTCAGTCTCACCCAGGCCTTTCATGAGAAGGAGCCTTGAAAAATCAAGGGATCTCAACATCTGGTGGGCCCATCTTACACCAAAGGTTAGGAAGAAAGCATGTGGATCACCCAGAGGAGAGGAGGGATGTTTGGGAGCCCTCCCTGCCCCTACGTCTTTGAAACTCAGTTCTGAAATCATACAGGGCACATTCATTGAATGGAATGCGGTAGGAGTCACTGAATAGAATTTAACAAGGAGGCTGAAAGTATTTCTTAGAAATATATCTATTACTAGAAATATATCTTAGGAATCTTTAAAATACTGTTCATTCTTAATAACTCCTAGGTAAAAGACCTAATCTAATCTAGGATAAACTATTTGGGCTAACTTCAAAATTAATTATAGTGAGAGTGCTGTAAAAAACCTGGGGGATTCGAGCCAAAGCCTATTCAGAGAAAATGCTTAGCAAAAAATATCTGAAGATAATTTAATAATTTAGTAAAATAAAATAATTACCAAAAAATAAGTAGAAGGAATTAATAATAAACCCCACATAAAAGAACAGACTCAGTTAAAAACAATAATGAACTCGACATGCTTTTGGCAAATTTGAGTTATGAAAAAAGATGGAAGATGCAAACATTAGTAATCAGATATAAAATTTTTTTTTAATTATAGGAGACCCTTTATATTAAAAGTCTACCTGTAAATTAAAAATCAAATGAAATGGATAATTCTCTAGGGCAATATAAAGTTCAAGAATTGATTCAAGAGAAAGACAAATATGATACCACTTACATGTAGAATCTAAAAAATAATGGAAATGAATCGAGATACAAAACAGAAACGGACTCACAGACATAGGAAACAAACTTATGGTTACCAAAGGGGAAAGGGAGCAGGGGATGGATAAATTAGGAGTATGGGATTAACAGATACAAAGTACTATGCATAAAATAGATAAGCAATAAGGATTTACTGTATAGCACAGGAAACAGTATCTTGTAATAACCTATAATGGAAAAGAATCTGAAATATATATATATGTATATGTGTATATATGTGTGTATATATATATGAATCACTTTGCTAACTAACACAATATTGTAAATCAACTATACTTCAATAAAAAAAGAATTGATTCAAGAAGAGTAGAAAACTTGAACAGACAAATAATCATAAAAGAAATTAAGAAGGTGGTCAAAAGAACAAAGTTGAAGGAAGGTCTCACATGTCCTGATTTCAAAACTTTTTATAAAGCTACAGCAAGCAAAAAACAGTGTTTGGATGTTAACTAGAATTATTGTGGTGATCATTTTGCAATACATACAAATACCATATCATTATGTTGTACACCTGAAACTAATATGTTATAGGTCAATTATATCTTAAAAAATCAAAACAAGACAAAACAAACAGAAACAGTGTGGGACTAGCATAAAGACAAACATATAAACCAACAGAATAGAAGAGAGAGTGCAGAAATAAAGCCTCACATATATGGTCAAATTATCTTCAACACGAGTGCCAAGAACGTTCGATAGAGGAAAGAACAGTCTTTTCAACAAATGGTGTTGGGAAAAGAGGATATATCCTCATGCTAAATAATGAAGTTGGACCTTACCTTACAGCATGTACAAAAATTAACTCAACATGGATTAAAGACCTAAATGCAAGACCTAAAACTATAAAACTCCTAGAAGAAAACATATGGGAAAAGCTTCAAGACATTGGATTTGGCAATGATTCCTTGCATGTAACACCAAAAGTACATGCAACAAAAGCAAAGTAGATAAATGGGACTGTATCAAACTTTAAAATGCCTGCATCAAAGGGAACAATCAACAGAGTGAAAAAGCAACCTACAGGATGGGAGAAAATATTTGCAAGCCATGTATCTGATAAGGGGTTAATATCCAAAATACATGGGACTTCCCTGGTGGTCCAGTGGTTAAGACTTTGCCTTCCAAGGCAGGGGTTGCGGGTTCCATCCCTGGTCGGGGAGCTAAGAGCCCACCTGCCTCTTGGCCAAAAAAACCAAAACATAAAACAGAAGCAATGTTGTAACAAATTCAATAAAGACTTTCAAAATGGTCCACATCAAAAAAAAATCTTAAAAAAAAAAATATATATATATATAAAGAACTACAACTCAAGAAGAAAAAACACAACCCTATTAAAAAATGGGTGAAGGACATGAAGAAACGTTTCTCCAAAGATGATATACAAATGGCCAACAAGCATATGAAAAAATGCTCAACATCACTAACCATTAGGTAACTGCCAATCAAAACCACAATGAGATATTACCCCTTGCTCATCAGAATGGCTGTTATCAAACAGAAAATAGCAAGTGTTAGTGAGGATGTACAAAAACTGGAGCCCTGTGCACTGCTGGTGGGAATGTAAAATGGTGCAGCTGCTATGGAAAACAGTACGGCGGTTCCTCAAAAAATTAAAAATAGAATTACCATATGATCCAGCAATCCCACTTCTGGGTATATATCCGAAAGAAAGTAGGATCTCAAAGAGACATTTGCACACCCATGTTTATAGCAGCATTATTCACAATAGCCAAAAGGCAGAAACAATCCAAGTGTCCATTGATGATGGATGAATGGATAAAAAAATGTGGTATATACATACAATGGAATATTATTCAGCCTTAATAAAGAAGGAAATTTTGACACATGCTACAACATGAATAAACCTTGAGGACATTATGCTAAGTGAAATAGCTAGTCACAAAAAGACATACTGTATGATTCCACTTAAATGAGGAATTTTAAATAGTTAAATTCATAGAAACAGAATAGTGGTTGCCAGGAACTGGGGGGGTGAGGAGGAAGTGGAGAGTCGCTGTTAAGTGAATATAGAATTTGAGTTTTGCAAGATGAAAAAGCTCTAGAGATCTGTTCCACAACAATGTGAGTATATTTAACACTACTGAGCTGTACACTTAAAAATGTTTAAGAAGGAAGGAAAGAAAGAAAGAAAAAAGAAGGTATCAAAGATATACCCCAAAAATAAAGGCACAAACCCAGACTGTCTGGGCAGTGAGCCTACTGTAAATCTTCAAGGAGCATGTAATTCCTAGTTTATATAAACTTTACAGAGCATGGAGAATAATGAAAGTTTCCCAGCTTATTCTATAAAACTATGATAACCTGGAAAACAACACAGAATGATAGTACGCACACAAACAATAACCGTGGGCTATTTTCATTTACGCGTATAGATACAAAACTCTTAAGTAATATGTAAACCAATCACATCCAGCAGAGTCATATTTCATGACCAAGCAGAATTTTATCACAGGAATTCAGGATAGTTGAACATTAGAAATTTGATTAATGTAATTTAGTACATTAATACATAAGGGAAAACATCATATCAGTAAGAAAAGCAACTGATAAATTTCAATACCCATTTCTTTTTTTAAAGTTTTTATTGAAGTATAGTTGATTTACAATGTTGTGTTAGTTTCAGGTGTCTAGCTCAATACCCATTGCTGATAAAAACTCATAACAAGCTAACAATGTTGAGAAACTTCCTTAACCAAAAAAGTAGTATCTATCAAAAATTTAAAGCAAATAGTGGGACTTCACTGGTGACACAGTGGTTAAGAATCCGTCCGCCAATGCAGGGAACACAGGTTCGAGCCCTGGTCCAGGAAGATCCCAAATGCCTGGAGCAACTAAGCCTGTGCGCCACAACTACTGAGCCTGTGTGCCACAGCTACTGAATCCCGTGTGCCTAGAGCCTGTGCTCCGCAACAAGAGAAGCCACCGCAATGAGAAGCCTGAGCACCACAGTGAAGAGTAGCCCCTGCTCGCTGCAGCTAGAGAAAGCCCGCATGCAGCAGTGAGGATCCAACGCAGCCAAAAATTAATTAATTAATTAATTAAAAAATAAAATAAAATGGCTTGGTGTTTGTATTATAAATAAATAAAGCAAACAGCAAGCTTAATGTTGAAACATTAGAAGTAATCCCATTAAAGACAGAAGCAAATAAGGAAGTCCACAATCACCACTGCTATTCAACACGAAGCGGGGGGGCCCTAGACAATGCATTAAGAAAAGCATTAGAGGGACTTCCCTGGTGGTCCAGTGGTTAAGACTCTGTGCTCCCAATGCAGGGGGCCTGGGTTTGATCCCTGGTCAGGGAACTAGATTCCACATGCTGCAACTAAAGATCCTGTATGCCGCAACTAAGACCCGACACAGCCAAATAAATATTTTTTTAAAAAAAAGAAAAGAAAGAAAAGCATAAGAGGTATAAGTTTTAGAAAGGAAAAAAATGATAGAATGGTTTACCTAAAAAATCCAAGAGAATCAACTGAAAAAGTTTTAGAACTATTAAGAGTTCAAGCAGTTGGCCAGATACAAGATTAATATACAACAACTAATAATAGCTATAGCTTTTCTATCCACCAAAAAGAGCTAAATTTTTTTAAAATTCATGATAGTACCTAAAGCTCTGAAGTAACCATGAAAAAAAGCAAATAAGAAATTTTCAATGTGAAGAAAATAATTTTCATTGAAAGATGGTAAAGAAGAATGGATTAAAATAGCGACAGCATATTCCTGGATAAGAAGATTTGATGTTGCAAATTGTTATTTCTCCTCAAATTAATTTATAAATTCAATTCACCCAAAGAGTTCAGACTATGCTCTTCAAGTGCCATTTCTCATTGGCTAATTACAGGTCTAGAGTAGGAAGTGTCCAAGATGAGCCTGCAATATTCTGTCATATTCTAATACATTTTGCTTATTTTTGCTGTGAAATAAACCACCCCCAAATCCAGCAGCTTAAAAGAACAGCAATTCTTCTTCTTCTTCTTTTTTTTAATTCATAGATTAGTTGGGGAATTCCCTGGTGGTCCAGTGGTTAGGACTCCAGGTTTTCACAGCCAAGGCCCGCCCGGTTCAATCCCTGGTCGGGGAACTAAGTTCCCACAAGCTGAGCAGTGCAGCCAAAAAAAAAAAAAACAAAACACTCATAGATTAGCAGTGTGGGCCAGAATCAGCAGGGCAGCATGTCTGCTGCATTTGCTGTCAGCTGGGGCGGCCTGAAGGCTGGGGGCTAGAATCATAAGACAGTGAATTCTCTCACATGTCTGGCAGTTGATGCCAGCTGTCAGCCACACACGGAGGCCTCTTCCCACAGCCTGGTTTTCTCACTTTGTGGTGACTGGGCTCTAAAGGGCGCATCAAGGGGAGGGGAAGGGGGTAAGCAAAGCCCCCCACCTCCATCAGCCTCACACCTGCAGTCAGGCCAGTACCCTTGACTCTCTTCCAACGGCCTGCAGGGCAAGCGTTTGTCCCACAGCTTAGTGGTGTGGACTCCAGAGCAAGTAACTTACATCCCAGGGACACGCTTTCCTCATTTGTAAAATAAGGTAAGCACAGGATCAGGGCTGGGGCCAAGGTGCAACCTTCATGTTATATATAGTACTGTTCGATTTTTGATGATAGTTTTATTATGTGACTGTATTTGTTATTATGAAAATAAAGTCTTACCACATGACCCGGCAATGGTGCTCCTAAGTATTTACCCAAATGAGCTGAAAATGGATGTCCATGCAAAAAACTGCACACAGATGTTGATGGCAGCTTGTACTCTGCCAAAACTTGGAAGCAACAAAGATATCCTTCAGTAGGTGAATGGATACACAAATGAATGCATCCAGACAATGGAATGTTTTTCAAAGATAAAGAGAAATGAGCCATCAAGTTATGAAAAGACAGGGAGGAACATGAAATGCATGTTACTTGGTGAAAGAAGCCAATATGAAAAGGCTACGTCCTCTGCATGCGGCACCGTGTGAGACAGTGACACCGGATGAAGCAGAAAGGAGAAAAGAAGCTTTGCACTAAACACCTACCATGGTTCTGCGGAGACGGCCGTGAGCAAGGGGCAAAGCACCGGTGCCCCGGCTCCTTCATTGAGTGGATAGTAAGCTAGAAAACCATGCAGGTCCACATGACAGAGCCCACATCATCCACAACCGAACTTGGCTTCTCTTTCCGGAACGTTGGAGAGTGGATGCGCTCAACGGGCACTGGCTGCTCCAGGGGATCAGGGCTTTCGGATGCCTGGATGGCATCAGGATGTCCCTGTGAGTGCTGGGTTTTTGTGGAGGCAGAGTTCAGCAGACCTCACAACATCCCAGCGGCTCCAGGAGAAGCACCAGCTGTGACATCCAGGACTTGAGGTTGGATGCAAGGCCCGTGGTGGACGTTGAACATTCCTGCTGCCTTTTGTGGATTCTCAGCACCTGGTGTGGGTGGGCACTCAGCGAGTGGCTGCTGTGTGTGCATCCAGGCCTTCAAGCGTACACTCGTGCATTCCCTTGTTTGCTGCATTTGGCCTGGTTACCTGCCATGAGCCCTGGCCTTGCCCCTTCCAGCACTGTGAGCAAGTTAGTCCCAAAGTGCTGTGAGCTCAGTGTCCTCATTGGTAAAACACAGACCGTAACTGTCCCTTTTTTGCAAGATGATTGTGGGTTAAACAGACTAAGTCAATAAAACTGCAAGAACAGAGCAAGGCCTCTAGGAGACCCTTGGCAACTGGAAAGACACAGGTCTCTGCAGGTGTATGAGCATCAATTCACTTACAAAGGAGGCCAATGATATTTCCAGGAGACGCGTGATTTTCCAGATGAGACCCAGTTGGGTTGGGACAGAAAAGAGAGAAGGAATTTTCCCACCCTCATCTTTATGTTCACTTTATTTTCTAAGAAAAGTGCGCTGTCTAATGAGAAAAGGGGAATGGGGTGAGTTGGTGTTAATTTTGGAGATTTCTCTTATTCGTTAATCTTTCACTAACAAGTGTAGCCCAGGGCAAATCCCTAACAATTCTGGGATTTGGGAAGAAAAGACAAAGCCGTTTGTGGGCAATTCTGGTTCTCTTCTGCAAAAATTCTCAAGCCAGAGCAGCAGGGCAGGGTGGTGGTGGGAGAATCCTGCCTTTGGAAGAACATGTGGGAACCCAGGGTCATGTGTGGAGCCGGGATGAGAATATTTGATGCTGGTAAGTGCACAAGTTGTCCTAAGGGGGGCTTGGGGGTGGGTTCTGGTCTTTTCCAACAAGGAAGAGAATATTTGCCTTCATTTGGGTGTGGTTGAGTGGCTAAAGGGGCTAGGCCTGGGGTTACCTGCCAAAGAACAATCTCGATGTGCACATTTCTCCAAGCATTGGCCAAATCCATCACGATGGACATCATTCATTCATCCATCCCTTTGTTCATTTATGATGTTTATTAGAGAATAAGTGGGAAGATCAGATAAGGTGTCTGATCACCTTATTTCACAAAGAAATCCCTTGTGGTTCTACCACAAATTTTTAAAATTTTTTTATTTTATTTTTAATTTTTTAAAAATTGAAGTACAGTTGATTTACAATGTTTCAGGTGTACAGCAAAGTGACTGACTCAGTTATTCTTTTTCATATTCTTTTCCATTATAGATTATTACAAGATATTAAATATAGTTCCCTGTGCTATACATTAGGCCTCTGTTGTTTATCCATTTTATATACAGTAATGTATGTCTGTGAATCCCAAATTCCTAATTTATCCCTCTATCCCCTGTTCCCCTTTGGTAACCATAAGTTTGTTTTCTATGTCTGTTAGTCTGTTTCTGTTTTGTAAATAAGTTCATTTGTTTTTTTGTTTTTTTTTTTAGATGTTGGGGGGTAGGAGTTTATTAATTAATTTATTTATTTTGGCTGTGTTGGGTCTTCCTTTCTGTGCAAGGGCTTTCTCCAGTTGTGGCGAGCAGGGGCCACTCTTCATCGCGGTGCGCGGGCCTCTCACTATCGCGGCCTCTCCTGTTGTGGAGCACAGGAGCATGTGTTAGGGCACGGGTTAGTGTTAGTGTACGGGATAGGATTAGGGTACGGGTTAGGGTAGGGTGTAGGGATGGGGTTAGGGTTAGGTTTAGGGCTAGGGTTAGGGAGCTCCTGTTGCGGAGCACGGGTTCCAGACATGCAGGCTCAGTAGTTGTGGCTCACGGGCCCAGTTGCTTTGCGGCATGTGGGATCTTCCCAGACCAGGGTTCGAACCCGTGTCCCCTGCATTAGCAGGCAGATTCTCAACGACTGTGCCACCAGGGAAGCCCCATTTGTATTCTTTTTTAAGATTCCACGTATGCGCGTCATCATGAAGTTTGTCTGACTTCACTTAGTATGATAATCTCTAGGTCCATCCATGTTGCTGCAAATGGCATTATTTCATGCTTTTCAATGGCTTGAGTAATATTCCACTGTATATATGTACCACATCTTCTTTGTCCATTCATCTATCGATGGACATTTAGGTTGCTTCCATGTCTTGGCTATTGTAAATAATGCTGCTGTGAAAAAAAAAAGGCTACCTGCTGTGTGATTCCAACAATATGACATTCTAGAAAAGGTCAATCTATGGAGACAGTAAGAAGCTCAGGGTTTACTAGGGGTTGTGTGGTGGGGAGAGATGACTAGGTGGAGCAGACGGGATTTTTAGGGCAGTGGAACTACCCTGTGTGATATTATAATGGTGGGTACGTGACCGTATATATTTGTCAGAACTCATCGAATGTACAACACCAAGAATGAATCCTAATGTAAACTGTGAACTTTAGTTAATAATAATGTATCAATATTGGTTCATCAATTGTTACAGATGTAACCCGCCCCCGCCCAGTAAAGCAGGGTGTTAGTAATGGGGAAACTATGGGCGGCTTGTATATGGGAACTCTCTGTACTCTCTCCTCAATTTTTCTGTAAACCTAAAACTGCTCTTTAAAAGTCTATTAATTGGGTTTCCCTGGTGGCGCAGTGGTTGAGAGTCTGCCTGCCGATGCAGGGGACACGGGTTCGTGCCCCGGTCCGGGAAGATCCCACATGCCGCGGGGCGGCTGGACCCGTGAGCCGTGGCCGCTGAGCCTGCGTGTCCGGAGCCTGTGCTCCGCAACGGGAGAGGCCGCAGCGGTGAGAGGCCCGCGTACCGCGAAAAAAAAAAAAAGTCTATTAATTAGACAAAAGCAAGGAAGGAGGGGTTGGCACAGGGCCTGCTGCGCTGTGGGCTCTTAGCAGACGGGAGTGCCCCGCCTCTTTCCCTTCCCACTCTCCTGGGTCGGCCTTGACCGTGTGCTTGGGCGCGACAGGCGTGGGTGGGGGAGAAAGGGGGCTGAAGCGCCTCTGCTTACGCCCCTCTGTGACCGTCCTCGGTGACAGTCACACTCCCTAGCTTGGCTCCACCTCTGCCCCTCCCCTCCTCCGTGGCCCTGAACACTAAGGGGACAGCGATACTCACCAGGGCACGGGTGGCCCTGGCTCTTCCAGGCCTGGCAGGCAAGCCCTCGTCCACCTGGAACAGACCTTCCTGCTTGCTGCTCTGCCCAGCAAAACTCTACTCTTGGGAAGCCTTCCCTGTTCAGTTCTGGGCCGCCATGGCTCCTGAATCACCCCATCACAGGACCCTAAGACTGTATCCCTGCCAAGAGCTGTGCCAGGACCTGGGTCAGGACAGGTGTTCAATGCCATTTTAACAGCCCTGGGAAGGGATGTGGAAGCCCAGCCTGCAGGGGGACCAATTCAGCAGAGTTCTCAGAATCTCCTTCCATGCAGCCCATCCACTGCCATCCTAGGAAGGTTTATTCCCTGCATGAAGAAGCTCATGTGAGGATATTCGGCAGCGTTTTCTTTGTTTGTTTGTTTGTTTGTTTTTGCGGTACGCGGGCCTCTCACCGTCACGGCCTCTCCCGTTGCAGAGCACAGGCTCCGGACGCGCAGGCTCAGCGGCCATGGCTCACGGGCCCAGCCGCTCCGCGGCATGTGGGATCTTCCCGGACCGGGGCACGAACCTGTGTCCCCTGCATCGGCAGGCGGACTCTCAACCACTGAGCCACCAGGGAAGCCTTTCAGCAGCATTTTTTGATAGCAAAGTCTTAACAACACCACCCATCAGAAGGGAGATGGTTAAAGATCAACATAGAGCCAAACCAGGGAATCGCCACAAGACTGAGTCTGGTTATAGATACTGACATTTCTAAGACATGTTAAGTCAAAAAGGCGAGTTGCAGATGTTTGTGTAAGTACCATTTATGTGTGTAAATGCAGAGGAAAAGGTCTGAATAAACCCCACCCTTCTCGTAGCGTTTGAATTTGTTTGAATTTTTGATAGCCTGAATATATACTTGGGTTACTTGTATTTTTTAAAAATGGGATGGATCTATATATGTTGACTTGGAAATAGGCCCAATATATATTGTTAACCTAAATATTAACACACACATGCAACTGTGTATACATAGGAAAAAACCTGGAAGGATCCATAACAAACTTTTAACAGTGGTTACCTCGAGGAGTGGGCTAAAGGAACTTCTCAAGTTTTGTTGTTTGCTTTGACACTGTTTGAATTTATTATGACCAGCAAACTTTAAAATAACAATAAAGCCCATTTTCTAAGGAAGGGTTTGATGAATGAATAACTGAGCGATTGAATGGATCAACAAGATGGGTAAATTAAGAGACCCTTTGGCAGGAAGTTCAGGCTCTCACTCCTAGCCTGTCTCCTCCCCAAAGAGGGCTCATCTAGAGGACTGGAGGGTGGCCCAGACCCTCCCCGTCAGGCCAGGAGTAGTGTGGGAAAATTGCCTTCTCATCAGAGGGCTCTCCACCACCTGCAGGTGCAGGACCACCACCCAGCGTTGGCATTCACAGCCCTCCACGACCCCAGCCCACTGCACCTTCCCAGCATAAGCCCAGTGATCTGGTTTCCAGTAAAACAAGGAACTTTCCAGCCCCTCCCACTTTGCTCACTCTGTGTCCTCTGCCTGGAGGGCCCTTCCCTTTCTGCTCTGCAGAGACAAGGCCTACTTGTCATTAGAAGCTCCCACCATCTCAGGGGCCTCCTCTGAACTCGCCTGGCCTCACTGCCTGGCTCCTATTGGGCCGAGTATCCTGAATAAGTGTCTGTCTGCCTGCATGTCCATCTGTCTCAGAGAGCAAACAGCATCTCCTCCTCCACTGACCCCACAGCTTAGTCCTGATATTCACTTAAAGGAATTTCTTTTCAGTGTCACCAACATTCCATACCCTGGGATTCCAAAAGGAGGATAGGGAGATGAACAAATATGGTACCCCATGAGAACTCACAGGGGTTCTGTGTCAACAATAAGTGTCTTTCCTGATTAGGCCTAAAAAGTCTGGGCAATGTGGGGGGACAATATTGGGTGGTCAACATGTACACATGTGGAAACATCAGGTCTGGGGAGAGAGTTCTGGTTCCTACAGTGCGGTCCCCAGGGATTATCAACCGGCAGGGGTGAGACCAGGGAAAACAAGCTAACCAAATTAGGGAAATTTCCTCCCAGTCTTCATAAAGATCAGCTTTGATCCCAAAATCATGGGCTGGTACCAGAAGCAATAATAACAGCAATAGGTGGAAAGTATAGCATGCTTCCTAAGGGCCAGGTGCTAAGTGCTTTACATATAATATCTCATTTCACTTTCATCACAATGCATGACAAAGGTACAATTATTATACCCATTCTACAGATGAAGAAACTGAGGCTTAGAGAGGTTGTATGATTTGTCCAGGGAGGCAGGGCCAGAGTTCAAATCCAATCTGATGGCAGAGTCTGGAACTCAGACCCCCGCAAGGCCCAGGAGCTGGTGGATGAGCTGGAAATGCACATACTTCATGACTCGAGGCTTCGGCTGGTCCTTGCCATGAAGGGATGTGGGTCCGTTGTTACTAGCTCTTCTCATTCTTCTAGGAAAGCAGAAATCTGGATTCTTATGTGTAATCACTTATGGAAATCTCTTTTAAAATACTGTGAGGGTGGGAATTACCTGGCGGTCCAGTGGTTAGGACTCGGCGCTTTCACTGCAGGGGCCCGGGTTCAGTCCCTGATCAGGGAACTAAGATCCTGAAAGCCGTGTGATGTGCCACCTCTCCCCCACCAAAAAGTAAAACACTGTGAGGGCAAAACACTTTTACAGGCCAAATGCAGCCCTAGAAGCTATCAGTTTGCAACCTCTGCCTCATACAGTCTCTGTAAAGTGTGGACAGAGAATGTCACCTGCCATTTCGGTAAACAAAGGATGTTACAGCCACCAAGCCATCAGCCACGGGAGCCATTCCCCCACCCTCCCCATGGTGTACCCTGAAGGGAATTCAGAGAAACAGGATGCTAACCCTAGGTAGTTAAGATGCAGATCAAAGGAACAATTTCAATGAGCCCAGACTCTTGCATCTTCTCATACCTGGAAAAGCACTAAAAGCTTTAACTTGAGATGTCTGGTTTTTTATGATTGGCAGTAATCTTTTGAAGTCCAACAACATGTTTGTTTGTTTGTTTGTTTTCTTCAGCAGAAACTTATATATCCTGGCTCCTCCCTTACCCCCTTGGAACTGTCTATCGGAGCCATCTGAGAGGTGTATCCTGGGCTTAAGTCCTCAGTGAGTCTGCCGAATGAAACATAACTCACAACTCTTAGGTTGTGCACTTTTTTTCAGTCAACAGATGGAATTCAAAGTCACAGTCTGTGGAGTGAATCTGCGTATGTATCCTGGGGCTGGACGTGAGGCTCACGTGTGTGTGCAGATGCGCACACGTGTGTACACACAGGTACCTGCACCCACATAACACCATGTTTTCTACAGCCCAACTGCTGTGAGTTCAGGAATCTCTTCAGAGCCCACCTCAGGGTCTCCCCTGGGGGGCTTTAGAATGCTTAACTTCTCTAAAAATTATTTCTATTTACCTGGCCTGGAACTGGGTAAGGTGCTAATGGTCGTTATGTGCATTTTCTCATTCAACTTCACAACAGCTGGAGTTCAGAATACTTAAGGAACTTGCCCCTGTGCCCCATGCCTGCCTGCCACCCTGTCAGAGCAGTCCCCAAGAGGAGCAAAGGGTCTGAACACCCTTCAGACTCTGAAAGAACCCCCTCACTCCAACAAGATATTTCTTGTCTATACTTCTTTTGGGGACGGATGTTGTTAGGTGACTCAAGTCAAATCCAGAATTTAACTCACAGTCCAGGACCAGGAAACTGGCTGGGTTTCCTCCTATAGGGACGTATTGGTGGCATCCTCAGAGCCATTCCTCTCTCCGTCCTCCCCAGGGACAACCGTCCTCCCACACTCCCTTCGGTCCTGTGTAGAAGACTGAATTGATCAGTATATGGTTAGATTGGATTAGCTGGTGAGGGATAGAAAATACAGGATAACAGTGTCTGAAGCAAAGCAGAAGTCTATTTCTCCATCATGAGTATGTTTGGTGGGCAGTCCAGGGTTGGCGTGGTGCTTCATGGGTCAGGGACCCATGCTCCTTCTAACCTGTTCTTCTGCCATGCATGCTTTGGTTCCCAAGTTCAATTCGTGGTCCAAGATAACTGCTCCAGCTGCAGCCATCATATCTGCATGCCAGCCAAAAGGAAAGGGAAAAGGGAAGGAGAAGGTCATGCCTCCTCCCTTTGACGCTTCCCTGAAGGTGCACCACTTCTGTTCACGTCTAATCAGCAAAACACTGATCATGTGGCTACACCTAGTTGTAAGAGATGCTGGGAAAGGTAGTTTTTATCACAAGGGGCCATGAGCCCAGCTGAAACTTAGGGGTTCTTTTACTGAAAATGCGGAGTAAAACAGATGTGGGAAGCAACCAGTAGCATCTGTCCAGTCAGCAACAAAAGGCCTCAGCAAAATGTTTCATAACAAGAGAGCCATTCAAAACCAAAATGGCGATGAGATATCATTTTACATGCATCAGATTGGCACAGTACAAAAGGTCCAATAAGTGTCAGGTGACGTAGAATGTAGAAAAATGGGAACTCTCATAATTGCTGCTGGGAGTGTAAATTGCTGTAAGCCCTTTGGAGAGCTTTAGAGATTTGTTTAGAGAAATTGCTTAGAGCAATTCCTAAGAAAACCAAAGATATTTATACCTATAGCCCAGGAGCTCTATCTACTTCTAGAGAAAACCTCACATGCACTCAAGGAGAAAGGTAAAAGAATTGACTGCAGACAGGAATAAAGATGCAGACGTAGAGAATGGACTTGAGGACATGGGGAGGGGGAAGGGTAAGCCGGGACGAAGTGAGAGAGTGGTATGGACATATATACAGTACCAAGTGTAAAATAGCTAGTGGGAAGCAGCCATATAGCACAGGGAGATCAGATGGGTGCTTTGTGACCACCTAGAGGGGTGGGATAGGGAGAGTGGGAGGGAGGGAGACGCAAGAGGGAAGAGATATGGGGATATATGTATATGTATAGCTGATTCACATTGTTATACAGCAGAAACTAACACACCATTGTAAAGCAATTATACTCCAATAAAGATGTAAAAAAAAAAAAGAATTGACTGCAGCACTGTGTGTAATTTTGAAAAACTGGAAACAACCACATGTCCATGGATGAATAAATTGTGGCATATGCATGCAACGAATTATAATACAGCAATTAAGATAAATGACCCAGCACCACATGTATCAACATGGATACATTTCAAAATATAAATTGAGAAGACTCAGTTGAATCTATGATGTTTCGTTTCATAAAAAAAGAAAAAGACATCATGTGAAGATTTGACCAACTGGGTGTTCATCATCATATTATTATTGTACAGGTGTTCATTATAGTATTCTTTTTTCGGGATTGCAGTTGAAGGTTCTTTTTTTGTATTCTTTTTTACTGTAAAATATACATAACAAAATTTACAACTTTTTTTTTTTTTTTTTTTGACGGCGCGGGATTTCAGTTCCCTACAAGGGATGAAACCCCGTGCCCCCTGCAGTGGAAGCGTGGAGTCATTTTTTTTTTTAACATCTATATTGGAGTATAATTGCTTTACAATGGTGTGTTAGTTTCTGCTGTATAACAAAGTGAATCAGCTGTACGTATACATATACTCCCATATCTCCTCCCTCTTGCCTCTCCCTCCCACCCTCCCTATCCCACCCCTCTAGATGGCCACAAAGCATCCAGCTGATCTCCCTGTGCTATGTGGCTGCTTCCCACTAGCTATCTATTTTACATTTGGTAGTGTGTATATGTCCATGCCACCCTCTCACTTCGTCCCAGGGAAGCTCAGAGTCTTAACCACTGGACCGCCAGAGCAGTCCAAGGCATTATTGTTTAATAGATATGGAGTTTCATTTTGGGAAGATGAAAGAAGATCTATACTGTATATACATGGTGATGGTTGCACAACAATGTGAATGTGCTTAATGCCACTGAACTGTACACTTAAAATGGTTAAAATGGGGACTTCCCTGGCCATCCAGTGGTTAAGACTCTGTGCTTCCACCGCAGGGGGCATGGGTTTGATCCCTGTTCAGGGAACTAAGATCCCACATGCCGCACGGTACGGCCAAGAAAAAAAAAAAAAAAATACAACAACAATAATGCCTCATTATCCCCTCTCCAGCCCCTGGCAACCACTACTCTATTCTCTGTCTCTATGAGTCTGACTACCCTAGGAACCTCATGTAAGTGGCATCATACAGTATTTCTCCTTTTGTGACTGGCTTATTTAACTGAGCAGAAAATCTTCCAGGTTCATCAGTGTTAGGGCATGTACCAGATTTTCCTTCCCTTTTAGGGCTGAATAATATTCCATTGTATTTATATACCACCTTTTATTTATCCATACATCTGTCAGTGGGCACTTGGGTTACTTCCACCTTTTGGCTGTTGGGAATAATGCTGCCATGAACATGGGTGTACAAATATCTGTTCTAGTCCCTGCTTTAAATTCTTTTGGGTATATATCCGGAAGTGGAATTTCTAGATCATATGGTAATTCTATTTTTAATTTTCTGAGGAACATTATTATTTTTCTTTTTTAAAAATTTTTATTGCAGTATAGTTGATTTACAATGTTGTGTTAGTTTCTGCTGTACAGCAAAGTGAATCAGTTGTACGTATACACGTATCCACTCTTTTTTAGATACTTTTCCCATATAGGCCATTACAGAGTATTGAGTAGAGTTCCCTGTGTTATACAGTAGGGTCCTTATTAGTTATCTATTCCATATATAGTAGTGTGTGTATGTCAATCGCAATCTCCCAGTTTATCCCTCCTCACCCCTCTCCCCCTTTGGTAACCATAAGTTTGTTTTCTGCATCTGTGACTCTATTTCTGTTTTGTAAATAAGTTCATTTGTACCATTTTTTTAGATTCTACATATAAGGGAACCTTATTTTTTATTATATGTTTGAAATGGTTCACAGTAAAACGATAAACGGTATTTTAAAATGCTTCATAATGGGAAGAAGTTACTCTGAAAACGCATCGTCTGGAAGAATGCCCTTACATGCGTCTAATACTCTCTAAGAACTCGAAATATTTAGTGGATGTGGCATTGGCTCCGCCAAATCAAAGCCCCTAGAAGGTTAAGCTACACCCACACTGGTATTCAAGCTCCCCTTGCTAGTGCTGGCTTCATGAAGGCATGGGACACACTTCAGGTCAGTGAGATGGGAAAAGAAGTGTGTGTGTGGTGGGGAGTGAACTTCAGGAACTATTTCCTTACTCCTAAGAAAGACACTAGGAGAAGGTGGCCTCGGTTCTGGGCGTGGCTGTAACGCTGCCATTCTGCCACCATCTTGAAGGTGGACCACAGAGGAGAAGGCAGAGCCGAAGGGTAGGAGGGGCTTAAGTTCCAGTGCTGTGGAGTTTTTGGCTGTTGAGTGGGTAATACAGGTATAGGTACATGCAATAAATGTCCTATTGTTCAAGAGACTTGAGTGGAAGCTATTAGTTGAGGTTGAAAGCATCTTCACTGATTGAGTAAATACTTCTAATTTAAAAAATTAGATAAGTAATATATATATTCTAATTATAAACACTTAATAATACTGAGAAAATTTTAAAGTTCTCCTTCACTTTCCCCATCCCATTTTCCTTCCCTAGACCTTTTTTACTATATACATATGCAGTCTATGTTTACACACTTTTTTTTTTTAGTTTCTGCTTTATAACACATTTAATCAGTTATACATATACATATGTTCCCATATCCCCTCCCTTTTGCATCTCCCTCCCATCCTCCCTATCCCACCCCTCTAGGTGGTCACAAAGCACCGAGCTGATCTCCCTGTGCTATGCGGCTGCTTCCCACTAGCTACCTACCTTATGTTTGGTAGTGTGTATATGTCCATGCCGCTCTTTCGCTTTGTCACAGCTTACCCTTCCCCCTCCCCATATCCTCAAGTCCATTCTCTAGTAGGTCTGTGTCTTTAAAACACACGTTTTTGTTTTAAGAAAATGTTGGCTATACTACATATAGATCATTGTTTACATCACTTTTTTTACCTAAAAATAGGTTTTGAAAAATGTTCCATACCATTTTCTTAATTTAAAAAAGTGTTGTATAGTATTCCATGGTGTGGGAATACCCACATTTATTTCACTGCTCCTTTATCAGTGAACATTTAGACATGCCTCTTTGGGCACTGGTGAAAATACTTATGAAGAGTGAATTCACTGAAGCAGAATTCCTGAGTTAATGGATAAATGCATTTTAAGATTTGATAGATGTCATTTTGCCCAGAGAATCCTTGTGCCAATGTAGGTGACTAATGCATCAAAGGGGCGGCCCCCGTGCCCAAGGTTCACCCTGCCCCCACCTACACACACAGCTGCCGGCCTCTTCCTACCCTCTCGCCTCCAGCTGCCACCCCAGTGGCAACAGCAAGCCTTTCTCCCAGAAGGAAGCCCTGTGTGTACGTGGGAAGAACGACAGAAACGAGGGGAGGGGACACTGGCCCTGCCTTCCAGGAACTTCTTTTGTCTCATGGGAGAAGGAGGCAACACTGAAGGCAGTTAGTGACTCAACAGGGATGATATTAAAAATATTTAATATCCCCTATTAGGAACACAAACCAGGAGGAGGCCTTGCCTTAGTGCCTCCAGATGGGAGGCTAGAGGCCCTCTGCTCAGCCAGACATTAACCCTTTAGTTGTCAGATCTATAAAGGTCTGGGGGAATCCCAAGGAAGGGGCTGATGAGAGTGCAGACAGGGTGGCCACAGCAGTGCATATGGGCTGACGTCCCTGTGGCATTCCAAGGGGTCGTAGGGGATCTGAGGAGGCACATGTCCTGGGTACTATGGGACTCTGAGAGAGCTTCTGGGAGGAAGATTTTCTTGCAGAATTTGGGTTGGGAGGAGAAGCAAACAGGCCAGGAATCAGCTGGGTGAAGGCAAGCCCTGACCCTCCACTTCCTTTCTCTGTTTAAGTGTCCTCCTTGAGTCCCCTCCTCTTCCTAATCTGCCCAAAGAAATATACATTGATCTGGGGCCAATTTACTCAGTTTGAAAGAAACAGTGAACTGGTCATTTTTCTAATATAAAAAGACTCCATCAAATGCTCCCTGACCTCAATTTTCTTTATTTTGTGCATTAGAGAAAGGCAAGATTTCAAACGTACCTACTTTTCCTCCATATTGGGTTGAAAGGGCTAGAGAGCTGACTTCAGACCATGAGCCACCCCCTGGCAGACACACTCATGGTCTTCTACCAAAAGGGCATTTCACCCCACCAGGACCCCCTGAGCTCCTTGGAGGAGCCCTGCTTGGTGCCATGCCGTTGGACGATCCTTGAAACCGAGGCACTAAGAGACCCTGCATCAGGCCTCAAGAACCCGGATGAGGATCTGTCGTCCCTCATAGACAGATCCGGGGACACTGAGACCCCGGAAGGGAGAGCTGCCTGAGGTCAAACAAGTATACAGGAGCAGAGGCAAAACCAGGGCTGAGTGCTGGGTGGGGGTGGGGGTGGGGCATCACTTTTTAGTGGCCTGATGGAGGAGCGGCTAAGATGGGGACGCAGGAGGTGGCTTAGCTCACCGCAAACCTGCAGGGTGGGTGGAGAAGAATCCAGGGGCCCGCAGCCAACTGTCCCTACTTGCAAAACCCAGGACCCAGGAACGTTTAATCCGTTTAAAGACAAACACGGGAGACTGCCCAAGAGGCCAAGATGCCTCAGGAGGCTTTTTGGTTCCTAGTTCCGGCCAACCGGGCGGGCCTTGTCCTCTGCCTGGGGAGGGCGGCTGGGGAAGACGCCATCTTTGGTCTCCAGGTCCAAGGTCGTTTGGCACCTTCTCTCCCGCCTACCAGATTCCCGGCAGGGCTCCGCTGGTTCTTCCCCTTTTCTTTCCCTGCAGTGGAAGCATGGAGTCTTAACCACTGGACCGCCAGGGAATTCTTCCCCCCTTTTCTTTCGGGGCCTTTTGCACTACACCCGCAGGTCTTCCATAGTCTTTTTGCACCGAGGTTCCAGATTGGTGATGGGAAGACTGAGGTCTGGGGCCTCTCCGGGAACCGTGAAGGAGCAGAAACCTCAGTGGTGCTTCTCAGACCTGCAGGCCGGAGACCACCTGGACACAAAGCCGTTTATTTTTCCTTTTAGCTCGGAGGATGAAGGGAGAGAGCACTGTTTTCTACACAGACACCGAAAAGTCCTTTCTTAATTCCCCACCCCGCCTCGACAGGCGGAGGTGACCAGAGATTCTTAAATTTTTTTATTTTTTAACAGCCCCTCCTGAGCGTGTCCAGCTGTTTAAAGTAAGGCCCCGCGTTCCCAATACTGGCAGAAGGCGAGCGCATGTGGGAACCTGTGCTGGGGGGACGGAGGGGGGGCGCTGACAGCCCCATCCGCAGCCAGGGAAGGGTCCATCCGTTTAAGGCCCCATCACCTCGGGGCCCCGCACAGCCTCGAAGTGTTCCTGCCCGGATCTGGGGGTCCCACGCACCTGGAGGGCGCTCGGTGTCCACTCCCAGAGGGCGCTGCAGACCGTCGCCCACAGTCGACAACCAACTGCCGCCCCTCCCGCCACGCTCCCGGGCGGAGCCTCAATACCCTGGGCCGGGGCGCAAAGGAGTGCGCTCGGCCCCCACCACCCGGGAACCTAGGAGCAGCTGAGCTGCAACGCCGGAACCACGGCCAGCTGGGAAGGTGGCTCCGGAGGTAGGCGAGGCTCTGCCCACGCACCGCGGGCCGGGGGCGGGGCGATCCTGAGGGGCCGGGCCATTCAGGGGGCGGGGTCCTAGGGGGTGGGGACTGGGGCTGGCCCCAGGACCTGGAGAGCCGGGGGTGGGGGGCTAGTTTTTGCAACGGCTACGGGCCTGCGGCTTTATTATAAGGCGGAGCTCGGCGGGAGAGGTGCAGGCGGGAGCCGAGCTGAGCGGGGAGGAATCCAGCCGTAGAAAGCGGATTGCAGCCGGCGGACCCCGCAGCCCTCGCCTAGGACAGCCAGCCGCGGGCTGGACATCGCTCGAAGGAGCTGCGCGCAGCGCAACCCGCGGAGCCGACCCGGAGCCCCGTGCAGTCCGGGTAGCGCAGCGCAGCCCTGACCCGCGCAGCTCGCCGCGCTCCAGCCGCCGGTCCGGGCAGCATGAGGCGCCCGGCGCTCTGGCTCTGGCTCTGCGCGCTGGCGCTGCGCCTGCAGCCGGCCCTCCCGGTGAGTGTGGCCCGGGGCCGGGCTGTGAGGCGGCGGGAAGCCGGGGTTGGCAGAGCCGCCGATGTCGGCGGCTGCACGTGGAGGGGGAGGGGAAGCGGGGACTTCCCTTCTTCCCGCGCTAGCCCGGCGGGCCCCGGTACCCGGAGCCCCGAAATCAGGGCTCCTGCCCCAATTACCTCCGCCGTCGGGGGTCGCCGCACGAGTTCCGCCGTTCGGGGCGGGGACCCGGGGTCCGCGGCGCCCAGCGGAGCGGAACCTGCGCCGGGGCTCCGCGCTCAATTAGGTAAAACGGTTCCACGGGCGAAGGGGCCCGCCAGCCTGCGGCGGCGCCTGGGGTCGCCGGCTCCCACCCGGTCACCCCGGGCGCCGCGGCGCCGGCTCCCCCGCCTGTGACCCGGGAGGATGCGGTGATCGCGGCAACTACGCCCCGTCCGCGGACCCTAATTCAAACCAGACTCGCCGAGCCCCGGCTCCTGGCCTCTCGGGCGGAGGCAAGTTTGGGCGCAGCGGTGTCGGCGCGGGAGCAGGCGGGCGTGTTCGCTAAGGAGCCCCAGCCAGGGCTGCGAGGGGGACTGGGGCGGGCGGGCGGGCGGAGGCGGGGTCTTCGGCTGTCCGTTGGCTGCCCGAGAGGAGCCGGGCCGAGCTGGTAGAGGGAGGTTCCGGGAAGTTGGCCCGGAATGCTAGAGACCCGCAAGAACCCAACTTCTGGGCTGCTGAAGTTGTGCTGCCCGGGGAGGGACGCGAGCCGGCGCTGGGCACAGCCGCGGCGCGCGGGCTGCTTCCCCGAGAGTGGACCCGCGAATGGCTCTTCCCCTCCCCCGGCCTGGCTTTGTGCTGGAGCCGCGCCGAGGGAAGGCGGGTCCCTTGGCCCGCCCAGTGGAGCTGGAGGAAAAGGGGGACAAATGTGGAGCCCGAGGCTGGGGGGGCGGCCTTTGGGTAGGACTCCAGCATCCACCTTTGGCGAGGGGTGAGTCCCCTCTGAAGAGGGACCTGGCCGACAAAGAGCATCCCGAGGGTCCCCAGAAAGTGATCTCCCGCCTCAGCCGCAGTCCGCTGGCCCGCCTTCCCCAAAGGGGGCGCTTTGTTCTCGGCCCCTGTAACCCTTTCCTGGGAACCGCCCCGCAGCGCCGTCCCTAATATGGGCTGGGACCTGGGCTGCCGCCAGGTGTCAGCCCTGGCCGCCGGGTGGTCATGTCCACCCACCCCCCCAACCCCAGTCCCCACACCCATTGCTAGAGTCCCGGGGTCCTCCCCGCGGGCCGGGTCGGCCATCCCCCAGGATGGAGAGGGGAGGTGCGGACCGAGGGGCTCTTCCCGTGCCGGAAGTGGCCGTCTCTGGCCACCACATCTGGACGGCTCGACTTCCCTAGCTCTGGCAAAAGGAGGCACGTGGGAGAGGAAGGAGCGGCTGCCGGGAGTGGGTACTCCGGTCCTCCACTTACAATGTATTATCTGGACAAGTCCCTCAGCAACGCCAACCCTCTGAAAGCGGGTCCCTCCATAATTAATAGTAACTCCCAGTTATTGAGAGCCTTGCGGTATTTTGCAGGGTCTGGCTCAGGTGAGGTGCTTTTCAGGCTGATCTGTGAAGTGCCCTCCTTGTTTCCCAGGTGACTCTTACGCTTGGAAACAGTTTGGAGTCCAGGAAAGGGTCCCTAATGCCGCTTGAATTGCTGATGAGTTGGAGTGTTCATGTGGGGTGCCCTATCTGGGGGAGCCATGGGGAAGGACAGGATTTCTGAGCTGGGTCTCCATAGCACGCCTGGCTTTTAGGTCCAAGAAGTTGGCATCTGGCTTCTCCTTCACTCTTGAAGAGCATGGCTTCTGTGGGATTCAGACTGCACCTTGAACCAACAGTTAATACTCTGGAGAAGAAGGTGAAGGTGTTTGGCTTACCTCCCTGGCCCACCTGGCCTTTCCTGGCTGCCCCCCTCCCTCCAGGCACAAGATGGGGCCTCAGCAGTACTCCACCTATTTCCAGCCAGAATCGGGAGTGCTGGTGGTTGTTCCTTTGCTTGCCTTAGGTGAAGCTGGCATTCCTGAGCGGGGATCCCAGAGCGCCTTTTAACACGGGGAGGCAGATGGGATTAGAAATTCTCTGGGGGCCACGTTTCCCGGACTTTTTCTGTGTGCTGGGAAGGAGCAGATGCTGCATTTTTTTTTCTACCCTAGAAAATGTGATACATTATGGAAAGGCAGGGCAGTTGAGTTTCAAGGGGGAAACGAGGAAGGGAGGGAGGCTCATTAGAGCTGCAGTGGTGGGAGGGCTTCCTGGGGGTGTTTGAGCTGAGCCTGAAAGCACTAAGCTTTGGGGTCAGACACCGGCTCAGAACTTAGGTTTTTGTTTGTTTGTTTATTAAGTTTAGTTTGTTTTCTCTTTCCCAGCCCTCTCCTCTCCCTTTTATAGTGGCTGTCCATATTTGGTTCAAAGTGGGGGCACGAAGTACCTTCCCAGAGCCCTCTTCTACCCTCTTACTAAAAGAAATAAGGCAGTGGGATTTGCTGAAATAGGAGAAGGTGTCCACTGGTTGCAGAGATCTGGCTTCTCCCGGGGTTCACTTTGGCCCCAGTGGGAAGCAGGTCAGAATCCCCTGGGGATCAGTGAGGTAGGGTATGATCCTGGGCGCCTGACTTTGGACAAGGGAAGGCTGCTAGGGCAGGAGGTTGCTCAAAACCACTCCCAAGAGACGAGAACAGGTTTGTCTAAAAAGGTTTCCGCGTGGTTGTGTGTGTGTGAGATTCCCATGGTCTTTTGTTTCTGCCATGCAAGAAAAATTGCTTGTTCTGGAAAGTTATTTGCTGTTTCCTCTCTTTCTCTCTTCTCTTTCTTGAAAGGCAGAAAATCCCTTTTTGCCTTAATTATGGGGGCTAGTAGAGACATTTCCCGACGGCCTGGCGGAGTGGGTGGGGCTGGGGGAGGCATTAACTTCCTCCGCCTGGGCTCAGAGCCTTCTGGAGGTGATGTCACTCCTGGCTTGAGCTCCACAGGGAGGGTGGGGCTGGTTTAAGTCTCTACCTGTGGCTCATAGTGGGTTTCAATAAAACCTCATTAACCCAGATTCGTGGGGAGAGGGATAAGAAAGGGAGGGAGAGGAGCCTGGAAAGAATTAATGAAAAGCTTGAATTTTGGAGTAGTTTATAGAGGAATCTTTTTTATTGCCGCAGAATTTTGGATTCTGAAGTCACTTGAGAATGAGGTATCCTTGGTGTCCAGGTTTTTTCAGGAAGCTAAGAATCCTTATTACCCTCAAAAATATTCTTACTTTGGGCGGGACTCTGAAATATTTATTTCCCTTCCTTTATTAACAAAAGAGTACTAAGCATAGTTTAATCTCTGGATGCCAGGGTCCTCATAGCTGTCACCATGTTAGGTTATGGCTTTTGTCTCCCGGGTTTATTGAGCTCTGAAGAGCACTTTGCCCCTGGGCCTGGTGCCTTTCTGTTGGTGCACTTGGAATTCTGGTTTGCTCTTTTTCCTCTTCCATCCCTGTCTGATAGCAGCCAAAAGTGACACTTGTGGGCCTAAGTATAGCAAGCGGCTTTTCAGTTCAGTTCTAACTGGCACTTTTCTCCAGCAGTACTAAGAAACTAGTCAGATTTGTTAGAATTATTTCTAAGACAAGAGTTTTCAGCGCTGAGTAAGGGTCTCACCTGTGAGCAATGACCTCTGTGGTGTCCTGATAGTACCTAGAATAACAAAGAAGCTGTCAAGGGAGGTGCTTATGGGCTCCCTGGGGGAACAGATGTCAGTGACCTCTGGAGTAAGCACCTGATGATGACCCCATATTCCAAGTTCTTCCACCTGGCTGAAGTTGTAAATGACTTGCCAGTCATGGGTAGCCTGGACCCAGTAAGGCTAACTCTGTCTAAATCCTGGTTGGCAAGGGCCCTCACTCCTTTTTTTAAAAAAATTATTTATTTAATTAATTTATTTTTGGCTGCGTTGGGTCTTCGTTGCTGCGCGCGGGCTTTCTCTAGTTGCGGCGAGCGGGGGCTACTCTTCGTTGCGGTGCGCGGGCTTCTCATTGCAGTGGCTTGTCTTGTTGCGGAACACGGGCTCTAGGCACGCAGGCTTCAGTAGTTGTGGCATGTGGGCTCAGTAGTTGTGGCTCGTGGGCTTTAGAGCGCAGGCTCAGTAGTTGTGGCACACGGGCTTATTTGCTCCGCGGCATGTGGGATCTTCCCGGACCAGGGCTCGAACCCGTGTCCCCTGCATTGGCAGGCAGATTCTCAACCACTGCGAAGGGCCCTCTTTCTTAGCTTGGGCCCTATCTCTATTTTTCACACTGTGTTTTATTCGGGTGGCAGTGCACCCGTACTGTTTGGCTGGCCAGAAACAGCTTTGGATGAGGTAGACCCCCGGTATTGGATCTCTGCTCCGCCACTAATTTACCACGTAGTCTCAGGCGAGTCACTTCACAGCCAAGTCTTGATGTCCTGTGTAAAGAGAACATCATACCTGTTCTTGTCCTCGTTCTGGCATTTGCGTATTCACTTCATAATGAAGGTGTGAAAGTGTTTGGTAATGAAAACGCCAGAGGAAAGTTAGCTGTCGATAGAATTAGGATCACCTTTAATTGAGTGCCTGCTATTGGGTGCTCGATGCTTTTCCTGCATCCCTATTTCATATCTACCCCAAACCTTTACCATGTATGTCACTGTCCCCATTTTGTGGATGAGGCCTGCAGAGGTGAGCCCCTACAAGGGGCCGACGTGGGAGAACCAGGATTTGTACATACGTGTGTGCATATGTGTATGGCGTGAAGAAATTGAAGAACTGGCAAGTCTCCCCCACAAGCCCAGCATAGGAGACTAGCTGAAACCAGCAAGGTTTGCCCTCGTGCTTGTCCTCAGGGCAACAACCAGCCTGCAGTGACTTTCATCATGGACACTGGGGAGACATTTGTGGAATTAGTAGATCTTTTTTTAAGCCTCGAAGCCGGGCACCGTGGCCCCTGTGGGGCAACCAGAACCCAGGACTCATGGCTCCTGTGCTGGGCTCACCTCCCGGCCCCTTCAATGCCAGGTCCCGCCGCCGCTGCTAGAGCAGCCACATGAGGAATTGTCATTAAATGATTTCTAGTGCTGGAACCCTGGGATTTTTACAGAACAAACGATTTCCTGATTTCCTCCTTCTTTTCAACAACGAATTTTGGAGTCTTGGGTTGAAAGCCGCCCCTTGAGGGCCTGCGTAAGTGTGTCTAGAGAGACGGAAGGGGATTAACGGAGTCTGTGGAAAGAGGGCTTTTGGCGCCAGGATCCTGCACCCTGGAACAGATTCAGTGCGGTGTCATTTCCCTCTCAGCTGTTCCGGCAGAGGTTGGGCGTGCGTTCTGGAACCTCCCTCTGAGCGGCCATGAGCGCCCTGGCAGTGCGGAGAGAGGGCAGGCGTGTGGGCATCCCCCCACCCACGGAGGCACGACCCTGCGCTCGGGGTCACTTCAGCAACTGTGCAACTTCCAGCTCCAGGTGGATGTGCGGAGCCCCCTCCACTGCCCCCCAGAAGGGCTAGCTTTGTCTGTGTGGTGTTACCACCTCTGCCTGTCCTTGAGATGCTGACATTGGGTGGGGAGTCAGCACTAGAAAGTCCCCTGCATTTCCAGGTCCAAGGCAGGGGCACCTGGTCAGCTCCCTGGGGCTTGGTACCCTGCGGGGGAGCGGTGCAGAGGAGGGGTGGCACGGGCCAGGGTGGTCTAAGCTTTTTCTGGAAAGGGTCCAGCAGCCTGTCATGCCATTGTGGGTTTGGGGAGCCAGGGGGTCTGGCAGGGCCTCAAGGCTGTGGAGGCACTGGGCAGTCGTGGGGCTCGGGGCCGTCGGGTCAGGAGGGGGTAGGCTCGAGGGGCTCCCTCCCACGTTTATGGCTCTGTGGTGCTGCCTAATTATATGGAGAGGCTGCTCTTCCTCTGGCCTTCAGCCCTGGGAAGAAACTCCTCTGCCCAGTGACTCACGTGAGGGTTGCAGCCCCACGAGAGGCCGTGTGTGCGTGCGCACGCTGCATGGGTTGCAGCTATGGCTGGGCTTTGCTTGGCCCGTCGATTTCCCCACTGGGCTTCCCCACAGGTTAGGCTGCAGTCTGAGATTTTGGGAAACCTGGTCACCACCTGTCTGCCACTTCCTCCTCAGAAACCAGGAAGCTGTCTTCCTCCCTCCCTCCCTTTTTTTTTTTTTTTTCTTTTTTTCCTGGTACACGGGCCTCTCACTGCTGTGGCCTCTCCCGTTGCGGAGCACAGGCTCCGGACGCGCAGGCTCAGCGGCCATGGATCACGGGCCCAGCTGCTCCGCAGCATGTGGGATCCTCCCGGACCAGGGCACGAACCCGTGTCCCCTGCATCGGCAGGCAGACTCTCAACCACTGTGCCACCAGGGAGGAGGGCCCTCTCTTTTTAACTGCAGCTCTTCCTCTATCCCAGGCTTTAGAAAAGTCTGCGGAAGTTACTCCTACAGACAAGGGTGGCCAGGACCCCTGTCCTGCCTAGTCTCAGTTTAATCCTCCATGGTATGACTTGGGCAGGTCCGCGCCCCTCTGCATCTCAGTTCCCCTGTGCACTCAAGGGGCCCCTCTTACCTGCTTCAGCTCTAACAGCCATGTGGCTGCAAAGAGACCTTGTCCTGGGGAAGGTGAAGGTGGCACTGGGGGGACCTAGCGGGGGCTCAGAATCCCCCAACATTATTCCTCTGGGGACTCGAGGGGGCACTGCCTGCCTGAGGGCTCACCTGTGGGGTGGAAGTCACGGCAGGCTGCTCTTGGAAGAGGTGGACTTAGGGCTCAGTGTGGGAACCAGAGGTGGATGGAGGCCCCTGGGCAAGGTCAGGCTGGGGGTGAGGGCCGGGTGATGTTCTCTGCACACGCCCAGGCCTCCTGGCCACCCACCCCAGGTCCGCTCATCCGCAGGAACGGAAGCCGCGGCGGGCAGGTTGTGGCAGTGGGGCAGGGAGGCGTGCTTATCGCTCCACTCATCGGCTGAATCATGGTGCCAGGCCCACAGATCCTCCCCTGAGACTCATCCAACCAGCTTGTCCCTGAGCCCACCGTGTGTGAGGCAAGACTAGGGCTCGGGGGCCTGGCTTCCAGCCCCATCCTTTTTACCGCTGAGTGACTCTGGGCACGGGCCTCTCTTGGGCTCAGTGAGTCCACGTGTGAAATGGGAGTGCAGCTGAGAGGCGGAGGTGAGGTCACGCATTTGGATGTTGGTGACGTCTTGTGGCTGTGTCACAGGGCTGGTGGCGTCTGGGTGGGGCCTGCCTCTGCTCCTGCTGCCTCAGGAGAGTTCTGCCGCAAGCGTGGGTTGTTGGGAAGCCTACCTGGCTTGACCAGATCTAAAGCCCAGAGCCTGGCTGCCTGCCGTGCGCACAGCCCTGAGCAGGTGGAGAAGGGTCCACGCCTGGCCCGGGGTTGCGTGTAAGAGAGGGTGGCCATTACTGGGACCAGACCAGACGGCAGGGTCGGTCTGTGCAGACAGGCCAGGGGGGCAGTGACAACCAAAGGTCTTTCAGCCTGAGAAAGGGTTCATCCCAGAGCCCCTCACATCAGGAGCTCAGGCCATAAGGCAGGGCATTTTCTGTGTTAGGACAGGGGGCCCCCCGATGGAGGCAGCGGGAGTGGCGGAGACTGCCAGTCCTGCTCTGGGACCCCTCTTGGGCTCCCTTCGTCTCCGGAGCAGTGCAGAGACTTGTCCCACCACGGGACGTTGAATTCACAACCTTTCCCGCTTGGGCTACCTGACGCTTCCTGTGGCCACGCTGGCCCTTGTTGGGTGCCTTCTGCCTCCAGCAGGCTTAGGAGACGGGGTTCTGGGGCCTGGCCCAGGGTGGGTGGGGCGTGGGGAGGTGGGGGGGAACTTCTGGAGGGCCGAGGTGGCTTGTCCACCCCAGCTCCTAGCACGTGCTGGGCCCCGGGAGGCCTCAGGAGGACCTGAGGACCCGCACTGCTGTTCCCATGTCACGGCTGATGCCCTGGCCGCGTCTGACCTGTTTGGGGACTTGACTGTGTCAGTCCCGTGGCAGGGGCACAGAGTGCATTGGCTCTTCTTTCCAGTAGCTTCTCAACACCCCTGCTGCCCACAACACTGTCTGGGGCCTTGGAGTCCCATCTCTGGGGAGTGTCCCGGATGGACATGTGGTCAGGTTTGGGCTCGCAGGGTGTTTCAGGAACCTCTGAGACTATAGTAAAGGCTGCGGTCACTCCAGCTTCTCCCGGAGAAAACCGCTGGGGGCCATACTGCTGTCGCTGGTGACCACACTCCTCCAGGATGCCGTAGGGGAAGGGCCTGGGCAGCACGACCTCCAGGCTGGCCAGGGCCTCCCGGGCTGGGAGAACGGGCCCCCTGGGGCTGAGCTGAGATCCTCGGGTGCTGCCCCTGCCTCTCCTCCCTGCCCCCCACAGGCACTGGGGAGCAGGGGACAGGGGTCGGAGGGTGAGCATAGGTGCCGAGTTTCCCTGGGGCAGGCCTGGTTGTTGTGAAGTCCCGGGAGGGCTCAGGCCAGGAAGTCGGACCTGAGGTCTTCATGGTAACTCTGAAGGAGTGGCTGAGGCCACCTGGGTTCTGGGAATTGTGTGAATAGCAGAAAGCCCCCAGCCTAACCCCTTCTCCCTTCCACCCCTCTGTGGAACAAGATCATCCTTCCAGAGCCTCATCTAGGGGCTGGGCGTCCACCTGGTCCAGCTCTCTTCCCAGGGTAGTGGCGGCAGCCTGAGCCTGAATGTCTGAGTCTGCCTGCCTGTGGAGTGGATTTGCGGCCCCGTCTGGGGTCCTGAAACCTTGGGCCTGGGCAGGTGAGGTGGGACCCAGAACTGACTGGTCAGTCTGCCTTGGTTAGTCCCACCTGGGGCTGGCGCAGAGAGAGGTGCTGTGCAGAGGCCGGAAGAGCACAGGACGTGGAGTCTGGCCAGCCCACATCATTACCAGGCTCCACCGCTTCCTCCCCGGAGCATCCTGGGCAGGTTTCATCCCCTGCCTCGAAGCTTCAGTTTCTTTACACGTAAAATGGGATTTTTTAAGTCCTGCTTCGGAGGGCTTTTGAAAAGATCCTGTGAAATAACCTGTGTGGTGTGATTGGGAACCTCTTCCTTGTCTGGGCTCAGAGGAGCAAGTCTGGGAGAGCTTTGGGGCTGCCGCTGCTTAGGGAGTCCCCTGGGGAGAGCCCCCTGTGGCTGTGACTGGGGGGAGGGGCACAGTCTGACCTGACCTGTGTAGTCAGCACTCAGTGTGAATGGCCAGCTGGTCTTACCCCAGGGTACTGATGTAGCAGGACCTACAAACACGGCTTTTGCCCCTTCTCAGAAATAGGAGCCTTCCCTGTCAGGCCAGACTTTGCTCGCCTCTGCCTGAGCCTTTGCCAGGGGCCGGCTCCTGCCCCGAGGAGGTGTGGGCTAGGTTGGTAGGCAGTGGGAAGAGGCCCGGTGAAGCCAGATGCCTGGGTACCTGGTGGGGGTCTCAGGCCAGCTGAGCAGGCCCCCCTGGCTGTGGGGGACCCATGGCCTGTGCCCAGAACTGCTGACTGAGGGGTGCCCTGGAGTGGGAGCGGGGCTAGGCTGCAGGGGGGAGGGGGAGGGAGGGGGAGGGAGGGGGAGGGGGCCCCACCCCTGGGTCCTCCTTCCTTCTGCACTTTCTCCTGTGCCGCCTCCAGTGGAAATGAGGGCTGTTTTCTCCCTGAGGGTCAGAGAGCCCGCAGTCCTCCGTGTGATGGGGTGGCTGACTGCATGCCTGGAGCAAGACTGCCTGGCCCCAGACCCCCTCTCTAAGCACTTCAGTGGCTGTGTGCCCTGGGACAGATGACTCGTCTCCTTTGCCTCAATTTTCTCGTCTGTAAGATGGGTTTGGTACTAGACTCTAAGGTTATCATGAGGTGTAAATGAATTCATTCAGGTAAAGTGCCTGGATTAGTGCCTAGCACGTAGTACTCAAGACATACTAGCCGCGATTACTATTTTTCCCCCCAAGACCTAGTTCCGATATTTCTATGTTTCAAGTGACCCCCCCAACCCTCCAGCCCAGGTCAGATCCTTGGGTTCTTCCTTCCGCCCCACGACTGTCCTGAGTCCTGGGCAGGTGTTAGGGCTTCCTCCCCTTTCTGAGGTTTCTCTGAGTTCATAAGACTGGGGCTGCATCCACAGTCCTCCTTTTAACTGCCTTAGCACCTACTGTGTACAGAGGCTGCCAGGGCCTGGGAACTCAGTGCCGGGCATTTGAAGCTGTGCGAACCTTGTAGCCATCAGGGAGCCACTGGAGGAGGGCATCCTGACAGTGAAGGGGCCCAGGCTGCTTTGCTCCTTATTGGCGGGGGTCCCACCAGTAATCTGGGGAACAGGCCCAGCCTATTGAGATCTGGCCTTCACAGGAAATCCTGCCTCCCAGCACTCAGGCCGGAAAGTACCAGCTCTGCTCTGCCACTGGACCCCTTCAAGGACACTCTGACCTTTTTCTTTGGGCTCCAGCAGCCTCAGTGCCTACTTGGTCTGAATCGTACTTTATCCCAGAGGCAGGTTCCCAGACTAGCCCATTATTCTTCTGGACGTGGGAGGAGAAGCCGTGTACACCTGTGGCTTAAGCAGGAGCAAAGGGAATTTCGTCGTTCGTTCTTGGGTATGGGGTTGGCTGGCAGCCACGTTCTGACACCGGTTAAAAACTTTGCTCTTGGCATCTTTCAGCCTCCTTTTTGCAATCCTTTCCCATCTTCCAAAGCCCCTACACATCCCCAGTGCCCCAGTTCCAAAACTACCCTTCCCCCATGGAGCTAGTTTCTGCTCTAGTGTGAGTGACTAGCTCCCCTTAGCCCTCCCAGAGGCATTTTCATCTTAAAAGGGATACTCTAACTGCAGGGACACCACCGGGGAGATCTGGAGGATAAAGTTCGCCCCCTCCCTCCACATACACACAGCTGGCGCCCTGACCAGCGGCTGCAGGTGTGTCAAAAGCTGCAAGTTTCTGCCTCCTTGAAACTTGAAGACACTTTATTTAGCCAGATCTGGGGGAGGATGTCTCTAGAAGCCCATATGCCCCCTTGGGGGTCAGGCCCCCAAGCCAGGCGGAGTTTGGGGATTAATCAGCTAGAGAGCAGCTCCAGCGGCCCTCATGGGGTCCGACTGGGGGATCCTGCCATGAGCTTCTGGCCTTAGCTGTCTCGTTGGGACAGCCAGGGCTGGGGGAGGGGGGGAGAGGCTCGGGGGGCTTTGGCTGCTCGTTCTGTCCCCGTGGGTTGACAGTTGCCATCTCCAGAGTCACTGATGTGGGACATCTCCAGCATCCTGCCTAGGCCATCATGCCCTTGGGAAGCGGAGAGCGGTGATCCCGAGTCACTGTGATCAAGTACCCCTCCCCCCACTTGCCATTGCGGGTCCTCCCCCTGCTGAGTGCCATGTTGGTGGTTGGCTGCCCCTCCAGGGCGGGCCTTGAGTCGCCACCCACAGACTTGGGACTTGGACCCCCATTGCAACCTCTTGGCCAAGCCTCTGTCGTGCAGAAAGGCAGCCTGAGGCAAAGTCTCTTCAAGGTCATCCAGTAAGTTGGAAGTAGAGCCCAGGTTTTCCAGTACCAGGTCTAGTCACTCTAACCTGGCCAGCCCTTGTCTGGCTCCCAGGACAGTGCTGGGCACAGAGGCTGGCTGGGCCGGGCCAGGCGGCCTTGCTGAACGCCCAAGTGGAATCCTACCCTGCCTGGCCCAGGTTCTGGCAGGTGGGGAAAAGCAGAGGAACTGGTCTTCCAGCTCCTGGCCTCACACCCAGCCCTCAGCTGGGCCTGTTCTAAGACGAGCCTCGGCATGCGGGCAGTGAGGCAGGCGCCAGCTCTCCGGAGGGGTGGGTAGGGGGTGCTGGTGGCAGCTGTGACCTGGCTTGGGCATCGGGGCTGGAGCTGGCTGCCAGGATCCCCCCTCCTTCAACACAAGCCTGACCCCTGGGGTACTCCAAGGAAGAAAGGCTCTATGACCTTGACCTCGGGTTTCCCTTGTGAAAGCCCTGACGTGCAGTGCCCTGGGAAATGCTACTGCAAAGGGTCTTTAAGCCAAGTGTGGATGGCGCCCTGCACCCCGGCCCTGTCCTGGAATCCCCCAGAGCGGTGAAGTCTGTCTCCTAGGGGCAGGGTGGGAACAGCTGCGGTGGGGTGGTGTGTGTGTATGGGGGGGAAAGGTGCGTGCCCAGGAGGTCCCCTGCAAGGCCTTCCTCCTCAGGGGCCCTGCGGGGGCCCTCACCGATGCTCGTTCTCAGGGTGAGGGCAGAAGAAGCCCCCTCCCCCCTGCCTGTCTGTTCCCGGGCCCCTCCCGCCTTGAGCTGTACCCGTCACCCCTCTGCAGGTCCCAGCCTGACTTAGTTCTTGGTGAGCTGATAAATCACCATGCCTGTCAGGCCAGGAAATGCTGATGCTGCCCCGAGGCACCGGTGGGGCCCCTCCCTCCTGGAAGTAGAGCGGGGTGGGGGGAAGATTTCAGGGTCTTGAGGCCAAAGCCGGGAGATCCGGGCCTCCTCGGTGGCCTCGGCAGGCCTCCCTGGCAGCTCCCAAGTGAGGAAAGCAGCATTCAGAGAGGAGGTGATTTCTCCAGTCACCACCGTGACCTCCTGGGCCGGGGGGAGCCCAGCGTCTTCCTGGGCCCTGGGCTGCGGTCCTGCCCTCCCTCCCACCCCGCCATGGCCGTCCATGGCCAGTGTATCACCCCCACCACGCCACTCTGGCCTCACTGGTAAGGGATTGGGGCCGCAGGGCCCAGCCTAGCCTGTCAGAACCCTGAGAGGGTTTAGGGCTCTTCAGCCAAGCCCCTTGTGTTGTCCAGGCGGGAACCAGGTCCCCCAGCAAGGGAACAGTAGAGCAGGACCTCCGCCTGGGGTGGGCCCCCCTGGTCAGGGCTCTCTTCCCCCGGCATCCTTAGCTCTGGTCCTTTCCTGGAGACCCTTGATCCAAGATGCTTTGGCCCGCTTGGCCCCTCAGGTCCGTGCTTAGGCCGTGTTAGCAAGGGCTGAGGGAGGGAGTACAAATGATCCCCCCGATGAGGGAAAGCAAGAGTCACAAACCCCACTGCTGCCGGGCACCAGGGCGTTTGGTGGGCCACGGGAGGGGGCTGGGTATTTGTAACATTCTCTTCCCCTGCCACCCCTAGGCGGGCAGGTACCCCGGGCCAACGGCACCGAGGCTCTGCAGCTCCCCATCCCCTCTCTGCTCCTTGGCCTTGTTGGTGGTGCCCCCACCCCCACCCCAGAGAGGGCATCAGCGGCTCTGCGCGGCTCCTGTTGGTTTCAGCCTGGTCACTGCATCAGGCCAGCTGACGGGATGAGAGTTGCCCGGAGAATCGAGGAGGTCCTGCTCAGCCCCGGGCAGGCAGGATGCAGGCTCAGCTCAGCTTCAGGACAGTCGAGTGTTGCTTTTCTTTGTTTCCTGTTTCTAGCACTACTGGGAATTGAGGGGTTCTCCCAGCTCTGCGGCGAGGCCTCTTCCTCAGACCGGGCAGGCACCACAGTGTACTGACTATAGAGAGTGGATGTATCAGAAATGTAGAGAGAATGTTCTAGAACTTTCTCGGATCACTTTGTCCCTAGGCCTTGTTTTCGGGGCTACTTGGTACCTCTTCTTTGAACACTGGACCTGAGTGGGTCTGGGAGGGGGGTCTTGCCTCCCCCAGCCCCCAGGCCACTCTGGGCGACGCCTTCTCCTGTCCAGACTGTCGTTCTCCACATGCAGTCTGCAGACCACCTACAGGAGCTGGAGCTTGCAACGTGCAGAGTCCAAGGCCTTTGCCCCAAACCCACTGAATCAGCCTCAGGGATGGAGCTTGGAAGACTTCATCTCCAACAGTCTCCTGGTGATGCTTAGGGACCCCAAAGAAGAGAGCCCCTGGCCTGGAGGCAGGTGATGGTGTGAATGTCACCCTGGCCAGTTTGGCATCTTGATACACAGGTCAGGGGCAAAGGCTGAGGTCCTGTAGCCCAGACACCTCAGCCCCCGAGAGTTGTGTGGGGTTGGGGGAATCAGCTCTTTTCCCTTAGATCCGTAGATCTGGCCAGGAAACCGAGGCGGGTAAAAAAGATGTCAAAAAACCATGAATCTCATTTCAGCCTCCCGAGGATGCCTGCTGTTGGGTGAGATTTTGGTGGGATGGGAACGAGGGGTGTTTATCCTGGTGTGATTGTGTGGCCCGCCTGCCTTTAGACTCCTCAGCCTGGGCTCATGGAACAAGTTGGGCCCCTACCCTCCACCCGCTGTCTTCAGCCCCAGCACGGGCACCAAGGCTGGCTGCTTGGGAAAGGCTTTGACCTGGGCACTGTGACAAGGGGCAGCTCTTTATCCTTGTGGGTTCAGCGACTGAGCTCCCACCACGGCAGCCAGGGCTTCTATCGCCACACCCAAGCCTTCCAACCAACAGATACCTAAACCTCCCTTTCCCACTTTGCTGCGGAGGCCGCCACACCAGTGAGGCCCCAGCGTCGCCGACGCTGTGACTCAGGGCCGAACGTTGTTCTAACCTCTCCGGGGTCTGGCTGGAGGCTTCATCTGCCGGCCCTAGCGTCCCCAGTAGGGTGACCCTCTGTACCCCATCCTGTGCAGCTCCCCCTTCCAGAAGCGTCCTGGAGTGGGGGCTATACCTGGGAGCTCACCAAGGCCAAGACAAGAGCATTTCTTACCCGCTCTTCTCCCCAAAACCCCTGGATGATGGTCCCCTGAGTTTTGAAGTTGAAGACCCTCTTTACTATCAAAGGACCTTGCATGATATTGTACTTTCGGCATGTGACCTCAGTAATGCTTTTTTTTTTTTTTTAATTAATTTATTTGGTTGTGCCAGGTCTTAGTTGTGTCAGGTGGTCTTCGTTGTGGCATGTGAACTGTTAGGCGCGACAAGCATGTGGGATCTAGTTCCCTGACCAGAGATCGAACCCAGGCCCCCTGCATTGGAAGCGCAGACTGTTAGCCACTTCGCCACCAGGGAAGTCCCTTCAGTAATGCTTTTGAAAGGATTTGTGTTTATCCATCACTTAGATCAAGCAGCTGGTAACACATCAGTGATTCAGGGTGTGGGTTGGAAACCACAGGTCTTTGGATCTGATGGCTGCGGGTTGATGGGGTGCTGGGGTCAGGGGTCAGACAGGCAACCTCTTCAGTCAGCCTGGAGTTAGAAGCCCCTCACCTGAACATCTCTGAGATGCCCACTTGGTATCCTGACTTGTGACCCTCCCAAGGAACTTTCATGCTTATGCCTAAGGTGTCTTGGAGGGATGCTGCAACACAGCCCCAGGCCCCCTGGGCCAGCCTGGGCAGAGGTCTGCTCAGATGGAGGTGGCCCTCCTATGGCCAGTGTGGGGTGAGAGATGGCAGGAGTGGGCTTGAGGCTGCCTTCTTGAAGCTTCCTCTGCCAGCCCTCTGCCCGCAGACTACCGACATGCTCTTGGGAATGGCTGACAACCTGGTGATGGACACCCTTAGCCCCCTGGTAGCCCTGACCCTGCTTGTCCATACCCTCCTGTCTCCACCTCTGAAGCTGGGCTGGCATCTTGGTCTCAGCTGCTGGCAGGGGTCAGGAACTCTTTTTTTCTTTTTAGTGGTTTGCCTTTTTAAAACATTTATTTATTTTATTTATTTATTTTGGGCTTCATTGGGTCTTCGTTGCCGTGCGCGGGCCTTTCTCGAGTTGCGCTGAGTGGGGGCCACCCTTCGTTGTGGTGCGTGGGTGGCTTCTCGTTGTAGAGCACGGGCTCTAGGCGCACGGGCTTCGGTAGTTGTGGCTCGTGGGCTCTAGAGCACAGACTCGGTAGTTGTGGAGCACGGGCTTAGTTGCTCCGTGGCGTATGGGATCTTCCCGGACCAGGGCTCGAACCTGTGTCCCCTGCATTGGCAGGTGGATTCTTAACCGCTGCGCCACCAGGGAAGCCCAGGAACTCTTACTTGGTGAGGATGACATGCTCATCCCATGGCTCCTGGGGACTGCGGTGCATTGAGGAGATTTAGGCAAGTTTCCCTTAAAACAGCTGGACCATCAGGGAAGGTGGTCCTTCGGGGCAGGGGAGGGAGAGAAATGGCAGGTGAAGGGAGCAAACACTGCCTGCAAGTCTGCAGATACTTCACTGCCCGGTGACCCTTGGCAAGACCCTCACCCTTATCTCTGGGAGATGCTGATCTCAGCCCTGCCTGCCTCAAATCAGAGGATAATGGTAGGAAAGGGATGGAAAATGCTTCCAGTGTCAGAGAAGGCCTCCCTCCGCTCACACTCCCTTTCCTGCTCCGCCAGACCCCTGAGCCCAGGTCCTCTCTCGGGGTGTCCTCCTCACGCCACCCCAGGTGTGGTCCGGAGACCAGTGTGGCTGAGATGAGATGGGCTGGCCTTGTGTTCCTTGTGTTCCCCGTGTTCCTTGTCCCCCAGCCTCCACGTGTCTGCCCCCCGACCTGAGCGAAAGATGCCGGCAAAACCGGGGAGGCCCAGGCTCTCGCCTACACAGAGAGGCCCCAACAGGTTAGCAGTTTCCCAGGAGAAGGGCTTCTCTCGGGACTAGGTAAGACTTTGGATATGCCCAGTCCCTAAAAACAATTTGGGGCAATTTGGCTTTGGCCTTTCAGGCCCTGGGCTTCCAGGGTCCGTGCTGTGTGTGGGAAGGACCAAATTGGCCTTTGCCCTGAGCAGACCCAAGGTGTGAACATCTAGACCTCCTCATATGGCTTTTGATTTGTTGTACAAAGAACTGATTTTCCTGGGCCTTACAGAGGTTAAAGGGCCCCATTAAAGGTACAGCTGGCTCGCCTTTGTCTTCCCAGGCTCTTTGAAGTGGGTTCCAAACTGGGCCAACCCACCCCTGGCATCCCCGAGTTGTGGCCAGTGTGGTCTCAGAACAGTGTCAGAGGCCGTGCCGAGGAGAGCCCCATATGGGGCCTTGGAGGCAGCTGACCACAGGCTCTTAGCACAGCAGGCCTGCTGGTGAAACCGGAAGTCTCACCCCAAACTCCAGAGTCAGCTGGCACCTGGTGATCCAAGTTCACCCTCAGCAGTTTCTGCTAACTTCCTCCCCAGAGAGCTGAGGCTGTCACTGGAGGTTCAAGCTGGAGGTCTGGGAGATCACTACAGCCTATCCCCTTGGTGGAGACCCAGCCCCAAAGGAGAGGCTGCCCTGAGGCCTGGGAGCTGGTTTCAGGGGAGAAAGTGTTTGCTTAAGAGCGTGTTAGTATAAACAAGATCGCGATAAGATGAGGGGACAAATTGTTTTAGGGACTGGGCATATCCAAAGTCTTACCTAGTCCTGAGAGAAGCCCTTCTCCTGGGAAACTGCTAACCTGTTGGGGCCTCTCTGTGTAGGTGAGAGGCCGGGCCTCCCTGGTTTTGCCTGCATCTTGGACGGTGCCTCCAAGGTGGACGGGGTCCTGGTGCGTTGTGTTCTCTGCAGGCCTCAGTGCCCCTGTCTGTGAAACAGGGCCTGGGCCCGGGGACCCTGGCTTCTGCTTCACAGTGTACGGCCGAGGCTGGTATGGCTGCGGCCCTGGCCCCCTGCTCCAGGTCCAGCTTCCTGCCCAAGGCTGGGAATTGGAGCACTGCCGCCTAGGGTCTCCTCCAGAGCTGCGAGGGTGTTGGGCGAAGTGAAAGGGGGTCTTGGTGCGTGTGGGTGGGGCGTGACCCCTGAATGCTTGTCCCCCTCAAGCTGCCCTGTTGGGAGCATCTGCCGTGGGCCTGGGGCGCGGGTATGTTAGGGTGTGGGTACCCACTCTGCGCCTGCCTGGGGGACAGTGTTCTTTGTTACTGGAGGGGGTGAGCTTTGGGGAGGCGAGGGTCAGCTTCGACCGAAGCTCCGTGGAGGCAGGACAGGTGTTTGAAGTGCCACCTGGGGACAGTACAGACAGGATGTGGCCTGAGGTGCAGGTGGAGGCCAGGGACTGTGACTGTGCATTGTGGATAGGCCGTGGCAGCTCATACAGGCCCTGCTGCGGCCAAAACGTTTCTCTTGGGGGGCGGGGGGCCGGTGGAGAGGGGAGGAGGTACAGTGTGGGTTTTGTACTTTCAAAGGAAGCTCAGTGGTATTTCGAGCCTCACGGTTTCTACACGTTTCTGGAGCTTCCCCCTGACCTGGGCCCTGGGATGGAGCCTCCCCCGATCCAGCTCTGCCTCAGGAGGCCAAAGGTCTTGCCTCTCCCTCCCTGCCCTGCGCCACTCAAGAGGGAGGCCCCGTGGCCCGTGGCCAGGACCTGGCGAGGCCTCTTGGGCTGAGGAGGCCCATTCCCTGGAGCCCAGCCTTGGGCAGGGCCTGCCCTGTGACGAGTCTGCACAGAGCTGCCCGTGAACTGGCTCCCTTCTGCCCCTCTTCTCCTGAAACCCTACCAACCTCCACCCGCCCTCTTCCTAGACAGGCCCCAGAATCCTGTTCCCCAGGCTGCGTGGCTCTTGCTCCCCCAACTTAGAGCAGCCACCACTGTTGGTGGGACCCTTACTGTGAACCAGGCTCTGTTAGGGTCTCTTCATGCATAATAACCTCATTAAACTTCTGCAGCAGTCCTGGGATGTAGATATTACTGCCGTCCCCATTTTACAGATGGGAAGACTGAGGTCGTAGGAGGTTCCAAGATGTCCTCAGGGCCATCCAGCTAGGAAGTGGAAGAGGTCAGGGGGGCTTGCAGAGCCCATGTGCTCTGAACTAGGCTGTTCTGCTTCTTCATTCGTTCTTTGTTCTGGCCCTTGACATTGGGACTGCAGCACAGGGTCATTTGGGTCAAAGTCTTGTTGCTGAACAGGATACTTACGGCTACTCTTCCTGCCACCTGGCTGCTGGGTCCTCCCTTCCCCATCTGCTGTCCTGGAGCCAGTGTTAGGGGTGGGGGTGGTTCCCCCGGCCGCCGGGTTTCCGCGCAGGCCAGCTCGGCTGTGTGTGGTGTGTCCTGCCTCCGCCTGGTCCCACTCCCTGGCCCTGCTGGCACAGCCCCTGCTTCAGGGCCTGGGTATATGTTTGCACTCCGGCACCTGCAGCCTCTTAGGCTCGGCCAGGCAGGCAGCATTCCTGGGGCGGCTCTTGGCACACAGGGCCCATCCCAGGCTCACAGACCACTTGCCTCCTCAGTGCAGGGTCCCTTCTAGATCAGCCTCATCTATCCCCAGGCTGATGGATGTCCTGTCCTTCCTTCCCCAAGTGGGTCTGGACCCAGTTTTTCCAGTGGATGAGAAAACAGGCTGAGTGTGGGAAGGAGCACTGTGGCCAGGCCCGCCTCGGCACAGACAACTCACCCTGCGCTCATCCCTGCCCCTCCCTGCCATGGGGCCCTGCACCCTGGTGCTCAGCATGCCGGGAGGCGGCCTCCCTGGAGCCAGGTGGTTGTGATGTTGTTCCGGGGGGTCCTTGAAAGCCCCACTCTTGGACCCTGAAGCTCCCTGGTCAGTGGCCCCCGGGACCTGGTTCTCAGTGTAGGGTGGGCTTTGGTCCCAGGGGGGCCACAGTCTCTGTTCCCACCAATGGTGTTGTCTGTCTGCTCCTCTGAGAGGCCTGGGACGCCCTGAGCAGACTGAGCTTCTAGGGTGTGTGTGTGTGTGTGTTGGCGGGGAACCGAGGGTTCCAGAGCCACACACGAGGGCTTCCTTCCTGTGCTGTGTGTAGTGGTGTGTGTGTTTTGGGAGCAGGGGGGTGCATGATTTACCCAACTACCTAGGATGGGGACCCCAGAATAGCAGGGCCCCAGCCAAACCTCCACTCATATCCTTTTCTGATTATTTTCCAGCAAACTGTGGCTATAAATGTGCCCCCCGAAGATCAGGATGGCTCTGGAGATGACTCTGACAACTTCTCTGGCTCGGGCGCAGGTAAGTGGGCATGAGGGCTCCACCCCAAGATGGCAGCAGGCCGTGGGCTGGGGATGGTGGTCAGACAGCCCTCCTAGCTGGGCCAGAAGGGTGATGCTAGGGAAGAGAATGGGGACCGTGCTGCAAGGAGAAAACGTGTGTGGGTTGAGGTGGGAAGGATGTGGATTCCATGAGGTCCTGGGGGCTGCCTGCTGCAGACAGACTTGGGCTCGTGTTCTTATTTTTAACTCACTGGGCAATCTTTGGAAGGTGATTTGACTTCTCCGAGCCTCTATTTCCTCATCTGTACAATGGGAATAACATCCTGACTTCATAAGGCTGTTGGGAGCTATTAGGCGGCGCAGAGCCTACTGGAGTATAAATGTTCCTTTATCTTCCCTATTTCCCCTTTCCCTGGGGGAATGAAATCCTTGAGCCTAGAGGTGGTCAGGGAGGCTCTCTGAGGAGGTGCTCTTGAACTAGACCTCAGAAGAGGGAGGGCTACGGTCATCCCTGGGGAAAGTGGCCTAGGCAGGGGCCCAGGAGCTAGGACGTAAGACACAGGCCTCTGTACTTGGGAGGCTGGGGAGAGGACAGGTGGATCAGGGAGGGGGCCAGAGAGGTGTGTGTATGGGGATATGGCGTTCAGGCCCCTAAGGATGCCCCCACCCAGGGCGCGGGCTTCAGCGGCCGCAGGAAAGATCCCTTCCCAGATGGCTCCAGAGACCAAGCTGTCCCCAGGCACGTGCAGCAGAAAAGGGCAGCTTTGCTGGTTCATTTTCCAAAGTTGAGTTTCGCCTTAGCTCGCTCTGCCCCGGGAAACACAGCTTCTCACGGAAGAAAGGGTTTGCTGTGCTGGCCTGGAAATCAAAGCCTCGGGTCCTCAGCCAGGCCTTCCTCATGGCCTGAGCTTGGCGGGTCTTGATGTTCAGGGGCCTCCCTCACCCCACACGCTCTGCTTCTGGCCCTGCAGGCGCTCTGCCAGATATCACCTTGTCACAGCAGACCCCCTCCACCTGGAAGGACAAGGGGCTCCTGACGGCCACGCCCACGGCTCCAAAGCCCAGCCGCCCGGATACCACCGTCACCTCCACGTCCACCTCCATCCTGCCGACTGCAGAGCAGCCTGAGGAGGGAGAGCTGGTGCTCCTAGCAGAGCTGGAACCTAGCCTCACCGCCCAGGAGAAGGAGGCCACCCACCCACCCAGTGGGACCACGCTGCACCCAACCACCCAGCGGGCATCAACAGCCAGAGCCACCACGGCCCAGGGGCCTGCCACCTCCCATCCCCACAGGGACATGCAGCCTGACCACCATGAGACCTCAGCTCCCACAGGTCACGGTCAGCTCGAGCCTCAGGCTCCCAGCGTGGAGGATGGAGGTTCTGCTGCCACCGAGAAGGCTGCTGAGGATGAAGCCCCCACCCAGCTCCCAGAAGGAGAGGGCTCTGGCGAGCAGGTGGGTGTCGGCCCACTGTCGTCCTCTGCATTTCCTGGGATGCCGGGTGGCCAGTGGGTAGGGTGGCCCTTAGTGCCTGGTGGGGCACAGTGCATTGGGTGGGGGGCACTGGCCTGGACACCCGGCACAGCCAACCCCCTACGCCCTGTGAGCACGTCGTAATCCCCACAGTGAAGGCAGGGTCCCGAGGGCCCATCCTCCGCCCCGCCCCCAGGGCTGAGCCCAGGGCGGGATAGACTAAGTACGAGACCAGTGCAAAAGGGCCCCTCAGGATCCCCGAAGAGAGGGCGTCCTAAAACTCACGCCTCTGCGGCAAGTGTGAAAGTTCTACCAGGTCTTACTTTTCGTCTCATAGCATCGTGGTCATGTTACACTTTACACTAAAATGAGCCTATTTATTTTCACATAAAAACGTGGGCTTGGGCTTCCCTGGTGGCGCAGCGGTTGAGAGTCCGCCTGCCGATGCAGGGGACGCGGGTTCGTGCCCCGGTCCGGGAAGATCCCACCTGCCACGGAGCGGCTGGGCCCGTGAGCCATGGCCGCTGAGCCTGCGCGTCCGGAGCCTGTGCTCCGCAACGGGAGAGGCCACAACAGTGAGAGGCCCGCATACCGCAAAAAAAAAAAAAAAAGTGGGCTTTCTATCACTTGATGGGGTACCTTGGCCACAGTCCAGCAGGGCCCAGTGCGATGTGGCAAGAGGGGCCTGGGTTGGGGTGTGTCTGAGCCGATGGCAGAGGTGACCAGGGAAGCTGGGAGCGGACCTGGACGCAGCCTTCGCTGTGGTCGCCCAAACCTGACCCCACACCTGCCCTCCCCTAGGACTTCACCTTTGACGTGTCCGTGGAGAACTCAGCCGGGGCCACGGTGGAACCTGACCAGCGGAATGGGCCCCCAGGGGATCCCGGGGACGCGGGGGCCTCGCAGGGCTTCCTGGACAGGAAGGAGGTGCTGGGAGGTGAGTTTTCTCTCCGAAGGGTAGCATGGGGGACAGACTGCTGCTCTGGGGGCGGGGGGCTGTCTTCAGCCCTGGCGGGGCCGCCACTCAGCCCAAGGCGCAGCTGAGCTCACCTGGCCTCTGTCCTTCCCGCCCGCCCAGGGGTCATTGCCGGAGGCCTCGTGGGACTCATCTTTGCTGTGTGCCTGGTGGGTTTCATGCTGTACCGGATGAAGAAGAAAGACGAGGGGAGCTACTCCTTGGAGGAGCCGAAACAAGCCAACGGCGGGGCCTACCAGAAGCCCAGCAAACAGGAGGAGTTCTACGCCTGATGGGGGGGTACCCCTCCCCTCCTCCTGCCACTCGCTAGGCCCCCACTTGCCTTTTCTGTGAAGAACTGCAGACCCTGCGCTCCTCCACCACGCCTCCTTCCTGGCGCACCCAGCCCCGCCGGCGGCTCCCTCCCCGCCGAGTCCTGGGCGTGCCCGGGAGAGGGCTCGTCTCCGCTTCTCTGACTTCCGCCTGGAGACTTGGGCACAAGGGCTTTCTCGCATATGACCGACCTTTCCATCACAGCCGGCACCTGGCAGCCCACCACGCTGACTCAGTTTCTCCAAACCGGAGCAGCCCGTCCCCAGGCCCAACTCTGGAGAGAAGGGGACCCCGCTGCTCGGGACCCGGATGGCTGGAAGATGCTGTGGCTGAGGGCTGACACGTCTGTAGCACTTACTGGTAGAGACCAGCGGGCCTGGCTGGGGGTGTGTCCCGCTGAGTGGTGGGGACCGGAGGTCAGGGCTCTGTCGGAATTCACTTTGTTTTGTGGAGAGGTCTAAGTTAGGTGTCAATTTGTTTTTGCACATGTTTCCTCTAGTTTCTTTGTTTATAGCCCAGTAGACTTTGTTACTTCAGAGGTAAGTTAAGTAAATTGATTTGGTTACCCCCATCCTGCTTCCCTAATCTATGGTCAGGAGACAGCATCAGGGTTAAGAAGACTTTTTTTTTTTGGGGGGGGGACTAGGAGAACCAAATCCAGAAGCCAACATATAGGCTTAGTTCTGTGTTGTCTCTTGAGTTTGTCACTCACGTGTGCAACAGGGTATGGAATGTCTGTTGGGTGGCCCTGTTGGTGGGCTGGCCCATCCCGGCTGCCGTGGGTGGTCACCTCTTTGAGCAGTCATGCCTGTGTCCATGAACTCGGGGCCAGGGCCATGGCCCAAGTGGCTGGGATGCTGGGGAGCCTGTGTGAGAATTGAATCCTGGAGCCTCAGGCTTGGGGATCGAGGAGAGAGGACCAAGCCCTTCCTTTGATGCCATCTCTGGGGCACACTTTCTCCTGGAAGGTGACGAGAGGGGTCTTGGCCCTACCTGCCACTGAGCTGCCCCACGAAGGACCAGGTTCACTTTGATTAGCTCCTGTGGCCCAACTCTGGGCTGGAATCAGGAATGTTCCAAAGAGTTGATAGTCTTTTGCTTTTGGCAAAACTCTGCTTAATCCAATGGGTTTTTCCCTGTACAGTAGATTTTCCAAATGTAATAAACTTTAATATAAAGTAGCCATGTGAACTCTACTGCCTTTGCTTCTTTCTGTGCTGGTCTTGTGGCCGTGACCAGCCTTTTCGCTAAACGCCAACGATATTGGGAAACTTGGCTAAAAGCTCTGTGCCTTCATCTTTCTCGTGGGGAGGGATTCTGGGGCCAGAGTCCCTCTGGTTTGTTTGGTTTTTTGTTTTTTGTCTTTGCTGAAATTATTCTGGAGATTGGTAGGTTCATGCACGGTTATACAAGGCCTGATGTAAATTTCCGTGTTGCCAAGTTCAAAGGACAGTCTCCTAAATGGTGATGAAGCTGTGTCAGCCCCAGTCCAGTTTGATCCGAGGCCATGTGCCCCATGGAGGCCTGGGGCCAAGGCCTGCCTCTCAGACACCTTTGTTGGGACCAGAGACCCCCAGCCCTGGCTCCTGGGAACTCCTGTGGTTGCTTATTTAATTTGACAGCATTCCAGCTGCTCTGTTGGCCACTCCGAGGGGGGACCGTCTGTGATTCGGAGAGACGCCCTGCCCAACGAAGGGAACTTGTGTGGTGTGTTCCATACAGAGACTTTCTGCCGGAGTGTGTGACGGGACACGACTCCCGGGTGGAGAAGGGGCTGTGACTGTGCTCATCTCTGCTGGTCCATGGGACGGCGCTCAACCCATGGCTGGGCCCATTCATGTAGCTAATAAACGGTACTTGTCATTCGGGCTGTGGTGGTGGTTGAATCTCCTCTTGCCTGGTGATGTCCTTGCCCGTCACCTTCTTGTGGGGAGCCTGGCTCTGTGCTGTGGCAGGATGGGGGCCAGTCCCGTTTGCTGTAAGGGAATCCGTGTCCACCTCTGCCCCCTCCCCCAAGCCCTGTGTCAGACCTTCATCTCACCTCTTCCTAGGTCTTACTCTCTGCCTTACTCTGTTCTGCCCAGCCTCTCCTTCTAGATCATCCCCTTCCCCGAGGACACAAGGCTCCCTGCTGACTCAAAGTTTGCTACCTATTCTGTTTGCTCATTGTCGTACAACTCCTGGAAACTCACGAGCAAACGGTCTCAGGGCCAAAGGTCTAAAAAAGTCTGCACATTACGGGAAAACTAAAATGAAAATTTGGGGGGTTGAGAAAACGCAGTGCACTGCAGGAACCCTAGTGTTCTAAGGGCATCTAGCCACCCTCCCCTTAAGTCTCGTCCAGGCTGCTGACCCCCTCCCAGCCCCTCAGGTGCCCCTCCATGGCAGGTCTCCCCACCTGGGGCCCTTGGCACCAGACCTGCTCTCTGGTCCTGGGTGCAGGCCAGCCCCTGACACCAGAGCCCGAGTGTGTCCTGGGAACACAGAGCGGGAGGGACTGTTGCTCCCAGGGCCCTGCACCTGCTGGTGGGTTGGGCACTGCGGGTTCAGGGTGGCTTTGCAGAGTGAGTTCTGTTCTCCCCGACACATTGTGCTTGAAGGATTCAGAGGCAGAGACGAAGTCCTCAGATCATTCATTCAACAAACACTGTGTCTATTTTCTGCCTGTCCCTGGACTGGACAGTGAGGGCACAGTTGCAGAACTGGCCACCTGAATATTAATACTTTCACTGTGGGCTGGACGCTGCTAGACATGGCACCTGGGTGATTTCATTCACTAGGAAAAACCGTGTTGGAGACACACTTCTGTGACTTATCCTCGCTTTGCAGGCAAAACCTGCAGTATGGAGGGTAAGTACCCTGCCCATGATTGCATGCCAGTGAGCAGTGGAGCCCACAATGGTGACCCTGGGTGACAGTAGGACTGGGGAGGACGTCCCCGCAATGTGGGACCTGCACAGTCCCAAGACCCCAGCGTCCTGGGCCACTTGCTTTCCTCGTATTCATATGGGCTAAACCGCGCCCCGCCTACCACTCTCCCCTCACTCTGCTGATAACCCTACTGCTCTGTGCTTGCCCCGGATCACCCCCATCCCAGGGCACCGCCAGCACAGGGTGGTGCCGTAAAACAGGCTTTCCTGAGTGTTTGAGACGAACAGTGAAGAAATGACAATGTGAAGGGCTCCTCTAGCGTCCTGGCCTCAAGCAGTTTCTCTCCGCCCGTCTCTCCTCAGAGGTCAGCTTGCTGCCCTACTTGCCACGACCTTGACCCCCTTCTCCTGCTCTCTTTTCTGCTTTCCCAAGATCCTGCCCTCCCGCCCACCCCACCCCACCCCCGCCATGCCTGAGAACGGAGCAATTGAGCACTATTTCATTTTCCCCTCACCTTTAGATCACGCCCATGTGGCCTGTGTGTGTGTGTGTCCACGTCCGCGTATGCCAGTTTGTACATTGTATGGGGATGGGGGACTTGCTGCATTTCCACTGAGTTCTTTCAAGTTCTTTTCTTTTTTCTTTTTTTTTTTTTTTTGCGGTACGCGGGCCTCTCACTGCTGTGGCCTCTCCCGTTGCGGAGCACAGGCTCCGGATGCGCAGGCTCAGCGGCCATGGCTCACGGGCCCAGCCGCTCCGCGGCATGTGGGATCTTCCCGGACCGGGGCACGAACCCGTGTCCCCTGTATCGGCAGGCGGACTCTCAACCACTGCGCCACCAGGGAAGCCCTCAAGTTATTTTCTAAACTAATGAGCCATCTTCTCTTAGATTGATTGCGTTGCCTTCTTAATTTGCAGCCAGTTTCTGCTTGAAATTGCGTTTTCTGCCTTGCTTGCCTCTTGGGTTTTGCCCTGGAGAGCGAGCACTGTGTTTTCACTTAGAGAACAAAGATGCGCAGCCCTGCTCTCAGGGAGGTTGGGGTCCAGGGGCAGTGGTTTCAGTGGTAGAGCTTGGTGCGGGCTGGAGGGGGAGTCAGGGCACCTCGGTTCCCAGAGGTGGCACTTGATCTGAGTCTTGAAGGACATATTCAAATCAGCCTCTCAGACAAGGGGGAGAAGGCATTCCAGGCAGAAGGCACAGCTTCAGCAAACATAAGGACTCGAGAGGCTTCTTGCTGGATGTGGATTGAAAGCAGGTGTGAGAAGAGAGGGGGCTGGAATGTGGTGAGAAGGTGGCAGTGACCTCTCCCGAGGGCTGCAGAGCGGATGCAGGAAAGATTAGGAATTGCGGAGGGATGGGGGTTGGGTGGCGACGGAAGCCCGGGGACAGAGGAGGGCTGAGGTGGGGAGGGCTGGGGAGGAGGGGCTGGACTGGAGAGCTTGGTAAGAAGTAAAACTGGCAGGACCTGCGAGGCGTGTCTCCACCTCGCCGGGCGCCACCTTGCTCTTCCACTTTCACACGGAGCCCGAGGGAAAAGGCACCTGTGATGAGGTTGTCCTCGGAGCTGGCAGTCAAGGGTGGGGTCTAACAGGGGCAGAAGGGACAGTAGTCCCAGAGCTGGGCCTCGAGGAGGCTGGTCTCACCCCTCCTAGGTTAGACACTGCTGGTAGGCAGACCTCCAAACAGCATCTGGGAGAGAAGGCAGTTTTGAACAGGTGCAGAGGCGCCCCGGGCCACGCTCCCACCTCTCTCCCCATCAGCCCCACCCACCCCCTGTCCCTGGAGCCTGGCAGGAGAGAAAGTCAGGCTGAGTTGACCTTGGAAGGAGGGGAGCTCCTGGTTCCTGGAGCTACAGGGGCTGGCGAGGCCCCAGCCTTGGGAGCCTGGAGGGGCTTGGGATCCTGCCAGCTCTGCCGGGCCGCGGGCACAGCCCTCGCCTCGCTGTCTGCCTTCCTCCCCCGCCCGAACGGCGGCACCCACTCACCCCCGGTACCGATCCGTGAGCCATGCGAGCTTCGCGCCCACTCGTGGTGTGCACGTGTGAGAGCGAGTGTGAGGGCGCCCCCAAGTCAGGCCCTCGGCTGTGCTACCCCAGTGCCTGCTCGACTTCAAGGCTCAGCTCAAAGCTCCTCCAGGGAGAGGCCCTGCGTCCCCTGTGCCCCCATAACTTCTGGGTCACTGCTCTCCGCACCTCTCGCCCCATCACCGCAGGGGTCCGTCTCCACGCTGGCTTCCTGTTACCTCGGGTGCTTCTTGAGGGTAGATGCTTTATTATGAGCCCAGCGTGAGGCGTGGCATGGGGGAGCTCGCTGCAGATCTGGGAGCCTCTGCCTTTGGGTGTTCCTTGGGGACGCCTGGTGCTGCTGTCCTGTTCTGCAAGTCAGGTGATTGTTAGAAGCTTATTAACGGTGCAAGACACTACCACCACCCCCGCCCAGAAAGGCTGACGTTAAAATTGGACGATTGTTGAAGGGCACGTGGAGCCACCGGGAAGCTCCTGTGCTGCTGGAAAATGAGCCAATTGTACGAGCACTTGGGAAACTAAAGCCAAGCCTATGCCTACGCTACGCTCCAGGCAGAAGGAGAGCCCGTGTCTGCGGAAAAGCGTGTGTGAAAAGGTCCACAGCAGCCTCACGCATCACAGCCCAGACGTGGAAACAACCCAAGTGCCCACCCACAGGAGAACAGATAAATAAATTGTGCTGCGGCCCTACAATGGAGTACTACTCAGTGATGGAAAAGAACCAACGGCTGCTACGCATCCAACATGGATGACATCACAGGCTATATATTAAGCACGAGAAACCAGACACAAAAGAGCCCAGACTGCGTGATTCCATTTATATAAAGTTCAGGAACAGGCAAAACTAATTGGTGATAGAAGCCTGTGGTACTTCTGCTGGGGGTGTGGTATTGACAAGGCGGGGGCATGAAGGACCCTTCTCTGGAAGGTTCCCTGGCTTGTTGTAGGTGGCGATTACAACGGTGTATGTATCTGTAAATAAATCATCAAACTGTACACTTAAGATGTGCGTACTCTATTTTATTCTGCAATAAGAAAGTTAAAGGGAGGGGAAAAACAGCTTATAAAAGGGCTTCTGAGATTCTAATTAGTTCCTTTAAACCCACTGTAGCTTTTTCAGCAAAAATGAGGGAGGCCGCATGACCCACGTTTTCTTCAGGATCCCAGAGCGTTCTAATTTATGGGCGGAGAGGCCCAGGGCAAGAGCCTTCCAGGGCTGCTGCTGATTTAGAGGCTGCTTCCCCACCAGGAGGGCGGGCACTGCCCAGAGGGCAGCCCAGATGGCCCCCTCCTCTCCCAGCTGCAGCCAGACCCCGCTCTTCCTCTGGTTCCTGGAACCTGCCCGACCCAGCGGTGTTTCCAGCACTTAAGGCTGGGAGCTCAGCCGCTCCTCCAACTCCAGGAAAATATTTGTTCAGGGACTTGGCACCCGTAGAAGGGGAAATAAAAGCCACCTTGGATAAAAGCCACCTTGGAGTCGAGCGGGCTGCGCTGCTGCGGTTGCTTTGTCTGCCCCTCCAGGTTGCCTCGCAGGCACTCAGGCCCGCCGTCCGGGGCCAGGCCCAGGAATCCCACTCCACAGACGGGCCTGCTTCAGGGATGGGCCTGGGGTGCCAGCTGCTCCTGCATTCCTCATTCCGTTCAGGCAGTCATCTGTCAGTCTAGTCAGCAGATGGTTATGAAACCTACTATGTGCCTGGCACAGTGCAGGGCCCCGGACGCTGTCGGTGAACAAGGCCCTGCCCTTACCTCAAGGCTCTTGCGAGCTAGCGAGGCAGGCTGACCGGCGGGGAGGCCGTGACAGCCTAGGGGGAGCTGTGGAGCGATGGAGTTGGGGCCAGGGTAGGCAGGCAAGGCTGGCAGCCGCGGGAGGATGGGCGGGCACCTGGCGTCAGGCTGAGGGGTGAGGAAGCAAAGGTTAGGGGCGATCAGACGGGGCAGCATGGTCAGATGCCCAGAGGCGAGAGAGAGAGCAAGGGGCTTTGGGGTGTGGACGGGAGGTGGGGTCGGCCGTGGCTGAGACCCAGGAGTCAGGAGACCGAAGGCGGAAGTTGCCCCTGGTGCCGTGGGACCTCCCAGCGTGAGTTCAGGAGAGTGGACTTTATCCCAGGGCAGTGAAAGTTTTTGTTTGTTTTGCAACATTTAAACACATTGATTTCGATTCTTTTTGATATAGCAAAGTATAAAGAAGAAACCAAAATTGGCCTCAGATCCCCCACCGCCCAGATCTTTCCTGATGACATTTTAAACATTAAAGTACTCTGTGCACACGATTCGAAATCCAAGCAGAACAGAAAAGTACACCATGAAAAGTAAAAGCTTCCTTCTCCCCACCTGTCTCTCTCTCCAAAGGCAATTTCACTTAACAGATTTTTGGTGTGTGCTTCCAGAAATATTTTCCATGCATATACTTGTTAGGATAAGTCTACACTTTCGCAGAGCTACACCAAAGGGATGGTGCTATATGCCGAGACTGCAGCTCCCTTTTCTGACCTGGTTTCATTTCAGCACGTGCATTTGGTCCTACCCCGGTGTTCTCTTTTTTTGGGGGGGTGGTGCTGAGCCTCATGGCTCGGCCTGCGGGATCTTAGTTCCCCGACCAGGGATCGAACCCATGCTCCCTGCATTGGGAGCATGGAGTCCTAACCCCTGGACCGCCAGGGAAGTCTCTACCCTATGGTTCTTAACATCTGCGGAGCATTTGGTTGTACAGATGCAGCAGATGAACACTACCGACTCTTCCCACTGGGTGGGCATCTTATTTCCAGGCATTTGCTGTTATAAACCTTGCTGGAGGAAACCTTCCCTGACAGCAGTCAGAGTATCACGTGGTCCAGACACAGGCAACTGCTGGCAGGATATACCATGGGCACCTCTCTTGCAGTGGGTTCTGGATGGAAGGGGCTATTCTTTATGATCGTCCTCCAAAATTTCCACCAGTTTGCCACACCTGTCACCACACCCAGCCTGTGTGGGAAAGGCCCTGAGACCACCCCCTCCCATGTCACCACACATATCATCAAATGGTTCCAGTTTCTTTTCTCCACTGGGATGGGGGATGGAGGTGGTATCCCATGGTTGGTTTTTTGTTTGTTTGTTTTGTTTTTTTGCGGTACGCAGGCCTCTCACTGTTGTGGCCTCTCCCGATGTGGAGCACAGGCTCCGGACACGCAGGCCCAGCGGCCATGGCTCACGGGCCCAGCCACTCCACAGCACGTGGGATCCTCCCGGACCGGGGCACGAACCCGTGTCCCCTGCATCGGCAGGCGGACTCTCAACCACTGCGCCGCCAGGGAAGCCCCCCATGGTTGTTTTGATTTTCATTTATTTAACTATAAATGAAGTTAGGAATCTCTTCATATGTTTTTGCCATTTGCATTTTTTTTTTCCACAGGCAAACTGCTTCTTCATATTATTTGGCCCGTTTTTCTAATGGGCCCCTTGTCTTTTCCTCATCGATTGGCATGGGTTTCTTGCACACTAATGATTTTGAGTGAGAGCAGCCTGTCAAGCTTTGGTCTTGAAAATATCCCTCTGGCTGCGATGTGAGGGGAATGGGGGACTGGTCTGCTGGGAGGCCTGTGCAGGGGTCCCTGTGAGAGGTGCCTGGCTTGGAGCAAGCGGGGGCCTTGGGGACGGGGGCTGTGAAAACATTCAGGAAGGAGCACCAACAGGACTAGCCAGGGGATTGATTTTTTGCACAATAGTCCAGGCACTCTTGGGTCAGTGAAAAAAAAACATTCCCAGCTGCCCTCCCCAAGTGTAGTAACACTGGATTCGTATTGATAAGACACAGTTGGGCCAGAGCCCCTGCCTGGTAGTTTATGCCACACCCTGCTCATCTTCCCCGACTGTGTGGGGCACCAGAGGGATGAGGTGACAAAAGGGGGACGGAGGTGTCGAGGACGGTTCCCAGGTTCCCATTCAAACATTGTGGTCCCATAAACCATGGAAATGTCTCAGAAATTCCAGTGTTTCAGCACATAGATATCGATTGACCCACATTAGGCAGAAGTGATCCAGAGTCCCCCAAAAGGGAAATAGGGGTGCACTGGGCCCGAGCCCGTGTGTTGGGAGGTGTAGGGGGAGGTACGGGCTGACGACACAGCTGAGGAGGGCCGGGAGTCCCACTCCCACCTCTGTGCAGAGCAGAGGGCCTGGCACACAGGAGGCACTTCAGAAATATCCACTAAGTGCAATTCGCTAATATTCAAATTTAGGTTAAGGTCAAAATGAATGGGAAAGGGACCGAAAAGGAAATGTAGTTTTTTTCTGTTTTAAAAAAATTAAGTTCTGTTTTATGTACAGTAATTCATTCTTTTTTTAATTTAAAAAATCAAAATCCAGTATTTTTTGTTTTTTAAATTGAAGTATAGTTGATTTACAATCAGTAATTCATTCTTACTGTTGTGCAGTTCTTCTACAAACACATACAGTTGTGTAACTCACCACAATTATGATATACAACAGTGTCAGCTCCCCTAAAACTCCCTCCCATCCCTTTGTAGTCGAACCTCCCACGCCACTCCCCAGACCCAACAACCATGGATCTCTTTCTGTCCCGGTAGTATTGCCTTTTCCAGATGTCCTATAAATGGAATCATATAGCATGAAGCCTTCTGAGTCTGGCTTTTTTCCTTTAGAAGACTCCGTCTGAGCTTCATCCGAGCTCTTGTATCAGGATCTGCTCCTTTGTGTCACTGAGTAGTGTTCCATGGTACCGATATGGCGACTTTATTTGTAATCACCCCAAACTAGAAAAACCCAACTGCTCTTCAACTATAAGGATTTCCTTATTTCTAGATTCATAAGTCAGAACATTTCCTTTGTCCAAGTGCAAATCCTGATTTAGGATGCAGAAAGCATGGTGCCTATTGCCTGAGGATGAGTAGTTAATTTCAAGACCCTGCAGAGGTTAACAGGCCCCTTGTGAAGAGGGGGACCAGGGCCAGAGGACGGGACACCTGCTCCAGGACTGTGGGACTGACTGCCCTACCTCCTTAGGGGCAGGCCCACCCCCAGCCTGCACAGCGTGTCTGGTGAATCGGAAGATGTTCCCCATTTGGGGCCCAGCTCATTTGGCGGATGGTGCCTTTATCCATTAAGAGAAAGGCACTGTTCCCTCTAGGCCGGTGAGCCTCACAGCAGGACAACAGGATTTCAGCCCCAACTTGCTCCTTGACCCAGACAAAGTCCACGGGCAGCCCAGATTGGGACCTCCCACCCTCAAAGGCTGCAAAGTGCTGAGACTGCAGACCCAGGAGGCAAGCAAGCATGAGACCCTGTGTGAGCCTCAGAGCTGGCCTGTGTGGTGTTCCCCGCGTTGCCTCAGGGTCCCAGTGGGCAGTCGGGGTCCCAGAGACCTTGCCAGGGGGGCATCTTCACCTGTCAGGAGCCTAACCTGTCAGGACGCACATTGGCCTCCCCTTGGCACACCTGTTCCAGCAGCCCCAGATCTAAGGGCTTCCCCCGACGGGGGCTCTTGGCCCCCACGTTAGCCCCCAAAGTGAAGGTGGTGTGTGAGAGCAGGAGGTGTGGTCACCTCTTCAGAGCTCGTGGGGAAGGCAGGCTAGCATGGCGGTTAAGAAAAAGCCCAGAGCCCGTGGCCTGTGCTCAGATCCTGGTTGCATCCTCTGCCAATCACGTGACCGCCCTCACGGGGTGTCCTGAGGACTACTAGGTATCATACAGACAGCATTTGATCATTGCTTGCTCTCAGCAAATGGCAGACTTTGGGGTTAAACCAGTGACAGCAGCACCTGCTGACAAGGTGTCAGGAGCCCCAGGTGGACATTCTCTTGCTAGGGTTCTCTCCCTCTGCCCTGTTCCCTGGTGGCATGTGGCTGTAGGTGAGATGACCCCTCCCACCTTTCAGGATTCTGCCAGAGCAGGCTGACCAGACCCCGTGAGGACCAGGTCCAGGGGCTTCAGTGATGCCATCCCAGCACCCAGCCTTCTGGGAGGCGTTCCTGCAGCCTGAGGGTCCACACAGGGCTCCAGGTGTCCCCACTGCAGAAGCGGCCTGAGCCTCCCCAATGGGTCCAGCCTGGTGGCTCTGAGCCACGACAGAACCTGCGTGGGCTCGTCCAAGTTCCGGCTGATGGCTGCCTAGCCATAGTCCACAGAAGGAGGAGGAATTTTACCAACCACTTTTCCCTATACCACCAGGTTCTCAAGGCCACATAAAATATGTATCTGTTTTCTCTTCTTAAGACGTTTTTCCATATCAGATGTGCTACCACTCGAAACTATGAAAGAAGTCTTTCCTGGTGTGACAGCAGCTTTCAGGCCTGAGAATGCAGACAAGAAGCAAAGCCTCCTTCCTTCCATCACAGGGACCTCGTTATGCTCTGTGCACCTAAGTGCCCACATAATCACTGTTCCCAAGGTGAGCTTAGCTGTCCCTGAGATGTGCTTTTCAGCTACAGTTCAGTGCGAGGTTGGCTACCCAAGGCTCGTAGGACACCCCTCCCCAGACAGGGCTCCTTCCCTCGCTACAAGGTTTACGGGGTGTTATCGATCATCAGCTCCTCACGTTCTCACAAACTCCTGGGGCCTCACAGTGGTGCAGGTATTGGTATTGTTCCCATTCTACAGATGAGGAAACAGAGGTCTGGAGAGGAGAAAGATTTGCTGAAGGTCAGCCCTCCCCCGACTCAGTTCTGTGGCCCACGGTGGGGGGCAGAGGAGGGGGCTGGTGGGGAGCGGAGGGTCTCTCTGCCCAGACACGCCCGGTCCAGACCCAACGGTCAGCCCTTCTCCGTCTTTCCAGCCCCCTTCCTCACTGCACCCACAGACAGAGCAGGTTTCTCTGATGAGCCAGGAGCAGCTGCTCACCCCGCAGAGGGCAGCCTGGGAGCCTGGACCCAGTGCTCAGGCAGAGTCTGCCAGGACTATATGTGGGGCCAAAACCTGAACCTCCTTAGGCCTCATTTTCCTCGTTTGAAAGCTAGGAAAACTGGTGCCTACCTTTAGGTTCAGGTTCAGAGACTTTGGTAGAGTTTTTTTTTTTTTTTTGGCCACACCGCGAGGCTTGCGGGATCTTAGTTCCCTGGCCAGGGATCGAACCCGGGCCCCCTGCAGTGGAAGTGTGGAGTCTTAACCACTGGACCGCCAGGGAGTTCCCTGGAAGAGACTTTTTAAAAACTCCATGTCCTGACACATGCCAGCCAGCAGGATTTGCGATAATTACTAATAATAGCCCGACACACGCATACCCTCTAAATTCAGGGGCTCTGCAGTTTGACCCCACTTTACTTGCTGTGTGACTCCCTTAGAACCTCGGTTTTCTCGTCCGTGAAATGGGGCTAACAGCTCTTATCTCATAGGGCGGTGCGGGGATTAAATAAGATAATGTGAGTAAACCGCATCACAAAAACTGAATTTTGCTGTGGCACTTTGTAAGCGCTCCATAAATAGTGGCCGTTACTCTTATGTTGACGAGAACCCTGAGAGGCAGGCATGACTACCCCATTTTACAGATGACGAAACTGAGGTCCCAAGCCATGACTTCATACAGCTGCTAAGTGAGCAAGATGACATGTAAACCCAGGTCTTTTTCACTCGGAAGCACATGGCACTCCCTTGAACACTGCTGCTTCCTGTTTCATCCATTTTGGTCACACAGGACCACCTGGACGGGACGTGCAGGAGGCTCTTCGAGGCTGGGGCTGCCCCAGCAAGCCCTGAGGCTATTCCCAGGCACAGGATAAGATGCTCCCCCACCCCGGAAATGCCTGGGTGCTGGTGCCAAAGTCAACAATGATAACCTGCCCCGCAGGACACCACAGTCACAAGGATACAAACAGCAGCTCCCTCTGCCCCAGCCCCTGCCAGCTCTGTGTCCCTGGGGGTGGGCTGGGGGTGACACCTGGCATATCTCAGATCCAGGAGCTGAGGGACGGCCCCCTTCCCCCAATCCCTGTCCTGTAGCTCTCCTAGGAAGCTAGCCAAGAAGGTGGCTCTGGGATCTGCCAGGAAACATCCAAGATCTCGACTCGGGCCCCTTGGGCGGCCCTCCCCCTGGAGCCCTGAACATGCAACTTCATGCGTCTCACGCCCTCAACACAATCACTGAGGCTTTTCCTGGAGAGCCCACAGTTTCGTGTTATGGACAGACCCGCATTATTGAACAGTATAGATGTCCAAGGCAGTATCCTAGGGACACAGAGGAAGGGCACCAAGTCCAGCCTGGGGAGTCTGAGAAACGGCCTGGAGGGGGAAACATCCGAACGGGGTATTATTAAAGGAGCTGGCCAGGCCGAGCAGGAGAGGGGTGTTTGGGGCATGTGCTAGGTGCACTCAGGGACCCGCAGGTCCTGTCTAGTGGGCGGTATCTGTAGGGGGGCAGGCGGGAAAGCAGTGGGAGATGAGGCAGGAGAGACCACAGGGGCCGGTAAGGGAGGGCTTGCACCCTAGGCCGGGGTAAAGGGAAGAGGTGTGCGGAGCCGGCTCCTCCTGGCTTGCGGGAGCTTGAGTTCAGTGCCCTCACGCTGGTGGTTTGAAATTGGCCATGGTGGGCATTGGCAAGTGCTACAAATCAGAGCCAGTCGTTTAAAAATAAAAAAGAGCAGACTTTGGCGGATTGAAAGGTCAGGGCACAGGATGATTAACGTTGTTGCTCAGAAGGATGCTCTGTCTGGCGTGAAGGATGGGTGGAAAGCAACGCCCTTGGAGACTGGAGCTTGGCCTTGGGTGACCTCCAGGCAAGGGTACGGGGTAGCGAGGGAGTGGAGAGGACTGGCCGATGGGTCACCTGACTCCGCTGTGTCGGCGCAGCCTGGGGGTGGGGAAGGAGGCTTGGGTAACCCTGCAGCCTTCCTCAGCCGGAGCCTGAGAATCTGCAATAAAACCCTTAACGAGAAACACCTGGGCTCTGCCCCAGCGCAGGCTGTGAGCTGGGACCCGAGGGGATTAGGGGATTGGGAGTGAGGTGGAGAAGGACCTTGTACTCCATGCATTCACTTGCTGGTTCATCAGCTCCCGGGGCCTGGGCCTGGGGGAGGAGAATGGGGTGCTGGGGGAAGAGGGGTAAAAGAAGTCACAGTGATGGGATCACTGCACACGGGCCCCCAGGGATCATCTGAGACAAGGTGCTGATTGTGGGGGTGCTGATTCTATGGAAGCTTCTGGTCAAGGTCACAGCATGTCAGAGCCGCAACAGGCAGGGTCCTGGGTCTCCCACGACTTCCCCAGAGAGTCCTGTGTGGGGCTAAGGGGTTGATCGGTCAGAACGCAGGAAGGATGCAGGCTGAGCGTCACTCCCCCGTTCCCCCACCACCCAGTCCCGCACTGCCCGGGATGCACGGGGCAGCGAGCGTCTGAGACCCCAAAGGGGAGACTGGGCTGATCCCCAAGCCCACTGGGGCTTGGCCTGGCCTAGCCTGGCCTTCATATCTGAACTGCCCCATGGACTTTGGTGTCTGGAGAACCAAGGCGGCCACTGGGGAGCCTGGGCCCCAGTCCTCCACCCACCCTTCTCTTGAAGGAGGCGCTGACAGGGCAGGACTTGCCTTGGGTGGGAGGGCACTTCCAACTGGGCAGCATTTCTCTTGGCTTCTCGAGACCGTCCAGGGCTGGTGCAGAAGCATCCACGGGGCTCCCAGACCCTGTGCCCACTGGCAGAGCTGAGGCTCCCAGTTGGAAGTGCCAGTGGTCAACAACCGGGTGGGTCAGGAATTGGAAAAAGGCTGTTCTGGCACCAGCTTGTGAACTGGGTTCCCACGAGTTATGCACCTCCAGAGCCCCCTCCCCCCCCATATTCTGCCCAGGGATGGGTGACTCCCAGGCACCGTCTCAGGGCCTCAGGGGCACACAGATCACCTCTGTGTGCGTTAGAAACAGCATCCCCTCTGGGGAGACCCAGCCCTCTGGGCACATGGCTTGGTGAGGAGACATGGCCTTGACTGCAACTAGGAAGGAGGACACTTTCTTCGAGCAGACGCAGCCCTTCCGAGGTGACCAGCGGGCACACGGTGGCCCCAAGCACACGCTCCAGCGGCTGGAGGAGAGGCTCCGTGTGCACACACACACCAGGGCTGCCATGCCCGCCCTGCCCTGCCCCCAACCACGGGCCACCCCAGCCCTTGTCGTAAACAGCCCTGCAAAGGATCGGACGGACCTGGAGGGTGGGGAGGGGTGGCAGAAAGCGTCACCCACTCTGCACCCCACTCGGACCACCCACCCCCTGCTGACAGTCCTGCTGCGGCCGCTTCCAGGAGAGGAAGGCCCGCGCTCCTTCTGGGCACCAGGTGGGGAGGGACGCCCAGGCGTCCGGAGGTGAAAGGCACAGGACCAGCTGCAGCCCTGCCACCCCTCCAGGGCTTCCCTCCGGTGCCATGTGGTCCCATCTGGCCCCCACCCCACCTCCAGACAGGCGGCGTCAGGGGCGGAGCCACAGACCCTCCTGGGCAGAGGAACTGGTCTTGCCGGCTGGGCTCTGAGAGGTGGCTCCTTCATCTCAGCCCTTGCAAGTGGAACACCCTTCCCAGCACGCGGGCCCTCTTCTGACCGTCCACCCTCTAGGGCAAATCCTCTGGGAAAAGAGGGGAAGGACACAGAGCTGCAAGCCGGCAGGCCCGGGGACCGGCCCTAGATCGTGGGCACACTCTTCCCTCCGTGTGTGTGTTGGGGGACCCTCCGGTCTCCCATCTGTAAAACAAGGTCAGAAAGTTAAATAATGTGCAAGTGAGAGACAGAACTGGGATCAGAACGCCCAGCTGCTGGCTTCAAAGCTTCCTCGCTCCTCGCGTCACCACAGGGCCGCTCGGCCAGCCGGGGCGGACGGTACCAGCTGGGACATGCCCCTCACGGGCTCCTTTAGGGCATGGCCCGCTCCTCGGTGCTTCTTCTCAGATGTGGACTTCTGGAAGTCACAGAGTTGTGAAGCTTCTTAGGGTTCTTGCAGCCACACCCTTGAAATTGAGGTTCAAAGAAGGGAAGTGATTTGCCAGGCAGAGGGGGAACCAAGACTCCCTGGGTCTCCTTGCTCCCAGCCCAGTTCTCTTTGCGCTGCTCCGGGTGGGCTCTAGAAACCCATGCTGGTTAGGCTGCAGGTACATGGAGCCCATGTTGTGCCTGGGGGCCTCCTTCCAACGGGAGGAGCCGTCCCCCCCGGGGAGAAGCAGAAGCGATGCGCCCCCCTCTGTGACTGTAGCTGTCACATGAGACCACCCTCTGCCTGCGCCTCCAGTCACTGACTCACAGAGGCACTTAGTTCCTCGAAGGGAGAGGAGCAGAGGCCGGTGACCGGAGGAACGAGGTTGTTGAGGGCCCCCCGGGCGGTCAGTTGCGAAGACCGGGCCCCAGGTTTGTGCAGGCTGCAAGAAGCTGGGCTGCTGCCCGCATTCCTGGAGCAGTGCTGAGCCTGCAGGCAGGAATTCCGGTGGCTCTTACAGGCGGGCCAGCGCTGGCCTCGGAGAGTGGCGAGAGGGCGTAGACCAGAAGGGGCTGGAGCTGGGGAATCCGTCCATCATCAGAGCCCCCACTGAGCACCCACAGAGACCCAGCCCGGGCTCCCCTCTGGGATAGGTGCCCTGCCCTTAGGGACCCCATGATCCTGCTGGGAAAACACACATCAGGGGACTTGGCAAACTGTGAGCTGGACCCTAAGTCCTGCAGAAGTGCAGGAAGGAGGGAGAAGCCTGCTGAGGGTGGGAGCGGGGGAGGGAGGTGGTCAAGGAGGGGTCCTCGGCCTGGCCTGCAAGGATGGGTAGGAATTCCCCACGGGAAAAGTCTAGAGATATGAAATAATCGGAAACTAAAGTGCAGGCTGGGGAAGTAAGTGGGCCTGGACCGCAGCCTCTCTGGGTGGTGCTGGTGAGGGCACTGGCTCTCCGGGAGCAGCTCCCTGCAGCAGCCACAGCAGTGGTCAGAGCAGGCCACCCCCGAGGGGCATGATGTCTCGTGGAACTGTGATGACATGGGCTCCAGTGAGTCAGGGGCCACCTCCTGACCCCTGATTCCCAGCACTCCCTCGCTGCTCGAGGACCACTTCCTGTGCCGGTTAGTCAGCTCTGTGGGTGCCCCCAGGCGGGGAGCTCAGACAGCACAGTTAATAAGTGTGTCCCCCATCCGCCCAGCGCCTCCTCTGGGTGGGGGGGAGGGGCGTCTCTTGGGCCTCCTGGACGCTCCCTTTGTCCTGTCCAGAGAGCTTCCCTCTCACTGCTGCCTCTCCGCATAGCTCCCCTTGTGCCATGGGCGGCCACCTGGAGGAGGGGTCTTCGGGAGCTGGGTCCCCAAACCCCCAGAGCCAGCCTCCCGGGGAGCAAGAGCCCAGGATGCACTGGGTGGCTTCTTCTCCCCCTCCTCGCTCCTCCCCCCCCACCCACCCAGTGTACTCCCCTGGCCTCTTCTTCTCCTTATTACTTTCTCAGCAGCTGCTCTGATTCTAAGGCCATCCGCACTCACAGGCAGGACTTCCAGGGAGTGTTCACTCAGCCGGGTCCCTGAGCCCAAGGGCCATCTGTCTGTGACTTTAGAAACTTCTGGGAGTTTCTAGGAGCTTCCAGGGGAGGGCCGAGGCTGTGAGGGGAGCAGCTGGGCCCCCTGTTCCCCACCCTCACTCTGACCGGCAGATCCTCTTCCGGCACAAGTGGAAGCGGGGGGTTGAGCAATGGGAAGAAGATAGGACTAGACTGAGGAGTCCTCAGGGTACGGGACAAAGAATTTTGTCTGTCTGGTGGGGTCTCCAGGTCCGGGGCTGCCTGGGGACACAGCAGGATTTAGAACCCTGAGAGAGACGGGAGGAGGTGAGGCTGTCTCTCCTCGGTGCCCCTACATCCTGAACACAGGAGCGTTCCTGACTCTCACATCAGCCTCCTGGCGTCTCTGTTGCCAGGCAGCCCCTCCTCGGCTTTCCCCTGGAGCCCCTGGGGAGTTTAGGATCGTTCCATGGTGCCCGTCCCCAGAGAGGCCCTTCTCCCTGTGCTGTGCTGTTGTGCGGATTGCTGTGGAATCCAGCCTGGGTGCCCGGCGCAGAGAGCCCATGCTTCAGCCAGGTGCCCTGACGGTGGCTGGACGCTGGACTCGTGACAGTTACAATACCATGCCCCTCCTCCCCCCGGCCAGGGAGACTGACGACTTCCTGAAAAGGGGTTAAATGGAGGGGGTTTGTGACATGGAACATCTGATGTGACCTGAGAACTTCCTGTTCAAATGACCCCTGGGGCTCCTGACCTCAGAAAGTGTCCCGTGCACAGTTAGAACGAGCCCCGAGAGTCACGCTTCTCTAAGCAGAGACGCTTACAGGCTGGGACCGCCCCGGGCAGCGGAATCCAGGCTCCTCTATCCCCACAGGCTCATCTGAGCTGCTGCCACAGAGGCCTTGAGGCTCAGAAACTCACCAGGGGAATCCCAGGAGGAAGAGGATGTCATCACGTCCCATCCTCCACCCTTACAACTGGAGCCCTAGAGTTACAGTTTAATTCCTTCATGCCCAGTAAGGTGTAGGTTCACTAGCTGATCACCTAATGGGTCCTTTGGAAAGCCCGAGTCCTCAGCAGGCTCTGGGATGTCAGAGAAGAAAGATCCAGATAGTATTGCTCAGCCGACTAACACACCCTACACCGTGCACTGACCAGGAGCGATTGCTGGGCTACACTAAGGAGAGGTCCCAGGCCTGATGGCAGAGCCGGGAAGGCTCTCTGGGAAAAAAAGCCCTTCCTAAGTTGTTCAAGGTGTCAAGGCATCCCCTGGTGAGTCAGGGCAAGGGGCTGCTCCGTGGGCCCTGTCTTGGCCTCCCAAGGCTGAAGTACACCCAGCGGTTCCTGTGAGCTGCGTAGACCAGCAGTCAGTCAGACCTGGGCTGCCCACGGCATCAGCTGTCTGCTCACTGGGCTGCCTGTGAAGCCGTGTGGCTGAATCAGGCCTTGACTAGACATTAAAGGACTGGGGCTTGAAGCCGTGGTGGCGGGGGCTTGAGGGCGCCTCTCAGGAGAAGGCAATGTGGTAATTCACTGCGGGCAAAGGGAGAGAAACGTTGTGCAAACTACCGCCCCCTCAGAGGCACTGAGTGTAAGATAAAGACCCTAAGTGCCTGGTGTGTTCCGTGGGTGAGAGCCAGCAGAGGAGCCTGGAAGCGGTCCCAGGAGAGGGTAAAGCATGAGTGTGGTCAGCATGAGGGAGAAGCAAAACCAGAGTGTGTTTGATTTCCTGGGAGAAGGCAAACTGAACAGTGACTCAGCTGAGACGTATTCAATCAAGTGTTTGTTTTTGGAAGGACGATGTAATCAGAAGGCAGCCCAGCTATGAAAGGGATGAAGCCCTGGAGAGGTCTAACAGACTTATCCCCACGCCCCCGTCACCCCGTGTAGTTTTGTCCTAACACGAGGACCCACCCTGGAGGAAAGCCTGGACCTGACCTCCTGCCTCCCGCAAGCCACAAAAGATGAGCGGTTAAAGGGAAGATTTAAACCAAATGTCCCCCAAATGGAGGTGCCTCATGGGGTTCCGCATCCCTGGTTGGTGTGCAAAAGCATCTCCTGTCAGCTGGCTGCTCTGGCTTTATTTAACCCTCAGCCCCTCTGGGGATGGAGTCCCCGTAGACCTCTCCTGGAGACCCCAGCATCTTCCCATCACTCCTCCCAGCTAAGTTCACACATCTGAGAGCCTTTTCCCTGCATCAGAAAGAGAAGGAAAAGTCCAGCAAATATTTATTCACGGACTGTTCTCCAAGGCTCCCAGGTCATTCCCAGTGTGGTGGCTCATCTGGGAGAACTGAAGGTCATGGCTAAAGGTCGCGAAGAGAATCAGGGCTGAAGGAAGGCGGGGTACACCAGTGCATTTAGCCACCTGGATATCCTTCAGGCACCATCACAAACTCATCGTTTCCATCCCAAATCCCTGACTCTCTCCCTGGGGATCCTCTCTCAGCACCTCCAGCTACCCCCACCAGCAATGCCACTCATCCTGGAGCTTCTTCCCGTTACCTCATGTTCCACCTTTGGCCTGTTCAGCTTCTAAATATGTCTCCGTTCCTGGTCTTCCTTGCCCTCACCACCACTGTCCCATTTTGCTGCTTCATCTTCCTTTATCAAAATCGCAACGATGGTCTCCTAACTGGTGTCTCTCTCCAGTCTCACCCTCTTTGAATCAATCAGCCAAGTTGCACTCAGGATAAATTGAGAAGAGTTGGCAAAGATGTGGGCAAGCGTAGTGAGAGCCCTAGCACTGGTGAGGTCAGTCAGGCCTCAGGCTGTGGCTTTCCCTGAGGGAGGCAGCCAGCTTGCAGACGGCCCGCAGGGAGGGGTTGGGGCGTTCGCCTCACTCCCCTCTCTCTCCCGCTTCCTGCTGGGCTCCCCGTTGCCTGAGCCCATCAAGCAGTAGGAGAACGGAGGAGCCTGTGACTCTGTGCACACAGGTTGGTCTTCTCAGCACAGGGCAGCGGGGAGGATGGTGGAGGAGGGACCTGGAGGGCAAGCCGGGGTTCACACAGATGCCCAACCGTTCCCCACGCAGCCCCCAGGGCAGTGCTGCCAAAACCCATACCTGAGCAGGTTCCTGCCTATGAAGCACATGAATTAATAACAGTCACCCTCTCACCCTAGGTGGCCCCTTTCACAGGACTTTCAAGGTCAATGCCAGGTTCCCATTTTACAGCGGAAGCTCAGAGAAACAAACGCCTGGGTCTCACAGCCGGGGCCTGGGGACACTGGAGCCTGAGGCTGGGCTGACCCTGCTGTGATAACACCTCCTCCCTGGGTCCTCAAGGCCCCCTCCCATCTTGGCCAGCCCCGCTCCTCCCTCCTGGGGCTCCTGGGCTCTGGTCAATCTGCGTAACTAGTTCTCTGAAGCCTCCATACACTCTCACTTCTCCGAGCCTGTAGGACGGGGGTCAGCAAGCTGTGGCCCGTGGCCCAGTCACTCCTCCGGGCCTGCTTTTGTACAGCCTGAGACCTAAAAACACTTTCTACGTTTTAAACGATGGAGACATGTACAAGAAAAATATTTTGTGGTATGTGAGAATCACGTGACATCCAATGTCTGTTAATAAAGTATTATTGGCATATGGCCCATTTGTTCATATACTATCTGGGACTGCTCTGGGGCTCCATGGGCTGAGCTGAGTAGTTGTGACAGGAAAGGCATGACCTGCAAAGCCTCAACTATTTACCATCTGGCCCTTTACGGGAAAAGTTTGCCATCTCCTGCTTCAGAGTGTCGCTTTTTGATGTGCTACTGTCTTCATTGTGTTTGCGTGTGTGTTTATGTTGCACCTGTAATCCAGGCCTCGCTCTGCCGCCATCCCGTCTGGGAGGCTTCCCTGGCCCTCCCTTTCTTATCTACCTTGCTTTGTAGGCAGCGTAGCGTGGTGGCTAAGAGCACAGGCACCCGGGTTTGCATCCTGGTCCTGCTACTTATGTCCTTGGGCAAGTTACTCGACTTCTCTGTACCTTGGTTTTTCCCTTATCCTGCAGTGAGGGTCATGAATTTATCTCCTTCATATCTTGCCCTGAAGCTCATGTGATGCAAACAAGTAAATACCTGTGACCTGCTTAGAGCAGGGCCTGGTATCCAGAAGGTGCTGCTTAGGAGTCACAGCTCATCCATCGTCACAGCAGCCGGACTGGCCTCCGTCATGGAACTTCTCACTCGTTCTCTGCCATTTGTTCACGTGCCCTGAGGGCAGTCAGCCTATTCTAGTCTTTTCACCAGAGCAGGTGTTCAGCAAACACACAGCTTTCCCGTAAGGAGGCAGGTGGGAGAGGTCAGGGCAGGGGTCTCACATGGCCCTGAGAAGGTGAGACCCAGGTCTTCCCGGTCCAGGCTGGAGAGGGGGTCCTCCTATGAGGGAATAAACAGCATATGGTACCCCTGAGTACATAGCCCAGAACTTGGGGTCCTGGAGGCTGGGCAGGTGAATCGGGGGCAAAACAGGGCCCAGCCTGTCGGTCAGCAGGAGCCCACCCTGTGTTGCTGCAAAGTTTTTGGAAATCCTCGAGGTCACAACGTCCCTGGTTGTGAGGAAGGGCCGGGCAGCCCAGTCAGGCCCAGACTCCTGGGCACCATTGGGCCTGGGAGATGGTCTGCTGAGGGGCCTTTCCGGAATATCGAGGAACCCAGGTGGGGCTGGGGAGAGGGGCAACCTCATCCGAGGCGGCCTCCACCCCCTCCCGCCTTCGGAGGAAATTCTCTCTCACTGCCCACTCCCCACCCACCTACCCACACATCCCAACCTTCTCCAGGCTCTGGAGTGGCGAAGCTGGACCTGAAACGGGCACAGAGTTTTATTGAGGACAAAGGACTTCGGTGCTTCGTTCAACAAACAAACGGAGGCCCAGCTTCAGGCGAGGCTGGGGTGCGAGGGTACAGGTGTGGCAGTGAGGCTCCAGGTGGATTTTGGCCCGGTCTGAGTGTGAGTGCACGCCCACCAGCACTCTGGGAACAAGGTGCTCCCGGGGAAGGGGCCCCGGGGACTGGCACGTGTGTGGGTGCACCAGGCCTGGGACGCGTGTGCGCCTGTGTTCTTCGACCAGCAAGGAGCAGGGAGGGAGGTGCGGAGGAGCTGTGTGCGGGGCTTCCTCGCTGTCTCGGGCCTGGAGCCGGGGTGGAGGGCCCAGGGTGAGCTCCTGCCTCCTCCGGTCCAATCTGGCGTGTGCTGCTCTGTCGCTGGAGCCAAGGGGGCCGTTTCAGGTGACATTGTTTGAGGAACATCTTCATCAAGGCGGACCCCATGAGCACTGGGGCCGGAGTCTGCTCCCGTGGTGCCCAGGAGCCCCCAGAAGAGGCTCCACGAGCTTGGGGGCTTGGGAGGGACGGAATGCGGTGCTGGTCACGTCTGCAGGTCCAGCCAGGGTGTCCCTTGTCCTTCCCAGGGCCGTTTCCCCAGCTTCTGGGAGCCTGCCCGGCCCTGCCCCCTGGGTCACCCCCGAGCTGGGCAGGCGGGTGAGGCAGCCGTTGTGCAAGGGGTGAGCTCACCCGCCGTGCCCGCCCTGGCCTGCACCGTCCTGCCCGCTGCAGTTAATCATTGTTCAAACACCCTGGCAGGCGAGCGGGCTGCGGAGGAAGGGCAGGGCCCCCCCCGACCCCGGCCAGCTCTCAGCAGAGCTCGAGCCACTCCCCAGGACCCCACATCCTACAGTGGGGCTGGGACCACCCCTCCTAATTCTTTCGTAGGAACTCGGCAAACATCTTCCATCCCATCAAAGAGCGTCCTTTTGTCGGTTTCCTCTCTTAGGGTCCTCAGAGCAGTTCAGGGGCAGGGCGAGGAGGGCAGCCCCAAAGCCAAGAGGCTTTGGTTCAAACCACAGCTCCGCCCCTTACCCGCTGTGTGACGTTGGCCAAGAAGCATAGTCTCTATGTGCTTCAGTTTCCTGGGCTATAAAAACCTGTTGCTGCTGCTGCTGCTACTTTCCTCAAAAGACCATTGTGAGGGTTACGATATATATATATACACAAAGTGCTTTTACTGTGTCAACAACACAGAAACCCCAGTGTGCAGAGCCAGGCCTAAAACAACTCATCACTGGGCTCTGCTAACTCCCAAGAGGAAGCCAAGGTGCTGGGCTGGGCTGGGCTGTTGGTGCACGTTGTGTAATCACCCTTCATGTGGTTCGTTGTGAGTCAGGTACAACTGTCCCCATTTCCCTGATGAGGACACCCAGCTCTGGGAGGGAAGTGACTGCCCATGGTCACGTGGTGTAAGTGACAAAGCCGGGGTTCAAGCCCAGGTGCGTCTGTGCCGGAATCCCGAGTTCTCTCCGCTAGCTGGCGCGGCCAGGTTTGCAGATCAAAGATGTGCCTCTGAAGTTGTCAGGACATCCTTGGAGCGTGGGGGCGGGGGTGGGAATGGGGCAAGGGGTTCTGGGCTGGGTTCTGCCGTGAGAAAGTCAGAGATGAAAAAGGCCCAGCCCAGTTCGTATGCTCAGAGAACCCCAGACAGACGAGGAGACAGGAAGAGCCGTGCACAGGCCTGCAGAACGCCAGCGCCACTGTGGGCTGGGATCTGGGGGCCCCAGGACCCCAAGGCAGGCAGGGCTTGGGCCGTAGTGGGAGGGACAAGGGCCCTGAGGCACGCTGGGGCATCTCGGCGTCTGTGTGGACGTGGCACGGCTTGGGGAAGGGGCGCCGGGAGAGGCCTAGAACCCCTTCCCCACCCCAAGCCTCCCCACGGTGCAGCAGGAGGCAAAGACAGTCGCAGCGGGATTGTGCCAGAGATTCCAGCTGAATGACCCCGGCAGAGGAGCACACGCCTCCAGGGAGGGACTCTGCCCCCTGCAGGGGCTCCTCTGCTATTTCAGAGGCATACCTTGAGGGAGAGTCCTGGGACTCGGGTAGCCTGCCCCCGGGCCAGGGGGAGCATTTGGGGACCCCATGGGAGCCAGCACACCGTGGGATTAGCAGCTAGGAAAATCCCTGTCCGACATGTGATCTGACACCTTGGGAAAGAAAGGGCCATGAGGGCAACTAATGCAGCCCGGAGACCTCAGGGGTGTGTGTGTGTGTGTGTGTGTGTGTGTGTGTGTGTGTGTGTGTGTTTGTGTGCGTGCGTGCCTGTGTTGAGAGCTGGCTAGGACGTCAGTGCCCCTCCTCAGAATGCTGCAGTTCATTTCATGGCAGCTCTAGAAAGCTCCCTCTGGATCCTCCTGCCACCCTCCCTGTGTCCACGTGTTGGCATGGATGCCCACCCCTTTCCTCCCTCCCCCACCCCCTTCAAACACTCAGTGCCCTCAACCCACTGCCCCTCTCTCCAGCCAAGCAGGCCCTCAGAATACGCTCTGGTAAACTCGCTTCCCCTGAGCTGGTGATGGCTAAGAATAAGGCTTCCTGAGGGGCCCCTTCCAGTCCCTCCCACCATCCACGACTGTCGCCCTGCCTCTAAATGCATGGCTACTACCTGTGACCAGGGAGCCCAGGGAGTGCGGCTCTGAGCAGCCAGGCCCCTGGTTTCATAGGACAGTGAGGCAGGCTGCTCCTGCCTGGCTACAGCTGGAAGCAGATGAAAGGAAGCCGAAAACCAGTCTTGGCCACCACAATGAATCCCAGGCCCAGAGGCCAGATTCTGGCCACGGAGCTCTTCTGCACGTTGACTGTCATGCCTCGGAGGCCTTGAGCACAAAGAGACCTTTCTCGGCCGTGGTTGAAGCCACAGATGCAGGCGTTGGGAGCATGGGTGAGACCCTGGCGGGGTGGGAAGAGGTGTGATACGTGGTGCTGGTGCCAAGGAGGTACGTGAAAGATGTTGCTAGAAACTTCCTGAAGGAAGTGACAGGGGTCTAATCTCCCCTCTAATCTACCCCCTCCACACACCACCAGCATTATCCTCCTGATCTCAGCCAATCTGGCTGTTCAATGGCTATCAGGGCTTAGGTGAACACTGGTGTCCCCAAGGATTAGGCTGGGACTCTGAGTCTTTAGGCAATGTCTTAAAGGAGCATATGTTACATCAAAGCACATTTCAGACCAGATTCTGCCACAGTGACATATTTTTAATAGCAAGTAAGCACCGAAACAGTCATTTGACCCCCTCACTAAGCTTGGGGGCATCCCCTCTCTTTGTCAAGCGCTTGCATGAAAAGTTCAGTGCCCCCAAAATAAGCCTATTCTGTCATCAGGACCAACCCACCTTCTAGCTGGACCAGGAGACAGAGACCTCTGTCAGAACTGGGGATGGCTGGGCCCAGAGGAGAGCCCAGAACCGCATGGGAATAGACCCGGAGCACTGGTCCATGGGCGTGAGGGCACTGGTCCACGGGCGTGAGGCAACGGGTTTGCTGGATCCTTCTATCTCCTTTAAGCAAAGACAAAGTTGCTTGCACAATCATTCCAGCCAAACACATTTCTTTTCCTTTTTTTTTTTTCCTTTTTGCCCGCGCCGTGTGGCATGTGGGATCCTAGTTCCTCGACCAGGGATTGAACCCGTGCCCCCTGCCTTGGAAGCACGGAGTTTTAACCACTGGACCACCAGGGAAGTCCCCAAACATGTTTCTTGAACATCACTTATTTCTTCAATAACAAATTATCTAGAACACCTTTTGTTTTTGTTTTTGTTTATGTTTTGGCCGTGCTGTGTGGCTTGCGGGATCTTATTTCCCCGACCAGGCCCCCAGCAGTGGAAGCGCAGAATCCTAACCACTGGACCACCAGGGAATTCTCTAGAACACCTTTTATACTAACTAATGAATTCTGGGGAGCAGATTTAGACGACTATATTGGAAGCCCTGGCTAGCCACTTCTAGAGTGTGAATTCCTTTCTGTGTTAACTAATCATCCCTAGAGCATAAATTACCGTGAACTCACACATGGATACACATTCCTCCTGTTCATACAGCAGTGCTTTAAGGTCAATTGCAGGCAATTCCACATGCCTAGGTTCCTCAGCCTCAGCGTGACTGATACTTTGGGCCGAGTAATGCTTTGCTGTGGGGCTGCCTGAGCACCTAGCAGCATCCCTGGCCTGTACCACGAGATGACAATCACACCCCACCCCAGCTGTAACAGAATGACCCAAAACGTCTCGAGACGCTGCCAACTGTCCCCTGGGGACAAAATCCCTTCTGATGAGTGAACTAGAGTGACCATATTTCTGTTCAATCTAGGACACTTTTTAAAAACTTTTTTATATCAGAAAATTTCAAACAAATATAAAAATAGAGACGAGTTAACGAACACCCATGTGTCCACACCAAACCCCAGCAATGCTTAACTCAGCTAGTTTTGTTTCTGCTCCTACCCAGTCCTTCCCACCAGCCCGCCCCTCAGATTTTTTTTTTTTTTTGCGGTACACGGGCGTCTCATTGTTGTGGCCTCTCCTGTTGCGGCCTCTCCTGTTGCGGAGCACAGGCTCCGGACGCACAGGCTCAGTGACCATGGCTCACGGGCCCAGCCGCTCCGTAGCATGTGGGATCCTCCCGGACCAGGGCACGAACCTGCGTCCCCTGCATCGGCAGGCGGACGCGCAACCTCTGTGCCACCAGGGAAGCCCCCCCTCAGATTTTTTGGAAACAAATCTCAGACAACATTCATCTATAAATATTGAGGTATATATCTCTAAAAGACAAGAACTCTTTTTAAAAACATAACCACAAGGCTCTTATCCTATCTTTAAAAATTAAAACTAATTCCTTAATATCATAAAATATCCAGTAAGTAAAACCAGGATACTTTTGAGAGTGTCACGGGGAGTGGACGGGGATGGCGGGCATAAGTCAAGACTGTCCAGGAGAACCAGGACTGAGCCAGGCACACTGGCACATTTGGTTTCCCTAAACAGAAACCTCCTAATGCATATTTCCTAAGGGTCATTCCCCAGCTCAAAAACCTTCAAAGTCTCCCTGGTGCCAAAACACAAAATCCGGACTCAAGCTGACCCTCAAGCCCCCCCATGATGTGGTTCCACTTGCTTCTGCCTTATCCTCTGATGGTCCCTCTCCTGCCGCTGCTGAGGTTACATGTGGTGACCAAATCTCCCAAGGAGGCCATCCGCCTGCTTCCTGCTGCCCAAAGACCATGCTGGCACATGGGGCAGGGGGTGCGCAGCGAGGCACTGGGCGCGCCCTGGACGTGGTTTCTTCATTCACTTAAGTTCTAGCTCTCCCTTCCAGGCACATGAATTTGACTGCTGGCGGAAGTAGGATGTTTGGGGTTTGCTGTAAAAGACATGCTCTGGGCTAGTGAGGGCTCAGCCTGGTCTGAAGGTCGTCTTGTCCCTTTCCTCCCTCCCTTGTTTCTTTCTTTCTTTCTTTTTTCTTTCTTTCTTTCTCTCTCTCTCTTTCTTTCTTTCTCTCTTCTCTCTCTCTTTCTCTCTTTCTTTCGTTCCTCCTTTCTTTCTTTCTTTCTTTCTTTCTCTCTTTCTTTCTTTCTTTCCTCCTTTCTTTCTTTCTTTCTCTTTCTTTCTTTCTCTTTCTTTCTTTCTTTCTTTCCTCCTTTCTTTCTTTCTTTCTCTCTTTCTTTCTTTCTCTTTCTTTCTCTCTTTCTCTCTTTCTCTCTTTCTCTCTTTCTTTCTTTCTCTCTTACTCTCTTTCTTTCTTTCTTTCCTCCTTTCTTTCTTTCTTTCTTTCTTTCTTTCTTTCTCTCTTTTCTTTTTAATTTTTTGGCCACGCTGCTCAGCTTGCAGGATCTTAGCTCCCCAACCAGGGATGGAACCTGGGCCCGGGCACTGAAAGCACCAAGTCCTAACCACTGGACTGCCAGGGAATTCCAATTTTATTTTATTTTATTTTTTATCTTATTTATTAAAAAATTTTGCTTTCTTCCCTCCTTTCTTTTTTTTTTTCAAACACATATCCAGGACCTACTTTGCTTTTGCAGGACTGAAAAAACTTACTCCCCACTGCAGGCTCTCGTCCATCCTCAGCCGTGCCCGGGGAAGGGTGCAGAGCTGGGGCTCGGCCGAGGTGTGTAGCCAGAGCTGCCAGCAGTGGAGGTGCCATCCCCCCCGCACAGATGGACAGACAGACATACACAGACTTCAACTTGTTTGTCCAGAGTCAGTACTGCTGCTTCCCAGGAGGGTCTCCTCAGAGCCCAGGGCTCCCAGGAAAGGAGTCTTGCCCTCTCTGCCTGGAAAAGGCAGAATCTCTTTCCTCTCTGGCAACCCCAGCTCCACACAGCCAGGCTTGCTGGGGGAGCTTCTATCTCTGCACGTCTCTACAAACCTCCTGATCTGGGGGGCTTCTCGCCGAGCCACTCTGAAGAATGAAAGCAAGCCATACTGCCTGAGATGAAACTTAAAAATAACCAGAACATTGTCCCAGATCCCACAAGGCCATAATCCTCAGTTCTGTCTCACCCCACATGCCCAGGACAGGCTGGAGACTGGCCTGTTCAGGTCCTAGCCACCTACCACCAGGATGCCATCAAGACAGACCTTGCCCTGGTGCTTGCAGAACCCCGTTCCTTGGCTTTCCCCGCCCTAGACAAGTCTCCCTCTGCCTGCCCAGTAGGGAGGCCTCATGTGTCCAGATCTCTAGCCAGTCCACTCTAGTACCCAGTGCCTGGCCCAGGCCTTGAGTTGGCCTCATGTTTGCCCTGTCTTCCTGGTGGGTACCCTTCTGGGCCCTTAGAGTCCTTTCCTGCCAGCACAGCTTCATTCATTTATTCATGAAACAAATACTGAGGACCTACCAGGTGCCAGGCACAGGACTAGGTGCTGGAACACATTGAAGCAATACAAACCAAACCTGCATTGTGGGGCTCTTATTCCAGGGGCCATTTGCAACCAGGTCACCATGATGAGTTTTCATACAGGGGTTGGGGTCCCTTCTTTTTTTGGAAGCCCTGGGATTCCTATGCAAATGATTCCCCTCTTCCCGAGGGACCAGGTTTGCCGGTCAAAGGTCCTGAAGAGAGGCCTGGTCATTACCCCCTTACCCTGGACACTGGGGGACTCCAGCTCCTACCTTTACATAAGAGATAGATCCGTCAAGTGGCCTCTCTCTGAGGAAAGAAAACGCAGTTCAAGGTGACTTGCTCTTTCCCTTGGCGAGGACAGGAGTGTGTGTGTGGTGGGGGGTGGACAGTGGGGATTTAGGCTACTAGAAACAGTCTGATGAATTCTATGTGAATTTTATGTGGCTTCTAAAAGGATTCGATGAATCTTCTACGTGGACTCCATTAAGATCTCATAAGGATTTTAGGTTCATCCACAAGAAGTCTACACAGATTGGGTAAAGATTCTAAGAGATTTCACTGTGTCAAGCGTTGAAGCCCTGAAGTGTGAGCTGGATGAACAGCCTGCTTTCGGCTGCACCCGGCCCACCACAAATGGCCTCCCACCTCCCCTTCCCCTATAAATTATATAGCATTTCTTTTCCGCTGGGTTCCTTCTTTTGCCCTTTACAGAACCAATCAAGATGAGTTTATAAACGAATAAAAGGAAAACCCCAGAGCAAACAGCACATGGCTGGCTTGGCTAGGGACATCCTCCGACATCAAACGCTCTGAGGAGCATCAGAGATGCCGCAAAACAAACACTCAGTGCCCTCCCCCTCCTGAGGCCCCTCGTTAGGACCAAGGCGAGCGGCTTCCAAAAGGCACACCGAATCAGCTCTCTTCCCAGTGCTGGGTTTCCAGACGCCAGAGCTTGGGATGCAGGCAGGTGGGCGGCGGCCCTCGCAGGCCGCAGGAGGCTCAGCAGCTCCCATGACTGCTGCCTCCTGGTCAGCTGCCTGCAGGTTCCCACAAGCCGCATTCCTTGCCCCTGGGTGGGTGTGGGCAGCAGCAGACAGGCATCTGGTCAGGTTAGGCAGCCCAAGAAAGGGGTTCAAGCCTGGGCCCTGGGTGGGGCCCTTCCCCAGCTAGCTGGTCCTTCAAGGTCTTCTCCCTCCAAGAAACACACCTCTGCATCTGGCTCAATTCTAGCGTTTTTTATTTCACCTGGCTTCCTTCTAGGGCTAGTGCTGTCAGTAGAATTTTCTTTTCTTTTTTTTTTTAAATAAATTTCTTTTATTTATTTATTTATTTATTTATTTTTGGCTGCGTTGGGTCTTCGTCGTTGCGCGCGGGCTTTCTCTAGTTGTGGCGAGCGGGGGCTACTCTTCGTTGCTGTGCGTGGGCTTCTCATTGTGGTGGCTTCTCTTGTTGCGGAGCACGGGCTCTAGGCGTGTGGGCTTCAGTAGTTGCGGGCTCAGTAGTTGTGGCTCACAGGCTCTAGAGCACAGACTCAGTGGTTGTGGCACATGGGCTTAGTTGCTCCGCAGCATGTGGGATCTTCTTGGGCCAGGGATCGAACCCATGTCCCCTGCATTGGCAGGCGGATTCTTAACCACTGTGCCACCAGGGAAGCCCAGAATTTTCTGTGACAGTGGATATGTCCTATATCTGAGTATCCAATCCAATAACCTCTGACCAAATGTGGCTCTTGGACCTAAGGAACTGAATTTTAAGTTTTACTTAATTTTAATTAATTTAAATATAACTTGTGAAACGTGGCTAGTGGCAGTGGAACTGGATGGTGCCACCGTGAGCAGGGCCTCCTTTGGCTCATGACTGCTTTCCTCCCACGTGCTGTCTACACAGAGGGCCTGGCACAGGCCTGGGCACACTGCAGGCCTCAGGCTGACTCTCCTCCATGTGTCTCACGCAGCTTCTTCCCAGTTCACGCCTGTCTGCAGTGGTGGTTCCTGTTGCCCAGTCCCCACTGGGCCCAGGTCGCAGGGGCTGTGGACGTGACTCGGCCTGGGGATGATGGAGGAGACCTGGGTTCTGGTCCTAACTCACTGAAGACTTTGTGGTGCCCTGGGCTTCTCTGCTTCTCCACCATGGCAGAACAGGGCTTGACGGTGCCTGAGTTCCATGGCTCTCCCGTGGCCTGGGGTCCAGAGAGGTACAGTTCAGCTAGACATCCTTCCTTGTTTCTCCTTCTCTTCCCCATCAGGTCCACCAGTGGCTAATGGGACAGCTTTCCAGAGCCAAAGAAAAATATTGGAGACAATTACCCCAGTGGTAGCAGTTAAGAACGTGGCTTTGGAGCCAGACTGGTTTCAAATCTCAACTCCGCTATTTACTACCTGTGGACCTCTGGTATGTTTAGCTGTGTCGAGTAGGATTCAGAGCCTGGGCTTCTGTGTCAGAGGTCCTGGGTTTAAGTCAGTGTGTGCTGTACCCGGCTTGGACACTTCACGAGAATGACCGTGAAATTTTTGGAGATTTTGCAAGCCTGTTAATAAACGTGGCCATTGTTATTAATTAACTTAAACTTGAATAAATCATATGAAAAACAAAGATAAGAAACACTCAAAACTCACCACTCCCCAATTATTTTACTATTGTCTACACTCTGAGGTCATTTACAACTACTGTGTCTGCAGATGGAAATCCTACATAACAGCCAGCGTCCCGCTTTACATGTCCTACCAACTCTTTTCCCATAACGTCACTTTGGTAGCTTGAAATCAGCCACAGTGAGAATATTTACAGTGTGGAAAGTGGCAAAAACTATAAATCATGGCTTGATTTATTGTTTAGTTGGTTGTCTAGATGTAAGAAAGCCCTGGAGAAAATGTTAATAATGCAGGTAAAATGTGTGTCGTGTCTGTAGTTATTACATCGTGAATAGCATAAGAAACTAAGGAAATATCCAATGCAGCAAAGAAGGCACTTGTGTCAGTGATGAAAGAGTGAAGCTTCAATATATGTCTTTGTTGTTTCACTTCTGTTTTATTCATTACCAGAAAGAAAAATATCAACCAACATTCCTGTTGGAATGACACGTGGAGAACTGGTTTTCAAAACTTTGCCAGCCCTCTACTGGCTTAAGTCCTTTAAGTCCTGGTTTTGCCAGTTGCTAGCAGGGTGACTAATTAAAATGCTTCTCCTCTCTAAGCCCTAGTGTCACCATCTGTAAAATGGAAATTTAACATGTCAAATATGCCAACAGCTTGATGGACTGTCGGCATCCATTTTCCCTTCCTAATGTGCCTTCCCGTTCACTAGAGGTGAGAAAGCTCAAACTACATTTATACATTCCCTTGCAGCTAGGGTTCTGGGGGTGAACTTGTTCCCCCATATAGATGCACTCACAAAAGATCTGGAAAGCAGAGGGGAGGCAGAACTACGGTTCTGGTGCAGCTGTGGGATTGTCTGGCAGCAGTGCCTCGGCGCTCCACCAATTCTTTAGTGTCATGAGGAAGTCGAGGTAGGCTTTCCTCAGGCTCTTCTTAGTAGCAGTGTCAGGCTGAGGCTCCCAGGCCCTCTCCGAGCCCCAAGGGAGAACCCCAGGGACACAGTACGTTGAGGACAGGTGCACAGGTATGCACAGGTGAGCTCTCTAGATGTAAGAAAGCACTGGAGAAAATGTTAATAATGCAGGTAAAATGTGTGTCGTGTCTGTAGTTATTACATTGTGAATAGCATAAGAAACTAAGGAAATATGGCCCAGGCCATACCCGGTCTGACATGGGCCCACTCTCTCCCTCAGAGGGCTGCATGCCCTCCCAAGCCCCGGCCTCTCTTCCATGGGCCTTTGATAGCCCCTCAGCCCAGGCTGAGGCTGACTCGCTTTCTGCCCACTTGAACCTCTCTGGGCTACGTTGGATCCAAGGACAAACTTCCCCATTTCTGACACCAAGAATAAAGTCACACTTTGGAGGATGTCCATGTCAGCCAGGAAATGTTTAGGTGCATTTCCTATGCGCAGAAGAAGGTCAACAGTAATCCAGCACCTCAACCTGACAGTGACACCACAGCAACCCCAGAGAAGCCCTACAAAACCTCCTTTCAGAGATCTGTACCCTTCCTGTAGGAACTTTACCATGACCACACTCAGAATGGTGCATTTTCATTTCCTCAAATCAGGTGTTTCCTTCTCCTGGAATGACCTGACTTCTATCTCTGTGTGTCTCAGCCCTTCTGGTCCTTCAAGGCCAAGTTCAATGTCCTTCAAGGCCAAGTTCAATGTTACTTTCCCAACTGAATGTGACGTTTTACTACCTCGATCTTCCCAACTTCACTTGCTCCCTGTATATCCCTCTATTAAACTTCTGTCAAAGACCCCAGTGAGATGAAACCTCTCAGCTCCCACCATCCTGTGAGCCCAAAGGAGGCCACGTGGGCATGGCTCCCCCTTCCACTGTAGGGCTGCAGGGCAGTGCGGAGTCACCCCACCGCACTACGGCTCAGGTCTGTTCAAGAACGAGCCACACGTGCTGGGCGCTGCAGCTTTCTCTCCCAGCAGGCCTGGGGGCGTTTACCTGAATGCCCAGGTAAATGAAAACCTTTTGTCGCTGAAACCTTTGTCGCCCGCTCCTTCCACTTTTGCTGCTCCTTGTTCCAAAGCATCAAATGCTTGAGCCACCAACCCAGGGCAGCGGTCCCTTCAGGCCCCCTTGGGATGGGCCACACCTCCAGGTCTGCTCTCCTTCCAAACTGTGTCACATTTCGTCACCTGGGCCTTAAGGTAGTAAGCTGCTGATGTCCAGGCTCTCAGAAAGCTCTTTATTTCAAAAAAAATGAAAGGAAACAAAACTATTTTCAGTTTTTGTCCATAACCCCTCTCTCCATACAGCCTCAAAAACTAGCCCAAGGGGTGGGCAGGGGACCGGATGTGGTCACATCCCTCCATGGTCCTTTGCGTTATCGAACACAAGTTTGTGTGCACGACACAGTGAGGCCAAACAAACTGAAACGTCAGCGTTTGGAGCAGGGAAAGGTTTAGTGCAGAGCTATACAAGGAAAACGGGTGGCTCATGCTCAAAGAACCCTGAACTCCTCGAAGGGGTTCAGCGAAGGATTTTTTTTTTTTTTTTTTTTGTGGTACGCGGGCCTCTCACTGCTGTGGCCTCTCCCGTTGCGGAGCACAGGCTCTGGATGCGCAGGCTCAGCGGCCATGGCTCACGGGCCCAGCCGCTCTGCGGCATGTGAGATCTTCCCGGACCGGGGCACGAACCCATGTCCCCTGCATCGGCAGGCAGACTCTCTACCACTGGGCCACCAGGGAAGCCCTCAGCGAAGGATTTTGAAAGGCCAGGTGAGAGAGGGGCATCCCACGGTGTTTGATCAGCTCATGCACAATTCTTTCTGATTGGTTGATGGTGAGGTAACAGGGTGGTAACGTTATCAATCCTTAGACGCCAGTAGGTCTGGGGGATACGGCTCAGGATCATCAAGTAGTTCATTTCTTCCATTTGGTGGTGGTTTTTAGCATCTGAAAAACTCAGAAAATATGCATGAGATACTATTATCTGGGTACTTCAGAGAGGAGGTACAGCGGAGGATATGCGGGAGGGCTTTGTCCCCAGAAGGCCCCATACGTCCTGCTCAGTCACATATGCTCCCCCTGTTCTTTAGACAAATGTCTCTTGCACCTGAGGTTTCCTTTCTTTTTCATCACCACCCCCTCCCCAAAATAAATGAAAGGGCAAAAGAAAACCCATGGGTAAATCTACTTGCCTAAAAGGATACCCAGGAAACTCCTTGTCAATCTGACCAGCACGTCTGCTTAGGTGGGCCCTTCCCTTCCCCATGCTGCACATGTGGGTCCCATGTCACTCCAACTCTAAGTACAGATCAGGGGAACATTGCCAGAGGGGGGCTTGTTGAAAGTCATCGGTCAGTGCCAGGGGCTGTGCCCCACTTTTCCACGTATAAAGCCTCTGTGTCTTCCTCTCACATGCTCTCTCTACCCCAAGGATGGGTGGGCGTCATTTACGCCCATCACCCAAAGGACTTTTCAACCCCCCTCCCTCCAGCACCTGTTCCTCCCTCAGGTGTAAACAGAAGGAAAGGAGTGTGGGGACCCACTGTGCTACCCCTCATCGTGTCAAATGCAGAACTTGAAACGTCCCCTAGGAAGCCCCTTGTTCTGTTGTGTGGCTGCCCTGGGGCTGCCACGAGGGGAGTCTGGGTCCTGGTTCCCTCCTTCCAGGCCGCTGGAGTCCGCCTGTTGCAGGAATGGGGACTCGTTCGGGGCTCGAGGGCGGGCTCTTGTCTAACGCTCGGAAATGAATTCTCTGAGGAGACACACGTGCTGACAAAGCAAGAGGCTTTATTGGGAGGGGGCGCCCGGGTGGAGAGCAGAGGGTAAGGGACCCCAGGAGAACGGCTCTGCCACGTGGCTCGCGGTCTTGGGTTCGATGGTAATAGAGTTAGTTTCCGGGTTGTCTCTGGCTAATCATTCTGGCTCAGGGTCCTTCCTGGTGGCACGTGCATTGCTCAGACAAGATTGATTCTAGCAAGAAGGATTCTAGGAGGTTGGTAGGACATAGGGACTGGCATCTCCTCCCTCCTTTTTTTTTTTTTTTTTTTAATAGTTTTATTTATTTTTGGCTGCGTTGGGTCTTCGTTGCTGCGCGCGGGCTTTCTCTAGTTGGGGCAAGCGGGGGCTACTCTTCGTTGCGGTGCGCGGGTTTCTCGTCGCGGTGGCCTCTCTTGTTGCGGAGCACGGGCTCTAGGCGCGCGGGCTTCAGTAGTTGTGGCTCAAGGGCTCAGTAGTTGTGGCTAGTGGCCTCTAGAGCGCAGGCTCAGTAGTTGTGGCACATGGGCTTAGTTGCTCCGCGGCATGTAGGATTTTCCAGGACCAGGGCTCGAACCCGTGTCCCCTGCATTGGCAGGCGGATTCTTAACCACTGCATCACCAGGGAAGGCCCTCCTCTCTCCTTTTGACCTCTCTCGAATTCTTCCAGTTGGTGGTATCTTGTCCGTTCTGTGTTCCTTACCAGGACCTCCTGCTGTAAGATAACTCAGGCAGGCGGTGACTATCATGCCTGGCCAGGGCGGGCAGTTTCAGTCAGTGGTTCCCCTAACACACACACATAGGAGCAGGAAGGGACTTCTGGTTTTCCTCCATGAGGTGTATATGGGAAGGAGGTCTCGGCTGACACAGCACTACAGCAGTACTTGCTCAGCAAGCCTCAGGGCACGACCACAAGCAAGGCCTTCCCCAGACCCCAAGGCTGGGTGCTGGGAGAGGCCTCCAGTCTGCCAGACAAGTGTAGGGAGAGAAACCTGCTCCTGGTGCTGGCTGCCCTGGGTGTGGTGGCTGTACTGGAAGCAGGCTGAGGTCAGAATTGTTTTGCCCAGCCTTATATTTTTGGACACTGTTCTGCAACCCCACAAATTTCAGAGATAAACTCAAGCTCGGAGAATCTTCCCTCAGCCGTGTGCAGTCTATTCATAAGCCCATCAAAGGCATTCTTCATTTCTGTTAGTGTTTTTGATCTCTAGCATATTTCTTTGGGTTCTTTCTTAGAGTTTCCATTTCTCGGCTTACATTGCCCATCTGTTCTTGAATGTTGTCTACTTTATCCATTAGAGCCTTAGCATTTTAATCATAGCTGTTTTAAATGCCTGCTCTGAAAATTCCAACATCCCATCAGTGTCTGGCTCTGACGCTCTTGCTCTGGCTCGTCCAATTGTGGTTATTTTTGCCCTTTAGTATGTTTTATAATTTTTCTTGCTAGCCAGGCATGATGTACTGGGCAAGAAGTATTGCTGTAAATAGGTGTTTAGTGATGTGGCAGTGAGGTGTGGGGATGGGAAAATGTTCTATAGCCTGTGACTAGGTGTCAGTTCTCTAGAGCCTAGGCCTCTGGACTCTGTTTCTTAGTCATTTTCTCCTCTCTTAAGTGGGGCAGGACGGCTACAGTGGACTGGATATGGGTGTTTCCCTTCCCCCAGATCAGTTAGGTTCTGATTTAAAACCCAGCAAGTTAGGCTCTGGTTAACCAGTTTCCCCTGAGGGCAAGAAGAACCTTTAGAATGGCTCCTTTACCCTCCTCCTGCTGGAAGCCAGAGGGGATTTTTCTCTGCTATTCACTGGAGAGCTCTTGGAGATAAATCTCACAAAAGTGTGGCCCTGCCCCCATGACTGGTCCCACTGCAGATTTTCTACTGAGCCTCTAGCAATTGGTCAATTATAGTTCGATTTCCCTACTCAGCCCTGCTTCCAGCCCAGGGGAGGTTTCTGCTCCTGGTCCCACATTTGGAGTGATTCCTGGATTTGCTTGTCAGTCTCTCCAACTTTGGGGAAGGTGGCTTGTTCAGTGACCCCACTGCTCTGAAAAATCTAAGAAGAGTTGATTTTTCACTTCGTCCAGCTTTTCACTTGTTAGGATGAAGTGGCAACTTGTTTAGATTCTTGCGTGCTGGATGGAAAACAGGAGGTGACCCCACACATTTATAGGCGCACTTTTTAATTTATGTGCACTGTTTTTTTCTGGGAAAAGTGTCTATAGATTTCGTCAGGTGCTCCAAGGTACTCTGAGCCCTTTGTCACAGAGCCAGGTGGTGGATAGAAGAAGGGTTTGGGCTTGGAGCCAGGATGTGGCTTAGAATCCTCACCTGGTTCCAAATGACTTCGTGAACTGGATGAGCCACTTTATCCTAGGCCCTCTCTAAAATGGGACAATAGCCTTTGTCTTGTGTGGTGAGTTAAAAACACATTCACAGTCATGTTCACACATCTTTGACATGCGTGCCATCAACAGGTGGAATCTAACTGTCTTCCCCTTCCGTATGGGCCGGCTTTGCGGAGATGCTTCTAATGAATAGAGGCAGGAATGAAGCTGTGTAAACTCCAGATGCTAGGTTTGAAAAGGGGGTATAGCGTCTGCCTGGCTTTCTCTCACCCAGGATACACTCCCCAGGAGCCCTGAGCCCGCGTGTCGGAAGTCTGGCTGCCCAGCAGTGGCCGTGCTGGAGAGATAGGGGGCATGACCCTGGGGTGAGAGGGAGGAGCCCCAGCTACCAGGTATTCCCGGGCCGGAAGCCAGGCAGGTGAGTGAGCGGCTTCAGATGACTGCTCCCCACAGCCCTGGAGCTGCCCCAGCTGAGGCCAAGTGGAGCAGAGAGAAGCCGGCCTTGCTGAGCCCTGCTCGCTTTGCTCATTCACAAGCAGAATACACGTTGCCGTTGTTTTAAGCCACCAAGTTTTGGGGTGGTTAGTTATGTAGCATTAGATGATAACCCAACACCCTGCCTACCTTCAAAGGAAGTCGTAAGCATCACCTAGCAGGATACCTTCCACATGGTAGGTACTCAATAAAACCGAATACATGTGACCTAAAATCGGGCCAGTGTGAGCAACTGTCGGTCATGTTGCAGAATAATCTGGTCACTACCACGTCTGTTTAACTAAGCTAAGTCACTCGGGGTTTCTAGAGGTGCAAAGGCTTAGTCACCCCAGGCCAGCCAATCAGCTGGTTCCTTGGGGGAGGGGGTGGTGTGCGTGCCTCTGGACCAGACACAGGCGCTATGGGGAAAGCGCACAGAGGGAGGGTGTTCTTTTTCCTGTTGGCTGTTGGCCACCATGCGGTTCCCAGGAAGGGGTGGGGACAGTGAGGAAGGCCTGGGAGCAGTGCGCTGAGGCTGGGCTGGGGGATGGTGGTCCCTGTGGGATGCACACCTGCCCGTCCACCATCTGGGCTCTGTGCCCTCAGCCCGAGGCCGGGGGCCTCTCCTCTGTGCCTCGGCTGTGCGTTCTGTTATGCCTGTACCGTCACACATCTATTCGCTGCTCCCGTTCTCTCACAGCCAGGAAGTCCTTCAGGGAAGGCCTTGTACTTTACTTTGTTACCCCAGAACTCAGTACACAGGCTGGCACGAGTTAAGTGGCCAGTAAATGTGCACTGAGGGTCTCTGAGCATCTCGCTGAGCAGCCAGAACCAGGGCGGGGGATGGCCATGAGCTGAAGTGGCCCCCCGAACGCTTGCTGTGCTGGTGGCTGAAGGACCAGAGTGGGAGCACCCCCCCTTCCCACCGGCCTCCCTGCTGGGAGAAGAGGCCAGGGGAGGGGGCGACACCCTCCCTTCAGGCCGAGTTTGGAGGTCCTGTCCTGCTTTGTGCCCCACGTTCCATGACCAATCCCCTGGCAATAACCTGCCCAGTCGTGCCAGTCCCCTAGGATGGGGTCCCATGGCTGGAGCTCCCACCAGCTCCCCCGTGAACTGCCTGCTCGGCGGCTAGCCTCCTCCAGCCCCTACCCGGTCACAGCTGATGGGGGAGGCTCTCCGTCTCTCTGCCCAACTGGTCGTACGAGCCACAGTCTGATATCAGCTCCCACTGCTGAGTTCCCAGAAGAGGGTTTGCCCAGACCCAGAACTTAAAATCCACGTGAAGACCCTTTCCAAGAAAAGGCTGAGTCCTTCGAGGCTCTGAGACCATAAAGGAAGCAACCCAGGCTGCCCTGAGCCCCACCCCCAGCCTGCGTTTCCTATTAGACACAGAGCTCTACAGCAGGAAGGCCTGCCCACCAGAGCCTCAGGGCCCAGCTGCTCTATCCGCCTGCCTGCCCCGGGCCTGGATGTCTGCCCGAGCATATGCGGTTTAACTTGCTGCTGGAGAAATATCTATAAAACATTAACTATCAACATAAAACAGCCTGTCAGACCCAGGGCTGGGCTGATGGAGGGGCGCCCAGCAGCTGGGGTAGTCCCCACCATGGAGGCCATGACACACACCCTCTCTTTCTTTATCCCCCCAATTCCTGACTCCAGAGGATGTCTTGACCCCTGACACCATGGAGTTATCCTGATGGAAAGACAGGTCAGCCTTGTGCTGTGTGTCACAGCCGCGTCTCAGTGTCCACGCCCCGCTGGTAGGGCCCTGGAACCCTGTGTTCCTGAGACAGGGACTGCTTGTGTCCCTGTGTGTGGGACAGGGTGTGGCCCATAACTGGTGCAGCCCAAGTGCAAGTTGATTGCCTGAAATCAGCCTTCACTCTGGGATCTTTTTTAGTTGCAGAGGAAGTGAGGGAGCAACGCGGATGACGTCCCCTGGCCGTGGGGCTGAGAGCCCTCCCGGGGCATCCTTCACAGCAGGTGTGCCCACAGATGGTGAGCATCACCGCCCTGGCGCCCCCGTGGGGCGTGGACTCGATGGTGGGAACTGGGGTCATCTCAGGAGAACAGCTCCCTAGGGGGCTTTCTTGGTTCCTCCGGACCCTCTGCTCCTGGCCCACCTGCTGCTTGGAATTGCCACAGAGCTTTCAGGGGTGTGAGGGGGCTTTGTGAGCTGGGAAGGGCTCTCAGTCTAATGCCGGCCACAAAGCACAGCGCTCCTGCCTCCCTCCTCCCCCTGCAGTGCTGGGGCACAAGCGCTCTCAGAGCAGCCCCCACCCCCCATCAGCTGGAACAGTAACTCATGCTCAGACCCAGGAGACCCAGCAAGACGAGCCGGGCATGCTTCTGGGGGCCACTGTGCCCACGTGTCCCCACGTCGTGAGATGGGATTTTTTTCTTTCTTCCCACATTGCCCACATCCCCCGTTCTGGGCCTGGCAAACACCGGTATCCCTGGCACATAGCAATGCCAGGGTAATGAATAGAGCATTGAACTCAAGGCGAAGAGAGAGAGAGAGACTGAGCATAATTCCACACTGGCTGCACGCGGATAGGTGGCCCACGGGGGCAAGGTGAGTGGACCATTTATCCTGGAGACCTGCATCTGGGATGTGAAGTCAATTCCCTCCCTCTGGGCACATTTCGTGTGAGAACAGATGGAGCAGAATAGCTGACAACACAAGCCATTGGTCGGGGACAAAGGGTCAGCGTCCAGCCAGAAAGGAGAAGGGAGAAGGACCTTAGTGGCTTCGGGAGGGGACAGAGAGAGAGGCCAAGAGGGAGGGGCTTGCTCCCTGTGACCTGCAAGAGTAGGGTCCTGTGAGGCGCCCCCAAGGACAAGGGGGTGAATGAAATGGAGCAGCGGTGCCCCAGCAGAACCTCCTTCCCTGCGGGGCCTCTGCCTGGGCTGGTAGACGTGACCTTGAAATGAAGGACTGCTTGGGTTTGCTCCGGGGCTCCCTGTATGAGCCTGATGCAGAGAGTAAGGTGTGCAATAATAATAAGACTGCTAACAGCAGATGTGTGGACTAGACAGGGGTGTGTGTGTACGTCTGTGCATGTGCACTTGTGCGCGCACACGCACCCTTGCAGGAGCGAGGTATGCTCAGACAGAAGCTCCCAGCAGGGCAGGCAGCTAGCACGGTGCACTTACTGTGTCTCCACGGAGCCGCAAAGGAAGAAGAAGACCTCTCTGCCGGAGAGGGGTTCCAATCTGTCTGGGAAAGGCACACCCCGCCCGCACCCCGACCCCAGACACCGAAGGGATAATCAGAGTGTGAGTAAGCGCTAGACAGTGGCTGTGTCACCCTGGTCTGCGGTGTGAGTAATGGGGCTAAGCAATACCATGGGACACGCAGAAGACACCCTGGGCTCATGAATCTCTTTCTTCTTGGCTTGGTGTGAATCACAGCTGCCATTTGCCAGGCGCAAGCATCCGCGGAGCTTTGAGGCTCTTCTCCCTGGAGATTGTCATATTCTCCTGCCGTCTGGAGTGAATCCCACTTAAATCCAACTCGCCCTCACTGTAACTGGCAGGCGGCATCAGGAGATCTGGAGAGTTCAAGTGGGGTCTGCTATGAAATACAGAGGCGCTGGACTCACGTATCCAGGCTTTTGTAGTTGACAACATCTCCCTGCCCCGCTGCTGGGTGTATTTCTGGGAATGACCAATGAGCTGGCCTGTCAACCCAGAGATGTAGACGATTGCTTGAAAGTCTTGGGTTGAAGAACAGCCCTCCACACACACACAGCCGCCCCAAAAGAGCTGAGTCAGCAAATTGAGGTGAAGAGGCATGCTTTGTGTAGTTGCCCCTGTGTGTGTGTGTGTGTGTGTGTGTGTGTGCACAGGGGTCCTGCTCAGCATGGCCAGAAAGGATGGAGAAAGGATGGGACACATCCCGAGGCCCCTGTGCTTCCAGAGCACACGGACAAGGCTCCTGACCTTCTCTAGACAGAAGAGGTTCCCTGGCCCGGCTCCGTGCAGACAGGGAAAGTGGAGGGGGGGAGGGGGAGGGGGAGAGGGAGGGGGATGGAGGGGCAGGAGGAGGGAGGGGTGGGTGTAGCCCCGACGCTCATAGAACCTCTTCATCTGAGCGTTCATGGGCCCGGGTCCCTGCGGTAAGCCTTGAAAGTCACATAGCAGACTCATGTGTGTTCATAAGCTCCTTTCTGTCTGTACCATGTTGCCCCAGCAACACTTGCTGGTCCCCGCCCACGTCACAGCCACTGGGACATGGGGAAGTCGGAGTGCGAGGCGGGGATGGGAGGATGAGGGAGATGGGTGTGGGGAGGTGGCTGGAGAGTCCAGGTGGCTGCCTCAGCACTGGGGGAAGAGTGGAGGCGGCTACCGGGCAGGGCTTCTCCAGCCTCCCAAGGAACTGCCACCTTCCCTGATTAGCTTCTGCCCAACTCCCTGGTGGTGGAGGGTCCCAGCATCTCCAAGCTATGTCCCAGCTCTTCCTCATTCCAGGGAAAGTATGTGTAAAGTAGGGTTGCCAGATCAAACACAGGTGGCTCCGTTAAATTTGAATTTCTGTTAAGCAAAGAGTAATTTTTTTCGTATAATTATGTCCCAAATATTGCACAGGGCATACTTGTACTAAAAAAAAAAAAAATCATTCATTGTTTATCTGAAATTCAGATTTAACTTGGCATCCTATGATTTTATTTGTTGAATCTGGCAACCTTAACTTGAAGGGAACCACAGCTATTGTCGAAAGTCACTGAGAGAGTCTTTTCTGTGTTCCAAGCACTGGGCTGAGCCTTTGAATGTGTTCTTTCATTTAAACCTCCCCATTACCCCGTATCCCAAACTTGGATGATTTTCCTAATACCTTTAAGATGTTTGCCATACCTTTTGCACAACACCTGTCCTATTTTTTTCAATTTTATTGGAGTATAGTTGATTTATAGTACCTGTACTATTTTTTTAATTTAATTCTTTTCTTTAGTAATTTACTTTAAAAAACTCCCTTAAATCCATTTATTTTTAAAGGAAAATTTACATCCACTATCACCTGTCATAAATAGATGCAAAATTAAATGCAATGTTATTATTGTATTCCCTGCTGTAGGCTGAGGTGACAGGGAGGTATTTTAACCACTTATGGGAGGTTCCAGACTCTCACTGTGGCTACACTGTTATCTTCAGCACTCTTATCAGCACTCTTACACCTTCTTCCTGGCTGGAAGGAAGAGCCTACCCCCTCCTAAAGAGGCTAGAAATGCTATGCCCCCTTCCCCAGCCTCCCTTCTGCCAGGACGTGGGATTATGGCCCATCTGTGGCCCCTGTGACCTGAGTGAAGTCCACTGGAAACTTCTAAGGAAGATTTGCTTCCCCTTTATATGAAACAAACACTGGAAGCAATCGAAGTGCTTACCGAAGGATGAATGGATAAAGATGTGGTATATACATACGACGGAATATTATTCAGCCTTAAAAAAGAAGGAAATCTTGTCATATGCTACAATATGGATGAACCTCAATGGATGACATCATGCTAAGTGAAATAAGCAGTCACAAAAAGGCAAATACTGCATAGTTTCATTTATATTTATATGAAGTATCTAAAACAAACTCTTAGAAACAGAAAGTAGAGTGGTGGTTGTCAGGGGCTGGGGAAAGGGGAAAATGGGTAGTTGCTCATTGGGTACAGTGTTTCAGTTTTGCAAAAAAATTTAAAAAGTTCTAGAGATAGTAATACATAGTTACTATTGTATTGTGCACCCCAAAATGCTTAAGATGATAAATTTTATGTTATATATTTTTTACCATAGTAAAAAAAAGTTTTGGAATTAAATAGTGGTGATGGCTGTACAATATTGTGAACTGCTGAATGGTTCATTCTAAGATGGTTACTTTATGTGAATTTCACTTAAGTAAAATTTATTTTGTGTTTATCTTAAACGAACAAATCCTGACTTAAGCTACTCTTAATGTCTTTAAATAAGGTCATAGATGCATACGAATCCTGGTGCGGGTGCAGCCATTTTGTAGCTACAAGGGAACATGCCTAAGAACCAAGCCAATAAGATGAAAAGGACAAGGAAAGATGGAAAGGACCTGGGTCTTTCATGACTTCTTTGAGCTGTTGAACTTCCCTGAAAGTGCCTTCCCCTGAAAAGTTATGTGAAATAATACATTTTCCTCATTGTTTTATTCACTTTTGAGTGTATTTTATATATATATATATATATATATATATATATATATATATATATATATATATATATATATTTAAAGAAGATGTTGGGGGTAGGAGTTTATTAATTAATTTATTTATGCTGTGTTGGGTCTTCGTTTCTGTGTGAGGGCTTTCTCTAGTTGTGGCAAGCGGGGGCCACTCTTCATCGCGGTGCACGGGCCTCTCACTATGGTGGCCTCTCTTGTTGCAGAGCACAGGCTCCAGACACGCAGGCTCAGTAGTTGTGGCTCACAGGCCTAGCTGCTCTGTGGCATGTGGGATCCTCCCAGACCAGGGCTCGAACCCGTGTCCCCTGCATTAGCAGGCAGATTCTCAACCACTGCACCAGCAGGGAAGCCCCTTGAGTGTACTATTATTGCACTCAAAGCATCCCAACTTGTACAAGTATCAGAGACTTTCTTCTTATATAATCAGAAGATTTGCAGGGGAAGGAAGAAAAAGGAATAAATTCCCCACCATGTAATTCATCATCATTTAAAAGTATGTCAACATACTACATAAAATAATCTATTATACCATTTTAAATCTCCAGTGATAAGCATTCTACAATTTAGGAAACTCTGTAGAATTATTACTCCTATTTTTCAGATGAGAAAATAGCTATGGTGACATAGCTAAGAAGCTGAATAAGCTTCTTCGCTTCCTAATGAAGCCCTGAATTTGCATGGTGCCACTGAAACCAAGTATTTCAGGGGAGGAAGAGCAGGTGGATTCTAGCCCAGAGCCTTCCTTCCCTCTGTAGGATTCTCTTTTTGCATTCTACTGACCCCCTCTACACTGGCCCCCAGGATATTGATCCTGTATCCTCTTAGATGCTCCTTCTCTTGGAGTATGGTGGTTACTTCACAAGCCTCTGGCCAGGCCTCCCCCTCAATTCCTACTGCCGGCCTGCCTTCCCATAAAGGGTGCCATCCTGTGCCCTGGTATGTGCAGGCTGGTCTCCTTATTCCTGGACCGATTGCTGCCCAAGCCAGGGCTTTTGTTCTAACCCTGCCCATCAGGTTCCTCCATACTCACCTTGAACCTCTCATCTTGTCCTCAGGGGCCAGTCAGCTGCCAGGCCCCCATTATCCATCCCATCGAGTAATGACCCTTTAACCTTTTAATGATCATGGCCTTGGTCACAGATCCAGGTAGAAGTGCAGGCCTGGCCTCTGAGAGACAAGTTGCCAAGCAACAGGGAAAGAGGGAAGTAGGGTCTGGTGCAGAGGAGGCTTCGTGCTGTCTTTTGGGAGCTGCTGTCTGCTGGGTCCCCACTCAGCAAGTGAAAGGGAGACCCTGCGGCTGCCCCTCCCCCCCATTCCAGAGCCTTCTGGGAAGTGGCACTTAGGGGACGGGGGACCTGCATTTGGCCCCAAGCTTCCCTCTCTAAGCTCCAAGCCTCTTCTTTCATAAAAAGGTTCCTATACATATCCTATGGGAACACCCATGTCAAAAGGCTTTGTTTCTATACAGTAGCCACAAATTTGAAAATATATGTGAAAAAGATCCTCTTCACAACACAATTAAAACTCACAAAAGTTTTAAGACCACTCCTCAAAAGAAACGAGAGGCTTATTAGAAGAAAACCATGGGGAAATCCCTGGCAGTCCAGTGGTTAGGACTCTGTACTTCCATCGCAAGGGGCACGGGTTCGACATCTGGTTGGGAACCAAGATCCTGCATGCCACATGCCGTGGCCAAAAATAAATAAGTAAGTAAGTAAGTAAGTAAGTAAGTAAATAAATAAATAAAACCATAATACCGGATATAAAAGAAGACCCAAGAAAGAGCAATAGATACTATTGATATATAAGGAAATCTCAATATTATGAAGCTACCTATTGTGGGAATTATCTATAAAATTCAGCACAGCCCCAATAACCATCTCACTATGATTTCTAATTAAAATTACAGTGTTATTATTATTATTCCCACGGAAGAAAACATGTATAAGAAAAGACTATTTTGAAAAGGAAGAACAGTGAAGGGAAACTTATCCTTCCAGCTATCAAAACATGTTATGGGGCTTCTCTGGTGGCGCAGTGGTTGAGAGTCTGCCTGCCGATGCAGGGGACGCGGGTTCGTGCCCCGGTCCGGGAAGATCCCACATGCCGCGGAGCGGCTGGGCCCGTGAGCCGTGGCCGCTGAGCCTGTGCGTCCGGAGCCTGTGCTCCTCAATGGGAGAGGCCACAACAGTGAGAGGCCCGCGTACCGCAAAAAAAAGAAAAAGAAAGAAACCTATGACATGTAATATATCCAATAATCAAATAAATGTAAATTAAAACAAAACCTTTTATTCTATCTCATATTTTGTTGGTGGGAGTATAAGTTTGTAGAATCACTTTGGAGGGCAACTGAAGAATCTGTTAAACTTTAAGATGCACTTACCTTATGACCCAGTAAATCTGCTTCTCGGTTCATCCCTGGAACAGTCCTGTGTGCCTGAAGCAGCAGGTAAACGGTCCTTCCTGCAGCTTTCCTTATCATAGTGAAGAACCGGCAGTGACCTAGCTGTCTGCCACAGAGGGTATGGTTACATAAACCCTGGTGCCTTGATTTTTGGAATACTGTGTGTAGAGCACATTGGAAGTAGTAAAAGCAAGTTGCTAAATAATACAGAGAGAATGATAGATACCATTCATGTAAACATACATGCAGTTTCTGGAGGTAATTTTCATTTTATGTTCATGACCACAAACCTCAAATGATCATGCAACACAACCTGGTAATCCTAAAACGTTTCTCTCCTAAGTTTATTTTCTTTTTCTAAAATGACTATTTTGTATCTTCTCTCTCCTCACATTTCCCACACCCCCTCGCAGCTTCACAGCCAGCTGATGACCTTGCTTAATATTCAACAAAGAAAAACAATTGAAAATAGAATTACCATGGGAGCCAGCAATTCCACTTCAGTTTATATATCCAAAAGAATTGAAAGTAAGATCTCAAAGGGATATTTGCACACCCATGTTCACAGCAGCATTATTCACAATAGCCAAAATGTGGAAACAAATGTCCACCAACAGATGAATGGATAAACAAAATGTGGTTCATCTATATAATGAAATATTATTCAGCCTTATAAAGGAAGGAAATACTGATACATGGTACAACATGAATGAAATTTGAAAATATTACACTAAGTCAAATAAGCCAGACACAGAAGGACAAATACTGTATGATTCCACTTATATGAGGTATCTAGAATAGGTGAATTTGTAAAGACAGAAAGTAGAATAGAGGTTACCAGGGAGGGAGGATTTTTAAATTTTTTAAAATTTTAATTAATTAATTAATTTAATTTTTATCTTTGGCTGCACCTCGCAGCTTGCAGAACCTTAGGTCTCCCCTTAGCAGTGAAAGCATGGAGTCCTAACCACTGGACCGCCAGGGAGTTCCTGAGGAGTTATTATTTAATGGGTGCAGAATTTTGGTTTGGGATGATGAAAAGTTCTGAAAACGGATAGTGATGATGCTTGTACAACACTGTGAATAGATTTAATGTCACTCAATTGTCAAATTAAAAAGGGTTAAAATGGGGCTTCCCTGGTGGCACAGTGGTTGAAAGTCCGCCCGCCGATGCAAAGGACACGGGTTCGTGCCCCGGTCCGGGAAGATTCCACGTGCCGCGGAGCAGCTAGGCCCGTGAGCCATGGCTGCTGAGCCTACGCGTCCGGAGCCTGTGCTCTGCAACGGGAGAGGCCACAACAGTGAGAGGCCCACGTACCGCAAAAAAAAAAAAAAAAAAAAAAGGGTTAAAATGGTAAATGGAATGTGTGTTTTACCACCTCACATACGCAAAAAGTGTGAGAGGATTTATTATTAGCCTTTCTTCCTGCTATAGAGAAGGACCCACCCAGCCTATTAGGACAGGTTAAAAAAAATCTACCTTGTTTCCAAAGACATCCCCTCCCCCGGTCCGCTCAAAAATTGAGGTGAGAAATAAGACGTCTGGACCTCGGAGCAGGTAGCTGTGTTAGATAACTGGGTCCTCAGAGGGCATCAGCGGCTAGTCCCTTCACCCTGGATTCTGCACGCTCTGTGCTCCAGTGATATCTGCCCATTTCCAGGAGTTCTGCGATATTTGGAGCCACAGAGGACCCAGGCCTCCCATGCCCATCAGCACACCAACAACCAGGATAGTCCCTGCGTGGGCACAGATGACCAAACTTGCCAGGAAATAGGAAGTAGCAGGGCGGTCTATGGGGAATCTGTCAATTGATGGTTTGTCCCAGCCCAGTCTCTGGCCTCCACATGTCCAGGTTTTCAGCCTGCTCCCTACAGCTGAGGTTTGCATCAGGATCTGCCAGGCAGCCCCTGCAAACTAAGCCATGAAAACTAAACGGCCTTGGGCTCCTAAAAAGATTTTATACATCCCCTCAGACTTTCACAACCCACATCCATCTTCTGCCCGCCACCATATGCTTTAGGAAATGCAAGAGCAGTAAATCAAATTGATCTCATGAAGTTCCCCTCACTTAATGGAGCACATGTACTCCATCAAAAAGGGCTACAAGGTGGTAGACTTTTAAGTGAACCTCATTTCCCCACTGATTTTCATTCTAAAATCAGGACTGTGTTCTTCTGGAGAAAAAATAATTGGCCATTTCAATATGATTTCCCCCCCCCCAGTTTTATTAAGGTATAATTAACAGATAAAATTATATATTTTAAAAGTGTACAACATGGTGATTTGATATAAACACACATTGTGAAATGATTACCACAGTCAAGTTAATTAACACATCACCTCACATAATTACCTTTTTTGCGGTGAGAACACTTGAAATCTATTCTCTTAGCAATTTCAAGTGTACGGTAGTGTATTATTACCTATAGTCACTACGCTGTGCATTCTATCCTCAGAATTCTTCCTCTTATAACTGGAAGTTTATAACCTTTGACCTATATCTCCCCCTCATCCCCCGCCCCTGGCAGCCACCATTCTACTCTCTGGTTCTATGAGTTCAATCTTTTTTTTTTTTGATTCTACATATAAGTGATACCATAAGTTTTGTCTTTCCCTGTCTTGCTGCTTGTCACTGAGCAGAATACCCTCCAGCCTCATTCATGTTTTCACAAGTGGCAGGATTTCCTCTTTTTTATGGCTGAGTAATACTCCTCTGTGTGTGCGTGTGCGTGTGCGTGTGTGTGTGTACGTGTATCACATTTTCTTTATCCATTCATCTGTCACCAGATACTCAGGTTGTTTCCATTTCCTGGCTATTGTAAGTAAGGCTGCAATGAACATAGGAGTGCAGATATCTTTCTGAGATATTGATTTTATTTCCTTTGGATATTTACCCAGAAGTCCTACTGCTAATTTTTTGAGGGACTTCCATACTGTTTTCCATAGTGGCTGCACCAATTTACATTCCCACCAACTGTGTTTCAGGGCTCCCTTTTCTCCATACCCTCTCCAACATTCATCTCTTGTTTTTTTTGGTAACAGCCATCCTGACATGTTTAAAGTGATATCTCATTGTAGTTTTGATTTGCATTTCCTTGATGGTTAGTGATGTTGGCCATTTGTGTGTTTTCTTTGGAAAAATGTTTATTCAGGTCCTTTGCGCATTTTAAAATCAGATTACTGCCTTTAAAATCAGATTTCTTCTGATGATTCCTGACTCATTTTTTCCCTCAGTTCCCCTGAGCACTTTATGATGAAAATAGCAGCTCAGAAAGACTTGACCTCTCTAAGACTTGTTTAGTCGTTTATTCATCCATCACACATTTATTGAACACCTACAATATAACTGTCACTAAGAGTATCATGGTGAGCAGAACCAGTACAGTCCTTGCCTTCATGGACTTAGAGTCTGTGGGAGAGCCGGATGGTAGGCAAATAATATATAAAAGAAAAAAGTAGATCAGTAATTGGACCATTTAACAAGGGGGAATGAGACCCAGAGAGGGCTGAACTGAGGAAGTAAGGTGTGAGCTGAGGTATGAAATATTCATTCATTAATTTATTCATTCATTCTCTTGACAGGTATTTATTTAGTGTTGACTATGTTCCAGGCACTGTTCTAGGCTTTGGGGATACAGTGGTGAACCAGCCGTCCCAAGTCCCTGCCCTCATGAGCTTCCCTCTAGTCACAGTTAATGAGTGAAGCTGGGGTCATGAAAGAGGTGGTCAGAGGGAAGGCAGGAGCCAAGGGCCTGAGGCAGAAAGGAACATGGAACTCTCAAGGGACAACCATACCCTGTTTGGCTGGAGCCCAGAGAGGAAGAGAAGGGCCGATACAGATGAGGGCTGGACTGGTAGACAGGGTCTCAGACCACAGCCTATGACTTAGGATGCCAGTAATGCAAGCCCTGGCTCACGTCTGTGTTAACAATTTCCTTCCCAAATACAGCCCGTTGCTTTTATGCCCATTGGTGATGGTGGCTTGCTGGGCTTGGCAAAGGGCTGATGGCCTCAGGCGTTATTGGGTTTTGCTATCCCATGTGCAGGTATGACGGATGGCAGCAGCCTTAGCGAGCCAGCCACCCCAACATGGACTCACTGACACCCACATTCCCTCCATGCTTTTTCAGTGTTGCTCCTTTGAGATCTTTTACTTGATTTAACAATCCCACTCACTAACCTTGTGACCGTGAGAAAGTTATACAACCACTCTGAGCCTCAGATTCTTCCCTGTCTTCTGGGGGATAATAGTACCTCCACTGTGGGGTTGTTGTGATGACGCATTGAATGAAATTCGAAAATCCACGTAAAATTGCCCAGCACAGTACCCGGAACTCAGTAGACATGCATCACAAATGTTATTTCCTCTCATTTATTCCTTATTCGATTTGGAGTTTTGTTAACTGAATTTTTGTTAAGCAAGGGATGTCTGTTCTCAAATTACAGCAACTGCTACTTTCCGGGGCAAGAGGTTATTAGCAAGACTTCCTCGTGCAATGGTTCAGGACCAGCCGGGGAACATGAAGAGGGTCCGTTTTGAGTGATTAGGGGTGAGACTCTATCCTGTAACAAAGAAGCAACAATGATAAAACCCAGGCCTTTGTCTCCCTCTTTCATGGGGACCAAAGTCTTGTGTGTGTATGTATGTGAGAACACATCATGTGACCAAGGCAGCACTTTAAAGCCCGTGCCTCTGAAAGCTGGTCTCAAAACAAAATAATTGCATACAGACATTCCTTTTGATCACATTCTAATACCGATTTACAACTCTGCTTCCTTGTAACTCCAAAGAAAGCCCTAATCATGGAGCACATACCAAAAATTAGAATTTTGGCTGTGTAGGCGTGGGTGTCTCTAAGCATGTATTTGTATAGAGGCAGTGAGCAGTGGTTTTCTAATGTTTAATTCTTCCCCAAATTAAGCTCTCCGTGTGGCTAGTGGGATATTTTCAACTGAATGCCTCAGCTGAGCACTGGCGGCAGAAGACAACTTTTTTGTGGTTTGCTCAAGGCCAGGCAGTTTTTCCATTCTGTTCTTTTATTATGATCACGATTACTTCATTACCTACCCCTGATGGGGTTTCTTTGGGTCCCAGTCTGTTTTTAATAAGGAGCAGACTAAAAACAAAGTGTCGGTTGTATTTGAAATCTTCAGCTTTTTTCTTGAAATAACAGGTTAAAATTTTAATTTGTCTTCTGAGGTTCTGAGGTTGGCTCAGAAATGCTCTGACCCCAAGTCCTTTGGGGCAAAGAGAAGTGGCCTTTAGGGTACCACCGTCAAATGCAGATTCCTGGGCTCTGCCCTCATCTATGGCATCTGAAGTATCAAGGTAAGGCTCAGGAACCTGCACTTTTAGCAAATATTCCAAGTGATTCTTGTGAATATTAAAGTTTGAGAACAGGGTAAAGGAGGAAACATCCATCAGCAGTATTTCTTTTTAATTGTGATAGAATTCAAATGCCATAAAATTCACCATTTGAAAGTGTACGACGCAGTGGTTTTTAGTGTAGTCACAAGGTTGTGCAACCATCACCACTATCCAATTTCAGAGCATTTCTAACCTCCCCCAAAGAAACCCCATACCTCTTAGCAGTTGGTCCCAATTCCCTCCTACCCCAGCCTCCGGCAACCACTAATCTATTTTCTGTTTCTATGAATTTGCCTATTCTGGACATTTCGAATAAATGATATATAATTTATGACCTTTTGTGTCCGGCTCTTTCACTCAGCACAATGTTTTCAAGATTTATTCATGTTGTAGCATGTGTTCGTACTTCGATCCTGTTTGTTGCTGAGTAATATGCCACTATATGATGTATCACATTTTGTTTATCCATTGATCAATTGATTATTAATCAGTATCTGCCAAGTATTCTTTATGTGCCAGACAGTCTGCTGGGCTGCCCAGGGAATGCAGATGAGTTCTCTAGTAGTGCAGGGAATCAAGGAGAGGGGATGGGGAACATAGCATCTGGCACAAAGCAGAATGAATGAATGACTGAGAGACCACACACAGGAAAAGAAAGTTAACTTGGAGAGGCAGCATGGTGCCCAGCCGTGTGGTGGAGGGGCTGCCCAAGTTCAGGATCAACACTGACAGTCACTCAGCCAAGGGCGGGGCCCTTTGCTGCAAGTTGGGTCTGGGCCCTGGGGTCCCAGAGATGAATCAGTCATGATCCAACCCACAGAGCTCATAGACTATGAAGGAGGCACAATCTGGACCCAGATAACAGCACAGTACAGGGTAGCTGTGGAGGGAGCAGGCAGGGAAGAGCGGAGGGGGAGACACTTCTGGCTCAGGGGCTGGGAAAGGTGAAGGAGGATGTGGCGCTGGAGCTGGGCTTGGCAGCTTGGGAGGGGCTTACATGGGTGATAGACAATGGGAGGGAAAAGTCAGGGACAGAGATGGACTCAGGGACAGAGCTCCGGGACACCTGTTTTACTCAGGTCATTTGTTTTCAACCCTGACTGCACATCAGAGTCACCCGAGGGCTTAAAAAAAAATACCAAAGCCTGGGCCCCACCCCTAGAGATTCTGTTTTAATTAAATTGCTTTTGGGGTGAGCACAGGCAGTATTTATTAAAAGCTTCCCAAGTGATTGTAATGAGCTGCCAGAGTTAAAAACCACTGACTCGAAGACTCAAGGCGAGATGGTTGGATGTTAGCCTGGAGCATTAGGTGGGGACTGAGCTGTAGGCAAGCTGACCACATCACTCACGGTCCAAACTGGGACATCTTTTGCATGAGAGGACGTGCTATTAATCATTACTCCAGGACAGCTGGTATAACCTAGACTGCCCCAGACAAACTGGGCTGTGCGACCACCCGAACCCCAGAAGACCTTGAATGCAGGCTAAGGGATTTGAACTTCACCTCGTCACAGTGGGAGCCATTGAAGGTTCTGGAGCGGAACACTGACACCCAATAGAATTGGTGTTCTAAGAAGATGAAGGAAGCAGCCAGCTGGGATAGATTGGAAGGAGAGGCTGGAGGAAGGAAGGCAGAAGAATCAGGGGAGGACTGAACTGGGGAAACGAGAAGGCAGATGAAGTGTAACATAAGAAACACTCCTCCCAGACCACTTCAGATAACAACGGTGCGCTTGCTGAGCAGGGGCTGCTTCCAGGCAAGTCCTTTGCCTCCAGTCATTTCCTCCTCCTCCTCCAACTTGAAAATTCTGTACCAGCCATGGGTAAGAAGTGGGGGCCAGCGGGGGCTTCCGCAGCACCCTAAGCACTCTGGCTCCTTCATTCTCCTCTTCTCTCAACCTGGGAAAAACATTTAATTATCTCAGATCATCTCAGTACATTGACGCACAGCTGCATATCAGAGTGCCCACCCCCTGTATGCATGGCGGCTGAGGAGGCACTGACTACAGGGAGGGTCCCGGGGCAGCTCCCGCCACACTCCTGAGCTGACAAGGAGACACCTCCCTGTCCCAGGCAGCAGCTCACGGAGTATGGCTGCCTCTGGCCTGGAAGCAAAGTCCTCCCTGTCCTTGGAGCTGAGCTGTCCGTGGAGGTGATCGTGGCCGCACCTGAAGCCCAGTAAGTAGTGCTGTCAGGTCAGCTCCAGGTTCCATGATGCCCCAGGGGCCGGGGGCCAGAGGGTGTGCTCAGTTCTTCCCAGCAAGACAGGGATCCCTGATGTATCAGGGCATCAAGGAAACTGCTTTTGATGAAATCTCAGTGCTGGAGGCTGGCGCTTCAGTCTCTTAAGTAGTAAGTGGATGACCTCAGTGTCCTCATCTGGAGATTGGGCGTATGGCAAATTCGCAGGTTCCTGTAGCCTAGTAGATGAGACCTCTTTCTTTTAACGCAAGTTGCTTTCAGCTTCTTCTTTACCTAGACAACTGGGTAAGAACTGACTTCTTTCTTCAGGGAACTGTCCCTTGAGTGGCCCCTCTTGGTTATCCAAAGGTTAGGCTGGCGGACCTTGATTTCCCAGGGGAAAGGTTGGAACAGCTTCCTGGGTGGCCTGACAAAGGTGGAACCATCTAAGTTCCCGCATGGAGGAGCAGGTTTTTGGGGCTGAGGAAAACCTGGGAAGAAAGGCATGAAGACAAAGGCCCCTTCCATGTTGAAGCTGGAATTCCTCTGATGAAGTGCCCCAGCAGGCGAGGCCCACTACCCGCAAGGAAATGACACTAGGAAGAAAGGAGGGGTCAGAATTGGTGACCTGGCTTAACCTCGGGGTCTTGACATGCCTGGGCCCGGAGTGTGGCTGAGGATGGAAGCCCCCCCGCTGGACTCAGCTGCCTCTGCCTGTTCACCCTCTGCTTGGGAACATGGCTGAACTTGGAAATGTGAGCTACGAGAGTGATAACCTTGGAGCCTGACATTGGACACCTCTGCAGACCTGGCAAGGGGCAGACCCAGGGAGGTATGATCCCAGCGGACTTTGCAAGACAATTTTTCATAGAGACACCTCAGTGCTGTGCCAGAAGCCATGGAAATCAGGACCTCTTGATTTTCCAGTTTCTCTCCATTTGCCATTTGCAATGAGAATGACTGGCAGGACTAAATATGCCCCCGATTTGTCTGGGGGGTGGGTGTGGAATGGTGGGTGTGGAATGAGGCTTCCTGTTTGTATGGGCATATGGAACTCAAGCAATTATTGAATAAATAAAAGTGACTGAATTTGTGCCCCAGACTGGCCAAGTGTGTTTACTTAGGAAAAAGTCCAGAAAGTTATACAACAAAAAGTCATTACTCATTGTCTCTGGTTGGTAAGATATCAGGTGATACCATTCTTTTTTCTTTTCATTCATCTATATTTTCCTTTTTTTCCCACAGCAATTATGTAATTACTTGAGTTGTTGTAAATGCTTTTACAGTGGCTCACAAAGTAATTATTATCTACAGACTCCAAGAAAAGGCTGCAAGATATCTTCTTTCATCTGTTACAGGAGGTGGAGAAGAATACTTTATGTTCTAGAAAGATTTTTCTTAATCCCAAGTGGTTAAAATAGAAAAGTTAGGTGCCTACTGATGTGTGTTCAATTGTCTGGAAACAATCAATTAGCAGAATCAACATAGCAGAGCTTGACTTGCAGTGATGGGAGAGACCAAGCCAAAAGTGGAAAGGGGAAGAAAAGGTCCAGGTAGCGTGGAGCATGGTTTCCAAGTCTCTGAGGGCTGCCCTGGGGCAGAGGGAGCCCGGCTCCTAATGTGCAGAAGGTACTAGGGCTGAAACATCAGGCAGGCCATATAAGGAGGCCTTCCCAGCACATCTATGAATGGAATGTCTTAGGAGATGTTGTAATGAAATGACCTCAAACTTCAATGGACCAAGATGTTTTGTCTGCTGGTTATTATGTCACCTTAAAATATGACAGGAGAGTCAGTGAGCCTGAGGAGTAAATAGAAAAATTGGGACAATTGATCCAGCCAAGAGTCTCCAAAGAAAGGAGACAATTAGGGTAGGTGTGATGCCAACAGGGATGGCCACTGTGGGAGGGTGGGGTCCCCAATGGTGTAGACATGAGGAGACAGGGGAGATCCAGCCAGTGTGGACGTGGGGAAGGCAAGGGAAGATCCCGCTCAGAAACAGAGGAACCTTGATGAAGGGGGTGTGATACTCAAGCACTAGCCCATATAATGCATTTATGCAAATTAGGAAAATTGTGCCCCAGCTGGGTGGATGCCACCTTGCACTAGGGGACATGGGTGAGGGAAATGTGAGCTGGATTTTATCCCTTCATTGGCTTCTTCATCCAGCTGTTCAGTTAACAGCCCACATGTTTGTACACGGAGGCCCTGCATGGCTGCAGTACAGTTGTGGATGACTGTCCACAAATGACCTCAGCCAGCCCTGGGGGTACAGGATCAGGATGTATTACTCCAGTGAGGAGACCAGTCCTGTGTCTGGCATGGTACAGGGCCCAGTGAAGTAGACCGAGGTCCAGGACAGAGTTCTAAGGCTAATGGTGAGCTGGGTGTGAGGCAGGGAAACTGAAGTCAGATCCTATTTGTACGAACAGAGGCAACATTGTAAATGGACGGAGGCAAAAGGATGGGAGATGTGCCTTTGGGGCTGTCCATACCAACAAGACACATCTCTGGTCACGAGACTCATTCAAGACCCCTCTGGATTGTCCTGCCTGCAGAAGCCCGGCCAGGTTTGGCGGGAGGGGATCATAGCAAGGGCAGGCAGAATGGGCTCGTGGGACCATTGGTGAGTCCCACTGGGGCCAGGTCTGGCAGGTGCTGACAAGGTACCAGACTTGCTAATCGCATTGGCTATTCATTTTTTTTGCAGTACGCGGGCCTCTCACTGCCACGGCCTCTCCCATTGCGGAGTACAGGCTCCGGAAGCACAGGCCCAGTGGCCATGGCTCACGGGCCCAGCCGCTCTGCGGCATGTGGGATCTTCCCAGACTGGGGCACGAACCCGTGTCCCCTGCATTGGCAGGCGGACTCTCAACCACTGCACCACCAGAGAAGCCCCCTCTTTGGCTATTCTTTATGGCAGTGTTTTCCAAACTTGAGTATGCATTCAAATCATCTGGAGGGCTTGTTGGGCTGCGTCTCAAAGTGTCTGGGGTGGAACCAGAAGGCTAGAAATTTGTATTTCTAACAAGTTCCCAGGCGATGCCAATGCTGCTGGAACAGCGATCACTCTTTGAAAACCACTGCTCCATGGATGTTCTTACCTCCTGAAGCACAAGGCATTCTCTGAGGACTGGCCAACGCTTGGCTCCTGTCTGCCTCTCCTTGTCACCTCCGGGTCCTTGGAGGGTCCTGTCACCCACGATCCCTGAGGCTGGCAGGATTTTACCTGCTTCTGACCTTCTATTCTTGACTTTCTCTGAAAGGACTGATATTCATGAGGAAGGATTGGCCACTCCCCACCTGGGCAGTGGGAAGGGGCTGGGCGATCCTCAGCGCTCGGGCAGCCATGGCCCCCAGGGAGCCTGGGCCCTAGCTTCTGGGGCCCGCAAGGCAGGTGTTAGGGGTAAGAGCTTAGTTACTGGCAGAGCAGTGATTGCTCCCCTGACATCCCAATGGAGCCCTACGTCAGTCCCCTTCAGAACTTAGAACGCCAAGTTCTAAAGGCATCAGCCTATGGACTGGAACCCACTCCTTGGGCCCTCTTAGGGTCTCTGTGTCCCCAGCTCGAAGTGAGGCTGCCCCAGATACTCCTGATCCTTTCCAGCTCCAGCCTTCCTGACTCTGATGAGGAAGAGGGATCAGAGAGGAGAGAAGGCCCATGAGGATTTGCTGGGCAGGGGTCGGGGAGGGTGAGGTCAGCCGTGAGGGTGAGCTGGGCCGGGGAAGGCAGCGTGAGTCACTGGGCACGACGGGGACAGGGTGGGAGCAGGGGAAGGCTTTCACGGGGAGTCATGTGGTCGAAACACTGGTGAGAAGGCTGGGGCTGGCAGTGGAGCTGGGGTTTGGGGCCAGCGAGTTTGCCCTATGGTATCATTTAGTCTCTGGTCTGGGGGAGGGGGCACTGGGTCACCCCAGAGCTCTGGCTGGATCTTCCAGGCTCTGGGCTTTGGAGAACCACAGGCACTTGATGGGAGTGGCTGCAGTGCAGTGATGGCTGTAGGCCCCGACCCTGACCGCGTGGGTGACTTAGGGAGGCCTCTGTGTAACCAGGCCCTGATGAAAAATTCCCACCTGCAAGGAGCCTGCCCAGCCCTGCCCCGCCCTGACCCTCCGAGTTCTGGCTCCAGTCCTGGGGCCACTTCACACCTGTGTGTCCCTGCTCCTCTGCTGGTCTCTTAGTGCCTCGAAGGCAGGGATCAGGATGTTGCCCCTTTCGTACCCCACCTCACAGCTTAGCTTAGCACAGTACTGGGCACACAGTGCGGACCCACAGAGAGGCAGCTCCTCAATTTAGTCCAAAGGCTACTTGGAAAGAGTGGGAGGTGGAGGCTGAGGGTCTGACGGACCCCACTTCCTCCCATCCCTCTCCCACTTGTCCCTTCTCTGCCCTCTGTGTCTTTTGCTGAGACTCCTGGGGCTTCGCCACACTGGTCACCATGCTGAGATGGGCAGGCCACATCCGGGTGAAAGGACCTCAGGCTCCCAGGCTCACCCAGCAGCTGGAATCACCCCTGTTCCAGCAGCTCCAACACCAAGCAGCCTGTGTCCATGGCTTATGTCTCTCGCTGGGAGAGGGTACCTTGCTTCTGATCTGGGTGTGGCATGGCTAGCTGTGAGCTCTAGATGTCCCCTTCCTTATCCAGTGCTGGCTTCTCATCGGTGAATTAGGAGCAATTATTCTTGGGCGACCAGGTTACCTGACGCAGATAGGTGCTCCACCAATACTCTGTTGTTGCTCTTGTCATTGGAAATCCCAAGAGCAGAAGACCAAGGGCGCCTGTAGCCCTGGCTTCCTGGGAGCTGGGATGAGCTGGGCCCAGAGCCCTGGGGAGATGTTGGGTGGGCATGCAGGCATCTTTGGCCCTTGGGAGAGGAGAGGGGTGTATTGGGAAGGAACCTGAGGCCAGGAGCTCTCGGCCCAGCTCAGGCCGTGTTAGAGATGGAGTGCTCCCTCAGCAGGGGCTTCTGGTCAGGTGCGGACTGGCTTGGGAGGTTATCTGAGGGCACAGGAAATATCTGGAATCTATGGGAAGAGGAACTCAGGTCACAGGTCACCTCAAATTAAATTTTTTTTTTTTTTGCGGTACGCTGGCCTCTCCCTGTTGTGGTCTCTCCCGTTGCAGAGCACAGGCTCCGGACACGCAGGCTCAGCGGCCATGGCTCATGGGCCCAGCCGCTCCGTGGCATGTGGGATCTTCCCGGACCAGGGCACGAACCCGTGTCCCCTGCATCGGCAGGCGGACTCTCAACCACTGCGCCACCAGGGAAGCCCCAGACCATCTTTTTTTGCTTAAAAAATTTTTATTGTGAAATATATAACACATAGAAAAATACATAAAACATAAATATACACTATAACAAATTATTATAAAGTGAACACCTATGTAACAATCTACCAGGTCAAGAAATAGGGTATTTCCAGCCCTCCAGAAGCATCCCACGTCCCCCTTGTAAACAGTCATTATTGTGAAATATTTTATACGTTCAGTAGAGTGTATAAGACAGAACAATTTGAAGAATAATCAGAAGGTGAACACTTGTGAGCCCACCAAACTGAGTATTACTTGTAACTTACAAGTCTTTTGGGAGCCACTCCCTGATCATACCTTCCTCCCTCCCCCCAACTTGACTTCCTTTTCCTTAGATTTTCTACGCATATACTTTCCCCCGCAGATAGCCTACTGTTTAGTGTGTGTATCTGTCAGCACCCTGGCAGGAGACAGACAGCGCAAAACAGGGGAACCGCGGAGAGACTGATGAAGGGACCGTTTACAAGTTGTGAGCAGAGTTAAGGGAAACTCAGGCAGGATGGTGGGGGGCCTGGGGCTGGTAGCAGTGGGGAGCCGCTTGCACACTTAAGCCGAGGGGCCAAGAGGAGGAGCAGATGGCAGGACCCAGAGGGAGAGCCGTGATCCTAGGAGATACCCCTGCACTGGTCCTGAAGAGACGGGAAAACAACCTCCTGTGATGAGACAGGAAGGGGTCAGAGCCAGTACTGCCTGACCTCACTACCCTCCTTCCTTCCATGTCCTGCTGGTACTTCCACTGTCTGGGCCCAAACGGACACCAGAGGGCCCAGTGCACAAAGGAGCCCATCAGGTGCGTGTAGAGGTCAGCCTCCTGGGCGTGGAGCAGGGTGGAGAGGGTAAAGAAAGGATTAGGGGACCGAGAGGGGGCAGACAGAGCCAGAATTGAAACCCTGAGGGGCAAACACCAGCCTCACATCTAAGGAAAGCGCTCCTAGTGTTAGCTGAAGACTTAGAGGGGATGAGCTGGACAGAGTCCCTGGGCCGTGGTGTGGCTTCGGCGCCTGGACAATCTCCAAAAGCCTTTCCTGGGGACATAGCTGGACAAGCCAAGGGGGAAGCAAAGGGAGGCACGGCTTCCCATAGTGGGGCACCTGGCAGGGCTGTGGTCCCTTTGAAGATCATTGTATCCTGTTCTCAGGACAAATCAGAAACTCCTGTGGGACGGCCTCAGGCCACAAGGGGAGGGCATGCACTTCACAAGCACACGGTCAAGGCAAGCCCGGGGCAGGACGTTTCCCTACCCCGGTGGGGACTGACTGCCTTCTATGCTCTGCAGCCATGTCTTCTGGCACCTCCTCCAGTGGTGGCCTTTCCTCCTTTCTGGGTTGGTCCTCCTGGCTCCTGTGTCCTTTCTCTTCCCTTAACTCACTCTCAGTTTGGGGAGCACCCTCTCCATTCGTTTCCTGGGAAAGGTTGCCTGGGAGGGAATTTTCTTGTGATGTCACATATCTAAAAGCATCTAGGGGGACTTCCCTGGAGGTCCAGTGGTTAAGACTCTGCGCTTCCACTGCAGGGGGCACAGGTTCGATCCCTGGTTGGGAAACTAAGATCCTACATGCCGCACGGCACGACCAAAAAAAAAAAATGTCTAGGGAATTCCCTGGTGGTCCAGTGTTTAGGACTCAACGCTTTCACTGCTGGTGTCCAGGTTCAATCCCTGGTCAGAGAACTAAGATCCTGCAAGCCGTGGTGCCGCCTAAATAAATAAATAAGTAAATAAAAATTTAAAAGTGTCTATTGTTACACATAATTGGTCATTTGGCCAGATGGAGGATTCTAGACTGGAGGACATTTCCCTCTACTCTTTGGGTGTTCCTTCCTGTCTTCTTACATGCCAGCATTGCTGATGAGACCATCAAAGCCGTTCTGATTCCTCATGCTAGGCACATGACCTGTTTTCCGCCACCTCTTAAGCTTGTGGAATTCTATCTTTGCCCCTGGGGTGCTTGGCATGGGTCTATTTTCATACCTTACCCAGGCTCTTCCCTCTGTAATTTCAGTTAGTTCAGTATTGACTCTCCTCGGCTAATCCTCTGGTAGTTTCAATCTTTTCTCTCCTACCTTCCATTTCTGGAAGCTGCGTAAGCTTCCCAAGTTTCGTGGCTGTTATCTTTCTTCCGTTTTCCTCATTCTTACTCTCTATTGTTTTAGTGAGATTGTGGGGAAAAGTGAACCTAGATGTGTGTAAGCTGCCATTTAACCCCAAACCCTCAACTGTTCTTCGTCTTCAAGCCCCCCAGGCACGTCCTCCTCGGTGTGGGAATCCTCGGTGGCCTTCTCTTCCCACAGCCAGCTTCCCTCCTCGTTGCTCGGGTGCCTCCCGCTCAGTGCCCTTCTCACTTCTCTGCTCCACCACCCTCTCCCCTCTCCAAGCTCTCATGCTGCCATGGGGTCCAGGCAACACCCCAGAGGCTTCTCAGTATCCTGGTCTGAACCACTGAGGCTTCCCACTCTCCTCCCCTCTCCATCCACACCAGGTCCTGGGCCCCTCTTGTCCACTCAAAGAGGACATCGATGTGCTGTACCAGGCCAGACGACACATTTCTCCCCGACACCAGGGTGGCCTGTGGCGTAGGGCAGCAGGGAGCTCCTGGCCCATTGCCCCCTCAGAGGAGCAGCGGGTGTGCACTGAGGGGGATCGAGGTGTGTGGATGGGGCAGACGCTCTGGGAGCCCGGCCACGGCACCCCGACCTGCCCGGCTTCCGCACAGCTGGGGCGGACACCTCCGGGCACCTTACTCAGGTCCCTCCTAAGCTGCTGCAGCTGGTCTCTGCTGTTTGGCTTCAAGGTTTTCTCTGAAGCTACGGAAAACTAAGCAGCACCCAGAAGTGGAGGGTGGTTAATGGTCTCAGGGGCCACTCTCAGCACTGGGTGTCAGGGAGCTCATGGAGAGAAGCCCCCGACTCTCATCCTCCACTAGGACGATCCTAAGGCACGCTCCGCACATTTCCTGGAGGGTCCCCGAGAAGACTGAGTCCCAGGTGCCTAGGGCAGTAACTGGCCCTTTCCTGAATCATAGTCCAGACAAACTAGTTGAACCCAAGTCCTGGTCTTAGGCTTTGCTTATGGGGTTTCCCAAACTAAGACGGCTGCGCTGGGGATGCGGTGGGTAGCCTTGTATATGGGTGTATAAGCCCATGTCCTGGGTCACAGACGTCCACTCTGCCTCATCCTTCACCTTCATCCCGTCTTCCTCCCGTCCGTCACCCAGTGCCGCCAGCTCCCTCCTCGCCAGCCACACCTCCTGGTTTGGCGCTCACTGTCTTTCTTGTGTATGACAGCCACAGGCTCCCAGCTGCTCTCTGGCCCCTGACTGGTGGTCCCCCGCCGTTTCCCCTTACCCAATTGGATCAAGTGGCCACGTGACACTCCAGATTTGGGGAAGTTGTGGAGTAGAAAAGAAGCCTGGATCTTTATAAAGCAAAGGACTTTCTGCTCTGAACACTTTCCACTTTCCCTGCCACAGGCTGGGCTCCCCTGGCAGCAGGTCCTCAGCTTGCTCGCTGTCTGCTCTGAGGTTCCCTGCATAGGGGCCCGGCATGCCCCGGGGCTGGGAGAACTTCTCAGCTGAGGACCACCTCTGTTTCCTTCCTGCCTTCTTCAAGGGGCCTCTGTAGCCCTACCTGAGGCTGCACATAGTCGGGGACAAAGAAGGCAGGAGCTGGAAGACCCCAGAGGGGGCTTCTGCCTTGGGAATAGAGATGGCAGGGCCTGGGGAAGAAGACGTGGCTCTGGCCCTGGCTCCCATCTCGCCCAGGCAGATTCGCAGACAGACACTCCCAGTGTCCTGTGGTAGGTGTTAGGATAGGGAAAGTACAGGATGCAGTGGGAGCCCCGAGAGGGTGTGCCTGACTTAGCTGGCAGTGTGGGTGGAGAACAGGGGAGAGCTAGGGAAGTGTCCCGACTGAGCTGAGTCCTGAGGCACGAGTAGCTTGCGGCCGGGTGGCAGGACGGGTGGGAGGAGTGGGTGTTGCAGGCAAGGCATTTCCTGGCCCATATGGCGCCTTTGTGCGAATTAGACAAAGGTGCCCCTCTGGGAGTATGCAGCCCCGGCCTGTGCACACAGCTTGGTGAGCAGAGCCTGGCCTGCCTCAGAACCCCGGTACTATACAGCCCCTCTGCTGGCCATTATTCAGTCTATCACAGTGCAGAGGGACATGAATGTGCCAAAGCTCCGAGGGATCTGTGACAGGCAGAATATTGGCTCCCAAAGATGTCCATGTGCTGATCCCCAGAACCTGTGAATATGCTACTTTATATGGTAAAAGAGACTTTGCTGATGTAATTAAGACTCTTGAGATGGGAGATTATCCTGGATTATCTGGGTTGGCCCTAAATGCTATCACGAGGGCCTTTATAAGAGGGAGACGGGAATGTCAGAGAGAAAAGAGGCAACACAGAAACAGAGGTCAGAATGACAGAGATTGAAAGATGTCACACTGCTGTCTTTGAAGATGGAGGGAGGGGTCACGAACCAAGGAATCAGGTGGCATTTCTGAAGCTGGAAAAGGTAAGGAAATGGATTCCTTCCTAGAACTTCCAGAAGGACATAGACCTGCTGGCACCTTGATTTTGGCCCCTAAGACCCATCTTTGGACTTTTGACTTCTAGAACCAGAAGATGATCAACCTGTGTTGTTTGGAGCCACTAGTCTGTGGTCATTGGTTACAGCATCTGTAAGGACTAATACAGGAGCCACGGTGCTTTTGGGGAACGGCTGTGGGACACCGTGCCTGGGGCCCAGAGTGAGGTGGGAACAGGGACAAACGAGGGCAGACAGGTAGGCCGGGATGACAAAGGGCCTTCTGAGTCATAGAAGAGAATGTGCCTTCATCTGAAGGTGGCCCAGCAGAGTGATGCGAAGAGGAGTGACATTTCAGGAGGATCCCGATGTGGAAGTTGGGCTGGTGGGAAGTGACTGGAGGCAGTGACCGGGGGCCTGCTGCAGGTGTGGGGACGACGACAAGGCTTGGGCCCAGCTAGTGGCAATTTGGGGCGGCAGAGCCTGCTCCCCTGGATGCCTGGAGTCCCGAGACACAGAGGAGGGCAAATTCCTCTTCCCCCAGCCCCTGTCGTTTCCCTTCCTGCCTCACCCGGGTATGGGGTCAAAGGCTCCAGAGGGCCCCCTGAGATAAGGAGGAATAGTAAATACCGAGAATATTCCCGAGGGCTCGATGAGGAGAGGGTAATTGTCTTCCTGTGTGCACACGGCCTGTGTGTACACACATGCACACCCACCCACGGCGGCGCAGGGGCTGGCACGCCCATGGCCTTTCTCCTTGCCAGCCTTCTCCCATGGGGCCCAACATGGGTGCCCCAGTGTGGCCCTGTGGGGCCTGTCTGATGCCAGGTCTCCACAGGTGGCTGCCTTTTGGGGCCACCAGGCCGAGGAGTCAGGCGGTGGGTCTCAGAGGTCTGAACCCTGGATGGGGCTGCATAGAGGGCGCAGGAAACCGATTTTTCAGTCACACCTGTGAACACTGCAGGTGAAACTCTGGTCACTTCGTGCGAAAGATGAAGATGAATCAAATCAATTACAAAGTGCCTGTGGTGTGCACCGCCCAACCCGCCCCAGCCCGCGTCCGCCCATCCTCACAAGGGGAGCTGCAGCGCTCGGAACCACGCCAGCTCTCTGAATGCCTGCTGCTTCCCCACCTCTGCAGGCAGCTGTTCCTTCCTCTGTCTGGGCGCCTCCCCGCTCCTGGCCTGCCTGCTTAGCCCCTCCTGACCCTCCAGGTGTCACGGCCATAAACATCCGCTCCCCCAGGGAAGCCGCTCCACCGGTGCTGGATCCGGGTCGCCCATCGGGCAGGCTGCTCTGGAGGCAGTGACAGAAAAGCCCAACCAAACCGGCGTAAACAAAAATGCCACAGGTTGGCTTATGAGCCTGAACTTGCTGCAGGCGAGACACCACCCAGGACTCTGACCGGGGAACCTGGGCCAGGTTTCCTGCCCTCCTCCTCAGGCAGACTCTGCCCTGCGGTCCCAAGGCGGCTGCAAGTGGCTCCCAGACCACGTGCCCCCTTGTTGAATTTTATATTTAAATTTGTTATTCATGTAGATCTATAAATTTCATATTTGTATTATTAAATGGTATTGTATTATTAATTTTTATTTATACTTTATATATAATATACATTTGTACATGAAATTTATATTTAATATTTGTATATGAAATTTACATTTATATTTAAAAGATAAAGAAGGAGGGGCTTCCCTGGTGGCGCAGTGGTTGAGAATCTGCCTGCCAATGCAGGGGACACGGGTTTGAACCCTGGTCTGGGAGGGTCCCACATGCCGCGGAGCAACTGGGCCCGTGAGCCACAACTACTGAGCCTGCGCACCTGGAGCTTGTGCTCCGCAACAAGAGAAGCCGTGATAGTGAGAGGCCCGCGCACCGCAACGAAGAGTGGCCCCCGCTTGCCACAACTAGAGAAAGCCCTCGCACAGAAACGGAGACCCAACACAGCAAAAATAAAGAAATTAATTAATAAACTCCTATCTCCAACATCTTCTTTAAAAAAAAAAAAAGATAAAGAAGGAAAGAGAGAAGCATTTTAAAAGAGAGTGTTGTCTTTTTCCTCTTCTCCTCTGCCCACTAGGCTCTTTTGGCGTTGGCAGAAGGGGGTTCTATTAGGAGATTAGAGGAAAATCTTTATAGGGCTTAGTGGTACGTTTTTAAGAACTAAATGTTCTTAAACATTTAGCTACCCTTGACCCAACAATTGCACTTCTATAAATTTATCCTAGAAATATATGACACTTGTTCAAAATAATACCTGCACAAGGTTATTCACTGTAACATTATTTGTAATTGTGAACAATTAGAATAAGCATGAATAGCCATTGATAGGCAAATGGTTAAACAAATTATAGTATCTTCATTTGATGGAATACGGACACTGTGCAGTTATTAGCCAAGAATGAGGAATTTCTACAGTGATATGAAATGAGTTTCAAGATTTTCACATAAAAAAAAAAAAACCAAGATGCAGAATACTGTGTGATCATTTACGTAAAACCTGTGAGTGTGCGTGCGTGGGTGCACATTCAGACTTCTGCATAAAATGTAGTATATCTGGAAGGCACAAAGTCTGGGCAAAGGTGTGTTCCTCTGGAAAGGCTCAAAGGGTGGCATTTGCACCTTCTGAATTCTGTAGTTTGTCTATATTTATCTATTCTAAAATAATGATAGTTCACACTTTTAAGCACTTCAAAATAATGAAAACATAAAATAAATGAAGCACTTAGAACAAAGCCTGGCATACAACAATCACTGGTGAATTTATCTCCCCCAAGGCTGCCTTGGGGACTCGCCTGTGTTCCTGCTGCATTGTGTACACACCTCCATTCCAGCATCATATTATCGCAGATAATATACTTTATTGCAATAATTGTTTCCACACCTGACTGTCCAACTGGACAATAGATCAAATATGGTTCAAGGCCAGGGACAATGCTCTTTTGCTTTATGTCCTAGCACAGAACAGAGACGCCGGCACACGGTGGATTGCTGAGTGACCGAACAAATTCACTAATGAACGTGTTAGAGGGAAAATGAAGCCGTAGCCCCTGTTCTTTAGAAGCTCATGTTCTGGTAGTGGGACAAGACTCACACATGACACATTTCAGTGAATACAGGCCACATGTGACAATGACCCTGTGGTCCTGGAGATCTGGGGAAAACAGAAGGAAAGATTCCCCAGAGCAGAAAAGTGATTATAGTTGCAGGATGATGCTTGGGCCTATAAAAGATGGGAATCAGGAAAAAGCTGGTCCAGGAAAGATGAAGCATGGAGATTGCAGCAGAGGGATTGGGTCTAGTGTGCTGGGGGAATATAATGGGGACCCAGGCGGGACCAAGATGGCAGAACTATGCTCAGATGGCTCACTTCCCTGTGAACTAGGGTGGGAAGTGGCTCACCCATCCTATCCCACTATACCACAGCCTCCAATCTCAGAGCTGTGCAAGGGCATCTGAAGGGCATCTGAGCCTTGCCATCTGCTAATCCGGGCCAGTACTCAGAGATGGAGCGGGGGAGCCAGCCAGTCCCCTACTTTTGTCTCTAGCCCTGTGGGAACAGGGTTTTGTGTGTCTTTTGGAACCTCAGTCCTGGAATCTGACAGCATGTGTGCACTCTTTCCTGTATTTGTCCTAAAAACTAGCCAGCCTGATCAGAATGGTTATTAACCATTATTATTCCCATGGTCCTGACTTAACCATGTTAGGTCTTGGAGGCTGGGAGGAAGGCAGCCCGAGACTTAGGAATACCAGCCAATCTCCCCAACAGGGAGATTGCTTTTGTTGTCTATCACTGCATAACAAACCACTCCAAAACTCAGTGGCTTGAAAACAACCACTATTTTATTTATATATATACACAGAGAGATTTTTTAAATTATTTATTTATTTTGGCTGCGTTGGGTCTTCGTTGCTGCGCGTGGACTTTCTCTAGTTGTGGCGAGCCGGGGCTACTCTTCATTGCGGTGTGCAGTCTTCTCATTGCGGTGGCTTCTCTTGTTGCGGAGCACAGGCTCTAGGCGCGTGGGCTTCAGTAGTTGTGGCTCGTGGGCTCTAGAGTGCAGGCTCAGTAATTGTGGCGCACGGGCTTAGTTGTTCAGAGGCATGTGGGATCTTCCTGGACCAGGGCTCAAACCCATATCCCTGCATTGGCAGGCGGATTCTTAACCACTGTGCCACCAAGGAAGTCCACAACCACTATTTTATTATCTCTTCTGGTTCTGTGGTTGATTGGGTTCAGATGCTGGTCTTGTTTGGTGGTCTCTCATGAGGGCCATTCAGGTAAAGGCAGGGGCTGGAGTCATCTAGAGGCTGAACGAAGATGCTGGGTCATCTGGGCCTCTTTTCTTCTCCATGAGGCCTCTCCACATGGTCCCTTCAGCAAGGTAGCCAGCCATCTTACATGGTGACTCAGGGATCTCAAAAGTGAACCTTCCAAGAAAGAGGAAGTAGAAGCTGCCATTCTTCATAAAGACTAAGGCTGAAATTGTCATGGAATCACTTCTTCCACATTCTGTTGAACAGTGTGTGTCACCAGCTTGCCTATATTCAGTGGGGAGGGGACTACTTTGTGGCATGAATGCTGGGAGGTGTGCATCATTGGGGACCATCTTTGGAGACCAGCTTACATAGCCCTGCAGTGTTCGTGGTGATAGCTGAGGCACCAAGGAGAGAAGTGGTCAGTGGTCAGCGATAGATCCTGGTCTAGAGGTCCTTTCAGATGGGCTGGGGGTCCTGGGCTGGCCTTGGCTCTCCCTGGCACAGAGGGAACGAACCCAGGCAGCTCTCCTCGTATACAGCACTCCCTTCACCCCATCCCCACGCGCTGCCTGTGCTCAGGGCTTCAGCCCCTGTGCTCTGAATGGTTGCTCCTTGACAGTCTACTTTAACACACGGAGAAAAGAAGCTCTGACCATGGCAGTGATGTTTGGTCATTGTAGGGGGAGGCTCCAGCCTCATATACCCAACTGGCTCTTGGGCTGTTCCACTTGGATGCCCCAAAGATACCTCAAACTTAGTTTGTCAAGAGCCAATCCCCCATGTCCCACCCCAAACTTCCCTCTTCTGAGGAAGTTTTACCCCAGAGCTCCAAGGTCTTTTGTCCTTCTAGAGAAGATGACTCAACGGACTCCAAGGTAATTCTCTGGCCTATTCTATGATAGTAGAAAGGAAAAATCAAGTTCAATGTCTGAAAGTACTCTGTTCAATTGTAGAACAAGGGTGATAACCATACCCTGCTCAAGATTATCTCCTGATAAGCAAACTGGATAAGTTATGTGGAAGTGTTAAAAATAATGTAAGTGCTATAACCAAGGGAGTGGCTGATATTTAAGGAAGGGGTATTTGACCTCTGTTAATTTACCTGTCTAGTACCCATACCCCACTTCTGATTACAGAGTCCTTTTTTTCCTTTAGGGAACTCATTCCATGTGGTTTGGACGGGGCAGGCCTGCTAGAGAAGTAAGAGCATGCCTCAGGCTTAGCCAATCAGAGACCTCCATATCTCTGACCACAAGGATTGTTTCAGAAATGGGCATGTGACCTCAGATGAGGCCAGCCAGAGTCCTCCAAGCCTTCTTCTCATAGAGCTCTTGGGAGGGACAGTTTCTGTCCACTTGAATTGCTAAGGTAGGTCTGGCCTCCCATGTGGTGAGAACCCTGTTGGGAAATACATAGAGACAGAGAGAGAGAGAGAGAGAGGGAATCCCTTGGCAGTCCAATGGTTAGGACTCTGCATGCTCACTGCTGAGAGCCTGGGTTCAATCCCTGGTTGGGGAACTAAGATCCCACAAGCCACATGGCTTGGCCAAAAAAAAAAAAAAAAAAAGGAGAGTGAGAAAGACAGAGACAGAGCTCTGTTGGAATCATTCTAGCCTCTGGATCCAAGACTGTCTGAAGCCACAACAACCCTGACTTATCAGTTCCATGGGTCAATATGTTTAAAACAAACTCTTTTCTCTTCTTTTTCACCAGTCCATGACTTTCTTCAAGACCTGGCTCAAATTCTCCTCTTCCAAGAAGCCTGCTTGAATCACCCCATCGTGTGATATATATCATTCAGATTACATTACCTTGTGCTGGTTTTGTCTGTAATATTATAAATGTGTTGGGTCCTCCCAAGTAGCGAAGGAGCTTCTGGAGGGCGGGAGTGTGGTGTGTGAGCGGTTTCTGCACACTGGGATGGAGTGAGTGAGTGTGTGAAGACGTGGGGGCCTGTGTGAGGTCAGAGCAGAGGTGATGTGTGTGCCTGAGTGTGTGGTGAGCAGGCTCCTCAGGCAGCAGGACCAGTTCAGGGATGAGTCCCTGCAGGGCTGGCAGGAGTGTCCCTGCTTTAGCCTCGAAGCTCAGGCACATGTGTGGCAGGAGGACCCAGCAGTACCCTCTGCACCCAGGGGCTGGGGCCTAGTGCTGTGGTCTCGGGCTGGGACTTGCTTTATCATTATAGCTCAGCGTTGTCTCTTTACGCACAGAGGACTAAGTCCCTTCATTTCCGCCTCCCCAGCGCCTAGCCCAGGCCCTGGCATGTTGTCAGAGCCCAGTGGTTAGAGTTCAAGGAATAAATGAATGATCTGGATCCCCTCCTGCAAGTAGCCCAGAGAGGAAGTGAAGACAGCCCTTCTCCAGTTGGGCACGTCAGATGCTCTGCAGGTGCTGTTTCCAGAACCCCCTCCCTGTGCTCTCGCCCTCTGGCTCTCTGTAGGTTCAGGTGTCCCTGCCTGAGACAAGCGCCTCTCCCTCCCCTGCACCAGCTTACAATCTGTTAAATCTCAACTTGGACATGGCTTCCCCAGGAAGCCTGCCCTGCACATGCTCACACACACTCTGGGTAGGTGCCTCTTCAAGGGGCACCACAGCAGCGGTCCTGGCATTTACAGAAATGCTTATCACATTGCATTTTAAGTGCCCATTTCTCACCATCATGCCTCCATATTGGAGCCCCCAGGGCTGGGACCATATCAGATTCTGTTTTGGTTTTATTCCCACTGCCTGGTCTCCGTTTGTTCATTTATTCAACAGCCATGTATTGAATACCCATGAGTGTGCCAGGCACTTTTCCAGATGCAGGAGCTATGGCAGCGACAGTGATAGAGAAATTTCCTGCCCTCCTGGAACTTCTGTCTTAGTGGGGGAGAGAAAACAAGCAAGTAAAAAAATACTCAAAACAGATCATTTCAGTGACAGTAAGTGCTATAAACAGAACAAATCAGGGTGATGCCACGAGAGAGCCTGGAGCGGTCAGAGAATGCTGCTTTAAGGAGGTGGTGCTTGCGCTGAGACAGGCGAAATCTGGGGGGAGAATATTCTAAGGAGGGAAAGAGCTGGGGAGCTCCCCATAAGGTGGAATGATGTCCAGCTCCCCGAGTTTGAACAATAGGTTGATGGCTGATGTAGAGAAGCGGTGGTGAGAGAGGCCGGGAGGGGCCCTATTTTGTACAGAACTACAGGCCACGGTAAGGAATCCAGATTTTATTCCAGTAACCACAGGGAAGTGACATGATCTCATTTACTCTAAAAATCACTCTGGCTGTGATGGTAGGCTAGATTGCAGGGGACAAGAGGATTGGGAGGCTCTAACAGCCATGTGGGTGAGACTGCGGCAGTAATGGAGATGGAGCAGAAAAGAGGGATGGGGATATATTGAGGTGAGTTCACAGGACTTGGGGATGACGTGAGAGGCCATATTCAGACACGTGCCTGTAGGCACAGATGAGGCAGAGAGTTAAGATACATGGCCTTGGGCTTCCCTGGTGGCGCAGTGGTTGGGAGTCCGCCTGCCGATTCAGGGGACACGGGTTCGTGCCCCGGTCTGGGAAGATCTCACATGCCACAGAGCGGCTGGGCCCGTGAGTCATGGCCGCTGAGCCTGCGCATCCGGAGCCTGTGCTCCGCAACGGGAGAGGCCACAACAGTGAGAGGCCCGCGTACCGCAAAAAAAAGAGAAAAAAAAAAAAAAGATACATGGCCTTTGGGTAACCCAGGGCTGGGGCCTGAGCAAGAGGATGAAATGTCCCGATGCCCCTGATGATCTTGGCTGCCATCAGCCGAGAGCTCGGTCCCACCACTGCCAGCACTCACGAAACACCAGCCCCTTCAGTGTCTGGGGGGACCACCTGGGGATGGACTAGAAGGGTAAGGTCGTTGTATCCAATGCTCACCTCTGCTCACCCAACCCTCTTCACTCCCCCCAGCACAGCCTAGAGTAACCACTCCCACGTGGAGGACCTGGGGACACAAGGATCACACCGGGTGGGGCTGGGCCCTGGCCCCCAATGTGCTTGGAAGACGAACAGCCCGGCCACAGAGAGCTTCTCAGAGGAGTTTTACTGAGGTGCGTGTGTGTCTCCGTCCTTGTCAGGCACCCGCCCGCCTCTGGAGAGACGGCTACTCATCCCTCACGTCAGTCATAAATCCCTGCGCAAACCACGGGGCCTTCCCACAGCTTTCCCACCCACCCAGGGCCAGAGCCGAGCACGGAGTCTGGGTCAGGAAGATGCTTCGTAGCTTCTGATTGAATAAATGAATGAGTGGACACATCAGGGCAACCATCCATCAAGGGATGAAAACCCTCGCTCAGACCTGGCTAGACTGACCAGCCCCTCCGCCATGGCCTCCCTGCAGTGCAGTCAGGGTGATCAAGAGTGGCTCTGGCAGAGCCGGAAGGTCTCCCGGTCCCAGGGGAGTTCTTCCTGGAAGGGGAGGGAGGGCAGACAGTGTCCTCGGGGGCTGAGCAGAGAACGCAAGCCCTTTCCTTCCTTGAGTCTGGTACAAAGGGCCTGGTGTTAATTCAGTTCTGGACATTGTGGTGGGCACCAGCTTGACCACCTTCTCTCATGACCTCCTGGTCGTGCCCCCTCGATGGCCAGCCTAGCCTCCAGCACCCTGGCCTCTGCTTCTCACCAGCAGTGGTGAGGCTCTTGACCTCAGACTAGGACCCTCCTAGCAGAACAGCCACCTCAACGACTGCAGCATCAGAGGTCAGCCAGTCAGGGGTCCTGCCAAGAAGGCATTGCTGTTTCCAGCCAGGCTCACAGCCTGGTTCGGGCTGAAGGATGTACCGATGAAGACCTGGCCCTGGGGGCCCGGGCCTGCAGGCAGATGGGCCCTCACACCTGTCCTCTATGATCCTGCATCTGTTCCCACCTCTCCTTTGCCTCCAGGATCCTCCTGAATGCCCTGGTCAGCTAGACGAGGAATGGAAACCATAGCTGGATTTCTGGAAGAATTTGGAGATGCCAGCCTCAGGGAATACTTGCTGAGCCTTCCTGAAGGGGTTCTCAATCTGGCCGGGAGCCAGGAGAAAGAATAAGGCCAAGTGGGCTGAGGGTCCAGAAGCGGTACAGATGGGGGCACCCACACCTGGCTCCAGGTCCCCGCTGAGGGGCTAACCAAGCCCTGCTGGGCAGGGGCAGGCCCAGCTGGCAGGCTGCTGACCAGAGAGAGGTCTAAGTGCCAGGGACTCTTGAGAGGGCCGTTGGTCTGGCTGGGAAGGAGCCGCCCTACAGGAGACGGTGAGGGTGACCCCACCCCAAATGTCAGGGCTGGAAAGGAGCTTGCCCCTGCCTAGCAGGGCCCAGGTCCAAGGAAATACCACCTGTGAGGAGGCTTTGAGAAGAGTTTCCAGGACAAGCGAGGTCAGTTCTTAGTATCAGTGTCCTGGGGCCGCTGTAACAAAGCACCACAGACGGGGGACTTGAACAACAAAAATTTATCTTCTCACAGTTCTGGAGGCTGGAAGTTCAAGATCAAGGTGTCAGGAGGGGTGGTTTCCCTTGAGGCCTCTCTCTTTGGCCACCTTCTCACTGCATCCTTACATGACCTTTCCTGGTGTCTCTCCCTCTTCAGTTTTTTTTTTTTTTGCGGTACGCGGGCCTCTCACTATTGTGGACTCTCCCGTTGCGGAGCACAGGCTCCGGACGCGCAGGCTCACGGGCCCAGCCGCTCTGCGGCATGTGGGATCTTCCCAGACCGGGGCACGAACCCACGTCCCCTGCATTGGCAGGCGGACTCCCAACCACTGTGCCACCAGGGAAGCCCTCTCCCTCTTCTTATACGGGCACCAGTCAGATTGTATTAGGGTCCACCTCATTTCACCTTAATCACCTCTTCAAAGACCCTATCTCCAAATACAGTCACATTCTGACGAACTGGGGTTAGGCCTTCAACATACCAATTTTAAGAGACACAGTTTAGTCCCTAACAGCGACTATGGTCCCTGATTGTGCATGTTATAGGGAAATGCACTGCTGCACCCAGATAATAACAACGCCAACAGCAGGAGGGTCAGTTCCTCCCGTGTGTGTGTGTGTGTGTGTGTGTGTGTGTCTGCATGTGTGTCTGTATGTGTACTCACACATGCACATGTACACAGCAGCCTGCTATTCACTCAACAGGTCTGCTTCCCTTGGCTCACCTGATATTCCCCAGAGCCTCAAAGAAGGGCAGGCATTATAGGCCCATTTTACGGATGAGCTGAAGGAAGTTGTCCAGGTCACACAGCAGACGAGGGGCAGCCCTAGAACCTCTATCCAGGCCGCCTTGGTGTCTGGGGTGTTCCCTGCCCCATTCTTTCCAGTAAGGTCGTGTCCCAGGATCTCTCCCCTCACCTCTGGAAGAACTCCCACCAGTCAGCTGCGAGTTCTCCACCTGTGGGATGTAGGTGGCAGTCTGCTGCCTGGACGTGAAGTGATTGATGAGGCGGCCAGTTTTCTGGCTAATTGCGTGTCTTATCTCCCTGACTCACTTGATTTTTAGGCTCTGACAAGCTCAATGATTTGCCAGGGTCTGACAGGTCCTTGGACCCAGAGGGCAGGGCTCTGTCCCCATGGGGCCCACCTCCCCCGGAGGTCCTGTGCAGGCTTCTGGACCTCCCTGAGCTGGCCCAGAACAGGTCCTTCTGGGCAGGGCACATCCGGCCTTGGCTGCACCCCTGAAAAGCCTCTGGCCCTGCTCTCTGGGGGCCTTTGCCCCTCCCGTGCCAGTGAACCTTGTGCTGCTGGGGCCCCACCTCTTGGTTGTAGAGGAGCTCAGCTTCCCAGGAACCTCCTGAGGAGGGATGGCAGCTGTGGCAGGTAAGGGGGGGCATGGACGGGTGCCAGGAGGCCAGAATGCCCAGTCTCCAGGATGCCAGCCAGTTTCTCACGGAGGCCACGGAAGTTCTTCTTTGGTGCTTTTTTTTTTAATTTTTAAAAAATTTTAGGGACTTCCCTGGTGGCACAGTGGTTGAGAGTCCGCCTGCCGATGCAGGGGACGCGGGTTCGTGCCCCGGTCCGGGAAGATCCCACATGATGCGGAGCGGCTGGGCCTGTGAGCCATGGCCGCTGAGCCTGCACGTCCGGAGCCTGTGCTCCGCAACGGGAGAGGCCACAACAGTGAGAGGCCCGAGTACCGCAAAAAGAAAAAAAAAATTTTTTTAACATCTTTATTGGAGTATAATTGCTTTACAATGGTGTGTTAGTTTCTGCTTTATAACAAAGTGAATCAGCTATACATATACATATATCCCCATATCTCCTCCCTCTTGCGTCTCATCAGCTATACATATACATATATCCCCATATCTCCTCCCTCTTGCGTCTCCCTCCCACCCTCCCTATCCCACCCCTCTAGGTGGTCACAAAGCACCGAGCTGATCTCCCTGTGCTATGCGGCTGCTTCCCACTAGCTATCTATTTTACATTTGGTAGTGTATATACGTCCATGCCACTCTCTCACTTTGTCACAGCTTACCCTTCCCCCTCCCCATATTCTCAAGTCCATTCTCTAGTAGGTCTGCGTCTTTATTCCCGTCCAGCCCCTAGGTTCTTCATGACCATTTTTTTTTAGATTCCATATATATGTGTTAGCATACGGTATTTGTTTTTCTCTTTCTGACTTACTTCACTCTGTATGACAGACTCTAGGTCCATCCACCTCACTACAAATAACTCAATTTGTTACTTTTTATGGCTGAGTAATATTCCATTGTGTATTATGTGCCACATCTTCTTTATCCATTCATCTGTCAGTGGACACTTAGGTTGCTTCCATGTCCTGGCTATTGTAAATAGAGCTGCAATGAACATTGTGGTACATGACTCTTTTTGAATTATGGTTTTCTCAGGGTATATGCCCAGTAGTGGGATTGCTTGGTCATATGGTAGTTCTATTTTTAGTTTTTTAAGGAACCTCCATACTGTTCTCCATCGTGGCTGTATCAATTTACATTCCCACCAATAGTGCACGAGGGTTCCCTTTTCTCCACACCCTCTCCAGCATTTACTGTTTGTAGATTTTTTGATGATGGCCATTGGAAGCTCTTCTTTGAAGTGGCCCTCCGTGGTCCCACCTGGTCAGAGATCCTTGACCAGCCATCCTTACCCCACCAGCCGAGGCCTTGCTGGGGTTTCCTGTTGGAAAGCTTCATCTAGACACTTCCAGGGAGCTCAAGCTCTCCTTTGTGTGCTTCCATGGCCATGGTGGATGGGAGGCCAGAGGGCAAGTCCTTCCTTGACCTGGCCGTGGTGGGTAAGGGGTCTCTGTGGGGAGGACTGGGGCCTGGAGAGCTGCTCATCTTTGACTGTCAGGTTCTTCCAGCCAAGCAACAACTTAAGGGCCTGGAGCAGGGGCCCTAGAGAGTATCCTCTGGCAACTTTGGGTCTGATCATGCCAGCCAGTCAATGACCATACGGGCACAGCCCCCATGACAGCCAGAATGGCTGAGGCTACTTGCAGTCTCTTCTCCTAATCAGCCCCAGGGATTAAGGCTCCTCCTAGCAGAGACCAGGACTTAGTGACCAAGGAGTGCACACTGCCAACTGGATGGTCCCCTCAGGACCACTCCATCTAGTCCTCTCATTGACAGAGGACTCACTGGCTCCTGTCAGCTCCCGGGGCTCTGTAGGGTTTGCGTGGACGGCCGCTGTGCCCTAAGGCAACCACAGCGTCCTGACATTCGAGCAGAAGCACAACCGTTGACTGAATAAACAAATTCAGGCCCTCAGGTAGTTTAAGTACACCCTACTCCACAACCAGAGGCCATGTTCAAGGACTTGGGATTCAGTTCATCGCTGCCGGTGTCAGGGAGACACCTCTCTATTTCCACCAGGAGCCCAGGGGTTTGCCTGGATGGGAAGATACTGCAAGTCTGTCCTGGGCCCACAGCTGTGAGCGTGGGACCTTTCAGGACATAGAGAGGCATTGATTGCCTGGGCCCTGTCGGGAGGTACCTGAAACCACCTGGTTCCCCCCAGGCCAGACCCTGAGGCTCTCCGGGCTCTGAGCTGGTGCGGCAGGGAAAGGCGCTGCCTGGCCTGGCCCAGCTCCAGGGGGAGCGGCGTGGGAACGTGGCCTTTAGCCCCTGCTGGGCCCCGCGTTGGGGGAGCTGGGTGTGGGGCGGGAGCCATCCAGGGCCCAGCGCCAGGGCGGCCTTTGATGGACATTTCTGGGCCAGCCAGGCCTCCAGGGGTCCACAGCAGCCACTTCTCCTGCCATGTGTCCCCCTCCACCGGGGCTTCCGAGACTCTGTCCCTCGTCCCCATGAGTGGACATGGGCTGTACCACCACCCCTCCCAGGGGCCACTCCTGGCCCACCTGGAGAAGCGCCGGCTGCTGAAGTGGAGCAAGACCTGCGAAGGATGGGAGGTCGGAGAGCCCTGGATCCAACAGGCCCATCGTCTCCTCCCTCCCGCTCTTTGGGAGAAGGAAGTTTCCCGTGTTTTGGCCCCTCGGGGACTGTGACCATGGGGCAGGAGTCCTGGTCTGGGTGCTTGCGTCTAAGGGCTGCGAGTGGCAGCCCCGGCTGGGGGCAGCAGCAGCGAGTGGGCCTGTTCTGCCGGAAATTCTTGGTCTGGCCTGGCCTCTCTAGAGCCCAAGACCAGCAGGAAACCTGCCTTTCCTGTCCAGTGCTCCTAGCCCTTGTCAGGCACCCTGCGTGAGGGCAGGGCCCTCTCCCCAGTTCTCACACAAAGCTCTATTGGGTTGGGTTCCCAGCAAACAGAGGTCTGGCCCCATCAGGCCGGCTCGCGTTTTCCTTCTTCTCTCCCGTCTGGGGCAAGGAAAAGTAGTTGATAGCCTTGGGTCCAGATCCCTGTTCTGGCCCTTCCTGATTGAGGCCCAGTGCAAAGCTGTTTCTTATTTCCTCTTCACTGAACCAGACTTCCTCAGGGAAACCACCACCCTCCATGGCAGCTGCTCTCCGTGGGCTGAGGAAGGCCTGCCCTATGAGCCAGCCAGCCTGGGGGTCCAGAGACCCATCCAAGCTCGCACTGGAAATTTTGCTGACTGTGCAGGATCCTCCACACTCTGGCGGGGACTTGATCAACCTGTCCTCCGTGTCCTTCCCTCTCAGGGGTCCAGGACAATAATGCCAGCATCATCATGTCTCCCGCGTGCCGAGGGCTGAGGGCTTCATGACTAAGATCTTGAATCCTCCCAACAACAGGCAGATGGGTATTATTATCCACAGTCACAGAGGAGGAAACTGAGGCTCAGAGACGTTGAGTGACTTTCCTGAGGTCACACAGCTAGTAAGTGGCCTATCAGGGACTTGAACCTCAAGTCCATGCACCTTCCACCGAAAGTACTTCTTGGGGGGAAGGGGAAGGTGGGGAGCTATCTCAGGGGCAGCCATGGGGAGGGGCCTTCCCCTGGGTAATGGCTAAGCTGTCAAAACAGCCAGCAGCACCCCAGCCTTGTGGAGTCATCTTCAGAAATCCCTTTATCTTTGGAACTTCAGCATCTAAGACCTGACTTCCCTCCACAACAGCATGAGCTGGACCCCATGGTGGGCAAGCCCATCCCCAGACCAGCCCCAGCCTGACAGCCTGCCTGCCACTCTTACTGTCCTCCCCGCACCCATACCCACTGGTTCCAGTTCTGTCTTATGCAAAGGGGACCGGCTCCAGACTGGGTTATTCCATGGACTCACTACCTGCCAAGGCCTAGCATAGGTCAGAAATACTTCCTGGCTTCTCCTGAGGACTTTGCAAACGTACAGGTCTGGATTCATGTAGTGACTCCAACATTTACTGGTATGACACGATGAGAAATCTGTTTCACATCTCTGAGCCTTGGTGGTCTCATCTGTAAAATGAGATGTCACCCAGAGGCAGTGACATCACATCCCAGGCCAATAGAGCAGCCCACCTACCCAAGGGACCGGAGCCTCCTTGGCCCCTCTGCTCACTTGCAGCCTCACTCGTGGCCCCCAGGAGCAGAAAGTCCTCACAAGAGTGTGAGCCTCAAGGATGTGATGAAGGCACGCTCTGCTCTGCGGCCCTTCTGGAAGGCCAGCCCTGCCACTCACTGCTCAGGCCGGAAGGGGAAGGGCCTAGGACAACATCAGGTTGGTCTGCATGGGAGGGCCACAGATGCTGTGGTTAGGAGGCTGTGCTTCCCGCAGCAGGGCCAGGGAGCTGGAGGGGAGAGACCAGAAGGAAGCCAACAGCGGGCTGGGTCAAGCAGCCACGGGGAAATGGGTGGGACCGGCCAGGGTAACGGTCTTTGCACCATCTTGTGCTCCACATCTTAGGAGCCACCCCTCAGCAGGGCCTGCCACAGTGGGTCGAGGATGGATGCTGAGCACGCCTGGAGGCTGAACAAAGGTCCCCTGGGAGCCAGGCCCCAGCACCCGTGCTCTCCAACGGGAAAGCTCTCAACTGGTTTGACTGGGTTTCCAGAGCTCCCAGGCTTGGGACTGAGACCTCAGAAAGGGGCTGGGGGAGGATGGTGGACATTTCCTGGGGTTCTGGCTGATTCAAAATCTAAATCACCTCCAGCATTTGTCTTCATAAAAAGAAGCTAGTAAGGGGCGGATTTAAGACCTGTCTTCTGGGACAAGGTCTAGGACCTGCCAGGTTTCCAGCAAATGGACTCGTACAGAAGGTGACCAGGCCATCTCTCTCACATGCTCCCTCAGCTTTGCTGGTTACAGCATGGCTGCAAATTACATGTTATTAGAACAGTCCAGATGATGAAGTCACTGCAGCCCTAATCCTATTTATTTCACCGACAGCTTTGGCAAAGCAGTAAATCTTGCTGCCAACCATGTCTCGTGTGGCTGGTTCCCCGAAGGAGCTATCATCAGACGTGACTACAGGGAGGGGTCCTTGTTAGAGCTTCAGTTTGCCACTCATCACATTTTTCCTTCAAATGGAAAGTTCTTCCAGGAAAGCCTGACTCGTGGCACACTCATTTTCAAAGATGGTCTTCACGGTATATCCTATGTTACGTACTCCTCTTGACACTCCTCCCATGAGGGAGGACAGGGTCTCTGTGCCCTGTCCTTGAACCTGGGTGGGACTTTGTGACTGCCTTGACAAGTAGAAGTCACTGCAGATGTGACACTTATGTGACTTCCGAAGCTAGGTCAGAAGAACGCCATGTGCCTCCACTTTATTATCTAGGGACTCCTGCTGTTGGGATCCAGCCGCCATGCTGTGAGGAAGCCCAGGCCACATGGAAAGGCCGTGTGTAGGTGTTCTGGTCCTATACTAACCACCAGCCTCAGCTCCCACTAGGTCCCAGCCAACCATCAGCAACAACCACCATCCATGTGAGTGAGGAGACTTTCCAGATGCCTCTAGGCCCAGCCAACATCTGACTGCAGCTACATGAAGGACCCTGATGACAACCACCTGACTGAGCCTGGCCAACCCTGAGAAGTGCGAGAGAGAATAATAAAATGATTAGCATTGTTTCAAGCCACTAAGAGTTGAGGCCATGGTTACATAGTGATGGATCACCAGAACACCCATGGACAATGATGATGGAAAACTTTGCCTCTTGGGCTTCTCTGCTATTGAAAAATGGAAGTACTCCCTCCTCCCAAACTTGCCTTCTCAGGTTCTGAAAATGTAATATCTGGGTGTTTGAATCTCTCGAAGCAGGATTTGAAAGCGGGAACTCCAATTTTCAGAAGTGGGAAGACTGCTCTCTTATGTTCCCAAGGAAGTTCTTCTCTTGAACGTTTCTACTGAGAGAGGTAGTTATGATGTCGTGGAAATATCATGAGTCAAATGTCAGGTAGACCCAGTGTCTTGGTCTGTTCGGGATCACATATAAAAATACCAGAGACTGGGGCTTCCCTGGTGGCGCAGTGGTTGAGAATCTGCCTGCCAATGCAGGGGACACGGGTTCGAGCCCTGGTCTGGGAGGATCCCACGTGCCGTGGGGCGGCTGGCCCTGTGAGCCACAATTACTGAGCCTGCGCGTCTGGAGCCTATGCTCCACAATAAGAGAGGCCGTGATAGTGAGAGACCCGTGCACTGCGATGAAGAGTGGCCTCCACTTGCCGCAACTAGAGAAAGCCCTCGCACAGAAACGAAGACCCAACACAGCCATAAATAAATAAATAAATAAATACAATTTTTTAAAAAGGCAAAATTCATATATCTTAAAAAAAAAATACCAGAGACTGAGTGGCTAATTAACAACAAACATTTATTTCTCACAGTTCTGGAGGCCGGGAAGTCCAAGACCATGGCCCTGGCAGATGTGTTGTTTGGTGAGGGCCCGCCTCTGGTTCATAGCCAGTGCCTTCTATTTGTAATCTCACATGGCAGAAGGGACCAGTTTCATCAGGGCACTAACCCATTCACGAGGCTCTGCCCTCATGACCTAATGATTTCCCCGAGACCCCATTTCCTAATACCCTACCCTGGGGGGACATAAACATCCAGACCATAGCACCCAGGTACAAGTTTCAATTCTGCCGCCTCCTGGCACTCTTGCCCTAGAGTCAGTCACTTTACTTCTCTGTGTTTCAGGAGCCTCAGCTACAAAATGGGAAAGCTCATACCTACCTTAGTGGATTGGCATGACAATTCGAGATTCTTTATAACCAGTCTTACCCTAAAAAAAGGATTTGAGGCAGATTATGGGGATGATCTATGTAAATTGCCTTGTGTTAGCAATAACAACTGATGTTTGTCAAATGCTTACTGTCAGGAAAAATTTTAAGCACTTTGCTCACGTTAACTTTTTTTTTTTTTTTTTTTTTTTCGGTACACGGGCCTCTCACTGTTGTGGCCTCTCCTGTTGCGGAGCACAGGCTCCGGGACGCGCAGGCTCAGCGGCCATGGCTCACGGACCTAGCTGCTCCGCGGCATGTGGGATCTTCCCGGACCGGGGCACGAACCTGTGTCCCCTGCATCAGCAGGCGGACTCTCAACCACTGCGCCACCAGGGAAGCCCTAACTTTTTTGATAGTCACAATAACGTTGTGAGTTAAGTATCACTATTATCTGCATTTTATGGGTGGGGGAAACCAAGGCACAGAGAGATTACGTAACTTTCCCACACAGTAGGTAGCAGAGCTGGAATTTGAACCCAGGAAGTTTGACCCTAGAGCTGACTAGACCACACTGTCTCTCGGTAAATGGTTAACTCTGGGTTAGAGGTGCTGATGGCATAAGTGTCCAGCCCATTGTCTTCCTGAAGAGCCAGTCTGAAGAGATCCAGTGCTTGAACCAAAGTGATATCAATGGTGAGATGCCCAGCGCTGAGGTGTGCTAATAGGGAAGACACAGTGTGGGTGAAAGTCACGCCCAGCGGCCCTGGGCTGCTGGGGGTGGTGGGGTGACAGTCCAGGAGAGAAGGGAACAGTGAGGAAGAGGACATTTTCAGTATCAGGACAGAAACATCCACCTGGAGCCCTCGCCGGGCGGTCAGGGTGCCGTGGGAGTGGGCTGAGTCATCCTGGAGAGACTGAGGAAGTGAGGTTGGTGGACGTGTCAAGGACACTTGACATTGAGACTGGCCCTTTTACTTAGGCCGTGGGACCCTCAGTGAGTCACCTGCCCTCATCTCTAAAGTGTTGATAAATTTTACAGCTTCCAAATGAGAGCATGTGTACAAATGCTCAGGAAACTGGAAACGGAAGCTACTGCTTGGTATTCTAGTTAGCAAAAGGTGTCTTCTTTTTTTTTTTTTTTTTTTGCAGTACGCGGGCCTCTCACTGTTGTGGCCTCTCCCGTTGTGGAGCACAGGCTCCGGATGCGCAGGCTCAGCGGCCATGGCTCACGGGCCCAGCCGCTCCGCGGCATGTGGGATTTTCCCAGACCAGGGCACGAACCCGTGTCCCCTGCATCGGCAGGCGGACTCTCAACCACTGCGCCACCAGGGAAGCCCAAGGTGTCTTCTTTTAAGCTTCCTAAAATAAATTTTATCTGTTTTGGAGGGCAACTAACTTAAAATGAATAAGGTGCTTCCTTAACTTCTTAAACAGAGTCATTTGAATATCATTTAACTTTTCTTCGTGACTCAAGGTTAATCATTATGAACATCCATTTCCATATTGGGCTGCACAGTGATGCTGGGCTTAGAGGGCGTGTCTTGTCTGGGTGTGGCTCTGTGCCCCTGCTGGATGGCCTTGGGCTGCTGGGCTTTTGGAGTCCTGCTGATAGCCCTGGATAGGTCATCAGCCTTATCCCTTACTATGGCCATCAGCTGTCACCTCTCCGTGCTGTCAGAATGTTGGCCCAAAGCCAGTTAATGACACTTTGACTTGTGCTCCTAATCTGTTGTGATTTACAAACCAGATGCCCACGTTTATTACAAATGTTCATAAAAGCAGGGAATCCTAAGTGCAGGGTACCGAGGGGTTCAACTCAGGGTAAAGTGTGTGAGCATTAGTGCACAGGAGTTTATGACATCAATCTTGACTATTCAGAGACACCTGATGCTCCCTTTGTGAATTTCAACGGCTCCAGATGCTCCAGGTCAGCGATGTGTTACTGTAGCTAGTGACCTGTCAGTGATTCTCTTTGATTTAGTTCTCTATTGTTATTTTTATTATTATTTTTTTTTTCTTTTTGCGGTACGCGGGCCTCTCACTGCTGTGGCCTCTCCCGTTGCGGAGCACAGGCTCCGGACGTGCAGGCTCAGCGACCATGGCTCACGGGCCCAGCCGCTCCGCGGCATGTAGGATCTTCCCGGACCGGGGCATGAACCCGTGTCCCCTGCATCGGCAGGCGGACTCTCAACCACTGCGCCACCAGGGAAGCCCTATTATTATTTTTTTAAATATAGAACTCTTTCTTTTCCTTCCTGCAATTGGTGTTTGTTGTCATTTACAAAAACTTCAGGGCCACCACTACTCCTTCAGTCCTGCAGCCTCAGTCCATGCCTCCCTCCCCAACCTTGACCCAGCCTTCTTAGGTTATACCTGGCAAGGTCTTCTAAGTGCCCCTCTATGCCCAGCACCCAGCCAGGCACTCAGTGGGAGTGTTGGAGCAGCCTGAGCCATGGCCTGCCTTCCAGGAGCTCTCTGTCTGGCTGAGGAGGCAAGGTCCACACACAGAACCAGTTAGGGAACACACAGGAAGGCCAGAAGTAGAGACTGGCTGGCTGTGGCCCCATGCGGTGGGTGGGTTAGTGCCATAGGCAGTCAGGAGGAAGGCTGCTGGGAGTTTCAAGGAAGGCTGTGGGGAGGCCTGCAATGCCATGTGCTGGAGGGACAGCTAATCCCGAGCAGTGCTCAGGTTCCAAAGAATGCTGGCAGGTCTGCTGTGTGGTCAGGGTTCCCTGAGAGAAGTGAGGGGTGGATAGGTCAGGAAGCATGGTTGGAGCCCCTCAGGACTGGCTGATGGAGAACTTGAGGGCCTCCCTCTGGGAGATCTGGGGTTGGGGATGGGATGGGGACAAAACCAGGAAACAAACACGAGCAGAAGGCATCTGAGCAGAGGCAGGGCAAGGAAGGGCGGGAGACAGGAAGTCAAAGTCCAGGCTGGGGAAGCCATGCGTGAAGGCAGCACGGGAGGTCAGGAGGGGGCTGAGATGTCACCTGCCCACCGCAGGAGGGGTGCCGGAGCTCCCCCAGCATCCCAGGCTGAGCTACGACAGAGCTAGTTCAAAGCTAGGGGAACCTGCCAACAGCCAAGGTTCTGGCTGGGATGCCGGGTCACTCCAGCCTGTTGTTAATAGGCAATTATCAAAGAGAAATGTAAACAGGAAGCCTCTCATTCAATCACATCCGAATTGGTTTCAAACAGTATTAACACTCCCTCCCTCCCACACTTCCCACACTGCTCAACAAAGGAGAGTTCCCTTTTGCACATTTACGGGTGGCAGGGAGCACACTTGCTCGTGTGCAGGGAGAGCTGGGAGGCAGGTCCTCCTCCCCACTCCGTGACCCGCCCTCCCCCAACAAAGCACACCGGTTACAGGTCAGGGACGACCCAGGTGCTCAGAGGTTCCAAGGAAGGCTCTGGAAAGTCTGCAGGACGTTCCTTGTGCTTCCCCTGACGTTGTTGGAACTCAGATGATCAGTGCACCATCCGCGCCCGGGAGGCCTGGCCTCGCCCCGCGTGCCTGGCTCCCGGCGCACAGTGCTCCGAGGGCCTAAGAGGAAAGACAGAGTACTTGCAGGGGCTTGGTCCCCATGGGGGTTCTGGCGAGGGTAGCGTCCACATGGAGTTCTGGCTGTTGTTCCAGAGACCCCAGGAGTACAGCAGGAGGAACGGTGTGCCCACACGGCACCCAGAACACCCTTGGCCTCCTATTAAGTCCTCTTGGCAGACAGCCGCGTCTCTACTTCGTTCACACGAGGCCACCCAGGCCTAGACCCGTGCAGTCACTCCTTCGGGGTCACACAGCTGCTAAGTGGCAAAGCACACTCACTGCAGCTTTCAGGCCCAAGATGACCTGCGGAGGCCGTCCGGGGACAGCGATGGCAATTGTCACTGTTTGCATTCCAGAAGGCGTCGACAAGATGTGAGGGCCCCCGGTCAACCCGCACGTCCCCAGCTGGGTCCCACCTCATAGGCCGTGCCTCCTCCCGGTATCCTGCTTGCCCAAGCCGGCCCTTCCCGGAGGGAGGCGCCCAGAGCGAGGCGGGAAAGCGCGGAGCACCCGGCGGGCCGGGGTGCCGAGGTGGCGCGGGCCGCGCGTTCCCGCCCAGCGCGCTCCACCGTGCGGCCCGAGCGGGAACTGCGGGCACGGGGCGACCGGACACTTGTCCCTCACCCGCCCCGCCCGCCAGGCCCGGCGGCGCCCCCGACCGCGGACCTCCCGACTCCACAGGCCTGATCTGCACGGGTGGAAAGAATCCTCTTACTTTACGCGGTGCGCCCTCCGTGAAGGACGCAAACCCCGAGCGAAGTGACAGAATGGACAGTGGAGCGACCGATGCCAGATAGAGGCAGGGGCAGGAGAGGAGTATTCGGGAGGGAATGACACCAGAGGCCCGGGAGGACCTATCCCAGGGGACAGGGGACTTCCGGGGGGAGAGACGAGCCAGAATGTGGCAGAGGTCGGAGGGGCGAGGCCTCAGGCTCCAGGGCAGGGTCACCAGCAGGGGCGGGGCTCAGGGAGGTCCTCCAGCGCCCCACTGAGGACTTTTCCTGGATATTAGCCTTTCTCAAACGAAAGAGGGGCGGCACCCCTGCTTCAGGAGGCATTTGATAATATGCAAGGAAATCCCGAAGTCACAAGATAAATGGGACTTGCCTTTCTTGAGTTTGCTTGAGAGTAACATCATTAAATACATACATTTATCTGTTTAAAAATGGTTATCTTATGGAACCTATAATGCAAAATGCCCGTGCATTTAAAGTAGAAACAGGAGGGCTTCCCTGGTGGCGCAGTGGTTGAGAGCCCGCCTGCCGATGCAGGAGACACGGGTTCGTGCCCCGGTCCGGGAAGATCCCACATGCCGCGGAGTGGCTGGGCCCGTGAGCCATGGCCGCTGAGCCTGCGCGTCCGGAGCCTGTGTTCCGCAACGGGAGAGGCCACAACAGTGAGAGGCCCGCGTACCGCAAAAAAAAAAAAAAAAAGTAGAAACAGGAGACTTCCACTGCATTTGAGCTGTGGTGGGCTGCTTCAGGATGTGCCCCCAGGTGTGAGGACACCATTCTGTCCACCTGCCCTGAGAGTATGTCCGTAGAAATGCTGGAAAAGCCCTGGGAAGTACCTGGAAGGGAGGAGATCACGTGGCATTGGATACAGGTCACTCTGGCTGCTCCAGTGGAAGAGAAGAGCCAGGAGTCCAGGAAAGGAGCTGGGCTGTTGCCAGGTCCTCTGTTTTGACCTTGGGCTCCCTGAAAAGGTCTTGGAAACCCCAAGAGGGCCCAGACCACTTTGAGAACTGCTGAATTAAGAATATGGTCATGTGAACCACAGGCCTGGGAACAGATCTAGAACCTAAAAAAAAATTGTGATGTTATCCTGGAGTTCAGGTTCCCTTTTCTCTGTTCACCCAAAGAACTTAGCCTCACTGAGATGGGCAGGGGTTCTGTTCCTGTGATGTCTGCTGAATCAGGAGACTGTAACAGGCCTGTTACTCACCGTGTTAAATAATTCATTAAATGTAACCAGAAAAATGTATTTATAGATACAATTTGGTTCTCACTCACAAGTCATTTTCCAACACAGGGATATAAACAGAAGTATGGGATGTTAGAGCCAGTAGGACCCTGAGAATTCTAGTCCAACCCTCTCATTTTAAAGATGGAGAAGTGGGGAATTCCCTGGTGGTCCAGTGTTTAGGATTTCATGCTTCCAGTGCAGGGGGCACGGGTTCAATCCCTGGTGGGGGAATTGGATCCCACACACCATGTGGCGTGGCTAAGAAATAAAAAATAAAATAAAAATAAAGATGGAGAAGTTATAGCCCAGATAATCCAATTCAACCCAATTCAACAAACATTGAGCACCTACCATGTGGTGAGTAAAATAAAGCAGAGTAAGATGCCAGGGACTGATGGATGGGGTGTTATTTTAAATAGGGTGTCCAGAGGAAACCTCTCTGAAAGGGAACTTTTGAGCAAAGGTCTGAAGGAAATGAGAAAAAAATCATGTGATATTTGGGGCAGAGATTTCAGGCAGAGGGAAGTGAGTGCAAATGTCCTGAGGTCAGAGGATGTCTGGCATGTTAAAGAAACAGGAAGCGACCAGTGTGGCTGAGACATACAGTGGTGAGAGGTAGGAGGTGAGGTCAGGGAGGGGACAGGGCCGACGCTGTAGAGCCTAGAAGGCCCCTGTAAGACTTGAGTTTGGTTCTGAGTGAGAGGGGAAGCCATTAGAGGGTTTTAAGCAGAGCCATCACATAATCTGACTGAGAAATTAATTCTGGTCACTACATGGACAGTAGATCACGGCTGAGGGCTGGGGTGGAAGCAGAGAGATGGGTTAGGAGGCTCCTGCGTTAATTCAGACAAACGATGATGATGGCGGGGGCAAGGGTGATAACAGAACAGATGTGAAAAGCGCTCAGAGACTAGAAACATTTTGAAGGTCGCGTCCTCCTGAAAGCAATTAGAAAATGATACGGCTGGGGCTCCACGGCTACTGATTTCCTGGCCAACACCGCAGTGCTTTGCATACGTTATCTGTAGGTCTTACCACAACCAGGGAGGTGGGTACAATGAGTCCTGTTTCAGAGATGAAGAAACCAAAGTAGAGAAGGACAAAGAGACCTTCCCGAGGTCACCCAGCTAGTAAGTGTTTGTCTCAGAACCACACCAGCCACACTCCAGAGCCCCTGTGCCAAGGCCCTGCGTATCACTACCAACCACCCACTTCCCAGAAATCTCAGTTGACACTGTCACAGGGCCAGCCCCAGGGGGCAAAGACTGCTGTGAACACACCCCAAATCTCCTGCCCTAAAAAGTTCCCTTTGGTGGCTCCTCCACGTGTCTGAAATCCCCATCACTAGAGATTCTCTGAGGGGTAGGACATTGCAGGCCATTATGTGAAAGGAGTGATTAAATCCTGGTGAAGTTTAGGGTTCAAGGCCTTGACTAGGCAGCCCGGGGAAGCAGAAAGCAGAGAACCCAGAACATCGCAGGAGCATGACGAACCTCGCCCCTCTCAGTGCAACCTAGGTTATTCAGATAGCAAAGCAAAGGGAACCTGAACGTCAAAAATAGCCATACATTTTTTTTTTTAGATTCCAGATCCATACCCAGGCCTGTGGCTCATGTGACCATATTCTTAATTCATCAGTTCTCAAAGTGGTCTGGGGCCCCTTAGGGGTTCCCAAGACCCTCTCAGGGGCTGCTGAGGTCAAAACTCTTTTCATAAAAATACTAACATGTTAGGTGCCCTTTTCACTCATTCTCTCACGAGTGTACAGTGGAGTTTTCCAGAGGCTACATGACATGTGACATGGCTAGAGACTGAATGCAGAAGCAAATATAGGAATCTGGCTATTTTTTACTAAGCCAGACATTCGAGAGATTTGCAAAAGTATAAAACAGTGCCATGCTTTTCACTCTTTTTGGTTTGTTTTTCAAAGCCTAGTTATTTTTCACTAAAATATCGTGTTAATATGGGTTTGTTGTTGCTATTTTAAATGAATTAATAAATAATTTTAAGTTCTCAGTTTTAGTTTCTCATACAGTATAAATCATTAAATAAAAACTCACATACACATACTGGAATCCTCAATCTTTTTTTTTTTTTTTTTTTTTTTTTTTGCAGTACGCGGGCCTCTCACTGCTGTGGCCTCTCCCGTTGCGGAGCACAGGCTCCGGAGGCGCAGGCTCAGCGGCCATGGCTCACGGGCCCAGTGGCTCCGCGGCATGTGGGATCTTCCCGGACCGGGGCACAAACCCGTGTCCCCTGCATCAGCAGGAGGACTCTCAACCACTGCGCCACCAGGGAAGCCCCTCAATCATTTTTAAGCACGTAAATATGTGTAGAGTATAAAGGGATGAAACGCTCAGTCTGGCTAGAGGGGTCACACTCAGAAGCCCGGCCTGTGTTTCTTCTCCGAGCACATGAAGTGGTCTGACAGGCAAGCGAGAAAGAGACAAACGCAGGGACGAGAGAAACACAGGGAGGAGAGAGATGCAGGAGGGTGAGAGATGCCGAGGGGAATCGTGTTGCTGCTGTGAAGACCAAGTTGACATTACCCCATAGTAACACATGAGGGCGCCCTTACCAGCCAGCAGACTTCATGTTGCACTGGGTTTACACGTTGCTGGGATTACTAGTCACGGAGGCACGACATCATGCATCGGACTCTGTACCTTCTGAAGTGGCTGCTGAAACTCCAGTCTCCCCTGGAGTCCTGGTGAGGATGGAAGGACACTTCTACTACAGGAAGTCCCCTAGAAGCCACAGTGCTGCGGTGGGCCACCCCGGTCAGGGTGACATCCAACATTTTGCTTTGTGATGTCACAGGCCATTTTCTGTGGGGTTTGCCTCTGTCCTATCCTTGTGGTTATCCACATGTGAGACTGGTTCATAGCAACTAATTAGACCTAGTCTTTGGAGGGAAGCAGCCCCAGAAAGAGGACTGGCTAGGGTCAGGGGTCTAGCGTCCAGACATGCCTTCTGGAGTGCCCTGGGTCACAGGTTTTCACTTTTCAAAGGGTTCCTCCTGCTGGGGTCAGAGGGCCGTATGGGAATCAGATGGCACAACAGTGCAATGGGCGTCGTCAACCTTAAGCTCCTAATATATATGGGAGTTCCCTGGTGGCCTAGTGGTTAGGATTCCAGGCTTTCATTGCCATGGCCTGGGTTCAATTCCTGGTCAGGGAACTGAGATCTCGCAAGCTGCGCAGTGCGGCCAAAAAAAAAAAAAAGATACTAATGTATAAAGAGTGGGTATAGTTATGGAATTCTCTTATCTCTCCCACTTTGTGGTGGGAGGTGGTGGGCATGACAAGTTCTTAGTAGGGAAAGGGCATAGCCTGTCTTGTGGCTTAGATTTCTCTGGTAGCTGGTGGGAGGTTCTTTTGGAGGACAGCACAGGTGGAGGGACATGAGTTAGGAAGCAGTTATTAGTGGCCAGGTGAGAGATGATGAAAGCCATCCTCAGCAGGTACCAGGGATGGAGGGCAGGGGGCAGGAGGGTGAGAAACGTCAGAAGCAGAATGGAGGAGGCCTGGTAACTGATTACATGGTAGCGGGGAAGGAGTTCCGAACAGGAATAACCTGGGACAACTCCCAGGGTGTCTGGAGGGGAAGGAGTAATGTGTTCTTGGAGATGGAGGTCATTTTTCTCACTGGCTCCAGCTTCTCTGGGTTTGCCCCGCTGCTGAAAGTGGTGCAGGCTTTGTGGCTTTATGTGATGGACACACGCTCCCATAAACATCGGGCTAAATAATTCATTAAATGTAAGCAGACAAACACATTTACAGATACTATCTTGTTCTCATAGGGACAACCCAGGGACATTACAGTAGGTAGGACCCTAAGAATTCTAGTCTAACTCCTCATTTTAAAGATAGAGAAATTGGGACTTCCCTGGTGGTACCAGTAGTACAGAATCAGCCTCCCAATGCAGGGGATGCGGGTTTGATCCCTGGTCAGGGAACTAAGATCCCACATGCCAAGGGGCAACTAAGCCTGCTCGTCACAACTACTGAGCTCATGCGCCTCAACTAGAGAGCCTGCGTGCTGCCACTAAGACCCAACGCAGCCCAAAAAATAAAGAAAAAAAAGACAGAGAAACTGTAGCCCAGATAATCCAATTTAACCTAATTCAACAGACATTGAGCACCTACCATGCAGTTAATAGAATCAAGCAAAGTAAGATGCCAAGGACTGATGGATGGCATGTGCTATGGTCTGAATATTTGTGTTTCCCCCCAGATGCATATGTTGAAATCCTAACCCCCAATGTGATGGTATTAGAAGGTGGGGTCTTTGGGAGGTGCTGGAGTCGTGAAAGTGGAGGCCTCATGAATGGGATTAATGCTCTTATAAAAGGGACCTCACAGAGCACTCTGGCTCCTTCTACCATGTGAGGACATGGGAGAAGGCAGCAGTACGCAACCCAAAACCCCACCAGAAGGCTCCCACCAGAGCCCACCGGCATCATGATCTTGCACTTTCAGCCTCCAGAACTGTGAGAAATAAATGTTGTGTATAAGCCACCCAGTTTATGTATTTTGTTATAGCAACCTGAAGAGACTAAGACAAGGTGTTACCCTAGATGGGCTGCCCAGAGAAAGTCTTGCAAGGTGGGTCTCCCAAGCTTCCAGGCATCGGGCTGACATGAAGGACCTCAGGAAGGACTGAAAGGGGACCACAGAACTCCCTTTCCAAAGTCAGTGGACGCCTTGATTCCTACTCCAGACAGACTTAACGGGATGTCTTTGTTTATTTTTCTCCCAGTACTTACTTCCCTGATTATATTCTAGGACCACAAGATCTGGTTACATTCTGGGAGAAATGGTATTTCCACCTATAGTCAGAGGGTGTAAAAAAAGAAAAAAAAAATCCTCATTCGTAGAGACGTGGATGGATCTAGAGACTGTCATACAGAGTGAAGTAAGTCAGAAAGAGAAAAACAAATATCGTATATTAACGCATATATGTGGAATCTAGAAAAATGGTACAGATGAACCAGTTTGCAGGGGAGAAATTGAGACACAGATGTAGAGAACAAACGTATGGACACCAAGTGGGGGGAAGTGGCGGGGGTGGGGGTGGGATGAATTGGGAGATTGGGGTTGACATGTATACACTGATGTATAAAACAGATAACTAATAAGAACCTCTGTATAAAAAATAAATTAAATAAAATTCAAAAATTCAAAAAAAGATGGTATTACTGTGGGAGTGATCATTTTGAAATGTACAGAAATATTGAATCATAATATTGTGCACCAGGAACTAACATAGTGTTGTAGGTCAGTTATACTTCAAAAACAAACAAACAAACTCACAGAAAAAGAGATCAGATTTGTAGTTACCAGAGGTGAGGCGTGGGGTGGAGGAATTGGACGGAAGCAGTCAAAAGGTATTTATTTCCAGTTATAAATTAGTACTAGGGATGTAATATATGATATGATAAATATTTTTTAACACTGCTGTATGGAAAAAACATTTTTTTTCTATTTCTTTTATTTTGTATCCATACGAGATGACAGATGCTCACTAAGCTTACTATGGTAATCATTTCATGATGTATGTAAGTCACCTGAAACTTATATAGTGCTGTATGTCAATAAAACTGGAAAAAGGAAAACAAAACAAAACAAGACCCTATTGTCAGAGGAAATCATCAATGAAATATTTCAAGAAACTTTCCCAGACCTGAGGGGAAAGTTTCCACATTGCAAGGGACCATTCCAACAAAGTAGATGAAAAGATACCCACATCAAAGCAGGTCATTGTGAAATTTCAAAACAGTGGGGACAAAAAGAAAAGATTTAAAAGAAAAATTCTGTTGCAGACAAAGGAAACAGAGATCAAAATGTTTCCAAGTTTTTCAACAGCAATTCTTTTTAAGGCAGTGGAGCAATATTTTCAAAATTCTAAAGGAAAACGTTTTTTTTGTAGTACGCGGGCCTCTCCGGTTGTGGAGCACAGGCTTCCGATGGGCAGGCTCAGCGGCCATGGATCACGGGCCCAGCCACTCCGTGGCACATGGGATCTTCCCAGACCGGGGCATGAACCCGTGTCCCCTAGCATTGGCAGGCGGACTCTCACCCACTGCACCACCAGGGAAGCCCAAGCCTCAGGGAATTTTACAAAGCAGGCCTGATGTGCCTTTAACAAATGCCCAAGGTCAAGGAAGAGCTTTGCTGGTGTCCGGCAGGGGGTGCCTTTGAGAGTAGTTCGGAAGAGAGATTTTCTTCCCCCCAGCCTGAGGGAGATCACAGAGAGGCCTGTGAACACTAGGCCAGGCCCGAAGTGCACCAGGTCCTCCCGGAGCCCGGGGCCTTCCTGCTTTGCCAGATACTCCTGAACTGGGAACACTGTACCCAAAGCACAGCACTACCTGACCTGAAGGGTCACTGCCTAAGTGAGCGGGTGTCCCAGTGGCAAACAGTGCAGGCCAGTGATGGATAAGAGAGGGAAGGTCTCTGAAGTTTCCACACAGTCCTGGCAGGGGTTTAAGGGGGCTGGGGGTAAAGCTGTGAGAGAGCCGAGCCTCACGCATTATGTGGATCCCAAGATGTGCCTGGATCTGAGCAGGGGCCAGGCTCTGGGGTGGGGGGAAGACTCCCTCCTGGGGTGGCCACACCGAACAGGATGGCCAGCCCAGAGCAGAGACCGGGTGCCTGGGTGCCAAGACCAGTGCTTTCTTTTCTTTCTTTCTTTCTTTTTTCGGCTGCGTTGCACGGCTTGTGGATCTTAGTTTTCTGACCAGGGATTGAACCCCGGTCCCTGGCAGTGGAAGCATGAAGCCTAACCACTGGACAGCCAGAGAATTCCCCCAAGACCACTGCTTTCAACGAATTGAGATTCATCTCTTGAGGCTGGAAAGGGGTCCTTGAGTTTACGGCTGCCTGCTACTGACCAAGACAGAAAGGGGGCGCTGTAGGGTAGGAAGCCACCAGTGTCTGTTCACACCTGTTCCCCTAGGTTCCACCCTCAGCATTTCTGAACTGTGTGGTAGCTGCCATTTAACCTGAAAGGAAGGAAAGAAGACGGACGAACATGTTCTTTCTGATTCTAGAAGTAACAAGAGGAGGCGGGAGAAGCATGGCTGTCCCTAAGCGGGGAGCAGCCAGGTGTGGGCCTGTCTGGGTCACTGGTGGGACCAGCCACCAGATATCTGTCTGCCTGGGGGACAGAGGAGTCTCCAGAAAGCATTAAAATGTGAGTCAGAGTGTATCCTCCAGAAGACAGCCCAGACACGACAAGCTAGACTCAGTAAGGACCCCTCAGCCCTCACAGGGGAGGGATAATTGAAGGTCAGCAGAGAAGATCACCTGTCACTCAGACGTATTCCCTCTCCCAGCACCCCCTCGTCCTCAACTAAGTTAATCCCAGAGTGAAGTTAACATAAATGCAAGGCTTCACTACAGCTCTGTGTGCCTGGGGCTTTGAAGCCACCTGACAATGTATAGCACTTTTCCTGGCATACTGTGGTTTTGAGGATCTCAGAGAAAGCAGAGCCACTGTGCACCTCACGAGGGCCCTGCTCACAATCACGGTGGCGTCCTGGGCTGAAGGCTGTGCCTCTAGCGATGGCAGGGGTGCCTGGCAAACGTGGCCGAGTCCACTGGGATCCAGCAGCACATCCCAGGTGGGTGATGGTGGCAGAGAGGTACCTTCATCTAGACTCAATCCCCAGGGAATGTCAGCCCGGCCTCGGCCAACACATACGGTACCTTTCAGAGAAGTAGAAAGAGGTGCCCCATCTGGGCAGATGAACCATGAAAAGGCACCCCTCCTCTGTTCTGAAGCAGGGCTTGACTGATGGGGCCCAGGCTGAATTTCAGCCTCTCTCCGAGCCCAGGCTCTGTTGGACAATGACCCTGGATGTGAGTGAAACACCGTTGGAGAGCCAAATGTGCAGGAATGGGGGAAGAGAATGGGGATGTCATGGCGAAGCACTCTGATCAGAGCAAAACATTTTTTAAATCTAGGAAAGTATAAAGAAGAAAATTGAGATACTCATATTCTCAGTATTTGATGTTCAAGCCTTAGAAAATTGGATACAGAGAGAAATCAGATCCAGAGGGTCCTTTAATGCCCTTCCTTTGGACAGTGATGTTGAGTCTCACTGGCCAAACCAGGGCCTTTGCTGGATGCGGGACCCAGCTGCTCCCTCACCAGCAAGGCCCCGACCATGAGTAACAAGGTTACTGCTTCCTCTGCAGCTTGGATGCAGGCATTCCATTTTTCCTTGTGACTCGGAGCCCCTGAAATCCCTCAGCCTCTGGACAACCATTCATTGATTCATTCTCACTCAAGAATATTTCTTGAGCATCTTCTCTGCTCCATTCTTAACCTCAAGGGGGAAAAAAAATCACAGTGCGTAGAAACGAGCAGTTGCCTCTCTGCCCCTCTGCCTGCATGGGCGGCTGTTCTAATTCCCCCGCTGGCCCTCTGCTCGGAGCCCTGCCTGCCTCTGGCAGTGCCGTCATGAGATGCCTCTGCTGCTTGCCAGAGATCTGTTTTATGTTGTTTCTCCCTGGCAGTCATTCCTGATACAGGTCCCATGACACCCCTTCCCTTCGGCCTACCTTTTGCGATATCCTTTCTTCTGGCTCAGGACTAGGCCCTGCCGTCACCTTAAAGGTCCCAGCCGATGACAGAAAGTGATCACAGTAGAAGGAAGGAAAGTGTCACACAAGGAGGAGGTGTATTTGAAGGACTGTGAGGTTCTCAAGAGGTGGAAATGGCAGAGGGAGGATATTTCAGCAAGAGCAGAGCAGATGGACCCTGGGGACTGGCCAAGGGCGCCTCGGGCAGCCTTTCAACACTGCCAGCCCTGGGCTTCCCTGGTGGCGCAGTGGTTGAGAGTCCGCCTGCTGATGCAGGGGACACGGGTTCGTGCCCCGGTCCGGGAGGATCCCACATGCCGCGGAGCGGCTGGGCCCGTGAGCCATGGCCGCTGAGCCTGCACATCCGGAGCCTGTGCTCCGCCACGGGAGAGGCCACAACAGTGAGAGGCCCGCATACCGCAAAAACAAAACAAAACAAAACAAAACACTGTCAACCCCTTTCCCCCTTCCCTCCCTCCATCCCGCTTTCTTTCTTTTCTTTCTTTCTTTCTTTCCTTCCCCTCTTTCCTGCCTCCCTTCCTTCTTTCTTTCAACACCTGAAATGGCCCTTGAGACCCACAAATATGACCATTATTCTTGGGGAAAACTGTAAAGTTATTAACTCACAAAGGACTATATATGGATGTGCTGCACTGTGTCCCCAAAGCTCTGGCAATGTGTGTGAGGGTCAGGGGTGGTCACAGAAAGAAGGGGAGAGAAAAGCTCTGGAAGCTTGTAGCATAGATGACAACACTGTACCTTAATTGTCACTTGTTCCTGAGGAAAAGGGTGATTGCTGCAATAGGAAATATTGTACCGGACCTCTGTGATTTTTTAAAAAGCTTTTTCTTCAGAAATGTGAAAAGTCAAAATACATAAAAACCACATCCTTGGGCTTCCCTGGTGGCGCAGTGGTTAAGAATCCGCCCGCCAATGCAGGGGACACGGGTTCGAGCCCTGGTCCGGGAAGATCCCACATGCCGCGGAGCGGCTGGGCCCGTGCACCACAACTACCGAACCTGCGCTCTAGAGTCCATGAGCCACAACTACTGAAGCCCGTGTGCCTAGAGCCCGTGCTCCACAATGAAGAGAAGCCACCGCAATGAGAAGCCCGTGCACCACAAAGAGTAGCTCGTCACAACTAGAGAAAGCCCGCATGCAGCAACGAAGACCCAACGCAGCCAAAAAATAAATAAATAAATTAATTAAACCCCCCGCAAACCAAAAAGCCACATCCTTGCTGACAGATAATTGCATAACATTGTTTTGAATTAAAAGAACTGTTTCTGAAAAATAAAAATATTATGCAAGTTGCTCTATCAGCAAGCATGAATTAATAGTTGATATGTGTAAGGATATATTGTCAATAAACGCTGTGCATTTAATGCCTCCCCAGGCCGGTGCTCTGCAGGTGTGTGGTGACAGCTGGCCACCCTACGTGGAGAGGGCTCCAGGGGGCGTACAGGATGAGCAGAGGGAAGAGGCCAAGGGGGCTGCTGGGAGCACCAAAGGACAACGTTCTCTACACTATTTGAAAGAGTTCATAGACTCTTTGAAACTCATCCAGGGAACCCCCAAGTTAAGAAAAGCAAAAGCTAACACAAAAATAAACTCAAAATGGCTTAAAGACTTAAATATAAGACACGGCACCATAAAATTCCTAGAAGAGAACATAGGCAAAACATGCTCTGACATAAGTCATACCAATGTTTTCTTAGGTCAGCCTCCCAAGGCAATAGAAATAAAAGCAAAAATAAACAAATGGGACCTAATCAAACTTACAAGCTTTTGTACAGGAAAGGAAACCATAAACAAAACAAAAGGGCAACCTACGGATTGGGAGAAAATATTTGCAAATCATGTGACCTACAAGGGCTTAATTTCCAAAATATACAAACAGCTCTGGGACTTCCCTGGCGGTCCAGTGATTAAGAATCCCCACTTCCACGGCAGGGGCAAGGGTTCAATCCCTGGTCGGGGAACTAAGATCCCACAAGCTGTGTGTCGTGGCCAAAAAACAAAAGAAAACATACAAACAGCTCATACAACTCAACAGTAACAACAAAAACAACCCAATTGAAAAATGCGCAGAAGACGGGAGTTCCCCAGTGGCCTAGTGGTTAGGATTCTGGGCTTTCACTGCCATGGCCTGGGTTCAATCCCTGTTTGGGGAACTGAGATTCTGCAAGCCTCATGGTGAAGCCAAAAAAAAAAAGAAAAATGGGCAGAAGATCTTAATAGACATTTCTCCAAAGAAGACATACAAATGGCCAGTAGGCACATGAAAAGATGCTCAATGTTGCTAATTATTAGAAAAATGCAAATCAAAACTACAATGAGGTGCCACCTCACACCAGTCAGAATGTCTATCATTAAAAAGTCTACAAATAACAAATGCTGGAGAGGGTGCGGAGAAAAGGGAACCCTCCTGCACTGTTGGTGGGAATGTACGTTGGTGCAGCCACTATGGAAAACAGGATGAAAGTTCCTCAAAAAATGAAAAATAAGAAATTCCCTGGTGGTCCAGTGGTTAGGACTCTGCACTTCTACTGCAGGGAGCACAGGTTCCATCCCTGGTCAGGGAACTAAGATCTTGCATGCTGCACAGTGTGGCCAAAAAAAAACCAAAAAGCAAAAAAACTAAAAATAGAGTTACCATGTGATCCTGCAATCCCACTCCTGGGCATATATCTGGCAAAACTTTATTTTAAAAAGATACATGCACCCAAATGTTCACAGCAGCACTATTCACAATAGCCAAGACATGGAAACAACCTAAATGTCCATCAACAGATGAATGGGTAAAGAAGTATTACACATATACAATGAAATACTACTCAGCCATAAAAAAGAATGAAATAATGCCATTTGCGGCAATATGGATGGACCGAGAGATTATCATACTAAGTGAAGTAAGTCAGACAAAGACAAATATCATATGATATCACTTACATGTGGAATCTAACATATGACACACAAATGAACTTATCTATGAAACTGAAACAGACATAGAGACCAGACTTGTGGCTGCCAAGGGGAGGGGGAGGGCAGTGGGGAAGGGATAGATTGGGAGTTTGGGATTAGCAGATGCAAACTACTATATATATTGATAGAACAGATAAACAACAAGGTCCTACTGTATAGCATAGGGAACTATACTCAAATTCCTGTGATAAACCATAATGGAAAAGAATATGAAAAAGAATGTGTATATATGTGTAACTGAATCACTTTGCTATACAGCAAAAATTAACACAACATTGTAAATCAACTAACTTCAATAAAGTAATTTTTAAAAAATCAGCACATCCAAAAAAAGAAAGAAAAGAAAAGAAAAAGCCAGAGTAAATTCTTTCTCCATGGAAAAATCATCATAAATCATTTGCATCAACAACCCTTCTAAGAAAATAAATGAAAACAATGTTTGGTACTCTTGGTTTTAATTTAAAAATTAAACTTTATGTTGAAATGTTAATCTTGTTCAAATGCTGTCACGTCCTAGAAGTGGTGAAGAAAGCAGGAGTGTAAACATCCATCAGAAAGGTCCTCATTCTAACAGGACAGGACATGGGATTCCCCCATCCTTTGTGACAATGCCAGCCGCAATAAGAATTTCTTTCACCAGAGTAGATTCAGCAAAGATTTATCGAAAAAAAAAAAGTAAACAAACCCAGGTTATCTGATTCCAAACCCTGATTTTTTCCCCCCATTTACCACAAGTACCAAATTAGGCAGATCTTTCATTATTTAATAACTATGATTACACTGTTGAACTATAATCAAAGGGTATAATTTAAAAAGAAAATCATTGCATTTACATTCCCAGCACTGTGCTGAGGGAAGGCTTAGAAAAAGAACTTTATACTCTCGTCAGGGAAAAGGGACACGGAGACAGGCAGCAAGTAGGACAGAACAGCCTGGGATGAAAGGGAGGGAGCCATAGCTACTTGTCTAAGGGCAGGCCCGGCAGAGCCTTGATGGCTTCCTGGCAGAGACGGGGGTAGGACCTTAAAGGCCAAGGAGGGTTGGTTGTCTGAAAAAGAAGTGGCTTTAAGTGTGTCCTTTCAACCTACCAAGCCTGATGTTTCCTCTCTGGCCCATAAGGGGGTGAGAACAGATTCCTCTGAGGACCATTCCAACTCTAAATTCCAAGGCTGCCCAAGGGGACAGCATAAGCAAAGGCCCTGAGGCTGGATTGAGCCACAGTGAATTGATGGTTCAACGCAGGAGTACTGCCTGCTCAGAGCAGTGGGTGTGTCTCAGGAGATTAGAGGGGAGACGCTCCCTAATGCTAAAGCATGGAACTTGGTGCTGTAGGCAGTGAGGGTGGTAACTGCAGGTCCCAGAGGAGGGAGGTGGCCAGACATTTAATTATCCTCCTCTTGCCAGCCTCTCTGCCCATTCCCTCCTGCCTTGCTGAGCTCTGGCCCTGGGGACCTCCAGCTCCACCAGGTTCCTGGGGGGCATTTCCCTCCCACCGTCTCTCCCATCACCCTCCCCGCCCAGCTGCTTGCTGTAGCTATTCCTTGGATGTCCTTAACTTTGTATTGCCAAAAAAAAAAAAACAAAAAAAACAGGATTCCCCATTAGCTTTGAATTTCAGAGAAATAACTATTACCCGAAAACTGTGGTTTGCCTCTTGGTGGGTGTTGAGCCAAAAGACACAACTGAGCTCAAGATCGGGAGAAGGAAGGATTTATTATTACTTGCAGCAAGCAAGGAGAACGCGGAGATCTTTCCCAAAGCAGTGTTTCCCCGAACAGCAAAATTGGGGCAGTTTAAAACTAAGAGTACATGTATATTCATGAGGAGCTTGGGCAGTGGGCAGAGTCCAAGCTTTAGCTGATTGAAGTCCTGAGGGTCAGAAAAGGTCAACATTATTATCCCTTAGGTCCTATTGATCTGGTGGTTGAGTGCCCAGGGGGGATTTAAATTCTGCAAAACAGTTCAAGACAGTGCTTTAGGCTAGTCTTTACCTTTGAAATAGAACTGGGAGTCTTTACAACTGATTTGTTATCTTTGCTATGGTTACTTCTCTCACCTGATAAGTTTGTCCTTTTGTTCTCTTAAGATCATTATTACGGAGACCTGTTCCAGGACAAGCATTGTGGCCCGGCTTAGCTCACAAAATGGCTTAGGCTAAAATGGCTTCTCTTATGTCAAGAAAGTGACGCTTAGTTCTCTTTTGGGGGGGGACGCCCTACCTTATCTGCTTACATAGCAAATAATTTTTTAGTGTGTGTCCCCAATGTTAGAGATACAAGTATTCATCCTAAAAAAAAATCATTTGCTGTTTAGATGAAATTCAAATTCAACCAGGCATCCTGTATTTTTATGTGCTAAATCTGGCACTGGAATCCCCCTGATCCCGCCCACAGGCTGTACTGGACCCTTCATTAAGCCTTTGTTGGGGTCTTCCGTTTCCTGCCATTTCTGACTCACACACAGCCGTCCGCTTTCCACTGAGGCTCTGGGTGTTGCTGCAGCAGCAGCAGGTCCTGCCCTCACTGACGGTGGGGCTCTGCCAGTCCCAGGCCCCGAGCCCAGGTCAGCGAGCACACACTCCCTCCTCCCACAATGCATGATGTGTGGAGGCCCTGAGGGACCCTCATGTCAATCAAGAGGCGGGGCTCCCTTCATGGGGCCCGAGCCCGATCTGCCTGTGCCTGAGGAGGACAGCTGAACAGACTTAGCCTGCCCTGCAGCCCTGGATGTCTGGGAGGAGACCCTCAGGATGCCCGAAGCATCATGGCTGGAGGTGGCACAGGGCAGCGGAGCAGCCCTGAACCCATAGATGCGAATCTCGGGCTGGGTGGCCCTGACCGCTGCTCTGAGTGTGTTTCCCCATTGGTAACTTGGAGATATACTTACCCCTAGGGTCCTCGGGAAGAATATGTATGTAAAAATCTTGGCATGTGGAGGGCATTTCAAAACTAGAAATTATTTGTAAATATCATTCATCCTATAGGTCTGTCTCCCCTGTGAGGCTGTGAACACTCAAGGCCAGGAACCGTGTCTTCTCAGCGTCTGCCCAGGGCCCAGCCGAGGGCAGGGCTTGGAAATGTCAAAGAAGCAGGAGTTGGGCTGCGTTCACCCTCTGACAAAGGTCGCAGAATGAGCAAGAGAATGTTCTTTCTCTGAGTTAAGCTTCTGGGAGGGAGAGCTCATTATCAGGGCCAGATCCAGACTTTTCGAGGCCCTGAACCCTCAGCATGAAGAAAAGAGTTAGCGCAATCACTTGCATGATTTTTTTCCAGCTGTCAGTACCCCCTCCCCCAGCTTTTTTGTGCATGTGATTCAGCTTTGAGGCTGCATTAAGTGTAAGCTTTAGCTACGTATTACGTGATCTGGTAGTGGGAGCTGGGACTAGGGCAGGGCATTTCTGGGGCAGGAGACCTCCTGCCAGGCAGCAGTCAGGCCCTCGCGTAGCCCTCTGGCACCTTCCACTCCTCGCGAGAGCCAGGACTCCCCTCCAGGGCCGCAGCTTGGCAGGACCAGCCTGATCGCGGCTGGTTTCCCCTGGCTCACAGCCTGCTCAACAGTTCTCGGATGCCCTGGGCCAGGAGCCCAGGAGGTAGATTATATAAGGTGAAAGAGGTCCATTGACAGAGCCCAGAGGTACAGCACAGACACCCCTACTTTTAGGTGACAATGGGGCTTCTGAGGACCCTAGATCTACCGCTGGGCCAGCTGACTCCTGGTTTGACGTCAAGCTGGGTGTGGGCTCCATCATGGGCCACCCAGCACAGGCTTCATCTGGTCTTTGCAAAATAAACACAGTCGGCACCCCCTGGCCACACAAGGCCAGACCCCTCCTGGCCTCAGACCTCCGGGGTTCCCCAGGCCCACATCTCACTAAATTCAATGCTTGGAGCCACATCAGGCCAGGACAGAGGCAAACCAGTGGAGACCAGGGAGGATGCGAACCACCTGGAAGATTGGAGGGCCCATCCCTCTGCTATGGGGCCACAAGCCAGAGCCCCACCCCCATCCGTATCCCAGATGCCCTTCTGCAGGGAGGCAGGAGGAGGGGATGGAAAGCCGAGAATAAGCTGCCCAAGTGCCATCATCCGGAGGAGCAATTTAAACTTATGCATCAGATGAAGTCTCTGGAATGGACTAAAGATGTGTTGCTTTTCTTTCTATTCCGTGGGTGGTAGCTTATTGGGAAGATTGAATCTACCCTCTACTACGAAATTTAAAAATCTGTTTTCCTTGCAAGTCTGAGTTGTGGTGTGGATCAGTTTGGGACCCTGTGGCAAAGGGAGAAAGTGTTTTGATAAAGTCAAGAATTACAGACTCATATAGGCACCGAGGGAACCAAGGGTGTTTTGAGGACACTTCCGAGGCTGGTGTCTAGGGCAGCATACTTTTACATCTGTTGTAAAGTGGACTTGAGCCATGACATAGAGATCTTTTGAGTTCTCTTTGTTTGGTCGTTTTAGCAACAAGCTGTCTCTCTGTGGCCACATGTCAGGGGCCAGAGGACCTGAGCTCAGGGTGGGACTTCAGGTGGCCACAGCTCTGAGGGCAGCTGTGTGTGGTTATAGACCTGCTGGAGGGCTGCAGGGGGTTCTGCTGACCACGGTTGAAATAGCCCCCCCACACCCAACCCTCTCCCTGAAATGCGTCATCCTGGACCCATTTGGGTGTCTGGAGGGATCTTCGAGTGACATGTTTCATCCTTTTTCAAAGGATGGCAAGGACCCTCGCACAGCCCTTGGAGATCATGCAGTCTGTCTCTCCCCTGCCATTTAGGAGCTCTCTCACTCAACAGTGGCTGTTCCTCCTACCCTCCCCATTCTCTTGCATCGGTGGTGCTGGTTATATTTGATGACCTGAAAGAAATAGACTGTCAGCAAAAATGGGTTTATTCGGGATCAGCAGAGAATTGCAGCTCTGGAGCTGCAACCAGGCCAGCCATGTGCAAGTCCCTGCACAGCAAGGGAAGGAGAACGCTTTTATAGAGGGGAAAGGAAGGTGGGAGGGCTCTAGTAAGCAAAGAATCCGTGGCTTTTCATTGGCGGAGTCCTTGCCAGGAAAGAGGAGGGATCTTTCTTCTTCCTGTTGGGCTCTGCTACAGTCTCAGGATGTGAGAGCTCCCCCTTCCGGTCTCCAGACTCTATCAGTTGAGATTTCTGTTTATTAGTTTTTTACGTATTCCACTTGCCACCCCTTCTTTGCCCTGATCTTCCCTGGGAGGCTGACAGATAGGACTGCATCACCCATGTGCCCCTGCTCCCTCGCTTCTGCTCATGTTTGGGAGGCACTAACATAAGATAGCAGGGCAGGAGGAGAGAAAGAACTATCTATTCATCCCCACCTTACGCGCACACACACACACACACACACACACACACACACACACCCTCTTTGCAGGTGACACAGTTCCTTCCCCTGGTCCCTTCAGCCTAGAACCATTCACACTTCCTCTTTTGCTGGTTCTAGGGGCTTTTTTTTTTTTTTTTTTTTGGAGTATAGTTGATTTACAATGTTGTGTTAGCTTCAGGTGCATAACAAAGTGATTCAGTTATACATATACATATATCTATTCTTTTTCAGGTTCTTTTCCCATTTAGGTTATTACAGAATATTGAGTAGAGCTCCCTGCGCTCTACAGTAGGTCCTTGTTGATTATCTATTTTGTGTATAGTAGTGTGTATGGTTTTAGGGGCTTTGACATCCCTTTGGCTCTCTTAACTCCGCCCACACCTCTGACCGGTCCTCTAATTCTTTGCAGTTAAACCTTTGTGAGTTCCTGCCAGGAAGGCAGCCTCAGAGAGGCCCTCACTGCTCTTCTAACACACTGGACACCCCAGGGTCTGTACAATCGTTTAGGAAAAGCCCCAGGCTAAAGACCGGGTCTCCGTTGGGCAATGTTGATGTTATCTACTGCATTTCTCAGATTCCCCTACCCCAGGACCTCTGGAGTCTGATTATCTGAGAAGGTTTGGAAGCTGCTACCTCTGCCTGGGCCTGTTTGCACACAGTGGTCACCTTCCCTCTAATTCTAAGACTTTTCTAGTCACTGGATGCTTTGACAAAATCACTGTAACCTTTCTAGGAGACCAACCCACCGGATCTATCTGAGGACCCTGGGAAGATATGGCACCACCTTGACCGTCACCATCATAGTCACTACCTCAAAAACATGACCAGAATAGCACTGAAGTCAAATTTGGGTCACATGTGGCAGAGGCTGGGGTAAACGGGGCTCCAAAACAACCAAGGAAACTTTACACCTTAGACACCTGCAAACTGGAAGCTGAGAGTCTGCTCACTTTCCACTTGACAGAATTATTCTAGACCCAGCTGAGTTCTCTAATGTCACCTCCCCTGTGAGGTCTCCTTCCCTCAGCACCATCAGTTCTGGATTGTGCCCCCGCAGGGTTTGGGGACATATCACATTGTGTTAGTTACTGGTTTGCCTGCTGCTCTCCGTCCTCTCAATCAGGACTTGGATCAGGCAAGTCAACATTTTCTAGATGTTCACTGAGTATGTATCACAAAACATGCCTCAAATTTAATTTGCCCAGGATCAAGTCCAAGAAATTCATCCAGACAGTTTCATTTGCCTTTCCTGAAGACCAGTGGGAAACATAAAAACAGAAACATCCTAGAATTTTCTTTCTTTTTTTGGCTGCACTGCACAGCTTGCGGGATCTTAGCTCCCCGACCAGGGATCGAACCCTCACCCCCTGCAGTGGAAGTGCAGAGTCCTAACCACTGGAGCGCCAGGGAAGTCCCCCTAGGATTTTCAATGGTTGGAAAATGAGCTCACTTCACAGGTGTCTCCTTTGCTGAGATTAATAAGTGGAAGAAGCACCTGGCCTCGAGTCAGGGGACGTTGACTGTAATCCAGGCTCCACGGCTTGTCCCTGGGTGACCCTCAGCAACTGACTTCAGCTCTCGCCTCTCAGTCTCTTCATCTGCAAGAAGAACTGAATACAAGAATGGATGTGGAGAACCTGGCCCCATAAGGAAACGTGATAAGGGCGGGAGTCCAGCTAGGGGAGTCCTAGTGTTGCAAATCCTGCACACAGATAGAAGGAAGTGGTGGCCCCCCAGGAAGGTGTCTGGCAAAACGGTATAGATGGACTATTTCGTTGGGCTTTGGATTTGCTGAGTGGAGTACACAGACAGCCCCAGGTTTAGAGAAGGAGGAACTGTACGGAGCGCTCGCTGGAGCAGATTGGTTGGAGAGGAAAAAGGAGGAGATTTGGGAGGCAGAGAGAGAGAAGGAAGGAGGTGCTGCTCTGGGGAGTAGAACTTGGGGGAAGAATAGATTTATAGCAGGTGTCTCGGAGGACATGCAGAATAACATCTCCTCTTTGCCAGGAGATCCTCAATAAGACTTACCCTGGGCACCAGTGTCTTGGCAGTGGATATGCTATTTAAGTGGCTACAGTGATGAGCTGAGACTGGCCACAAGGGAAATGTGATGAAGATCACGACTGTCCCCAAAGCCCTAGTCACATTGGACTACATGGGGCTGGGATGATTTGGAAAGGAGTATAGCAGGCATGTAACAGAGAAGCATACCAGCCCTCCCGCCATGGATTTTTTTTTTTTTTTTTTTTTTTGCGGTACGCGGGCCTCTCACTGTTGGGGCACCTGAGATGTGCACGAGAGGAGGAGACAGCCTTGGAAAGTGTCAGGAGGAAGAGGTGAAGGTGGTCCAGGCAGTAGGAACAGTAGGTCACAGACTGAGATAAAAATAAACTCGGCCTGGGACTTCCCTGGCAGTCCAGAGGTTGACTCTGCACTTCCACTGCAGGGGGCATGGGTTCGATCCCTGGTCAGGGAACTAAGATTCCAGGAAACTATGATCCTGTATGTGTATGGCGCAGCCAAAAAAAGAAGGAGCAAAAATATTAACTTGGGCTCTTGAAGACAGAACAGAGGTAGGGTGGCTTATGGAAAGGAGTGAGGCCAGGAGTAGTCTAGGTGCACTTGGAGATAACTTGGGAAGGAGGTGGGATCCAGCTCACAAAGGGCTCGGAGGCCATGGTAAGGAACCTGGATTTGAATAAGAGACATAACATGATCTTATCTTTAACGAATTTACCATTTTGTAGAAGGAACTTTGAACAAGGTAAACAACTCATCCTAGACTGTCTTTTAGAATTAAAAGTCCCATGTCCTAGGAAATCCGTCAGGACAGAGAAAACTGGGAAGACTGGTCACGGTAAGCATATAGTAGATGCGAATCTTGGTTCACACCCAGATCTTGCCTTATTCTGCCTTAAGGCCCTTCCTTCCCGACAGGTCATTATTGAGATTTCTTCCCCTTTCAGGACCATGAGGGAATCCTTACTAGGTGCTCAGAAAACTGGGCGAGGCCCTCTAGTTGTCATGGTTACAGCAGGTACCCTGACTGTTCAAGACAAGGGTAGTCCCTTCAATGCCTCTGCCCCACAAGTCCCCCTTGGCACCCCAGGCTGCCAAGTTATCTGATCTGGTGACCTCGTTCCCTGGAGCCTTGGCTGGGCTCCTCACTGCTCTCAGATGCCATGGAACTGTCTCCCTTCCCAGTCTGAGAAAATCTCATCTCTGGCTCTGCTGCTGGATCCAGACACACTCTCTATCCTCCAGAACCCCTAGCAAAGAAGCATCTGTGATTCAGGCTCCCACAAGTACAGACATTGTTAGGCTGCTTTACAGCTTTCCTATAATTCCAGGACCGTGCGGTTATAAAGTCTGTCTATCTGCTTGAAAAATGAGATGTAGGGCAGGGGAGTGAAGCAAAGAAGGGAAAAATAGAGGACTTTTCAGTAAATTTTTTCTGCCATGAGTGAAAGCAGAGAGACAAGTTAGGAAACTATTGTATATTCTAGGAGACAGAGATGGTAGCTTGGATTAGGGTGATGGCAGTGGGGATGGAGAGAAAGGGACACTTGTAAAACATATTTTGGTGGTAGGACCAATGGTACATACTACTGGAGGTGGGAGATGAGCAGACAGGACTCAAGGATCACGGCTTAAGTAATCCTTTTGGTTTGAGCATTTGGTATAAATAACTTCTGATTTGGAGACTCGGGGCATGTGACTACACACCAGACAAGAATGTATAGCAGGCCCTGTATTTCTGCCTCAAGTGGGAAAGCTCTGGCAGGGGGTGTGGAACTGGGCTGTCCATCCAAGGGACAGCTCTGTCACATGAGGGTGGCGGTTATAGCAATGTGAATGAGCTGCCACCGGCAGTTTCATATCTTGGAAGCTCTAAGAGGCCTTGGTTATATTTGTCTTGTGGAATGTGGTGCTGGACACATGATGCGAGATAGTGAAGATACAAGCTGTACTTTTCTCAAAAATGCACTCAAACCTCTTAAAAGAGTTCAGGAAATAAACAAACTTTTAATTACACATTACAAAGAAAAAAGAAACATTTTTAAAGACAGCTAGACCAGTGGGAAAACTCCGTTTTTAAATTTTTCCTTCTGATTTTAGTCGGACTTAGCAGTTGATTCTTTACTGAGTCCTGAGCCATGAAATGCTGGTCTTCTGGAAAGAAGGGAAAGGAAAAGAAGAAAAAAAAATCTATTAAAGAATTCCCGGGGGGCTTCCCTGGTGGCGCAGTGGTTGAGAGTCCGCCTGCCGATGCAGGGGACACGGGTTCGTGCCCCAGTCCGGGAAGATCCCACGTGCCGTGGAGCGGCTGGGCCCGTGAGCCATGGCCGCTGAGCCTGCGCGTCCGGAGCCTGTGCTCCGCAACGGGAGAGGCCACAGCAGTGAGAGGCCTGCGTAACGCAAAAAAAAAAAAAAAAAAAAAAAAAAAGAATTCCCAGGACTTCCCTGGTGGTGCAGTGGTTGGGAATCTGCCTGCCAATGCAGGCGACACGGGCTCGATCCCTGGTCTGGGAAGATCCCACATGGTGTGGAGCAACTAAGCCCATGATCCACAACTACTGAAGCCCGCGCACCTAGAGCCCATGCTCCGCAACAAGAGAAGCCAATGCAATGAGAAGCCTGTGCACAGCAACGAAGACCCAACGCAGCCAAAAAAAAAAAAAAAAAGGAACTTCCTTCCCCCTCCTCCCTGAAGAAACTCCAACAAAACAGCAGAAAAACTAAAGGTCTGCTTTAAAATGTGTGTGTGGGGGGGTGGGTGTTAGTTGAGTGAGTGGCAGTGGGACTGGGGTTCTGTTCACTGCTTTGAAAACGTCTGACAAAGGAGGGCGTGGGGTGGTCAAGATGAGATGGGGAAGTAGGGAATCAAGTCAGTCCAGGGTTTGGGGAAATTAGGGGACATGGGAGAAGGGAATAGGGAGGGAGGAGCATGGGAAAGTGGGAAGAGGGCTGGAGGAATTTGCAATCGCACAGCACATTGACAGCACGCCATTAACCACTACCATATGCTGACCATCAAGTTGCAACACATGCTGGCTTTTTTTTTTTTTTTTGAGCAAAGCCCTATTATTGTGGAGTCCAAACCTTAAAGAGCTTACAAAGCAGAGGGTACACCAGTCCACCCTGTTCGGGGATTTCCTCTGCAGGCCCCCTGTCATGAGGGAGGGTCTCTACATAGATTTACAAACCCAAAATGTCGGGGAGAGTCTAGTTTAGAAAGAGATTTCCTCTGGGTGGGTTTAAAGGCCTGTGGGACTTATGTCATCTTTCCCATCCTTGGACCGAGAAGTGAACAGGCCAGACTTCACTGCAAAGGGAAAAGTAATGCTTGGTGGAGCCATGGTGCTTCTTGGCCAACTCAACCTCATCCCGGCTCTTGCAGCGTCCTGTCCCCCCTGCTCCAAGCTCCAGGCCCTCCTTCCCCAGCCCCTGGCCTGGGCTGTCCACCCCAGAGCAAACGGGTGAGCTGTACTCTTGAATCCTGTCCACGCCGCTCCGGAGCATACTCTGGTCTCCATCCCCGCCCATCCCCCCTTGTCATCACTTTTGCTCTAAAGTGGCTGCCCCTGTGCCTGCAGCCCTCCGGGAGGAAAGGCTGAGATGCATCCCTGATCTATGGAGCTGGGCTTTAAAGCAAAGGCTTCTGTACACGCCATAAAATTTCAAAACTACAAAAGATGTAGATGAAATTTTAAAAATTAGCCTATTTCTTTCCTATTCCCTAACCACTCAGTTCCTCTCTTTGGAGGCAACTGCCTTCTCCCCCATAATAATGTCTTGTATGTCCTTTAAGATATGTACTATGCATCTACAATCATAACCAAACACATTATTTAAATTTTTTTAATAATAGTTGCATATTTTACTTACTGTCTGCAGCTGTTTTCTTTTTTCACTTAGTAATTTATCTTGGAGATATACTCATTTTAGTAAGTATAGAGCTACCTTTCCTTTTAAATGGCTGCATAGTATTCCATTCATACCTGTGATGGTTAATTTTATGTGTCAACTTGGGTGGGCCATGGGGCGACCTGATATTTGGTCAAACATTATTCTGGATGTTTCTCTGAGGGTGGTTTTGGATGGGATTTACATTTAAAATGGTATGCTTTGAGTAAACAGATTGCCTTCCATAATGTGAGTGGGCCTCATCCAGTTGGTTGAAGGCCTGAAAAGAACAAAAAGCTGACCTCTCCTGAGCAAGAGAGAATCTACAAGCAGACTGCTTTTGAACTTGAACTGCAACATTGACTCCTTCCTGTGTTTCCAGCCTGACTGCCTTTGGACTTGAACTGCAACTTTCCTGAGTTTCCAGCTTGCCAGCCTCCTTCATCAGACTTTGGACTCACCAAACCTCCACAATCATGTGAGCCAATTCCTTAAAATAAATCTCTTTCTATATATACCCACATCCTATGGTTCTAATTCTCTGGAGAACCTAATACTATAATACTATAATCTATTTAACCAGGCCTCTATTAATGGACACTTAGCTTTTTCATTGTTCTGCTATTACAAAGAATGCTGCAATGAATATCCTTGTAATGTATGTCATTATGCACATGCCACACCCATGTTTTAGCCACCAGTGGTATTTTGCTTCAGTATAAAGCAATGTAGAAAATCCTCCCAAGCAATAGCCAGGCTAGCTGGAGTAATGTCTCGCTACAAAATCTTATTCTGAATGTCATTAGTCATTAGGGTAGTGCAAATTGCAAACATAATTAAATACCCCTTTGCACCCTTTGGAATGGACTAGAATGGCTAAAATGATAAAGACTGACCAGAGTAAGTTGGTGAGAATGTGAAGCACTGGACTTCTTGTACCTTGTTGGTAGGAGTAGAAAAAATTACAATTACTTGGTAAAACAGTTTGGCAGTTTCTTAAAAAGATAAAAATACACTGATGATATGACCCAGCCATTCCATTCATAGGAACTTTCCCAAGAGGAATGCAAGCATATATCCCACAAGGACTTATACACAAATGTTCACGGGAGCTTTATTTATAATAGCCACACACTGGAAACAATCAAATGTTCATCAATGGGTAAATAAACATATTGTGGGATAGTCATACAATGGAATATTACTCAGCAATAAAGAAGAATGACCTACCGATTCATACAATGACAGGGATGAGTGCCAAAAGAATTACGCAGAGTGAAAGAAAACAGACAAAACATGTGTAAGGACAATGACTCCATGTATATAAATTTCTAGAAAATGCAAATTAATCTATAGTGACAGAACGAAAATTGGTGGTTGCCTGGGGAACTGGTGGGAGAGCAAGAAAACTTTTGGGGTTGATGAATCGGTTCGCTACCTTGATTGTGATGACCATTTCACAGATGTATATGTAGGTCAAAACTCATCAAATTGTACACTTTGAATATGTACAGTTATTGTATTTCAATATTTTAACAAGGCTATGAAAATCTTGTGTCAAAAAGTAAATATTAATGCTTTCTTCCTTTTTGCATTCCTTCTAGAACAATCTTCATCTCATCCATGTAAATGAATGCCTCAGGAAAATTAGAAAATATACATACTCAGAAAGGCAAAAGGGAAAAGCACATTAATGTTTTTCCAAAATATCACCCCCAGTGAGTTACACGTTTAAATTGTGAGTATGCCCCCTACGCCACACACTGATCATCTCCCATCACACCCAAAAGGCCAGGTAAGCTGCACCACACTGAACCTTCGGCTCCCCAGATACACCAGCTGAGGTCACTGTGACTTGTCAAGCGGGCAAAGCTGAGGCCAGCTGCGAAGTGTTCAGAGTGGGAGCTCACTGCCAGCCTTGAAGGCAGAAAGGAGGCCCAAGGGGCTGATGCCCCTCCTTGCTCTGAGCTGAGCTCCCCTTGCCTGGCTGCAAGCTGTAGGAGGAGAAAGATGAGTCAGTGCCCCATCGCAGCCTGCAAGAGGCCAGCTGAGCAGCTGGGGCACGCCTCATGCTTGGCAGCCTGTGCTGATGCCCTCCTGCCTGGCCCAGACAAGCCCTCAACAGCTGCCCCAGATGTAGGGCGGGGTGCCGGCTGAGCAATCGGAAGCTCCTGTTATGAAGCAGCCAGTCCCTCCTGCGTGTCAGCACTGGCCAGAAGCAAGAAGAAAATGGATGCACCGAGTGAAGGAGGAAGAGAGGCATGCTCCAGGTTAGGGCTGAAAAGGTTCAACACTAGCTGTCCCGCCCTGCTTCAAGGCTGCACACCAGAGAGGGCCAGGAGCCTTTTCAACGTCTTCTGTTCACTGTAGCTCAGCAAGCCCTGAACCGCATGGCCTGGGATTGTCTGAGAGCAGAAGAAGATTCTGGGAAACTTGGCTTGTCTTCTATGTAATTTTCACTGACATCCATTGTTGTCGTAGAGACCCCGTCACTCCCCATCCCAGCCCACTCCTAGCCCCTCAGCCCCTGACAGAAGGATCTGCTAGGTGCATTGTGTTTCTCTTGGACTTCGGAGGACAATATTCTCCATTTTATAAACTGTACAAAAAAAGGTTGACCTGGGGCTTCCCTGGTGGCACAGTGGTTGAGAGTCCGCCTGCCGATGCAGGGGATGCGGGTTCGTGTCCCGGTCCGGGAAGATACCACCTGCCACGGAGCGGCTAAGCCCGTGAGCCGTGGACGCTGAGGCTGCGCGTTCGGAGCCTGTTGCTCCGCAACGGGAAAGGCCACAGCAGTGAGAGGCCCGCGCACCGCAAAAAAAAAAAAAAAAAAAAAAGTCGACCTGTCCTGCTCACCCAACAGGGACAAACATTAATGGAATCTGCATTGTTTATTACTTTTACAAATTATAGTTCAGGTATTTGGTAAGTTTGTATTTGTAGGATAAAGAGAGAGATGCTTAAAAGCTCAGATCTTGAAAACAAAAAGGCAAAGAACTCTGAGTACTTTAGTTTCAATTGCCCAAGATCCCTTTCCAGCCCCACATTCCATAGATTCTCCTAATTTGCAAGACTGTTTTAGCTCACAGACCCAGGATCCTTGTGTTCCCTGGAGCCTCACATGCTTGGTTATGCTTGGCTGTTTGTCTTCATTTTAGATATTCAAGAATAGCTGTTAAATTGAGTAGTAACTGTGGTAGAATATTCCATTCTCAGCAAGATATATTTAGAAGGTTCTACCATTAAAAGTAACAGCAGGGACTTCCCTTGTGGCACAGTGGTTAAGAATCCGCCTGCCAATGCAGGGAACACGGATTTGATTCCTGCTCTGGGAAGATCCCACATACCACGGAGCAGCTAAGCCCGTGTGCCACAACTACTGAGCCTGGACTCTAGAGCCCACGAGACACAACTACTGAGCCTGTGTGCCTCAACTACTGAAGCCCGCGCACTCTGGGGCCTGAGTGCTGCAACTACTGAAGCTCGCGCACCTAGAGCCTGTGCTCCACAACAAGAGAAGCCACTGCTGGGCAAAACTGAAATCTATACGGAAGGTCATTAAGAAGGGCAGGTGGAATTCAGGGGCATGGATGGAGGCTACTGTCTACAGGTAGAATTTCTTCATCCCCAGGAAGCCTCAGCTCTGCATTTGAGGCTTTTCGAGCAATTGACTCAGGCCCACCCAGATAATCTAGGATAATCTATCGTACTTAAAGTCCACTGATTATGGACTTTAATCACATCTATAAAATGTTTTCACTGCAACACCTAGGTTAGAGTTTGATTGAATAAGTGGAGACTATAAATCAAGCTGACAGGTAAAAAAGTAATCACAACAGAGTCTGCCTGTTGGCCTCAGTCTAAGACATGTCCATGGAGTCCTCCTGAGAAGTCTGGACCAGTAGGTGAGGTAGCAGCTGGGGCATCTGAGGGATGGGTCCTCCTGCGATGGGTGAATGGAGAAGCCCAGCACAGATTATCCAGCACCACCCTGGCTATGCACCAGATGGGACTTTACACCATGGGATCCCAGGATGACCAGAGCATCAGAGCTGGGTGAGCCTTTAGACACTCTTAGTCAAACTCTCATTGTCCACTGAGAAAACTGGGGCCCATATCAGTGAAACAGCCAGGATCAGCCAGAAAAAGAACCAAGATCTCCAGCAAGAATGGGGAAAGGAATTAGAAGACTGAGAGGATGGAGAAGCAAGGAAGAAAAAAGGCCTGATGGAGAAGGAAAGGCAAACAGATCCTCAAACCTCCGAGTCGAAAGAAACCCTGGGGCTCCCACAGTCCACCCCCTCATTGCACTGATGGGAAAACTGAGGCCCTAGGAGGGAAAGGAACTTCCTCAAGGTCACTCTGTGAGTTGAGGGTATAACTGGAACCCAAGCCAAGCCCATGTCTACTGGTATGGTGCTGGGTCCCTGCTGCGCCCCCCAGGCAGCTGGAGCCACTAAAGGCTGCCCTCTCACCCTTGGGCATTTGGAGACCGGCATTACTAGAAAAGAAGAAGCAATTTATTGGTCTTAATAATTAGTTTAGGAACCAGAGAGCTTGGGGACTGTGTCATGAGAACAATTCCAAACTCAGTCTCTGACCTGAAAAAACATAGCCACCTCTGTCCTGTGGCCACAGGTGACATCCCCACCCCCAGTCATGCATACCAAGGGCATCAGGGAAGGGCTAGGGGGCTTGGTGCTGGCCTGCCCCGTCCCACCCTCCTACTTCTCATTCCCAGAGGGACACATGGCTCAGAACAGGCGCCCTGTGGATGGCAGGGGCGGAGCACGCTCCTCTATGCTCCACCCCGCAAACGGCAACGTGGAGCACAGAGGAGTAATCGGCTCAAGGCCGTGCAACAAGCTACGGACTAAAACACCAGCCCTCTAATTCTCAGTTCAGCATCTTTGCTTCTGTTTGTTTGTTTTTTCCCATTGTTTTTCACCCACTTACAATTGATTCCAGCAGGGCAGCCCAGCACACAGACAGTGCTGTGAAAGTGTCTGAAAGTGTTTTTACTGAGTGTTCGTTGCCCGATGGAAGGTGGGAAGGCTTGAAAGGGCCCAATAAGGTATCATTTAGCTGCTCAAACTCTTACATTAGAAGTCAAGTATTCGAGTATGGTTTTGAGGTTCCATGCTTCAAAAAAGTAGAGAAAAAAAATCACAGGGAGAAATACCATGGGCCTCTGGGAGAAATGTGAGCCTGGGCCTGCTCGAGGTGGCATAAACAGTGGTTATGACCATGACTAATCCAAACCCCACTCAGAGCTTTGCAGAGTGCGTCAGCTGTCCCTGTGGCTCGTGAAATCCCTGCTCAAAACTGAACCCTTTTAGGGAAGAGGAAACTGACCTTAGCACGGGCAGAAAGCCGCTGTGCGTCAAGTCACACTCCTGCTCGGAGACACCCTGTGTCAGGAAAGGTCATATTTCTGAATGACTAATATCTGTACCAGATGCCAAAGCTGGGCAGAATCGGGTTTGCAGATCTCTAAAATAGATGCTCTTACAAGACTAAACCGTGCATTTATCTGTGATTCGGGGTCAGTGACCCCTTGTCTGGATTGCCCACCCATCAGCAAATATTTATTGGGCTGGGCTTAGCGCTAGGTGGTTTGGTGTATAAAAAGATTTACAAATCTGTCCTGGCCTACCAGGAGCTGTCTAGCCGAGGTGGTAAGACAAACTCATACACAGATACTGAACAAAACCAGCCTGGGTCTGCAAGTGAGTGGCGCCCCCTGGAGTTGTGCATCATGGCAGCCCTGGCCACGGTGGTCAAGGCAGGGGAGCTCAGAGGAGGAGTAGATTCCAGTGGGCTGGGCCGGCTGGGGAGGATGGCTGTTCAATGCCCATATCCCTCCCCTTCCTCTCTACTGCTGGCAGCCACTGGCTGGGCCTGTTGCCAATGACAGAGGGTAGGAAGGCTGGTGATGGGCCTGGTGAAGCACCTGAAGAAGGAGGGCACCAGCATGACAGGAAAGCCACGTTCAGCATTCATGTTTTCGGAGGAAAACATAGGCAGAACACTCTATGACATAAATCACAGCAAGATCGTTTTTGACCCACCTCCTAGAGAAATGGAAATAAAAACAAAAATAAACACATGGGACCTAATGAAACTTAAAAGCTTTTTCACAGCAAAGGAAATCATAAAAAAGATAACCCTCAGAATGGGAGAAAATATCTGCAAATGAAGTAACTGACAAAGGATTAATCTCCAAAATATACAAGCAGCTAATGCAGCTCATGCAGCTCAACATCAAAAAAACAAACAACCCAATCGAAAAATGGTCAGAAGACCTAAAAAGACATTTCTCCAAAGAAGATATACAGATGGCCAACAAACACACGAAAGGATGCTCAACATCACTAATCATTAGAGAAATGCAAATCAAAACTACAATGAGGTATCACCTCACACCAGTCAGAATGGCCATCATCAAAATATCTATAAACAATAAATGCTGGAGAGGGTGTGGAGAAAGGGGAACCCTCTTGCACTGTTGATGGGAATGTAAATTGATACAGCCACTATGGAGAACAGTATGGAGGTCCCTTAAAATACTAAAAATAGAACTACCATATGACCCAGCAATCCCACTACTGGGCATATATCCTAAGCAAACCATAATTCAAAAACAGACATGTACCACAATGTTCATTGCAGCACTATTTATAATAGTCAGGACATGGAAGCAACCTAAGTGTCCATTGACAGATGAATGGATAAAGAAGATGTGGCATATATATACAATGGAATATTACTCAGCCCTAAAAAGAAATGAAATTGAGCTATTTGTAGTGAGGTGGATGGACCTAGAGTCTGTCATACAGAGTGAAGTCAGAAAGAGAAAAACAAACACCGTATGCTAACACATATATATGGAATCTTAAAAAAGAAAAATGGTTCTGATGAACCTAGGGGCAGGACAGGAATAATGACACAGACATAGAGAATGGACTTGAGGACATGGGGAGGGGGAAGGGTAAGCTGTGACAAAGTGAGGGAGTGGCATGGACATATATACACTACCAAATGTAAAATAGATAGCTAGTGGGAAGCAGCCGCATAGCACAGGGAGATCAGCTCCGTGCTTTGTGACCACCTAGAGGGGTGGGATAGGGAGGGTGGGAGGGAGATGCAAGAGGGAAGGGATGTGGGGATATATGTATGCATACAGCTGATTCAGTTTGTTATACAGCAGAAACTAACACAACACTGTAAAGCAATTATACTCCAATAAAGATGTTAAAAAATAACATGCAATGAAATAATATTAGTTGGGGTGGGAGTAGGGATGAGGTAGAAATGGGATTATAAAAATCTGTAGGGAAATATTAAAACAAGAAAAAAAAAATAAAGATCTGCCGGGAAGCTTAGAGCAGAGGTAAGAAATCTTTTTCCGGCGCTAATATAATTTAAACAGTCTATATTAAAAATATCATTAGTTTTCTACCTCATACTACTTACACAAATAAATTTCAAATCAATTATAGCTAATATTTATTGAATGCTGAGACTAGGCCCTGTTGAAAGCCTTCATGTGAATAAACTCATGAAATCCTCACAGTACCCACCAGAAAAGTATTATCATCGTCTCCGTTTTATAGTCCATTTTATAGGAATTGGAATCTGCTCCTCTATCTTGTTAATCTGCCTTCCATGTCATCACTGCTTATTTTTTCTCTCTTTTGTCCTGGGTACTGTTTCAATTTATCATTGCAGTCTTCTAATTTGCCAGTTTTCTCTTTAACAGACTCAAGAGTTTATCAATTTTGATTTAATTTCTGTGTATGGTATGAGGCAGAAGTCCAACTTCATAGTTTTGCATGTAGATGTCCAGTTGTTCCTGTACTACTTGTTCAAAAAACTCTTTTAACCCATTGAGATACCTTGGCTTCTTGGGAGTTCCCTGGAGGTCCAGTGGTTAGGACTCTGTGCTTCGCTTTCACTGCCGAGGGCGCAGGTTCAATCCCTGGTCGGGGTCCCCACAAGCTGCACGGCGTGGCCAAAAGAATAAATAAATAAATAATCTTGGCTTCTTTATCAAAGATCAATTGACCATAAATATAAAGGTTTACTTCTGAACTCGCAATTCTATTCTGTTGATCCACATGTCTAGCCTTATACCAGCGCCACACCCCCCTGACTATATAGCTTTGTAGTAAAATGTGGAAACTGGAAGTCCACTATCCCTGCTCTTTTGCAAGAATGTTTTGGCTATTCTGAGTGCCTTTCTTTTTTGTTTCTTTTTTTAAAAATAATTTTTATTGGAATATAGTTGATTTACAATATTGTGTTAGTTTCAGGTATACAGCAAAGTGAATCAGTTATACATATACCTATATCCACTCTTTTTTAGATTCCTTTCCCATATAGGCCATTACAGAATACTGAGTAGAGTTCCCTGTGCTGTAGAGTAGGTCCTTACTGGTAATCTATTTTATATAGAGTCGTATGTATATGTCATTCCCAATCCCCCAATTTATCCCTCCCCCCTTGCAGTTCTATATGCATTTTAGAATTAGCCTGCCAATCTCTCTAGAAAAACACAGGTGGGGTTTAGATTGGAATGGCACTGAATCTGTACATCAATTTGGGCAGTATTTCCATTTCAACAATATCGTTTTCTAATCCACTAACAAGGATGTCTTCCCATTGATGTAGGTCTCCTTTAAACTCTTTCGAAAGTATTCTCTCTCTTTTTTGTCTGTAATCTCTCCCTGTCTACTGGCACCTTCCCATCAGCATAGTCAAGTTTCCATCATGTTAAAGGAAAAGAAAAATAAAACAAACTTTCTGGACTCGAATTCCCTCCAGCTCTCATCCTTTACCCCCTTCCTTGACAAAACGTCCTGAGAATGTGGTCTCTCCTCATTGTCTCTACTTTCTCTCTAACTTCTTACTCTTCAGTCAACTGCAGCTTGGCTTCAGACCTTACCTCTCCACTAAAATTGCTCTTGACTAGACATCCAAGATCTTGTTCATTTCAACGAGCATTTTCAGTCTGCATCTCACCTCTTACAGCATTTTATACGTTAATTGTTCTTAGCGCTAGAAATTCTTTCCTGGCTTCCAATTAACCGCCTCCTCTTGTTTTCTGTGTATTCTCTAGCAGCTCCGCCTCATTCTCCTCTGAAGTTCTCTCTGCCACTGTTCATCCCATAAAGGTTGGTGTTTTTCAGGGTTCTGTGTCAGACCCTTTTCTTTTCTCATTTTACCTTCTCCCAATTGTGACATTTACAAAATGACTCTCGCATAAATATCACCAGCTCAGATCTCACTCTTGAGCTTTAAGCCCACTTATCCTGTTGCTAAGTTGACAAGTCTCTTGGAGAGCCTTTAACCAGAACAAATTCAACATGCCCATTCCCTAGTCACACCTTGTCTTCCACTCCCAGACCCCAGCTCGTATGCACCTAATCAGTTGCTCAAGCCAGAACTCGAGAAGCTATGTCTGACTCCTCTCTGTTTCCCAGTCTCATCCCTTCTGTCACCAACTCTGTCAATCATATCTACTGAATAAAAATAACTAACAGTTATCTATAATTTATGAGCTTTAAATAGCTCCAAAGACAAAGAAAAGCACAGAGACTTTAGAATCAGATAATCCAGAAAGGTGAGTTAGACAGTGTACCCAGTTGGCTTTTGGGTCCATGCCAAAACCTTTCCCAGCTTTCCCCGACACGTTTCAGGTCTTCTTGATCTGGTTCAAACTTTCCTGTCGGACCTCAGCTCTTACCCTTCTCTTCCCATTCCTCTCCCAACCCCACATTTCTCTAATTGTACTAAATTTCTTTCAGATTGGGATATGCTAGCTGCTATAAAAAACAAACCCCCAAACAGTATCGATTTATCCCATTAACATTTACTTCTTATTTGTGTTACCATCCACTGTCATCTTGTGGCTTCCCCTTATTGGGCGATTCAAGTGCGCAGGCTCTATCTGGTGACTCTGCCGTGCCCCAGGGCCTCAGAGTTCTCTGAATTCAGCCAGTGGAGAAAGAGGGAAAAGGAGAGCAAAGATATTATGGGGGGAACTATCCCACCCTTCTTAAAAGCCCTGGTCCTGTTTGACTCACGTCATTTCTGCTCATATTCCATTGGTAATAACTATTCAGTCAGCCACCTTGATAGAAGGGATGCTGGAAAACGGATGCTAGGTAATGTAGCCCCTGGCAGGGCAGACACCATTTGTGCTACACAAACATCCCCTACTCTCTCCACTACACTTTTTCCATAGTATTGCCTCTGACTTGGTTCTGGCTTTCTCTGTCCCCCGCCTAGTTTCCTTCTACCACCAGCTTAGGTATCACTTCCCCTGGGAAAGCTATCCTGATAGGTTAGGTGTTCTTGTTCCGTGCTCCCATAACGCCCTTTATTACCCTGTGATAGCAGATAGCGTGTCTACCATAGTGACCATGATGGCCGACTATCTATCTTTTCCCCTCCAGACCGTGAAAAACTACGGGGGAAGGTACAGTGTTTGCCTTGTTCATTCTCGTATCCCCGTCACATGGTATATCAATAAAGATGTGCTAAAGTCACGTCAGGGGAAAGAACTGTTGTTCTGAGGGGGAAAAAATGGGCGGGGACAGAAAATGGTTATCGGGAACCGGAGAGCTGCAGGAATCAGGCCGTGACAGGGGCGGGGACTAAGGAGCGCTTAGTCAGGATGCTGCGAGCCGGGACCAGATGGCTGGCCCATCCCCCCCACCCCCCCCACCCGGTACCACGCAAGGGGGACGAGATTTTTGGCGTTCATACAACATGGCAGACATCGACAACAAAGAACAGTCTGAACTTGGTCAAGATTTGCATGATGTTGAAGAAGTAGAAGAAACTGGTGAAGAAACAAAAATCAAAGCGCGTCAGCTGACTGTTCAGATGATGCAAAATCCTCAGATTCTTGCAGCGCTTCAAGAAAGACCTGATGGTCTGGTAGAAACACCAACAGGATACATTGAAAGTTTGCCTAGGGTAGTTAAAAGACGCGTGAATGCTCTCAAAAACCTTCAGGTTAAAAGGGCACAGATAGAAGCCAAGTTCTATGAGGAAGTTCATGATCTTGAAAGAAAGTATGCTGTTCTCATGGACATATATACACTGTCAAATGTAAAATAGATAGCTAGTGGGAAGCAGCCGCATAGCACGGGGAGATCAGCTCGGTGCTCTGTGTCCACCTAGAGGCGGGGGATAGGGAGGGTGGGAGGGAGACACGCAAGAGGGAGGAGATATGGGGATATATGTATATGTATAGCTGATTCACTTTGTTATACAGCAGAAACTAACACACCATTGTAAAGCAATTATACTCCAATAAAGATGTTAAAAAAAGTATGCTGTTCTCTATCAGCCTCTATTTGATAAGAGATTTGAGATCATTAATGCCATTTATGAACCTACAGAAGAAGAACGTGAATGGAAACCAGATGAGGAAGAAGAAATTTCAGAGAAGCTAAAAGAAAAGGCCAAGATTGAAGATGAGAAAAAGGATAAAGAAAAAGAAGACCCCAAGGGAATTCCTGAATTTTGGTTGACCGTTTTTAAGAATGGTGACTTGCTCAGTGATATGGTTCAGGAACATGATGAACTATTCTGAAGCACTTGAAAGATATTAAAGTGAAGTTCTCAGATGCTGGTCAGCCTATGAGTTTTGTCTTAGAATTTCACTTTGAACCCAATGAGTAATTCACAAATGAAGCGTTGACAAAGACATATAGGATGAGGTCAGAACCAGAGGATTCTGATCCTTTTTCTTTTGATGGACCAGAAATTATGGGTTGTACAGGGTGCCAGACAGACAGGATAAAAGGGAAGAATGTCACTTTGAAAACCATTAAGAAGAAGCAGAAACACAAGGGATGTGGAAACAGTTCGTACTGTGACCAAAAGTTTCTAATGACTCTTTAATTTTTTTGCTCCTCCTGAAGTTCCTGAGAGTGGAGATCTGGATGCTGCTGCTGAAGCTATCCTTGCTGCGGACTTTGAAATTGGTCACTTTTTACGTGAGCGTATAATCCTAAAATCAGTGTTATACTTTACTGGAGAAGCTATTGAAGATGATGATGATGATTATGATGAAGAAGGTGAAGAAGTAGAAGAGGTAATGTTTACCAAATGAGCAAATAATTCTGTATAACACACTGAGAAGCAAATTGAGTGACTTATGTGTTCCTTTGCTATAAATCATTACTCTGTGATATGGGATAAAAACGTTTTTGGAAAAAAATATGATTTTAGAATTCTACAGCCAAATAATGTATGTATGAGGTTTCAATAAATAAATTGCAAAACTCAAAAGAAAAATGTGCTAAAGGCATGTGAATAAGCTGAAGCCATTATTTAAAAGAGAAAAGTAGGTTAAACTTTGCTATTTGAAGAGCTCCAAATTTGCCCTAATTTCTTTTATTGTGGATGTTTCTATATGATTTTCTCTCAGAAATAACCAAAAAAAAGATAAGCTGCTAATAATACCTTAAAATTATTTTCTCCTCCAAAATGGTTTGCATATTAGATAAAAATTATTCAGACAAAACTTCCATAATCATATTTTTCCCCCTTAATCAACAGTATGTATGTTCTCTGGTGATTGACACTTAGCCACCATCTCATGGTCCATTACACAGAGTCCTAGCACAGGGAAAGCAGACCTTAAGAGCTGATGTGATGCCTTGTTAAATATATTTAATTTAGAATATGGATTGATTTTGGCTCATCTAGATAAACCAGGTAACTTTCCCCCATCTTATCTTTCTATTCTATCTTATTATTTTTGTTTGATTGTATTGTATTTATTTTTGTCTGCCACATTTTATATCAAGACAGAATAACATAATGCTGGTCATTAGAATCCCCTGGAGAGCTTTTGTGGTGACCTGAATGGGAAGGAAATCCAAAAAAGAGGGGATATATGTGTACATATAGCTGATTCACTTCACTGTACAGTAGAAACTAACACAACATTGTAAAACAACTATACCCCAATTTAAAAAAATTTTTAAAAAAGAACTTTTAGCTGGTTCTGTCATCTTCACTCTAAAAGGCAAGTCCATTCTTGTGCTACCCCAAGGTAGGGCTGGTGACTGCAAACAAGGCATGGACAGGGAAGATGTTATTACCAATTGGCAGGTCCCAGAGGACACACAGACATACCTGGACAGACCCAGAGTTAGCCTCCAGCATGACTGGAGGCACACAGAGCTGTCTTCTGCCCCAGGGATAGCTGGTTGGGCAGAGAGAGCAGGGAGAGGCAACTGCACCTGGGCAGGGGGTCCACATCTGTCCAGTGTTGGTCATCACCCCCAGTCCTGTACATCCTGATGACTGTGTAGGAAAGCTCATGCTCAGTGAGCTAGGAAACCCCACATTGCTCTGTAAGCTCAGACTTCTCATATTCACAGGTCAAAGAGCCCCAGTAAATTCTTCAGTGGAAAAAAAAAATCACCTGGAGATTTTAATGCCCAGGTCTGACCCCATAACAATTAAATCATAATGTCTGGGGGTAGTAGCTAGGTAGCAGTGGTTTCTAAAGATCCTTAGGTGATTCTAGTGTGCCACAAGATTGGAAACCACCAGTGTGGTAGGTTTTAATCTAAGTTCTGACACATACTGGCCTTCTAACTTTGGACATGTAATTTAACTCCTTTGTGGAGTTAAATTATGTAAAAGTGGCTGCCTTATAGAGTTGTTTTAAGGATGAAATGATTCAAAATAAAGTGATGGAGTTCATGCATAGAACACAGTAAAGGCTATGGAAATTTTTTTTTTTTTTTTTTTTTTTGGTGTGTGTGTGGGTATTATTAGTCTTCTCCCTACCAAGTGGAGAAACATCATAATTCATTCTGAGTTAAACTTCTACCACCCCATTCCATTCTTCAGTGTAGCTTGGCTTAACTATGGCCTCCTAGATAGTTTGAGAGTATTACCCAAACCAGGATAATTGTCCACGGACAATTCCTTCAGTGTTGCAGAAGTAAACAAAGTCTCTGCTCTTCTAGAATTTATATTTTAGTGGGGGAGATAAATAATCAACAAATCAATATATAATTTCAGGCAGTGTTCATTGAAGCCATACCAATGTAATAAACTTTACACTGAATTCACTGTGGTTTTCAGCTAAGAATGGCAAAGGGGAAGGCATTTCTGTTCCCTAAAAGGAAGAGTACTTTCCAAAGAGTGAAACGATATATTTTCTTAAAAAGGTAAAAGTCATGTCTCATACAAATACAAAATGAACATGGTCAAAGATTTTGTTTACCCATTAATTAACGACGGGACCAGTAAAATCTTAGAACCGGTTTAAAGCACATTGTAATATACCCACTTACATTGTTCAAATCAGGACTGGGAAATGAATTTACAAATAGCTGCAAAATGGCTTTTTCCAAGGAGGGGGATTCAATATGAAGTTCAGTGGACACGGTACTTCCTCTTGCTATCTGTTACCTACATTTAGAGTTGAACAGATGTTGACTGAAAAAAATACACACAAGCTGTAAGTTGAGAATTATGTTTTATTTGTCGTACTTATTGAGGGTTTAAACCCAGGAGACATCCTCTCAGATAGCTCTTAAGGCCTGTTTCAAAAAGGTAACAGAGGGGCCAGGAGATACAGGAGTTTGTTCAAAAAAAATTCCAGGTAGTCAGAATATCAAATGATTACTGTTAATTAAAGACAACCAGATATCTCAGGTCAATGAATTTAGTGTTTTTCCACATATGGGAAGACGCAAGAGTCTGGGCTCATTAAAATTATTCCTTTGATCTGCACCATAACCATCTAGGGCCAGTAACCTATTTTTCTCCATCCTGAATCCCCTCAGGATGCACCACTTGTGGTGGCTGCAGAGGCTGATTGGCTCCACGGCCACAATAGCCTTTGTTTACTGAAATAGCAGGTTACATTCTTTGTCCACACCTAGCTCCACAAGGAAAGATGGAGAGCTCCTATAGATTCAGAATACCCTGAAAGGTGAGCCAGACTATGGCTGGTTTTTCCTTGAAAACACCCGGGAATCTTTTAGTCCATTGCATCGTGTTTCACAATTTTTGCCTATAAAAATCACTCTACCTGTAAACACTCAGCAGCTAAGCAGTTCTTCCGCTTTACTTTGCTTTCATTTTCGTCAACCCTTTTGCTTCCATTTTCGTCAACCCTTTTGCTTCACACTTGCCTTTGGCAGGGCTGGATGGTATTTCTTTGCTCCCACCAAACAGGCGTCAGAGTGAGTGAGAGTGGAAAGCTAACCCTTTCCCCCTCCAGTAAATCCCCGATTCCCTTAGCCGGGAAGGCCCCAGAGCAGGGATTAGCTCCGCCCCCTTTCCCTTGGGCACCGCCCCTGGCCGGCCCCATAATTGAGCTACGCGCAAAACTCGCGCGAGCAGTCGTGATCCCGTGTCGCCTCCGAAGCAGTACGTGGCAGACGTCACTCAGGAAAGTCCTTTGTTCCCGGTTTCTGCCACCTACTCCTTCTCGACCCTCTTTTTTTTTCCCCCATTAAATGCCTCTCTTCTTGCCGCTCTCATCTCGGGGATGCTGAACCACCCGCCTCCCCTCAACCCGAACTACCCTAGGCCTATGAGCCACCCATCGCCCTCAAGTAAGAGGCAGGGGTCCATTAGCGCTAAGGCGAGTTGCGGTTCTGATTGGGCGTGAGATCTTGTCAATCTCCAAGTTTTTCCAATCAAGGGCCGGGTCCACCTTGCTTTCCGCTCTTCCATTGGCCTGTGTGCGGGGAAGGTGGAGGAAAAGGGTAAACGGAGCTCGCGCGAGAGCAGCGCTGGGCCTTCAGTGCGCAGGTGCGAAGAGTTTGGCTGGGGCCCGGGCCGGGGGCGGGTTAGAAAACGCGTCGTTTGATTTTGGACAGTGACGGAGTTATCTGGGTTCAACCGCTGGGCGGAAGGCGTTTGTCAGGGCCCCGGCCAAGAACGAGGCCCGCCAGATTCCCAATGGTGTCCATGACTTTCAAGCGGAGCCGCAGCGACCGGTTCTACAGCACCCGCTGCTGCGGCTGTTGCCATGTCCGCACCGGGACGATCATCCTGGGGACCTGGTACATGGTAAGGGCTGGCGAGGCGGGAGGGTAGGGCGCTGGGGGGAATGCGCCAGGAGCGGGAAGGGGGGGTGGTCCGAAAGGGAGGATCCACTGGGTGGGGGTGGGGCGGGAAGACGTGGGGGACCTTCTTTTTAGGGGCCTCTAACTTTGAGGGGGCAGACTTGTGTCCCGGAATCGGAGTGGTGGTGGGTGGGAATAGGGAGATGGTTTTTGGGCGAGAGTAAGAGGAGGAAAGCGGGACTGGGAAAAGCAGAAGTGCTGCAGGGGGGCGTGGGGGGCGGGATGAGGGTGCTAGGTTTTGGTTTGGGGAGTTCTGGAATGACCAGGTTTCGGGATCTTTTTGTGTGCTTCCGTGACTTGAAAGAACTCTCCCTTCCCCCAGTGCTTCCTGGAATTTTTTTTTCCCCAGCGAAACAATTAGGAATGCACCTTGATAGATGCAGCCTAGTTTTAACATTACTTCTTGCTTGAAGGGAAGGCGACATATCCATTTTTAACGCAGTTGTCTGTGGTTCCTGGACCTTATTTGTTACAGGATGTTTGTGATGTAGGCAGAAAGGCCTCTGTTGTGAGTCTGGAAGTACGCTTGGAGGTAATACCATTTGCCAGGATTTACATACACTCGATTTGCCTTTTCCTAATGCAGTAGATCCCCTCACTCCCCCATCCCATGCTCATGAGACGTTTTTCATAACAGACCTATTCCGGTTTTGAGACCTTTGTTGAGGGCTTACTCCGTTTTGGTCACATATGCTAGCATTCCCTGGGGGCCAAGATCTATGTAATTCTATGTCAGAACCAAGTTGACAGTGTTATTGATTGGTGGTTCACTAGTAATACCTTTGTGATTTCTTACCACCATCTCCAGTATCCATATACATTGAATCTAATTTGTGACTTGTAAATATGTGCTTCTGTTTAGGTAGTTTTCGGTTATGATGACTTTACAGAAGGTTTGACAAAGTTCTCATATTGCCGACTTGGTCATGTTCGCTAATGACTTTGTGATTTTTAAAGTTTTTGTTTTTGGTTTGGGAGGTTGTGGCATTAGTGATACTGCAGTTTCTGATAACGTCTGTGAACTGCGAAAAAGGAAAAGCTTTATCACAGACATATCTTTTTGCCTTTCTCTGTTCTTATTTCTTCCCAACCCAGAGGTTTGATCGAAATCATCAACATTTGGCAAACACCAGATGAGAATTGTCTTCAGTTAGGCAGATACAGTTTCATGCCCCACCCCCAGAGGACTACTGGAACTCCACTTTATTCCTAATTGCCATGTTGTTATTTACAGTCTTGCTTCATTAATGTCCATTAAAAGCAACAAAACTTGAATGTGTAGGCTTACTGGGTTGTTTCTAAGCTTGTTTTAATATTTCCATTATTTTTATATTCAGAAACATCATCTTATTGCTATAATTATATCACATTTCCCCACGAAGACCGCCCCCCCTTTGTATTTTAACTGATTTGTAAAACTGGACATTGATCAGTTCAGGGCAACAGCAGCACTGTATTTCTAACTTTTTATTTCTTCATTTTGCTAAGGGTCTGGGTCTTCAGTTTCTTTTGTTTGTCCTTAGCTCTGCCTTCCCTAAATGAATAATTCAAATCTTTAGGGTCCTCAGGCCTCTTAGTCAACCCTGCTTCCCTCATCCATAGACGATGACCTTCCCTCCTACTTAATTGAGAAAGAGCTCAGCAGCCTGGGACTCAACCTGCAAACTTACTCTTCCTGTTTCTTCTTATATCCTTCCCTCCATTCACAGAACAAAGGATTTCTAACTCCTCAAGAAGAAAATAAGCACCATCTCAGTTTCAACCATCCGAATGTAATTGGCTGTATTTCTTTCCAAGGCAGATTTTTTTTTGATGCTATGGGCTCAGCTCATAAAAATTAAGGGAATAGCAAGGAAAATTAGGAGTTATAAACCATGAAACTCAAAATGCAGAGAGAAGAACTTTAGTAAGGGCATTTATTCTCCCAAAATAGGGAAGAGGGAGTTGTAAATCTGTTTCCCACTGGAAGGACTTGACGTGAAAACATTTTGCATAACATCCTTTTTGCGTGCTTTAGTTTTATAAAAAGATGCCGTAGCTGTTCTTTCTTTGCATGGATTTCCCTGGTTAGTACAATATTATAAGCTGCTTACATCAGTTAATCTGTTTTAAGACATATATTGATTATCTACAATGTAAATGGCTGTGGTGCACATAGAAAAAGAATAAATCACAGACGTGTTATTCATCTTTTGTGTTCCTATTAGCACACAGAGGCTTTCAAGTGTTTCTTGTCTTGGCCATGGCATCTGCCATTAAGGTACTGATGGTATTGCAAAGAACTTTGGAGTAAAGATACAAAAGTGAAACTTAATGGTACAGTGTCAAGGGAGAAGGAGAAGGTGATCAGTAATATCAGATTCAAATTACATTAAGAACTGGAAAAGGCCATTGGTTTTGTGGATTACAGTATTGTAATTGTATTGGTGACTTTAAAAAGTGTGGCTTCAGAATTCTGGCAATATAAAGACACAATATCTGTCTAGTTGGGGAGACATGTAACATTCAGAAAACAAGATCACCAAGACACAAACAAAGAGGAGTTGTCTGAACAGTGCATTTTTTTGCCAGAAGCTTCTTTACTAAGAGAAATAATATGTGAGTGGGTGAACTGGAATGTCACGTCCCTCTCCAAGTACCTTGTCAGGATACTCTTCCTCCTCTGTTCCAGGTGGGAGAATATGATTCTCTTTAGATTGCCCTGTGCTGTTTGGAACCTGGGGGTTCAGTCTTCCCTCCTGCTGGGTGCAGACACTGTAGCAACGACTTTGTATCTGATACAGTGTCATTGCCTTCTAGAACTGCCTCTACTGGTCTCATGTTAGGCGATTGCACACTGTATAGTAAGGGATTAATTGTATGGTATTAAATAGTGCAGTAGGACACAGAGAAGCCAGAGCCAGTTGAAAGAAGCATGCCTGGCTTAATACCTGGTTTAAGTAATATGAAATTTCAGAATGAGCTCCAGTTTAAACTCTGACATTCATAGATTGTTTTTTCTATCATTTATTGAAAAATTTGAAGCCATGTGATTTTAAACAACAGTTTCTTATGTGGTATAAGTTCAGATGCTTATTGAACGATTGAAAATGAGCTTAAAAGTCTGCTTCAGGGGTGTCCTCTTTCATGGTCAATGGTGTATTACAAGAAGACATTTTGAGCATTTGTTATAATTTTAGGTCTTGGAAAGATTTAATATATGGCTAATTTTTCATGAGTGTCTTCACCATAAACAGTCTAAAAGTTAGGTGGCTGAGGTAGAAGTGAAGACAGGCTCCCTCAAGCTGTGTTCCTTTCCAATCCTCACCCCCGACTCCTTTAAATAAGTATAGCTTGTGTATATTTCAAAGTTAGTATCTTTCCTCAAATACCTTTTTTTTTTTGCCTCAGTACCTTTGAATATGCTATTCCTGCTCTCCAAAATGCTCTCCCCCAAGTCACTTTTTAAAAACTTTATTGAGAAAAATCTCAAATACACAAAAATAATGAAATAGTATAAAAACCTTTCATTTACTTATCATATAGCTTCAACCATTAACAACCATTTTGCCAATTCCAGTTAGTTATTTATTATTTTTTTTATTGGGGTATAGTTGGTTTACAACGTTGTGTTAGTTTCTACTGTACAGTGAAGTGGAGTTCCCTGTGTATACAACAGGCTCTTACTAGTTATCTATTTTATACACATTAGTGTATATATGTCAATCCCAATCTCCCAATTCATCCCACACCCAATCCCCCACTTTCCCCCCTTGGTGTCCATATATTTGTTTTCTACACCTGTGTCTCCATTTCTGCCTTGTAGACCAGTTCATCTGTGTGATTTTTCTAGATTCCACATATATGCGTTAATATATGATATTTGTTTTTCTCTTTCTGACTTAATTCACTCTGTATGACAGTCTCTAGGTCCATCCCTGTCTCCACAAATGACCCAATTTCAGTCCTTTTTATGGCTGAGTAGTATTCCATTGTATATATTTACCACATCTTCTTTATCCATTTGTCTGTCAGTGGGCGTTTAGGTTGCTTCCATGACCTGACTATTGTAAATAGTGCTGCAATGAACATTGGGGTGCATATGTCATTTTGAATTATGGTTTTCTCAGGGTATATGCCTAGTAGTGGGATTGCTGGGTCATATGGTAATTCTATTTTTAGTTTTTTGAGGAACCTCTATACTGTTCTCCATAGTGGCTGTATCAATTTACATTCCCACCAGCAGTGCAAGAGGGTTCCCTTTTCTCCACACCCTCTCCAGCATTTTTTGTTTGTAGATTTTCTGATGATGCCCATTCTAACCAGAGTGAGGTGATACCTCATTGTAGTTTTGATTGCATTTCTCTAATAATTAGTGATGTTGAGCAGCTTTTCATGTGTCTCTTGGCCATCTGTATGTCTTCTTTGGAGAAATGTCTATTTAGGTCTTCTGCTCATTTTTGGATTGGGTTGGTTTTTTTTTGATATTGAGCTGCATGAGCTGTTTATATATTTTGGAGATTAATCCTTTGTCTGTTGATTCGTTTGCAAATATTTTCTCCCATTCTGAAGGTTGTCTTTTCGTCTTGTTTTTAGTTTCCTTTGCTCTGCAAAACCTTCTAAGTTTCATTAGATCCCATTTGTTTGTTTTTATTTCCATTACTCTAGGAGGTGGGTCAGAAAAGGTCTTGCTGTTATTTATGTCAAGGAGTGTTCTTCCTACGTTTTCCTCTGTACAGTTTTTTTAATAGTTCACTTGTTTTCTTGATGAAGTGTCCCCGACTCCCAGCCAGAGGGATCTGGTTTCCCCACTGTGTACCTGGAAAAGTTACTGCATACCTCTTGTATGTACTTATTAAATAGTACTAATTACACATTAGTATGATCATCTTTTTAAAAATTTTTACCCCCTACAACAAGATGTCCTCCTTGAGGGAGGAAGATGATATGCCTTTCTCTATAAACTGTGTGTTTAATAGTAACTTATTAGAGCATTTGAAGTACTTATTAGACATTTATTAAATGAATTATCTCCTCCAAAAATAGTAGGAATAACTCATTTGTAACTGCACTTAATGGTAAACAACAACTGTATACATACATTTAACTATATATACATTTAACAACTTTTTAAAGGTAGTCCATTTTGGTCTCTATCTGATGACAGCTCTCTGACTTGCTTGAGACCCCATCAGGTTGCCCTAAAACACTGTTCTAATTATAGTCTTCACAGATATTGGGTTGTGGCAAAATACACTATGGGAAAACTAAAGAATAATGATTAAAAAATAAAACAGAAACAAAACCGGTCCTCAAGGGTCTTCTGGGATGGGTGTGGCGATGAAATGAGAAGCAAAGAGGAATTGCTCTCCCCAGGCTGAGTGCTTCCAAGGATCTGATACTATTCCTTTGAAACAAGTGAAATCTAACACATCTGGTCTTCAGTTGCTGTATGTTTGCTTATATAAAGTGTGCACTAGGCTTATAACACAAACCACATTGTTTATCTCACTAAATACAATACTGCTCCTACATTGGTGTGTCCATTGCCCATGCTGTTGACATATTTGCTGCATTCTATACTTCTCCATATTACTAGGTTTAGAAGTTATTCATTATTTTAATTACATTTTTACTAATTATCTTTCGTGAATGCAGTAAAAGGGAAAAATGAATCAGGAATAAATATTCTGGAATTGTTTGTATATAGTTGCTCTCTTCATAGAAATTTTATATTACAAAACAATAAAGTTTTATGTGTGTTTTGAAAAACACTACATGGAACTTAGTAGAAATATCAACTGTAATCAAAAGTAAATAAGATAGGGCCTACATATGAGCACAGGATAGGTGCCCAGTGATGTATCTTTTAAGATCACAAGGATGGGTTTTCCAGATTAGTACTTTAAAATGTTAAGTTGGGGTGCTAATGAAATATAATTAATTCAGTGAAGGTTTGAAAAATTGAGCGTTTAATGAAATAGTGCTGAATTTATTTTACCATTTCTTGGTCCTTTTGATTAGACCTTTATTTATTTTGTTTAATATTCGGGGGTATGACTCACAGTGAAAAGAAATTTGAAGTGTCACTAATACTAGAAGATAATAATGGGTGAGTCTGTGACTTACCCATGGAAGAGAAGAAAAGAGATTTTTATAAATCCTACATGTGATACAAATATTTAAGAAGGGAAAATTAAACTCCTAAATATTTTTGTTGTGTCATTTCCTTCACTTAGTAATTGAGTTTGCATGTTTTTCTTGACATGAAAGTTTTTCTGTACAGTGCAGAGCTTTTAAACTATGACCGTATTGTGCTTAGCAAAGAAGAGTTTGGTGAATTGATTTTGAACTCATTTCCATACACAGAATATACAGTGTTTTAGTAGATATATCTGATTGTTCAATAATTAATTCACGTGATTGTATTAACTCATACTCATACACCACATATACTGTCCAAAACCCATTGCAGTAAAAATGGGCAAAAAAAAAAAAAAATCAGCCTTCAACTGGGGAGTCACCTTGCAAATATGATTGTCCCTTGTAAGACCTTTCAAGCATTGAAGGATAAAATACCTTGCTTTTGAGCAGTGCAAGGAAACAGGCATGTTACTGAACATATTTATTTAGAGGGTAAACTATAAACATTTTATAGCCTTAAATAATGGTTTATTTTGGAAAGATCTCAAAACAAGGGTTGCTTAGGAATGGTTATAAGTAATCCTATAGTGGTAAGAAGAAGGATGCCTTAAAAAGAACCAGATTTGTATCCTAGCTGTTCAGCTCAGTGAACTTAACACAAGTTATTTCACTTTGCTGAACCTTAGTTTACCCATCTGCAAATGGGCGTAAGTAATATTTACTTCACAAGATTGTTGTGAGGAATAAGTGAAGTAATATATGTGAATTTACTTATTTATAGTATACAGTCAGAAATATCAGTTGATTCTGAATTAGTTATTGTGACATTGTTTATCTTATTTAAATATAAAACTTGGGCTGCATGTCTTATAGAATGTGAAATGCCTTCAGCTGATAAGCTGCGTTATCATTCAGGGTGGACAGGAGAAAGCTACATAATAGAGATTGTTTAAAACCCTGTTGGTAAAGCTCCCATATCCCTTGAAAGTATCAAATGTTCACAACGGGAAGGAAGACAGATTCTGTGAACTTTAGATAGGGAAGCCTACTCCAGTCCTCAAATCATTAGGGTTGTTTTGATCACTTAAAGGAAGTAGTGCCTCCTGGGATAACTGTACAATTCACTAACAACTAGAGGCCTAGAGAATTTCCTTTTTGAATTGGAGTTACATCCTGGTAGACTAAGAAAATTCACCAGATACCAGTGATGGGAGTTCAGCAAGATGTTTGACCAAGTCTCAAGATGTTTCTCTGGACCAGATAAAGACTTTTATTCAAAGGTTGCTGGCTGATGGGAAGAGAACAGCCTCTGTCTGGCGGCTTTGTCATCAGCCCTGTTCTTTTGCTTATGACTTAGTTGGAGATTCTCATTATATGATGATCGTATTTTCAAATGCAGGAAGCTGAGAGTAAGTCTATCCTCAGGGTGTCAGAATCTAGATGGAGAAAATCTTGATAGGCAAGAATGTTAATAAGATGAAATTTGATTGCAAATATATATAAGGGCTTATGCTTGGGCCTCTGAATCCAACTCTACAGGTAGATATAGGTGGTAGCTTAGCAGGATCAAATGTGAAAAAGAACTGGGAGGTTTAGGGAGTCACTCATGTGACATTCAAAAGATTTATGCAGCCAGTGCCGTTTCAGGCTGCGTTAATTGAAAGTTGTTAGCCTAGGATATGGGAACTGAGATCCCGATGTGTTGTGATCAGGCTGATCTCTCATTTTAATAGTATGTTGAACAAACTGGAACATGTGTATGGAGGGGAACAAAGAGGAACTAGTGAGCTAGCTGGAAAATATGCTGGTTAGAAAACTGGTTTAAGTACTTGAGTGTTTATTCTAGAAAAGACAATATTTGGAGCATATGTTGGCTGCCCTTACGTGTCAGAGGAGCACTTATTCAGAAGGCGTAGCAAATTATCTCAAACTGTAGAATTAAGGCCAATAGGTGAAAGTTAAATGGCACAGTCAAAATCTTTTTAAGCATTTGAGTGTAGCTCAAGAGTTTATAGTTCCCTGTCGCTGGACAGGAGATAACTGTGGAGGGGCTTTAGGCTTATCTGATGGATCATTACATACTTAGCCCATGGAAATTGTATTTATCTGATAGATTAGCTTCTTCAAATCTGGAAATTCTGAGACTGGGATATGAATAAATATGTGATTCAAATGAACAATTTGTGATGATCTCTCATTTTTCATTGTTGTGCCTTCTTATTCCGTTATATTGACACAGGATCAATCAAACATCTTTTCTCTGAAATGATTGTTTGTACTTTCACTTTATGCAATATTTACTTTAAAGTATTCTTAAAATGGTATTGTGTATTTTGTCTCACAGGTAGTCCCCTTTTTGTGTCTCTGTTACTTCAGGGAAAAAATGTTGAATAGGGGAAGACATCTAAAGATTGTGCTGAGGACTGCTAACTCCCTGGTTAGTTAGTAGTATAATTGATAAAATGTTATCTTTCACAGGTCGTCAACCTGTTGATGGCAATTTTGCTGACTGTGGAAGTAACACATCCAAACTCAATGCCAGCTGTCAACATTCAGTATGAAGTCATTGGCAATTACTATTCGTCCGAGCGAATGGCTGGTATGTTTTTAGTTGAAAATATCTCTTGCTAATTACACACGTACAGTTAACTTAGAGGAGAATTGATTAAATTATGTTTGTTATTATACTTGCCGAGGCACAAAATGTTTTTGTAGGTTTTTTAGTAATTATAATTGAGCATTATAATTGAGAATTATAATTGAGCATTTGTAGCCAGAAAATGTAATAGACTGCTAGAAGATTTTTGAGAAATATGTATTGTATACATTGGGGTACTGTGGAGAGAGGAGGGGAGAAGGAATTACAAAAAAGACTGAGCCTTTGAGGGTCAGCTGACAAGTTGTAGTAGAGGATGGATTTGCTCATGGAGCAAAAATCTTACAGTAAAATATAAAATGTGAATTATTTGAATATTTGGTATCTTTTGCCCAGGGTCTCAATTCTTAATATATTTTTATTGTTTAGATGAAGATTTGACATTGGCGTTAAAAATAGAGTACTCCTAGAACATTCATGGAATGAATGTTCTTGGAAATTACCTTTTTAAACCTATTTATTCCCTGATAGCAGTATTTTTCATTATTTATCTTTCTCTAAAATACAGGTTTAATTTTATATTAAAATTATGTTAAACATTTAATATTTGAACAGAAAATTATGCTTCAGACTTTTTAGTGTGAACAATTTCTTCAGAAAAATTTCATTTCAGAAAAATGTTCCCAGTTCACATGTGTGTTGTATTTATATTGTAGGATCTTTTTAGATTAGCTTTTATCATAAAGTTCTGTACTTCTGTACATTATGATCTTCTCTGTTCCATTAATGAAGTTTTTTAAAAAAAATTTGGTTATTAATTCAAATGATTCATTGTCCTCAGGGCTAACCTATTTTAGGAGCCAAGTAGAGTTTTCTGGCCATCTGTTATGCATTGTAGTATGATAACAATAACAGTTGTTCATACTGTGTTTTTAAAGTGTTTTTTCTTTTTAAATGAGTTTCCTGATTGTATTTCCAAATACAGTATAATCCTTTAATTTTGTTGTCAAATTGATAGCAGAAATACCAAGAACATACAGAAACATACTTTCTGGCATTTGATTTTTTTTCTTCTGAGTAATCTGTTTTTACTTAAAAGCCAGAATAGAACAATAAATAAAACTTTAGCTTCCAGTGACGATTTTTTGGCATTTATAAAATTTTACTTTAGGCTGTAAAATTTTACTGAACCTGCTAATGTCAGCGTTTTCCCTTGTCATGTGTGTTTCTCTTAAAATTGAGGTGTAGAAAAAGATTTATGGTTATTAAGATTCTCGTAGGTCTGTACAACTGACTCTTTTGTTAGAGCTGCAGGGAAGAAGTCACAGATTCGTTGCATGTTGCGTGAGTGTTGTCGCTGCTATAGAGAAAATCAGATCTATTCCTTATCATATTTTTGTTGATTATATTCTACCGAAGCCCTGTTATTGAGCAAATATAAAAAAAAATACATAGTTCTTGGTCATACGGTAGTTGGTGTTTCTTTGGAAGGTAAGATTTTACTTTCCCACAGACCCAGTATTGCAAAGGTAAGTTAATTTCTAATCATTGGCCTGATAACTGATTTTTTTAAATGAGGTTTGTGATTAGTTATTTTTAATTAACCAAATAGGATGTGACACTCAGTTTATAGCATATGCAAGCTGTTTTTCAAATATGAATTTATCCTTATTTATACTCACTTTGGAGATGGGTGAACACTTGGGGCCTCCCAAAGGAGGTGCTGAATGTAGTGGTGGGTGGGAACCTGAAGTTCTTCTCTGGCATCTAGCCTCTCATATTTTGTTTGCCTTATTGATTCACACATACTGGAGTGTCCCTTGTTCCAGGCATGAAATGTGTTTCCCACCCACCACCCCGTCTCTCCTCTGTTTTGCTATTAGTTGCTCCAGTGGAAGACCTTGAACTTCACTTTAATTATTCTGATACTTTAAGAAGTCAGAATCAACTCCTAGTCGTCCAGTAACAGATTTTTGAAAGCTGATTGTTTGAATGATAAATTTTGCTTTCAAGTTTGTTTATATTTGAATTCTTCCCTTTGAGTGCCATTTTGCGTGCTGCAGCAGGGAAGTTCTTTAAGTCCTCAACATTTAGCTATCCTGTATCCTCTAGGAAAATTTAAAGAGGGCTGTTCTTACTTAGTTTAGTGCCAGATATTGATGCTGTTTGCATTGCCAAGTGACAAGATGATACATAACATTTATCCAGTAGTGTGAACGTTCAGCAGTTAGTGTAATCATTCATCATTATTAGTGCCTTTCAGGTTCTTAACTAGCCATAGTCAGAGAATCAGCTTTAGATTTGTGCTGAGAAACTCATCAAGGTCAAGTGTGGGTGCTTTTTTGGTTTGTTTTTGTTTTGTTTGAGATTACATGAGTGCTTTGTGAGAGAATTTAGTGAACATGGATTAATGTAGAGAAAGGCAGCAATCTGAGGAAGGGTTGAGGAACAAAGAAGAAAATAGACCAGGATGTAGCAGAGAAGCCATGGTTGAAGGGATGTGGAGCAGGGATTTTGGGTGTTGAAATGGGGGTGGGGGATTAAGGGAGAACCTTGAATTTCAGGCTGTGTATTTTATCTAAGGCAGTTGGGGGCCTCTGTATAAAACTCTGTGTTTAATACATCTGCCTCTTAAGCAAATACCAGCCTTTTGCTCCAGTCGAACCCTGCTTATCTCATAAGACCCAACTTGTACCATTTCCTTCATATTTTTTCCCTGATTCTACAGGCAAAACTAATCGTTTCTGCTTCTGTTGTAGCACTTGCCACACTGAATTATAATTATCTATTTCACATCTTCAGAAGTTAGACTCTGGGCAGAGATCTGTCGCTGGCAGAGTACCTGCTTCATGTGCCATCCTAAATAAGTGGCAGTGAGTTGTGGCCGTTTAACAAACAAGAAAAAGGCACGGATTTCTCAAACTTCATTACTCAATAACATTATTTTGTCATAAAGAGTTTTATTCTTTTTGTTATATAAGTAGCTTAATTAGATTCTTGTTTTCGTTTTCTTAGATAATGCCTGTGTTCTTTTTGCCGTCTCTGTTCTTATGTTTATCATCAGTTCAATGCTGGTATACGGAGCAATTTCTGTAAGTATTCTATGATTTTAACTTTTAGAGTTCTGAGTTTTACTGAATGGTACCCAGTCGTTGCATATACGTGACGTGATGTTGTGGTTGCTCTTTCTTTCCTTCAGTATCAAGTGGGTTGGCTGATTCCGTTCTTCTGTTACCGGCTTTTTGACTTCGTTCTCAGCTGCCTGGTTGCTATCAGTTCTCTCACTTACTTGCCAAGAATCAAAGAATATCTGGATCAGTTAGTAAGTGTGTATGCTAATTAAACTTTTTTTTTCATTCATTGAAATTCAGAGTCAGCTTTTGGGCACTATTTTTATTTTAACCTCCCTTGTTTATTTTTTAAAATGTTTTAAAGCAATTATCATTTCTACTCTTAATGACCATGTTGAAACCAAAAAGATGAAAATAGAATATATCTTCTTGCCATACCACATGGATAATCCAATATTAAAAGTCCCTAAAGATGGATATCATAGAACTTCAGGAGTAGTTCATCTTTTGTTTTGGGTATATGAAAAATATAATAATTCGACTGTATTTGGCACTCATTGGAGTTGTAGCTTTCTGTCTTTGCAAGCATCTGTGGCAAATATTAGATGCCTTCTATAGCCTTCACTCTATTCTAGGCAAACTGTTAGGGAATGGTATAAATAGAAACATAACTTCCTTCTCTTCGAGGAGCAAAGCATGTATTTGGGAAGTCAAGACATGAAGATCTCATTTGTGATAATCTAGGGCTGTCCTGTGACAACAGTAAATGAGCATAAGTTAATGACATGGGATGGAGAGGCAGGGAACACTGTGGGCTGAAGCAAGGTCTGGATGGAGGTGTAGGATCCAGATAAATGGAAGTTTATTTCAAAAATGCTGTCTTGGGCTTCCCTGGTGGCGCAGTGGTTGAGAGTCCGCCTGCCGATGCAGGGGACACGTGTTCGTGCCCCGGTCCAGGAAGATCCCACATGCCGCGGAGCGGCTGGGCCCGTGAGCCATGGCCGCTGAGCCTGCGCGTCCAGAGCCTGTGCTCCGCAACGGGAAAGGCCACAACAGTGAGAGGCCTGCATACCGCCAAAAAACAAAAAAACAAAAAAAACCAAAAATGCTGTCTTTCTGGGAATTTTTTCGAAACCCACTTCAGATAGTCCATTTTGCATACCACAAATTTATTATTTGTTCATTCAAAAAACATTTGTTGATGGCTTCCTATGTGCAAGGCATTCTGCTCAGTCCTAGGGCTACATCAGTTAAAACTTACTTTGTAGTGAAAGAATTGGGAAGTTGACGATTATTGAATTAAAATTGTGATAAAAACGGTGAAGTAAAAGTGCCGGTTGCTTTGTGAGTGGGTGTCACACAGATACCACACCTGGGCTGGGAAGTGAGCTTTGAATTGCACTCAAGAGTCTGAGTAGGACTTCAGATAGGAAAAGTACAGAAGGAAGTTCCAGGTAAAAGAGACACCTTGATGCAGAAAGGAACGTGGCATAGTCAGGGAACTCAGAGGTGACTGTGGTGGGCCGGCAGACGTGGTGGGAGCAGCATGTGATGGGGCTGGAGAGAGGTGGCCCGGGGCAGGGCCTGCTGGCCTGGTCAGCAGTTTCCTGAGCATAGTTCTCTCTGATCACGTAGTCCTTGGCTGAAAATTTGCAAGCCTTCTGAATAAAATTCATAGCATTCCCCCGGGAGCTGGTCCCGTTCAGTTTTTGTCCTTTTCTTATTTATAGATGAAGGCTTAAAGAACAGTTTTGTTCCAAGGAGACACTTCGTAGCTAGGGTTTGGGGTTGGTGTGTGGATACGATTTTCTTCTGGTCCTTGGGATTTCTGTGTGCTTCTTTTATGAAAATGTAAAATTATTTGGACCTTTATGTTGATGTTTCCATTAAAAACAGTTACAAATTTTAAAAGATTAAATGAACTTTATAGAAGAACATCAAAAGGAATTTACTATTCCTTTGGCAGAACCCCAGTGGTTTCTCTGTTCTTTTATTCACTTAGTGTCCCAGACTGGAAGATGCTTTCCCTGTTGGCCAGCTTGTAAATCCTAAATTAGTTTGTAATGCCCTTCTCCCTGAACCTAGCTCATTGCCTTGCACACAGTAAATGCTAAAGAAATATTTGAGTAAATACAGCTGATCTTTCTCAGCAGAACATTTTATGTGTCCAATAAATAGTATAAGCCTGCCTGGCTTCATAACCAGGGACGTGCCTTCTTTTGGCCCCTTTCTGATGAGCATTGAGACTGACAATTGGCTTTTTTTTTTTTTTTTGGCCACGCCGTGAGGCTTGTGGGATCTTAGTTCCCCGACCAGGGATGGAACCCCGGCTACTGCAGTGGAAGCACGGAGTTCTAACCACTGGACCACCAGGGAATTGCTGACACTTGGCTTTTAAAAACTCATTTTCCCCATGTAGGACTGAATGGCCCATGAAACTTAGGTAAATCTCAGCACCTCCTGACTTAGTGACCCAGAGGCAAATCTGGGGTCATGTACAGAAGACAGTGTGTTCCCAAAGGCCAGGAAGATGTAAAACAGTGAAGAATAAAGAGAAAATGAGCTCAGTGTAGACTCTTAGGAGTATTCTGTGTATTCAGACATATATTTTAAGTGATCAATAGCATGCATTAATGATGATGAGGCTTAAAAAGCACTTTGAGTTAAATTCTGTTTATAAGTTTTTATTAGAATATCAGTTCTGATTTGGGTGCCTTTTGTTTGTATTCTTAAGATGCTTTCTAGGTTATCACAAAATACAGGTGCCATGGCTGAATTATAAGTGTGTGTGTATATGTTTAATTAATAAAGTTTATTTTTAGAGCAGTTTTAGGTTCATAGCAAAAATGAACAGAAAGTACAGAGTTCCCATGTACCCCCTCCTGCCCACCCAGCCTCCCTCACAATCCATATTCTGAACCACAGTGGATATTTGTTGCAGTTGATGAACCTGCACTGATACATCATTATCACTCAAAGTCCGTGGTTTACATTAGAGGTCACTTTTGGTGTTGTGCATTCTGGGGATTTGGACAAGTGTATAATGACATGTACTCATCATTGTGATATCATAACAGAATAGTTTCCCTTCTCTAAAAATCCTTTCTGCTCTGCCTGTTCATCCCCCACCCCCCCTTTTTTTTTATAGCCTGATTTTCCCTATAAAGATGACCTCCTGGCTTTGGACTCCAGCTGCCTCCTGTTCATTGTTCTTGTATTCTTTGCCTTGTTCATCATTTTTAAGGTAAGTTGCTCACTAAATGTTTGGGGGCCATTTGGACTGTGACACTGTCCATCTAAACCTTGTTGTTGCTGTGTCTCCTTACAGTTCTCCTATTCTGATGTAGTGGTAGAGACAGCTTCCAGGGAACGTCCTCCCTCTTGTTTCCAGGCAGTGGTTGGAAACGCCAGGATTCTTCCTAAGGAACATCATTGTGTTTTTGGATGTGGTTCATGATTTGGATTGAAAAATCTGTTAAAATTCCCAAGGTTCAGAAATAGAATTTCTTCTGCAGCACAATGGTTGTCACACTTGAATTGGAACCCCAAACTCTGGTTTCTCTGTAAAACAGTGGTAATAAAACCTGTGACATTTAAGTGAGGGCAGGTAGGGAAAGCGCCTGGCCTGTGCTAGATCCAAGTGGATGCCAGTTTCCTTCTGTGTGGAGAAAATGTGGGGAGAGCATTATAAGTCACCTTAATTTTAGAGCAGGTGGTCTGTTGAGTTTCGAGCATATGTAAATTTTGTTTGTGTTCTTTTAGGCTTATCTAATCAACTGTGTTTGGAACTGTTATAAATATATCAACAACAGAAACATGCCAGAGATTGCTGTGTACCCTGCCTTTGAAGCACCTCCACAGGTGAATGATCCTTTACAGTATTAAATCTTCACTAGCTTTTATCAGTTATTCCAAAGAGAAGAACCTGGATCTTGACTTTCTCTTCAATGCCATAACTATGGTTTAGGGATAATCCTAAACTTGTGGATAGCTTGTATCTACAAGTTTCAGCCTTTCCCACTTGGAATCCTGGGTACGTGGGCTAGAGGCACCCTGCACTGCTCATCTCATTCTGTTTGGCCAATAGGTTTGATTTGTAATCGGTCTTCAAGTGTTACATTTTGAGGGGGAGATCAGACAGGGAACAGCAGTGTGAGCGATGCCAGGCTCTTGGCTTCTGGAACTTCTAAGGATAGGGTACCATCAGCTGAAGCTTGTGTTGCTTTCCAAAAACATCCATATGATCCAAAGGGGAAGCTGATTTTCCTGTGGGGAGATGAATGCAGTGGATGCCATGAGTCTGTTGGGAGGCCTACCTCTCAGGCCCTCTAGTTGCTGCTGTACTGTTTTCCCAGGTTTCCAGCATGTAGAGTGTATGTGACCCATGTAAGGCCAGCCTGTCACATTGGAGTCACTTAGATTAAAAATGCCACTCTTCTACATAGATGTGCCCTTTACCTTAGAGCAGAAGACACAAGTACTTGATCCTTTGTCTACAGATTCTGATGAAATACAGCCTCATAATGGAGCGTTCCTTTAGCATGGTTCAGCGGGACCCTTCACCGAGATCCTAAGTTCCTGAGGTGTACTTGGCACTGCTGCTTTATCAGTCACAGTGGAGCGGGGGGAGGGTGGCGGCACATACTGCCTGTCAAGGCGTCCTGGTGGCCTCAGCGTCAGTTCAGAAGCAAAATTTTGTCTGCCCTCCCTCCTTCCATCATCCATCTCTAGTGATCTTGGATCAGACGTCTCACCTGTGTGTAAAAGCTCCAGGTTATTAGTCATCTCTACTCTCAGGAGCTATAGTTGGCCCTCGGACAACATGGGTTTGAACTGCGAGGGTCCACTAATATGTAGATGTTTTTCAGTAGTAAATGCTACAGTACTGTACAGTCTGTGTTGAATCCGCAGATGTGGCACTGCAGTGCACATCCGCAGATGTGGCACTGCCAACTATAAGTTATATGTGGATTTTCAACTATGCAGAGTGTCGGCGCCCCTAATGCCCACATTGCTCAAGGGTCAGGTGTACTCAAGGGTGAAGTGTACTTAGCTAATGGTTCCCTCAGCTCTTCCGTAGGTTTATATACCCCTATTAAAGGTATTAATTCTGAAAGCTGAATTATTCAGATAGAATTTTAAAGGAGAATTAAGTCTAATATAATTTTTGGTCTCTCTTCAGTATGTTTTGCCAACCTATGAAATGGCAGTGAAGATGCCTGAGAAGGAACCACCACCTCCTTACATACCTGCCTGAAGAAATTCTGCCTTTGTCAATAAACCCTATACCAGCTTTTTGTCTTGTTTATTTTACAAAATGCTGCAACACAGGGCTCTTCAAACTTGTTGGATATAAAGTACATTTTCCTTTGTTTAAACACTAACAAGCTTTTTGGATAGCTATTAAAAGTCAGATTTTGTTGTTGTTAAGTGTATTACGTTTTAATAGTTTTTGAAGACAATCTAGGTCAAGCAAGAGCGAAATGCCATTGTTTGCCTTTGGTTGGGGGGGTGGGTGGGAAGTGGGCATTCTCTACACATACTCTTTTTTAACTGCACTTTCTTTATATAATAGTTTGCATTTTGGGTATTTGCTGCCCTGGATACTTCCAGGAAGAATGAATGAAATATTCAGGGTGAGCGAGTTCATTATAAGATCTGAGGTTTTCAGCTCTGAAAACAGGAAAAATATATAACATTTTAACTTGACTGTGGAAGATGATGGTTGCATGTTTCTAATTTTGTATGTGTTTCCATCTTTGTGATAAGATGCTTTAATAAATCTCTTAAATATTTATTGTTTTTTTTTTAAATCTGTTATCCTTTTTTGGTAGGTGAAACCCAACATTTTCTATTACAATAACTCAGACTGCCAGGGTTTTTTAGTACTTTGAGAATAGCCATAGCCAAGCTCGGTGGACCCAACTGGGCACTGTTCCTCTCACTGTGGTGGATATGTGGACCATCACAGCTTCTGATCACTACTTCATTCGAAGCAGGTTTGTCTTCTGGGAAAGGACACAGGCCTTACACTTTTTAACTGGAGAACAGTCGTAATGTATTAATCCCAATTATTTCCACCAAGGAAGGGGAAAATGTTGTTATTGTTAAGGGATCATTTTCCATCAGAGGGAAATCTGTTGACACATAACAGTTAAATATCCTAGTAAATATACCCAAACTGTTTGCCTTTAAAAGTTAATTTTTTTCCTTCTGCTAGTGCTAGAGAAAAACTAGGTTACTTAGTATATTTGATTCTGAAATTCAGATAGAGGTAACACTGAAAGATAAATGCTTAGCCCTGTTTTTTAAAGTAACTTCACCGTGAGTAGCTCATACATTTCACCATTCTGACTCATAAGTTTGATACTCTCTTCGCATTCCCACAAAAGTGTCTCATGAGATGCTGATGCCCTCCTAAATCACAAAGCTCTGTTATCCTTTCTAACTTCATTTTTTAAAATCATTCAGTGTTACCAACTACCTAACCTTCAAAGTCACTCTTCTCTTGGCCTTCAAAATATTGTATTGAGGTTTGCCTATCTTTTTAATTATTCAGTTTCCTTCTCTAGCTTTCTTCACCCACATCTACACTTGTCCATGCCACTCTGTATTGTGGTTTTGGCTATCTTGCTTCACTTTCTCAACTTTTACTTAACACTGTGTAGCTGCAAAAGCTCTGTAAAGTTCCAAGTGTTTCCAAGATCTGTCAACTCAAGGGTCGCATGAGGCCCTTGTTCCCAAAATTGAGCTCACCAGAATATACATTCTCTGGCGTCCTCTACTGGGTTCAATACCCAATTCTCACTTCTATTTAATCTTGAGCAAAAGTTTAATGCAATTCAGTAAGTTTTGAGCATGTACTTTGTTCCAGGTGCAAGAAATGGAGGGATGGGCAAAATGAAAAAAAAAAAAAAAATTCCCTGGTCTTATTTTAGTGAGGAGAGGCAGATGATTTAAAATAACTTGTATAGTAAGTTAGTGATAGAGCTATGGAGAAAAAAAAAGAAACAAGGAAAGGTGGGTGGGGGGAGAGTGCAGTTTTAAACGGTGTCAGGAAAGGCCACACTTTGAAGGTGACATGTGAGTAAGACCTGGAGAATGAGGAAGGAAGAATATCCCAGGCCAAGGGACCTGCAGGAGCACGCCAGTTATGTTCAAAAAGTAGTTTGGTGAGTGGAGAGGGAGGAGAGTGGGGAATGATGGGAGACAGTGCAGAGGTTTTGAATTGGCCATTGTAGGTCATTGTGATGACTATTTATTTATTTTTGTGTGTGTTGGGTCTTCGTTGCTGTGCGCGGGCTTTCGCCAGCTGCCGCGAGCGGGGGCTACCCTTCGTTGCGGTGCGCGGGCTTCTCATCGCGGTGGCTTCTCGTTGCGGAGCACGGGCTCTAGGTGTGCAGGCTCAGTAGTTGTGGCTCACGGGCTCTAGAGCGCAGGCTCAGAGCTGTGATGCACGGGTTTAGTTGCTCCGCGGCATGTGGGATCTTCCCGGACCAGGGATGGAACCCGTGTCCCCTGCATTGGCAGGTGGATTTTTAACCACTGCGGCACAAGGGAAGTCCCTGACGACTGTCTTTGAGTGGACAGGAAGCTACGGGTTTCAAACAGATGAGAGTCCTGAAATGAATTATACAGCTTCTCGGAGTCCTTCTCTCATCTGGAAAAGGACTCATAACTCACAGAGTTGTAAATAAATGCTGTAATTCATGTACCTACCCTAGTACAGTGCCTAGTACATAACCGAAAATCAGTAGCTGCTGTAAGACAGACTGTATAGGGAGTTGCTGAGAAATCAGATGATGGATTCAGACAAATTTGGTTTTAAACCCCAGTTTTGCCACTGATTTACCATGTAAGTGTGGCCAAGTTACTTCTGTGAGCTTTAATTCGTACAGTAACTTCCTAAGATGAAGCCAGTGTGTACAGTGTTTAGCACAAGGGCAGACTTGTAGTAAGTACTCAGAAGGATACATTTTTATATACTGAAATATTTTAAAAATACTACTTAAAAGAAGATTTTACTAAATGGTGAATTCTGTACATTGGTCATTCTCTCCTCTGATCATTTGACAAATGGACTCAATGAATTGGCTTTGGAGAATGATTTGGTGAATTGGGCTGCTTCCTTTCCTCTCCTCCAGCATCTACCTCCATTATAGCTCATGTTATATTGTATCTGTGTCCCTGTTAGTGGACAACTTGGAAATAAGGGCCTCTTTTTTTTTCCATCCACAGCATTTAGTTCAATGACCTATGCAAACCGGGGGCGTGGGGTCGGGGGTATTAAATGTTTACTGAATGAAACAATTAGTCGCCACAAAATTTTCACTGCTAATAGATTATTTTCAGTATAAATTGGGTTATCATCTAAATGTGGGGTACAGCACACCTACATTTAAAGGGTCTTAAAATATGAAACCAAGAGACTTTCCTTTGTTAAACTATACATTTTGTTCCTTCTGTTTGATGGTGTACTAATCGCTCTGTTTTCTAGGCTAATTTGTTCAGTCATTGTGGAACTTAGTTTGTTCTAAGTCCGTTTGTTCCAGTGTTCCTTGTAGGCAAATGCTATGTGTGCCATTTTCAGGTTTCCTTTTGCTTTCAGAGAAGGCATGTGTTATAAATAAGCCCAAGAGTTGACTGAAAGAAAAAGTTGTGCCTTTGCTTTTCCGAGGTTGCTTTGTTTTTCTAGAAAAGTCATGACTTCAAGTATGAGAAAATAAGAGCAAGGTGAATGTTGCCAAATAACATGAAATTCGGGCACATGAGGGAGGCAGAATGGCGCTGGTGGAATGAGCACAAGATGTGGAGACAGAAGATTGAAATTCAGTTCCTAATTTCACCAAGATATTATTCCCTCATCTTGGGAAATTTCACTGGGGTCTGAGCTTCAGTTTCGTCATCTGTAAAATCCAGGAGATGTAAATTCCTGGCCTACAGACTTCTTGCAGTTGTTCTTAGGATCAAGTGAGGGAACAGACGTGGGAGGGTTGGCAGCTGTAAAGCCCTATGCAAATATTATCATGAGGGTGTGTGTGAGCAAGAATGGCTAGAGGAAGGTCTGAAAAGGAAGAAGAAAAGTATTTGACCTGGAAACCAGAAAAAGAGTAACTGTTTTCTGGTCTGTTGGAAAGGAGCTTTGTATCTGTCATCATTCAGTTAGGTAGCTGAAAATCTGGACGAGGCATCAGGAAACGTGATTTATATTCCTGGCCCTCCCATCAGTTGAATGATATTAGTAAATAACTCTGCAAACAAGTGGCTGCCAAGATTCCTTCTTCCTCTGACATTCTGTGACTCTTATTTTTGGTTAAACAGTTAATTATCTTTTAAAGAGAAAAATAATTTAAAAACCTAGGGCTTCCCTGGTGGCGCAGTGGTTAAGAATCCACCTGCCAATGCAGGGGACACGGGCTCGAGCCCTGGTCTGGGAAGATCCCAGATGCTGTGGAGCAACAAAGCCCATGCGCCACAACTACTGTCCCTGCGCTCTACAGCCCATGAGCCACAACTACTGAGCCTGCGTGCCACAACTACTGAAGCCCGTGCACCTAGAGCCCGAGCTCCGCAACGGGAGAGGCCGCCGCAATGAGAGACCCACGCACCGCCACGAGGAGTGGCTCCCGCTCACCGCAACTGGAGAGAGCCACACGCATCAGCGAAGACCCAATGTAGCCAATAATAATAAATAAATTTATAAAAACCTACATATATACCCATTTAGCTACCATTTCTGGTGCTTTCATTCCTTTTGTAGATCCACATTTCCATCTGTTAACATTCTTCAGCCAGAGGACGGTTTTTTGGGTTTTTATTGAATTTTTGAATTTTATTTTTTTTACAGCAGGTTCTTATTAGTCATCCATTTTATACATATCAGTGTACACATGTCAATCCCAATCTCCCAATTCATCACATCACCACCACCACCGCCACTTTCCCCCCTTGGTGTCCATATGTTTGTTCTCTACATCTGTTGTCTATTTCTGCCCTGCACACTGGTTCATCTGTACCATTTTTCTAGGTTCCACATATATGCGTTAACATACGATATTTGTTTTTCTCTTTCTGACTTACTTCACTCTATGACAGTCTCTAGATCCATCCACGTCTCTACAAATGACCCAATTTCGTTCCTTTTTATGGCTGAGTAATATTCCATTGTATATATGTGCCACATCTTCTTTATCCATTCGTCTGTCAATGGGCATTTAGGCTGCTTCCATGACCTGGCTATTGTAAACAGTGCTGCAATGAACATTGGGGTGCATGTGTCTTTTTGAATTATGGTTTTCTCTGGGTACATGCCCAGTATTAGGATTGCTGGGTCATATGGTAATTCTATTTTTAGTTTTTTAAGGCAGAGGACATGTTTTAACATTTTTTTGCAGTGTGGTTCTGCTGTTACTGGATTCTTCTGGCTTTTGCATGTCTGAAAATACCTTTAATTTACCTTTGTTCTCAAAAGATATTTTCCCAGGATATGGAATTCTAGGTTGTCAGGGTTTTTTCATTCAGTACTTTAAAGATGTTGCTGCACCGTTTTTCTGCACACATTGTTTACATTGAGAAATTTGCTGTCTTGCTTAATTTTGTTCTTCTGTATGGAAATTCTTTTTGTTTTTTTTCTTCCAGGTGATTAAAAGTTTTTCTCTATCACTGGTTTCGAGCAGTTTTTTATGATGTTCCTTGATTGTACATTTTGATTTGTACAGTTTTTACATTATGTACATTTTTAATGTTCTGTGTTTGTGTTTCTTGTGGCTGGGGTTCATTGACCTTGGATCTGTGGATTTACAGGTTTCATCAGGTTTGGAAATTTTTTCAGCCATTATTTCTTCAAATATTTCTTCTTGTCTTCCCCTTCCTCTCCTTTGGGGCTCATGTCTGGCTGGAAAGATAAGAATATACTTCCTACAATTAGGTGATTAGAGATAAGCCTTGAGAATTGGACAGATCTGAACAGGTGAAGATGTGGGTAGAAGACTTGGTAACTTTATTTATTTATTAAAATTTTTTGGCTGTGCTAAACAGCTTGTGGGATCTTAGCTCCTTGACCAGGGATTGAACCCAGGCCTTCGGCAGTGAAAGCATGGAGTCCTAACCACTGGACCACCAGGGAATTCCCATTGGTAAGTTATTGAATATAAAGGGCTCAAGAGAGGAAAGAGGACACCGACTTCATGCCTGTGTGGCTGGGAGAATACCGGTACCACTGGCAGAAATGAGAATAAAGGAGAGGGAGTTCATTAAAGAGAAAGAGGTTGAGTTCACCCTTGGAAAGGCTTGAGCTTGGAGTGCTTTTGTGACCTGTGAATAGAGAGTACAACAGGCAGGGTTATTAATGGAGGTCTACTGTCCAGGAGCAGGACTGGGACAAGAGACCCAGATTTTGTAATTACCAGCAGAGGAATGGTAGCTGAAACCACATGAGATGAAATTCCTGACAGAGATGGTACACAGAGAACCAAAGAAGCCCTGGTCATTCAGACTCTCCACTTCCAGCAATTTATTCTAGGGAAAGAACAAGAATTCACAGCAATTCATAAAAGGAGATTCACTGAAGCACCGTTTATAATTTAAAAACAAGTAGAAACTAAATGTCCCACAATGGAGAATTGGTTAAATAAATGGAATATACAATGGAATACAGTATAGCCATTAAAAATGATGTCTTGGGCTTCCCTGGTGGCGCAGTGGTTGAGAGTCCGCCTGCCAATGCAGGGGACACGGGTTCGTGCCCCGGTCTGGGAAGATCCCACATGCCACGGAGCAGCTGGGCCCGTAAGCCATGGCCGCTGAGCCTGCGCATCCGGAGCCTGTGCTCCGCAATGGGAGAGGCCACAACAGTGAGAGGCCCGTGTACCGCAAAAAAAAAAAAAAAAAAATGATGTCTTAGAAGAATAATTATAATGGAAAATTGTTCACAATACATGAAGTACAGAAAGCAAGTTACAAGACCACAATATACAGTATGATCTCATTTTAAATAAAATAGATGAATATATAAGCAGAGAAAAAGAGATAATACCCCATAGTGTATATTTGGGGTGGTAGTGTCATGGATATTTTTTTTTCTTATTTTTGCTTACCTACATTTCCTAGATTCTATACAGTGTTATATTACTTTTACAACAAGGAAAAACACCTATTATAATTTTTTAAAAGTACCTAGAAAAAAGCCTGTGGATTTCCAGACTGTATAGAGTGTGGAAGACAGAAAAGGAAGTGATGAAGGAAATAGACACTTGGTACAGAATTGGGGTCATACCCCAGCCCAGCAGGAAGGGGCTGAAACTGGAGCATCGGCCAAAGTGGAACTGTCTGAACTCTCCCAAGAGGCCTTTGCATTTGGTGATCCAAGTCATCAGTGACTGCTCTTGAGAAGTGTGGAGAGAAGGAGGAGAGAGGGCAGTCACTCCCTGGTCCAAGATGTCTCATGACCACAGAGCTGGTCCCTAGGCAAGGCCCATTTGGTGCGGGAACGCGGTCCCACCATGCACCCTCCATGCTGGGTGGCTATTTTCTTGCCCCTGCCCTGCAGTGGGTCTCCATCCAGGCTTGCTGCTGAGATCTTTAGAACCACCATGTTGCAGTCTCCCTCAGTGTGGCAGTTGCCTCCAGAAGTTGTTAAATGCAGATTTCTGGCTGATTCCCAAACCATCTGAATCAGAATATCTGGGGTGGGGACCCAGGACTCTGCCTTTAAAAGTCTCCCGAGTGATTCTTAAGCATGGGTTAGGTTGTGTGTTCAGCAGGCCTACTTCTCTAGGTTCCCAGCAGAGTCAGAGAGGACTGAACCTGAGAATTTCTCTAAATAGCACAACTGGGCATTTTTGTCATAAATCAGTAAGTCCAGAATATGGAGACAATATCTCTCGGAGGTCCAACCGACACCACAGTCTTGCATGTGTCCTGGGAGCCTTTGAAGCTGGGCAGCAGCACATGACCAGAAGGAAAGGGCTTGGCTCCTGGGAGTGATGACAAGGCTTTCAGTTACTTTCCCAACTGGCCTGGGCGGGGGAGCTTGTGCAGCTCCCTTACTGACCAGTCACCAAGCAGCAAGAACATGGAGACCAATCCATGGAGGCTCTCTCGCTCTGGAGCCGAAAAGCTGTTAGAAAGTGGTTAGATCAGCCCAAGCCAGGGGCCTCTTGATGAGAGACTGATCTGGATAAAAAACCCTAAAGTTCTTACTGAACCAAGAGGGGAAACCCCAGGGGGTACCCATCCATCGCATTATAAAAGATGTATAAATACGTTGTGCTAGATTGCATTATGGCTTTTAGCAATTTGGTATACCTCTTGTAAAAGGCTTATATTCCCCACCCACTGACATCAGGCTTGCCCGCGTGATGGGGTTTTGGTTTGGAGTTCATTAACTTGGGGTAACATGTGAGTGGAATTAACAGAAGCCACTTCCTTGCAAAAACGTTAAGATCGGTCATCTGGTTCTGCCATCTCTCACTTCTTCCCTTTGTCACAAGACCAGCATATTCCAGATTGAGGCTGCCCCGTAAGTCTGTGTGCCAGAATGAAGATGTAGCCATATGAAAGACACATAACAGAGCAAGAAGTAAATCTTTGTTGCTATAAGACCCCGAGATTTTGGAGTCATTAGTTATCAGAGCATAACCTAGCTAGAGCTGAATGATAAAGAAACAGTCTTTTAGAATTGTACAAACAAAATAGCAATATTGACGAATTTTTAAAGAAAGTTACCCATAATTTGTTCACTAGCCGAACCAGTTTAGACCTCTTTATCAAAACCGAAATGGTCTTAATTTCTACATATGCCCACATGCGAATGTGCTGAAACAGACCATTATGCTTCATGTTGCTTCTCCCCCTGCATTTCTTCAGAGAAGGAGCCTGTGGTGGAGGAGCACCAACTCCCCCGCTAGAGGAGGCCAGAGGAAGGGCCTGTCTGCGGGGCCCATGCCCAGCACAGAGCCGGCTCTTGTCAGGCAGTGGAGTGAATCTGAGAAAAGCCATTTCCTCAGCATCATTTGACTCTTGGAAAAGTAATGCCAATTAATTTCTTCTACAAACAATCTGTCATGCCTGTTTACTGTCCTGCCAAGGCACGGCTAAATATCAGTCCTGTTCTATGAGCTTTCACTTCCTGAAGTCCTGGTCCCACCATAGACCGGGAACCTGCACGCAGTGAGGGAGAATTTACAGGAATTCAGCAGCGGAAAACACAGGCGTCAGCTCTGCGCTCCCAGAGCCTTCAGTCTAGTGGGGTATAGAAATAAATACGTTTAATATTTTTAAAAATATATATAAAAGAAACACACAAGGTACTGTAATAGATTGGAAAGGAAGAGACACTAGGAAAGAATCTATTTAAAACTGTTTTCAAACTGCTGACTGGGAAACATTAGTGAATCATGAACTCTGTTTAGATGTTGATGAGCAGATTAAAAAAAAAATGAAATAGAACTGAATGGACATGAATAAAACAGAAGACATTAGAGTATGTCACATGTGGTAAGGGTAACTTGTTTCAGGAAATTACTATTTCTGTTGTATATATCCCTATCGTATATTTATGTAGCTCCTGATTCATGATATAAAATGTAGTTGTTATAGTAGATAGTGGTAAAAATAAGCTTGAAAAAACTAATTAAGGTATGGCCTTAGGAAAGACTGCTCTGAGGAGGAAGACATTACATTGATGACTAATGAATTGGTTGACCTTTTTTTTATTAAGTAATGAAACTTAATACTCATGCTTACGCCTATAAAATGAAACAATAAAAATCAATGCCAATCTTTTATTAAAGGAAGCAAAATTGCTGAGTTGCTCTTTTCAAATATTAATTCAATTGTTTTGAATAGAAATACATCTTGAGTTCTAAATGTTAATTAATAGCAGTAGGTCATTAAAAGGCCTCTTCAGAACTTATTGGCAATGATACAAATGTGCTACCTAAGTTTCAAAAGTAGTCCTCTTCTTTTCCAGAGCAGCCAACACGGCCTTCAACCAACTCTCATGTAGCAAGGAAGCTGGCATTAAAAACTGCACAGACATTAGAACATGAAGTTTAAACTTAATTCCCACATTTTCTGCTTATTGTCAAAGACTTAATAGAATCACAATCACACAGTCATGAAACACTCCCAGATGATATTGCAGGTCAGTTCTAGGGGACATCTACAGCTACTGCTGCTGGGCACAGACAACAGAGCTCACCCTGCTTTCCCCAGGCACTGAATCCAGCTCTACCCACTCCATGGCTGCTTTGAAAGCTAGCTGTCTCCCCACCCTTGTCAGAATGAAGTCTACAAAGTGCTTGCTTCTTTTCACCACTAGCTGCTGAAACAGAATGGCCGAGCTCATCTGGTCAATGAAGTCTGGGTCCCTTGCATATATAGCTGCAAGAGATGCTGGGAAGCAAGTTGCTGGATTCTACTTGGGGAGGTGCTGACTCATAAAGTTGGAATCCTCAAGTTTAGTAAGAGTATTCAAAGGCTTTGAGAATCATCCAAAGAGTATAATGACTGAAAAATGACATTATGTCCATAGAGCTGGCAGACATTGGGTTTGGCAAGCCCTTCTCACCTTGGCATAACTTCTTTCAATCTTCTTAGTGTCCCTTTCCCATTATGATAACATTCTAGCTTCTTCTAAGATTCTTTGAAATTGGTGAATTCTCACTGGGACCTGAGAGACGTTTTCCCTCCTTATGACTCTCAATGTCCTAATAAGCTGCTCCCATGGATACTGATGGAGTGTGTAGATTCTGTGAGGTCTGATGAGATGAGAAATTGTTTGAGAACCACTGCTCTGAGGTGATGAGAGGGAGATGGGTGTGTTAGGGTTGGGGGAGAAGAGGGCAGATGGGAAGTGGGACAACCAGGTGCCAAGGCCACAAGGTGGGAACAAGCTTGGTGTCCTCCAGGACAGGGGGAAGGCTAGCGTGGTTGACGCATGGAGAGCAGAGTATAGTTCCAGATGTGGTCAGTTCAGTAGACGAGGTGGCCATGAAAAGGAGCTTGGATTTTACTGGAAGTGAAGTTGCAAGGTTTAAGAAGAGAAGTGATTTTAAGGTTATTGTGTGGAGTGTAGCTTTTAAAAGGCAGTAGTCTGAAAGCGGGAAGACCAGACAGGATCTGCTGGAACTCATGTTCATTGTCATGTCTGATGATCCAGCTCAGAGGTGACCTGCTTTTAGAAGCCTTACTGGTTTCCTCAGGCAGAGCCAGTCTCTCCTTGAATTCAGTGTGTTCTGTTAGACAGGTACATCATTTATGCTTCTTTCTCTGCCAGTAGACTGTGAGTTCCTGGAGGGTCCCCTGGGCAGCCTCCAGTCCTGCGCTGCCACCATCACTCTTCTGGGGAGGAAGTGGGATAGAGGGAGAGCCTTCGAAGCCTGTGGTACAGGCTGTCCTGCCAGCTCACAGCGGGGGGCTCTCTGGGGAATGTATGTTTGACTTTCTAGTCCCGGTAATATAAGTTCAAATGTTTATGGATTTTTGAAGCTGCGATGAAAGCATGTCTATTCATGCTGGTAGAATCTGTGAGCCTTTGTTATTTTTTTTACAGAGAGCCCACAGAAAAACCTGGGTTACTTGGTAGGGGAAAGGAACGTAGTGTGATGATGGAGGTGAAACCTTGAGGCAGGCCAACCTGGACGGAGCTGGACGGAGCTGGACGGCAGAGCTCGGGCCTCCTGAACCGGGAGCCTGGGGCCCTGGCCAGACGAGTGGGGTCGACCAGGCCCCGGGTGTACAGCGAGGCAGAAGTTTCGAGGGAGGCAGAGCCCGGCCGGGAGGCACCGGGCCGAGACCACTCAGACGAGACCAGGCCGGCGCAGGGCAGGGGCGGGCGGGGCGGCGGCGGCGGGCCGGAGTCGGGCACCGCGCCTCTGGCCGAGGGGCCCCAGACATTCCCCGCCAGCCGCGGGAATGCACTGAGCAGGCGGCGCGCTGCCCGGGACGGGTTCGCTGCGCGGGGCCTACGGCCGAGGGGCGGGACCCAAGGCTGCGGGGCGGGGCCCACGGCAGCGGGACCTTTAAATTGGCCGCCCGGGAGCGGCGCACGGGCCCACGACTGACCCAGCCAGCGAGGGAGCGACGACCCCCCGACGGACACGGGCAGCAGCGCCAAGCCCACAATGCTGCGCTATCTGCCGGGACTGCTCCTGCTGCTCTGGCAGCTGCTGCTGCTGCCACCCCCCGCCGTCCCCGGCCCCCTGGACCGCCCCGGCTTCCTGAGGTTGGGGACCCGCGGCCCAGGGGGCAGCCCCGGACGCCGTCCCGCTCCGGCCGCCCCCACCGGCACGCCCTATTCTGGGGCCGGCCAGCACGGCGGGACCCGCGGCGCAGGTACAGGGCCTGGGCGGGGACGGGTTAGGGTCCCCAGGCCGAGAGGGACCTGAGAGGGCCCCAGGGAGGGACACCCTCCAGGAAGAAGGAAGATCCCGGGGCCGGGGCCGGGCGGGATGGTTGGGTGGGCAGGGGCATCAGGCGTTGAATGAGGAGGAAGAGCCTCCGTCATCCACCAGGTATTCCCTCCATCCCAGCCCGAGCCAGACTGTGGTGCAGGAGAAAGATCCCCTCCCCGATGAATCTTGTGGGGATACTGAGGTCCAGAGAAGGGAAGGGAGAGATGCCTAAGGTCACTCATAGTCAGGGCTAGACTTTGGGTCTCCTGAAGGTCAAACTCCAGCAACTGCCCCCTGAGATTTGGGCAGGGAGGATGGGGCAGCTGTGGGAACATCAGGCGCCTCTCAGCTCTCTGTCCTAGACCCACCTCTGGTTCAGCTCAGTAAACCTTTCCTGAGATTCTGCTTTTAGTTCTCTGGTTGAGCAAAGCTCCTAGAGCAGCAGAGCTGGAAGATCATCTGACACAGCCCCTGACAGCACATATAGGGAAACCGAGGCTTGTCAAGGGGAGGGGACCCAGCAAATCAGTGTCAGAGCCCAGAATAAAACTCAGGGCTCAGATATCCCAAGCATGGATCTTTCCGCTGCTTCAAGCTACCAAGCTCTCAATATGGTTTACATAAGATTTTATCTTCATTACCAAAAAGTCCAGCATCAGACTTGTTAAAGTCCTGCGTTAAAGAGAGGCTGCATCAAACCATTTTCTGGATGTCCAGTCTCATCTGGCCAGTGATGCTTCATGGCCCAGGTTGATTTGTGTTGTCTACCCCTGCTGCACCTTTCTGGATAATGCTGAGGAAGAGCACAAAGGATTCGTTCCTGCATCAGCTCCAGTGGGCTGGATTTGATATGGCGAGAGCATTGTCACTGAGACAGGGAGTGCCAGGGTTCACAACGGTTAACTTCAGTTACTAACCAGTTGGTTGCTCCGGGCCAGGAATGGGGATAGGGGAGAAGCCTTTCTCCCAGAAGTTAATTTTTTTTTTTTTTTTTTTCGCTGTACGCGGGCCTCTCACTGCTGTGGCCTCTCCCGTTGTGGAGCACAGGCTCCGGACGCGCAGGCTCAGCGGCCATGGCTCACGGGCCCAGCCGCTCCGCGGCATGTGGGATCCTCCCGGACCGGGGCACGAACCCATGTCCCCTGCATCGGCAGGCGGACTCTCAACCACTGCGCCACCAGGGAAGCCCCCAGAAGTAAATTTTACCTCTGGTCCTGATCCACCTCCCTTGGGGAAGCATCTGGAAGGGAGAGGAGGGATTCTGCGTGGGGTGGTCAATGTTCCTCCTAAGCAGTACTGGTCCTTTATTACCTGAAACCCAAACCAATATTGAATGATAATTCTTTAATAAACACAACATTCCACCCTTTTTCAAATTCACTTCTTTTTGCACCCAGAAACTGCTAAGCTTTGCTATGGGCTTTTATTTCTAGCAGAGCTATCAGAAATTGACAATTATTGTGAGTAAGGAAACATTTTAGGAAATTCAGATTCTCATTTTCTTGGTTTCTGAGAATCAAAGTGCGGTTATCTAGTAAAGGGGAGTGAGATTCAAAAACAGTTAATGATGAGGGGGTCTGAATCAGGAAGTAAGCAGATGCTCACAGAATGTCCTGCCATCTGAGTCAAGCCCCCTGTATTTTCTATTCCTGCTGTAATAAATTACCATGAACTTAGTGGCTTAAAACAACACACATTTATTATCTAAGAGTTCTGTGGCTCAGAAGTCTGACACTAGTCTCACTGGACTAAAATTAAGGTGTCAGCAGGGACACGTTCCTTTTGGAAAGACCTTAGAGGAGAATCCGTTTCTTTGCCTTTTTCAGCTTGTAGAGGCTGCCCTCATTCCTTGGCTCATGGCCTTTTCCCTCCATTTTCAAAGCCGCCAAAGGCAAGATGAGTCCTCATATGTCCTTTCTCAGATCTCCTCTTCTGCCTCTCTCTTCCACTCTGGGGGCTGTTGTAATTACATTGGACCCACCAGAATAATCCAGGACAACATCCTCAATCTCAAGTCTTTAACTTAATCACACATGCAAAGTCTCCTTTACCATGTAAATTAATATAATTACAGGTTCTGGGGATTAGGACATGGACACCTTTGGGGGGCATTATCCTGCCCACCACACCCTTGTGACCTCCCATAGATGATTCCATGTGAAAAATCAAGTGAAGAAGCAAGGAATCCTGCATGTTTATTTATAAGAACATAGCCTCGATATTAGTAAAGACACCACTTGGGTGTTAGTGACAGCATTGTCAGATATGGGTTCGTATCACATGTAGTTTTCCTTTTACTCAAATTATGCAAAAACATCCAGATCCAACTCCTGGAAGGATTTTCTTCTTCTTTGCTCTCGGTGCATGGTAATTAGGGATGAAATGAAATTCTGGAGGTTTTTTTTTTTTTTTTTTTTAAAGAATTAATTCCTTTTGACCTAGCTAAATACGTGACGCACAGCATATTTCAGGCTGGTGGCTCCAAGTCACAAAGCGGGCTGTTTACTAGGTACATGAGGTAATGTTAATTTTGGTAGTAGAAAATGTTCCTTCAGAGAGAGGCAACCACGAAATGAAAAGTCCCTTTGCGCTGGGAGTCAGGAAACCTGGAGTGCAATCTACCGCTATTTTCTACCACTTTCTAGCTCTTACAGCTTCCTGAGACTCAGTTTTCTTGCCTGTAAAATGGGTTTAAAAACAACCTCTGCATCTCTAACTTCACAGGGTTGTTGTGTTGGAATCCTGTGATCTCTATAGTGTTATTGAAAGTAGGATATTATTTATTGTTTTAGTTAATACCTCTAGGAATCAGGCTAACAGCAAGAGGATACTTTTCAGTTTTTAAAAGAAAACTATACAGAGGCATAATTCCTGTTCCAGACTGGGCTTTTTCTGTCATCAACTGCTTAGCCTAGGAATTTATTTTGAATGAATAAATACCTACACCTTTGCCCCCTACACACTGAGTAAATTGCCTTCTTAGAGTTGCATCAATTTCCAGCCCCCTATTAGGAAAGAAAAGAACCCCTGAATGACACTTCATGCCCAAGGATCTCATTTCCATTCAGGGCTTGGGGTGTGTGTGTGTGTGTGTGTGTGTGTTGAAAGAAGAGGAATGGCTTCTTTCTTAGCTAGTCCTGACTTTTGGATTTGATTTGGGTGGCTAGGAGAGGGAGGAGTATAGAACGAGATTAGAGGAAAAAAGGATAAGAAGGATGTGCTGAAAACAAAAATGTATTGTGTTGCTGCAATGTGCCAGGTACTTTTGTGTGGGAACAATACAAGTTTCTTGAGGGCAGGGAATCTGGCTTATTTGCTTTTGTAGCCCCATGGCTTAATACATGGTAGGCTCTCAAAAAATACATATTTGGTGAATGAAAAAATGAAAGAGAGGTGACTAAGACACTTTGGTGGGGGCAGGAGGACAGATACTAAGTCAAAATCTCTGCTTCTTGAAACAAGACATGCTGACAAAGATGGAAGTCAACATGGACCAGATTAAGTTGTTTTCCTTCTTCCACTTTCAAACTGTAACTCAGGGCTAGTTGGACCTCAAAGTTCACTAAACATGAGTGAATGACCAGATGGAGGGAGAATTTAGGGCTACTCTGGAGCAGTTTTCACCGCCTTGGAAGTGGAGTAAAAGAAGGAGGCCAGGGCTTCCCTGGTGGCGCAGTGGTTGAGAGTCCGCCTGCCGATGCAGGGGACACGGGTTTGTGCCCCGGTCCAGGAAGATCCCACATGCCGCGGAGCGGCTGGGCCCGTGAGCCATGGCCGCTGAGCCTGCGCGTCCAGAGCCTGTGCTCCGCAACGGGAGAGGCCACAACAGTGAGAGGCCCGCGTACCGCAAAAAAATAAAAAAGGAGGCCAGCATGAGAGCACCAGTGTGCCTTACCTCACACTCTGCCATTGTCCGAGGGGCTCTGAGGCCTGGAGGCAGGGGAGGGTGCAGTGAAGGTGCCCTGAGTTCACCTTTCACACGATTCAGGGTCACTGTCCCATTGCCTCTGATGGCCAAGATGCCCAAGAGAGGTCTGGAATCCATTCATTCCTGGGAGTCTAGAGGAACCTTTGAACAAAACTTTAAGCAGAAGGATACGGTTCCCAGTGAAACTTCAGGACTCAGCCAGCCTGTAAGGGAGATATTTGGGGAAATGTCACACCTCTATGTGAATTCTCACTAGGGAATCCTGAAGGCCTCAGTGCTTTCAACATCCAAAGGGAGGGTGGTCTTGGGGAAGACAGCAGACAGTGGGGTATTTGGGATCAAGGGATGCTGGCCAGAGCTCTCTGGGTGGGAGAACTGCCCCCATTTCTTTCTTGTTTTTTTTTTTTGTTTGTTTGTTTTGGCCTGGCAGCACGGGCATGCGGGCTCTTAGTTCCCAGACCAGGGATCAACCCTTGCCCCCTGCAGTGGAAGCATGGAATCCTAACCACTGGACTGTCAAGGAAGTCCCAGAACTGCCCCATTTCTGACTGTGGTCTGCTCATTGCTTAGTCATGTCTGTTTCCCACACGCTTCTTTGCAGGTGTTTGCAAGACCATGCCCTTGGACTTGGTGTTTATCATTGATAGTTCTCGTAGTGTACGGCCTCCGGAGTTCACCAAAGTAAAAACCTTTGTCTCGCGGGTAATTGACACTCTGGACATCGGGCCAGCAGACACGCGGGTGGCAGTGGTGAACTACGCCAGCACCGTGAAGATCGAGTTCCATCTCCAGACCCACTCGGATAAGCAGTCCCTGAAACAGGCCGTGGCACGGATCACACCCTTGTCCACAGGCACCATGTCGGGTCTGGCCATCCAGACAGCGATGGACGAAGCCTTCACAGTGGAGGCAGGAGCTCGGGGACCCAATTCCAACATCCCTAAGGTGGCCATCATCGTGACAGATGGGCGGCCCCAGGATCAGGTGAATGAGGTGGCGGCTCGGGCCCAGGCATCCGGTATTGAGCTGTACGCCGTGGGCGTGGACCGGGCAGACATGGAGTCCCTGAGGATGATGGCCAGTGAGCCCCTGGACGAGCACGTTTTCTATGTGGAGACCTATGGGGTCATTGAGAAACTTTCCTCTAGATTCCAGGAAACCTTTTGTGGTAAGTCTTTGCTTCCAACTAGAAAAGATGTTATATAGTCAGACATTGTGTATCCAAAAAAAAAGAGATTTATTCTTTTTTTTTTTTGGTGAAAATTTATGGAAAACTTAAATATAAGCAATGCTTTTTCGTATGTGTGTATTTCTTTTTTTTTTTTTTTTTACCAACTTAAACATACTTCGTTGGTTTAGAAATATAGAGCTGCCTTATATATAACTTGGTTTGCTCATAAAAATCTTCGTGTTTGCATTAGAAATGTGAAGTTCTGGAAATATCCAGGGTACATGACCCTGCTATTCCCTGATGGGGTCAGAAAAAAATACAAATAAAAAATCTCCAGGGCTTCCCTGGTGGCGCAGTGGTTGAGAGTCCGCCTGCTGATTCAGGGGACACGGGTTCGTGCCCTGGTCCGGGAAGATCCCACATGCCGTGGAGCGGCTGGGCCTGTGAGCCATGGCCGCTGAGCCTGCGTGTCTGGAGCCTGTGCTCCGCAACGGGAGAGGCCACAACAGTGAGAAGCCGGCGTACCGCAAAAAAAAAAAAAAAAAAATCTCCAGACACCTCTCTTCTCCCCTCTGCCCACGATATTTTCTTTAGTTTTCCCATCTCTAGATTTAACAGAACTCTGCTTGTTTTTGGGCAGAAGACGGGGGCTGTGTCTGTCTGTGGAAAGATCAGCTGGCTTATATTCCAGTGTAACTCTCAGTCAGTGTGTACACGTAGTGAATACTCCAGTTTTCAGATTCAGCTCGGTGTCTGATTATTCCTTGTGGAGGGAGAGGATTAGGGACCAGGAAGGTTAGGGTTTCAGCTCACTTGCGAGATAGCAAGAAACAGGGTATTTTTTGTTTTTTTATTTTAATTTTTAATTTTTTAATTATTCTGTTACTGTTCTTCTCCTTTCTTCCTTTAGGATGGAGTTGAAATCCGAACATGCTGATTTAATTAGAATTTTTAGCATGAATCAGCCAAACCCATGAATATGAATCCATTCAAGACTCGGGTTTATCTGTAGTCACTGACCAGAATTATGAATCTGTGGGACTCAAACTTTTTAATTTTTACTTTTAAATTTATTTTTGTTTTTCTTTTAAAAATTTCTATCTTCCTTTGTTTCTTTCTTTCTATAGTCATGCTTTATTTTCTATCATTTGGAGATAATCTTTCAAATCCCTCTGTGGAATTATCTAAGCAGGTGTGGACAAATTTCTAGTTCAGGTGAATTTTAAAATGTAGATACTTTTTGCTATATAATCTATTTCACATTTGTTTTTTCAACATATGTTTATTGATCACTGATGATACAAAGATAAAGTAGTCCCTCCCTACCATCAAGCAACAATCTGTGGCTGGGGATGAGACAAACAAGTGAACCAATAATTACAATTGTAAATTTCAAGGAGACTTTATATATAAATGAACGTGAAACTCAGCAATCAACAATTTGTCAGGAAATGAGAGATGAAGTCTTGGTCTGGAGCAAAGTCTGGCCTCATCTCAACCAGACCTGGCCAGGGACCCCTTATCTTTCCTGCCCTAGGACACTGGGTCTTCACAAGCTGTCCTTGGCTTTGGTGGCACTGACTCAGCATTCACTGGTTTCCCAAAAGAAAATAGCTTTCTTTCTCCCAGAAAACCCCCCTGTGTTTGTGGGTGAGAACTTTTCCATAAAGATGCTGGTCTATGGCAAGGCTGGGTCTCAAAGATAGCACCTGGGGTTGGGCTTGAAGGACATAAAGTAACAAGTGGTGAGTGGCCATCTTTTCATGCTGGTACGAAAGATCTGCTTGTTCTGGGGGGAAAATATCCTCTCTATGGAAAAAAGACTGAGGGGCAGCTGTTGTAGTCAACGAGCTGGAAAGATTGTTCCATGAGAAGGCCCTTCTTGGGAAAATATTAACCTGTCCTGTTGCCAAAACAGTGGAGGCTGGGTGACCTGCCACAGGGGTGCCAGCCTCCTGCAACAGGCCTCCTTGGTTTCTCAGAAATGACTGAATTCATTGATTCTTTTATCAAAACATGTCACTGGGGGAAAAAAATCTGAGGTTAAAAATGGCTCCAGGAGCAAAAAGATGAGGATGCCGTTTAGCTAATGTAATCTAATTTGTTGTATTCTTCCTTTTCTTTTTACTGGTTTGTATATAGCATGTGAGTTTATTCTCCTGGCAGATATGAGAGTCGCATGCGTATACATTTGGGCTCAGGAACCTATGCCGCATATTCGGAAGGCAGTTACCTACGTTGCCCTCCATCATTTGCAATTTCAAACATGTATTGCTGCCCAAGAGTGAGTGGGCTCCAGGCCTAGAGGAAAGCCTGGGTGTGAATTCTGTTTAGACACAAACTATAGAACCCTTGGAAACTGGGTTCTGGTGGCAGTGGGACCACTAGCTCATAGAACTTCAGGAAGTACATTACTGTTCCCTTCTTTCTGTTGGGAAGCAAAAGTCTTTTTTTCTGGCTAGGTGGATACATTGAATAAAATATCGAATTGCCTGATTCATGTAAAGTGTTTGGCTTCAGCTCCAAATTCAAAATTCCCTTTCTTTTTTGAGAAAGTCAACCACAAGATCTAGGATTTTAAATTAGTTACTAATTTAAACATTACTAAGAATGGTATTTATAATAAGCCAGGGACAGGAAACAAGTAGCCAATTTTTAGAGTGAACTAAAGATAGAATCAGAGAGGAACCTGGAGAGTGATGTTGTTTTGACACAGGAGGAAGTATCTGAAATGCTTCTTACCTGTCGATGCTGACTGTTGTAAATTTCCTTTGCACAGCTCTGGACCCATGCGCTCTGGGCACACACCAGTGCCAGCATGTGTGTGTCAGTGACGGGGAAGGCAAGCACCACTGTGAGTGCAGCCAAGGATATTCCTTGAATGCCGATAAGAAGACGTGTTCAGGTGAGGCTGCTTAAGGGGTGGTGGCTGATGGAAACTTATTTGGGGACTCACCCCAGGCTTTGGATTGGCCTTATGCTTTTCTCCTAACTGCCCTGTGGTGGATTTACTGTTATCAACGACTTTCCTTGAAAAGGAACATGAGGGGAAAAGTGAGGTAATACCTAAAACAGCCTATTACAGTACTTATTACAAGGTTTAGAGAGAAAGGTTAGTAGGGAAAAGCGCTAGTGAGGAAGGGGGCCAAAACTCTTCGTCCTTTTGAGGTTTTGGATTTTGTTTCCTGGGTTTTATTTAATTAAATACAAGCTCCTCTTACCTCTCTGTGACCATAGAAGACTCATGGAATCTAGAAGTGGAAGAAAATCTAGGGAGGTTCTCACTCATCTGCTCTGTGAATACTCACGTACAATCAATGAAGAGTGGGAATTAGGTCCAATGTGTTAAAACCTAGAAGAAAGTTTTTGAGAGGAAGAAAACTTAGAGATTATTTAATTCAACCTGCTCATTTTATGGAAAATGAAATTGAGACCTCCACAAGAAGGGAGAAGACTTACCTACCCATGTCATGGGGTCTGTTAGTGAAAGAGCCAAGATCAGGAAGTGGGTTCCCACCCAGTCCAGCAGGCTTCCTCTCATGCCAAGCTGTCCCATTTCATTAGCACTGTGTGTGTGTGTGTGTGTGTGTGTGTGTGTGTGTGGTGTGGCCCGTAGTTATTTATTTACCATGTTTTCCACGTGTTGACATTTGTCTTGATCATCTTTTGATAGTTATTGATAAGTGTGCTCTTAACACTCACGGCTGTGAACACATCTGTGTGAACGACAGAACTGGCTCTTATCATTGTGAGTGCTATGAAGGTTATACCTTAAATGAAGACAGGAAAACATGTTCGGGTAAGTGGGGGCAGAGGCTTTACTGTTGCCTCCCTGTTTACCTGTCTCCCCAGTCAGTGTTTGGTGGGGGTCACATCGACAGGGAGCTCGGTCTCTTTTCCTCTCTTGCCATCTTGGGCTTTTCCTCCTTCTTATTAGAAAAGTTATAAATGGCAGCATGTGTGTCTCATGACCCACATGTGTGAGTGTGTTGTTTATTTCCTTCTCTGTACCCAGCCCTAAGAGTCCTTTCCAGAATCTAAAGACAATTTAGTATGTGAAAATCAAATAACAGCCCACAAGGTACTTACTACTTACAGAAAGAAAGCAGTCATTCCATAGTGGAGAAACCTGGCAGACACCACTTCAACCAAGACATCAGAGTTAACATTGCCAGCAATAACACACAGTGACGTCATGCATCTCCTGACATGATGTTCTGAGGGCACTTCTGTGGTATTCTTGCTAAAAATTCAGAATCATGAGGACACCTCAGACAAACCCAAATTGAGAGACATTCTACAAACTAATTTTTCAGTAATTTTCAAAAGTGTCACAGTCATGAAAGGCAAAGACAGACTAAAGAAATGTCCCAGATTGGCGGAAACTAAGGAGATGTGACAACTTAATGCAATGTGTGATCCTGGATTGGATCCTGGACCAGAAAAAGGACATTAGTGGTGGAACCATTGGCAAAATTTGAATAAGGTCTGTAGGTTAATGGCATTGTATCAGTATTAGTTTCCTGGGTTTGGTAATTATACTATGCTTATATAGGATATTAACATTTGGGGAAACGGGGTGAAGTACTGGATTTTTTTCACTATTTTTGAAACTTTTTCATAAGCCTGAAGTGATTTCAAAACAAAAAGCTCAAAGATAAAAAAAAAATAGTTTAAAAATATCATGTCAGTACAGAGAAAAATACATTGAGTAGCAATTTGGGTCTTGAGTTCTGATGCTGCTCTGAGGCATTTGGTCTCCTTTGGACTCAGTTTCCTCATTTATTACAGGAGAGGGTCGAACTACAGTTTCTTCAAACTCTAATTCTATGTCTTTCTGATTCTAGTATAATTCGTCCCAGAGCTGTTAGAATCCCTCTGATTCAGCATAAATACAACAAATCTAAAAGGAACGCTTTAGAAAGTATTCATGAGATACTTCAATTATAAAAGCTCAGTATAGATGATTCTGAAAAGGGGTGGGGAAAGATAGAAGCATAAGTATTGGGTGTGTAGGAGTTTGTTTTACTCAGCTAATTCCTAGTGAGAACAGATATTACTGATGGCTTTGAGTGGTTTCTAATAAGTTTTCCTCTTCTGCATTGCTAGCTGCAAATAAGAAGATTTCTATATATGGCTGATAAAAGACTTTCCCACGTTTAATATCTTTTCTTCTGGACTTTTGTTGGGCAGCTCAAGATCAGTGTGCTTTGGGCACACACGGCTGTCAGCACATTTGTGTGAATGACAGAGCTGGGTCTCATCACTGTGAATGCTACGAGGGCTACACTCTGAATGAAGATAAAAAAACGTGTTCAGGTAAGGTCTATTCACTAAATTCTTTCATCCGGGGCTCTTTCTACTGCAGTGAAACCAACTTGCATTTCACCAAGAGAGAGATTCTTAAAGGTAATGTAAGGAATTGGGCTTCAGACATTCTACCATGCTTTTCAGACCAAGGTAAACATTGCTCAGGAGGCAGTGAGCTCACTGGGTTTTGCAAACATAGCTCACTTCAGAAAATTACTGGGTAACGGGTAGGGAGTGGGGGATATAAGAAAAGCTAATTGAATGTACGGTCCTGATCCAGGAAAATTTTATAACTCTGTAAAGCAAATAGGAAACTTTAGAGGAAGTCAGCTGGACAGTAACTATTTGGTGTGATAGGCTGAACTGATCTTTTTCCAATTAAAACTTGGCCTGGAACTTTTCTGTAGCCTTAATCTTAAAGCCAGATCGTTTTAGTAAAGGAGGCTTTGTAAATGACTGAATTAGACCCACACAGATCTTCCAGTAAGTTTGAAGCAAGTCCTTCCCTGACAGTTTCTAGATGATCAGTCTTGGGTGAATCTGAGACTTATAACTTGGCGAGGAAGCCCGTGCCAGAACTGCTAATCCTCATTAATTTGATTTAAACTGACTGGCGGAACAGAGTGGCATTTGTAATGTAAAAACACTCCTAAGAGAAATTCCTAGCTCTCAAGGTGGTGTTTAGTTTTGGCATATTCAATATTTTTTTAGATTTTATGTATGCTTTCCTCTTCCTTGAGATGTAATGTGTGACCTTTTCAAGAGAGATGAAAGGAAGTGGCATATCACTAATTCCCCTTTTTTTAAAAAAATGAGATCAATAAAAGAGTACTGAGCACCTATTTTGTTCCCAGGACTCTGCTAAGCGCTGGGGGGATGTAAGGAAGCGTCAGCTTCTGCCTCTGAGCTACGTACAGGCTGGGTGCAAAGAGAACCAGCACCTTAAGAAAGCAGGGACTCTTAGCCAGGGAGAGGGACCGACAGTAACTAAGGGAGGGGCTGGGAGGCAGGAGGTCTGGGATGGACACAGGGCTTGGACTGGAGGTGGGCCTCGGCAGGAGGGCGGATAAGGCTTAGAGGGAGGAGTGGAGAGGGCACGGGCAAGGGGAGTGGCTTGCATTGGTTTGTTCAGGGGGTGGGACTAAGTCAGTTAGATGGAAAGGACTCAAGGCTGCACTTCTCAAACCGTTACAAGTATCCCTCTTGGTACTTTAAGCAGGACCTTTAATCTGAAGACCTGGGAAAAGGAAACAGAAACACATTTACGTGTAAACTAACAGATATTACGGCATAAAATGGACCATTTTAGTAAAAAAAGAAATCAAAGGAGATTTTCAGTTAAGGCAGACCACTCCAGGCAACACTTCCAGATAACGGTTTGCCAACATTCTTCAGTGCCTACTGGGTACCATGCACGGTTCTAGGCGTTTTAGGCACAGTCACACATTTACTGCTCACAGCAACTTTACTCACAGCAACTTTACAAGGAAACTGAGGCACAGACAAAGTCACTTGCCTATGGTCACTTGCCTAGTGAGTAGCAGAGCCAGGATTTGAACCCAGGCACTTGCTCTGGTGGTTACATATGCTCTCAAACACTAAGCTACACGTCTCATGGTGCAAAGCACAGGACAGCAAAAAGAGATAGAAGAAAAAGACGAGATGGTGGGAAGTTGGTATTTATATATTTTACAGCAATAATGGATGCCATTCTAAAACTGGGGTACACGACATGGGTCAGATCCCCTCTAATGGCCTGCCTTCCCCTTGCTGGGCAGTGGCAAGGCCTGTAAATTAAATGTGGAGCCCCAGATCACGGGCCAGGGGCTGGAGGCACATCCACTTGTTATCGCTAGAGTCTCTGCTAAGCTGGGCTGAGGGGAAAACAAAATGTTCTGCTAGTAGGCATTTTGCTGGAAACATCTGAATTGTAGTAGTGAAGGGGAATATCAGTGTGAAAGTTGGAAAGACACTATGGATAGATTACCTAGGGCCTTATGCTTCATGAACAGCAGTTTTATAGGCAATAGTGAGCCATGGAAGGTTTGTGAGCATAAAATGACACTTACGAGGAGAGTTAGAGGAGAACAAATAAAGTAGTTTGGCTTCTGCAATGGCCGAGAAAGAACCTATGTATCCCAGGAAGCCCTTGTTCCTTGTAATGTATTTATGTGTGACAGACACAAATACTTCCCTATCCAGTCATACACACCATCACCATCATCATCATCATCATCATCATTGTTATTATTTTTCCTCTATCTGTGTGTGTGTGTGTGTGTGTGTGTGTGCAGGCCAGTGTTTTCTGTCCCACTGTAAGCATCAGGGGCAGGCCCTTGGTCAACAGAGTTTTTGTGCAGCATCAAATGTAACTCCATGTGCAGGTAGGTCCCTAATAATTTATTTTTGGTGATGGTGAAGATGATCTGTGTATAGCCGGAAAGGTTGGAGGCATTCATGGTCATCAGGAAAGGCTGGAGATAAGTTCTGGAATAGAATCAAGACTCAGTGCAGCCCCAGGACTGCGGATAGCAAAAAAGAGAAGGCACCGAGATAGCTGCAAGAAATAACAAGGAAAGAGGTGTGGGATAGGGAACGGGAAAAGAGGCTCTCTCCTTCTGAAACATGGGAGACGCGCTGCTGACGACCGTAGGATTCATTTGCTGCACTTGTTGGCACCGAACCAAAGCTTCTTTCTCCCGGAAGTCTGTGTTTAGTTTCCAGTTGTAATTTGTGAATATTCTCTTTCATGCCCCATTCCTGGTCAGTTCGTAACCAGTGTGCACTGGGCTCTCATGGGTGCCAGCACATCTGTGTGAATGACGGGGCCGCGTCTTACCACTGCGATTGTTATACTGGCTACACCTTGAATGAAGACAAGAAGACATGTTCAGGTAAAGACTGTCCCTTTAAGCCTAATTCATGTGCTAGGACAGTCTTAGGAGTGAGCTTTCCTGTCTCCAAGTCTGAAGCACGGTTCAGAGTCTTGCTCCTTGGTCAGAATTCTCCAGTGGTTCCCAAAGGTCTTCAGAATGAAATAATTCTACCTTTCCACCAGGTATCCTTCCCTCCATGGTCTGATTCCATTTTTTCCCGTAATTAAAGTATCTCCCTAAGTCCAGGTTTTTTTTAATTACAGTAAAGTATACATGACATAAAATTTAGCATGTTAACCATTTTAAGTGTAGTCCAGTGGTGTTAAGTACATTCCCATTGTTGTGCAACTATCCCACTGTCCATCTCCAGAACTTTTATCATCCCAAACTAAAGCTCTGTACCCATTAAACAAAAACGCCCCATTCCACTATCCCTACCTCTGGTAACCAGTCTTTTTCATCTTGTCACTACATTTGGCTCCAGATTCACTCCTTCTCTCCAAGACCTGTGAACCAGACACACGGACTGTTTGATATTCCTGGGGCGTGACCTGTACTCACCTGTCTCCATCCTTTACTGTGATCTGCTTCCCCTGCCTCTTCTGCTTGTCAAAATCCAAGAACCACATCCTTGCCAACGTTCGGTTTTGTTGGATTAAACTTTTGTCAGTCTGGTAGATGTAAAGAAGTATCTCCCTGTAGTCTTTCTTTTCCCCATTTCCTGGTTACTAAAGAGGCTAAGCTTCTCTTCTTATATTTATTTGTCACTTCAGTCTCTTATCTGGAAAATAAGATCTTATCTATTTATGCCTTTATTTTTCTATTGCGTTATTTATATTTTTCTTATCATAACAGCTCTTCACATGTCTGGATATAAATTCGTTGTTGTTTTCATGTGTTGCAAATCTCTTCTCCTAGATTGTATTTATATTTCCACTTCTTAAATGACGTCTCTGCAACAGCATTAGTTATGTTTTAATTCTTAAGTTGTGCAGTGGGTTTATCATGCATTCGTTTTTGTGCATTATGAGGCATTTGTCTTTATTATGCATAACTTACATCAGTGTCCTATAAATTACTTTTTGTGGATCAAATGTTACAAAATAATGTTTGTTTGTTTAATTTCCAGGACTAGTTCAGTTTTTACCAGAATTCTACCAGAATTCCCCTTATTCTTCCATTGAACTGTGTCCTCTTTTTCCGCACTGGATGCCTTGTGTTGTGGTTACTTGTGTGTTCCTTCAATCATTCCTTCATCCAATCAATAAATACAGCATCTGCTATGTTCTAGGCACTAGGTATACAATCATGAACAAAACAGGTATGGTCTTTGGTAACAGTCTAGGGGGAAAAGACAAGTACATAACACATTTATAAATGAAATAAGAGCACTGGTGGAAGCGAACAGAATGGGGGTTGGGGAACATATTTCCATTTGGGAGGGGCTCTCTGAGGAAGTGATATTTGAATGCTGAGGACCAGCGGCAGGTAGGTTGAGATTGGAGTGCTGGCGGAAGGAGGGAGAGCAACGCCAGGCCCTGAGTGGTGGCTTTAGTGGGGAGAGAAGTGAAAGGCCACCCGTGTGACGGAAGCATGACCAGCCAGGGATAAGTGTGGGGTAAGGCAGTTTGGAGAGTTAGGCGGGGTCAAATCATGCTGCTCCTCTGGGGCATGGAAAATTCTATGAGAAATGGGAAGTCATGGAGGGTTTTTAGCAGTGGAGCAGCACGATGCTGTTTATATTTTTAAAAGTCACTCTAGCTGCTGTGTGAAGAGCGGATTGAAGAGGATGAAGAGCAGAAGAAGACCAGTTCGGGGGCTACTGCAGTTGGGCTAGGATGGTGACAATGTGATAGAAGTAAACTGATTCCAGACATGTTTTGAAGCTAGGATGAACAGGGAGCGCTTGGTGATAAACTGGATGTGGGGATGGGATGGGGGAGGAGTAGGATGGCTTTCCTATTCCACTTGAGCAGCTGGAAGGATGGGGGATCTTTACTGAGGGGACTGAGAGTGAAGCAGATTTGGGGAAGAAAATGCAAGTTTTGGACTGGTGGTTTAATGCTCCTGTAGACCCCAACCACCAGGGGTAGGAGACTTTGTCTGTACTCTTAGCATCTACCATAACACGTGACAGTTACTCAGCAGATACTTCTTCATTTGAAGTGAAGTGTGGATCAGTTTCTTGGGGAGGGTGAGGACTTACAAGGAGCAGCTTGCTTTTAGAATTTGAGTATTTCTGGTGCCATCTTCCTATCTTAAGTGTTTAATCTTCAGAAAAATCAGTCTTGGGCATTTTTTCTTCCCCTGGAAGTTGAGGATTCCAGAATGGTTTATAATGGCTTAGGCTCTGACCTCATTTGTTTAGCCGTTCACTTATTTATTTGTTCAGCAAGTATTCATGGAACTTCTCTTCTATATCTAGTACTCTGTTAGGTCCCAAGGAAGGAACTCGAGACAGATTAATGTTTTGTGGTTTGCACTGTACAAGTCTTGCACTACTTTTGTTAAATTTATTCCTAAATATTTTATTCTTTTTACTGCCAGTGTGAATGGATCCATCTCTCAACTTTCAATTGTGCAACATCCCAGTTTTCCAGTTTTCTATGGGGTGTTTTAATGAGAATACTACGCTGAGCCCCTACCCTCATGGAGCTTATAGGCTATCAGGCAAGATATACTGGAAAAGTATCATAGGTACCAATTTTATATTCTGTACAGGGATGATGGGCATGTGCTTGATAATCAGTAGATACTTTTTGGATTACTAATTAATTTACTGATTGAGATAGGGATTTGAGCTGGCTGTCCCTAAAAGTTTCAATAGGATTTAGACAGCTAGATAGATTAATCAAGTGAATTTATGGTCCTCCAGCCCTGTATCTTATCTTTGTATTGGGTTGACCAAAAAGTTCGTTTGGGTTTTTCTGTAACATTTTACGGATAGAATGTGGGAGAAAATGCAAGAGCAAAGGACTACTCTTTGTCCCCAAGCAGGACTACTACTCAGTTGGAAGATTATTCATCAGTCTTCAGACCTGGAAGTTACTCTTGTTTCTGTTAGGCAACTTTAGGGGCTACGATATTGAGTAGGAATAGCTGCCTCACTGAATTACAGAAAGCAATTGGAGTTAGAATTATCATTCTCCCAGGTTCTTTGCTTAAATGTCAATACAAACCTGAATTTTTAGTTCCAAAGTATTTATGGGTAAGAACTAGAATTCTCAGTTCAAACCATTCAGTAGAATAATAGTCTGTATAGGACATCAGGAATTATCTAATTTTAAACCTTGAAATGTTTTGGCCACACAAATAGAGGACTGTTTTCCTCATTTTCATTTTTTAAAATAGAAGTATAGTTAATTTACAATGTTGTGTTAGTGTCAAGTATACAGCAAAGTGATTCAGTAATATATACATATATATATATATATATATATATATATATATATATATATATAACTTTTCAGATTCTCTTACATTATAGGTTATTACAAGATACTGAGTATAGTTCCCTGTACTAGACAGTAGGTCCTTGTTGTTTAACTATCTTATATATAGTAGGGATATGTCTTAATCCCAAACGCCTAATGTATCTTCCGCCTTCCCCCAATCCCGTTTGGTAACCATAAGTCTGTTGTCTATGTCTGTGAGTCTATTTCAAATAAATTCATTTGTATCACTTTTTTAGATTCTACATGTAAGTGATATATTTGTCTTTCTCTGTCTGACTTATTTTACTTAGTATGACAATCTCTAGGTCCATCCATGTTGCTGCAAATGGCATTATTTCATTCTTTTTATGGCTGAATAGTATTCCATTGTATATATGTACCACATCTTCTTTATCCATTCATCTGTCGATGGACATTTAGGTTGTTTCTATGTCTTGGTTATTGTGAATAGTGCTGCTATGCACATTGGGGTGCATGTATCTTTTCAAATCAGGGTTTTCTCCAGATATCTGCCCAGGAGTGGGACTGCAGGATCATATGGAAGGTCTATTTTTGGTTTTTAAATGAACCTCACACTGTTCTCCACAGTGAACATTTTCATTTCGTAATGAGTACACAGTACCACAAGGGATTGTCTTCTCTCTGCATTCTTGGCTTCTCCCTGCATCAACTTAAATATTTACTTTATATCATGGAAAATTTCAGACAATTACAAAAGCATAGAGAACAATAGAATGAACTCTCATATAACCATCACCCAGCTTTGACAACTGTAAACGTTTCCTCAACATCTCTAACTCAGTTTCCTTGGTGACAAAGTCCACAGTACTTTCTCCTCTTTCCATGTGCTCTTATATTCTTTTATCTCCTAGAAAATGCATTTAGGTAAGAATTAAAAATGGAAGTATTGAATCAGATTTCCTGATTTGCTATGATTTCTAATTAGCTATAACATTTTGTGTATTGTCATTGTCTTCAGCCATTGCAGAAGCACGAAGACTCATCTCCACAGAAGATGCTTGTGCATGTGAAGCCACACTGGCATTCCAGGATAAGGTCAGCTCATATCTGCAGAGACTGAACACCAAGCATATCCTTTCTGGAAGGTTTTCTGCTTCTGCTTGAAGCCAGCCTAGGTACTACAATTGAGCTGACATTTTAGGACATTCCACAGGATAAGTGCCTTATTCATTAAGTTTTAAGATGAGCCATAGTACTACACAGCTTTAATTTTTTAAATTTAGAGTTCTTTTAAAATGTTTTAAGACCGTTACACCCATTCTTATTTACATGTAAGAGCTGTGTAATTATTTATTTTTCTAGTGCTTTTCCATAGCAGTATAAGCTCCTAATTGAGCTCTATTTGACAGTACTATTATCCTGATCCCTTAATATGACTTTCTTATTCAGAATCTGTATGTGTACAAAACGAGTCAGCTGATTAATGGAGTGTGATAGTTCAGATGACACATAGCTGTGTGTTTTGTCTAGCCAAGTGGTCAAAAAGCAGATTTCAAAATGTAACATGGTACTACCTCAGAAACTTTCAAAATCAGCTTTTTAGCCAAAGGAGTAATTCAGGAAAAGTACTTTTTCTTAGCATAGTTCAAATTAACAACACCTTGCCTAGGGATCTTAGAGGCATGGTATTCAGACTGTGACAGGGATACCCTAGGGGTATGCGGAGACTTTCCAAGGGTATGTGGGGACACAGAAAATTTTAAAGGAATCAATTTCCAAATCCTTCACTTCCTTAAATCGATCTGCCTACAATGCAACTTGGGGTCAGTTGGCATTCTCTTTTCCCATCTCTCTCTTCAGTGTCACCATTCTCCTAAGTTTATACAAGAAAGGCATACCTCTTACTTACCCTGGACTTTACTAAGGTGAATTTCTTGGAAAGGTAAAATCTCCAGAGAGCCAAATAAAGGGCCAGTTCAACAGTTTTTTAAATTAAGCCTTCATAAACACATCTCCCCCAATTCATCCCATTAGGAGATACCTTTCTAATTAAAATTTACCTTTTATTTTTAATGATTTTATGTCAAAACTTTTGACTTATTCATTGTTTGGATCAATTGTGTCCCCATAATAGTTGTAATGGTAACTCAACTGAGACGATTAAAAAAATTTAGCACCTCATGGTCAAAGAAAATTAATTCAAAGGTAATTTCAATATAAATGTGTATGTGCTTGTTGTTTGTATAAAGTTTACATCAGAGAAGTATAATAGAGTGATAAAGAACAGATTTCCAAGATTCAAAGTAGAATAAAATTGTGGAGGAAGTAGAAATACAAATTCAAGGAAATATTTTATTTTAGAAGAACAACAGTAGTAACAATTCAGTATGGTATTAATATTACATGGGATACATTTAAAAGACTGATTTAAATTTTGTTTTAAAGCATCAATATTTATCATATAGCAGAAATTGCATATTTGCAACTAAAACTTATGATGAAAATATTCATGTAATCTAAATATGCACAAGATATCACTTATTTGTCAAAATTATTTTAGGGGACATATGAACGAAAAATGTTTGAAGACCACTGCTTTATATCATGTTCGCTAAAGAACAGAATATCTAAGTTTTAGATAGATTAGATTTTTGGTGAGAAAACAATTTCACTCTTTTTGTTCAAAATAAAACTTAAATATATATATACATTTTATCTTGTATTGAAGTGTTTGAAAGTGTGTTTGCATTTTCTAATGTCTAAAAATATATGGTGTTAGCCTTAACAACTTAGCCACTTGATGACATTTTGGAGAAGTTGCAAGCAAATGAATACGGACAAATACATCGTTAAATTCCTCAAATTTTTTACCTGAAATATGAAGCATTTGGTATATTTAATACTTTGGCATACTCCAGTGTTCCTGCTAGTAATCTGCCATTACCAATGCTTTAATGTTACTGGATAAGTAGTATGGCAATCTTCTGGAGAATCTGTATCATTTTTCTAAGGAAATAAATGTCCCTTATTAAGGGCAAAGTTTAGTGTCTCTAAGCTATGACTGTGAAATGGTAGGAAACAGAATGAAAAGTTTCATAATTTCTTTCTTTCTTTACTAATTGAACCATTTAATTTTTAAATGTTTATATTAGTAAGATAACCAGGCTTAAAATGCAAACTTTTGATCTGTTTTCTTGATAGTATTTATAGTGTAAACCAGTCTTGTTACTTTAGAGTGTAAATTGTACAGGATATTTACACATAAAAAGTTCATATAATTAAATTGAGATGAATACAATTTAGAACTATATCTTTATCACTTTTTGTTTTTTTCTCATTTTTGCCAGAGTATTGTTGAAGCTGTGATCAGGAGATTGTAATACACATACCTAAATATAGTTAATACAGATTAAGTGAACTGTTATATGTCATTTTTAATTCATTCTGATGTTAGAAAGAAACACACAACTAGTTGTGAATTAAGTGTTAAACTTTTTACCAAGGACAAAAAACGCTAAATTTACTTTACTGTTTTACTCTAGGATCCAGTCAATAAAATTATATATTTATAAATAATGGTATAATTAAGTAACAAAACCTAATGTCTTTTAAAATGTTAATGATAAGCCTAACTCTTTTTTTCACTTACATATTTGATAATTTTTTTTTCAGCTTTTATGCTTATAACTTTTAGAAAAAAATAGTTCTTTAAATTGTATACTACTTATTCTTTTCTTGGTTTATGTTGTGTTTAGTATAATAAAAATGTCAATATCTTTATATATTATTGTCATGCTTTTTTTGGTAACTCTTATATCAACTTTGTCTATTAACATATTTTCTTAAATTAAGCTGAATTACAATTATTTTGAATGAAACAGTTTCTTGTCAAAGGACACAATATTGTGACTCTTCCTATAATTTAATCTCATGCTCTTAAAATTAAAAATTTAAGCTCAGGTTAAACAGAAAGGCTTTAATCAAGAATGTTGTGAGAGAGGGAATAAAACAAAATTACATAAATTCAGATAAAATAATGATGAGGGTACATTAATATATGCACTTGAAAAGAAAATATAACCTACAGATGCAAACCCAGAAACAGTAAAAAATCTAAAATATAAACTGTAAAGGGAAGAAATGAAAAATGAACACATCAAAGGCAGTAAATATTATATGAAACATATTGTTATTGCTCAACATTTTTGAAAGCAACTGACATACAGCAAGTATTATTTTCCAAACTTATTTGAGCACAAATCAGTTATATTAATATATCACAAAGAAATGGTGTTATAGGAGGAATAAATGAGAGCTCATGTGCAAGAACTAGGGAAAGGTACTTAAAGAGAGACAAATTTTCAAGAGTGTGACCATCAGTAGCTTGAACTAATCTGTCTTAAGCTTAACCAGTTGACTGGAATCCCCTGGCTTAGATAATTGACTTTTTTCTTGAGTCCAGTATAGGGAGCCCGTGATCCAGTGCCAACAAACATATCTTAGGGATGTAGTTGGTGCTGAAAAAGATACACATTCATTTGAAAACAAACATATTATCTGAATGGGATCGGGCTTAAGTTTGGGAAGGATTTCTCAGGGAGACCTGATGTGTGCGTTTGGCTAGGTGCATTTGGCCAAGGAAGCAGGAACATCATAGGATATATAAAATGGCCTTGGAAGCACACAGGAATAGTGGGACTAAAAAAAGCATATTGGCTTGCTTAAAGTGGGGGCACCAAAGTAAAAACATTTTAAGACCGAAGGAAGATCTGATTTTAGCTTGGGTTTAGATTTAATAGGAAAGGCTAGGACCATTGTCAATTTTGGAGTATGCTGGGTGAGGCAAGAGACTCGGGTCAAAGGATTTGAACATTATTTGCCTGAGATGGGGAAAGACTCTAGGTGGGGAAATTAGCTACCGTTGCATAAAGTACACACTAGATTATACAAATCAACAGTCGTAGCCGCAAATATGGTAAAAGGTAAAACCAGAGACAAATTAAAAAGACAGATGAGACTGAATAATTTCATAGGAGTTTCTGCGCTATGTCTAAAATTGTGGTGGTCTGTAACTCTCCAAGCATTCAGAAAGGACAAGGAGAATTGAAGAAAGAAATAAGGTAGAAAAAGAATACAGTGGACCACAGGCAAGAAAATACCAAACACCTCAAGTACTTAAAAATGGGAGGCTATGCCCCAATGGCAATTATATGCTGTAACAGCCCACAGCTCACACATATTTTTTTCTTTTTAAAAATTAAAAAAAAAAATTGAAGTGTAGGTAATTTACAATGTTGTGTTAGTTTCAAGTGTACACACTTATTCTTTTTATAAGGACCCTTGGGCTGCAGTAACAGCTTAAACAAGTTGTTAAAAAGTACTAAAACAAACAGAATTAACAAAATCTCCCACCCCCAAAGGCGCAAAGGAAGGTTTGCACGCTCTGAAAATGCACGTTTGTACCTTCATTTGGCCAACGGCGCCAGTCTACCAGATACAGTAAATAACTTTTCCCTTTCACAATATTGGGACTTCGGGGCTTACAGAACACCTCATCTTTACGACCTCATTTTAATGGGCGCCCTTACTGACTTGGTACTGACACCGCAGTCGAGTTCCGCCGCGACAGTCCGAGGTGTGGCCGGTCCTCGAAGCCCGCCCAGTCGGTGGGCAGCTGAGGCTAGGAGCCAGGACGCTGGGCAGAAAAGCCCAGAAGCAAGGCGACCAGGTCCTACCCGCGATAGCGGGTCTACCAGCCCCGCGACGTCCGCGCAGGCGTACGACGCCCGGCGAGGCGAGGACGACGCCGGAAGTGTCCCTCGGCGCCCCGGATGCAACCCTGCGGCGGCGGTTGCCAGGGCGACCGGAGCCTCCAAGAGCCGCGGGTACTACCGATTGGCGGCTTAGAAGAAGTTTCCTGTGCCGGGCTTTATCTACTGGCGTCGTCCTCTCGGGGTTCCCAGAATGTTCTTTTACTTGAGCAAGAAAGTGAGTTTCCCGGGGTTCGCCCTCGCTCCTCCTCTGGTCTCTCGACCTGCGGGCGATTCCCGCATCCTGCCGGAAAGGCCATGAGTGGTGATCCCGGCTTCGACATCCCTCTGCCCACCTTCCTGCATGGTCCAGCCTCGAATCTCCGCCTGATGGTCTCCAAGACCCAAATAGTCCTTGGCGGAGACAGCAGCCCCCTCGCATGATTCTTTCCTATTCCTGCCCCCAGTTAGGTCCTTCTGGGGGGCCTGCAGGGCTGATCACTTTGTGCTTCCCTATCTTTCCTCCTTCACCTGTTGCTTATCCAGGTGGTTTAAACTCTTTGGATCATCACAGGCCTCTGGGCAGGAGAAAAGTAATAAAAAGGTAGCCAAAGTGTATGCAGAAATGGAATATGAATTGATGATATAGATTTATACTTCCGTTATCCCTACCCCCTTTTATTTATTTTTTTAAAAAAATATTTATTTATTTATTTGGCTGCGCAGGGTCTCAGTTGCAGCACGCGGGATCTTCACTGATGCCTGCGGGATCTTTTGGTTGCGGCATGCGGGATCTTTAGTTGTGGCATGTGGGATCTAGTTCCTTGACCAGGGATTGAACTCAGGCCCCCTGAATTGGGAGCGGGGAGTCTTAACCACTGGATCACAAGGGAAGTCCCCCTCCCCCCTTTTAAAAATCCATCAGGTCACTCCCCATTGGGTTCGTTTGCAGTCATTGCCCTTCTCTTTGTGGGCAGTCCTTTCTCTCTTTCCCAAATGGGCCCAGGGCAGTTCAGGGGACTATGCTCATTTTCATAACGGCTCACATTTCTGCAAGGCTGGCCGTTTTTCTTCTTCAGGCTTCGTTTCCTGTAGACTCATTCCCAACCCCTTGGTGAAAAGCTGTGAGAGTGGGTGTGGTTGCTTTTTAGGTTGCCATTCCCAATAATGTGAAGCTGAAATGTATATCTTGGAACAAGGACCAAGGATTCATAGCATGTGGTGGTGAAGATGGATTACTGAAGGTTTTGAAATTAGAGACACAGACAGGTAAATGAATGCAAGCCCAAATGTTTGAACTTGATGGAAAATCATTTGGTCAGAGAGATTTGCCCGTGGTATTTGTCAGTATGCAGTTTTAATTCTTTCAAAAGGAAAAAGAACAAAACCCCAAACATTTTGGGGTGTTCTTCTAGAGTATTTTTGTAACAAAGTTCAGAAAATATTGAATGTAAACATCAGATGGCTTTTGCTGAAATTATTGATGGCAAATGAAAATGAATGAAGAATGAAAACTAAGTCATTATGTTGTTTTATGCTGTGTGTATTGGTTGTGCTATATAAGTAGGAGTCTAAAATAAATAAAATAAAATAAAAATGATGTGAATCAGCATTTCAGTAAGGTCACAAAAATCTCACGTTTTGGTAGATTATTTACAGGCCCATGTTGTCCTTTCCACGTTTCAGATGTGTTAATAATTATGCACCTAGTTCCCAAGAACAGAAAATGGGATTAAAACAAACAGTTTTAGTAATAAGTCTCCTGTGTTTTACAGCTTGATTTCTCTTTTTCTAGTTCTCTGGAATCATAGCAAACAGCTTCACATTTCTTTATTATCTAGTGTTGCTCTAGGTCGGAGAGCTAGACAATTCCCAATCTAAATTGGAGATTTCAATAAGGAGATTGGAGTTGGAACCTCAGCTCTGCCATAAGATTTCTGAATGTCTTTCAGCAAGTTGCTGAGTATATTTGGGTTTTAGTTCAGTCTTTTGTAAATTGAAGGGTTGAACTAAATTACATTTTGGATTCCTTACAGCATTGCTTCTCAAGCTTTATCAGGCATAAGAATCATCTGAAGAGTTTGTTAAAACAGATTTCTGGACCCAAGCCCCAGAGTAGATCTGGAATTCGGTCTGAGAATTTGCATTTCTAGTGATGCTGGTGTTGCTGGTTCTCAGACCGCACTTTGAGTAACACTGCTTTACAGCTTTGAAGTGGTAGTTATAAATATTTATTGAGCACTTTCTATGTCTGGGGTGTTTAACCTTCACTATCTAATTTGACTTCACAATAATCTTGAGAGGTAGGTATTCCAGATGAGAAAACTAGGTGCTGATCAGTTAATAACTTGCCCAAGGTCACAAGTTATTAAGGAAATAACTTGCCCAAGGAAATAAGTGACACAGCTAAGATGTGAAGTAATAGGAATAGAAAAGAATTTTATTTGAGCCAAACTGAGGACTATAGCTGGGGAGGCAGCCTCTCAGACAGCTCTGAGGAACTATTCCGAAGAAGATGGTTTTCAGCATGGTTTTATCTCCTGTCAGAGCAAAGAACATCAAACACGACAGGGGTACATTCCTTCGAGGAATATATTTGCTTCCTACACAGCAAGTCAGTATGGCTTTGGCACCTGGGAAGGGAGCCTTATCATCGAAGGAGTACTAACATTGAGGTCCCAGGAAGGGAGGCATTGATCTCTGTCTCCAGAATGGACATTCTTTACTTCTGGACAATGCACACTTTTCTTTAATGGTTAAAGCACATATACAAGATATGTGTGATAGGCTACAAAACAGACTGTTCTAATTAGCATAAAGTTTAAGCTAAATAATATGTAAGCCAGAATGACTTCTGCATACCTCAATATGTGAAAATTTCTTCCATCAAAACTTAGTTTGTTTCACTTTCAAAGCCTCATTTTTACTCACTATGTGCAGGGCTCATGGCAGCCTAAGCAAAGAGAGAATAATTGTTTTGATGTGCTAGATTAACTATATGAAATAAAAGGCAAATTTGGAAGGTAGATCCTTATGTACCAATCAGAGTTTGGCTTCTGATGTTTAGTAATTTAATCTCTCAACGCTTTAGTTTTCTTAACTGTGTTGAAAGAAAATTTTTGTCTCTTATATTTCTCAAATATATATAAGTATATGTACATATACATATTTTTTTCCCTTAAAATATGTAGGAAGTTTTAGTTACGTTAAGAAATGCATTTATTATGTTTAATATTGAAGGCTTTTCAAGAAAAAAATTACTCCATTTCCTGTTCTGCACTTAAAAAATATATATATATGCTTTTTTAATTGGTATTTTATTTATTTATTTATTTGGTTGCACCAGGTCTTAGTTGCAGCAGGCGGGCTTCTTAGTTGTGGCTCGCAGGCTCCTTAGTTGTGGCTCACCGGGTCCTTAGTTGCAGCATGCGGACTCCTTAGTTGTGGCATGTGAACTCTTTGTTGCGGCATGCATGTGGGATCTAGTTCCCTGACCAGGGATCGAACCCTGGCCCCCTGCACTGGGAACACATAGTCTTATCCACCGCACCACCAGGGAAGTCCCTGTTCTGCATTTTTGATGAAGTGTGGTTAGAGTATTCTTTGAAATTAGCGAGCAAGATGGAAAATAGTTTCTTGAGAGGCTTGGAATATGGAGTAAATTATTTGTTTTGGAACTTAATGAGTGTAAATCATGTTGAAAGAGATAAGTATGAGAAATATTGTTGGATGATTCTTAAAAGGTCAGTCTATTGTATTTAATAATAATAGTTGTGATGCAACAGAGCCCTCCAGTAACAATCACCAGATATTGCATGCCGAGTACATTTGAAGCACTACTTTGCATCCCCTGTGGTGGCATTCCCAGTTTTCACTCCCTTGCCTTAGAAGGAAAGGAACTAGAATCAGCGTTTGCCCCAGCTTCTTACATCAGGTTAAGATGGGGAGGCAGTATCCTTCTTCTCTCACAGGCCAACTTCCACAGGTTTTGCTGGAGCTCACCTCCTCTCACCTTGTCAGGGACCTCATCACTTTTTTATCTTCTCTCTATCCTTGGAGTATCAGTCTGCTTTCTCCCTCTTTTTTCTCCCTCACCAGTGACTTTCATTTTCCAAATCTCATGGACGGCTTTTTTGGGTTCTTATCAGCATCTGACCTTTCCTTCTGTCTTGAACCATTATTTTTCAAGACAAAAGGAGAATAGAAATGTTTTAAATTACTGTTCTATCTATACATAGTGCCTTCCCCTCCTTTCCCTTCTGGTAAGTTCTCAGTCTCTTTACTAGCTTCTCCTCTAACTGTTCGAATTCCTGAGAACTTGGTTCTGGGCTCTCTTCGTTTTACTTTCTCTTTAGACTTATTCTTTCATTCCCTTGGCTTTAAATGCCATCTATGGGGTGACGATTCCTAAATATATATCTGTAGCCCAGTTCTGATTTTTCAGACTTGGACATCTCCGCAAGAATCTTTCACAGGCATCTCATTCTTAACTTTGTCTAAGACTGAACTCTTGACCTTCTCCCATATATCTTCTTTCATTTCTCTCCATTTCAATAAATATCTTAAATTTCACCCATTTGCTCAAGCTAGAAGCCCCCTTCTTTGCACTTAACATCACCTTCATCAACAACCCTATGCTTCTATCTCCAAAGAGTATCTGAATCCATCCTTGTCCTTTGTCTCGTGCTACCTCTCTAGTCCCAGCCACTATCAGCTCTCACCTAGACTGTTGGGAGAATCCGTTTCCTTCCCTTCATTGTTTCTTGCCTCTTTCTAGTCTATTCTTCACACTCCAGCTATTGTGATCTTAAAAAAAAAAAAGGAACCAGATCATGTTATTTCCCTGCTGAAAGTCTCTAAAGGGCTTCCAGCTTGGGCCAGAGTTGCTTTTGGTGGGGTTTGAGGGTAAAATGGCCCTGACGAGAGATGGCATCTCTTGCTCTTCCTGGCACTGCTGCAGAGGGTACAGTCTACTCATCTTCATTAGAGGAGGTATCACCCTAAAGCAAACATTCAGGTCAGAGAAAAAGTGTTCCAAGACCATACAAGCCAACTGTAGCCACCTGCATAGTCCTTCAGGAACTGCAGGCAGTGGGAGTGCCTCAGCCTTCCGACGTGCCCATGTAGCAAGACGGACACGCGAAGCTTCTTGCCTTTGTTCTAGAGATGTTCATGATCCACACCAATTCCGTACCTAAAGGATGTGCTGAAAACCCAAGCTCCAGAAATACCAGGTCAGGTGTCCATAGCTGTACCCATGGATGTGCACATAGTCACTTGTAGCCCGTCACGCAGAGGAGCAAGGCAGTCAGGTGATCCTGCCAGGGAGTCTGGAGATCCCATAGCAGCTCCTTCTCAGAACCCCACCCTCTCTTCAAGTGTTACCAAAATGTCTTCCATATATTTTGATTCTGCTTGTCAAACTTACTATGCAGCACATAACAGGAATTTCTCTTGGAATTGGGCTGCTAACAACTTTTACGGATGCAAATAAAAGCTAACAAGTTTTATGAATGCAAAATGTAAAAACTGATATTTATGAATGTCAGCCAGGTTTTCCCAAGATAAAGGTGCTCAGAGATTTAGTGTGCTTGGTTACTGGTGTTCTGAGCAGGGTCTTCTGTTCTCCTTTGTTCTATCTCTCATTCTCAGTCACTTTATGACAGTTTAATCTTTTTAAATCCTTTGGACTTTTTGAGCTGGGAGATACTTTGGATGGCTAGAGTTACTGATTTCATTCCGAAATCCCTCTTCATGGGTTTCAAATGCCTTCTTTTTTCGGTGCCTCCTTTCATCAGGCCTTTTAATTCCAAGAGTTATTGGTATGTGCTTTTAGAAGCCCATACCATGCCAGTTTGGTTTATTTATTGGCCATGGGGAGTTTAATGTAACTCAGTGGCGTCTTGGGATCTTGGTGGCTTTACTCCACCTCTTTGAAAACTTTTGACTTTTTTTTTTTGGACATCAGAACTTTCAGGTACGTTTTGCAGATACTTTCTGCATGATCAAGTTCTGGAGTTGCTGCCAGCAAAAGACAGTGTTCAGATGTGGTTGCTGTTTGTTCACCATGTCAAGTAGAATTTCAAAAACTTATTGTCATCTGTCAGAATATGTTTTGTCAAGAGCCCTGTACTTTGTGGTTTAACAAAGAGAAAACATACCCGCTATGCAGAACTGTGAATTCAGACCATATAAACAAATGGAAAGATGGAGCTACTTCATCACACTTTCAAATATGTGAGGTCCTGCAAACCCTTGGAATCACATATCACTAATTTTACTTGGTCACAGTCACTATGACCATAGGCATTAGAATGGATTTTCAGTGCTATAAGTTAGGAAGAATGTATCAAATTTTTTTTAGAAGAGTGGAATAAGGCTTAAGTGTGTAGTACAATCTTTGAAAGAGTCAATGAGTGAAAGAACCCTCTATTAAAAAAATAATGTTCAACCTAACATGTATGTCAACATTTATTCTATCCTAATTGTTTGACAGATGATTGTGATGTTATATATCTGTATTATTGTTAATGTTACCAAGACAGTAACTGGATAATTAGAACTAATGGTTTTAGAGGGACTCAGGTATTTTTTTTTCCTGAGATTGTTTTCAGAATAAAGAATATTTTTCATAATTTTTTAAGATACATGTTACCTGAAAGGAGAATTTTCTTCAGCATCAACTTTTATAATTCCCACTCTCACAAATTCTTAAGAATTTGATAAATTTGTATTTGTATTTGTATTTTTTTTATTTTTTATTTTTTGCAGTACGTGGGCCTCTCACTGTTGTGGCCTCTCCTGTTGCGGAGCACAGGCTCTGGACGCACAGGCTCAGTGGCCATGGCTCACGGGCCCAGCCGCTCCGCGGCATGCGGGATCTTCCCAGACCGGGGCATGAACCCGTGTCCCCAGCATCGACAGGCAGACTCTCAACCACTGCGCCACCAGGGAAGCCCATAAATTTGTATTTTTAAATGAATGTTTTAAATGTTATATTTTACATGTAACAATCAGATTTTCTAAGTGAAGATTAATTTACTGAGATGACATTTTATATTATTGTATTATTGTATTCTTCTCTATAGTATGATTAGTAATCAAGGAGAATAAGTCACTTTAAATAAAAAACAGTTTTTAAAGGCTTACATTGCACTTTGGATAAAATGTAAAATTTTTATCGCTTCCTGCAAAAACTTTATAATTTTTTCTGTGCCTATCACTTCTGCCTTATCTTATGCCATTCTCCACTAATTCAACCACATAGGCCTTCTTTCAGTTTACCGAAGGCTCTATACTTCTACCCAGGGGCCTTTGCACTTGCTGTTTCCTAGCCTGGAATACTTTCCCCCCTACCTGGCTTGGCTTTTCCCAGTTTCTCCTTCAGTCTCAGTTTAGATATCGTTTCTTCAGAAATCCTTCCCTGGTTCTCCCTTCAATCTAAATTAATCCCCTTCTGTTACTGTCTCCTATTATGCCTTTACTTCCCCAGTTTATAATTTTATATGTATGCATATATATTTTTGTGGGCGTGTGTGTATTTAATATCTGTCCCCTTAGTAGACTACAAGCTCTCTGAGGGCAGAGGGCTTTTGTTCATCATTTATTTTCAGAGTCTTCCACAGTGCATAGAAGAGTGTAGACATTCAATAAATATTTGTTGAATGAATGAATGAATGAATATAAGATTCTGCAAAATCTAGTAAAAACTAGTTTCCAAAGTCTTTGCTTTTTGATCCCTCTTATGCTTTAGAATTCTCAATCTATATGTCATAAATACTTCTATGTGTTATCTTTTGGGAAGGAATAAGTAGCAATAATAATTACTAATATATTCAGTATACTGAATAAACAATGTTCTTTTATACATTTTGCTTTATTTTGCCAGAATAACATCTTTGCAAGGGGGTAGGTGTTATTGTCCATGTTGAGAAAAACAGATCAGGATAAGGCATGCTTAAAAAAATCTTTCTAATATTGTCCAGGAATAGGAACTCCTTTCAAAAAAGCAAGAAATATCAAAATCTTATAATCTGTCACTTTTATATATTTTCCATAGTAGTTTTTGTTTTTGTTTTTGTTCTAGATGATGCAAAATTGAGGGGTCTTGCAGCCCCTAGTAACCTTTCTATGAATCAGACTCTTGAAGGTCATAGTGGTGAGTCATGTAAATTTTTAAATCATATTTGAATAGTATTGTCTTTAGGTATTTAGAAACCATATACTTAATGCAAAAATGTCATCATTTTAAATGATGGTAATATTTAAAGTAATCATTTCTATTTAGCCATAATTAACACAGCCTAGAATCATTCAACAACTTTCACATGATTAAATAACATCTTCAATAGATATGAAAAAAAGTAGCTGTAATTTTAAATATTAAAAATAGTTATCTGTCTATGGATAGGATATAATCCTTTTTTAGAGTCTGTTTTATAGTCCCAGATAAAAGTAGACTAAAGAGACCTGACAACTGAATGTATTAGATGATCCTAGACTAGATCTTGAAATGAGAAAAACAAGTATCTATAAAGGACATTATTTGGACAATTGATAAAACTTAAATGTGGACTGTGGGTTGGAGATAATATTGTATCAGTGTTAAAATTTCTAATTTGTAAAATAATTTTGAAAGAGAATGTCCTTGTTCTTAGGAAATATACAATAAATATTTAAGGATTAAAAAAACTAAAAAAAAAAAATTTGTTCCTATAACCCAGAGGTTTAAGAGCTGCTCAAGAGTGTGTTACTACTAGAATGGAAAACAAGGTGTGGTGCAGGGGGAGAGATTAGGGGACATATTAATAACAAACAAATACCACCTCCTCCCCAAAACAAGTACTTATTATGATGTCCTTTGGGCATATAATCTTGGGGAGTCAGGCAAATTGGGTAAATCTTACTTACATTTGTTTTGGTCATCAGATACATAGCAGCTTTTGCAGCTGATCATAATTGGTACCTTAGCTGGCATGAAATAGGAATAAACATGAAAATTAGTATTATGCATTATTGTAGAAATGAGTGATAATAGTAACTGCATCCTATGAACATTTTTGAGTAATATTAAAGACTGTTCATTGCTGTTTGTTGCCCAGGAACAGTATTGATTTTAACATGCTCTTGGTGTTTATTATAAAAATATAAATTTGAAATTAATTGTAGCTCTTTTTTAGTTTCTAAATTGTCTTATAATTTTTTAGGTTCTGTTCAAGTTGTAACATGGAATGAACAATATCAGAAGTTGACTACCAGTGATCAAAATGGTCTTATCATTGTTTGGATGTTATATAAAGGTATTTTAGGAGCGCTTATTTAATCTTTCCCAAATTGGAGTCTGGATTACAGTACTTGAATGGGGAAATAACATCTTTGAAATAGACCCATTTTAACTGGCAGTAGGAGTTCACAGGGGTGAGATTTCTGGGTTTATGGCTTCCTACTTTTCCCTTTAACCTTATTTCTTTTGAACTGTGACCTTGCATTAAGAAAGTGAATTATGTGACTGTTGGTTATCTTCAAACTGAACTTAGGCTCTTGGCAGAGTCATTTCTGCTTGAGATAGCTCTTGTTTTCAGGTTTCCAGTAAGATTAGTTTCTCTGTGGTCAGTGGCTGGAGTTAGTTCAGCAGATAAAAACACATTTATAAAGATGTCAAAAGCAATAATTAATTTCCTTTAATGAGTCAGTTAGCTTCCTTTTCCTTCTTGGATATAGATTTTATCTCAGCTCTGACTACTGGCTCACAATTTGTGTCTTTTGCCCACAAGAGAGAACAAGAGAGGGATTAATTTAGGTGCATCACTATTACCAGATAAATAACTCATAAACATGTTCTCTTGGGGCCTGTAGCCATCATCTTTAAATGAAAAGTGTACCTTAGTTTATGTGTTTTGTTTTAAAAACATTTACGGTGTATACCTTTTAAAATTCTTAATTAAAACATGCGGTAGTACACAAACTCATTTATTTATTTATTTATTTATTTATTTATTTTTTTTTTTTTTTTTTTTTTTTTTTTTTGCATTACGTGGGCTTCTCACTGCTGTGGCCTCTCCCGTTGCGGAGCACAGGCTCCGGACACGCAGGCCCAGCAGCCATGGCTCACGGGCCTAGCCGCTCTGCGGCATGTGGGATCTTCCCAGACCGGGGCACGAACCCGTGTCCCCCGCATCGGCAGGCGGACCCTCAACCACTGCGCCACCAGGGAAGCCCTCATTTATTTATTTTTAAAGTTTATGTCTGTGTATATGTGTGTAGTGAGTAGAATGTGAAAATATAGGAGATTAAACTTTGTCTTTTTCCAAAGTAGATCTTCTCTGAGCCTTAGTCTTGATGGATAATACCCTGCTCTGACTAGTTATTCCATGTTACATGATTACTTGCTTGGCTTCAGGCCAGAATTCCTGTACCAGAATGTAGTAAAGCCTTTAAAAAAACAAAAAGAAAACAGAATAGCCCTGTGATTTGCCTCACATTTGGTTACACCTTGAGACAAGTCACATCTCACTCCAACTCCATGTACAAGAACGTTTTTGTCACTCAGCATTAGTGATGTGATATCACTAATGTGATATGAACTGTTTAAAAGTTTTTTCAAGCAGTCTTAGAGCTTTTACATAGTATGCTTATATTTAATATGCCTATAATTAGTCATTGGAGAGTTTGTGAATACTTATGAAGTAATTGTGGTTATTTTGTTCTTCCCTTGGTTATTATCTGAGGTGTACTCAAGTGGGAAAAGTCAGACTTTGAGAAAAATCAGTTGTTTCGGCCTTCAGAAGCAAATGAAGTTTTATTTTTTAATTGACAGAAAAAAAGGAAGAAAGAAAGAAAGCGAGAAAGAGAGAGAGAGAAAAAAAAAGATGGGCATTTATTGTGTTTTCTGTGGTAATCTTTGAAGCAATTATTCGTCAAGGCCTAAGTTAGTTTTTCATCTTGTTCTGTTGGATTTAAAGATTTCATAGTTTAATGTCTCAGGTTGTAGAAAGCTTTGCAGTTATTTATCCCACAGTGTATTTTATGGAATGTTTCAACTCTGAAGTCCCATTTATTAGATGTGAAAGTTTTGACTTGTCATTTGTTTTTCTTTGTGAAAACAGGCTCTTGGTATGAGGAGATGATCAACAATAGAAATAAATCAGTGGTTCGAAGCATGAGCTGGAATGCTGACGGACAGAAGATCTGCATTGTATATGAGGATGGGGCTGTGATAGTTGGTTCAGTGGATGGTAATGCATTTTTGCATCCAGAGCTAAGATCAAGATTTGGCTGACATTTTTAATCTTTAGAGGTTTAAATTAAATTTAAATTAATTATCATATGTTCTCACAGAAAAATAAACATTAAGAGAGAAGATAGTTACTGTACAATTTGATGACATTTAAGAATTACTTATTTTTAAGTATATTCAAGTAAAAAAATCTATTTAAATTCTTTTTTCTACAGTACTGGAAAAAAATGAATTAATTTCTCAGTTATTTTAAATATTTCTACCTAATTATATGATTTATCTTTACACTTGTTAGACTGTATTATAAATATGTAGATTTTAGTTTCAAAAAGTATATAGAGATCTATCACTTTTTAAAAATTGAGATAAAATTGACATATAACATTAGTTTCAGGTGTACAACATAATGATTCAGTATTTTTATATATTGTGAAATGATCTAGTCATTTTTTAATAGAACTGAGCATGTCATTGTTGTTTTGTAGCCTTCAAACCTATGTCTTTAAAATTCTAGTTCGTAGATAACACCGGGCCTTCTGAGAGTCTGTACCTTTGTTTTAGTGTGAAGTTCTCTCTATTAAAGAAAGAATTTATTTAAAAAAATTTTTTGGTATAAAAAAATTCTGTTTCTGAGAGTCTTCAAAGTGACAGCTGTAGTTCTAGGCACTAGATACAGCAAAAAAATATTCCAGATCTAGATCAGGAGAGATGGATAAGTAATCAAGCAATTACAATGCGTTGTGATAGGTACTAAGACAGGGAAAAGACAGCAACATGTAGAAGAATTATGTAACCTAGACTTAGAGGGACCAGGGAAGGCATCCTAAAGGAAATGATATCTGTGCTGAGGCATTAGCCACAAAGAAGGTTGGTGTGTAGAATGTCCTAGGCCTAAGAGGTAGCATTTGAGGAGGTCCAGAGGAGTTGAACTTAGCCATGTTTGGGGATATTGAAACAATTTTGAGAATCAGTATAGTATAATACTAAAGGAAGAAGAGCTGTATGTGATGAAATTAGAAAGATTATCAGAGGCCAGATCATGCAGATTATAAGTTATACAAGGAGTTTGGACTTAACTCTAAGATCATTGGGAAACCAATGAAAGGTTTTTTTTGTTTTGTTTTTTGTCCAATGAAAGCTTTTAAGAATGGGAGCCATGTGGTCAGATTTGTTCTTTAGGAACATCTCTATGTTTGCAATATGAAGAAAGGAGAAAGGGAAGAAAGATGGGGCAGGTGTACCAGTTAGGAAATTACTATGGTAATTCAGGTGATAGATCATGGTGGATGGTAGCCTGAACCAGGGTGATGACAAGGAAGATGGAAGTAAGTAGACATATTCTAGAAATACTTAGATAGTAGAACAGATAGGACCTTGTTATTGATTGGGTTGGGGATGAGAGGATGGAAGTGTCTAGAGTGATATCAGGTTCTTAGCTTTGCCACTGGATGGATGGTGGTACCTTTCATTGAAATAAGGGATGTGGGAAAAGATTGGTTTTGAGGGGAGATTTCAGTTTTCAACATGTTGATTTTGTCATCCCATAGGACATCCAAGTAAATATGTCTAGACCACAGTTAGATATTTACGCCTGCAGCTTAGAAATATCTGGGTTGAAGGCATAATTTTGGGAGTCACCAGCATAGGGATGGTAATTTAAACCATTGGAATAGATGGAAAACTCAGGGGCCATCTGTAGAGTGAGAACCAGCACATTTAATGGATGAATAGGAGAAGAGAATTCCATAAAGGATACTGAAAAGTAGAAGTCTTGGAGATGTCATAGAAACCAAGAAGGAAGGAAGAGGTGGTCAAAACAAAATAAAAGACAGGGAGGAGGGTGGGAGGGAGGCTTAAGAGAGAGGGGACATATGTACACATATAGCTGATTTACTTTGTTCTACAGCAGAAACTAACACAACATTGTAAAGCAATTAGACTCCAATAAAAAAAGTAAAAACATGAAATAAAGTAATTTAAGTACTTAAAAAAAAAAAGGAAAGAAAAAGAAAAAAGCATCCATTGGATTTATCAAGAGGCCATTAGTGATCTCCACGAAGGCAGTTTCACCTTCCCCACAGTGGAGTTATGGGGCAGAAGCCAGACTGTGTTGGGTTGAGGGTTGAGTGCGAGGTGAGGAAGTGAAGATTACAGTGTGGATAACTCTTTCAAGAAGTTTGGCTGGGAAAGGAATGGTAGAAATAGGGCGGTAGTTAGAAGGGAACTTAAGGTTGAAGGGAGAGTTTTTTGTTTGTTTGTTTTTATCTGAGGTGGTAGTTTTGAAGAGGAATACATCTGAGTATGTTTAAATGCTTTTAAGAAAGGGCCTGGAGAGAAGAGTTTAAAGAGAAAGAGAAGGGGAATTCCCTGGCGGTCCAGTGGTTAGGACCGGGTGCTTTCACTGCCAGGCCTGGATTCGATCCCTGGTCGGGGAACTAAGATCCCACAAGCCGCGCTGTGAGGCCAAAAAAAACCAAAACCAAAACCAAAAAAATACAGAGAGAGAGAAAATGTGAATAATCAGTAGAGGGAGATCTTTGCAAAGCTCAGAAGGGATTAGATCAGAGAACAGGTAGAGGGATTAGCTTTAGATTGGTGTCTGGTTGGGGACATACCTCTTCCTTTGTATTAGGGGGCAAAGCAGAAAGGATAAGTGTGGATTCAGTTATGTTCTGAATGTTTGAAAGTGGGAATGGGGGATTTCTTTTTTGAAAGCTTTTATTTTCTTTCCAAAGTAAAAGATGAATTCATCTGCTATTTGGGAGCGAGGTCCTGAGTGAGAATTTAGAAGAGAAGGGAGAAAGTTGGAATCAGCTGCTGTTTCAAATGCTTAGTATGTGTTTGGCACATAGTAGGTGCTCAGTAAATATTTAATGACTGAATAAATTGAACAAATGCATGAATACTGTGAAGAATGTGAGACCTCTTTAAGGAAACAAAGATTTCTAGAACAGTTGTTAGAGAATCATGACCTTGAACTTTTAAGGAAATAATTATGTTTTATGTTTGTTTTAGGGAATCGCATTTGGGGAAAAGACCTGAAGGGTATACAGTTATGTCATGTAGCATGGTCCGCAGATAGTAAAATCTTACTTTTTGGAATGGCAAATGGAGAAATACACATTTATGATAATCAAGGGAATTTTATAGTAAGTACATATATTCCTTACTTTTATTTACACAACTTTGTATGATTATTTTATATATCATTCATATATGTATACACATTCATTTATTATGATAGTTTGTATAATCAAGAAAGTCTTCAATTCAGGTTGTTTTTTCCAGTTGTCTAAAAATTCATTTTATTAAAAAAAACCTGGGTTGCTTCAAGGTAAATTAATGCTCTTAGTTCTGATTTCCTGGTAGCTGGGAAGGACAAGGCTTTTCAATACAAGGCTTCAGTGTATTGAAGCTGAGGGATGATGGGTAGGATGATGTGCAGTTTGATCTTTGTGTCTTCTAATACCTGAAGCCAAAGGTGACATGAGATACCAAAGATATTTTTGTAGCAAGGTACTAGATTATAAAAAGGATGGAAGATTTAAACAGTAAGGGACAAAAATCAGGTCCTGGAAAGAAGGCAAAATAGAATAGGCTTAGGTAGCAGAATCTCAAGAAAAACTCTAGCTTTGTGAGATCTAGCTATGATAGATCTCTGATCCTACTTATGGGACAGTTTTATTTTTAGTGAGGGTTAAGACGTCACATGAACCCACTTGTTGGTGGAAGTGATAGTAACCAACTTTTACATGACACTTTGCTATTTTCAGAGTAATTTTGTATACCTTTGATCATTTGAGTCTTATAAAAACTCTATGAGCTTTTTTGAAATCCTCATTTTACAAATGGGGAAAACTGAAACTCAGGTGAAGTGATTTGTCCATGGTTGGTAAAGCAGTAAGTGATGGAGCTTGTATTCAAAACCAGATTTTTAAATCCTATTTTCAGTGTCTTTCCATAATACTCTATTCATACTAATCCCTGTTTTAAAGTATAAAATACTAACTAACTGATTTTATTTAGATGAAAATGAAACTGAATTGTTTGGTGAATGTCACTGGAGCAATCAGTATTGCTGGAATTCACTGGTACCATGGCACAGAAGGCTATGTGGAGCCACATTGCCCCTGTCTTGCGATTTGTTTTGACAATGGCAGATGCCAAATAATGAGACACGAGAATGACCAAAGTATGTAATTTTTCTTTTTTTAATGTAGAGAATTAAAAAAATATTTTAAAATTATTCTTAAGATTATAAAGTTCTCTAGGCTAAATATTTTATCACAATTACTTTTTTTTTGTTGACTAGATCCTGTTTTAATTGATAGTGGCATGTATGTAGTAAGTATCCAGTGGAACCACACTGGCAGCGTGTTGGCTGTGGCAGGCTCCCAGAAGGCCATCACTCAGGACAAAGATGTAAACACTGTGCAGTTTTACACTCCATTTGGTGAGGTAAATGTATTAAAGGTTTTGTCTTTCTTTCTTTCCATTTAAATATGCAGTGAATAAGGTAGGGGAAAGAAGAATGGAGGAAGGGCATATAAACTTGTCACATTTTTTAAAACGGACATTTTAAGTAAAAATGATGAACTATCAGGTGTATGTCTTTGAATAATATCCTTATATTATAAGCCTTCATTTTATTGTGGAATTTATTTTATAATCTTTACATTTAGAAAAACAGATGTTTCATATAAGAAATCTTAGGGAGAAGTTATTAAGAGTATTTTCTCTGTGATCTGAATATGCATCTCTTTACAGCTGATTTTTGAGTTGTTTTTAGTGTAATTTAGCTGTTTCAGATTAATCTGGGGGGGGTTTAATATGATAAATTAAATGTGCTGTCTATCCTTTTCCCAAACTTCTAATTGTTTCAATTTGTTGTGGAATAATAGATTATTTTAAGAAAATCTCTTTATAATTAATCTTAGGTGATGCTACATTAAAATACAAACATTTTTTCATAAATACATATTGTATTCTTCTCAATAGAATTATTAATAAATTTAATTTTTGAAGAGAATTTTCTTGAAGCAGCAGTGGAAAATATAAAATAGGAGAATTAACATGTTGTGCATTTTAAAGAATTTAGAAAATGAGAACTTATTAGTAACTAAGCTTAATAATTTTTACCTATTTTATTTTCTAACTTTAGACTATATTCAGTCTCTTTTGGATATCCTGTTGGTTTTTATAAATTCACCTTAGACTTCAATAATATTTATTTTTGGCTACACAAAAACCTATACCAGTTGTTTCACTATGTTAATACTTTTTAATATATTTTAATAAATTCTGTAAGGGTAAGTAATGGTGTCAGCTGATGCTGAAAGTTACCCAGCAGAATGTGCTCTGGAGAGTATGTAGTCTCTGTACTTTGTCAACTAATAGTATTTCTGGTAGATGTAAAAGCTAAGAAAAAACAAAAGTATAGTTCTAAAGGTTCCTGAATAATTAAAAATCTGAATTCTAGTTATCTCAATGTTTATAGCTTTCTTTTGAATTCATGTTCTTTATTTGTTATTTTTGTTTGTTGCCATTGGCTTATTTATCATTATATTATCTTATCAGCTTATTTTTGTTAGTTGTCTTCTCCAAGTATAAAAACATGCATTCAAAGGCCTATTGGCTTTATCTTGCAAATCAACTGTTATGTGTTAAATTGAAAACTGTAAGTAGTTTTTGGTATATTGTAATTAAAGGTATCTAGCATAGGTCCTTGGGGTATTTCGTCATAGTATTTTTTGAATGAGTGAACATATGAGGTATTTATTTTTGGATCTATGTTATTAGAAAGAACTTGGGAGGAAATTAACTAAAGATTTAAACTTAAGGAAAACCTCAGGGAAGAATTTACTTTTGGTTCTGAGGGCTGGGGTCTTCTAGTTTTCTCAGTGTGGTCTTAGCCATGGGAGGGGATGACAAAGCATGGGGTTTGTAGACTGGTTGACCTGGCTTTGGCTTTGAATTCCATTTCTACAGTGTGGTTTCACTTAGAGAAGTTATTTAGCCTCTGAGACTCGGTTAACTTATTTCCTGAAATAAAGGTAACACCTCATGACACTGTTGTAAAAATCAAAGGAGGTAACCCTGGGGACATGTCTACAGTGTTCTTTCCCTGCTGCTGCCACCACCTGGTGTGTTTCGCAGAGTTAGAAGATGGCCTTATTCTCCTCCTAGTATGGGTTGTCAGTACCAAGAGTGATGTTGTGAGACTCTGCTTTTTCCTTCTGGTTTCGTACAGGCAGCAGGACAGATAGAGTGTACCCTCCTAGGTTACAACTTTTTTTTTTCCCCATTGGTTTCCCTGGAAAAGTGGAGTTTAATATATTAAATTTGATTTTAGAGCATATCTGCTTAAGAACGAGGGATACCAGTATAATTTATTAAAATTCTTGTGATTATGCTGTTTTGTCAAATAAACATAGATTAAAAATGTTTTCTTTCTTTGTCCACATTAAAAAGGTCTTTGTATTCATTTATTCATTTGCTAATTTAGCCATTAACTATACTGTTAGTATATGAAGAAATTCATTTGAAGGCATGATACATTTATTTACTTGATATTTTTTTGAGTACTTGTTTAACAAGGAATCTATTAAGGGATAGGGAAATAAATGTGAATATGATAAAGTCAGTGCTCTCAAGTAGCTCATTGTCTAAATTCTCTGGAACCATAGAGGAAGGGAAGAAGGCAGGAAGTAATATTTAAGTTGTTTCTTGACGGATGAATAGGAGTACTCCTGCAGGACAAGGAATACTAGGATGAGGGAGTCTTGGGGAAAAGGAAAGGAGGATTTCAGGCAGAAGAGATATTATATGGGCCAAAGGAATGGAGGCACAGTAATTCCCTCATGAGGAGAACACAGTAATTACAGCTAACTCGTAAGGTATTGAGCCACAGAGTTTTGGGCAAGTGGGGAAAGTCACTGTATACTATTCTAGAGAATGTACTGGTGGGGAGCTATTGATTTTTAAAAATCATTAAACATTTTTTAAAAGCAGAGTAGGACATGATTAGATATGTGTTCTAGAATGATAATCATGGCAGTCGAGTGGAGATTGAATTGGAAGGGCAGGAATGAGAAAAGAGACAAAAGGTAAAAATTGCCGTTAGGAGGCTGTCCCCATAGTTCAGTCAAGAAAGAAGGCAGTTGTAATGGAGGATAGAAAGGAGTGAAAGCAAAACGCTTGGCATCTGGTTGGCTGCTGGGGGTGGGATGGGGCACGAATGAGAGGCAAGACTTTAAGGATTGAGTTTATTACTCCGAAATTTCATTGATTCTAAGAAGCACAATTCTTTACAACCCTAAATTGGGATGCATCTTAAAATCAAAGTTGTCCTATTTTTAGCTAGCAGTGTGTTTTTCTTTCCTAAGTTGTACGTGGAAATAAAGATGTGTATTTAAATCTCTGGCATCTTAGATTTGATGAAATTTGATACTAAATTCTTTGGCTATAGTTTGTAAATTTCTCCTCTCATATGTTTGCTTTACATTATAAAAATTGAAGGGAAATGATTTGAAGTTTGTAGCAACCTTTGATAAAATAATTTTTGTACCACTTTTGATCTCTGTGAAGTGATTGGTGGTATTTTATTTAATTGTGATACTTTAGGTTAAATATAATTACTTTTTTCAGCATCTGGGTACTTTGAAGTTTCCTGGAAAGCAGTTGTCTGCACTGTCTTGGGAAGGAGGTGGACTGAAAATTGCACTAGCTGTTGATTCTTTTATATATTTTGCAAATATTCGACCCGATTATAAGGTGAGTATTAAGAGCAGTTGTAAAAAAAAAAGATGTTTTTTATGATATAATTTTGTTACAGCTGAAAGTATAATGTGTGTTTCTTGCATATATTCATAGCCACATTGTTTTAGAAACCAGTTGAAAGGAGGCTTTTTTCAGTGTGAAGGCCTTAGAACTGGTAAATGTTCCTGGAATACTATATTTAATTAGTAAAATGACTCCAACAGTGTCAGGGTCTCAGCAGGAAACAGATGGCACAAAGGAGTCACTGAAGAGAGACTGAGGAAGGGTTTATTACAGAGGGATGAGCAGAGTTAAGGGGACCAGAAAGGGATGACAAAGCAAGCACCCAGAGACTAGCAACAGTGGGCAAGAGAAGGAAGTATTGTTCCTGGAACCCACGAGCTCTGTGGCTATGCAAGAGGGGCTGCCCCATAGGGGCACAGCCACTGCTAGCTGGCCGGGCAGAGACAGCCTTGGGGAGTAAATAATTCAGCCCATCTCACCACCTGCTGGTGCCTTCTGTTGGCCAAGCCCAACTGGAAAGCAGAAGGCAAGGTAGTCCTGGTAATGGATTTCATAGAAGTCAGCCTCCAGGGCCCGGAGCAGGGCAGAGAAGGGCGGAGAATGGATCAGAAGGGGAAAACGAGACTAAGCAGCATAATCACTAATCAGTATTTTACCTTAAATTTAACATTTGACCCATAACAAGCTGTGAAGTATGAGACTGAGCTGGTAAACTACTAAGGATAGTTGTTGTGAGAAGACTTATATATCTGATTTTTAAAGGTCAAGCACCTTGGAGAAATGACTGATTCTAGGACTAGGGCAGGGAAAATGCAAGATAAGCCTGGAGCATCTTATAGTGCCAGAAAGTAAGGAAGTGCTCAAAAAACAAAAGGATGGGGTACGCCAAAGGGACAAGGGAGCCAGCCTGAGAGAGCTCGCAGTGGCCAAGGCTGGAACAATTGGAGCAACAAAATAAGTGATGTAACGTTGGATTGTAACCCAAATCATACAATAAATGTCCATGAGTACAAACGGATATCAATAAATTATTTAAATAAACAAATGGGGGAGAAGAAACAAATCTTCCTTACAGAAGTGTTCTAATTTACTAGACACCACCCTGCCAGCAGGTGGAGCAAAGTCTCCTACCTCGTTCCCCCAACTTGAGTGTGGGCTGCGTTTAGTGACTTATTTCCAAAGAGTGGAGTATGGAAAAAAAGGGGGAAAAAAGAAAGTGACTTTCCAGTGGAGAAACCTGGAGAACACCACCTTGTCCAGGCGCTCGAGGTTAGCAGCATCCGTGACGTCACATGGCTATCACTACCCCCTGATGTGATGTGATGAGAAGAGGTCTTCACCTGTGGGGTGATCTTCCTAAAAACTGCTAACCCCAGTCTAAGCCTGAGAAAAACATCAGACTAACATGAATTGAGGCACATTCTACATACTACCTGACCAGGACTCCTCCACACTGTCAAGGTCGTCAAAAACCTGGAAAGACTGAGAAACCATCATAGCCCAGAGGAGCCTAAGGAGACATGACGACTAAATATAATAATGTGTTCCAAAGGGAATTCTGGATTAGAAAAAGGATATTAGGGAAAAGCGAATGAAGTCCAAATTGAGTTTGGAGTTCTGTTAATAGTAACGCATCAGTGTTGGTTTCTTAGTTGTGACATTACTGTGTTATTACTGTGGTAATAATGTAAGATGTTAACAACAGAGGAGAATGAGTAAAGGGTACAGGGAACACTGTATTCGTTTTGCAACTTTTGTATAAATCTAAAATTATTTTACAGTTCAAAAGTTTATCTTAGGAAGTCATCACCACATTACTTTGAATAGTAAACACTGGAGACTTCCCTGGTGGTCCAGTGGTTGGGACTCTGTGCTTCCACTGTGGCAGGGCGTGGGTTCGATCCCTGGTTGGGGAACTGGGATCTCACATGCCCCATAGCACGGCCCCTCCCCCCGCAAAAAAGAAGAGTCAACACAGTGTTGATAATGTAGACACTGAATATTGATTTATTCAAAATTACGTATAAATTCGTTGGGAGAGGGAAAGCTCTAGGTTCTGTAATCAATCCACATGTGATATGGAAATCAATGCCCAAACAGTTACAGCTAAAATAGTTGTAAATGGCTACCCCAAGGAGGAAATTAGGCAGGGGGGGGTCCTGCATTTTGTGTTTGTGTTAAATAAGCCATGTAGAATTATTTGACTATAAACTATGTGCATATGTTACTCTGATAAAAACAAATATTAAAAAAACGTGGATGGGAGAAAAAAGGCAAAGCCGCTATTTCTGAATTTTGGCTTCAGGACTCAGAATTGAACTTTGGCAGGGATCTCTCTTGCTGTTGTCCCCCAAGCAGCTGTTATTGACTATTGAAAAATCTGAAATTTTCACCACTGAAGCTTAAATCTTACAAATTAAAATAAGGAAAGTTAAACCAAATTTATTTTTGCGGTACATTTTTTTTAAAACTGTCTTTATTACTTTTAGATTTGTTATTTTAGTGAGAAAAGAGATTAAGCTGAATATTCAGTCCTTCTCTCTTCCATTTCTAAAGAATTTAATTTGTCAGCACCGATAAACCACGTATCTGCAGTATTTTTAGAGGAAAAATATAAAAATATAATAATATGACATTCCCAATATTAATTGCTTGCTTTTTCTCTCTCTCTTTCTCCCTCCCTTCCTTCCTTCCTTCCTCTCTCTCTCTCTTCCCTCCCTCCTTCTGTTCCCTCCCTTTCCTTCTTCCTTTTTTCCTAGTGGGGTTATTGCTCAAACACTGTAGTTTATGCTTATACCAGACCTGATCGTCCAGAGTACTGTGTTATATTTTGGGATACAAAAAACAATGAGAAATATGTTAAGTATGTGAAGAGTCTCATTTCTATTACTACTTGTGGAGATTTCTGCATTTTGGCTACAAAAGCTGATGAAAATCATCCTCAGGTAGGTGTTCCTTGATATCTTAAAACTTAGATGGGTTAACTACTTGGCGGAATCGGGCTATAGTTCTCTGTCTTCTCAAGCATGGCCTCTGTACTGGCAGGTACAGCAAAGTATTGGGTCTATTGGCCATGTCTGTCTAGACCTCTGTTTGGAAAGTTATATGACTCCATTGGTTCTGTGTCCCCTGATTCTTTTCTCCATTTAGTTAATCCATTGGCAGTTTATATTGACCAGTACTGAAGCTTTTTGTCTCTGAAATATATTTAAAATGCCACAATTCTTTTCCAATTTAAAATTCCATAAGTAGAAATGAATAACCAGATGTCTAGTACAAATGCTCAAGAAATTATGTAACAATGGCCATTTATAACAATTTGGGTAGCTTTGACATTCAGAAATGTACTTTTATGTGGACTTATATTGCTTTAAAAGACAATGTCTCATAACATACAATAAATAATATAAATAATGCCCTTTAAAAAAGTCTGCTAACCATTTAAATATTTGCAGAAGTATGCAAAGTTTTCAAAAAAGGACTACCAATGTCTTTGGCTGTGTTATAACTTATTTTATCCCATTAAAAAGGATAGAATTTTTAGTTTAAGGCGGCCATTTGAACAGCCACATTTGGCTCTGTTCTCTCCTGAAACTGACTGAAACAACAGGAAAGGTATTTTTTAAGAAGCTATAAGCCCATAGGGATCAGAAAGGGAGAGGAGAGAGCAACATAATTTTGGAGTTTAGAGAGTAGGGAGATTAGTGGTAATGACCTTAGCAGACCAAGAAAATGGAACCCTCAGCCATCAGTGGAGAAAGGAAAGAAGCAACGAGTTTACATCACAGAATCCCAGAAACACAGGACTTGGTGGTGGTACCCGGTAGGAGAAAGAAGTGAACAGAAAAGCGATTTGGAAGTACCAGAGATTATGCAGGCAGGAGAATACTTTGGGAAAAAGAAAAAGGGTCATAGAAAGGAGCAGATTTCTAGGTCCCCTCCCCCTACTGAGCCTGTGGGCAGCTGCCCTTTTAACCATGAGGGAGACTGGTTTACCCTCCAGAGAGGATACGGAGTCCCTGCACTGAAGGGCACCAAACACAGGGAAGGGTGGAGGAGCTCTTGCTGAAAACAGGGCAGTTAAATTAATGTTACCGCAGTCTACATTTCCCACTTGGTTCCAGAACAGATTTCATGGGATCGGGTAGCATAATGGCATTTGACTTGTCAACCTCAATACTTTGGAGAATTGCTTTCACAATTCTGAGGGAAAATGATTTCCCACCTTGAATTCCATACCTTAAACAAACTATTCATTAAATATGAGGGTGGAATAAAGACATTTTTAGATGTACGAGATCACCAAAAATTTACCTTCCGAGCTTTCTTAACTTAGGAAGTTACTTCGGGATATGGTTTACCAAAACGAAGAATAAACTAAGAAAGAGGAAGAAACAAGGTAACCTGACAACAGTGGTGTGGAGTGGTACCAGCTGGCAGTTGTGCACATGCCTAGGGAGTGAGTCATCACATGAGAGCAGCCCAGGTGGCTCCAAAAGAAATTCAAGATGAAATTAGTAGAATAGTTTATGTGGTTGACCTCCTGAGGGGAGACATAGATAACTGGGGACTTGAGTTAGTAATAAACACAGAGAAAACCAAGCAAAGAGAAAAAAATAAAGGCAATTATCCACTCCAGGAAAAGCTTTAAAACATGCTTGAGGGCTTCTCTGGTGGCGCAGTGGTTGAGAGTCTGCCTGCCGATGCAGGGGACATGGGTTCGTGCCCCGGTCCGGGAAGATCCCATATGCCGGGGAGCGGCTGGGCCCGTGAGCCATGGCTGCTGAGCCTGCACGTCCGGAGCCTGTGCTCCGCAACGGGAGAGGCCACAACAGTGAGAGGCCCGCATACCGCAAAAAAAAAAAAAAAAAAAAAAAATGCTTGAAAGGAAAATAAATCATGTTATACTTGCCTCAGCTGTGAATAGCATTTAGCGTCAAAATGATGTATTCACTAGATTTTTTGAAAAATTAAAATTGTTTAAAAATTGAACTATAATAACATTTTAAAACTTAAATTCTGATTTAACAAGACTGTAGTGGAAAAATGGAGTGATGGGAGTGTGCTCCTGTGTAATGGGAGGCTGGGAAGGAGGGGTGAAACTAATGGTTACATGATGTCCTGAATTGAAACAAAACAGAACAAGAAGTAGCACTGTAAACATGTTACTTACATTTGTGGAGGTAAATAGCAAAAGAAAGAATTACAGGAGCTGAAAGTAATTAGGAAGCAAGAAATGGGAAGTTGGGGGACTTCTATTTTTAGTAAGATGTCTCATTTAAGCTATAAGCATGTGAATAATAAGTATGTAAAACACTTGTATTTTGTGGCAGTAAATAAGCTTGTTTTAAGTAGTGGAAGAGTAAATTATGATATTTTACTGTAATTTTTATCATTTAGTTTACGTTTATGAAATTAAACAAGCTTTACTTGAGATATTGAGAAAAGAAATCATTTAAATAGTACATTGAGAATTGGTTTATTTGAAATTATTATTCTAATCAGGAAAACATCTATGTAAAATATTATTCTTAGTACTAGATACAGAGAAGGTGACTAACAGCAAAAAAATGAAATTATCATTAGAATAATCTGATGTAAAGTGTGCATTATGTTCGATTATTTTTCCTAATATTAATCATTGATAATTGTGTATGTGTTAACCACTGGGCATTTTAAGTTATTTTCATTGGGTTGGGTTATGTTTTTTTCTGAATTAACTGAATTTTTCTGAATTTCTCATGTCATTTATATATTGCTTCAAAGGAGGAGAACAAGATGGAAACATTTGGTGCAACGGTAACAAATTGTTAGCTCTTACATAGCTGGTTATAGGATAAAAATGTTTTTTGAGGTTATAGCTGACCAGGAATTTTAGAAGTATAAAAATGAAAAGTAGCCAGTGTACTTGTGTTTCTTAAATGGTCTCTTAAAAACCAGTGTTCCACTATATTGAGAAATCAGCCTTAGTTTAATTTTAGTTCGTATTTCTTTACTTTTGTGCTGTAGATTATCTTTGCTGTTCTTTGTATTTAATTTTGTCAATTCTTTCCATGTTAGTGATACTTGAAAGAGAGATAAGCATGGTATGTTAAGCATTATTTCTTTTACAGGACATAAGCAGGAGTTTTGATACTTTCTGTTTTATTTGTTCACAGTTTGTGCTCGTTCTTTGTAATTCTATTGGCACACCTCTGGATCCCAAATACATTGATCTTGGTAAGGAAATGTTAATATTTACTCCCTCTTTAATCAAGTCTTACTTGTAAACTAATTTTATTTATTTATTTTATTTATTTTTTTTATTTTTATTTTTTTTTTTTGCGGTATGTGGGCCTCGCGCTTTTGTGGCCTCTCCCGTTGCGGAGCACAGGCTCTGGACGCGCAGGCTCAACGGCCATGGCTCACGGGCCCAGCCGCTCCGGGCATGTGGGATCTTCCCGGACCGGGGCACGAACCCGTGTCCCCTGCATCGGCAGGCGGGCTCTCAACCCCTGCGCCACCAGGGAAGCCCTAAACTAATTTTAAAATGTAACAATGGTATTATTAATTAGAACGGTATTCTCTAAAACAAGAATGAACATACTTCCTGGTTTGCCAGGTTCAGGTTCAGTACCAGCCTATGCCTGTTGTCATGGTAAAATTATTAATAATGCCCCATTTCACTCTCAGAAGGATCCTGCTTAATACAATAACTTTTAAGTTCACTCTGTCTAAAATTCACAATAATCTCACGACTGCTATACTGCCATCATTTGCTTTAAATGGGAAATATAATTGTATGAGAATTGGTGTCCAGTGTAATGATTAGTATGTAATATACTGAAGATTATAGAAAGGATTCTGCCATGAAACCACTTTTATTATTAATAAACTGCCAAGTACCTCTCTTCCATAAAAAACACTTTAGCTGCTTGTTAAAGTGAGTTTGCCCTGTCCAGATTTTTCTGATGAAATTAGTTTATTAATAGGGACAACTTAAAAAATTCCTGACCTTTTTGTTTTCGGAAGACATTTGTTTCTTTAGATTTCCCCTTCCCTCTATCCAATAGCTATGAAACTAACCATAAAAAATTCCAAATCTTATTCTTAGTATTTTGTCAAAAATTGTTACCAAATATTTTGTTGCCAATTTCACTATAACTTCCAAAATAATGATTTTCTTTTAAAGTGTATATTAGTTTATTGGATATGGTGTTAAAAAAAATAGTAGGTTTCAAAAATTGAAAACCCATTGAATTATTTTCTGAATCTGAGGGCTAGTCTTTTTTGTTTTTAGATTTCACATTCAGCCTTAACAATTAAATGTTAAAGTGTGCCTTCTAAGTATTTTGCTAAGGTCTTTGGGTGATACAAGCAAACGTGAAGAATACTTACTGGCCTCAAAGATTTTATACTCTATGTTTAGGGTCTTGGTAACTCACTTTTAAACATTGAAACTTTTCAACTTCTTGTCTTATGTTCAGTGTTAGGTATGTTTATATGTTTCTCTCTCTCTATTTATATATGTACATAAATGTTAGTGTTCTTTGTTAATGTTAATATTCCTTAGCTTAAAATTATTATACTTATCACATGAATATCTTCTATTTATTAGAAATATAATAGTCTTAAATCTAAGGGATGAATTCTGTCAGTCTTCAGATTATATGCTTTTTCTTTTAATATCAAAAATATTAACATAATATCATAATGATGATAGGGTTAACCTCAAAGTAATTTTAATCACATGCAATCTATGTTTTAATAAAGCCAGATGTAAATCCTTTACCTTCATAAAATGGCAAATGCTTGAGGGCATGATTATTTGTATTTTTGAGTCTTGAAACTTTTTTTTTGCGGTCTTACTGGCTGAAATTTTAACAAACAGTTCTTTCACTGGTCTGCAGTAAACTCAGCCAAAAATTCAACATTTTTGCTTCACACATATCCTGTGAAATTCCTTTTTTAAGTTTCTATGCCAAATTTTCATGAGGACTGGAGGCTAAAGCAAAAAAAAGTATATAACTGATATTGTTCTAGGAAATGTGATTTGTCATCTGCTCTTCCTGAAAATCTCTAGAGAAACTTTTAAAAAGAACATTATGTATTATTACAGAACTTTAGTTTGTGAGGCTCTGTTGTACTGTACATGTAAGAGTTAGGTACCATTTTTAGGGCCTCTTCCTTTGAGCCCTCAGTATACCATTGGTGTGCTTCTATCCAGAGTACTTACTCTGCACTGTGATTATTGATTTTCTTATCTACCTTCCCTCCAAGATTTTGAGCTTCTTAAAGATCTAACTATGTTTATTCATTTCTGTATCCCCACTGCCTAACGCTGTGCTTGCCCCATAACAAATGTTTATTGAATGTATGAAAATATTTAAAATAAAATCTATTTATTTAGCAAACCATCAATAGTATATACTGTTTCAGGTACTGTACTAGGTACTGGTAGTGATAAGAAATTAACTCTGACATTTCCTGTAGAATGTCTAAACAGATAATTAAAATATAGTTAGTCTATTGAACAATGACAGTTGCTCCCCTGCTGTGTGCTAGGTTTTGTGCTAGGTGCTAGATAAGTAGATATCGTGCATAAGGATGTCAGGGACATTTTTTCTACTCAGAGAAGGTTTCATTTGAGCTGAGTTCTGAAGGATAAGTATTTCTTCAGGTAACATTTTAAGGAGAGGAAACAGCATTTGCAGAGGAATGAAGGCATGAAAAGTGCCTGAAAAGTACCAGGTGCCTGTGCTGCAGCCATTTTGTGGGGAGCATGTAGGAGCTTTCTAATGGTGGCCGGTAGCATTTGCACTAAGTCTTCTATATAGGCCAGAGAGAGGTGATTTGATGAAAACAGTTCAGTGCAATTTCAGTTTACCAGCTCTTTAAAGGGCTGAGAAATAGGTAGAAAAGTGGGGGAACATTACAGATGTAGACATTTATTTCAGGCCTCAGCATTAAAATATTACAAGCAGGTTTTACTTATATGTGAATTCCTAGATTGTCCTAAATTATTTTACATCCTTGCTTAGCTAGTAACTATTACCTATTAGTGTTACAATTTTCAGTTAATGGAAACATAATTACTTTCTTTACAATTTTTTCCCAATGATCTTTCTAGATATTTCAAATTTTTTCTTTCTGGATACTGGATAGTTGAGAAGGATATGGACTGCTTTTTTCCTGGTTATGTTTTTTTCCTAAAATATCCAGTCTGTTAAAATTTGGTCTTCTAACTTTTCCCTAGAGGCTTAGTTCTAGCAAACTAAGAACTAAACCACCTGGATGGGATAGATAATAAATAATGATCTAGCATAATTTATGTAGATAGGATTATCTACCCATATGAATTTGCCAAAATTACTGCCATGCTGATTCAAAAGAACATGTTTCATATATATTGTATTTGTTTTTTGTATTGACTAGTGAATTTATATATCGTTTTATTATAAAAAGCAAAAAATAATAGCAACCACACCTAACAGTTATTAACCCTTAATGAGGAGCAGTCTGCCATAGTGGTTAAGAGCACAGATTCTAGAACCAGATTGACTGTGTTTGTGTCCCAGCTTCTAGCGCTTTCTAGCTGTGCAACTTCAGTGAGTTATTTAACCATTCCATCCTTCAGTTTCTTCATCTGCTAAATGGGGGTAATAATAGTGCCTGCCTTATAGGGTAGGTGTGAGTTATGTATGTAATACATTAATTATATATTAATATAATTATGTATCATAACTGTATAATTATATAAAAATGCCTGACATATAATTTAAAAAATTCAATAAATACTGGCATTTAAAATTATTATTATTAAGCATTTATTCTATGCCAGGCACTGTACTATGGTTTATATTTGTTATCTCTCTTAATCCTTAAAGTAGCTCTATAAGATTGGTAGTATTATTATTATCTTCAATTTACAGTTAGCAAACAGAGGTTCAGAGAGAATAAGTAATTCATCTAAGGCCACAGAGTTAGCAAGTGCCTGTGATATAAATCCAAGAAGTCTGACTTGCTATGAACCACTCACTTTTTAATTTTGAATTAATTAGGCTGATAATAAACTTGTGATTATTTAGGATGTATCAAAAAAAAAGGAAACATGAGTATAATTTATAATTGTAGCTAAACATTGGTTAGAAATATGCTTTTATATGCTTAGGAAAAACTATTTTATTAGAAAGCAGTTAAGGTTTGTGAACTTCACATCACACTAAAGGCATAATAGTTACCAGCATCAGAGTACCTATGGTAGAATTTACTGAATATTTAGCAAATGTCTTATGATTTAGTGCAGATGGGATCAGCAAAAGCTCAGCAAAGCCTAGGCCGCCCTGTTCATTCGTCCCACTCAGGGCTCCCCCTGAATCGGGCTCTGCCACCATTCTCAGGACTGCCTTCCAACCAGCTGTTCCCTACAGGAAGGCTTCTCACTCCCTCTAGAGTTTGGTAGTGGTACACATTTTGAATAGAGAAATCTTGACAACTGTAATTAAAAAAAACTTTTTAATATGATTCAACTCTACTGAGTTATTTATTTAGCATATAAAAATTCTTGCGTTTGAATCTCGACTTGTTAATCTGTTCAGTTAACACTACACCATCAATCTAGTTTCTAATTCTTTGTTTAGTTCCTAAGTCTCTTACTGCCCTAAATGTCCTTTATTTGGACTGTGGCAAGAACTCCATAAATGGTAGCTGTTATTAACACTGTTCCTTTATTCTGACTGTATTAATGATTACTTTGTACAGTAGTTTTGAATAGAACAATATGTTTTGTACCACTTTAATTGTGAATTTAGAAATTAGCTACTAAAATGATCTTTTATGAAAGAGTTTTTTGTTTTTCTATATTTTTGTGAATGTGTGTGTTTAATTTTATATTGTTTATTTTGTTTGTGACCTTGGGCAAGTTATTTTACATCTTTAATCCTCTGTTTCTTTATCTGTAAGATGGATTTGATGAGACTACTTCATCAAAGGGTACACAGTAGGAATTTAATTAAATATTCTCTAAGAAATGGAACAGATGAAAAAAATATTTAAGAGACTATATTCCTAAATTAGAAGGAACTTTGGATAATTTCATTTTCTAAATTAATGAGGAAATATAAGACATACGAGATCAGAGGGAAGGATAAAGGCCTGAACCACGCAGTAATGGTAGTGGGGATGGGAGGAAGGAGTGGGATTTTATTTATCCATTTGGACATTTGGGCTGTTTCTATTTTTTTGACTCTTATGAATGCTGTTATGAATATTTGTGTATGAGTTTTTGTGTAGACATATGTTTTCATTTCTCTTGGGTCTATACCTAGGAGTGGAATTGCTAGGGCATGTGGTAATTCTATTGATATATTTAACATTTTGAAGAACTACCGAGCTGTTTTTCAAAGTGGATGCACCACTTTACATTCCTACCATGTCTCCACATTTTTGCAAATACTCATTATTGTCTGACTTCTTGATTCTAGCCATGCTAGTAGGTGTGAAGTGTTATCTCATTGTGATTTTGATTTGCATTTGCCTGGTGGCTAATAATGTTGAGCATCTTTTCATTTGCTTAGTAGCCATTTGTATATCTTCATTGGAAAAATGTCTGCTCAGATGCTTTGCCCAATTTTAAATTGGGCTATTTGAATTTTTATTATTGAGTTACAAGAGTTCTTTATACATTCTAGATGTAATTCCCTATCATGTATATGCTTTTCAAATACTTTCTTCCATTTGTGGATTGTTTTTTCACTTTTTTGCTGGTGTCCTTTGAAGCACAAATGTTTTGAATTTTGATGAAGTCCAGTTTATCTACTTTTTCTCTTCTTGCTTGTGGTTTTCGTGTCATATTTAAGAAATCATTGCCTAATCCAATGTCACATAGATTTACACATAAGTTTTCTTCTAAGAGTTCTATACTTATGTCTGATTCATTTTGAGTTGATATTTCTGGATGGTCCTACAAACTTCTGACTCTTCTGAGTTCTCAGACTGTTTTTAGGGTATATTGTCTATAAGACGTGAGATTGGACTCAGTGATCACTGAAGTCTTTTGCAGCACATTTTGTGGTTCTGTCTAATTGTAACCTAATTGCCTTAATGTTCTTTTTAATAGTACCATTGTTTGTTACAATGACCAAAACCCATGTGATAGCAGCTTCAAAAGAAGCATTTTATACCTGGCAGTATCGTGTGGCAAAGAAGCTCACAGCATTGGAAATTAATCAGATCACCCGGTCTCGAAAAGAAGGGAGAGAAAGGTATATCTTTTGATGAACATTTTTTAGTAGCTCAACCATATCACATTTAAATCGGACATAGGTATTTACAAATTGTCATGCTTGAGAACTGTAAATTGTTGATGATGTTGATAGGAGCCAACATTGATGGAGTACTTCTTGTGTGCCAGACACTGGGTAGTCAGCACTTGTAGTATTCCTGTTTCACAGAGAGGAAACTGAGACACACAGCATAAATTATTTGCCAGAGGTTCCCAGCTGATAAGAGGAGATGGGACACAATGCCAGGTTTATCTGGCTCTGAGCCACTTTACTCAGATTGGCCTTTCTTGTAGTACCCTATTTGTTTTAAGAAAGGGATTTGGGTCAAATTATCTCTTGAGAGACCTCCTATTCTAACCTTTGACTTTTATTTTGTGATAACTAAGTAGAAATATTGACTGTATGTACTTAATAAAAATTATTAGAAAGCAGAAACATGGTACCTCTAAATTAGTATACCTTTCTGTATTTAATACATTTCTTTAAAATTTATTTAACATTTGATCTCCTTATTATATTGGTGAAAGTACAAATATGACTTCAATTTAACAATGATAAAATTCATGATATTTTAAAGATGGAAAATGGCTTAATTTTCCTGTGATTATATTACAGCTGCGATGTCTTGAACTCCTTTTATGTATCAGGCTCTGTGCACATGTGCTTTACAAGCATCATTTTATTTATGCCTCTCAAAAATCCTGCAAAGAGGGAATTGTTAGCCTTCTTTTACAGATGAAGAATTTGAGGCTCAGAGAAGTTAAATAACTTGCCCAGGGCCTCATAGCTACTCAGTGATGTGTCTTCTCTGTTCACCTCCATTCATTTTAATGTTGTCTTCAGCAGACATTATAGAGCACCTGACAAGGTGTGGCAGGCACTGGAGATGTAGTCTTTGCCTCTAGGAAAATCACTGTCTAGTGGGAGAGACAAGGAAACTAGCAGCAATACTGTGGTGTGAATAAGTGTTACAGTAAAGGTATCCGAGAGATGGTACACCAGAAGTGGTGCATCTTCATAACACAGTAGGCAGAGGGGAGGGTTCTTTACTTCAGAAGAAGAATTGCATTAATTAGAGCTTCCCAAATACACTTAAGTTTTACCTTTATTAAGCATATCGTTAGAAGGGAAATTATGGAGAAACAACAGAGAAACTTGGTGCTTTAGAAGCTGTTCCTGACTGATGTTCATTGGGGGAGTAAGGGAAGATATCTCTTGGGTCTTTTACCGAAATTCACTGGAAATGTATGATTCAGTGTCCAAATATATTTTTGGCATAGCTCTCAGGAACACGGCACTTGCATAACTAGTAAACACATGGTAGGTAGTTTCTGCCTTTGTAAGATTGAGCTGTGTCAAGAACTCTTTAAAATAATCAGAACAGTAATATTAAATAACAGTATTCATCAGTGTCATCCAATCCTTTAATTGTTCTAGAGATGATGAAATAGTATAAACCTTACTTATACTACCATTGAAATTAAAATTTTTTTTTCAGAATTTATCATGTTGATGATACTCCTTCTGGATCAGTGGATGGTGTGCTTGATTATAGTAAAGCCATTCAAGTAGGTGATTTTATTATTGCCAGCAAATGTTAATATCCATAGGTTTGGAAATACTGTAATTTTATTTTGAGACCTGAAAAAAATTTGTTTTCAACGAATAGCATTTTATTCTAGTAATTCTTTTAAAAATTTCTATTCTAATTCAAATTTTTCTAGATCTGTTTTTTTCTTCTTTCGATTTTGAAAAAAAGTTTATGTTGACATTATCATAGACCCACAGGAAGTTGCAAAAATAGCACATAGAACCTCTTTACCCAGCTTCCCTCAGTGGTGACATCTTACATAACTATAGTGTAATATCAAAATCAGGGAATTGACATTAGTAATGATGCTGTGAACTAGACTACGACCCACTTCCTATTCAGTTTTCACTAGTTTTTACATGTAGTTTTATGTAACTTCATCACCATAAAGGAATTGCCTCGTGCTACTTCTTCATTTTCACACCCACTCTCCACCCCCATCCTTGTCCTCTGGCAATCACTCATCTGTTTCCATCTCTATAGTTTTGTCACTGTGATAATGTTTTACGAATGGAACCATATAGCATGTAATAGCATGTCATCTTTTGAGACTGGCTTAAAAAAATAATCCAGGTTGTAGCAGTGCCATGCCATTTGCCCCCTTCTTTATTTTGGCACGCGCTGGTCCTTTTGCTGAATGTTCATCTTTTACAGCTAAGATCAAGTTTTTGTCTCTCTTCCCATTTTGGTATAAGTTTATGCTCTTCCCTCTGTGCACTTATAACTCCTGTGGTTTACCTCTACTGTGATCATACTGTACTGTCATTAGGTGTTGGTTCCACTGTCTTTCCCAGTAGACTTCTGAGTAATCCCCGAGGGCAAAGATTTTATCCGAGTATCTCCAGTGCTTAGTTCAATGTCTGGCATATAGTAGGTGCTCAGTAAGTAAATGTTGGTTAAGTTAATAAATATATAGTTACAGTATTCTTCTTAGTGAATTGTATACTACCTTGTACCAGATTAGCCAGTCAATAAATATTTGTCAAAGAGTAATGCTGATTTATTTTAGGGCACAAGGGATCCAATTTGTGCCATAACTGCATCTGATAAGACATTGATTGTGGTAAGTTGTTAAAAGAAAAACTTATTCTATGAATAATAATCGTTTAACTTGTTAAAAATAGAATAAAGCAACATGTTTTGGATTTGAATATCATCTCGCGGGCACCTCAAGTTTTACTAAGTCCAACAAAAGAAATAAGAAAGTTTTAGAGATTGCCTCACAAATTGTTAATCATTTGCCAAAAATAACTTTGTGAAAACGGTAGAATCGTGGCCAGCTGGGGAGAGTTTGAGTCTGGGTTGAATGAGCCCTATAAAGGCTGGCAGATGTGGAGCAGATGGATGGTGGTAGTAGGTCTTGGAAAGTTTCCTCCTCTGTGTGGCCTGCTTTTTCATATTGGAGAAAGTGCTTGGGCTCAGCTGCTTCCATAAGAATTAGAATGAAGAGGTAGTGTGCTTGGTAGCCAGTAAAATAAAGAAGCCTGTGGCAAATTTTTGCTGAATTTTTCAAATAAAATCAATGTATCAATGTTGTTGTGCCTTTTCTTGAGCTCTGACATTTGAAAATATTAATTTTAGAAATGTTTAATATAGTAATGCTGGTAGAGTCATTAAATTCGAATTATGTAAATAAATCCTTGCGTGTGTATATTTCCAGTTCTAGTTACATTCTTTAGACATTAGCTAAGTTTATGGGGGAAAAAGCTTAAGAACATAGTATTCATTTTTCCTCACCAAATAAATTTGGTATATGTTTTAAGGCAGTTTGTCTTACAGTCAGGTCAGGTTTTCTTTTTAGATTCTTTGCTATACAGCAGGTTTTTGGTTGTGTTAGTTGTGTTTCTGACATTTACAGGAAAAGTAAAAAAACATGCAAGTCAGATCAGTCACAAAAATTGACTTAATTCCTAAATGAGAGTCTACCTATAAGAAACACTCAAATAATTTTAATACCGGCCAAAAATTTTAATGGAAAATGTATCTTCTGTGTTTAAAACTTTCCACTGTTGAAATATAAACCGCTTTTAGAACCTTGCCTTTTTCAAACTTTTAAAGCCACAGGACCCACTTTTTCAAAAACAAAATCTTATTGTGTACTTCAATATAATCTTTTAAAGCCGATACCTCCTTTTTGTACATTAAAAAATATCCGCCCTCCTCACCACTCTCTTGCCTTCCCCAGCCTTTCTGATAGGCCTCTCTGGGGAAGCATGCTGGGAGGGCAGAGCTGCTCCCATTAGGAAGGGGATAGGGAATGATGGGCTGAGTGCAGCCTTCTGCTTTTTTTCCCCATGGCTATGGCCGGAGGCACAGCAGGGTTTGAAAATCACAGCTCTCTCCTGTCTGTTCCTCTAACTGTTGATCCGTCAGCCTTAAGGCTTGCAAAGAGTTGCATAGAAACTTATGTTCTGTTTTATTTTTAAGCACATTTAAACTAATACTCATTGTATCACTGCTTTCTGATCATCTCCCTTTGCCACAAACTGGTATCACATAGATGGCTACAGGATAAAAACATAGACTTTCAGTAACAGCTGTTTCCTATGGTGATCTTATATTGATTTTTCACATATATGAAATTTAGTTCAATAAGTGCTTTATATTTTAGCCTTTAATGTACCCCGAATGTTAACCTAGACAACTGTAAATAACCCTAGGTACATCTTCCTTGTGATGTAAGACTTTGTGTATTATTAAAGAAATAGGTTTCTGACTTCTTTCTTGAATATTACATGAAAAAAAAATTAGATCGGGCTTCCCTGGTGGCGCAGTGGTTGAGAGTCCGCCTGCCGATGCAGGGGACACGGGTTCGTGCCCCGGTCTGGGAGGATCCCACATGCCGCGGAGCGGCTGGGCCCGTGAGCCATGGCCGCTGAGCCTGCGCGTCCGGAGCCTGTGCTCCGCAACGGGAGAGGCCACAACAGTGAGAGGCCCGTGTACAGCAAAAAAAAAAAAAAAAAAAAAAAAATTAGATCACCTTCAGCCACTTTAAAAAGGTTTTAATTAAATTATGAGGTAAATTTGTACTCAGAACATGATCAGGATCAGAACTGAGAATTCACTATGACACCATCACTTTGGTTTTGAAACAAATGTATGAACATATAGAGAGACCTGTAGTTGTAATTTAATATTATTATGGTAAATGTGCTTTAGTAATCAGAAATATTTTCTGTAGAGTCGTGAATCTGGCACCATTCAGAGATACAGTCTTCCTAATGTTGGTTTGATTCAAAAATACTCCCTTAATTGTCGAGCCTACCAGTTATCCTTGAATTGCAACTCCAGGTAAGTCTGAAAACTTTCCTCACGTACATGTTAGACTTAGAAGTCATCCATTGGGATTGTTGTATTTATGTAATAAATGCAAAGACTTGTGTTTGTTTTAAACTTGTCTTACAGTTCAGTGTGGTTTTACTATAGTATATTTGTATTTAAATATTATATATATTATACTGTGTCTAGATGTCTTTCTCTCATTGGGCAAAATATAGAAACTCTAGTGTAATTAAAAAAAAATTATGTACATACCAGTTGCTTTAATCCCTTTGGATACTTTTTTTCACAAGGAAGCAAAATGGAAAGCAGCCATGTCTTCTATCGAATTTATAAATGTTAGTTTAAAGCCAGTTATTTATTTAAAGCCATTTCTACCTTATTCCCGGGTTCTGATGAACTTATTTTGAAGAATGGTGATAAGTAATTATATTCATGAACGCAGATAGTACTTTTACAATTTTTTTCCCCTTCTCCAATTTCATTATTTGTAGTCGTCTTGCTATCATAGACATCTCAGGAGTTCTGACCTTCTTTGACTTGGATGCTCGGGTAACAGACAGCACAGGACAGCAAGTTATTGGCGAGTTGTTAAAATTGGAGCGAAAAGATGTCTGGGATATGAAGTGGGCCAAAGATAATCCTGATTTGTTTGCAATGATGGAGAAGACAAGAATGTATGTTTTCAGAAACTTGGATCCTGAGGTAAAAACAAGAAATGAGCATTAACAGTACATAAATAATGAGCCAAATACCAAAACCTGGACATTTCCCCTTTGTTTCTTCAAGAAGTTTGTTGGTGTTGGCTGCATGAATTCTGAAAATAAATAGAAACATTTCTGTGGAATTTAAAAATATTGGTCTTAAGTGGGATTAATATTTATCCTTTAAATATTCTCCACTTTCACTGAAAGGCACTTCCTAAGCATTTATCTATTCTTTTTAAAAGATGGAACCATGCTCACTAACTATATAGTCTTTATTTCTTTCCTTGTCAAAGTTTAAGACAAATAAAGTAGTCTTATTTACCAAAATTGCTTAAAACAACCAGACAAAAAAAATGTGGTTTTGGAATTGCCTTGCCCTTTCATTCTCTTTTGCCTGTTCTGTGCTTATTCTGTGCTTACCTTTGTCTTATGTATATTTACATGAACTTTATCACCTAGTAATCCATGTTCTTTCTCATCCTGATAATCTTATGAACAGGCAAATGTGGACTGTGATTAATAATCTGCTCTCTCTGGGGTGTCAGAAAGCTGCTTTCTCACTGATTTTAAAGTTATATTTTTATTTTCTACTTGTGGCTCACATCAGCTAATTTTTAGGCTCAGAATTTTCCTATCAGTCTGCTGTGTATCAACTGTTAGCTGTTGTGTTTGGGAATTCAAAATAATTTGAGTGGTAGCCTAATCAAAACATCATTAAGAAGCTAAATCTTTTGAACAATTTTTGAATTATCAGTGGATTTTCAATTTGGAATTTTCAATACTCCTGTTATACTCCACTAGTGGAAATAATAAGAGATGACTTGATAAATGCTTTATGTCATTAATTGATGTTTGTTTGGACCTGTAGTTTCCTTCTTGGGAAGAAATTACATGCTGGGTCCCCTGAGCTACTGAAGATCTTCTGTAATTATTTAGTGGTAAACTAAACATCTTTAATATCCTAAATTATTTTTACATTTCCCCATTTGAGCCCTACTCAGGATCTTTGGGTTGGTCAATGACCTAATGTAAATTGTTCTCAAAGGCTTTGTTAAAGCTTTTAGGAGTCTTAAGGATCTCTGTAATTTTCAGGCCCTGAGTAATGGCTCAAAGGAAGGGCATTCAGGGCTGCTGCATTTGACCTATATAAGCATGGACTTCTTTCAAGGGTTCAAAGAAAATTTGACCCTTGGTACAAAACAAGTGTGGAAATTTGACAGGTAACCACGGGATAAACTTGAGGATGGAAGTAAAATACTTTTTGAGTGTTAGGGTCCATTTTCCATCCTTGGCCCTACTTGTATTAATTCCAAAATCATATGCCTGGAGAAGTGAGAGGATTATGCCTGGCTATTCATAATGTGTGTGTAGCACACATGGTCAGTCTAGCACCAAGGGAAATCTTTGCCTGGTGGAAAGTGTTTCTTTCTTAAGTAGTTTTAAAAGAACAACCTTTTATTTATTTATTTTTGGAGTTTGTTGTCTGGCTTGGCAAGTACTTCAATTTCTATTAGATTTAGAGGTAGGTGAATTCCTTATAACATTACCATTGACTGGATTTCTTTATAAACCATGGTGTGCTGTTCATTTCATTCATGAGGACCCTGCCTGTGGTCCCTGTTTGGCTAGTTACTCTGCTAGTCACTCCTCTAGCATGTGAGGTCATACTCTTCAAAACTGGACTTACTAGAACTCCTTTAGGACATGGACATAGTATTCTGTGTTATTATTAAGGAGATAAACTGTTGTTTGATGGTTAATACTGAATACATTTTTATACGTCTGAGTGTTATTATGAATTCTAGTTTCATACCTTTCCTTAAATTGTAGACCTTTCTTCAGATTCTGTGTGAGAAAAGGGTGCCATTTGTGTGCAAAATTCTAATTCATTGATAGAGCATATTTTCCTTGAGAATTAGGAAATGAGTATTTAATGTTGATATTCCCTGCTTGATCATTTTCATCTCCAGTGACCCTCTGAAGGTACTGATTCTTCGATTTCTTTGTTGACCCATTGATTTTTTAGTTTAGTTTAGATGTTGTTTAGTTTCCATGTGTTTGTTTTATTTTCAGTTTTCTTACTATAATTGATTTCTAGTTTTATACTGTTGTGGTCAGAAAAGGTGCTTGATATCTTTTCAGTCTTTTAAAATTTATTGAGATTTGTTTTATGGCCTGGCATGTGATCTATCCTGGAGAACGTTCCATGAGCACTTGAAAAGAATGTATGTTCTGCTGTGTTTGTGTCCTGTAGATAGCTATTAAGTCCATTTGGCCTAATATGTCATTTAAGGCAACTGTTTTCTAATTGATTTTCTGGCTGGATGATCTTTCCATTGATGTAAGTAGGGAATAAAGTTCCCTAATATTATTGTATTACTGTCAATTTCTCCCTTTATGTCTGTTAATATTTGTTTTATATATTTAGGTGATCCTATGTTAGGTGCATATATGTTTATGAATGTTATATCCTCTTCTTGGATTGACCCTTTTATCATTATATAATGCCCTTCCTTGTCTTTTGTTATAGACTTTGTTTTAAAGTCTATTTTGTCTGATATGGGTATTGCTACCCCAGCTTTCTTTTAATTTTTATGCATGTAATATCTTTTTCCATCCCTTCACTTTCAGTCTGTGTGTGTCTTTAGCTCTGAAGTGAGTCTCTTGTAGGCAGCATATAGATGGGTCTTGCTTTTTTTTATCCATTCAGCCACACTGTGTCTTTCGATTAGAGCATTTAGTCCATTTACAGTTAAAGTGATTATTGATAGATATGTACAGTACTTATTGCCATTTTGTTACTTGTTTTCTGGTTGATTTTGTAGTTCTTCTCTGTTCTTTACTTCTTCTTTTAGTCTCTTTCCTTTTGGTCTGATGATCTTCTTTAGTGTTATATTTGGGTTCCTGTCTCTTTGTTTTTGTGTATCTATTGTAGGTTTTTGGTTTGTGGCTGCCATGAAGTTCATATATACGACATTTCTATATCTATATCTATATTTATATGTCCATATATCTATTTGTTTTAAACTGATAGTCATTTAAGTTCAATTGCACTTTCAAAAGGTCTACATTTTTTCACCCCCCCCCCACGTTTTATGTTTTGGATGTTTTACATATTTTTGTATATCCCTTAACTGTTTATTGTAGTTATAGTTGATTTTACAATGTTTTGTTTTTTAACCTTCATACTAGCTTTTTAAAGTGATTGATCCACTGCCTATACTATATATTTGCCTTTACCGGTGAGTTTTTTTTTCCCTTCCTATATTTTCTTATTTCTTGGTGATTTTCACTTTCTGTCTTCCAGGTCGCTCATGCATACTTCTATATCATCTAATCTGTTGTTGATTCCTTCTCCTGTAGTTTCCATTTCAGTTATTGCATTCTTCAGTTCTGATTGGTTCTTTTTCATATTTTCTAATTCTTTGTTGAAGTTCTCACTGTCTTCCTCTATTCTTTTCCCACGTTCCGTGAGCACTCTTAAGACCATTGTTTTGAACTCTTTTATCAGGTAAATTACTTATTTCTGTTTCATGAGGGTTTTTCCCTGGGATTTTATGTTGTTCTTTCATTTGGAACATATTCCTCTATCTTCTCATTTTGTTTTACTTCTCTTTTTGTCTCTATGAAGTTAGGTGAAACAATTACCTATCCCATCCTTTAAGGTGTGTCCTTATGTGAGAACATCTGTATGCAGTCTGTGTGTGCCCAGTGGCTTTGGTGGCAGAGCTGGTTCTGAAGTGAGTGTAGGTCGGGACTTTTTCTAGGGTGTGCTAGGGCCCTTGCCTTGGGGGGATGGGCTGGAGCTGGGGAGGGGAGTAGGGGGCTAGAACTGGAACCCAGCACAGGTGGGGGCTTCTCCCGGGGCTTTCTGGGGCTGCTGCCTTGGCAGAAGGTGGGGCTGGAGCCGGAAGGGCTACAGCCAGGGCCCAGTGCATGCTGCGTCTTCTCCCGTGGTGCAGTGGTGGTTGCCACCTCTGTGAGGGGTGCTAGAGCTGCAGCCCAGTGCAGGCTGGGAGACTGTGCTGGTGCAGTCTTGGCAGGCAGGTCAGGGTTCCAGGCACTTTTCAATCTGCTGCCTCTGCAAGCAAGACTGTGCTTGCACCCTTTAAGAGCAGAGTCTCAGTTTCTTACAGCCCTCTGGTAAGCCCCACTGGTTTTAAAAATCAGCCAAGGGAGCTTGTCTTCCCAGTGCTGGACCCCAGGGCTGGGATGCTCAGTGTGGGGTGTGAACCCCTTGCTCCTTAGGGAAGATCCCCATGCTTGTGATAAGCCCTTCCGTCTCTAGGTTGCCTGCTAGGGGTGTGGGTCTCGGCTAGATCACTTCCCCTCCCCTCCTACCAGACTCGGTGTGTTTTTCCTTTCTGCAGCCTTGGTTGTAGAAGAGCCATTCTGCTAGTCTTCAAGTCATCCTCACAGAGAGCTGTTCTATATGTAGGTGTAGTTTTGGTGTGTTTGTGGGAGGAATTGAGCTCAGGGTCTCCCTGTGCCATCTTGGTGCTGCCCGATCTCTCTCCTTATCCTTCTGTTTCTCCTTTTCTCTTTGTTTTTGGTATTATTTTTTATCCACAGATCATCTTTTTTTTTTTTTTTTTTTTGTGGTACGCGGGCCTCTCACTGTTGTGGCCTCTCCCGTTGCGGAGCACAGGCTCCGGATGCGCAGGCTCAGCAGCCATGGCTCACGGGCCCAGCTGCTCCGCGGCATATGGGATCCTCCCAGACCGGGGCACGAACCCGTATCCCCTGCATCGGCAGGCGGACTCTCAACCACTGCGCCACCAGGGAGGCCCCACAGATCATCTTTTATGACTTTATCTTTTGACCCTCTTGCTTTGTTAAATTATCTAGCTAAAAATAAAAAATTTTCTAGTGATTAACCTTTTTATAAGGGTACACTTAGTTTACATGTAATACCAAAATAAAGTATATGAAAGACCCCTATAATTTATAAGAAATATTTTGTTACATGTGCTTTTTTTGTGAATTAAATTTTATTCTGATTTTTTCTGTTCATAAAAGCATACTGTTTGCCTATATGTAATATAATTTTTTTGAGGAAATTTAGGGATTTTATAAAATTTTCTCATATAATTTTAGTCAATTTCTACTTTTTAAAGAAAGTATACATTTAAAAACCCAATAAACACATATAATGTGCCTACAAGAGCCTCATTATTAAACTTAGGCATATTAAATGCAAACTAAATATGATTCAATATTTACTTCTTATTTTCATCTTTTTAGTGCCTTCCCATGATAATAATTTTTGTAGTTTCTATTATATATGAAGCACTAACTTTCAGAGTTATAAATATGATATATTATTTCATTTGGATTTAGCTTACTTTCTATTTCACTATGACATCACACACACATTTCAAAAAATTGCATTCTGGAGTTATGTTCATTATCAGACAACGTTATCCTATTTTTTTTACAGTGTTCTTGGAGGTATTAAGTATATTGGGAGTGTATTTCTTTTACTAGGGATTTAGGACAACTACTTTTCATTATAATATGCATTTACCATACTTTATTTCTACAAGCCTGTATAACACTAGGACAAGAAACAGACATATAGCAGGCTCATGTGTTTCCATGTTGACAAATTAAATCTTCTTATGTAGGAAATGAATCTATCAAGGATGCCCTCTGGCTAGTGTTACAGAGGACATACTTTTCAGTATGGTATGGGACTTTGATATATGTGCTTAGATACAAATATAGTGTTTGTCAATTTCATTAAGAATTAAGTTTAATGTTGCATGGAATGAATAAGAATTATCAAACTGTATAAACCATTTTTGGATTAATTCATAAAATTTGAACTGATACTGAATCCTATTAGTGAATTAATACTGATTATGTTAAGGTGTGATAATAGTAATGTGGCCATGTAAGAGAACATCCTTATGTTTTAGAGATATGAAATAGGAGTGAAATGTCAAGTCTAAATTTACTTTACTTAGCCAAAAAATTGCCTGAAGCATATTTCTAAAATGTTAATAATTATTTAGATGATGTGTATATGGGTGTTAATGACATTCTCTCTCCTTTTTTGTTGTTTTGAAAATTTTGATAATAAAAGTTAAAATCATGATATGGTAAAGAAGGAAAATTTTGTACAGTTAAACATAACATTTGTTTTTGTCTTTAAAGGAACCCATTCAGACTTCTGGATATATTTGTAATTTTGAGGATTTAGAAATTAAATCTGTTCTTTTGGATGAGATATTAAAGGTAATTCTTATTAAAAAACAATTATATTTCTGTTGCTGGCTTGACTGGGATTCATTTTTGTACCAGGCAGTGTAGTGTCCTGGTTAGGAGTATGCACTGAGGAGTTCCAGCCCTGCTCTGTCACTTATACAACCTTTAGACAGGTTCCTTCATCTTTTAAAGTTTCATTTTTCCTTTCCTGTTTATGAGCCTGTTTTTACCCTATAAAATGTGGATAGTAATAGTACCTGTCTTACAGGATTGTTATTTTATAAGATAATGAGTGAAAAACAGCACAGTGCTACGACCAAGAGCTCATAAATGGTAGTTAGTTGTTTTCATTATTTTTATATTAATAACAGAGATACTGAAGAAATATTTGATAATTTTCTTTAGTCTTTCGCTTGTTCTAGGACATTTGAGTAACTTTTTTATTTGGAGGTCCACTGTTCTCCTATTTTATTTTTCAGGTTTTATAAAATAATCTATTTCTAATTCCAGATAATTTTTGAATCCCTACTTTGGCCTTCATTGAACGTTCTTTGAAAATTTTTAACTTTAAGAATGTATTGAAAGTTTACCTTCCTTTTATCCAAAATATTTATTTTTCTATGTACTACATATGTTTTTTGGAATTGGAATAGTGGATTTTAAATTTCCAGAAGTTAGTTGCATTTTGTAACATGTTTTCATATTTTGGTTTGACATGTAAATTGCAGCTCTTTTATTGGGAACCAGGTGTTTTCTGTGTCATGACCACCCTGCCGCAGCCGGAATGGCCCCCACCCAAAATTTGGTTTGCGCGTAAAGAGTGATGACACCACAGATACACCGAAAGGGTGTAAAACGGTCTTACACACTTAATGAGCTTTTCGGGGAGAAAGGATAGGCTTCCCAGGCTGCTCCAAAATTGGTTTGAGAGCGGGGAAAGGAGACTGGCTTGGGTTTTTTGGGCAGTTAGAGGGTGGGCCTAGGGGGAGGGTTCCCATGGGTAGGTAGAGATATGTGTGGTTTGAAACTCCTGCGTCACCAAAGGATGGAACACTTATGCTTTCTTATCATCTTGTCCAGATGTGAGGCAGAAGGGGAAGGGAGCGGGGGAGGCTTAAAAGCTACCAGCAGTCAAAGTCGAAAAGAAAGGCCTGAAGTTCTGTTACAATCGAGGTCTCGTAATGATTAACGTTAGATAAACATCAGAACATTATTCTGTATAGCTGTAACCAGTTTGTGGAAAGATAGATATGCTAGATTAGATAAATAAACAGAAGTAATTTTATAAAAATGACATCACTGTACAATCTACTTGTTTAGTGTTTAATTTTTTTTTTTTTTTTTTGCGGTACGCGGGCCTCTCACTGTTGTGGCCTCTCCCGTTGCGGAGCACAGGCTCCGGACGCACAGGCCCAGCGGCCATGGCTCACGGGCCCAGCCGCTCCGCGGCATATGGGATCCTCCCGGACCGGGGCACGAACCCGTGTCCCCTGCATCGGCAGGCAGACTCTCAACCACTGCGCCACCAGGGAGGCCCTAGTGTTTAATCTGAATTCAATAATGTGACAGTGAATCTGAAGGAATTGTAGGACATTAATTTTTTTTCACCACGAATGATACAGTTTTTCTGGGTTAAGAAAAAAACTGAAGAACTAAGAGGTCATTGCTTTTCAACTACATCTTAATTTTTAATAGTATTGATTGTCCATTCTAAAAGATGGTGTTTTTACATTTTCTCCCTCTTTCTCTCTTCTTTTTGTTAGGCATATTGTTATTTTTATGTTGTCAAGATTTAGAACATTTACATTTTGTTTTGTAACCCTAATTTTCCACATGTGTAGTCTTATATTTAAATGAAAGCTATTACCAGTCTTTTTCTACATTTTCTCTGTACATGAGTTCTTAATTTTGATTAATCTTTTAGTTGGCTGGATTTCATCATTATAATTTTTGTCAAGAAAGGTTCATAGTTGCTGATTGCCTTAAATTCTGGAATGCTTAAAAATGCCTGTGATGTGTTGCTCTGATGTTTATATTGACTTTTATGAAGAATTTTTTAAAACACATATTTAAACTGGTTAGATGTACTTTAAAATTCTTGATACACATTTTATGCATATCTAATACTAGGATAAAGAAAGTCAGAAAGAGAAAGACAAATACTGTACGCTAACACATATATATGGAATCTAAGAAAAAAAATGTCATGAAGAACCTAGGGGTAAGATGGGAATAAAGACACAGACCTACTGGAGAATGGACTTGAGGACACGGGGAGGGGGAAGGGTAAGCTGTGACAAAGTGAGAGAGTGGCATGGACATATAGACACTACCAAAAGTAAAATAGATAGCTAGTGGGAAGCAGCCACATAGCACAGGGAGATCAGCTCGGTGCTTTGTGACCACCTAGAGGGGTGGGATAGGGAGGGTGGGAGGGAGGGAGATGCAAGAGGGAGGAGATATGGGGATATATGTATATGTATAGCTGATTCACTTTGTTATAAAGCAGAAACTAACACACCATTGTAAAGCAATTATACTCCAATAAAGATGTTAAAAAAAAAAAAAGCATAACTACAGTACTGTTGCCTGGTTTACTGGCAGGCATTGTTAAACTGTGAGGGAAAACCAGGTTCTGTGTGACAATTTTGTCATCCGTCTGACTTACTACATGCAAAGCCGTAAAGAAAAGAATATTGTCATACCTTAGTTCCCTCTGAGGTCTTGTTGACCCAGGAAATATTTAGCTGAACTGTGGATTCCTTCAAGCATACAGTTTTAAGAAACAACATGAGCGTTGTACACCGAAAACTAATACAGTATTACATGCCAATTATATTTCAATAAAATAGGAAAAAGAAATAACATGAGAAATTTCTTGGAGGACTAGAGAAGAAGGAGTGCAGAAGGAAAAGGACAGGAATTAACGTTCACTAAAGTTCCTTTGTATGAGATGTTTGTTTGTGATTACAGCTGTACCTGGTAGACATTACACAGACCTCATTTTTAGGTGAGGAAGGCTCTTAGTGGCTGAAAATGATTTACCCAAAATTCATCTGTTCGTTGACTCAGCAAATATTTATTGAGAGCCAGTAAGACAGTTCCTGGCTTCAAGTAGAGGAGTTGGGGAGATAGACAAGAACTTCAGCAACTGGAGGAGGGGCCTGGGTGCTGTGGTTCAGTCAGTAGGTGTACCTCTTCAAAGGTCTGAAGCAAGAGAGCATTGGGTCAGTTCTGAAACTGTGAATAAGGAGAATAACAGGGCTAGGCATTGTGCTCCGTGTTTGATATGTGTGATCTCACTTAATCCTCCCAATGCTAGGAAGTAAGTTTGATTACTATTCCATTTTTTCAGAGGAAGAATCTGAGGCTTGGAGAAACAAGCTGATTTGCCAGTGATACCCGGTTAGCAGTAGGCAAAAGCATGGTTTGACTCCAAGCTTTCTGGCTTCAACGCTGGTGTGTGTAACTGTAGTGCTGGCAGAAATGAGGCTGGGGAGAGGTAATGGGGTAGGGGGCCCAGGTCATAAGTGACCTCGTATGCCTTGCTGTGGAGTTTGCACTTGATCCTGGAGTCGGTGGCGGAGTAATACAGGAGAATGACATGATTAGGTTTGTATTTGGGGAAGATGGCCCTGGCTTCCTGGGTGGGTAGGGAGTGGGGTAGGGCAGGTTCTAGAAAGAGCTGCCACATAACCAGCAAGGGATGGAGTTAGGATTTGAGCTAAGGACTGTTTGAGTCCAAACCTTATGCTCTTTCCATCCTACTCTGTACGGTAGTTCCCTAAGAACTTTTCAGTTTCTAGATACAGGGGTTCAGTTGCAGGGTGGGGAAGGGGTATGTGTGGCTCAGTTAACCTTTTCAGAGAACTCTGGTCCATGGGAGCCATTACTCTTTTACACAAGGGGGCTCTAATTTTCTCGTATGCTTCACTTTTTTGTTACTTAGAATATGTAGAATATCGGTGAGTTCCTTATAACTGTTTGTTTTCTTTCTCTGGCTGTTAGCTAGTTCTTTGCTGCAAGACTGGCCTTTAAATTTTTTTTTCTTTGTCAGGCTGCTAAATTATAAAAGGAAAGTAGTGATGAAAGCCAGCCCTTTTTCTTTCTTTTTTTTTTTTTTTAAATTTGTCTGCTGCCCAACAGCATGTGGACAGCACTTAAATTCTATTTAACATTTTACTATACTTGCTGTGTCCTATTTCTGTCCATCTCTCTATCTGCCCATTAATCAGTCATTTTTTAATATATTTCAGTTAGTACATATATACCTTAGCATGCATATCATTAATTAAAGTTCACTAATTCAAGTTCAGTATTTGCTTATAGCTTTCTTTCACTTGAAATAAAATTTGCATACAATGAAATGCACAGATCTTAAGTGTACCAGTCAGTGAGTTATGACAAATGCATACAGTTGTGCAATTCAAACCCCTGTCAAGATACAGAACATTACTATCATGCTAGAAAGTTCCCTCATGCCTCTTCCCAGTAAATCTGTCCATACTCACCCTCAGAGCTACTGCTATTTATAATTGTTTTTTTCAATAATAGAAAAAGAGTAGATTAAGGAGTGAGGGGTAGAGACCCTGCACATGCTGTTTTCTGCTCCAGTGGAGGCTGGTGGCACTTGGGACGGGAAGAGAGTAGCTCCTGGGGAAAGACATTTTGAGCCGAGGGAGACAAGGCTGCATGATTGTAAGGGACCCCTTTGACGACTGTCCCCTTTTCCCCTGATTGCCTCAGGAGGGACTTCACTTGTGGACTGTGGGTGTTTTCCAGATAATTCAAAAGACCCACACATGGCAATTTCTCTTTTTCCCAGTTTTGCTCATAATATGATGCAGTTGTTTATTTGTTTGCTGTTTTTACTGTAAAAAAATACTCTAAAGGCAACTATTTGAATTTCTTTCTTTTCATCTTTACTTTTAGAATCCAGAATATCCAAACAAGGATTGTATCATTAACTTTGAGATTCGGTCCCTGAGAGATAGCCGAGCACTGATTGAGAAGGTTGGAATTGAGGATGCATCTCAATTCATAGAGGATAATCCACACCCCCGACTTTGGTATTTAAAAATAAATAAATAAAACCTCTCAAATTTTCAGGTGTAAAGTCTCAGCTCTGTCGTCCCCTGCTCTCATACGAGGCTCCTGATGGGAACAGACTTCTGTTCTTATTCTTCTTTTTAAAATATAGAAATTTATTTTAGATTCGGAAGTATTCAACATAAGCATAATATTATATGAAACGTATAAATGTGTTAAAATAATCACTTTCCACCATGTTTCACTAGAAACAATAGGTGTAATAATTGAATTCTGAGTCAAGACTTGTTTATCCATAATTCACCATTGGCTTTTCTGTTTCTCTTTTTAATAAAGGCGCCTACTGGCTGAAGCAGCTCTTCAGAAACTGGATTTGCACACTGCAGAGCAAGCGTTTGTGCGTTGCAAAGATTACCAAGGCATTAAGTTTGTGAAGCGCCTGGGTAACCTGCAGAGTGAGTCCATGAAGCAGGCGGAAGTGGCTGCCTACTTTGGCAGGTTCGAAGAGGCTGAAAGGATATATCTCGATATGGACAGAAGGTAAGTGATAAAGGTGCAGGCATCTGGGCTACTTCCAGAATTTGTGATTTTTTTTTTCCCACAAATGAGGATTGTAAAATAGACTAAATGTATCATACCATCCCTTTCAGAAAATAATTTCAGTTTGGATTACAACGTAGATAGTCTACATGACCTTCATTAATTTATGCTTTGTAATTTGGGGGCAGCTCTCTTCTCTGTTTTTATGTAATATTAATGACTGGCTATGGGAGACTTTTCACTTGGTAGGAAAAAAATTCATATGACTGCAGAGATTGGAGGCTTTATCATTTATTACACCACTCATTATTTGGGTTCTCTTTTTTGGTTTAGGCCATTATTTAATTTTCAGTTGTCAAGGAGCATGAAATAAAAATCAAAGGTATTTAGGGATTGAGTTTTATTCTTTATATTTCATTTTTATTTATATAAAATACCGTATGAACTTCATTTCAGCTGTGAACATTATACCTAATTTTTATGATTTTTACTTTCAGGAGGTTGCTAATACAACTCAAGCCCTGAAAAGAAATATAAAACCAAACATGTAAACATGAAATAAGTCTGATTATGTCTTAAGAAATTGATGAAAAGAAGTGATTATTATTTAAGTCATTATTTTGCCAAGTAAATTGAAAGTCTAGGAAAATAAGAGGCAGGAAATTGTTTTCCTCTTTCCTTTTGCAGGTTCTCTCCATTGCCTCTTACCTGGTGAAGCTAAATTTCTAAAATGTTTGGAGTTACCTTATCTGTCTCTTCATTGTTGTGTATTCTCAGTACCCTAGAATTGAACCTAGCACATAGTAGGGGCTTGATAGATACTTGGTGAATGAATGAATGAGTGAATGTCATTTTTTGTAGAGATCTGGCTATTGGCCTCCGGCTGAAGTTGGGAGATTGGTTTCGAGTACTCCAGCTCCTGAAAACTGGATCTGGTGATGCGGATGACAGTCTCCTTGAACAAGCCCACAATGCCATCGGAGACTACTTTGCTGATCGGCAAAAGTGGTAAGTAACCTATCTGGACCCCCTCATCCGTTCATTTGGCACTTAAAATTGTAACTGCCTGAGTACTTCCCTATGAAATAGTGCTAGGGAAATGAAGACCATCCTTCCAGATCCCAAAATTCACATAGCTCTGGCTTCACATTGAGGAGCAAGAGATCCTTCAAGCTGTCAGGTAAGCACCGTAAGACTTTGGAGTTTCAAAACCCAGAAGACTTGTACTGTAGTTCCAGGTAGCTTTCTACTGTTTGAGACCACAGTTTATATTTTCTTTTGTTATTATAGATTATTTTCAGAAATCATTGACTTTTATTCTTAAGTTATTTTGATCAGTATGCTTATTTGTTTATGTCACTGTTTGGAAATACAACTGTATATCAGATTAAAACATATTTCTTAAGAACATTCAAAGAATGTTGTAACTAAAATATGCTATGCAGTCTTTAGTTTAGTTTTGTTTTTCGTTCCATTTATATGCTTCAAAGACATGCTGTAACTAAAGATGATTAGAATAATACTAGTGCTGGCATTCTAATGAAAGAACATTTTTAGTAAAAGTGCTTATTTATGAGGAGATTCATGTTAGTTTTAAAAGGTTTTTTTTTTCTTTCCATAGGTTAAATGCTGTACAATATTATGTACAAGGCCGGAACCAGGAACGCTTAGCTGAGTGTTATTATATGTTAGAGGATTATGAGGGGTTGGAGAATCTTGCCAATTCACTTCCAGAAAACCACAAGTTGCTTCCAGTAGGTATTATAAATGTCAGTTTTTGGAGTTGTTAGGTTACTTTATAAGGTTTTTATGTCATAGTCTGGAAATGTCCTCTGCAATACAGAAAATTAAAAATTAACTAAAACTTTACAGTTTCTTAGGCATGGAATGATGCTTTAGTTATTAAAACAATTTACCAGTATTACCGAATGATTGAAACTGGAGAGAAAGAAATCAGTCATATTCCTACTATTTTAACATGATCACAGTCTTGTGTAGGCTTGTCAGTTTTGTAAACTTGCTTTAAAAAATTAGCTGAACATGTGAAATATTTACAGATGAAATGACATGTTGTCAGAGATTCGCTTCAAAATGATTTGAGGTGGGTCTGGGGAGTAGCGTGTGCATATGTATGTTTGAAATTTGCTATAAGAAAAGATAGCTTCAACTTTTATTAGGTTCACAATAAACTTTTATTAGGTTATATTAGCAATAAAAGTCAAGATAGCTTGACTTTTATTAGGTTATATTAACAATAAAGGATTTAATGTTGAAAAAAAGAGAAACTAAAAGCAGAGTTCTCTATAACTTTGTTCTAAATTTTCTTTTTAAGGCTCTATAAATTAATTGTTGAATAATGTAAGTGAGCTTGTATTTTATTTGTTTTATCAGAAAGGTAAATCACTGAGTTGTACAAGACCTGGAGAAGTAGTAGCTCTCAACTGCAGGGTCTGGACGTATATCAGTTGTGGGTTCTGCTACAAAATTTTGTCAGTTACTTAATAGATGAGTATAGAATTCTGTTAATTCAGTTTTTTCTCTGTTGTGAATCAGAGCAATTATCCCTGTAATAATGGCATTTTTACACACCCTTATTCTCAATCTTATATATTTACTTGACTAGGAAAACTGAAATTACTTACAACCCTGGGATTAGGGACTGTGTATCTGACATTATACTGTCATCTGTTAGGTGTGTCTGATGACACAGAAAAAAAATGTTGCTGTACGGTATCCAGAGCAGTAATATTACTGATTAAGTACTAAGTAATTATAGCTATAATAATTAAATATTTAAAATAATTAAAAATTTTCAGTAGTACTGCAAATTTTAAATCAAATTTTGGAGGATTTTTTAATAATATGGAAAAATGTACAAAATATTTAAGTGAGGAACACAGGTTACAAAACTATATATAATATGATTATGATATATTCACAAACACACATATACATATATATTCATAGGACACAGATATTAGGAAATTACACCAGAATATAGAGAGAGGTTTCTTATGGGAATAAGATTATGTGTACCTTTATTTTTTCATATTTTCTAATTTTTTTTACCATAAGAATGTATTACTTTATAATCAGGAAAATATAAGCATTACTTTGAAAAAAATAGTTGGGTACAAAATTGTACTTTTATGATATATCCCAAAATATTTTAGGAGTAGGGATGGGGAGAGAAAACTCTGACCAATTAGATATTAAGAAAGAAAAAAAAGTGATATTCTGAAGATGGCAAGTACAGCCCAAGGGGTATGATCGGTGGTTGTTGTGGTTCTCCTCCTCTGTTTTTGGTCCAGCTTCCTGAACTGATGAATGGCCAACTTGTCTGGGGCATTGCTTTATAGAGGTATTTGAGAGCCCTCTGAGTGTCAGGTTTCCCTTAAACCTCTAATTAATGATTGACATTGAGTATAACATCAATTGCCTTAAAGGGTTTTTTTTACTTACTAGCGTGGGGTTTGTTTTGGAGCTTGGTATTTCTGTAAGCTAGCTACTGCACTGAGAGAAGGTAAGAGTGCAGTATCTTCAGAACCTGGCTGAAAATAAGATCCGTGCTGTGAGGCAGTGAAGCACAGATTTTATACAAGGTGATGTTTTAGCATCTCTTCTGGTTTGTAGCCCCTGCCCCTACGTCCATTTAAAAGAAAAATTACTGTAGCCACCAGAAAATGTAATATTCTTATGTCCCTATGGAGTTTTATAAGTTAAAATATAAGTGATTTCCTTGTTCTATGAGATCGATAGTATTATTTTGTCCACAGGAAATAGCACAGATGTTTGTGAGAGCGGGAATGTGTGAACAAGCAGTGACTGCGTTTTTGAAATGTAACCAACCAAAGGCAGCAGTGGATACCTGTGTACATCTCAACCGAGTAAGGAACTGAAAATTAAAGTCACCATAGTGATGCTTTAAAGACTGTTGCCAGTAAGGGTTGGAGAGCTTGAGATGGATTTTGTGAAAGGAGCCAGATAGTTTCTCACTTAGTTGAGGACTGAGAAAATGTTGTAATTTGCATTTACCTCTTGAAATGCTACCATTAAGGGTGACCCGCTCATAACTAACTCAGTATGGGAACCTGAACAAACCCTGTGCTTTTAGTCTGGCAAGTTTTTGTCTGGAAGTAATTTCATAATTTTCTGCATTTTATTAGGCTTGGGTTTTGTTTCCAAAGAAGGACCAGTTAATGGTCATTGCAAGAGGAAGGAATTGAGTTACTTTATCAGTATTTATTTTGGCAAATCTATTTTCCTTTCCCCTTATAGGAAACACATATTTGATATTTTTAAGAGCTGGAATTTAACTAAAATTAAAATGCAGAATTGTTGAAATTGTTGACTATCAATGTATTCTTTTAAGTATTTTCTTGAAGTATTTTATAAAGCTCCATTTGCTTTATAAAAATAACTTTAAAATGTTAGATCTGATAGGACCTTTTCTTAACTGAAATTGTGTATTTTTTTACTATAAACAAATGTATCTTTTTCTTGCTCATAGTTTGTGCAAAATTAGAATTATAAGATTAATGTGATTATAAACTTTGACGCTTTCTTTTTCAGATGTACTTCTTAAGCAAATCAGTCTTAGATCATTTGATTATTTTGACATGTTTGACTCCTAAAATGTATAATTGCTCTGATTTAAGTGATTTTTAAAAACATATACCAGTTTTTAATTTTGATATAGTGTTATTTATTATTATAAACTTAAAGCTTTATTGTATGTATTTTAAGACATATCTGACTATAAATGCTTGGGTAATTGTATGCTATATATATTTTTTTCCCCCAGTGGAACAAAGCTGTTGAATTGGCTAAAAGTCATAATATGAAAGAAATTGGTTCCCTGTTAGCGAGGTATGCATCTCATTTATTGGAAAAGAATAAAATTCTTGATGCCATAGAACTCTATCGGAAAGCCAGTTACTTTTATGATGCTGCTAAGCTGATGTTTAAGGTAATGTAATAATCTTGGTGAGTATTTGGCTTGTTCTAGTTACCAGTGTTTTCTTATAACTCAAGGATACATTTTCCATTTTTTGGAGACAAATATTTGTTATTGCAAAATCCCTCTCATTTATTACTACTATAACTATGTGTTATCTTAGTATTATTACATTTTAATAAAAAGACTGTTTATTACTTTTAGCACCTTATTGATGCTTAAGCAGTTTTATATTTACTTAATACCGAAGTTAACAGAGAATTATAGAATTTTCAGGGACCATAAAGTACAAATTCCCTTAACTGGAATTTAAATCCTGATGATAACAAAACTTTAAATCCTTTTAAATGTGCAAGTTTTAAAGACATTACACTTTTTTTTTTATTTAAGAAAGATTTTATTATATATCACTTTTTTTTATACAGCAGGTTCTTATTAGTTATCTATTTTATACATATTAGTGTATATATGTCAATCCCAATCTCGACGTTACACTTTTCATAGTATGCATTTGGAGGGAACATGACTGGTAACAGTATTAATGTATGCAAATTTTACATTCTAGTCTATACTTTTCCCACTCGATTTAATGACAAAGGAAAAATTTTCCTCCGAATCATTCAAAAAAATTTAAATTTCTGAAGGATGTACCATGTTAAAGCCATCTTATCTCTGGGTACTTGGAACATTATTTTTAAAATCTCTTTGTTATATAAAATACTAGCCATTCTATGAAAGCTTTCTTCATTTTTATTTAATTATTTATCAGCATCTGTAATTTTCTAAAATTGTTTTGAGTTTTAACTCTAATGGCTAAATACTAAGGAAAGAACTAAGTACTTATCAGTACTATGGAAAAGAAAATGGGTGGTATTTATATTCCACCCTACTGACTTTCCTCCTTTTTTTAGAGAATCATATTTCAGAAATGATAATATTTGTACAAGTATAGATTAAGAAATATTTTCCCCCAATTCTTTAAATGTTTGAAGATTGCAGATGAAGAGGCAAAGAAAAGAGCTAAACCTTTACGTGTTAAGAAGCTTTATGTACTATCAGCTTTACTTATAGAGCAGTACCATGAACAAATGAAAAATGCCCAACGAGGAAAAGCTAAAGGAAAGAGCTCAGAGGTAAGGTAGAACATTAAGTAACGTTAAATCATCTGAAGTGTTTAAGGAAGAAAGAACTATCAAACTTCTCTTTATGGACAGGCCATTTAATTTGCTTGTTTGCATTTATTTTCTTAAATGATATGAGGAAAAGAAATGACTGATTTGGAATTACTGCTCACATTTAGACATTTCAACTTGGAAATACTGAAAATTATATTTTTTTACTAATCTGTAATCTTTGCTTAAATTCCTTACTTGGTAAATCCTTTCTAATCAGTGAGTTTTAAAAACTTTCCTAGAATATATATATTATTTTAATGTGCAGATGAGCCTTATATTAACTTAAAGTTTAATCAATTCTATTTAAAAATTTGATGTTACTATGGGGAGGAGATGTACCCGTATACAAACCACCACGATGTACACTTTAAATATCTTACAATTTGATTTGTCAATTATACCTTAATAAAACTGAAGAAAAAATTTGATCGTATCAGTTTAACAAAATGTGAATTATAATGGAGACATTAAGTCTGTAGTGACAGTTTTATCATGATAAAATCTGCTAATTGAGCTATTTTAATGTATTGATATACCAGTTTCAGAAATCATCTCTTTCTGACTTACTTCACTCTGTATGACAGACTCTAGGTCTATCCACCTTATTACAAATAGCTCAGTTTCGTTTCTTTTTATGGCTGAGTAATATAGAGAAAGACAAATACCGTATGCTAACACATATATATGGAATTTAAGAAAAAAAATGTCATGAAGAACCTAGGGGTAAAACAGGAATAAAGACACAGACCTACTTGAGAATGGACTTGAGGATATGGGGAGGGGGAAGGGTAAGCTGTGACAAAGCGAAAGAGAGGCATGGACATATATACACTACCAAACGTAAGGTAGATAGATAGTGGGAAGCAGCCGCATAGCACGGGGAGATCAGCTCGGTGCTTTGTGACCGCCTGGAGGGGTGGGATAGGGAGGGTGGGAGGGAGGGAGACGCAAGAGGGAAGGGATGTGGGAACAGATGTATATGTATGACTGATTCACTTTGTTATAAAGCAGAAACTAATAAAAAAAAAAAAGAAATCATCTCTATTGGAAGGACCATTGTTAGGGTTGTGCTGACAGAAAATGTGGGTCTGCTTTCCTTGTAGGCCACTTCTGCTTTGGCTGGTTTGCTGGAAGAAGAAGTTCTGTCCACAACTAGTCGTTTCACTGATAATGCTTGGAGAGGGGCTGAGGCTTACCACTTCTTCATACTGGCGCAGAGGCAGCTCTACGAGGGCTGTGTTGACAGTGCATTGAAGACAGGTGGGCATGTTACCTAATGTATATAACATGTCTAAAATATCATAAATTGTAAATGAAGGGCTAGCTCCTTCAAGTTGCCCCTATATTAATTTCAATAACACTTTTTTTCTGTGGATTTATTTTCATATATTTGAGATTTGCTGTTTATGATCTGTTTTTCACATTCTCTTTTTGAAGTTGTTTTTGTTTTTTAATACATGGAAAGCGATATATACAGTTCACAGAAAAACCAGAAGTTTGAGATAAGCAAAAAGAACATACATAGCATTCACTATCACTTAAACACTTAATAGCCCAGTTCATATCCTTTTGTGTATGTGTGTGTGTGTGTGTGTGTGTATGTGTGTATATATATATATATATATATATATATATATATATATAAACTATTTACATATTTAATATCTGTAATATGTATTACATTATATATAAGAATTATATAAAATATATATTTAAATAAAAATAAGTATATATATTTAGAAATAATTTGTTTTTTTAAAATATTGAGAGTATAAGAAACCATACTTTTGTGTACTTTTAAAAAAACATAATGATATGTTATAAAATATTTCCATATTAGTAGATAGATTTCTATAGCATTTAACTGTATGTTAAATGTTTTTTATAAAAATGATACTTACATAACAATTTCAACCAAAACAGAAAAAAATACAAAAAAAGTAAAATCATCTTATAATTCAGAGATAATCATTGCTAACATTTGGGTGAACCATCTTTTAGACATTTTTTCCAAGCCTATAAAATTGTATACAGTTTTATTTAAAATAATATCACACAATGTATGTTGCTCCTGAGTTTGATTTTTACCCTCAACAGTATATTGCAGTTATCTTTCTACGTTGATAAATGTAGATCTATGTTGTCATTTTTAATACCTATATAATGTGCCATCGTATTTATGTACTATAATTTATAGAAGATTATTTACATGTAGTATCAGGATCTTCATTTCTGGATTAACAATATCTTCAAGTTTAGATAGGTTAACTCCAAAAGAGTATAGTTATGAGAATTATGTTATAAACCAAAGCATATGAATGACTGAATCGTTACAGCACTTTCAGATGGGCCATGACAGCATTGCCGGCACTGTCCCCACCCACCCTGGGTCACATTGGTTGGGCCACTCTGAAATAGCCATCACCAGCACACATCATACCCCAATACATCATCAATCTATAGTACAATGGCATCATCTTTAAAAGAAACCTTCTTAGAGAAATTCTTTTATTTGAATGTTTCTGGAATTCTATAGTGATGACTTTTCTTTTTCTTTATTCATTATTTTTGTAAGAGCTCTTTAGAAATTATATATAGTAACCCTCTGTCATATCTGTTGATTTTCCCTGGCATTTATAAGTTATAATTACTTAACCTCTCTAAGCTTCAGTTTCTTTTTGTGAAAAGTAGGGATAATAGGATCTTCTTCGTAGGGTTGTTTTGAGGATTAAGTGAGAAATTTATGAAAAGAACATTTACTTATTATAGTGCCTGGATATTGTGAGCCCTCGAGAAGTGGTATTCATGATGATGATATTGACAGTGGCTTTTTACATAGTCCTATCAATCAGTCTTGATAGGGGGTTATGCTGAGGAAGTCCTTCACTTCAAGGTTATTAAATATTGTATTTTATTTTAACTTCTTAGTTATTCCAAAACCATTTATTAAAAACGTATTCATCCCTCACGGATTTGAAATTCTACCTTTATGAAACTAAATTCACACATTTTGTTAATCTCCTCCTAGGCAGTTATTTTCTAGACATGGACCTCCGTGTCTGTACTTTCTCTTATTTACCTTACTTTTACATTTTAATATCTGGAATTTCTGTTATCCTTCATTCCTCTTCTTTTATGAAAAACATTTTGGGTATTCGCTTGCATTTGTTCATTCAGATTAACTTTAGAATCTTTTCGAAGGTGGGAAGAGTTTCAGTGAAGTCCTAGTGGATTTTGAATTAGAATTACGTTAATTTAATGTATTAATATTGGGATCATTGATATATTTATAATATTGAGTTTCTCATCCATAAACATCAATTTTTAAAAACCTTTTGTATATCTGTGTTTCTAAAGTTCTGTAGTTTTCTTGTATGTTCTGTACATTTCTTTTGTAGCTGATTCCTGTTTTTGTCATTGTTAGCACTGGGGAATGTACCTTTTTTTCTAATTGATTATCAGCTATACATAGGAATCATTTTTATTTTTGTATGTTTATAACTTACCTTCATTGAATTTTAACTGATTAATATGTGATATAAGTTATGTACTGTTTAAAATAGTTGTATTTTATATAATTTATGCACAGTATCTAGACTTACTATATTACAAGATCAGTTGGACTTTTTTTTTTTTTTTTTTTTTTTTTGTGGTACGCGGGGCTCTCACTGTTGTGGCCTCTCCCGTTGCGGAGCACAGGCTCTGGACGCGCAGGCTCAGCGGCCATGGCTCACGGGCCTAACTGCTCCGCGGCAGGTGGGATCTTCCCGGACTGGGGCACGAACCCGTGTCCCCTGCATCGGCAGGCGGACTCTCAACCACTGTGCCACCAGGGAAGCCCTTTTTTTTTTTCAGTTGGACTTTTAACTTGAGATTCTTTACCTATTGGGTGAAGATATCCATATGCTTTAATATTGTTGTCATTCAGTGATAAAATGATCTGAAACAATGTATACTTTGTAAGTTATTGCCTGTGAACCTGTGAAATTAGAGTGTATGCTTTATTGTAACTCAATGAATTTCCTTTTTATAAATTTCTTCTACTGAACTTTGTTGTAAACTTGACCCCAACACCAGTTTATAGGAATCTAGTTGTAAAATACATGATTATGTTGTTTTAAATTGTTTTGTGAAATTTCCAATATCATACTATAACAAGATAGTTTTAAGATTGCAAGGTCTAGAGAATAAAAAGATACGTTACCAATCTGATATTAATTGTGCAGTGCATTTTTTTTTTGCCTTTTTTTTTTTTTGTGGTACATGGGCCTCTCACTGTTGTGGCCTCTCCCGTTGCGGAGCACAGGCTCCAGACGCGCAGGCTCAGCGGCCATGGCTCACCGGCCCAGCCGCTCCGCGGCATGTGGGATCCTCCCGGACCGGGGCACGAACCCATGTCCCCTGCATCGGCAGGCGGACTCTCAACCACTGCGCCACCAGGGAAGCCCCTGTGCAGTGCATTTTTTTTTTTTTTTTTTTTTGTGGTACGCGGGCTTCTCACTGTTGTGGCCTCTCCCGCTGCGGAGCACAGGCTCCGGACGCGCAGGCTCAGAGGCCATGGCTCATGGGACTAGCCGCTCCGCGGCATGTGGGCTCTTCCTGGACGGGGGCACGAACCCATGTCCCCTGCATCGGCAGGCAGACTCTCAACCACTGCGCCACCAGGGAAGCCCTGTGCAGTGCATTTTTAAGAAAGAGATTATATCTCCAGCATAGAAAAATTGAAAATAAGGTATGGTAGCTGTCAAAATAAATTGTCTGAACTGACAACTTATAGTCTCATTTTCACTTCTTTTTTTCTCAAAGTTCTATTGTTTCAGTAAGACAAACAAAAGCAATAATCTGTTCAAAGAAACACAAAGAGAAAACATGATTTCATGCTTTGCTTTTGTAACAAAAAGAAACATGATATCTTGAGAATCCACAGAAATTCTAACATATGCAACAAAAGATGGGTGTTTTGACACCAGTTATTTTTGGTCTGTGTATATATTTCTAAATGGCACAGCCATGTGCATCATTTGATGATGGTTATTTTTATAGGCCCTGAGCTGTTAGCTGGAGTCACAGAATGTGGAGATCATGGAGCCTCCTTCCTCCTACTTGTTCTCTGGGCACCTACCATTGTTTTCTTTAAGTTTGCTAAAGTTCATGTAGGTTAAACTGAAACAGCGTAACATAGATTTTTTTTCCCATGCATGTTCAAGATAATCATGATTGCTTTAAAAAATCCAAATTGTCTTCTCTTTCCTAGCTCTTCACCTGAGAGACTATGAAGACATTATCCCTGCCGTTGAGATCTACTCTCTGTTAGCACTCTGTGCATGTGCCAGTAGGGCTTTTGGCACTTGTTCAAAAGCTTTTATTAAACTTGAATCTTTAGAGACCCTCAGTTTGGAACAGAAACAGCAATATGAAAATCTTGCTCTAGAAATCTTCACCAAACATACTCCAAAAGATAACAGAAAATCTGAATTGGACAGCCTTCTTGAAGGGTAGGCTAAATGTAACTAGTAGATGTCATTCTATAACACCTTACTAGAAGCTTGGATTTTTATATCTAAATAGTGTAATATAATAATTAAAGCACTAAATTTTGAAGTAATCTACCTTAACATTATACCCTATTTAATTTAGTCTTATAAGTGATTAATACTTGATTTTCTCATTGTAAGGAAAGTTTTTTATTTGAAACTTACCTTGAAATGCTTTTCATTCTTCAGTTTTTGTAGCGTAATGAAGTTTTAAGGAATTAGAAGTTTCAAAGTATAATTGTCCCCTCTTATTTTACAGAGGGGAAGGCAAGCTGCCGACATGTGTTGCCACAGGAAACCCGGTCACTGAATATCAATTCTGGACATGCAGTGTGTGCAAGCACTGTGTCCTGGCTCAGGAAATAAGTAACTATAACTTCTGTCCCTTATGCCATAGTGCAGTGGGATGAAGAAATGACAAACTGCATATAATAGGAGTGTTTATATAACAATGTTGACTTTATGTAAATAAGCATCATTATTTCAGTTGTAGTTTTATAAAAATTTTCTATATATATATAAAATACATAATATATACATATATAAAATTTTGTGTAAAAATACAACCATGAAATAATGATGCTGATTGTCATATAAATGTATGGCAATGGACCATATTATCTGCCTGTCTGTCTTATCTATCTATCTATTTATCTATCTTGTGGTTGGTTATATGATACTATGGAAATATTCCAAATAAGAAAATTTTTCTCACAGTGTCACGGTTACTAGCAGGGAGGGATGGGGGAAACATGGGAATGGGGCAAAGTTGAATTTAGGGAACTGACATAACCTGTATTAGATGGAGGTTAAACAGTTGTAATACCAAAATGAGCACTGTCTCTAGCTGTGTTTAATTAAATAAGCATTGAAAGTCTTCTCTTTTATTTTCAGAAGTGAAGAGAAGGCATTTTAAGACATAGTTTTTTACAATTTGAATTGTTTCTAATAGCTTAATTTTTACATAGCTTTTCCTTTTTAATCTACCCTTTTAGTTTCATCTAAGAGATGACATTTGGCACTTTACTCTTCATATTATTGTGCCGAGCACTTAGCTGTGTTTATAATGATATACATTTATACAAAAACATCTAATCTGTAGCTGTAGTTTTACTTGAAACATTGTCACCAAGCTCTATCCTTTCTTTAAACAACTCTTGGGTTGTGGGGAGTGATTCTCAATATGCATCTGTTTTGACTTACTGTCATTAATTTAAAAAAGAAAAATTGTAATCAGTAATGGGTAATTTCTTACCTGTTGTTTTTTTTTTTTTTTTGCGGTACGTGGGCCTCTCACTGTTGCGGCCTCTCCCATTGCGGAGCACAGGCTCCGGACGTGCAGGCTCAGCAGCCATGGCTCACGGTCCCAGCCGCTCTGCGGCATGTGGGGTCTTCCCAGACCGGGGCACGAACCCGTGTCCCCTGCATCGGCAGGCGGACTCTCAACCACTGCACCACCGGGGAAGCCCTACCTGTTTTATATAGCTAATAATATTCTCCATTTCTCATGATCTTACTTCCTCTCATTTTATGGTTTCAGGCCAGACTTAAGCACTATTCCGTCAAGATTATTTGCTGAAGTTTGGCTGATATTTAGCAGAGGCAACAAAGAGAAATATGCAAGGTTGTTGTTGCAGCTTCAATACTTAGGTTAGTTAACTCTCTCAATGTGATATGTTTCTGGTCCTTTAGAGCCAAGTTAAGCCTGATGCAGATGGAGAATAGTGAGCTATGAGAAGAGGTTTAGAGCTTAAATGAGCTCATAATAGATAGCAGGCTCCTGTGCCTAAATAAAATGAGAAGACCAGAAATCTTCGAAGTCTCTGACTGTGTTCACCTGCCTTGTGGGAAGTTACCTTGATATAATGATGGTAGCCTCCAAATACACTACCAAGCAAGCCATTCCAGAGGTCACGGAACAGAAAGGGTTACAAGCTCAAATCACATGGTTTATTGAATCAACTTGAAATATACAGTGAAGGACAAGGAGAAAGTGACGGGTTAGATTAACACTATTAGTATAGGATGCCAGTCAGGTAGAGAGAGTACAGTTCCTGATTCCTGAGTTATATACTGTTCTTATGTCCTGACTCTTACTCTGCCTCATCACCTTCCCCCTGATAGTGTGGCTAGGAAGAGGACCAGAGCTGAGATTTGAGCCAGGGGACCCGATCGAATGGAGTGTGCCCGAGGCCAGTGAGGCACATTTGCTCAATAGAAAAGGCAGTTTTACCTGATCATAGCTGTAGGTGCCAGTGAGCCTGCTGAGCAGTTGAGGATTCAGTTGTATTTCCTGGGCAGAGGACAGACCAGAATAAGTGTCATCAGTGGGTAATTGAATTAAGACCTCCCGCATATTGAGCACTTGATAAGTCTTATGCATACCTAGTGTGCCGTGAATATTTAGTGCCTTGGTTGCCTTTTGTATTTTTAGTGCCTTGTCAATATTAGGTATAGTCACACATATATTTTCTATTTACTTTGTCTAACATGTCTCATAAGTTTCTAACTTATCTAAGTTTAAGACAGTGAATTTCATCTATCTCATTTGTTTTTGTCTGTAACAGAATGCAGTATTCCCCCAAATCAGAAAACAACATCCTAACTAAGATATCAGCCCTAGGGAATATATCTCCTGTTGAACTTAATTACATCTTCCCACAAGACTTTCTCTTTTCAAGAATGAAACTATTCTCTGCTTCATCAATGAGAGAGATGTTTTCAGGGATGTAGGTTTAGGAATTCCTGCAGGACTGCATGTTCAGAGTTGTGATTCTTGGTCCATGGTCTAATGCCTGAATATCTCTTCTTTCCCTTTCTCATCCCAGAAATCGGCTGAGAACTCAAAGTTAGACTGTCATTCTCTAGCCCTTACTGTTACTTGTTGATTACACTCCCATTTGCTTCAATTCCAAAATCAGCTGTTGACTCCTCAGACTTTTCCTAACATATCTTATGGGAACTCTCTTTTGGAGTCTTCTCATTTGCCACTAATTCCTTGCTACCTGAGCGCTAGAATTTTTCCTCCAACTAATTATTTCAGATAGATCTCGAGTTGTTGTCACTACTTCTTGTTCAGTTTAATCAAGAAACCAAAATCTCTAAAAACAACCTCTCATACCTTGTAGACCTAGATTATCACATATGTATATGTGTGTATGTATGTATATATACTTATACACATACATATACCCACATGCATATACACATATATATGTGTGTGTATATATATATATATATATGTACACACACAGACATATCTTTCCAACTACTGTAAAAGCTTATGACTATTTGGGATTTATATCTGTGAATGTTTTAGGGATCTGCTGTAATGTCTTGGGGACAGACCTTTGTCCTGCTTGAAAATTGGTTTTATTCAACATGAAGGAAACTTCAGGATAACAACACCAACAAATTCTCCCCTGATTAAAGGGGCAGTGAGAAGCAAAATTGTCTATATATGACAAATACTTGGAGAGAATTCGGATAGACAGAATGAGGCAGTATATTGAAGACATTATAATAAAGGTTGTTCTCTTCTTGTAATAAACATGAGCTGACTCCCTTTAAGTAATGCTTTTCTTTATCATAAAATTTGGCCTGAATTATGTTAAGTTTCAAAGTAGCGTGGTAGGCCGAACTATTGAGATGATCGAACTGATTGATAAAGCTATACAAATAAGCAGTGTGCTAACAAGCAGCATAGCATTGTTGACCTGCTGTCATGCACAAATGCTAATTTTATTTTATATATGTATTATATATATATTACATACATGTTTTTGCTAACATACACTTTGAAATTATCTTTTTGTATTCTAAGAGCTGAGATCTTAGGTTTTATGTGGCATTAGTGAAAAAACATAAAAATAATAAATATTGAGGTAAAAATTGTATTTGTCCTGTTTTCTTTATCTATAACTCATGCTAACATGGTATTTGTCTTGTTTTGATTTAAATATTTTGATGGGGGTTGGGTCGAAGGGTATTGGGCTCCAGAGTGGATAAGGGGAGATAGGGACAGGAGGTACAGTAGTTGTACAATATCACTTTTGCTACCTACAGGAAAACAACAACAACTTATTAAAGATACTAGGCAAATGTCTGATGACTGGAGGTTGCAGTGAATTACTCCTTAGAGATCATACAGAGTTCACATTTAGAAATGGGGGAAACGTTGTTCCCAGATTTTTAATGGAAAATCAAGAGTACCTAATTTGATGATGTTATAGCTCCAAAATATTGCTACTGAGTTTCTAAAATGAAAATAGCAATATTATGTTGCCCCCTACTGCCTATTCTTATCATTTTCTCAGTTCATTTTTTAAAAGAAATTAACACTGTTTTTAAAAAAAATTATCTATCTATCTATTTATTTATTTATTGGCTGCATTGGGCCTTCGTTGCTGTGCGTGGGCTTTCTCTAGTTGCGGCGAGTGGGGGCTACTCTTCGTTGTGGTGCACGGGTTTCTCATTGCGGTGGCTTCTCTTGTTGTGGAGCACGGACTCTAGGTGTGCGGTCTTCAGTAGTTGTGGTACGTGGGCTCAGTAGTTGTGGCTCACAGGCTCTAGAGAGCAGGCTCACTAGTTGTGGCTCACAGGCTTAGTTGCTCCGCAGCATGTGGGATCTTCCTGGACCAAGGCTGGAACCCATGTCCCCTGCATTGGCAGGCAGATTCTCAACCACTGTGCCACCAGGGAAGTCCCACTTACTGGTTTCTGAGTATAAAACTAACATATGTTCATGTGAGAAAATTTCAAAAGTACATAAAGAGTATAGATGAGAAAGTAAAAATAGTCTTAATAACCTTTTTTAAAATAAAAGGCATTAATTTATATTTTAGTTGAATTTAGGAGAAGAAAAAAATGAGGTGAAATGGGAATTCCCTGGTGGTCCAGTGGTTAGGACTCCACGCTTTCACTGTCAAGGGTGCAGGTTTGATCCCTGGTAGGGGAACTAAAATCCCTCAAGCCCCGCTGTGTGGCCAGAAAAAAAAAAAAAAAAAAAAAGAGGTGAAACTGAAGAAATTGCTGTTCTGTAAGTTTTCTTCATAATAAGAGCTCTTTGTTTTTAAGAGATTTCTCAAAAATTAAAAGAAAAAGTAGACATTAGAGTTTCTATTTTATTTACTCATTTCTTATTTGGCACAGTTTAAATTTCTAGTTAGTAAAATATAGAGGAATTTAGAGAAAAATGAGAAACCTCTACACACCCACTATAATAGCTAGAATTGAAACTGACAAATGTTGGTGAAGATATGGAGTAATTGAAACCCTCATACATTGCTGGGGGAAATGCAGAGTAGTACACCCACTCTGGAAAAGTTGAGTTTTAGAAGTTCTCTGTATATTCTGGAAATATATATGTATAGTGTATGTGTATGTATACACGTATTTTTAAATTTTATTTATTATTTATTTTTACTATCCCAGTCAATGACAGGGAAACCTTACTGAGGCCCCCTAGCCATGGGGCTCAGGCAGGGGGCTTCCCTGCAGAGGAAGGAGGAACTCGTGGAGGAGTCTTATTTGACTTTCTTCTCAGGGCACAGGCTGTTGTTGTGGCCACACTTCTTGAGGCAGATGACAGTGTGGGGTTAAAGGCGTACATGACGCTTTCAGCAGATCATCTTATAGTTGTATTGCTGGCTGAGCTGGCTGAGGGAAATCTTGATGATGCCACCCTGCAGGCAAAGCACCGAGTGCAGGTGTGGAAGACGGGCAAGAGAGTCGGAGAGGGACAGCAACTGAGCCTGGGCCCAGCAGCTCAGTCCCGGGGCAGGGCCCTCCAGTGTCCTGTAGACCAGAGCTTCCCAAGTGTGATGGAGACGCCATGTCAGATCCCTTGGTTCTGTGAGTAGATGGACACACCAGCCCAAACCTGCTCCACGGAACCTCCATCTTTGCATTTCCCACCCGTATCAGATACATGATTTGCAGATATTTTCTCTTACTCTCTGGGTTATTTACTTTGTTGATAGTCTTTTAATGCACAAGTTTTTACTTTTCATAAAGTCCAGTTTATTTTTTCTTTTGTTGCCTGTCTCTTTGGTGTCATAGCCAAGGAATCATTGACAAATCCAATGTCATGAGGCTTTTGCTTTATGTTTCCTTCTAAGAATTTTTAATCTTTAGCTCTTACGTTTAGGTCTTTAGTCCATTTTGAGTGAATTTTCTAATATGGTATTTAGGTCCCACTTCATCCTTTTGCATGTGGATATCCAGTTTTCCCACCACCATTTACAGAAAAGACTGTCTTTATGCCAATACCACACTGTTTTGATTACTGGGCTTTAGTAAGTTTTGAAATCAGGATGTATAAGTCCTCCAACTTTGTTCTTTTTCAAGATTGTTTTGGCTATTTGGAATCCCTTGAAATTTCTTATGATTTCTAGGATAGAGTTTTATATTTCTGTAAAAACATCATTGGGATTTTGATAGGGATTCCATTGAATCTGTAGATTGCTTTAGTACCAACATGGTTTGTCTATTTATGGCTTTCTTTCATCAATGTTTTGTAGTTTTCATCTAACCAAGTCTTTCATCTCCTTGGTTAATTCCTAAGTATTTTATTCTTTTTAATGCTATGTTAAATGGAATTGTTCTCTCAGGACTGTTCATTTTACGTAATTTTTACTTGGATTAAACATATTGTGCTTAATACATTACTACATGGGTTTCCCTTTGGCATAAAGGGCCAGGGAATGTAAACTGACGTCCTCGACCCCAGACTATTAACACAAAATACTATTCGATTAATCCTTACACTATTCTAGAAGTTCAAAAAGGTTGAGAAGTTTGCAGTCTAGAGCCTTGGAGTTAATAAATGGCAGTGTTTGAAACTGGACTCAGGTCCATGTGACAACTAAGCTCATGGGATTTCGACATAAAATGTCTCAGTGTAACCACAGCCTACTTAGAACAACCTCTAGCCGGTGGATGCAAGAACCGGAAAAGTGCTACAATAAATCCTTGGGTCATTTAGCCATTCATAAAACAAACCTACATCTTTTCCGCTTCCGGCACCGCCCCCCTGCCCCCACCATTCACTGTAACAAAGGGCAAACTCCTTACAACATGTAACCACGGACTTAGAAACCAGTTTGGGACTATCGATCTACTGCTTTTCTGGAGACGAGGCAGGCGAGACCGGCAGTAACAAGAGAACTGCACTTCAGAGGGGTCCGTCTGCCCAGGCTTTCCTGAAGCACCTGCGCTCTCCACCAGCAGCGTCATTAATCCCGCGAGACGACGGGTCCGCGGAAGGCACAAAATTCCCCCTTTGCTAGAGCCCAGGTTTTTGCTGTCAAGTTAAATTCCGGGGTGCGGAAGTAGCTTTGTCGTGCCGCCTCTAATCGCTCAGAAATCAACCCCAGTTCTACACGGAAAGCTAGGCCTCCGACCGCTATGGAAGGGCAGCAAGGGCAAGAAAACCTCGCGACCCTAGTGCTTGCCCAAGCTCATTTCCAGAAGGGCGAGTACGCGGAGGCCGAAGCGCTGTACTCCGCTTGCGTTCACCAGTACGCCTGTGCTGCCTCCGAGGGAGAGGCGCCCGGGAGGTAAGTATCGCGAGAAGTGGGCACAGCGGGACCTCTGCAAGGTGGGCGGCAGGGCCGGTCTAGTCTGGTTTCTCGGTTACCCAAGCTCACCGGCGCAGCGGGAGACGTTTGTGTTTCCAGAAAGGCAGTGAGGGAGCATAGTAGAACGCAGCCCTGTGCGCGTTCCTCTGGGACAGCCATGAGGGTGTCCGGACACCGAGGCGCCGGCTGCCTCTCACCTCGAGTGTCCCGATTCCATGTTACTCTGATCCAGAGTCTTAGAGCGAGACCTGGTGAGGGCGAGGTGCTGTGGGGGCCACGCTAGCACACAGTACCACAACTCCACGACATCACAGCAGGTGTTTTGTTTTTCACTGTGAAAAATTTAAATATATGGAAATGGTGTAATGAACCTCCAGGTAACCATCACAGGGCTTAAGCATTATCAGTTCATCCAGGGCATCATATTATTCATCCATGGATGTTTCAGAGTGCATTTCTAGATATTAAGGATTTAAAAAGGCATAACCACAATATCATTAGCACATAATTGCTACTGTCAAGTTTTGGAATTTTCCTGGTTGATCAATAAAGGTTGTTTTGTTTTGTTTGCTTGTTTGGTTGGTTTTTAGCAGTTGGTTAAAGTCGGGATGCACATCAAGTCTTTGCCTTTAAGGTTCCCCTTCATTTTTTTGCCTTGCAGTTTATTTGGTGAGGAAACCGGGTCATGTGTCCTGAGAGTTTCCCGCATTTTGGATTTGCTGAATTCATCCCCCTGATGTCATTTAATATGGTCCTCTGTCTCCTACATTTCTTGTGAGTTGGTAGTTACATCTTGAGGTTTGATCCAATTCAGATCCAGAATTATGGTGAGAACACTATTGTAGGTGGTGTTGTGTCCTTCTGTCAGAGAACGTGTAATGTCTTTCTTTTTGTGATGTTATCAACCTTGATACCGACTAGGGTTCTTGGCCTTCCCCAATCAATAGAAACTGATGAGACTAGACAAGAAATTCAGGCAAGGCTTTCTTGGGTCCCCTGCTGCAGCAAACACAAGTAACAGATTCCCGGGCTCCCCGAGGAGGGGCGAGCTGGTTCCTTATAAGGGGTGACGGGAGTGGGGTGTCCAGGGGTCCAGCTGGCCAGAGGGGTGGCTTAGGCGGTCTGCCCACCCCTTTGGTGGTGGTGAGTGCAGGGGGCATGCGCTGTACCCTGCTTTTGCTCCCGACACCCTGCTTTTGCTCCCGGCTCTTCAGAAATGGCAGTTGGGGTTTGTTTTTGGTTTTGGTTTTGTATCTTGTCCATAATTTGCACCAATTTTTTAGTCCCGTATAGTTTCTTTGTATTTTGTTGCTCAAGGAGATGTTTGTCCAGGTGCAAGCACTGCAGCAAAGGGTCCCAGGTCCCAGCCTGTGTCAACCTCACCTGCTAATACCTACTCTCTCAAAGCATCTTGGATTTATGCTTGAGTGTGTAGCATGTGTTGTACTCCAGGTTTTGCCTTTGTTGTTCTTGTTGATTGTGTTGAGTGGTCCAGGATGAGAAAAGAAAGGACAGCTGAATGAGCAGGGGTTTTTTTGACAGTTTTGAGTTGTCTGCACTATCACCCTCCTCTCCCCTCAAGGATTTGATTTTTCTTGACAGGATGCCAGCTTGTCTTATTTGTATGAGGCTTATGATTCTTCTCCTGTTTGTTAAACTCACATGGAATTAAATCAGAAACATTTAGTGGCTTTCTTATTTCAGTAATACACCAGAATAATAGTTAAAAGAAGTTTTGGGACAAGCAATAAGATGGTACACCCCCCCCCAAAGTTACTAAACATAGAAAATGTAGTTTTCTATTCTTGTTTCAAGCTCTAAGCGTAGACTTATCTAGTAGGTTAAATTTTTTTAATTTTTTTATTTTTTATTGAAGTATAGTTGCTGTACAATATTATATGTTACAGGTATACAATATAGTGATTCACAATTTTTAAAGGTTGTACTCCATTTATAGCTATTATAAAATAGTGGTTATATACCCCGTGTTGTACAATATATCCTTGTAGCTTATTTTATACCTAATATTTTGTACCTCTTAATCCCCCACCCCTGTATTATCCCTCCCCCCTTCCCCACTGGTAACCACTAGTTTGTTCTCTGTATCTGTGTCTCCTGCTTATTTGTTATATTCACTAGTTTGTTATATATATATATATATATATATATATATTTTTTTTTTTTTTTTGCGGTACACGGGCCTCTCACTGTTGTGGCCTCTCCCGTTGCGGAGCACAGGCTCCGGACGTGCAGGCTCAGCGGCCATGGCTCACGGGCCCAGCCGCTCCACGGCATGTGGGATCTTCCCGGACCGGGGCACGAACTCGTGTCCCCTGCATCGGCAGGCGGACTCTCAACCACTGCGCCACCAGGGAAGCCCTAGTTTGTTATATTTTTTAGACTTATCTAGTAGGTTTCAAAAATGATTCATCAGCAACAGGCATCGATGCCTCTAGTCTTGTTACTCCTCCTCCTTTTTTCATCTCAGCCTGAGATCACAAATTTGTTGTGTGGCAAATGTAATTTCTGCCCCTTACCAGCATAGGAGAGAAAATCTGTGGAGGTTTAGCAGAAGGTTGCTCAGCATGCCTGCATGAACCTTCTAATTTCCTTATAGTTCTGAAATTCTTCTAGGAACTCATGGTTAAACTGAGTTCTGTCATTTCAACTTTCTTCCTTAAATATATCTCTTAGGGTTCGTTTATTTTTAAAACAATGGGTCCGTGAATCATTTTGAAACAGTATTCACAATCTTTGTATGCCTGCCACTCTGGATGGCTTATAACGTTTTTTTTTAATATCCAAAAGTGCAGCCTTAGCCATAAACCTAATTTCCAAATATTGTTTTTTCTTTGCTAAAGTTAGCAAGTGCAAAGAAAAAAAAAATCTACTTTTGGATTAGGTGACTTGGTTATATTCCATCCAAGTAAACACTATCATTACAAAGTTCTCAATATTAAAAAAATTCGGCTTTAACTGTTAGCCCATGTCTTTAAAATACGAAACGATTTCCGTATGGAGAGTAGGCTTTTAGAATTTGTTGTAATGAGATCTAATTCTAAATCAGACATTTGATGATCCTCTGATAATAAGACGTTTATAACAAAGTTTTGAAGCTTAGAAATTTAATGACTAAAGCCTTACCGAGTCCTGAGGCTGCATTTTTCTTAATACTGTTTACTGGGCAGCAGCTCAGCTATATCATAACAGAGAGAGATAAACGGAGTGTCCCTTCTTGTTCACTAGGATTTAACGGTGGTGCTAGTGGCATCTAGAAGTGTCCATGTACCCAGTCTCTCTCAGTCCTAGCTCACAGAAACAGACATTTTCTAAAGTTGCAGTGATTCCTTTCCATTGTTAGGAGACCCCTAGGCTGTGCGTACCCCTCCTGACAGCAGTAATTACAGTCCCTGTCTGAGATCTCAAGGATCAAGATGTTAAGAGAAGTAACTTTTAATAACACTGACTGCAGTCACAAATATTTTCTGAGAACTAGACTTTGAACTGTGGAGTATAACAAAGAATGACAGCTGAGTTCAGCCTGCATCTCCCTGTTTGGTTCAAATTTGAGAATCCTTTGAAAAAAAGAAAGGAAAACAGAATCATCTCTGACATGGAGCAGAACCCACTGATATTCTCTGTGTAGAAGATTTGTCCAGCAGAGGCTGGTGTGTGAGTGTGTGTGTGTGTGTGTGTGTGTGTGTGTGTGTGTGTGTCCTGTTGAGCTGGTGGCTGGTCAGAGCTGCCTGGATGTCTAGCCACTCACAGAAGTCTGCTCACTGAAAGCTCCTTGGACCACCTCTGGAGCCCTCAGATGCAGTGCCGTTTCTGCACACAGGACCCTGAGTGTGGACCAGAGCCGTGATGTCCCACTAGCAGGAAGCCAGTCTGGCCTTGGGAAGGATACCTGCTGAGGCTGGAGGGAGGGCGATTCTCTCCCCAGAGAGCACTCCCTAGGGATCAGCATGTTGATTTTTCACTTAGAGTTAACCTCTGTTTCTTTACTGGTGGAAAATGAGTTAAAATCTCAGTGTTTTGAGATCATTTAAGAATTTGAGGATAAAACCGATTCACTTTATGACATGTCCGTAGCACACTTGAACTTTGGGCTGGCTTTCCCTCCTTGCTTCATTCAATTCTGAGCTGTCTTCTTTGCCTCACTGGCATGTGCTTTAGAAAATAAACATTTTCATATTATATTCAACAAAACAAATTGACAATGAACAGGGGCTTTGAACACACAGTAAAATGAATGTGCTTTTCAGATTGACATTGTAGTGCTATATAACCTTGCCAGTGTAGAAAACAGGATTAAACAAAAATTGACTCCACTGCTTTATTTCCTTGCACTTTGTTTCTTCCGCTTGTAGATACCGCATGTTATAGGCTATGAGTTTGACAACACCCGAAAGAGAATGAAAGGGGAAGCAAGAGGAATTTGGCAACACTGTGTTTTTAATGTGAACTTTTTGTTTAAAGCAAATGCAGCCCTGAGGATTTGGCTACTGCATATAACAACAGGGGGCAAATCAAGTACTTCAGGGTGGATTTTTATGAAGCCATGGATGACTACACATCTGCCATAGAAGTCCAACCCAATTTTGAAGTTCCATATTACAACAGAGGGTTGATATTATATAGGCTGGGTAAGAATTTTTTTCCCTCCTTTTGTCCTTGACTGTATTCTGTGAATTCAGAGCTCTCAAATGTTGTAAAACTAATGTAGTAATCATCCAGTGTGAAAGTGATGTGAAATTTAGGTTTAGAGCCTGGAGCAAAGGAAGCCTACCTGAATTTATTTTAGGCTTCCAGTAGGTGTTACAGACCACAGCGGGGCACTGGGGTGGGAACTGGACCTGGGCACTGGAGTGAGAGTGATCCTATTACTTTGTGCCTCTGCATCCCCAGCTGCGAAATGAGGGTAATGCTGCTGATTCCCTGTGAAACTTTTCTGAGTTAAAATCTTTGAAGGCGTACAAGACAATGTAAAGTGAAGGGGTTTTAGATTCTTGGACTAAAGGGACTGTTAGGATCGTTTCTCATTAAAGTGTTAAAAAGAATATTAATTTCCTGTTTCTTAATTTTACTGTAATTATATAAAATAGGTGATATGATTTTGTTGAAATTTTGTGATGATTTAGGCTACGTACCTGTTAAATCCCAGTACGTAAACCCATAACTAACTTTAAGTGTATTAATCTGGAAGGGTACACAAAGTTACTGTGACACAAACATCCCTACATCATTATCAAGAGGAAAATATTCCTTTAGCAGGAGTGGTTGAAAGCTTGTAAATATAAAAGCAAAAGTATATGTATCCAAACTTTGCTATGAATAATATATAGAAATACTCAGTGTTTTTTCTTTTCCATTTTTTTGGGTTCTGGTACAGGATACTTTGATGATGCTTTGGAAGATTTCAAGAAAGTATTAGACTTAAATCCTGGATTTCAAGATGCTATTTTGAGCTTAAAACAGACTATTCTAGACAAAAAGGAAAAGCAAAGAAGAAATTATTGAAAATTTTAACTTAATTGAAATACTAACTCACGATCCACCTGGCATCTCACTGTCTCTAATTTAAAGCTGGTGTTAAGCTATTTTGATTTATATTTAAGATAAAGAGATTCATGCATCAGCACTGAAAGTTAAATGATGTACTTAAGGTAGTTAATTTCAGCTTGAGTAACTGTGTTGAGCAGGTATGCTTTTATGAAGTGTAAATGAGTAAAAAGAATGTATAATTGTATATTATTACAGTAAAATATTTAAAGAAATGTGTGGTATTTTCTTCAGTAAAACTATTTATTTTGCTATTTTTTATTCCCAACTTTTTATTTAAAAAATCTTACCTCTACAGAAAATTGGAGGTATAGTACAATAAACACTTATAAACTTTTCACTGAGATTCACCAGTTGTTAACATTGTGTCACATTTGCTTTTTCTCTATGCTTAAATATATAACTTTTTGCTGAGCCACTTGAAAATAAGTTGCGCAGATATCACAGTACTTTACTCCTAAATATTTCAGCCTGCATTTTCTAAGAATAGAGACAGCCTTCTTTATAGCCACAATACTGTTATAATACCTAATAAAACTAATAATTCTATAATATCATCCATACCCAGCCCATATTCGAATTCCCCAATTGTTTCCAAAATGTCTTGTGTAGATTTTTATTTCTGGATCTGGAGTCAATCAAGTTACATTGCATTTTGTTGTTAAGTCTCTTTGTGTTCTTTTAATCTACAATAGTCCCCTGCCCATTTTCTCCCCATGGCATTCACTTTGAGAGCAAAGCTATTTTATATAGCTAGGCTAGAGAGACATAACATTTGGGCTTAAAAATAAACACATGTCTTGCATGAGAGCAATTTGAAAGAATTCAACTTACACTTGATTTTCTCTAGTAATCATTGATAAGGTAGTTAAGATTTAAATATCGAGCATCGTTTTTTGTCTCTGGATAATGACACTAATAATCGCCATCATCAGCATTTACTGAATACTCACTATAAGCCAAGAACTCTTCACACTCTATATAATAAATTGCGAGTGGAATGGGGGTGGTTAGAGAGTTGAGAAACTGACAAAAAGCACTTAGTACATAGAAGGCTTTTAAAAAATCTATTTTATTTGGGTGCTGCAACGCACGATTAGGCTATGATGAAGCTTTCAAGAGCTGGGAAGGATTTGAAGGGAAAACGAGCCAGAGTCACCATGTCTCACCTACATTTTTGTGTGTGTGTTTTTATTGTTGAGGTTTGGCTTTCAAAGATTCAGAGCCTGTATCTGGGGATCTTCCAAACTAGTTTATTATTGCTGTGGAAAAAACTGTTCTGGGGTGGAAATTGCCCTAATCAGGAGAAAAGAGTGTGTTTGCCCAGTGTCTCCAGAGGACGGCTCAGCGTAACTACTGTGACCTCAGATGCAATCACCATCCTCACCCTTAAAAGGGTGTTTTGTTTTGTTTTGTTTTGTTTGAGTTTAAGTGATCTCATAAAGCAGAGGACGTAATTGCCTCGTTGGTAGTCCATAAATAATATCTGGCAAAATACATGAAGAATTTGGGCTGCAGGTGAATGAATATTAAAAGGAAATGAAGTTTGAAAGGAAACTAAAATCTCTATTTCTGGAATGATTCACATTTTCCAATATGACTTATCTTTCTATTTGTTGGAACTGTCTTTAAAAGAATTTATAAAGTTGCATTAAAATGTAGAAAAATTCCTCTTAAGGAAACTTATTTTAAAAACTTATTTTACAACTTATTAAAAAAATAAAATAAAAAGCAAAGTCCGTAGACCTTGGGAAGGTTTAAGGCCAGTCTGTCCAGAAAATCAAATACTTAAAAAATGCTTCAATAACTTTATTTTCTCTTGGCTTATATTCTCTTTTCTTTACTCTTGACTGGGATCAGAGGTAACATGAAAAAAAAGCTTATTAAAAATTTAATTTGGTTTGTAGGGTTTTATTATTCAACATTTCTTCATCCTTTATCAGAAAAAGGTCACTGAAGTTCAGAATCATCACTTGTGATTTGGAACCCAGACACTTACTTTTCTCAAGTTACTGGAAATAACTAAAGAATAATATATTTTCCTCATGTATTTTCTTCAAAACTTTCGACATTACACATTCAGATTCTAAATTTCTGATTGACTAATACCTTTGCTATCTGCCTTTTAAAAAGATATTTTTAAAGATTTTTTTGATGTGGACCATTTTTAAAGTCTCTATTGAATTTGTTACAATATTGCTTCTGTTTTATGTTTTGGTTTTTTGGCTGCGAGGCATGTGGGATCTGAGCTCCCTGACCAGGGATCAAACCCGCACCCCCTGCATTAGAAAGCGAAGTCTTAACCACTGGACCACCAGGGAAGTCCCACTATGTACCTTTTAAAAAAGACGTTATTTTATGTTTGCTGTTGTTTATATTTCCCACATTTCAGTATTTGTTGAGCTCTTTTTCTACTAGAAGAGTGCCCAAACTACATTGTTTTCCAGTTTTTTTCTCTCTACAAACAAGGCAGAAAATTGTGGTTTGTTTTAAGGTTTTTCCTTTACAAAGTAAGGTAAGAGAGAATAAATGGATATAAATTACTTTTGAGCTTAGAAAATAACTTTTAACTCTTAAGCACGGAGCTTTTTTTTTTTTTTTTTTTTTGTCTGAAATCTGGAAATGAATGAAGCATGTGGACTTCCTTTATGATAACAAACCACAGCCCAGCTGCTGGATGAGCAAATGAAATTTCCAAGTCAGCTTTTAGTCATTATCTGTTTGCCGTTTTCTAGATTTTTTCTGGTTTTTCTGCCTTTCACTGGCCTCTCTACCCCTTTCCCCCACAAGACTATACATAGTCTTAGCCTTCTGCTGTTTTGCAGGTCTTTGACTTTCTCAATGGGCAGAATATATTTCAGCCCTGCCACTCAGCACAGATCAATTCAGCATACACCAACACATCTCAATATCTCCATCTCTGCCAAGTCTAATCCCCCTTAAACATCTAACTCTAAGCTTCAAATAATTAAACCCCTATCTTGCTTAACAACTTTAATTTATCCTTGAAAATGCTTCTGCTAAGTGAAAAGCCATAAAATGAAAACATTTTACATTCATGTAAAATTTGGAAAAATTACATGAAAACATTTTACATTCATGTAAAATTGGAAAAATTACAAATTCCATCTTAGCCCAAGATACCCAAATACTTTTTGCAGATAAAAAAAATATATCACGAAATAATGCCATTTGCAGCACCATGGATGGACCTAGAGATTGTCACACTGAGTGAAGTAAGTCAGACAGAGAAAGACAAATATATGAAATCGCTTATATGTGGAATCTAAAAAAAGGGTACAAATGAACTTATTTACAAAACAAAAAGAGTTACAGGTGTAAAAACAAACTTATGATTACCAGGGTGTAAGGGGAGGGAGGGATAAATTAGGAGATTGGGATTGACATATACACACTACTATATATAAAATAGATAACTAATAAGGACCTACTGTATAGCACAGGGAACTCTACTCAATACTCTGTAATGGCCTATATGGGAAAGGAATCTAAAAAATAGTGGATATAAGTATATGTATAAATGATTCACTTTGCTGTACACTTGAAACTAACACAACATTGTAAATCAACTATACTCCAATAAAAATTTTAAAAAAATATATCAATTGACTGATAAAGACAAGTTTATATAAGTAATAATTTGGAACTACATAATTACAACAGTTACATAAACTGTAATGGCATGAATGCTTCCTTTACTCATTATTTTTTCTGTACCATTAAAAAAACAGTTTTATTGAGATACAGAGTGTACAATTCAGTGGTTTTTAAGTATATTCAGAGTTTCTGTACCATTCTTAACTTTTTCAAGCTTTTCGGATCTCATGGTCTCCTGGCATGCAAAATGCACTTCATGAAGTTATAACAGAAAAACACTTTTGGGCACATTAAAGGCTAAACATGAGAGTGTTTCAAAACACCTAGTAGCACACACACAACACAGATGCAAGAGTCCTAAAAACTGCTGCCTCTTCTGCTTCCATCCAAATAAGTAGCATGATTCCAATTTGGCTCATGTGATGTTCTCTGACAAGAAACTTGTATGGAGTATACGGGAGGTGCATCTCTGCCTGAAGCCGTGATGTGGAACTTTCACTTCTTATGGCATATTTATTTAATGCGTTTGGGTGAACAGGTTGTTATTTTAAAAAACATACAGTGTAACTTTCCTAGTGAAGAGTTAACAGAACAGTTGGTACATGAGCTAAGTGTGTAATTTTAACAGCTTCTAGATAAATGCACGTTGTGTTGTTTTCTATATTTCTCAAAAATGTGACACTAAATTATGGGAAAGGGATTCCAGTTAAAAATGGCATTTAGAGAGAGAGAGAGGGAGATTGAGAGAGAGTGAGAGAGATTGAGGTTTGTTGAATTTCATATCTAATGTCAGGGGTACTTCAGAAAACACCATTTCATTCTTTACAAAATGAAAGAAGGATGAGAAATACGAGTAAAACTTTTTTTTTTCCCTTGGGAAAAAAAAAAGCAATTGGTAAGATTAAAAAACCTGATTTTTACTTTTTACAATCACAAGAAGATGAAAGGACACATCCATGTAGCAAAAGACATGATAAAAAGAAGAAACCTACAAGAAAGCCCAAAAAGCAGAAATTATGACCTGTGAATATGCATTTAACAGAGTGAAAACGAACACAGCAGCATAATCCCAGCTCTGTGTCTGTCAGCACAATCACATGTATAACAGTGAAGTGACGAAGGTTTTATTTTTCAGAGGAGGAAACTGAGGCTAAGAAATTCAGTAACTTGCCCAAAGTTATGCCCAAAATCCATATAAAATTCAAAACTGCAGTTCGGTTAGTGTCAATTAGTTTTTTTGTTGCTGGCTTCAACTCAAAGCAGATATGTGGATTTTTTTTTTGTCCTGATACAAAATTTAAATTGCTCATAAAATGTTTTAGTATCCATAAAGGTGAGTATCAAAAGAGTATTAAAATATACTTAGTTTTTATAATGGAACATTATTGTAATTCTAGAATTGCTTGTTGGTAATTTTCCTGCCTGACTGAAAACAGACACAGAAGACGGTGAAAAGCAGATTAATATTAATAGCACACTGCATTTGGAAAATTGAAAGCCACAGCTGCCAATATGTAAATTAGTGTCTTATGTTAAGAAAAAGGGTCCAGCATTTATGAAGAAGGCAAAAGGAGGATTGCATAGCCTTTCAGTATCATACTGAGTACAGCCTAACAGACCTACCCATGATCTCTTTTAATTCTCCAGGGTTGTGTCTTTCTTTTATTTCCTATTTACTCTTGATTAGGGCCTGGACTCTGTGAGATTACACATAACTTGAAGATTTTTGTCCAGAGGAGATGCAAATGATTTTAGCCTGGTAGAAATGATAACCCCAAATCTTATGGTTTTTATGGCCCGGAGGACATTAACCAGTTTTGATTTTAACCCAGTAACTTTATCCCCAGGTAAAATCAGGACCTTCCTCATTGACTGTAACTACTCAGTGCCTCAAAGTCTCTCATCCTGGTGGGTCTCTGGTTCTTCAGTTAAGTAAACTTGTCATGTGAGTGTCTGAAAGCATGCAGTGGCTCATCACAGAGTAAGAAGCAGAGTTCTCACAAAATCTTCTGTTGAGGAACTTTGTACCTGCTGTTTCCTGTCTGCACCCCTCACCCCAAGGCCAGAGCCTCCTGTCCTTCAGGCCTTTGCTTGCCTGTCACCTCCTCTGACCACCCCACTTAAAATGCAAATCCCAATCCTCATCTCACTTTATTTTTCCCTCTCAACCCGTACCACCTTTTTATTGATTTGGTCTGCATGTCTTCTCACCCCCGGGCAAGTAAGCTATACCAGGGCAGAGGTTTTTGTCTGTTTCGTTGACTGCTGTATCATCAGCACCTAGAACAGGGCCTGGCACACAGAAGGGCCTCAAATATGTTGAATGGATAGAGGAATTAGTGACCATAATCTGCCAATTGACTTGCTGTTTAGATCTTGCAGATTCATCCCTGGCTATTAGGTATGGGGTGGACAGGTGTTTGACCTCTTGTTTCAACATTGTCCTTGAGAAAGGGCCTGATTTATAGTTGTTTTCATTGTATTTAAAACAGCTCATAGTTCTAGTTTAATTTAGAGGACAAAAGCTCTCTAAAAGACAAGGTCAAATTCTGCAAGGACTTTATGTTTTAATATGGCTTTATAATGGGCTTCTTGTTATGGGCTGAATTGTGTCTCCCCCCACCCCGCCCCAAAGACATGTTGAAGTCTTAAGCACTGGTACCTCAGAATATGACCCCATTGGGGGTTTTGCAATGTAATTAGTTAAGATGAGGTCATGTTGGAGAAGGGTGGGCCCTTAATCCAGTACGACTGGTGTCCTTATAAGAAGGAAATTTAGATGCAGACAGACACAGAGGAGAAGGCCATGTGAAGATGGAGACGGAGACTGGAGTGATGCTGCCACAAGTCAAGGATCTCCTGGAGCTACCAGAACCGGCAGAGGCAAGGAAGGATCCTCCCCAGGAGGCTTTGGAGGGAGCATGGCCCTGCCGACATCTGGATTTCAGACTTTTAGTGTCCAGAACTGTAAGAGAAAAAATTTCTTATAAGCCATCCGGTTTGTGGTACTTGGTTATGGCAGCCCTGGGAAAATTAAAAGACTACCCAGTAAATATTAGTTCCATTTCCAAACTTTTTACACGTATGCCTTTGTGTTCCTGCACCCACAAAATGCAGCTCTGTGGGAAAAGGGTGAACATTTTGTTAGAACAAGGCAGGGGAGGAAAGAGAGGGCTCTTATTTCCTTATCTGGTCATGACCTTGACTGAATCAGGAGAGGGACCCAGGAGTAAGCTCCCTACAAAAACAGGCTGCTTTGCTCCGGCTGCCTGCTGAGAAGTTCCTAACCATCCCCCGTGCCTTTGAGACACTCAGGTCTTGGAGGACAGAGGCTCCTCTGGCTTGAGAATGGAAAAGAAAAGTGGGAGTTCCTTCAGGCTGCCAAACAACAAGACATTACAACAAGCCAGGTGACAGGCATCCAAGTTGGCCAAGCTGGCAGGATTGGGAGCTGTCAGTGGGGCCTGCAGAACAATAATCATTTCCATTATGAAGACCAGCTGCTTGTAGACTTATTGGAATAGGAACAGCCTCTTGGATGCGGAGGGTGGGGTGGAGGGTGAATGGAGCGAGGCGCCTTCTTGCAGAGCCCCAAGCCTCCATCTGTCCCTGATGCCAGCACGTGACAGTGGCCAGGGGCTACTTCTCTCCCCTGGTTATTCTCACTCCCACCTCCCTGCTTCTACTCTGGCATTCTCTCCCAGAATGCCCTCTTGCCCTCATTTATTTAAATCCTGCCCTTCCTTCGAGCCTCAGCAAATACCATTAACCCTTGCCTGCCAAGATCAACCCAAACTCAACTCCTTGTTCTCCCATTTTCCATGATGCTCTAGACAGGGCACCTTTGCCACTGAATGTGGTCCACAGGCCAGCAGCATTGGCATCACCTAGGAGCTTGTTAGTAGTGCAGATTCTAGGCCTTACGCTAGACCTACGGACTCAGAACTTACATTTTCATGAGCTCCCCGCGTGCTTCGGCTGGACTCTAAGATGTAAGGAGCAAGGTGTAAGGTGGTCTGTTTCGCTAGTTCTCAGAGTCTGGTTTCTGGACCAGCAGTGCCAGCATAACCTAGGCACTTGTCAGAACGTAACATTGGGGCCCCAGCCCAGACCCACTGACGCCCTGGGATTAGGGCCCAGCCTCCTCCAGGGGGCTCTGATGCACTCGAATTTGCGAACCGCTCGTCTGTATCGTTCAGTCCAGCATCTAATTATGCTCTTTCCCTTCCTGTGTGTTTGTCCTTCCCCTCAAGCTGGGGACACCGAGGACAGGAGCAGTGTTTGTACGTCTCTCTGGCACTTAGCCCAGGTCTAAGCATGGGATGACTGCTGTCCAGAGTAACCGACCAGTGTCTCTATTCAAGCGTGTGGGGACTGGAGAGGAGACGAGAGGGTGAAAGGGAAGATGCAGGGAGATTTCCCTTTGTTCCCCTGAGTTTCTCTAGGATTTTAGTTTGCGGGGTGGGGGCGGGCATTGAGCTTCTTCTCTCAAATTGGAGACCAAATGGACACCATGTAATTTTGCACAGTGGGTTAATAACACATCAGGGCCTGACTTGATCCAGAATTCTACTTCCAACAGTTTTATGTGGGTTTTCCTCCCTGGAAAAAGTCATTGCCATTGAGCAAGTAAAACAATGCTGGCTGGACGTTGCTTTCCCTGGATCAATTAAGTCCCTCATCTGGGCAAGTGGCGGTGGCTAGCGCTTCTGGCACACAGCACCAGCGAGAAGGATTTTCAGACATGACTAATGTATAGCCTCCTTGGGCTCCCTACTCCTGGGCTCTCATAAAACACTGCTGGGTCCCATCACCGTCAGCTACCACCACAGCCAGCAGTCCCGGCTGGGAGCAGAATGTCCCAGAATGTTTCCTTAAGCGCTCTTCCTCCTCAGGCTGGCTGCTAGCTTTCAAATTTCTAGACATAATTCCTTTTGAATTGCCTAATGGGCCTATCATTTTAATCAGAGTCATATGACCCTTGAGCTGGAAGAAATCATCTCCTCGTGTATTTTTATTTGTTTGTTATTTATTTAAAAGACTTTATGTTTTAGAGAAGTTTTAGGTTTACAGCAAAACTGAGAGGAAGTTACAGAGATTGCCTATATGCTTTCTACCCTCACACATGCACAGCCTTCCCCATTAGCAGCATCACTCCCCAGAGTGGTACCTCTTTTACCATGGATGAACCTACGCTGGCACATCATAATCAGCCAAAGCCCATAGTTTATCCTAAGGTTCACTCTTGGTCGTGTGCATCCTATGTGTTTGGGCAAATGTATGGTGACATCTATTCCTCAGTATAACATCATACAGAGGGTTTTCACCGCCCTAAAAAGTCCTCTGTGCTCTGCCTAGTCATTTATTGTAGACAAACAGGAGAAGGTTCTGGCATCAAGGTTAGGCAGTTGTTGAACCACAGAACTATGACTGGATCAGCCCTTCTGAACCCTCAGTTTAAGAATAACAGTGACTACCTGTGGGCGATGCACCTCAGTTTATACTTATTTTCATGAATCCAAACCCGGACCTGCTTCAAGATCCACTTCTTTGCCCAGAACAGGAGCCCCACAGGCCCAGCCCTGGGGCGCCCTGTGCGAAGGCCTGGAAAACGAACACAGGGAAGCACTATGTACAAAGTCACCCAAATCACACCCCTGAGGTAGAGAGGATGCCCCAAGGCACAGGTAAGCGGTGGGGCCCTAGCTGGGGCGGGGGAGTGCGCTGCAGGGAAGGAATTGGTACAAAGAGCTCTGGGAGGGTAGAGAAGGGCATGTAGACCCAGTGGGGTTTCCGCCCACCTCAATGCTGTTATAATCTGACTTGCAGGTATGGGAAGGAGAACAGTCATCTCACAAAATCAAGGCAACCTGCCGGGAGTAGGGTCAGGCACTAGTTAGAGAGCCTTCCAGTAAGGTAAACACCTGCCGTCTTCTCTGCATTCTCACTTAAGCTCCATGATATCCCTTCAAGATTGACATTATATCCATTTTACCAAAAGGGATGAGTCCTGACGTAAATTAGGCTGGAGTCAAAGTTCCTAGAGAGTCCAGGTTCTTCTTTTCCTTGAACCTAAGCTCCCTGTAGCAGGACCAACTTGCCCTGGTTTGCCCAAGACTTTCTTGGTTTCGAGGTGGGAAGTCCAGCATCCTGGGAACACCCCCAGTCTGGGGTAAACTTAGCTATCCCTCTTTTTGTCCCCAGGCAACAGGCATCTTGGCAGGAGCCATCCTGGCACCACAGGGCCTGAGCCTGGCCTGTCTTGCCAGGTGCCCATCAGCTGGGCAAGAAGATCCCTGCTTTGGGGTGGAGGTGGGAGAGGGTCCATGGCCCCAAGCTGGCTGCTCCTCCGCCAACCCCCATCAGGCTGCATGTCACTGTGGAGCACTGGCCAGCAGGAGGCGCTGTCCGCCTGGTTCTGCTTCAGCCCAGACTGAGAGGATGACAAACAGGAAGACTAGTGTCTTAGCCACCGAGGAAGCCAATCCCTGCCATTTCCACCTTGGGACAAATTTAGGTGCAAGGATCAAAAACTTACTCAGATTCAACTCATGTCAAAAGGGACTTTATTTTAAGGATACAAGTTTCATGGGATCCAAGAATGAGCTTCACATGCGCTCTTGGGGAGGAGGGAGGATGGGAGAGGCCACCCCTTGCCAGCTGCCCCCAGTCTTGAGGGCCCAAGGAAATAGCACTGGGCTTTGAACCAACTGGTAGTGCAGACAGGCACGTTTAGGGGGGATGCTGGGCTTCTCTGGGAAGCCCAGCATATAGGGCTTACAGAGAGTGTAAGCTGTATCCTCCAACCAGTGACTTAGAATTAGGACAATTTATTCACCCCCCGCTGCTCTGCCACATCGTTGGGGAAGACGTGGCTTGCTGCTGCGGCGCAGGGAAGACTTTATGGCCGGGAGGAAACCAGAGAAGCACAGACTCTGAAACCCAGGCTACTCCCAGGAGAGGAAGGACGCGAAGGGAGACCGTGTCCCAGCTATGCAGCTTGGTTCTTTATCCCACTAAGGAGGGGAATCGCTTTACCCCAGGTTGGGGAGGAGGGGGTAACGGGGTGGAGAAATGTTGAGTGTCACTGCTATTAGAGCTCCTCCCGCATGGAAGGAGGCATCAGGAGTTGGGGAATAAGCCTTTCCTCTCTCTCCCAATAGTCCAGCTGCAACGGCCTTGGCTCTCGGCCACCGTCCACCCTACGGGCACATTACACCCTCTGCTCTTCAAGTTCAGAGCCCCTTCCCCTTCCAAGGAGGCTCTGGGTTGCCACTTCCTTCCTGAAGACTTTCTCACTCTCCTCGGAGCTGTTGTCTCTTCTCTGAGTACTTACGCCCATCAGTTTATACACACTACTTAGGGGCTTCTGCTTTTTAAAGCAGTGCAAGTTTTAGTCAGTGGTTACATACAAATCCTGTCTTCTCAGGGGCCCTTTAAGGGTCTCCTTTATGTGAGCCAATACTTACACTTAAACTGTGTTCTTCCTTTTCTTTGATGCTCTCGGTGTTTCTAAAATCCTCATAATGAATTGGGGGCCTGAGGTCCTCAGTGGGGAGAAGCCAGCATCTTGAATCAGCGTCTGTGGCCCAGCAGGGACTCTGTGGCCAGGGCTCTTTATCACCAAAGCCAAGAACTACACTCCACTCACACCACCCTGGCCATGATAGCTAGCCAACCCATAACATTCAGCTAGGTAAACAGGACGGACCTCCCATTTTTACAGTGAGAAACATTGCCCACCTGAGACTGTTATGGGGGCCAGGAAGGGGAGAATGGGCCGAGCTGAGGGCTCAGTCCATTACGGCATGTTCTGGAAAGGAGACAAGCTCCATAACTGGGCCCAGGAGAAACATTCTTGCCGCCCTCCTCAGAGGCTGCTGCAGGCCAGGAAGGGCTCCACAACTGCAGGCCTACATCTGAGGCCATTAGATCACACGTGGAGGAAGAAAGAGCCATGCCAAAGATGACCTCCAAAGTCAGACTGTGTTCTGTGAACCCCCACAGTGGGGTTAATATTGGTCCCCGCGGGTGAAGACGGTCATGTGGTCACCACTGGAAAACACTCTTACCTGGAGAAGCGGGCAACTGGGCCTCACACGTGCTGCTATGGAGACCACAACTGCTCCTAACAGGTTAGGACATGTGAGAAAGTGGGGACAGACCGACTGGAGCTGTTGAAAGTGCTTGTGGAGAACTTAGTTACTGAGCAGCTTTTCTCCTCCGCAAAAGGACTCTGCATGTGGTGATTCTCCTCGTCCCTAATGTTTTTTCGTTGCCGACAGGAAACCAGACAACCGGGCTGAGGTCATTCATCTCATGTCATAAAACAACTTCTAAGGTAACAAGCTTGCAGGGGCCCTGCCGTGGCGCGCTGAGAATTCTCCCTGTTTTAAGGAAGGGTGCAAGATCCCTGAACTGGAACACCACTGTCGGGGCAGCGGGGGCTGACACGCCCTTGGTTAAGGGCATTTGGAATTTGAAACCTGCTGACATTTATGGAATGACTTACAGGTCATCCTGGATAGTGCCTGCGCGGTGGCTACCTCTGTGGCGAGGAAGCAGACAGCCCAGCAGAACCACAGCCAGGAACTTTGGGGGCCACCCTCTGAGGAGGAAGAAGGCAGGGTCGCAGGTGACATGTGCTCTGAGGTTCCCTCTCAGATCTTGACTTTCTGGCCCCATAGAAACTTGCGTCCATCAACATCTGCCTACAGCCCATTCTGGCCCCTTGTTACACAAGCCTGCAGGGGGCTGGAGGGAACTGCTAGGAAGTCAGGGGAAGATCCTGACTGAGAACCCAGGCCATAAGGTTAAGTACACTTTCCTGGCCCAAGTTCAAGGTGCATGCAGAGAGGGGAAGTCACCGAGGCGAGGAAAACTAGGTTTCTTGGCTTCTGTGGACTTTCTTCCAGGACTTCCTTCTTCTAGAAGGATAACCAGACTTGTTAAATGTCTCATAAAATGCCTGAAAATGAGCATAGCCAGACACTAGAAAAGCTTGATGGGTGAGGGTCAGGTGGTTTGGGCCAGAGTCTTTAGAACTCACACAGATCTGTAGGCAAAGCCTCTTCCTTGGGCTGAGTGAACAAAATGGGCCCCGCTGAGATGGAGCTGTGATTCGCAGCGTGCTATTCAGAGAGCTCGACAGAAAGGCGAGTTTGTGGGTTGGTCAGGCCTTGAGGCAGTTGTCAGAAGGTCAGGCTCATCTTGGGCAACGGAGGGGAAAGATGAAGCTGTTCACAGGCAGAACTTGTTAGTGTCCTTGCTGTACAACTCGGTAGGGGTTTGGCTCTCACCTCCTCTTCTCTCCTCCCCAGGACACTGGCCTGGACAAAGCCTATTAGGGTCGGAATGTAGACAGACTCGGGTCAGGCAATGCAGACACTCATGAGAACAGAAGTGGGGAACAGTGGAGACTCCCGAACAGGATGTCTATGAATTAGATGCTTTACCACCACTTTGAACGTCTTCAGTGACCTCATAGGTTCAAGTCTTTATTTTGCTAGAGAGGGTAGGAAGGTTCAAAAAGGAGAAATGACTGGTCCAGGTCACCCGCTAACAGCTGGCTGGGCAGAGGATCAGCTAGAGGTCCAACTTACGCCAGGCTGTTCCCACCACGCTTAACGTGAGTTAGTCACCATTTGTTGGACTTGACCTGGACGTTGACGCCAAGTCACCAAGCAGTATGTGTGAGCTAGATCTCTTCCCCAAAATCTAGAAAGTACTTGGGGCCTGGGGCTCCCGGAGACTTTGCTCAGTGTCTCCAAACTGTCCCTGTAACTGGGAGTCTAGATTCATGTTTGGTGCTTTCTGGTCCTCCGAGAGGTCGCCTCTTTGGGTGCAGATGCCACCTGCTTCCCCACCAGCCTCTTGAGCAGTGAGGGGTACAGGACTCCCTCACTCTGGGAAACAGGGTAAAAGCCTACCTCCGACAAGCTACTCCCTTTTCTGCAGCTTCCAGGAAGAATTTGGAGACAAACAAAGTGCGAGGGACTCTGGAGAAAACTTGTGTCCATCACCATCTGCCTACAGCCCATTCTGGCCCCTTGTTACACACGAGGAAGCCTGCGTGGGGCTGGAGGGAACTGCTAGGAAGTCAGGGGAAGATCCTGACTGAGCAACTGCACAGAAGGGCTGGAAAATTTTTCAGGCAGGCTCAGGTGACACTAAGATCCACTGGGAGATCAGGTCCCCCACTCTAGGGGTCTTGCTCTGTCACACGAGGTGTCCTTACAGAATCTTGGACTGTTACCTCGGGTAAGACTGGGGTTCTGGTTCTGCCCTCTTAGCTTCTAGCTGAGGGCACATGCCATTTACAATGATGTTTCATTGTGTTCCAGTGTCAAATTCTGGTGACACTGACACCCAGCACTTGCCCAGGAGTAATTCTGCTGTGATATCCACCAAGCTCATCAGTTCCATCTCAAAGAACACCGACTCTGGGCTTCCCTGGTGGCGCAGTGGTTGAGAGTCCACCTGCCGATGCAGGGGACACGGGTTTGTGCCCCGGTCCGGGAAGATCCCACATGCCGCGGAGCGGCTGGGCCCGTGAGCCATGGCTGCTGAGCCTGCGCGTCCGGAGCCTGTGCTCTGCAACGGGAGAGGCCACAACAGTGAGAGGCCCGCGTACCGCAAAAAAAAAAAAAAAAAAAAAAAAAAGAACACCAACTCTGACGTCTGACTCACGGTAGTCATATTCCCAAAGTAGAACTCAGTGAAGGATTCATCTTAGGAGGGGAAGCATTTGGTGAACTCAGGGAGAATTTTCTTCTCTGCCCTCCTTCCCACAGAATACACCCTGGAATACCCTCACCTTTAGCCATCCTTGTCTGCAACTCCAGTGTCTGTCTGCCCCCTCATAGGCCCTACTGAGCGAGAATGCCAAGCCTAGAGCAACCAGGTAGAAATACTTAAGGAAAGTTCTCCCTTGGTCCCCCACTGACCTCTAATCTGGGTCTACAACACCACTGAGCCATCTCCTGGTGGCAGAACAGCTTTCTCCTTGGCCTGTCCCCATGCCTGCCTACTTGGGTTAGTGTTTCTTTACCCAAGTAACAGCAGAATAGCATTGACCTAGGATGAGTGGACAAATATTAGAATTTACTCATTTTCACATACATTTTAGGAGTTGAATGTCAAGGCTGAATGCCACCAGAGGCAAAGATCATGGGTCTTGCCTTCAAGGAAATCCATTTAGAAAGGAAAATAAGGACAAACAATAAGGGACAAATGACCATACAAGGTAGAATATAGTTATGACTCTGATCATAAGAATTTAAAGGAAAGAGGGTTGGGGGAGAGGGAAGGGAGAACCAGAAAGGCTTTGTGGAAGAGGCAGCATTTGAAATGTGCTCTGAAGCCTGAGAATTCACATAGGAAGAGACGGGATAATTTTCACGAAGGTGTGGAAGTGGCAGGAGGTGAGTTTGAGATGTGACCGTCTCAGTCATCTTCCACAGAGGACCTCTTCAGAGCTTGCTTCCAGGAAAGGATCTAGTTCATGGCTGATAAGGCTTAGATACGAAGGGACTGTGTTCCATGTAAATACCGAGTGTGGCTCACATTCACAGAGTGAAGGAATGAATGAAGTGGTTTCAGGCCTGGAGACATGCATTCTGACTGGCGTTCCTCACGCTTCCCAGGTCCTAGTGGCTCACCTCCATGTCAGGAGGGGGGCGGGCAGGGCCCACAGACGGAAGGACAGGCGGTGCCGGAAGGCAGCTCTGCCGGGAGGCCCCTCAGTTCATTACCTCCCCCGCCCCCGGCCAGGCCAGTCTTACCCTGTTGGTCAGGGTGGTGGGGTGGGGGACAGGAGGTTGCTCTGGGGACATGGGACCATAAGAAGCCGCAAGAACCCTTCCCCTCCCACCAATAAGTGCTTTTTAAAAAAAATTAACTTATTTAATTTTATTTATTTTTGGCTGCGTTGGGTCTTCGTTGCTGCGCTCCAGCTTTCTCTAGTTGGGGTGAGCACAGGCTACTCTTCGTTGCGGTGCGCGGGCTTCTCATTGCGTGGCTTCTCTTGCTGCAGAGCACGGGCTCTAGGCGCGTGGGCTTCAGTAGTTGTGGTGCACTGGGCTCAGCAGTTGTGGCTCGCGGGCTCTAGAGCGCAGGCTCAGTAGTTGTGGTGCACGGTCTTAGTTGCTCCGCGGCATGCGGGATGCTCCCGGACCAGGGCTCGAACCCATGTCCCCTGCATTGGCAGGCGGATTCTTAACCCCTGCACCACCAGGGAAGTCCCCACCAATAAGTTCTAAGCGGTAGGCTTTGTTTTTCAGAAAGCCCAGGCCAGCCTCATCCAGAAGATTCTGGGGAAGCAGCTTGGGAAGACCCGGTGCAGGGTCAGCTGGAAAAGGCGGCCCGGCGTCTGCCCCTACGGGAACTCCCCGCGAGCACTTCCATTCGACCCTTCACTGACCCGGGGGCAGCGAGAGGTCGGTTTGGGCGCCCCCAGGCCCGGCCGTGGGGAGAAGGTCCGGAACAGCAAGGACAGCCTGTGGCAGAGAAGCGGGCAGGTGGGGAGGGCGGCGAGGAGCAAGGGGCAGGGGAACTGGGACCACCTACCCCGGGAGCACGGTGACCTGGGCGGGAGGGCCGCGCGGGCAGGGGCTGCGCGCTCAGCTGGGGTGAGCCGGGTTGGGCTGTGCGGGGCGATCGCCAGGGAGAGGAGGGGTGGCCCCGAGGGGCAGGTGTGTGTCGCGTGCCACCGGCCTTGCAGCTCCGCGCGCGGCCGTCCCCGGGGTGATGCGGCGGGGGAGGCTCCTCGGCTGCAGAGCGACACCCGCTCCCCGCGCCTGGCGTCCCACGGGAGGGTGAGGGGCGCGTCCTAGGAGGCAAGGGCGTGGCCCGGGAGTCGCGGTCATGACATTTTCACCTCTTGGGACCTAAAACCTAGGGACCTCCTTCCATTCAGCCTCACTCAGGACCGTGTGTGTCCACAGCCGTGGACTTCATGGAAGTACAAAGAAATCACTGCCGATTCATCTTCCAGTTCTGGGAGCCCTTCAAGGTTCTGTCCCAGATGGAGTTCCGCTTCTGGGGCAGTTGGTGTCCTAACGCTTCTTGGATCTACCTCTTAAAAAGGAAAAACAAAACAAAACAAAATGAAAAACCCCCAAACAACTATATATTTGTCTATCCATCCATCCATCCTAAAATGCGACTTAAGTATAAAATGCTTAAAACAGACGCAGTTTATGACATAATTATAAAGCAGACACATCACGCTCTTGATCACCCACAACTAAACACCGCTTGCATCTCTGAAGACTCCCTTCCCTCCTCCTCAGTGATCCTGATTTATTCACTTAGCCTTAGCTGCTTTCCCGGTTTTAAAGTTGCGTTTGTGGCTACAGAGTGTCCATGCAAAACTCTTCCCGTTCTCTTGAAAGTGTATGTTGTTTGCAATATTCAGATTTTGTAAATAATGTGAGACAGACATTTGCTTACAAGGATGATTTCCTTAGGGTGAATTCTCAGCTGTGGAATTTTCAGCCAATGGACATCTTTATTTTCAAGGTTCTTGGAATATGTTGCCACACTTTTTCCCCCAAGGCGTTTTGCTAATTTACATACCCCCTGCAATTCAATTCAATTTAATTCGTGCCTCCCTTTCTTTCCCTGGGAAGAAATGGCGGGTCCAAGTGTAAGTCCCAGTTTCATCACATCCTTGCCAGCGCTGGGTTTGCATTTTCTTAGAATAAACACATCTAAGACTCGTCTTGGTTTGCATGTCTCTGACATGAGGAAGGCAGTGCATCCATGTATGTCTGCTCACTAATTGGAGTATCTTCCAAATTGTATGTAAAAATTGTCTATTTACCTCTTGGGATGTTGATGTTTTTTTAAGCCTACCTGGATGCATTAGAGATATTGAAATAGTTGCCCTTTGACATTTTTGTGTCAGAGTTTTAGAACTGAGTGAGACCTGGAGTTCATTTGGTCCAGAACCCCCTGCTGCAAATATGCCTAAGACCTAACTCTCTGTACCTGTGAATATGACCGTATCTGGAAAAGAATCTTGGCAGATGTGACTAAGTTAAGGATCTTGAAATGAAGAGAACATCCTGGATTACTTGAGTGGACCCTAAATCCAATGATAAGTGTCCTTTTAAGAGAAAAGCAGAGAGAGATTTGAGACAGAGAAGAGGAGAAGACCATGTGGATGGAGGCTGAGATTTGGGTGATGAAGCTACAAACTGAGGAGCTTCTGGAACCCCCAGAAGCTGGAAGAGGCAAGGGAGGAACCTCTCCTAGAACCATTGGAGAAAGTATGGTCCCCACTGCCACCTTGATTTCTGACTTCTGAATAAATTTCTGTTGTTTTAAGCCACCAAGTATGTGGTCCTTTGTTCCAGCAGCCCCAGGAAACTAACACACCCCTCCTTTTACAGATGATGAGTGTGAGTGGGGACAGGGCTTGCTGAGGGTCGGGATCTTGTCTCCCAGGCTAGAGACCATGTGGGACGTTTGCCTCCAGGTGCCCCCATGGTGGAGGACTCGGCCTTCCTAGGGAAACCCAAGGTTGCAGGAAATGGATTTGGTGAAGTTGTCTCACCTATTAGCTCAGAATTGAGCATTCGAGGACCTGGGCTCCAGTGCTGGCTCTGCCACTTACTGCCTCTTTGGTCTGGACCAGTCACTCTTCTGTGTGAGCCTTCATTGCTGCACAGCTGTCTGAGTAGCAGAGTGGCAGCTGGATGGCACCTCCTCTCGGGTCCCTCGAGTCTGTGAGATGTGCAGACTGGACTTATCCCTCTGATTCTTTACAAGCGTGGACTCTTTGGGGCACTGGCTACTTTCTCAGAAGTTGCGCCATATTCCTTTCTATTCTATGGATACTGATCTTGATGCTTTGACTGTTACACATACCCATGGATCGTCAGGAGGGGTTTGGGACACACAGCCAGCCCAATAATGTATGAAGGTCAAAAACACTGAGTTCCCGGGCAGAGCAAGAAGAAAAGACGTGGACTTCGAAGGGCTGTGTCTCTGGGTGTGGATTCATTTAAGAATTACTTGGGAATTCCCTGGCGGTCCAGTGGTTAGGACTCCATGTTTCCAGTGCAGGGGGCACAGGTTCGATCTCTGGTTGGGGAACTAAGATCCCTCAAGCTGCGTGGCCAAAAAGAAAAAGAAAAAAAAAATTACTCAAAGGATCTAGAGCTGTGTTGTCCAACTTGGTAGACTAGCATGTGTGGCTACTGAACACCTGAAACGTCACTGCTGCTGCTGAGGAACTGTTTATTTAATTTTCTTTGAATTAACTTAAATTTTTAAAATACTCAGTTCAGTTATTGGAAAAATTTAAAAGATGTTTGGAACAACAGATTCACAGATCAAGTACTTTCGATGAAAATTTAGTGTCCAAATTGAAATGTGCTGTGTTAAATATATACCAGATTTTGAAAACTTAGTACCAATAAAATAATGTAAAACATCTCATGAATTATATTCCATGTTGACTGTGGGTCAAAAAGATAACATATTTGGATAGATTAGGTCAAGTTAAATACACTTAAACTTAATTACACCTGCTTCTGCCACTTACTGGCTCTGAGCAGCTGTTTTCCTTTATCTAAAACCACTGAGTTGAAAGACCCTCTGTGCTCACCCCAGACTGCGGCCAGCTCTGAGGTCGGGGGGCTGTCGCTGACATTTGGTGTGGGTGTGGGATGGTCTCCAGTCATACAGGGAGGCTGGACTTGGGCCGGGGCAGAACCCCCAGCCCAACAGGAACACCCCTCTCCCACCCCCATCAGAAGGGGGCTCCCGGATGGAATGCAGGGCGGGATCAATGTGGACTTGACCCTGAGGCAGTCAGTGAGTGGTCTCGGCCTCGTGTTGGGTGGGAGTGCGTGATCAGGGCTGGGTGTTGTCTGTGGCTGAGAGGCTCTGCGGAAGAGCAGAGGAAGTAGATGCCTTCTCTGATCTTCCATTACTTAATTCCATACTGAGCTGTCTTCGACACGTGCCATAGAGCTGAGGCTAAAAGAACCCTTATTTTATTTTTATGTTTTATATATATATATATATTTAAAAGAACCCTTATTTTAAATAATAAGAGCACCTGTTATGGGAAAGGTACAGTGTGGGGGTGCTTTCCATATACTGTATCATCGAATCTTCTTGGTAACCCTGTGAGGCAAGTTCTTTTAAAAGCCTAGTTTAGATCAGAGGAAATGGGCTTTTAGGAGTTAAGGGACTTGCCCAAGACCACAGAGCTGGTTAAGGGCAGAGGCAGGATTCGAACCCAGCTCTGCCTGACGCCAACAAGGCTCAGGGTCTTGAAAGTAAGTGGCTCACAACGACCCAGAGGGCATATGAGCTGCAAATGCCCTCAGAGGTGCTTTGCTATATCCCCATCGCGCCCACACTTCAGGGATGGGGTGTGCGAGTCCCGGCGGGGGTGAGGGCTTCCCGGGTCCTGGTGCAGAGCCAGCCCTGGAGCCTCGGTCGCCGCTCAGTTCCCCCTGCTCCCGTACTCCAGGCCTGCTGGGAGGTGCCTGGGAGCCCTGCTGCGGGTGTCCCTTGGGGAACAGAACCTTGTTAGAGGGTCAGCTCGACTGTCCACAGCTGGCACGAGTGGTCTGAATACGAGGGCTCAGCTGCCCCACTCTCGTGCCTGGTTTTGTTCTTTTAAATATTTGTGTAGGCGGTCAGATGGCCCTGTGAAGGTGAAGGAGACCTTGCTGTCCCTCCTAGGACTTGGCGTCTCAACGTGGAGTCCGGAGGATGTGGGACGCAAATCGGGCAGACCCGCTTGGGTAAACATGGTGGGGCGGCTTCCCTCTCTCCTGTCCAGCCACTGGGCCTGAGCGTGCCATTTTCTAAATGACCACTGGGTGTCGCCCTCGCTCCGCAAGTGGGTCTTCCCTCCTGCAGTCTAAGGCTCCTTAAGGGCTTACCAGGTGCTGGCCAATGATAGGGGCTGGGGAGGTGTGTTCCCATATCTGGCTCTGTTCTGAAGGCAGTGGTGGGCCTGACTTGGGCAGAGGTAGTGCTATTCCCTCCTGGTCGCAAAATCAGGAATTTCCTGGGATTGTTCATAGCACGCTTTTCTGTGGAAGTCTCCGCCTTGTGGTCTTTGAGGCTTACCCATTTAAGAAGTCTCCAGGGCACTTGTTGTGAGGCTGTACTTTTGCACCTGCAGTGTCCCAGCTCCCTCATCCCAGGGGCTTGGGAATCTTGGAAGCTAGGCCCATGACCTTCTTTGAGGGATGGAGGGGCCTCAAAGATCTAGGCAGGCGAGGCTCTACTGAGACCTTGACACTGCCCTGGTGCCTGCAGAGCACAGGCCCGTCCTCATGGACCCTCTCAACATGCTGGGAGGCAGGTGGGAGGGACCCACCATCCACATGCCATAGACTGAGGGTCAGGCAGGGGAGTGCCTTGTTCAAGTTCTCTCAGCTGGTTGCGGCTGAGTTCCCTTCTACCACAGCTCCATCCTCAAAGAGGTTTCTCTCTCTCTTTATTTTTTTAATTGGGGTATAGTTGTTTTACAATGTTGTGTTAGTTTCCACTGTACAGCGAAGTGGAGTTGCCTGTGCTATACAGCAGTTCTCATTATTTATCTATTTTATACATATTAGTGTATATATGTCAATCCCAATCTCCCAATTCATCCCACCACCTTCATTTCCCCCCTTGGTGTCCATATATTTGTTTTCTACACCTGTGTCTCCATTTCTGCCTTGTAGACTGGTTCATCTGTGCCATTTTTCTAGATTCCACATATATGCGTTAATATACGATATTTGTTTTTCTCTTTCTGACTTACTTCACTCTGTATGACAGTCTCTAGGTCCATCCACGTCTCTACAAATGACCCAGTTTCGTTCCTTTTTATGGCTGAGTAATATTCCACTGTATATATGTACCACATCTTCTTTATCCATTTGTCTGCTGATGGACATTTAGATTGCTTCCATGACCTGGCTATTGTAAATAGTGTTGCAATGAATATTGGGATGCATGTGTCTTTTTGAACTACGGTTTTCTCTGGGTATATGTCCAATAGTGGGATTGCTGGGTCATATGGTAGAGGTGCCTCTTATGGGTTGAATCGTGTGCCCCCAAATTCACGTGTTGAATTCCTAACCCCCAGAAACTTCAGAATGTGACCTTCTTTAGAAATACGCTGTTACAGATGTCATTACTTAAGATGAGGCCGTACTGGACTGGAGGGGATCTAATACAATGGTGTCCTTTATAAAAGGGGGAAATTTGGACACAGACAAGCACTCAGGAGGAAGGCCATGTGAAGGTGAAGGCAGAGGTCAGGGTGATGCTTCTACACGTCAGTGACACTGGAAATGCCCAGCAAACCACCAGCGGCTAACAGATCCTCCCTGACAGTCCCCAGAAAGAACCAACCCTGCAGACACCTTGATCTTGGACTCTGGCCTCCAGAACTGGTAGATGATAAACTTCTGTTGTTTAAGCCCCCCAGTGTGTGGTACTTTGTCACAGCCGCTCCAGCACACTAATGCAGTGCCCAAATCTGAGAGGCTGTTTCAGACCCTCATTTCTTCCTGCTGGGCCTCTGACTGATGCCGGCTCTTCTTTTATCTCCTTATTCGACACTCTGGCTGAACAAGTCCCCTTTCTCTCCTCTGCTCTCCCCAGCCTCATACTGTGGCCCTTGCTCCAAGATGACCAGCCTGTATCAGTCCTCCACTGAATCCATTCTTTCAGGAAGTTGAATTCTACCAGAGGCAGAAGATTCATACTAAGGGGTGAGTGACTAACACCTCAGTGGTGTGAATTTGGGGTAAGGTCTTACTTAGCTCTCCCAGGGGCACTTAGGTGTTGGAGAAAAATTTGTTAATTCCCTAAGAGGACCCTTTGTTGGATGAAGAATAATTTTGTCATGTGACATAGAGAACAAATGTATGGATACCAAGGGGGAAAGGGGTGGGGTGGGAGGAATTGGGAGACTGGGATTGACACATAGACGTTATTGATACTATGTATAAAATAGACAACTGATGGGAACATACTGTAGAGCACAGGGAACTCTACCTAGTGCACTGTGGCAACCTAAATGGTAGAGAAGTCCAAAAGGGAGGGGATATCTGTATGTGTATGGCTGATTCATTTTTTTTCATGTTTCTATGTGTTTTATATATATAGTATCTGTTTATGTATATGCATATTTACATATGTGTGTGTAATCTCATCAGGACATTTTCGGTAATTTACTAGACTTTTTAGAATTATTTAGGTACTTGGGAATGTTTGTCAGGCAGAAAATTGAAGTGTTTTTTTTTTTATTCATTCAAACAGAAAGTCACAAAAATTATAATCATCCTCATCAATGGCTGATTCATTTTTTTGAGCAGTGGAGTCTAACACAACATTGTAAAACAACCACACCCAGTAAAAATGAATAAAAAATAATTTTGTCATGTGAGTGTTTGCCCCGTAAATAATCCATGAAATATGTTCTGTGTCTTCCTTGTGACCAGGGTAGAGTCCTGGGGCCTGTGTCTGTGCTGCGGACCCAGAGGCCTGGGGTGGGCTCTGGCGTCTTCGCAGGTGGGGGCCCTTGTTGTAGGCCCATGCCTCACCCCGCCAGGAGAGGCAAGGGACAGTCTCCCACCTTCCTCCTCAGTGGGAAGGACCAAGACCAGAGCTCTTGCCGCCCTCCTGCCTCTTCTCCCGCCTCCCCTCCCGCCTCCCCCTCCCCCAGCTTGTAAAAGTGGGATTGCTCACAGAGCTACGGCAGTTTTCAGCTGCTCTGACCAGACAGGTTGCCCCTGGGGGTGGACGGTGCCAGCCGGCAGGCCTAGTTGGCCTCCTGGGAGTTGGGCTGGCTGGACATGATGGTGGCCAGGAAGTGTTGGCACTGGGCAGGCCACACTGCCTGGCTTTAATGAGTGCTGACTATGGTCTCTAGCTGTGGAGGGCTGGTGAGGTCGGGTGGCTGGGTGTTCTGGGGGGAGGTGCAGAAGGCAGGGCTGCCCCCTGAACTGGGTGCAGGAGTCTCTTTATACAGGAGCCTTGAAGTCCTGGTTCCTGGGTCAAGGGCTGGGAAGGCAGGCAGGGTCCCTGCAGTGTGGGGAAGTGGGGAGGGGCTAGGCTGGCTGGATCACCCCCTCCCAACCCAGTCTCCCTCAGGATTGGTAGGTCCCTCTCTGCAGTCCTGTGTGCTCGGCCTGGGTTAAGTCACACCATGGGGGCAACTGATGGTGTAGGAAGTGGCCCGTCTTCCAGAAGAGCACTGTCCACTGCGGCAATACTGTGAGCCCTGAAACGCTTCCTCCGCCTTGTCACGGCCGTGAACTTGGGCAGAACAGACTGTGCACAGTAGAAATAGGAACAGGGGAGGAAGAAGAGCATTATTGCCTTTTGAGGAGTTCAGGGAAAGCTTCCTGGAAGAGGTGGAGTTTGAGCAGGGCCTTGAGGGATGGATAGGTTTATCCTAGAGGAAGAGGGGTGGGGAGGCCATCCTGGCTGAGGAAACCCTGCAGACAGAAGCATCCAGGAAAGAGCGGGAGTGAGATGTGCAGGTGCCAGGCTGCCCCTCCAGGCCGTTCCAGAGCCCTTCTAGCATGGAAGCATCACCATGGATCTCTCTCTCTCTCTTTTTTTTTAATGCTTACATATTTTATTTATTCTTCTTAAATGCATTAGCTAGTACCTTCAGTACAATGTTGATAAATTAATAAAAAAATGATAAAGTTAAATGACCATTTATGATGATTATAAAACATCCCTGAGCATACAAGGAATATAACAGAACTTCCTTAATCTTATAAAGGACATCTATTAGATATCATCAGGGATCTCTTTATCCCAACTGCTGCATCCCTGGTTCCCTTCTCATCTCCAAAGCGCTCATCGAAGTGACGCTCCCGCTCTTCCTTCCCCCCCCACCCTGGCCCCACCCCTTAGCTTTGCCCTGGGTTCCCTCCACCTGGTCTGTTCTCCCGACGGCATTGCTGACTCCTACCCTCGCATCCAGACCCAGATCCCCCCTTGTGCGTTAAGCTTCCCCGGTTTCGCTCAGCCCTCCCTCCACGCAGGCACCTCTCCCTCTTTGCCTCCCGGAAGCCATTTTCAAACGTCCCTTAGTGATCATTCTGCAAACATTGGTCGGGCCTCCAGCTTGCTGGGTGTTGGGGGTCCGTGTCCGCCATCTGCAGAAGGTCACCAGGGCGACACACCAACCAGTCCTCTCACCGTGTCACCAGGCCTGGTTCACAGCGGGGTGCAGACCTGGTGTCTGAGGAACGGCCCAGATGAAGCCCCAGCCTCCTGTCCCAGCATCTCTGCAGTGTTGTCCCCATTGTGCCACAGCCGGGCAGTGGCAGGGGACGCCCGGGTCCCAGGAGCAATGAACAGGCCCCTCTTACTTGGGTGTGTCCTTGTCCTTTCCTGAAGTATTAGTTCACTTGGGTCTCAGCAGGGCCCTTATTTGGAGAGTCCGGCTTCCTGGTATGAAGTGCAAAACCGAGCAGAGTCAGGCCCGCTGGCCTCAGTGGCCAGGCAGTCAGAAGCGAGATCGCGTTTCTGTTTCCCCACAGGCGCTGGGAACTGAGCTGTGTGCAGAAACACGATTCATAAATCGATGGACTTTATTTCCACTGTTCCCAGGCTTTAATTTCCAGAAACAAAATGTCAGTGTTATGGCTGAAATTCTCTTAGTTTTAGGAAACCCATCATAACCCAGAAATGTTTATGCATAGTTCATATATTATATGACAAGAGTGGCTTGGAGAGTAAAGGAGGGTCATGGGATTGTGGTTGCATGGAAACAAGACGATCTGAGTGTGGTGGTCCGTTGTTTATATTATCCAGATCCCGAATCCAGCCCTTACGCTCCCACACACGCGCCCGGCCCAGCAAGCACGGAGGGAGTCCTGGTTCTTCTGGCCGAGGCTGTGGGTGACCTGCCGCCAGCCGTGCCAGGGTCTGTCACTCAGAGAGCCCTGCACGCGCGTGCTGGTGGGTGTGTGAGTGTGCGTGTTGGGAGGTGTGTGGCTGTGTGCGTGTGTGAGAGTGTGGTGTGCACACACACATGTGGCTGAGGCAGGAGGATGGCTCTGGTCCCGCTCCCCCGCTTCCTGCCAGCGTGACCTCTCACCTCGGTCTCCTCACCTGTAACCGGGGGGGGGCGCTAACGCCGACCTCAAAGGTCACCAAGGGTATCATGATATCTGGGTATAAAGAGCAGAGGAGGGCTTCCCTGGTGGTGCAGTGGTTGAGAATCTGCCTGCTAATGCAGGGGACATGGGTTCGAGCCCTGGTCTGGGAGGATCCCACATGCCCCGGAGCAACTAGGCCCGTGAGCCACAACTACCGAGCCTGCGCGTCTGGAGCCTGCGCTCCGCAACAAGAGAGACCGCGATAGTGAGAGGCCTGCGCACCGCGATGAAGAGTGGCCCCCGCTTGCCACAACTAGAGAAAGCCCTCGCACAGAAACGAAGACCCAACACAGCACAAATAAATAAATTAATTAATAAACTCCTACCCCCAACACCTTCTTTAAAAAAAAAAAAAAAAGAGCAGGGGAGAAGCGCCCCCCCATCTGCAGGGGATTCTGGAAGCTTCCTGGGAGCTGCGGTGTGTTAGGTCCGAGCAAGGTCCTTGAGGCTTTCCAAAGGCCCATGGATTCTGGGGTGACTCAGGCACTGGGGACGCCTTTGCCCACCTCTTACCCCCCTGGATTTTCAGGAGGCAGCTCTGTGTGCAAACGGCCAGGCTGGGAAGGCGAGCCTTGCAATCATCTCTGCTCCTGGCATCGGACTTTGGGGGAAAAGACCCTCCAGCGCGATATTTATAGCCTCGTTTTTTTAGCAGAACATAGTTTTATCCCATCTTTTTACATGATGCCTCTAAATGAACAATCCGCATTTGCTCAGCTCATTGCTCAGCCTTACTGGATGCCCTTTGTAAGCGGGGGAGCCAGCAGTCACTTCTAGAAACAGCTCCGAGAATTGCTTCTCGGGAGCCCGGGGGTCTGCAGCCTGGGGTGCCCGCCAGCCTCCCTCTCGAGGCCCTGGGCAGGTGGCGGTGAAGCTGGGGACACCTGTCCAGGGCCCCTGTCCAGGTGCAGAGCCCACAGTTCATCTGCCTCTGCTGGGGTCCCCTTTTCAGGCCCCGAACAAGGTTTCCAAGTGGTAGAAACTGACTGAGGGACTAAAGACCAGAATTCAGATCATTTTGACTTAGTTTTCACTCTCACTTGCAGAACGCGAGTCTGCCTTCCTCCGTGGAGATGTGTGTCAGGGCCCCTTTCCGGGAGGACAGAGCCTGACCCAGACGATGGCTTCTGTCCACGCTTGCAGCTGTCCCCACCCTGGGCCCCTGCCTTTGGTAGAGTCTCTTTCGGCTGCAGACCCAGCACAGGGGACTCAACGCTTCAGAAACAGGACGGGGAGACCTACTCAGGGCGAGAACCCATCCTGGCCTCTGGCAACAGGGCTCGGGACGCGGTGACTGATACACCGAGGTTCCCTCTCACCCAGATACAGGCCCATCCTTTGGAGCCAGAGGTCCGGCAGGTGCAGCCGGTTGGGGTACGTGAGGAAAAGGGTCAGAGACCCCTCCCTGCTCATCACAAGCTGTCCAGGAGCACAAGTGGAAAGCCAAACAAGTCATAAAGGAAGTGGACCCCGAGTCTCTTCTTCTGCGGCCGGCTGGAGAGAGAAGCAGGCAGAGAGGCGGGAAACTTCCAGGTCACCGGGCTGCGTCTCACCAGCCCCAAGGGCCTCACACTCGGTGACCGGGGAAGAGTCGCTGCACTGATGGCAGAAACGCACACACAGCAGCCGTGGAAAGTCTCTCCTCTAAGACGCATCAGTAGCTAAGTGCTTGCCTCATGCCCGGGCATGGCTTTCCGTTTTGATTTACTGTTAATTTGGGGAGTCTGGCTTCCCCATGAAAAACATGGAATGTGCATTTTTAAATACTTGCAATCACAGTCTTGCCCTGATAAGGGCTTTCTGGTTTCCTGGATATTGGGCAGCAGTAGTTTGGGGTCAGGAGGTAGTCACCCTGCAAAACATGTTCTCACACGTTCTTTGAGCTGCTTCCCCCAGACGCAGGATGGTGCTGCTCCCCATCCACAGATTTCTTTATCACCTTTAAAGCTGCCTGGGGTCCGATGGAGGGAGATGGGGACCTGCGGGTCTGGCCGGAACAGGGGGCTTGGCTGGACCACGGGGCAGTGTCAAGAGCCTGCCTTGCTGGTGCCGTTCTGCTATGACCTGCTCTAGTTGGAGTGAACAGGGAGAGAGACAGTCAGGAGGTGAGGGCACATCTGTGTTCTGCGAAAGCTGACCCAGAACTCCTCCCGCAGTGGGGTCTGCCTTCCCTTCCATCCTGCGGTTGCAATCGATAAAATGGGTTACGGAGTCATCCTCCTGATGAGGCCCACGGTGTCGGAACCTGTCCAGGGTCCTGGAGGTGAACTGAGGCAGGGTGCATGGCTGTTGATGCATTATGTGAACGGGGCTCTGCGAATCGGGAAGATGTCAACAGCAGGGGCTGCGGGTTTTCAGGCTGAATGGTTTAGGGGAGTAAAGTGAGACAGAAGAGCCCATATTTTTAAACGTGAATGCAAGGAGAGGAAACAGAGAAAGAAAAGATTTTTTTTTTTTTTTTTTTTTTTTTTTTTTTGCATTTTGCCTTACAAGGTAACTTGGGAAAAAACAAACAAACAAACAAAAACACTTTGAAAAGTTGCCAGCACCGAACCAGTGAGAGTTCAGAAGTTAGAGTCCTACTCTGGTTTCAAATCAGGTACTTAACAGTCCTTTCCCATCATTCATCACGGAGACATATCCCCAGAATGTCTCCAAAACTTGATATCGTTCTCCATTTAAAGGAAAAAAAGTGTCGTGAACAGCCGGAGCCTGGTTTCCCTGGCCGCGACAAATTCTCATGAAACCAGCGCACGGGAACTGGATTTCCAAAGCTGTTTTCGGAGGGGCTGTGTGTGCCCATGGCAGTGGCAGGGAGCCGCCCCTGATGTGGGCTTCTGGGTGGGGGTGTGGGGGGAGCTGGAAACAAACTGGATTCGAATATAATTGACATTTAAGTCTCTCTCTGGAAACTTAAACGTTGATAGTTTACATCTCTGCTTAATAGCATATTAAATCATATTATAACTCTTAACAACTGTTTAATCTTTTCATTGTTGAAATATGAGGTAGTTGATCTGAGCCATGTCAGAATATGCCAGGAAAAACTTATTTAAATGTACCACCCTTCGCCATGGCATCCAGAGGATTCGAGGGACCCATATGTGTTCTAGGGGGGCCTGCCTCTATTACACTCGGGTCTCACCCTGAATGGGGTCAGAGAGGAGGAATCCTCAGGGGGTGGGGACTGCAGGAGACCAGCGAGGGGGTGGGTGGGAAAGGCTGGAGCCGGGGATTTGGCCCTTAGGCTATGGTGTTGTCGCCATCTAGGATTTTGGCTCCTAATGGGGCCTTGTTGAAAACATGCTTTTCTGGCTGACAGCATGTTCTATGATCTTTCCCTGTGTTCAGCAAGGTTGTTTGTGCACCATCATAATTAGAGTGCTCATGGCTGGGAGAGAGAGGGAGAGGGAGAGACAGAACAAGAAGAAGAAGAAGGAGAGAGAGAGAGAGAGAGAGCTCTTTTCTTCCAAAAACAAGTATGCTTTCTCCTTGGGAATGACACCAAAGAATACCTTCTAAATGAAGTATGTTTCCTTTCAGAGATTACAGCATCAGTTGATCAAAGTCCCCTGGAAATAACTTTTGGCAACTCTGAAGTTCTCTGTAACTCTTCTTTGACTTGAGCAGGGCGGCCCTAGGCTGGGAGCAGCAGCTGTCTTGCCTTTGGAGGCCAAGGAGCCCAGAGTGGGGACAGGAGACAGGTGTGCTGTGTGTCTGCTGACTGCCTTGCAAACCCTTGCGGCCTCACGTTGGTTTGGGGTTGGTTTGGTTGGAAATGGTTTTGTTTCTCCGGAAAATTGATTGTGGTGCACAGGCTGGCTCTCTCTGTCCAAGTAATGCAATACAGGCATCTTCTAAACTTAAACAGGGCTTTGGCAATCCTGGTGAAATGTATTGTCGTCGGCTCTGTGTCCTGACGTCCTCTGTAGAGTTGAGGAATGTTTGGACCTCGGCCCCCGAGCCCTTTCTGGTTTAAGTTTAATGAAAGTACAGGCAATCCAAACGTCTACCTGGCAGCAGGGAAGAGACCCTTCACGTTAATTATTGTGAAGCTCAACTGTCTCCTTCCAAGCCCTATATACAGTCCTACACATTTGTATACATTTTATATGGTCTATTTCCATTATAAATTGCCCATAAATTAAATACAGATTTTCCTGGGAACATCTTAAAAAAAGGGAAAGGATCCGAGTGATTCATGTTTCTGGTATTGGAGGTGACGTGGATGCGGGGGGGAGGGCGGGCCCGTGTGCGGACTCCCCAACATGGAGGTCACGCGTCTGGGTTAAGGCAACCTGAGTTGCGTGTGAACGGATACGCAGTGTGTATTTTTCTCCATCTTTCATGTTGTGAGCTGCACATCGTGATTTAAAGAAGGATGGAGACTGATTGATGGACCTAGACAGGCTGGAGGGGGTCCAGGAGGGTGACAGGACAGTGAAGGATGTGAGCTCCCTTCTCTTCTCCAAGGAGAGGGCTGTGTTGGTTGTGTTGGTCGCTAGGGGGGCGTTCTCAGCACGGTGTGGTACTGCCCTGGGGAGTCGTCTTCGTTGTGAGGTGTGTTGCCAGCATAATCTGTTGCAAATAATAAAGTACCAATGTACGTTATAAAAGAAATGAGAGCAGATTCAAGGTTCACCTCTGAGACGTCCTTCTCATGCCCCTGTGCTCCCATTTCCTTGTTGAGTGGAGAGCTAAGGGTGGAGTTTTCCCCAGACTCCGTAGAATCGTGCCTGTCCTGAAGCCCATCTGTGCCCCAGCCTTTGCTGCCTCAGGGCCTTTGCACCTATCACTCCCCCCGTATGACTTGCTTGCTCCCTCCCCCCTTTTAGGTCCTTACTCCATGCGGCCTTGTTGACCACTCTATCTAAAACCTTACCCTGGGTACTAACCCCCCTTCCCTGCTTTGTTTATTTTTCTCCTTATCTCCATTTGACGTACTGTGTATTTTATTTATTATTATTATAAGCAATACTGTAATAAATATAGGGTCTGTGAGGCAGGAGTTTCTGTCTTTTTCATGCTCTCTTCTGCTCCAGTGCCTGGCACCTAGTAGATGCTCAATAAAATGTGTTGCATGAACGCATGCGTGAATGCCCATGAGGCACATTTGGAGGCCAGCAGTTACATGTTATGGAGGAAGAAGATGTGGCAAAAATCTGCTATAAGAGATTAGATGTGAGCTGATTAGCAGAAATTACAAAAAGGCAGTTTCTAGTCTAATAAAAAATAAAAATTAAAAACAACTTTCAAAAAATACAAAATTTGAACCAAGGAATGAGCAGACTTCTAAGGGTATGAATGCCCTTGGTGGAAGTATTTAAGGTGAGTGAGGATGGCTGCTGAGAGGACCCTGTCCTGGGGTGGGGGGAAGTTTACCATCACAGATGACTTTCTCCTCCTCTCTGCGATTCTGTTTAAGGACATAAAACGTTCTATCCTGGGCTCTCCTAACATTCAGTACCCTAGACTTCTGGGTGCTTTTGGGGGTTCAGATGATTCTGGGACTTGTCCCAGATCACACAGCTCTGGCTGGGCCAGGCCCAAGTGGCACAGGTTTCTTGCTCAGAATGTGACCCCCCCCGGACACTGTCATCCGGCCACAGCTGGGGTGGGCCCTGCACATCCAGCAGGTGGTCTGGCCCTGGTGGTCTCTGGCTGCCTTCCTCATGGCCTGCAGGACTTTTACCTCAGGGCCCAATGGTACTGCAAGTTTGTTTGTCCCCAGATGAGATACTCATTCATTTATTCTTCATCCAAGCCACCAGTCTGTGTTTTACCCTCCCCTGGAGTCTGCTCTGAAGGTTAGGGCCCCGATCCCCTGGGTGCCAGGCTGGACAATTCCTCCCTCTTGCCTCCCATGTCCCTCCAGCCCTAGCTCAGACCCTCTCAGTGTGAGCCGTGCACGGGGACGTGATGGAGCCAGCTCCACGAGGAGCTGGGGCTGCCGAGCCGAGAGCAGAGGGACCCGTTGGTGGATGAGGTGTTGGATGCCAGACTCCACACGGGCACAAGAGAGACCAGAAACCAGCTTCGGTCCCATCTTTCTTTAGGGTAGGCCGTGCATCCGGGTCTGTGTGGGGCTCAGGAATTAGACAGGAGGCACCTTGAACCTCCCAGCTCCAGAAGAGGTAGCAAATGCCATCCTGAGGGACCGGTCACCTCAGGTGGTCAGAGGGCCTGGGCTCCATTACAGACCAGCGGAGTGACCCTGGACTAGCCACTTGATCTCTCTTCCTGCAGTTTCTGTATCTGTAGAGGGGACTAGATTCTACTCATGAGATGATTATTTCAATGTCAGATGGGGGTTTTCTTTTCATCGTGTAAGTTTCTGCGCTATTTGACTTTTTAACTCTATACAGTCATCACCTTGATTTTAATAATGAAATAGATATCTGGAAAAAGTTTCTGAAATTCCACATGCCTAGGTTGTAGATCCTGGGGGCAGCGATGGTGATAAATAGCCCTGGGATCCCTGTGCTTCTGCCCACATCCTTATTCTGAGGCCGTGACACCCGGGCCTTCACAGGACGGAAGTAGACCCCTGGGTTGGAACTGGAAGCACGTGCCTGAGGGCAGGTTTCCTGTTCCAGCCTGGGGCCCGCGGAACAGTCGGGGAAGGACCAGGAGACCCTATGCTTTATGGCCCTGGGTGAGGGATGAAGTCTTTCCCCCTTGGGCTTCATAAATTATTCTGTGGGGTCCATTAGAGCTCGGTGGGGAGCAAGAGAGAGATTTTATGGGTGATTTACACGTGACCTTTGTCCGAGATCCCACAGATTGCCAGCTGGACGGCAGCTCCTGGCTGATTCCACGGCAAAGCCCCGGCCTGGGGTGCCCCCATGGTGTGAAATAGCACCACACGACCTGTGGCTGAGCAGAGGGGCCCCGGGACCCCGCAAGGAGGTTGGCTCCAGAAAAGCTGGGAAGGAGGTAAAGTCATGCAGCCCTGTCTCCCCGTCTGCTCTTAGGGGGACTTGGAACTCAGTCCCCAAGGCTAGCGTGACTTGTCCCATTCGAGGAAGAGTCCTCTCAGGAACAATCATGATTTTGGAGACAGCAGTGCCTCTGAGATCATATAACCCAATTTTGGATTTTACTGTGGAAGAAATAAGCTGGGAGAGACAGGGGAGCCGTGCCGAGGGTCATGAAGTAGGTCGGCTTTGGGGCTGAGACCAGACCTCTTTCCCCACCTCAGCTTGCGGCTTTGGACCAAAGAGAGGGGGAGCGAGGGGTGGGAATGTGCCCTGAGCTTGTGGGGATGTGGTCCTCCTGGGTGGGCAAGGTTCCTGAGCCCTTGGGTGCCGTCCCAGCCTGCGACTTCCTCCCCCCGCCCCCGGCATGGAGCCCGCTGCTGTTGAGATGTCCCAGTGCCTCCCCTGAGGCTGCCCAGTGCTGCCCAGGGGTTGCCAGAGAGCTCAGTCCTGGCGGCCTCTTTCCTGGCCTGGCCATGTGACAGTGACTCATCCTCCTTCACTCTGTTGATGGCGGCAGCCCCTGGGAGGTGGTGGGTCTGAACCTCACACCTGCACCTCCGGGGCCTCCACGGGGCTGAGCTCACGGCTTCAGCTCCCCCAGCATCCCATCTGACACGGGGTGCAGGGGGAGGCCTGGCCTCGGGGGGTGCGCGTGTGCTATGCCCTGGCTGTGTGTCCCACTGGGCTTCTCCAGGAGCTGCTGCTTTTCCTGGGGGTGTTTTAGGAACAGGGCGCTGTGACTCAGTCACAGTGGCTCGGAGACCCCGTGTGAGGCTCTCGCCCCTGCCTGTACCTCTGTCTTGTGGCCTCCCCACTCCGTGGGTGTCCGTGCTTAGAAGGGCCTCACACCATCACCATCTTGAAACTCTTCCTAACTTTTGAACAAGAGGACTCATATTTCAGTTCCCACTGGGCCCCCTGAATTATGCAGCTGCTCATGTCTCCACCCTCAGGTGGTCTCTCCCACCCCTCACGCAGCTCTGATGGATGACCCGGGAGGGCTGGGGACAGGGCAGAGCAGAGGGCATTTCCAGGTGGTGGGGGATAGTTGCTGGCTGAGATGGGACAGGGCGGGATGGACCTCCAGAGACCACGAACTTGGCAAAGTTCCCCTTGGCAGCCCCCAGGCCTTGCTTTCTGTGGCTTTTCTCCCTATGTTCTCCATTCTCTCTCCATCCTGCTGATTTCTGACCCTCCCCGCAAAACTCCTGTTTTGGGGACAGGTTTTATGGGGTTGGCCACTGTGGTAGTCAGGCTAGGTTAGCTTAGCTTGCAAATTAACCTGGAACCTCAGTGGTTTAATACAGCGTTTTATTTCTTGCTCATGCTTCCTGTCCACCGCAGATCAGGGGCAGAGACTCTGTTCCATGCAGTCATTCAAAGTCCTAAGCTGCCGGAAGCTCCGTCACTTGTATCTAGATCGTCTGGAGCATGGTCTCTCTTGATGCTGTGGTAGAAGGGTCTGAAGGAGGGTCCCCCAACCGCTCTTAATGCTCCGGCCCGGAAGTGACACTCATCACCTCTGTTTACAGCCCATTGGCTAGAATTAATTGCGGGGCCCCCTCTAACTGTGAGAGGGTCTTCTACTTCCAGGAAGAAGTAAAGAAACAGACACTGGGGAGCGCTGGATGTGTCTAGTGAAGTGGCCCCAGAAACTTTGGTTGAATAGGTGAATACATGGAAGGAGGGAAAAACCCACTGCCTCCGCTCTTCATCTCGGGAGACTTCTGTTTACTCTTCACCTGGGAGCATTTCAGGTGTTTACCAATGGCTTTCAAAATGCAAAGGCCTCAGCCAAGCCCCAAACTTCCCTTGTGGCAGAAAGAATCTGCCCATCCCCTGTTGCAGGATCTGGAGTGTCAGTGAGCCTGGGTGTGTAGGGAATCTGCTGGGGTTGAGCAGAGTCACAGCAGAAGAGCTGATAAAAAAATGGGTGCTTAGTATCTGTGGGTGTGGACAGCTGGCAAACTTTAAGTTTGATACACTTAAAACAAGTATAACCAGTGTGAATTTGATCCATGTCATTTGGGTGTAAGAAACGTCACATTTATTTTTCTAAATCAAATTTGGCTCAGTCCCCAGCCTCCTGGCCGCTGGACGGCCAATCTCTCTCCTTGTTTGTGTCCCACTGCACCCACCCCCATGCCTGACCTCCTCCTGCTCTTCTCTCTTCCTTCACTTCTGCAAGGATGAGCGAGGACGGGCTGTGGTCTCCTTTTGGCCATTTCTCCTTACCAGGGGTTGTGTGGTCCATTCAGGGCAGTGAATTCCCCGGGTGCTACACTCACAATGGGGGCCTCACTGTAGCTCAGGACATAGTGACTCTCAGTGGCCGGTGTGGTGAAGCAGACCCCTCAGGCTGTAGCTAAGTTCATCCTGTCCTGCCTTCCCGAGCCTCCCCATCCCAGACCACTGGTCTGAACCCCTAATCTGTGGAACATGCTGGCTCCCGGCCTGATGGCCACCACTTGATTGGGGTGCCTGCCTGCCTGTCTATCTCTGCCGACACTCAGAGGCACTAACCTTCAGCCACGATATAGCCAGAAGATTTAAGTGTGAGTTACCTCATTTTGTTTGCATTTACATGGCCAAAGCCCGTTGCAGACAAAACACCAATAAAAGTCCAGGCCTGGAGAAACACAGGGACATAGAGCAGATGAAGCAGGTTGATCTCATGGCCCAAAACTTGTGTCTTTTTTTCCCCCCTTTTTTTGGCAAAAGAGAAAATGAAATAAGTTTAAAAACAATGTACAGTCTACATTTGATGGCTGTAGAATGCGTATGGCCTTCAGCTGCTTCCAGCAAATTATTCATGATCTATTTGCGCATTAGCTAGACGCTGACACCATGTCTCCTCCTGACACTGACTCAGCCCCGCTGGGGCCCTGCCTGAGGCCTTCTCGTCTGGGGCTTTGAAAGATTCCATACCTGAGCCAGGTAAATCCCCTAGGATTGTCTCTACGCTCAAGTTCGTGGACAGGCTCAGGAAAGTGAAGCATTTACCGGGCTTTGTGATGGCCCTGAGACTGGGCCTGATGATGTGGAGGCCATCAGTCTGACCTGGGAACAATCTAGCACGGGTACCTGCCCAGGTCCCAGGGGCTCTGTCCAAGCCTGGATTGTGTGTGGTTTCTGTCCAGGGGAAAAGGAACATCCATTTGCATTTCTTATGATCCACAATTAGAGAGTAATTGCCCCTCACCTCTCACTTTCAATATTCCTATGTAGTGCCTTTTCCCTTAAAGTAGCGCTAAAGTTTGGGTGAACTGCATGACAAGAACTTTGGCTGGACACTCAGGACATCACCACATCTCATTCGGTGGCCTTTGCCAATTCCATTCTCTCTTTGGGCCTTGGTTTTATTTTCTCTTGTAAAAAGCAAGAAGTATCCAAAAAAAAATTTTTTTTTAAGGATCCGTGAGAGCCTTTCTACAAACGAAAAGCCCCACACATAGAATAGATAAGCTCGGAATTACTCTTTTAAGGTAGGGTGGAGGGCATCAGGGCCCTACCTTGCCCCTTCAGTCTGCTCCCCAGTGCCCCTTAAAGGACCTGTGCACCCTGGGGCTCCTTCAAGCATAGTTTGAAAAGCACCAGGGTGGGTCACCTGTAAGGACATGGTGATAGATGACATTCTGATTCTTACCTCATCCCTACCTTGACAAAACAAAATAAAACCAAATGGCTACAGAGTGTCCATAAGCCCCAAGAATTAAGGCAGAGCTGAGGGGTCCTGGGTCTTCATGAGAGCTTCCTCTTTCTCCTCTGCGGTTTGAAGCACTCTTTGTGGACCACCGGGCTCCCTCCACTCCCTGGGCTTGGACTATACTGGACCCCAGTGTCCCTTCTCTCTCACCACCCCTGGCACATCTTAGTGGCAGGTCTTAGAATCCAGAGAGGAGAGGTAGCCCACTTTGGCTATGACAAGTGCCTGGACAAAGTGACTTTCTTTGTCCTGGGAAATCTGCCTTTCTCCTCCCCATTTAGCCTAGTGAGGACCAGCCTAGGGAAATCCCTGCTTGTTAATGGCGTGGAGACTGAGCAGACAGAGTGTGTGTCTTGGGAGGCTCAGCCTGGAATGCTTCACTGCAGGCGCCAATCACAGGGAGCCCCCCAGTGGATGGCCTAGTTCTCTCACTGGGTCAATGCAGTAGGTCCTGCTCTGCTAGGCTCACGTGGCAAGTGAGTTTCCAATTTCTGGGTTGGGGAGGGAGGCCCGGCGTTTTAGCTTGGCCTTTCCTGGCTGGGGAGTTGCAGCTAAGTTGTTGGACATACCTGGCCTAGGAGGTATCCTTTTGAGCCCCATAAAAGCAATGAGCTTCTCACTATGTGATGTTTGGGGTTGTCCATCAGTGTCCTGAAACTTTGATGGAGCTAGACTCGAATCCTCTGATGCCTGGAAGACCTCTCTGGGGAGGACCTCAAAGCCACCTCCTTCCTCTCTTACCCACTGGAGAAATTCCTAGTATAGTCTTTGGTGGATGGTCTTCCTCTGTTAGGATTCATCTTGGAGTCATCAGGTTTTGAGAGGGCCCATTATACTCCGAGTTGAGAAGATAGATAGGAAGCATCTTGTAATGCTTTTTATATTGAAAAGTGGTATAGGCGTGGCAGGCATGATACTCCCCTGACCTCCCAGCAGCCTGTAGCTGCCCTGGGTCCTGGCTCTGCCTTCTGGGGCCATGAAGCTTGTGTGCTCCTCCAGCTCAGGGAAGCCCTGCAGGATCCACAGATGGCAAGGGTGCTGCCCAGGTCCTCAGCCACACGTGGGGTTGTGCGACGCTATGAATCAGGATTCTCTCCTTCTCAGGGAGGGCCACCAAGGCCACCAAACGAGGAGAGGTCTCCCCTCTTGGTACTGCTGTTGTGATGGACTGGAGCACAAGGGGAAAGGTGATGCAGGCTTTGGGCTCTAACTGGAAGGAGGGGGTCTTCCTGGAATCTTGAGCTCCAGCTGGCCTTGACCCTGGGAGGGGCTGAGCTGATGTGCTCCCATCCACTGGGGCAGCCGTCTCAGTTTGGGCCAGGTCTCCAAAGCATCATCTGATCAAACGGCCAGGAAGCAGCCAAGGCTGTGCTCAGAGTGGTGGAAGAATGGGGAAGCAGGACGGGGCAGAGCTCTGCACTTATGAAGCATCTACTACCTGCTGGATTCTTCCATTTAGTGTCCTGTTTAGTGCTCACCTAACTCCGTGGGCTAGTGGTGTTCTTATTTCACCAGCAAGGATGCTCGTTCTGGAGAAGCTGGTGTTGGCCCTTGGCCACAGTGGGGTTTGGATTGGACTCAGGACCTCCTATCTCCAAAGCCTGTGTTCTCAGTTGATGGGCCAGGCTGGTTTCACGGCCCAGCTCTGCACTGCTTTGGACAGGACTGTCTTCTCCTCTGGCCTCAGTTTCCCATTCGGAAAACGAGGTGTTGGTTTATATCCCCTTCCAGAGCCATCATCTGTGATCATCTGTGAAGACCAACAACCCTGGAGTTTTCCCAAAACTGAGTGTAGCTGGGAGGTGTTTAGGGAAGCATCAAAGCCACCTGAATGGACAACATCATGTTCTAGAACTTCCTGGTCTGGGGAATAGAACAGCCAGTTGCTGAGTTTGACGCTTTCCTCTGTCACCATCGGTGTGTTTCCCAATCATAAAACGCGTCCCTTCCCTAAGCTGGAGGTAGGGGACCTTGTCCTTTGGGAATACCCAGGCTGGCTCATCCTTTGCACACACAGTGGGTCTCCTGGTTGGTTGTAGACTGAGCCCCAGAGAGCTCGCAAGTCCTCTACCAGCCAGGCTGGGCCCCAGGACAGATCTGATGAGCTTATTTGCAGCTTGTGAATAAAAGCGTGTGAGGGCCGGGCATCTGGGGTACAGGCACCCCTGGCTGGGAAAGGAGACATGCTCAGGCCAGGCTCTGCTCAGAAGTCAGGAAACATGGCCCCTGATTGGCTCTCAGGAAAGGACTGTCTAGTAAGGATCCTTTGGTGGGAAAATGCGTCTTGGTGCTAGACTGTGGCTGGTTTATGCCTTTGCTGGCTTTAGGATAATACTTAGAAAAAGCCACCAGGTGAGCTGTGTGGTGCCCCCTTCTTTGACTTCCCAGAGATCACCCCTAACCTCCAATGGCCAACTCCAGAAGGAACTTGCTCTTCGTCTCTGTGTGTCTGAGGGCTTTGGTGTTTGTACGTGTTTGCACATGTTTGTTGCCACAGACACACACCTGGGGCACAGGTGCCAGCTGCAAGGATCCATCACAGTGCAGGGCCTCAATGAAGAGACTGTGTCCTGCAGGCGGTTGTGGAGAGCAGATGCACTTATTCCTACTCTTCACCCAGATTGGGGAGTGAACTCCTGGCATAGCTAAAATGGCTTTTCCTGAAGACGGACTCTTTGGGAGTCTGTGTGTGTGTGTGTGTATGTCTGGAGCAAGAGTGTATGCATGGGTTCAACTACCAGTTCACAGGGAGCTTGGGAGTCAGTGGTGTCCCAGCCACAGGCAGGGACAGAGCTCGCTGGGTGTGTCTCGCCAGCAGGCAGGGACTGTGGCCCTTGTATGTGAGTGTGAACCAGTGCTGGGGGAGGGGCTGACACCCACAGGAGGCTGGTTGTGTGTGGTACTGTCCACATTGTCATTCATAACCATGGTCACCTGTGTCCATCCCACCTATGTCCAGTCCCAAGGCTTCCATTCTGACTTTGACTTCTTGAACCATTTGTCCCTGTGTGATCTCTGTCACATGTGATCCTCTGCAGAGCTTTCTTCTGGCTCCGTGGGGGGGATGTCATCCAGCAGAAGCGGCTTCCTGGGAGGCTGCACAAGGCTCCTGCTTCAGGGCCTCTCTCCTGGCCACCGGCCAGCCCCAGGACGGAGGCGAAGGGGCTTTGAAAAGGCTCTTGCCTGTTGGCCGTTCAATATGCCTGAAAGGATACCAGCCTGATGAGTGAAGTTGTAATAAATCAAGACCATGTGGCTGGCTCCCCCGTGAGATTCTCCCAGTTAAAGAAATTGGGGGCTGGGAAGCATTTTTGGCAACCAGCCCCGAAGCTTCTCTTATATCCCCTTTCCCTTTGCTCTTCATTCCCCAAATCTGAAAGAGTCATGTGGTTTATTTTTAAAACAAAAACAGCCCTGGACCCCTGTGTCTCCAGGGCCAAGACCATCTCTTCCCACCATTCAGGTCTAGTCTAGGAGCAGAAGGCAGTCCCAGTGTGAGTGCTGGAGAATTTGGTATCATGAGGATTGTGGTTGGGGGAGGGGGAAGAGAGGGTACCTTTCATGCTTAGAGTGGGTCAGAAGATGGGGGAAAGCCTGGCATGTGTGTGCTTGGCATCAGGAAGGGCAAACCGAAGTCCAAGAGGAGGAGGAACTGGCTTGGCCTCATCTGGGAAAGCAGCCCCAGTATGCTCCACCCTCCGGGCTCCTGCTCTCAATTCAGGCTTCTTTCTATTGAGGAGTCTGGGATTTGGAGGTTGGGTTGGGGCTTGGTTTAAAGAAGAAAAATCTTAGAGAAAGAAGTGAAAGGAGAGCTCTTAGGTTATAGAATTGGTAAAGGGAATTCTGGAAGGATGGAGAGAGAGAAAAGTCTAAACGACCAGGTTCATTTGCTTACTGAGATGTGAGAGAATTTCAGGATCTTAGAGTCACAGGGTTGGCTGAAGTGGGTGTGAGTCAGGAAGTATTTGGATCAAGGCTGGGGCAAAAGGGCCAATCTTCAACTCCATAAAATGGCCATTTTCTGAGTTGAGGAAGGCTACAGTGGTCTGGGCCTCTGTTTCGTGGCAGTTTCCATCATGGGAGCCTGGGAGCCTGGTGCTCATGTTGGGGAGATATTGGGCTGTTCAACAGATCATGCCTTTGCCCCACTGTTCAGGGATGTGCTCAAACTTGACAGTGGATTGGAAAGAACTGGCCTGAGAATTCGTGAACATTCCTGGCTCTTCCTAAGTTGTGTCCAGCTCTCCTGTAATGGAAGTGGGTGAGCAGGGGAAGCACCCTGGATCCTGGGGCTCAAGTTTGAGCTCTGCAACTTTCTCTCCCAGTGACCATGACCATGGGCACATCTCTTCCCTTCCCTAGCCTTCATTTTGTCATCAGTTGTTGATGATGGCCCTCCTTGCCCTTGGTGGTCCCCATTGTCTTGTCTGCTCAGCTCTCCTTCCCCTGTTCTTTGATAATAGCTCTCCCTTCTCTATGGGATGGCCTCTCCTCCATGTTAATTGAGTGGTTTTAGTGGAGGCTGCCAACCACACTCACTCTCCTCCCACCTCTGCCCATGATTATAATGGAATCAGTTGAATTATCTCACTCTTCTGGCTTCAGTGTTATAATAGAACATGACCAGAACTGTTCCTGAACCCATGTGAGGCACCCATTGGGGAAACTGCCGCCATAAAATAACTGAGGGAGTCTTGGGAGGGTGGTGCTGAGTCCCTGTACAGTAGGTGGAAACTAAGAGCCATCGTACTGTTGTTAATGTGACAAGACGCCTGCCATGGACTGGTGAGACCTGAGATGGGTTGAGTTACAATAGGATTATATCCATTTGGTGCTTTTGTTTACCAGGGACAGAAATCACAATCCAAACTACCTTAAGCAGAAAGGGAACTTATCGGCTCACTTCTCTGAAAAGAGCAGAGGTCTTGTAAAAAAAAAATCTTAAGAAAAATGTTGGACTTTATTTCAAGACTGATGTGAAGACATTTAAATGGTAGAATGACGTGATCCAGTTTGTGTTTTAGAAGGATTGGACATGGACTGGAGGGGCCACACCAGAGGCAGGAGATCAGGTAGGGAGGCTTTTGCTTAGATGCTGCTGGGTGATGGCAGCATGAGCTGAAGTAAGGGTGGTGTTGGTGGAGAGAAGTGTATAGATGCTGGACAGTTAGGTGGGAGCATGGACTGAGTCAGTTTCAGGTTTTGATTGGGTTAGAGATGAGTCAAAGGTGGATGCTCAGATTCTGATTCAGGGAACTAGGTAGGTGCAGCACCTAATCACTGAGATAAGAATCATCACAGCAGGATCATGTTGAGGAATGGAGTCATGACGAGTATCTGGGTAGGACATCCAAGTGAAGAGTTGGCTAGTGTAGCTTTATATTCTGGAGAGAGATCATGATAGGAGATTTGAGAATTATCAACATGCAAATTAATTTCAGCCATGGGATGGGTGGTAGGTCAGAGAGAGAGGTCCAGTGAAAAGAGAAAAGTTTTAAGATGTTTTCAGTCCTTTCAGGACCACAGAATTTAAGGGCTGGGCAAAGGTCACCATGGAGAATGAGAAGAAGCACTTGAAAAGGTAGGAGGAAAAAGAGGTGGTGTCATGGATATCAATGTTATTGAGTATTTCAAGAAGAAAGGAGTGGTCAATTCTGTCAATTATGAATAAAGTCTCAGAAGTGCCAGTTTCATTTAGCAATTAGTAAGAATATTTTTGAGGAAGTGGTGGTGGCAGAAATTAAGTTGGATGGGCTAAGGAGTAAATGGGGATGGAGGAATGAAGGTAAATGCTCTTAAGAAGTCTGCCTAAGTATCCATGAGCATCCTTATCACCAAGATTGTGATCTTGAAAAATCGTTTCCCATTAAAACAAATCAAGGCTTCTTGGATAAATGGCTAATTCTGGGTCTGGGATAGAAAATATAAAAGATAAGCCTGGAACATCTTGTCATACCAGATAGCAAGGGAGCTATCAAAGACTGCTAAAGCTGTGTCAAAGGGACAAAGGAGCCATTTTGAAGAGGATTCCACTGGCAAAAGAGAGGAATCCATGGGTTCATAATAATACTTAAAAAACCCCCAAAACTACTTGTCACCTTGAGAGGATGTTATGGAACAAATTTATTATCTTAACAACTGGGTAAAGGTAAGGAAAGAATCAAACATTTCTCCTGTCTGTTCCATATCAGCGATACCACCATGCAACCAAGTTGTAAAACAGGAGATGCATCTTTTACAGAAAAACTTCAGCTACAAAAGGAAATGATAGAATTAGGGTCTAGACATTGTGCATCAATGATTGCTAACATTTAAAAAGAAAGACAACCAGACTTGAAACACTTCCTGATGAAAGAAACACCACAACCTATAGTCTTGTCGAATGGATCAAAATTGAGCCTGACCAAACCTCCAGATGCAGGGGCCAATGTACAGGAAAACAGAGGACAGAGGAACATGTAGAACGTCACCAAGAGGACGCAATCAGCAAAACCCAGACTGGGAGAAACTCTGCAGGTCAAATGACCAAGGTTCTTTAACTGAAACATGGTGAAGAAAAGGAAAAGAAAGGGATCAAGGGGGAACATGTAGATAATAGATATTCAAAAGATGTGTCGAAACCACGGGCAAAACTAAACTACAGTGTCTAGGGACACAACTATGGTGATACAACTATAAAAACACGCAATAAAGTGTGTTTGACTGTGAAAGTCAAAATGGTGATTGCGTTTTGGGAAAGGGGAAATTATGACTGACATGGAGCGCCTGGATGGCTTCTGGGATGGCTAGAAAAATACCATTTCTTGAACATCTTGGCAAATTTATTTACTTTGTAATAATCCATTACATTATGCATTTACATTGTGTGTCTGTATCTGTGTTTTATTTTATAATAAAGAAGGTTAAACATGACTGACTATGACCGGGGAAGAGAGTCTGAGAAGGGTTGAGGTGGTACTTGGGGTTGAGGAAGGTTGTTTTATCTTTGTTTAACGTTAGGCGGACTTGAGCCTGTTTAAATATTGATGGCAAGGAATCAATAGCAAGACAGAGGATTTGGAGATGAGAGCGGGAGTGGACAGTCAATAGAAGGAGACTTCTGAGGTGGAAACAGATCAGGGGAAGAATAGTGGAAGGCTTAGATTTCAGCAAAAGAAGGAAATCTCCCATTTTAGTGAGAGGCAGGAGGGTAGGAGGCAGAGGGGACAATTGGTAGGTTTGATGGTAAACATCTGGCAAAATTCCTGCCCACTGGCAGCTATCTCTTCTGTGGAGGAGGCGAGGGAGTCATCTCCCTGGAGTGAGAGGTGAAAGAGCGCAGAGGCAGAAGCAGAGGTTTGAGAGTGTAGAAGGTCTGAGCCAGCTCCCTGGGAAGATGAGAGCAGTGTTGGGTTAGTTGGTGGCCAGACATTTATAATGACTCCAAACCTAGGGCTGAGCTAATTTCATCAGCAGGGTTTAGCTGCCTACATTTAGGCACAGGGAGTGAATCGGTCAAAATGACCCAGGGGTGCATTTCTGTTGGGTGGATGTGGTGAAACATCAAAGGGACAAGGGTTTGATTTGAGGGTGTTGGCAAAAGAGGGATTTTGATGTTAAACCATGAAATTTCAGGTGGGTGGGGGAGGAAGTGAAGCGTAGAAGGAAGGAAGGGAGAGAGGGAGAAGGCCAAAGAAATGAGGGCAGAAGGTCCCTATATGGCTGAAAATGCACAGAGTAGGAGGAACGTATTTGTATAGCAATAGTGCATAAGAATGAGTGAGCTGAAAGAATTCAAGCCTGTGGTCGGAAATCAGGGTGACTGAATTCAAGATTTCAGAGGTGAAGGAGTACATATGAAGACAAGGTCTAGGGAGTCACAAAAGGAATGATGGTTAACGTGGGTGGAGGTAAAAGCCACTGTTGATTGGAAGGTCAAGAGAGTTAGAAGCAGCCCAGGTCAAGTTCAAGTGGATGCAGTATGTGTGTGCGTGTGAGTGTGTGTGGTACTGGACTGGAAATAAAACAGACAAACTTAAAAAAAAAAAAAAAAGCAGCCCATGGGCTGGGTGCAGATGTTGAGGTCACCTAGGGACTTTGGTTGGTGGAGATAATTGTTCACCTGACACTGGGGTCTTTGATGAATGAACAGTGCTAGGGAGTGGTAGCGGGTAGATTACTGGAAGATACGAGCCTCCAGAGAGCTGGGATTTGCACAGAGTGAAGAAATGTTGCTTTGGAAGAGCCTGAGACCAAGGAAGATGTCAGCTTCACTTCTTGACCTTGAAGATAAGCAGCTTCCTTAGGGGGATGCAGCGGGGGAAGTATTATTCTTAGAGGAGAACCCTGTGCAGCGTGACTGTTCCCAGATGACCACAGCCTTGGGACTAGACACACTTTTTGAATAACAAGTCTAGCCAAGTGTGGTCAGCCCTTTGAACATCCTCCATGGATACAGTGTTCCCTGCACCTGCCTACATCTCCTCTGTGCTCTTGCCAGTGGCCAGGCCCCCCAGAAGTCCATGCACAATGTTCCTACATGTTTGATGTCCTTGAAAGAAGAGGGAACACATAATCACGATTTAAAAATAAACAGCAGGAGACAAAGTATTTTGGTTCTTGGCTCTATCCTGGGCTGGTGAAGTCATCTCTTTGAGCAAACCCTTGCCACGGTGCACTTGGAGGCAGTTGAGGTTTGGCTATGACTGGACTTTGTCGACAAAAGGCTGGGCCTGTTCACAGATGACAACCTCTATTTCAACCACAGCCATGACAAGGAGGCTGGGGTAAGAACTTGAGCTGCAGAATCCTGCCATGGGCTTTCCCCTTGCTGATCTTCCTGTCTTTTCTTCCTTTTTGGGATGGAACCGAGCAAATCCACTAGCGACCGGAGAGGCACTTCAAGGGGTTTGCCATCCAACACAGGCCAAACATATGCTGAGTGCTTGGTGATTCCTAAGGATTATTCGAACGAACGCACAAAGGCAGAGGGCTAGGTTCCAATGCTAAGACTAAACTTCTGAAGGTACATCACCTTTAAAAAGCAGGAGCCTTGGAAGGGGATGATCATGCAGATGGCTTCTATTATGCCTCAGTGAGAGCTTTGGAAGTCAAGGGGAAGAGGCTGGGAAGGGAAAAGTATAGAGGCAAGAAGCACAGTGTCATCAGAAGACATTTAATCAATGTCTTACTGGCCCCAGAGCTTAGATCATTGCTCCTGGAGGGAAGGTTGTGTTATCTGTGGGCTATTTAGGAGGACATGGATCTGATTTAATTTAAATATTTAATCATTTAATCAGAAAACCCTATAGGTTCCTAATATGTAAGTTTTATTTAACATCTAACATTTAACAAAAGCATCTGCCCTGTGAAAATCAGATTAAGATTTAAAGCCAGATGACAAACTGGGAAAGATATTTGCAGCATTTCCAGTAGGGTTAATAGGCTCAGTATCTACAAGATCCTTAAAAAACAAAAGGAGAAAGAAAAATAAAACCCACATAGACAAATGGACAAATAGATTGAATAGGCAATTTACAAAAAGAAGAAATAAAGTGGTCAGAACATATAAAAAGATGTTCAACCCTCATAACGATGAAAAAAGCTAATTAATGATTGAGATATCATGTTTTGCCTATTAGTGAAGGTGAACAGATTGCATGAAAAAAAGTAACAGTATTAGTTGAGGTTTTGAGAGATACTTAGTTCAGAAGAGTATAAATTAGTAGAACCTGTTTATAAGGCAGTGTGACAAATATCAGAACATAAAATGCCCATATCCTTTGACCCAGCAACCCTGCTTGGAAAATTTACCATAAGAAGGAGATGGTTCCAGTGAGGAAAGTTGTATTAGAATGAACTGGAATATTCATTAATTTCTGATTAATGGAAAACTGGAAAAGCCTCTTAACAGCTGTTATTAAGGGACCAGTTAACGGAAGTATGGCTCATACTACAAAGGAAAATGATGCAGTCATTACAAAAGATAAAGTATCTTCAAATCAATTGGAAAAAAAGATATTCATGATATATTTTTGAGTGAAAAAAATAAAACAAAACAAAACCACCTCGATTATGTAACTACTCTTCTAGGTGGATCTTGCTCCAGTGTGGGCCCATCCATTGGCTCCCAAAACCATCCTGGGATGCCATGGTCCAGGAGAGCAGCCAGTTAGTGGCATTTTTAGGAGGAGTGGTGTTTCTAAAGTATGTTCTCAGAGATCCAGGGAGAGAGGGCTTGCTGGCTTTGGTATACCTGTAGAAGGTGAAGTTTAGAGGGAGGTGAGTGGTGTGAGGAAACTCTGGCCCTTGACCTAGTTCATCCATGGTGGGAGCAAGTACCAAGTGTGTCTCCTGCGTTTTAACCCTGTGAGTTTGGAAATGCAACTCTTTTAGAGGTCCTCCTAATATATGTTTGCATAGTTTGTCTTTTCTTTTCTTTTAATTTCAACTATTTATAAATAAATTGTTTCAAGTGTGTCTCCTGTAGATAGCATATAATTGAGACTTACTTAAAAAATCCACTCTCTCTTGACCTTTTAATTGTAGTGTTTAATACATTGGTATTCTGTGTAATGATTGATATATTTGGATTTAGGTATGTCATTTTGCCATTTGTTTTGTATTTGTCACATCTGTTTTAAGTTCCACTTTTCTTCCTTTCTTTCCTTCTTTTGGGTTAACTGAATATATTTTAGCATTCTATTTTTATTTCCTATTGAATTTTTAGCTGTATGTTTTGCAATATTATTTAGCTTTTTAGCTTTATTGCTTTAGTGGTAGAGTTAATAATGTATGATTTCACATACAAGGTAGGTCCCTTGCTATAGCAAACTTTTATTTATCCAGCTCCCTTTCCAGACAGGGCTTAAGTAACATCTACCTTTTAAGGGCAGCGTGCAGGATACTCTTGCTTCCTGATACAACTAAGCATGATTGGAATCCTGGTCTTGGGTGGTGATGGGGGAAATTCACCTGGTATACCAGCCAGTTATGATATGGCAAGTACACAAAGACTGCCAGGCCACAAAGTGGGGTCACTGGAAAATGGGGGAAATTATACATTAGCTGTATGTGAAATGTGTAGAAAATTGAGGCTGAGAAGTTCTGTGGTAGAGTGAATAAGAAATTTGGATATTCTTTCTAGAATGGTTTTGTCATTTATTTTTGGTGTCAATGATTAAGTATTTACTCTATCGTTTGGTATTTAAAAATTTGGAGGGGGGAACATAATCTCTGTAACAATAAGTTCAAAAACCCAAAATACATGCTTAATACAAAATAAAGAACAATTTTTTTTCTTTCAGGAAAGTGAATGATTAATGTGTAACTTGCAAAAAGTTTGTTGATACCATCGGTGTAGTTATACCACTGACCACATGGCAACTAGAAGACACAAATGAGTCTGCTGAAGGGACTGATGCCTCTGAAAAGTTTGTAGTCAAGTCTGTGCCCAAAGAAAATTAGGATAGATAACTACAAAAGGTGTGTTTACATATCATTTCATGACTCATTTAGACCAAATGACTGTTTTACTAAGTTAATTTTACTCAGTATCAACTCCAAGTTTTCCTGGGCATGGATGGAAAGTGAAGTGATAGTAGTGGACATGTTGGCTGTACTAACAGAAGAATAACTTTTCCAAGAGTTGTATGAAGCCAGCATTATATCAGTGTCATCAGATGCTTCAAATAGAATCTCCACCAAGTTAATTTTAACACTGTTTCAACTTTTCACCCAATTTGTGGAATCAAAGTAAAGCTTTTGGAAGTTAATTCTGTCAAAGATGAAATAGCTGAAATGAATACAATTGAATTTGTCAAGAAGTTGAACATTGAAGGTTTTTTTTTTCTTCAGTGATAATAAAAATACAAATTTTGATGGAACACAATATTGTAGAGCAAATGATATTCTTACTAAATTAAGACATTTATAGACTAGGAATGTTCTTGGAATTGGTTGTGTGTACACATAATTAATAACCGTGTTGTTCTATCAATTGAATTACAAGCTGTAGTTGTAAAAAATGAAATCATTTTATACATGCTCAGAGAAACGGAACTACAAAAATTTTGTGACAAAACTGATTTTGAGTACAAAATACTACTTCAGCATGACAGTATAGACTTTCTCCTTTTGCTGCCTATCATTAATCAGATTTTGGGAATCTGAACTTTTAAAGAACTCCTTTGTGAACCAACTTGAGGGTCCTAAAATTTGCTGAGGTTTTGTGTAAACAAACCCTCTAAGTTTTGGTTCATTTTGTTCAAAACCAGCTGGAAATATTTAATCAAAATTAAATGAAGGGTTCACCCCACGACATCAGGTTTTCAATCTTTTAGTGAATTGCAATGATGGAAAACAAAACCTGCATGCTTTATCTCTACCAAAGTGAGGGAGATTTATCTCCATGAAAGAGAAGGAGGAGTTGAAAAAAATGAAATAATGAGAACTGAAATGATGCACAGCATTTAATATTCAAATTCTGTAAGAGTGTCTGGGATATCTTGGTTCACGGAATAATCTTGTGATGGTGCTCAGAGAGTAGTAAAGTGAATTTCTACTCTCCTCTGCAATGGAGTGAAATTGAGCAGGCCTATAATTTTGCAGCATTTAAAACTGGTGAACCATTCAAAAGAGTCATAAATAGAGACAACTTATTTGACATGTTTTGTCAAGGAAAACTACTCTGAGGCAAAAGGAAAGCATCTGTGAAATTATTCAAAGTGAAATATTTACTCGTTTCCATTTGAAAAATAATTGAAATTGACAATATCCTCCATTTAGCCAAATTTTCTCCAAACTTACCAGATATCTCGGCACTAGGAGGCAGAATGCTGTCTCAATTAAAAAACTGTAGTCTACAAAGAAGGGTCAATCGAGAGAGTCAATAATTTCAAATTTATTAATCATAACATGCAACACTGAAGAAAACTGCCGACAATTTTATGGAAAAATCGAAAATGATAAGATCGTATTGAAAAAATTACATTCTTCAGAGAAATTCAGAGATACAATATTAAAGAGTAGTATGTCTAAGAAACTGTGAAAATATAGACCAAGAATAAATTATTTTGCTTACAGTATTTTTAATGTTCAGATTATCAACATAAAGAAGGTTTTTAAATTTGATGTATGCAGCTATATATATTACAGTTTTAGAAAGCATTTTATTTTATTTTATTTTCCAGGGATGGATGTGTGGGGAGGGAAAGCATTTTATTTTTGAAATTAGTTTTGGAGTAAAATAACTTTATGGCCCATCAATAAGATAAAATCAATTTGTTATTTAATATATAAATATTTTACAAATTATGTAAATTTTATTATTTTTAGTTCCTTCTTTCACTCTCAAATTTATCTCTGGTTTATATTCTGGTTTATAATTTATATTCTGGTTTTTCATCTTTCAGACCAGTGGTAGTTTTGTCTGTCCCAGCTCTTTCTGTAATTAGTCAAAATTACAAATTATGACCATGTGACTTATTTTGGCCAATGAAATGTGAGCAGAAGTAATGTGAGATGTTGTTAAGACCCAATACACAATTTCTCCTCTTTCTCCCACTGTAGTCATCACGGAAGCGTATGTCAAGGAGGAACTTGGGTCAGGTTGCAACTTTGAACAATGATGGCCTGGAGCACAGCTCCCAGTGATGCTGTGTGAGCAATAAATGATGGGAGTGTGAGAAATAAATACACACATACATACGACATAGATCTTTGTGGTATTAAGTCACTGATATCTGGGGGATTATTTATTATTGTAGCAAAACTTAACCTACCTTAATTGATAAGGCTATGAAATAAGTTAATCTATTGCTTAATTGATTTATATCTCTATTTGTCCTAAAAGAACTTAGGGCAGTTTATAAACAGCAGGATAAAATTAAAAGATAGGGATTGAGTAAAGGGAAAATAGGAGGATAAAAATAAAGTCAGAGATAAAGTTACTCGAAATGAACTTCTGTGTATTTCCTAGTGGTGGGTGGGCATCTAGTCTGTGATCTTAGTGGCCAAGGTAAATAGGGAAATTTGACCAGTAACAGCGCATATAATATAGTGACAAACTTTACAGTGTTTTATATCTATATGTATTATGTGATGTTACATGTATAACAGTACCTATAAGATGCTTGGGAAAAACCTTACGTAAAAATGGGACAGTTTGTCACATACAGTATTAGACAACTTTCCATCCATAAATAAATCAGAGTGCTTCACATGGCTCTTTCTTATCTTAGTTCTCAATGCAAGCAGAGGACATAATGGCAAATGTTCAATTCAGGAAAATTTAATGGGAGTTGATGGGAAGGGTGATGGTTAAGCAAAGAACCCTGGGTAAGTAGCTCTTGATCACTGGGTCTAATCCAGCATAAGCTTTATAGAACCTCTAGCACCAGTGCCTATTCTTTGGTTAATCCTTCAAGAAATATTTGCCTTGTCTTGAAGTCTCTTTGGTTTTTTGTTTGTTTGTTTGTTGATGTGGACCATTTTTTAAAAGTCTTTATTGAATTTGTTATAATATTGCTTCTGTTTACGTTTTGGTTTTCTGGCTGCGAGTCATGTGGGATCTTAGCTCCCTGACCAGGGATCGAACACACACCTGCGGCATTGGAAGGAGAAGTCTTAACCACTAGACCACCAGGGAAGTCCCTTGAGGTCTCTTTGAATGAAAATTGTACAGGAGGAATATTAGCTATATTTTCTGGCAAGGTCCTAGAGCAGAATCAGATCTGGCTCTTACCCACCAGAAGCTTCCACTCCAATCCCAGGGCAAGATATATAAGTAAACAAACACCCACAGAGTAGAATGAGTTAAATGCAGGAGGACCACAAATAGCAGGCCCTGATAGCCCCCAGAAAGAGTGGCATCTCTCCTAAGTGATGACTGAGTCATACCCCAAGAGGGACGTAATTGGCCCCAGGGGCCTGCACCTTGGCCATAGTGTCTGGCTGGTTGGCATCAGTGTCTCTGAATAGCTTCGTATCCAAGGACCATTGGAAAGGTCTGGAGGAAGAACACGCTGTGTGGAGTCAACCTACAGCGTAAACTAGCTGGCTGTGCCCGGGCAGGCCTGGTGCTCCGAGTGAGCTCAGAGAGAGGAACCCCAGCCAGGGCTGGACGAAGCCTGTGAACTGATGACCCAGAGGCTGGAATGTTTGCAAGAGTCTATTTTTGTTTTAGATAAAACTGGAAATGGAGCCACTTGGGGAGCCAACCTCCTAGAGATTAATGGTGAAGGAGTGAGCTGCAGCTCACTGGGGAAGTATGAGCTCTGAGCTCACCAATATATTTCCCTGCAAAACAAAGCTCAGCAATGGAGATTGGGAAAGAAAAATCCAGTCTGGGCCGAGGCAGGATCTGCAGAGCCTGGGCTCCCTTTCCATCCATTTGTCTGTGTCTGCCCATCCTTCACAAAGCACCCAGCTGGTGTCTGGTCCTGTTCTTGGCTAGGAGGGTGGGGCAGAGGATGGAATAGGCCCTGTTCTCTGGTCCAGAGAAAACCTACCAGTAGAACACAATTGAGGAAAGCGCCTGACCCACTTCACATGTGGTTTAGAGTTCAGGGTCCTGGGGTTTCCTCAGGTTATTAACCCACCAGCCAATGAAAAACCATGTTTTCCCTTTGGAAGACTTTTCTTAGTTGGTCCATCCAAGAGCAATTGATGGTGAGATCTGGGTGCCTGGCCCTGGGCTTGGTTTGCACTGTTGGGGTGGGGAGTGAGAGGGAGCACCCAGTTCTCTGATGAGAATTAGAGCCATGATCCTGGAAGTAGAGATGCAGGTACCATTTAATTGCTAGACTGCCTTCTTTCCACCATGACACAGACCAGGATACCCAGAGACCTTGCTGAGGGTCTCCCAGCTGATTAGAAGCAAGTCTGACTCCAGATATGCTATGGTTCTCCCACACCGGGGAGGGGCAATGCTTGCTCCTTCCGTCGTCAGAGCCCAGGACCTGGGGGGATGTCCCTTCCCGCTCAGGCCATTCCCTCACCAGCTCCCTTTCCTTCTCTCCTTCCTGGCTTTGTGGGTCCTTGGTCCTACCCCTAACACCTGTCAAGTAACCCTGGAGCCTGGAGCTTTCAAGGCTCCCAGCAAAGAGGTCTGGACTTGGCTGAGGAAATCTAGCATCCCCCTGCCATGAATGCCATGTCTGTCTTCACCCCCTAAAAGAGCAGGCTGGGCCCTGGATGTCCCTGGCTGATGGCCACATGGCTGCCTGTGTCATGCTCACGCTCCCCTCCCTGCGTCTGTCTGAGGATCAGGACATGAGGAGACTCGGCTCGCAGCAGGACCTGCTGGCAGGATGAGCAGTGTCTGGGGAAGCCAGTCAGTGACTTGGCAGGGCTGGGAACCATGGGAGCTCCGAGGCGAATGCCTCCCTGCACAAGCCCCTTCTGACGGCAGGGGTGTGGTTTGGGAGCCTGATGCATTTACTTTGCAGGAAGAAGTCAGCTTCTATCCTCAGAACCTGGACCAGAGTGAGAAGCAAGAGGACTCCAGTCACAGTGTCTACACTCTGACTTACAGGAGGTTTTAGCCAGCATACCTGTCCCTTTGTAGTGACTCACTGAGTGACAATCAGCAGAAAGGCCCACAGAGGTTTTTTCAAGGCACCGATTGTGGTACCAGCTTCATATTAAGTGAGCTTTGTGCTCTGTCATCTTCAGCTGGTCTCCTGTATGTCTCACCTCTGACGAAGAAATCACACTGGGTCTACCTTGAAATTCTGCTGCGTACATTCAAATGTCTGTTGAAAAGATGTTTTGAGGGAGAAAAACCCTATGGAAAGAGGAGCTAAGACCAGTCACTGGGCTGTAAGCTCCCAGCTCCTGCAATGATCATTCACTCTTTCAGTTCACACTTACTGAGTGACCTCTGCTCATCTGGGGCTGGGTAGTAGGCTGCAAAGATGAAACAGAAGTGATTCTGCCTTTGAGGTGCTCAGAGGCTCAAAGTGGGTGAGATGTGACATGTTTATAAAATACCCTAACACCCAGGAGGCCTGGGGATGCTGCAAGAGAGGAAGGATACATTCTGAGGCATTTCAGTGGGTCAGCGCCTAGAAAGGCTTCCTGGAGGAGGTGTTGTGATGGTTAATTTTATGTGTGAACTTGGCTGGACCATGGTACTCGGATGTTTGGTCAAACATTATTTTAGATGTTTCTGTGAAGGTAGTTTTGGATGAGATTAACGTTTAAATCAGAAGATTTTGAGGAAAGTAGATTCTTTCCAGGATGTGGGTGGGCCTCATCCAGTCATTTGAAGGGCTTAATAGAAAAAGATTGACCTCCCTGAAGCAAGAAGGAATTCTTTTAGCAGACAGTCTTTGGCCACAAACTGTAACTGTTCCCTGGGTCTCCAGTTGCTGGCCTACCCTGCAGATTTTAGACTTGCCAAGCCTCCACAATTGTGTGAGCCAATTCCTTAAAATAAATCTCTCTCTACATATACACATATCCTGTTGGTTCTGCTTTTCTGGAGAAACCTGACTGCAGGTATCAATGCTTGAGGATACTTTGGGAGAAGTCATTGCTAGTTTATGTGAATTGTTATGCAGAGTGACGTATGCACAAGAGGATAGAACATTTTGGTGTATGGACCCAATTTGGGGTTTATGAAGAGAGATCAAAGAGTTTTTTTCAGGAATTAGTGGAAGTGATTGTCAAAGATAAAAGCTTTTCTCTAGGAAAGTGATGGTCTTGGTGGAAGAAAGACTGAGAAACTGCTGGAAATCCCAGAACCATGGACAAGCCAGTTGAGGGTCCAAGTGAAAACAATTAAAACAAAAACCAAAAAGTCAAAGTAGGTGACAAGCGAACACCACTTTAAGATTTTAGAAAGCTGAGTGCTTCCTAGTCCTGAGGCCCAAAGTAGCCTGAGATAACCATGTCGATTCATTTTCGTCTTTGCTTTTCTAAAGTATTATATATAATATCGTCCTTTTAAGTATGCAATGTGAAAACAGCTTAGTATCTTTGCCCAGATTCCTAATTGCATTTTAACTTTTCAGTTGAAAAATCATAACAGAGAATGGAAAGTTTATTCATCTTTCACTCCACTGAACCTAGGTAGAAGGGAGATTTGGGGGACATTTTCCTACCCAGATCGTCTTTTGTGGTTTCCTGTGGTTCCTACAACTTCCAGACTCTCTGAAAACTAGTGGTATGCCTAAGATCTGATGGTGGTTTTCCCTGATCTTATCCCTTTCAGTCTTTCTAACAGTTTTTATAAACATCTACATTTTTGTATGAAATTGTATCCTGCTTGATATACCTACAGCGATTTCTGTTTTCGTGATTGGCTCCTGCCTGATTCAGCACTGACATCACAAGAGCTTACAGCAAACAGACCTTTGAAGATGGGAAGAATGGTTGGTTACCTGTTCAGTTTAGGTTTGGAGCTGGTGATGACTTTCTTGTCAATAGAAACTGGAATACAGATAATGCAAGGCTGATGTTGACAAATGGTTTTTAAATTCATCATCTGAAGTTGCCTGGAATTAAAGTATTATGGAGGGCAAAGCTTTGGCAGATTAAATGGCCACTGCTACAAAATGTTATGGTGGAAACACAGAGTGTGAGGGCCGCTGGGATGGGGGTGGGTGGGCTATTTCTGATTGCACTGGAAAGAAAGAAACGAATCATCTCAGGGTTTTACCTTCTCAGAGCAGTTTATGTCCAGAGAATCAGAGTGTTTCTGTAATGCCCTAAAAGTACTGTTTTTTAACTGCCTTGTAGCTTAATGTATCATAAAGTGATCATGAGGTTGTAGGTGATAGTACAATATAATCCACAGCTGCAGCAGGTTTCTTATGGGAAAGTGAGGACGTGGTTCAAAAAAGAGTGAGATCTGAGAACTGGGATGGGGACATTTGGGCAGGTTCAGCTCAGAGGACCTTGACCCACTCCCCCAGGCTCTCTGTGCCTACTTTGCCATTAGACGCAGCCTTCTCCATCACTGGCTGAGGGGGCTTCTTTCTACTTGATTGATTGATTGTCTCCTTAAGACATATTCCCACCACCCCTCATTGCCCCTCATTGCCTCCATATCCACGACTAAGGCAGATCCTGGCATGCCTAAGAGGGATGAGAACGAAGTATGACCCAGGAGGAGAAAGCATACATACCAGAGGAATTACAAGGTGACAGGCAAGGGAGGAGGCTATGTAATGTTGGATTGGGCCAGATTTATCAAGATGTACGTACTAACTAGAGATTCTTGATTTAATGTGTTAGCTTGAGTGGCTCGGAGTGATTCCAGCAATTTGCTTTGTTTTTGACTTAAACCTGGACTCAGTGGTGGCCTGCACTAAATGAAACTGAAATATCGGAACTTCCTTTCTACAAAGAAATCCAAAGGCTTAAAGAGACTGGAATGTTGGAATGGGTTTATGATATGCAACCTAGTCACACCGCCCCCTGCCCCCCTACCCTTATAGGAGAGGTCACCCATACACTACTCTTTTCACAAAGTCATTGAGAAATACCTTGGCGATGGAAGTACCAGGAGCCTTGAAAAGCTCGGTGATGACTATTCTCTGCAGGCAGGGGTTGTTGGGGCAGAAATTGCCATTGCAAATATTTTCTTCATTTCACTGGGGGTAATGGAATTCCAGAGTGGCAAATGCCAATGGTCAGAGCCACGGTCTGACCAATGGTCAGTATTTCACCTCTAGAAACAAGGCAGTTGTGGTTAATGAAGCCCACAGCAGAACTGGAGTGGTAATCAGAATCCCATTGCTGTCAAATGATCATGGTCTCCCTAGGGATGAATAGGTGTGTAGCCAATGAGAGCTTTACTTGATCTGTGTAATTGGAAGGGATTTTAGATCTAGTGAACAAAGTCCCAAATCGGGGCATCACAAATGGAAAGTCATCATCTCTCAGTCAATTTCCAGACCTATGGGAACTATAGTTTTTTAAGTGATTGGTAATGATATAACTTGGGCACCACCCTCCCACCTAGGAATATAACACCTCAACTGTCAGTTGAACATGGGTAGCTAACTCATTTTAGATTTGCAAAGCTAATCCTTTAGAGTATCCTCTGACCCCGTAGAGCCAGTGCTGGGCACAGATGAGTGTTTACTGATGCTCGGGGCCTAAACTTTGATGCATTTATGGATCCATGAGAATTATTGTTAACTCCTGGAATGTTCTTGGTGGCAATCTCATCCACAGGTTGTTAACTTTGAAACTTCACAGACCCTTTGAGCATTTGATAAAAGCAATGAGCACATTCTCAAGAAAGATGAAAGATGAATGCACACTTACTTATATAAAATTTATACTCAATTTTTGGAGGTTTATGGACCCTCTGAAGTTCCAGGTTAAAGCTCCTGTGACTCAATCCAGTGACTCAATAAAACAATGGGCAAAGATTACAAACAGATAGAAAAGGAAATACACATAGCTGCAAAAATATGAAAAGATTCTCATATCCACTAAAAACAAGAGTAACACAAATCATACTAAGATACTATTTTTCACCAGCATTTGGCAATGATCAAAACCTTATATTACAAATTGTGTTTCTGAGACTTTCCCAAATGTCACGGCTGGTGAGTGGTGGAGCTGGGGCTTGAACCTAAGGACTCTGACTTCAAATCCCCCTTTCTTCTCATTTAGTGGTATGGCCCTTGTGACAGGTGCCTTGCATCGTTGATTGGGTGTGTGCGGAACGTAGCCTGATCAACCTCGGATACCTTGTTCTGGATCTTTCTGGAGGAGGCCATGAGAATTAGTAGCATCACATTGAAAAGTAAATGAAATCCTCTGTGGCCTGCAAGCAGTCTCGGTCATATTTTGTCTTCTAGAAGGAGCCATGGCCATCTGATTGCAGATCCAGATGCTTGACCTGTGGCCAGAAGCCTGGCTGGATTGGTATCTGTCAAGAGAATGAGGCTGGGACTACTTTCCACCTGGGGAATTCATGCATCTTAGAGAGGAGGGTCCAGGAATCAATACTTCAGCCCCCAATATCCTGTCTCTGATTCTGGAACCCTGGGCCTGAGGGAGGCAAGGTCAGGTGTAGAAGAGAGAGGAAGACAGAGAGAAGCCAGAGGCATAGGTGTTTTGGTCCTTGGGTCATAGTCATGATCCAAGGTCAGCATGGGCACCTGAGGGGAAGTAAAAAATAATGAGGGGGTGTGAGCTCAAGATAGGGAGGGAGGGAAGAAGAGAGGGAGAGAGAAGAAGAAGAAGAAGAAGAAGAAGAAGAAGAAGAAGAAGAAGGAGAAGGAGAAGGAGGAGGAGGAGGAGGAGGAGGAGGAGGAGGAGGAGGAGGAGGAGGAGGAGGAGGAGGAGGAGAAAGAGAAGGAGAAGGAGAAGAAGGGGAAGAAGAAGGAGAAGAAGAAGAAGAAGGAGAAGAAGAAGGAGAAGGAGGAGGAGGAGGAGGAGAAGAGGAAGAAGAAGAGGAAGAAGAAGAAGAAGAAGAAGAAGAAGAAGAAGAAGAAGAGGAGGAGGAGGAGGAGGAAGGGGAAGGGGAAGGGGAAGGAGAAGGAGAAGAGGAAGAAGGAGAAGAAGGAGAAGAAGAAGAAGAAGAAGAAGAAGAAGAAGAAGAAGAAGAAGAAGGGGGAGGAAGAGGAGGAAGAGGGGGAGGGGGAGAGATCAACTGTGTGTGTAAAGCAAGGGGGTTCACCTTCGAGACTGTGCTTCCTCTAGGTCAGGGCAGAAATAGAGCGAATATTCTCCTTAGTTCCTGTAGTACAGAATGGGGCATGTAATCATCTCACCGTGTGTACAGGATTTCTAGTTACATAATGACTAAAAGCAGATAAAGATTCAGCCAAGAGAACAGCAAACCATGGACAAGATGCTCATAAAAGTCCTTAGCCAGTCTCAGGGCTTGGCTGCCAACCTGCTCTGGGGCAATAGGGGTGAACAGAGCCAGGCGTGAGGAGTCCTCCAAGAGCCCCAAGGAGGAGGAGGAGGTGGTGGGGGGAACAGCAAGGAAGGCCAGCCCTCAACTGCCAAGAACAGCAGGTTGCAATGCTTAATGTCCACACTCATGCCAGTGTGCTTAGGAACTGTTGTTATTTTTATGAGAAAAATGCAGAAAGGCTAATCTGTCTATTTATGTCTGTCTGGAACCATGTAATTACTAAAGGGATGTCCTGGTGCCAGGATCCAGTCGTGGCTCTTCCTCTCCCATGATGTCTTTGGGAGGCTGGGCCTGACGCCCCAGCTCAGCTCTAGTGAGGAGCCTGCCAAGGGTTTTGGGCACCAATGGGATAGATAGACAGAGGGAAGAGGACCTGGGAAAACCAAGATAATTGGGTCAAATATTTTATCCATTGTAGAGTTTTGGCAAGCGGTAATTTTAGGATATGTTCATGGAGTCTACGTCTGCTGGGAAATAAAGGTTTTTTCCATGAATTCTGACTCTTCAAGTCAGGCTCTATCATCCATCTGTCCATCCATCCATCCATCCTTTGAGCAAGTATGTCATGCCAGTCATTTTGCTGGGCTCTAGATATACAGAGATAAATAAGACATGATCTTTTCACTTGAAAGACTTAAACTGTGGGAAGAGATAGAAATATTAACCATCAAGCACAGTGAAGTGTCACAGGTGCTATAACAGACTCTATATAGGTCCACTGGGTCAAGGAAGGATCTAGTTAGTGGGCAAAAGCTTCAGAGAGCAGGTGACCCTTAAGCTGGGGTCTGGAAGCTGAGGGTATGTTTGTCATCTAGGCCTAGACAGCCTTGGTCCTTGGGCCACGATCATGACCAAGGACTCCAGAGGATACCCTCGGGTAACCCCTACCCTCTCTGAGTATATCTTGAATTCTAACCCAAACCTATGGTTTGCAAGGGTTGGGGTGGGTGATTCTCAGCCTGGTATTGGGGACTCTTGGTGACCTGACCTCAAACTACTATTTTCATTTCATTTCTGCTTCTCGCCCGTACCCTGCTACACTGGGCCAAGTCTTGCTGTTCCCTGAACATCTCCTCACCTGTGACCATATTGGTCTGTCTTCTTGGGTTGCCTTCCTTTACCAGATTCTTTTTGAGACCTAGGGTACTGCCTTCCCAGGGGCCTCAGTGAATGTGTTGAATTTATGAAGGTATAAGCAGGGCACTGAGTAGCGAGGAGACCCCTCTGAGGGCCGCAGTGTGTGTCGGAGGAGCCATGTGCTACAGGTTTGGGAGATTTTGGGGGTAGGTGTACGCTCAGATGAATGGTGGTGTTTTGAAAAAATATGAAGCAGGACTGGGGCTGACGGATTCGAGGAAGAGGGTGGTCAGTATGTTATCCACCTCCTTATACCCTAGTCTCGACATCCCTTCACCCAGTTGAGGGAATCATCAGCTACAGGAAGCTAGGCCTGAAAAGGTCATGTGTCTTCTGCCTTCCACATTCTAGGGATTTCTGAATCTGTAGTTCTGATATTTCCCCAAGTTTTGGAGAAATTGCTTTTGCTGTTTCACAGTGTTACTCCCTGAGCTAAGGGAAGTAGGTGCTAATGGTTCTGAGGGGGTGCTAATGGATTGAGCTAAATCCTTGGTAGCATGGGACTGTGCCCCCGGAGGAGATGGGCATTGGCTCTGGAGGGCTCTGGGGCCAACCGGGCTGCAACGATCAGCCCTGGGCCCGGCCCCTTCTGGCTCAGCAAGCCTAAGCCACAGGCTGGCAGGGGCTGGGTGTTGTCCAGAGCTGCAGATGCACAGTGACTGAAGCTGACATGGATGTTCTTGGTGCTACATTGGCACTGATCAGGGAGACAGGATAGAGCCATGGGGGCAGAAGATACAAGGGGGCGTTTTCTGTTAGTACCTGGAGTAAACTGGGTGAGGCCCTCACCACCCGGGGCCTCTGTTCTCCTAGTTGCAAAGTGACAAGGTGGGACCAGCTGATCTCTGAGCATCTTTCCAGCTCTGCTGTTGCTTGGCTGTAGGCCTCCGTGAAGTGGATGGTTCGCACATGGTACCAGGGCCGATTCAGGGACAACGATAAGACATGGAGGGGTTAAAAGGGTGAGAAGGGCTGGCTGTTACTACTGTGTCCAGCCTCTGGAAGTGCCATGTCTAGTAGCTGGTGGGCCCACAGTCTCAGGGCCCGAGGACACTAGGCAGGGCGCTCCATGGACATTGCACTTCTCTGGGGCACCGTGTGCCTCTCTTTAGCACATGTTCATTGGCTCATGTCCCTTGTATGTCCAGTTCTGTGCCAGCCATGCCAAGTGGGGACAAGGTTGTGTACTGAGGAGGGGAAGACCAGTCACTGTCCCCACGGCCTAGGACTGAGCTGAGTTGGGCTCTGAGCATAGGTGGGGTCCAGCACCAGGAGGGGTGGGTGAAGCAGGCCGAGAAAGCTTCTTGGAGGAGCTGGGACCAGAGCAGGAGGCGGAAGATTTGGCCAGGTAAAGGGCCGTGGGGCATGGGGAGGCCAGAGCGATTTTTCTCTGGCTGTTATAGGAAGGAAAGAGCTGGAACTGCTTTACATGCTTGCTCCTTTGTGGATCTGGGGCTGCTGGAGATCCATCTGGAAATGTGCTCTAATTGGTTTCTCTTAGAGGCTTGAAAGGGGGGACTGGGGGTAATATAACAGCCAGCCCAATGCCAGCATCAGGGTCCTGAATTCTCAGCCCCCCCACACCTTGTAGATGGGGGAGCTGAGACCTGGGGGGCGGGGATGAGTGAAAGTCACACTGCAGGTGGCAGTAGAGTGGACGCTGGGATTTAGAGTCTGGATGTGCTCCTTGAGCCTTTCAGGATCACCCCTTTCTGCTTTCTGTGCTTCATCTCCCTCTCTTCCCCATCTGCACCCCAAACTGTGCCAGTCCCCATAGCCCGTGCTTCCTCTCCTCTCGGCCTCATGCCTGCTTCCGCCTCCTGGCGTGCCCTGGCCTCCCTTGGTCCCTGGGACACCCCTTCATCCTCTGCTTCCAGGTTTGCCGCTCTCTGGGGCTGCCCCACCGCCAGCTCCGACGCCTCTCCCCCAGGGCTCACCTTCCTGCAGGTACGAGGAGGAGCCTCTTCTTAGACCGCGAGGGCCTTGCAGGTAGGCCCTGGGTCTTATTTGTCTCTCTATTCCCGGGGTGCACAGGGTGCCCCGGGAATGTACTGGATAAACAAGTGAGTGCAACTGTCCTGGCCACGTGCCCTGTGTCCCTGCTTTGGTCTTCCTCTGGCCATGTCCTTCCCCAGAAGACAAGGGTTCAAAGCGATGCTCCCAACAGGAGCCTGGTGCCAGGAACCCTTCCCCCCAGCCACTGATGCCAGGGACCCTGCAACCTCTGACCAAACGGCCCTGAGACCTGCTCCCAAGCCCCAGTATGGGCAGCCCTGGGCCTGGGACCTCATGAAGTCCCTCCTGTAAGACGGAGCCGGAGCCGGGATGGGGGAGGAGGGTGGGCCACAGGCTTTCACTCGTTCCCTTGCCCCAGGCCCTGTCCGTGTCAGAGGCGGGCTGAACGAGTGACTTCATTCTGAGTGGAGCTGCATGTGTTGAGGACCTGAGGGCCAGGCTGAGGCCTGGAGGGGGTTTCAGGACAGTTGGGGACAAAATGGCAGAAAATGATATGGTCTGGGGCAGACGTGCCTTAGCCTTCTAGTGTATTGAATCTTTGGATTTAATCATCCTCATATGAATAGGTAGATTTTTTTTTTTTTTTTTTTTTTGTGGCACGCGGGCCTCTCACTCTTGTGGCCTCTCCCGTTGCGCTCTCTCTCTCCCGTTCCTCTCCAGACACGCAGGCTCAGCGGCCATGGCTCACGGGCCCAGCCACTCCGTGGCATGTGGGATCTTCCCGGACCGGGGCACGAACCCGTGTCCCCTGCATAGGCAGGAAGACTCTCAACCACTGCGCCACCAGGGAAGTCCGAGTAGGTAGAATTTAATGAGCACCAGCTGTGGACCCGACCCCATGTTGAGAGTTTTGAGGCATTTATATGTTTGAATCTTCATGACAGTTCTTGTGGTGGTGACTAATATTGTTCCCAACTTACAGGAGAAGAGACTGAGGCGCAGAGTCACACAGCAAGGACTCAGACTCCCATCTGTGACTCTGTCTGAACTTTTGACCACCCTGCACATCGCCCCTCAGAGGGAGGCCTGCCGTGGGTGTGCTCAGCATCGGGGCACCTCTGAGCCCAGCACCTGCCCTTGGGCAGGGAAGATGCAGCTTACGTGGGGCCTGGCTCCGGGGAGTTGCTCGGCTCCCAGGGGGACAGGTGGAGGAACCCAGAGGAGGGGGGCTCTGGCCAGGGCCCGGGGGTGAGGGCAGGAGGCCAGGCCTGGTGTGGATCTGTGTCCTGGGCCTGTGGGGAGCTGAGAGCTCTCTACCTGTTCAGCACATCTCACCGGGGAAGTCTGCACTAGAATGAAGCATCCTGCCTTCCCCTCAGTGTGAGTTGGGACCTCAGTATCAGGTTTTGGATTCTCTCTACAGGGGAATATCCAAAAGCCCGGTGTTTTTGCTGCACCAAGGAAGACTTCATAGTAACGATAGTATAATATTATTATTATTATATTATCATGATCCTTACCTTTGCAGTGGCCGCTGGGCCTGCATTAGCCCCACTTCCAGGTGTACCCAGGCCGTACAGATGTTATTCTGGTGATTCCTGAACGTTGGAGCCATTTCCACAGTCTCTGCACTTTGGGAGCTCACTCCTGTCAGGTATCAGGTATTTACTGAGGTCAAGAGGAATGAGGGGCAGGGAAATGACAGGAGCGTGGCCTTTAGATGTAGATTTGGATGCGTGAATCTGCCACTCGCCATCTCACTGCAGACGCTGCCTGGGACTGGGCACTCAGTCTGTCAGAGCCTCAGTGTTCTCATCTGTTCAATGGGAATTCTTCCCGGAGGGGTTGTTGTCAGACTTAAGTGGTGGCACATGAGTGACGTTTAGTGGTAACTTAACAGTTATCAACATTCTCACTTTCTGGAACAGTTTCTTGGGCTGTTAAGGGGAAATTGTCCTTAGAAGTCAAGCCACCTTCTCCCACGTGGGGTCTGGGTTTTCTTTTCCAGTGGCATGGCCACGTGGGGAACAGAACAGGATGATTTCTGCACCCCGGCCTGTGTCCTATGCTCATTTCACGAAGGAGAAGGGGGCTTCCCAAGGCAGTGGCTGGAGGCCTTGTCGGAAAGCCTGCACTTCATCTGTGGGAAGGAGAGTGGGAAGTTGCACCAAACTTCCCTATAATCTTCAGATCGATCGTGGGGATAGTTACTCATTATGCTTCTTTTTTTCCCTCACAGTGGGAAAGAACGCTGGGCAGGCCAGAGCACTGTCACGCAGGCAGAGATTTATTGCCCTCTCTGCTTTCCGGGTTTCCTCCTGTCCTCAGCCAGCCTCGGAGAGGAGCACGGGGCTGCAGAGCTGCCCACAGCTGGCTGGGTTGGAAAGGATAGAGGCAACCCTTCTGGCTTTGGGGCAGGCACAGCCTGAGTGTTTTGGACCATCTTTTCCCCAAGCTCTGTTTAAATATCCACCAAGGTCCGCTGTCCTGACACTCGGAACCTGCCATTGTGTCCTTGGTGACTCACTTGCACCAAACTCCCCTGGAAATTCTGGATAAAGTGGGATCCGGGGACATTTTCAATTTTATTCCAGTGGTAAAGCATTTGGTGCTCGTCTCATGGTTCCCTCAAATCCCTGGCTCCCCGGTGGAAACGGCTTTCTGCTGGCCAGGTGCGGGGTGGACAGCACTCTGCATTGCCTTCCCTGACTCTCCCACCACCCCAGACTAGGAGTTCCCCAAGGGCTGGGAGGGTCCCACTCATCTCCAGGTCATGGCACCCACGAGGTGCTCAGTGACCAGATGGAACTTTAACAGAGAAAAGTCAAGGCACGGCCGAGTGAGCCCCAGTGCTCCCCCATCCTCCTGGCTGGACCCCGGAGGAAGGACAAAGCAGACAAATTTCTCTGGCAGGTGTGGGGCAAAGGAGAGTAGAATGGGGGAGGGGGTTGCTCGGGGGCAGAGAAAACAGAGGATGCATGGGATCCAGGGAATACCAGGACCCCGTCTCCCGTCTCTGGAGTGTTTGCCATCTTCTCTGTGCTACATCTCATAGGGTTCCCAAAACTTGGGAGGCGAGGGCAGCTGAAGCCAGCGCTGGGCTTCCTGCTGGCCTCCTGCTGGGAGCCTGCTTGGCTGGCCCTTTCGTCTCTCTCACTGGTTTAACCCCAGCAGCCAGAAGGTCCTCTGGATATTGGGTCTGTGCTGTTCTCAGAATCTGAGCCCGTCTTGGGCATCTGCCTCAACTCCCCCACTAGTCCGAGCGCTCCTCCAACACAGGGCCATCAACTCCTCCCTCCCCAACCGCTCCCTTTGCAAGATTTTTCCTTTATTTCAGACCCCTTTTTGCTAAATAAGGCCCTAGGGGGAAAGGAGATTATGAGGTGAGGGCAAAGTTGGGTGGACCAGTGAGGGGGTGGGGAAGGCAGCCACCTGCTATGTTGGTGACTCTGACAGGTAGAAAGTTCTTCCTTTTACTTCGCAGATGTCTGAGTGCAGGAAGCACCCATATGTCACTCTGGCTCTGTCCTGTGAGGCTCTGAACAAGTATCATCCATCACTTCACCCAAGCAACCGTCAGCCAGGGCTCCAGTTCCCAGGGAGGGGGTGCGGCCAGGATGATTATTCTGTTCTTGGGGGTCTGGGGCTGACGCAGCCTCCACTTCTTGGCTTCCTATCAGCTTGGGATCTGCTTATTTTATAAGCTGGGAACGTATAAGCTCTGGAACTGCCTTCCTGGGCCAGTGGCAGATAATCCCCCTGAGTTCGATTGGAAGTGGCCTCCAGAGCGGGAGCCCCCCCTGGCTGGGTCCAGGCAGGGCTCCCTTCTTGCTGCCCAGGTGATCTTCCAGAGAGTAGGGTTTGAAGACCGAGGGGCCTAGCCCCAGACACTGGCTCCCAGCCTTCCACTGCTGTTCATTATCCTCTCCTTCCCACCTCATGTGTATGATAGCCTTGAGGACACCTCGGCCCGGGGCAGGGACGGCCGGTCTAAGACCACAGAGGCAGAGAGTGGGGAAGAGAGATTGGACCCCTGCTCCCTGGATTCCCAGCCTGAGGTGCTTTCTTTCTTCCTTCCCACGATGACCTCACTTACTCCATTGCCCCGGTTTCTCATCCCTGGAGGCTCTAGAACCCCTTGCTGCCAGCCTGGGGTGAGGGCGCTTCCCTGACCTCGTGTCTACGTGAACGAGGCAGACGCGTCTGCTTTCGCCCTCGGCTTCTCTTCTCACTGAGCTTCCTTTCTGATCCTCATCTCTCTTTTAATTTGGGTTTCTTCTTTGCCCCTCCAGCATCGCTCCATCAGGTTTCAAAGTTGCAGAGTGAAACTCAGTTACTAGGTTGTTTGAAAGTGCTGTAGGACGCGCCGTGGCTGCAGCCCCAGGCCTGTACTTAAATCAGTGTGCGTGTAGGGCGGCATCTTCTGTGACCTGAGCCCCGGGGAAGGCACACCCCAGGGACTGGCGGCTGAGAGCTCCCGCCCTCCCCAGAGTCCTCTGTCCTGGGTCAGTCTGTCTTCCCTAAGCCCCTTCTTCTCGGGAAGCTCCTATTAATATGTTCCATTTCTTGTATCGAGCAACAGTCTTGCAAACAGCCTTGTTGGTAATTCGTAGGAATGGCTGTTATTTTTGGAGGCTGGCGCCTGCAAAGACCAGCCTCACACCGGCGACTGCTTTTTTTTTCTTTTTCAGCTTTCCTCATATTATTGTAGAAATTACAGAAAAATATTTGGCTCGTCATGTTCAACAATATATATGGCTGATTCCCTGTCATTGTGTTAATCCTAGAAAAATAAACCTCTTGGCATCTGGCAGATTTTTCCCGGGTGGAGAGCAATGTGGGTTCCCATGTGTATTGAAAGCTGTTAAATGTCTCTCTATGTAGCATTGTGCCTAGGAAGATACAGGCGTGATGAGTTGGACAGGGTCCGTGTTACACGTTGTCATGTTTCAGTTGTGGCTGGGTGTTGGGGTGTGTTGACACTGTATACAATCCTCCGGGGTTGGACGCTGGGACAGCTGAAGGCCCACATTCGGAGCTGGTTAGGCGGGAAGCAGGCAAGGCCAGGAGTGCAGCTGCACTTATTGGAGCGGGAAGACGGGGATCTGGCTTGCTACATGCCAAAGAAGACTCAGGAATGTCAATGATAACAAGATCCCCTGGGGGCAGTTCTCCTGTTCTGGGACATGCTATCAAGTGGTTTTTGCTGAAACTTTGAGGCTGCCTCATATTCTTTCCTTTATGGGAGCTGCTGAGATAAGCAGGGCAGATATGCTTATGTCCATTTTATGGATGAGAAAATGGAGAATGACTTGCTTAAAGCCACATAGGAACTTTGCGGTCAAGCAGAGACTTGAATGGGAGCCTCATGATTTCGAGGGCAGCCTTCCATGCTTCTCACATGGCCACCCTTTCATTCCACTACCACTTATCTGTATGACTGACCGTTCCTTCCTCGGTGCTTTGCTCCGTTTTCTCTGCTCATTTAGAGGCACCAGCGGACAGCTGTGTCCTGGTTCAGTTGACTTCCCCAGCAGCAACCGCGCTCTTCTCAGTGTCTGCTCTGCCCACGAATGAACTCTTGTCTTCCTTACGTGACAGATGCCCACCATCACCAGAGCCTGGGTCATCCCCAGCCACCCCTGGACTTGGGGGGAGCTTGGCCTCTCAAAGCCTGCAGCCCAGATTTCCCCTAGCTCAGCCGGAAACATAACTCTTATTTCCTGGCTCCAAGCTCCGTCCCTTTGAAGGCAAAATTGCTGTTTTCCTCTTTGAGAATCATCTGAACCCAAGCTATAGTTCAGTTTATTGACTTGGCTTGAACATAAAACCGCAGGTGGGGAAAATACAACCTTCCCAGCTCAGGGCCCTTTCCTTTGGGAAACTGGGGAAGGAAAAACTGGTCGTTTCATGGCCACTGTCCTTCTGCCATGAAGGAAGGTATTGCCAGGTCTGAAAGTTGAACCAGACTTTCCTTGGAGCCATTTGTGGCTCACAAAATTGCAAGAGTTTCCTTCAATTGGTTGAAATGTTCCTTGGAATTTACAATCTGGGATGTTCCCCAGAGCACTGTTCTCTCTCAGGATCCCCACATGTGACCCCCACATAGTCCAGGGGAGCAGGGCCAGTAAGAGGCAGAGATGGGCACTCTGGTCCTCTCCCCGGTTTCCTGTGGGATCGCGTAGGGGTCGGCACTGTGTGTCCTCAAGGCTCTGGGAGTTTTGAACTTGGCTTCCAATTCAGTCCATCATTCCCAAATTATTTCTGTTTTTGTGGCAGCAGGCAGAGCTCATTCACCGAGTTAGGATGAAGCTTGATGGCGGGGGAGGGAGAGCTGATGAATGCTTTGGGAACATCTATTTATGTTTAACCTGTCTCTTTGTCATTTATGTATTTATATCATTTATGTATGAATTAATTCTATCTCATCCATGTTTCTCCCTTCCTCTCTCCCTCCCTCCCTTCCTCCTTCCTTCCACCCATCCATCCATCCATCCATCCACATCTCCATCTTTAAGACCAGCTGGTACAGATACACTCTAGTTCATGGACTACATGTGCTCAACAATGGCTAGTATTTAAACAGCTTCCAAAATGTGACCTGCATTTTCTTACTTTTCAGGTCTCATTTTTCTGGAGCATACATTTGAACCCAGAAATGAGTTGACCATGGAGTGCTTTGTAGTTAAGAAGGCCATTTTGTCTTTTAGCAGTGCCTCACACATGGGTCTTTGCTGACAGAGTCATTTCTTGTTTGGTTTACTGGTGCTTTTTTTTTTTTTTTACTTCTTTCTGAATTATGAGCATGGTTGCAAGGACTTGGCCTCACTCTCCAGTTTGATGACTATCAGTTCCCTACACACATGCCAAGCGTTGGTCATTATGCCCTGGTTATGGCGCACAGAACCCGACCTCCTCTTCCTTGCTTCCATACCTTTACACATGCTGTTCCTGCTGCCTGGAGGGCCCTCATTCATCTGATTCACCGGAGGAGTTCCTTTACCACCTTTCAAAAGTCATCTGGGTCCCACCTCCAATGTGCATCTTTCCCTGCTACCTCCAGACAGTGTTAGGGTCACCTTTGTGTGCTTATAGCTCCTAACATGTTATATTCTCTTATCTATGAGCTCCTTGAGGGTAGGAAGTGGGACTTGGGCATCTTTATCTCTCCCACCAAGAATCAACCTGTACTGACTAAAAGCAAGTCAATCCTATTGGAGACAGAGAAGATAACAGATTTCAGTAAAAATGTTACATTTAAATCCAAAACCATGCCGTGTGCAGTATGTCATCCTGGGTCATGATGTTATCTGGCATGTGTAGTGAGTGTGAGGGTGCTCACCTGTGGCTCTTGGAAAGGCTCTAAGGCCAAGGTCTCTCTCTCTTTAGTCCTCAAGAAACTTACTGCCAGGGGATTGAGGCTGTGGCTCGCAGGGACATGGGTACTTCTAGATTGTATCCAATTATTTAAATGAACAGTACTAAGAGCAGCATGTAAAATGTCCAGGCTCAGGCTTCCCTGGTGGCGCAGTGGTTGAGAGTCTGCCTGCCAATGCAGGGGATGCAAGTTCGTGCCCCGGTCCGGGAAGATCCCACATGCCATGGAGCGGCTGGGCCCGTGAGCCATGGCCACTGAGCCTGCGCATCCGGAGCCTGTGCTCCACAACGGGAGAGGCCACAACAGTGAGAGGCCCGCGTACCACAAAAAAAAAAAAAAAAAAAAAAAAGTCCAGGCTCTGATGGTGAGAAAAGCCACAGAAGTAGCCCTCGCTTACCCCGCACTTCCTTCTACTCAAGTCAGTGCCTCTGCCCTACATGGCTTTGAATGAGTTGGGGTCCTGGCAGGAAACAGATGGAGGTAACAGGGGAGAGTTTAATGAAGGGTCTACTGAAAAAGTGTGAGAAGGACAAGGTCCACGAAAGGGGTGACAAAGTGCCCTGGGCAAGCGGCAGTGGGGAGCAAGGGGTGGGGGGAGCAGCTGAAGGTATAGACCTGCCCTCTGCTCTGGTGCTAGCACCTTCCACAGGCCAAACCCAGCTGGAAGCCAGAGGGCAAGGGAGCCCATTTTTGCAGCCTCAGGCCAGCCTCCAGGGCACAGAGCAGGGTGTAGGGTGGGTCTGGAAGGGCAAACCCAATACCCAGCATGAGCTCGCTGCACCTGGGCAGCACCCACCTGGCCACCTGCATGTTGGTAGGCCCGCCTGTCGATGCGTAGGTGTACTCCCAAGGACCAGCTGTGCCCCTGCAGGCGCCTTTATGCAGAAGGCTTTGCTTTGTGCCCAGGTGGGTTCATGTAGGGATCTGAGGAGTGGAGTCTTGTACAGTTCAGTAGAGGTCAGTCATTTCCCAGGAGGACGCGACGCCTGGCCGGATGGCAGTGCCTCTCTCACCTTCTGCCTGTCCCCAGTAGATGCAGCTGGGGGCTTTGACCTCAGGAGTTGGGAGGGGCAGGAGGGGTGCGAGCAGACAGCCTGGCCACGGAGATGGAGGAGGCCAGGGATTCTGCTTAACGGAACACCTTGGCACACCTATAGGCGTGTGTGAACCGCAGGAGGATGGACTGCTCTCTACCTGGACATAGAGAAGTCATGTGGTGTAGTCAAGGCAGGGAAGCTTTGGGAACGAGCCTGAATTCTGGCTCTAACACTTAACTTAAGGGTAGTTGCTTAACCTGTCTGAGCCTCAGTTTCCATGACTGTAAACTGTGGGTAATAATTCTGACTTTTTAAGCTTACTGTATATTAAGTACTCATTACAGTGTATCTGGCCACCGGACCTTGTGCTTACTTTGGTCCGTGGCCCCTTGGAAACATTTTCACCTTGCACGTCCCCTGGATGAACGACGTTGGAAGAAATAAAGGTAACTCAAAAGTTATGAAAATGTTCAGGCCCCAAGATGGACTTGTTTTTCACTTTCCCACAAGGCATACTTCCTAGGAAAAGTTGAGGAAAATTCGATGCTCAGCTTACAGTCCCAAGAACATGAAAAAGCTCCTTTGCCAGTTAAAAAAAAAAAGATGGATGTTGTTTCTGGGAGAAGGAATGTCATACAGTGGCTCAGGCAGGAGATGGTGAGTCAGATGTGCTGAGAGCTGGGCCCCTCAGGCACCCCCATGAGTCAGTGCTGCCCGCGAGGCTTGGCGGGAAGTGGGCCCAGCAGGCCGCAGAGCCAGGTGTGGCCACGTCCTCCTGGGAGCCGCCCCTGTACCTCGCAGAATGCCTTCTGCTGCTGGTGCTGTCAGCTACGGCCCACTTGGGAGTTTGCTGATGTGGTCGCGCCACTCTCCCCTTTTTTCCTATAAAGTTTATCTGCTTCTAGATGAACCCTTCAACCTCCTTGTCCTGCCCCCACTGTTTCTCTCTGGGGAATCTGCTGATGGAGTGCTTGGTCTGGCTGAGGTAGAAGAGAATGTTCTACGTGGGGGGCTTTGAACAGTGAGTTTCTCTGGAGCTAGAGGACTGTCCCCTCCAGCTGCCCCAGAGGGATCCAGGCTGCAGAAAATCAGGACACCGGAAACCAGACATTTAAGTCACAAGAGGCAGAAAGCCTCCATGGGCGACGAGAGGTTTGGGCAGCCTTGACCGGAAGCTTGTCCCAGGGAGGTGGATGGAGCCAGGACAGCAAGGCCCATTTAGGAGATCTGGTTCCAGACCAAACTCCAGCCCTTACTTGAAGAAAGATTTACCTCTGATCCTATTTCTCCTCATCTGCGAAATGAAGAGACAGTTCCTGTCTCACAGGGATTTGTGAGAATTAAATCAAGAGAGTTGATGTAAAGGTATATTGTGATCCACACATTTAAAAAACAGAGGATGTTACTACGTATTATCAGACACGGAAAGGAAGGATCAGAGAGGTCAAATGCCTTGCCTGAGGTCACACAGCTAGTATAACCAGGACCCAAACACCAGTCTCCTCTTTCCATTGTGTTTTAATTAGTTGATCATTTTAAGCTCAGGGTGTGGGTCCTTTGCTGGTTAGCTGGGCCCTTGGCCTCTCTGGCAGGCATGTCCCCCGTGCAGCCCATCCCAGGCAGAGGGCGCTGTGGTTCTCGGGGGACCCGTGGCCCCAGGGGTGGATTTCAGCCGTGGGTGCCGCTTCCACCTTGTAGCTCCTGCCCCGGCTCCCCTGTGGCACTTTGCCTATCTGCTCCCTTGTCCCTAGCACCGCTGTTCCCTTCCGTCACGGCATGTGCCACGCTCTGCTGGGCTCCTTGGTTCTTGTCTACTCCCCTCCTCAGCCTGTGAGCTCCAAGGGGGCCGGGCCGGTCTTCCCTGTCTTGTCCTCCCCCTGCTGTGGGGAAACCCCTGACCTTGGACACGGCCTGTGGGATGTGCTGAAGCTGGCTGAGCCGTGTAGAGGGTTTGCCCAGGTGAGAAGGGCTGCTTTCCGCGTAGATGTCCTGGGCTGGTTGCAGGGGGCAACCTTGTTTGGTGCAGAAAACATCTGTCACTGTGCATGCCTCGTGCATTTTCTGGGACTGCGTAGGTGTGGGAGTGACTTCCTTCGTGACAGTTGGGGTTAGCTGGGTGGGTCAGAGAGGCCCAGTCGACAGCCCCTGCTCTGCTGTGAAAATACCTCCTCCTTGGAGCTGAGCTGATGACCAGCGCCTGGGTCATGTATGATCACAGCTGTCATGGGCAGAGCAGAAGCTGGCTGGTCCTTAGAACCTTCAGAGGAAGAGAGGGGGCTGTGTGGTGTGGTCACCAGCCCTCCCCCAACCCCTGTTTCAAAGAGGACACCTCTGGTTTGTACTGGGGGTTGAGGCTCCAGGTGACTGTTTGAAGGCAGAGATCCATGAAACCACAAGTCAGAAAGAGATGGAACCAGTCTAAGAAAATTCATGGAAAATTAGCACAGAGCCAGGGCTAGACTCCAGGTTCCTGTTGTCCAGCTCAAATACTATCTATCATCTTTTCATTTCTCCCAGCCTTTCATCCTTGAGGTTCCCTTCCTAGGGAGTCTGGGTTGGATGGATCGATGTCCAGGTGGACAGAGGCATGAGGGGTTTCCAGGTGACACAGGCTGGGAGTCAAGCAGGCCCAGGTGTGGAGAGACACAGCGATCCCCGTGGGCCAGAGATGGGGACCCCCGTTTTCTATCCTCACACTGTTTTACTTTAGTTCCAGGAACTATGCAGGGGGGCAGGGCAGGAGCATGGAGCCAGGGAAGTAAAGACAAGTGGCTGGACTTGTGTTTGAGAAGCGTCACCCACATGGAGCCGGTGGTTGGAGCAGTGTGGAGGGAGGGGCTCTTGGGGGAACACCGGTGAGGAGGATGCAGCTGGGTTGCTTGTTCAAGCACTCTCTGGGTGCTGCTGGCCGGCTCCCCGGGTGGTGAGAGGCTCAGCCAGACCGGTCTGTGCTGGCCATCAGGGAGAGACTTCCTTGGCCTGGTTTCCAAAGGCAAGGCACAGCCAAGGCCAACATGCTGTTACCAGCTGGGATCTTGGCATTGCTGTCCTCGGACCTCAGCGGGGCTGTCGACCTTTCCCACAGCCTCCTTTCCTGCCTGGAGAGAGCTTGGTCTGCAGTGACTGCTCCATTCCACCAAGAGATAGACGTGGAGTGCCACTCTGGTCCCCAGAGAGGACAGCGGTGTCCTGGGAACAGAGTTTCCACATAGGGAGCAAGTGACCGATGACAGATCCCAGATCCACTTTTACCCCAATGGACCGAAAGACCTTGAGTCCAGTTTCCTTACCTATAAAACTCATGTTGATCTGGATTCAGTTACGGGGCAGGCATCCAGGCTGGCCCCCGGACGGAGCCATGATGGTAAAAAGGGCTGTCTCTGCCCTCCAAGAGTCTTTGGTCTGATGGGGCAGATTTAAAGAGGACACTGATTTCTGTGGCATGAGGCAGAATTGCTTTAGGGGTAGGAAGGTGGCATTATGGATTCTCAGAGAGGGGAGGTGACCACACCTGGTCCTGCCAACCAAGGAAGCCTTCGCATGGCAGAAGGCATCGGAAGATGGCTTGATTCCGGTAGACAGAGGGCCTGTGATTTAGGTAGAGTGTCCTGCATGAGTATAAGTAGGATTGGATCATGTGTGTGTGGGGTGAGACAGGGTATGGATGCACCTTCAGCTCCCTGATCTCAAGCTACCATTTATAAAATAGCTGCAGTTTATTTCGAGCTTCCTGGGACTGAGGAGTGTTCTCAGCATGATCTCCGTGGATGCTCACGACCACTCCTTTTTTTTTTTTTTTTTTTTGCAGTACGCAGACCTCTCACTGTTGTGGCCTCTCCCATTGTGGAGCACAGGCTCCAGACGTGCAGGCTCAGCGGCCATGGCTCACAGGCCTAGCCGCTCCGTGGCATGTGGGATCTTCCCGGACTGGGGCAAGAACCCGCGTCCCCTGCATCGGCAGATGGACTCTCAACCACTGCACCACCAGGGAAGCCCCACGACCACTCTCATGAGGTATTCATAGCATTACCTCTATTTTGCAGACAAGGAAACTGAGGTTCAACTAGCTTAACTTGCTCTACATCCCATGACTGCTAATCGGCAAAACTTGGATTCTTACCCAGGTTGATTTGATCCAAGTCTATCTTCTTAACCACTCTGCTTAAAGTCCTTTGTAGTTTTAAAATGCTTCCTTCTTTTTTTCTTCCTATGTCCAAGGACCTTTGAAACCTGTTCCTCACCAGCTTTCTAAGACGCCTTCCTTTGCTTTGCTACATACACACTCTGTTCTTGGACTGCATTGCGACCCTCTCTTCAGTTTTCTGCACACCCCTGGGGCAAAACACATGGATGTGAGAAAGAGCAGGCATCAAAGGGACACATGTCCCTGCATCGTGTTTTGTCTGGATGTTCAGCTCCTGCAGGACGGCTGGGCTCTGTGCTTCTTTGCCAGCTCCCTAGCCTTCAGCCAGGTTGGAAATCTACTCAGCGCTCTATAGATCATTGTATGTGGATGGGTTCAGGATGCCACTTCTCTCAGTGGCGTTCTGGTCATTTCTATGGTTCCCTTCCTGACCCAAGGCTGGGAACACAGTATGTGCTCAGTTGATAAGTGGGTAAATGAAAGATGGCGTACCTTGACTGTCCACAATTGCTGCTTTCAGCAGAGTTATTGTACTGGAAATACATAAGATATGCACAATGGTAGATGTTTTCTGCACCAGATAGACAAGTTTTATTTCTGCTGGCTTTCTGCACAGCAAGTTCTAAGTATTTGGTTGGGCTCAGATTCCCTAGAACAGCTGGGGTCCCCCTAAGGTGATACTCTTTTTCGATAATGAAGTTTAATTAATTAATCATCCAATTCATCTAATAGATATTTATTGACATGTACCACATGCCCATCCCTCTTTTTAGGTATAGCAGATAGAGCAGTGGACAAAACCACACCCCTGCCCTCTTGGAGCTTACATTCCAGTAAAGTTAGGACCTGTTGAGAAGCTCCAAGGGTCCCTAAATATCTGCTGGCTGATTTATCCTTCTGTAACGTGTTAATTTAGAAAATATTTAAAGCTCTATTGTACTCATAATCTTTCAGCTATCAGGTTACTGCTCCATTTTTAGGGAAAACATTTCCCCAACTACAAAATCAGCAAAACTCTACAGGGACACTTTTCTTATTCAGAAATACTCCCATAACATCTGTGATTCATACTGCTTATTTCATGTAAAGCAGGGATTCCTGCTGAAGATTGAAAGCCGGTTAGATTTGGCACCAACTGAAGTACAAGTTGGGGCTGAAACCTCAATACTGCAAGGCCATAGCAGGGAAAACCCATTAGCATATTCACGACTCCCCTGTCTTCTGTTTATAGGTCTATTGTCAAAGCGAATGATTTTTCACTTTCACGAGACCTATGTAGTTGAGGGTTCCTGCTGTAAAGTATGTCTGAAATCCACACAAATCCTCATGAGTCTTACATACTAACGTCTTCAGAAAAGGTAGGCATTCTTAAAATGGGGAAAAGACAGCTGGGACACAGGAACCCCAGTTCATGAATCTGCTTGTTGCTCTTCTCTGCTTTTCACAACTACTAGCGTTTGGTCCTTCCCCATGGAGTCCAGAGGTGTGACTGTGAAATCAGGATTCTGCTTTTCATGTGTGGCATGGGTAAACGTCCTCCCGATGTAAAGTCATTATATTTTTAATGTAGTTGTTCCCCCGCCAGGCAGCTAAGATGGGGAAAGGCATCCAAGTTTCCCTTTTGGCTTTGCGTGCTGGTGGTGTGACCTGCTTTGGGCTGTGGTAGCCGTGAAGTGTCCGAACACCTCAATGCTTTCCACTTCTTGATTTGAGCAGTGAAATATTTCATGAGGCTTTATATTTAATATTGGGGATACTTTTTTTTAAAAGAATAAAACAATCCCCTCTTCCCCCCTCATTTTACTAGTTTGATTTTGCCTGTGAATTTCACATGCCCACCCAGGAGCTGGGTAGCTAGCTTGCTCAGAGTGGGGTCTCCGCTCCCACCTCCTGGCTGTTGGCTTAAAGCGTATGTGGTCTTCTTGCTCTTTCATTGAGTGGGGCTCCAACATTTTGCAGCTTACGTGTTTGGAACAAAAATGTTTACAGGCCCAGAGGAACACTAGCAACATTGCAAATGCTTTTTATTAAGACTAAAAATGGAGCTGAATTATAACAGTGTGAATAAAAGAGTGTGCGAGTCTTTTATCCTTATGGTCTTGAGGACTCAGATCTTTCTGTTTTGTTGTCTATGTGGCTGGAAGCTGGAGCTTAGATCCTACCTAGGGAAATTGCTGATGTTAATACAATTTGATGTTTATTGAGCATCAGAGCCATAAGATAGATTCAGAAGACATTCTTTGGGAGTTTTGAGAAGATAATAATCACTCATCAGGAGACGCAGAAGACTTCCTAGAGGAAGCTTCTGATGAGTCTGGAGGATGAGTGAGAGCTCAGCCATCAGCTAAGGGAGATGCTTGTGATGGAGGAAGAAAACTCCTGGCAGAAGAGGAAGGAAGGAAAGCCTGGCGTCACTGTAGCACAGAGTAAATGATGGGGAGCAGACAGGACATAGGCTGAAAAAGTGAGTTGAGCTGAGATTGTAGAAAGATTTACAGATGAATGTATGTGATATCTGTAATGGTAATGGAGAGCCTTTAGAATTTTGTAGGAGTCTATGCTTTGAAAGGAAAATTTGTTGGCTATTTCTAGAAGCTGTTGCTGTGCGGCTTAGCTGTCTGTCAGGATGGGGAGGACAAAGTGCATATCAGTCCTGCCAGACTCAGTATTAAGGGTCCCTGCTGGGACTGAGGTGGGGCCCACGTGGTCTGCTGAGTCCTCCTACATTGAGGAGTTCCTACCATGACAACATCTGAATGGTATTCTTCAATGTGTGACTTCAGGCAAGCTCCCCAAAGGATGAGCTAGCCAAACCAAGCCAGTCCCATGGGTGGAATGTATTGAGAGTCATTCAACGATGACATTAACATCTTTGTAGTTTCCCACGATGTGCAGGTACCCTGTGTACCACAGAGGTGGTTGCAAACCCTCCCAGCCTAGGGGGTTGGATGCTGAGCCTCCGCCTTTGCTTGCGTGCTCTCTTCCAGACTTGCCGCATCTTGCAGTGTAAGTCTGCCACACCACTGGCTGGAGTCACTCACTGACCTCATCTACTTTTCTCTGCATCTTCTCTAGTCTTGCTCTTCCTGATATCATAGTTGGGTGAATGCAGGAAGTAGCAGAAAGGCTTGTAGGACAGACAGAGAGATGTGCTGGCCATCTGGAGATGCATAGGAGAGCCTCTTGGCTTCAGCTGCCTGAAGGACCCCTGGGGCCCATGTGATGTCCCCAGAGGGGTGCCACCTCCTCTGCCAGTGACCCTGCTGACCCTGCCCCTGCTCCCAAAACCTCGGGGGCTGCTTGTTGTGAGACTAAGTCAGTGGGCTGCAACCCTTCACTCCAGGCAACAAGAACTCTGCAGACACGTCATTTGCATTCCCACATCAATAGCAGTTATATCCCTGAGCCATAATCCCAAAGTGTAAGGTTTATCTTATGGATTCCAGGCCCACGTCTGGCCTTGGGCTATGCACAGAGAAGGGGGAGCCATGGATGGTCTGGGTATGATGCTCCAAGTGGTGCTTATTCCAACCTGGGCTTTGTTTAGTTTGGTTAAATTCTGAGATGCATGGTGATTAAATCAGAAACAGTTCATGGTCCTATTTGTATGGGAGAAGTGCCTGTGTGGGAATTTTATGTTCTAACCTACTTGTAACAGAAAGATAGGTGTTCTCTCCATGGTGCAATCAACCATGACGTAGTGGAAAGATTGCTAGAGCAGAGGTCCAAACTCCTGGGCTCCTGTCCCACTGTCACTCACTCGCCCTGTGACCTTGGATGCGTCTCGTCTCAACAGGTTTCCCTTTTCACATTTGTATAATGAGGTAGTTGGATTAGGTGAACTTTGAGGTCCCCTCCACCTTTGGGAGGTGGAGTGTGACAACACAGAATTTTCTTAGATAAACTCGGAAACGGCAGGAGGACATCTTAGAAAACAGATGTAAAATATCTCTTTTAGAAAACTCTCCTGTACAAACCTCATAATTAAATGTTTGACCAAACTGGTTTTGGGTGGGCTGAGGGTCAGTGAATCAGAAACAGAAGACTGAATTTGTCCTGGGAATTCTTGGTTGTCGGGATCAAATGCCCACCTGAGTCCCTTCAGCCTGGCCTGAAGAAGAAAAGAGCAAAGATCAGAGAGGCTGAGGGACTGACTTTGTAGGACAGTCGACATTTCTTTAGGGAGCACATGCTGTGCGCCCAGCCCGCTGGCAGGCAGCTGGAGACGGGCCAGACCTCTTGGGCTGGGGACAAGTCGTGGTGACCAGTGACGAGGCCGAGGTGGTCGGGCGTGTGTTGGGAGACTGGGTGGCCCAGAGAGCAGTGCCTCTGCTGGCTCTGGCGTGTGTTTCCATGGCAGCCGTGAGGGTTGCTCCGTGTCTGAATGGCAGAGGACTCTTCTGCGGCCAGGGTGACCAACCATCCCTGTTTGCTTGGGAGTAAGTGTTCTCCTGGGACATGAGACTTTCAGTATTAAACCCAGAGAGTCCCGGGCAAACCGGGATGGTCAGTCACCCTACCTGCCACTGATTTGGCTTAGAGGGAGCTGTGATTAACGGGCCTGCGGTAGCATTCACTTCATCCATGACCTCCCCTGGGGCTTGTTTGTCAGTGGGAGAGGAACTGGAAGTCATACTGGCATGGGTTTCTGGGTTCTTGACCCAAAAGCAATCCCTGTGGCAAATGCCTGTAAGTAAACAGACTCTCAGATAGTTTCCTGCTCCAGCTGGTAGTGACTTTGAAGCATGGTTGATTGCGTGGAGCTCAGTGGCCCCCTGTGAAGCTTATTTTCACACCACAGGTAGACTGAATCTCTTCCATTTCTGTGCTTTCACAGCACTTCTGAAAATAATACCTTCATTGTAACTCTTTGTCTTAGAAAACAATTGGGTTTTCTTGCTGGTATGTCCTCCCACCAGTCTCCTTGAGGTCAAGGCTGGCTGTGTCTTTCTCATCTCAGTGTCCCTAGGGCCTAGCTCGGGCCTGGCACAGCAGAGGTGCTCAGTGAAAGATGTGGCCTGTAACAAAATCTCCTGTTACTGCCAGAGTCTGTTAGCTCTTCCTTCACCTGCAGCCCCGGGGCTGCACTGCAGCTGGTAGCTACCCTGACCACTTCCCCACTGACTGCCTAGAGCCTGGACAGACTATCACCCCAGTGCAAAGCCCTGAGTTGCTAATAGCCCTGCCCCCAGCAGGGCCATTAGTAGATGCCCTTGGGGGTGGAGGGCCAGGAGCCCAGCTCCAGAGGCCTGGCGGTACCATTACTGAGCAGGGATGTGTTTACCCAGCCTCCGTAACCCACATGTGCTGTTCCCAGCTGCCCTCTGTGTGAACCTGGCACAGCATTTTAGTGTGTCCTGTAGAATAATATTGAGAGAATGAACAAATCAGTGGCAGAACCTTCTGAGATTTGCCTAATTGCAACTCAAATTGTTCCCATATTGGAAATTACATGGCTAAGATGCCTTTTGGGGAACTGGATATTAGGAGCCCAGGAAGGTCAGCCAACAATGAGTTGCTAGGTTTTTTTTTTTTTCCCCCTCCATGAACTCTTACTGAGACATTTTCCTGCAATGAGACATGTATAGGTTGACTCAAAACAGATTTCACAATCGCTTTATCCAATTTTGGACGACTTAATTCGGCAATTCACGTAACCCTCCTTAATCAGCCTCACGTCCAGGGGCCGTTGTGGTCTCAGACACTCTGACGTAGATGTCACTCAATACAGCCCCCGAGTACAGAGGCTGTGGTCAGTCCCTGCTGTGCCTCTGGGAGCTGGGACGGTGTTTAGGACTCTTAGGGGCCCTGGATCTCTGCGAGGGCCCCGGCAAAGCAGGAGCTCTGTGATTCTGGTTTCTGGGCGTGCACGTGCCTCATGACCCATGCAGGGCTATGTCCTGGGACGGTGGATGTAAAAGTGATTTGTGCGCCAAGATTGTTCTAGTTTTGACACTGTTGTGAAGAGTGTGGAGGTCTTTGAATTTTTTCCTCTGACATTAAATAAAAATATTTGGCTGCATGCCTAGCTCAGAGTCCTGAGGGGGAAAGTCATTTCCTTTCCTTCCGTCTCTTTGTGGCACTGGGGGAGCCATAACCCTGGAATTAGATGGGGAAGTAGGTCCAGTTGGTGGCATCCACATTGTCAACTCTCAGGGGTTGAGGAAAGGGCAACTATTTGTCTGGCACTTTCATTTGCAAGCCCTTGGTTGTTGATTCACACCCATCCTGTGAGGGGCTCTGGGGAAAGATGATCCACATTTGACAGATGGGGCAGCTGAGGACTGGAGCACTCAAGTGATTTGTCCGGGGTCATTCAGGGAGTTAACGGCAGAGCCAGATTAGAGCCAATCTCGTACTCCCGGTTGTGTGTTTTGTTAGGGAACCTGCCTCTCTTTTGCTTCCGTAAAATACTGTTGAGCAGTTGGGGCCGTGCTGGCTCTGGTGCGGGAAGCATGGATGCAGGGGCGGGTGGCGGTGTCTGTGCACTGTCCACGAGCCACCCCCAAGTTCAGGCAGCTTGTTCCTGGGAGTTTTCTCAGCTCCCTGGAATGTGGTCATTTATTCCTTCTCTGCCCAAAGCCCTGCAGGCACTTGTTGTTCCTCTGGCCGATCCTGGTGCCAGACCAGGTGTGTTCAGGGCCTTGGTGGGGAGAAGGAAGGACCCTGTGTGCCAGGTTCCCTCCCAGGTGTTTTGCACGTATCATTTTATTTAGGTGGCAGCAGAGTCAGTGCCGAGCGATTTCAGGGAAAGGGGAAATCGGTGTTGCCTGGATGGCGGGAAATGAGTGTGTTGTGTGTGTGTGTGTATTATGTATGGTATGTTTAACGTATGGTGTGTTGTAATGAGTATATGGTGTGTGCTGTGTGTGTTGTGTGGGTGTGTCTGTGTGCACTGTGTGTGTTGTGTGCGTACATGTGGTATGTGTGTTGTGTGTATAGTGTGTGTGGGGTGTTCATCTCTAGTGTGTGTGTGTGTGCATGTGTGTGCTCGGAGGGCAGTGGTCAGGGAAGGCTTCCTGGGGAGGCCAGTGGCCAGAGCTGTGTCTCAGCTGAAGGTGGGGGGAGCGTTTCCAGGAGGGTTGTGGACAGGGAGAAAGGCAGGTGGTGGGTGGGCAGAGAAGGCAGGGGACAGGGCTGCCATGGTTGGCACTAAAGGGACATGATAGGAGACCGAGTCACAGAGGCGAGCGGCTGCTGTCCAGGCCCTGGGCTCCCCATTTTATCCCAAGGAGGCCTTTAAGCAAAGGAATAATGTGAGGAAAGAAAACGATGTTGGCTGAAAGCAAGGGCACTGCGCCTTCTTGCCTCCAGGGATCGCTGTGAGGCTCAGGTGCTGTGAGCTGGGCAGATGCCCAAAAAGTGTGACCACCCCCTGCCCCAGTCCAACCATGTGCCAGCAACTCCCAAAATCTTATCCGTTTTCTGAGCTCGAGCCTCACACACGATTGCCTCCTTAGTACCCCCACTTGGAAGTCCCATAGACTCTGACTTAAAACGCATCCCAAGCAGAGAACTCGAATATTCTCTCTCACGCCTGCTCCACCTCAATACGTGGCCTCAGTAAATGGCCCCTCCGACCACCCAGTTGCTCCACTTGGAAAACAAGGCGTCCTCCTTCCCTGCCCCCTCACTCACTCATCACCAGTTCCGTAGGTTCTGTCTCCAGACCTTTTTCAAACGTATCCATTTCTTCACTGTGGACTCTGTCTGAGTCTAGCTGCCATCATCTCTCCCTTGAACTTCTCTGCAGTTCACGGATCCCCTTGTTGCCAGAGCCCCGTCCCATCCCCTGTCCCCAGGCAGCCAGACTGATCTTCATCAAAATCAATCGGAGCGTGGCGCCTCGCTGTGCACGGCCCCTCGTTGGCTTCCCTTTGCACTGGGACAGGATGTGCAGTCCTCTGGGGGCCTCCGAGGCCTCGTACAGGCCCGCCTGCGTCCTCCTCGACCTCACCCCTGCTGCTGTGCCTCTGCTCACCGCGCGTCCTGCTGGGGCTTGGCGCCCCGCCGCCTTGTCCGAGGCCTTTGCCCGACCACCCTTTCTCCTACACCAGCCCTGCTTACCTTCCACGTCAGGTCAGGTACGTTTCCGCCGGGTGCACCCACGACCCTCCAGTGCAGGGCAGCCTCTCCCCGTCCCCGTCCCTGCCTGCCCTCTCCCCACAGAGGCCTCTCTTTCCCTTGGAAGTCCTCATCATGCCTTGTAATTCCTACGGTTTCCTTGTTTGATGCCTGTCGGCCCCACTAGCGTGTAAGCTCCCTGAGGGCAGGGGCTGCATCTGCCTTGCTCACCTGACGGTGCTCAGTGCCTGACAAAGTACCTGACATGTGCAGGTGTTTGATGACTGTTGAAGGACTGAGTAAAGGATCCCTGGGGTTTCCCTGGCGGTCCAGTGGTTAAGACTCCACACTTCCACTGCACGGGTTCGATCCCTGGTCGGGAACTAAGGTCCCGCATGCCGCGTGGGAATAGAAGAACAAAATAAAGGTTCCCTGCTCTGCTCTTGGTCTGTGATCACGCTCTCCTTCCCTCATCTCCCAGAATTTTGTGGGCAAGGCAAGGAGGAACCAAAGGATGAGAATGGGGGCTCCGGGGACAGTGCTCACAAGTGCCTGGCCCCTGCTCTGCAGGTAGGGCTGGGGCTCTGACCCACACAGGCCCCTGGAGACCCCGCTGGTGACCTGGGATGGAGCCAACAGCCAGGGACTTTCACCCCAAACCCTCCTCATCCACCAAATCCCCTGAGTGACTCAGAGGTTCACTCCTAGTGTCTTACGGAGAAGCGGCTCCACCAGGGCTCACGGGTTTTCCAACAGCAATTCCTGTCTTTGGGTCAGGAAAATAAGGTCACAGGAGGCTGATCCGGGACTTCAAAAGGAGCAGCCCATCACCTAGCCTTTTTCTTTCTCTTATAACTTGAGATTCTGTCAGCTTTGCAACCCATGCACACAAACAAATTCACAGTAAGTGCAATAATCTGAAGGTGTTACTCCTTTCCTGTGTCAGTTTATAGGGTCGCAACTCCCTCGCGAATTTCCCACCAAATATTTCTGGATCCTCCGGCACGTCTGGCGCGTGCTCATGAGCTTGTCTGGCTGCCACTTTGTGCCTCTACTTCTTCTAGGAACTGAGGCCCCTCTCCCTGTGTGTCCCTCTCACCACAGGGCCCTGGCATGCTGCCTGAGTGTGGCTTCTGACTACTGTCATCTGTGGGTCACCACAGCCTCCTGCTGGTCACTCCTGCTGCCCCGGCCTCTCCCATCAGGAGCTGTGGTCCCACCAGCCACGCAGGGCATTGGCGGGAAGGGTCCTCACGGTGTGGAAGCTGAGCCCTGGTCTGTGCCCTTTATGGCTAGCAGCTTGTCCTAAAGAATTTAAAGACTATAGACATGAATCCATAGGACTAGACAGGGGAGGGACACAACCATTCAGACCCCTCCTTTGCTAAGGTGTGGAGCCCTTACATCCAGGTCTACGTTGTTGAGCTTTGCTTTAGGACAAACTCTCTACCTTAAAGCAGTTCAGTCTCTTATGCTCTTTGATTTCTGGGAAGTTTGCCCCAAGTGTGTCTGGATCCCCAGTAGGCTTGAGCTGGGACCCCTGCTATTTACCACTGTGGTCTGGGAGGAGCTGAACTCAGGGATCCCGGGGCACTGAAAGCCATATCCATGCAATAGGCCAAGAAACTGGTTCTGCTTGCCTGCCGTCTGGGGGAAAGACACCAGGTGGATGAGGCAAACACCGGTTCCTCTGTAAATCTCTCTGCACTTGGCTTGTGCTGCTGGAACCCATCTGAGGAGTGGGATTCCACAATCCTTGTGTCTTCCCTTTGCAAATAGGTGTTTTGCATTTTTGCAGGTCCGGTCGCCTTGTGGCTTACCTCATGGATTTCTCACCTGGACACACAACATGCAGGAAAATCAAATATCTAAAGTTCAGGTTGCAGTGCCCCCTGGAAGCTGCAGGATTCCAAGGAGATGTCATGGATTTTCATCTTAAATAGATTACAGCCTGAGAGCCCTCCAAGTTGTCTCTGGAACTTGAGTTATAAACATCTCTGAACAAGACGTATACAGCTCGACATCTGTAGGGGAGCCCAAGACTGGAGTCATGATTGGCAGAAAGCTTTGGGGTTGGTGGAAATTTGAGGATCTGGCTGCTTGAGTCAAATGGGGAGACCTCGTTTCTGTAGTTGGTTCACTAGGCAGTGGCTTGGCCGTGACTAGGTGTGTGGTCATGCCTGAGGGTGAATCACCTGCTGCATCTGGCACTGTGTCCCCAAGTCCCTTCCATAGGCTGGAGGCACCTTTGCTTGGCTCACTTTCAATGGCAAAGCTGATGCACGTGGAATGTTTCTTTCAGAGTTAAAGGCTGTTATCTTGCTAGGAGAGAGCCAAGAGTTTTCTCTGGGTTTCTAGCTCATGAAGGGGAGTTCTTCAAGGCTTCACTCCCATGCTGTTGAAATCATACTGGGCTGTGGCTAGTAATTCAATTCAATATGCATGGAACTTCCTCCTCTGTGCCAGACTCCAAAGAAAATGATGGATAAACAGAGGTTGTTCAGACACGGTTCCTGCCCACAAGGTCGTCTTGGTCAGAACACAGAGTGGTGGTGCAGAAAAATCATGCTGGCGGCATGGTAGACAGTGTCTATCGGCTTTTGTTGGACCGTAAATTGACTGAGATTCTGATGGAAGTAGTGGATCCACTTGTACAAATGTACAAATACCCTCCTCCCCACCATGTCTTATGTGCTAGTCCAGGGATCCCGTAAGTCAGAACTTCAGTTTGAAAAGTTTATCCAAGAGGATAGATTCAGGGGGTGGCTGGAGAGACACCTGCCTGTGGGCTTTTGTCTTATTCCAGGCAAGGGAGAAGCTGGTCCAGGAAGATAGTGTTGTTGGGATAGAAGAGACTGAAGTAGAAATCACGGGACCTGAGGATTCAGACGACAAAGAGGAGAGGAAAAAAGAAGACTCTGAGCTTTCCCATCTGGATGATGGGAGGGAACTCGGTGCCATCAAAATGGAAGACAAATGGAGTCCCCTTCATCACTGAGTGACCAGGAGAAGGGCCATAGTAATACACGGTCCAGTGGGATGGGGCAGGGATAGAACAGGGGACCTTGGGAGCCCTGGAAGGGGACAGGTGAAAGACACCTTTGTCTTTAGCCGAGTTGTGCTGGCCTGGGCAGAGGTGGCCTGGGCAGAGGTGGCCGTGGCCCAGCTGGACGGCCAGTGATCATGATGCTCGGCCTTGGGGGAATGGTTTTACCTCTGATGTGCAGGCTGGCCTTGGGCATAGCCAAGCACCTCAACCAGGCTGGTGTCAGGAAACAGAGACTTGTCTAGAACATCATGCTGTGGCCTTGTTTTCACCTGGGATAGAGTGTTAGGTTCTGTTCATGGAACTCTAGGTTGTTGGAGTACCTCAGAATCAGCTGGAGAACTCTTCTTGCTCACCATGCCTAGGCCACCTGAGATTTGATGATTGATATTGTCTGGGGGTGGGGTCAGGCGTGTACATATATATAAAAATTTCCCAAGTTGATTCTGGTGCTTGCTCTGTTTAAGAACCACCAATTTAGACCATCCTATCCTTTTAGAACTGAAGAAACGGGGTCTTGGAAGGGCAGGGACTTTGCCTAGATCCTTAGCCAGTGGCAGGGCTGGGTCCAGCAGTCCAAAATCCTGAGCTAAAACTGTCCTCACCCCCCAAATGCTCTTCCCAGGGATCAAGCCATGGTCTCAGGCTCCACCAACTAGGCTGAATCAACAGATATTTTTGCAGATGAAGTCTTCCAATCTGCTTTCAGTTCTTCTCTGGAGGGCTTAGGGGATGCATATCCTCCATCTCAGGTGGTTGTGATGGGAAAACAGTACATAGGAGTTTTCCTAGAAGAGGCCATACCAGGAAATAGGGACTGAGTTGGCTCTTTTCATGGCCGCAGAGGACACCTGGGCCCCATCATGGCTCTTGGTATCCTCAGGGCCCTCAGATTCTTCACTGAAGACCTCATCAGAGCCAGTCCATTCTGCTTTGGACCGAGGCAGCCAGGGTTGCCAGAGGGACCAGTCTCCAGAGGGACCCTTTCTTTCCTGCTCATGGCTTAGCTTGGCCACAAAACCAGGGCTGCCAATGCCCAGGTAGGCTCCTCTGGGGCTAGGAGGTGAGGGCTGCTGGGGACAGGAGTGTTGGCCTTCAGGTGAGGCTGTTTGGTACAGGTGACACTCAAGAGGGCCTGTGAGCATGGCCTCATGCTCTGGTGGGTCCTCTCAAGGGGGTTTTCTGAGCTGACCCAGTGCATATGGCTGGGGCCACCCACCTGACCCTCAAGGGCAGCCTGCAGTGCACACCCTGTTATCAGGCTTCTGAAATGGGAGGATTGCTCTGTGACATTTACAGGTGGCGTTTGCCTCCTTTTCAGCTTTCCTCCCCTATAAGGGAAGGGAGAATTATATAATTGTGTAAATGGCAGGATTATATAGAAAAACCCTGATGAGGCATCTCTTAATAGGAGAAGGGATGTCTCGGTGAGGGAGGAGGAAAACAGTTCTGGAGAAATGGGATTCTGGATGGTGTGAGAGGGTGTTTTAGGCCATGGGATCCCCAGAAGCTTTTCTTGCAGGGGCACAAGTAGAGCGAGTCTGTGCCGGAGGAGAGCCACGCCTGCAGAATTCCTTGCTTGGTGTGGACTGGGTCAGCAGTGGTCAGTACCTGGCTACAGACTCCTGGACCCATCGAGACGCAGTCCATCAGGCGGGGTAGGTGGGGCCAAAAGGTTCTGCGCTTTCAAAACTGAACTCAGTTCAATGACAGATGGGCTGAGGATTCAGTCCAATAATTATATCAGTCGTGATACATCAAAGGGACCAGACTGGGTTAGCACAGCCAGACATGCGGACCAGCACAAGACAGAGCAGAGAGGCACCAGGACCTGCGTGGCAGCAGAGGGGATAGGGGAGGCCAAAGATGGCGGAGGAGCAGCAGAATGAAAGCCGAGGACCAGGCTGGGGAGACACAGGGGGGCACCTCCGCCCTCACTGGCCTTGGCTTTTACTTGTGCCCTAGGGAGGGGGAGTTGGTGATTGATGTCAGAACCAGCTGGGATTACAGCATGCTCTTGTAGATTTAACAGTCACAGTGTTGACTAGAGGTCCAAGGTATGTGGTCATTTATAATCTTTTGGAGACAAGAGTTTGAATGGGACTCACTGTGAGGCTGGAGTGGACCATGAGCCATTGGAACCATACAGTCGGACACAGAGTTGAGCTGGCTGCTCACATCCACATCTCCATGCGGTGTGGACTCTGCTCTCACAACACTGTGGCTCTGGAGGAAGAGTATAAAAATGTGTGTGTGTGTGTGTATATGAAAGACAGAGAGATAGACAGAGATAGTGACAAAGAGACAAAGATCACTCATGTTGCATTCTAACTGAATGGCCCCCCTGGAATTGTGCAGTGCAAAAACCTGCCCAGCTGAGCATATCAGCTCTGACTTAGCCAAAAAGTGGAATTTTGAAAAAATTTGAAGAGTAGACTATTGAGCTTAGCACTGGCTCAGCTCTGTGATGTGGAAGAGTCCATCACACACTCGATCTGGGCCAATGGAGAAGGAATTTGGGAGGCTCTTGCAAATAGTTCTCCAACTAGTGTGCAAATCTGTCTCTCATCAAGTGAGAGATTAAAACTCCAGTGAAAGTCGAAAAGGCTGTTCACCAGGATTTGAAGAGAGGGCATCAAGAGTATGAGCTCTTCTCAGAAATGTAATACAGGAGAGAGCCAGGAGCCTGTTCAAACATGTCTGCTTTCATGTATTTGTGGGTTGCTGAAGGTCTCTGGGAACGTATTGTAATTTATTTACAAAGTCCTACTGTGTATGATATGTACAGACATGAGATAGGAACAAATTCATTTGGTCTCATATTGTATGTAGAGAACTCTCATTTTGTATGCATTTATGGTACACACTGACTTTAGAAATTAATCTTAAGATGCAACTTCACTGTTGCCTTCAGACTTCACCACAACAAACAAATCTATTGATGCACATCAAGGTTCTTGTTAGAAGCTTCCTATAGTGACAGAATGTCAGGAACCATTTAGAAAAGCAGATGCTCACTATACAAATTCCAGTTACCTGTAGGAATGTGATGGTAGATTGCACTGGGTAACAATGACATCGAAACAATATTAAGTCTTCCAATTCATGAACGCAGATGTCTTAACATTTATTTGTCTCCTTTAGTTTCCTTCAGCAATGTTTTATAGTTTCCTGTGTTCAAGTCTTTTACTTCCTTTGTTAAATTTATTCCTAGGTATTTTATTCTTTTGGATGATATTGTAAATGGAATTTTTTTCTTAATTTTCTTTTTTATTGTTCATCGCTGGTGTATTGGAAAGCAACTGTTTTTTTGCATGCTGATCTTGTTTTCTGCAACTTTGCTGAATTTATTTATTAGCCCTAATAGCTTTTTTTGTGAAATCTTTGGGACTCTCTACATATAAGATCTTGCAATTTGTGATTAAAGATAGTTTTACTTCTTCCCAGTTTGGATGACTTTTCTTTCTTTTTCATGCCTAATTACTCTAGATAGAACTTCCAGTAAGTACAAAACCATAATATAACAAGCCTTATGGGATACTATGAAGGCACCGCTCAGAGGGAAATTCATAGCAGCAGATACCTACATTAAAAAAGGAAAAAGGTCCTGGATGAATAATCTAACCTCAAGGAAATAGAAAAAGAAGAGCAAACTAAAAGCAAAGCTATTGGAAGGAAAGAAACAATAAAGATTAGAGCAGATATAATTGAAACATAAAACAGAGAAACAATAGAATCAATTAAAGCAAAAGTCATTTCTTTGAAAATATCAACAAATTGACAGACTGATAAAAAAAAAAGAGAGAAGATGCAAATAAATAAAGTCAGAAATGGATGTGAGGACATTACTACCGACCCTAACAAAATGAAAAGGATTTATAAGAGAATACAATGAACCATTGCATGTCAACAAGTTAGATAACCTAGATGAAATGGGCAAGTCTCTAGAAACACACAAATTACCAAAATTGATTTAAGAAAAAATGGAAAATCTGAACAGACCTATAACAAGGGGAGATTTAATCAGTAATTTAAAATCATCCAGCAAAGAAAATTCTAGGACCAGATGGATTCACTGGTGAATTCTACCAAACATTTAAAGTGAAATTAACATCAATCTTTCTCAGACTTTTCCAAAAATAGAAGAGGACAGAAGACTTCCTAACTCATTCTATGAGGCCAGCATTAGCCTGATACTGATGCCAGAGAAAGATATCACAAGGAAAGAAAATTACAGGCCAATATCCCTTATGAACATAGATGCAAAAACCTCAACAAAATGCTAGTGAACTGAACACAACAGCATATTAAAAGGATTATACACCATGATCAAGTGAGATTTATCCCAGGAAAGCAAAAGTGGTTCAACATAAGAAAATCAATGTGATACACAACATTAACAGAACAAAGGAAAAAAAAAACCACACAGAGTCATCTCAATTGATGAAGAAAAAGCATTTGATAAAATCTAACACCCTTGAATGCTGAAAAACACGGAGAGAACTAAAACTAGAAGGGAACTTCCTCAACATGATAAAGGGCATCTGTGAAAAATCCACTGCTAACATCATACTCAGTGGCAAAAGACTGAAAGCTTCCCCCTTTGATCAGCAAGAGAAGGATGCCCACTTTCACCCTTGCTAGTCAACGTTTTTTTTCATATACCTGTTAGCCATATGTATGTCTTCTTTGGAAAAATATCTATTCAGTTCCTTTACCCATTTAAAAATTGGGCGATTTTTATTATTATTATGACTATTTAGTTGTAAGAGTTCCTTATATATTTTGGATAATATTCTCTTACCTGATAAATGGTCTGCAAATATTTTCTTTCATTCCATAGGTTTCCTGTATATTTTTTGGATTGTTTTATTTGCTCCACAAAAATTTTTTACTTTGATGTAGTCCCACTTTTGTTTCCTGTGCTTTTGGTGTCAGAGCCAAAGAATCATTCCCAAGACCAATGTCAAGGAGATTTTCCCCTATGTTTTCTTCTAGGAGCTTTAGAGTTTCAAGTCTTAAGTTTAAGCCTTTAATCCATTTTGAGTTGAGTTTTTGGTATGGAGTAAGGTAGGGATTTTCTTACCATTTTCAAGTTGCCTTTTTTTTGATTCAGTGTTTGCTTGCTTGCCATAAGGCTTTGACTATTTCTCAGAGTTCTGATAAAGTTGGTCCTAACAGGTTCTGGCTGACTTTTCAATGTTTCTGTGAAGAGACAGGTGTTGGGAGCCTGCTACTCTGCCATTTTGCTTATGTCACTAACCACTTTCTTTATGAAGCTGTTCTGAACCCAACCAGAGAAACTTTCAACCTTCCTCTGGTCCTCTAGTGATATCTCCTTGTATTTTTCTAAGGATTTTCAATTTGCATTATAGATAGATGACATTCTCATGAACTCTAGTAGAATGTCAGTGACTTTATAGATAGATCTCATTTTTTTCCCAGAGCCTCCCACTGAGCCCTGTTTCTGGGAGACATCTGGAAATGTTGACCAGTTAAACAGACTCATCCTTATCCTTGGGGCTTGGTCTTCCCTGGATACCTGGCAGTGCCTGGCTTTGCCCCCATATTGGCCTGGACACAGTTTCCTTGCAGAGCCATGGAGCTTTAGGAAGGAATCTTGGTCTTGCATCGTAAGAGGAAGCAGGACAGAGGCTGCAGGAGTGCTTTGTAATGGTCTTCTTGTCACCTTTCCCTGTCCTGTTCTGTTTGTCCTGCCAGAGCCTTCCTTTCCAGAGAAATGAGACTCAGAATGATTGGGTGCTGGGCTCTGGCTGGACCTGAAGCCCTCCACTTCCACAGTGATTCCAGCAGCACTTATGCTGGCTTGGTGTCTACGCCGGTCATTTGTTCAATGCACAAAAAGCATAATGACTTTAATTAGGTTTTAGTGTAAATAATGAACATAATTACAGAACAGGCCCTTTTGTCACCCTCATGGAATTTATGATGGTTTGAAAAGTCAACACCCACTTCTAGCCACTCTTGTCCTTACTTCTTGGTCAAACCAGCATCCCCATTAATCAATGGCATTGGCTTTTAATGCCTAAGTGGAAAGTCTGAGCTGGAATGGCAGCTCACCCTTCCTCACCTCCATGTCTACCTAGGCCTCCAGTCTCAGCCTGGATGCCCACCCCTGAGGGCCTGTGCTTTGAGAAAACACTGGGTAGATGTGACTATAGGGCCAGTGATGTTGGAGGTGGTAGTTGCTGCCATGGAAGAAAGGATGGAGAGTTCTGGCCACCCATGCAGCATCAGTTCCACCATGTCCTGAGCATCTATTATATGTCAAGTACTTTGTTGAGCACAGAGGCTCTAAAGCCTAGGGGAGTTCATAGCAAGCCAGGCCAGACCCACCCCAGGAAAGCCAAGGAGGATGCAAGCCAGAAGCTAGGATGTGAGTAAGGTCTGGTGTGGGCCAGCAGCCTAGGGCCTTCCACAGGCCACAGCAGGATCCACAACCATTTGGGCAATGGCTGTGAGGTGGGCCTTGTGGGGTGAGCCACTTCAACTCCAGAGCACTAGAGAAGGAGCTTTGGGTTGCCCTTTGGGTTCCCAAGTCTTCTCCATTCTCCAAGGGCTGAGAGGGCAGCTTCCATGGTGTCAAGGTCTCTTGCCTCCTAAAGTGGCTCTCATTCCCCTGTTGTCAACATCTCATTGGCTAACCTAGCATCTCCACCTTCAAAATGGTCCCTCCTCCCCTGATCTCCCATCTCGTGGCCAGGCCCCACATGGCATAGAATTGCCAAGAAAGGGCACAGCATCCCCTTTCTTTCATCGACCATGGTGTGGACTTCCCTCTTCAGCTCTGATGGAGGCATCCTGAGGGTGGGGGACCCACATCTTCTCCTGGGCCTCTCAGGCACTGAGTGGTGATGACCAAGTCCCCCTTCCCTAAGCACAGCCTTCACTGTCACCATGAGAGAGCCACTCATTTCCCTGAGCCTCTCATGGTGGTGCTTGAAACAATTAGAGCTGCCCAGCTCTCCTGGCCCGGATCTCTCCCAGTAGTGTAAGGAGCGCCTCTTTCTGCCCATGGACCTGAGGGCCTGGTTTCCAGCTCCCAAAAGGTAATCTTTTCTTGGGAGGAAAGGTCATGTTCTGATGAACTCCTTGCCCCTCTTCCCAGCTGTCACCAGACTGGCCCTGCGTGTGGGACTGGCTAGGCTCGGGCTACCTTGCACGGCCCGTCCCCACTGGAGCTGTGCTTTGGACAGGCTGGGGTGCGTGTGTTGGAGGGGCAGGCAGCACCCAGTGTACTCAGAGGATGGCAGGAGCCTAGGCCGCCCAAGGCCTCACTATGGTGCAGCAGCCTGGAGGTCATCACAATCTCCCAGTTATTTATTGTCATAACATTAATCATGCTGAACTCACTTGGCATTAATGAGGCCGTAATGTGTACTTGGAGGGGAATTTTTATTGTAGTGCAGCTTTAACTAACCGGCCTATTATTTAAAGTGTTACCAGACCTGGTATGTACAAATGGTTTACTTTGCAGTCTCCAAGTGTTGAAACTTTGTATGGTTTGTGTCAAGAAAATATGAATATGGAACACAAAGGAGGCAGGGCTGAAATGATGTGGGCCCGTCCCCTGGCTGGCAGGGAGACAGCACACACTGGACAGCCTGGGCAGCCTACCTCTGCCTGGGCCCATGCTCGTCTCACTTCTGTGTCTGAGCCAGGATGTGAAAAACTTAGGGTGGTTTTTAAGGGCTTTCTGAGTCACTGTCTTGGGGACAAAAAGACACAGAATCACAGGATTTAGAGGTGGCGAAAAAGCCACAGCCCATGCTGCAGATCTTGTCTCCAGGCTCTTTTCTCCATTATGAGTCAAGGGCAGCTGCAGCCCTTACCCACTGCACCTGTCCACCTGCGGGATCCACCCCCTGCCCCACTCTCAGCCTACCCTGGTCCTCCCCACGCTCACCAAGTGTTATACTCTGAGATGTTCTGAGCTTCCGGGCCTTTGCACGTGTTGCTCACTTGTTTGGTTAATGTCTCTACATCTTTTGAGACTCAAGTCAAGCAACACATCCTTCCTGAAGTCTCCTAGTTTCCCCCACTCCAAAGGTGTATGTAGATGCCCTTTCTCTGTGAACCCCTGTTACAGGCTGTACATGCTCGTTTCTAGGGGAAATCACTAAGATGAGTGTGACATAGTTCTTGCAGCTAGTGTGGAAGGCAAGCCACACACACACACACACACACCTCAGTTAGCCAACAGGGTTTGAGAGATACAGCTGTGCAATGCCAATAAGCTAGAGAGAGAAGTAAACAAATGGACCATTAGGGCAACAGTTACACAGAAGAGGGAGAAATTAGTCTGTGCTGGGCCTTGAAGAAGAGATGGGGGACAGAAGTAGCTGTAAGGACGTGGATGGGGCACACCAGGACTGGGAGTGGCCTAATGAGACCCCTACGCTGTCCCAGCACGTCTGCTTCAGGGTTTACAGAGAACGTCCTCTTCATCTACTCTGATCGCCAGACAACACCACTAAGCATGCAAGGGATACACTCGTGTCCCCATTTTATAAATGAAAGCATAACGTAACACATCACAAAAATGAAAGCTCAGATAGGTTAGCTGATTGGCCATGATCCCCAGCTAGTAAGTGAAAGAGCCGCTACTTGAACCAGAACCGAGACTTCCTGCCACCACACAGGGATTGCTGGTGGCTGTACTGAGTTAAGATTGATTTTCGAATGCGAGTGTTATGCTTGCAACTGTTTGTACCACATTGACTCAGGATGGTGCGCCCATGGATGCTGTTGGTGAAGCCCCGGGAGGGGCTGAGGACCATGCTAGTTTGATGCGTGGTGAATCAACAGAGTCCTTTAGAAGGACACAAACTCCAGTTGAGATATCCTTTGCACAGTGGTATACACAGTAGCCATTCAAACACTCGCCAGCACCCACGGGGCAGGGCAAAGTCACAGGAGTAGAAAATCCAGTCATTGGGTGCATGTAAAGGGTGAGGTACAAGAGCGGACAAGGGTTTTTTTTTTTGCGGTACGCAGGCCTCTCACCGTTGTGGCCTCTCTCATTGCGGAGCACAGGCTCCAGACGTGCAGGCTCAGCGGCCATGGCTCACGGGCCCAGCTGCTCCGCGGCATGTGGGATCCTCCCAGACCGGGGCACGAACCCGCATCCCCTGCATCGGCAGGCGGACTCTCAACCACTGCGCCACCAGGGAAGCCCTACGGACAAGGATTTTAAAGAAGAATTCACGTGTCCTAAGGTTTCCCACTTGCTGCATTCTCCAATTCATGCTGGTCCTCAGACTAACCATATATGAACAACTAAGGCTAATTAGAAGTAATAAGAACGAGCTTTAAAAACACTTGTGCTGGAGAGAGAAGGGAAGGAAGGAAGTGTATAAACTTACAGTGAAACACACCTGGGACTCCATTAACCACACCCCCTGGCGATGTGTACTTACTCCATGGTGTTGATGCATTCCTGTGTGTGTGATGAATGTGTCCGCAGCTCTGCTTCAGGATCACAACCTGTGCTTCCACCATCTAACATTATAACATGTGGCCTTGGCATTTTTTCCTTTTGACTTTGACTGATTTGGGATCTAGCATTCTTTTCATTACTTCCTGCTGCCTCTTATGAGCAAAGGCACAGATTGTCACTGTAACCCAGGAGTTAGCTAAGCTCACCATGTGTGGAGCTGGGGGGGTGGCGATACAGCAGCTTGTCCTTGGGCAGACGGCTCTTGGGTTAGCAGGAGATAAGATGTCACGTCAGGAGGGTCTGTCCCAATGGCAAAAGGACTGTTGACAGTGGTCTCTCCAGACCTCACAGAGACGTTTCCAGGAGCTAGACAGCAAGTCAAAGCTCCATCAGAACTGGGAGTCAGACAGCACAGGACTCCAGTCCTTGTGAAGTCTTCTCAGGAAACCAGGAGTAAGACCTAGACATGTTAGTTAGCATAAGTAATATTAATGTTTGTAACAAACATCCCCAAATCTCAGTGGCTTACTATAGTAGAAGGCTTATTTCTCATCACACAAAAGTCCAACCTGATATTCTTGGGATCTCTCCAAAGTGGCACCAGATATGTTCATTTAGAGACATTACTTCTCCTGTCCTGTGATTTTGTCTTCCCCGAGGACTGTGGATGGCTCTGCTGGGTTTTCCGTATCTGGTGGACAGATGGGGGAAAGAGGGAGGATTGCACATGGAAGGTTTTAATGCGCCAGGCCTAGAAGTGGAGCACAGCACTTCTGCCCACGTTCCACAGGCCAGAACTCGAACGTGGCCACGCCTAACTGCAGAGGAGGCTGGGGAGTGGAGTCTGTGTGCCTAGGGGAAAAGGAACAGGTTTTAGTATGTCAATCTCTGCCATGCCTGGCATAGACCGTAAACAGGCATAACTATCACACCGTGAGCCCCACTGCGTGCCAAGCACTAGGCTAGCCCCTGTATATATGTTATTTGTATCCTGGTGCATATTCGACCAGACCAATTGGATACTGGGCATAGGACAGAATGGCCTCACCTTCTGTGGGGTAGAGGGACCTCATACATGCCCAGTCTGTTTCTCGTCCATTCCGGGCCTGGGCATGGTTAACCAGAAGTGGTTGAATCTTCGGACAGGTGCCAGTGGACTTATAGGGTCTAAGTGGGGGAGGTGGGGGTTGGTGGATCTGGTGTTGCTGGCCTTGAAACATTGCTGCTGGGCCCGCTTCTCACCAAGGCCCTCCCACCAGCTTTACTGGTCCAGCTGGGATGGGGTGGGTTTGGGATTTCACTGGAAAGAGCCACTGGCTGAACTTCAGGCACCCAGGTTATCACTGTGTGACAGTTTCTGAAGTCTTTTAGATGCTATCTTTCCTCCCTCTGCTTCTCTGTTCCTTTTTCCTCACTGTTTCTCCTGGCCATCTTTTATTTTCCTCCTAATTAACTTCATGGACAAGGTCCACTGGTAAGTTAAAAGAGTTTATCCAAGTTGACACTCTGTTTTTAATTTATAATTTACATTCCAACTTTCGCAAGGTCCTTCCATTTCTTGACTGTGGCCAGTGTGTTCTCTCTGCGTGCTTGGCGCTGGATTGTAGAGTGAAGAGAGCAAAGGTCAGGCCTTCAGTTGCCAGGATGCTGATGAAACCAGGGTCTGAATGTGACAGATGTGTGGACACCATGTGAGGATGTTTACTCATCACCCGCAAGTAGCAACAGCTTTATGATGTTCATGGAAATTCCCGTGCCCAGGGGTTTGGGGCATGCAGGATTAGCGCGCTGGGCGATTTTCCCCAGACAGTCATGCACAGACCCCTGATGAAGAACAGCCCCTTCTTTTATCCTTAATCTTGCCTTTGTTTACAAGGTCTCCAAATTGCGATGGGGCTGGGGGCTGAAGTGCACACACAGCATTCTCTTCCAAGCTTTGTGCAACCTTGGGTAAGTCAGTTTTCCCCCTTTGACCTCAGGTTCATGAACTGTGTGGTAAGGAGATTGGGAAAGGTTATTTATTTCAGCTCTGACATATGGATCCTAATTTTCATTACCTTTAATAATCTCCATAGCTCTCCTCTCACACTGGAAGGCAGTGTGGGGGAGGAGAAAGCGTATGTTCTCTGAGCCTCAGTTTTCTCATCTTTAAAATGGGGATAAGATCCATTACTTTGTAGGGATTTGTGAGGGTCAAATGAAACAGTATACATGAAGTGCTTAACATGGTACATGGCTCATGGGTGCTAACAAAGGATACGTCTTTTGTGCCTTTCACCCCAGAATTAAGTATGATCCATGCTCTCTGGGGAAGCCCAGCCAACCTCCGTGGGGACAGAGAACCCACATGTAGGAGATGGTTGGTCAGGCATGAGGGGCAGCAGCCCTAATTCTGGGACCTGGAACTATGTTAGACCTGGAACTATGTTAAACCAAGGGCCCTGGGAGGAGAGACATCATCTCTGGAAGTAGCGCCTGGCTTTGCCCTTTGGAGCACAGGAGAAAACCCACATAGGCCACAGAGAGGGCAGGGTCTCTTTGTGGAAATACATGCAAATGTGTTTGTCATTAGGCCTTCCACGCCAATAATCCATATCTTCTTCTCTTTCCTTGGTTGCGTTTTTCTCTGGTGGCCAGAAGCCAGAGAAAACACACTGTCTCATCAGCTTCAACAGCCCATTCTGCCCCTCCAAGCTGAGTGGGGGCCGTGGGCACCCTGCCGGCTCTGAATCTCCTCCTGAGGGCTCTGGCGGTTGACGTGCTTGGCAAAGTCAAGTTGGGGCTTCTGGCTGGTCCCTGAGACCTGGCCAGCTGTACCTTCTGGTTATCTCTACACCCAGCACATCACAGTCTAGGGACACTCCAAAGTACCAGTGGTCAGACCTGGGCACGGGGAGCAAACAGAGTGAGGACAGGGCAGCCCTCAGATGCCGGAAGCCCAGGCAGGCAATTGGTCTTCTGAGGACAGATCCTCAGACTTAGATCCATCCCACTTAGCTTGGCCCTGACAACCCCCACGGGGAGGCCCCTTCTCCCTTCTCCCCACTCTTGCTTGTGGTTCCCTTATTCAAAATATCTGACGCCCTCGCCTCTGCACTTGATACCTGCCCACTCTGGGTCTTTGCACACACCATCCCCATTCCTAGAACGTGGAGTCACCAGTCCTTTCCAAGCACCCAGTGCCAGGCCTTTGCTAGTTACTTCCTTAAGAAGGATGTCGATCCATCCTCCCCCTTTCTTCTCCACTTATCCAAGTCCCGTCCTTCTGTTGGATAAGGCTCAGCTCCAGCTGTGTCTGGCCATGTTTCTCCCAGCTCTCCCGCCCAGAGAGGCCTGCTCTGACCCCTGGGTATCTCACTGCTCCATCGCCGTCTCACAAGAGTACTTGATATTGTTATTCATCACCTTATATACAAGTACCTGGTTTACTGAAAAGTCTCCACTCATTCAGCTTTCCTTCAATAACGGTTTTTATTTTATGTTTTCTAGTCATGACTTTCAATGGAACCATCTGGAATCTCCTTTTCGCACCAGGCTGTGGCTCCTTTAACAAGATCTAGTCCAGATGCCATAACTTTTCAGTTACACTTGGTTATCAGAAGAATCTCATTTTGTGAGTTAAGATTTATTCCTAATAATTAATAAGAAAAAGGAAACCCTTCAGACTCAAACTAGACTCACAGCTCTTCCCTTTCTACCCAGCAGTGTTTAGTCCCACTATCTGGCTCCAGTGAAAGAGAATGTGTATGTGTGTGAGTGCGTGCGTGCACGTGTGTGCGCTCGCGCATGCGCACATAGTTAACATTTAGTCCCTTGGATGACTTGGGAGGGGATGAAGAGACCCTGGGAGGACCAGCATCTCCCTTACCTGGGGGAGGTGTGGTCTTCTAGGTCGGCTGTAACTGCTCTTCTAGCTCATGAACTGTGAGTAGCTCCAGTGAGCCCTGCTGACAAAGGCTCATTCCTGTGAGACCCTAAGAGGCCCTGGAGGTCCCTCTGAGATTTGGCCCCACACTTCTGGTCCGTCCCCAGGTGGCAGTATTTAGGCTACATGCCATCGATTGTGTATTTTTCTTCCTACATTGGGTGTTTCTCAAACTCATCTACCTCCTGCAGCCAACCCCAGGGCAGCAGGCACCTTCTGTACTCCTTGGAAGCCGGGAAATCAGGCAGACACTTCTGCCGCTCTCCTTTCTCCTGCCATCCTCCTGCCATCCAGCTCTCTCCAGCTTTCTTTCTCCTGCTTAAGTAGTAAAGGGGTAGGTCAATAAGTCGAATGCCAAAGTGAATTAAACAAATGAATGAGATGCAAGTCTCCTGTCCTTGCAGACACCTCTGCCTTAGATTCCCAGGGTGGCCCTAACAAAGCACCACAAACCAGCTATCTTAGAACATCAGAAGTATTTCGTCTCACAGCTCTGGAGGCCAGAAGTCCAAAATCAGGGTGCTGGTGGTACACTCCTTCTGAAGGTGTCAGGGAAGGATACGTTCCGGGCGTCTCTCCTACCTTCTGGTAATTCCCTGGCTTGTGGCAATATAACTCCAGCCTCCACGTGGCCTTCTCCCTGTGTGTGTCTGTTTCTCTTCACGTTGTGTTCCTTATATGAGGATACCAGTCATATTCAGCTAGGAACCATCCTACTCCAGTATGACCTCATTGTAACTAATTTTATCTGCAATGACCCTATTTCCAAAGAAGGTCACATTTTGAGGTACTGGGTGTTAGTACTTCAACATACGAAGCTTTGGGGGTTTGGGGGCACAATTCAACCCTTAACAACTTCCAGCCTTTACAAGTGATTCTTGGAGACTTTCTCTTCCCTTGCTTTGGCAGGAGGGCATGGCATTTCTCCCTGAGCACTGCACTTCAAATACATAGGCCACCCCATTTGTCTCTCCAATTCTCTTTGTGTTGACTGAGGCTGGTGGTTTGTGGTGGTAAAACTGGTGCTGGTACCTTGAAGCAAACAGTGAGGGGAGATGGTGCCTCTCTGAATTTAGAATATGGGATGCTCAGCATCTTTCGTCCATCACTTTGGGCCTTAGCCACAATTCTGAGACAGCAGGTGAAGTCCCACACCCCATCCTGTTAATGCATATTTCGTTTTCTTAACAAAATTGTGACTCTTTCAAGGTGAAAATGGTACCTAATGGGATACAGAGGTGAGAGACCGGATCTCTGCCGTGCAATTGCCCATGGTTTTGTGGGGACAAAGAGACGTGTTAAAAAAAACCCAACAAGATGACAGTGGGGAACACACTGAGGCACACTGTGGAGTCTGAAGAAATAGCGCCAATACAGCTGATGTGGGAAACGCCCAGTTCCAGCACCAGTTCAAGCATTAAAGACACTAGCTTTCATCTTTCAGCATTTACACACACTAGCAAACAGTGTTCTTTCAGGAAGGGGTTAGAGGAAAAGCGCACCCAGGGCCTTAGGCAGCAAAAGGCCCTGAATACAGTGTAGCTGATGCTGGCAAAGGTGCTTTGGAATTCATCACGGTGGTGGGGAGAGCTCACTGCCCAGAGTGAGCATTGAAACGTGTAGTCAGGGCTTCCCTGGTGGCACAGTGATTAAGAATCCGCCTGCCAATGCAGGGGGAACAGGTTTGAGCCGTGGTCTGGGATGATCCCACATGTCGCGGAGCAACTAAGCCCGTGCGCCACAACTACGGAGCCCATGTGCCACATCTGCTGAAGCCCACGCACCTAGAGCCCGTGTCACAACAAGAGAAACCACCACAATGAGAAGCCCGTGTACCGCAATGAAGAGTAGCTCCCGCTTGCCGCAACTAGAGAAAGCCTGTGCGCAGCAGCGAAGACCCAACAAAGCCAAAAATAATAAATAAATAAAAATAAATAAATTTATTTTTTTAAAAAAGTGTAGGCAGAGCCACAGGCTCCCTGACAGTGTTGCCTGGGGGGGTGCCCTGTGCAACCTCTTTCACCTGATCAGCCCCATGATGGTGAGCGTGCTTTGAACAGAAAGAGGGAGGAGCGGGGCGTCAGAGGTCTGGGTCCTGGTGGGAGTGGTCTTCATCCACAGAGCTCCCCTAGGCAAGGCCTTTTGGAAAGGGCACATACTGTCCTGAACTTTCTGCCTGAGCAGCATTTTGGGCAACGAAGACATCCCAGACTCCCCCAGGTTCAGATGAACAGATGAACAGAGCTCTAACTTATGGGAACATCATGCAAAGTGGTCCCCACGAGAGCTCAGGGCAGGAATTCTTTGTGTGGTCCCACTCTCTGTCTCAAGTCCCTGCTCCTCAGAAAATAGTCCTGGGTCCCTTCAGGCATTACATAAGATTGCTTTTTAAACTCTCCTCTCAGAAACTGGAATATAAGTCTGTGATCTCCCATAACTAAGTGCTACCTGTCATTCACTTCAGTGTCTCCACTTCTGCTCTTTGAAATAATCTTAAGAGATTCTTGGACACTCATAAGACTTTAGGGTGTGTTCACAGTGGCTTGTGCCTGAAGAGCCTTGTTGCAGCAATGTCTCCTCAGCTGGCTTCACCCTGGCTTTTGGCATCCCCATTGCGGGGCTGCATCTTCTGAACACATATGCTCAGAGAAGGCACATACCATCCAGGTATCTTACCCATCAGGAAGTTTCAGAATTTGTTGTCAGCAGCATCCCAGAATGTATAGCTTCCAGACAAGAGGGATTATGGAGTAGAAGGAAATACATTAAGCAAATATAAGAATTATTTTTAGCTTCATTTTGTAAATGAGGTAGTGGAAGCTTAAAGAAGTTGTAGTGGACTGAATTGTCCCCCTCCCTAAATTCATATGTTGAAACCCCAATCCCAACTTGATGGTATTCAGAGATGGGGCCTTTGGGAGGTGATTAGGTCATGAGGGCAGGGCCCTTGTCTGATGGGATTAGTGCCCCTATAGGAAGAGACACCAGAGAGCTTGAGTTTTCTCTCTCTGTGTGCATGCACCCAGGAAAGGCCATGGGAGCACACAGTGAGAAGGTGGCCCTGTGCAAACCAGGAAGAAAGCTCTCACCAGAACCTGACCATGAGGGCCCCTGATCTCAGACTTCCAGCTTCCAGAACTATGAGAAAATTCATTTCTGTTGTTTATAAGTCACATAGTTTATGGTATTTTGTTATAGCAGCCCAAATTGACTAAGACATAAGTATTCTCCAAGGGTACAAGTTTAGTAGAAAAGGCCAAGCTTGGAATAAAAATCCATTTCTATCTAAGTCTAGTGCATTTTCCTGACATGGTGTTTTTCTGATGTGTGTGTTCATTTAACTTGCCTTCTCAAATATTTGTTGAGCACTTACTACATGAAAGGGCTTGCGTTCTCCTCCTTTCCTGTCTTTCTTTTTGTAGCTCTGGTCCTTCTTCCTTCTATCTTCCCTTTCCAGCAACACCAGTATGATAGCTATCATAACTGCTATGAGTTAAATTCCCATGAACATTCCTTAAGAGCACACATAAGAAGCGTTGCATTATTATGAACATGTAGGGTCTATTGCACATTGCTGGTGAGTGGTTCAGGAGGGGCTGCAGTAGGAAAAGTGGTTGCACTTTGTTCTATCACAGCTTATACGTTCCAGGAGAGGTTGAGGACTTTGGGGCACATGAATACGTTCCATTCGCCCAACAATTTCAGGGCAGTCTTAAAATGATCATATCCCTATAATAATAACATCAGCTCTCCTTTACTGAGCTCCTTTATTAAACACAGGCAGCACTTTCCATTTATTTATTTTGATTCTTCTGAGAATTTGTGAGGCGGGTATGTTTCTCTCCAATGCTCTAGCTGTCCCACCATCACCGTTGGGTTACTTTGGGCACCCATGGAGCCTGTGGTATTTGCCACATCCTCAGAGAGCCACATCCTAGATGGTTTGATAGGGTTTATAGTTTAGCTGAATTGTTCCAGCTTCACTGGAGCCAGTTAAACCTTAAAAGGAGCTGGTCAGTTTGGAAGGATTAAGGAATTACATGTGATTAAAAAAAGGTTCCGAAACCAGAAGCCCCCAAATGACACTGTCTGAGAAACAGGAGCCAACGACCAGTTTCTATTCATTTTTCAAACTGAGATGAAGACAAGAATTATACTGGCTTTTAATTTGATACCACTGTGGTCTCCCATGCCAATCAAGGCTTCCCTGCTCGTGACCTGGGAGGGCTTCTGATTGGAGAGGCAATTCTGAGCAGTGCTGAGGGATTTGGTCAAACATACGGGGTTATAGCATCAGCCCCTTTCTTGAGAGGTAGTTCTGGCTTTGCCCTGGTCCTCTAATGTGTTGTATAAAGTGTGTGTGTGAGAGTGTGTGAACGTGAGTGTGAGTGTGTGTGTGATCATGTACCACCATATGTGTTTACCTATGAGGATGCCCTTTTAATCTGGAGTAAAATTGCCTTTCTTGGATGATGCAAATGATATGTGGTGATAAAAGGGACAAAGTTGAGGCTATTTTTCACAGCAGAAATTCTCTCCTGAGCCTTTTCGGCATCTGCCTGCCCCACCGAGCCTTGTGTGTGACCCCAGGGCCCGCTTGTTTTGCCTCATTCGGGCCTCTCTGGGTCTCCAGGAATTACTCAGGATCCACGCTCTCCGTCAGTTCTGGAGTGGAGCCAATCTCATGCCTGCCTCTCTGCTGTCTTCATTAATACTGGGCTCGCGTCCCAGCATTCCTGAGAAATTGATAGAGACAGAACATCAATTGTAGTTTAGCTCTACAACGGGGAAACTCGCGGTGACAGGCTGGGGGATTTTTTTGCCAGAGTCGATGGGCCCTTTCCTGGAGCAGCCCAGTGTTGAGACGCTCTGGGCCTTTGTGAGGTCATAGTGTGGGACACAGGACAAGAGCAACAAGCCGCTAATCTGCTAATTGCAGCCTGGCTAAGTGATATTACCTTTGTGCTTGGCTTTCCTAGACTTGATGAATGGCTGTGTGTGTGGAAGGGAACAAACAAGGCATCTCCTCTCAGGCCAGGAGAGAGCTGCGGTGTGTGATTTTGAACTCACGAGACCCGGTTTGGGGCAGCTGTGGCTGGACCCGGAACTCCCCTCTGAGGGAGGCTGCACGATCTGGGCCAGAGAGGGTCACCAGGGAAGTGTTGGGACTTGGTTGGCCCACTCCATGGCCACCAGATTCCTCCATTGTTTTCTCATAGTATTTGATAAAAATATGTAACTGCTTTTTCCTGTTTAGACCGCGCTGGTCCCCTTCTGTCCAGTGTCTTCCAAGGGCTGGGTGTGGTGCCAAGATGGGAACACCTGTGCCTTGCATAACAGTCAGGAGAGAGAGACAGGTGCATCTCTCCCAAATTCACCTGCTCTTCCTCTGTGTTCCCCACCTTGGCAAACGCCACCAGCTGCCCCCTGGCTTCCCAATTCGGAGAACTTGGAGTTGCCCAATACACCCACCTTTCCGCTCCACATCAGGAGATGGCAACTCCTTTTCTCTTTCATATCTCTTGAAGTCGTGTCCACATCTTCTTTCCCACCAGAATCTCCCTTATCCAGGCCACCATCATCTTTCCCACATGGACCACAGTCATAAACTCCCACTGACCTCTCCTTCCAGTCTTGCCTCTTAACCATTGACTTATCCTTCAGCCATAGCTCATCTTTCTAAAGGGCAAATCTGGCCTTGTCAGTATCCTGCTTGAAGCCTTCAATGGTTCCCCACTGTCTCCTGGATCAAGTCCAGACCTCTTTGCCTGACAGATAAGGTGGGCCTGGCGCAGCCTCCCGACTGGCTTTCCTGCCCCATCCAGCCTGCCCTGTGCATAACAGCCACTGGGAACCTCTTGTGATGCCCGGAATGTGCCAAGCTCTCTCTTGCTTCTAGGACATTGTGTGTGCTTTTCCTCCGCTTCTGCCCCTTGTCCTCTTCTCTTGGTTAATTCTACCTTTCTTTCTGGTCTCAGCTTAGATGTTGCTTCCCTTGGGATATCTTTTCTGTGTCCTCAACCTAGGCCTGTCCTTCTCTGTGCCCTCAGAGCATTCAGTACATTCTCACAGCATAGTCTGATCACAGTCCATAGTAAATGCTTATCTACACAGTGGAAGACATTTTTTCTTCATAAATGGTACAGAATTTCTCTTGAGGAAGGAATTGAATTTGTTTAGGAAAATATCTTGACAAGCCACTTGGTTTAGAAGGTAGAACTCTGGGGACCTGGATTAGCAGGAGGCAAGGATACTGAAGAGATCACTATACTGTTGTGTATAAGAACCATGTGAGGGCTTCCCTGGTGGCTCAGTGGTTGGGAGTCCGCCTGCCTATGCAGGGGACGCTGGTTCGTGCCCCGGTCCGGGAAGATCCCACATGCCGTGGAGCGGCTGGGCCTGTGGGCCATGGCCACTGAGCCTGCGCATCCAGAGCCTGTGCTCCGCAACGGGAGAGGCCATAGCAGTGAGAGACCCGCGTACCACAATAAATAAATAAATAAATAAAAGAACCATGTGAGAATACAGGTGTCAGTTTGGGGGAATCAGGCGGGAGAGGGTAGTTGATCAGCATGATGGACTGGCCAAGAATTTTCAAGACCAGCGTAACTCATGTTCAATGAACGTTTTAGGCATTTTTGAGATATAAACCTCCCTCGCCTCCCCAAACCTCCTGTAAAATTTACCCTACATGCTAAGAACTTGTGTGGGTGTGTGGTATAAATCCAGAAATGGAGGTGGGTTCATGTCTGGGTCTCTTCCATGGTGGAAATAAACAAACAGCCATAACACACAGAGGAAGGAACAAGAATTCAGAGGAGAAGGACATCACAGGTGGACGAACCAACACGAGGGTGTTCGTTTTCCTTGGGAAAACTTTACAGAATGGGTGGATCAGTTGGGTGTGTGCCCACTTTACTTCGATTTACAAGGAAGGAGACCCAGTCAATACCTGGGTTCAATTCCTTGTCTGTTTCCTTACTGGGATACACTTATGAAGGAGGCAGGTGTCCATGACTCTGTTCCCACATTGAATTTACAAAAGGGCCGTGGAATAAATAAGGGAGGGAAAAATAATGAAAAATCAGAAGTAGTAGGTCTAATTTGCAGGAGTTGTTTAAGCTTTCAGGAATATCCTGAACAAAGCTGAGGTCTCTGATCAGAAGGTCCATGCAGGAGGTTGGGATGGAGAGGCTTAGGGGTCCCCTGCTGGCCCAGTTCCCTCTTGGTGCAGGAATTGCAGTTTCTCCTCTCTGCAAACACATGCCATCCCACCTGAAAATATAACCATCTCCCAGGCACCAGGATGCTGGCACGGGGAGGAAGACCTGGGGGCCAGGCAGAAGGCCTGGCAGAAGAAGCCGGGCTTGTCAAGTGTGTCTGTGTGATGTATCTTTCTGAGCTTCCAGGTCAGGACTAGATGGCTGGAAACCCACATTGACTCATCTTTCCACATGACCCCTGCTCTCAAGATATTTACTATCCCTCTGGGAAGCAGGGCACAGATGTGTGACCAGAGAAGGAGCCACACAGGCTAGGGTGTCCCAGCGAGTGGGGCTTTTGTAACTCAGACAAGGGGGTGATTCTTTCAGATCCCATCGGAGCTGCTTGTCATGGTATCTGCTGGAGCTGATGATGGAGCTGAGCCGGGACCTGGCAACCAGACGCCCTTGAGGCGTCCACTTTCCCTGGTGAGTTAGTCTTGCTTTTATATCTGCTGTTCTTTCATTTCTCCTAATTATTCCTATTTTGCCCATATTTTATACCTTCCGTCAAAAACTAAGGTTGTCCTCCCAAATATTAGATTTTATAAATACTTAGGTATCAGAGATATAGATAAATCTGCTTTTGCCTTTCCATGTGTGAAATTGGTGGGGTTTTCTTCACTTTCCCTCTAAATTCAATACATGCTTTACGGTGGTCTTAATGAATTACATTTCACCATCTCTGGAGGTTAGTTTTTTCCCTGTTTTAAAAAAAGGGTCTGCCAGTGGAACAACCTAAATGAAATGAAATGTTCCTGCCAAGTGCACTGGCCCTGAGGACAACCTCGTAGTTGATAGACTTTAATCAGATCCCTCTTCTATGTTCCCTGGAAATCTTCCTGCAGTTACTTCTCCTAACCCTGATCCCTGGGGGTTTCACCCCCTCATAAGGCCAGCGGGGGAGTAGTTCTTTGGAAAGCTGGACAGGGAACGGTTTGGTGAAGAGTGTTTGTCTTTTCCTCTCCAAGAAAGGTCATAGGAAAACCTTTGCTAAGAATAAGCTTTCTGGAAGGATTCTTGCGTGCTTGGGCTTGAGCCCTTAAGTGGGGACTGCACCCTCCAGGGGAGCTGGGGTGTCAGCAGCAGCAGCAGCAGCAGCAAACTCAGCCTTTGGGGGCCCAAAGCCACTCCTCCTGGCTCCCCTCCCCACTAAGGGATGCCCACCTTCCCTTGGCTCGGGTGTGGGTTTCTCTTCCTTAGGAATAGGTCTGGCACTGGGGAAGACTCCCTTGCTCTCCCATCTCCCTCCTTCCAACGTATTTCTACTGTTCCGCAGGGCAGCCCTCAGTGTTGGCTTCCCTCCAGCAGCCCTGACCTGTTTCTAGGTCATTCTGCACTTCTCATGGTTCCTGGACACCTTGCCTTTGCACATGCTGTTCCCTTGACCTGGAATGTCCTTTTCTCCCTGTGCCCCAGCTGACTTCCCCTCTCCTTTTAAGACTCAATTCAGTTAGCAGCTTTTTGGGAAATCTTCCTTGGCCCCCAGGTTGAGTTAGATGCCTCCTCTGAGCTTCCATCATGTCCTGTACATACCCTCGTCCTACCTCTGATTGTGTTCTATTGAAATGGAATTTGTACTTCCTTGTCTTCTTCACTAGATCCTTGAGTACAGAGGTGGTGTCTGATTCATTGCTGAATTCCAAAACTCAGCACAATACCAGTAGACTGGGTACTTAGTAAATGTTTTTGTGTATGTTAGAGAGTGCGGGTGACTGATTTATTGATTTGGGGGAGCAGCTGTAGGGAATGGGGTATGATCTCCGTGTTATACCCCAATTCACTGCTTGCAGACCCTCTTTATGTCCTTCTTTCTAAGACCTTAGTCCAGCCCCTATTTCTAGAAATCCTGCACTTCTACAGCTCCTCTGCCCGAAAGTTGCCTTCACCTCTGAATTTTGGTGGTTCTAACTCTCATCTTCCATATTGTCTCTCAACATTCCCAATTTGTCATTGACACATGTCCCCCTTGGGGTCCTGTATCCCCAGGAGAACAGCAAGTGAATCGCTAGTCCAAGACCCAAGTGTGTCCCCCTGACTCCTCAGCCTGGTTCCTGGCAAGTGCTTAGGGGATATTTGGAGTCTTTTCTTCCTTGGACTGGTCATCATGAGAGGCTGCTTGGGGAAAGTTGGGTCCAGAGCTGCACAGAGAACAGGGATGGGGGTTCCCAGAAGTGGGGTAGGTGGGCACTGATATGGGGTGATTTTAGGAACCTTCCATCCAATACCATATACCCCATCTGGGGTGTCACCATCAGTGAATCTTCTTTCCCACAGACACGGAGGAGTAGCCTAAAATAGAGGGTCATGCTGTTCTTTGGGGCTTGTCTATGGCTAGGAGAACCTCTGCTATGCTAGCAGGTAACAGGTTAGGAGCTGCAACAAAAAGAGAAGGCACAGAGAGACCTCCCTCTCCTGACTTCTCCACATCTGTGAGCTGGTCCAACTGCAGTTGGCTGGCAGGGAAAACTCAGAGGGGACCAGGCCTCCCTCCGCCTCTGCTGATGGAACTGGGATCACCCTTTTCAATCTGGAGAGGGCTTTGCAAATGAAGTGCTTATTCGAAAGGTCCCCTGGAACCATCCTTATGGGATCAAGACGCAGAAAATAGTTTAATGAGGACGCCTGCCTGCAGGTGCACCTGTGCTAATTCTGACAAAGGCACTAACCTGCCAGCTCAGAGAGTAAGGGGCCATTAAGCCTCTTTTGGGGAACATCAGTCCTGCAGGGCAGACAGAAGCACCTCACTGAGGCAGCAGGCAGATGGTGGAGACATCCTTAGGACTCCGGCCCAGCAGCCCGCCAGTTAGTCTGCCCCCAGGACAGGCTTGCAGCGTCTGTGGAACTTAGCAGCTGCTCCTCAGCAAACCAGGGCAGCAGGGTACTGTGCAGGGTGGTGAGGTAACACCCAGAGCGTGCAGAGTGGGGAGACCCAGATAGAAAACTCACACGCTGGGTGGAGAGTCTAGCACAACAGTTTTTAGGGGTTTTTGACTGTGACCCACATTAAAAAGTATGTTTAAAATCATATCCCATTGCATCCTGTGTGTGTATGCATATACATCGATGTTTACACATATATAACTGAAGCAAAAGTGTCATGAGACAATGCTTACCCCTACTATGTAGGATGCACTTGGAACATTCTATTCTATTCTTTCATTTAAAAATGCTTCTTGTGACCCACTATATTTATTTCATAAGTCCGCTAATGAGTTGCTTCTCACAGTTTGAAAATTGTGGGTCAGACACTTGTGGGTGTGAAAAAGTTGGAATGGGGAGCAGGTAAGGCTGTGGCACGGCCTTGCTGTCTCATCTGCCCAGCGGGAATATAGTCAGACCCTCCTCGTTGGTTTGCTGTAAAATTTAAATGAGATAATCTGTGTGAGGTGCTTAGCACAGGGCTTGACATACAGGAACATCGATAACCATGAGAGATGACAATGCCGACGGTGATGATGATAATTTTGATTTCTGTCTTCCTAGACTGTATGCGCACGCTGCCGTCCTCTGGGGCTCTAGCCTCCTTTCTTACAGCCATCTCTGCTGCTGTTAAGGCCGTCAGCAACTTTTACACCTATTTAAAAGCTGCAGCTCCTCAAAGCAGTGAGATACACATTGAAAAATGGCAGGTGAGGAATCGGAGCTTTGCAAGGAGGCCGAGGTTGAGACCTTGATATCATCTGATGTATTTGCAGCACGAAAGGTTCTCTTTCACTTCCCATAATAGATATGTGGATGGAGACAAGAGATAGCAACATAGAGAGGCAGAAAAGACTGTAGTCAGAAATGGCCTAGACTTGGAAGAGGCCACCTGGAAAGTAATGGGGGACCGCAAGTCTGAGCAGGTGGTAGCCACCGGATTGCTGCGTGTTTTGGGCAAATCTTTTTTCATGCTCATCTTTGGGTTCTTTTGTGCAACGGGGCACTCTTGGTCTCCCCTCTCCACCCCAGACCTGTGTCTCTCAGCTCTGACATCCTGCGGCTCTCATGGGAAGGGAGGAGAGGGCAAGGGAAGGGTACACTTCGGGAGTGCCTGGTCCTGCGCTGTGGCCGGAAGTGGAGAAGCCCAGACCCACTGCCTGGAAAGGGACCTCTCAGACCTGCAGGAGAGAGGCTGGTACCTGGCTCAGGGCTGAGCATCCACAGCCATTCTGGACACAGCCAAGAGAAATCCTCCTTGGAGCCCTCTGGTTTGCACATTCAGTCGCATGTTGTGGATTTTGTGCTTTGTCAGGACAACTGGCTCCTCTGTCCTGTCCCCTTTTCTGTTCCATGTTGCGCAGATGTTTCTGGCTTCGCTCTTTTCCCTAAAGTGAGCCTGAGGTGTTGATGTGGGAGTGGAGCAAGGCCAGCTGAGCTGGGGAGAAGGCGGCCAGGCAAGGAGAAGTCTGGGCCTCTGCGTGGACTAGGCCTTCAGACCTGGCCTGGTAAGCTGCTGGGAGTGAGTCCAGAGGCTCCCAGCTCAGTACTGGTACAGATCTTCCTCGGTTTATGATGGGTTATGTCCTGATAAACCCATCATAAGTTGAAAGTTTCATAAGTCGAAGATGCATTTAATCCACCTAACCCAGCAAACACCATCACTTGGCCTTGACTACCTTAAATGTGCTCTGAACCCTTAACGTTAGCCTTCAGTTGGACAAAATCATATGACGTAAAGCCTATTTTATAATAAAGTGTTGAATATCTCATCAGAGGTATTTATTGAATACTGTACTGAAAGTGAAAAACAGAAGGGTTGTTTGGATACAGAAGGGTTGTAAGCTTATTGGTTGTTTACCCTCATGATCGCATGGCTGCCTGGGAAAATCGTTAAGTCGAGCCATCGTAAGTCGGGGACCACCTGTGCGAACGTAGCCAGCGATTCTGAGAGGGCAGTCAGGGCACAGGTAACCGTCCCATGGTTCTCCTGCTCCCTGGGGTTCGGCAGACCTGCTTTTCCATCCTTTGGCATTACGATGACAGCTCCCTCTGGGCTGGGAGACCGGCTGCGGCTGGGCCGGTGTCCGCGCAGCTGGCTGGACAGTGCTTCGTGCTGCTGGTCCCCAGCGCCCAGCCAACCTGCAGGCGCTGACGGTACCACGAATAACACGGTGCAGTGCGGAAGCCCAGGGAGTTTTTCTTTTGTGAGGCTTAAGTATTTGCCTGAGATCTCCCTCTTTGCCACCCTGACAAATTCCTCCTAGAACAGTTGCTCATTCACTGCTCAGGTGCAGCGCCCTGATCTGCAGACAAGCGTCCAGAGCAGAGCTAACTTCACCAGGTGGAAATCGGTCCTGGGTTTTCTCATGCTCTCCATCTCTCTCCGCAGATCCCTGCTATTTCTAGCTGGAAGCAGCCAATGAGCAGTGCTGGCATGTGCTGGGCATCCAAGGCAGCGGGGCAGGGGGAAAAGGGGTGCAGGTCTGTGGGATTGCACGCTGGGACCGCGGACACGGGCAGTCCAGGGACCATGGACGGTCTTGGAAGAGCCCCCGTCTTTCCCCCAGGGTGGAAACTGTGTCTTTGGGGCACCTGGGCACCTCGGTAAATTCTGCTTTGTCAGTCATCTCCTCTCCGTCCTGCCCGTGCTGTGCCCACTGTGTGGGGAGCCTGTAGTGTCTTGATGAGAGGCCTTGGGGAAGGGGTTTCTCTCGCTGGGGCTCTCAGGGGGGACTTGCTGGAAGGGGCAACCTGGCGCGGGTCCTTGTGGTGAGGGCGTTACCAGGGCGGGAAGTAGAGGGGTGTGTTGGGTGTGCCTGGCCCAGCAGGCAGAAAGGCTGAGAGCCCCAGAATGGAGACGTGGAGGCGTGGCTAAAGCTCCCTTAGCCTTTGCCCCTGGAGGCTAAGGGAGCCTCAGGGCAGGCTCTTCCCGCCCCTCTCAAGGCGGGTGGGCGGTGAGGCATTGGGACCTGGGGTCTCTGGCACAGGAAGGGCACGGCTGGCTCGTGGGTTGGCTTGGGGATGGGGTGGGGGCAGTGTCCACTGGAGGGCACTGCAGCACCACCTTGGGCGCCTGTGCAGCCCCTCGGCCCCAGGGGCGGAGCTTGTCCACTTCCTGGCATTCTTGGTGGCTCTAGAGGGAGACAGAGATCGGCCAGGCTTGGGGGCATCACCTGCGGGGCCTGAGCATCCGGCAGCGCGCGCGCTCGCTCTCTCACACGCATCCCACATCTTCGTTCACTCGGACACACACAGACCCACGTGTTCACTGTCACTCACTCAACGCACCAACTACACATCCATATACACGTGCAGACCCACACACAGACGCACTCCCAGCCACACACGCCCTCACCCGTTCCTGCTCAGCCATGTGGATTCTCACACCCATTTCACGCATGCCCCGGTGGGTGACTCACTCGCATGCACGCTCTCCCCGCGTGGCCAGTGTCAGCCATGTGCCTGACACATGCAGGCGGGCCGGGAGCAGCTGTTTGTGTGTTGCGGCTGATGTAATGTCAAGAAATTTTGCGTTATATTTAAAATGACACCTGTAAAAATAATCTTCAATTTGTGATTTAAATACTGTAATACTCAATTACGTGGACCGACAGGAAGTGTCCCTGTGGCTTTGGAGAACAACATTCCTGTGCCCCCCGCCCGGGTCCTGGGGACGAGGTGGGGATGCGCCCGAGGGTGCCTGCCGCTGCCTGGGCTCGCTGCCCCTCTCGTCCCCTCCCCCTCCCCCTTCCCGGCCACCTGTGCCCCTCCCGGGCTGCCTCCAGCGAGAGGGCCTCTTGTGGGTTTACCAAGGTGCCCAGGTGCCCCAAAGACACAGTTTCCACCCTGGGGGAAAGACGGGGCCTCTTCCAAGACCGTCCATGATCCCTGGACTGCCCGTGTCCGCGGTCCCAGCGCACAGTCCCACAGTCCTGCACCCCTTTTCCCCCTGCCCCGCTGCCTTGGACGCCCAGCGCATGCCAGCCCCCAGGTTACAGCCCCGCGGCCCCAGAGCACGCAGTGCCACTGCTGCGCTCCCCGCCCCACAGTCCTCAGCCCCTTCGGCACCCAGCACTACAGGACAGCCCTCGACCCCCAGCCCCCGGCCCCCAGCTCACAACTCCCGGTACTGCCAGCCCCTAAGTGCACAGTCTCAAGCACCAACACCCAGCCTCTCCCCTTCACCCGCCAACCCACAGCTCACAGCCCAAGCTGCAGCCCTGCAGAAGCCACTGTCTCTGGACACCAGCTCGAGGCGGGCAGTCCTGCTGGCACCTGACACTGAGCGGGTCCCAGACTGAGCGCATCGTCACTTTTCTCCCACCTGCTCCTCTGTTTGTCTCCTTCTGTGAGTACCTCCCCCTTCAGCCCCCAGCTGACCAGGCCGTGGTTCCTGACACCCTCCCCCAGATCCTTCTCCCACCCTGACCCCAAATCCATTGGTTACCAAGCCCTATCCCGTCTCTCCTTAAACGTCTCTCCAATCGGATTCTATCCAATCTCTACCTTAGTCCCAGGGTGGCACCGTTTGCTCCTCTTCAATGGCCTCCTTGCTTCCCATTCACTTTCTGTACCATGGAAGCAGAGGGACTGTTCTAGAGCAGAACCTTCTGGGATGATGAAGATGTCCTAGGTCTGCACTGATCAGTACGGTAGCCGCTAGCCACAGGAGGCTGCCGGGTGGTTGAAATGTGGCCAGGGCCTCTGAGACACTGCATTACATTAAATTTAATTTTTTTAATTAAAATTTTTTGTTGAAATATAATTGACATACAACACTATTTTAGTTTCAGGTGTACACCACAATGATTCAGAATCATTGTGAAATGATTACCACAATAAATCTAGTTAACACCCATCACCACGTACAGTTACAAAAATTTTTTTTCTTATCATGAGGACTTTTTTTTTTTTTTTTTTGCGGTACGCCGGCCTCTCACTGTTGCGGCCTCTCCCATTGTGGAGCACAGGCTCCGGACGCGCAGGCTCAGCGGCCACGGCTCACGGGCCCATGTGTCCAGTCTCATGCTGTGCAGCTGGCCCTTTGCTTTCTGTGTTTCAACCTACTGGACTCCTGGAAGCTTCCTGAACCTGGCTGCTGTTCTTCTGCACACTGTTTAGACTCACAAAGTTTCCTCTGCCTGGAAACCCTCCCTTGAATTCATCCTCTGTGTAAGCCTCGCCCACCCCGGGCACCTGCCCTCTTGCCCGAGGCGGACCTGGGGCCAGCTCTGTACTCCCACAGCAACTGCTGGGGCCCCTCCCACCCCCCAGTAGAGTCACCTGTATCCTTAGCGCTCTCCTCCCCTCCCGGATGGTGACCTCCGGGAAGTGAGAGCTGTCTTCTGCCTGTGGCTGGGTCCCTGCGCCTGACTCGGCATCTCGCACACACTGGGTGCTCAGCTAGCGTTGGCTGAATCATTAAATGGAAGGACTGGGCTTCATCAGCAACATGTGCCTTGGGAAGCAGCTGGATGCAAAGCAGGGATGTTTCTGGATTCCTGGGGGTCTCCTCTCCTGATGGCATCACTTTGCTAGGAAAGGAGGGGGTCGTGCCTTTTGATTGACAGCCCACTGTTTCCTCTTCTGATTTTCTTCCCTTTCCCACTGTGACTCTTGCCAGGGAGACAGAGTTGCGCTGGTCTGTGCCCTTGGATGCCATTCTGGGCTGCAGTTCCAAAGACGGACTGGTTATTTGGGATGGAATGCGCTACCTGTCCTCCCCGCTGCCCCGCACCACCTGTCCATCCCACCTATACCGCTTCCACCAGACTGAGCAAGTAGCCCAAACATCAGGGACTCTCCTAGGCTCCTTCTGGCCCATCCAGTGGTACATGAAGGGACCTTGGCTGCCTTTGGTTGGCTGTGCCCTCACTGACATCGCTTACAGACTGGAAGGTGGGAGAGAAAGATGACATTGTTCCCAGAGGGTGGTGGAGAACATGAGGGATGCAGGTCGCTGAGCAAGAGTCCCCCAGGCTGCAGACTTTGCCCAGGTTCTGAGACTGCAGTGTCCCCGAGGTTGGCTGGGGTTTCTAAGGGGATTGTAGGGACACACGTGGTCAGAATGCCAGCACACCACAGCCCTGGGGCATAGGCTTTGGACTGCAACAGTCCTGCATGTGTGTGCTGCTCCTGCCACTCTGACTGTGTGAACCCGAGCACTGGGTTTCAGCACCCTGCTCTGGACCCTGGAGCTGATGTCCCCTGCCTCCTTTGCTTTTCATGAATGCCCTCATGCAGGCTACATCTCTGAGCAGAGTGTCTGGCCCAGAGGAGGGGTTCAGTGTATGGCACTTGCTCGTAATGTTTGCAGGATGCTTAATGAACTCTTCCAGAAAAATCCGTGTCTATGTGTATGGTTTTTATCCGGCCAACCCAAGCATTCTGCCACTTTCCCCCTCAAAAGGCTACAGAAGGCAAGAGTGGGTGAACCCCTTTCCACAGTAAGGATCATAACAACTCCCAGTTACGGAAGGCCAGCTTTGTACCAGATATTCTCTTAGAAGTTTCATAGGCATCTTTCTAATCTTTGCTGCAAACTTCAAGGGAGACATTAACATTCCCATTCTACAGATGTGGAAGCTGGCTTAGAGAGAGTCAGTTTCCCAATCCACACAGTTAGAACGTGTTGGAGCTGAAATTGCCGCCCAGGCTCTTCTTCTTTTTATAAAATCCCAATATCCAAAGGCCTTGAGATGGGATGCGTGCTGATCACGGCTGGGGTGTAGGGCATCTCGGAGTCTGCAAAGTCCTTTCACACTCGTGTTCTCTGTGAAGCCCCATATCATCCCTGTTAAGCGGGCAGGGCTGGGGTGCTATTCCCATTTCACAGGCGAGGAAGCCCGGCTCAGAAGTAAAAGTTTCTCTCATGTAGGATTGAACATTCTGAAAGTAATGGGGTGCCTGTGGCTCACTGAAAATCAGACTGTGTCCAGGATCATTAGTGACGGCTGGGGGCCAACCCCCTCGTTGGCTGTGGGGATCTTGGGGTTCCTTCCCGTCCACTTCCTTGTCCTCTTTCTTTTCATAGCAAACTCAGCGGGAGAAATGTTTTTTGGACCTTGTCTTTTGGAATTCAGCCTTTTTTTCTTATTCACACCAGACCCGGCATCTCTAGGACTTGGTTTTTCTTGGAAGGGTTGCCTGTGAGAATGGGCTTTTGTTTGGATTTCTCTCTCCCTGGGGGGGTAGGTGGGGAAGCTGGGAGCCAGCAGGTCAAGGGCTCCCCCTCCTCTCCTCCCGAGGCCTCCCTCTGTGGCTCTGTAGACGAGGTCCCAGGAGAAGAGCTAGTGCCTTCCCGGGAGGACAGGCCAGAGTACGAGGGCTGCTTGCTTGAGGACTCTGGGCTTTGTGCTGGAGTTTGGCTCCTTCTGGAAGACTGATTCTGGAAGCTTCTCGTCCAGGCTACTTTGGACCCACCGTTCTGGTGGGTTCCTTGCAACCAAACATATATGCACTGCTACACATCGGAGACCCAGAACAGCAGGGGAGGAGCCCCTCCCTCTGTGTGTGTGTATGTGTGTGTGCACGCTTGCGTGCAAAATGTGATTGACAAGGCCTAGAAGTGGTGTCAATCACTGGGAAGCTAGGCATGTAGAAATTTCACAGGGTGCTTTTTCCATACCTTCATTCTTTTTTTTTTTTTTTTGCGGTACACGGGCCTCTCACTGTTGTGGCCTCTCCCGTTGCGGAGCACAGGCTCCGGACGCGCAGGCTCAGCGGCCATGGCTCACGGGCCCAGCCGCTCCACGGCATGTGGGATCCTCCCCGACCGGGGCATGAACCCGTGTCCCGTGCATCAGCAGGCAGACTCTCAACCACTGCGCCACCAGGGAAGCCCCATACCTTCATTCTTGAGAGAGGAGATGCATCCTGCTTATGGCTACATCCTTAGCCCATAGACTGAGGTCTGATACATAGAAGGCATTTGATAAATAATTACTAAGTGAATGAATCTGTTTTTTTTTAAACTGAGGTAAAATGACACAATATAAAATATACAGAACTTAAGTGTACAATTCAACAAATTTTAGCAAATGTCTGTGCCCATGTAACAAACACCCCCATCAAGGTGCACAGCATTTTCATCACCTGAGAAAGCTTCCTGTACCCCTTTCCTTTATGTCCTCCTGCCCCATGGGAAAAACCACAGTTCTGAGTACTATCTTCATAGGTTCATCCTGCCTGTTCTTGGAATTGGTAGAAAAATTGGATCAAACAATATGAACTATTTTTTTTCCTGGCTCCTTTAGCTGAGCATACTATTTTTGAGGTTTATTCACATTGTATCAGCAGTCTATTTCTTTTTATCGTTGTGTACTATTCCATCGTCTGAGTCTACCTCACATTTGTTTATCCATTTTCCTTTCAAAGGACCTTTGGGTTGTTTTGAGTTTGGAGCTTTAATGAATAATTCTGCTAGGAGTATTCACATATAATCTCTTTGTGGACCCAAGTTTTTATTTCCTTTGAGTAATGTCATAGGAGTGAGAAACTGCTGTATCATCAGGTAGGTGTATGTTTAACTTTGTAAGAAATTGCCCGTCCCCAGTGGCCCACTGGGTAAGACTTCACGCTCCCAATGCAGGGAGCCTGGGTTCGATCCCTGGTCGGGGAACTAGATCCCGCATGCATGCCACAACTAATAAGTCTGCATGCTGCAACTAAAAATCCTGCATGCGACCACGAAGATCCGGCGTGCTGCAACTGAGACCCCGTGCAGCTTAAGTAAATAAATATTAAAAAAAAGAAATTGCCAAACAGTTTTCCAAAATGGTTGTACCATTTTACACTTCCACCAGAAAAGGATGAGAGACCCAGCTGTTCTGTGTCCTTTCCAATATTTGGTATTGAGAGTCTTGTTAATTTTAGCCATTCTACCGGGTGTGTAGTTGTAACTCATTGTAGATTTAATTTGCATTTCTCTTATCACTGATGGTGTTGAACACCTTTTTATTTTTATTAGTCATGTGGATTTCTTTTTCGTTAAGCATCTAAGTCTTTTCCTATTTTTAGGCTGTCTTTTAAAAATTGATTTATGGGGCTTCCCTGGTGGTGCAATGGTTAAGAATCCACTTGCCAATGCAGGGGACACAGGCTCGAGCCCTGGTCCGGGAAGATCCCACATGCTGCGGAGTAACTAAGCCCGTGCGCCACAACTACTGAGCCTGTGTGCCTAGAGCCCGTGCTCCGCAACAGGAGAAGCCACCGCTCTCTGCAACTAGAGAAAACCCGCATTCAGCAACTTCAGCAATGAAGACCAACCGCAGCCAAAAATAAATAAATAAAATAAATAAATTTATTTTAAAAAATTGAGTTGGGCTTCCCTGGTGGCGCAGTGGTTGAGAGTCCGCCTGCCGATGCAGGGGACACGGGTTCGTGGCCCGGTCCGGGAAGATCCCACATACCGCGGAGCGGCTGGGCCCGTGAGCCGTGGCTGCTGAGCCTGCGCGTCTGGAGCCTGTGCTCCGCAAAGGGAGAGGTCACAACAGTGAGAGGCCCAATTAGCTAAAAAAAAAAAAAAAAAAAATTACAGGAATTTAAAAATGTAATCTGAATTCCAGTTCTTTGCTGGATACACATATTGTGAATATTTTTTCGTGGCTTGTCTTTTCATTTTTTATGTCTCAATGAGCAGAAGTCCATTATTTCTTTTTCTATGCTTAGTGCTTTTTGTATTCCGTCTAGGAAAATTTTGCCTACCTCCCAGTTCTAAATCCAGCCTCTTAGGTTTTCATTTTCTCTTTATGGTTTTAGCTCTCACGTTTAAGTTTGTAAAAAACTCTTGAGTTAATTTTGGTGTATGGTCTGAGGCATCTGTCAAAGTTCACTTCACGATGGAGGAATTCTGCACATGAGCATTTGCTGGTCACCTCTTCTACTGAGGAAGCGGGCTGGTCACCGGCTCCTTCACTGAGGGCAGCCCAAAGTGCAGCTGTCCTTGGCAGCCTCTGCAGGTGTATGATAATTTCTACCTTGTGAGTGCACTTCCAGTGGTGATAATTAAATAGTCAGTCATTATCCTGTGGTCATGGATGGCTCAAATGGCAACCTGAAGGAATTTACATGAGGGAGAGCCTTTCCTGAGGGTCAAGGAAGGCTCTTTGGAGGAGGTTCTTGAGATGGGCTTTGAAGAATGGAGAGGATTTTGGTGTGATAAATGTAGGAAATGAACTCAGATAAAATCAGCGGTACTGTACCTCTGTCCTCGGGGGATACAGAGGCACACATGCACATGCACACGCACATCTACACACACATACATATATATGTATGTATATATGTCTATACACACATATCTATATCTGTAGCTATGGCTACACTAAATCTAAGTAGCTATATCTAATAAAAATCTATATCTAAGTCTATCTCAATCTCTAAAGAAAAATCTTTATTTCTATATCTGGATCTATAATCTATATCTATTTTTAAGTCTCTCTTTTCCCTCTCTCCCTCCCTCCCTCTCTCTCTCATCTATTTACATATCTGTCCCAGAAATCTCTGGGCTTAGGAGTTACTAACAGATTCAAGCTTTCACAGAGCTTGACGGTACAATCTGAACGCTTCGATAGGGCCGGGCAAGGGACAGTTCTTCCAAGCTGCTGGCAGATTTGTCAACACTCTTCTTATCTAAGCTGTAGACCTATAGGTCAGCACTGAGCAGGTCCTCTGAAATCAGCCAGGCCAAGCCTATCATTATACAGGTATGGGCGACAGGCCCATAAAGGGGAAGAGACTTGTCCCATGTCCCCAGGTTCCTGGCCGAGCCAGGAGCACAGCTCACCTTGCCGGGTTCCGGACCTGAGCTCTCTCCATTTGCTGCATCCCACTCCCTTAGAGCCAGGGAGCCCTCCTTCCCTCTGCGTTTCAGGGGTCTTGCAATGCTTTTTGATGCTGTTGCCATTTGTGAGTCCTCTGTGGGGTTAGAGTAATGGGGCATCAGCCCTTGCTAATCTCCCTCTATAGATTATTGAAATCATTAAGCCGTCAGAGCCTCTCTCTTCCCTCCTTCTAATAACTCATGAGTTGTTTGAGGACAGGAGCTGTGTTTTAGTGACCTCGGCCTCCCTGAATTTCATGAACCGACAGCTCAAGCCATTCTCCACCTGCTGCAGAACCAGCACGTTGCTGAAATTCTGCTTCAATAAGGAAACACTGAGGCCAACACATCATTCTAAGTCTGGCCAACAGCTCTGCTAAACAAACTTCTCAGGTTAAAGAACTTCTGCTTTTCTAGTGGCTTTGTATTCGTGTTTTCTTTTTAAGAACCCATTCAGGTCCCAGCCCTGAGATCCATGCTTTGTTACTGATGCGCATGCCACACAACCTTGTTTGAGGCGCAGCTCTGTTGGATCCTGATGGAATGCTGGGGGTTCCCTCCTACGAAGTAGACCCTGCCAACAATCAGTAAAGGGAAGCCGGTTTGTCCAAGGAGAGCACAGATATTTTACAAGCAGGGCAGTTGGTGTTCAGGTGTCAGTCGACGCTGATGAGCCCGATAGAGGGGGCCCAGGTCGAGGAGAGATAGGGGGCAGCTTTTGCTGGCTTGAACTCTTGGCTCAGTGCAAGGCTGGAGTCCTCTGGCTTCTCTTTTGGGTTTTCATGGACACGCCCCAGAGCCCCTAGTGCCAGAGTGTCCCTGGGCAGACCTGAGTGTCACTCTTATCACTTTATCATTGGCAGCAGTGCTCCTGAATCTGCCGGCACCGTAGCTGTGAGATTCCCACAGCTCAGCGTGCCCTGGAGAAACAGGACCCGTCTGAGCACTCTGTTCTTCTTCTTGGAGCCTGAGTGTCCCTTGAAATTAGATTCCCTTTGTTTATTTTCTCATAGCCTTAGTGATGGGTTCCCGCTGACTTAGAGAGAAGCTATGTATCCTGTGGAGAAGGGAGAGAAGGGCTGTTTTTTTAATCCAAATTTGGGGAAGTCTCCATGGCCCCCAGCTCTCTGGGGGGCCGGGACAGAGCTCAGCTCCTGTCCATCGCTAGGGGCTACTCGCCACTGGGGAGGCTCGGGACAGGAGGGTGAGCTCTGAGGTGCTGGCCGAGGTGACCCGGGCCTGGCCTGAGAACAGAGCTTGGCTCCACGGCCTGCCCTCTGGAAGCCGGTTTGACTCATCCACTGGGCTGGTCCATGCGTCAGCATCCAACTTGGGCTCTGTTGGCATGTCTGCTGGAATGCTTTCTCACTCAGCTCTTTTTAACATTCAGACCTCACTCATGGAGACATGGCCTGTGTCACCTCTTCTAGAAAGTTTTCCCTGACTCCCTCTGCCCAGTGTAATTCAATTCTGCAATCAGATCGTGGCCTTATTATATGTCATCAGCCTTCTGGCCTCTCCCTACTTTGGCCTCCAGCAATATCTTCCATTTGGATTCCCCAGCCGCTCTTTTACTTTACTCTGATGAGTGAGTGTTTTCTCTTCAGAGAGAGTGGGGCCTGAGGGGGCAGAGACTGTGCCTTATTCGGCGCTGATCATCCTGGGCGCTTAGCACCTCACAGGAGCTTATGGACGGTCCAAGGGCCAACCCCACTATAAAAGTTTCTGTTGCTTCCAGGTCAAATGTATCACTCTGCCCTGTGTCTGCTTCTCTGTGTAGATGTCTCCCTAGCACTCATACACCGGGGCACTTGTCTGTTTACAGGTTTCTCTCCTTCTAATAATTTATGAACCATTTGAGGACAGAGACTGCATTCTAAATCATCTTAGCATCCCTGTATTTTATATGAACTGACAGATCAAACCCTATTCCACAAGCATGGGAACCACAAGGCCGCTGAAGTTCTGTTTCAGTAGAGGAACTCCCAGGCCAACACGTCATTCTGAGCCCAGTCAGTTGTGTCACCAAACAGACTCCACTGGCTGGACTAGTAGGTAGTGTGGAATTTGCTCTCCTGCCTATTAGGGTCTGGCTGAGCTCTGGTCCTTTTGGGAAGCACAAGTGAGCTCTTCCAGGTGGAACAGAAACAAATGTACCCCCAAAATCTGCCTCATGAGCCTTCCAAGGCATCCACGTCCCACCTTGCTGCCTGGGCTGTCGGAAGCACTGAAGGAGGAGATGGGTATGCAGGTGCCCAGCCTGGTATGTGACCCACAGTAGGTGCTAAATGAAGGCTGACTGCCTTTGTCTCCATCTTGAGGGGAACAAATGAGAACATACGGCCATTGACTCCTGTGGGTTTTGATTTAACATTGAAGCAAGCAGTGAAATGTCGTCTAGCTTAGCAAACTGATCTCATCACGGTGTTTGCTGGGGTCTGGAGTTTGTGGATTTCCTTTTTTTTGTCGCTCTGCATTCTCCCTTTTGTGGTCCTTGGATGTCCCGCTTAAGCCCTGGACATGTGTGGTCTGGGCGAATCTTGCCTGTCTATCTGGGCTATGAGCTCCTGAAGGCCAAGACCCTTGCCAATTTCCAGGGCCCCAGGCACAGTGCCTAGCCCAGGACAGTGTCTTGGACAAGTGTGGGGTGAAGGTCACCGGGGCTGATCTAGTGGGCTATCTCGTGTCCCCTAAGTTTCTCTTCCCGAGTTTCCCTCAGTCAGGAGCTTCCCACAGTCCAGATGATGTAAGTGGGGTTGGCCGGAGTGTGTGGGGATGCGGCGGCATCACTGTACCTCCACGGAGCGGTGGCACTCCAGTTCAGCCAGAAGAGCAATCTGATTGGCTCCTGCACACAGAGCAGTGGCCTGGAAGGCCTCGCCCATGTGGCCGACAAGGAGCTTCCTGATTTCTAAAGACCCATGGACCTCTGGCCAGCTCAGGCTGTTCCCCAGATCTCTGGCAGAGCTGAGTTTGTTCTGGGCTTTCTAGAATGTGCTTCCCATCAGCCTTCCCGCAGCTCACAAGAGCATTTGAAGTGGGGAACGAGTTAAGGTGATACCTGCTGTAGCTCAGGGCCTAGTGGAGCCTCGCAGCCCGGCCCTGATTACACAGGCCCACTATGTGACCGGCCACACAGCTGACATGCAGGGGGACCAGAACAACTCATGATTCCCAGGAGGAGAGAGCTCAGGTCCAGGGCCTGGGCCCTGACAGACGATTGTTATTGCAATGTGTGTGCACTTGAATGACATCATGCTAGGGAGTGCAGGAATTTTTTTTGTCAGTCTTTTAACACAAGTTTATGTTTTTCAGACCTTAAAGCTGCAGGTCATTTTTTACATTCGCTATTGAGAGCAGATGTGACTGATCCCTATCGGGTTCTACTGAAAAACGGTGGGTTGCAGAAGGTCAAATACAGAATGCCTTTCAATCTCCATTATTATTTCCTCCACTCAGTGGCCTCAGCAGGAAGCCCATGCTGGGTAATGGTGGCCTTCTGAAATTTCTCGGCCTCCTAGCCCCAGCCCCTGACCATTGGTGACCCCCATGCTGTGAACCACGTCTAGCCTCAGCTGTCAGCCAGGGGCAGAGAGCCTGGGCTTGGGTGGCAGGAGATTTAATGCTCTCCAGGTCTCAGTTTCCCCATCTGTACAATGGGAGCGTGGATTGGGAGATAGTGACAAAGATTGTGATATCCTCATGACACTGCCATTCTTTAGTTTTGTAACTCTCGGGTTTGGAGAGGCCCAGATGGAGAACCGTGTCTTTGGCACAGCTATGCATTGCTCCAGGGATTTGGGGAAGTTCAGGGAGGTGCAGGTGGAGTTGGTTGGGGGGACAGGTTTGCTGTCCCCTAGAAGAGCATTGTGAGGTGTGTCTTCTAGGTTCATATCCATCACTGGGGTCGTGTGCCGGCTCTTGAGGGCAGCTCTGTTTCATAGGCTGCTTTTATGGAGCGGTGGGAAAATCCCACACTTGGGAAAAATACACTACCTCCAAAATCAAATCTTCTTCTTCTTGGAAGCACTGGGGGCGAGGGTGGGCTTGGTTAGGGGCAGGCCCAGTTAAAGGCCCCTGTTTGGTGTCCACAGTTGAGGTGAACACTGACCTCCTTGAGAAACTGAGTTCTGGATCCTGATGCAAAGGAGGTGGAAAAGGTCCCAAATCTCCGAAGATGACCCTTGAGGAGACTGTAGCCCCCAAACAGAAAGACCGCATTTGCTTCCGAGAGCAGAGTCAAACCTGTGCCAGGCCGGGGCGCCAGACTCAGCACCAGCTGATCCACTCCTTGAGCTGCTGCCATGACAGTGTAATGAGGTAGCTGTGGCATTCCAGGGAAGGCCTTTTGATTCGGACAGCGTGTATGGCAATGAACAAGCCCCAGGGAGATTAACCTTCTGACCACCAGGGCTTCGGTGCTGCCATGGGAATTAATTCATGCAGTCATTCATCCACCCATGGGTTGATCGATTGATCAATCCACACACCCACCTACCCCCTCATCCACCCGTGCATCCATTTATTTAGCAAGCTTTCCTGGAGCATTTTCTTGTGTCTTCCTCTCACTAGAGATATAAAGATGGACGAAACAGTCTCTGCCCTTGAGTTCAGAGCAAGCCAATGAAAGAACGCAGCTGGAAGTGGTGCCGGCAATGCGGGCAATGGAACAGGAGCATAGCTCCGTGGAGCGGAAAGCGATCGGAATGCCGCAGGCCTGGAGGAAGAGAAAGAGCAGGGAAGGAGTGGCATTCCAAGGAGGCAATGGAGGCGCAGTGCCAGCAGGAGGCTGCTGTGTTTAAGGGAACTAGTGACTTTTCTGTCTCCCTTCCAGCAGTGCCCGCATTCGTGGTGCGAGGTGCAGCCACTGTTGTGTTGTGTCCCCTTGAAAGGGGCGGGCATTCAGGTGTGTGTGTGTATGTGTGTGTGTGTACATGTGCATAGCAAGTGGGACGGCTCGGGGCCTCAAGGCAGCACTTCAGAATTTGAGCATTTGGAAGAAAAGTGGTTGGCATTAAAGGAGATTCTATATTACTCGTCTCACTTTCTTTCTTTTTCTAGAGTGTATATTCTTTTGAAGAAAATTATCCCCCCCTTTGGCTTGGGAACGTCCTTTTGCCCACAATGCCTGTTCTGGGGAACTTGGTGCACAGTAGCTACTCAGAAAGATTTGCTGCCTAGAGGAGGCCAGTGGTGTTTTCCCAGCTGCTGGGATCTCAGCACAGAGGGAGGAACAGGGGTCCCGGGATTAACCAGCTTTGTCAGCGGCGGCAGGAACAGCAGAGGGTTCATCTTGTCTCAGACTCTTTAGTCTCCTTCTCTAACAGGGACCCTGAGAGCCACCTGACAGCTGAGGCCAGAGCTGCTTGTCCTCTTTCCAGCTCGTGCCAGGAATACTGTTCTTCTAGCTGTTTCTATCTACATCTCAACAGCGGCAATCCCGAGACTGGGCTGCCGCGGCTATAAAAGCATCCCTAGGGCTTCCCTGGTGGTGCAGTGGTTGAGAGTCCGCCTGCCGATGCAGGGGACGCAGGTTCGTGCCCCGGTCCGGGAAGATCCCACATGCCGCGGAGCGGCTGGGCCCGTGAGCCATGGCCGCCGAGCCTGCGCGTCCGGAGCCTGTGCTCCGCAACGGGAAAGGCCACACAGCAGTGAGAGGCCCGCGCGCCGCAAAAAAAAAAAAACAACATCCCTGTCATACCTGTCTTTCCCCTGCCTCACAGGCACCGTGTGGGGACCAGATGAACTCGTGGGATGCGCTCTGAGAAGGTATGAGGTCCAGCCTGTGCACTCAGCCTGGCATGTGGCATGCAAGTTACAAAGAGGTGAATGTTTTGGCAGAAAGCAGGCCCTTCACTTTCCGAGGGGAACCTTCTCCAGACACCTCTGGTTGGCCTCACTTTAATGAGGGTGCAGCAGTTTCTAGCGCAGGGCTCCAAGCAGAGGGAGGCCAGAGGGAGTCCTTCCTCAGGACTCATGGGAAATTTGGCAAAGCAGTATTAATAAAGGCGTCTTTTTTTTCCCCCTTTCTTCAATGTAAAATGCCAGGTTACGGTTGGCTAAAGCGTTGTAGCATTGGAGCCAGTTAATCTTCTGAGTCCATAATTTTTATGGGCACCGCGGGAGCTGTCCTGGCTTTTTGTTTCCAGCAGTGGGATATCAGGATTTGTATCCTATGGTATATCCAAAGAATAATTCTCCTTTCCTTTGATGTTCCTTGGACATCTTGAGGCACTTAGGGGTGCATTCTCAGGGAAGGTTGAAGGACAGGTTTGCAGGGCCTTCATTATGTTATTAAAATAGATCCAGTGAAGGAAGACCGTGGATTTCTCGAGCAGAAGGCTGCATTGCTAAGTGGAAGGCTGGTTCAGAAGTCACTCCTTGCCCTGACTTCTTGAACCAAGAGCTCTATTTTATTGCAGTTTGGGCAGCAGTAAGATGCTTTGCAGCCTGTGTCATAGGTTCACAGTTGGAAGTTAACATGGATCGTTTTTCCTGACATTTAGAAAATCATATCTTAATGAAATGTAGTTTGGATTAAAAAAAACCCCACCCAAACATTGTCTGTTCATAACTTTGAAATTTGTTAAACAAAACTGCTGTTCCTTCGGGGTGATTATAACATTTGAAGTAGCATTTCTTCCTTGGTCTTTGCTCACCCATCCATCCAGCCCAGCTCAGCCAAGGAGATTTTCCTAGGGGGCTACTTCCCATCGCATAGTTCTGCTCAAAAGGCTTCAGTGGCTCCCCACTGCATCCAGAAGAAAGTACCATTAGCCAAACCAGGCAGACCCTCCTGGTCAGCCCCGTGAGCACTTCCAACCCCATCTACCAGGTGGGGAGCCTCCTGCAGCCCCAGGGGTCTCCTTATTGTCCCCCTAACACACCGGGTGCTTCTCAGGCCCCTCATCTCTGTTTCTGCTGTTACCTTTCCCAGCATTTCTCCTCCGCCACGCCCTCGCCTCCACCCATTTTCATCCAGCTCACTCTCTTGTCCAGAACAAGTCTCACCCCTTTTGAAAAGCCTTCTCTGATCATCTCAGCCCCACGTGTTTCCCTTCCTCCTTCCTGATTTTACACTGACATTACAGAGAGGCAATCGGAGTATTGGGAAGAGTCACACAGCCCTGGGTTTGAAGCTTGCTGTGTGACCTCAGGTGACATTCTTAACCTCTCTGATTCTCAGTTTCCTCATCTGTACAATGGGGACATACATACCTACCTTACAATTTGGCCGTTCAGGTTCATGAGACAATTTAGATGAAAACTATTAGCACAACATCTGGCACTTGGCAAGTACACTCAGACTGTCTCTTTCCCACCTTCAAATAATTATACGGCACTTACTACCTTCAAATAGTTATATTTATCTGAGGCCCGGCCATGCCTCTGCTCATAGTCTTCTTGCTCTTGGCGGGTGGGGACTCATTTCATATCCCCCACAGTGCCTTGCACAGGGTGGATTGAGAGACACTCAGCTCAAGTTCCTGAGTGGGTGAATGATTGCGTGGAAGGAAGCCTGATGGGCTTCCAGGTGCAGGGCCCAGGAGACTGACACGTCACAGCCAGGCCCATGGAGGCTAAGCCAGTGCCACTCAGGCCTTGTGTCAATAGAGCTGATTGAAGCCTCTCGCCTCTCTTTCCTGGATGGCAGCCAGGGCCCTCGGAGCCCCCGCAGGACTGACAGTAGGGAAGAAGCTGGCTCCAAAGCATGGCCTAGCCCTGGGGACTCAAAAACATGGTAGCAATGAGCCTAGCTGGGACCCTCTTAACCAGCTGATCTAACAGTCTTGCCCGCATAAAACCATCTAAGAATACTAGGGTTGTATGAGGGACGTTAGCTCTTTGCAAAGGGGCAGGTAGCAGGACAGTTAAGAGATGAGGGAGAATGGAGTCAAGGGCAGGAGGGCACAGGGAGGCTGGGCGGCCAGGGCTGGTGGCTGGGCTGCGGCTCTGGTGGGCGGACAGTGGGGAAAAGAGCTGGGGGAGTGACCTGCACCTTGTCTGCACAGTCTCGTCCTGACGAGCCAGGTGGTCCCTCACCAGGTGTCACGTTGAAGGTCCTATTCAAAACCAATCTCAATCCCCCCCTCCAGGCCTTCCCAGATCCTTGACTCAGAGGTGTTTGCCCTGAGTCATGCTGTCCTCTCTGGGCTTTTCCTTGCGTTCACATGGTGTCTGTCACCCTCACCAAATGCCAGGGCTCAGAGGCAGATGCCCTAACTAACGCACTTCTGCCTCTATCACCCTCCTACCTAGCACCATGGATGGAGAATCTACTGTGCTCCAGGTACTGTACTAAGTACTTGACGTGGATTTTCTCATTCAATCTTTACAGGAAATGCAGGAGGTAGGTAGTCTTTTCAGCCCTATTTCATAAACGAGAAATTTGAGGCTAAGAGTTTGAGCGATTTGCCTCATGTCCTACAATCTATTATGAAAAGGAGCTGGGATGTGAACCCAGTCTGGCTCTGGGATTTTCACGCCCACCCACCGTGCAATCCTGTGTCGCCCTGTAGCTAGAGGCGCTCCACAAATGGCAGTTATTTTACCGTAACTGTTGTTATTGTAATGATTTCAGTATTGATGCCAATGGTATGCTACGACTTCCTGCTATGGCAACGACTACTGCTGCTGCTACAGCATCCACAGCCAGGACGACTGCAGCTACTGCTCTCGCTTTCCCCTGGCTGGGCTAGGGCCTCTTGGAGGGCAAGGATCAGGGAATTCAGCATTCGTTCCCATTCTTTCCCTCTGCCGAGATAGCATGGTTGCAGGCGTGGGCTCTGGAGCCAGGTTCCTGGCTCTGTCACTCACTAGCTGTGCAACACTGGGCAGGTTACTTACTCCTTCTGTGCCTCCATTTCCTCCCTGTAAATGGTGATCATACTGGCATGTCTGCCTCACAGGGTTGCTGTGGGCATGGAGCTAGTTACTACACATTGAACTGACTGGGAACAACAGCTGACACACAGCAAGAGCTCCATGGGGGCCCCTTCAATTCTCCTTCCTTCTCCTCTGCCTCCTGCACATTTTCTCAGCAGGTTCTCATCAATTCTTACTGGGGAGAAGCATCAAGAGTGGTGAACGATGTGCCTGAGGGGTTGTCTGGGGACCTGGGAACCCAGGGGTGTGAGGACAGCAGCTTTTTCAGAAACCGCCCCTGAGAAGCCAGTGCATGCTTTGGGCAAGCAGCTCTGAGCTTGGCCATGATGGAGAATCCAAGGCCATTTCCTGGAGACCCTGAGGCGGGGTGCTGGATGCATCCTTGGGATCATATTGGAGGAGCCCCTTCTTGAACTAGATAGGGAGGAGAAATAGCGCTGGGAGGGCTGGGGATGCTCCCACGTTAAGCCGAGCGAGGGCAGGTGAAGACAGGCGACTGAGCTCGGAGGATGGCGCGGGGGCCTGACTCTCGGCAGCAGGGGATCAGAGGGAAGATTAGGGGGTGTTTCCTGAAGGATTCAGGGCTGCAGCGGCAGAGTATTCCACAGGCAGATGGTAAAGCAGGCCAGGCACGGTGTCCCCGATCCCCTGGGGAGAGACGAGCTTGCCCCTCTCAACCCTCTGACACTTGTAATCTCTTGCCTCCGTGGCAGGACCAAGGGTTTGACGTCAGAGGGAACTGGGTTCTAAATCGTAGCTCTTTCACCCCAGCGGTGCGATCACAGGGTCTCAGGCAAGTGCTCACGTTTCTTCGATCCTCAGTTTCTTCTTCAGTAAAACGGGAACAACAACACATACTTCATAGGGTTTCTGTGAGGATTAAATGACACGATATGTGTAAAGGCTGTTTTGCATAGAAGACCCTAAATAGAGGTATTTTTTCTCCTCTAACACTGGTTCTCAATGTATGGTCCCCAAGCTGGCAGTACCAGCATCATGCAGGAATTTACCGGATGTGCAGATATTCAGGCTCCATTCCCCACCTACAGAAGCTAAAATCTGGGGTGGACCAGCACCCTAGGCTTTGATGAGCCCTCCAGGTGATTTAAGGCCGGGAACCACGGATCTGACACAGGCCCAGGGAGAAAGGAGAGAATCCACGGGAGGCTGCTCAGCACAGAGGGCGCCCACAGTCAGTGCTCAGGACCTGACAGCTGTCCATCTTCCCTCCTACCTGGGCAAGAGTCTTACCCGAAGAGGTTAATGCTACCGCAGACCTCCAAGAGGTGAAAGGGCCTTGTTCCCCTGGAGGATAGACACATTAGGATGGCTTCACTTGATTAAAAGGGGATGTTGATCATTAGTTATGACCCAAATTTCTTCTCTCCCCAGCAATCTCTCAAAGTGTTCCCAGATGCTTAGGGGGCCGTTGGTTACCTGGGAACACAACATCCCTTTATAACGAGGACGCTCGGGCCGAGGGAGACGCTCAGGGAAGCCTAGCGGCCTCCCCGCACCCTCGGGTCTGCCCTGCGTTTGATGGAGTGAGTGGTGGAAGGGAAACATATGCATTCCAGATTGGACCCGCCGGAGCGGGGCTCGGAGTGGCGGCCTGCTTCCAGCGGCAGCCATGGAAAAGGGGGCAGCTCTGCAGGTATTTGTTGTTCCCGTGGGGCTAATTACTGACTTTTAGAGGCAAGTAGCCGCCCCAATTTCGGTTAGCACTCTTGTTCGTTACTGAATAATTAAGAGGAAGGGGGAGCAGCCTTGGTGGGGAGCAGGCAAGGGGAAGGCCAGATGCAAACAACTCCAACACTTCTGTCTCCGAACACCGGGCAACAGTGGCCTCGAATATTCAGCTCCGGGCACGGGGCTGGCAGGGGGAGGGCTGGCAGGAGGAAGGCTCCATGGCTGGCTTGGAGAGGAGGAAGCAGTCCTGCCTTAGGTGAGTTTGGGTGTCTTTAAAGGATTGCTGCTCCATTTGCCCTAAGGCTGGTTTAATTTTGAAAGAAGAATGAGCTTTGCTTCCGAGCTCAGGCTGCAGACTGGAATCTTCCATCTGCAGCAAGATGGGATGAGCCTCCCAAGGCCTCTGATGATATGATGATGTTTAAAGGTGGGAGGTGGCAGGGCCCCAGTGGCATGGAAAGAGAGGCAGGGTTTGCTCAGCCCTGACCAGGATCCTGAACGGGGTCAGGGCACGGGGCCCGCTGAGGGTTTAAGGCCTCTGTCGACCAGCTGCAAGGGTGGGAGACAGGAGGCTGGAAAACTGAGCTCTCTTGAAGGCTGTGGTAACGACAGCCCTTTCTTGCCAGGAGCTAATGTGTCCTAAGCCCTTTGTGCTTCCTGCTTAAGCCCAGACAGCCTCAGTCCCCGAACCGTGGGGGAGGGACTGAAGCCAGATGACCTGCAGGGGAGGGAGCCCTGGGGGAAGGGTGAACAGGTGAAGGACATGGGAAGGGCCAGGGGAACATTAACCTTGTGAGCCATTCCCCTGTGTTGTAGGGCTTGGAAGTTTCCAGAAATCTTTGGTTTGAAGACCGATTGAAAACAGAACAGGGGTATGTAAAGCCTTGGCCTGGGAGTCAGGGGCCTGGAGTGCTAACTGAGCTCTGCCATTAACTGGCTCTGGGACCTTGAGGAAGTTTCTGCCATTTCAAGGCCTTACAGCCTCACCTGTAGAACCAAGGAGGGGAATGAGTATACCTAAGGACCAGTTTGAAAAGACTGGCTTCTGGCCTACACCATTCAGTAGAGAAAATGGAATTGTGTAGTTTTTTCTCTTTGATCATAATGCTTTCCTCTCCCTCGATTTCACTGGTGGATGGGAGGTAAGTGTGAAACAAGAGGCATAGGAAGAGGTTGAGGCCATTAAGCTAAATGGTTAGGGCTGGGACCGTCTAGGCTACTGTGGCTGGGTTACTGGCTTCCAGGAATAAGACTCCAGGGGGAGGGAGAGGAGAGACCCTTGAGAAATGGGATATTTCCTGCCGTATCAGTAAACAAAGGATGTCGTAGCCATCAGCGATTGTAGCCCTCCAGCGTGAGCCTGTGAGCCCTGAGGAAACTCAGGATGTGAAAACACAGGCTACAGGCCCCGGATAGCTGAGGTGTGTATCAAAGGAATGACTGCAGTGAGCCCAGACTCTTGCATCTTTCCATACGTAGAAAAGTGCTAAATTCCTTAACTTGGGATATCTGGTTTTCTTTATTTAACAATAATCTGTTGATGTTCCCGACAATTTGCCCTTGCGAAACTCCTATATATCCTAGCTACCGCTCTCGCCTCCTTGAAGCAGTTCTCTCAGGGTTACTTGAGATGCTGCCTCCTGGGCTCGAAGTCCCAAAAATTCCCGCCAAATAAAGCATAACTCTCGGGACTTCCCTGGCGGCGCAGTGGTTAAGAATCCGCCTGCCAATGCAGGGGACATGGGTTCGAGCCCTGGTCCGGGAAGATCCCACATGCCGTGAAGCAACTAAGCCCGCGAGCCACAGCTACTGAGCCCGCAAGCCACAACTACTGAAGCCCGCACGCCTAGAGCCCGTGCTTTGCAATAAGAGAAGCCACCGCAATGGGAAGCCCATGCAGTGCAACGAAGAGTAGCCCCCGCTCGCCGCAACTAGAGAAAACCTGCGCTCAGCAACTAAGACCCAGCGCAGCCAATAAATAAATAAATAAAACCCATAACTCTCAACTTTTAGGTTGTAAATATGTTTTAAGTCGACACCCTCAAAAAAAAAAAAATACACCCAGTGTTGAACCAAACCTCGGAAGAGGTTTTGTTTCATGCAGAGAAATCCTTCCTCATCTCCCTTAATCTGCTCAAGGAGGAAGGTGGACATTTGTGGATGTCTCAGGAAGGAAAGATGTATTAGCTTCCTGTTGCTGCTGTGACAAATTACCACAAACTTAATGGTTGAAAACAACACAAGTTTTGTCATCTTACAGTCACGGAGGGCAGAAGTCCAACATGGGTCTCACTGGCTAAAATCAAGGTGTTGGCACCAGGCTGTGTTCCTTTGGGAGCCTCCATGGGAGGATCTGTTTCCTTGCCTTTTCCAGTTTGTAGAGGCTGCCCGCACTCCTTGGCTCATGGCCACTTCCTCCTCTGTTCCTGGCAGTGGCCAAGGGGAACTTTCTCACATAGCATCACTCTGACACTGACTCTTCTGCCTGCCTTTTCCCTGTTTAAGGATGCTTCTGATCACACTGGGCTCATGTGATAATCCAGGCTACTCTCCCTGTTTTAAGGTCAGTTGATTAATCCATCTTTCACACAATGTAACACAGGAACAGTTTCCAGGAATTAAGACATGGGCATCTTCGAGAAGCCATTCTTTTGCCTACCACAGATGTTAAATTTGCAAAGAGCAAGGCTAATCCCAGATGCCACTGGGCCCCAGTGAGAGTGGCCTCATTCACTCTAACTGGTTCCTGGGCAGCCTTCTGAGTTGCATCACCTTCCTCGCCCTGACATGGGCCAGGTGCCTCCCCCAGGGTCTCTCTTTCCCACAAGAAGGGCTCTCACTACATTGTTGAGCACCCCACATTTTTGTGGGTGCCCAGGCCTATTGATGTCTGGAAAACAAACTGTCCCAGGCTGAAGGAGAGTTTTGATTCAGCTATTACCTTTTTTGGGGGTGTTGGGGGTGATGGTGAGGAGGCAGAGGTGGAGAGGTCCAAACTGCAGGTGAACCCAGTTCATTCATTCCACAGAGACAGGCTCGTAATGGACCCAGTGAAGTCTGTTAACTCTTTCCTTGCTGGGTGAGGCTTAACTGCATTTAAAACATCAACATCTCAAAGCAAGGGGTCATGATTTGCTTACCAGGGGTTTTTCCTCAGCAGAATTTATTGTCTGAGAGATGCCATAAAATGTTTTCCAGACTCTGGACCCCTCTTGCCTCTCAAGCCTCTTTTCTAGTCCTTTCCATAAGAATTTTGCTTTCAGGTTTCATTTGTTTGCTTTTTCTTCTGCATGGCTAATTATTTTTGGAGCTTTGTGGTATAAAAAGAGCTTCATATAAATAGGAGCGTCAAGGAGTTTCTACAGTAATTTGGCTTTCTCTCTTTTTTTTTTCTTTTTTCTTTTTAAATTAGGTTTTCTCTTCCCCTAATAAAAGCATCAGATGTTCCTAAGGGGTTGGTGGTTTATTTCTCTCATGTCCAGATGTCCTGAGCCAGTGAGAGGGGGAGGAATGTCACCCATCAGTGGACGTGGGAGGAGGTGGTCACCAAGTCTCCCCACTAAGGCGGGGCTCTAGCTCAAAAGGCTGCCTTTCTTTTCCACTGGGTTTAGATGGTGCTTTCGGTAAAAAGGTCAAACAGCCTCTGCAGAACTCTCGGCTGTAGGCGGAAGCCCATCATTACACAGCTAGATTAATTTGAGAGTTCCTTTTTAACCTAAATAAAAAATCCAGCATGTCATATTGCAGTGGGGAAGAATATTTCTTTTTAGGAGAAGAAATGAAGCAGTCTGATTGTGGGAGACAGCGGGACAGACTCTTGACCTGATCCTGGGGGACTCTGAGCTTTGAACTTGAGTCTTCTGGTCAGTTTGCTGGTGTGGGTTGTGTCCATGGTGTGGCTGGTGGGCCAAGGGCACCCCACTGCCCTTCAGACCCCTGGTTTTCTCCCCACCATCCCCAGGGTCAAGCCTGATAAGTACAAGGCTCTTCTTTCTAACGGGTCTGTGGTTTTGCTCCTGCTAAATTTCAAATGGGGCCTGTTTTTAAGTCAGAAGTTCAGTTCTATAGGACAGCAGCCCTGTCCAACAGACATATAATGGGAGCCACATATGCAACTTAAACTTTTCTAGTAGCCCCATTAAAAAGTAAAAAGAAACAGGTGAAATTAATTTTAATAATATATTTTATTTAACCCAATATATCCAAACTATTATCAAGTCGACATGTAATCTGTGCAAAACGTTAACAGGATATTTTATATTCTTTTCTGGTACTCAGCCTTCAAAATCCAGTGTGTATTTTATACTTAGAGCGCTTTTCAACTCAAATGCAAAATTCTTCTTGGCAATACCTGATCTGTAGGTAGAGGTCATAAAATTGAGTGTTGAAGAAGTGGATTCACGTACCCCAATTGTTCCAAATATAGCTAAAAGTTTTCTGATGACTCGAGTATCAATTTTTAATTTTGAATTAATTAAAATAAAGTAAAATGAGAAGTCCAGCTCCTCAATCACAGCAGCCATTTAGGTGCTTCCTAGGCACATGTGGCTGGTGGCTGGACTGGGTGGTACAGATCTAGGACATCACTCTATAGGCACCAAAGCAAACATATGATCTGGGGCTGGAAGGGGCCAGCTGTGGGAAGGGGTACACAGAGCCTTCCTTCTACTCCTTGGTGTAGCTGCAACGGTGATTCTGAGTTTGTGCCTTACTGCCCAGTGCTCTGTGTGTTGCTAGCAGGCCAGAGTCCTGTTCCTGGGGCCTTCATTCTCTTGTGTGCAATCATTAATTCACACATTCTGTAAGATTAGGTACCGCTACTGGATATTTCGCTGGGTTAAACAGAAGAGTCTGAGTTCACTGAAACACTGGAGGGGCCTGACAGTAGGTAAGCAAACTAATAAGCAAGACCATATCAGATAGTGATGATTACGACAAAGAATAAGAGACTGTAAGTGCAGACAATCCAGTGGGTGGGCAGGTGGAGTAGAAACGTCTAGAGGGAGGCCAGGGAGGCCTCCCTGAGGATGGGCTACTGGAACTGAGACTGAGGGGAAGTGAAGATCTGCAGGCATGGCCTTTCCAGTCAGAGGGAGGAGTCACAGTACACAGGCCCGGGGGCACAGAGACAGTGTCCAGAATACAGGCAGGAAGCTGCTGTCTGAATCCATGATGCAGGGGCCCACGGAGCAGGTGAAGGACAGGCTGGTTGGACTGGGGGACCGGCTCTCCTTGGCCTGAAGGCCCAGCCTCCGCCCCGAGGCCATCCCATTCCTCCTGTAGCACTTGTTTGTTGACGGGTTATCATGGCAACAGGGGAAGCACAGAAAAAGTTAATTATCAACAGAATAAAATGGAACAATTTGGACTTCGGTTTAAAATTAATTAAAATTCTGTCTCTAGTGTTTCTCTCAGGCCCTGGCTCTTTTCTTCAGCCTTGGGGCATCTCTGTGTTTCTTGCCTCATAGAATAAGGTAACTTAAAAATAAACTTGCCCCCCAGCTTTAGAAAAACTTGTGATTTCTCTTTCCCACATAGAATGCATGTTGAGGGAAGACCCGTTCTCCTGGGAGTTGAAGGGTCAGAGGGCCTTGCAATCCAGCCACTGCTCACGCAGGGCCTGGAGGGGGCAGGGCTGTGAAGAGCACATGCTGTCATCATCGCTTTGTCTTTAAAACCCCAATCAAGACCCTTCAGTGTACAACGTTGCCAGCTGAGCATTCAGAACGTCCCAGAGATGAGGAAGGAGGCCTAAGGAAGAGGTTTTTTCCAAGACACTAATTATTGCTGCGTGCGACACTCGGAACTTTGATTGGGCTCACAGCCAAGCATGAAACTCAGAATGGAAGGCTCAGTCCAGCCATGGAACTCGCCCGTCTTCTGTGGCTTGGGAGAAAGATAATGTGGCCACACATGTTCAGCAAGTGAAATGCTGGGACTTCCCTGGTGGCGCAGTGGTTAAGAATCCGCCTGCCAATGCAGGGGACACGGGTTTGATCCCTGGTCCGGGAAGATCCCACATGCCACGGAGCAACTAAGCTCATGTGCCACAACTACTGAGCCTGCGCTCTAGAGCCCTCAAGCCACAACTACTGAGCCCAGGTGCCACAACTACTGAAGCCTGTGCGCCTAGAGCCCATGCTCTGAAACAAGAGAAGCCACTGCAATGAGAAACCTGCACACCACAATAAAGAGTAGCCCCTGCTCGTCACAACTAGAGAAAGCCCATGCGCAGCAACAGAGACCCAATGCAGTCAAAAATAAATAAATAAAATAAATTAATGAAAAAATGAAAAAGAAAGTGAAATGCTGGTCCGAGGAGCAGAAGCAGAGAGACCCCACCTCATACATGGTGGGAGGTAGTTGGTTCATTTGTTCACTTATTCACTTGTTAAACAAATGTCTATTGAATGCCTACTACCTGCTGGGTGCTGCTTAGGCCCTGAGGATAGAGCAGTAGGCTATGGAGCCAAAGCTTCCAGTCCTCCATGGGACCTTTGTTTTAGTTGGGAGAATAATAGGCTATAAATTCAGTGTGTACGGTCTATTAAATATCAATATGGACGCTGATGGAAAATAAAACAAGGTGGTGACTGGGGAGTGTTGGTGTGTGTGTGGGGTTCGGTTTCAGGTGGGATGGGCAGAGACAGCCTCACTGAGAAGTTGACATTTGAGTAAAGATCTAAAGGAAGAGAGTGTGTGAGTCTCGGAGTCTCCGAGGAAAGAGAGTACCAGGAAGAGAGAGCCGCAGGTGCACAGGCCTTAAGGCAGGACATGCCTGGTGTGTTGAAGGAACAGCAAAGAAGTGGATGTAGCTAGAAGGGCACGAGCAGGAGGTGAGTTCAGAGCGGTGCTAGGTGCTAGGTGGGATGGTGGGCAGATTGTCTAGGGCTATGTAAGGAGGTCAGCTTTGAGTGAATGAAATGGAGGTTTCTGACCAGAGGGTGACAGGATCTGCCTTGGGTTGTTGTTTTTTTTTTTCATGATAAATTGTTTAATGAAGAAAAGTGGTTAAAAAACAATTTGTGCATGCATGGATGCATGCACAAACATGTTTTCTAAAAAGTGTAGGAAATATACTGAAAGAAAATATACGTCAACATTTTGACCTCAGTCTGGAATATTTTCTGTTCCTGTATTGTCTTAATTCTCAAGACAATAAACATATACTACTTCTGTCTTAAAAAGTTATCTTAAGTCTGTATGCCTCCTGCTTTACTCAAAACTGCTGCAAACACAGAAGCTCAACTCATATTGGCTTAAATAAATCAAAGTTTTTACTAGATTGTGCAACTGTTTTGCCAAAAGGCCAAGGGTGCCACAGCCCTTTTACTCCCTTTGGTCTCATACCTTGTATTTCAGCAAAACTTTCTCCAAAAGAAACGGAGAACATGGCTGCTAAAAGCCTCCAGATTCATATTGTCAACTGGAAATTAAAATCGAAATTAAAGTTGACATTAAATGTCTGCCTTGGGTTTTTAAAAAATCGCTTTGGCAGAAACAGGGGGCCCAGGCAACAGGTGTGGTAATCCAGGTGGGAGATGACGGTGGCCCGCTCTGGGGTGGTGAGCAGTGGAGGTCACACAAAGCCATCAGTCTGGGCACAGCTGGAAGGTTGAGCTGATACCATTTGTTGTTGGATTAGATCTCGGGTGTGGGAGAGAGAGGTCAAGGCTGACCTCAGGACTTTTGACTTGTGTACTAGGGTTCTAAGAAACAGAACCGTTAAGACGTGAAGGAATTGGCTCACAGGATTATGGAGGCTGGCAAATCCAAAATCTGCAGGTAGGCCATCAGGCTAAAGGCCTAGGGAAAAACTGACGTTGCAGTTCAAGCCTGAAGGTCATCTGCTGGCAGAATTTTCTCTTGCTTGGGGCAGGTCTGTTTTTATTCTGTTCAGGCATTCAACTGAGGCCCACCCACATTAGGGAGGGCAATCTGCTTCACTCAAAGTCCACTGATTTAAATGCTAATCTCATCCAAAACACACCTTCACAGGAACATCCAGAATCATGTTTGATCCTATAACTGGGGACTGTGGTCCAGCCAAGTTGACACATAAAATTAACCCTCATAGCTTGGCAGCTAGAAGAGTAGTGCTGCTGTTGACTGAGAAGGGGAAGGTTTCAGGAGCACAGGTGTGGCCGACTAGGCAGGGACATGTTAAGATTAAGATGCCATTAGACTTCCAGACGTCCAAGTAGGCAGCTGGTTAGTTGGGTCTGGATTTCAGCAAGAGGACCAGGCAGAGGATAGGTATTTGCAAGTCATCAACTCTCAGAGATGGCATTTAATTAATTAATTAATTAATTAATTAATCCATTTATTTATTTTTGGCTGCACTGGGTCTTCGTTGCTGTGCGTGGGCTTTCTTTAGTTGCAGTGAGCCGGGATTACTCTTCGTTGCAGTGTGTGGGCTTCCCATTGCGGTGGCTTCTCTTGTTGCGGAGCAGGGGCTGTAGGCGTGCGGGCTTCAGTAGTTGTGGCACGTGGGCTAAGTAGTTGTGGCTCGTGGGCTCCAGAGCACAGACTCAGTAGTTGTGGCACATGAACTTAGTTGCTCTGCAGCATGTGGGATCTTCCCGGACTAGGGCTCGCACCCGTGTCCCCTGCATTGGCAGGCGGAATTTTAACCACTGAGCCACCAGGGAAGTCCCCCAGAGATGGCATTTAAAGCTAGCAGGAAGGAAGTCACTGAGGAAGGAAGCTAGAAGGAAAAGTTGTTGTGGGCAACCTTCTTATCAGGAGCATAGTGCCCCAGGCCCACCTGCCTGGCCAGTGGAGGCTGTGCGGCTTCAGCCCCTGGGCCCTCTGCATCCATCGAGCTCTGCCAGAGATGGAGGCTGGAGAGGTTGTGTTAGTCCTGGGATCACTGGCGGGGGTTCGGGAGGGAAGCTCTAAGAACCCACACTCCAGTTTCAGATGCTCCAGACCTCAGCCCTGAGATGGGGCCAGAGGCTCTCAGTCTGATGGATTCTTTCACTCAACACCCTCTTACTGAGTACCAGCTCCACTTCAGGTTTGCTCTCTTCCAGGGATGCACACACACTGTCTGGTGGGGCAGACATGGAAATGTGAGTGAACCAGGGGGGCAAATGCAAGTTGGGAATGCGTGGGGCTGGGCCAGAGGAAGGACAGCTTGCTCACTGTCCTCTGGCTCAGAAGCCAGCGCCTCCTTGCAGCTGGGCTCTGCTGCTGCTGCCCCCCGCCGCCATCCACCCCTTGTCACTGCCTCTCTTGCAGCACGCACGTCCACCTCCTGGCTAAGGGTTCTGCACCAGGCACCTGGACCCACCCGCCCGCCGCGCCTGGAGTGGAGGCTACGGCCTGGGCACCAGAGACTTTCGGATGCTCTGATCCCCAACCCGGGCGATGCCTCCTGGTAATCGCGTCCCTGCATCTCCAGCCCAAAGCCGTGTGCTAACTCCCAAACCTGGCACAGCTGGGAGCTTTGTCACCACGTTCAACAGCTCTCTCTCAGGCTGTGCCCAGCATCACACGCCTGGGCATTTTCACCCCAAATGCCTATGCCCTCCTCCCCAGACTGGACCGTCATCTTGCTCACATTTCAAGGGTAATTTAATCCATCTGGCCCTGATTCGTGTACCCCAAGGGTGCCTGATGGAGACTCAGATATCGAGATTTCCCCTGGAACTGGTTCCAAGCAGCCCCCAAGTGAGCCCCAAAGAGGGGGCCCTTGTGTTTTCTGGGTGAGAGGCTTCCTACCCACCGGCACACGCAGTGGCCTCGTAGGGAAAGTGAGCTCTAGTTGCTGGGAATGCCGCGGCCCAGAAGAGTTCCCCAATCAGAGAGAGTGGGATTCAGGGCTGCGGATGAGCCCTGAGTCGGCGACGCAGAGGGCATGGGGATGGGGCAGGGAAAGCAGTCTGGCTTATGCCTGGCTTCATTCTTGGCGGCATGTGCCTTCCTCTGGCCCTGCTGGCTGCTCTTCAGCATGCGGTCTCTTATGCTGGTCCCCTGGGGCAGGGAGGATGATGAAGAAGACTCAGCACTGCAGGCCCAGCCCAAGCTCCGGGAGTTTGCCTGCCTCCAGGGAGGCTGCTGCCTGCGCTGGCCACCAGGTGAGCACTTGCTGTGCGAAACCCCAACAGGCTCCTGGGCAAGCCTCTCTCCCTGCCACCCTTGCACTTGAATCCAGCGAACAGCTACAGGGCAGCTAACCAGTGACCTTGAGCGGAGGTGGGGTATTCCCTGGCCAAAGCCCTAGGGGATCTGGGTGCCCTTCATCCGTTACATTGGGTTGAACCACCCGCTCATAATAACTCATGCTTTCCACAACCTGGCTCCACCCGAAGCTGGAGCCCTGGGGCATCTCAGAGCACCGGGTGGCCCTGAAGGCACAGATGACATGCTCTTCTAGTGATGTCAAGTCAAGTGGCAGAGACACTAGACTAAGCTGGGTTCACATGACGGCGGATCTGGGATGACAGGATGGGGCTCTGAGATACCAAAGGATCTTCACGTAACATTCACTGGGACTGAATGACTGAGGAGCATGCGGTTTGGATTTGAACGTTTTGCCACTTGATGTGGGTCTGAGGGGTGCTTCCTAAACATGGGAGGAGGCTGACTGAGGAGGGGCTTTGCCCTCATGACCTGAAAAACATTTAAAGTCTATACTTTGCTTATGTTGGTGCAGGCTTGAACATTTTCTTTGTATTATATTGTCTGCTGGCTTATTTACGCATTAAAAAAAATAGCACATGAAGTCATTTCTGTGCCCACTGTGCAAAGTTTGAATCCTGATCTAACTTTGGATGAATAAGGATACACTTTGGAAGAATCTGTCTGCGTGCATACAAACAATGGATCTGCTAATTAGCATCGTTCGGTCTGCTCAGTAATCAGACCCTCTGTTCTCCACTCTGACCTCCACCCCACCACATCACCCATATATATTGGTAATGCTTTATCCACCCTCTTCCACCAAGTCCTGGTCAATCGGTTTTGAACCATAAAAGTCAGAACTGCTGTCCCTTATGTGGCAGATTTAGTCTTATGCATGAATAATTCTGAGAGGTTTTCTGCCAGCCATTCTTTGTAATTTGTGTCATGGACTGGTGGAAATATTTTGGGGGATGTCTGGAATATGGGTCCAAGAAGGCAGGAACAGCACCTGTCTTGTTTGTTTTACCCTGAATGCCCAGCATGTGTTGGGGCTCTGGACCGTTTGAATCAATGCCAGGAGAATATGTGACTTTCCTCCCAGGGTGTGGCTTCATTTACCCCAAGACTTAGCCTGAGATGTGCTCCTTTTTCTTGGAACTGATGCCGAAAACTCTGCCTCTGTGCACTGGTGCTGAATTGAATCTCAGAGACAGAGTTTTGGGTGAAGTAGAAAAGAATAGCTTTATTGCTTTGCCAGACAAAGGGGCACACAGCAAGTTCCTGCCCTTGAAAACTGTGTATCCCAACCTGGGAGGATTTGGTGAGGAATTTTATAGCAATATTTAAGGGTGGGGTTGCTGCTGAGATTACGGTGTGTGCAGGGCCTTTATTCCTTTATTCTGGCCTCAGGTGGTCTCCTAATCTTGATGAGCTTCTCTGGTTCCTTTAATCTGGAATGAAGAATACTAACACCTTTCATTTGTTGGGGGATTTTTAGTTCTGTAAAGAGCTCAAAGATATTGTTATGTGTGTCCCTTGAGGTGGAACCAGGACCCTGCCCCAAGGCTGCACTATTGTTTCTTGACTGTTCCTCCCTTGCCTTCACATTTCCTCCCTTCCCTGATTAGCAACTGTTCGAATCTGCTCTTTGGGACTCAGGGAAGGTCATGGACGCTAGAGTCTATTCCCTACAAACAAGAAATGGGGGACACAGAAAGGTTTCTGTGCCCAGGAGCCCCACAGGTCCTGCTCGGTTTCAGGGGCCCATTTGGCTACTTAGCTCCCATGGGGCTGGTGTTATAATTCTTATGTCTGGGACGGCTGTTGGGCATTCACAGGGGGGTGCAATAGGCAGTTGGATCTATGAGTCTAGGAGAGGCAGATTTAAAATTGGTGTATACGTGGTTTTTGTACCCCATGGGACTATTTAAAATCACCCAGGGAAAGTGTAAGGGGAGAAAATAAAGGGGTGAGTTGCTGAGCAAAGGATACTCCTATACGGAGAAATTAGCCAGAAATGAAGAAAGGAAGGCAGGAAGAGAAAAGAGGAGAGCGTGGTGAGAAAGAGCTGTGTGTTAGTTGCCAGGGCTGCCATAACAAAGCATGACACACTGGGGGGCTTAAACAACAGCAGATGATTGTCTCCCAGTTATGGAGGCCTGAAGTCTGAAACCAAGATGTTGGCAGGGTTGCTTCCTTCTGAGGGCTGTTGGGGAGAGGGCCTGCCTACCTTCTGGCGGTTTGCTGGCCATCTCTGGCATTCCTTGGCTTGTAGAAGCATCCCTGGAACTCTGCCTTCATCTTCATGGTGCCCTCTCCCTGCGTGAACTCCCCCTTTTTATAGGGACATCAGTCAGATTGGATTGAACTCCCCCTTTTTATAGGGACGTCAGTCAGATTGGATTGGGGTTCTCCTACTCCAGTACCACCTCATCCTAACGTACTACATCTGCAATGACCCCATTGCCAAAGACAGTCACATGCTGATGTACCAGAAGTTAGGATTTCAACATAAGAATTTGGGAGGGGCCCCCAATTCAACCTGTAATAGGGTGTTTCAAGAAGAAGTAAAGGGCCAACTGTGACAAATCTTGAAGAAACAGCAAGTAAAATGAAGACAGTGAAGTCATCATTGGGTGGCTTGGCAAGAGCACATTTGTTGGAGGGGAGGGACCCTAAGGCGTGCAGCCCCACTGTGGCGGAGCCGGTCAGACTCTGTTCTTGTCTCTCTTCTGTGAGCTTTTCACTGTAGTCACTGCCTCTCTCAAGCTCTAATCAAAGATTTTTTTTTTTTTTTGCGGTACGCAGGCCTCTCACTGCTGTGGCCTCTCCCGTTGCAGAGCACAGGCTCTGGAAGCGCAGGCTCAGCGGCCATGGCTCACAGGCCCAGCCGCTCCGCAGCATGTGGGATCTTCCCGGACCGGGGTACGGACCTGCATCCCCTGCATCAGCAGGTGGACTCTCAACCACTGAGCCACCAAGGAAGCCCTAATAAAGATTTTAAAGTCAGTTACACCCCAAGAAGAAATGATTGGCTAAGGAAATGCAGCAGAGGGAAACTTAATGTATAATGGTATTATCAGTGGCTTTTATCTTAATTCCAAGGTTCTGGGGGCTGGGAATTTGGGAATAATACCACTGGGTGCCAACTGGGGTAGTGTTGTTGGGTTTTGGGGCCCAGTCTTGTTATATCTCAAAGAATTGTACTGCCAATGGCGGCATTTCATGGATAAGTAGGGCGCCGGTGGTAGGAGGCATTAGGGTTTTCAAGAAATTCTTAAAATTCTCCCCTCCTCTCTTCTCTCAGTTAGAGCTAGCTTTCTCTGGATCTCTGTGCCTTGCCTACAAAATGCCAGAGACTGTTCTTGGGACAGAGAGCCACACTGCCCCCACTTTGTAGCCATTCCAGCCCTTACTTCTAGGTCACACTGGACATCCCATGGATAAAGTGGTTGTCTCAACTTTTGTATACCTTTCTGGCCCTCTTTGACATTATTCTGGAGTTTACCTCTTTCTAATGAATAAAATCTGCTTTCAGAAGTTGCTCACTCTCCTTAGGAAAAGCGTTCAGTGGCTGTGTGCCTCTCTCCGGGCGGCATGAAGCCGCAGCCCTCCTTGGGGAATTCTCCATCACCAAGGCAGGTAGGCGTGGTGGTTTCTTTCAGGGCCTCTGTCTTGCCTCAGAAATCACATCAGTGGCCTGGCAGTCAGCACGTCAGAGGCCCAGTTTGTAGAGACAACAGCTTTCCTTCCACCCCCCACCCCCACCCCCGGAGTCAGAGGGTGCCCCGCCCTGGAGCAACCCCCTCGATGCTCTGCTATTTCTTCCCAACAGGGTGTGGTCCTCCATTTCCAAGAACTCACGCTCCAGACACCCAGGAGGGAGGCTCCAGATAAACAGAGCAGCCTTCTGACACCAGCCAAACTCACTTTCTACCCTTCCCCTTATGATGTCAGGACAGGGTAGGCTCCGGGGTCCCTTACAAGCCTGTGGGTAACCCACAAGCCAGGCAAATGCCCACCTGTGGAATTGGGTGATTGTGTATTTGCGGATGAGTACTTTCTCTACAGGATTTTTAGTTTTTAAACATTATGCTCTCTAAGGCTGGAGTGCTTGGAGAGTGATTGGAATCATGATCTAGATCCTGACTGTTGAGGGAGGGGTAATCATTATATCCCCATCTCCCGCAGCTGGAGAAACCAGAAAGGGATTAGGGCAGGGCCAGAAGAGCAGCAGGATGTTCCTCAGACTCTGGACAACCTGAGAGTCCTTTTGAAAGGTCCAGCCCCTCCATGTGGGCTTCCCTGGGGGAGGGTGGCGATGTGGGCGGGGTGTGGAGAAGAAATGAAGCCTGGTGAGCTTCTCACACCCGTGACCAAACTCTTCTCCTCTTTGAGCAGAGGTTTCTCCTGGAGCAAGGGAGATTGTATTTCTTTGAACCAAGGAAACTGGGGAGACCATGAGGCTTGCTCAGCCAAGTTTCCACGGTGAGCCGAATCCTGGGACCAGACTGGAGGGTGGCTGTCCTCGCAACGAGAGCCGACCCTGCACCTGCAGAGCCAGCCTGGCAGCAACCACTGCCTCTGCCACTCCAGTGCCTGGCTTAGTGCTGGCTTTTCCGAGGAAGACTTTAAAGGAGGGAGGGGGATTGGCAGAGTCCTGGCAATGAGGCAGTTCAGTCCCCACAGGTGGGCAAGAGTCCCTGTAGGAGTTTCCTTGCTCTCCCCTTACAGAAGAGAGACCATTGTCCTGTCTGCGGGCCCGTCTGCTTTAAACTCTTTCAAATGCCCTGAAAAGTCATAACGTATTTTAAAAAGTTTTAAAAGCCAATGGGATTCAGTGAAAAGAAGCTCTTCCAAATGTCGTGAGAGGCTGTCCATCTTGCTGAATGGATGTTTACATCTTGTGGTGTGAACAGGAAGTGCCATCACAAATGCCCAAACCACTTCCTTGGCTAGCGGGTACCTAAATCTTCTGCCAACCGGGCCACTGGATACAATCCTTTGAGCCTATCTTGGGTTTGACCTCAGAATCCCCCCGCTTCCCCCTCAGCTCTCCCAGCAGCCTGAACTTTCCCACATTTCCCCCCTGGGAAGTTCCAGCTCGGCTCACTGGATTGCTGGGATTCAGATGGCATGTGGGCGCGAACTGGCCAAGGTCATGGGGCTGGGGGTGTGTCTGGACTTGAGCTCCATGGTCCCTGGCTCCAGGCCTGGCACACAGAGGATGTTCAGAATATGTACTAGCTCAAGTGGGTGGAGAAACCCAATTAGGAGACACGAAGTCTCCGACATCCACCTGGTTCTCAGGGCGGCTGTGCAGTTAAGTTGGGTAATGCTCACTTGTCACAGATGCCTGTCAGGACGTCTGGCAATGCGGGAAGGGGACAGGGGAAAGGGGCTGAAGGAGATGCCAGTGGAGCAAAGAGGGGAGCCCAGGGCCATGAGAAAGATGAAATGAGAGAACAGGAGAACAATGCCTGGAGAGCAGTAAGGGTTACAAGAGTGTTGCCCTACAATAAATAAAGTCTGGAGTGAGACAGAACTGGGTTCAAGTGTGAGCTCCATTTCTCACCAGCTGTGGACCTGGTACATTGCATACCCCTTCTGCACCTCGAATTTGCCCTCTACATGGTGGGACTAATGATCACGACCCTTCCTACCCCAGATTTGGGTACTGAGCTCAACAGGACCTAATGAACATTTGTGACTCAAATGCTATGCATGTTGAGAAATAATAAACCTACTCTCGGGCTTCCCTGGTGGCGCAGTGGTTCAGTGGTTGAGAGTCCGCCTGCCGATGCAGGGGACATGGGTTCGTGCCCCGGTCTGGGATGATCCCACATGCCGCGGAGCAGCTGGGCCCGTGAGCCATGGCCACTGAGCCTGCGCGTTCGGAGCCTGTGCTCTGCAACGGGAGAGGCCACAACAGTGAGAGGCCCGCGTACTGCAAAAAAACAAAAAACAAAGACAAACAAACAAAAAAACCCTACTCTCCTTTTGATGATTGTCAATTCAAATATATGGTTGGCCCAGTAAGCTGTGGGCCTCACTCCTGAGTTTTCTGGGCACTTTTTCCCACTTCCATCATCTCTTCTCGTTCTTGAACTTTCCTCTTCTGTATTTGTCCCAAGAGCTAAAATAACTATTATTCACTATTACTTCCTCAAGCGCTTCCAGAGTGTCTCTGTGGGAGGAGAGCTTTCATCATGGGGCAAAGGCAGAAAGGAGAGGAGGTGGCTGGATGGAGTATCGGTCCCTTCTGCAGGGAGAGAGATGTCAAGTGCTGCCGGGGGGCAGTGGTGCTGGTGTTTTGACACGTGTCAGGTTTTGATTCCAGAAGGTGCACGTCAGAGCAGCGGGATGTGCTTGGATAAATCAGAACAAGTCTGAATCTGAACTCTTTCTTACACGGGACAATGGGGCATCTCTTCTGTCACTCTTGTTTCATGTCTGCCTGCTCACCAGGGCCGGAACATCCGGGTTAGAGCAAAGCTACCTTCATTCTCCTTCTCTCTGGGCAACGGGTCTTCTCAGAGGGGAAGTGGGGGTGAAAGGTGCGGGGTGGAAAAGCAGTTCCCTCCGGGGGATGCTGAGGGCAAACCCCATCATTTCCGTGACTTCAGCGCAGAAACCATTTGGAAAGTTGTAAACTCTGCATATTTCCTTCCCTTCCTCTTCCTCTCCTGGGACCGTTGTATAAATGCGTCCACAACCCAACATTCCCAGAAGTTTGTAAGGAGGGCATTGGACATGCCAATGGGCTTAAAAGCCAGCAGCAGAGAGGTTGGGTCAGATTTGTACCTATAGACCTGATAGGGCCTGTGAGTGCCAAGCAGAGCAAACGCTTTGGTTATGCTTGCTGACCAGGGAACTGCAGACAGGACACACTCTGGAATTTTTGAACTGCAGAATTATTTCTGGAAACCACATTTCTCAGGAGATCCTGGCCTCCTGGTTACCCATAGCACAGCCCTGGTCAGATTTGCCCATTTATCGCACAAACACGAATTGAACTGAGCCCCTACTCCTTGTCACGCCCTGGGGCCACAGACATGAACAGGCCTGGGTTCCAACAGTCAGAAATGCATCCTGTAACCAGACAGACTAATAAGTAGACAGGTCATTTTGACACAGGTGATTTTTCAGGCTAGAGGTAGGTCCAGGAATGTGACAGGAGAGGGGAAATATACTTCTAGGGGTGTGAGGTGGTCTTGGAAGGCTTCCTGGAGGAGGCAGAGGAAGAACTCATGAGTGAAAGATGAATTGGCATCAATAGCAAAAGGCAGCGGCAGGGTAGTCAGCTATCCCAGTTTGCTGGGGAATGAGGGTTTTCCCAGGACATGGGACTTTCAGTGCTAAAAATGGAAATAGTTCACGGCATGTGGGATCTCAGTTCCCCGACCAGGGATCAAACCCTCACCCCCTGCTGTCGAAGCGTGGAGTCTTAACCACTCCAGGCAAGTCCCGGAGAGACCAAGACTTTTAAAGTTGGAAAGATCTTAATTTGAATCCCAGCTCTGCTGCTTAAAAGCTGTGTTACCCTGGGTTAATTATTTAACCTCTCTGGACCCTAATTTCATTATCTCAAACATGAGGACATACATGCCACCTTCAGAGGACTCTGCCTATCCTGTAGGTATCAGTGAGAGGTAGTTATTTACACGGAAAAAACAGCGTTTTCAAATGCCAGGCAGAATACAATTGCAGCAGAGTATGAAGAAGGGTGTGGTAAGAGGGTCTGAATAGCCTCCTAAGGAATTTAGAGTTTTTTCCCTTAGGGCAATGGTTAATCACTGACTTAATTTTAGAAGATGAGTAAGACAATCAGATTCTTGCCTTAGAATGGTTGTCCTGGAAGCAGAGGGGAGAGTATATCAGGAGTTGAATCTGAAGGGGGCAGGGAGGATGACATAGCAAAGTGATTGGGAACAGGGAGTTATATTCTGAGAAAAACAGGAGAGCCGCCGAGAATTCCAAAGGAGGTCATCAGTCAGCTCAGTCAGGCTGGAAGCCCCAGAGGTTAAAAGGGACGGGAACCTCTTCTTTGGAGGTTAGGTCCTGCCTGTGAGCGGTCGCTACATGCCAGGCTGGGCTGGAGGTTGTGTGCTTTCCAAACAAATCTGACACCTGGGAAACTGTGTGTGTGAGGATGACCTCATGAGCTACTTGGGATGTTTTGGGTTCTCTGGCTAATGGGCTAGTCCTTCCTCTCTTCTCTCCATCTTCTTCCTTGGCTTCATCCTGCATGGGAGGCTTCTTGCCAGTGCTTTGACATCTCATCTCCATGGTGACGGAACAATGGTGTCCTAAACATATGACCTCACTGTGTGGTTATGCAAAAGAGTGAACTGGAAAGGGAGCTTTGGGGGTTGGATGCGTCTGGTTGGGACAGGAAACCCTCTGGATCAGATGCCTCTGAAACAGGTCCCCAGGCCCCGGGAAAGGATGGAATAGCCCCACGGTTGAAGTAACTTGGACCAGACCACTCAGGGTGGTCTCAGTCCCCTCAGCAGTTTGGGACTGGGAAGGATTTTCTATAGATAATAATAATCAAAAGAAGTTAAAAAAGAAATTTGACTGAATTAACAGATCTCATATAAATAAGTTTTTTTGGGGGGGGATAGAAACAACTCAAATAAATGAAAAGGTAAAAGACAAATTTGGGAAATTATTTGCAATAAATGTAATGTCCAGAGAGTTATTATCTTTAATAGGTAAGGAGACATAAGAAGTTAAAAAGACAAATTATAGTAACTAAGAAAAAAACGCCCTAGCAGAAAAAGCGACAAAGTATGTAACCAGAAAATTTATAAAGGAAAAAAGATTCATTCACTCATTCATTTATTCATTCATTCATCCTTCCAATAAATGTATAGAGTACTTACTGTGTGGCACACACTATTCCAGATACTGGAGATACAGCAGCAATGAAAACTAACATCCTTGCTCTCGTGGGGTTTCAATGCTTTCTGCTGTTTTTCTATATCCTCTTCTAATTAGGTTTTCATTCATTTAATTCCAGCTAAACTCTTTATTTATCTGGAATTATTTTCACATAAGAGCGAATTGAGAATTTATCCCCCCTCAAAAGTAGACCACTAGCCCTTACTTATGAAGTATGAATTAACTAGCCCTTACTACTAATTAATTAACCCTTCCTCTCCTCACTGATGGATGCATGATGCCCCTTTTATCAAGTAATACATTGATATAGTCTTTTTTTTTTTTTTTTTTTTTTTTTTTTTTTTTTTTTTGGCTGCGTTGGGTCTTCGTTGCTGCATGCAGGCTTTCTCTAGTTGTGGCTAGTGGGGGCTACTCTTCGCTGCGGTGTGGGGGATTCTCATTGCAGTGGCTTCTATTGTTGCGGATCATGGGCTCTAGGCGTGCGGGCTTCAGTAGTTGTGGCACGTGGGCTCAGTAGTTGTGGCTCGTGGCCTCTAGAGCACAGGCTCAGTAGTTGTGGAACACGGGCTTAGCTGCTCTGCAGCATGTGGAATCTTCCCGGACCAGGGATGGAACCCGTGTCCCCTGCTTTGGCAGGTGGATTCTTAACCATTGTGCCACCAGGGAAGTCCTCATATTGTCTCATGTTTGGGGCTATACCTTCTGTCTGAGTGATTTATCTAACAACTCTTATAGCAGCCCCACACTACTTTTATCACTGGGGCTTTATGCCACATCAGATGGTATAGACTTTACACGGTGGGGAAAGATTGTGACAGCAATAACTTGGACACCATTAACGGTTGCTTTCTCCATGAGATGGCACTCACAGCCTTACTCATTTAATTTCCTATCTTAATGAATCACTAGTGATTTTCGAACAGTCACAGAGCACAGAGAAGTTATGGTTCACAATTTCCAAGGCTGATTTCAAGTATTATCATCGTGTTTCATGTTCTATCATGTTCCTGAAGCTTACGAATTTTCCTCTCTCAGGGACACTAAATCTTTACACGTGGACGTGGCTAGTGGGGCCTGTTCTCCTGTGCCAGCGTGAGGATGTGAGTCCCTGTGAGAACACGGTCTGCAAGACTCACTCTTCTCCTCCTGCTGTGTGTAACTCTTCTTGACAAATGGCTGGGAAAGAATTTGAAAAAAAAATTCAGTTTTCCCCCTGGAAACATGGTTTTTCTTCAAATCTGCTTTTTGTTTCACAGTAAAGTTTTGTTTGTTTGTTTGTTTTAAACATCTTTATTGAAGTATCAGAGTAAAGTTTTTAACAATGTTTTTAATAGACCTTGCATGTTTTCTCATTAAGATTATTTTTAGGTTTATTATTATTATTATTTCTCTGCTCATTTAAATAGAATCCTTCCCCCCCCACATTGTATTGTCTATTAACTTTTGACTAGCTGTTTCTGGCATCCAGGTAACCTGTGGATTTGTGTATTTTTAACTTGTAATTATTCACCTTACTAAATGTTATTAGTTTTGGTAGTTTTTCTCATGGGATTTATTTTACTTTTATTTTTTGGTAGAATATAGTATCTTATGCAAATAATGATAATTAGATCTCCTGAATTTTTAAAAATGTCATGTTTCTGCTTCATGTTATTAGTTAGAAATTAATCATGAAAGTGATAGAAATCATCCTCACCTTTTTTCTATTTTTAATGGGAATGCAACTATTGTTTTACCATGAGTAAGATGTTGATTACAGGTATAAGTTCAAGGCTTCTAGTTTGCTAAGTTTTTTTCTTTTTCAATTCACAAAAAGTATTACATTAAAAAATACATCCTTAGAATCTCTTATGACCTTTTTTTTTCCTGTGACTAATTGATGTGGACTAGAATACACTTCCAAATGTTAAATCATCATTACATTCCAGGAACAAATATAGCATTAGTCATATTGAGTTATTTTTTAATAGCTCTTGGATTTGATTTATTGGTTTTTTTACTTAGGATTTTTGAATCTATATGCATAAGTAAGATTGGTCTGTATTTGTATGTGTGTGTATATATGTGTCTACACATACAGTATTACATGTATAACATTATACATGTACTATTATCTTTGACAGGTTTCTCATAAAATTTTGTTAGCCTTACAAAAGGAATTCGGAAGTTTTCCATTTTTTTCTCTGCTCTAGAGCAATCTGAAAGAACTCATCCATAAAACTGAACTCATCACCTTTTATAGAGATAATTCTTCCAAAATTTTTTCAACTTCTTTCACAGTTGATGGTCTATTCAGAGAATAGTCTTCTTGGGTCAATCTTAGTAACTTTTATATTCCTAAAAAATTGTTTATCTCATCAAGAGATTCATTTGAATAAACATAGCTGTTCTTACTGAGCACCCTGGTCCTGGATTTACCCTGAAAATCACTTTACCCTGATTTTCCCTGGAGCAGCTGGGGCAGACTAGAAATTTCAGAAGTCAGTGACTGATTGCTCATCAGTAAGAAAAGAACAAGGAAAAAATGGCACAGAGAATTCCAGAAGCCATGGCTCTTACAGCACGTCCTCCAAGTTCATGGCTTCTGATCTCTGTCATCTGCCTTCTAGTCCTAAAGAGCTGGCAGTTTCTCAGACACCTTGCCTGAGTTCTTCCATTTCTAGTTCTAGGTGGACTCCAACCAGAAGATTCCATCTTAATCAAGGAATTCCCTGCTGGACATCTTCACATTCTTGTGGCCAAGGCCACGTTTGCCAGAGGTACTCAGAGCCTCTCCCTGGCACTCCTCCCTTTCCTTCTGGTCTTAAGGGTGAGGACACCCCTCTCCCTGTCGGTGAGAACAACCCCCCACACCCAGGGGAGGGAGTGCCCTGTGGGAGCCCTTAAGGACCTTCTTCAATGAAGAGGTAGATTGAGATGTGAAGGGCATAGGATATTCTTTCTTTGAAAAGAGAAGGTGGGGTGATGGAGGGGAAGCTCAGGGAATAGCGAGTCTGCCCCTGAGTCTGGGCTGAAGACGCATGTAGGGCAGGTTGTGGTGGAAGGATGAAAAGCAGAATGAGGCTCCATTGTTCTGAAGCCCTTAAATTGTAGGTGAAGGAGTGTAGCTTTCTTCAATAGGAGACAAAGAGATGAATGAATAAAAGTTGCCCCGGTGTTTCCTTTTCTGGTGGAGAAGCCATAGTCTGGGTGAATGACCTGCGCCGGGACTTGAGTCTCTTCCAGTGGAATTTCTAGAACCCTAGTGGGGGACCAGGGCAACAATGAAGGCCAGGAGCTTCCACAGTGCTCCTGAAGTTCCCCTGCTTTTACAGTCTTCTCTCTATGACTGTTTGTAAGATTTGGCCCTTGAAGTAAGTTTATACAGGAAAGTGTAGGTATGGAAGCCGGGCCCCTAGAGATGGTCCAGTCCAAACATCTCATCTTAGAGTGGTGAAAAGTGATGCTCAGAGAAGTAAACCTTTCCTTCTACATTTAGGTTGTGCAGATGTGAAGGAAGTAAGATGAGAACCAGGCGTCCGGACCCCTAGCGCATGGCTTCTGCACTGCTGTACTAAGGGCACAAGAGTTGGGAGCAGAGGGAGGCCTGGCTAAGGCAGGACCCTGCGGGACGCAGGCTGTGCTGTGGAAGGCTGAATTCACGATGCTCTCCTCAGTCCAGACTGTGCAGTGTTCTCGCACTGTTGAAGGTGGAGCACCAGGAAGAAGACCCATGGATTTCAGTCTGCAGAGCCCCTGCGTGCTGCCGGCCCCGTACGTCCTCAGGAAATGCAGGCAGAGCGGCTTGGCCCCAGCCTCCCAGGGCAGCTGCTGAGGAGCACAGCTATCAGCACAGGCAGGGCTGCCTTAGGCTTAGTGACTTCTCAAGGACCCCTGCCTGTCCCCAGGCCTTGCTTGTCCCACCCAAGGATTCAGTGAGGCTCACCTCAATGCCATTGGGGTCTCACAGCTGCCAACTGCAGGGGAGGGGTGCTGGCGCCTGGGGTGATGGGGTGTGCTCGGTCCAGAATTCTGCTTTTCCCAGAAGACCACAGCCAACTGGAGCTGGATGTGGAAATGAGACACAGCTGCCTGAGAACAGACACATCATCCTGCCTGCAAAGCTGAGCTGGTCCTCAACAGGCAGTGGGGCCTGGATGCTGCCTTCAGTGGAAACTGGTTCCACTATCATGGGCATCGGCTAATTTATGACCAAGTTTTCAAGCCTGTCTGACCCCACATAAGCCACTGAGAGAGGAGGAATAATCAAACCCAGGCAGGGGATCAGCTCCAAGTACCACGGCCAACACTTCCTGGTGGCCTTTGCTGAAGTGTGTGTGTGTGTGTGTGCGCGCGCGCGTGCGCATGTGTGCACGCGCACGTGTATGTGTGTGTGTGTGTGAGAGAGAGAGCAAGAAAGAGAGAGAGAGAGGTTGATTGGCTCACATACTGATGGGAGAGGTTGGGGGAAGTTTTCCTGGGTATCAGCCTCCCCGGGGTGTCTCAGGATTGACTTTCCACTGAGCCGATTGACAGGGACTGGGCTAAGGGCTAAGGAAGGTCAGAGCTTAGGATTCCTCTTCCTGCATCTTAGCACGTGTCTTTGGTAACAATTATGAAGTTCAGGGTAAGCACAGTCCCAAGTGCTAATTTTATGTGTTTTGTTTCAGTGACACACTCTCTCCATCATGGGGTGGGTTGCAGTCACAGGTGGGCTCGGACACATGTGCACTGCCTGTCACAGGCATCTGACAGTTGGAGTCCATTTGTTGGAGGCAACGCGAGACAGGGGCGCTCTGAGCTGGCTGGCTGGCCCAGCTGGAGCCTTCCTTGGCAGTAAAGGGCTTTTAATGTGGCCAAAATATGTGTGTCGTTGGGCTGAGGACTGAGTCAAAGGGTTTAAAGATCTAAAATATCACCTGACGGTTATTAGTTCTTTTGTTATTTTTGTGTGTCTGTTCGTCTACTTAATAATATAGTAACTGTTTAAGGTTTAATTGACTGCAAATAGTTTTATGTTTTGTTTATCGAAGAAGTACAGCTAGAGGGCTAATGGAATCACTGCATCTTAAAATGTCAGAGCTGGGAGGCCTCTCAGAAGTTGTCTGGTCCCATTTCCCCCATTTGATGTATCAGGAATTGGGGCCTAGAAAGGTGAGCTTTCTCACCTAGAAAGGATCACGGAGTGAGGCTACAGATGGAACTCGGGTCTTCCTCCTCTCCCTACCCCGGAGTGTGCGAGAACTCTGTGTGCAGCCGGTGTAGACCTGAGGTTGTCCTTTCGGCAAGCCATGGTGGCTGATTTGGGAGTTCGACCTCATTGGCAGCAACCAGAGGTGATGGATTCTCTGGTAAAAGTACCTCAAATGGTGGCTTCCAGCCATGATTCCATCCCATGTGCATGTAGTGTTACAGTGTGTAACGGGCTGGTATGTATGCATCATCCTGTCTTATCTTTTCCGTGACCTGTGTCACAAGGGTTAGCCCCATTTTATAGACGTGGGAACTCGCATCCTGGAGGTCAATCCTTAGGGGCTCCTGAACTTCCCAGTTTCCTTGAGATGATCGTCTTTCCATCAATTTCCTCCCTCTCCCCTTCATCCTTCTACTACCAGGCTCTTTCTAGGAGCCTCCTCTCTTGTTCTGTGCTCCCCCACCTCTGCCAATTTCAGCTCAGCCCCCTTGACACTTGGTCAGCTCCTGGAGTGAGTGTGCAACCAGGAAAGGAAAACATTGCAGGACCAGGAGATCTCGTTCCTCGCTTCTTCTGCTTCCCGAACAGGCAGAGAAGTAATGAGCTTGGGCAATCACACCATCATTCATATTATCCCGTTGCTTCTTCACTGGGTTCTCTTAAAAATAAAAACTTAAGCCTTTCCCTTACCCAGCTGGCCCGCATGCTAACCCATTTCTTTTCTGACATGCCCCCAAATATTTAAAAAGTTTACGTCTCCTGCCTTCAAGACTTAATGCCTTGCAGTCTGGTTATTGCACCACGACCCAAGCGTGAGGGTCACCGATGTCCACTTGTTCGCCAGACTCAACAACTCTTCCTAGTCCCCATACTCCAGCTCCATTCAGCACTGCTGGCCACCATCTTCCTTCTAGAAACTCCTCCATTAGTGTATCAGTCAGGAAAGGCTAGGCTGGGCTGCGGTTACCAAAAATCCCAGTGGCAAAGAGGTTGGTTTCTCACTCTTGAGGATCCCTGATTCTACTCCATGTCCTCTCACTAATGGACCCACAGAGCAGCCTCTCCTGGAACTGTGGTCACTGCAGCAGAGGAAAGGGAGGGCTCGAGTGTCTCACATCAGTTTTAAATGTCTGGCTGAAAGCGACATATTGCTTTCACTTACAGCTCATTGGCCCAAAACAGTCATATGCGTCCACTAGCCACACACAGGAGTGAAGAATGCCCGTCCCACCAGGCTCCCAGAAGGGAGGCAGGACGAGCTGATGACCAGCGCCCAGGACTGCCCTAGCTCAGGGTCACCCTGGGTCTTCCTGCCTCTCTGGATGCCGCTTCTTTGCCTCCTTTCCTGACTTACTCGGCCTTCTCTTAACTCTTTTTTTTTTTTTTTTTTTCCGGTACGCGGACCTCTCACTGTTGTGGCCTCTCCCGTAGCGGAGCACAGGCTCCGGACGCGCAGGCTCAGCGGCCATGGCTCACGGGCCCAGCCACTCCGCGGCGTGTGGGATCTTCCCGGTCCGGGGCACAAACCCGTGTCCCCTGCATCGGCAGGCGGACTCTCAACCACTGCGCCACCAGGGAAGCCCCTCTCAACCCTTAAATGCAACATTCTCCAATATATTCCAATATGCTCTCTAGGTGTTTTTCTCCTCCATCCACGCCATTCCATTTTCTATCTTTCTTTGCAAACATTTCCCAAATACTTATCTCCACCCTGACCTCTTTCCTGACTTCCGGTATAAACTAGACATGCACGAAATCAGACTCTTCATCCCTCTCATCCAAAGTCAGTCCCTTCCACCTCTTTTCCTACTTCAGAGATGCTGGAGGCCCACTAGTCTCTCTACTGCAGCTGCCTTCCCATCAGCCTTCTGTCACTGGAAGGAGACTCCTGGATTTTACCCTCTCTGCTCACAGCTGTGCTCCTAGCGATCAGAGCTCTAAGTCCCCGACTCTGCTGTAGTTGACCCCAGTGAATGGGGGTGACATTCTGTTACCAAACCCAATGTCAGAACTTTACTTCGGTCCCGTACTCTGCATCCACTGGGAGTCTGAGCCTAAAGGTAATTCTAGGGAGGGTTTCCCTTTCTCTTTCTCACCTCCTCTTATTTCTTGCAGCAACCTCTGAGAAGCAATTCACATCCAGGCCTCTGAACCCCTCAGTTCTTCCCTGAGGTTCAAAGTCTCTTCTTGTTCTCAAAGCAGGGCACTGAACTGTCTCTGTAAACTCATAGCTGTTACAGCCCTTCCAATGGTGACTTTTGGACCCTATCCTTTTATAAGAGGGGAAACTGAGGTCCAGAGAGAATCAGTGACTTGGCCATAATCCCAGTGACTCATCTAAGCATCTTCTACTAGTCCTTTTGCCTCTGAGAGTGGTTTCGAGGCTCCAATTTGCCCATGGCATGGAAGACGTTTCTTTGTGAGAAAGAGGAGAAAGTGGGGATGCTGAAACATGGCACCGAGCTTGGTGCCTGCAGGCTGAGTGTAGCCACTTGTCACTGCTGGTTTAGGTCAGCCACCACTTGGCCCCACCAAGCAAACATCTTGGATGGCAATAAATAGAACCATTTAGCTGTAAAGGGCTGAGCCCAAGGAGAGGGTGAGGCTTGGGAAGAAGATGGATCCAAGGAGCTCTTGGCACGTCTAGGGCTTGGTAATGCACTCTTTGCCCTCTTTGTGAAGGCCTGATTTAGTTACGCGTGAGCACTTGGGGAGCATTGCCTCAGATGCCTCCTGCAGCCCCGGTGCCCTGGCAGTCCTGGTGTCAGCCTGCCTGCTGTCTGATTGGCCATGCGGAGCCTAGCCAGATGGCCGCTGGGTTCTGGCTGCTTGGGAGGTGAGAACTCCACCTCCCGCGCCTGGCTGGCCCCTGCCTCGTGGGCGCCAGCTTTTGATTGGGAGATCCCAGGAGCTTGGATCTGTAATCCGAGGTTTCTGGGCCTGGATTGAAGGGAAGAACTTCAACATGGTGAGTTTTATAATTCAGTTCTTCACATTGTCAGCCCTCCTGCCAGCACAGGGCCAGGGGAAGGGGTGAGGCGGGATGGTTTCTTTGGGGGTCCAGAGAGAGCAGCCTGTTCTGTTGTGTGGTGGCCGGGTCCTGGGTCTGCTGGCCGAGTGGTGGGGACCGAAGGCAGGAGGAGCTGAAGGCCTGTGTGCCTTGAATCGGCAGGGGAAGCACCTGGGGCTCTAAGCGAGGGGCCTGTGTTCCGCCCGACTTAAGCGAGGTCCTGCCTCTCGGGCCTTGGCGGGAACTCGCTCCCTCTGGTTGGAACAATTTATTCCCCTCCTTCTCCGCTCCACTGACCTCCCCTCGGCTCATTCTGTCCCAGTCATAGTGACCCCTGCTGCTCCTCACAGGTACCACACATGTCCTGCCTCAGGGCCTTTGCTCTGGCTGTTCCCTTTGCCTGGAACACTGTTCCCTCTCTGCCCACTTGTCTAAAACTCTTCACTTTCTTCAAGTATTTGCTCAAACAGATGAAGCAAAACCCGACCACCCTGTTCAATTCTGCAAACTGAATGCTCTTACCTGCCCCTTCTGTCTTTTTTCCACAGCACTTATTACCTTATAATGTACTGTTTTAATGTACATATTTATTAGGCTTATTTTTTAATGTCTTTCTTTCTCCACTAGAATGTAAGTTCCCTGAGGATGAGGATCTTTGTTCTGGTCACTACCAGAAGAGTGCCTGGTACATAGTAGGTGAACAAAAAATAAACGAATATGTCTTTTTTTTTTTTTTTAAAGAAGATGTTGGGGGTAGGAGTTTATTAATTTATTAATTTGTTTTTGCTGTGTTGGGTCTTCGTTTCTGTGCGAGGGCCCTCCCCAGTTGTGGCAAGCGGGGGCCACTCTTCATCGTGGTGCGCGGGCCTCTCACTGTCGCGGCCTCTCTTGTTGCGGCGCACAGGCTCCAGACGCGCAGGCTCAGTAGCTGTGGCTCACGGGCCCAGCCGCTCCGCGGCATGTGGGATCTTCCCGGACTGGGGCATGAACCAGTGTCCCCTGCATCAGCAGGTGGACTCTCAACCACTGCGCCACCAGGGAAGCCCCCGAATATGTCTTAAGAGGATTGGGATGGTAGTTAACCCCACCTCACGGGGCACTGGAGAATCTACTGGGTATTGTTTGGAAACATGCTTTCCAATAAATGAGGATCCACTGTTTTTCAAGTTCACGCTCAAAGGCTGAGGACCTACCACGGGGGAAGTGAGGTTGAAGAGGCTCTGAAGGCAGGACCGGAGGGGAAGCCTTGGTGGAATAAACATGGGAAATAGGCCTGTGCCACTGGCTGGTTGAGTCAGCCACTCAAATGGTGATGTCTGCCATATTGGGCATCTGAAACTATTGTGAGCTGAGCCACAGGTGGCTTGTGAATGACAGTAGTTAATCTGCTGAAGTGGACAATACTTTCTTGGGCGGAAGGGTGGGGATGGAGGTACAGCTACATGGTGGGAGGGGGTTTGGCCCTAGTGAATCCCAGCCTTGCTGTAGCCTGTAGCCCACTGGAGTGTCCATGCAAATGAATGACGTATGTTTAGGGTCTGAGAGAAAATATCTTCCCTTCCCCTGGGTCATGCCTCATATGTAGGCTGCTCTGGGTTCAAAGTGCAGAATGGGAGAGCCATGGAGTTTGGTGGGCATCAGAGGGCATATCACCAAGCTGCTTATGACTCAGGCTTTTTTGCTGCATCTGGCACCTTTGACCCTCCTTTGCCCCCACCCTGTCGTTCTTTCTCAGACCCCTGTTATCCAAGGCCCTGGGTTCTACACAGCCATAGAATGTGTGTAATCTGACCTGGTTGTGAGTGGGGCTGCTGCTCAGCTTGGCTAATCGCTCTCACACACGATCCCAGGTATTTTGGAAGGGGGTGTGCACGTGATCAAGAGGGGTGCCCACGTGACCAAAAGGGGGTGCCCATGTGATTGGCATGCCTATGTGTGACAGGGCAGGGCCCTGAATAGAGTCTGAGTGTGAGACGTGTCATCCTTTTCATTAGGATTAAGCAAGACGGGTTTCTTTGTTTCCCCTGTAAGATCATAACTTTACACCTCTCGGCACAGGTTTATTCTGAGGTGATAACGTCAGGGTCTGCACATCAAGTATGTCACCCCATTTTCCTTCCCATTTCCAAATTAAATCTAGCTGCAAATTTGTATTGTACAATAACAGAAGGCTCCATTTTTAGGCCGTTTTCCTCTGGAGTCTAAAGTATAGTGTGTCCATGCAGGGGCACCAGGCACGGAGGACTTCAGCTGCTGAGACCTTTCCTATTGTCTCCAAAACCCTGCCAGCAGTGCCTTCAGCTGCAGCCAGCTCAAGATTGCGGAAAAATCAAGAGCCAGGTGTGTTTCTGTAACCAGGTGACTGGCCCAAATGCCTCTTCCTCCCCAAACCCCCAAAACAGCTTCTTCACTGCAAAACCAAACCAAGCTCAGGTGACTGGCAGCACCTGGAGGGAATCTGGGGCTGGAAACAAGGGGCCCGAGGCCAGTGGTGTTCACACACGGGCTCTCAGGGCCCCTGGAGGGCCACGACCCTCAGGCAAGCTCCCTCTAGACTCCCTGCCTCTGGCTTCTGAATTTGTCACCAAAGCAGGTTCATCTGGCCCGAGGCCGAGGCCCGAGGCTGAGCTAATCTTTGCAATCAGGAGGGACTTTGCAGTGATTAAAGAGCCATTGCCTGCTGACATGTTGGTACTACCAGCTTCCAAGTCCTATAGAAGAGGAGCTGACAGGTAGAGCCCTGGGAGAGTGGCTGGTCCTCGCTGGGGCAGCGTCCGGGGTGGTCTGCACCAAGTGTGCAGCTCTCTTGTGAGACCATCCTAGCACTTTCCTCTGTAGTGCCTGCGTTCACCGTCATGGTCAATGTAGGTGGCAGGGCAGGCTTGAGTTTGAGTAGAGACAGTTGTCATGTGTGAGGTATGGTTACCTTCCAATTATTTCCAGAGCTTGGAAAAACTGGAGGATCCAGGAAGGAGAGAGCAGGCTTTCCTCCCTTCGTGGGAATGCCCCCACGACTAGAGGATGGATGTATACACCACAGGGGGCCTCCTTCTTATAGAAGGAGGAAGAGGGCCCACGGGAGGTCAGGCCTTTGCTGAAAACAAAGAACTTGGGGAGAAAATGGGTGTGTATTAGGATACTGTCAGATGCACGTGATAAAAACGTAACCCAAAATATCTTAAGCAAGGTAGGGAATTTATTATTGGCTGAAGGTCCTGGGGTAGAGGTCTGGCTCGAATGGCATCATCGGGGCTCTGTTCACTCAAGTCGTTAGCTCTGTTCCCCACTACCCCTGGCTTTGTTCTGCAGATAGCTTTCCCCTTGGGATGCAGAAGATGGCTGCTGACAGCCTTAGACTCATATGCTCCCCGCTTGGCACCAGCATTGGATCAAAGCGACTTCTATGTCCCAGCTTATTTAGAGAAGACATAAGACTGGTGCTGTGTGGTCATTGGCCAGTGGGCTGGGCCAGGAGAGCGTGGTCGTGAGGCCGTGCCTGCTGATAGAGCTCCATGACCGCGTGGAGATGAGTGCCCCCAATGGGAGCCAGGACAATACTCTGCTTCTTCCTTTGCCCTCTCCAGGGGCCTATCTCTCTTCCATTTAGCACTCCCCAGGGCCAAGGGCTAATAATTTTGGGTTAGAATGAAAAGGAGAAAACTTATAGGAATAAATGCAAATTTTTACATTTTAGATCATTTGTCCATGTAGCTGAGAGTTGCTCTATCCAGTTACTTTTGGATGCCTCCTGTTTTCCCTTTTTTTGAACAGTAGTGTGTATAGCCATTATCTTGGGCTTGTCCCACCCTTGTATGTTGGGTGTGTAAGGGGCAGATAATGTGTCACTCTGGTCCTGGGTCTTTAGTGGAGACAACATAGAAGAGGAACTGTACCTGTGGGCCCTCACTGGTGTTTGGACCAGGTTTAGATGAAAAGATCCTGGAAGTCAAGCCTTGCCATAATGGAGTGAGATCTGGGCACCCTTGGGGAGAGCATGAGGGCATTTTGCATGTCAAGGGATGTGAATTGTCACGTCTGTGGCAGGGTGTATTTTTAAAAGACACCCATCTGGTGGGAAGCAGCAGCATAGCACAGGGAGATCGGCTCGGTGCTTTGCGATGACCTAGAGGGGTGGGATAGGGAGGGTGGGAGGGAGGCTCACGAGGGAGGGGACATAGGGACATGTGTATGCATATGGGTGATTCGCTTTGTTGTGCAACAGAAACTAACACTGTACTGTGAAGCAATTATACTCCAATAAAGATCTATTAAAAAATATAAAGAGGGGGGGCTTCCCTGGTGGCTCAGTGGTTGAGAGTCCGCCTGCCGATGCAGGGGACATGGGTTCGTGCCCCGGTCCAGGAAGATCCCACATGCTGCGGGGCGGCTGGACCCGTGAGCCATGGCCGCTGAGCCTGCACGTCCGGAGCCTGTGCTCCGCAACGGGAGAGGCCACGACAGTGAGAGGCCCACGTACAGGGGAAAAAAAAAAAAAAAAAAAAAAAAAATATATATATATATATATATATATATATATATATATATATATATATAAAGAAAAAAAGATGCCCGTGATGATATCTCCCATCCACGTGTTCTTTTTGCAATGTGACCTCACAGCCCACCATGAAGAGGAAGATCTTTGCCTCCTTCCCTGAGGCTGGGCGGGGTTTGCCACTGCTTCAGTGAGCAGAGTGTGGGGAGGTGGTGCTCTGGGCTTCCAAGGCTAGGTCACAGTGGTTGATAAAGGTTCAGACTGGTTCTTCCTCTTTTAGGACACTTGCTGCGGGGAAGGCCAGGCTGTGTGAAGAGGCTCCACGCAGGTGTTTTGGCTAGTAGCCCTGGCATCAGTCGCCAGACATCTGAGTGAGGAAGGCTCCAGCCCAGCCCCCCTCTTACTAAAACTGTGTGAATGGACCACCCTGCTGAGCCTGCCAACCTCCCAAACTGTAGGTGATAATAGCAACAGTAGTAGTAGCAGTAATAGTAATAATAATAAATGCTGTTTCATGTCACAAAGTTTGGAGTGTTTTTTACACAACAATGAATAATGAGGATGCTCGATATGAAGATCACAGGGAAGTCTTAACCGTCTACAGCCTGGAGATGAGCTTGAGCCACGGCTACTTAAGCTCTAAAATACATTTTAAGAACAGCAATTTGGGTTGGAAGGAGCTGCCTGGAGTGTGGAGTTGATTAGGGAAGTCAGTGTAGGCATTAACCAGATGGTTGAACCGTTGGGGTGGGAGAACAGAGGCAGTGGGACATCTTGGCTAACAGTGTTCTTAGCACCATTGCCAGAAAGAGCCGATATTCCTCAGAAACTTCCCTTCGGAGGGTGGAGATGAAGAAATAGAATTGCCAGTTCTGTTTCCCACGTCTCCCTCTGCTTGGGGCAAAGTCTGGCTGGTGGGGAGTGTGGCGTGTGAACCTTAATGGGAGCTCTGTCGGTTCTCATGACTTGAGTCATTTTTGCTGAAAATCTGTCAGGTCTCCCCAACCCCCAAAAACCTTCCCGAATCGCCCGGTTCTCACTGGTCGCTCTCACTGCAGTGAGCATCCATCCCACACGGCTTAGCCCTTCGCCGCAGCTTTTCCCTCTGCTGCCCTCAGGACAAAGGCCTGACTGGGCTGCTCACTAGCTCGCCTCCCTTCTCCTGGCTGCCTTCCTTATCCGCAGCCTTCCAGAAGAGCTGACGGCTCTGTGAATGTACTGCCCCTTTTCTTGGGCCCTTGCAGATGCTGCTAATTCTTTCAGAAATGTTATTTCTCTTGCTCTCTTCCCTGCTCCTCCCTCCCTCCCTCCCCACCACCACCTCTCAATGGGAAACACACAACACTCCTCCCCCACAACTACCCCTCTGTATCCCGCCCATGCCTAGCTACCTCCCAGATGCCCATTAAGAAGCCACTTCCTCCAGGAAGCCTTCCATGCTGCTTCTGGGACTGGGCTAGGGCTCTCCCTTGCTTGTGCCTCCCCTTCTCACACATTGTTTTGCTCTTAGAATTGTCCGGTTGCTGGTTCCATCTAGAAGGTGGCCTCTCTGAAGGTAGGGACTGTGTTTGCTTCGTCCCGGCACCTGTTTTTGTCAGTTTGTGACCCTCCCAGCTGAGGATTTCCTTTACGCAGGGCCAGGCTTTGTCTTCACACCCCATGGGGACGAGTACACGTTAGGGCTCTGTAAAGCTTGTTGACTAGCATCGTGATAAGTTTTGCAGAGAGCATTCAGAGACCTAATCATCCATGAGCTTCTCAGTCTAGCGTAATGGACAAGGGTGTGGGCTCTGGAGTCAGCAAAAGACCTGCTTTGAGCCACGGCTTCTGGCTGTGGCAGTCACGGGGGTCGGCTGCTCAGACTTCCGGCCAAGAAAGAACTTGTCACGGAGCTCTTTTCGCGGAGCTGTGGGGAGGGCACTTAGCTGATGGCCTCCCGCTACAGAAACTTTGGGGCCCTTCACAGTGTTTGAGGCCAGGCTGCTCTCAGCCTGGGCATCCCCCAGCCAATGACTGAGTGCAGTGGGGATGCTGGGGCCTGGACATCTCTGCTCAGCGCGAGGCCCTCTGTGTGCAGCCTTTGCACTGGAGTTACCTGTTGGGCTGCTGAGATCTTCTCAGATATGTACCCCGGTATGACACTCTTCTGCTCAATCTCCCTTCCTCCCTGTTCTCCTTTCACAGGTGTCAGGACTGCATTTCAGTGTGAAGACTCTCCTGATGCTCCTGCCCCCGGCCCTGTTTATCTTTCACAGGCACTATTCCAATAAATCTCTGGCATTTCTGACTTACCTTGGCGTCTGCTTCCCAGAGAACCACCTGACACACTCTGTGACCTTAGACAAGCTTCTTAAACGGTCTGTGCCTCAGTCTCCTTATTTGTAAAATGGGCGTAGTAACAGTAATGATTTCATAGTTTAACAGTGAGGCTTAGTTACATGTTAATTACACGTTAAGCGCTTAGTTTTGTTTCTGCCACATAATAAGTACTCAAAGAAAAGTATTAGTTACAGCTACTTAGTGCTCATATACACGAGAATTGGTGCTCCCCAAGAGTCCAGCAACCAGCACCCAGCTCAAGATCCGGCATGTAGTAGGTACTCAGTAAATACTTGGTGGGTGAGTGGAAGTCAGTGAGGCTAAGCAAGGTTTCCCAGCGGAGTACCAAATGCAGCCCCTGACCAGTCTCTGCAAATGGACCTGTATCCCCAGATAACTCACCTGAGTAAAGTCTCCCATCAGCTGGGCCAGGATGAAGAGACCCCCACCTCCCCCCAGGGGACCACCAGCAAGGCTTCTTTGTCCCAGTTAGTCCTGCCAGCAAGTGGGTTTCCAGAATCCAGAGCAACCCCATCACAGGGCAGGGGGAAGGGGCAAGTGGGGGAAATCCCCATCCCTCTCTGTAGAAAGATGTCCTTCATGTCCCTCCTGGAAAAGGCCAGGCTCTGGGTGCCCCTCCTGGTGTGCTGGGATGAGCCCTGTCTCAGAAGGTGTGGGCAGGTGTACGGGCCTGAGGATGGCACCTGACCTTGATTCAGAGTCCTTCCATGGCCAGGAAGTCACTATTCTCAGGGCTTGGATTTCCAAAGAGCTAAAAGAAAGAGGTGGAGGCAAGTGGAGGCCAAGGAACACCCTTTTGTTTGCAAGGTCACAGGTGGTGTGCTGTGTGACCAGTTTCTTGGTCCAGAATCGCCGTGCTCAGACATCTGCCCAGTGGAAGTCTGTGCGTCGCTGCAGGTCAGCATGCATCTACCCACCCTGGCCCGCTGGCAGACAAATCTGCAGAGCTAAGTGGCTTCAATTAGCTGTTCTTTGGACAGTTCATTTATGAGGTGAATATTTGGAAATGACCTTTATTGAGGTATAGATGTCACAAAGGTAATTTTCACCTGGGAATCTTTTCTGGCATAAGGGACTCAGAGCTTGCCCAAGCTGACTTCTAAGGCTTAGAGAAACACGTTTTCTCTCTGATGTCCTTGGAACTCAGGGCCAGGTCTCAGAGAGTGAAGCTGTCAGTGATACTGCAGCCCCTGTTTATGGAAAACTTCCTGTGAGCAGGGAGCTGTGCTAAGCACTTCAGTGAACACTCACAGCAGGTCTCTGGGGCGAGCATCAGATCTCCATTCTGTAGACGAGGAACCGAGGCCTCAGAGACAAAATGACTTGTGGAGGCCACATAGCTGAGGGGGCCAGGGTTTCAATACCTGTGGCTCAATCTCAGTGTCAAGTGGCCTATCTTTTCCTGTCAATATATGCAGAGGGAAAAGGACTCAGGGGGCAGGAGACTGTTGTTTAGTATTGATATATCAAAGGAACACGGGAATTAACTGAAAGAGGTCTCAAATGTCCCAAACCTGGAACATTTGAGCAAGAAAATAAAGTGGTATTGGATTATAACCCAGAGTATAAAATAAATATCTATGAATTCATACTGATATAAATAAACGATTGAATACAAAAATAAATGGGGAAGAACAGACAAATCTTCTGTGCAGAAGAATTCCAAATAATTTACATAGATACTGCACCCCGAAGGAGGTGATACATAACCCTACATCCCTTAAGTATGGGTTGTACATGATGACTTCCCTCCAAAGAATGACAGATGGAAAGGGGAGAAAGTAGAGTCACTTCTCAGTGGAGAAACCTGGCACGCACGGCATTAGCCAGGTGATCAAGGTCAACATCAGCCGTGATAAGTCTTGTGCATAGTGTGTCCCTTTCAGATGATGTGATGAAAATGACATCTTACCTCTGTGGTCTTCCTTTCAGTAACCCATAACCCCAGTTTAATCATGAGAAAAACATCAAACAGAATCACAATAGAGGACATTTGACCAAATACCTAACCAGCACTCCTCAAATCTGTCAAGGTCATCCAAACAAGGAAAATCTGAGAAACTGTCACAGCAAGAGTTACCTAAAGAGATATGATGACTAAATGTGACATGGTGTCCTGGATGGGATCCTGGCACAGAAAAAGTTATTGGGTAAAAACTAAGGAAATCTGCATCAAGTGTGGACTTTAGTTAACAGTAGGATATCCATATTGGTTCATTACTTGTAACAATTGCACCGTGTTAGCGTAAGATGTGGATAATAAGGGAAACTGGGAACTCTGTACTATCTTCACCATTTTTTCTGCAAATCAATGACTCTTATAAAAAATAAAGTTTATTAATAAACAAAACAAGGCACTGTAACAGGTCAAGAAAGAGACTGCAGAAGAAAGTAAAAAGCTTTACATTTTAGCACTTTTAATAGCACATTTTTCGTGCTTTTTGAAACGGGGCTTGCATTTTTATTTTGCATTGGGTCCCACAAATTAGGTAGACGGTCTTGGTGCCAGGCAGCCAAAGCTGTCACTGGTCCTGGAAACATAGTGGGGTTTTCTGAGGTTGTCATATTTTCCCTGGGGCCTTCCTCGGCCAAGACCACGTGGCATAGCAGGATTGTTCTGGTGGAGGGGGATTCTCTCCAAGAGGGTATAACCTGAGGGCCTTGTTCACCAGTTAAGTATATCCTAGGCCCTCTGGTAGTCCTGGCACCAAACTCCAACTCAAGTGCACCTGCTGGGTGCAGGGCACCATGCTAGGAGGAGGTTGTCCGGCAGGACGGGAGCTAAGCTTAGGCTTTGCCCTCTAGTTATCTATGGCCTCAGCGGAAAGGTGAGAAGACATCTTCATAGACAAAGATGATGAGACTAACCATGTGGGAAGGAGAGGTGGCACCGCTCAGCCGCTGTCCAAAGGAATCATGGTTAGGAAAGCTTCCAGGAGGAGGGGGACGAGAGGTTACCGCTGAGCCTTGATGAGAGAGTGGAAGTCAACGGTTAAGATCAGGCCCAGGCGCTTCCCTGGTGGCACAGTGGTTGAGAGTCCGCCTGCCGATGCAGGGGGCACGGGTTCGTGCCCCAGTCCGGGGAGATCCCACATGCCGCGGAGCGTCTGGGCCCGTGAGCCATGGCCGCTGAGCCTGCGCATCCGGAGCCTGTGCTCCGCAATGGGAGAGGCCACAACAGTGAGAGGCCCGTGTACCGCAAAAAAAAAAAAAAAAAAAAAAAAAAAAGATCAGGCCCAGGCAGACTCATTCAATGGCATGGGGGCTTGAGTCGGAGGGGGAGTGGGGAAAAAGCCAGGCAAATGGGTTTGGGAGAATGAAGAAGAGTCTCGTAAGTCGTGCTAAGCAGTTGGGACAGGACACAACGCTACGACTCTTGAGCAGGGTTGTGACAGGGCCCCGGATGTGGGGAATGGAGAACCTCCCGCTGCAGCAGGGAGGGTTCACTGGGGTGGGGCAGTGAGAGAACTGGATTCCCCGGGCCTGCTGGCAGAGAGGGTGAGACCTAAATCGGGTCACTGTGTCCTTGCACAGTACGAGTGTCCACACCTGGTGGCAGACCGCGGATGGGGGTGGTGGTGGTAGTCGTCTGTCTGGGCAGGGAGGGGGCTTATCACCGACGTTGCTGAGAGCAAGGTAATAAGAAAAGGAAAGCCCACCAAGAGTCGATTTTACATTGTTTTAAAATTGTCCACTGACGTACGTACGTCTCCTAGAGATGCAGCTTCGTAAATAAAGTTGCTGGTCTGGTCGACCTGCCTTGGTCCAGCATAACCCACTTTCTAGGGCCTTCTGTGACCATGACTAGCCCTGGGAGAGTAGGGGTGGGCTAGCCTTCCCCTGGCCAGGCCAAGCTAATTCAGACGTCACCATGGCACCTAAATGGGGTCAGGTACGGTCAGGAAAAGCGGGTAGTGAAACCAAACTCTGCAGAAGGAAGTACAAGCAAGTTTTAGGATGTGGACACAGGCCCCAGGATTCGATGCGCCCTGATATTCAGAGCTGTTCCAGAGCCTGGTCATCGCACACCGGCTGCCAGCTCGAGACCACCATCCTTCCAGGTGTTTCAGGTGATACATGGAATATTTATAAATGGAATGGAATGTTTATAAATGGAATATTTCCTGCCATATCAATAAACGATGTCACAGTCACCAATGACTGCAGCCCTCCAAAGTGAGCTGGTGAGCCCTGAGGAAACTCGGGGCTGAAAAGAATGCCCGCCATCTAGCAGCCATCAGACTGCAGCCACTCCCTGCAGTGAGCCCTGAGGAAAGTCAGGATGTGAAAACACAGGCCCCAGATAGCTGAGGTGCAGATCAAAGGAGTGATTGCCTGAGCCCAGACGCTTGCATCTCCCCATACCTAGAAAAGCGCTAAATTCCTTAACTTGAGATATCTGGTTTCCTTTATTTAACAATAACTTTTGACGTTCCCAATTACCTGCTGTTTGTTGCAAAACTCCTATTTATCCTGGCTCCTTCCGATGCCTCCTTGAGCAGTTTCTGAGTTTTCTGTCTCCTGGGCTGCAGTCCTCATTGTGCCCCGAATAAAACTGAACTCGCAACTCGCACGGCGCGTGTGTATATATATATATATATATATATATATTTTTTTTTTTTTTCTTTCTTTTTTTTTTTTTGCGGTACGCAGGCCTCTCACTGTTGTGGCCTCTCCCATTGCGGAGCACAGGCTCCGGACGCTCAGGCTCAGCGGCCATGGCTCACGGGCCCAGCCGCTCCGTGGCATGTGGGATCTTCCCGGACCGGGGCACGAACCCGTGTCCCCTGCATCGGCAGGCAGACTCTCAACCCCTGCGCCACCAGGGAAGCCCAGGCATATATTTTTTTTCCGTCAACACGGGGGTCTTCCGGCATCTCCCTGCTTCTCCTGAGCACACCACACCCATCATATTCTCAACCCCTCCTGATGCTCCCCCCCTCCCCGACTCCCGTTGCCCACCCGCACTCCCCCATCAAAGTCCAGGCCCAGGACCATCTTTGAGGGAGCCTCACCTGGCCCCCAGACACATGGCTGTCTGGACCTCCCTAGTGATGTCTGTCTGTATCTTACCAGTTACCCCGTGTAGTTTAGGCTCTTGTAGAGTTTAGATTGGGAGCTTCCTGAGGGAAGACGGAGCCGGACAAGGGAGTCCTGTAACGGAGCAGGACCCCGTGTGTACCTCCGTCAAGTTTATGATTAACCTCCTTGTCTGAACCTTTAGTCTTTTCCTTGCTCAAAACTTGTTCTCCTCAAGATGGAGGAGTATCAGAGAAAAGGGGGGACTTGTAGGAGCGGGACCCTGTGCGCCCTCCCAGGACTGGCCTTCCCCCATATCCTCTGCTTTAGTTCCCCTGGGATGTACCTAGATAATAGTATTTGATGCACATTTCCTGAGCTGTTTTACAGATGTAAAACCCCCCCACCAAATGGAAGATGTTAACTGCTTGATGACCCTGAACACAGAGCCCCAGGCCTCCCGCAAATTAGGACTGATAAAGCTAACCCCTGTGACCCCACCCTGTTCCCTCACCATCAGCCAATAAAAGAATTGCACCGTCTGATCACGTACCCTGTGACCCCCCTCCCTCATCTGGCTTTCAAAAATGCTTTGCCCAAACCCTTCGGGGAGCTCAAGGCTTTTTAGGGCATGACCCACTCATCTCCTTGCACGCACGGCCCTGCGATAAACCTTTCTCTGCTCCAAACTCCGATGTTTCGGTTTGTTTGGCCTCACTGTGCTTCAGGCACACGGACTTGCGCTAACGGTCCCACATCCCTGTTTTCTACCTCCCAGGCCTGTGGGTCTTGGCTCTGGGGGAACTGCAGCAGCCTCAAACAATCTTGATCAAGATTCATCTGCGCTCCTGGGAACTTCGTATGGGCAGAGGTTGGGGCCAGGGGGCTGAGGTATTTAACTGCTGGAGAGTCTGGCTTTGGGGCTTCTCTCTACCCCTGGGCTTGCGGGCCCTACCTTCCTCCCTTCATCCTTTCTCGTGCCCCACTTTCCTCTCTCTCATCATCAGGTGCCTGGAGCTGCTGACTTTTCCCTGTCAGGCAGGAGACCCCAAAGCTCCTCCATCCTCTCTCTTCCCTGTAGGCCAGGGAGGGCATCACTTGGATCCGTGGATGAATTGCCTCCTATCAGGATCGTGCATCAGGATCTTCCTGAACTTTCCCAGAGGCCTTCTGAAGTGAGCTCCCTGAGGTAAGACTTAATGAGGATGGGCTTTGGCTTGGGTGGAGAGGTCTTCCGTATCCCTTAAAATTTCCATCTGTCTCCACCCATTTATTCAACCACCGCTGTCTGAGTTTCTATCTTGCGCAAGGCATTAAGAATAGAAGGGTAAAAGAGGCAGTTCCTACCCTCTAGGTGCTTATATTCTAGCGGGGCAGAGGGCGAGTAAACAGATAAATTTAAGACAATGTCATAAATGATGTCATAAATATTACCTAGGAGGTTTTAGGAGAACAGCAGTATAGCCTGTAACCCCGTGTTGGCGGGTCAGGAAACGCTTCCCTGAGGAAGTTACAGCTGAGACCTGTAGTGAATTTCTCTGCCAAGGGGCTGCCAGTCCAGACTCAAGTCTTCTTTCCATGGAGCAAGTGCTAGAGAGAAACGGAGAGGACGAAGGACCCCAGGCTCGGAGGAAGCAGGAAAGGGATGTCGATGGAGGGCTAAGTGCAGTTACCAGCACCAGGGCCCAGGTCAGAAGGGGACAAGTGGTCCCGCTGACCAGGCTCTGAGCCCGTGTGCTGCTGGCTGGGTGCCCACCCTTCCTTCCTTCGCCTCAGGATGAGGCTGGGCTTCCATGGGGGCCTCAGTGACCCCAGCTGGAACCACAGGCTGCAGGGCTTGGAGCCATGAGCCTGGCCTTTGTCATCAGCTCCTTGGCAGGGTCATGATAGCAGAACAGCTTGTCCTGTCTCAGCTGGAACAGTTTGGGAGGGTGGGGTGGTGCCGACCTGCCAGCCCAGCCGCTGTTCTCCACTTTCCTCCCTGGATCTGATCAAGTGAGAATAAACACAGCACACTATTAGTCCAGCCTTGTGGGGCCTTGGTGTTGACCTACCCAGGGAATTCCTGGGCACCCTCCGCTGCTCTTTTTAGCCAGACTGCTATGTTTTGCAAAAAGAGGTTGAGGTCATTGAAGATCCGGTGTGGATACCCTGACCATGGCTCTGGGGAATGTTCTGGAGGCGCCGGGCCAGAGGGCTGTGTGTCCTCTCAAGGCTCCATAGATGTTCAAGAGCTGTGGACTTTCAGGGCTTAGAAGAGCCTTTGGGAGAATCCAACCCAACTCCCTTCTGCAAGGATCCCCAACAGGGACACCTCCCACAATGACAGAATAGAATCTCTTGGGGGTGCAGTTTCAAATTACACCCCTCAGTGACTCAGGCCGTCTCCCTGGGTGTGCTTGCGCCTGTCGGGGTGGTGGGCGGGAGGTGTAAGAGTGTGACCTCACCAGGTTGTGTTGGATGTTGGAGGGGACACGTGACTGGAAACCACGGCCTCAACATCCCCTGTCTCCCAGCCCCTGCCTGGATGCCTCTAGTTAGGGAACTTCCTGCCAAGTGTGGTATCCATTCTCGTTTGTAGAGGGCTCAGTCGTTAGAGGGGACAACTTCTTCCCAGAATTTATATCGTTGGCTCTGGTTGGAGGGAGGAGAATAAGCTACACAGTCAGACAAATCCAGATTTTTATCTCCCTTCTGCCATTGAACGCATGTGACCACCTCTAAGAACCACCTTCCCCATCTGTGAAATGGGCATATCTGTGCCTGCTTCTCAGAGTTGTGGGGATTACAGTGAGTGTAAAGAGTTTATCCTAAGGCCTGACTCACTCAGTATGTGTCCCTTTCCTCCGTCCTCTTGGGCTCCAGAGAACCAAGTGGCTTCCCCGCCCGTGAGGTTGGGCTTCGGATGTGTGAAAGCTCTCACATCCCCTCTGTTTCTTTACAACAAATGAAAACTTCAGTCCACTTTCATTAAACACACAGAACAAGCAAACCAGGTGTGTATTTGTATGCTCGGGCTGCCGTAACAAAGTACCAAGACTGCGTGGCTTAAACAATAGAAATTTATTTTCTCACAGCTCCCGAGGCTGGAAGTCCAAGACCAAGTTGTCACCAGGGTTAGTTTCTTCCGAGACCTCTCTTCTCGGCTTGTAGACGGGCTTCGCCTCCCTGCATCTGTTTGTGGTCTTTCCTCTGTACGTTTCTTTTTTTTTTTTTTTTTTTTTTTTTTTTTTTTTTTTTTTTTTTTTTTGCGGTACGCGGGCCTCTCACTGTTGTGGCCTCTCCCGTTGCGGAGCACAGGCTCTGGATGCGCAGGCTCAGCGGCCATGGCTCACGGGCCCAGCCGCTCCGCGGCATATGGGATCCTCCCAGACCGGGGCACGAACCCGTATCCCCTGCATCAGCAGGCGGACTCTCAACCACTGCGCCACCAGGGAGGCCCCCTCTGTACGTTTCTGTGTCCTAATTTCCTCTCCTTATAAGGACACCAGTCATATTGGACTCTAATGACCTCATTTTAAAGTAATTACCTCTTTAAAGACCCTATCTCTAAATACAGTCACATTGGAAGGTACTAATGGTTAAGATTTTAACCAGTGAATTTGAGGAGGGGGGGCACAGTTTAGCCCATAACAAGATGTCACGGGAAAACCCAGATGTTTGATAGCTGAGTTGAAGTGACAAGCTGAACCCGATCCGTTTTTGTTTGTTGTTTGTTAAGTTTCCCTGTGGTCTTGTCCCAAGGTCCAGCTGGGTGGAATCTGTCCTCCTGGGCCTGGGCCACTGCCGGAGCTCAGCCATGTGTGGGCAGCTCTGCCCTCTGGACTGCGCGGCCGTGGACTGTGTTTCCATCACTGATACTTAGCAGTGTTTTTTATAGAGGTAATTCCTGCTTGTCAGCAGTCACATTTCTTACTCAGCTGCTCATTCATTTCTCTAAAGGCTCTTGACACTTCTGACCAGCTCCAGAGCACTTGGTGTGGCGCAGATACTTGTGTGCGCTCGAATCCAAGTGCCCTCACACCTTGGGACCCGGCCAGGATTCCCGGCTCCTTCCATTATTCTTAGCCTTGAAATGGTGGGAGCAAGCGTTTCAAAACCAGACTTAGGTTTTTGCAAACATATTTTGGCTTTCCTGCCTCCCTATTTTTATTTCTTTCATATTTGGAAAGAGAAAATTCCCAGACATGGGCCTGGGAAGCAGGCTGTTCTCAGGTCAGCCGGTGCCTATTGCCCACTTCTGGCCTCTGCCTGTGCCAGGGAAGTGATGCTTCAGCTATCTGTGCTGAGGTCCAGCCCCTCCAACTGCAGGGAAGGGTCTGTGTTCCTGCAATCCTGGCCCCCTTTCAGATGAGTCGAGGCACAAAGCTGTCCAGGCAGCTGCCCAGGTGGAGGGCATGTCTAGACCTGGGTCTTGTCCTATTGTTTCTGTTGGAATCACGCTCCCCACGTACAAGACCCTGCAGACTAGCAGGTCGGTAGCTGCCAAGTTCATCCAGACTCCACCTCAGGAAAGTGGGCATTGTTCAGCCCTGTTGGCAGCCCCTGCCTCTTTTCCACCTTGTTGTGTGCTCTCTGGCCTCGGCTACTGGAGCATGGACATGGCTCCTTCCCTCTTAGCCCCATAGCGCAGGGGACGTGAACCCAGAGGAAGGGTCCCTGCCCTGGTGTGTCTTGCCTGGGTGCAAAGCCTGTACGCCCTGCCCCGCTTTGGTGGTGCCTAGGTGACGTCATCTGTGGGTGAGGGTGGAGGGTCATTTATCTTTTTCACTGTACAGAGACGGCTTTGGCGGCAGTGGCGGTTTGAATGAAGACTGACCCCCAGCTGGGGGAGTTCCTGTAACCCCCATCCATCAGCAAGAGTGCTTGGGTGTGAATGGGAATCAAACAGCCCAAAACATTTGTTTGGCTTTTACAAACATTTGTTTGATCATTCTTCTTCTCTCCTGCTGTGTGATTTCTAGATTCAGGCAACAATGTTAACTTGCTTCATCTCCTCTAGCCCTTCGCAAGGGTGGTGTGTTTGAGGGGAAGTGTGCATTTATTTAAGGAACCATAAGTATGAGTGTTCTCTTCAGGGAAAAAAAAGTCACCAAAATGTCCACCCACCCTCACTCCGACCAAATTTAGTGGAATGAACACTTTGTCTGTCTTGATGGGAGGAACAGAAGCCAATAGCAAGCCTGGACCTGGGAGAGGGTGAGCGTCAGTGGTGAGCACTGTGCCCTTCTACAACTCTTTCAGATATGGCTGATGGGATAGTAAGTTCTCTTGAAATCATGGCAGGCTAGGGCCAGGTGAAGGCTCTCAGATGGGTGTAGCCTGGAGAATCCTGGGGTGGCAGAAAAGCATCTTCAGTATCTCAGGGGCCATCTTGTGGCCACCTCTGTGTGGCTCCAGTGGGTGGAACAAGGATCTATGGGTGGCCGTCGTGGTGTGGCCAATTTCCGCCCTCTGGAAGGACTGACGTGCCGGTGCAGAGCTGTCCACTCTGGGTGGGGAGCTGGGCGGTCAGAGGCTGGCTGACCACTCGGCTGGCATCATGTGCCGGTGACGGACTGCTGGTCGTACCTCTACCTTTGAGTTTCCCCCTGAGATTTTGTGTTTAGCCTGGAGCACGGCAGCTGGGGACCCTTCCTCCCTCCCTCCCTCCCTCTCTCCCTCTCTCCTTTCCTTTCTTCTTTGTTGTCCTTCCCTCTTTGCTCCTTCTTTGCTGTGGGGACAGCAGCAGACCGGCATAACTGCGAGACACAGGTGGTTTGTGCTCAGTGTCTCCAGCTGTTTTCAGGGGTCCTCCCACCCTCCACCAAGCCCAGGCCTCGAGTCTGGCCCCCACTAGCAGCCTGTAGATCTGCTCTCCCGGGCGGCAGCGCCCTGGGCTGTGACCTCCTCCAGGGGCTCTTGCTGTGGGACTGTAGCTAATGCAGCAAGCCCACCTGCCCCGTCTTCCAGTGTGGCTTCAGTGAGATGGAGTTTTGGTGCAGAGGTGGGCAGGCCAGGGGTGGGGAGAGAGCCCGGCATTTGGGGCAGACGGCCCCTGCCTGCTGGGCTGGTCCAGTTCCCTCTGGGGAGCAGGTGGTCTGCTCAGCTGAAACAGTCTAGATCAGGATTCTCTGTCCCCTCAATCAGCGCCTCTGAAAGCTGAGGCCAGAGGAAGTTTCCCCACTTCTACTCACATGCAACTTCCATTCGTCTCGATGTTTCCTACAAGGGAGATCTTACCCTGTCATTTTCTCCTCTACCCCACATCTCCCTCCCTCCTGCCCCTTGCTGCCTCTCTCTAGGACAGAGTGGAGTCCACCAGCCAGGGGCTCAGGGGACTCCGGGCTCTGGCAAGGCCGTGCCATGCCTGGTGGGGATCCTTCCTGCCGTTTGGGCCTCCTGGCCTTTACAGAGCACAGCGAGGGGGCTGGACCCAGGAGAAGTGTGGCCTAAGGAAGACATCAGGGTGCAGGGGCCTTGGCACAGCAGAAAGAAATCCAGGACTCTCTGGCATGGGAAATGAACCTGGATTCATAGGATCTGCCGCTCCCCCTAGGTCCTGGCTTCAGGATCCCACACCCTGCAGCTCAGAACACAGCGGGCCTTTCCGGAATCCAGCATGCCCTAGCTCCAGGCAGAGGTCCATCAGCTGTGCAGGGCCTGTAACTGAGAAGACACAGCAAGGAGGGAGTAGCCCAGGCCCCAGTGACTTTGCAGCCTCATTTCCCTGAGAGCTATGGTCTTGTCAGCTACTGAGATGGGCTGAGCTGGCTTAGAAGGTTCTGGAAGAACTTATATAACCCAGAGGACAGTAGGGTGGCACAGGGACAGCAGGATCCAACTTTACTAGGCCCCTTCACGCCTCATGGAGTGCTCTCATTCAAATGACTATCACGGGCCAGTGAGGTGCAGAGGGGTGAGAGATGAGGGATGGGGATGGAATAGAAGTACAAGCAGAGAAGGGTTCAAGTGCTCGTGTGGTCCGGTGCCCCTCACCATTGTTAAATGGCCTGAGATATTGCTACGCATTTCTCTTTTCTACTTGAGAGACTTGTATGATTTTTATTCTGTCACAGATTAAAAAAAAATGAAGGCTCAGGCCATATTTCACAACTTATGTACTTCATGTGCACTTGCTACTTCTGTTTCTCACATTTATATATATATATTTTTTTGGTGGCAATCTAAGGAGCATTTTCTCCTACTTTCTGATGCAGCATTGACGGACATAAAGGAAGGCATTTAGCTAACGGATCAAGAGTGACTTTCTCTGATGGGCTTAGGGCTGACCTAGAGTTCAGACCTGGACCCTGGCACCCGCAGGGCTGGAGGAGGGCTGAGTCGTAGGCAGCCAAGGCTCAGCAGGGCATGCTTCTGAGATGGGAAGAGACCACGGTCATGGAAACCGGGAATGCTGCTGATGGATATTTGTGAGAAATGCCAACCATGCAAAGAAAGGGACCCTTTAGAGTGAGACTAGAGTGATATTGAGGCCAGGAATGCTGGGTCGTGGTTAAAGGTGCACAGACATCAGTACAGACATGGAGAAGCAGAGTCGGGCATCATAACAATGGACATTTTTTTTTATTTTTTATTTTTTTGCGGTACGCGGGCCTCTCACTGCTGTGGCCTCTCCCGTTGCGGAGCACGGGCTCCGGACGCGCAGGCTCAGCGGCCATGGCTCACGGGCCCAGCCACTCCGCGGCATGTGGGATCTTCCCGGACCGGGGCACGAACCCGTGTCCCTGCATCGGCAGGTGGACTCTCAACCACTGTGCCACCAGGGAAGTCCAACAATGGACATTTTAATGGAGACCCTCTCCTACGCCAGGAGCTTTGCACGATCGACTCTAGTCCTCGTCACCGCTCATGGAGGATGCAGCATCAGTCCCAACTTCTGATGAAGGACACAGGCAGTGTCGCTCAGTGGTAAGTAAGTACCTGGGATTTGAGGCCGGTTTATTTGATTTTGCCGTTCTTGAGCATTTCATGCAGTCTCTAGTAGACTCCGAATGCATGAGCTCCATGGAGGGCTTCTCGGAAGCAAATGAATCCGTCCCCCAGTTTAGAGAGAGGTAAGGAAGCTGAGGCCCAGAAAAGGGAGGGGGAATTTCCTAAAGCTATCATGCCAGAGAGTAAAAGGAAAGAAATCAGAACCTAGTTCTCTAGACTTGTGGTTTAGTGGCATGTCAGGATCCCAGCCTTAATACAGAATGCTCTAGATTGCCACACCTGTTGTGTACCATTTTTGATGGTTATTATCTCTGACACTCTACATTGACATGAATAAATTCTACATGAATTTTAAAGTTATTTTAGAATGTATTTATACATTATTCATAGCATATTTATACAGCCAAGTGAAACCTAGAGCAGAGCTTCTGCTTTTTTGGCCATGACCCTACATTTTACATTGTATCTCATTATACACATATGTATGTGTATATATACATTCTATGTATAACTGAAACATATGTTTTCTCAAGTAATACTTATCCTTACTACGCGTGATACACTTTGATTTTCTATTCTCATCTACTCTATTTTGGTAAAAATATGCTGGTTTTGAACTGTCTAAATCAATTTCATGACAAATTAATGGTTCACGACCCACAGTTTGAGACACCATGACCTAAACAGTGTCTTAATCAGACATGGTTTGAGAAAAAAGTCATTACAGAAGCGATGTAAAGTTGCCAATTATCTTTGGTCATAAATGTTAAAATAGTAAGCTTTGAGTTTCACAGCATCAAAAAAGAAATTACATACATGAGAAAAATCAAATGGCACAGGCTTGGATTCTCTCCAGCCCACAGCTAATCTGTGATGCTCCTGGTAATATGTGATGCTGCGTTTTGTTCTCTGCCTGGATTTCTGAACTAACTGGATGTAGCTAAAGATGCAGATGAGAGCGGTTGTTACACTGCAAGGCAGTAGGCTCTGAGCTGGCATCTCCCTAACCTAGGCATATTGCCTCTCGTTTAAGGCTCTAGGAATTTACCAACGTGTGTACATCAGACACTCAATTTCATAGGCTGGTGTGTAATTAAGGTCTGGTGCTTTATATGTTCTTAGGAACATTATTGTAGGCATTGGACTCTCCGGTACGCCTCCACAAGCTTGTTCTAATTCATTTGACATGGCCAGCTCCCTAAGGTTTGCCCTGTTCCATCCTGCACTCTCTCTTCTGTTTTAGTCTTTTTTCTCTGACAGGGAAATGGAATGGCTGCTCCCACGGACTCCTGGAATTCTCCTTCCTTTGATATAGTGGCGTTCTACCGCACAGCAACCAAGTTTTCTTTCACTCCATTTAGGATCCACATCCATCCATCCATCCATCCATCCATCCATCCGTCCATCCATTCATCCAGAAGTGCCTGGAGTTAGGAAAGTCCTCTCTTAGAGATTAGTATTTAAGCCAAGACCTGACTGATGAGAAGGAGGCAGTCATGGGCAGACCTGGTAGAAAAACATCTCAAGAAAAAGGAATGGTAAGTGCAAAGCCCTAAGACAGAGACAAGCGTGGTGTGTTTGAAGAATGAAAGAGGGCCAAGCTGGCTGGTGGCCATGAGGAGAATGGTATCTGATGAGGTGAAGAAGTGGGTGGAAATCAAAGTGCACAACCAGCATGACATAGGTGTAGACCAATCAGAAAGGAATGGCTGGGTAGAGGCCAAAGTATGCAGGGCCTTGTGGGTCATCATAAGGAGTTTGGACCTGACAGTTGTTGTAATGGGAAATCTTTGGACAGCTTTAAAAAGAGGAGCAACACAATCAAATTTAGGATTTTAAAAGACAACTCTAGAGGACTTCCCTGGCGGTCCAGTGGTGAAGACTCACGCTTCCATTGCAGAGGGCACCAGTTTGATCCCTGGTTGGGGAACTAAGATCCCACATGCCATGTGGCACGGCAATAAATAAATTTTTAAAAACTATTTAAAAAATAAATAGAAAGGCAACTCTATAAAACAACGAGATACCACTACATCTATTAGAATGGCTAAAATCCAAAACACTGACAACACCAAATGCTGACGAGTAACAGGAACTCTTATTCATTACTGGTGGGAATGCAAAATGGTGTGTAAGACAGTTTGGTAGTTTCTTACAGAACTATACATACTCTCACCATATGATCCAGCGACTAGAATTCCTGGTATTTACCCAAATGAGTTGAAAACTTATGTCCACACAAAAACCTGCACACAGATGTTGACAGCAATCGCTAAAAACTTGGAAGCAACCAAGATGTCCTTCAGTAGGTGAGTAGATAAATAAATTTTGGTACATCCAGAAAATGAGATGTTATTCAGCACAAAGAAATGAGCAATCAAGACTTGACAAGACATGGAAGAAACATAAATGCATATTGATAAGTGAAAGAAGCCAGACTGAAAAGGCTACATGCTGTATGATTCCAACTATATGACATTCTGGAAAAGGTAAAACCATGGAGACTGCAAAAAGATCAGGGGTTGGGGGAGGAAAGGATGAATAGGTGGAGCACAGAGGATTTTTAGGGCAGTAAAACTATTCTGTATGATACTATAATGATGGATAGATGTCATTTTACATTTTTCAAAACCCAAAGTGAATCCTAACATAAACTATGCTCTCTTACAACAACAAGAGCGAACACTAATATAAACTATGGACTTTGGGTGATAATGACATATCAATGCAGGTTCATCAGTTGTAACAAACATACAACGGTGGTGCGAGATGTTTATAGCAGGGGATGCTAGGTGAGCATGGGGGCAGGGGTACATGGAAACTTTCTGTACTTTCTGCTCAGTTTTGCTATGAACTTAAACTTTTTTAAAACATAAAGTCTGTTAAAAAAAAAAAAAGACCACTCTAGCCGCTGTGTGAAGAGTGGATTATGTGGCATCAAGAGAGGAGGAAGGGAAGCAAGTTAGAAAGAATTTACAGTAAACTAGGTAAGAGATGTCAGTGGTTTAGACTGATATTTTGATGACAAACAGGGAAGAAGTAGTCAAATTTGGGATATATTTGGAGGTAATGTTGCCAGAACTTGCTGATGAATTAAATACGGAATATGAAGGAGAGTAATCAAAGGTGATTTAAGGTCACTGGTCTCAGCAACTGTGTAAATGATTCTGTTGTTGACTAAGATGAGGACTTGGGGAACAGCAGACTTGATGAGTGTGTCTGTTTGTGTGTCTGTGTGAAAGAGGGGGGGAGAGAGAGAGAGAGAGGAAAAAGGTTAGTAGATCTTTTGGTGCCATGTTAGATTTGAAATGCCTATAATCGTGGAGCTTTGGGATCATCAAAACAATGATGCTGTTTAGGACCATGAGAGTGTTTGAGGTCACCCAGTAGTTGGGAAGAGATGATGGCTGCAGACGGAGCTCTAGGTTGGGCACCGCAAGAGGTTATGGCAAAGGAAAAGGAGCAGCCAGTGAGGGAGATGGAAGACCAGACAAGAGTAACATCACAGGAATCTAGAAAAGAATGCATTTCAATTTCCTGCTACTGAGAGGTTCAGTATCATGAGGACAGAAGAGCTACCGGTGATCCTAGTAAAACATAGGCCGTTGGTAACCTTGATAAGAGCCATTTTTGTTAGGTGGTAGTGATGGAAGCCCAGCCGGGGTGAGCTGATGAGATAATGGGAGATATGGTGATAATTACAGGGGCAAGGTCCTGAGAAGCTGAGAGGCCATCGAGCCAGAGAAAAGAGAATGGTTTGCTGTGCTTGGAGAAGAAATAACATACTTTGTCCATATCCCTATGGCAAGAGGATGAAGAGGGCCATTTTCTGAGAGTGAGGGGATTTTAAACTTTTGAGGGGAATAGAGAGGATATGAAACAGTTATCTTGGGGACTTGGAAAATGGATTGAGTAGGCAAGAGAGTCAGATTATTGGCAGTGTGGAGATTTGCACTCACAAATCTAAAGCAAATCCAGTTAGCATGACTCTGATGTGATTTTTCCTGCCGTGGTGGCTGGTTGGGTACAGACACAGACTAAGCAGATAACTAGGTTTATTGAGGTTCCCGTCTCTCCCGGCTGGTGTGATATATAGAGAAAAATGGGCAGAAGAAGCAAACATGTGCAAGAGAGTGGATACAGTGCTGATCAAAGAAGCTGAGCTGGGTAAGGAGGAGGGTGAGAATGTGTGTGTGTGCTTTGGGGAGAGAGGGTAATGGTGGTGAGAGTGGGGAATAGATTGGATTGAGCATCTCAGTGAGATCAGAGTTACTGGAGCGGTTGCTCTGGATAAAGGGAAGAGGTAGCCAAAGAGTGGAGCTGCTTGACATTTCAGAGGTGATGCAGTTATTGGTTGAAGTAACTGTTTGAAAATCTGTAAAGTACAACCAGGGGAGGTGATGGCTGAGGTGGGATGGAAGAAGACATTATTGAATCTGATGGGACCAAGGAAAAGGGAGACCAGAGTGCCAGGGACAGACCATCTCTGTGGATGTTAAAGCTGCCAAGAACGACAGAAGTGGTGGTGGAGAGGAAGGCCGTAAGCCAGGCCAAGTGCTGAAGTCATCAATAAAGGGGGAGGCCGACGCAAGATGGAGTGCTGGGTGCTGAAGTCTCATGACTTACACTGCAAAGAAGCAAGGGCTTTGAAGGAGGAAGAAGGAAGGACTTGGAAGAAGCAATGAGGGGCAAAGAGGACACCTACCTCTCTTCCAGACCCCACAGTCCCGTGAGAGAAAGAACTGCTTCTAGTTGAGAGGATTCCAGGGGAATTGATGTTTCGGGGCAGAAAGAATGTCCCCAAAGGAGGTGATGGTTGAGTAGACTCTGGAAGGAGCAGAATAGTAGTCAACTAGGCAGATAAGACAGGCGAGGGCTTTCTATACAGAAGGAACTCCATGTGCAAATTGGTCAGAAACAAGGAAAAGCATGATGTAATTGAGAAAGCAAAAAGATTTCCTTAGGACATGGATTTCTGGTGGATATGAGTGGGAGTGGCAGATCTAAGATGTGGAGAACTTGAGGTGCCATGTTAAGGAGCTGGGACTTGGACGCCACTTGAGGGTTTTGGGGAACAACATTGTGTTTCAGAAAGATCACTTGGGCTTCAGTGTGGGGGAACGATGGGGTTGGGGGCCATGCTGGAGGCATGGAGATTAGGTAGGAGGCTGTTGCAATAGTCTCTAAAGACAGCTGGGAGGGCTCACTCTCAGGCTGGGAATATTTTGACGCTCTGTGCCTGTCTCAGCTGATTTGGGGGTAAATTCCAAGGCTGAGTATTCCCACTGGATTTAAAAAATGGATTCAATTGTTCTTTGAAATTAGTTTTTAGGAAATTAGTTAATGTGAAATTTCTTCTCTTTTTATTCCCATGCCTGCACTAAACAAAATAAAATAAAGATTAAATCAATGAAAAAAAAGTAAAAATAAAAGAAATAAAAAATGGATTAACTCCAGTTGCCTGCTGAGAAGTGGACTAACTCTGCATTCAGTAAAAAGGGTGGGTGTCCACTTTCAGAGAAAGAGAGAAGAAAAGAGACGAGAAGAGGGGTACAAGAGTGGATTTTTCTTCTCCTCCTGCCTCCCGGAGGGGACTTAAGGCCCCCAGAAGAAACGAGCACAAAGAACCATGAATTTGAGGTAGGGGAGAGAAGAGAGGTTGTCGAAGACATGAGCACAGCTCAACCGAGTCATTACGGGCTTTTCCACGTGTTTCACTGTTGCTCCATGCAGAAGGGTGCCAGCAGCTTGCCCCTCGCGGGGCTGACACCTCCCTCTGACCCTCCAGTCTCTTGCTGGGGTAAGTTTCTTGGGTCATTCGTCCCTGGCAGTAATTTTTCAGACGTCTTCTCCTCTACATGACTCCACATCTGAAGCTGTCTTGGTTTGCAAGCTGTTTTGAAGAAGCAATTTGTCATGTTGCAGTTTTAAATGACAAGAGGAAGGCATTCCTTCTTCAAAAGCCAATTATGAACAGCTTTCTCAGGCATTTGAAAATATTGGATCAGGGTCACCTCAGAAGTTCTTTGTGACTCTCTGTGTCCTGCCCATCACCCCCTGGTCTCAGCCTCCAGAGGCGTCTCCCTCCCCCGCACTCTCAGGCAAGGACTCTCTGAACAGCGTCTTGAGCCGCCAACATTGAGGGTTGCTTGCTTGCCTTAGGTTGGCTGGAGTGGGGGGAACACACAGAGGACACAGGTTAGCCACGAGAGTGGGACCAGAGAGCCGAGGGCCTTGGAGGCTGGGCCACGAGATTTGAATCTTAAGATGATGGGACCTGTCTAGGAGGGAAGAGACGGGACTGGAGCCTGGCTCCTCCTCTGGGACAGCCCCTGTGCCAGAAGCACTGGCCTTTGCACGAGACCCTGGGCAGCCTGCCTTGGTGCCTTCTTCTCTAGCCTCATCTGTCACTTGGAAAAGTGGACTATGTCTCCCTTGGGCTGAGGTCATTATTAGTGATAATGTGGCCCCAGGGACTGAAGCTATGTGTGTTTCAGCCACAAACTTCCCTTGGGCCAAGGGCTCCAGTGTCTTCCCCAGGCCCTTGATCTAGAATTGGAGCTGCTTACAATTTTGCCTCATTTGCTTTGCTTCAGTCACCTTGGGCACAGGCATCAGATGACAGCCACCTAGCTTCTCCAGCTATGGGTTCCAGGTCTGTAGATTCAAGGCTGGACCTGAGCCTCTGCACGGAGTCCACTCTGCCAGTGGCTTCCCCGCAGGAGCAGCTCTGCTGCTCCTGGAGAGGGTCTCAGAGCCCAGCTCTGGCCAATCCCAGAGCTGCTTTCTGGTGGCCAAGATGTCATTTGGATATACACCCTCCCAGCATCCTCCTCACCCTCCCCAGTGCCCACACCACACCAAGCCTCAGGTCACCCACCACACCACACTAATAGATCTCACCCAATATGCCCCACAGTCACCACACACCACACTCACGTACACACACACTGCACAATCCTTCATATCGTACAGATGACAGAGCACACACAGACCTCACCCAAAGTCTCAGATGCCCCCGCATCACACATAACCCATGTCCTCTGTCCTTCACATAACCTCTACATCATGGGATCCCATTTACCCATGAAGTCTCATGCCTGAGTTTCTTCATTTCCACCTGACATGCACCCCACCCATAGGTCCTCACACGACCACACACATGGCTCCCTCAGGGCATCGCACAGAGAGGGACTATGTCATCAAGCTGCTTACAGGTGGTCTCCACCAGCAGCCACCCTCCCTCAGCCATGCATGCCCAGCCTTCTGCCAGCGTCGGGCAGTTAAGGCTGCCTGCTGGCAGGCCCGGCCAAAATTGTCAGGAGGTTGGTGACGTGTCTGAAAAGGAAAACAAACAAAAAAAAGAGACATGATTTGGAAAGTATTTCCAGGATTTGAAAACAAACGTATGATATTTGATCTGTTCGTGATCCATTTGTAGCACTCATGTTGCTAAATACTACTTGATGGAGAAATATTTGGCAAGATTGCAAGTTTTATTTAGAGATTTGGGGGGAAAAGAAGCTGCTTAGTAAAGAGTGAGCTGGTGTGGCCAGGAGAGATAAAGCGGGGTGTGTAGGGCAGATCTGAGTAGAAATGGGAAACCAGGGCCCAAGGAGATCCATCAGTGAGCACTATTTCAGTCAAAGAAGGACTAAACCGTTTTCAGGCTGGCTTGGGCTGTCTCGGTGCTTTCTCTGCACTCACCTGTAGGTGGCGTCTTCCTGCTGACTGCCCTATGGGCATGGCAATCATTACTGGCATCAACGAGAGAGAGGCATGGGGGCGGGGTGTGGAGGGGAGGAAGCCAAGGGGTACCTGAGGCCTTCCTTTGCCTCTCTAAATGCTGCTGGTTTTTAAAGTTCAACCCCAGGCCACATCCCAGGATGCTTTCCTTGCCTTCTACGTTCTCACCATAGCTTCTCAGAACTTAGCACCCACAGCCTGGATCGTGGAACTTGGCAATTCATCCAGCTCTCTTCTGTAAGCACCGTTATGTACCTGGAGCTGAGCTAGGGCTGGAGGAGAGGGCATTAACCGAGATAGACATGCTTCCTGCTGCTGTGTGGGACGGAGCTATTCAATAATAATTTTGAAAAGTACAGTTGGAGAAGTGAGGGGTATTCGCATCTGCATAGTGTTTGTGCAGTAATTCTCAGGGGACGGGAACTGTTCTAGGAGGGACAAGTGTTACTCTTTATAACAAAGAAGAGTGGGGAAGAGTAGAAAAATCTGAATTACACATCTGTAAAAGCTGTGTCATTTTTTCCAAGTCAGTGCAGCGTTTTCAGATTTGCAGATGCAGGCTCCTGGTGGAAGTGCAGTTCTTCCTTTGATTCTGCGGCAGCTTTTGGAGCAGATACCCAGGACTTCCCAAGGGCTAATGCACTTGTAAAGTGGTACTGAATGAACACAAGTCCGTTGGTGCCAGGATGCCAGGGTGCCGGTCCAATGCTGTGCTAAACAGAAGCAAAGTAGCAAGACTTGCTGCATCTTCCAGACTCAGCAAGATATGTGGCTCATGACTGCAGCCTGTACTTCACCATTCAGGATAATAGTAGACCAGACAGAAAGGTTCCGAGGACCTTTCTCCAAAGAATGCAAGAGTGATCTTTGCATCGGCTAAGAAGTGGGGAGGACCCCAGTCCACTCTGAGGATGGATGGTGATGCTTCTTCCAAGCTGAGAAAGGCTTACAGTGAGAAAGAACAAGTTCTTTTTTTTTTTTCTTGCGGTACGCGGATGAAGCTGTGCGGATGAAAGCAGGGCCACTTTGTTACCCTCGTGTCTTGTATCCTGGAATTCATCCATCTACGATGATCCACTCTCTCCCTCACCACCAGACTTCTGGCTCCCACTGATTTTGGAATGTGTGTGTCTATTGGAGAAAAGTCTGCTAAGTTTTAGAATCTTAGAATCATAGACTTTGGGGGCTGGAAGTATCCTTAGAGATGACAAATCCTACCCTTCTATTTTAGTTGGTGACTTGAGGCCCAGGGAGGAAAAGGAACTTGCCCAAGGTCACAAAACAAGTTAACAGCAGAGATGGGACTCAGGCCTCTCAACTCCTGGGACAGGGCTCGCTGGCTTTGCCTAATTACCCAAATCCGTCCCAATCTGGAATCAGAGTGTCTGGCCACGACTCTGACAGCATTCCGGAACCGAGTCATAAATCCCCAGCCCTGCGGCCACTCCGCTCTGACATTTGTTGTGCTTTTACTGCCAAATGCTGCTGCCCGGAGATGCCATCTCCGGAGGGAGGAATTCTTGAAAGAGACACCCCTTTTTCCCCCTTTCCAAATTAGGAGTTAATTAGTACCAAAATGTGCATGGAGGCAGGGGAGGGCACTGACTGGCCTTCCAGTGGGTTCCTGAAGCAGAGAACTGTCTCATTTTGAAAGTGTGTAATTGTGCCTGCATCTCTGTTTGGAGAAGGGAGTCTCTGCGTCTGGGCCAGGCACCCTCAGGGACGGATCTGTTAACTTGCTGTCACCTTCTTTCGAGATACCATCAGCTTGTAACTCTGAGCAATAAAACGAGTAATCGTGGGCCTTTTGAAGCAAGGCTGTGCACCCTGGCCAGTTTGTTTACCCTGAAAGGCCTTCCGTGGGAGCAGTGGCCAGCCCGTCACCGGGTCATCCACCTGCCCACTCTTCCAGCTCCTATTCCTAGCTTCAGGCTCACAGGAACCCCTTTCCTCCTCCCCCTGCCTCCTTCTCTCCTTTTTTTTTTTTTTTTTTTTTTTTTGTGCTCAGAGCTCCACATTTTAGAAAAGATTGCTTTCACCCGAAAGTCTTGCTGTTTGGCCTAATGAAGCTCTCCTTCCTCAGAGGTGTTTGAAGAAGGCTGTCTTTGTCTGTTGGAATGTAAACTATCCACAAAAGCTGTGCCCTCCCCCTTCACCCCCATTCTGTCTTTGGTTCCTCCCCAGCGGTCCCATAGGCTGGCGAACTCCGAGTGTCGGTGGAGCTGGGGGTCACAAGCCAAGGGCAGCGCCCCCAGAGGGCAGCCATGCCTCCCTCGCACAGCTCCGGACGGCATTTGTATTACTCAGAATTTAAATGAAGTTCTCAAAAGACAAAACTAATTAAGATTTACTAAGGCTGCCATTGTCTGATAATTCAATACCAGCTCATTATTAGAACCACATTTATTGAGGTTTAATCACTCTGAAGCAGATTGCTCTGGCATAGCTGTCAAACCGCACAAAATGTGTTCTTAATAATTAATCAGTACAGTATCTTGTCCTTCGAGTATTCATCTTGGGCTTGGGTGTGTTTTTAAAGGGACACTCTCGATGTACTTTTGAAACTTCATGGTCTTTTGTTTTTAATGACTCTTCAGATCCTTTAAGCAAGGGGAAAGGAAAAAAGAGTTTCCTCCACAAATCCTGTCCCCAAGCAGTCTGATGAACTAATCGAGTCCTGGAATGTGATTGAAGCCTTCCTGGGATCCAGGGCTGAGCTGCTGGCATTTTGTTTTCCAAAGACACAATGCCCGCTCCCCCCCATCCCCCCACCCCCGCCACCAAACACACTCAGTATTTGTTTCCCTTGCATGGAATATGCAGGCACCAAGGGGATGTTGGGCTAAGAGGGGGCTAGGGAGCTCCTCCTAGACCGGGATCTCATTTTCAGACACCTGGGCAAAGACTTTCTGAGCAAGCTGCTCTCTGCCCACGAGTCCAAAGCCTGGGTTCTCGGATGAAGCGGTGATTCTCGGTGAGGCTGATTGAGTGAATCCTGCATTCTGCCTTGTGCTTTCTCCACAAGGGCCGGCGAAAGTCAAGGAAGAACTGGGCTCTGTCTCTCCTGGGGCCCCCATCTCGCCTTGGCTACCTTACAGAGGGGTGGTGAGGATCAGATGAAATCACCTACATTCTGTTCAACGTCTTCCCTAAGCTCACAGCTAGGAGATTATCATCTTTACTATTAAGATGGTTGTTGCATTGATGCTTAAGTGTGCAGGCTCTGGATTGAGTTGGCTTGAGCGCCAGTCTTGGCTGCAGTGCCAGCTGTTTGATCTTAAGGAAGTTGTTGGTCTGTTTTAAGTCTCAGGTTCCCCTCCTCCAAGATGGGGGTGACCTTCATCCCTACGTCATAGAATGCTTGTGAGAGTCCGGAGATGATCCAGACAAAGAGCCCAGCACTCCGGGGGGGAGCACACGCGCCCACAGGGAGTGTTAGTTGCATTGTTGTCCGTGGATGAGCCCCCTGGCCCTCCCTCCCCCCACCCACTTCCCCTTGGTCTTAGAGCTCATTGCCGTGAGCAACTGTTGGCTATGAGTCCCTGAGCAACCTTGCCGTGGTCAGAGGAGATGCTGAGGTCACAAGCCCCCATTTTGGGTGTCATCCCCCATTTCCACCTGCTCTTGTCTAGGGAGGTGGCTCTCATCCAGGGACTATTTTGTCCCCCAGGGGACATCTGGCCATGTCTGGAGACATTTCTGGTTGTCACAACTGATTTGTGAGCAGCTAGTGGGTATCGACCAGAGATGCTGCTGGATATCCTACAATGCACAGGACAGCCCGACAACAAAGAATTATCGGCCCCCCTAATTGGAGAAGATTATATTTCTTTGTTGATTTAAAAAAAAATAACATGTAAGAAAAAAAGATGCTAGCAACGTTAAAAAAAAAAAAAAAAAAAGAGAGAATTATCAACCCCAAACATAGTACTGAGACTGAGAAGCCCTGTTCTAAGGGGTTCAGAGTTGCCACTGCCAGGAGGCTCTGTATAAAAGGGCCTGCACCTGTGCTCCGATGGTGGCATTCCCAGGCGAGTCACAGAAGGTTAAATAATTTACTGACACTTTGACCCTGGCACAGTAGAACAGGACAGAAAGCATAGTTCTGTGTAATTCCATGGCCTCCTGTGACCTCTGAAGTGCCCATGGTGAGGACCGTGGACTCTCTTCCACTCTCTGCTCTACACTCTCGGCCAGCGTCAGATTTTCCGGCTACATGTCAGGGCCTTACTGTGCTTTGCTGTCCCCAGTTTCCTCATGAGGCTGCCTGGAGTCACAAACTGTCCTTTGGCTTTGTGCCCTGCCCACCAGCCTCCTGGAAACCCTCACCTCTCTCACTGTCTCCGGGTACCCAGCTCCTGGGGTTGGTTGGGCTCTGACATTGATAAACGGCCCCATCTCCACTGAGTGCCTCAGAGAGAACGCTGGCAGCATGGCCTGCGCGGACCCCTTCTTAGCATTTGCGCTCCCGCCGGGGCCGACAGCCCCCAGGAGACCTGCAGCCCAGGGTTTACTTCCCCCACTGGGACCACTGGCTCCTCCCCAAACAGCTAAACCGGAGGGTTATTTCCTGTAGCAGAGGGTCCACCCAGGGTGAAATTCAAGGTATAAAGGAGAAGAGCCGGTCCTGCTGCCTTAGAGTGGTTTGCAGACGGCAGATTAGAGTTGAGCCCCGCTCAGCCCAGGGCATGTGCCTCATCGGTTCCTGAGGGAAAACCTGCGCTCATCGCCCTGCGGCCCTAACTGCGGTGGAGAAAAGCTCTGCTAGGGGTTATGTTGGAGGGATGACACGTGCCTGGCAAATAAGCAGAGAAGACTCAACATGGTGCGTTCTCTTGGGGCTTTTGCAGCCACAAGCTCAGGTTGCAGCTCAGTACAACTTGATTTTCCCCTCCCCATCCCACGGTGGCCAAGGTACAGGTGAGAAAGGGATGGCTGTGTTCCCCATGCTCAATCTATCCAACCAGGCAGAAAGCGTTGCATCCGATGACCCTGCCGCATGGTTCCCTCCTGTGAGCCTCATGCGGTCTCTGCGAGGTGGGTGGTTAAATACTCTCACAGATAAGGAAAGAGGCTCAGAGAAGACAAACGCTTTACCCAAGGCCACACGGCTGGCGAGCAACAGGCCCAAGGCTCAAAGCCAGGATCCCACCTTTAGGGCCTTGGAAGGAGCCCAGGGCAACCCAAACCAGGACGGCTCCAGCCAGTGCCACCGTGTCCTGGGCGGTGCATTTTAGCAGGCGCCACTTGGCCTTTGCCTCTGCGCCTCCTGTCAATGTCAGTTTCATGGATGGCACGTGTCCATCCCTAGCCTGTGTCCTGCTTCCCCCTTCCATGCTTCGGCTTCCTAAGATGTCAGAACTCCCTGTCCCAATGGCCTTGATCCTGTCTCCAGGGCCTGTGCGGGCCTCTCTTTGGGGAAGCAGGCCTGGCTGCTGAGATGCATACCCCTAGACTCCAGGGAGGGGTGGCTGCTTGTGGGGAGCACACGAGCTTGAACGTGTGGGCCAGTGACCACGGGGACTGAGCAGAGTCAGGAAGCGAGGTGGCCAGGGGTCGTCAGCTTTCCTTGCGCTGCCATGTTCTGGGGCAGAGGTCTGAGGAGTCTGAGAATTCCAGCTGGAACCTGGCCATCCAGGTTGTTTTGAGGGAATTCTTTTTTTTTTTTTTTTGCGGTACGCGGGCCTCTCACTGTTGTGGCCTCTCCCGTTGCGGAGCACAGGCTCCGGACCCGCAGGCTCAGCGGCCATGGCTCACGGGCCCAGCCGCTCTGCGGCACGTGGGATCTTCCCGGATCGGAGCACAAACCCGTGTCCCCTGCATCGGACTCTCAACCACTGCGCCACCAGGGAAGCCCGAGGGAATTCTTGTTAAGGCGGAGGAGAGAAGTGAGTTAGTCAACAGTGTGTTGGCGTGATTCACAGCCATTAAATATGTGCACTGTGGTCAGTGGGCCTCCTTTCATATTCTAGCCTCGGGCCTTGCAATGTTGGGGGTGGACTCGGCCAGCTACAGGCCTGGAGGCTCCGTGGTCTTTGAGCTGCACACGGCCTACGCCTGCACTATCAGTGCCACCACCCACCCTGGCACCCTCCCCTTCCTCGTCTGGGCCATCACAGCCCCAGCCTCTGACCACTCTCCCTGCCACTAGCCACAATGTACCGGGAGGAACACATCAGCTCCCCTTGCCAGCAGCTCTCAGGACATTTTCCGGCTTGACGACACGTGTGGGACGTGGCTTGTGATAGTCTCCTGAGAAATCCTTCCACACGAATCTTCCTCAAAGGTCCAAATCCCAAGCCCGGGCCCTCACAAGTCTCCCCTCCGACTCTGTCCTCATAGGTTGAAGTGTGTGTTTCTAGTCCTGGGAACACCCATGACTGCCTGCTTCCTAGGATCTTGCTGGAGATAGAATGACCCACCTCCTGGCTTGCCCAGGACTGCCCTGGGACGCACGATTTGCAGTGGGAAAACCGGATCTATCCCAGGCAACCTGTAAGGCGTGGACCTTCCCAACGCTTCTCAGCCTGTAGGGTGCCAGGATTATTTACCTGGACTCAGTACTGACTGCCACCAGTTACCCACCTAAGGAAAGAAATCGGATCCCTGCTGAACAACTTCCTTAGTTCTGGTAGCCCATGAACCTCGTACGGGTCCTCAGGGGAGGCTGGCTCCTGTTGTGATCTGGGGCCCACCTTCCCGTACACTCTCGTCTCGTGCCCTGGACCTTGAACTTTGCCCCTTCCTGGAACCCCTCACACTCTCTCCCATGTAGGATCGCTTCTGTCAAGGGCACCTTCCACTCCTGGCACACGCTCACTCATCTCTCTAAAGCTCGTTCAAGTGTGACCTCCTTTAAAAAGAGGAATACTCCTGTCCCACCCTGCCCCTGGCATAAATAATTGTTCTCACTTTCCCAGCTCCCATTGCACTTGGCACACGTTCAACCACTTAGGCGGGAGCTTGGAACTGTGCTAGGTCCACACTTCTCTTATAAAGCTCTTTATATATGATATTATAATTATTGACTAGACTGAGTCTCCTGTTTGACCAGCAGTTTCTTTTTTTGCAAGGTCCACAGAACCCTTTGAGAGTCTGGTGAAAGTTCTAGACCCTTTGCCTAGAAAAGTACATAAACATACAAATATATAATTTTTGGAAGTTCAGAGACTCCTGGGGTCCACAGAACCAGGATGTGAAATGCTGCACTGCACTGTAAGTTGCGAAACGAAGGAACAGTTTTCCTCAGGTGACTCAGCTCTACTGCACTGGTGAACCCTGAGGCCTGAGGGTTCTTATGTTCAGGGCATAGAGGTCTCGTAAACTATGCTGAGAAAGAGCTGGAAGGGCAAGGAAGGGTGCAGGCAGAGGAGCAAGGCCATGTGGGTTACCTGGGGGAATACATTGTGAAATCTGCTTGTGAAAACAATCAGAGATGGGGATTCAGGCATATTGCTGGAGTCAAAAGAATGGGAAAGCTTCTGGAACCTAACTGAAACCGTATGTAGCCACATATTGTTTTTCCCAGAAAAGGATTCTAATTAGGTCAATTCCATATTGTTCTTATAGTATTGGATGCACAGTAAAAGGGGTCCCTCGGCAGTACACGAACGGCCTGCAGTTCTGAGAAGGCTGGAGGAGGGGCGGCGAGGCCACCTCGGAAAAGACCCATTTGTCACAAGCCCTGATATCTGGGGAGCCACACTCAGTGCTGACTTCTTAATCCCTCAGCACTCAAACACAAACATGGGAAGCCCAGCAGTGACTTGGCAGAGCCCGTATCAAATAGGACAGCTGTCTTGTTCTTTTCATTTCCGGTACTCTGAGATCAGGGGGCTCTTTTCCTAATTACTCCCTGGCGACCTTTCCTCAGCTTCCATCTGAGCTCCTCACATACATCCCGGCACTGGGGCCTTTCCACGGCAGGCGTCCTGAAAGCTTAGTTTGGTTTCAGGATCTAGGTAAGCAGTGCTATTCTGCAAAAGGAACCATTATGTTCCCCCAAACACACAGAAGCATCAGAATTCACAGCGTGCACTTTACAAGGGCAATAAAGTTTTATATGCAGCTCAGTGAAATACCTAATACAGACAATTATCCACCAAAATAAACTGATGGGAGAGAGAATGGCTATATTTGGCTTAGACTTAATTATTTTGGATTTGAACTTCTCAATTCCATGTAATAAAATTCCATTCTGCCCTTATTTCCTGGTTAGGTTACTTAAATCTCGACTCTGGTAACTGAGCCCTTGAGTGGCGTAGACTGTCCAATGTCAGCGGTAAGAAAATGTGAAAGGTTTGACATCAATTACAACATTACACACAACATAAAATTTAACAACTTGAATCAGGCTTTCATTGCTCTTTAAAGAGATGGTATGGCTTTTTAAGGTCTAAAAATTAATCAGTTTCTAAGAGTCATACCTTTTTGAAAGTCCCAGATCTGACTCTTAGCTTAAGATGTAAGAGGGTATCTCTCTCTGTCACTATCTCTCTCTCCACATCGCCCCTCCCCCTTTTATTTGAAAAAAGTCTCCCCTTTTATGTAAAAAGGCAATTTAAGCTTTTCAGTTTGTATTTTTCTAGGGAAGCGATTTTCCTTTAATGAAAGAAAAAGTGAAAAACAGAGAAATCGAATTGTTCTCCTAGGGGGGTAAAATTCTGCGGAGACCACAGTAAAAACACAAGGACTAACATTTGGCAACTGTCACCCCGTTGCTTCTTGTCACTTGATGGTCTGGTAAAACACTACATGTAATTCCGCAGTTTCAGCCTGTAACAGGCCGACGTCAGCAAGAACAGGAGTAAATGACCTCCCTCCTTTAATAAGTGTGGTCTGTGCGGGTCCACCCCAGGTTGACGGCTGGGCATCAGGGGCAGACGGGTGGCAGCTGTGAGTTCTGGCCGAGCACGGGGGGACAGGCCCTGGTGAAGGGCTGGGCTGGCTTTTCAGGCCACGAACAGCAGGGAGATTGGTCTGCTTTCTTTCTGCTTCTCTCAAGGGGGATGATGTACAAAGATTAGAAGCTGACAGAACTCAGGGTCTATGCCCTATGTGCATTTGTACCCCTAGCCTAACTCAGCACGGGCACATGGAAAAAAAATGAATGAATTCATGAATTTCTATAGCCAGGGTTAGAGCATCACCTCACTGCTCTGATATCTCCATCCGGTCATGGAAAAGCACAAATCAGGAAGTTTCTGTGAACCACGGGCTGAACCCTGAGTGCTCCTTGGGGAAAGAGGATGCGTGCCAGTGTGTGTGTGTAGGGGGTGTGGGAGAAGTGGAGGGCTTGGGTGGCCACATCAGGGTCCATCCTGACCTGTCTTATTCCTGGCTCCTCCCTGTGCTCTCTGCCCACTTTGGAAGAAATAGGCGTGTTCTTTGTGTGACGTTCTTCCCTGTTGGGTACCTCCTCCCAGCATGTCATTTTCTCTGGCCTTGATTACCCGAGAATCCTCTCTCAGAAAAGGTCAGTGCTCGGGTTTCTCCTTTTTCCTCCAACCTCTACTTTGAGAAGAAAAAGGGAAAGAGAAGCATGGTACGTACTCTCATGCCTAAGATGCAGCCCAGAGAGCAAGTTCCAGGGGACACTTTAGGAGCAGTTCAGTCAGGCCAATCTCCTTCTTTGCTTCCAGTCTTGTCTGTGGGACTCTGGGGAGATGAATGTCCTGCAACCAAGCAAGTATGGGAGCTGCCACACGCTCAGTGCCAACCAGCGCTGGTGCATTTTAGAAAGATTTCCAGCATGTGGTGAAGCGGTGAAAGAGAGGGAGGTTTAGGCTTAGACCACAAATAGCCAGAAAATGAAATTAGCCCCTAGTCCTAACACACACACACACACACACGTACACGCACACACACGCACCGAAGAATTTTTTAAATAGACGTTATTTTTTTAGAGCAGTTTTAGGTTCACAGCAAAATGTTCCCTCAACCTGCCTCTTCCCCTGTACATTTGTTACAAACTGGTACATTTGTTACAATCACTGAATACACATTGACACATTATCACCGAAAGTCCATAGTGTATATTATGGTTCACTCTTGGTGTTTATTCTATGGGTTTTGACAAGTGTATAAGGACATGTATCCACCATTTGAATTTAGTTATTACTTAAATTTGGTTATTACCTTGTAAGAGGTAATTCTGGTAAAACTCTCCCCCTGCGCCACCTGGCAAAAAAAAAATCACAAAAATCAAGAAATCTTGCCATTTAAGATACTTTAATTAAAGAATGTAATATGTGAGTTTCATGACATTCCTCTTGAAAACATGTTAAATCAGTGATGGAATAAATAAGGAATATGGACAGTAGTGGTATTATCCATTACAAAACATTTAACCCATAGCTGGCAAAATTAGAGGCAACAAAACCATTTTTATTTCCACACTTATCACAAATCCCCTACCTAATTTTATGAGGAAGTTCATTAAACGAGCAGCTACTGCGTTATCTTTTTCCTTGGCCCATTTCTGAAACAACATTAGTTTTTCACACTTCTTTACATCTCAAACATTAAAAAAGGCTTAATCGATGCTTTTACATAAAAAGCAAAGGGCTAAGTTTCCCATCATAAAACATTATGTTGTTTACACAAAAACTGCAGCTAACCTCGTAAAACTCTAGTGATTTCCCAGTGGGGTCCTGCAGGGACACTTGGCTATGCTAGACGTCCCACTGATTTCTAGCGCTGAAGCAAAGCGGACTTCCCGCGGAAAGCTGCTCTCAGCCCCGGCCGTTACGAATCAGACTTTGCAGTTGGAGTGCACCGAACAGGCCTCCTCTCCCCTTCCCAGGTCTCCAAACACACCTCTGAGCAGCTAAGAAAACAAACGTGAGGTGGAAGAGCCCCACACAAGTATCAACCCCCTTGTCCTCGTGTCCACCCTCCTGACACTACAGAGTTCCTACCACCACGACCTCTCTGGAACCTCTGCTAGATCCTTGGGAGCAGCTTCCAGGACAACTCTCCTGGATAGAAAGACACAAGGGGAAGACCTGCCCACGGGTATCACACCTGCCTAGAAATCATGTTCTTTCAAAATCTTTCATTAGGTGTTAGCGACTCAAAATATTAATGGCAAGGTTTTTCACTTTGCTTCCTAAAGTTGAATAAATCAGTCAAGCCAAAATCCAAATCTAGGGCTTCCCTGGTGGCGCAGTGGTTGAGAGCCCGCCTGCCGATGCAGGGGACACAGGTTCGTGCCCCGGTCCGGGAGGATCCCACATGCCGCGGAGCGGCTGGGCCCGTGAGCCATGGCCGCTGAGCCTGCGCGTCCGGAGCCTGTGCTCCGCAACGGGAGAGGCCACAACAGTGAGAGGCCCGCGTACCGCAAAAAAAACCCCAAAACTTCCAAATCTAAAACTAAAAGTCATTGACTGTTCTCAAATGTCTGGCTTTCTAATGAAAATCAGGATAAATATTTAAAGGTTAATTGCTTGCTTCCTCTATTAGGAAAGATATGAACCATTTTTATAGTTGTTAAATTTGAAGATTGGGCAGTTGCTTGCATTCATGTAGAATAACAACATTTATGCTTCACATAAAATACGTTTACAAATAAGGGATCTTTTAAGTATCGCCCTGTTTATTTTCACCCCTGTGGCCATTTTCTTTGCGGAAACTCACTCAGGAATCTCATTGGATCACCCCTTGTCATACGGAGCAGCTATGGGGAGCATACCACAAGGGTGTTCTTGGGGAAACTGAGGCAAGAAGGAGTTAGCCTGCATTCTATGATTCCACAATGTTTAGAGGTTGAGGACTTTAGGGACTCAACGTTGCTTCTTTCGAGCCGAGATTAGAACACAGGCTTCCTGACTCCAGAGTCCTTGCTGTTAACCATTATGCTATCCTGCCATCAGGGAAGGGAGGAGAATCAGGTCTAGTCCTCCTCGAGATAAATTTAAAATCTTGGGGATACAAAACAGAAACGCATGTATGATGACTAATAATACAAGGTAATCGTTGATAGAATAACATAGTTAATAAGTGCTGATGATAAACAAAGAAGCTAAGGTTGTCAGAGATGGTTTACTGGATGACCTGGGATTTGATCTAGACTTTGAAAGATTAATATGCTCTGGCTGGGCAGAAGAAATGGGAAAGGCCACTGAGGACCCTGCAGATCATATAGGAGACTCCTGGAGCTTAAATATGGAAAAATAGGGCAGGGTCAAATTATGGAGGTTCTTGAATGGCCACCTAAGGATTTTGAAGAGTTTGGAGTAGACGTTTGCCAAACTCTAGTCTCCTCATGCTTATTTAAAAAAAAATTATCACAACATTACTGTGCTAGGTGAGAAGGATTCAAAGATCAGAGGATAGAAGTTCCATTTGTGCCACTGTATTCTGAGCACCACCTATGTGCCTGGTGCTCAATAAACAGTTGAAAGGGTGGAATGATTGTATGTCTCCAAAGACCTCACAGGCTGGTGTGGTAGAACACTGTATACAAATATTTCATAAGGTACTCTTAAAAATGGAGATGTGCAGAAACCAGAAGATAAAGTGACTAGCTGGGTGGGAATAAAAGAAGGAAAAGCTTAATGGAGGAGATGGCACCTCTGTAAGGGAGTACTGCTCTGTAGTACAGTCCATTGCAAGAGTGGAGTGGGGAGATAGAGGGAGAATCAGGGTGAACTTGGAGGCCTAAGGGGCTGGATCATGACGGTCTTTTGAGCTGTGCTAATGAGCTTTGACTTATACAGAATGGAATCCATGTAGATCAGTGGCTCTCCAGTGTTGGTGGGCATCAGCATCACCTGGAGGGCTTCTTAAAACAGATGCTGAGCCCCACTCCGGAGTTCATGATTTTGTAGGTCTAGAGTGGGGCCCAAGAATGCATTTCTAATAAGGGCTTAGGTGGTACTGATGTTGCTGGTCTGGGGACCATGCTTTGAGACCCTCTGATGTAGAGGGTGGATTAGAAGAGGTGAAGACCAGAGATAGGGAGACCAGTCAGGGGGCAATGGTCCACATCAGAAAAGATGCACGTCTAACTGTGCCGAGAAACTGCTGCTCAGAGCGGTCTCAGTGCCAAGACTGGAACATATATCTCCAGACTCTTACTCCATTGTCTCCAATAGGGAGAATCCTGGCCCAACAAGCCTATGTTTTATTTAAAGCTCAGTCTTTATTAGAAAATAAAGTAATTTGGATTTATACAACTACGAAGAATACTTGTAGGAATTCAGTTTTATATTTTAAGAGATTTCTACTGTTTCAGAGAATGGTATGAGATTCTTTTTCATCTGAAGTCCACAGCCTTGGGGTCCTTGAAAGTGAACCTGGTCTTGCTTGAATCAGATTTTCACTTTAAACAAAAAGGCTCCATGATTCCTCCAAGACATGGAAAGACAAGAGATTCTAATCAGATGACCTCCAGCTTGATTTTCAAACACAACCACTCTGCTGGGAAGCTATTCTCACAAATCTGAGAAGGAGATTCTGAAAGCTGAAGGGAGTTAGACATGGAAAGTTGATTCCCAAAATGGTGAAAGAAAGATTTCATTATTTTGTTACTTTTTTTTTTTTCCTTTCGGTAATAAAGAATTTGGTGGAGTTTGTTATTTGGCAGTGCATGCTTGGGTTGAAAACATTAATTTCCTTTGTCAAGCTTCCTAAAAATAGTCTTTCTTCAGGCAGGGGCCATCTCAACATGAGCTATGTTCATTCGAGGCACAGCGTGTTTCATAAAAGTAATTACCTATTACCCTGAAGATTTCAATTGCCATGAGACAAAGAATGTAGAATTACACTTCTTGCAAAGTTATGAGCTCGTCTTGTTTTGTGTATGTAACAATAAGTTCTTTCATGACGCGACACCATGGCAGTGGGTGGTGAAATCCGATACCTGGCAAAAATACAATGGAATTATATAATACCGAAAAAGTCAATTGTTTTTCCCTTTGCTAATTAACTCCTCTGAGCAGGGAAGTACTGAGGATGAGATCACCTCGTGGCTTTTGTTCTCCGGCTAGTTTCCATGCCGTTTTAGGCACTGTGTAGCACATCTTTAGAAATGGAAGAAGGAGTCTAGTGACTATTGGAACAGGCCCTGAAATGGATACCACCATGGCTTGGTAGCAGCTTCACTGACCCCATGGAATTTGTCTTTCCTGGGATCTTACACATCACTCAGAGTTGAGCCAATAAGTATGTCCATGGCTCTGTTCTTACTTTTCTCCAGTGACCTTTGTACACTGGTATATAATAGGGCAGAGGCTCACAGGATTCTTTCCAAAAAGATGTTGCCAACTGTAGGTCTGACACGTGAAATCAGGTATAAATGGATAGATACAGATATAATAAATAGATAGATATAACAACCAGCGGAGGAGTTGTTGTTCTTATAGATGAGAAAATGGAAGTTCAGAGGAAATAAATATCATGTGCAAGAAAAGTAAGCCAGAAGGTTATAGAGATAAGGTTCAAATTCAGATCTTTCTCCAAAGCTCAGCCCTGTCCCCTATGTAACACATTCCTTTCAGTGATGTAGAAAAGGGCTATAAATAAGGTTACCCTGATTCCTTAAAGGATAAGAGTTATTTTTAAAGTGACCTAGTAACGTACTGATTTGTTTTCTTTCTGTTTTTCCTAAATCTCATGTAATAATAATATATTGGACTTCCCTGGTGGCACAGTGGTTAAGAATCCGCCTGCCAATGCAGCGGACACGGGTTCGAGCCCTACTCCGGGAAGATCCCACATGCCTTGGAGCAACAAAGCCCGTGCACCACAACTACTGAGCCTGCGCTCTAGAGCCCGCGAGCCACAACTACTGAGTCTGCGTGTCACAGTTACTGAAGCCCGTGTGCCTAGAGCCCATGCTCCACAACAAGAGAAGCCACTGCAATGAAGAGTAGCCCCCGCTCGCTGCAACTAGAGAAAGCCCGCGCGCAGCAGTGAAGATCCAACGCAGCCAAAAATAAAAACATAAATAAGATAAATTAAAGAGAAACATATAACTTTCATAATGGCAAGAAATTGTCTTTACAATACTTTTAAAAGAACTGTGGAGGAGAGATGGTAGACACTGAGACATGTAGTCTATGTGCTATTGACCAGAAGAATATACTTATGACCTCAGGAAAGGGAAGGACTACTTGAACAAAACCCAGAAAAAGCAAACCATAAAGCAAATGATTGATACATTTGCCTGCATTAAAATTACAAACTTCTGCATGACAAAGGAAACCATGGCCAGGGTGAAACAATAAGCCACAGGACAGAAGATATTTTCAGCACATGCACCAATCCTTACAAATCAGTAGGGGAGAAGAAGTAGCGCAATACAAAAAATAGTCAAAGATTGTTATTTGGCAAGTCACAAAAAGGAAAACATAAATGTCCAGTAAGATTATAAAAAGATGATCAAACTCACCAGCGTGAAGGAAAACATTAAATGCCATATCCCACTCATCCATTTGGCAAAAGTGGAAAAGACTGGCACAATTAAGTGTTAGGAGTGAAGATATGGAAAGTGGGGCAATTATCCACTTCTGGCAAAACTATAACTTGGTGCAAGCACTTCTAAGTATGTATATGCCCTAAAGGAAATTTCCTATATGTGTACAAGGAAATATGAACAAGTATCCTCACTGAAGCATTGTCTATAATGGCAAAAATCTTGGGATCAACTTAATTATCCATTTGTGGTATATTCAGATAAAATAAATGGTCTATGGATGAGTCTTAGAACATTTGTTGAGGGAAAAAAAAGCAACATTTTTTTGTTTTGAATTATATTTACTTATTTTTTTATACAGCAGGCTCTTATTAGTTATCCATTTTATACATATTAGTGTATACATGTCAATCCCAATCTCCCAATTCATCCCACCACCACCACCCCCCGCCACTTTCCCCCCTTGGTGTCCATATGTTTGTTCTCTACATCTGTGTCTCTATTTCTGCCCTGCAAACCGGTTCATCTGTAGCAACTTTTAAAATGGTGTAGTCAATATGATACCATTGGTATATATTCAAAAATACCATTGGTATATATTACTATGTGTGTATACATATGTGGTAAAAGTATAAAAGCCTACAAGAGAGGCAGACACATCAATTTCTAATGGTGGGCACTTCCCTGGTGGTGCAGTGGTTAAGAATCCACCTGCCAATGCAGGGGACATGGGTTCGAGCCCTGGTCCGGGAAGATCCCACATGCTGCAGAACAACTAAGCCCGTGCGCCACAACTACTGAGCCTGTGCTCTAGAGCCCACGAGCCACAACTACTGAGCCCACGTGCCACAACTACTGAAGCCCGCACGCCTAGAGCCTATGCTCTGCAACAAGAGAAGCCACTGCAGTGAGAAGCCCGCGCACCGCAACGAAGAGTAGGCCCCGCTCGCTGCAACTAGAGAAAGCCCGTGCACAGCAACGAAGACCCAGTGAAGCCAAAAATAAATAAATAAAATAAATTTAAAAAAAAATGTCTAATGGTGGTTACGCTTGCAGAGGAAAAGCAGTGGAGCAGGAGTAGGGAGGTGACTGACCGTAACTGTAGTGGCTTATATATTTTAAAAACAATTGCTTTTTTCACTTTAGCAAAAAGCAAAGGTTGCTGTTAAATTATTTTAAAACACTTTTGTACATGTTTAAGTAATGAATAACTTTAAAATTACTAATAAAAATAAAATAAGAAAGGAACAGATTGGAAAACAATTTAATTGCTATCACCAAATAGAACTAATTTCATAACCTGGAGTATGATGGAAAGCTGGCCTGAATTTCTTGTTTCAGTAGAGACAATTTAGACCAGAGATAAGGAAGAACTTATGGATCACGAATGCTGTTTAGACACTGACGCTGACTACTGTGCAGTGTTCTGTATATCCTTTTAAAAGAACTTGAAAGAGAGAGGGAATTTCCATCTGTCTGGAATGGTTTCGCTTAAAGCGTCTTATTTTGAGATTCTTCTGATTGAAACTGTGGAGCTCCCCTGGAGTGAATTAGGCAGGTTCTGCATTTCCCAGGAATCTGAACTGGGACTGGTGTACAAATGCCACCAGGAGATTCATCACCCATGGGATCAGGAGCTGCGGGTCTACAGTGTGAGTGGTGCAGCCCCTCATTTTGCAGGTGAGGAGGTGGGAGGAAGGGGCGTGTGGATGGTGGGGAGGTCAGCCAGCTTGTTAGGAGCAGAGCCAGGGCAGGAAATCCATGGATTCATTCATAACAAAGTACACTGTCTCAGTTGCTTGAGGCAAATCCTTGGCACTCTTTTGTGCAGAGGTAAACTTTTTAGCAGTCCCTTTGCAAAAAGCCAGGTTTATTGATTGAGAGTGAGTGACAAGTTGTTTTCCTCTTTGAAATTCGTAATTATGAAGATACTGCCTTGACAGATGGACTTGTAAGGCACAGCAGTTATTCATTTTACCCAACTGAAGAGCTAATTACAGAGGTAGAGGGGAGGGGATTAATGTCAGGGAATCAACACAAGCTCCATGCCTACTTCCAGAATTGCCTCATCTTTAAATTCACTATATGGTGAGTTTGAAGAAACAAGTATATGAAAATATGGTGACAAGACAAAGGTGATAAATCGAAAACATAAAACTACTGAGAGATGGACCCTGCACATCAAGCTGGACTTTTTCTTAATCTGTGTCTTCTCCAGAGTCACCAGGAATGACTCCCTACCTGAAAGATGACCCTACAAGTCTAAGTGCAAGTCCTGGGGCACAATGTTTCCCGTATACTAAAGATTTAGGATTTTTTACAGCATTTTTTGTGTGTGTGTGGTACGTGGGCCTCTCACTATTGTGGTCCCTCCCACCGCGGAGCACAGGCTCTGGACGCGCAGGCTCAGCGGCCATGGCTTACGGGCCCAGCCACTCCGCGGCACGTGGGATCTTCCCGGACCGGGGCACGAACCCGCGTCCCCTGCATCGGCAGGCGGACTCTCAACCACTGTGCCACCAGGGAAGCCCTTTACAGCATTTTAATAGGTGCTTGAAGTCAAATTTAGGGTAGCTTTACCACTAACTAGCTGTAAGACTTAAGGCGATACAATGGCTTTTTTAAGCCTTAGTTTCATCATCTGAAAATGGAGATGAGAATAGTAGTTCCTCAAACAGTAGTTCAGAGCATTAGTTGAGATGATGTTTATAAAGCCTAGCTCATCATGAGTCTATAGCTCATACCGAGTACTCAGAAGTAGTGGTGGTAATTACTATTAATGTGAACTTAACATGTTTGAAGCAAATTCCTACATGCTTGATTGTCAATAGCCCTGAACAAGGGAAGTCTTAGCACTCCTACTGCAGACATTCATGGACTATCTTCTTTCTCCAAATGGATCTCTCTCACCTCCATCTTTGCCAGTGTTTTCCAAAGTCGGCTTTGAAGACTTCCTGCCTAAGGTAGGATAGTGCTAGGGACTGAATTGACTATCCCAGCACCGCCCCCCCACCCCCAACCCCATTCAAAAGTTGAGACCCTAACCTCCAGTGTGATGGTCATTGGAAATGGGTCCTTTGGGAGGGGGTGTAATTAGGGTTAGATGAGGTCATGAAGGAGGGGCCCTCATGATGGAATTTGTGCCCTTACAAGAAGAGACACCGGAGAACTTACTTCCTCTCTTCCTTTCTGCCATGGGAGGCAGCCATCTGCAAACCAGGAAGAGAGCCCTCACCAGAAAGCAAATCAGCTGGCACCCTGATCTTGGACTTCCCAGGCTTCAAAACTGTGAGAAATAAATTCTTGTTGTTCAGGCCATCTAGTCTATGGTATTTTATTATGGCAGCCTGGGCTGACTGACACAGATAGGAAGAGTCCTGTGATCAAAAGTGATTGGGAAATAAAGCCTACTGTGTGCTATTCTTGAAGATTCACAGTGCACATGGCAGATTAAAGGTACTCCTGTAAAGGAACAAATTCAGCTTTGTTTAATGTGGCATTTCTAAAACTAACTGAACCAGGAGAATCCTTTTGGCCTAATTGCTGTTCCTGTGCTCTAGACCCTGAGTTCTTACTGCCCAAGACCCTCAGCTCTGCTGTCTATTTGTCTGCTGTGGTCATTTGGAGCCTAGAGATGGGGCTGCTGACAGAGAGGAAGCCCCTGACCCCACTGGCACCTTGGTGGGTTGGGCTTGTGCTCGGTACTCCAAGAGCTTTCTCATGCCCCCCTGCACCTCAAACCAGCAGTATGCAGCAGGCTGTGCTCCCCAGATGTTTGCTAATCCCCTCTGAGTGCGCTGATGTATGCGAAGCATGCTGGTGTCACTCTGACGGGAGATTCAAGGAGACCATATGTCTATGGTGCAGGAGCAGCAATGGGCTGGATCAAAGGCTGATTCTGGGGTTGGCTCACACACTGTGGCTCACTGCATCCTGTGCTCCAGGCAGCTAATAGCCGGTGCACATTCCTATTCTAAGGAGGCCCGGATCCATCTGTGTGGCAGTAAGCCCACAGCTCTCCTGGGCAGCTCTGGTCCCTGCCTCTGTCCCCTGTGGTAGTGTGCCCTAGGGTGGATTTTTTTCTTTGTCAGGTTATAATTACACCATGCTAAGAACTACCTAGATGAATTTGTCTCAAACTTTAATTTGCATACAAATCATCTGGGGGATCTTGCAGATTCAGGAAGTCTGGGATGAGGTTTGAGATCTGCATTTCTCATCAACTCTGAGGAGACATCCACACTGCTGATCGGCATAGTCCGGGGGCCACATCTTGAGTTGCGTGAGCTAGGTCCAGAGGCAGGCTTCTCCTAGGAAGGTGTTGTATATCTTGTCCAAGTGTTTCCAGGCGCTAAGGAAGTTAACAGATATTTTCGCTCTTGTTAGCATTGCACAACATCCTGTAAGGTGGTCTGGCAGGATTCTTGTATCCATTTAGAAAATGATGACCTTGAGATTCTGAGACACTGACTAATCTGTCCATTGATGAGAGAGGAATCCATCCAGGGCTCTACTTACTGCTCATTTAAGGCTGTGGGAAAAGTTCTACACACTGGCCTCTGAGTTGCCATTGTATTATTTACCCTTGCTCGCCTTCTATCAATATTATGTATAAGTCCATTACCACCCTAGGCCAACTAAAACTCTCTGAGGCTAAAATTACACCACATATGTCATCACATCCCCAACAGCTCTTGACCCTGGGATTGACAGTATGCTTGTTGAATAAATGACTGGATATCTGAGGGTGTTTAATAATTGTTAGTGGAAAATAGTACGTTCTGTGATTCTTATGTTTGTAATGGCTCCTCATTGCTTCCATCAGTGGTTTTTAATCTTATTTGGGGTCAAAAACTCCACTGAGAATGTGATGGCATCTAGGCTGCCTCTTCCCAGAAGGGTATGCATTCTGTATATGTTGCACATAATTTCTGGAGTTTCATGGGGAACCGTGAAGTCAGGTTCTATAGACTCCAGTTAACAGTCTCTAGCTACTAGGGTTAAACATAAACCCTGCAGCCTGGCATCAAAGCTCTAGCATGGAGGAAATATGCTTTCTCCCATGATGTACTAGTTGGGGCTCCTTCAGGAGCAAGTAACAGAAATCCATCTGAATTAGTTTAAACAAAGTTATTTTCATTTTTATTGATAAGGGGAAGGTTCCTGGGATAGCTCACAGAATAAATGGGAGAATTAGAAAGGAGCAAAGTAAAAATTCGTGTGCAGCGCCCAGAACTTTAGTATCTAAACCAGGGGCTTGAATGATATAAAAATCTTTTTTAAGAAAAGTTTATTTTATTGAACTACAGTTGATTTACAATGCTATACAGCAAAATTACTCAGTTATACATATATATATATATTCTTTCTCATATTCTTTTCCATTATGGTTTATTACAGGATATTGAATATACTTCCCTGTGCTATAGAGTAGGACCTTGCTGTTTATCCATTCTAATATAAGGATCATTTTCTCTATTTATTTACATTACAGGGACATGGCTAGGGGCAACTTCAACTTCATATTTCACAGCCTGTACCAGAGAGAAAAGGGCTCTTAAGATTCTACCAGTTTTAATAATAATAAAAATAAAAATAAATCCCAGGGAAAGTCCCTAACTGGCATGCCTCGGCTCAGTGCCCATCTTTGGGCCAATTACTGTGGCCAAGAGGGTGGGGTAGGATGTCTGGGTCACACACCCACCTCACAAGTGCCCAGGGAGGAGGGATCAGGGAGAAGGAAGGCAGCTCTGATTTGCACCATATGGGTGGAAGGGTGTGGTGAGGGGTGGAAAGTTTCCCTCAAGACAAGGAAGTACCATGGGATCCCTGGGGAAATGAGGTGTGAGGTGGCAGCTCTGATTCGTGTTCCCTATCATTCCTTTCTGAAATTCTTTGTTTTAGTTGGGTTTTCCTTGTCCCTCTCATGCATCATTCATTCCAGCCTCTGGGCCTCCTAGGGTTCCCTCCCCACTCTGCTTGTCCATTGGGACTCAGCCTCTGTCTTAAGTTTCTTAGGGCTGCCGTAACCAAGTACCACAAGCAGATGGCTTGAAATAATAGAAATTTATTCTCTCATATTCTGGAGGCTAGAAGTCTGATGTCAGGGTGTCAGCAGGGTTAATTCCCCAGAGGGCTCTGAGGGAAAAAATGGGCCATGCCTCTCGTCTAGCTTCTGGTGGCGGCTGGCAATCCTTGGCTTGTAGACTCATCACTCCATTCTCTGCCTCCATCTTCACATGGGGTTTCCTTGTGTCTCTGTCTTCACATGGCCATCAGCTCTCTGGTTCTCTCTCCTCTTCTTCTAAGGACACTAGTCATTTTGGATTAAGGCGTTCACCCTACTTTAGCATGACCCCACCTTAGCTAATGACATCTGCAACTACCTTATTTTCACATTCTGATCACATTACTGGAAGTTAGGCCTTAAACATATCTTTTGGGGGACATAATTCATCCCATAACAGCCTCCCAGCCCAGATTAAGCCCGGTTTCTCCTGCAGACCTTTGGTGACCATCCCAGGTCTGATCTGTTTCTCCTCTGAGCTCCCGCTTTCTTGACTCTCTGTGCAGCTGCACCACATGGTGGAGGCTTTAGCCTTCCTTGCATGTCTCGTGTCATCATGAGACCAGGAGCTCCCTGAGGGCAAGAGTCCAGAACTTTTCCATATTCCCTGTAGTGCCTAGAGCAGTGTGTGATGATTAATGTTATTTGTCAACTTGACTGGGTCACAAGGTGCCCAGATATTTGGTTAAACATTAATCTGAGTGAGTCCCTGTGGATGTGTTTAGATGAGATTAACATCTGAATTAGTAGACTGAATAAAGCAGATTGCCCTCTCGGATGTGGGTGGGCTTCATCCAATCCCTTGGTGGCCAGAACAGAACAAAAGGCTGAGCAAAGAAGAATTCACATTGTCTTCAAGCTGGGACATCAGTCTTCTCCTGACTTTGGACTTGGACTTGGGCTGGAATTTAACACCATCAGCTCTCCTGGGTCTCCAGCTTGCTGACTGCAGATCCTGGGGCCTCTTAGTCTCCATAATTGTGTGAATGAATTCCTTATAATAAATACCTTTATATATATTTATATGTATCTATATTTAGATATACATAAAACCCTATTGGTTCTATTTCTCCAGAGAGCCCAGACTAACACAGAACATGAGGGCTCAACAAAAGGCTGAGGATGAATGAGGGAGTGAATGAATGGTAACTGAGGGCTTGGGATGCCTCTCAAACTCTCCTCATGGGCCTGCCAGGAGATGCCTCAAAGAGAAACTCGGGGGCAAAGTGATACCAATCTTCACTCAGTCGTTCTCAACCTCAGCCACACATGGAGAAGCACTTGAAGAGCTTTGAAAATTCCCAGACCTGACACCAACTAACTGTGAACTTCTAGGGAGGGGACCAGGCATCAGTGCTTCTTTTATTTTTTATTTTTATTTTTGGCTGAGTCACACGGCTTGCAGGATCTTAGTTCCTCAACCAGGGATTGAGCCTGGGCCCTCGTCAGTGAAAGCGCTGAGTCTTAACCACTGGACTGCCAGGGAATTCCCAGTGGGTCTCTTTGAAAGCTCTGCAGTGAGTTCACCACACCCTGGAGGTTGAGAACCCTGGCTCAGGCAGTGGGAGAGCCCCAGGCTGCAGGTTCACACTCCGAGCTTTATCCAAGTGAGACCTCACCCACACCAGTCTTTGGACTTACCTTGGGGCCAGGAAGGCATGACGGTGGTGCAAACCACTTTGTAGACAGGTGTACATTTGTTCTCGATCCACTAGGCCAACTCACCTCCTAGGACTCTGGAAAGCCAGTGTTTGACATTTGCTTTGAGTTAATGTCCTGCCCAGACCCAAGCTCAGATTCTTGGAGAAGGGCCTCTGAGAAGAAGCACTTTCATGCAAAGGGTGGGCAGGCTCTGTGTCAGCTGTCAGCACGAGGAAAGGCAAAGGGCCAGGAGTGCTCTGTGTTTAGCTGGTGACAATGACATGTCACGAAGGGTTATTTGGGGAAGAAAAGCAGTCGGCTCTGGCAATGCTGTGTCGGGGTGCAGGAGGAACCCGGAGCCCCCCTTCCCTGCCCGGGTGTTTTGGAGAGCTGTATTTCAGGCCTGTGTGGGAACAGGCAGCGACCTTGGTGACACGGGGCTGCCAGCAGGAGATCAAAGCCTCGGGGCGCCGCGGCTGGGGTGGTGGCTGACCCATAAACCATCTCTGACAGAGGGGCATCTCCAGCAGGCCGGCAGTGCCGGAGGGAACACATGCGGCCATATTTCAGCCCGGACACCAAGACTTGAATGGGAGAGCGTGCGTGTCTGGGGCTGAAGTTTCTCCGAAGCTGATTTGTGGCTGTCTGAATTTACGGCCTCAGAGGAAAGCAGGATCGACCAACTAGACCCATATGTGTTCAGTCCCCAAGCCTGGGTTTCAGAGAGCCTGCGGGGGAGGACGGTGGGTGGAGGAGGAGAGATTGTTATTATGTTCCCGGCAATAGGTGGTGATATAGGGCCTGTCAAACAACAGTTTTTAGAGGCACTTTTAGGACATCTCCTCTTCTTCCTTCTCTCTCTCACCCAAGGTTGTCTGTACAGCCTTGAGCTGAAGGAGCTTGCAGAAATAATTCAAAACCACAAACACATTCCACACTAGGAGACTGACACCTCAAGGTCACCTCCTTAGCCTGGCAGCTCCAAGAACACTTATCCTCATGATGGCAACTCCGTGCTTCAAAGAGAATGGAGCTCAGCTTCCTTTGGGAGTTGGGAACTGGATGTCTTCACAACTGGACAAGTTTCAGGAGATCCTACAGCAGGACACAGGGCCTGATGTGTGCACAGGTCAGGTGGTGGCTGCCCAGCAGGACTGACCATTCCATCTCCTACCTGCTGCTTGCCTCCTAACAGGTCTTACCTGTCTGAGAGCTGGGGGACGAGTCAGACCTCCCCTGTGATGGGAATAGGAGGTGGGGCCTTTGGGAGGTGATCAGGATGAGATGAGGCCCTGAGGCCAGAGCCCTCATGAATGGGATTAATGCCCTCACATGAGTCACCAGACAGCTCGCTGCTCTCTGCTGTGTGCCACGTGAGGCTATGAGGGCAGCAGTCTGCAACACGGAAAAGGGCTCTCACCGGGACTCAACCCGGCTGGCACCCTGATCTGGGACTTTCAGTCTCCAGAACTGTGAGAAATAACTCTGTTGTTTATAAGCAGTCTACGGTACTTACTTACAGCAGTCAGAACTAAGATAAGTGCTATGTTTTGAGCAACAGCTCTGTCATGTCCTAGCGGCGTGGTTTTGGGTAAGTCACTTACCTTCCCTGCATGTGAATTTATTCTGCTGGAAAAATGGATAATAATTCCTGCTCTGCTTACCTTTTTCACAGCGTTGTTAGGAACACCAAAGGAGAGGGTATACGTGGAACGTTGTTTCATAGACTCTGTATTTCCTGAAATATTCAGAAAAAAATGTCTGTGTTTGTTATTTATTTATTTCCAGATTTGGCAATGGATTCTTTCTGTTGTTTTTTATTTCCACTTTAAGTTTTTTTTTTTTACTGAAGTAGAGTCAATTTACAATGTTGTGTTAGTTTCAGGTGTACAGCACAGTGATTCAGTTATACATATATATATTTTGCAGATTCTTTTCCCATATAGGTTATTACAAAATATTAAGTGTAGTTCCCTGTGCTATATAATAGATCCTTGCTGGTTATCTATTTTATATATAGTCATGTGTATCCGTTAGTCCTAACCTCCCAATTTATCCCTCCCCACCTCTTTCCCCTTTGGTAACCGTAAGTTTGTTTTCTATGCCTGTGGAGTCTATTTCTGTAAAACAAAAACAAAACAAAACAAAACAAAACAAAACAAAACATAATACCACCATGGGGCTACTTATTTTTTTCTCACTAAGATTGAGAATGTTTCTCTCCATGGGATTCCAAAATAATGTCAGCTTCCTATTTTAGCTCTGAATTTCTACCTGCCATAACGTCTCTCTGTGAAGAAGCCAGGTTCCTCTTTGTGTGGATTCCTTGGTTTCTTCTCTGCCCACCCTGCTATTCTGTGACCTGGGAACCTGAGCCAGGAAGAAGAGAGAAAGAGACTCATCCAGAAATGCTGGTGTTGGGGAAAGATCCCGACCTCCGGATAATGAAGTGTGGATTGTTGGCAAATTTCTTAAGATAATAATGGTGGCAGGAAAAATAACGTTCAGTTAAAAAACTGCCAGTGCTTTCTTCAGGGAGAGAATTGTCTTTTGTTCAGCTGAATACCTTGATGGCTTTTTTGAGTAGGAAAGGTGAGCTCGCCCCAGGACATGCCTTAGATGAGCTAGACTGAAGGTGGTTTTTAACCTTGGCTGCACAGATAGAGCTTTGGAAAATGATGCGTGCATGTACCCAGCTCCAGAGTCTCTGATGTAATTGGTCTGGGGTAGGGTCTGGGCAACGCTCTTTTTAAAAGACTCCCCAGGAGATTCTATCGTGCAGCCAGGATTGAGATTCCCCAGCACCTGGCCCAAACAAGAAGGGGGCAGGGAGAGTAGTGATAGAATTGGGGAGCTGGTAGTTTGGTGGGAGATGAGATGGAAAGGGGAGTTGACCTGGATGGTGGTGGGCGGGTGCTGTCTGTGCAGAGATGACCAGGGAGGTGTTGCTGGTGCCCAGAGGAGCCAGGGACTGTTAGCTAAGGAATCACTGGCATTTAATTTTAGGTTGTTTGCTGTGCTACACTATAACACCACCCTAGAGTTTCAAATCCTCAGTCAAAGTCTCTACATGCCCAATCTCGTGTCTACAATCCTAGGGCAGAAGTGCCGGAACCTAGGCTGGCCCCAGTGATGGACAAAGAAAGTCCAACACCTGCAGGAGATGAAAATGGGAGCCAGGATTGAAAATTCAGCACGAGTAGGAAATTGGAGCTAGTGGGAGGACAAATGTAACCCCAACCCGCTCTGGGACATCGGGAGGGAGGCTTGGTTTCCTACCGTTTGTGGAATAGGGCTTCAAGGTAATTTTCTTTAAATCTCAGTGGATAGTGCCTCAGCTGCTGGAGGACACGAAGACTTACAAACAGCGGACACTTGAGCCAGAGAATAATAAATAATTCACCACCTTCCCGCTTTCCACCTCACACACTCCACGTGTGGAATATTTTATAGCTATCACAGTTCATTCACATTCATCTCTGTCTGAGCCTTCCAACAGGCCTGGGAGATGGGGAAGGAAGGAATCACAGCTGAGTGCTGAGGAAGAGGGTCCTCAGCAGCTGCAGCTTGTGTGCAGTGGTAGGGCTTGAAGCATCACTAGCTTTGAACCATCACTTCTGGTCCTAACTGGGTGCTCAGGCCACCATTCCAGGCGAGTTGGTCTTCCAACTGCTTCGGAACTGGACGGAGATCTTCTGACTTAATGTTTTTTTAAAAAAAACAAACAAAAAAACAACACGAGTTCCAGATCCCCAGTGTTTAATCTCTTCCCTCTCCCCTATTTTTTTTCTGTCTCTTCTCTTTCTTCTCTCTCCTTTCCCCCTTGTCCATACCTCTTCTCCTTGTCCCTGTGTCCTCATCTGCATCCATCCACCACATACCATTTCCAGGCAATGTTCTCATTTGTAGATTTCCCCCTAGATTAGCATAGTCATGCATGAATTCCACGTAAGAGTGTTTTTGAACCCTTCTTTATTATTTGGCCTTCTCTCGTTCTTTACCTAGTTCCAGGATTAGTCAAATGTCTTTACCGGCATGTATTGCTGAATCACCCAGTTTCTAATCAGGAAACAGTCGCCCTGCTTCTGGGAGGAACTTCACAAACTTCCACGAGTTGTTGATGCAACACTAGCTCTCGGAAGATAGAGAGGACTCAATATATTAACAGGCTTCAGCCGACCTTTGATCTAGATTTAGACGAGAGGAATGGTGACCTGTTTCTCCCACATGGAAGCAAAGAGCCTAGTGTATTTTATGCCCAGGTGTTTGCCATATAGCTTGATACAAAACCATGTCCTGGAGAACTATAAGCCAATCTAATTTATAGAAATAAACTGAGTGAGAATCATTATTTTTTATTGGTACCACTTAATGTGAAGAAAATGCACATTTTCAAAAAATATGGAAAAAACGTTCCATTTGCCTTATTGGGTCCAAATGTTAGGTTTAAATTATTTTACTATGCAAACTTTCTTTCATATCTTGGCAGTAGTGATTTCCATTTTTATTCCTTTGGTATCCATAATCTTATGAGAATCAAAAACACATGCTTTGAGATCACTGGACAGCTCCTCCTCCAACATTTTAAAAATGCACAAGGAAGGTTATTGAGCTGGTAGCAAAAATAACAGGAACGCTACGGGAGAAAATTATGAGGACATCTAGGCAGAGCGGGAAAGAGGGTCAGAAGGTGCACTCTGCTTTCTATGCTTTTGATTTGCAAGTCATTAAGCTGGAAGAGCCCCTGCCTCCTGCTGACTGCCACTAGGAATGCATTTTTTGTCCTTCTCTAATAGAGGATGCTTATTCTACGACTCCAGGTTTGCAGTACTGGAGGAGGATGGGGATCTGGATTTTCCAGTGCTTCTCGAGAGGGGAAGCTTAGAGGAGTGGGCTAAGAGTCCATGGACTTCTGGCCTCCCTTTGTCTGCAGGCGTGGGTGCATTTCGCGGGGAGGGAGAAGCATCATGCAAGTTTCAGTCCCAGGAATTTCAGACTGACAGAAGTCAGTGAAGAGGTGAGTGCTTTGTCTTCTCTTCTGAGAAAATAGTTACTAGAGAAAAAAAATTGAGGACGGTCAGACATTAAAACATGAGGAAAGGAAGGCGAGAAGGGTGTGAAAGAAGAAGGAGAAGGGCAGATGGGAAGCCCAGTGTCCTTTAGGGGTAAGAGGTCAAGGGCTCAGGTCATAGTTCAGACCTTGCATCAGCAGGTTACATGATGCTTAACAGGTGCTCAGTCAGCCAAGACTCTAATGTTTCCAGAACTACACCGGGCCGTGCCATCCTCTGCCGCCTAATACATATTCGCCATGCTTGTCTTCTCTGGGGCATAGGCCTTGCTCAGCATACACAGCTGTATACCCCGCTTTCCTCTGTCCTTCAACTTGAGATTAGTGAACAAGTGTTTTAATCCACGGGTAATTCTTGTATTTCTGCAGCACCTTTTGTCCTCAACGAAGATGTTATGTGGAATGCCCTTTCTCCCCAGTCCATCTGGAAAACCCACTCTTCTTTCAAAATTGGCACAAGCATCTTATTCTCTATGAAACTCTACCTGATCTCCCCAAGCTAAGCTGTTTCTTCTCTCTTTTGAGGTCCCCTCCACCTTGTGGGTACATAACAATTATTGCCCTTATTTCTCTGTATTGTGCTTTTGTTCTCTACAGGTCTGGGAGCTCTTCTACAGCTAAACTCCTTGAGGGCAGAAACTGCCTTAATTACGCTGACTCTTCCTACATTTTAGTACCCAGCACGTAAGAGCTGTTTAGCAAATGTCTTGAATGAATAAATGGATGGCATTCATTCATCTAAGTCTGAATTGGTTGCAAGGATGAATGAAAAAATGTACTTCACCCGCAAGTAAGCAAATGTAATTGAAGTAGAATTATTCAAAAGATATTTTCATATTATCCTATTAATTAATTTTTGTATCCCGGGAGTAAAAGGGAGAGCTTACAATTGTATGGTTAATAACCGAGTGGAATAATAAAGACCCCCTATACTAGAACTCCCTGACCTGTGTGCTACACCTACCTGGACTTTCTGACCTTGACCATGGATGTTGATCAGATATGTCGAGTGATTGCTGCATGACTCTCAGCTCATTTGCCTCTGGAAATCAATACTGACTCTTTGCCAAACGAGACTTTAGAAGTGCCGAGGGGAGGCACTGGGGGTACAGTGTCTCCTTTGTTTGGGTGGGGAAGGCTTTTGCTGACCATAATTCAGGAAGTAGGTTTATGTCCATCTGTGGAGACTGGAGGGATCTAAGAGTCCCACCAGGAACTCATATCTCAGGACCTCAGTCTTCTCCGAGGAAGCTCACTTCGAAGTTCCCAATAGCTGTCTCCTTGTTTCCCAGAGTTGTCTCTGCAATTAGTCTCTCACTCTTTTATGAGTGGTTGCTTCTGTAGGTCCACGTCCTGCTTAAAACTCTCTACGTTAGGAGATGTCTAAGGATTAAAGACAGAGTGGGCTTGTGCTTGCTAGGCATGGGTGGAACACGTTGGTAATCAACCAGACTAAAGGAGTGGAAACCGCAGAGGGCTGGGAGCTAAGGGAATTCAGTGGTTGTCCTGGCCCCACCCCTTTCCCCATCTTTGGCCCCACCCACTTCCCTATCATTAGCCTCTGGCACGTTGCTTAACTTCTGAGTCTCACCTTTCTGCTTGCAACATGGGAGTAAAAATAGCATTTTGCTTGTATCTTAGAATCGTTATGAAGATTAAATGAAACAAAGACTGTCTTCTTATAATACCTAACATACCTTGTCCGTTTCCCCTCTCATTGTATCCATAGGGTCTTGCTGAGGGTCTGAGACGTAGGAAGGGGCTCAGATACTTGGAGAAGTTGATGGCCCTTTGAGAGACAGAAGAGCATCATGGTATATATGACTCCAGTACCAACTGGCTTAGTTCAAATCTCAGCTCCATCTCCTCCTAGCTGTGTAGACTTTGAGTAAGTACTTAAACTGTCTGTGACCCAGTAACCCTTTCTGAGGACAATAAGAGCCTCTTTACCTCTCAGGATGGTGGTGAGGTTTAAAAGAGGTCATGCACTTAAAGCTCTCAGCGCAGTTCCTGAAACGTATAAACTTACAATAAACATGAGCTACTGTTATCCCACCTTCAAGGGGCCACCGATGACCCATGGATACAGAATAATATTCACGTGTGAGATACTTTGGGTAACTTTTATTTACACTATTCAGATCTCTTTGCCAGGACATCACAGCTTATAGGTAACTTGGTCAATGGACTGCAAAACATATACTGCTGGTCCCTCTTGCACAAGTCTTATACAGATCTCTTTCTTACCTAAGAAATCAAGGGATATATTTGATTTTGTTTTTATATTTTAATTTTGGAAAAGGTCATGTTTGCTTTTCCTTTGATTCTCCTAAGGCTACATTCTTTTTTGTAGACTTTTTATTTTGGACTAATTTTAGATTTACAGACAAGTTACCAAGATAGTATAGAGCATTCTTGTTTACCCTTCCCCAGCCTCCGCTAATGATAACATCTTATATAACTATGGCGCATTTGTCAAAACTAAGAAATTAACGTTATACATTACTGTTGACTAAATGACAGATTTTATTTTGGATTTCACCAGTTTTCCCACTTACATCCTTTTTCTCTTCCAGGATTCCATACTGGATCCCACAGGGTCCCAGACTGGATCCCACAGGACCATCTCTTTAGTCTCATCCCATCTGTGACACTTTCTCAGTCTTTCTTTGTTTTCCATGACCCTGAAAGTTTTGAGGAGTCTTGGCTAAGCACTTGGTAGGCTGTTCCTCACCTTAGATTTGTCTGATGTTTTTCTCACGATTAGATTAGGGTTTTGGAAAGAGCACCACAGAAGTAAAGTGCTGAGCCCACACTGAACGAGAAATCTCTGTCTTTTCTGGCTTTCACTTCTCTTCAATTTCTCTTCCTCCCTTTTCTACTTATCCCCCTCACCTACCATGGACTTACTAAGGAAACCAAAGGGTGAGAAATGAATTGGGCTCTGGAGGGAAATTAGAATCTGGCAGTGAATAAAGCCTTTTGCTTGCTTGAGTCTCCATCAAACCTGACATGTCAGAACCCACCATGAGGATATGGCCCCCCTTACTCCACCCACTCCCCCAATTTGCAGGAATCTGGGAGAGGCTTTGTACTCACACATGGCATAAATTGAAGGTTCCTGTGGTTTTAGCTTCATTTCAAGGTGCGGGTGCTAACATTTCATGACACTCCCTGTGGGCTGTCTGCTCCACGCCTCACAACGCGCAGGCCTCCACCTCTGCACATGCAGATCGCACCCATTCTTTACGGCCCAGTTCACTTGCCACCTCTGTCTCTCCTCGGTCGGGCTGGAGTCCAAGGTGGGAATCAGGGCAGATGTACAGACACAGAGGAAGGCACATGCGGTGAGGGAGTCCAGAAAAAGGTTCGACACCTGGGCTAACAGAGAGGGCTCTGGGTGGATGTCCTCACACTTCATTTCTGGTCTCCACCGCCAGCAGGATTGTGTTGATGCTCGACGAACCTCAACCCCACTCTCAGGTCGCAACCACGTGCCCACTGCTGTCCCCACCGCCCTCATCAGAGGCTCTAAAGTCATGAAGGAAGATAAGAGACAGTGAACTTGACTTTGTGCACTAAATCTTTGAAACAGAAGAAGTTTCAGGTTGGGATTTTCATGTTTAAAATTTAGGACAGCAAGACGACTTGGTTTCCAGTCCTAGATCTGCCTCTCCTGAGATCTGCGTTTCCACCGCTCACCAGATTGTGGTTGAATGGGGGTCACCACATCAGGCCCATGGCAGCTATTTCATGCATGCATCTCATTTTCATCCGATTATGTGCTTCCTTTTGTACAATTAAAAGTTCGGCAAAATTATATTTTGCACGCTTATTATTTATTATACAGTGAACGCAACTGTAAAAACTCTCTATATGTATATTTGCTATTCGAAATTTTTGTAAACAAATGACTTTATATACTGTAGAATACTTACGGGCAATTTAAGGGATGTTCAAGAGAAATTTTGGCTATACCTGATTGTCCCCTTAGGGTCCCACTTTAGATCCTAACGTCTGAATAAGTTACAACTCCCCCGCCATCCACATTTCACTTGCTTTTGCTCTTATAACCTAGGACCCCTTTCACTTCCCCCAGGGATTTCTGGGAGATCCCAGGGAAGTCACACATGAACTCGTGAATGGCGCTCTCATGGCCTATGAACGAAGAACCTTCTGCGGGAGGGAGGGGCTGCGGAGGGAGGGGCGAGGAAGGATGAGGATGGGGGAACTACACCTGCAGTCACTAAGAGGCCGTGGATGTCGATGCAAAGGCGGCCGCCCCCGGCTCTACCACAGCTACAAACGCTCGCAGGGCTCCCTCCCGCGGCGCTTCTCCCTCTGCGCACCTCCCACTGCGCATCTCCCTCTGCGCACCTCCCACTGCGCAGCTTCTTATACCTCCCACTGCGCGTCTCCCACTGCGCGTCTCCTACTGCGCGTCTCCCATGGGCCCCTGCTGGAGCTCGTGTTCCCCAAAGCCCAAGTTTGCGCAGACGGCACCTCTAGCTTCAGCCTGTGGACCTTCTGTACGTAGGGCTCTTACCTGAATCTGTGATGCAGGCTAGAGCGTCCGTCTCTGAGACGGACGCCATCTCTCCGCCATTCTAAGACACCCTCACCCCTCACAAGAGTAGATGGCCTCTGCAAGCTGCTCGAGAGAAAAAGGAAGGAAAAACCCGGAACCGGAAAGTCACCCAGCCTCCGATAACTACCATCACCCCAAAACAGAAGTCCTTCACGGCTGGGGCTTCTGCCGTTCTCAGGCCTCAGGTTTGACTACCTGCCTCCCAGCTCCAGGCTTCTCCAACCTCGCTTTCCCGCCCCTGGCGATGCTGGTAAGGAGAAACTTTCGGAACAGATGACCCCGAGTGCGTTGCCGGAGAATTGCTAAATCATTTAACCGCAATACAAAAGGTTTTTGGAGGAAAACAGTATTATGGAACTAATATAAGGCTAGTGCTTAAAACTCGGAGTAAAAATACCTCAGCTAATGGTTATTAACCTTCTGAAATTTAATTTACATTTTTAAAATTTTGAAGGGAGTTAAAAGAAGGGGGAAAATCCACAAAGAGTTGGCAGATTTCAAAGTGAATATTTAATTTTCACCCGATTTAGGCCAAGACGCTGTGCAATTTGTAGGTTTGTGAAGGTTAAAATTCCTCAGACCACATGTTTTCTTGAGTTGCAAAATCATGACTGGGGGCTTACTAAGGACATCTTCAGCAGCAAATATTTGTTGGGGGAAAAGCCTGTTTTAAACATAAGACAGAAAGCGAAACTGATATTCTTCATGCATTTCTTTGAGTTACAGCCTGGTCTGGCATTCATTTAAACCAATATTCCTCCTGCTCCGCCTCCTCTGTGGCAGGACAAATCAGAAAGGGCCCAAGGATAATCCATAAACTGCGAGCATTCGAAGCTGCTTGATGTGGATTCAGGCAGAACAGACTGGAGAACATCCCCAGTTATGTGTTCTGTGTTCAAAGAAACCACAGTTTCTCTTCTCCACCCCTCCACCCCCCACCCCGACCATTTCACCAAAGGCAGCATGCTCTGATGATAGCAGGAGTACGGGCTTGGGGAAATCAGTGTCTGAGGTTCAAGTCTTGGCTTCTATGTATGCTAACTGTGAGGTCCTGGGTAAGTTACTCGGTTTCCAAGTTTCGGTTTGATCATTTGTAAAGTAGGGCAAATTATTCCCACCTTTCAAAGTCATTATGAATATTACAATAGTTCCCGGTGGGAAAACCTCTAGTAGCGCTGCTGGAATATGGAAGGTATTTAATAGGCATCCTTTGATTTCTGCACTATAGAATTCTGCTCTTTTGTTATTTCTGTAGTTAGGCTATAAAGAAACAGAAGGATCTTCTGGAGCTTATGATGGAAAATGAGCCTTTGTCCCTTCTACTGGCTTATTCCCACTGATTATGACCGAAGCGCACTGGGAAATGTTATGGCACTAGGGGACGTGTTACCTTTGGCCCTGTTGGTCAGAGCAGGGGGCGAGAAATGACCTGAGTTACAGCCTGGTCTGGCAGAGTGCAGAGCAGAGTGCAGGGAGCACCGTACTTTAAGTCCATGAAGAAGGTTTCATCCTCAGAGATTTTTCTTTCAGTGCTTCACTCTGTGGGGTCTCTGCCTTCTATGGACCATCGTTCTGAGCTTGACACTCCACACTATTTGCTCTTAAATCTGGCTCCAGCTAAGGGACTCAGTGATCAGACTTCCACTTAATTTATTCCACCTCTGCTGACTTGGGTGACTCTCTGACCTCACTGAGATGCCCAGTCCATCGACCCTCCTACTTTCTCACTACTCTCAGCTTCCCCATGGCTTCAGTTCCCTCCTGACGAAGCTCTGGTTCCTCATCAGCACCGTCTCCCCTCCCTCGCAAAGTTCTTACCTACCCTTAGCCATTTTTCCTCCATATCATACTTGCCCAGAAGTCCCCAACCTGGTTACACCCAGCTGTCCACTTACACTGAGTCATACCTGAGCATCTGGACACTGCTGGAGAAAAAAAAAAATCGCATCATAACTGTGCTGGTTGGATTCTCTTTAAATTAATGACCACAGACCTCAAATTTCATACCTTCTCATACCCCTAAAAATCTCCAAAAGATACTCTCTTTAAGCTGATGAACTGGCTTTGTATCATATAGAAAAAAATGGTTGTGTTCCTGTTCCTATGTAAAGCCACACCCTTCTGCTGTGCTCTGGAGAAGCTACAGTGTAGCTGGGTAGTGACATGTTATCTTCAGTAAGAGATGGATTAAAATAGAGTCTCATTCTACGTTTAAGCCCAAATCAGAATAGTTCTAACCCTCACCCCCTTCCAAGAGTTTGTTAATCAGGGACGAAATCCCCTCAGGTCATGTCAGTTTTTCTCAGCAACAATCTCCAGTGACATCTGCAAGTTCTTTTCTTCTATCCTTTGTTGCTTTCAGAACCACCTGAAGGTGGCTCATGGCTCACAGCACTGATGCTGACCATTGTGAGGACACCACTGTCTGTTTCAGAGATGACCTCGCTGCAGTCTCTTAAATTCACTAATCTCTGGAAGTTAAAGCTCTTCTGATTCTCTGCAAAAGTGGGAAGAACGTTCTCTGTATCTCTGAACTCTGGTGGTATAAATTGTTGTCCATCCTGCCTACTTCTGGGTCACTCCTAATTGCTAAATACTCACAGTTGCCCTCCCCTTAAAGTTCTCAGAGCTTTTATTCCTTCTTCCAGAAAAGAGCAAACATGGGATTAATTAGTGTTTTGGTAATGTTTTGTGAAAACAGAAAATCAGAGGGCATTTTGCCAGATATAATATCTACTCCCCCAGTGATGGATGATAGAAGTCTGCTGACCCTGGGTACAATTTAGATTGTTTCTCTCAGTCTCATCCTTATGGGGGTGTCGTATATTAGAAGCACAGCCCCTGACACTCCCAGTGCTCTCACCCAGGGGCCCTGCTTCTCATCTGTTTAATTAAAAGGGTTGAACTAGAGGATTTTTAAGGGTACTTCTAGCTCTGGAATTTTAATTTTAAGAAACATCTTGAATGATACCATGCATAAAAATCTCTTTAAAATGTTTTAAGGTCCCTGCATGGAAAATCCTAAGGAAGCATGCCAGAAGTCCCTGAATTTGAGTATTCAACAGCCCATCAATTTCCTGGTACAAAAGCCAGTCTATGAAATAATCACAACATCTATCTTCTGATGTATCACAGCTGATTAAGTCACTACAGAGGCAGGGGGCAACACTTTCGCACGTGTTCCCGTGCACGTCAGGGGGAAACGGAACAATTCAAGGCTAGGGTGGCGCTGGTGGGTGGTCCCTCTCTCGAATAGTGGTAAGAAAGCAAACCTCCGTGTGGATTCTAATTGTAGACACCAAGTGTGTGACCTTGGGCATATCTCTCTGAGCCTTGGTTTCCTCCTCTGTAAAATGAGAATAAAAATAATTCTCATCTCTGGTTGTTTTGAGGATTGAATATGTAAAGGTCTTAGCACATGACAGCGCTTAACATGCTATCAACAATATTACTTATTATTTATCATTATTACTATTGAGTATCGAGATGAGAATTAGAGGAGGGTTCCTTCAAGGCTGATGATAGATTCTGGGGCCCAGGGGCCTTTCTTGATCCTCCTGATGTCAGGTATAGAGACAACCACTTCAACCTGCTAAGCTTAGGCCTAGTTTTCAACTTCACATCGTGCCTCCTCTAGACCCTCATGGCTTCTCTGCCTCAGAATCAAACTCCAAGAAGACCTCATCTCTGCAATTTCTGGTGCTGGGCTAAGGGGAAACCAAAGACGCTGCCTCTGGCTCCCTGGGAAAGGCTGTGCAGAATACACACTCCCCTCACACCACAGCGCATGAGCTTTTCTCTTCTCCTCAAGACAGCAGAAGGGGCTTCTTTCATGAACTTAAATCCCAGCTTGATTTGAAAAGGTCTCCACTTTCTTTTCCCAGGTCCTGGTTCCCCATGTCTTTTGGCAGCTTGAACCATTGAAGAACTTAGCCAGTGTCCCAGCAAGTTGCCCCCAAATTGTGCTGCTCTTAAACTTTTGTGTTCTGATAGAATCATGTCTGTCCTGACGACTCTGAGCTGCTAATCTCCTGTCCATGGCATTCTTGGCCTTCTGACTGAGAATTCGCCTAGTGATGTTGTAGAATTAGAAGAACTGGACTTGACCTTGGGAGATCTGGGTTCAGCTCTCAGCTCTGCCCTTCAGTAGTAAGCACGTGACCTTGGGCAGAGAGATTTATCTTCCTGACCCTTAGTTTCTGATTTGTGAAATGAGGATGATAATAGTATCCAGGGGGAGGTAGATCTCCGTTTGTTGGCAAAAATACCCTGATACACCTTTAAGTAAAAAGGAGGCTCTACAGTGTTGTGTCTGGTATGATTACATTTTTGGAAAAGAAAAGTCCATATGCACAGAAATGAGGCTGAAAAGGATATTCACAAAATATATGGAGTTCTCTCTGTTTAATAAAATGGCAACTGATTTGTAATTATTATCTTTGAGTATTATTGTTTTTGTAACCAGAAATTAAAATACAAGAGCAAACTGAAAGGTATTTCCTTTTTTAAAAAAACAATGCACTTTCCTCAGGGTTTTGGCAATTTAGTAGGAGAGGAACAAATCTCTGTAAGGCACTCGGGGAAGGGCTGGGTGAATAGCTCTAGCTAGGCTACTGGGGGTCAGACTTTCTCGAATCACTGAAAGCTGAGTGGTGAGGAAGCCTTCAGCAAGGAAATGAAACTTTAGTTCTTAAGATGACAGAAAAAAACCAGACTCACTTGATGATTTCAGGCAGGTATTTAGGTGCCTCACCAGCATCATTTGTTCAGCATTCCAAAATGGTCGTGGCCAAAACCAATACATTATCTTTAAACATCTCTAATGTGCTGGGGTCTTATGAAAATTTTGCCCTAGTCCCTATTTGTTTATGTTTTCTTTTTTAGTAAACAAGATAATAGGAATCTTTTTTAACATTAGAATTAAGAATTTGGCAAATATTAAATGTATCCCGCAAAGAGCAGTATTCATATACATGTTGTGTAGATAATACCCCCTTGCACGTATATTTATATATTCGTAGATATATCTGTAATTACTTTTCTTCCTTGTCTGTTGGTGTAAATATTAAAAGTGCAGCATAAGAGAGAAAACATCCAGATTGACTTGAACCAACAGTCCTGAGTTTGGACACAGGCAAGAAGACAAAAACACGCTCTCCAGAAAGTAGTTTCCTTGGAGCTTGAGAGCAACCGCTGGGCACGCCCCTCATGATCTGATGCTGGGAGTTCCCGGTGCGAAGGGAGGGGCTGTCTGGTGACACGGAGCAGCTGGCCTGGCCAGTGGTGGTGGAGTCAGTCGACCCCAAGTACGCTGGCCATCGAAGTCTCAGCTTCCCTTTGTTTTGTCAAGTTTAGATATAAATGGTTACAAAATGTTCTAGGAGAAGGGACATCCAGGGAAGCTCAGGAAAGATCAAAGCAGCCTGCGCGGGGGAGGAGGTGGGGCACAGCTGGAAGGCACCAAGCAGATTTGGGGTCTTCTGTGACGGGCCAAATCAAACCATTCAGGTTTCTCTGCGGTCCCTTCTCCCTGCACTCAACTCAAAGCCAGTCTGAGCTACTGAGTATATATGTGTTCTTAAGTCTTTGTGCCTGGAATGTGTTACAACTTTTCCATTTAATGGGTTGCTTTGCGTTCTTCTGGCAAACAGTTTCATCATTGGTAACTCTGCTCAAGCTCCCTTCCCTTATTCTCGCTTGACTGCTGCTTGTGTTTCAAAATTTCTTGCATTTTAAAAAATGGAAGTTATTTGTTTGCTCACCTCTTTGAATATTCTAAACACAATTATTTTGAAGTCTTCTAAAAGACTATTCCATGGGATTAATTTCATCTGGTATGAATTCCTGCTCTGATATTATTGGCTGTCTTTGGAGCGTTAAGTTTCTTCCTGTGTTTTGGAATTGAGATTTGCAGTCTCACTTTGCGTATGATGTTTTTGTTTATTATTGTCTCTCTGTCTCTCTCTCTCTCTCTCTCTCTCTCTCTCTCTCTCTCATTCTGTGCTCACCCAGGAGGTTTCCCTCAGTTGTCCCCAGTCCAGAATCAGATCTAATGGGAGTTCACGGTTTCTGCTCCAGGGTGGCGTGGGGATGTTCCACACCCAGTCACCAGGCCCGTGGGCAGTTTGGTTCCGTCCCTAGTGATTGAGGCATTGTCTTCCTTCTTTAGCAATCCTGGATCTTGGTCCTATGAAACAGTAGTCCCAGGTAGTTGGGGAGAAACAGGTTTAACTCTGTGTGAGGATGGTGTGGAATCTTACCCCAGTCCTGCCTTTAAGCAGAGACTCTGCCTATAACCCCTGTCCTGACATCTCTGCTTCCACAAGCCTGAAGCTCAGCCAGCTTGTCCCTGGATGTTTCTGTTCCCCTTCTAGTCCATCACGAATATGTCTTGGTTTCCATAGTGACTCTGCCTTTTTGTTCCCCATTTTGCATTTTCTCTGTATTGTGAACAGAGAGGGTATGTAGGCTTTGAAGTAACTGCCACTTTGACTGAATGGGTCTTCCCCTTTGAGTTACTGAATGTTTTCATATGTCTGGAAATTATTCTCAGGTAGAGGTCATGTTCCACTCAGTCTGACAGAAGGACATTATTGAAGTTTCTCCTTGTCTGCTGAGAGTTCTAATAATTAGTGTAAGACGGGACTGAAGACTCAGAGATGTGGCCATCCGTGTGGGAATTTCACTTCTGCTCAGGAGCAGATTGAGAGCCTGCTGTCTTGGAAGTCTAGAGCTGGCTGCTTTAGCAAATCCCTGTGCAGCTGGTCAGTGTGTCCTGGGTCCACTCCTGCTGTACGTAGCGGGCTGTAGGGGCAGCCTGAGCGGCCAGAGCCTGAGGAGTCCTCCTCCTCCCCAGCTGTTTGATTGCTTTTTTGCATCTCTAGTCCTTGCTCTGGTCAAGGGGACTTTTGGGGGTCTGGAGGCAGGGAGGGGGAAGAGACAGTGAGACGGCCCGCCTGCGCCATTGCAGGACTTTGCACCCAGGTGGTGGTTGGTGGCAGGTAGGAAGGCACTTCCCTGATGCCCTGACTCTGCTCTTGCCTGCACAGCAATCTGCACAAATGCCTGAAGGATTCAGGTCAACGTGTGGCACCCATCTCTAGTGCAGACCTTCCTCATAATGCTGGTTTCGTCATTTCAGAAGGCAGTTGGGTGAAGGAGGAATTCAACTGCATGGCATCTTGGAAGTACTCTTGCTATTATGTCTTAAATGTCTCTGCGTGCCTTACAGGACCTAGAACAGGGCAGGGAACAATAGCTATTTAGATCTTGTTTGACTGATTGAAAATCCAGATGATTTTCCCATTTGAAAACAAAAGGTTTAATTTCTCTTTGCAATAAATCGATGCAGGCACACAGTATGTGGCCATTTCTGCGGTGCTTCTCTAAAGTGCCAGCCCCTTCTGTGGCGTCCTGTGTTTTTGTCGGGATCCTTCCAGTTGCAAGTGACAGACACCCAGGAGAATTGATTGACTTCAGCGACTAGAGGATCCAGAGGTGAAACAGGCCACAGGCGCACCTGGATGTGGGACCAAGCCAGCCACCAGCTTCCTCTCCTCCATTCCCTGACTCTGCTTTCCTGCTAGCTGGTTTCATTCCTTTCTGTTCTTGGAGACAGTAGAGCACAATGGTTAAGAGCAAACTCTGGAGGCTGACTGCTGTGTGACCTTGAGCAAGTTAACTAACCTCTCTGGGCCTCTGTTTCATCGTCTAGAGAAATGTCATGATAATAATGGGAATCCACTCATGAGTTATTGAGAAGCTTACATTGGCGAGTGTGTGTTAACCTTCAGGGCAGTGCCTGGCCCACCGTAAGCACTGTGTGAGACTTGCCCTTGATGTTGTTGTTGTTTTCTCTCTACAGATTGGGGAAAAGGACACGGCCGTAGATGGTTGTGGACTTACATCATCGCAGCCCAGAGGAAAGAAGTTTTCTTTCGTCAGCATCCACGTACACAGGTCTCTGGGGGAATCTCATTTGCTTTTCTTGGTTCACATGCCCAGACCTTGGACCCATTGCCATGGCCAGGGTTGAGGGTTACTGTGATTGACAGGTCCACCATAATTACAGGGACCTGGGGACCAACAGCTCCCCAAAGAGGCGGGAGGCATTTTACTATTCACTCATCCATTTACTCATTGAATGTTGGTTACTTGTCTGTTAGGGGCTAGGTTCCATTCTAGCCTTGGGGTTACAGCAGTGGCAAGAGAGAAGAGTTCTCTGCCTTCATGGAACTTACATGCTGCTGACAGGACGAGGGGTCACGTGGCATACCAGTGAATGAAAGGAAATATTGGATGTGATAAGTGCCGTGTTTAGTATAAAATAAGGAGATGTCTGGGAGGGTGACTCAGGGCTGGTCAGGAAAGGCGTCTCTGACTGGGCCACCTTGAAGCTGAGACCTGCGTACCAGGAAGGAGCCACCATGTGTAGATCTGCATGCGTTCCAGGCACATGGAGCAAGCTAGTTCAGTGTCCCCAAGGCAGGGACGAGCTCTGGGTGTTTGAGAATGACAGAGGCAGAAAGAGTGGCTGCAGCTCGCTAAGGCGAGGGAGAGGGGTGTGCAGCCAGGTGGAATGGAGAGACACAGCCAGGGAGAATTCACTGCTGCTGTTAAGAAACTGACGTTGTCCAAAGAGCTTTCTGGCTGCCGAGAAGGGAGGTAGGCGTGAAAGCAGGGGAGGAGTCGGGAGGCTGCCGCAGTGTCCAGGTGAGGCAGGGGCCGCGTGGCAGCCAGCAAGTGGGGATGGGTCCAGATACGACTGGAAGCAGGGTAGGCAGGCCTGGCTGGTGGATTGAGGAGGGATTCAAGGATGACGTCTGCGCTTCTGTTTTGAGCTGGGTGGACAGTGGTGTCCTTTAAAAAGAAGGTGAAGATTGGAGGGGGGAAAGGGAAAGAAAACCTAGAGTTCTGGGTTAGATTTGCTGAGTTTGCGGATTCTAGGCGATAACCAGGGAGCGAGTAGGCACTTAGAAGCGTGCCTCGGGAATTCAGTGGGGAGGGGCAGGGCTGGGAATGGAGTCGCCAGCAGGTAGATGCTACGAAAACTGGGCCGGATGAGATCATCGTGGGAACGCGCGAAGGTGGAGAGGAGGTGGAGCCAGGGCAGAGCTGGGAAGGAGGAGGGAGGGAGTGCGGGCAGAATGAAAGAATACTGGTCACCCCCTTTTCTGAGAAAGGTAAGGCATCTTTGGTGCAAACTTCTTTAAGGGAGGCTCCCTCAAAAAGAGAAGGGAAAGAACTCCTTTGGTCCTCCTGGCGGCTCACCTTCACTAGGCTACCTGAATGTTCCTGAAGCTGAACCGTTCAGCTTTGAACAATCTCGCTTAATTTTCTCAGGCGTTAATTTGATCGGTTCATTGATCTTTGCCCCAGCTCTTCTGGGGTATTTTATTTTTGTTAAGCTTGCCATGGTTTTGCATCTTTTAGGAGTTTTTCAAAATTTAGGAGCTCTGGATTTGCATACTGTTCTCACGGAGGGGTCCTTTGCAGGTCCTGCTTCGATGGGGGAGGTTGAGGGGTCAGGGAAGAGATTACTGGAACTCCGCACCCTCATTTCAACAACCCAGTTGTACATTTTGCTGTTTTATACGGCAATCCGTGGGGGATTATGTTGAGTCATTTGAAGGTAGAATTCTGCAGCCACAGAAGCATGAGAGCTGCAGTGACAGAGCATCAGCTTGTTGAAGGCAGAGCTCCTGCTTTGAACCCAGCAGACTCTCAGCAAACTTTTGTTGAATGGAGTCGCAGCAGAAGTCTGAAGCCTTGAAGGGTAGCAGAGGCTGTGTTCCACAGGGATGCAGATTCTCAGCCTCTAATTGTACATCAGAGGTGATTACTATGGCTGCAAAAACTTCCTATGCAGCATGGAAACAATTACATTAAAATGCAGTTGGAAATTCCAGTAATCTCCTTGGAGTAGACAAATAAACTTTGAAATCGTTTACAAATGATGCACCAAGTCTGTGGGGCATCTGCTCATCGTAGGAGGAAAATGGGTTTCTTCCACGAGGCTTTTCATGTGATGGCATTGCTGCTTTCTTATGATGAGGAAGGAAAACAGGAGGAGCTTGCTGGGCCCACCCCATATTGGACCTGGAGTCCAGGCATCCTCTGTGTGTGTGTGTGTGTGTGTGTGTGTGTGTGTATGCTGAGAGCCGGTCCTCCTGGAGTCCAGGCATCCTCTGTGTGTGTGTGTGTGTGTGTGTGTGTATGCTGAGAGCCGGTCCTCCTGGAGTCCAGGCATCCTCAGTGTGTGTGTGTGTGTGTGTGTGTGTGTGTGTGTATGCTGAGAGCCGGTCCTCCTGTCCAGGGCCGTCCTCTCACTCCTTGGAAACTGTTCTGGTGTGAGATGGGGGTAGGCGTGCTGGCTACCACTCAGCTCCTGGGAGGATGTTTTCTCAGCTTTGCCTTTTCGAGTCTGGTGACAGGAGGCTGCCCTTTGACAGGCTTTGATGACAAGCCAAGAAGCTAGGAGAGCATGTCCCAGACATACTCTCCTGGCGTGTCCTCATGCTTGGCCCCCAAGCCAAGAAGGAGGCGATTCAGAGTGGCCACATTGTATGTGAGGGGCACATTCCTGAAGGCCTTGCCTAATTCAAATCTTACATAATTCAAGACTAATTTTCTTATAAATAACTCTTTGATAAATAAAATTATTAGAGTGTATAAAGTGGAGAGAATGCATTCTTGAAGTGTGTAAATTTCTACTTTGGAGTCTGGGGCATATTATATGACATTCTTGGGCGGCCATGTCAGCAGAAAAATTTCCATTATCCCTGAATATATATGACTAATTCTTGCAAACTTAAAGGTGCAACCGCTTGAGTGCTGCTTTTATTTTCCTAGCATTCTCTGTGGTCATTGTCTTAGTGCTGCCTGCTAAGCTAACAGTGGTGCTTGTCTGGTTTTCTTCACAGGATGTTATCACATCTCATTTCTGTTCCAAGGTATTATTGCTGCTTATCACGTAATGAATGCTTGGATGATATTGTTCTAAGATATAAAAAAGATTTTCAGTTATAATAATAGTAAACGTTGACGAACCCACACAAGTTGTGAGCGCAAATACGACAGCACGATTTACGGGATATTGTTAAAAGATGGTGGGCTGTTCTGCTTAATAGCTAAAATGGTTCTAACATGTGATCTTAATGTGAAACATAGTTTATAATCCCTTCAGCCAGATAGCTTGGAAGTGATGTGATCCCAGAGGAATTTTCAAAAACAGTTTGAGGACTCACATTGTTTCAAACTTTGTATACAAAGTTAATTTTTAAAATTTTGTGCTATTTCAAATTTGGAGGATTCAGATTCACGGAGCATTCATGCTGGTATCAGCTAGGATTCTTTTGGTTGTAGATTATGGAACAGCCAACTCAAGATCTCTTAAATAAATGAGGGATTGTACTGTAAGGCTACCAGTGTATCTCAGACAAGCCTCGGGGCCCTGTACCTGGGCCTCAGAAACAGTTGTAACCCGGGCCTTCAAAGCTGTCAGCGCTTCTTCCTTCAATTTTTTCTTTCGTGTCTACAAAGCTGGCTCCACCATTTGTGGGGTCCTGTGAAAAGTGAAGCGTGGGTCCCTTTGTTCAAAAAGCAGAAAAAAGATTTTCCTTATTTACATAGTCTTTAAAAACAATAAATTCCACAAACATTTAATAATAAGCTCTGTGCCAGATTTCGTGCTAGGTAGCGGGGGGTTGGGGGGGCGGGTGGTTACCACAGGGAGGAGACATGGGCCGTGTCTTACGTCTCATGTAGCTCGCGGTCCAGTGAGGGTCTAGAAGGAGGTGTCATCCAATTTCAAGTTACAGACCAGAGCGATGAGGACATGCGTAGGCCCTGCTATCTTCAGCGTTGGGAGTTGCCCGTCCTACTTTGCTTTAAACCTTCCAGGTCAAACTTAATATGAGGATGTTGTTAATAGGTTGAATTCATTTCTCCTCTCAAGGATCTTAACTTTTCCAAAAAGGCTTCCTGGTCAATCTATGCATTCTTTTGCAGGAAATACCTGCTTTTTACCTACCACAGAAAAAGTAAGAATACTTCTTGCAAAGAACTGGGAGTAAAAGTGCCCAGGGTTGTCCATAGCCTTTCTTTAAACCTATTATGGGTTTTTTATTTGCTATTTAATTCTGCTGTCTCCAGGGCACGGGGATACTTGCAAGGCAAGTGTGACGCGACCCTCATTTAGTGTGGGCACTGTGACTCGGTGTGTGAGATGTATGTACCCCTCCCACCCTCCCTGCGTGGGGAGGAGGGTAACAGGGGGTCACTGACTAGGGACAGGAGAGGGGACAGCCCAGAATCCATTCAGGGAAGGCGGGGAGGTGGCAGGAGGCTCTGAGCCTCTGTTGCATGATCCACGGTCCCATCAGACTCCATTACTGTATAAGTTTCCTAGAGGTGCTGTAACAAGTACCACATCTGTGTGGTTTAGACAACAGAATTTACCGTCTCACAGTTCTGGAGGCTGGATATCTGCAGGGTTAGTTCCTTTTGAGGGCTGTGGGGAAGAAGCTGTTCTACGTCCCTCCCTCAGCTCCTGGTGGTCTTAGATGGTCTTTGATTTGTAGAAGGTGATCTCCTTGTGCCTTCACATCATCCTCTGTTTGTGTGTGTCTGTCTCTGTGTTCAAATTTCCTTTTTATAAGGACGCCAGACATGTTGGATTAAGTCCCACCTCATTCCAGTATGACCTCATCTTAATTTAACTAATTACATCTGCAACAGCCTTATTTCCAAATAAGGGCACGTTCTGAGACGCTGGGAGTTAGGACATCAACACAGAAATTTTGAGGGCACAGAGCTCAACCCAGACCACTTAGAAAGCCGAAACTCAAAGATACAACAATTAAAGAATTTTAAAATGGCAACTGCCCAGCATTAACCCCCAGGCGTGGGCTCCCCTTGGGATCTCGGGGCCCTGGGGGCTGCACAGAGCATTCACCCTGCGTGCCCAGCATGGCCCACGTGGCAGAAAATATGACTCTTTAGATTTAACTCCTTGGAGAGAGATGACTCTACCCTCTGACTCCTGGGTACCTATGTTTACAGGGCTTTATCTCTGAGCCTGCAGTTGGCACGAGGGCCCCCAGCAGAAACCCTCAGGCCCTCTCGAGTCTGTGTTCCAAAGACAGCTGTCAGCAAGCAGTGAGACTGCTGCCCACCCGCGGTCCCCTCCCTGACCAGGGCTTACTAACAGCCGGCAAAACTACCTCCACTTCCATCACCAACACCGACCACCTGCCCTACCCCCAGACTTCATAAGCAGGGACCCTGTCTTTGTGGGAATTGCGGTGTGATCCTGGCTGGTCTCTCCTAGCAACACAGAGGGCATCAACAACTAGTCTGGGTTAGGAACAGATGAAGCCAGAACCCCTAGTCATGAGCCTGTAACCATGGGCAGTTAACTGTCCTGCCCCCTCCCCCAAGCCAGGCCGGGGAAGTGAGGGGAGGAGTTACCCCAGCGCCAGACTAGACTCCCCCTGCAGGGTGCAAGAGTGGGAGGAGGAGTGAAGGAGGAGTCCCTCTCTACTGCTGGATGACACAGAAGCTACCTTGTGTGTCGAGGGAGCAGCAGAGCAGAGAATGCAGGGACAGCTCTGATGGTGGCTCTGGAACAGGCAGGTTTCACTTAGAGCGACGCTGAGTGTACAGTGCCCGACATGATGGTGGCCCTGTGATGACCAGGTACCCCGTGGGACAGGAGGAAGAATTTGAAAAAAAAACAATCCAGGGGAGACCGACAGGGGGGCTCACTCCTTAGCTACACTGGACAGGAGTTTGCATATACCGTGCTGTAGAATCTACTATAGGGTGTAGAAATAGGATGGATGATATCTCTATTTTTGTGTACATGTTTCTGCATAAGGTTAAAAATTTAGCTCCTTCCAGGAATGACAGGTGAGGTATTGTCAGTGAGTCTTTTTGACATGTCTGCTCCTTCATATATGCCGATGTACAGTTATCTAAGATGGGTATGCTCTGCCTGACATGTTTTCTGCCTGAGTTTACTGAATATTACAAAAGCAGTTGCTAAATCCTGCTCGGTGAACCTCTGTAATATCCCTAGTATCTGTTCATTTTATCAGACACTTCAGGAAGCTCTCCCTGCTTCTGGCCTCTCCCCACATTTCTCAGTCCTTCAGTGGAAATGACTTTGCTAGAAAGAAAGCATTCTATTGAGTGAATTCTCATTAATGCTTGAATGACTGACAGGCCCATGATAATCCTGGAAGTTATTTGCATTTTAAAGTAAGGGTTAGTTAACCCATGACTTTTTAAATAGTGGTTTTTCAAACTGCTTAATAAATACACGTGCAAGATGTCAGATCTAAGGCGGAAATGGTTTGGGGCAGGGAGGAAACCTGTCACCAGGCTGACCCTGCCCGTCATTACTCAGAGTTAGGCCCCCGTTGCAGACTGCTTGGGCTCCTGCTAACTTGGTGAATTGGGCTAGTTACTCATCTATAAAAGAGGCTAATAATATAGAATTTCCCTATTTTGTTATTGTGAAGATTATATATGATAATTCCACATATTTATTTAGCAGAATATCCGGCACAGGTTTGGTGTTCAGTAGATGTTAGCTATTGTTACCATCATCATCATCATCATTGTGTGCCTACTATTCAATACTTTGTCCCTTCCTCTGTTTTTAAAGATGTTACTTTTGTGTTTATTTGTTTATTTTTTCTTTGTGATTGGTGGCATGACAGAGGAGATCAGTGGTTGCATGTGTTTGCTCCTGGGATCTCCATTTAAAAAACTATTTAAATCAGTGTGTCTCTCTATGTTGTAGCATGCTGTCTTGACATCTGGTAGGGCATGTTCCCTATTTGTTCTTTTTCAGTACGATCTTCACTGTTCTTGGCCCATTACTCTTTGATATAACTTTTAGACTCAGTTTGTTAAATTTCACACAAAAGTTGGAATTTTGGTTGGAATGGCATTAAATCTATATATAAATTTGCAAGAAAATTGATATTTTTACAAAACTGAGCCCTCTAACCCTAAGCATTTATTAAGGCATTGTTTACTGTCTTCAGTGAAGTTTTTATAATTTCCTCCATAAAAGGGTTTTCATATCTTATGTTAGATTGATTCCTAAGTATTTTATATTTTTGATGGTGTAGTAAATGATATCTATTTTAAAATTTTATTTTAAAACTCTTCCTGGATTGTTTGGAAATATAATTGACCTTTAAATATTGATTCTGTATACAACAGCCTTGTTAAGTTAACTTATTAATTCTAATGGTTGTCTTTAACTTCTTTTGGGCTTTCTCCTTGAGAATCATACCACATTTGGATGATGACATTTTTGTTTCTGACTCTCAACTTTATATCTACTATTTCTTTTTCTTGCCTTACAGCACTGGCTATGATTTATAGGACATTAGTCAATTGAAGATGTGAGAATAGACATTCTTGTCTTGCCTGGATTTTAAAGGGAAAGATGTCTCCGGTAGATTTTTTTAAATAGGAAGTCAAATAAATTATCTTCTATTATTAGCTTTTCAACTTAATTGTATTATTATGGGTGGGTATTAAAGTCTATTAAATGCTTTTTATACATTTGTTGAAATATTGATCATTATATATTTTATACATTGCTGGATTCAGTTTGTTAATATATTAATTTTTCAGTAATATCCTTGTTAAATTTTATAATTAAAGTCAGCCAGACCTTGTGAAATGATTGGGGGGGGGGTGTTCTCTTTTCTACTGTTCCCTGGAATGTTTTATCTAAGACTGAAATTCTTTGTTCCATAAATATTTGGTAGATCTTGTTTGTAAATCATCTGGGCCTGGTTTGATGGGTTATGTTTTGTGAGTGTATGTGTAGTGTGAGGTATTTAAAATTCAGATTCCATTTATTTATCAGTTTTTGGACCATTAGAGTTTAGTTTTTTCTTAAGTCAATTTTGGCAAGCTGTATTTTTTTAGGAATTTGTCTGTTTTCTCTGTTATCAAATTTATTGACATGAAGGTATTCATATGAATATCTGCTGCATTTTTTTCTTTCCTACATGTTTACTCATGCCAGATCCCTTCATTTTTTGGAAGCATTCTTACCAGAAGTTTGTTGATTTCATTGAGCTTCTTAAAGAGCTAACTACTGGCTTTGTTTTATATTTTATTAATTTCTGTTTATAATCTTTATTATTTTCTTCCTCCTACTTTCTTTAGATTTATTCTGTCATTTTCTCTTAGTTTTTAAACTGAGTGGTTAGCTCATTAATATTCAGCCTTTTTTCTTTTCTTTTAAAGGCATTTTGGCCTAGAAGGTTTCCTATTAAAATAGAATTATCTTCATCTTAGATGCTGTATGTCCCACATGAGATGTTAGTTGCTTTTTAATCATGCAATTCTATATATATTCTAATTTTGTTTTTGACCCCTCAGTTAATTAGATACACATTTCTTAATTCCCAAACCTATGGGTGTTTCTAGTTATCTTTTTATTGAATTTTAAATTTTATTGCATTGTGATCTGAGCAGATCAGAGAATGTGATCTGTATGACACCAATACTGAGAAGTATATTGTGGTTTATTTTATGGCCAAATATGTGTCAATTTTCATAAGTGTTCCTTGTACATGTACTTAGAAATAATGTGTATTCCCTAGTACTTGGATTTAATGTTCTATATTCATCTGTCAGATCAAATTTCTCTTGGTATGTTCTTATGGAGGGCAATTTGGCATTATGTAACAAAATTACAAATGCATTTTCTTATTATTTCAGTATTTTCAGTTGCAGATAGAAGGTAAATGCTGATATACTTTTCCAATTTCCATAACAAATTCTTTGTTATGCAAAGATGCAATTGGTTTTTTATAGTGCCTTTTATAGCAAAAACAACTTAAGTGCCCATTAATAGGGGACTGTTCCTAGAAACTAGATTTCAGCTTTATAACTGCCTACTATGTAGCTATAAAAAAGAATCATCAGGAGAATTTCAATTAATAAATGTAGAAGGAATAAGGGAAAGAGAACATATCCATTAGAACATCACCGTAATAGTTGCTGCAGGCAAGATACAGATCAGTGCTAACATTAGTGGATGAAACTTTAAGGAGAAACAGGATATTTCATAGCCTCAAATTATCTGTCTCAAAATATTTATTAACTACTGTGGTGCTCACAAATCAGGAAATGAGCATAACCTAGATGAAAAAATTTATGAAATTACAAAAGGACATGAAAGGAGGCTTGAGCGAATGGAAAGATATACAAAATTACAAAGATGTCAGTTATTCATAAATAGGATTGCTATGTCTTCTTGGTGGATTGACCCCTTTATTATTATACACTGCCCTTTTCTGTCCCTGGCAATTATCTTTGCTCTGACATCTGCTTTTACCTGATGATAATATAGCCACTCCTGCTTTCTTTTTTTTTTTTTTTTTGTGGTACATGGGCCTCTTACTGCTGTGGCCTCTCCCGCTGCAGAGCACAGGCTCCGGACGCGCAGGCTCAGTGGCCATGGCTCATGGGCCCAGCCGCTCCGTGGCATGTGGGATCCTCCTGGACCGGGGCACGAACCTGTGTCCCCTGCATCGGCAGGTGGACTCTCAACCACTGCGGCACCAGGGAAGCCCCTCCTGCTTTCTTTTGACTAGGATTTGCATGGTGTATCTTTTTCCATTGTTTTACTTTCAGCTTACCTCTATCATTGTATGTGAATTGAATTTATTTTAGATAGCACCTAGTTAGGTTATATTTTTTTCAGCCACTCTGCTGATCTTTGTTAGTTGATGTATTTAGACCATTTACACTTAATGTGACTATATGTTAAGGCTTAGGTCTGACATTTTATATTTTTGATTTCTGTTTGTTCCTCTATATTTCATTTCTTTGTTTTCTTTTTTTTTCACCTTCTTATGGGTTAAACTTATTTTTAGAATTTTATTTTGATTTACCTATGGTGTGTGTGAGTATACCTTTTTGAATAAAATTTTTAGTGGTTGCTTATGGCATTAAAATATATGTAAATAACTTATCACAATTTACTAGTTTGAGTGAAGTATAGACACCTTATCTCTTTTTAAGTCTCTTTACCCACGCCCACTTAAACCTGCCTTAAACATTTCTTCTATATACTTTGAGAGCCACATCAAACAGTGTTTAGATAACTTAAGAGAAGGAAAGTCTGTGGTATTTACCCATATTTCTGCTCCTTCCATTGTTCTCATTGCCTTCCTTCCTGATGTTCTAAGATTACTTTTTAAAAATCATTTTCTTTCTGTTCAGAGAAATTCTCTTAATCATTCTTTTAAGATAGATCTGCTGGTAACAGACTTTCTTAGTTTTCCCTCACCTGAGAATGTCTATTTACCTTTTGTTTCTGAAAGAGAAGTTTGCTGGCTGTAGAATTTGGGGTTGACAGTTCTTTTCTTTCAGCAGTTGAAAAATGTTTTTTACTTCCTTCTGGCCTTCATGGTTTCTGATGAGAAATCCACTGTCATTTAAATTATTTTACCATATAGATAAGGTGTGCTTTTTTCTCATTGCTTTTGAAATATATTCTTTGTCTTTAATTTGAGAAGTTTCATTATAATGTGTCTTGGTGTGGATTGCTTTGGGTTTATCCTGTTTGGAGTCTCTCAAAATCTGGAATTTGGAAGTTTACATCTTTTGCCAAATTTGGGGAATTTTCAGCTTTATTTCTTTGAGTATTGTTTAACAAATCCTTCTTTCATATCCTTCTGGGATTCTGAAAATACAAATATTAGACCTTTTGTTGCTGTCCACGTGCCCCGGAGGCTCTGCTAATTTTCTAAGTCTGACTTCTCTGTGTTGTTCAGATTGGGTAATTTCTACTATTCTAAGTTCACCAATTCTTCCCTCTGTTTTTTTGCCATTCTGCTGTTGAATCCATCCCATTGAGTTTTTATTTTGGCTCTCATATTCTTCAGTTCTAAAATATGCATTTGGTTCTACTTTATATATTTTATTTCTTGGTGAGACTTGCTATTTTTTCATTTGTTACAAGTGTGCTCATAATTACTTGTTGAAGTATTTTCATGATGGCTACTTTGAAATATTTTTCAGATAATTCCAACATCTGTGTCAACTTGGTTTTGGCATCTGTTGATTGTCTTTACTTACTGAAGTTGAGATTTTTCTGGTTTTAAATATGCTGAATGATTTTTGATCATATCTTGGACGTTTTTGGTTTTATGTTATGAGGCTCTAGATTTTATTTGAGTCTGTTTTAGAAAGCCTTGTTGACATCACACTGCAAGGGGAGTGAGGGTCCCAGGCGATGTGGAAGTCCTAGTTGTCTACAGTGTGTGGACACTGTGGAGCGGGGGTTGGAAGGTGAGGAAAGGGCAGCTTGTTCCTCCTTGGGTAGGAGTAGAAATTCAGGTTGCCCACTAGGCCTATGTTGATACCACCCTGGTTGGGAAGAAAGGGGTCCTTGTTTCTGTTCCCCATGTGGCCTCTGTTGACCCCCACACTGGTGAGGAGTCCTTGTTCCCACAGGATGGTGATGAAAGTCCTGACTCTTCACTAGGCTGGATGGGAAGGGACACCTCGTTACCTTTTGTTGGGAGTAGAAGTTCAAGATTCTCACATGACCTTAACTGACTCAGTGGGGAAGGACCTTGTTATACCCAGCCATGGATGAAAATCCTGCTTCCCACTTGGTCTTCTCTAATAGCACACTTGCAGTGGCGATGTGTTTGGTGTGTGGGTCGGAGCTCCACATTACAGCCAGATGAAGGTGAAGGTCTAGGCTCCCCACTCAGCCTTTGCTGATTGGGGTGAGGGTCATGTTTTTTTTTTTTTTTCCCCATGGTGTTTCTCTAGGGTGGGGAGGTTATTGTCTGAACACTTGTGTCTTGCTGGTTGTTTTCCTCTTCCTTTCTCCAGAGAGAGTTGACTTTGGGGGCTTTATTTTTTGTCTGTTCCCATTGATGTTTATGGATTGTTGGCTTCTCCAGCATCCAGTCTGGGATTTATGAGGCAAAAAGAACAGCAGGGAACTCACTACCATGATGTTTCTTGGGTTTCAAGGTCCCTAGCCAGTCTGAGTTCTTCTTTCTATCTTTCAGAGTTCTTTTGTTTATTTTATATATAATGCTCAGCGTTTTTAGCAGGAGGCATAGGAGAAACATTTTAACAGGAGTGAAAAGTTTTTTAATAAGAGGAACAGGGGGCTTCCCTGGTGGTGTAGTGGTTAAGAATCTGCCTGCCAATATGTGGACATGGGTTCGAGCCCTGGTCCTGGAAGATCCCACATGCCAAGGAGTAACTAAGCCTTTGCGCCACAACTACTGAGCCTGTGCTCTAGAGCCCGTGAGCCACAACTACTGAGCCTGCACGCCTAGAGCCTGTGCTTCACAACGAGAGAAGCCACCACAATGAGGAGCCCGTGCACTGCAACGAAGAGTAGCTCCCGCTCACCACAACTAGGGAAAGCCTGTACACAGCAATGAAGACCCAACACAGCCAAAAATAAATAAGTAAAATAAATAAATTTAAAAAAAATCATAAAAGATATATTTTTAAAAAAAGGAACAGGAAAAGTGCTTCTACTCCATGTTGGTCTGAAAATAGAACTTCTCCCTTCCAATTTTTGTATATATATATATTTTTTCTGTGAATACTTTTGTTATAGCATTGACACTCTGGTAATGTGTACTACTTTTGGCTTCAGAGGGATTGTCTCTAGCATTTACCAATTGAGCTTTTATGAAGAAGTGGCATCTTTTCCTTTTTTATTGGTACTTTTTTTTAAAGTCAAGAATCACCACTGAATTTTTGTCAAAACTTTCTTGTTTTGGTATGTGTGGAGATAATTAGGAGGATGCATTCATTCCCATTTGACAGGTAAGAGAGCCTAGACTCAAAGAAGTAGAATAACATGCCCTACATCACATAGCCAGGATGTATTAGAGCCAGGATTCTACCCCAGGTCTGTCTGGCTTCAGAGGCCACAGACTTTACAACTTAATGCTTGTGACACAGAAAGGACAGTTGCCAGGTGCCTTTGTTGACACAGTCCAGCAGTTTATAGAGTGGAAGCCTGCGACACTGTGTGGTATTATTAGGCTATGATTATTTTCTGTCTTGCATTTGCTGAAGTTCAACATGTGGCTTTTGTCATGCTGCTCCTGTAGAGCTTGCTTTTAATTTACCTGCTCAGGAAGTCTCAATTTTCACACAGTGTTTGGTTTCCAGTGGAAACCTATTCTGATATCATTTTCTGGCTCGTCTGATTAGTGCCTGTCAAAGTCCAGTGGTTTTCCACAGGTCATCTAGTGCAAGTGAGTCAGAAGCTGTGGCTGCTGAATCATAAATTCAGAGTCCACATGGCTCCTGATTCTTTACGACGGCCACCAGGCCATCTTCCTTGCTGAGCGTGACAAAACACTGACTACTGAATGGGAAACATATTTCAGAGAGGCTAACACTGAGGGGAAAAATAGATTTGGGACTTTCTGAAGGGGAGATCTTACTTAAAGGCATGAACATTCTATTGGTCTCTGAGGCAATAAGACAATTTTTTAGGTAGTGCTTCTCCACGGGGGTGCCAGGGCATGCTGAGTTGCTACAAATGGATTACAGGTGTGTCTGAGGTGTGGAGCCCCTTAATTCTTGGGGGTAGCCATGCAGGTCCTGGGGCCCTCCAGAGCTGTGGCTTAGTTACCTCCAGCTGTGAGCAGTCTCATCTATTTACCCCTAGGGAGCCATGCAAAAGGTATTTTCTGTGTGTACCAAGAAGAGGAAAAGGTTGGGGAGCACTGTTTTAGGTGATGTCTACAGAGGCAGGTACCATATTGGGAAGTTGATTAGCACCAGTTGCCTGACACTATGGTAAGCTCCAGTTAAATTAGGACCAGAGGGCTTTCTTGGGGTCCAGCCCTTCTGACTAAGAAGATGAGGAGTGGTGGAGAGTGGTACGTGTCTCTGAGAAGGCATGAGGGGCGTGGATGACATTAACATGTCTTCGTTCACCAAGTCATGGAATCCTGGGGTGAAGGGGGGCATTCCCTGAAGCCGAGAAGGAGAAGCTCGTGAGAAGTTACGAAATCCAATTCATTCAATGGTATTAAAAATTCAGAAACGGAAGTACCTTCAAACTGAAAGATCAAGAACCAAAGACTTTCTGTAAGGTCTCAATCGACTTTTGTGTCTCTTAGGGGCATTAGGGTGCTTGGAGGACATCCTTCCCCTTTGAGGTTGGTATCAGGTGGACAGCAAGGTCCATTTAAGAGTCCTTGCCTCTGTCGTCAGGGATACATTATGTGGCCTTTGGGGCCATGTCTGCTGTCTTCAGTTCTGTTGTGTGTCCTGTTTTCCCTTTTGAGCCCCACCGAAGCCCCTTGCTTCACTAGCCATGCCCAGGGCCCTGGAGCCCGTGCAGCTGTGCTGATCTACCCAAGAAGCTGAGCAGAGGAGTGTTCGGAAATGAGCTTTTTGAGAAGCCAGTGGAGAAATAGGTTTGTTGCCTATTGAACTTCCGATGCTTCTGATTATTATTGGAACTTCCTGCCTCATAGTTGAGTTCCTTGAGGGTAGGTAAAGAGATTTACTTTAATTATGAGAGCACACGTGAGCTGGAGAGAGGCCTGCATGGGACAAGAGTAGGAGGCTACAGAGGCTTTGGGGATGGCTGACAGTGTGTGTCCAACTCGGGCTGGAAGCAGCAGGACACTGTCAGAGGGGCATGGCAATCTCCAGTTCTTATCTGTTTTTATGGTTGCTGCCCCTACAGCTATTGTATTATTATTATTATCCTATTATTATTAAATTAGTACCACTTACTTATGGCTGATTATAAGTAAAGCCTTATGCAGAATCCTTCGTATGCATCATCTTACTTAATCTTCACACCAGCCCTGCAGCTTTGGTCTCATTGTCCAGATGAGGAAATTGAGAGTGGAGACAGTGAACAAGAGACACACAGCTCTTAAATGGTAGAGGGAGGACCTAAACCCTGCCTGCCTTCAAGGTTCATGCATTTTTCACCTCCCTGTGCTCCCTTCTTGATGAGGCAGAACTTCCGGGTCAGAGGTTGAAGGGGCAGTGGAGTATTCCGCTAAAACAACAGGAAATCAGGATGTGTGGGGCAGGAGGGATCCTGAAATACTGGAGAAGTAGTGAGAGAGCTCTTAGCTGGGGCTGTGGATTTGGGAGACCTCAGTGTGTGGGTTGAAGCCAGGAGAATGGAGGCGAAGTGTAAAGAGTGATAAGAGCAGTGGGTCAAAGAGAAGTTTGAAAAGTCTGAAAAGGTAAGGGCTGGGCAGAAGGGGAGGAGTCCAGGGAGGGGGCGGGGCTGGGAAAGAGCGGCCAGACTGGTGGGAAGAGAGAGAGGAAGGAGAGTGGGTGGAATGTGTGCGGGCCGAAGAGATGGGAAGGGCTCGGGCATCTTGGCTTTCCGAGCTTGAGCCTTCTGTTCAGTTGGCTGAACTGGCCCTTACGGCAGAAGCTGCTTCGAATGCCAAGGAGCAAAGGCTGCACGAAAGACTCCTACCAGGAGCAGAGAGCGGACCGGATCCCAGCGCCAACCTTCCGTGCTCCCCACAGACAGGTGAACTCTGTCCAGCTTGTTCCAAGTGTAGTTCCTACTGTTTGTTCACTGTCAAAATCCTTTTGCTAAATCTCTGCAAAGCACCTGGATGATGCAGATCATCAACACCATGCAAAGCACCAATCCAAGGCTGATGCTGTTCTTTAGAGCTGCAAGTATATGACTGTGTCTGGGAGGGGCTTCTGCTCTTGCTCATCGTCAACACCTTTGGAGTCCAAGTCAACCGAACTGTTTGCCTCTATTCTTGTAGTTTTTTTTTTTTTTTTTGCAGTACGCGGGCCTCTCACTGTTGTGGCCTCTCCTGTTGTGGAGCACAGGCTCTGGACGCGCAGGCTCAGCGGCCTTGGCTCACGGGCCCAGCCGCTCCGCGGCATGTGGGATCTTCCTGAACCGGGGCATGAACCCGTGTCCCCTGCATCGGCAGGCAGACCCTCAACCACTGCACCACCAGGGAAGCCCCTATTCTTGTATTTAAAGCCTGAGGCTTTGGGTTTGGTTAACAGAATGCCTTGAGGAGTGTCAATCCCTTCTGCCATTTTTGACACCTTCAAGATGTCCACAAGATGTTGTACAGGCAAGTCCTCATTTTATTTTGGACTACACTCTGGGATGGTATTGTTATGAGAGGTGTATTGCGAATATTTTTGAATATTTTGGAAAGTTTGCCTTCTTTTAAGACACCCTTCCAGCCCTGAGAAGAAGGGTGAAGGGTTCCCTCTGGACATTTTCGCTGTTGCATTCTTGGGAAGGGGACATTCATCCTTACTTAGAAAGCAATCACACCGCTGGCAAAAGTACGGGATTCTGAATGCTTACAGAAAGGGAATCTCCTAATAGACTAAGCCAGGCTTAGTGGGTTATCAGTGAGGATTAGGCAATGGAGGTGGGAAACTGGAAGAGACAGAAGTGGGAGGAAGAGAAGGAGGAGAAAGTGGGAGGCAGAACAGAGAGACAGACATTTCATTTCAACAGCCAGGGATTTGCAAACTGGAAACAGTGACCCCAGAGTGCGCATCAGGACTGTTGGCTCACCAGAGAGGTGTGGCAGGACCCTTTCTTCTCTTTCCCAGTCACCTCTGACATTATTTGACTCACCTTTCTGGAAATATTTCTAGCTGTACCTCTGAACCCTGAACGTTTCCCAAGCTCATTGAAATGCAGAAATGAAAATTATTCATCTGCTTGGAGGTTACACAAAGCTGAGAATGCTGTCAGAAGTAAATGGATACAGTTACACAATCGGATCCATTCTGAGAAAAGGAAAGCTTTGCTAGTAACATCCCAACGGGCCAAGGGCTGAAGACAGGTAAGGGAAGATGAGTCACTCATCAGGGTGGAGAGACAGGTGCCCAGAGCAGATGCTTAAAAGGACTCACATCCATCAAGGCAGGTGTCCCAGAGCTGGATGCTGGTCACCCAGCTGGTCACATGGAATCTGCAGAGATGACTCAGAGCGTGTAAAATCAAAAGCAATGGAGAGAGAGCAGACGGAAGAGCGCCAACTCACTCTCGGACCAAGACTGCGCTGGGTTGCTCAGGGTCAGGGCATTGGATAGTGAGTCAGAATCTTGGGACCTCTCTTCCTGTTCTGCAAGGATCAAAGAAGTGATCATCTGTCTTACTAAGCCACTTAACAGACTTCTCTTTACAAAAGAGGACTTGTAAATCTTTCTCCAAAGCATGAGTAAACGAATCTGTGTATTTTCCAGGAAAGTTACTGCTGGAAGGAAATATACTTATATGACCTCCGAGCAGGGCCAGCTTTGCCCCAGGAAGCTCAGTGGTACTCTCCGTGGTATGCCTGGGGGCGCTCGAAGGGTCTCTATACAAGAATCTTGCTCATTTTGCCAGAAATCCCACTATCGCCGTTCTTTCCCATGGGCTAAGCGCTACTGTCTCTAGCCACCCCACTGTCACCCGGAAAAGAGGTGACATCAGAATGGCTGCAGGATACAAATGAGATCTCTTCTGTCCTGGACAGCGTGAGAGTTCTGGATACTTGGAGGTGAGAGGAGGAAGGTTATGGAAGGGGAGAAGCATATGGAAAGGAAGAGGGTGGTACTTGGATGCTGCCTTCTGGAAGTCGTCAGAGAATTAAAAGCCCCAAACTTCCAGAGTAACTCCAAATGGTACTTTATGACATGTGGAATAAAAAAAATTGTGGTCACTTTTTTCTTGGAGATATTTCTTCTCCTTTTAGGTTTCTTATTGCATGTCAGCATTTTTGGGTACATAGAATCATGGACTTTCGGAGTTGGTGACAGTATCATGTTCTGGGTTAAGCATGGAGTCAGCAGCCAGAGATGGAAGGTCTTGCTTACCATTTCTGTGTGTCTATGGTCATATTATTTAACCACTCTGAGCTTCTGTTTTCTTTATAAAGTGGGGGTAGGGATACCAATTTCCCAGATTTCCTATGAAGTTAGAATAAAAATACTACATAGTAAAAGGTTTAGCACAGTCCCTGGAAAATTTACCTAGAACTCAGTAAAATGCAAGCTCTTCCCTATTGTGCAGGAATCCCCTCTTCGGCTCCCGACTCCCCTGGTCTGTTAGAGAACTAGAGTGACAGTGACAGGGAACTCATTCCTGCCGGAGGCAGCTCTCTTCTTTTCTGGGCAGTTATGAGTGTTGGGAAATTCTTTTCTGAATCGATACCTTCCTTTCTGTACCTTCTACCTGTAAATTGTAGTTTTACCGCTTGATAAAACTTTCAGTATACCTCTTAGAATTCCCTTATTTCTGCCATGATAATTGTAAGTTTTTTTTGAAGACAGTGATGAAGTATTCTTCAGTTTTTAACTTTTCAAGGCTAAAAAGCTCTATTTCTTTTTTAAAAAAGTTTTTTGTTGACGTGTAGTTGATTTTCAATGTTGTTTAGTTTCTGGTGTATAGCAAAGTGTTTCGGTTATATATATATATGTATATATATTCTTTTCCATTATAGTTTTTTACAAGATATTGAATGTAGTTCCTTGTGCTATACAATAGGACCTTGTTGTTTATCTATTTTATGTATAGTAGCTTGCATTTTCTAATTCCAAACTCCTAATTTATGCCCCCACCTTCCCCCTTTGGTAACCATAAGTTTTTTTTTCCTTTGTCTGTGGGTCTGTTTCTGTTTTGTAAATAAGTTCATTTGTATCATATTTTATTTTTTAAAATTTTTATTTATTTAAAAAATTTATTTATTTGGCTCCGTTGGGTCTTAGCTGTGGCATGTGGGATCTTTTGTTGTGGTGAGCGGGCTCTTCATTGCGGTGCACGGGCTTCTCTCGAGTTGTGGCGCGGGTGTATCATATTTTAGATTCCACATATAAGTGATATCATATGATATTTGTCTTTCTCTGTCTGAGTTACTTCATTTAGTATGATAATCTCTAGGTCCATCCAAGTTGTTGCAAATAGCATGATTTCATTCTTTTTTATGGCTGAGTAATATTCCAGTGTGTGTGTGTGTGTGTGTGTGTGTGTGTGTGTGTGTGTGTATTATATATATATGTAATATATATAAATATATACCACATTTTCTTTATACATTCATCTGTCCACGGACATTTAAGCTGCTTCCATATCTTGGCTATTGTAAATAGTGCTGCTATGGACATAGGGGTGCATGTATCTTTTCGAATTAGAGGTATCTCCATATATATGCCCAGGAGTGGGATTGCTGTGTCCTATGGTAACTTTAGTTTTTTATGGAACCTCCATACTGTTCTCCATAGTGGCTGCACCAACTTAGATTCCCACCAACAGAGTAGGAGGGTTCCCTTTTCTCCACACCCTCTACAGCATTTATTACTTGCAGACTTTTTAATGATGGACATTCTGACCAGTGTAAGATGATACCTCACCGCAGTTTTGATTTGCATTTCTGTAATAATTAGCGAAGTTGAGCATCTTTTCATGTGCCTATTGGCCATCTATGTGTCTTCTTTGGAGAAATGTCTATTTAGGTCTTCTGCTCATTATTTGATTGGGTTGTTTTTTTGTTATTGAGTTGTACTAGCTGTTTGTATGTTTTGGAAATTAAGCCCTTGTCGGTCACATTGTTTGCAAATATTTTCTCCCAGTCCCCTAGGTAGTCTTTTCATTTTGTTATGGTTTTCTTTGCTGTACAAAAGCTTACAAGCTTGATTAGGTCCCACTTGTTTATTTGTGTTTTTATTTCTATTGCTTTGGGAAACTGACTGAAGAAAACATTGCTTCGATTTATGTCAGAGAATGTTTTGCCTATGTTCTCTTCTAGGAGTTTTATGGTTCATGTCTTATACTTAAATCTTTAAGCCATTTTGAGTTTATTTTTGTATATGGTGTGAGGGTGTGTTCTAACTTCATTCATTTACATGCGGCTGTCCAGCTTTCCCAACACCACTTGCTGCAGAGGCTGTCTTTTCTCCATTGTATATTCTTGCCTTCTTTTTTGAAGATTAATTGACCATACTTGTGTGGGTTTATTTCTGGGCTCTCTATTCTGTTGCATTGATCCTTATGTCTGCTTTTGTGCCAGTACCATGCTGTTGTGATTACCGTAGCTTTGTAGTGTTGTCTGAAGTCTGGGAGGGTTAAAGGTGAACAAAGTCCAGCTTTGTTCTTTTTCCTCAGGATTGCTTTGGCAATTCTGGGTCTTTTATGGATCCATATAAATTTTAGGATTGTTGTTCTAGTTCTGTGAAAAATGTCATGGATAATTTCATAGGCATCACATTAAATCTGTAGATTGCTTCAGGCAGTATGGCCATTTTAACAATATTAATTCTTCCAATCCAAGTAAAAAGCTCTGTTTCTGTTCAGCCTTATTCATCTGACATGTTTTGAGTCTCCAACAATCTCTCTTGCCTTCCCTGGACTACACAGGGATTTTTTTTTTAAATTTGTAACTTATACCAGTCATAGGTTTGATATTTGCAACTGTGTACACTTTACAAAGTGTTCATGGATTCAGGGGTTCAGGGTTACTACTTAACCCTGAGGGCCTATTGTATCAATGCGACACACTGCACTGGAGGAGTTATGTTAGTTACTGTCACTTACCTCCTGAAGCTGCTCTTCCCAGCTTGCTTTGTAGTGGTGGGTCCTCCAGCTCTGGTTGGACATTGCCACCAGTGCTTCTCTTTATGTGGCTAAGGACCACGTAAGGAGTTTTTAAAATCTGTAACCCAATGCAAACCGACACTTGTAAAATACAGTAAGGATGAATTACTGGAAAAATAAATAAAAACCACATAAAATAGAAGCCATAATTTTTTACTATTAAATTCACAGACATAAAATTATATTTCAATAAATGTCATCAAAACAAATATAGCGTAGGAGAAAAGTCAATTATGAAAACTATATGTTTCTTACAGGTGTGCATTTAGGTGATTAGTAGAAAGAATCACTTTTATACTAGTAAATATTTGCCATTCTGTAGTAGTATAGCAGGTTGTGAGTACAATAGGGAGTTCAGGGTTTCCCTGGTGGCGCAGTGGTTGAGAGTCCGCCTGCCGATGCAGGGGACGTGGGTTTGTGCCCCGGTCCCGGAATATCCCACATGCCGCGGGGCGGCTGGGCCCGTGAGCCATGGCCACTGAGCCTGCGTGTCCAGAGCCTGTGCTCCGCAACGGGAGAGGCCACAACAGTGAGAGGCCCGCGTACTGCAAAAAAAAAAAAAAAAAAAAAAAATAGGGAGTTCACATATTAAATACCTATACATGTAGTCTGAATGGACACCAGGTATAAACACTGTAGTGTGACAAATAAGTTAGTTTCTTGCTTGCTTGCTAATTCATCTAAGTAAGGTTGGATTGATGCACTTAGGAATGTATCTCTAAATTGTTTCTATGTTTTGTTTAAATATTGGTCATAGTAGACAAACCAGAGCTAGGTTAGTGGGAACAGAAGTGGTTTTTAAAGCAGTTTCAGCAGATTAATGATATTTAATTTTTTAACTTTTACTCAAAATGAAACCAGTAATACTGTGTTTGAAAAATTCATTTTCAACTTCTCATCAATAGCCATTTGCAACAATTTTATGCTGAAAGTGATAGGTAAATTAAGTAATCTTTAATTGATGAAAACAGTAGATTCTAGATTGTATAGTACTTTCAGGTTGACAAACTAATGGTAAGATATCCATAGGACCATAACATGGTCCTAGCTGTGCATGACTAGTACCCAGCTCAGGCCACATTTGACTCACCAGGGGAGTTTGACAAGAACTAGTCTCTACCCTGTTCAATTAGATGCGTCCGTGCTTGGATGTCACAGCAACGGCGATTACCGTAAATGTTTCTAAATGCTCTCACTGTTTCTGTTAAGTACCTTGTCACAGGGCAGTAACAGCAGTTCAACAACCAGTCACGGGTTTACCTTGAGCAGCATGGGGTTGCCCTACCTGTCGTACCTGCGGGGCAGCCACTCCCATTGTTAGATTGTTCCAGTTGCTAGAAAATCTGTATTCTGTACCTCTTATCCACTGGTTCTAATTCTTTGCTTTTGAAGTACAACAAATAAATTTACTTCCTGCTGTAGATGATAGCCTGCCAGAAATGTCATAGCAGGTGTCGTGTGTACTTTAAATTTTCTTTTCCTCAGGTAAACCACCTTTCCCTCAACCCACTCTTCATATGACATGGATTCTAGAATCTTCACTTAGCCTCCCTCTGGTTACCCTGCAATCAAAGTCCCTTAAACACATATTGAGTACAGTTGACCCTTGAACAATGTGGGGATTAGGTGCGCTGACCCCCGTGCAGTCAGAAATCTCATAGAACTTTTGACTTCCTAAAACTTACTGATAACATAAAGTTGATTAACACATATTTTGTATGTTATATGTATGTCTACATATATTTTATGCATTCATGGCATACCTAACTTTTTAATTTTTTCAATATTTCTAGGCTACACAGTTCATCTGCAAATTTTTTCAAATTGTCACAATCTCAAAAAAATTTCCTAATATATTTATTGAAAAAAATCCACATATAAGTGGACCTGTGCAGTTCGTACCCATGTTCTTCAAGGGTCAAGGGTATTTATTTATACTAAATACTCAAATGGATATAGTGTTTTCTTTTCTGAATGAGAAGACTTTGATGGATGATATAAATGGAGTTAGGTTCCAGTAGAAACAACTTTATCACCTGCCCCCCACACCGTCCCAATCTCTCTGTCTCTCTGTCTCTATCTGCCTTCGTCTCTCTCTCTCTCTCTCTCTCTCTCTCTCTCTCTCTCTCTGTTTTCCAGCGCTTCCAAATGTTTCTGATTTTTAAAAAGGACAGACTAACCATACTTGCTCAAACTGTGAACTGGAGCACAGCATTGTCAGTATGAAAGATGCCCTGCTTTTCTTGAGGCTTCTTCCTCTACTTTATTCAGGTGGGTCTTCTAACAATTACTTCACATTTCACACACACTCCTACCCTCGGGCTGTGAGATATGCTGTTTACTCTTCATTCATTCATTCAGCAGATACTTCTTGATATGTATTTGATACATAGATGTAGCTCCTGCTTTCACAGGGTTTCCGTTTAAGTAGGTAAGACAGACTGACGGATCAGAGGACAAGGAGGAGTTTGAAGGGGAAGAATGTGTGGGTGTGTGTGGCCGGAGATCACCCCCAGCAAATGCAGCAGCCTGTAGGGGGTTCTTGCAGAAATGTCATTCAGAAAGCACTCCTTCTGGATGTCTGCTGCCTGACTCAATTTCCAGCTAGTGAGCGAACCCCCGGCTGTGAGCGTGCAGCCATACCCATGTCCATCCTGTTCACCCCTGACCCCCAGCACGGAGAAGAGGGCCCAACACAGAGCTGGCTCTTACCTCATACTCGCTGACAGAATGAACGAGTGGATACATTTCCATTGTTAATGCATCTGTTGCTGTACTTTAACTCCCAAGTCATGGAATTCTAACAAAGACAATGAAAATGAATTGTGCTGCTTCAGAATCACTTATATGTCCTCACATATATCACTTCATGCACTTTTATTCTCAGATTACCAGTAGGAAACCAAGCGACCAGAAATCGTAATGGCACCAGCCCAGGGTCACACAAAGAGTGAAAATCCATCTGGACATAGAATCCAGACCTCCTGACACGCAGACTGCCTTATGATTCTGAAATAAAACTTGAGGTCAAATTTTTCGGTTTTTATCACAGACACAACTATCATTATTATAGTAGTTTGCCCAATAATACTATCCATTTGTTAGCTGTATATTTACAAAAGATTTTTTTAAATACAATTCCTACTGCTTTTGACATCAAAACAAAGCAAAAATCACAGGAAGGTTTTTTTTTTTCTCTTCTTTTATTCTTTTCAAAAATATAAGCTATTATTTGAGAAGAACAAAAGAACTGACGAGCCCTAGAGGTTGACCATCTGGGAAGGATCACTGGCGCTTTCTCCCAGGCAGGATTGGGCTAGTTTGGGTCTGTCACTCAGGGACAGATCTTCCCGTGGAGGGGCGGGCAGTGTTGCATCTGTGAAGTTATTTCAAACGGCGGCAGAGGCATGGTCTCAGTGTGGGTTGGTTCTGCTCTGAAATCAGAGCCTGCAACAAGGATTTGCAGGGTAGTTGACTTGGATGATCATTCTAGGAAATAGGAGTGAGGACTGGGTGGAGTGAGGGCAGAGGGGAAATCCCACACGAGGCTCCATTACCAAGGGCATCACTGAGGGCAGCTGGAACTTGGCGATAAAGGGTGCGCTCCTGACTGCCCCAAGGACCGGCCTGGAGAGGATCATGGGCTCCTCTTGTTCATTGCTTGAGGTCCCCCTGGTCAGGAACTTGCCGAATTTTGGCTGCACAGGCGTGCTTGTCTCCTGGGCTCCTGAGGGATGCAGGGCAAAGAAGTGCCAGGGCAGAAAGTAAACGAACTGTGGTAGGAGCTAGAGGCAGCAGCGGTCAGCATGAGGTGAGTCAGCAGGCACGGAGCAGTCTGCAATAGCCCAAAAGATGTGAGCCAGGAACCCCAAGGGCAAAGGGCACCACCTCCTAGAAAGCAGGACTCCTGCTGTGCTGAGTGAAGGCACGGGGGTGGGGGGAAGCCTTCTCACATCTTTCACCAAGGAAAACGCTGCCAACTGGGAGAAGAAGCGAGGGCTGGCAGGTCCCCCAGAGGGCATCACCTTCCCACATTCAGGAGAAAGACCAAGGCTGGAGGCACCTGGACCAAAGGCAAAGCGTCTGTGCTATACGGCCGCGTCTCCTGGTAACCCGGAAGGACACACAACGCTGGTGAGACCCACATTACAGCCGGTGGAGTCCATTCCTTTTGACCTTTTACTTTGTATCTGAGACTCATCTCTTTGCCAAGGCCAAGGACCAGGCTGTCTGCCTGTCTGTATCCCTGTGGCTTGATCAGCACAGGGCTGCGCATGCCAAGTGCCCTCAGGGAGGTCTGCCACTGTAGCGCTCTGGCAGCCTTGCTGCCTGCTCCCTTGTCATATGGTGGGCGTGAGGGGCACAGGGCACTCGGTGACAGTGGTGACCGTCGCTGCTCCTCAGCTTTGCTCACGGCGTAGGGGCTAAGGCCTTCTGTCTTGGAGAGACCAGAACTGGGAATGTAGAAAGAGCCATGGCTCCCGCTCTCCATGTTACCCTTTGGTTTTATTATAGGTCCTCCCTCACAAAGGCCCCTTGCTGTTCTTGTGCTACCATCTTTCAAGGCCCTGTTCCAGTCCCTCTTATCCAGGAAGCTGCCTCTGATTAGAACAGGTACCATAGGTACCGCTCCTTTCTCTAAGCTCCTACTGCGTTTAAAGCCAGATCCTCATACCGAACAGTAGGTGGGGGAGCTCTAAATGCACAGTTGCTGAGCGGGTGATTGCGCTTCTCTTCTGCGTAAGCACAGCTGACCAGGGACTGGGCTCACTGGCCGTCATTCGTCTAGACTCTGTGGGAAGGCACGTCTGGGAAGAGTGGCTGACGTGGGGACTGAAACTGCACATGCGCCCCAGGCTGCAAGCTCATCTCTACATCACATGAGCCTACTGTTTGTTTTGGAGGTTACAGAATTAACGGATGAAATACATACAGCAGATGCTACCTATTAAAGAAGAATTTCATGTAGCAGGCCATGAAAATTTTGTTTGCAAAATAAGACCTCATTAGTTTGGCTTATGCTAGGATACAATGAATTAAAGTGACAGGGTAATTAATAATGATCATTTGGGTCTCTTTGCTGGTTTCACTTCTATTTGTATTCGTTGTTGGGATGTTTTTGGCCAGCGTCTCCAATTTGAAACCAAGTCTGAAAGCTTTTCCTCAATATTCACCTGCCCAATGAGATGATGCTGACAAAGTCATTTTTTCCTGTCGGATCCATGGTCTTTCTTCTTTTGGCTGCAGAAATCTTGGCTTTGCCTCGCTCCCTGTTGTCTGATGAGTGTTTTGGAGGAGTCTCTTCTCCCGCTCTGCCCTCCATTCATCATTCCGACCATCTGACAAACATCTTTGAGCACCTATGATGTGCCAGGTCCTGTTCTCAGTTTTAGAGAATCAAAGTGAAAGACATGGTGCTGCCCCTTGAGCTGACAGCCTAGCGGGGAGGCAGAGAACAGTGTCCTAAGTGCTGTAAAGCATTGTTTTAGCAGGCAGAGAAGTGTGTAAATTAGCCTGGGGGCAGTGAGAAGAGATTTAACTGAGTTTTGCAGGCAAATAGGAAAGTTACGGTGAGTGGAAACTGCTGATGGATTTAAGAGGAGAATCACATGATCAGATCTTCATGAAAGGTTCCGCTCCAACCACGGTGGAAGATGGTTGAAAGGGGAAAGGCCAGGAGCCTAGAAGATAGTGTCATATAATCTAGCAAGAGAAGTGCGGGGTCTGAACTAAGAGCCACTGATGAAAAATGTCAAGAGGTAGGAATAAGGTAGACTTAGGAAGATTGAAGACTAGGGGCTGGAGGTGGGTGATAGAGAGTGAACAGGAGGAGACAGGGGTGACACTGGATTTTCTGGCTCGGTGCCTGCGTGGATGGTGATGGTATATCCCAGAACAGGAATAGGGAGCACCAGAAGAGATGCAGACTTGGGGATAGGAGAGCGGGGGAAATAACAGAGCTAACATTTCTTTAGCACTTATGGAACCACAGGCCTAACACTGAATCTTATGACTCCATAAAGTAAGTACAGTTATCCCCATTTTACAGATGGAGAAACTGAGGCTCACAGAAGTTAAGTATCTTTACCAACGTTACATAGTAAGTGTCAGAGTAGTTTGTCTCCTGGGCTGATACTGTCCCTCCTTAGAGGTGATGGGTTCATTTTGGTCTGTGCATCAACCAAGTGTCCAGTAGGCAATTACATGTTGGTGCCGTCCTTAAAATGATAAACAAAGACACCTTTCAGTTGGACCATTTGGTGCAAGTAAAAGGTGAAGCTGATGAAGAGGCTCTTCAAAGACCTCAGCCACACATTTTGGCTATTGGCTTTCTGCAACCTGATTTATGAAGTGTCTCCTTCGCTCTTCGATGTCCTGTGCCCCCTGCTTCACTTCCATCCGACCAGATGCGTATTTTGGAGATCTACTAGGTGCTCGGTGCTGTGCTGTGTACTATATCATGATAACCAAGGCAGGCACAATCTCTTCATCTCAGAGTTTACAGCATGTACTTCTGTCAAGAATTGGGTTCGGAAGGAAGCTGGTATCAGCTGTTTCTCCCTGGGTGATGGTATCGGCCTCCGCGGCTCCCTTTTTAAGGTATAGCTTTCACTATGAGATAAAGGACTTTATCCTGGAGGTAGGATTGTAACAGGAAGAGAGGGACTAAGAGAGAGGGTGAGGGAGCTGACAGGCAGAAAGCGTCTTCCAAAGACCTGAAATTTCACGGAGCTCCTGGGAGCCAGCTCCTCCAGCAGGGGACACAAGTCCTGCTCCTCAGGGCCTTCCCCACGCCCTTCCCTGCCAGGATCGTGCCTCTCTCCAGCCCTCTTTGTTGTTGGCAGCTGCTGAAATGTGCACAGCTCCGTGGCTCTTCCTGACCTTCTCTTCCTTGGTTCAATCCTAAGTCTTCGACCGAACATCTGGCCTCACCAGACTAGGCCTGTAGTGTTCAAAGTCAGGGGAGAAGAAAATAGGCCAGAAATCATGAAATGCTTCCTGACGGCATAAGTCTTCAGGGGGAGTGTGGCTCTTCCCGAGGACTCCTAGCCGGCAGGTAGATCAAACACAATGAGGAGGATTGGACACAGCAATCCAACTGTCAGGAGGATAAATCAGGTGATCTCCTGGATGCTTTCCATCTCTTATTTCTAAGATTCCCTGACCTCTCTGGCCCTTCAGAGTTTGTCAGACATGAGCAGCTGCTTCCGAGGAGGATGGAGAGCTTATTCCAACCTTGGTTGGCTGTGCTGAAGGCCTGCATTTTCTTAGGCGGGGGGCTGGGGTCTGTCCTCTGCTCTCCATGTGCGGTTTAGGAGAAAACTCTGACATCTTACCCACAGACTTCAGAACTCCTCCTCATTTCTCTCGAAGCTTCTCCTTTTCTTTTTTTTTTAAACATCTTTATTGGAATATAATAGCTTTACAATGTTGTGTTAGTTTCTGCTGTATAACAAAGTGAATCAGCTACATGCATACGTATATCCCCATATCTCCTCCCTCTTGGCGTCTCCCTCCCACCCTCCCTATCCCACCCCTCTGGGTGGTCACAGAGCACCGAGCTGGTCTCCCTGTGCCATGCAGCTGCTTCCCACTAGCTATCTATTTTACATTTGGTAGTGTATATATGTCCATGCCACTCTCTCACGTCATCCCAGCTTACCCTTCCCCCTCCCTGTGTCCTCAAGTCGATTCTCTACATCTGTGTCTTTATTCCTGTCCTGCCCCTAGGTTCATGAGAACCATTTTTTTTTTTTTTTTTTTTTAGATTCCGTATATACCTGTTACCATACGGTATTTGTTTTTCTCTTTCTGACTTACTTCACTCTGTATTACAGACTCTGGGTCCATCCACCTCACTACAAATAATCAATTTCATTTCTTTTTATGGCTGAGTAATATTCCATTATATATATGTGCCACATCGTCTTTATCCATTCATCTGTCAGTGGACACTTAGGTTGCTTCTATGTCCTGGCTATTGTAAATAGAGTTGCAGTGAATGTTGTGGCACATGACTCTTTTTGAATTATGCTTTTCTCAGGGTATATGCCCAGTAGTGGGATTGCTGGGTGGTATGGTAGTTCTATTTGTAGGTTTTTAAGGAACCTCCATACTGTTCTCCATAGTGGCTGTATCAATTTACATTCCCACCAACAGTGCACGAGAGTTCCCTTTTCTCCACATCCTCTCCAGCATTTATTGTTTGTAGATTTTTTGTTGAAGGCCATTCTGACCGGTGTGAAGTGATACCTCATTGTAGTTTTCATTTGGATTTCTCTAATGATTAGTGATGTTGACCATCCTTTCATGTGTTTGTTGGCCATCTGTATATCTTCCTTGGAGAAATGTCTATTTAGGTATTCTGCCCATTTTTGGATTGGATTTTTTTTTTTTTTTGATATTGAGCTGCATGAGCTGCTTGTATATTATGGAGATTAATCCTTTGTCAGTTGCTTCGTGTGCAAATATTTTCTCCCATTCTGAGGGTTCTCTTTTTTTATGGTTTCCTTTGCTGTGAAAAAGCTTTTAAGTTTCATTAGGTCCCATTTGTTTATTTTTGTCTTTATTTCCATTTCTCTAGGAGGTGGGTCAAGAAGGATCTTGCTGTGATTTATGTCATAGAGTGTTCTGCCTATGTTTTCCTCTAAGAGTTTGATAGTTTCTGGCCTTACATTTAGGCCTTTAATCCATTTTGAGCTTATTTTTGTGTATGGTGTTAGGAAGTGTTCTAATTTCATTCTTTTACATGTAACTGTCCAGTTTTCCCAGCACCACTTATTGAAGAGGCTGTCTTTTCTCCATTATATACCCTTGCTTCCTTTATCAAAGATCAGGTGACCGTATGTGCATGGCTTTATCTCTGGGCTTTCTATCCTGAGGCATTGATCTATATTTCTGTTTTTGTGCCAGTACCATACTGCCTTGATTACTGTAGCTTTGTAGTATAGTCTGAAGGCAGGGAGCCTGATTCCTCCAGCTCCGTTTTTCTTTCTCAAGATTGTTTTGGCTATTTGGGATCTTTTCTGTTTCCATACAGATTTTGAAATTTTTTGTTCTAGTTCTGTGAAAAATGCCATTGGTAGTTTGATAGGGCTTGCATTAAATGTGTAGATTGCTTTGGGTAGTATACTCATTTTCACAATGTTGATTCTTCTAATCTAAGAACATGGTATATCTCTCCATCTGTTTGTATCATCTTTAATTTCTTTCATCAGTGTCTTATCGTTTTCTGCATACAGGTCTTTTGACTCCTTAGGTAGTTTTATTCCTAGGCATTTTATTCTTTTTGTTGCAATGGTAAGTGGGAGTGTTTCCTTAATTTCTCTTTCAGATTTTTCATCATTAGTGTGTACGGTGCAAGAGATTTCTGTGCATTAATTTTGTATCTTGCTACTTTACCAAATTCATTGATTAGTTCTAGTAGTTTTCTGGTAGCATCTTCAGGATTCTCTATGTATAGTATCATGTCATCTACAAACAGTGACAGTTTTACTTCTTCTTTTCCAATTTGTTTTCCTTTTATTTCTGTTTCTTCTCTGATTGCTGTGGCTAAAACTTCCAAAACTATGTTGAATAATAGTGGTGAGAGTGGACAACCTTGTCTTGTTCCTGATCTTAGAGGAAATGGTTTCAGTTTTTCACCATGGAGAACGATGTTGGCTGTGGGTTTGTAATATATGGTCTTTATTATGTTGAAGTACGTTCCCTCTGTGCCTGCTTTTTGGAGAGTTTTTATCATAAATGGGTGTTGAATCTTGTCAAAAGCTTTTTCTCCATCTATTGAGATTATCATATGGTTTTCATCCTTCAATTTGTTAATATGGTATATCACATTGATTGATTTGCATATATTGAAGAATCCTTGCATTACTGGGATAAACCCCACTTGATCATGGTGTATGATCCTTTTAATGTGCTGTTGGATTCTTTTTGCTAGTATTTTGTTGAGGATTTTTGCATCTATGTTCATCAGAGATATTGGCCTATAGTTTTCTTTTTTTGTGACATCTTTGTCTGGTTTTGGTATCAGGGTGATGGTGGCCTGGTGGAATGAGTTTGGGAGTGTTCCTCCCTCTGCTATATTTTGGAAGAGTTTGAGAAGGATAGGTGTTATCCCTTCTCTAAATGTTTGATAGAATTCGTCTGTAAAGCCATCTGGTCCTGGGTTTTTGTTTGTTGGAAGATTTTTAATCACAGTTTCAATTTCAATGCTTGTGATTCGTCCATTTATATTTTCTGTTTCTTCTGTTTCAGTCTTGGAAGGTTGTGCTTTTTGAAGAATTTGTCCATTTCTTCCAGGTTGTCCATTTTATTGGCATAGAGTTGCTTGTAGTAATCTCTCATGATCCTTTGAATATCTGGAGTGTCAGTTGTTTCTTCTCCTTTTTTACTTCTAATTCTGTTGATTTGAGTCTGCTTACTTCTTTTCTTGATGAGTCTGGCTAATGGTTTATCAATTTTGTTTATCTTCTCAAAGAACCAGCTTTTAATTTTATTGATCTTTGCTATTGTATCCTTCATTTCTTTTTCATTTATTTCTGATCTGATCTTTACAATTTCCTTCTTTCTGCTAACTTTGGGGTTTTTTTTTTTGTTCTTCTTTCTCTAATTGCTTTAGGTGTAAGGTTAGGTTGTTTATTTAAGATGTTTCTTGTTTCTTGAGGTAGGGTTGTATTGCTTATACAATATAGGGTTGTATAAACTTTCCTCTTAGAACTGCTTTTGCTGCCTCCCATAGGTTTTGGGTTGTTGTGTTTTCATTGTCATTTGTTTCTAATTTGTTTCTAGGTATTTTTTGATTTCCTCTTTGATTTCTTCCATGATCTCTTTGCTATTTAGTAGCATATTGTTTAGCCTCCAAGTGTTTGTATTATTATTTTTGTGTGTGTGTGTGTGTGGTACGTGGGCCTCTCACTGTCGTGGCCTCTCCCGTTGCGGAGCACAGGCTCCGGACGTGCAGGCTCAGCGGCCATGGCTCACGGGCCTAGCCGCTCCATGGCATGTGGGATCTTCCCGGACCGGGGCACGAACCCGTGTCCCCTGCATTGGCAGGTGGACTCTCAACCACTGTGCCACCACGGAAACCCGTGTTTGTATTTTTTATAGTTTTTTTCCCCCTGTAATTGATATCTATTCTCAAAGCATTGTGGTCAGAAAAGATACTTGATATGATTTCAATTTTCTTAAATTTACCGAGGCTTGATTTGTGACCCAAGATATGGTCTATCCTGGAGAATGTTCCATGAGCACTTGAGAAGATAGTGTGTTCTGTTGCTTTTGGATGGAATGTCCTATAAATATCAGTGAGGCTCATCTTGTTTAATGTGTCATTTACAGCTTGTGTTTCCTTATTTAATTTCATTTTGGATGATCCGTCCATCGGTGAAAGTGGAGTGTTAAACTCCCCTACTATTATGGTGTTACTGTCGATTTCCCATTTTATGTCTCTTAGCATTTGCCTTATGTATTGAGGTGCTCCTGTGTTGGGTGCATAAATGTTTACAATTGTTATATCTTCTTGGATTGATCTCTTGATCATTATGTAGTGTCCTTCTTTGTCTCTTGTAATAGTCTTTAGTCTATTTTATCTGATAAGAGAATTGCTACTCCAGCTTTTTTTTGATTTGCATTTGCATGGAATATCTTTTTCCATCACCTCACTTTCAGTCTGTATGTGTCCCTAGGTCTGAAGTGGGTCTCTTGTAGACAGCATATGTATGGGTGTTGTTTTTGTATCTATTCAGCCGGTCTATGTCTTTTGGTTGGAGTGTTTAATCCATTTACATTCAATGTAGTTATTGATATGTATGTTCTTATTACCATTTTCTTAATTGTTTTGGGTTTGTTTTTGTAGGTCCTTTTCTTCTCTTGTGTTTCCTGCCTAAAGAAGTTCCTTTAGCATTTGTTGTAAAGCTGGTTTGGTGGTGCTGAATTCTCTTAACTTTTGCTTATCTGTAAAGGTTTTAATTTCCATTGAATCTGAATGAGATCCTTGCTGGGTAGAGTAATCTTGGTTGTAGGTTTTTCCCTTTCATCACTTTAAATATGTCCTGCCACTCCTTCTGGCTTGCAGAGTTTCTGCTGAAAAATCAGCTGTTAACCTTATGGGGATTCCCTTGTATGTTATTTGTTGCTTTTCCCTTGCTGCTTTTATATTTTTTCTTTGTATTTAATATGTGTCTCGGCGTGTTTCTGTTTGGGTTTATCCTGTATGGTACTCTCTGTGCTTCCTGGACTTGATTGACTGTTTTCTTTCCCATGTGAGGGAAGTTTTCGACTATAATCTCTTCAAATATTTTCTCAGACCCTTTCTTTTTCTGTTCTTCTTCTGGGACCCCTGTAATTCAAATATTGGTGTGTTTAATGTTATCCCATAGGTCTCTGATACTGTCCTCAACTCTTTTTATTCTTTTTTCTTTATTCTGCTCCCCAGCAGTTATTTCCACCATTTTATCTTCCAGCTCAGTTATCCATTCTTCTGCCTCAGTTATTCTGTTACTGATTCCTTCTAGAATATTTTTAATTTCAGTAGTTGTGTTGTTCATCACTGTTTGTTTGCTCTTTAGTTCTTCTCGGTCCTTGTTAAATGTTTCTTGTATTTTCTCCATTCTGTTTCCAAGATTTTGGATCATGTTTACTATCATTACTCTGAATTCTTTTTCAGGTAGGTTGCCTATTTCGTCTTCATTTATTTGGTCTTGTAGGTTTTTACCTTGCTCCTTCGTCTGTAACATAATTTTTTGTCGTTTCATTTGTTTTGTTTTGATGGGTGGTGCTGTATTCCTGTCTTACTGCTTGTTTGGCCTGAGATGTCCAGCACTGGAGTTTTCAGGCAGTTGGATAGAGCTGGGTCTTGGTGCTGAGATGAGGTCCTCCCGGAGACCTCACTCGGATTGATATTCCCTGGAGTCTGAGGTTCTCTCAATCCAGTGGTTTGGACTTGGAGCTCCCACCGCAGGAGCTCGGGCCCAACCTCTGGTCTGGGAACCAAGATCCCGCAAGCTTGGTGGTGTGGTAAAAAAAAAAAAAAAAAAATAGAAGGAAGAAAGAAAACAAGGAGCAGGACAATATCAAAGAATAAAAGACAAAATAAAATTAAAAAGATAAAAAATATATTAGGAAAAATAAAACTATAATTGAAACAACTGCAACAAGGTAAAATAAAACCCCAACAGAAAAAAAAAAAAAAAAAAGAAGAGGGGGAACAAGCCAAAGGGAGAGATCCCTGGTTGCTCTGGGTTCCTCCCATCCCCTTAGGTGTCTGTGGTCCCCCACCGGTGCCTGGCAGGTGCCCTAGTTGTGAGGAGATGCAAATTCCACTTCCTCTTAGTACGCCATCTTGACTCCGCCCCCCTTGAAGCTTCTCTTTTTAAAGACACGCAGAAGCTCTCTCTGTACCCCCCTCCATAAGGCGTGTGGGTGAAGCTTTTTGCCACTGAAGTCTTGCTTCCCATCCAGGTTGATGTGGTCTGTCACTGCTTTTGATCTTCCTACTCAAGGCATAGTCTTTCCACGATGAAATTTCATGACCTCTCACTTTGGTATCCTGAACAAGTCCACGTCTCAGGACATGGCCTGCTAACCTTTCAACCAACGAAAGCATCAGTGCCGTTACACGATCCCTCCACGCCACGGTGTCTAATTTAGCATACTTCCTCTGCAGGGACCATCCAAGAGAAATATTTCTCGTGTGAAATTATTTTTGGAGATGCTCCAAATCAACACGTCCCTTTTCTACCCTTGAGAGGTTGGAGGGCTGTGGATTTGCCAAAGTTAATAATATTAATCTGTCTGTCATATTAGAAAGTCATTGTGCTAGAGAGTAAAGGGAGTGTTTCACTCCAGGCCGGATCCTGTGTGGCATTGCTTTCTTCTCTGCTGTGTCCATCCTGTGGAGTGCTCTGGGGGGCACCACTGGATCCCAGATCACCCCTTTCCTAAGATTTTAAATCACAAGGTGCCATACAGTCATAACCAGCTGTGAGACTCTGGTGTTTCTCAGTGCCTCTAGCTTTATGGCTTTTCTGGCTAAAGTCCTCAGTCCTTCAGGCTTGCAGTTTTACAAAGAAGACAAAGAAGCCTCGGGATATGGTTTTTAGGAGATCAGTTCCTGCAGCAGGTGCTTGGGATCTTTGCCTTTTGTTCATTCATGACCCAATAACCAAAAGTTAAACTGTTAGCCCTGGAGAAAGAGGGAGTAACAATATTTTTTGAGCATTTACAACTACTTCTGTATAACAAGCATTGTCTTATTTAATTCTGCTAACAACCACACAAGGTACGGATCATATTTATCCGTGTTTTACAAATGTGGAAACTGAGGCACAGATAGGCACAGTACCGTATTCAAGATCACATAGCTAATATGTGGTGAAGTCAGTGTTTGAACCCACACCTTCTATCTTTCTAAATATAGTGAGCATTCATTCAAGTTTGGGCTTTATTAGTGTTTAGCACAGATACCAGCACCTCACACAGTGTCATACAGTAGGGATTTAGAAAAGACTTGCTGAATTGAATGAAGCCTGAAAAGAGATGTCAGATTTAAGATCCTTTTTAAACACATGTATAACAGCTTATTAAATATGAGGCCATCTCCATTCAAAGCTGGGCGATGCATTTTTTAAGAATTATTTTAGAGTTGTTACTGAGATCATTAAAGAAAAAGGTTGGAATTGTGGAGCCTTCATAATATTACTTTTCTTTTGGTTGTGAAGTAAGCATGTTTGCAATGAACTTTAAAAAATTAAGACAGAGCAGTATGGGCTTTGTGTGTGGTCAGTCACACCTAGCTTGGTCTCAGGGCTATCACTTTCTGTTCACATGGCCCACCTCTGGTCATGTGACCCACATCTGGTCATGTGACCCACCTCTGGTCACATGACCCCCCAAGTTCTCAGCTCTAGAATGAGATGTTGGATAGATGATCCTGCTTGGGTGTTGCAGCTCCATCTGGCTGCCGATCTAGCACACTAGGTCTTCATGGAAAGTATTCGAAGTCTGTAATCAATTAACTAGCTCATCATTTGATGAGCACTTAGAAGGCATTTTTTAGAGACACTAAGGATTTGCAGAAAGTTTAGAAGCGGTCCTTTACTCAGCCTAGTTATAGGATTGCAGTAGATGGGTGGACTGATTTAATCATTGTGTTATGAGGAAAAGAACACGATGTGGGTGTGAGTGACTGAGACAGTAGGCATCCAAAAAACTCATATGGAGAGAACCGTGGGGCTCAGCATGGTTAGGGAAGTGGTGTTTAAGTGGTTCTTTGAAGGATGAGAAAGACTCCAGTAAATGGACATGGGAACCGGAGGGTGTTTGGGTATGCAGCACGACCAGAGACTTAGAGGAAGAGGATGGAGGACTGACTTGGGAGGTTGGAGAAAAACATTCGTGTTTGTTGAACACAAACGCTGCTAGTACCTGACGCACCCATCAGAGCAATGCTGGCTGGCTGGAGAGTAGGGAGTTCTGTATTTGGATTTTAGTTTCAACAGTAATTAGTTGGTGAAACAAAACCTCTTTGGATGTTCTTTTTTCCCACCTATAAAACAAGAATTTTGGATGAAATCAGTGCTTCGCCTATATTTTTAAGGCATGTGTATCAGGGTTCTAATACACATAACCAATAATATTTACAAAAGATTTATTATGAGGAATTGGCTCGTGGGATTATGGAGGCTGAGAAGTCCCATGATCTGTCATCTTAAAAACATTTAAAAATTTAATGATCTAGATAGTGTCTGGGTTACTTGACATGCTGTTGAATATCTATTAAGAGTATTGTTGTAAAGCAGAACCTGTCCTGTTTCTTGGCTGTTTTGCCCCGAACACAGGGCTGATAATCTTCTCTTCGACTGGCAGAATGGCCAATTCTACAATTGAGTGAGGCATTTTGCCCCGACCTACTTACCTTGTAACTAAATTCTTAAGTTGAACTGATGCTGCTATGACCAGGTTTATGCAAGAATTTTGATTCTTTATTTTGAACTTATGGTTGCATGAGCATGTTCAAATCTTTTTCTTCATAAGAGAGGTGTTTTGGAGTAATGTTGGTCATCTTTTTTTGTTGATATCATTGCTCCATTTAGTATAGTTTCCAAGCAAAGGAGACATTTAGGCTGAGGAAAAGAAGAATTTGGGGGATAGACAAATCTAATTTAAGATATTCTTCAGTATATTGCCAAATTGGTGACATATTTAAACTACTCTGCTTATCATGTATAAATCTTCTAATTTCCTAGCTTAAATCAAAGAGTGGCCCTTTATGGTAAGCATATGAATATCTATTTATAGATGAAGTATTTAAGGGGACTGTAGGATTTTATTTTTGGCTGCATTGGGTCTCCGTTGCTGTGCGCATGCTTTTCTCCAGTTGTGGCAAGTGCAGGCTTCTTATTGCAGTGGCCTCTCCCGTTGTGGAGCATGGACTCTAGGCGTGCGGTCCTCAGCAGTTGCGGCACACAGTCTCAGTAGTTGTGGCTCATGGGCTCCAGAGTGCAGACTCAACAGTTGTGGTGCACAGGGCCTAGTTGCTCCGTGGCATGTGGGATCCTCCTGGAGCAGGGCTTGAACCTGTGTCCCCTACATTGGCAGGCGGACTCCCAACCACTGTGCCACCAGGGAAGCCCAACTATAGGATTTTATAGTTTCAGAAAACCATCTGCCTTATTAAATTAAGTTGAACAAAAACACTGAAAATTAAGCATATGATAGCAAAGTAGGAATGTTTTAATATTAATTTTATTTGATTTAACAACTAAAATTCCAAAATGATTTCAAAATATACATAGTACTCATATATGAGAAAAGTCTTGAAAAACTCATATCCAGAAGGTATAAATATATATGACAAATTAATAAGTTGAATAACATTAATGAATTGGTTTAATGATATTATATTCAATATTATTTGATTTTAGAAATAAATATTATTTTTTTAAATCTAAAAGCACACAATAATTTATTATGAAATTCCACCAGGAATCAGACTGTGGTAATTTCTATCTATCCATCTATTTATCTGTCTATCCATCTATCTATCTATTTATTTATCTATCTATCATTTTCTATTTAGGAATTCTTAGTATCAGATCATTATCATCATTCATCAATGTCTTATGTTAGTAGACAAAGTTGTGATATGTTAGAGAAAACTGAATTGACAGGAAACTAATTTTTTTACACATGTACATAAAACAAAGATTTCACTGCTGATAGATTGTAACTGAGAGACACTGTTTAGGTTAATTGAGATGATTCAGTAGGAAGATCAGAGGCAGGTGCTACTACAGTCCTACCAGTATAGCAGCCACCACAGTAGGGAACACAGTATGTACTTTACATTTGGAATGTCTGTGGGGTCCTTTGTCATTATGTAATACCCAACTTATCCCTATGTTGTTGGAACCTAAGAGAGTGGGTGCTGACTGCGTATTCAGTGGGTGATGAATAGGAGAGAGTGGCTGTGCTGATGATGGAGATCCTCTCCATGTAGCAGAGGTGATTACTAGCACCTCCTGCAGGTGTGGGAAACCCATGCCCGCCCATCCGCTGGCCATGATTTTTATTCCCATCAAAAATACACCACTCCAGGTGAAGTGCACCAGTGCCACCTGCTATGGACTGAATGCTTGTGCCCTATCCCCTTCACAGTTTGATATCCTAACCTCTACTGGGACAGTATTAGGAGGTGGGGCCTTTGGGAGGTAATGAGGTAATGAGGATGGAGCCCTCGTGAATGGGATTAGTGCCCTTATAAAAAGACACAGAGAACTTGCTCTCTGTCTCTCTGCTCTCCACCGTGTGAGGGTACAAGGAGGAGATGGCCATCTGCAAGCTAGGAGGTGGAACTTCACCAAACAGTGGATCTGCCAGCACACTGATCTTGGACTTCCCAGTCTTGCAGAACTGTGAGAAATAAATATCTATTGTTCATGCTGCCTAGACTATGGTATTTTTGTTATAGCAGCCTGAACTAAGACACCACCCAGGAGGGGAAGCCCAATTGCCAGGACTCTTACCAAGTAGCAGACCTCAGCTCCAAGCATCAGCAGGATTGGGGGGGGGGCGGTGACAAACATAACAGAATGTGTGTGAAGCCAACTGTGTTCTTGGAGCTTGGACATCCTCTTCGCTTCTATGTAACCAAGGCGAACAAGAAGAAACGTTCCCCTGAAGGTGGATGATTTTTATGGTGCAAAGGCATGATTACAAAGCCTGCTAATAACCAAGCTGCAGATTTTGGAGCACAGGCTTTTATGGGTTTGTATGAAGGTAGATGAGTATCACAATTCAGAGGATTGGCTTTGGAGTCAGACTGGTGCAAGTTCAGATCCAGGTGTTGCCACTCGTTAGCCCTGTCACTTTAGGCAAACTACTTGACTGCTTGGGTTTTGGTGCCTCATCTGTAAAAGGTGAATAATAGTGCCAACTTCATAGAGCTGTGAGGATTGCATAAGATAATTTATACATGTTTATGCTTGGTCCAGCACCTGGTAACAAGTAGGCATTCATTCAATAAATGGCAGCTGTTATTTCTCCTGCTGCTGCTACTAATACTGCTGCTGTCACTAGTGCACTTTTCACCTGTGAGCTTAAGATGCCTTTCTGCTTTGTGGATAGTGCTTCTCTCTCTTTTCTCCTTGGGAGTATGCGAGCATTTTATGCGCCTAAAATCTGTTAGGGATAGTGATTACATCTGGTGACAGCAGCAAGATTTCTACCGCTGTTTTTGTAAATGTATGCAAAACAAAGCAAAGATTTCAAGGATGTTTGATGTAATCCAAGACATTGAAGAAAATTTTCAGAGAATTTGAAAATCATGCAATCAAATTTCATCATGAATTGTTTAAAAAAATTTTAAATCCTGCCGATCTCCACTTTCCTTTGCAGATGGAAGCATGGGTTAAGTGCAGTTTTCTAAACCTTGATTCCAGAGGTGCTGGTCTCATTTTCAGAAGTTAAAGGAATATCCACAAATGAGAGACATCGTGGTCTGTGTTTTCTCACATCATTTAGAAACCATACTTAACTTCACATGCCACACAAGGTCACCCCAAATCAGGTCTTGGGGTTCATCCAGTCCCCTCGCATTGACACAGGCTCACTGGCTGGAGAGGCGGTTAGCCTGGTAGACAGTGGGTTTCCTGACAGTTACATTTGATAAGATAGGAAAAAAATAGACAGGTATTTATCTTGGTCTTTACTGTGTGTAGAGTGGTTGCACATCCTTTATCTCACTGATCCTAAGAAAATGTCATGAAGCTCTCACATCTTACTTGCAGATGCAGAAACTGGTTCTGATGGGTCAAGGGACCCATACTAGGTCACCCTTCTATTGAGGGGAAGAACTTAATGGACTTTTTAAACTGTAGGCTGACAGGGAACTTGGGTGGCGAATACTGCTAGGGATTCCTTGCAAGAGCAGGAATAGCTAAGCTTTCCTGAAAATACAGCTTCTCAGTGTGGGAAGGACCTGGGGAACATCAACCCAGTCCCCTTGGAGATGTCAGGGTATATGGCAATTGGGTGCTAGATCCAGGATTAAAATCCAGGCCTTCTGATATCTAGTCTAGGGTTCTTTCCACTAAATCTTGCTACTGGCTTGTTCTTTATGGAGATGTGCTGCTCATTGCCTGTTCTCATTGTGTTCTATTCTATGCCTGATCACTTAGAATTTCCCCTGGGACAAAGCACATCACTTAAAGTCTCCCTGAGCTTCTGAAAGGGCACATCCATTGGGGCTGTCCATCCTTCTTCCCACCCTGCTGAGCTAAGAATTCTTTAGTGGCAGGAAATTGTGGCCGCTATTTTTCTTTTTTTTTGTGGTATGCGGGCCTCTCACTGTCGTGGCCTCTCCCGTTGCGGAGCACAGGCTCCGGATGCGCAGGCCCAGCGGCCATGGCTCACGGGCCCAGCCGCTCCACGGCATGTGGGATCTTCCCGGACCGGGGCACGAACCCGTGTCCCCTGCATCGGCAGGCGGATTCTCAACCACTGCGCCACCAGGGAAGCCCTGTGGCCGCTATTTTAAAATGATAAAACTTGAAGAGTTTGAACCATGAGGGGGATCTTAAAAATGCACATGATTACCTTTGGCTAACAGCAATTTTCCAGAGGTAGATGGGAGGGGAGTGAATTTGAGACAGGACCAGGAATTTCGTGTAACCAGTGCCTCTGGCCTTGAGGATGGTGAGGGGAGTGCTGCTCATTCTGGAGTCTTTCACGCCTCCTTATAATAACCGGTTGGCCATGCATGTGAAGAGAAGGATGAAAGATTTCTTAACAAAAACTTCTGACATGTATATTTACAGTGTTCAATTGTAAGAAATGGATTTTGGTAACAAGTCTTACTCCACCTTGGTCAGGCAACTAAAAGTGCATTTTTGAATCAGTACAGCATTGGCATTTTCCATTCCTCCATTAGATATGGATGCTGCATTTCAGTGATAGAACACTAGGAGAAGAGCCATTATGATGGGGTCAAAGCAAGACAGACATCTGTTTAGAAGACTCAGGTCATCTCTCATTTCCCCAGAGCGCCTCACCAAGATTAATCAAGAAGACATTTGGCTTCCACTTTATTCTTTTAAAGTTTATTTATTTATTTACTTATTTTTGGCTGCGTTGGGTCTTCGTTGCTGCATGCGGGCTTTCTCTAGTTGTGGCGAGCGGGGGCTACTCTTGGATGTCGTGCGCGGGCTTCTCATTGTGGTGGCTTCTCTGATTGAGGAGCACGGGCTCTAGGCATGTGGGCTTCAGTAGCTGTGGCACGTGGGCTCAGTAGTTGTGTTTCACGGGCTCTAGAGCGCAGGCTCAGTAGTTGTGGCTCATAGGCTTAGTTGTTCCTTGGCATGTGGGATCTTCCTAGACCAGGGATCGAACCCGTGTCCCCTGAATTGGCAGGTGAATTCTTAACCACTGCGCCACCAGGAAGTCCTGGCTTCCACTTTTCTATCTTGAACTCCTAGAACTCTACTGAACTACGTAATCGAGTTTTCTTGATAACTCTGGGCGAAGTGTGGTCCAGGTGTCCCTGCTTTACCTGGCCTGGCTGACTGTAATAATCAAGTTCAACACTTATCTGTCACGTTTCCCCTGGCCTTTGTGTGGTTTAGACGGTTTCAGAAAGCTTGTAAAGGCCCAGCCATAAATAAAACAAGATCGCACACACAGGGACTTGGAAAATGCAACATTTAGAGAGCCCCAGATGCAGGGCAGAGGGAATTCAGAGCGAAATATTTAATTACTTCATCATCGAAAACTAATTACCAATTGGGGAGTGTTTTCATTTGTGGAACATAGATTGATTAGCAGGATCACCAAAGTTCTGGTTTCCTTACTACTGATTACATCTCTCATAGAAGAAAAATGGGTTCGTTTTAACAAGCTTGAGTCAAACTAGAGACAGGCAGGGCTCCTGAAGAGTGATTGCCTGGGGTGAGTGTTATTCAATAGGCAAAGGGGTATTGGGTTCAGATATGTTTCCTGATAGGCTATTAGAGATAAATTTCACATTTGGGATTTACTCTTCTATAATAGGCAAGGTCATATTTTTCATTCAGGAAGTTAATTTGTTTGTTCCACAAAATGTTTCAATCAATGTTATACATGTTCAGTGACCTGGAGCCCTGAGGCTAATTTTTGTCCCAGATACTGGACACAGATGTATTGTTTAAAGACCCAGTTTGGAAAATTAGAACCTCTGTGGCGACTTTTTAACACCAACATATAAAAGCTGTGGCTCAGCATGATTAACTGGAGGCAGGACCTGATGGGGCAGAACTTGGCGGGGTTCTGGGGAGGGGGGAGGGCCATGGTTTGGCCTCCATATTCCCAGCTCGCTGCTGCTTCTCAGGATAGCTCCATATCACCCTGGTGTCCAGTCACCTTATTCTCCCTTGCCTTTGTCAGTTTTGCTGTCCAGAAGGAATCTGCCATTAGTCATTTGCCCTTGAGAATGGATTTAAGTCACTGTGTTCACGACCCCCCGCCCCAATCTCTCTGTAAGATAGAAAAGAATTTCAGGACCCAGTCAGCAGGTGGGCTGTGGCCCCTGAGGTAACGCTGTGCCCGCAGACGCATTCTTCCTGTTGGTGTGGGGTTCTTGCTGTGGCTTAACATGAAGAGGTCCCCTGATACAGGAAGGAAGGCTGCTGGGAAAGGGCAGGGGACCCGGGCCCCAGTTCTGGGTCTGCCACTTACTCTGAGTCCCTGGGTCTATTAATGGATCATTTGAGTCCATTCCTCATTGCTTACAGATGGGTATCACATGAAATAGGGACCGTGAAAGGGCATTGAAAGGGTTAAAGTATTGTTTAGATTAAAATGATTATTTCAGTTGCATTGGCTACTAAGATCAATCATTTGGATGCTCCAAGCAGTGACTTAGAACAAGGCTTATCCTGTCCTGTCCAGTGTCACTCCATACTGGAATTGGTGCTTTTATTTTGAGACAGAGACAAAATTATAAACTCAGCCAGCATAGCCTTCCTCCAGGCCAGTGAATTCTCCTCCGGGGTTGAGGCTGTGCCAGAGACTCTGCCGAGCTGCCAGAGTCCTCTGACTGGGGCGCTTGGTCTGGTGACGGGGGCATAATGGGTTTGAAACTACTTGCCCCTCACCTCTCCTGCCCGGCGGGTAGCTCACTGCACACCTGGCGTGCTCGATTTCCCAGGGCTGGCTAGGGGTGACCCCAGGCTAGGCCGTGACCTTCTCTAACTGAAGAGGAATGAATTGTATGTGATGCATGCATGGGTAGAGTGACTACTGTCTTGAGAAAGGAATTTAAACTTGAGGGTTTCACACATTACTTAGGTTATGACTTTTGGGGACTGACTTAGAAATTAATGGGAGTCCAATGAAGGGGCTCCAGAGGGACAGCTGTGGAGAGGCAGGCAGAGCAAAGGTATCGAATGGCTCCCTGAATATGTCGCTCCATGACCGTGACCCCTCCAACAAGGTGGAGATTTCTGCCTGACATTCTAGGCCAGTGCTCACAGAAACATGTTTCAAGCAGATAAAACCACAAGACAGATGATAAAAAAACAGCAATCTTAGAAATGAAAGGCTTAAAGAATCGAGTGAATAGAGGGAGGAAAGGCTTTAAATAGAGAACGATAAGAAACGAAATGTCGGAATACTTTGAAATGGCATTATTATACAAAGACAAGAGATAAAATAGGTTTAAAAAGTTAAAGATAATAATTTAGAAGTTAAAAAGAAATTTTGGCAAAACAAAACAAAAAGAGAAGTAAACAAGCATTAAGAGATTTAGAGAAACAGCAACGTAAAACTAAAGAGCTGAGGGGCAAAAAGAAAAAAAAGAATATGGAAAACCAGAAAGTAAAAGTTTAGATAGATAGAAGTTAAAACATATAAAGAACATTCAAAAACCAGACAGTACTCTAATGATTGAAAGTAAAGTTACCTAGAAACAAGTGAAAAGGAGGCAAAATATTAACTTTAAAAAAAAGTGCCAAATGCTTCAAATGGGAAAAAAAATGACAAACTCACCTAAATTTCTTAAACTCAAACACAGAGGCAAACCAAGGGATTCATTTTTAATGGCGAAGGGCCCACAAATTCCAGCAGAGTCCTGGGTAGTTATCTTATGGAAATTTGTAGCACCTTGTAAAGGGAGTTCATATACATGATTCCTTTGGGATCTTTGGAATCAGAGAGGTTTGACCCCATTTTTGCTACAAAAATTTCAAATTTTCTTAGGCTTTAGTAAGAACACGACAGTAGTATGAGTTTCACAGAAGACTGCCCCATGAAGCCCTTCTGTATAGAAACCACCCGCTGACCCTGGAGGTAGGGGTAGACATGTTGTACTTAGCCCCCAGCCCCCAAAAGACTAGGAAATCTTAACAAGTTCTTGAGGACTTATTTGCCTGGCAGCGGAGCTAGGCAACATTCAGGGAATTATCTCCTTTAGTCCTCATAGCATCGTGAGGTAGGTTCTCTTAATATTCCAGTTTCACAGGTAAGGCGGGTTGGCTAGCTCAGTTAAGTAATTTAATCTGAGGCCCCCAGCTTGCATGTGTGAGAGCTGCCACTGCAGTCCAGGCCCTTGAACTCCAGGGCCGATGTTCCTAATCCTGCTCGGCTGGCCTCCTGTCTGTTTGCGCTGCCACGGGGGGCCCAGCATAGGCCCTGTCCCCAAAGAGTGAGACCACTTTCTTTGAAAGCAGCAGTTTGTGTTGCTGCTTCTCTTTAATCATCAGCACTGAGTGGACGGTAACACGTGCACTTGTCAAAGGCTATTAGGACCTATCAGCCGTTGATGACATGCTGACAAGTTCGCCGAATGCCCATGGCCTTTGCTGTCTGGCGAGGGCGGGGTAGGGACCATAAGCTCCAGGAGGGCAGGGGCACGTTTTCCTTGTGTTTTTTCTGGATCTCCTTGAGCTGGGCACCTCACAGAGCCAGGCTTTCCGTAACTGAAAATGTGATTTGATTTTGCATTTTCTAATTAGGTCAAAGGGACAAACCAAAGACTTTTTTGGTGGCCTAAAGATGGTGTCAATCACACTTTCTCTTTTTCTGCCTTGTTAAACTGCTCTTTAGAGAGTGCAGGGATGATGTCTGCTTCGGGATGTTTGTTTGCCTCCTATGGGGCGAGCAGTGAGCCGAGCCCTTCATAGGGGTCCCCTTCACAACACGGCAGGGCAGGGGACACCCCCGGTGGGGTGTGGTGCGGGGGGCTCCTGAATGACACTGCTGCCCAGAAACCTTCCTCCTTCCTGGACTTCCTCCCGTGACACTCACTCCTTTGGTGGAGGTCCTGCTTCTAGGAAACTGCTAAGAGTAGCAAAATCGTGCAATCAAGAAGGAAACGCGTGAACTTACTAGAAGCCTCTGACACGACACTGGGTGGTTTGTGACACAGAAAACAGGATCCTGGTTGCTGAGAAACAAGGTGGGAGAGAGGAAATGGGTTGACAGTAGAGGAGGCGTGAATGTTTCGTTGCCTGTCTGCTGTGTGGGTTGACCTGGGCAGTGCCGCCTCCCTGAGGACAGTCGGGCTGTATTGTGTTTACCTCCACGTTCCCTAGCATCCGGTTCAGGGGCTGATGTGGAAAAGGTGCTCCAAAAACCGAGTAGGTTTTCTACCTATAGAATGAATGAAGGAGGAAACAGGAGGGTTTGTCCTGGATGCTGTCATTATAGGGAGTGACCGTGGAAGGATTACCAGGAGAGACTGGCTGGGTCAAGAAGGAGAAAACAGAGCAAAGAGCGGCCAGAGAGCACAGACTGAGTGCCCAGCCCTTGCCAGCCATGGTGGAGGCTGTAGGCACCCGTCGGGCCCCGCCCCACCCTTCGGGAGCTGCCCCCGGCAGCTGGGGAGGCGTGTTACATGGTCAACAAACAGCATGGTTTAAATATATGTGTGTTTTTATTTACATCACCAGCAATGGCATAAATAGATATCATACGCTTCCTGAGACGATGCACTGAGAAGGCCACATCGTCACTTCTGTGGCGTGCTGGCCAAAAGTACGTAACCTGAACCTCATCAGGTGAAAATGTCAGAAAAGCCCAAACTCAGTTTGTCTTCGGAAATGTTAAGGTCATGGCACATGTGATCCTGGATGGCATCCGGGGGAAAAAAACAAAACAAACTACCACAAAACTGTTGCTGTAAAGGATACTACTGAGATAATTAGCCAAATGTGAATATAACCTGTAGATTAGATAATATTGATAGTATATCTATGTTAATTTCTGATTTTTAGTAATTGTACTGTGGTTATATAAGAGAATGTCCTTGTTTAAAGGAAATGTACAGAGGTATTTAGACCTGATGGGGCTAAATTTTATGATGGGGCCAAATTTTATGATGGGGCCTCATTATCAGCAACTTACTCTCAAAGGGTTCAGAAATATACAAATATGAGTGTGTGTGTAGAGAGGGAGGAGGGAATGATAAAGCAAATGTGCTAAAGTGATAACGTTTGGGGACTCTAGGTGAAAATATACAGGAATTCTTTGTACTATTTTTGCAGCTCTTCTAAGTCTGTTTCAAAATAAAGAGTTTAAAAATACGTATGTAGGTGTGTATCTTCATGCATGTATGAGAAGCAGGATAGCAGAGTGGTTAAGGACACAGGCTCTGGAGTAGGAGTTCCTGGGTTCAAATCCTGGTGGTACCACTTGTGAGCTGTGTTACTTTTTACTTCGGCAATCTGAGCCTGAGTCATGTGGGATGGTAATGGTGTCTACATTAGTTGGTTGGTTGAATTAAATCAGTTATAACTTGTGACAAGCTTAGAACCGTGCAAGCACATGGCACCATGCCAAATGTGCAGTAATGGCAGCTCTTATTCTACAATGTGGAGCCGTATGTTATCACTAATGAGTATTTAGTTATAGGGCATGTAGTACATACACATCAGCTGACCTACTGACCATAGGAACATAGCACTTTAGGGTTTTTAAATAATTCACACATTTAATTATTACAACAATCCCATAAAGTAGAATAGCGAGAGCTATTGACCTCATTGTACAGATCTGTAAACTGAGGCCAAGAGAAGCCAAGAAACTTACCTGAGACCCCCTCAGCTGATAATTGACACAGTCAGGCGCTGGTCCCAGGTGTCCTGACAACTCGCGGAAATTCTTTTCTGCAGGTGCTACCAATGTCACTATTGTCACTTTGCCCTCTTTTGTACTCTGTGAGTGAGGAATTTCCTGGGACAAAGTGCACGCAGGGGGACTTCCATCATCCGTGTCATTATCCACTGTCAAAAACCATCGTGTGTATGTGAGTGGGAGCATGGATCTCCCAGCAATCACTGACTGGTTCCTTGAACCAGATTCCAACAAAGGGGCAGCTAGTCACTAATCCTGAGGATGAGAAAGGACCTCCCTCCCCCAGGCAGGGGGACATGCGTGCTACCTTCTGAGGGGCTTGGGATACAGTGTCGGGGGAATCTTCGTCTGAATGCCACGTGCTCCGCCCCCGTCCCAGTGTGTGCTTGTATGAGTTGTAGCCAGCACCTGGGCATTCTGGAAACCGTAGGTTCTGTTTGGAAGGAGCCTTAAAGTCCCTTAGAATTCAATCTTCATCTCTTAAAAAAACCGAAAAACAAAAAAACTAAAAACAAAAAAGCAGCAGAAGTTTTCTGAGAAACAGCCTCATCTGCACTTCAGAGAACCCAGAAACTGGATTCCTGCCTCCGTGGGTCTTATGATCTTCAATGGGGCCTCAACCCGACAGATGTTATTACTATAAACCGATCTCTGGCAGCCTCGGGTGGAAAGGGAAGCATCTCTCAATTTGTCAGGGATGATAATAACTTCCCTGCATTTGCTCACTGCTTTATGGTTTGCACAGCTTTGCAGCTTTGTGCGAGATATTTCTATCGATTCTCTCAACAAGTGATGGGGTGGGTGGCGTAGAGGCTGCAGTTCCTATTGAGTAGATGATAAAACTAGGGGCTTCTAGAGGCTAAACAACCAACCCGTGAGCCAGGACCCCTGGGTCTTGATCCAGGGCTGCTTACTTACACTGTCTCTCCAATTCTTACCTTCCTATTTTGGAGGTTATTTTATTTTTTTGACATTGCTACTTATTAATTATCCACACGTTTATTTCCCACTTATTCAATCCATCCTGCCTCATCCAGCCATCCTTTCAAGCATTTCTGGGTTATCTCACCAGCTGTGAGTCTGGAAGTGCTCCTGGGATGTGGAATCCCTTAACCACTTGCTTGAAAAGAAGGAAAATTGTGAGAATAAATGTGCTACCAATATGATCACAAAATGCATGATAAAGCCCAACAGTGCTAACTGTTAACTCTGCTTTAAATTTTCTGGAGAAAAGTCTTTTCCATATGCATTTCTAATTAACAGCTGAAAATATATTCATTCCTTCAGTTATGGTGAGCATCAACTATGGACCAAGTGCTAAGGTTTCCCTTCCTCCCTCCTCATCAAGGCCAGAGGCTGCATGTTTTAGGTCAGTCAGTCTTAGGATGGAGGTTACAGACTTGAATTCTAGGCCTTTCTTCACTGTGACCTTTTAGGATCTGTGAATTGCAAAAGGGCTAATCTAATACTTGCACTTTCCACCTTATTATGACAAGAAAATAAAATATGTGTGAAAGCCTTTTGTGGATTGCAGAGTATTCCTCAAATGTAGGATGGTGTTATGGTAATGATAATGCCAGAGATAATAAAAACCGTTTCTGGGGAATTGCTACTTCTGTCATGCGTCCTAAGACCCTCATAGATGAGAAGAATGAGTTCAGTGAATGGAATGGTAAATAGCCTATGTATAAATACGTGAATGAATGAACTGACAGGAATTGTAAATTACCCTTTTTACAGTATTTCTAATGAATCAAAAAGTTTACTTCTGTAAACATTTCCTTGGAGGGGACTAAAATGACAAGTCTTTTAGACTAACATGTAGAAAGCCTTCCACTCCTACTACTCATTAAAACTCAGTTCAGCAGTCACCTCCTCCAGGAGGCCTTTTTGGACTCATCCATCCTCCTCAACCAGGCTGGATAAAATGGCCCTTCTCTGCTGCTGAAACACCTGGGCTTATTTCTGCTGCACGTACCATGCCGGTGCTCTCCCACTCTAGATTCTGTCTTACTCATCTCTGCATCCTGAATGTCCAGTGCAATTCCTGGTGTATTATTTTTGCCTTAGGAAGTGTTTTCTGAATGAATGGCCAAACATTTACCAGTTCAAACAGGTTTTGGCTCATAAACACAGGAGGGATTGAGGTCAGGGGAATGTGGTTCCCTTTGGCCATAAAGCGCTTACCTAGTGAACACTGAAACACAGTGCTTCATGATTTTTTTTTCAAACTCTTAAGTGATTATCCCCTGCAAAACCCCACGGGGTAGAAAGGACTATAATGACCTTGGTAGTTTTGAGCTGTTTAATATTTTCTTTACTTCAAGTTTGGCCTATTTTCATTATGAAGGAGATGACTGACTTCATGGAAGCCGGGAAGAATCAGAAGATGGCCTCTTCCCCAGAAAGTCTGCAAAAATCCTGCCTGGCCTTTGGGGCTTCCCACGAGTGTAGGCAATATAAAGAATCAGTGTGATATAGGCACATTCGTACATTTTTTAAAAGATTAAACGTGATATAGTACTGGAACTGAGCATGGGAGATGGAGGCCCTGGGTATTATGCTTTCCCTTGCTACAGGGGTTGGAAAGAATATTGTTTCTCCTTGAAATGATTTATTTAAATGGGTAGGCTAGAATTCTGCCTAAAACCCAGTGTCTGAATGCACCTGTTGAAGTCAGCTTCTTGTTCTCGCAGGTATTTAGGCATTGAATTTTCCCCATTAGGGAAGTGATTGACACCGTGGTCCTTACAATAACACATGATTATAACTCTGCAAATGGCAATTACATTCAATGGAAACCAGATGTTGCATGGAATTTGACTCTTGGTTTCTTGGTGAAGTAGATGAATTTGTAAAGTAGAAAACCACAATCATTACTCAGATGGACTGTACATGAATTAATGACATAATATCTAAATCATATATGGTTGAAAATAATGATTAACTTAAACTATCAAGATAAGCTAATGAAAAACAGACTCTTAAAAAATTACAGATATGTTTTCTTCAATATATATTGTATCAGTATGCTAATAACAAAACCAGACTTGTTTTCATGTCTCTTCAGCCCCGAGGAAGAAAAAAAAAATTTAAAAAAGAAGCTCTTCTCAGTGGTTAACATTGAGGAGAAAGTGAACAATTATGATAGTTTTTCTTGGCTGGTGAATTTTTAGAGTGTCTGAAATCAGTCTTTAAAAAACATACTGTTGTTGAGGACAGTTAGCAATGTTCTATGCTGAATTACACAGAGACGGTATGTTTTTAAGGACACTTTTGGCATGCAAAGTATCAGCTTCATATGCCTGTGCAAAAGCATAACCGCTCAAATACAACTTCTTTTCCCGTCCCTGTCTCTCTCCAGAGCTTGTGTGCAAATATGTGTACACACACACACACACACACACACACACACACACCCAAGGATGTCTCAGGCCGAGAAGGCAAATCAGCATCACATTTAAACCTGCAGTGTCCCTTGAAAATCTTAGCCTTCGGTTAGCAACCTCCTAAGTGGTTAAGTTTGCAAACCTTGGCCCATCATTTCCACTGTCATGAATTCTCCATGACATCATCACTGTAAAATTAGGAACTCTCTTTCTTTTCCTGCAGATGTGAAAGTTTGACATTGCATTCCATGGTCCCGTGCCACATTTCATCAGCGTTTTTCCTTTGCTTTCTCCAAAGCCCGTGGCCGCATGTGGCGTGTAGATTGCTAGTGCTGTTTGGGATCTCATATCAAATGCTGCTACCTAATCCCAGGCGGCCTTCCACAAGCCCACACCTGCAGCTCATTGAATCCTCCTGGAGTACAAAGGGCTGATTTACAGCACGAAGGATCCAGGCACTGGTTGCAGCTGGGGCTCTAGCAGGAAAAGGAAGTTGTTCATCATCTTGTGTGCATTTCATTAACAATAGTGTACCCGATATGTAGCTTATAGAATAATTTCAAATCACTGACAGAGAGCATTATGGCATTTGGCACTACTAGGAAAAATACTTTGGGATGGGCAAATTACACCTGAGCGTGAGGTTTCCATGCGACCCTCTGGAACTGTGCACACTGATTTATACCAGGTGGGTTGACCTTGCGAGATTTTCTGATTCCTTGGGCATTTGCCTATTCCCCATTTCTTTCCCTTTGTCTTTGAAGCAGCCCTGGGGTAGAATTGGGATATCCTTAGCTTTCTGTTCTTTTCATGCCTTAACAACCAAGAGCTTAGAGAAACCTGTGCTAGGCATGGTATTTGGAAACCAACCACCTGAGGAAATGTCTGTGTAGCTGCTGGGCCAGGAGCACCACAGCCAAATGTTACAAATAGTGTGTCTCTTTCTTCATTGAGTTTCCATGGTCTTAGAAACAAGGGAGTCCCAGTGAGTCACTGAGATCCCAGCGCTGGCTCACCCGGACTCTAGGGAATAAAAAAAGGGAGAGTCTCAGACTTCTCTTCCGTCACCATGCTGGGCTGTACATCGGTTTTACTACTGACTCGTTTTTACCCAAGGGAAGCCCTACTGGTGGAGATGGCATGAGGGTGATGATGCTGAGTGCAGATGAAGCAAGTGATAAGGAAGTAACAGGCAGGAAAAGGATGCCGGTCATCTGGCTAAGGTTCCCACAGCCCTCAGCAGCCTAAGGGCCTGGCTCCTTGGGGTCCAGCGTGGCCTCCGGGTTGGACATCTCACCTATTTACCAAGAAGGCTCCAGGTGCCCTGCCTTTTCAGATCTTGCCTGGGAGTATCCTGCAGATCCCAGTTGAAGGATTTTTTTTTTAAGGAAGTAGAGAGCCTAAGAGCCTCAAAACAAAAATGCTTCAAGAGCCCTGGCTCTCGCCAGATTGGGGGTCAAGCCCCACATAGGAAGGAGGGCAGTGATGGGCCTAATGAAAATGCCAAGACTTCTGATTAGTTTATCATGGACGTTTTAAGTCCCACTTTTGTATAAAGAAGGACAAAATCAATAAAACATCGCCATCCTCAAGGGAAAGGGAGCAGAGGAGGAAAAGCAAATTTCTTTTCACTTTGTAATGGTAAACAAACTCGACATAGAACAGCATCTGATGTGGCTGCACGGAGCCTGGTTTCCAGTTTCTCTTGATGTGTCAAATGCATCCCTTATGTGAATCATGGTTTAAAAATACTTTTACTCAGTGGGTTCGGGAAATCAATAAGCTTTTATGATTCTTTCCTTGCTTCACATAATTTCTGATTTCAAAAGAGACTCTGGGCATTCCTTTAAGATGTTTATATATTATGCATCTTAAAAACTAGCAATTCTTCCAAGGGCTTCCCCGGCATTGTTGTTGGAATGTTTTTTTTTTTCTTCCCAAGCTTTTCCTTTCTTCCTTCCTTTCTTTCTTCCTTCCTTCCTCTCTCTCACTCTCTTTTTTTTTTTTTTTTTTTTTTTTTGCGGTACGCAGGCCTCTCACTGTTGTGGCCTCTCCCGTTGCGGAGCACAGGCTCCGGACGCGCAGGGGCCTAGCCGCTCCGTGGCATGTGGGATCTTCCCGGACCGGGGCACGAACCCGTGTCCCCTGCATCAGCAGGCGGACTCTCAACCACCATGCCACCAGGGAAGCCCTCTTTTTCTTTCTTTCTTTCTCTTTCTCTCTCTCTTTCTTTCTTTCTTTCTTCTTTAACATAATGCTAATGATTACGAAGCTTACACATAAATTGAAGCCGGATTTATAAAATGCAATATAAAAATCCTCAGGAAGGAAGATAAATATAACAAGCTATGAAACTACATTAGTCTCTTCCAGTGTTGGAATAACTACAGATGAGGAAATTAATGACCAGGATGTGTGATGTTGCCCAGGTTAGGGGCTTTGGCTGCCAGGCAAGCTGCCCTAAGACTAGCTGTCCTGCATTCCTTGATTTCTCTGAAATACAAATCTAATTGCAGATTGGAACACATCCATTTGCTTAATCTGTAAAAATAATTTTCCCTGAATATTTACCCAAAGAGCATTATTGCTTATACAGTTGTGAAAAGCATTTAGCACTTTATAATCCCATATTTGCTCCTATGTGGGCCTGGGAGTGTACTCTCCTTACAAAATTCACAAATGCCTAGAAGGCTAACAATTTTTACAAAGTGTTCCTCATGGAAAACATCTGGAAGTTTTCCAGAATGGCATTCCAGATGTTATGGTTTTAGCAGTCACAAAAGTGCACTACACACAGTGAGGGTGTGTGTGTGTGTGTGTGTGTGTTTCCTGGTTCTACGTAGTGTGTTACTTAGACATGCCCAGCTCTCTTTGCTCTACCTCTGGAACATTTTAGGTTTGAACTGTTTAATATTTCACTTCTGGACAACTCTGCTTTCAGGGCAATTACACATCTGTGAGGAGGGGAGTATGATGTAGACTACTGTAACCAAATATGCACTGGGAGAAGGGATTTTTAATTGGTATTTTAAAATTGAATTTTTTTTTCTCTGTTGGGTCAGAAAGAAGAATAAACATTGGGAGACTGAGCCCTGGAAGCATTGCCTGCATCAGGAGAGGGCTGCCCTCTTTCCCGTTCCCAAGTTATACTCTACAGAGAAGCGAATCCCGCTGCCTCTCCCCGCTCAATCCCGGCTGGCTGCCGGGTGCTGGGTGGAGTGCGAGACAGGAGACCAGCCAACATGAGGCAGGCTCTTCCTCTTTCAAACTTCAAGTGCTTCTCAACCGGAGAGAAATTTAGGAGAGCACGGGTTCCAGGTCCCTCTGCTCCTTGATCTTTCTCTCCTTCCTGTCCTCCTTCCTCTCACCTTCTAGACCTGGGCCCTTCCTATAGCACCCAGCCCAGGGAGATGTAACAGCCCATAGCAGTTCAGACAGGAGATGGGCCTCTATTCATAGAACCAGCTTCTTGCGAGTCCTGGCTAGTGACAGGTCTCCTTCTCAGGACCAGGGCAGAGGACGGCGATGAGGAAGAGGGGGAGAAGGGAAGATGTGGTCATGGGCCAGAATGGAAATGAGCAATGCTTCAGGGAGCCATGGGGTTTTACAACCTGAGCTATTTTCATCACCTGGGGAGACAGGTGAATGGGGATCCACCTCCTTAACAAGGAAACCAGACGTGATGAGAACCTCCTCTGAACAAAAATCTGTGTTGAGGGCTTCCCTGGTGGTGCAGTGGTTAAGAATCCGCCTGCCCGTGCAGGGGAAATGGGTTCAAGCCCTGGGCCGGGAAGATCCCACATACTGTGGAGCAACTAAGCCCGTGCGTCACAACTACCGAGCCTGCGCTCTAGAGCCCGTGAGCCACAACTACTGAGCCCACGTGCCACAACTACTGCGGCCCACGCACCTAGAGCCCATGCTCCACAACCAGAGAAGCGACTGCGATGAGAAGCCCACGCACCGCAACGAAGAGTAGCCCCCACTCACTGCAACTAGAGAAAGCCGGCACACAGCAACAAAGACCTAGCGCAGCCAAAAAAAAAACACAAAAAACTTTGTTGAAGCAATCTTGTGTGTTACAGGTTACTCTGGGGGAGTGGGGAGTGCATACTGGCAAGGAAAACAGCCCGAGGAAAGGATGGGAGTAGGCATGATGGAGTGCACATGGGTGATGGGTCTAGATTGGCTGGAACGGCACAGAGGTGGGGACCAGTGGGAGGTGGGCTGCATGAGACCTGTATGAGGGGATACAGGTTGGGGAGCATCACGCAGAGGAATACAGTTGCTCTTGTAGGCTTGGGAGGAGTGATGTGAGGAGCTCTGTCTTTGAGGAAAAGTCTTGTAAGGTTGCTGACTGGAATTGGGGAGAGCAGCCCTCTTCTTTTTTTGTTGTTTTTGTTTTCGTTTCGTTGAGTATGAGTAGAGCTGTTTCTGCCTTTTCACCTTTGTTCTTATTAAGCCTGCTGAAGATTGAAATGTTAACACTTTTCCCTTTTAGTGATTCAGAGAAGAGATTTCTTTGTTTTCTATAAATTTACGTATGTATGTATGTATTTGTTTATTTTTGGCTGCGTTGGGTCTTCGTTGCTGCGTGCAGGCTTTCTCTAGTTGCGGCGAGCGGGGGCTACTCTTCGTTGCGGTGCGTGGGCTTCTCATTGCAGTGGCTTCTCTTGTTGTGGAGCATGGGCTCTAGAGCACAGGCTCAGTAGTTGTGGCTCACGGGCTTAGTTGCTCCACGGCATGTGGGATCTTCCCAGACCAGGGCTCTAACCCGTGTCCCCTGCGTTGGCAGGCAGATTCTTAACCACTGCACCGCCAGGGAAGTCCCAACCCTCTTCTCTGCATCCACATCGGCTCAGCCAACCTCTGCGAAGCACTTGCTCTGAGCAGGATGGAGGTTCTGCAGGGGAGAAGTGAGGTCTGAGCCTGGAAGGCAGTGTGGTGTGCTTGCTGCTCCCTGGGAGCCTCCCCAACACCTTTGTGCAGCTGGGAGGGAACAGCAGAAATGTCCCCACTACCCGCAGGCTGTGTTGCCTACACAGTGCAGAGGGAGTCATCAGGAGGCTGATGTGAAAACGGCAGAGGCCATCTTGTTCCCCCATCTCCACTGCTGGGAGAGGCGTCAGCTCCCAGCATTTGCCCCAGGGAATTCCTGAAGAGTCCTTGCTTGACCTTGGGAAAGTCAGAATCAGGATCCTTCAAATTAAGAGGTCCTGTCATCCCAGAAAAATAAGGGTTCCCCCTACATGGCATCCAGACAACATGTGGTAGCTGATCCTCCATCAGCCCTTGGGCTCTGGTTTCCATAGTTACCTGGGCTCACCATTGGCTCAGAAAGGGCTGCTCCGTCTGGACTGTCCTGGTTCCTGGGTCCTGGGTGAGCTGGGACAGTTGGTCATCCTAGTTGAAGCATGTTCCTGGCTTTATGTCAATGTACCTTATTAGAGAGGTGGTGGTCACCTTCCCGCCCTCTCCTGGGGCTGCCACAGCTGAGGACCTGTTTAGAGCTGGCTTCTTGGGCAGCCTTGACACCTGGAAGACCTGCCACACTGCTGGCAGATCATGACAGTTGAGTCTTGCTTCGGGGTGTTCATGCCCTCCCTGTGCCAAGGAAGTACAGATACCTTAACCTCCAAAGCCTGAGCCCTCCCTTTGCCTCCACAGCCTTGTTCCCCAGAATGCCCAGGGGGTGGTTACCGGCGACCTGCCTAGGAAGCCAGGAGGGCAGCATGGCACAAGGGAAAGAACACAGCACCAAGGCTAAGAGTGCTTCTAGTTCTGGATTCATGATCACCTACAATTTCACCCGTGGGAGGTATTTAACCTCTTCACATCTCAGTTTCCTTGTCTGTCATATGGGGATAGTAATTCTTGCCTCTTAGAGATACTGTTTTAAAAGCTTGGTGCTGTGGTTGACATATATTACTTGTTTAAAAATGTTTGTTTCTTTTCTGCCTTGGGGACATGCAGAGTCATCATCCAAAGTGAAGTAAATGTCACTGTCAAACATTGGGGCTTCCCTGGTGGCGCAGTGGTTGAGAGTCCGCCTGCCGATGCAGGGGACACGGGTTCGTGCCCCAGTCCGGGAAGATCCCACATGCCGCGGAGCGGCTAGGCCCGTGAGCCATGGCCGCTGAGCCTGCGCGCCCGGAGCCTGTGCTCCGCAATGGGAGAGGCCGCAACAGTGAGAGGCCCGCGTACCACACACACAAAAAAAATGTCATTGTCCAGCCTGAGGGCAGACGTGGCCTACAATGGTGACCTCAGTGCCTTTCACGTTGTTGCCTCCTCCTTCACCCTGGGTTTCTATTCCTCTGCTCTCCTGGGTCACCTTCTTCTTCTCTGACCCTCTCCCAGCGTCTCCTCCCAGGGCAATATCCCCCACAGAGGATCTTCACCTCCTCAGTTGAAGATCATGGTCGCTGTCCATGATATTCGTCTCTATTTCCAAGGCTGATCTCATCCTCACCCATGGCATCCACAGGGCTGCCAAAAGCTCCCAGCCCATGTCCACTCCATTTCTATTCTTCACTGCTCTCTTGGACACCATGTGTTTTTAGTTTAGTAAGATCACAAACATTGAACCTTTAGAATCTTTGTCTTCCCCGTCTGTCTGTCTGACTCTTTCCACATACACACACACACACACACACACACACACACACACACACACAATTCAATTAGTCAACAGAGTTTAATTGACTTGTACATATTTTTCAAAACCAAACTGTTCTCATAGCTTTTCTCCTGGCCTATTTAAATAAAATCCCCTTATAGGCTTTCTTACCTCTAATTGCATACCTCCCCAATCTACCCACCCCCTTAGCGAGATCAGTGTTATCTTTTTAAAACCCATGTTGGACCGTGTAACTTCCTAACTCAAAACCCTTCATTGTATCCCCACTGTTTCCAAGTTAAGCCCAAATTGGTTAGCCTAGCATTTGAGGTCCTTAGTATCTAGGGCTTAATCTCTCCAGCTTCATGCCCCACCGTTCCTCCGTCTCTTCCCTCTTCCTCTCTCTGTGCTTTTCAGTGACACTCTGTGCCTCTCATCCTCTGCATGTGCTGTGCCTTCATCACCCATCCTTCAACACCCAGCCTGACTTTACCCCTTTTGCTGAGGCAAAGTGAGAGCCATGGCATCTTGTGCTTTTATCCGTTGTAGCATTTAACACCTTGTGTTACTGGTTTTTGTCTGAGACGTCTTGTGCTTTTATCCGTTGTAGCATTTAACACCTTGTGTTACTGGTTTTTGTCTGAGACGTCAGCGCACACTACCATCCATGCCTGGAATATCTTAGGGCTGGGATCTCTAGTTGGACAAATGAATAGCACCCCCGTGATCGATGACAGAATACTCATGAACACCATGGTCACCAAGGCCAGGGTGACATGAAGGAGTCACTCCAAGGGCTTACAGGAGATGATCACAGGGACAGTGGAGTGGATGTCCCAAGCTCTTCAGTGAAAGGCTTGGGAGCTAGATTGCACTGCTGCCTGGGGGTAAGAAGTTCAGAGTGAATTTGCCATGTGTGGAATCCTATCCTCTTGATGGCTCAAAAGCGCTTTTCATTATAGGTGTTTAGACAATAAAGATAAACTGGGAAAGTTGAATTATATAGAAACATGTTGGTATTACCTTGAAGTAGGGTTTAAGGAATTATGACTATGCCTTTTGGATCTATTTCATTTCATTTAGGCAGTTGAGAGTATTTTCATGACAAAATTCAATTCTAGTCCTGCATTTTTTTTCTGAATTAAAAGAGTTGGAGTGTTAATATGACATCCAAACAAACCTGTGAGGTGACAGATAAAGGGGTGGTTGATACGCAAACAGCATCAGAGACTTCAACCAGTGGTTTGACAGTATCCTTTCAGGAAGTAGGTCACGGGGATGGGGGAGGTAGTATGGTGGGGCTTCAAAGGGGGTTCTTTGAATTTGGTTCACCTGGTCATGCCGGGAACCCTGCACTGTGTACTGAACAGCTGGAGCGTCTCCATGGAGTTTAGCAGCTTCACTACCCAGCACTGACTCATCCATGGAAAACTCAACTCTTCCAGCGCACCAACACTCACAGGCCCTTGACCATGATGAAAATTCTGGAATTGACCAGGGTTGATATTCTGCCATGTCTAGAATGTAGCCCAGACCTTACAACATCAGATTTTGGTTCACTGTGATCTGAGACCACATAAATATTGGATAGCACTTTGAGACACTTGATAAAGTCAAAGTATCCAGTAGTAAATTAATCACCTCCAAATTTAAGGATGAGTAAGCACTTCCAAATTAAAGTGTTTACAGAAAGATGGGTCACGGTAATCAAAAAAGGAACTTAAAAAATCTATGGGAAATAACTTTTGAGATACTCTAGTAGGTCACTTTCACTGGTCCTCTGGGGATATATATATATAGATATAAAAAGCTGATATATCTATATCTATCTATATGCTGATATTCGACAGATAACTTTTTAAAGCTGAGATACTGATTCCTAAAATTCAGTCAATAGCCTTAGAATATTTTGCTTTTTTCTTCTTTCTTTCTTTTCCAACATGTTGGGTTCTGCATAGCTTGTATTTGAACCAATTCTCTATTATTTTACACTCTTGAGCTGTTTGTCAATTCCCATAGCTTCACCTTTCAGGTGAAAGGCTTGGAACTAGGGGTTCACTGTGTGTACTACAAAAGTTGTAGACCCCTACACACTTACCTCCCAGTGTGGGAAATGCAGTGCACACTTGGGGGTCAGCTGGGAGGTTTGTGCCCCTTGAGATCAAAGCTTGATACAGCCTCCCACTCCCATTTTGGGAATTCTAGCTTGTGAAAGTCCAGACACTTCTCCAGCTTTTCTGTGAACTCCCAAGGACATTTGGCCTATTCTACTCTCTGGACTTTTGCTTCCTTGTATGGAAACTTTGCTCTGCATTTTTTTAATAAGCCATTAGGGTGATTCTTATGCTGGTATCTGTGGATCACACCTTTGCAAACACTGATATAGGCAGCATAATTTGCCTCATGTCTTGTTCTCAAATGGGCATATCCAGAGGCGTTCAGCAGAGCCAAAAACTTTAGCTCCATAGTGTTCCTTCTATAAAACTCAGCTGTGGTTAATGACCCCCTTTCATTTTGTTATATTCATAAGCCAAACAAGTGTATGAATAATATCAAAGGAGTGTTATGGACAAGTCAATATCATAAGAGTTCAGAGGATGGAGAAAGCATTGTGTTCCCAGAGTGCATGAAAAGAATCTGAGACAGCTTCCTGAGAGACGGTGAAACTAAACTTTGAGGTGGTCAGCTCTAGGGTGAACAAGATGAGCAAGAGCTTGGGAGGTGGACATGGGGGCAGCAAGAACAGGATGTAGTTGAGGACCCATAGGGCTTGAGCCCAGCCGGGGTGGAGAGCCCTGGGTACCAGGCTATCACTAGAACCTGGAGGAGAGACAATAACCTTGCCACCACTGCTGGTAAATTCATAAGACATATTTTCTTTTTGAATTAGTGCCCCACCCCCTGCAATTATGGACACAGCAGGAGTTTATAAAATGACTCCTCAGGGAGGGTGCTTTCCTGCTCAGTTGATCCACAGCGCCTGATGCTCCGCTAGGAAATCAGTAATACTTATTGACTGACAGGTTTTTTCCTCTTCCCCAAGGCCTTCTTTAAGGCTTCTGAAAAGACCGCCCTTCTTCTCTTTCTGACCTCAGCGCTCCCTCACCTCCACCTGCCCACTCCCAGTCGTTCTGAGGCTGCAATTTCCCGTCTCGCCTTCCTCTAGTTTTGTTCCTCGTGAGCCTTGATTAGAGGTAAGCCACAGAGCAGTCCCCTCGGGCAGCTGCCTTTCTTTCCACTCTTCCCTGAGCGGAGGCATCTGGTTCTCATTCTCCTCTTGATGCACTGGTCTCCACTTTCACCTTGCTCTGTTTTCGTATATATTACACTGCTGGTTTGAAACTCAGAGCTCCTAACTGGTCTTGCCCCCTGTAATAAAAGTAGCATCCATAGGGGATCTGAAGAGAGCCGGACAGGTTGAGAAAAGCTTGGGTATGAATTAAGCCTTACCCAAAGCAAAATTTCTGTAGCCAGGGAGACGGGAGTCTGTCAGACCCTTCTGGTGGAGGTGTTCCTAACCTCGATCTGTGTACGATCTTTGTGGAGTCTGTTGACCCCCAAAATGTGATTCAAATTTGTGTATGGGCATGTATATTCTTTGGCTGATAGGATCTGAAGTTTTATGAAATTCTCTAAGAGATCTGGGGCCCAAAAGGGGTTAAAATCCACCATCACAAATCTTTCTATGTGGTTATCTGTAGCAATCCTGTTGTTACTGGGAGGAAGCTGAAGCTTATGTACTTTCTAAAGTCACTAAGTAATGTGAACTGGAGGCAAACCAAGACAGGCTGAGTGAGGGCTGTGAGCCACCATACCACCCTGCCCCTCCACTGTGGGAGACAAGTCTTCACATTCCCTGGAAACGCTTGTCACCCATTGGACTGTTCAAGTGTGCAAAGGAGGCTGAGGGAAGCCCACGTGCTTTCTGTTGGTACCTGGAACCACAAGGGTCACCTAGAGCAGGTGTTCTCATCCCTGGTTGAAATAAGAAGGTCCTGGGTAGCCTGTAAACAACCTGATGCCTCAGCCACACCCTCAGTCCAATCATTTAACTCCACTCGGGTGGGACTTGGGCACCAGTAATTTGTAAAGCTCCTCAGGTGATTCCAATGTGTAGTCAAGTTCAAAAACCATGAACCGCGAGCATCTGAAATGGTGAAATGAGACTGAGGGTCATTTAGGAAACCTGGGTTCTGGCCCCCGAACAGCCGTCAGCAAGCCCAGTGCATTGGCCCTTGATGGTTTCCCACCCAGAAGGCCTGCTCAGCCTGGATGCTCCACCAGGACTGGTTTTTCCTCTTCTCTGCTCATCAAAAACATTGTTCACTTTCCCAAGCCCAGCTCCTAGGATGACGCCACTAGCCAGAAACGCCCTCTCCCTTGATGCTCCCTCGAAGCACTGCTGGTTCCTCTCTCCTGGCTCTGTGGTTTGCACTTTGCATCCTCTCTCACGCTGCCCTCCAGCCCTGTGCCTGGTGGCATCCAGTAGTCAACTCAGCATGTGTTTCTGGATGGATGGATGAACGAATGAACCTGTGGCCTTGAGCGTTTCACCTACTTCTTAGCCAGCCCCTCACCCCCAGCCTTTTAGATTAGTGTCTCCACTGAAGTCACGACAACCTTTCAGCCTCTAAAATTAATTTCTAGCACAGTCGCTGGACCAGGCTGTTTTTCTGGGGTCCTTCCAGCTCTCCCGACGAGGGAGACATGGAAAGGAGAGCTGTAATATTCACTCAGCTCCAATTTATATACGGTGTTATTTACGAACTTCTGGTCAAACGGAACTGAGGTGAGCTCATTTGTCTGGGAGAGCTCAATACTTTTTGGACACTTCAGCTGCTGTTCAAAATTTCCCTCTCCCGACCTGAGAACACCTTGTTGGTTTTCGTCATTTCACAGCTCACTGTACAGGGGTGTCTGCTGCTCTGCCCCTGGTCAGGACAGACCTCAGAGCCTGCTTCTGCAGCCGCAGTTGTCACCTGTACCTTACCCTTGGACGTCTCTAACACCATAACAGTTTCTCTTGTGATTTTTTTTGGCAGCAAATTGCACCCTTGCCTTTAAATGCTCTAGTTTGTCTTCAGTGTTCTCAGGAACTGTACTGAGACTCTCCAAATGCACTTATTTGTGATTCATCTGATCAAACACCATTTGAGGAGACGGTGGAGGTGGACAAGGAGAAGGAAATAGAAATGTGCAGACTTGTGGACTGAGAGGCCCATTGAGTTCCAGAGTTATGGCTCCTTCTTACTGACGTGGTTCTTCCCCTGCCTCTGGGAATTTAGCTTCACAATACGGTGACCGTCCCAATGGGAAAGAACAGTGGTCCTGGAGGGTTAGTGTTGGAGATCATCCCTGCCAGCCTCCTGAACTTAACTTGGAAGGGAAGAGGCTTTCACAGGGTCACCAAGAAGAGTGCCCAGCCAGTGCTAGGACCCTGATCCTAGTGGAACATAGGAAAGGTGGACAGGACCTGGCCCCTCCTCACTGTAGGTGAGCAAAGGGCTGTTGGGAATGGAGCTACTGTTTCACATAGTGGTCATGACCTGGGGGGTCATGTCACCAGCTCAGTTTAATATTCATGGAGCAAGTGATATCAAGCTGATGATGGCTCTTCTAAATATCCCACACACAGCCATCTGAAATAGCCATGTCCTCTTAGACATTAAATAATGTAGTCTGCCCTCTGTATCTGGAGTCTGTACTGAGTTCAGCCTTGACCTTTTCTCTGTCTGCAGCAAGCAGGCATCAGAGAAGCTATTTCTTCTGATTTTATTTAAAAATATTTTACTCATGATGTTTATAGAGTACTTCAGTCAGAGCCTTCTGGACAAGATGGTAAGGTATTTGAGTCCCCCATTTCCACTGAACTGAGCAATGAAATATACACATTTATAAAAACCTGTATTCATACTAGAAACCAAGGATTGATGCCAATCACATGCTGCAGCACCAAAGAATTTCTGAAATAGAGATGACGGGGTTTGAACTGAAAAAAAAAGCTACGTGGAGAATCCTGTTTCAGAGAAAGCAGAGTCTAGGGAATTATATTGAGGCGACATGGGCAGGATCTCAGTGACAATGCTGACCTGGAGAGATGAAGACTGGAGGTGAAATCAGGCTGCAGAGGTCTTCAGTGCATGTGATTTGAATTGCTCTTCTGTGAAAGTATAGGCTTAGTTCCCCCAAAATTGCATGGTAAATTCTAGAGTTTACTCCTGAAACAGGCAGTAGCACCAAGCACAGACATGCTATTATGGAGAATTCATCTTGATGCCAGAGTTATACCCAGAGGAGACAGATATGCTATATGGTAGGGTGGGATTGATTTCACTGGTGTTTCATAGATAAGTGTTTGTGGCTAAGAATTTACCTTTGAGCGCCATGTTGGCTTTATCCTTATTATTTCAGTATTTTTCCCCTACTTTTTTTGCCTTTACAAATGTCAGTTTGATTTACTTGTAGACCTTAAGGTTATTTCAGTGACATTTTTTTTAACTTCTTCTAGCTTTTCTTCCTAACTCTAACAATTTAGGAATAATGTTGTTATTCCTATTTTTATTGAGTTGTGGTCGGGCAATGTGGCTATAGAATTTATGAATTTTGAATTTATTAAAGCTTTGTTTATTGCCTAGTATGAAATACTTCGTAGGCATATATTGATATATTCTTGGTTGAATGCCAAGTTAAATCTCTCTCTTCCCCTCCCTCCCTCCCTCCCTTCTTCTTTCACATCTATATATCTCTTATTATAACTTTATTAATTATATGATTCAAATCTTCTGTAACTTTCTTTTTGATTTGTCATAGATTAATAGTGCCTTATTAAGTTTTCTTAGTTTCATTTCTATTTTTTGCAATTAAAATCATTGAAAATTTTTTTACCAAATATTAAATTATTATCACCTAAGTACTTATGACTTACACTATTATTATTAATTATCAATGTAAAAAGTATTGCTTTATTCATTTAACTTTTTTACCTTTTTCTGATGTTATTTCTATTCCTTCTGTAATTTTATTTGCATTTGCCAGATACATCTAATTTAAATCTTTTGCTTTTAACCTTTCTATGTCATTTACTTCGTTTCACTAATAGGCGATAAATCATTATGTTTTCTAACTTAATTTTCCAAGTTTTCTGTTTCTTTTTACTAAGACAGTTTAACCTACTTATGTTTACTGATATAAATTGCTTTTATTCCATTAATCTACTACGCTTTCACTTATTAGAGCTTTAATGAGGACTAAGTGAGATAATAACTCTAATGTTCTTAACACAGTGTCTGGCACATATTCAGTACTTTTACTATTACTTATCATATCAATAGAGGCTCAGAAAAGTATTCATTCAGCACTCATTACTGAGAAAACTTTAAAAATGAAGATAAGGGCTTCCCTGGTGGCGCAGTGGTTAAGAATCCGCCTGCCAGTGCAGGGGACACGGGTTTGATCCCTGGTCCAGGAAGATCCCACATGACACAGAGCAACTAAGCCCGTGCACCACAACTACTGAGGCTGTGCTTTAGAGCCTGCGAGCCACAATTACTGAGCCTGCGTACCACAGCTACTGAAGCCCGCGCGCCTAGAGCCCGTGCTCCGCAACAAGAGAAGCCACCGCAACGAGAAGCCTGCGCACTGCTACGAAGAGTAGTCGCCACTCCACTCGTCAAAACTAGGGAAAGCCCGTGCACAGCAGTGAAGACCCAATGCAGCCAAAAACAAATAAGATAAATAAATTTACTAAAAAAAAAATTAAAATGAAGATAAGAAAGATACAGATTTTAGTCTATTTAGCTTATTAAAATTTTCAAATATCCTTCAAAATTTGTTTTGTTCATATGACTTGTGCACCTATGTCTTCTTCCTTAGAAGAACCTAGTAACTGTACTAAAAATACACCTTCCTGAGCCTCACTCCTCTATACTGCTGAGCCAGAATTTCCAGGAGAGAAGCCTGGTGATTCTTTCGAAAACAAATATCTAAGGTGATTATTGTTATTAAAGAAATTTGAGAAACGCTGCAGTTTCAGCATTGGGACTTTTAGACCTTATCATTTGGCTTTATTTAGTAAATTTGATGTGCTTATTAAAACATTTGTAGCATGGAATCATAGGTTCATCCCAAGTCAAACCAAACAATAACATTAAAATTAACTAGAAGCGTCCTTTTTTAGAAAACGTTTTAAAGGATTCAAATATCATCCATATCTAACAACTTTCTTAAAAGAGAAACAAGAGAATCACTACCAATAAAATCAGTAACAAGACAAAGATGGCCACAATCATCATTACAGTTTAACTTTGACAGCCTAGCTCCAAGCTCAGGTCCTGGAGTTCAGAGGCCCTGGATGGTGGCCTTCATTCCTCCACTGACTAGCTATTTAATCACTGGCACAGTACTTCTCTGTCCTGTTTTCTCAGCTCTAGAATGGGGATAGTGATAGTATCAACCTCATGGGATGTGAGGATTAAGCTAGGTGATGCATAGGAGATGCTGAGCAGAGTGCAAAGTCCATTAGCACTTGCAAAAGTCGGCTTTCTAAAATTCTCGCTCATGTGCAAATGAAGAAGTGGCTCAGAGAGAGTGTGGACTTGAACCAGAGCACCTGAGTTAATGGATGTTGACTCTGGCTTTGGGAGTCCATTCAGTACATTTCTCACTCCACCACCCTGCTGCTTAAACCTGAACTTGTTAGAATTGAAACATGAAAAACAAATAACAGAAATAGGTTTGATGTCCAGCACAAGCTAAACTGCCTATAAGCCCGAGGATGAGCACTCATGCTTCCTGACCACAGCCCTGACTCTCAGAGTGACTTGGGGGGCAGAATCTTCTAGCACCTTACACCTTAGCGGGCACAGCTAATGAACAGATGGGAGATAGTGCTGCACGGACCCCCACCCAGTCTTCTCCACTTGCAGCCAACCTCCAGCAGGAAGCAGAGGCTGGTATGCAGAACACAAAGCCCTGTCTGCATGGTGGCCTCCCAGATAGTGTGGTGGCCTCCCCACCACCAAGGTGGCTGGTGCTGTAGGTTTGTTCTCCCAGCAGGGATGGCTCGAACCTTTCATCACCAAGACCGAAGTTCAAGCTTGAAGAATATGGTGAAATTAAATCTGTGGGTCTTAACTCAGAGTGTTGAGCACCCTTCCTTCACATAAACGAATCATATTATTTTTCCCACTTTGGTGGCTGACAATCTCCCCCTGCCCAGCGAGGCAGGAAGTGTGCTGATGTGGAAGTGAACTTCTCTGGATGGGTCTGGTCCACAGCAGCCAGGAGGCATCAGGAAACGTCGACAGGTGAATGTCTGGGTAGACAAATGAAGGAGTCCACAGCTGCACAAAAACCTGTCTTGATTCCTTAGCAGACTCAGTTTTTTATTCTCATTCAGTTATAAGAGAAGTCTTACATCTCCTATGATGATGAGAGTAGGTTAAAACAAAAACAAAAACAAAAACAAACTTCTCCTGTGAAAACCAAAGATGCAGGGGTGTAAGCTCAACAGAGACCGGGCATCAGAAATTCTGAGCTCCAGCCCTGATTTGCCCCTACCAGTTGTGTGAATTGGGGCATATTAGCTCAAGCTTCAGTTTTATGTAGAGTGCAGTTAATAATATTTATCAAGTTGATCTCATTGGGGGTGTAACGTGTACTTGACAATTCATATAGAAGCTTTGCTGAGGGCATGGTTCAATTCTTATTTATCCCTCTCTGTGCTTGACATACAACTGTTCACTGGATTTTTGTTGAGTGACTGAATGGGCTATGAAAGCACTACAAGCCCTAAATACCTCATTTTAAATGATCTTTTTGTGTCTCTGTATCTCCTGCTATCCTATTATTTTGATGAGGGCAGGGAGGGCAACTTATTCATCATTGTACCCCTGGAGCCTATGTCAGGGCCTGGCAAGTAGTAGGCTCCAAGGTCATGGTTGTAAAATTAGTGAATGCAGGATAGAGGTGATGCTATTACAAAGAAGATCTGAAGCCCCAGCTCCTTCTCTTGCTCTAAGTTTATTTACTCTGAAAATCCCTTTTGGTGTTAAAAGTATCTCAGTTCACTTTATCTGTATGTCTTGTCTCTTCCATAAACTGTGAGGTCCCAAGGGAGGGGACACTACCTTCTATCTTGGCAGTTTTCCTGACCCCTGAAGACATGCCTTTAAGCTTAATGGGTGGAGCAACTGGAACAGGTCTGGCTGACTGTTGGACCAATGAGTACTTTAAAAAAATAACGTTATTTTTTCTTATCATAAAAGTAACACAAGCCTATATTAGGAAATTTGGAAACTGCAAAATATTATAAAGAAAGAAATTTTTAAAAAAACCCTTTCCTTAATCTTCCCACCGAAGCACTATTTTACATTAGAGAATTTAAATTTTCTTTGAATTTATCAGGATAAAAGGAAATTGAAGAAATTACTTAGTTTCATTTATTTGTTTATTTATTTATTTTTGGCTGCAGTGGGTCTCAGTTGCGGTGCGTGGGCTTCTCTCTAGCTGTGGCTCATGGGCTTCAGAGCACGTGGGCTCTGTGGTCGTGGCATGCAGGCTCTCTAGTTGTGGCGCGTGGGCTCAGAAGTTGCAGCGTGCAGGCTTAGTTGCCCCGTGGCATGCGGGATCTTAGTTCCCCGACCAGGGATCGAACCTGCGTCCCCTGCATTGGAAGGCAGATTCTTAACCACTGGACCACCAGGGAAGTCCCCAAATTATTTAGTTTCTGATGATGTTTTTTCAGTGTGAGAGACACTAATTTCTAAATTATTTCTTTCTCTTGCTCACTTTTCCTAAGCAGATAAACATTAAGAAGTTGGTGTTCATGTGTTTTAACACATCTTTGATGAGCATGACTTTCAGTGTCTGGGTAGTAGTAAAACTTAGTCAAAGGTCAGAAGACACCACTTCAGTCTGAAAACACAAGCAAGCAGAACTTAATTTTTCTCTAATGAAGTAAAAAATATTTATACTGATTTTTATTACTCTGCAATAAAGATTAATGGAAAAAAACTAATCTATAATAAAAATATTCTATAAAAGCGACAAAGCACTTGAAAGATGAGCAGACACATTATGGGGAAAAAGGGGAAGTATGGCAGCTTCTTAGTACCACCTCAAGTGCATTCATTCTGTCAGAGGACTAGTTTGTTCTTCCTTTTCTTCTGTTACCAGAACAGTAGAGTTTTAATTAATTAATGCTAACGTATATTGAACACAATTTATACGTGCCAGATAGTGTCCTACACTCTCAACTTAAACTAAACTCATTTTATTCTCACAACCCTATTATTTCACAGATGAGGAATTGTGGTTTTGGGTGAGAGAAGGCTTCTATTTCACCTTCAGTAGATCTGTTAAGGATTTCTGAAAGATCATCTCGTCTAACCATCTTGTCTCAGAATCAGGAAACTGAGCCCAGAGTAGTTAAGTGACACCCACGGTATCTCGGGCAGTTATTAGCACAGCTGGGCTAATCTCCAAGTCTCCTTCTTATTCCAATGCTCTCTCCATACTTCTGACACTGGCTACAGTCACATAACTTATCCTGGGACTAAGTACCCTTAGCTATCAAATCTATGTGCTTGGACCCATTAGGGATGCTGGCATTTCCTCTCATTAGTTGCATCATCTTTGGTGTGTGTGGGACCTCCTGGACCAGTGAACCTGTGTGCCAAGGTGTGAGAGTCAACAGCATTGTATGATAAGAGGGCAACAGGTTGGGAAAAAAACTAGAGGTTCAGATGTCTGGTGGTTGCAGAAACGCGAGGCAGCCATGTGTGAGAAGGTGCAGGCCATCGTCCCCCTTCCAACTTCACCCTTGTCACTTGGAGTTAGAGCCCTAGGTGAGAAGGTGCTAGAGGGAATACAGCTACTGTGTTTTCTTAGGCAAATCACTGATGCCAATCAGCACGTGTGGGCACAGACTATGTGCTAAGCCGTGGAGAACGCTTTCCTTTGTGTCTTCATTTTCAACACCAGCTTCTTGTTGTTTTTTAGCAACGGTTTGGTAGTGTTCCTCAGGTTTCACCCTTTCAACATCTGAATGTCATTCCTTTGGCTAACCAATTTTTTTTCCTTCCACTTCTTCACTTGGTGATGACAGGAGAAACTGTTAGTTTTTTAAAAAGTTGATTTAATGGTCCACTTGCAAGAAGCCACATAGCAACCAATCTGTTCTTAAGATTTTGGATTTATTTGATTCATCTTCTCAGATGACTTATTGAAATTGTCTTTAGAATGTGTCTGAAATGGGTGTTGTGTGCTCTGCTGATGGCACTAGAACCAGAATTTCCATCCAGGTATTTATTTAATCGTCTCTTCTAATTTTCTATGCTGACACTCATCTTGAAGCTTACTTTGCCATTTTGTTGGAACAGTACCCCACCCCTGCCCCAAATATTTAACTCCTCTCAGATAAATCCAAGCCCAACCCTGAAATTCCCAGGTTGGCCCTAAATCAATGCCAGACTGTATGGTATGTTAGTAATGGCTCATACTTCAGGGAGAAGAATTTTCATGAGTATTTTCAGAGACGCAGATAAAAGCAGCAGAAAGCCCACACTTGGGCTATAGTGATCATTGCTTAAGGCAGGTAGGAAAGATATGGTGGAGAGAGGAGAAATTCATGATTCGAATACAAAATAAATATTAGAAGTTTGTGTTAGAAAGCCTGAGCATCTCCAAATTTAAGCTGAACTCTGTAATTGTGTTTGAATTTAGTCTTAAGATAAAGATAGAAAGATTCAGGGTCTTTCAAAGCAAAGGGTGGTCTCCTGGTTGGGCTGTTTCAGGGGGCTTTGTCCATTAATGGACTGGCTGCTCTTCAGATAGGAATGTTCCTTGATCTGCGAAACAGAGCAGATCTGTGGAGGACGATTGATGAAGGCATGGACCATGCGCCAGCCTTTGATTTCTTTCCTGTAAGAATCTATGTGGCACAATCAAGCATTTTTTAAAGACAAGCCTGGGGCAATCACCTTTCGTGTGTTGGTTTCCTCTGCAAAATCAATGGCGTAGGATAGAGATGCTTCTAGCAATATTGTTGTATTCTCACTATGATTAGTTCTATACTAGGGTTTTGGAATCATAAAGCTGAAAGCACATTAGAAGTCATCTTGTCTAACTTCCTGACTCAGTTAGCCTTTGCTGTGTACCAAACCATGCAAAAATTTTGTGGCTTCAAACAAACAAAAATGTATTGTTTCTCATCATCCCGTGGGGTGGCCAAGCAGTCTCTCTTCTGCTTTCTCGGGGCTCACTCATGACTGCTTTCAGCTGGCATGTCAGCTGGGCTGGAAGGTCCAAGATGGCCTCATTCACATGTCTGGAAGTTGGTGTTGGGTGTTGGTTGTGGGTCCTTGTTTTCCAAGTGACCTCTTATCCTCTAGAAGATCAGATGAGCTTCCTTATAGGGAAACCTTAGGGCAGTGTCCTCAGAGGGGCAAGGCCTCTGAAGGACTAGACTCAGAAGTCACACATCCATTGATAAGGTTGCCTTCCATGCATTGATAAACGCAAGTATCTTAATTCCCCTCATCTTGTGCTATGTTCATTCTGTAACACGCTGCTTCCCATTGGCTATTTCCAAGTTCATTCATCAACCACAGTATTACTGGGCACGTTCTACATGCCAGGAACTGTGCTGGGCATTTTGATGAATTGAAAGATGACTAAGAAATCATCCCTTTTCCTTCCAAGCAATCTATATCCTGTGCCTCGCGTGACATTCAGGAGGGGTTAACTGACCACGTTTTAAATAGGGCCGTAACCTATTCCTAAAGGCTCTATAAGAATGTGTGTCATGGGTGGAAATTAAAGCCCCCTCTTATCTTGAGTTCAACAGCATTACCATATATTTTTACTGGGACAGTTGAGGTGCTTTTCCACTTTCCACAGTCTCCTCCACAGTAAGTTTAATACATGAAGAAAGACAATATCCAAATTATCGTAAATCTGTCGGCATTCCATTTCAGAACAGAGGCAAATGGAGTTTCCATGTATCTGAAATGTTGTATGTATCTGGATTACTGTTTTATCCTTTAATGGGGTGGACCTCAGGGTCAAGTTTTATTATCTGCATCTTAAAAATGTAGAGCTGGAGTTTCAGAGAGGGGAGAAGAGGGGTGACCTAAGTCAGGGTGGGACATTAACCTCCTGACCTCGGAGACTGATGAATCTCAAGCAGCACTGCACTCCATAGGGGAGGCTGTTTTGACATAGAGAGGAAGGCCAGACGCCCTGGTGTTTCATTTTAAGCTTTGAAAGGTTAAACTTAGGCTTGCCTTTGCCCTCTAACCTGCCAGGGCCACCCCCTAGCAAAGACCACCTTTAGAGTTCTCCACTTCTTCTTCTTGGACCTTAGTTCTGCTCTTCCCCTCTCTTCAGGTACCTGCTGCCCACTTGTCATCAGCTGTTCCCTTCCACATACCTGACTTTCAAGAAAGAACCAGCTACCAGTCATTTACATTTCAGTGTGAATGTCAGTTATTGGGCAAGTCTGATCTTTTTCTGGAAAAAGAAAAGCTTCATTCACGGAAAAAGGGATCCTGGTCATCAGCAAGTAGGTTATAAAAACATTCCCAAGGCCCCTTGGATCATGCCTGCTACTTTCTGCTCTTAATACCTACTCAGAGAGTCTAACGTTCTAAGACTGTTGAGGAGTGGTATTTGAAAACCAAATGGTCCATGGAGGTACTACTGATACTTCTTATTTCGTTGGTGAAAAACTAAGACCCAGAAAGAAGTGATGGCTTGTCTTGTTATACAGCGAGTTAGTGGCAGAGTTGGGATTCAAATTTAAATCACTAGATCTTTAAACAAGCAAAGTTTGAGCCAGATATTATTTCCTCTTCCTGAGAAATTGATCTACACAGAGCTGGACACTTTCCAGCCGCATAAATTCTCATAAATCTTTTCTAAGGCACTGGAGGGTTTTTGATGCAAAGAGGATGGAATAAGGAGCAGGGAGGAAGCCACGGAATAGTCTCTAGTTGCTGTTGTTCTTGTGTTGCTGCTGCTCCTACTTCAATATCACACCTGGAAGTGGCATCAGAAAAATAGCATTTGACAGATTGAGTCTTGGGCTCTAGCATTCAGACCTAAGTCCGTTATATGGTCTTGGCAACTCACATAACCTCCTTGCTCATCTGTTAAACAAAAAACAAGAATAGGTAATCTCTAAGCAGATTTATAGACTTTCCATCTCTAGAGCTGGGAAGACAAGATCTTGGTGCAGTGACCAGACTGAGCACAGATTTGCAGTAATGAGGGAATGATGGTTGGAATAATAATGGAGGAACGCTTGGAGTAATGGTTATTAGCTGTTTGGGGGACAGCAAAGAGGCCAGTTTGACTAAGATGAATGACTTACGTTGGCAACTTCTGAATAAAATAGAGATAACAGTTACTTTCTTAACATGATAAAATATGCCTATCAGGAGCAAAAGCAGAATGCTCACTCACGTCGCCATGATTAACTGTTGCTCTAGAAGTACCCGACCATGCCATTAGCTCTTGGAGCTCTCTTGTTTTGGGGGCCCTTTTAAACTCAGGGAATTATGAGAGCCCCGGTTCTTTTCTGACAGAAGTGGCTCTTTAATGGTAGAATTTTGGGCACTGTGGACAAGCAAGTGGAAGAAATGATTTTAGGCAGAAGCCTTCTAGATGGTCTTCAGTTCATACTTACACATCTCTCTTCTGGCTTCTCGCTGGGGCGTTTTGAAGTCTAGGTATCTTATAACAGCTGCTTCACTCAGAATTCTTCCTGATTGGCAGACAGGATAGCCTTGTGGATGGAGCACTACTTAGGAGAAGACCACATTTCAGGTCTGCCACCCACCAGCCAGGGGGCCTTGACCAAGGCAGTTAATAGGACCTACCCGTGTATGTTTTTATGAAAATAGATACAGTGATACCTACTCTATCTGCATCACAGAGTTGTTGTAAGAATCAAGTAAAAAAATTATGAATGTGTTTTACTATTGAAGGAAATTTATAGAGATGAGGCGTGGTTCTTGTCTGGACCAAGCCCTTGGGCCTTTAGTTTCTGGAGAACCGTGTAGCTGTGCATCTGCTCTCACCCTATAAAACCGCATTCTTTTCCTAGTGCACCCAAGGCCTGCATCATGGAATCCCATACACCTAGAGTATGTGGCTTTCAGAGTGAGAGCCAGCTTGGAATTGTGTTAGCAGAGCAGGTACAGTTAAAAAGCCTGGGGCTTTGGAATTTTTAAAAGGGAACCAACACCAACATCTCTGAAATAAATTGATTTGGTTGAAACTCTTCCAAAGAAATTACCTTAATTCTGAGACTAAATATGCTGCGTTCCAGCCTAAATGGACTTTTCTTGGCCAATCCCCTGAGAAGTAAACATTCAAGTTTAATAGGGAAAGGGCAGTAGAACTTGCAGTTTTAGCTCACTGATGTCACCCATTGCTTTTTGAGCCAAAGAACAAGAAAATCCAACACTTCCTTCAAGTATGAAGGCATCATATGGGAATGATACAAATATGTTTGTGGTTTCTCTATATTTTCTCTTAAAGAAAAACACAAGAATTGAAGAGGATACATTTTTCAGAATCTTGACAAGACATATGTGCCTCTCTCGGAGAGGGGCCCACCTGGGACTGACTGTTGGCTGTCTGGTCAAAAAGGCTGTCTTTTTTGTTCCTTAATTTAAAATTATGATAAAAAAATAATCACAGAGGGTCTAAATTGTGGACGAGCTTAATGTTAAATCAAACTAAAAAGTCAGACCCAGGGATAAGATCTTAGTATTCCCGAATAGGAATAGGAATAGGAATACTATTCTCCTAGTTATACTAAGGAATTCCTAGGAGAGCTTTTGAACTGAAAGGCAAGAGTTCATTTTGCTGGGGAGGAAGTGACAAAATTAAGATCAGGGAGGGTTGTGTAACTTACCCCAGGTTATAGGGCTTCTGTCATCAAGGCTAGACTAGAACACAGGACTTTTTGACACCAAGAATCCTCCTATCTTGTTTGAGAACAAATTGTTACTTGATAACCAAGATGTCGTCTTAAGGCTACCCTGAGTCCAGTATTCCCACACTCAGGGCAGTAATGACTGAGTCATTAAATGATTGGGCAGTGACAGCTCACTCATGCAATGAAGCAGGCAGGCATAGCCATCTTCCAATGGCACCCAACTGAAGTCAAGATCTCTGTTCCAGGGCCTTCTCCTGGGCAGGTGAATCAAATCACGGATTTTCAAAGGTACTAGTAGAGCTTGCATTTTGAGCCAACTCTTGGCGATTTCACTGGGGCGTGCAGAATACTTGGGTGAATCCAGTTTGATTCTGCCAGCTTTAAACAAGCACCACTGAACTAGACAGATGTTCAAAAGTGAGGGACATGATCCCAGGTGGCTCACGATCCAAAGAGATGGCAAGGATTGGAGCATCTCATCTTTATATCCACGGTCCCTAACACCCAGGAAGTATTTAAACAACATTCGGTGATTGAATGTGGATGGTTAAATGTTAAGTTGGTGGTAGGAGTGCCCTGAGTGTGGAAAAGAGGGGATGATCAATCTTCCTGGGGTGTGGAAAAGAACAAGTTCAAGGAAAGCTTCAAAGCTGATATTTGATCTGAGCCTTAAAGGAAAACACATTGCAGAGCAAATGATCATCCACTTAATCTATTTAAGTTTCAGGGTATAGATCTCGTACTTTGGCGGGTGGGTGGGGAGGGGCTAGTTTGTACGCAAAGCACCCAAACCTCCCTGATAGGGAAAGTGACCCCTGGGGTTGAGAGCGGGGATCAGGGATGCCCAGCTTCTTTGTATCAGAGCTGCCGGGTCTGTGTCTGGGTGGAGCTTCGTCCTCAGGCGCTGGAGATGACCTCGGGCCTTGGACCGGGCCTCGGGTGGCCTCACCTGACTTCCTGCCTTGCCCTTACTTGGGTCCCTGGGAAAAGCTGTTGTACTTGGCCTCCCTCCACCCCCAGGGTACGCAATTACTCAGAAACTCCCAGCTGCTCCCAAGCCCCACACTGAGTTTCCAAACAAAACCTGTGAAAACAGATCTCTGGTGGCAGCTTCGGCCACATTTGGCAACTGCCCACGTCCATGGTCCACGGTCCATCAGCAGGCTCTCGAGTCCCAGACGCTCTCCACTCCAGATGCACACGAAGCCTGGATGGACACTGTCTTTGAGACACATCCAGGAAAGATCTGCCCGGGAACTCGTGGACTCAGTGTTTTTCTTCTGGCTCCATCCAAACCAAATGGAGCTGAATATCTGCGCCCCGGCCTGTCCCTTTATTGCAGGCACAGGCTCATAGCTCTGCAATCATGCAGTAAGAGAAAGGCTCTCCTAGCTGCAGGGCCTCACGGGGGTTCTCAATCTCCGCTTCTTCCCGTATGGGGACCCCGTGTTCAGAGTGCGGCCCCTCCCCCTCCCTCCTTCATCTTACCAGCCTCCCTCTCCTCTCTGTATCTGAACCTGCCTTCTTGTCATCCCACTGCTGTCACCTTCCTTCAGGTCCCCACTTCTTGCTGCGTTATTTCAATAGTCCCCTACTGTTCCCCTCCTTCAGAAGCGTGATGTTGCCCAATTTTTCTTTCCAAAGTATAAACCTTTAGTGACATAATGCCCCCGCTCAAAACCCTTCCGAGGCCCGCTCCCCACCCCTTGATGCCCTGATACATTATCCTGGTGTTAAGGCCGCCACTGCTCAAGGCCCTGTGGCTGAGTCGGTCACTAAAACTTAAGCTCCCCACCCCTGGTGTCCAGATGCTTCTGGGAGTTGGCTGCCCAGACTGTGGTGACATTTCCCACCCGCTCCCCCCACTGCTCCCCCACCCCGCCCTGAATCTACTTTTTCAAATGAAATGTAAGCAGAAGTGATGTGTGTGTCACTTCAGGGCCCAGGTGGTTCAGAAGAGGGTGCTCCTTTCCTACCCTCGCTTTCTCGTTCTCAGTAGAAACAGGATTTTTTGCCCTTGGGGGTCGAGAAACCACACGATGGAAGGAGCGTGGGTCCCAGAAACGCCATTTGGGGTAAACCATTTTGTCTGTTTTGTGGGGTAAAGGTAGCCACATGTTGTCGTAAGCCATTGGATGTTTGGGGTTTATTTTTGTTTCAGCGAATGCTCTCTTGACTATTACAGGCTTCGATCGCCTTTCCAGCTTGATCTTCCATTACCCTCATTTATCCCCTCATCTTGAGACCAAACTTGCCGTTCCTCATACGCACCTGTGCGCACCTCCCTTCTCTGCTTGGGTGCCTTTATCCTCACCTGTCTGGATCCACGCGTCATCCTGCCCATGGCTCAGGATGCAGGTGAAAGGCCCCCGCTCCACTCAGCTTCCCTCGGCCACCGCAGGGGGAGCTCCCTCACTTGGGCCTCAGGTCCTTCATCTGTTCCTCTCTTGTTCCGCTCATCTCTCTTCGCTGTGTATTTCAGTCAGTGGTTTATGTATGTCATTTCCCTGCTAACTTATAATAGTTCTTGGGAAGCGGGGGAGATCACGTTTCTTTTTCCCTTTGTTATCCCCATGGCACCGTAGCTCTGAGTGGTCCCCCAACCCAACTCCCTGTATTTAAAGTCACCTGGTTTTTATAGATTAACAACTGAAGGAATAAATGCATAGTAAGCGTAGGACACTCTTGTGGTGAAATTATAGAACCAGTAGTGTGTCTTCCAGCATCCTGGCCTCCTCTTTTTGTCTCCTTATCATTCATGCCTGCTCCTCCCACAAGCCTTCCTCCCCTCATGCAGGACAGGGTGGAGAGAGCAGGGTCCATAGTCTTTGAAGCCAGGCTGCCAGGGTTTGAACGCAGGCTCTGACGTCTCCCCGCACTGTGCACCTGGGGGCATGCCCCTGAGCCTCTGCACCTTGGTGTCCTCATTGTGATGTGGGTGTAGTAACCTCCCTAATAGAGTTGCTTGAGGGTGAAATGCGGTGGCTGTCTGTGAGGCTCTTAGAACAGCAATGGGTCAGAGTGAGCGCGATCCGAGGGTTCACGTCACATGTCTCTTTGTTCCTTCTCACTTTTCTTTCTCTACATCTGTTCTCCGGCCCTTTTAGACACTGAGGAGTCAGGGATGAGACCAACCCAGGACCTGGATGGTGGATGGCTCTCTCCTGTGTGTCACTTAACGCTGATCATTCATGAGGGGCTGCCTGAGCACTGTGGAGGGCAGTGATTCTGAGCCAGAAAGAGAGCCATGATCAGTGGGCTATTTGCGCCAATACTTCAGGAGAGGAAATAATGGCATAGGTGCCAGGCATTATTTATTCCCAAAAGAACTAGGATTTTACTAGACACTGTAACTTAGAAGAATGAACAATTAAAGTGGAATTTGTTTCTATAAATAAATTTTCAGAATTCAGATGAGTCATTACAACTTTAGTGCTATGAAACTACAGAGAATCATCTACTACATACCCTCATTTAACTTAGCAAAAACCAAGGCCTAAAGACAAGTGACTTGTTCAAGGGGCCATGGTTGGTTTCAACAGTAGAAAGACAAGAACCAGGCCCCTGACTACTCGTCCAGTGTACTCCGTAGGTATCACAAGTGCTAACCTCAGGTGAATCTTACAAAGCTTTTCCCACTTCGCTGTCCTATCCAGGAACCTTCAGTGGCTCCCTGCTACCCTAAGAGCAAGGTTAAATTTCTTATGTGTATAGCAGTCATCCACAACAGCACCCTCTCTCCCCACTCAGAATCCCCTGGTGGCTGGCACTCTCCTGCACTGTTGGTGATAATGTAAATTGGCATAAACCTTTTGGAAAGCAGTTAGCAGTATACATCAAGAAGCATAAACATGATCATTGGCCAGTCATTCTATTTCTATACCCCTTCCTAAGGGAGTATCACTTAGTACAGAAAAACCTGTACGCATGAAGATATTCATTGCAGCATTATTTATAATAACACAAAACTGGAGAGAACCTAAATGTTCACCATTAAAGGGGTTTTTTAATAAATCGTGATATATTTACTAAATGTTATAAGTTATGAAATAAAAACTGTGAAATAACATGAGACATAAGATATAATGTTAAATAAAAAAGGAGGATATAAAAATATATGTAGAGTGTGGTGACAACGATCTGAGAAATACACATGGGGGAAAAAGACACTAACAAAATTCAAATAACTGTTGTACGGGATTCTTTTTCTATTATCCAAAATTATGCAACAGCCATACATTATTTTCCTAATATCTAAAAATTTAATCTTGCCTAATGATAAATGTTATGGTTCAGTCCCATCTGCAAACTACCCTTGCCTGGAATCCTTGCACTCTTCTCTTTGTGAAGTCGTGTGAGCTGATGTCTGGCGTGTGCTTTAAAGCACTGTGGCTCCAAGAGTGGTCTGCGACCTTGTTCTCCACAGAAGAGGTGTAGCAATAGAGTAAACATTACTGTGATCTTGTCACCATGGGGACAGTCAGTTCAGGGCTCAGGACAGGGCTTGAGTGCTCCGTGGGGGAAGGAGAGTGAGGAGAAACGGTGAGGAAGATAGACGAAAAGTTGGGCAAAATGATTGAAAGTCAGTGATAGGTCCAGAGGGGTTCACCGCACTATATTTATTTTACCTGGGTGGGTATTTGACTATTTCCATGATAACAAGAGTGGAAAATTCCTGCATATCCTTCTTTCAGGACGCTACCCTAGTCCTGTCTTTTGGGGCTTGTTGTTTCTGTGCATTTTACTTACGGGGATCTCACTTTTAATGACAGCCTTGCTTGGTGACATCTTTTTATGTACGTGTGTGTATGCACCCACATGCATATATATACACACATATACATATGTATACATTACGCGCATATATTAGATATAATGTGCAAATAGAGTTATAAACTCCCTGAGGGCCTGTATCCCACTTCACATTTCTTTTGCCCCAAACAACACTTTTTAAAGACATGGGGATGCACAGTCATTGTTTTGTAAATGATTTAGATCAGATTTACAACTTGCCTGATGACTTGTTTAAAAGCAGATTCCTGTGCCTCTCCCTGGAGATTCTGATTCACTTGGCCTAGAGTGGGCCACAACCTTCCTTCCTTAGTGTCTGAAGGGCAGTGTGGTCTTATAATGTCCTCTATTAAAATACGCATGCAATTGGGAGGAGAATGTCCATTTAAACAATTACCAAGGCTTACTGACCAACACCCTCAGCCTTTAGTCCTTCACCGCTGGCGCGGGGAACTGGGGTGGGACTGGGAATAAGATCAAGGTCAGGGTGGTCTCTGAGAGACAAGGTCTAAGGACAAAAAGAGAACTTCACTGATTTTTAATCAACACTGAGTCTGTCTGTTGTACCCATGGCTTTGGGCTCTCAAAATCCCTTCAAAAATCTTCTTTCAATTATTTAAACAAATTTCAAGATAATTCAGCAATATGGAGCCAGTATTCACAGAAAGATCATGAGGCCAAGAAACATGTACTCTGTGAGGGTCTTGATTACAGCTTAGAAATAATAATAGATATGATGCGTTCCATGCATTGGGTGCCTATGTGTCAGGCACTGTGCTAAGTGCTTTATACTTGGTTTTAGTGCAGATGGAGAAACAAAGGCCACACAGCTTAGTAAGTGGCAAAGCAGCTATTTGAACTCACATCCGTTTGGTTTTGAAGACCATCTTTCTATTGTGCCGTACTGCTTTCTTTGTACCCCCAGTACCGAGCCAGGGTCAGGAGCACATGGATTCTCAGCAAATGCTGGTTAAATGACTGAGGGAATTTCCCACAGTGTTAGGTTTCTGTGTGTTCTCAACCCAGTGCTGGAGGCCAGAAGAGTCCAAGCAGAATATAGATGATTCAGAGGAAGAGTCTGGGGAAAAAAAATTAAAAACAAAAGAGAATGAATGAAAGGTAGAAAAAGTGAAACGAAATGAAGATTTAGAGGAAGAGTAAAATGACTGGGGGAATTAACATGGAGACAACAGAGCTGAAGGCAGCCCTCTAAATGGTCCTTTGGTTTATGGACAGAGCAGGGGTGTAGCAAGAAGAGGATGCACGGCTGGAGGAGCAGGTGGAGGCCCCGGGAATCACTGCGGTGGCCTGGGACCCACCGGGCTACGGGGCTGAGCTCTGTGGAGTGGCTGCTGAAAAACGTATAGGGAAGGAAGGAACTGAAAAACTCACTGACCGCTCCATTCGTGGTGCCTCACTCTTGTGCTTGCCCGAGCGTACATCATCTGGTGTGCAGCCCGTCACTCCTTCTCAGCATCAGTTTGGTCTGTCACGACAACTGGAAATACCATTATCTGCATATAATTGCATTTCTGCAAAGAGACCTCAGTCTCAGTGGATAATCTGACATCATAGGCCATGATGGATCATCTCAGACCGTATGCCCTGAAAGACACACATACCATAGTAAAGCCAAAGATTATGTCACATGCACTCGGGTCTCTCCATTGGAGTTCCTGTCATCAATAGCTTGGGCTCCAGATGAAAGCATGGAAGGCAGCAGAAAACGAGCATGTTCAGCCTCTATACTGGGAGCAGTGGAGTTACTGCGCTCGTCAGCAGGGCCAGGAGTGAGTTGGCAAAGGGATGCTTAGTTCCCACCTCCTTGACCTGTGCTTTCTGTGGGGTTGACTCTCTTACTCAGCTTTCCTGCTTATTTTTGCTCTATCTCCTATTTCCTTTGAAATCAAGCAAAATTAAATCACTTTTTAAAAAACTTTTTAAAAAACTCATTTTAACGAGTTTTAGTTAAATAAGGAATATTATTTTTATTAAACCTGTCATACATAAAAAACAGAACAGAACAAAGTGGGGCAGAAAGGTTTCCACCAGAGAATGAGCATAATCCTTTAGATTATGAGGCTTGTCACAAAATTCCCTTGATGTCCCTGATGCCTGGATTACGCTGGAAAATGTAAAGTGATGTCAATAAGGAGATTCCCAACTGACTTGCAACTATGTAGAGTTACTGATTTTCTTTCTCCCAAAGATAGCCCTTGGGTAGCAAGCTGCCAACAGCCAACAACTCAAGGACAAGGAAAATACTATTGGTTCATGTGTTAAGCCTATTGAAGTTAAAAGCATCCTTCAGAACCTCCTCCAGAAGCTCATACTCTCCACTTGGAACTGTCTCTGTCTCCCCTCAGTTCTCATGGTCCTCTCTACTTAGAGCATTTGTCAGAGATGGCCCAGACCTACTGAAAAGAGCGCCATTCACACGCCTTTCCCTTTGCTCCTAAGAGAGTGCCTTGAACCCCATGGGTACTGGCATAGGTGTTTTGTGAAATCCAGCCTTTGCTTCAGAGAGCGTTAGAGCACCACAGAAACCACTGTAAGTAAGTAAGGTGGCCCCGAATAACCCAGCTCCTTACCACCTAGACCACAGAATGATCTCAGTGGTATTGCAGCTTGAGTTTGAAGCCAGATGTGGCTACACCTTTTTTTGTGACCAACTCACCTCAGCCTCCAGAGGAACCTGAGACTTCCTAATGCAGAAATGCAGGTGATCACACACTGCAGCCCTAAAGGGAGATGTCTGTCACCAATACGTATTTCAACAATCGGAGAAGGTTCCACGTAAACGGAGATACAGTAATCGTTTCCAGATACGTGGAGATTTCTGCTGGCTCCGTGATTGTCCCCATCAAGCTAGGAGATCATGAAAAGTGCCCTTTCTCTGGCTCAAATCACTTCCTCCTGTTGGTTGATTTTTTTTTTTTTAATTATACAGTTATGGCTGTAGTGTGTTTGTAAAGGACGAGTCTCATTGCTAATACCGTGAATGCTTTGTCCTCAGGACAGTTTTATTATGAAATGCACTTTAAAAATCATAAAGACTTCTGTGGAATTTTAAATATGTCCTATAATTGTTTCACAATAGTACATGGATTAGCAAATAGTATAAGGTAGAAGATACTAACAGAGATATTTACAGGAAAAAAAAAGTACACATGAAATACGGTTTGGCCAGGTTTAATACACACAGAATACACTTTAATACTTTCATATGGTCTGAATAATATCCCCATATTGATTTTTTCCTCGTTTCTACAAACTCCACAGCAAATGTACGACAATGGCTCATTGATTTATTGTGAGTGTAGCAATGGGTTTATAACAGCATGAATCATTGCCGATTGCTCAATTCACCACATGCCTTAATAAAAGTTTCACTTTAATAAAACTGAGCTAAGGCAAATATGCCCAGAGGCTGGCCTGACATTCCTTATACATTACCCTGCCTCAGGAAATTATTGCCATATATTTTATAGCAGCTACAGTAGGCTAGGGGATCAGGATTAAAATGTACTAACTACTGTGATATTTAACAGAACTCCTGTGTTCCCAGTTAACCCTCACAGATACAAAATGAACAGAGCAATTAGGAGACAGCACGGTGTAGGGAGCGGACCTGGGCTGGAATGCACGCCATGGGGATCAGTGCTGGCCCTTGTCACGCTGTGAATGCCCCTTAAGCACTCGACGCAGTGGAGGTGGGAAAAAATGATCCTGTTTTCCTTCCAGAGTTGCTATGAGCATCAAAGAAGGAAGCAGAAACACAGGGCTTTATAAACTACAAATGCAATGCCAGTGTAAAGCAGGGTGTCACCCTGAGGGGCAGAGACTGCAGGGCACACACACCCCAACCCCTCAGCACTGTGAACTCTGGCAAGATCCATCATCACGGTTGTTAATAACAGTGTGTGTGGATAAATAAAAGATGTTACTCTATTGGTAGGTGTTTAGGGGTTAAGCAGAGAAAAAGCCAAGCATTCTAATAGAGCTATAGGATTATTTTCATAAACTAAGGGTTGCTTTTTGTCTCTCGTAGTAAGAGTTGGCAACGGGCCCACCACACCTGCGTTGTGTTAGAGAAAATCAAGCTGGGGTGTGAGAACGTAGGCCAAAAGGAATTGCCGGTACAGTTCAAGTGACTTATCACCTGCTCATTATTGCTCTGGAAGAAATTGGGATTAGACCATCCATATACTATTCAATGATGATTGGTGTAATGTATGTTAGTCCAGAAGACCAAGAAGCCTCTTTGGACTCCTCATCAATACCGGTCACTTAGGATTCTTTATAGAATGTGTGATAGAGAAGGGTGGGGTGTGGTCCTGTGGAAAGAGTCAGACAGCTTTGGGTTTGAGTCATGTCTCTGCCATTAACTACTGGCTGTATGACCTTGGACCAGGTACAAAATCTTTCTGGGCCTCCGTTTCCTCATCTGTAAAATGGGGTTACAATTGTTGGAGTGACATTTAAAACTGAAGTTCCCTCCACCCGATCTCAGCTGTTTCATGGTAATTAGTCTCCATCTGCCCAGTGAGTCTGTCTCCCCCACTCACAGTCCTTTTCTGTTTCCACCCTGGCTCTTGTTTCACCCACACAGCAGCCTGGTAGGGGAGACGTTGCTCGCCCAGCACCGGCTCTGTCTCAGATGGCCTTCCCCTCTGCTCTGCAGCAACTTCATCGCATTCAGCACTCTCCAAACCAGCTTGTGTTCATCACAATCCTTTCTCCTCCGTTAGAACCTGGAGGGAAGAAACTTTTGTTCTTCTCAGCTTAGTTCCCCTAATGTATAACTTTCTGTCTGGCATATGGAAGATAGTCAGTAAATATTAAACAAATGATGAATGAATACATGAATTAATGATGTACAGCAGGTCACAGCTCAAAGGGTATGTATGAGCTTTTGCAAAAGTGAACTTGATCATAAGTTTTGAAAACGAGTGGCGACTCAGGAGATGCTGGATGAGCCAAAACTCAATTTATAATTCGAAATTTGTGCTTCTAAGGTAGGAAAATAACATGAATACACGACTGATGTTTATTGACTACTTACTATGTGCTGGGCACTGTGCTAATCGCTCCACGTTCCTTATGTCATTAGTCCTTGTAACAGCTCTATGACATATGTGCTGTTATTTTTCCCATGTTACAGCTTAATACACTGAAGCTTAGATTAAATAACCTTCCCAAGGCTGCAGAGCTAATGATGGCTGAGTTAGGATTTGGACGTGTCTTTCTGATTCCAGAACCTGTGCTCTAACTCCTATGTTGTACTGAGCAAAGGGGAGTAAGCACCACAGATGCCAATGACACTGCCATCGACACTGCCACTCACAAAGGAGTTAATGTTTGAATATGGGGCTTAGGGTCATAGTGAACTAAACTCACTGTTACCTAGTTCTCCATATGAGTTTCACTTCCCCTCGTCCATGTTCTGAGGCTTTAACTGCTCATTCTCACTCTCAACCACAAAGGGACTCCAACAGGGGCAGCTGAAATGAAACCTATTGTCATCAGCCAGGAACTGAGCTGTCAAAAGAAATGAAAAATCCAGGGGCAACTGCCGTCTTACCATTCATAAGTGAGTTTATCGGGAACTCTCTTGACATTGAGCTCTAACTACGGCATTTAAGAAAATCCCAAATTTGAAATAAATAAGTTGGCTGACATACAGACATTTTACATATGAATTTAATAAAATAGATTTTTCTTTTTGAAATCTTTGGTAATCTCTGAAATATATCAACTGCAACCCAGGAACATTGTATCCCAAGTTGTGATTCATGAAATGAAACGGAAATGTATTATGTAATTCAATTTGGAGAGTCCAGCGCGGAGCTCATTAGGGCTGTTGCTGCTGATGTGCACTGTAGTTCAGAGGCCCTGTGGTTTGGGCAAACTTCTCCCCGTCCTTACCTCCCCTTCCTCTGAGGACATTTTAACCAAATATCGTCACCCTTTAAAAATAGCATTCTTGAGCATTTTGCCCACAAATGAGGATCATTCAGGGGAACTCTTAGGAAAAGCTGTGGATTGTTTCCCCTCTCCTCACACTTTACCATTAACCCATCTCCGTGATGAGTCAGGCTCGGAACTGACTCATGGACTTTCTATGTAGTCCTTGGATCCAGATGAGACCTCACCCGTACGTTGGGCAGGTGGTTACCAGCATGTCATCTGAGGTAACCAGAGCCCAGAGAGATGAAGAGACTTCCCCAGGGTGATACGGCTCCTAAATATCCACGGCTAGACCTAACTCTGAAATCTCTGGGTTTTTTTTTCAGCTCATCACATGCCTGAATTTGCAATCAAAGCATAGTTTTCCCTACATATGGTGGTTTCTATGAAAACAAGTAGGAGAATGAGTAAGCACTTTTAGTCTATCTGATTTTTATTGTACTCCTTTGGGATTCTTTCTTTAAAAAAACATTTATTGAGATTAGATAAAATACGCCATTTTAACCATTGTAAAGTGTACAATTTAGTGGCTTTTAATACATTTACAGTGTTGTGTACTGTGACCAGTATTTAATTCCAGAACATTTTTGTCACCTTGAAAAGAAACCCTGTACCCATCAAGCATTCACTCCCTATTCTCTTCTTCTCTGAGTCCCTGGCAACCAGTAATCTACTTTCTGTCTCTTTGGATTTGTCTGTTGTAGATATTTCATATCAACAAATCTTACACAGTGAGGTTTTTTGTGACTGGCTGCTTTTACTTAGCATATTGTTTTCAAAGCTCATCCACGTTATAATATGTATCAGTACTTAATTCCTTTTTATGTTTGAATAATATCCCATTGTATGTATATACTATGTTTTATTTTGTCAGTTGATGGATATTGGGGTTTCCAATTTTTGGCTATTAATAATGCTGCTATGGGGCTTCCCTGGTGGCGCAGTGGTTGAGAGTCCGCCTGCCGATGCAGGGGACGCGGGTTCGTGCCCCGGTCTGGGAGGATCCCACATGCCGCGGAGCGGCTAGGCCCGTGAGCCATGGCTACTGGGCCTGCGCGTCCAGAGCCTGTGCTCCGCAACGGGAGAGGCCACAGCAGTGAGAAGCCCACGTAATACAAAAAAAAAAAAAAAAAAAATAATAATGCTGCTATGAACACTCATATACAAGTTTTTGTTTGAATTTTTGTTAGTTTTCAGTTCTCTTGGATTTACTCAGGAGTAGAATTTCTGGATCATATAGAAATTTTATGTTTAACTTTTTGAGGATCCACCAAACTGTTTTCCAGAGCTGCTGCACCATTTTACATTCTTACCAGCAATGTATGAAGGTTCCAGTTTCTCCACATTCGCATAGGCACTTGGTAATTTCTGGTTTTTTGTTTGTTTGTTTGTTTGTTTTTTTATTAGATCCATTCTAGTGGGTGTAAAGTAGTATCTCATTGTGGTTTTGATTTATATTTCCCTAATGACTAATGATGTTGTGCATCTTTTCATTGGCTTATTGGCCATTTTTATATCTTCTTTAGAGAAGTGTCTATTCAAAACATTTGACCATTTCTTGATTGGATATTTTTCTTTTTGTTGTTCAGTTGTAAGATTTCTTTATATATTCTGGATACTAGACCCTTACCAGATATGTTATTTGCAAATATTTTCTCCTAATCTGTGGGGTCTTTTCACTTTTCACTTTCTTGATAGTGTCCTTTGCACAAAAGGTTTAAATTTTAAGTTCAGTTTATTTTTTTCTTTCGTTCCTTGTGATTTTGGTGTTATATTTAAGAAACTATTGTCTAATCCAAGGTCATAAAGATTTACAGCTCTATATTCTTCTAAGATATTAATAGCTTTAGCTCTTACTTTTGGGCCTTTCGTTCACTTTGAATAAATTTTTTACATATGGTGTAAGATAGTGGTCCAAATTCATTCTTTTCCATGTGGCCAGTTGTCCCTGCACCATTTGTTGAAAACACTATACTTTCACCACTGAATGTTGGTTTTTTTTCCTTACATTTGTCAAAAATTAATTAATCATAGGTTTATGAGTTTACTTCTGGACTCTCAATTCTATTCTATTGATCTGTATCCCTTATTCCAGTGCCACATTGTTTAATTACTAAAGCTTGATAGTAATTTTGAAATTGAAAAATGTGAGTCCTCTAACTTTCTTCTTCTTTTTTAAGATCATTTTGGCTATTCAGGGTCTCTTGCAACTTCTGTGAATTTTGGAATCAGCTTGTCCATTTCTGCATGAAAGGTCATTGGAATTTTGGTAGAGATTGCATTGAATCTGTAGATAGATTTGGGAAATATTGCCATCTTAACAATATCAAGTCTTTTAATCCATGAACACAGGATGTCTTTCCATTTATTTTTAGGTCTTTTAAATAAATTTCTTTCAATTTTTTTCAGTGTACAAGTCTTGTACCTCCTTGGTTAAATTTATTCGTGAACACTTTATTTATTTTTTATAATATTGTAAATGGGATTGTTTTTTTCATTTCAATTTTGGATTGTTCATTTCTGGTATATAGAAATACAACTGATTTTTGTATGCTGATTATATATTCTACAACTGTGCTGAACTTATTTATTAGGCCTGAGTGTGTGTGTGTGTGTGTGTGTGTGTGTGTGTGTGTGTGTATTTTTAGGATGTTCTATATATAAGGTCATGTCATCTGTGAATAGAGACAGTTTTACATTTGTCTTTCCAGTTGGGATGACTTTTCTTTTTCTTACCTAATTACCCCTGCTAGAACCTCCAGTATAATGTTGAATAGAAGTTGTGAAAGCAGAAATCCTTTTCTTGTTTCTAATCTTAGAGGAAAGGCTTCTACTCTTTTACTATTAAACATGATGTTAGCTGTGGGTTTTTGATCAATGCCTCTTACTATGTTGGCGAAGTTCCCTTGTATTCCTAGTTTGTTGAGTGATTTTTATCATGGAAGGGTGCTGGATTTCATAGAATGCTTTTCCTGCATCCTTAGGATAATCATGTGGGTTTCCCTGCTTCTTCTTTCTATTAATATGGTGGATTAACTTAACTGCTTTTCATATGTTGAACCAGTCTTGCATTCCTAGAATAAATACTACTTGGTCATGGTGTAAAATCCTTTCAATGGGTTCAGTTTGCTAGCATTTGCTGAGGGTTTTTGCACCTATATTCATAAAGGATTTTGGTCTGTAGTTTTCTCTTCTTGTAATGTCTTTGTTTGGTTTTGGTATCAGGGTAATACTGACCTCATAGAATGAGTTAAGAAGTGTTCCCTCCTCTTCTAATTTTTGGAAAACTTTGAGAAGGATCGGTGTTCATTCTTTTTTAAATCTTTGGTAGAATCCACCAATGAAACCATTTGGTCCTGGGATTTTCTTTTTGAAAGTTTTTTGATCGCTGATGCAATCTCTTTAAGTCTGTTGAAATTTTCTGTGTCTTCTTGAGTCAGTTTTGGTAATTTGTGTGTTTCTAGGAATTTATTCACTTCATCTAGGTTTGTTTATTTGCTGTCATACAACTGTTTATAGTATTGTCTCATAATTCTTATTTCTACATGGTTGGTAGTCCCTACTTTCACTCCTGATTTTAATAATTTGAGTCTTCTCTCTTTCTTCTTGGTTTATCAAACTAAAGTTTTGTCATTTTTTTTTTAAGAACCAACTTCTGTTTTCATCAATTCTTTTTTTTTTTTCTGTTCTCTATTTCATATATCTTCACTCTTGTCTTTATAATTTCCTTCCTTTTGCTAGCTTTGGGTTTAGATTGCTCTTTTTTTTTTCTCTAGTTTTTTAAGGTGTAAAGTTAAGTCATTGACTTCAGATCTTCTTTCTTTTTAAATGTAGACATTTGCACGTATAAATTTCCCTCTCCACAATACATTTACTGTAGCCCATCAGTTTTGATATGTTGCATTTTCATATACATTTGTACGAAAGTATTTTATAATTTCCCTTGTGATTTCTTTTTTGGTCCATTGGTTGTTTAAAGATATGTTGTTTAATTTCCACATTTTTTTGGAATTTACAGTTTTCCTTCTGTTACTGATTTCTAGTTTCATTCCAGTGCAGCCAGAGAAGACAGTTTGTATGATTCCAGTATTTTAAATTTATTAAGACTTGTTTTGTGACTAAACATATGGTCTATCCTGGAGAATATTTCGTGTGCATTTAATAAAATGTGTATTCTATTGTGGTTGGGTGGAGTGTTCTGTACATATCTGTTAGATCTAGTTCATTTACAATGTAGTTCAAGTCCTCTATTCATTAACAGATTTTCTGTCTAGTTGTTTTATTTATTATTGCAAACATGGTATTGAAGTTTCCAACTATCATTGTAGGATCGTCTATTTTTCTTCTTCAGTTCTCTGAATGTTTGCTTTATATATTTTGGGGGCTCTGTAGTTAGGTGTGTATGTGTTTATTATTTTTATATCTTCATAGTATACTGACCCTTTTGTTATTATCTAATGTCTTTCTAATTTTTGGCTTGAAGTCTATTTTGTTTGATATTCATATAGCCTCTCAGGCTTTCTTTTAGTTCTTGTTTGCATGAAATATCTTTTCCTGCCCTTTTACTTTCAAATTATTTGTGCTTTGGATCTAAAGTGAGGCTCTTGTAGATAGCATAATGTTGGATAATGTTTTTAAAATCCATCGCCAATCTCTGCCTTTTAATAAGAGGATTTGAGTCCTTTACATGTAATGTGATTATTGTAAATTTAGGACTTCAGCCAAGTCACTATATTTTTTATTTATATCATTTATCTTATTTGTTTCTTAAGTCCTCCTGCCTTCTTTTGTGTTAAATTGATATTTACCAGCATACCATTTGGATTGCCTCTTTATGTCTTTTACTATGTATTTTTTAGTTGTTGTCTTAGTGGTTGCCACCAGGATTACAATTAATATCTTAATTTATAGCAACCTAGTTCAAATAAGTACCAATGTAATTTCAATAGTATATAAAAACTTTGCTCTCATGTCACTTGGTTCCCCCTATTTAATTACATCTGTGTACACTGTGTGCCCATCAACGTAGATTTATAATTATTGTCTTATGCAATTGTATTTTAAATCACGCAAGTAAAAAAAGAGTACCAAAAATACATTAGTACTAACTTTTTTACATTTTCCTATGTAGTTATTTTACTACTGTTCTGTTCTTTATTTCTCCATGAGGATTCAAGTTACTGTCTATTGTCTTTTCATTTCAGCCTGAAGGACTCCCTTCAGCATTTCTTGTAGAGCACATCTACTGAAAATGAAACCTCTCAAGTTTCATTTACCTGGGAATGTCTTAATTTCTTCTTCATTATTTAAAGTTTTATTGAGATACAGTTCACATACCATTCAATTTACCCATTTAATCTGTGCAATTCAGTAATTTAAAATATATTCATATATATGTACAACCATCACCACAGTCAGTTTTAGAACATTTAATCACCTCAAAAAATAGCCCATACCATTTAACTAATTACCCCTCTCTGGTTTCTTTTAAGTAATCAATCAAACTTTTATTTTGGCTTCTAATTATTATCCTATATAATTAATTATATAGGATAATTCATATTATTATATTAATTGTGGGCAACTTAAGCTCTTTAGAAGGGGTTGGATATTATGAAATTGGCATTTTGGTAGCTTGGTCTCGTAGTGTGTGTCAGATGTGTGGAAGGACCAAGATTGGAAGCAAGTGGAGTGCTTGCACAGTGACTTCCTGGGATATAGCAGATATTCAGTAAATATTTATTTAAAGAAGGAATGACTGAATCAATTAATTAATCGTGGATGTCCAATTAAAAACCTATTAGGAATCTATCTAGAATGGTGGCTTTAGCAAAACTCAGGGAGGAGAGGTTACTAGATATCTGAATAGGAAAAACATAGCTGAACTAGGTGAAGGAGCAAAGATGAAGATGACAGTATGGTTTTCATCCTGGGAAAAAGAAGAATGGAGGAAAGTGCAGTGGAAAACTTGGAGTACTTGAAAGGGCAAGTCTGTGGCTTTGGGGTCAGCCTTTATTCTCATGCTCATTACATGCTATACATGTTAAATTCAAAAAGTTTTAAAGTTGAAAATGAGAGAAATAAAAGGAAGATTGTTGTACTGCTCCTAAGGAAACAGGCAATGCTTAGGTGAGCACTTCTGATCTTCATTCTTTGCAAAAATAGGATGATCCCAGCAGGGATTAAAATGTAGTATAGACATTATAATAGAAGAGTAAGAACAGTGCTCTCTATTCAGGTTCTCTGCATAAAACCTGTTGGTTAATTATTCGATTCAGTTATTCCTTCATTCAATAAACATTTATTGAAGTTTTGTTATGTACCAGGCAGGAACTGTGCAAGACACTGCAGATATAGCAAGTCATAGTTCCTTCCCTCAAGGAGAGACAGGTAAGTAAACACACTGTGTTAATAGAACGTGATAAGTACTTCTCTGGGGCTCAGTCCAGGAGTTACAAGAGAACAGAGGAGAGGCCAGTGGCTGATCCGGAGATCAGAGATCTGTTATTTCCAGCTGAGAGCTAAGGGATTATTAAAAGGCAGATGAGGCAGAGGTGGTTGAGTGGGATGGGGGTGGGGAGCATGCTGGGTGGATAAATAGCATGTGCAACGATCCAGGTATTGAGGGTATCAGGAAATGACTGGTTGTTCAATATGGTTGGGATTGAGAATCACAGCTGGGGAGGGAGAGTGGGAATTTGAGTATGGAGATGATAAGCAGAAACTGGATCCTGTAGGACCTGTTAGCTCTGATAAGATATTTGGACTTTAGCAATAGGGAGGACTGAGCCAGTTAATAGCCTGTCTTACAAATGAGTGCACTTATACACATACATACACACACACACACTTATAGATATATAGATTCAGGGAAGTTGTTTTACCCATTATAAAGGCACAGTTTGATAGTCCCTTGAGCACACAAAACTCATTATGCACATTAAGTTTAAATTGTGTGTTTGACTCTGCCATCTGGGAGGAAAGGGTAATGGGAGGTTATTTACACATGTACTTCAGGAGCTGGTTGAGAAAACATGGAATCAGGATCTCCTTTAAAAGGAGGGTGAGTATTCTAGATTGTGGTGGTGATTTCCTTGACCTAGAGGGCAGTTCTTAGAAGAGAAGATGAAGAGTGCTAGTCTAGGCTTAAAATGAGGAAAATGACACCCAGTTGGTGTCATTGCCAATTCCCACAGCAAGTTCCTTTGGCGGGGTGGGGGTGGGGGGTTGTCATATTCCCTGTGGAAGTAAGTGAAATCTGCACATGAAACATTGCTGTCTCATCTAGTGAGCATCGGGAGCTAAGAGGGCAGAAAGCAGAGTGGGATTGGCAGCTGTAGTTTACTGTGGAACAAGAAATACAAAACTCTTAGAGTGATTTCCCCCAAATGCTTAGGCAGGGAGAAGCAAGGCTATGTTGTAGAGACCTTCATAAGTTCCCTGGCGGGAGGTGGGCAGAATTTCATGGGGTAGAGGAGAGGGTTTATGCTGGTTAAAGGCAGAAGTCATTGGGTAACCAGCTAAGAGGCCAACTAAATGAAGACAATTGCCTGGGGTATATGGGACCATTTACTGGAAAGCCAAACTTCTGGTGGTGGAAAAAGATTCAGATTAATGGGTTCGGTGGAAATAAAGGGGATCCAGATAGAAAATAGTGCCCTCCCACTCAGGCTGGCCTTTAACCAGGGGTTGTTTCTTGGGGTGGAATCCCTGATGAGCTAGGTTCATAATTCTCTCCCCCAGGCATGACCCTGGAAGATGTTTGCTGGAGAAAAGAGGAGAATAAAAGATATTGCAGGGATTTAGCCTTAAGCTAAACTGGGATCCAGATAGCTTATGAAACTGGGTGGCTCTGAGGGAAGGTCTCCACTTCATATATCAACTTGCACTTACCTTACCCCTGAGAGATGACCCAAATCTAGCAATGAGAGGTGCTATTAGTAATTCTTTGCAGCCTTGAAACAGTCCAGCTGTGTTGGAACTGCTCTGGAATTAAGATTTTGGATAAGGTGTCACGTAGTTAAGAACAAAGATTTTTGATTTTGCACATGAACCTGGGAGAAACTGCTAGGCTTTTGCACTGAATCTCAAGATTCTACAGTCAGTTTTCTGTGATGTTTGTCCAGGTCCCTGTCTTCTATTTCCACCATTTAAAAGTGTGTAAAAGAACATTATAATGAATGAGTAACAGAACATTTTAACAAAATAAGCCAAAACAAAACACAGGTGTGTGCACATGCGTATGTGTGCGTACACACACACACACACACACACACACACACACACATACACACACACCCCACAGGGCAACGGAGCAGAAGCCCAAAGTAGAAAGAAAGCAAAAAGGGGACTTGTTCCCCCAGTGACACCATGCAGGGGCATACCCCCCCAGGAGGTCAGTTTTCCCATATGAAGAGAGGAGGCACTCAGCCTGCTTTGCCGCACTTTTTGGGCATGATGGGGAGAACGAATGAGAAGATAAATATCTATGTATTTTGGAAGTAGAGGTGTTGTAAAATAAAATGTTTTATAATCAGCCAATTAAAAAGAATCATGTCCAAGGACGTTTTCTTTAGCCCACAGCAGTCCTCCAGATAGGAAAGGAAAACAACAGAAGTAACAACAAGGACAAAACTGCCCTGATGGCCCAAGTTCCAGTGTCGGGGTTATGTACTTGCTGTGCACTTCTGTTCTCTGTCAGCAAGTAGCTGAGATTCTGACTTCCATAAATAGCCCTTAGTTCCTCTCTCCTGCAGCTTTTGCTGACTCTCCACTCTTCCTCTCCCTTCCCTGTACTCAGCACTGATGGCCTGAAATGTTGGTACCCGGGACCTCCTTTGTGCTGCTGGCTTCTGGTGTACCCAGCCTCCCATGCCATTCTAAACAACTGGTGAGTACAATGGATCTTATCCACCCATGTCTGCCTCAGATACCAGCATAGGACTGACAGTAAATATTTTTTGATCAGTTGCTTGATAAATAAAAATATTTTAAAAAATGAAAATGCAAAAACTCAGCTGAAAAAGAAAACAGTGATGTAACCTTTCTGAATGTACCAAAATGGAAACTTACTGGCCGGGAACTATTAACTTATCTCCCAAATACACAGAAGTAGAAACATACCAGATTTAGGTTTCATAGTTCACATTTCTTTATCAAGAGTTGTTGTTTTTATTATAAGCTCTATGTAGACCAAATCAACACTAAATTATAAAACAGTGAAAAATGTAGAAAATTGGTAACCTTTATTTGGTGATGACTTTGATAAACCATTATTTATCTTCACAACACAAATGTACATATTTGACAAATCTTTTTTGTCTCAGGAAATTACTATTTTTAAATGGTACAAAAAAAGATAGAAAACAGTGGTGCAGAGTAATGGAAAGATGACTGGATTTGGCTTTTAAGTCTCAGGTATGAAAATAATACACCATCCTTTGTAAACTTCTCTGAGTCCTAGTTTCCTCAACTGCACTATTAATATGGCAATAAATTATACCCCCACAACCTCTCAGGATTTTGAATGACTCCAGTGATATAATGCATGTGACCATGATTTATAAATTCTAAAGTGCTCCAGTATATTAGTTATTATTATAACAAAGATGAAACAAAGTTCTCCATATCTTCTGCAGAAAGGGGATTTGGCATTAACCATGATCATTGTATAATTTCAGATAAGCAGCCCCACTTAGATCAGAATTGGCACTCTGGAATTTTGAAAAATGAATGATCTAATTTCATTTTTGTTTTTGTAAAATCGTCAGACAATTTGTTTTGTGTTTCTTTCTTTCTTTTTTCTCTCTCTTAACATCTGGTTTTCCTGATTCAATCAGACCTAGACATACCAAAAGAGTGTAAAAAATATTTTTGGGATTCATTTGCAGACACTAGTCACTTGGATCTTTTCATGCATTTTGTGGGTTCTTATCTCAGCCCAGCCTAGACACTTGAGTCTTTAAATATTCCTCATGTACAAGATGATGTAGTTATCAGGGGAACCTACTTTATATCCAACTTAAGAAGTTTCTTGAATCTGTACTAGTCCAAACTCCGTTATAAATGGAAAGGTGGTGGCCAGAGTTGTTCAGGTAGCTTCCTATCATGGTGTGGAAGGGAGAACACCTCACTGGGGAGGTGGCTCATCATGTGAGACGCCAAGCGAGCAGTCGTGAGTCCTGCCCTTATTGGCTCAACTAGCTCTTGTGCCCTCCCAAGGCTGATTTCTGACTCACATGACCAGGTCTCTCCCTCACGTCTTTGCAGGCATGGACACTCCAAGGGTCAGGTGCAATCGACCTGGCTGTTGAGGCAGGTGTGGAGCTCGAGTCCCCCTTCCTTTCCTCCAGGCCAAGGCCACCATGACCTCCCTGAGGCTAGGCATGAGCTAGGTCAGTCTGTTTCACTCTACAGCTTGACTGAATTGACGCAGATGCTTTTAAGAAGAGTAAGCTGAAGAAAGTTAGGTTATTAACTACCTCGCTGGTGTAGCCCCTGGCCTAAATGGGTGCCATATAGAATTGATGTGCACAGATCAAACTGCTGCTCAGCCCACCAAGTATAGTCTCAGTCTACAAATAATCAAGTAGCCTGTCGGTGTTCAGTATTCAAACAAGAGCTGCTGCATGAATGAACAAGGGGATATCAACCCACTGGCTTTCTTACACACTGAGCCCTTGGATATCAGTTTCCGTTTATTCCTTAACACAGTAGAAAAATGTTGATTGAATACCTGTGACTTGGGCAGTATCTGGGTCTTGGGGACACAATGGGGACAGAAGCACAATGGTTTGTGCACCTATGGAACTTGTTACAGTCTGTCTGGAAGGGGAGATAAACTTGAAACAAAAGGACACATGTTCCCATATAAAACCCCCACTGTGATAAGTGCAAGGAAGGAAATATACCAAGTGCTATGACGGTGTAAAAAGGGGGATCCAATCCAGTCTGAGTATCATGAAGGCTTCCCTAAGGAAGTGATAGTTGAGGTGATATTTGAAGAGTGAGAATGAGTCGGCTCAGAAAATAATTCCAAGAAGAAGCAGTTGCTCCAGCAAAGATTCTGTTCCAGGAGGAAAGCAATGTGTTCTGAGAGTTGATAGAAATTATGCGGTGTGAATTTAGACTAAGAAGTAGAGTGTTACCTGCTGATGTTGGGTAGTAGGGACCAGACTATTACAGGCTTTGTGGTCAGGATAAGAATTCTGATCCTCAGCCTAAAAACCATGGGAAAACATGAAAAGCTCAGTATAAGGGACAGTTCGGAGTGGTAAGAGTGAGTGTGGGACACCTGTTAGGAGGCTAGAATAGTAGTCGAGATGAAACAAGATGGTAGCTGAGAGAGACTAAGGTGGTAGTGGAAAAAGAATGAAGATAAGTGGACAGAATGGAGAACTCAGTGAGGACTAACCAAGCTTGACACTAGATTCGATCTTTATGTGATAATAGGATGCATCCAAAGTAACTCTTGGATTTTTTGCTTGTATAGTCGAACAGACGTGGGTACCATTTCCTGAGATAAGGACTCCTGGAGGAGGACCAGGTGTAAAGAAAGATTACAGACCCATTTTGCACATGTGGATATTGAGATACCGCTGTGCCATTTCTGTGTGGACATAGAGTAGGCATTTGGATACATGAGACTAAAGCTCACAGGAGAGGTCATGGCTGAACATGTGACCTTGATAGTCATTGCTACACTGGTGGGAACTGAAGCCATAGACGTGAATGACATTCAGTGACGTGAAGGGTGATGTTGCTGTGGATAGTCTTGCTCAACATCTGCTTCCAAGTGCTAGGTCCCCATCACACTCTGAGAGCTGCCTCCTCGAGGCCATTGAAGATGCTTTTCATCCAGGCTTGGCAGGCTTCTTTTCGAATTAAACAGGAGTGTGGGCGTGTGTGTGTGTGTGTGTGTAGGTGAAGGTTTGTTCTGTGGATCTGGGGTTGGGAAGTTACCATGGACTGTGTTTGAGTTTCATTCTCTAACACTCTAGTCCGCCAATGTTTTCAAAATGGAAGGAGTAGAACGGCTTTTTCCGGGGTATAATTTATTTCGTTTACTTTTGGCTTTTTATGAAGCTCACACCTTCTTTCTCCAAGATTCCCTACTGCTTGAGACTTTAAACAGTCTGATCTGGCTTCTAATTTTCTCATAATTTCACCACCCACAACTAACTGGATAGCTATACTTTTCCTTCATCCAGCAAGGTTACTAGGAGTCGAACACCTACTCTTTATTTTCCCACCTGTCTTGGCATCTGAACCTAATTCCTCAAATGAATCTACTGGTTACAGCACTACATGGTGCTGGCTCTCCGTCCCCACAGGTGCCCAAACATTCTGTTCCTCTGAGAGGGCTCTGTCAGAGGTCTCAATCTTGCCAATGGAATTGTATGGCCAGATTTTCATTGACCTTTAGTTCCTCGGTTTGGTTTGTATTGATGGGGAACACATTTTAAAAACAATCAGGTGGCCTTCCTGACTGTTCTACATGTCTTGAAGAAAAGGTAGTTTTGAAGGGGCCGGAGTGTGGATTTTGGAAAGGTGAGGGTTTCTGCTTGTGGCTGATAGGCTTATGTAAGGCTAAGATTTTATAGTCTGTTTTTATTGCCTGTCATCTTTTAGTTTTAGTGTGGAAAAACATATCTCTTGCTTTGAATTTAAGTGCCAGTGAATTCGGGGTGAGTGTGTAGTATAATCTGCTGGACCCATGCCCTGGGGATACCAAATAAGAAAGACAAGCCATAATCCACACTCTCAAGATGCATATTTGTATAGTAGAGGGGACAGACAGAAAATGACCCAACTCTAAAATCTGGCTATGATGACAAAGCAACTAACATGGAGAGAATAAAATAAATAAATATAAAATAAAATAAAATATTCCACTGGTGATTTTAAAAGCTATATGCTTAAAGGAAGTGGATCTGGCTAGCCCGCAAAAGACAGGTATATTAATAGTTCATCTCACAGGAAAAGATGGCAGTCTCCCCAGACAAATTAGGAAAACAGAATATTTATGTATCGTGAAGGTAGAATGCGGATTTAAATATGCAGAAGCTTCTTTGCCAGTTAGATTTGTAACAAAAATTAATATTAATGGAATAAGTAATTCCAGAGGATGATGGATGCACAGAACACACCAGTGTTAGCAAAATGGCAAAATTAGTGCAGCATTGAAGTTGGTCTTCCAGAGCTGTCTAATGATTAATATCTAAAGAAAATATGAGGCTTCCACAGCTACCAGAGGACAAACATACAACAATTAATTTTAGTGGATCTCAGACCTGTCTTAAATTAACAACCTTTTACTCATGTTCATGTCTTCATTAAATATCATAATGAAATATACCCCTACATTAAATAGAAAAATCCTAGCTGGTAAACATGACCCAGATATTTGTAAGAATATACTCACTATTTGTACACCCATTATGTTTTCAGATAACAGGAGAAAAATGTACTACAGCTTTTTCCTCTTGTTAAGGCACTGTCATTTAAGCTTAAACCTGGAGTACTTGAAATAGAATTTAGGTTTACAAGATGAAAGCATGGCGAGAAATGTCAGATGGCTGTGGAAAACGTGTGTCTCTGAAAAGTAGAAATCTCAAGAAGGAAAAAGCATAGATGGCTTGCTCTATCCATTTGCTTAGTGAAAGAGCTGCAGCTTAAGTTGTCTAAAGTAGCAGGTACAGTGAATGCTGTCACAAATGGGGTTAGTTGTTGAAATAGTGTGGATGCCAGCTACAAGTAGTATCAAAATATATCCAGGATTGTTTTTGATACCTGTACTTTTTGTGGTTGTTGTTCCAAAAACTAGGGTTTTTTAAAAAAAGATTTTTAAAAATTGGAGTACAGTTGATTTACAATATTGTGTTAGTTTCAGATGTATGGTACAGTGATTTATAAATATTTTTAATTTTAATTTATAAATATATGTATAAATATACAGACTTATATATATTCTTTTTCAGATGATTTTCACTTATATTGATGCCTGTATTTATAATAAATATCTGGAGGCAGGGGTGGATGAATTTCTGTTAAAAGCTGTTCATGTGTGTTACATGTGTAACATACATGGTAAATATTTGTTTACAGTCTATGTTTTATGAAACAGGCATTTAAGATGAAGTGAAATCAACAAAAAGGAAATAGATGCATGGATATGTGATTCTGAGATTGAAGTGAGTCTTAAATAAATAAAATGTGTAATGTGAAAAGAAAATAGCATACTTCAAGTTCTGAAGGGACGCGGTGGGGTGAAGGTAGCCAATAGGAATTCTGTGTTATCCGGAGGACATAACCCAGGCTTAGAATTTATAGAGAGGTAAAACTTTGCACTCCACAAGGGAGGAACTTCCCAAGAACTTGAGCAATCTAACATGGAAATGAGCGGCTTCAGGTTAGTGAACTCACAATGGCAGCAGTGTTCAAGCGGGTGTTGGATTACTGCCTGTCAAGGATGTCGTAGAAGGAACTGATTTGTGTGAAAGACTGGGCTAGATCAGCGACTTTCAATGTCTTTTTAAGGATTGGAACTTTTTTCCAAATCATCTCTTACATAAAAGCAGAAAATTTAAAAATAAACAACGAAGTAAGAGGGCTGCTTCGGTGAGTCCCACCCTCTCGGTCTCCTCAACATAACTGCCCCTTGGCATCTCCTCTGAATTCCAAGGGCTTCAACACCCCCTCCTCACTCCATAATATCTAAGGATTTATGGCTCCTTTTGCTTCCAGGATTCCATGATTATGCTGTATATAAATTGTTCTTGTTTGAAATGGTTCGTTAGCTATGTTTCTTTTCTTTTTGCTTTAATTCCTAAAACATATGGAGTTTTACAAATTAGGTTTAGAAATTTTTAGCCCAGAGTTTAGTTTTGAGTTGTCTAAATACACATGTTGACCAGTCAGGATACAGAAATGATGATTTTTTTCCAAAGGAAGAGTTTTTGAGATCTAGTAATATATGTTTTATATTCAAACTACTTGAAATCAGATTGTATGACAATGAGGAAGTACAGCATTAAGTAACCAGGTCCAATAACTTTGATCAGCTTATATTTAGTGTGTTATGGAATTATGTGTTTCTTTCAACTCCGTCTGGCCACAGAGGATCTTTTGAAGCTCACGTGTAGGCAGTTAATCTTGACTAGGTTCACTGATTTATAACAGGGAGAAAAATGCTCTTGTGAATCCAAATAACTTAAACTTGAAAAAAGTTTCAGTCAAGTGATTTTGTCCATAAGCCACTAATAAAATTAAAAAGATGTCGAACAGAGAACAGATATCTTGCAGGGGTCACTGCTCTGCAGGTGCAAAAACTTGAGTTAACCAGTTAATCAGCTTGGGAGATTTAGCATAATAACAAACCTAAAAAAGATGGGTGCATCAAGCAGATAACGATTTATTAATCAGAATGAAGAAAAAGGTGGCACGTCTGATTTGAAAAATGAGACTCTTAAAAAAGCAGTCTCTCTGGGGTGTATGTATCCTTAGCAGGCCAAATTATAGTCAATTTACAGAAGAGTAAAACACTGACAGGTATATTCATTGCTGCCTTAGTATGGTAGCGAAGAGCTGAAGGCATTCTGGTTGTGCATCACTTGGAGAATACATGGATAAAATGCGGTGGGTGTGTTCGCCTTGGCATATGATGAGTAAATTGTTTGAAGCAACATGCTCACTGCAACACAGTGACATGGATGCATTGTAAAGACATAGAGTTAACACATGGTTGTCTATGGGAGGCATGCAAGAAGGTTAGGAACTGGGAAATGGGAATAAAAGAGAATAAAGACAACAATCAACAATTAGTTATTGTGAAGTGTAAAACTAGTGGTATGTAGGAGAAATGTCCAAAGTAAAATTTCGAAATGAAGAAATTGATCAAATCTGTGAGGATGGATGGAGACTTCTCAGAGAAGGAAATACTTGGGCTGGCTCTTCAGGCATAGAACAATATGGACCGTTTGGAGAATGTCAATAATTCAGCGTAACTGTAGCATACAATATGCATTGAAAAGTTGCAGGAGGTGAGGTGAGTGCTACAAGCAGGGTGGAGATCACATATGGTCTGGTACACCATGTAAGCAACTTGTATTTGATCCCAGAGGAAATGGAACTAATGGAACTTTTAAGCAGAGAAAAGAAAAGAATGGATTGAGTAATAGACCACTCAAGAGGCAGGGTACAGACTGGATTTGAAGAGATAGAACTGAGAGAGAAAAATTAGGTGGAATATTTGAAACAACCTATATAAGAGAAGACAAGTGTCTGAATTAAGGAAGGGACAATGAGGATGGATGCTGGGAAAAAGATGTGGAAGGGATTAAGGGGGAAAAATGATAAGGCATTGTGACTGACGAGATATTATGAGGTGAGAGAAAAAAAATTTAGATTAGCCCCCAAGTTTCTGGCTTGGATGATTGGATGAAAAGTCATGTTGTTAAACAAAGGAGGGAATTTAGGAGAAAATGGAGGAGTAGACTTAGTTCAGCTTAGTACATGTTGAATTTGAAGCACTCGTGGAGCCATTCAAGCAGTGATATCTAGTAGGTAATTAGATCTGTTTTCAGGAAAGTGATCTCAGCTAGAGATACAAAGTTGGGAATCGAGGCAGTGGAAGAGCTGCTGCCCCTGTTTCAGAAACTCAGGGGAAAAATGTAGAAGGAAGAGAAAAAAGGACCAAACATTTTGGAAAATAGGAGGGAAAGTGTAGAGGAAAGAAGGAGTAAAAGAAGGTATTTAGGATATAATAGAAGAATGAGAGGAAGCGAGAAATCTGCAAAATAGAAGGAAAACTAGGAGAAGGCGGTGTACTGGAAGTCTAGGGAATTGAGTCCTTGATGAATGAGGAGGGAAAGGCTTTCTTGCGTTACGCACATCTATCCATCAGCAAGCCCTGCGGATGACATTCCTGACGCTCACATCTCCACTGTTCCCCAATGCCATCACTGTCAACCAAGCCCATGCCACCATCAGTTCTCCACTGTGATCCCCTCTTAACGGTTCTCTCACCTCCACTCTAATCTTACATTTAACCAGAGTACTTTATTTAAAACATAAATTATATCATGTCACTTCTCTGCTTATAAACCTTCCATCACTTCCCCTTATAAATAGAAAAGAAATTCGTACTTTACCATGGACTACAAGCACCTGCAAAATCTGCCCCCTGCTGGTGTCTTCAACCCATCTTCTGCCACTTCCTCCCTTGACCTCCATTGATCTCCATTCTGTTCCTAAGAGGCAACAAATCCCTGCCCCTCCGCCGTTTCTTTCCCCAGATGTTAGTGTGGCTTCTCCATTCTATTTTTTTTAAAACAGTTTTTTTTACAAAATATATTTATTTATTTATTTGGCTGCATCAGGTCTTAGTTGTGATGTGCAGGATCGTGTGAGATCTTTTGTTGCGGCATGCAGGTTTCTCTCTAGCTGTGGTGCGTGGGCTCTAGAACAGGCCCCATGGTACGTGGGATCTTAGTTCCCTGACCAGGGATTTTTTTTTTTTGGCTTTCAGTTTTATAATTTTTACTTCATTCATTTTTTTTAACATCTTTATTGGAGTATAATTGCTTTACAATGGTGTGTTAGTTTCTGCTTTATAACAGAGTGAATCAGCTCTATGTATACATATATCCCCATATCTCCTCCCTCTTGCATCTACACCTCACCGTCCCTATCCCACCCCTCCAGGCAGTCACAAAGCACCGAGCTGATCTCCCTGTGCTATGTGTCTGCTTCCCACTAGCTATCTATTTTACATTTGCTAGTGTATATATGTCCATGCCACTCTCTCACTTCGTCCCAGCTTACCCTTCCCCCTCCCCGTTCCCTCAAGTCCCTTCTCTATGTCTGCGTCTTTATTTCTGTCCTGCCCCTAGGTTCTTCAGAACCTTTTTTTTTTTTTAGGTTCCATATATATGTGTTAGCATACGGTATTTGTTTTTCTCTTCCTGACTTACTTCACTCTGTATGACAGTCTCTAGCTCCATCCACCTCACTACAAACAACTCAATTTCATTTCTTTTATGGCTGAGTAATATTCCATTGTATATATGTGCCACATTTTCTTTATCCATTCACCTGTCGATGGACATTTAGGTTGCTTCCATGTCCTGGCTATTGTAAATAGAGCTGCAGTGAACATTGTGGTACATGACTCTTTTTGAATTATGGTTTACTCTGGGTATATGCCCAGTAGTGGGATTGCTGGGTTGTATGGTAGTTCTATTTTTAGTTTTTTAAGGAACCTCCATACTGTTCTCCATAGTGGCTGTATCAATTTACATTCCCACCAACAGTGCACGAGGGTTCCCTTTTCTCCACACCCTCTCCAGCATTTATTGTTTGTAGATTTTTAAAATAAATTTATTTATTTAAGGCTGCATTGGGTCTTCATTGCTGCACGAGGGCTTTCTCTAGTTGCGGTGAGTTGGGGCTACTCTTTGTTGCAGTGCGTGGGCTTCTCATTGCGGTGGCTTCTCTTGTTGCAGAGCATGGGCTCTAGGCACATGGGCTTCCTTAGTTGTGGCACACGAGCTCAGTAGTTGTGGCTTACGGGCTCTAGAGTGCAGGCTTCAGTAGTTGTGGCGCATGGGCTTATTTGCTCCGTGGCATGTGGGATCTTCCCGGACCAGGGCTTGAACCCATGTCTCCTGCATTGGCAGGCGGATTCTTAACCACTGCGCCACCAGGGAAGCCCTGTTTGTAGATTTTTTGATGATGGCCATTCTGACCAGTGTGAGGTGATACCTCACTGTAGTTTTGATTTGCGTTTCTCTAATGATTAGTGACGTTGAGCATCCTTTCGTGTGTTTGTTGGCAATCTGTGTATCTTCCTTGGAGAAATGTCTATTTAGGTCTTCTGCCCATTTTTGGATTGGATTGTTTGTTTTTTTGGTATTGAGCTGCATGAGCTGCTTGTATATTTTGGAGATTAATCCTTTGTCCATTGATTTGTTTGCAAAAATTTTCTCCCATTCTGAGGGTTGCCTTTTCTTCTTGTTTATGGCTTCTTTTGCTGTGCAAAAGCTTTTAAGTTTCATTAGGCCCCATTTGTTTATTTTTGGTTTTATTTCCATTTCTCTAGGAGGTGGGTCAAAAAGGATCTTGCTGTGATTTATGTCATAGAGTGTTCTGCCTATGTTTTCCTCTAAGAGTTTTATAGTGTCTGGCCTTACATTTAGGTCTTTAATCCATTTTGAGTTTATTTTTGTGTATGGTGTTAGAAAGTGTTCTAATTTCATTCTTTTACATGTAACTGTCCTATTTTCCCAGCACCACTTATTGAAAAGGCTGTCTTTTCTCCATTGTGTACTCTTGCCTCCTTTATCAAAGATAAGGTGACCATGTGTGCATGGGTTTATCTCTGGGCTTTCTATCCTGTTGCATTGATCTATATTTCTGTTTTTGTACCAGTACCATACTGTCTTGATTACTGTAGCTTTGTAGTATAGTCTGAGGTCTGGGAGCCTGATTCCTCCAGCTCTGTTTTTGTTTCTCAAGATTGCTTTGGCTACTCAGGGCCTTTTGTGTTTCCATACAAATTTTGAAATTTTTTGTTCTAGTTCTGTGAAAAATGCCATTGGTAGTTTGATAGGGATTGCACTGAATCTGTAGATTGCTTTGGGTAGTATAGTCATTTTCACAATGTTGATTCTTCCAGTCCAAGAACATGGTATATCTCTCCATCTGTTTGCATCATCTTTAATTTCTTTCATTAGTGTCTTAAAGTTTTTTGCATACAGGTCTTTTGTCTCCTTAGGTAGTTTTATTCCTAGGTATTTTATTCTTTTTGTTGCAATGGTAAATGGAAGTGTTTCCTTAATTTCTCTTTAAGATTTTTCATGATTAGTGTATAGGAATGCAAGAGATTTCTGTACATTAATTTTGTATCCTGCTACTTTACCAAATTCATTGATTAGCTCTAGTAGTTTTCTGGTAGCATCTTTAGGATTCTCTATGTGTAGTATCATGTCATCTGCAAACAGTGACAGTCTTGCATCTTCTTTTCTGATTTGTATTCCTTTTATTTCTGTTTCTTCTCTGATTGCTGTGGCTAAAACTTCCAAAACTATGTTGAATAATAGTGGTGAGAGTGAACAACCTTGTCTTGTTCCTGATCTTAGAGGAAATGGTTTTAGTTTTTCACCATTGAGAATGATGTTGGCTGTGGGTTTGTCATATATGGCCTTTATTATTTTGAGGTAAGTTCGCTCTCTGCCTACTTTCTGGAGGGTTTTTATCATAAATGGGTGTTGAATTTTGTTGAAAGTTTTTTCTGCATCTAGTGAGATGATCATATGGTTTTTCTCCTTCAATTTGTTAATATGGTTTATCACATTGATTGATTTGCATATATGGAAGAATCCTTGCATTCCTGGGATAAACCCCACTTGATCATGGTGTATGATCCTGTTAATGTGCTGTTGGACTGTTTGCTAGTATTTAGTTGAGGATTTTTGCATCTATGTTCATCAGTGATATTGGCCTGTAGTTTTCTTTCTTTGTGACATCTTTGTCTGCCTGACCAGGGATTGAACCCATGTCCCCTACATTGGAAGGTGGATTCTTAACCACTGGACCACCAGGGAAGTCCCAGCTTCTCCATTCTTATCTTTAGTGACTCAACTCAAATGCCATGCGCCCAGAGTAAGCTTCTCTGGCCCCTCTGCCCCTCATTACTCTGTCTTCTGTGTCGGAAGTGAAGTGTCCCATGTGAGTGTTTTTTGAGAGCGATAAAGGAGACTTCGGAGGAAAGACTCACAGCAGGACGAAAGAACTGGGTCTTTCCCTTTACAGGAGGAGAACTGCTGGCTTCATCTGCACAGACACATCTGTGTCATCACCCTCAAAACAAGTTCTAGAATATATTCTTCACCCCCAAAAGTTCCCTTAAGTCTGTTTTCAACCAACCCCCTCCCTCAATACCTGCCAGCAGAGGTGACTACTTTTTGATTTCTGTTACCAGCCTTTGTGCTTCCCCAAACCTCATCAGATGTCTTATTGGGAAAAGTGGTGGGAAATTTGGGGCTTGACTAGATTTCAGTCCTTCAACATAGTCTGCGTGACTATCAAAATTCATCTGGTTTGTCTTTCCCATAGTAAAATACCTCTGCCTCTCCTAGAGTACAGGATTGGCAAATGCTACCAGCATAGAAAATAGCCAGCATTTGTCAGCTAGCCCCAGAAAGGACATTTTCTTCTCTGGAAGTTTAGATGATTTAGCCATTTTTGGTTCTTCGTTATCTGATGTCTTCAAAAACATTATTTTAAATTATTTTTCTATTTTTTCCCTAATTGTTGTAACAAAAATGTTGGGCTACCACATCCTGCTGTACGCTACTTGAAAGTGGAAGTCTGTTTTCTCTCTAAAAGCTATTTTAAAAATTGCCAACAGGTAGTTATTGGACACCTGTTTTATTCTTAACGTTGTGCTGAAGGAGTTAGAAAAAGAATCTAAGCTATGATCTTTAACCAAGGTAACTGACATCCATTTAAGAAGAAAAAACATGCCTGAGCAAAACTATTAAAAATCATGACAGTAATGTTGACTGTAATGGGGACACATGTAACCTTGATTAAGTGATTCTGTCTTCCAGATCTCAGTTTCCTTGGTTGCAAATGACAGGTTTTTTTTTTTTTTTTTTGTGGTACGTGGGCCTCTCACTGTTGTGGCCTCTCCCGTTGCGGAGCACAGGCTCCGGACGCACAGGCTCAGCGGCCACAGCTCATGGGCCCAGCCACTCCGCGGCATGTGGGATCTTCCTGGACCCGGGCACAAACCCATGTCCCCTGCATCGGCAGGTGGACTCTCAACCACTGCGCCACCAGGGAAGCCCAAGAGGTTTGATTTTGATTAGTGGTTATCAAACATTTATGTTAAATGCACTGAGCCACATAATAGAGCTGGCCAGCTGAGTAGCTGCCCAGGATATCCATCAATATGAGGTGTTAAAACAGCAATGGAAATAAAATAAAATGGAGAAAACAGAATTATCAGAGCTTCTCTCGGGAAGAGTACCATATGTGATCTTAGACTAAGCCGTTTGGGATATTGGGTGAGATTCCCAAGGAGCATGCTTAAGAAACAACAGATAGAGGATAAACCCTTGTAATGAGGGGGAATCTGGTTTGCCGCAGGGCTTCTGTTCTGTTACACTGCAAGCTTGGGCCCCATCCAAGATACCTGGGATGACAGAGGAGGTTGAACCTCACCACCAGTAGTCCTGTTTTCCTGCCCCCTTCACATAGTGTTTAGTATTTCTACATAAATGAACAAATATTTTAAAAATATAGTCTGAATGGGACACACAAGTATTAATGCTGCATGCCTTACCTAGCTCTGCAGCAAATAACTCCTTTACAAATGAAATTTTACATAGAACCCCAGTACATGAAAAGAAAATGAAAGAAAACCCACCCTGTTTAAATTAGATGTAAGGACATGGCACTTTGTTCACTCAACTTCCCTTTAAACCTGCTGAGGAAACATTGTCAAATTCTAGTCCACTTGGGCTTCCCTGGTGGCGCAGTGGTTTAGAGTCCGCCTGCCGATGCAGGGGACGTAGGTTCGTGCCCTGGTCCGGGAAGATCCCACATGCCACGGAGCAGTTGGGCCCGTGAGTCACGGGAAGATCCCACATGCCACGGAGCAGTTGGGCCCGTGAGTCATGGCCGCTGAGCCTGCGCGTCCGGAGCCTGTGCTCCGCAACGGGAGAGGCCACAACAGTGAGAGGCCCACGTACCGCAAAAAAAAAAAAAAAAAAAAAAAAAAAAAAAAAATTCTAGTCCACAGTGGAATACTGTTTAAAAACTATTGACCTAGGTGATTTTCACCTTTTTTTTTAAAGCACTTATCTTCTCTGATTCTATGATAAAGTACAGCCATGTAGAGAATTGTATTGCAATGCCTTATTTCTTAAGTTCTAATATGCCATTCATCAAAATTAACATTTTCACTGGGTCAATAACAACTATTTTGAGAAAAATGAAACATTGACATGTTAAACATACAATTTTCATTTATATTTTCTCTGTCTTTTTAAAAAACTTATGTTCTGAAACTTTTCTTGAACTTTCAGCTGTGTGTTAAATAATGTGTTTTTATTTCCAAGAACTCATTCTTGTTGTCTGATGATGTCTTTTTTTTTTTTTTTTTTTTTTTTATTAGTTTCTGCTTTATAACAAAGTGAATCAGTCATACATATACATCTGTTCCCACATCCCCTCCCTCATGCATCTCCCTCCCTCCCACCCTTCCCATCCCACCCCTCCAGGCGGTCACAAAGCACCGAGCTGATCTCCCTGTGCTCTGCGGCTCCTTCCCACTATCTATCTACCTTACGTTTGGTAGTGTATATATGTCCATGCCTCTCTTTCCCTTTGTCACAGCTTACCCTTCCCCTTCCCCATATCCTCAAGTCCATTCTCAAGTAGGTCTGTGTCTTTATTCCCGTTTTACCCCTAGGTTCTTCATGACATTTTTTTTTTTTTTAAATTCCATATATATGTGTTGATGATGTCTTTTTTAAAAAATAATAACTGCTCTTGTTTTATGAATGCTCTCTTTTCTTAAGCCTCTCTGATTTGATTCATTAGAATTCTTTGGGCATCTGTTTCTCTTTTCTAGATTACCTTCTGTTTGTTTCTCAGTTTTTGCTTCCATTCTATTCCTTGTCTTTTGAAGAGCTGGATCTTTGCAAGTTTCCCAGAAGCCTTGACTGCAATTCATATTTAAGAAGGCATAACCGGGCTGGTTAATAAAAGCAGATCTGTGATTTCCTCTGTGGCTTTGGGCCCCCCTCCAGAAGGAGACGGCAATTCAAATTCTGGGGGTGTTGACTGTCAGGCTTCTTACCTCCACCTTCGCTGGACCTAGATGAAGAGAGTCAACTTTGGGGTACACACTCTCATGTGGGCACACAAAGTCCTCCCAGGCAGATTGCTGAATTCCTTTGGGACCTTTCCTTAGGTCTTCATCCCAGGGGAAGACACTGTTGCCGTGTGGGGCAGGGTGATTGGAGAGGGGGTGGGATCAGACTGACTCAGCAGAATTCCTCAGGTTCTTCATTCACTGCCTTCTTCTCCCTCTTTCATTCCCTCTACACTTGCTCATTCCAGAACACTGCAGTGAAGAATTACCCATGCGGCAGCCTTCCTCTTATACATGCTCTGAGCTGTGGGCTCCTACATCCTAGTTTGTTGGGCAGTATGATCCTGTTGTCTAGGATTTTTTTTTAATGACTGTTACTCCATTATCAGTGCTTTTAACGACTTTTTCCCTTTTGTAATTTACTGCAGTGGCACACTAAAGATGGGGCAGTTGGAAAGCTCCGTTCAGGGTGTAGGCAATAGTGGGTACATTGCCGTAGAGAATTTATAAACAGTAATAAAACCAACCAAAAGAAAGTCTGGTTTTTATTATCACCAAGATCAATGATAAAATGTTCTCCCTACCCCTGTCCCCCAAAAGTATCTTTTTAAAAAATATAAGTTCTAAACAATTGCTTTGGTTACTGTAGAGTTTTAATAAAATGTATGTATGTTTCAAATAAGCACATTTTTACTACTATTTTCTTAACAGACATTAGATTCTATGGGGAAGTTAATTTGGAAACCTCCCAATTATACAGTTGGTTCCAACACAAGTGGACTTTGCTACACATGTTTGTTTCAAGACTAAGTTTGTAAAGTTTTGGAATCATTCAGGCTTGATTTTGGCAGCATTTGTGTTTCCAATTCCTGTGGTACTACATACTCCTGCATTTTAACAGTAGATTGGAAATAAGCATTGACAGGACAGTATTGTGAAGATAAAGAAACAGAACTTGAGTAACCTCCACTGTCTCATTCTATGTGACCATTCAGAGTTTTACTTGTGCTTAAATATAAAACAATGATATACAAACTGTGAGGCGTAACATCTTTTATGGTAAGTGCAAATTGTAGTTTATGCATGAAATCTTTTATGAAATTACAATAATATCTTGAAATGTTTATAAATTAGTTCTTTGTTTTAAGCTATGGAACAAGCCAAGGAAATAGTGATTGTTGCTGAAAGTAATTTTGTCATAAAGGAAAAGGGAGTATGAAAAGACAACCCATTCCAGGTGTCAAATAACACTATGCATGCCAGTGTTTTATGTCATCTCACGGGGTTAGAGGAAAGAAGGCAGTAAGCCCATGTGTTTAGGCTGCCATTTTGAACCAGAAGCATAGGTACTATGATCAAAAGTTTAAAGCAAGAGGTTAAATGACTTTTCAGAAGCAATGGATGTCAGTAGTGGAACCTGTCTCCCACTCCCATTACTTTTAGCCAAAATGGTCTTTGCACTTTGTGCAAGTACTTAGCCTGTGAAGAATATGCACACACGTCCAGCTCTACCAACTCCTCTGGGCTGAGCCTAAGTCCCATTCTTTTTGTTACAACTTCTCAGACAGCTTCAGCCCAGACTTATCCCGACTCACATACATCTTATTCTTCATCTAGCACTTTTCATATTGTACCTGGGTTTTGCTTCTACTTGGACTACAAGCTCTTTAAGAGTAGGGACTGTATCCTACAGATCACTACATCCCTGGCAGTGCAGAGCCTATTTACTGTAGGTTCCCAGGGATGGCTGCTGATGGACGTGGTGGTGGTAAGCTTGCTAAGAAGGGCTAGTCGTCAGTGGTGACCTACTCTGAAGATGGATTTTAAAAAAAATGTCCAATTCATTTGGAAACCAGATGAAAAATGAATTCTGAAATCTAAGTGCTTTCTACTTCTTAGTCAAAAGTGAAGTACAATGATGGGACAATGAGATTTCCTGCTAGCTTAATTTACACAATGGCTCTAAAGGGATTTCCAAAAGTGTGATTACAAATGTGTTCTGTACTAAGGCAAGGTCACTTGGCATAAGCATGTAGCCTCCTTCAGAGGGACTACTCTGAAAGATAATACTCACTGGACCTGCTAGTTTTGTTACCTAAATATCCTGAGGTGATACTACTTTCTTAAAGCACTAGATCACACTGAAGGCATTGGTTCAATCTGAATCTCGTTATTAGAGATTAAAGGAGGATTTCATTTGATAAGAGATAAGAGAGTAACAGTCTTTCTCCCTCTCAGTTTAGGAGAAAGTCATTGTTGTAATCAGATACCTTCTGTTCTGAAGGTGAGCACAATTCAATTCCAGAGAGAAATAGAAAAGGGTTGGGTAGCTGTGGCTGTCAAGAGAATATTAGCTTATGTCATTAAAATCTACCCCCCCTCCTCTTTTTTTTTTTTATCCAGACAGACAGTTTAACAGGTCGAGGAAGTGGTGGGAGAAGAGATAGCTGTAAAAACTCAGTCTCAAACAAAAAGACCTTTCATTTGGAAAGGTAAGGCTGTGTTTGGATAAAATCACAGTTAAGTCGTGATGGGATAGAGAGGATAAGCTGAGGCTTGTTTAACAAACACAAACACTAGATATTCAAAAGTGGTACATTTAGAATAAATAAAAGGGAATTATAATTTCAACAGAGGGAAGTGAATACACTTCTGGAACCCATTAGCCTAAGAGGTGGTACTGGCAAAAATACAAGTAGGCTGCCAAGGGGTTCGGTTCATTCATGAATGACAGGTATAGTACAGTTATTCAGGGCGGCCAGGGTGACTGGTCCCTTCCCTGACCAACCAGGCTGTTGTCGAAAGTGACTCCCCAGCCCTCCAGGACTCACTCTTGGAGTCGTCATTACAGACACTCTCCCAGACTGCAGGAACCAAGGGACTGGCCCAGAGGCTCATTTCTGATGTTCTCAAGTTTCATCTTCCTGGGTTGAATATTAACTTTCAGCCTGAAGTGTCTGTCACCAAGTCATCTGTCTTGGTAAATGCTATTGGGGTCCCAGCATCGTGAGGAGGCAATGAATCTTCCCTGCTGACAGTGAGAATGTCCACACCCAGCTGCCATTGCGATTCCTGCTTCCCACAATGTTTATGACAGTAAATTAGGCTATGGAATGCACCAAAGATTGTTTACATAACCCCTGATACCTGGTATATTTGTCAGCCCCACGGCATGGTCTGTGACTTTTGTAGAGCCGGAGAGTGTTTAAAATATAAGGCTACAGATAATACATAAAATTATCAGCGCCTTGCAAGAACTCACACTAGTTTATTTGAACCTTTCCCTCAGATCTCATGTATTTCCTTTCTTCGTTTTTTCTTTTTAGTCTTCTCATTATCTTTCCATTTTCCTCCCCTTCTTTGTTAGTTTTGACTCCATACACAAACAGAGTAGTTGGGGCTCTCCCTTTAAGCTTTTCATTGGATCCTCTGCTTGCTTCCCTAAGCAGCTATTTTCTTAGGGAGGTCAGCTACACTGATTGGTTCTGTGTACAGGTGATTTCCGAATCTGTAGATCCCACCCTAACTTTTATCCTAACTCGTTGCCTTGTGTCCGGTTGCTTTCTTCTTAGCTTTATGGTTACAGTTGCTTTGTAAGTTTAGTCTTTAGCAGAAATTCCTGTGTTATGAGACCTGGTTGCAAAATAGAGAGATTGTTCCATAAAACAGTCTCTGTAAAGTGTCATTCCAATCAAAATAGAAACTTTGGGGAAATACTCATTTTGCATGTATTTCTCAAAACACTTTTGGAACTTCTGTGTGTAGTCCTCATTGGTGGTAAATTTTTCCTTTGACTTTGGAATCTGATTTTTTAAAAGAGTCAAAGTTATCTGGTTTAGATTCAGTAAATCTGGTGGTAAATTAGCCCTTACAGATTTAGATAGTTCTAGCCCTTATACAAATCTTACTTCTGTCCAGCTAAAATTTATTTTCTTATGCAATTTGTTCCTTTGTATAATTGAATGGCTACTTGGTTTTCAGAACTACAGAAGAGTTGCTGTTGAGATGAATGATACACAGATAATGTTATTGAAATAAATGCTTGGTGTGGAGAAAATTTTTAATTCCTTGATTCTAACAATCCATTATATCCATTTTTATGGTTTTTGTCAGGTCAGGACTAATTCATGGATTGTGAAATTTTAAATTTGGTGATCACTTTCTGTGATTGTTTGTTTTTAATGGCGTGGAATAAAATAGAAGAGAATGTACATAATATTTTTTCCAGCATTACTGAGACATAATTGAAATAGAAGAGAGTAGAATAGCATTGAATACAGTAGGATTCTGCTTCTGCTTAGGATGATGAAAGCTACAAGATAACATTGCTCCTACTCTATTAGTACTGAATAATCAACAAAGTAATAATTTTCTTAGATCCATAACAGAATTGAGGTAACAAAGGAACTAGGTAACCTGAATTTCAGAAGTGCTGGTCTCTCCAAGGAGAAGAAGAAGCACATTGACTGTTTAATCTGTGGCATAACATGGGAAGAAGTGGCTGCTGTAAAAGGCGAGAAGATGAAGGCAGCTAACACTTCGATGAATTCTTATAGGCTGAGCATGGATTCCTATGATAGCTTAGAATAACTGGGAGCCCCGGACACAAGAGAATTTGCGCTCATTCACAAGCTCTTTTCTGCTGGTCTCCAGTGGGTCCTCAAAAGAAAGACTGGGGACAGGGCAGGAGCCAGGGGATGGGTGCTAAGTGGTAGGGATCAGCTGCTGCTAGTACACAGAAATAAAGCACCGCTAACTTCCCTAGATCTTTTTTAAATGAATTTATTTATTTTATTTATTTATTATTTTTGGCTGCGTTGGGTGTTTGTTGCTGCTCGTGGGCTTTCTCTAGTTGCGTGAGCGGGGGCTACTCTTCCTTGCGGTGTGTGGGCTTCTCATTGCAGTGGCTTCTCTTGTGGCAGAGCACGAGCATGGGCTTCAGTAGTTGTGGCTCGCGGGCTTCAGTAGTTGTGGCTCGCGGGCTGTAGAGTGCAGGCTCAGTAGTTGTGGCACACGGGATTAGTTGCTCCGTGGCATGTGGGATCTTCCCAAACCAGGGCTTGAACCCGTGTCCCCTACATTGGCAGGCGGATTCTTAACCACTGTGCCACCAGGGAAGCCCCCTAGATCTTCCTCATACCTAAGCAAAGGTCTCAAGACGTTGGACAAAGGGCTTGAAACCTTCTTGGATCCAGGATTCGGCACTGATACAAAGCAGATGTCTTCTATCACTGAGAGGGAGACAAGAAACTCTCTACCACCAGTGCCCTGCCTCTCACCACCACTACATGGATACAAGGCAGAGTTTGGCTACCATGGTGAGGAGAAGGGAAGGAGCGCCAAAAATGCTCAATCCCCAAGGCTCTGGTGCACAGGACCTGTCTAAGACCGAGTCTGGATCAGGAGAACCAGGAACCCCCACTATGAGTCTAGCTCCAAATAAGAAGCAATAGCAGTCTTCTGCTGGAGTTGGTCAGGAGCATGAAGACAGATGCTTCTGTGGTGTAGGGTGGCAGGGGCTGCTGAAAGCTGAGAGTGGAGCAAGAACATTGAGGAAAACTCCTCAGTACTCCATACCCACACTAAGCACAAGGTAACAGCAGCTCATTGCCAGAGGAATTTGAGTCTGTGGTACACCAAAGGTAACTATGCAGTAAGATAACCCAAATCAATTAGATTGAACCAACTCCCCATCCTAACAGTCTGATGGAAGAAGAAACATGCCCACTTCTGCATGCAAATATTTTAAAACTCCACCTATACTGTTCTTCTAAATGATAAAAAATTTTGAAAACCTCAAAAAGCAGGGGAAAAAATAACTTGTGAGGAGATGGAACAATCAATAGAGATGATTTAGATGTTGGAACCATCAAACGTGTATGTTAAAATAGCTGTGGTTAATATTTATTAATTATGTTAGCCACTGGAGAATGTAGACAATGTGCAAGAATAGATTGAGACTTTGAGTAAAGTGTTGAAAACTATATACAAAAAAGGAGTTTATAAGCAGACTGGCTATAGCTAAAGAAATAAAATGAGTGAACTTGAGATTTGGACAATAGAAATCATCCAAACTGAAACACAAAGAAGGAAAACAAGCAGGGGCAGAAATGGGAGGAGAACAGAGCATCTGAGAATCGTGGGATAGTATCAAAAGTCTGACGTATGTATAACTGGAGACCCAGATGGTGAAGAAATGAACAGAGTGGATGAAATATTTGAGGAGATCATGGCCCAAGCTTTTTAAGATTAATGAAAATGTAATAAACCAAAGATCTCAAAAGCTTAATTAGCAAATCCCTAAGCAGGATTAATCCCTCCCTAACACACCTAGACACGTCATATTCAAATTGCTGAAAACAAAAGATGAAGAGAATATTGTGATGGCAGCTAGAGAAAGAATACACTTTTATAAGTTGAAGATGTCATAAGCCATAAAACAACCACTAAAAGTAAAATTAAAACAGAGGTATAACTAATGACTCAGTAGTGGAGATAAAATGAGCACAAAAATAATTAATCAAAAAGGAACCAAGAAAAGAGTGGGAAAAGCGAACAAGAACAGAGGAGACTGGGAATTCCCTGGTGGTCCGGTGGTTAGGACTCCACGCTTTCACTGCCAAGGGCCTGGGTTCAATCCCTGGTTGGGGAACTAGTATCCCACAAGCTGTGCAGCACAGGCCCCCCTCCCCGCACAAAAAAAAAAGAACAGAGGAGACAAATAGGAAACAACTAGCATGATGATAGATTTGTGTCCAACCATGAGAATAATTAGATCAAATGTAAATGGTCTACACACTCTAAGTGAAAAGCAATGGTTCAATATATATGTATGCCAAATCATCATGTTGTATACCGTAAACTTACACAATGTTCTATATCAATTATATTTCAGTAACGCTGGGGGAATAAAAAGAAAAGCAGCGATTGTCAGTTTGGATAAAAAGCAAGATAAATCTATGTACTGTTTATAAAAAATCTACTTTAAATAGAGATATAGTTAGGTAAGAGTGTAAGGGTGGAAAAAGATATACTACTCAAACTTTAATCAAAAGAAAGACAGAGTAGCTTTATTTATATCAGATAAAATTGACTTCAGAGGGACATTACATTATTATAAGGTAGTCAATTTATCAAAAAGACGTAATAGTTCATAATGTGTATACACTTAGCAGAATTTTGAAGTACGTGAAGCAAGAACTTATGGAACTTAATGGAGAAATAAACAAGTCCACAATTATAGGTGGAGAACTTAATACTCTCAGTTAGTGAGGATATAGAAGACCTGAACTATATCATCAACCAGCTTCAGCAGACTGATACTTACAACACTTCACCCACCAGTAACAGAATACACATTCTTTTCAAGTGCACGTGGAACATTCACTAAGATGCACTACCTTCTGGGCCATAAAACAAAACTCAACAAATTTCAAAGAATTGAAATTATTCAGGGTATGTTCTTTTGATAAGAATGGATTTAAACTAGAATCAATAACAGAAAGTTATTGGAGAGAGTATTGTAAAATACTCAAATATTCTAAAATTAAATAACATACCTCCAAGCAATCAGTGTGTCAAGGTATCACAAGGGAAATTAGAAAATATTTTGAATTAAACGAAAATGAAAACAGTATATAAAAACGTGTCTGATGCAGGTATGGCAGTACTTACAGGGAAATGTATAACAGAAAAGAATAAGATAGAAAATATGAGTGCACTGCAAGGATTCTAAGTAGGAACTGCACATATAGCAAAGAATATTAAGCCAGCTACTATGAGCCGTGTGGGAGACACATTTGTTTGAAGGAGACATGACAAATATACACATTGGGTAGAAATGAGTTTTAAATTTATTGCTTACTGTTTTCTCATTTGATTTTGTAATATAAGACAGCCAGTTTGATTATCAATGTAACAGGAAGGTTAAGGTGTATTGTTTAATCTTTTTATTACTATAGTCCATAGTTTTGAAGCAAAATGAGAAATTTTTTTCTCTGCTCTTAGCAAGAGTGTGGGACTTACTGCCAAATTTCAGTTATGAACTTTCAGTGCATTTTTCAGAAAGGAAGTTTAGAATATGACAGTTTCTGAGTTTGCAACAATTGTGGTATTTAATTCCAACTAGTGTAGATTGCTCAATAAAATATATTGGTTTCTCATCAGGAGAAAAAAATAATATGCATGTGCAGTTTTAACTCCTGGTTGTAAATTGTAATGATATTGAGAAAATCATTCACCCTATTCTAAAGAAATACCTTATAGTGAAGTTTATTGAAAATATAGTTTTATCAAATGCTGAAAATACCATGAGAATAACAGAATCTGGTGGGGGTTTTTTGTTGTTGTTGTTGTTTTGGTTTTTTTTTTGAGGTATGCAGGCCTCTCACTGTTGTGGCCCCTCCTGTTGCGGAGCACAGGCTCCGGATGCGCAGGCTCAGCAGCCATGGCTCACGGGCCCAGCCGCTCCACGGCATGTGGGATCTTCGCGGACCAGGGCACGAACCTGCATCCCCTGCATCGGCAGGCGGACTCTCAACCACTGCGCCACCAGGGAAGCCCCGGTGTATTTTTTTTTTTTTTTTTTTTTTGCTGTACGCGGGCTTCTCACTGCTGTGGCCTCTCCCGTTGCGGAGCACAGGCTCCGGACACACAGGCTCCGCGGCCATGGCTCGCGGGCCCAGCCGCTCCGCGGCATGTGGGATCTTCCGGGATCGGGGCACGAACCCGTGTCCCCTGCATCGGCAGGCGGACTCTCAACCACTGCGCCACCAGGGAAGCCCCCTGGTGTATTTTTTTAATGAAATTTCAAACCTTCAAAATTAAGAGATAAAAGTCTACTTGGCAACATAGTATGCCTGCCAAATTTGTTGATAAAAATTCTCAAATATTTTCATTGGAAAAAGAAAAAGAAACAAAGTTATTGCAACATTTTCTACAACATTCTTCAACCATTGAGTAAGCCTTGTTATTATTACATTTAATAGTCTATAGTATTGATATATACTGTGGCAAAGAGAAAATTGCTCATATAGTTGCTAGAAAAATAGTTTTTTTCATTATATATTGATAATGTGTGTACCTTTATTTTATCTTATATAAACTTTATTGTTGACAAATATTCCACAGCAATGTTTATTACATTATTATACTCAAGTTTGGATTCTGCAATCCAATCTGATGAATGTCCTGATATTTGTAACACTTACAATTTATGTGAGATAATTGTGGCAAGACAATTTTACAGAGGATTTGTTCAGTTGTATTAATTTTACCTAGATTAGATTAATTTAACCTAGATTTTAATTTCTTTCTAGACTCAGGAAGAAAAGTTGTTAGTCAACGTAAATTAATATGAAAAAGTTATAAAAAATAATTGCAGGTGATAAAGCTGAAAATGTATTGGAAAGTATATAGGAGTTAATAAAATGGTTACAGTCTATTAATAATGGTTCCATTTCAAAACACTTAAAATGCATAAATCTTGGGAATCTCAATAATTTCTGCTAACTATCATGAATATATTTTAAAGTACTTTGAATTATTTTTAATTTATTGAAATAATTTTACTAGGCAACTGGTTTTGGGAAATATTTTGTTCAGAGATTGTAGTTAACCATTGACATTTATATCATTCTGAAATTCCTAGATTTTGTAATAGAAAGTACTTAGCAGGGCAGAGAAACACAAATGAGATTCACATTTTCAGTTATAAAAGAATCTCTCTTGGAAAATATTTCTACAGATGTCATATGGGTAACAAGTTTGGCTACTTAACTGATATTTTTAGCATTCTTAACAAATTTAATTTAAAACTGCATGGAAAACCAATGCTGTATTTCAACATGTCAAATGTATCTGAGACATTCCAAAAGATGTTGTTATGGCAAGCAAAACTCAAAAATAGTCACTGTAGTTGCTATGTTTTCCCAACATTGCTGTAACATATTGAAAAGAAGCCAATATGAATGAAATAAATTTAGAGGTATTGTTACTTTTCACTTCTGTGTCTCAAACTTTTAATCATTACTTTCCAGAAGAGGAATTTAAAACATTAAAGAAAAATGTTTTCTTTGCAAATCTTGAATTGATGATTTATTCAAACTTGGTCAACCAAAAACTTTTATTGTACCTCAACTCTTCATTTATACCAAAGACTATTTATAACATAGAATTTACCATTATTGTTGGTTACAATTACAGGAGAATTTCTATTGCTTAATAGAAAAAGTATATATTTATAATTATCATTCACAATTACAGTGACATACAGTGTATAAACTAGGATTTTCAATGCTGAATTGATCAAAACAAAGGAAAGGAATAGACTTAAACAACTACCAAATGTCATCTGTTTCTGGGTAAGGTGGAAAAACAAGGAGCGGATTTGCCATTCCACTTGAACAACCAAAAAATTTTTTAGAAAATTTAAAAAGCAGACAAAATAAAGGAACCAACAATTTTCAAGAAATTAGGTACCAGGTAATGAAAGGCAGTGATCTCTTAGATATGGGAAACAAGTGGGGTAAGCCTTATGATTAGCCACAGTGAAGGGAGGCAGGACCCAGGCAGAGTTTGTTGGTCTCCCGGAGTTGAAGAAACAGAGGTGAGACACCAGTGCAGTTAGAGATCACAGAGCAGAGTACCAAGGAAAGGAGAACTGCGTGGAGAGAGAACCGACCAATTTGCAGAGGGTCCTCCTTGAATATTAAGCAGAGTACTCAGCCTGTTCTCATCAGCAAGACTGGAAAAACCTCATAATTCATAGGAGATTAACTAAAATTCGCAGAAGAGTCTTGCCTCAGAAGTGGGGATTAATTAGCCTTAAGTTAGATGCAGCTGTGGTCCCACCTAACAACCTCAAAAGCAGACCTAGAAGACTCATGGTGTTTACAAATAATCAACCGAATCTCAGAACAATGAACAAAATATTTATAGGAATAATCCAGCACCTAACAAAGTAAAAGTCACAATGTGTGTCATCTAATAAAAAACACAGTGAGACAAACAGAAAAAACCAAAACCATATAAATAGCACTCATAATGAGGAGAAAAATAAATCAATTGAAATTGACCCAGACTGACACAGATGTTAGAATCACCAAACACATTAAAAAGTTATTATAGTTGTATTTCATGTGCTCAAAAAAGCTAGAGGATAGAGTACTCATGTTACTTGGACATGAAAATTATTTTTTAAAAAAACCAAATTAGACTTTTAGAAGTTAAAACTGTAATGTCTGTTATAAAAATACACTGTATTTAGTTAATGTCAGATTAGAATTGCAGAAAAATAGATTGATGAACTCAAAGACATAGTAATAGATATGATCCAAAATCAAACACACAGGAAACAAACAGCAAAAAAAAAAAAAGGATTATCAGTGAGCTGTGAGACAACTTAAAGCAACTTAACGTAATAAATATAATAGGAGCTCTGAGGTAGAAGGGAGCATACACATATTTGAAAAAATAATGGCTAAATAATTCCCAAATTTGATGCGAACTTTAAAGCTATAGATCTAAGAAGCTCAAAAAACTCCAAGCATGAGAAGCATAAAGAAAACTATAGGAAGGCACACTCTAATAGTATTTTTCAAAAGCAATGATAAAGAAAAAATTTAAAAGTCATCCAGAGAAAAGGAAAAACATAAGAACAAAGTCAAAGATGACAGCAGATATCTCATCAGAAACTATACAAGAAAGAAGTCAATGGAGAAACATATTGAAAGCAATATAGAAGAAAAAAAAGACTCTCAACCTAGAATTTTATGTCTAGTAAAAATATCTTTAAAAATAAAGGCAAAAAACACCCTTTTTCAAATATACAAAAACCAAAACACTTAATTATCAGAAGATTTGCACTACAAGAAATCTTGAACAAAATAATTCAGACCTAAGGAAAGTGGTACTAGATAGAAGTAGGAGACTGCACAAAGGAATGAAAAGCCTATAAAAGAATAACTAAAAATTTTCCTATTATTTAAATATCTTTAAATGATAACTAACTGTTAAAAAATAATAAAAATTTAATGTGCCATTTATAATATGTGTAAAACTAAAATGCATGACAACAATAGCACAAAGACCAGGAAGGCAGAAATGGAAGAATACTATCATAAGCTTCTTATAGTATATGTGAAATGGTATAATAACTCTTGAAGATAAACTGTGATAAGATGATAGGCATGCTTTAAAACCTAAAGCAACCAATGAAATTAGAAAAAAAAAAGTTATAGCTAAGGAACTAACAAAGGAAATAGAATTGAATAATAAAAATATCTGAAAACTGGAAACATACCAAGTGTCCATCAATAGGTGATATGAGTAAATAAATTGTAGTATATCTATATAATGGAATACTATTTAACAATAATAATGAACCGTTGAAACACACAACAATGTAAATGAAGCAGAACATAATTATGCAGAGTGAAATAGCTAAATATATAGTATTTTTTAAAGTATAACATTTACTAGGAGGTTTTTGTCCTATTATTCTTCGTTCAACATTTTCCACATTACATATGGAGAAATATGGTGCTGGACCCAAATATCCCAGGGTAGTGGGATAATCTTGGGCAGTGGTCATTTGAGGAGTGGTGAGGTTAGGAATTCCAATTTTTCCATTAACTAGTTGTGCGGCAGTGGGGAAAGTAATTATTATTTGCTACGCTTATGCAGTTTTAAAGTAAGGTGATTAGATGATAAGATCTTTAAGGCCTCTGTCAGCTGTGAGTCACTGAACCACATCAGGTCTTGAAAATCCAGGCATGGAAATGAACTACAGAAGGTCTGGGACCCCAAACCAGAAAGACTCTTATGCATTATAGGAGATGCTGGACTGATTTAAAATATACAACATCTACCTCAGGTAGCTTTCTCTCTAGTGGATGAGGCAGGCATGAAAATAACCATAGTGTGCAATAAATGCTGCAGAAGTGATATACGTTTTCTTCCAAGAGTGATTAGAGGCCAGTGCTTTAACGTAATTGACAGAACGCCACACCATTTTTATGTTTTCTGCATACATTATTTGGGTTGGCACAATACATATCACATAAATGGATTCTGTCTTTATTTAAGTTATTCCGTGGCTCTGTATTCAAAAAGCCTAGTCATCATTCCCAGTCAGATCTCTCCCCTGGGCTTGTTTACTTTCTGTCTCCACTTGGAGACCTCAAATGCATCTCAAACTCAACATGCCCCAGACGGACGAAGTCTTCCTTCAGTGTTCTCTGCCTCGGGGATGGTCTTCAACAGACATCGAGTTACACTCACTTTATTGAGTGAATGTAATAAGAGTTGTAGCTAGTGATCTGTATAAAGTGATCTATATATAGTGAGCTTTTGATGGAAACTTATCAAAAGCTCACTGTATATATAGTGAGTGAGTGAATATAATAAAAACCATCCTTAATGGCACCCTCACCTCACCCCCAGATATATTGTAAAACTCTGTTGAGCATACACCCTAAATCTCTCCAATTCATCCACCTGTTTTCCTATCTCCCTCCACCACTCTAGTTTAGTTTCCTGTTAACTCTTGACTAGATTATGCAATAAGCTCCAAACTGTACTCCCCACATCCACACCTGCCTCTTTCTAATCCATTCTACATATTTTAGCCACTGTGGGGTCTAATCTGGGGACAATTCTAGGTCTAATCTTGCCACTCTGCCCACCCTTTTAAAACGCCTCATACTGATCTGCACAAGTCTATCAGCCTCTTCTCTCATACACTGCCTTGCACTTGCTGCCTTGTTTTCTCTGCCTCTAATGTCTTCCCATATCCTTCCCTTCCCTTCACCTGATTTAATTTAATTCAACTCAACATGCAGATCACAACTTCATATTACCCTGAACCCATGCCTAGTTTGAATATCCCTATTTTACTTTTTTATAGCAATAAGCACCCCTCCTTTACCGACTTTATTATAATTGTGATTTGGTGTTTACTGGGAAGAAGCTATTTAGATCACATCTATCTCTTTCACCAGACTGTAAGCTTCATGTAGGTACCTGATTGTGTCTTTTTTTGTTCATTACTAGATCCCTATCACTTAACCCCATGACTGACACATATTGAGCAATCAATTAAATATTTGAGAAATGAATGAATGAATGAATGAGTGGCTGTAAAATGTATAGTATAAGAGGAAATTCAGGGATACTAAGACATTCTTATACAACCACAATTGAATCTGGTCTTGAACCTCTCTAGGTAATGAAGTCAGCCACATCAGTTAAGGACCAGTGTGATTCCTCCTCCTAGCCGAAGTCATCTCTGTTGATAACCAGAGTGTAAGGCTCTTATTCTCCTCTAAGCTCCTAGGACCTTCAATGATGGTCAGCTCTCTGGTCTTGCCTTGGTAATCCCTGCTCCAGTTTACTACACATGCCATGAGTGCATGAACTGTATCTTAGTTGACTAGTGCCTTGAAGGCAAGCCAAGTGGTGGCAATGAACTGTCAGCTTTAGAGCCCTTGTCCTCTGAAAGCATTTCATACTCTGCTGGAGGGATGTAATCTCCCATTGCTCTGTGCTCCCTAAGCCTTTGACTTCTACCTATACTTTATCCATATGTCCATTTATTTATACAAACACACACAACATTCAGGTATTTTTATGGCTCTTGCATCATTCTTCCCTTCCTTGTAGCTAATTGTATGCCTGTCTCTTACTAGACAGGTGTTTCTGAGAAGTTGGGTGGTCTTGCTCTTGCCCTCTTCCGGCACCCAGCACAGTGTCTTGGGGTGGCCCAGTCTAATGTAATGTTTGCTGACTTCAACTGACTCATGAAAAGTAGGGGCAAAGTAAGGGCTGGAGGATTCCTCTTCTAGTCTGTACACGTGTCCTGCAGTGCAGTGTATTTGCCAGAGCAATACTTGCCAGGGTATTTGCTGGACCATGGGTCAGCAAACTTGGGTTTTAGTCTGAGTCACCTAGTTTCAGTTTGCTCATTTATAAAACATAGAAAATAATCCCTGTTTATCCATTGCAATGAGTTGTAGCTAAAATCAAACAGGCGTGGAAGTATTTGGTATAATGTAAGGTATTCTACAGATGTCTAAATACGAATATGCAAAGAAACACGGGCGGAAGTAGCTAAGATTTTAACTTGCAGCTCCTCTGAGCTGGACCTGTAACTCACAGTGGGTGCCAGAGGCAACTTTGGCTTTGCTCTTTATGTAGCCAAACGGAATGATTCATGAGTTGTAGCTATGAGGCCTATACATGTAGCACCACCTGGGTGTCTGGTCAGTGGTGCCAAAGTTATTTGGTCACAGGAATTTCAGAGAAATGCCTGGAGCATATCACTAGTGCTTGGTGGATGGTGACAGTAAACTTCCTTCTGAAGGACTAGGAGGGTAGATTTGATGCTAATATCTATCGGAGAACCTACTGAAAGTGAATGAGTGCAAGTTACAGCATGCATTCAACAGCCGTGGAGAAGAACGACTCACAGCCTGCAGCAAAGGGTCTACTCCACTCCCAACGCACCCATGCAGGCCTGACTTTGCCATTCTTTATTGTCATGGTTGGCTTCCTTTTCTGCTCCTCCTAATTGGCTGTGAATTCCTTGAGGGCAGGGATGACTTTTAGTCATCTTTTAATTTCCAGCTCTTGAGACCTGCACGTTCAGAGTATGTGCTCAGAAAAGGAAAAAAAAAAAAAAGCTTTTGTGACTATTTGGAGGACTAAAAAGAAAAAGAAAAGAAAATGATGGCTAAGACAAGGTTTGCGGCTTTGCAGAGTGACAGAGCTGTGACCAGATCATTACTAAGTGATATGCTACATGTGAGAATAGAGGCTTCAGAGAAGGCTTCTTTGGGAAGATGCCACTTGAACTGCATCTTGAAGGAGAATGAGGCCAGGGGAAGAACAGAGGAAATGGTGGTTTGCAAGACTCTGTAATGTTACATGCTGAAGATGCTTAAATATTTCAAGGTGCTTTGGCGTCCATTGTCTCAATTCTCACAGAAATTCAGATGTGAACAGGGTAATCCTTAGGGCCACATTCATATATCAGGAAACCAAACCCCAAATGACTAAAAGGACTTGACTAAAGTCACACACAGGTTGGAGGGCAAGGCAGAATTAGAAATCTCTTAGCTTTTTTTTTTTTTTTTTTTGCTCCTTACACTAGAACACACTGCTTTATGTGCTAGTGGAATAACTTCAACTCTGCATCCCAAATGTTTCCTTTGAGTGCACCTAACAGTGAATCTGAAGGAGTTTCCGGAAGTCATTATAAACTGGGTAGAAAAATGAACTGTTTATCCAAGTTTGGAATGGAGAGATTTATTTGGTAGCTGGTGTTTTATTTACAAACAAAAGGAATCCATTGCTTACAATGTAGACCTCAAGGGTAGTAAAGACAAAAGAGTCCAGTTCACAGCGACATTAACAAGCTGAGTGGGTATAGAGAGCATATCTGAATCTACCAATTGTTGTCCAATATTTGACACTTAATAAAAAGAAATCCCCGGGCTTCCCTGGTGGCGCAGTGGTTGAGAGTCCGCCTGCCGATGCAGGGGACACGGGTTCGTGCCTGGTCCGGGAAGATCCCACATGCCGCGGAGCGGCTGGGCCCGTGAGCCATGGCCGCTGGGCCGGTGCGTCCGGAGCCTGTGCTCTGCAACGGGAGAGGCCACAACAGTGAGAGGCCCGCGTACCGCAAAAAGAAAAAAAAAAAATTGATGACTAATAAGAACCTACTGTATAAAAAAGTAAATAAAATAAAATTCAAAAAAAAATCCTTTTGGATTTCCAAAAACCTCAAACTTCCTTCTGCAGGATTCTTCTCTATTCCCTTCATTTCTAAACTTATGAACATTTAAAGAAAAATCTAATCTGTATGCTTTGAGATTAACAATGTTTAAATCAGAAAACAGCATTGCATAAGAGTTGCTTGATGTCCAAGTGTCTGCATGCCTTTGGTCTTCTAAATGAAAGTTCACTTGTAAGACACAACTCCAAAATGCTCAAGCACTATGTAAATTCTTAATGATCATGGACTTTCTCAAATTAAATGTGTGATCTGGAAGCAAGTTGTTTTAATTCTCTGGGCCTCAGTGTTCTCATCTATAGACTGGTGTTTACTAGATCATCTCTGTGGTCCTTCCTCACCATGACATTATGTGGTTCTGGCCTTGTGGCTATTTCTGGCAGACAAGCACAATGAGACTGCCTGCTTTCCGGCTCTGGCTCTGCCACCTATGAGCTCTAAATGATTTAGTCTCATTGGCCTCAGTTTCTTTATATATAAAAATGCAATAATAGAACCTACCTCATAGAGTTATGAGCTTAAATAAGTTAACACAGACGAAACACTGAGATCCGGGTGTGGGACGTAGAAAGCATTAAATATGAAAGCTAGTATTGCATATCAGCCTTCTCTTCACTTTGACAACAACAGCTTAAGTTTACTGAGTGCCCCTCCGTCTAGGCAGGTACTACATGCTTTACCTGTATCATCTCAATCAACCCTTACAACCCTGCATGGGAGGTAATATTTTTATCTCTTTTGTAGACAAGGAGACCAAGGCTTAAGAAACTTGCTCCAAAGCATATGGCCAGTAAGTGGCAGATCTGGAAACTAAAGCCACTCTCTGGACATCAGAGTAGGAGTTTTCAACCTCCATCAACTGCTTCCTCCTCCCAACTGCCATATCAAGGTAGAACACAGGGCTATATCCAGGGTTGGAGAAGGAGACTTGCTGTAATTTGAAATCCGCCCCCTGGACTAGGGCTGGAAAATATGATTTAGAAAGTAGCAAACACCAATCTGTAATACAGACACACATTATTCATAAATCCTTAATTGTTCTAATTCATTCATCTCATAAGGTACTTTCCCCCTTTACCATCAGCTTATTGTTTATTTCTATGTTATGCTGATTTCTTTACCCCAGTGATTTGCTACCCTCCAGTTAAATTCAGCCAACAACTCAAGGATATACCACAGTTGATAAAGAAGAGCATTACAGCATTTTTTAAAATAATAGGAAAACCAAAACCAAACAAACAAAACCCATTACATAATCTTAAATAAATAAAAGTATATGCACATTATGTCTACTATACTCCTGTTGAAAATAAAGACATAGCTTTATGTATCTGTATATTTCTTAACTAGACATAAAGAAAACCATTCTGTGGGTGTCTTAAAGCAGTGGGGATAGGAGGCCTGAGCATAGAATCCTCAGCACTTCTCCCCAGCCTCATCGCATGCCATTCTCTTCCCCTCTCTTTGGACTTTAGTCACACTGACATTCTTCCAGTCCGTCAAACATGTCACACTCCTTCCTGCCCCAGGGCTCTTGCACATGCTTCTTCCTCCCCTCTCTCCCTAAATTCCCTCTCACCTTTGCTCTTTGTCTTACTAATTTCTATTAATTTTCTAAAGTTCAGCTCTAACTGCCCTTATTCCCCCACTGCACACTCTCATAGCACCTGTGTAATTAATGGTTTCATGTTTGCCAACCCGCTGGAAGGTATGCTCCTTGAAGGCTGGAAGTTTCTTTTCTGTCATTTTCACCATTGTATCCCCTGTGACAAATGCTATGATTTGTATACTCCATAGTGAAGGAAAAGCTCATAGGTTTCTTAAATAGTATATTTTACTCCTGGAACCTGGAGCAACTCAAATATTAGTGCTCAAAGAGATGATTGGGAGAGAGTTTGAGTTTGCAGTCTAGGAATCTGCCTTTTTAACATTACATTTTGGACCATGCTGGCAGACAGTACCTTGGGTGCCATGGTAAAGTGGAGAGAACGTGTGTCTTGGAGTCAAGACCTGATTTTAAATCCCATTCATTTATTCATTCAAAAAGTATTTTGAGTGCCAGACACTATATTGGATGCTGAAGAGACAGCAGCAAACTGTCTCAAATTGGTTCTGTCTTCAAGAACGTGATATTCTGGTGAGGGAGGAACAGGTGAGCCGGCAGTTGTGAAACACTGGACATGTGTTATGAGAAGGGTAAGCAAGGGGTGCTCCGGGGATGCAGTGTTGGGAGGATACCTAACCTCATCTGGGTGGTCCGGAAGGCTGCCTGGGGAAGTGAGGGTTAAACTGAGACCCAGTGAAGCTGGTCAGTTGAAGAGCAGTTCAGTGGGACTGGGGTGCATCGGGAGGCATGGCTGATGGTGCCAGTTGGGGGGATAGAACGGGCAGGGCAGGGGAGCTCACTCTGGCGCCAAGACTAGGGAGAGGACATTTGGGAGGGGCATCTCTGAAGGTAGGGAACCTCCTTCATGGTGGGCATTCTAGATGGTTCACAAAATTCCCAAACAATTCTATATTCTCTCTCTCTTCACTGCATGGAGAGTGGGTGATGGTGCCCTCTTTCCTGCCTCCTTAAGACTCATCCTGAAGTTTGAAGCACATATTCCCACCGCCACCTGCCACCGCCCCATGTTATTTTAATGAAATTGCAAAGATCAAAGATTAGTCCCTCATGATATGGAAAGGGCTCAGCAAACACCAAAGCAATAAAGTTGAGAAAGTGGGTGACAGCACAGAATTTCATAAGTATTAAGAGTTAATTTAGGACTTTATATGAAACCCCCCGAAGGTCCTGATAATAAATTCTCATTCTCTTTTCCACAGTCATCCCCTTTCCCCGTCCCAAACTCCTCTGGACTTCAGAGTCTCCCTCGGCCCCCGGAGGAGTTCTCTGGCCGTGAGCAGGGAAGTGAGTCTGGGAACTGGCCGACTCAGGGTCCTGTCCTCTCCCCTTTCAGAATGAGACCGCCTGTCAACTTGGGTCACTGTCCTCTGGATGAAGGTGCATTTTAAAAACACTCCGAGCCAATGACTCTAGACGATTTGGTCTCTTGTTCATATAGGATAATAAATTTCTAAATCCAGCAATGACAAATAACCCTGTGCAAGTTATTAATACTTCATAAAACAAATATTCCAACTTTTGTTTAAGTTCCTGGCTCTCTCTTACTCTCTTCCCTTCTCTTTTTCTGTCTCCTAATTTTTCTTTCTCCTCTTCTTGGATCTGTCTTTTCTCAAACTCCCTGCATAGTTCTAAGTTTGGTTTTGATTTTTAAAAGTGTTGTTCCAAGTATACAGTTTGCTAATTTCTACTTTGATAACCTCTTTGAATTTCCAAATGGGATTTTTAAAAAAAAATGATTTGTCTTGGTTGCAGCTGTTGTGGCTTTGCTTCAGGATTTCTTTTATCATCGAGTTAAAGGGGATTTTATACTTTATAATTTTTTTCTTTAAGGCTGTTTTTAAAATCCATTTGCTCCTTCTTATTCATCCTTTTTTTCCTTTCCTAAGCTGTCTTATCACTTCTCTCACCCCTTTCTCTGTACTACATCTCATTTATCCAGCAGCTTCCCCTGCCCTCCCCTTTCTCTTCTGTTTCTCTCCAATTTCCCTTCCTCTCTCTCTGGTGTTGATTTCTCATTGGTGAGTTTTAATATTATGGGAGGAAAAAAAGGTTCTGATATTTCATTGGAACCTCCATTAGACCAGCTATTTCTAGAAGCAATAAGGGTTTCTATGAAGCTTCTTTTAAAATTCATTTACTATGACTTAAAAAAAACCCTTTACAATAAAAGAGAAGAATCTGAAATTCTTAACAGAAGCATGTAAAAATTGCTTATGCAAATGAAAGTTTCCATTACACAACTAATTTCAGTGTAATACATGTTACTTCTCTCTGTTGTCGATTCAAGTTCTGTGTAAATGTGAATTCAAGCACATGTGCTAAATTTAAACACCAGTCTCCCCTTTGCAAACTATGTATCCCAACACTTGCTCTTGTAAGCAGGCGTCACTAGCACTTTCCCGCCACTTCTCAGCTCTCCATGTTTTATAGCCTTCCAGGGAGAAAGGAGCCTGACTGCTTAAGTATCCCTCAAGGCAGGATGGACAGCGTCTCCAAATATCTAACAGATGTCGTGCTGTATCTCAGGACGAATCCATTATTGATTCGGAACTCTCGCTATGGTAACTTTTGCCAGGTTTCCTTTCACACTTGCGATGAGGAAATGGATTGAGCATCAGTAATGGGACAAGACAATAACAATAAACAGACATGGGTTGAAAGCGAGGCAGTAATAACAAAAACAATCCCGGCCCCCTTGACAGTTGCTCTCCTTCCAGAGCCAGGTTGCAAATCACTTTCTGTTTCCTTCTCCCTGAGCTCACACACATTCAGAGACACAGGATCTGAAAACGTGCCCATGTGAGTTCTTGTTCAAGGAAATAGTTGGATAAGAGAGACAGGAGTGAAGAAATTCAGATCATCTTGGAGGAAGTTATCAAAAGAGATGGTAGTGTTAGGCTTGGGAAGTGAACAGAATGACTTAATTCTCTGTTCCTGTCTAATCAGGATTACTCGCTGCCTCAAAAGCAGGTCCTGATTGCAGTGGATGCCAAAGGCATATTTTCCATGTTCAAAGAAGAATCCATCATCTTCTCCCCGTCCTTCCAAACCTGTAGTCTCTCATCCAATTTACCTAATCCATCACTGTCATAGTCATTCTTCTAAAGCTCTTTACTCTCGACCGCCTTAGATATTTTTAGGAAGTTGGTGTGATAAAAATATATGAATTGAATGCTCGCCTTAAGGCTGCAGAGAGCAATAAGAAATGGTGGTGCCCGGTGTAGCGGGAAGATGGTCATGTAAGTGAATACAGTGAAATGTGAGAAGTGGAGTCACAGAGCTCTTACGTGGTGCTATGGAGAAGAAGAAAAGCAGGGGTGAGGCTGGGGATTATCAGGGAAGGCTTCTTGGAGGAGGTAACATCTGAGCTGAATTTCCAAGGATCAGTAGTATTTTCCCAGACAGACAGGGAGTTTACTCACACAGAGGTATGGAGGTGTGAGAAATCATGGTGTTTAATGGAACAGTGACAAATTCCAGGCCAAAGCATGGGGGGCATAGGACATGTGTGTTTGAGGGGGTTACTAGATAGACAGGTAGGTGAAGGTTAGAGGACGACAGGCCTTGTATACCATGCTGAAGGTTTGGATGTCATCCTCCAGGAAAGAGGAGCCTGCTGATAGATTTTAAGCTGGGGGATGATGCAGTCATACTTCTACTTAGGATGGATGACTTGAGGGTAGGAGAGGAGATGGGGAGCATGATGGGGGCTGTCCTGGAATGGATAGACAGTAACATGGACTCTGGGAAGAGAGTGCTGCAGTGAGACTACAAGGTAGAGCTGATGGGGATTGGGGAGCCATGGATGTGAGAGGATGAATAACGATAAACAATAAATTAATGTAGGCCATTAACTTGCTTTAAAAAAACAGCACTACAGTGGTCTCTCATGACTTACCAAATTAAGCTGAAAATTTTCAGTCTGATATTCAATACCCTCAAGAATTTGGGTCCAATCTGTCTTTCTGACTTGATTTCCCAGTATTCCTCTGCTGGGAGAAAAAGTAGAGGAATGCTAATTGCTTTCCCTCTGTCTTCTTGATTCCCTGTCATTGCTCAAGCTTTTCTCTCTGAGCTGACAACCCTTTGAACTCTTCTGGTCCAAAGCCAATGGGCCAACGAATCCATGCTCCTTTGTCATCTCCCCGATTGAATGGAGTCTCTCCCCTCTCAGAGATTTCAAAGGACCCTCAGTTTATTTATTTCATTTCCCTTATTTCTATAGTCCTTTGTATTTGTTTGCTAGTCTTCCCTCCCTTCCACTTCCTTTATCGACTAAGATATAGTCTGAGATTCTCTTATTCATGTTTTTAATCCCCTTTCATACCTCACATATCATTGTCTGTTGTAGTTACAAAGTAAATTTTTTCAAGTTAAAGATTTTTACTTTGGCTGAATTTCCCTAATTACATGAAGTAAAGTGAAGAATTAGAACATTTAGGCAGATAATCCAAATGAAAATATCTACTTTGAGCATGATATTTGGCCATGGCTCAGTGAAATCTCATGACAATATTAACTTAGACGAGATTTACTAATTGAGCAAAGGAAAACACATATAAAGTTTTGTGCCCTCAAACATCGATTCCATCAATAAACCTTGGTTATGTTTGGCACATCTCAAAGAGACCAACAGATTGTAAAGATATTATTGATAAGATCCTATAAGCTTATATCCTGTTATTAATTTTTATAACAAATTCCTATTGGCTTTAGTGAGAACTCTGATTTTTTTTTTAAGGACTATGATTCCATAAAAGTTGTAAGTGAATTTGTTTTTAGTTCTCTAGTGACGTATATGTGGATACAAGTAGAAAAAAGTGCTTTTGGACATCTTTATGGACCATATGTATTTATTCATTTAGGGATATTTGAGTAAAAACTCCCCTCAAAGACCACAGACATGAAACATTACATGAATATTTGCATCATTACTATTTTACTTCTCAGTATGATTATCATTATAATATTTATATGGTGTTTGTCTTTGAGGAGCAATGAGTATATTTATTAGAAAAATAAAAAAGAAGCCTTTCATCTCTACATGGTTCTTGAGGATGGATGTTATTGCCACTTAACTTATATGATACCAAAGGATGAAGAGGTGAAGCTAATTGCTTCAGGTAGTCTGGGGACTGTCTTTGTAAAGATTGTAGCACAGCCTTCAAAGCCTACTTCAGCCTCCCAATGTGTTAGTCTGGCCATTCTGAGCCACACTGATCCTCTAAACTGTATTGCATCTATGGCTCCGTGTCACTGTCTGTTCTGTGGGTGTTCGTCTTGCCTATCTATCTAGACTGCAAGTTCTTTAGGGGTATGAAAACCCCCTCACGTTTATTGAGCACTTAGTATGTGCCAGGTACCAGGGATAGAGAAAGGAATAACCCAGTACAGTACCTTCTCAAAGTCTGTGGCCAACACAGGAAGGTAAATCCATACCTGCAGTCTGGGGGTGGGGTGGGAAGAGTGCTTTTATGGAAAAAAGCATAGCGTGTCATTGGCTTGCAGAAAGGAGGCCGCTAAAACAGGCTGACTGTTTATAGTTGGTGGAACAGAGCCTCACAGAGTAACTTGCCCCATGTAATGGCACAGTAAATGGCCATTGCAGGAATTGAACCCCAATTCTAAAACCTCAGGTCCCAGGCTTCTTTCTTTATATCAGCTTACCCCCTTTACACATCTGTGTCTCACGTGTTTGTGTACTGTGCCCATACTGTGCCCATATAAGATAGTCATCAGCACATAGGAAATGGTCGTTCTGTGGTATTACTGAATAGGAGGTGATGTTGTTTCTCACTGTATTTCATGCCAAATATTAAATTAATGCTAAATGACTCACTAAAGCATTTGCATGTTTTCAAAAGGTAAAAATCACCCCGGAGGCATGCTTTTCTGGGAGGAGGGAGGTTGGGAGAAGGTCAAGACAGACTATTGCTCTATTTTTCTTGTGCCAGTGAAATTGAAAGGAAAAAAAAAAAAACCCAAAAGCAAGATCACTGTTTAACCCATAAGGATGGAAATGGGGCAGAACTGGTGTCTTGCCATGAGCGACAGGGAGAAGGCCGTTGCCCAATTAGTGAGAAGACTGTGAAAGCGATGGGGTTGGCTCCTTATATCTTCTGTCAGTTTCAGCTCTGTTTTTGTGGGTATTGGACAGGGAAGATTCAAGTGCAGGGCGAATTTTGGACATAAGTGGCCGACTTTTAATGCCCACTGCTCCATCATTAACCCTCCCGCTCAGTCCTGGAAACGCAAAGCCCAGCATCTTCCATCTGCTCCACGTTATTTATGATGATGCCTCTAATTATGTCCAGTTGAATTGCTGTCGATGATTAAAGGTAATAGGTAATAATAACTTGGCCTCATCATTACCACCATTATTATTAGCTCATTGATTGCAATAATTTCTAAAATTACCCCTTGGAATAAAATATGTTAAGCACCTGGTTTATCCTTTTTAGGAACATCTGCTCTAAATGTGTGATAGTGTAGGACTGAACGTGTCTTGCTCTGAAAGGAAAGCAAACAATGTTGACATTGGGAGTCCTGTCTGTGCTGGTATGAATATATTATGAGATGATGAGAGGAGGAAATAATGATCAGTCTCAAGTTCAATGCTGGAATTAGAGTTGTTAAAAAAAGGGGGGGGAAGAAACACACACACACACACACACAACCCAGAATATTCTGCAGCTACTGCAATTTCTGCTCCTTCTTTGGAGAAATCCACATCTTCAAAGTGGCCCAGATCTCTGCCACGGCGGTGCCTCTCCTGCCCTGTGTAAGCAGGACATTGGGTATGTGGTGAGGGGGAGGGGTGGGAGGTAGGAGGATGTTAGAGCCATGAAGGCAGGTGGAGAGGGCAGTGGTCTGTAGGGAATCCTTTGAGGAGGATCCTTTTGCTAATACCATGTTCTTGCCTCAGTTCTGGAATTCCCACCACTGGCCTCATTCTTTTTGATGAAGGTTGCCTTCTCAAGGCTCCTCTCTGGGAGTGAGAGGCTGCCGTGCGGGGCTGCACTGGATGTTTGCGATGTCTCAGTGTTCTTTAGATCATTACACACTTCCCTCCTTTATAGGGTTGGAAGTCACTGTGGAGACAAGACACTGGATGTTCCTGCTGCCGTGAGGTACTTAGGGAAATATAAGCTCTAAAATACAGCTCTTCCAAACTTCTAGCCTGCCTGCTGGCACTGTTCAGTGTGGTAGCCACTACCCACATGTGGCTATTTAAATCTGAATTAATTAAAATGAAATAAAATTGAAAATTCATTTGTTAGTTGCACCAATCTCATTTCAAAAGCTCAATAGACCCTTGTGTCTAGTGGCTACCATTTTGGTGAGTGAAAAATAGAGAACCTTTCCATCATCACAGAAAGTGCTAAGGAACAGTGCTGCTGGACCATTAGAAATGTGTATTAAGTAAGGATTGAATGTGGTGAACTTCTGCCAGGTGCTAGTTGCTGATTTTCCATAGGAGCCCCCAAAAGTTTGAGTAACTAAACCACATAGAATCCATCCCAGCTCTGAAGGACTCAGATTCTTTAAAAAAATTTTTAAAAAAGGCAAATAAGCAGGATATATGCCTCTGTGTTATCAATATATAAAATAAATAAGTGTGTAAGAATGAACTGCTCTCATATTTTCTGTATCATTTACTGCTTATCATTATACTGAGAGAGTGGAGTATGCCTATTTAATACATTTATAAAGTGAGGCCCAGAGAGGCTGGATAATTTATCCAAAGCCACACAGACTACCAGTGGCAGCTAGCATGCCATCATAAGTGGTAGAGCCAGCCAGGCCTATAGAATTCTATTTCAATGTCTTCTCCAAAATATTCTACAGATACACATGGAAATACAGACATATTTACTGTTTCTGTTTAGAGTGTTATGCCCCAAATGAATGCAGTTATATCATGATCAGACCAAATGTGAATTAAATCTGGAAAATGAAGAGAAAATATTTGTAATTTTCACAATTCTGAATTAAGTTACTTTGTCAGATCTCTTACACTGGGTCAAGAAGGTACAATTCATTTTTAAAAATAGCTGTTGATCAATGGTGAATTTAAAATATTCCTTGAGAGCAACACAAAATAGATTTTTAAATTTCATAAATTGTGCCTCATTTTGGAATCACAGTGGTAGAAGTTTAACTTCCCTTCTCATTTTAAGTCTTTCCTTTTTCTCTCTTCTTTGACCAGGTCATCAGTTCCCTGCAGTCAAGTGTGGCTCTGGATTGCTCTGCCCGGATCTGGGTGGCTCCCAGACCCTGTGCCATGGTACCTCTGGTTTTTCAGAGGCTTTGCGTATAAACCTTCTGATTGAATTCACAGAAACCCAGGAATATAGATATCATGGTACATAAGTGCTTGTGGAACTTCTGTGTGACTCCAGGGGTATGATTTGGCTCTGGCATCCAGTCCCTTTAATACTGTCAGGGTCCCTGAAGAATGTCCTATTTCAGGAAAGAGCTCTAGTCACGTGGTGTCATTAACTTATGGAGTGTTGTGGAATAACATTTAGTTTGATTCTCATGGAATAAAGGTGCAAATCCACATGCATAATTTAAAAATAAAGATTCCTTCTCTGGTACCATATAAATACATGCCAGGTGTGAAAGGAGAGCTAAAATGGTCTCCAAGGATGTTCTCAGGAAGGAGGCTGAGCTTTCTTCATCAGCAGCTCCCAGCCCCTGGGGCACTCATGTCAGTTGCTGCCCATTCTCACCATTGCATCTGCTGTTGCTTCTAGGGCTTTTTCAGGGGTCCCCTTCACTATCCCCACCCTCTCTTTCTCCACCGTAAGTAAAAAGAAAAAGTGAATTTCTGGAGGCTGAGACTGGGATACGTGGGCTCCTTTATTGGGTTGTGATGCAGAAAATATCAGAAGAGATAGTTATGAGAGTTCTGTGTTAGCTTCTGTACTGCACTGGTGTAAGGGCGTCGGTTTCTTATTTGCAGAAGAGTTTAAGCTTCAGCTAAAGAGCTGAAAGCTAGGAAACTCAATGTAAGATGGAGATTGCTGGGCTGTCATTTCAAAACAATGGATGTGTAGCTTGGATGACTTGGAACCATGGAAAGCCAGTGTATCAGAAAGCATTTATGTCAGCATTCCCCTCCCTCTGTCCTCTGTCAGGCATCCTTGTCTGTGACATGGATTTCCATTTCTTTCAGCAGCATGGAAAGATCGTTCACTGCACACTTGGGCCTCCCTCAAGAAATATGATGGGAAAAATTTTCTTCAGCTCCTCCAAACTCCCCCTTCTGGACCCTCTTTCCTCCTTTTAGGGTCCTCACCTTCTTTCTTACCTCGCTGTTTTTCAGCTTCTCAAGGTCACCCATGTCGTAGAGGGAAAGAATACAATAATGTCTTCATAGTGAAGTGTTAGGGGCTTACCAGGGTCCTTACCCAGAAACATCGGCATTTAAAGGAATAAACCAGTGAGGGAAATGTTTTGTTCAAAGGAGTAAATAAAATCAGGGTTTTAGGCGCTGCAGCCCATGAACCTGAGAAAAGCTGCAGGTGAAGATGTTTACCAACGTTGAGACTCGCCCATCCGTTTGATCATCGTCCTGTAAGCCATTGCTTGGCTGAGAGAAGAGGGAGGAAGCTTCTATGGGGCCTGAGCATCCGTCAGGAGGGCCTATTTGAAACGTCTGGAATGGGGGAGGCCCGCAGCCACAGAGCACTTGGAAGAAGAATAAGAACATGTGGTCCACTTGTGATCTGTGTTTACTCGTCTGCCTGGTGTGTCTGAGAAGAGGGCGCAGGCCAGCCAGAGGTCGGCGAGTCAAAACCCTTTGAAGACAGACCCAGCTTCTGAAATGGATCTGGCATCCCCTTGCTGGCTCGGTGTCCTACAGTAGTATGCGTGCTTCTCAGCCCATCACCTTTTGCATGTGTATTGTCTACAGCTTTCACTTGGAGAAACGCAGGTGTGCAAAGCTGTGATGTCCTCTAGTTTTCTATAACTACACACTTACTCTCTTGAGCCCCTTTCTGCCTGATAGCAGGAACTTTAGCCACTTCTAGGCAGGCTTAAAGGGAAACCCAGTCGATCAGTGTTCTTCCCCCACCCTTCTTCAGCCCAGAGTGGCATCTAAATGTTTTTTAGGGGGTGGGTGGTATGCATGTGATGGCTTTAGGGCAAGGGACTGGTGTCGTTTTCCTTGCCCCCAGTGGGGTTTACCTCATTCACAGTGACACTGACGTGTGTCTCTCCTGCTGGTGTCCAGGTCCATTCATGGCCTCAGGTTAGTCCCACCTGTGCTGTCACTGCTGATAGTAGCCTCTTGTCAGGCCTCTTCTGATCCAAAACCTCCCTCAAGGCTGTAGGGTATGTTTGGATGCGCTCCTGTATCCCTAGGGCTGTAGGACACTCAGAAGATTGTCTCAGTCTCTTTCTTCCTAATCAGTCCCAGCTTTCTCTCCCAGTTCACTGTGCTGAGGTGCAGAGCATATCTGAGAGGCTCTCGACTCGCCTGCTGGACAGGAAGTGGGATGCCAGCCCCCTTTCTTCCAGGAACCGATTCCCCCCACTACAGTCTGTGTCACCTTCCTCTCGGGCTGGGCCTGACTGTAGATGAAGGGAAGATGGGGGCATGAGGTCCCTTCTCTGGGACCTATGTAGCAATTACTAAATCTTGCCCCCTTTTCCATCTCAGCTCTCTTCTTTCTCCAGCAGATTGAATTTGTGTAATTTTTGGAGGAAAATCTGCCTTCTGCCTAACACTACTATTTATAGTATAAGATTTGTGTCCTGATTCCATCCAAGTTGTTGGAGACTCAAAAATCCTTTTCTCTATAATAAAAGTCTGGCTCTCACCATGAAAGCCTTGGCTCTTGAAGGTATGCTCTGCATTTCTAGAGTATATTTTAGAAATAAAAAGTCAAGATTTGATTCTTCTATTTTCTGCATTCTATCATTTCCCTAAAGTGGTAAGCCCAGTCCAAAAACAAAAATATAGGTTTTTAGGCAACAGTGCTATGAAGAAACATAAAACAGCGTATTAATTATTATTTCAGAGAATTACCCTGCTATACACAGAATTATTACAATTTGCTTTGCCCATTTTGCAATGATCAGATTCATATGACCGTCAGGGGAAAGAAGGTAGAGCCCATTAGGAGTACCAAGGACACAGAAAAGGAATGTTCCAGAAAATGAAAAGTGAGAAGACATTGAACTTATCTTTACCACTATGCACCTTTGTAAAAGGCATTATGAAAAAAAATGGGAGGAAAACTAAAAAATAAATTCCTTTTAGTCTGAACTCTACCATTTAGTAGCCATATAACATTTGACAAGACGAACTTACTGGTTTCTTCATCCATGAAATAAGTATAATAATACCTGCCTTGTCTACTTTAGAGGTATGTGTCCACAAAGAAATCTGAAGAGACATTATTTTTTCCCCGTTTTTTTAAATTAATTTTTTAACAAGAGATTATTTTTAATAAGCTTTATTCTCTGTAGAGCAGACATAACTATGCCTAACAATGGTTGTATAAAACATGATGATTAAGGAAGACCCATGTTCCTTAAGTGATAGGTGTTCTCATTTTCAAATTTAAGAATAGTTATATTCTTTCCAAACTTAATAATAGATCTTTTCCTTTCTCTTTCTTCCTTTCCTTCTTTTCCCAGGAAGAATTTAGGCAGTGCCTACTGTAGCATAGTCATTTCACTGTATTTGCCTCCAAATTCAACACAGAACTGTGGTCTGTGGTTGGACTTTGGGGTGACTTACCAGTCACTGGGCATTGGAGAAGTGTGAGTACTTGGTAAATAGTATGTACCCCACAGTGGTTTGTGGCGAGTGAAAAAAAGGGATAATAATATAGTCCCTGCCCTTGAGAGATTCCAAGTTCTACTGGAGAAACATTGTTCAATTTTGTTGAACATTGTTCGATGTTTATTCATCTAACAAATATTGATCCAGTCCTCTCATGTGCCAGGCACTATCCTAAGTGCAAAGATTATAGCATTGAACAAAAACAAAACAAAACAAAAAAAAACCTGGGGCTTGCATTCTAGTGAAACTTTACCAAAATGCATAAAACAAGAGTATTTTGTAATATAATTAATTGCTAGATCATGTGGTCCAGAGGATTAATGCTGTAGGAATGAATGTCGGGGTGTTGTTTGCAGAATGCAAACTTCAAGGAATTACATTTTGAGCTGAAGTTTGAAGTTTGGAAGAAATCCATCAAATGGTAGGCAAGGAAGAAATAAAAGGAAAAGACTCAAGAGTAAACATGGTTATTTTGTAGACACGGAGGGGTCTTGCTTGACTTGAATGGCACGTGTATTTTGGAGAGAACTGGGGAATTTGACTAGAGCAGAAATGTGGAAGACTGTGATGACTAGACAAAGGAGTTTAGTTTCAACTGGATTGGGATTCAAGGGCCATGGGAAATTTTGGGTGGGGCAGCAGTAGGGGTTGGGGATGTAAGGGTGTGTGATATGATGAACATTGTCTTTAAAGGGTGTGGGTTTGGTGCACTCAAGATTCAGACCACAGAAAGGATGGAGCATGAGTTTTCATTTCCAAAGATCAACACACCATGAGGAGGATTGGAAATTACCAGGACAGTTATTTATTCGTATAATGGTGATAAGTCTGGATTTAAAAAAAATCCCCTAAAATCCAGATTATTTAATTAAGTAGCACATCATATTGTGTTGTTCTCTCTCTAGTTTGTACATGTACATGTAGCTTTGTACATCCACCTGCATGACATTTATATATGGGACAATTGACGTGGATTTAATGAAATGATTTATGATTTGTTTTCTTGGAGTTACCAAGTCATGTTTCTATGAAACATCAGGAACTGACAATAGGAATTTCAACTTCTTAGGAACAGTCCTACCACACAGAGAGAAAAAGGGCTTATGGTATTGATTAGGAACACTTCTTTTTCTTGATCCAGTGACCAAGGGCAAATTGGTGACCAGACATTATTTTCCAGAGATGATTAAGAAACTTATCGTTGAAAAACGAATCAGCCTTCTATTGAGAATTTAGACCACAGCAGCCACGTGTTTTATAAGCCTTTACTTTATTCAGGAAGGAGATTTCCTTATGCCACTAAGGCTAGGACTTGGTTAGGGATAATGCAGTTCAGGTTTTCCCATAATTGTATGAAAATGCCCTGGGTGAAATGTATGGGTCTGGAAAAGATCAGAACTGACAATGCTCAATGACTTCTAATTTTCTAACCCATCAGAATGTCCAGTGGTCTGTGCTGGATCGCTCTTCATCAAGCTTTAAGTTGGTAAAGTTCTTAGTAGATAAATCAATGCTTCTCACTATGCGCTGTCATTGAAATCTGAAAGGAATAGAATGTGTATTTGGTCAATGGAACTGGCAAACAGAGCAGGCTTCTGGGGCATCTGGACATCGTTCATACTGAAACGTTTTATTTGTTCATTAGAAATGAACAATCAGGAAAGCTTCTGCATTTGGGGGATATTTGCAAAACAAGTTCTTTCAGGTTGGGTTTGGCTACGGTCCCGTGTGAAGCAGTCACACTTCTTACTCAAAAGATTTTGAGTAAACCAAGAGAGCTGCACTCCTCAAATTGTTTGATCTTTGTTGCATTGCCCAGTTCTGCAGATTCTGACATCTGGAAGGTAAATTAGAATTACACATTTAATATTTCTGTTTAACGTTCATTATCGGTCTTCCCTGAAAATTGTTATTCAGAATTGGCCGCCCAGAGTCTGCTATTCTATTTGACAGAGTTCTAATGCAACATTCTGGTTATTCCTCTCCCTAAGTAGACCAAGAAAGGGATAATGCACTTCTTCAATTTTCATTGAAAACAGTAAATCATCAGAGCTGTGTAAGTTGATATTTGTGCTGAGCAGTTCATAAATGTTTGTTGAATGAGCCATTCTAGAGGCTTCTAGAACATATCTTTGTAGAAAAATTCTTATTACACTCTAGGAATTTTGGAGAATCAAACACTCTAAACCCCAAACACATCATGTTATGCACCTTGTTGCACTCAATTCTGTGAAGTTTAATCAACCAATACTACATGTCTCCAGATGCTACTGAGAATACAAAGAAAAAGAAGGAATACCTTCTACTTGGGTAATTGTAGCATTTGCTAGGGCTGCCATAAGAAAATACCACAGATTGGGTGGCTTAAACAACAGAAATTTATTTTCTTGCAGTTTTGGAGGCTACAAGTCTAAGATCAAGGTGTTGGCTGGGTTGCTTAGTTTTTTTCTAAGCCTCTTTCCTTGGCTTGCAGATCACTTCTCGCTGTGTCCTCTGGTCTTTCCTTTGTGCGGGTATGTCTCTGGTGTCCCTCTGTTTGTCCCCATCACCTCCTCTTATAAAGACACCGATCATGTTGGATTAGGGCCCACCCAGTGGACTGACTTGCCTCTTTAAAGGCCCTATCTCCAAATACAGTCACATTCTGAGGTACTGGGGGTCAGGCTTCAACATATGGCTTTTGGGAGAGGACACAATTTAGCCTATAACAGTACTTTTCAATAGTAGAGGAGAAGCTATACACATAATGACTATTATACAAACATAGAATCAGCCAAATGTAGGAGCAAAGTTCCATGAATCAGGTTTGAGAGAAGAGAGTAGTATTTACGTCTGTTTGCAAGAACTGGGGGAACCTTTATGATGAAATGGTTTTGAGATGGATATTGAAGACTTCAAAGAATGAACTATTTAAATTGAATTATGAAATTGTGATTTTTAAAATCAGAACAGTCAAATATCAGCAATTTCATGTTGTATAACAACCTGTTTCTTTTCCTACTTCTGGTATAGGGCAGGGGCTGGCAGATTTTTCTATAAAGAGCCAGGTGGTAAATGTTTTAGGCTTTGTGGGCTATGTGGTCTGCTTTATAGCTACTCAACTCTGCTAGTGTAGTGGGAAAACATTTATAGAAAATATATAAACAAATGAGTGTTTAAATAAAACTTTATTTACAAAAACAGGCAGCAGACATGTTAGTAGCAGACCCAGGGCAATAATTCAAGTACCCTGACTTCCAAACTAATGTCCTTTCCTCTTTGCCGTGCTAATTTTATTTCCTAGTCACTGGGAAGTCTCTAAGTACACAGTAGAAGTTTTTTTCTTTCTTTTTTTTTTTAATTAGAAAAAAAGTCCGTTTAGGAAAATAAAAACTTTAAAAACTGCTCCCCACCCTCACCCCTCAAAAAAGACCACAGGCTGGATTTAGCCCTGGGCTATAATTTGCTTACCTTTACATAGAGGAAACTTTAAATTTTCTAAAACTTATCTTCCCTGGTACTTTCACACCCGTGCGCCGGGCACAGAGTTCCTCTTCTCTGACACGCGGGTCCCCTCTGTTCCAAAGTAGAGCCTTCCAGCATCCAGAGACTGGAGAGAAGAGAAAATGCCTTGGCTTCAACTCAGTGTTGTCATGTGGTAACAGACCACAAACCTAAGCCACTTCCGCCTTGTTGTTTAGCTCTTGGCACATGTGTGTCTTGTTTCTATTTTATTGGCTCTTTAGTGGAACTGCAAAAGGACTCGTGTCCCCCTTTCATCCAACGAGGGCAAGCAGCCACCTCTCTTTCCACAACCTTCTCGGTATCCCTGTTCCGGAGAAAGGGCTCTTTCACACTATCAGATCTTTCTAGATGACCTAGAATTTCCAGCAAATACAAACAATCCTTGGTGGGTAGGAGATACACTAAAGGTATGTAATCACTCCTGTCTTTCTTTCATAGGGAGGAAACTGACGATACTGCAACTTCCTAGTGAGGATTCAATGGTATCACTGGGGACCCCTCTCCTGTTAGTTCCTTCTTTTTTCTTTTTTTTTTAAATTTTTATTTTATACTGTAGTACAGTTGATTAACAATATTGTGTTAGTTTCAGGCGTACAGCAAAGTGATTCAGTTATACATATACACGTATCTATTCTTTTTCAAATTCTTTTCCCACTTAGGTGATTACAGATTATTGAGCAGAGTTCCCTGTGCTCTGCAGTAGTATTTATAGAGTGGCTGTTTTGCACCTTTCAAGGACTGAAGGTAGAATGGTAACCAGGCAAGGCAAGATTCCTTTTCTCATGGAGCTTTCATTTAAGGGGGAGAAGACAGAAAATAAACAAGTAGAAAGGTATATAAATCATATCGTCTCAAATAGTAATTATCATTTATAAAGAAAATAAAACAGGGTAATGGGATGCAGATTGAGGGTGGCTATTTAAGAAATGGAGAAGGGATTTGAACAGAGAAGGGGTGTGTGATGAGCTGCCTTGGAGTATTACAGGCAGAGGCTAGAGCGAGGCAGAAGCTCTGCGGTGAGAACAGACTTGGTGTGGTCACACTACAGCAAGGCCAGTGGGGCCGGAGTGGAATGAACTGGGGGTAGGGGTGGGGAGCAGTAGAAAATGAGGTTGGAAATCCTCTAGGAGACAGTGAGGGCCTGGGACACACTGAGGAGTATAAGACTCTTTGTCCCAGATCCAAATAGCCTCACACTGCTGCACTCTTTAAAGTTCTTAGGTCTTTTTTTTTTTTAAGTTGGAGTATAATTGCTTTACAATGTTGTGTTAGTTTCTGCTGTACAACGAAGTGAATCAGCTATACGTATACATATGTCCCCTCCCTCTTGGACCTCCCTCCCACCCCCCTCCCCCATCCCACCCATCTAGGTCATCACAGAGCACCGAGCTGAGCTCCCTGTGCTGTACAGCAGGTTCCCACTAGCTATCTATTTTGTACACGGTAGTGTATTTATGTCAAATCTCGCAATTCATCCCACCCTCCCCTTCCCACACTGTGTCCACATGTCCGTTCTCTATGTCTGCGTCTCTATTCCTGCCCTGAAAATAGGTTCATCTGCACCTTTTTTTTTTTTTTTTTTTTGCCGTACGCGGGCCTCTCACTGTTGTGGCCTCTCCCGTTGCGGAGCACAGGCTCCGGATGCACAGGCTCAGCAGCCGTGGCTCACGGGCCCAGCCGCTCTGTGGCATGTGGGATCTTCCTGGACCGGGGCACGAACCCGTGTCCCCTGCATCGGCAGGCGGACTCTCAACCACTGCACCACCAGGGAAGCCCCACATGTGTCTTTTTGAATTATGGTTTTCTCAGGGTATATGCCCAGTAGTGGGATTGCTGGGTCATATGGTAATTCTATTTTTAGTTTTTTAAGGAACCTCCATAGTGTTCTCCATAGTGGCTGTATCAATTTACATTCCTACCAACAGTGCAAGAGGGGTCCCTTTTCTCCACACCCTCTCCAGTATTTACTGTTTGTAGATTTTTGGTTTTTTTGTTTGTTTGTTTTTGTTTTTTTCTTTTTGCTGTATGCGGGCCTCTCACTGTCGTGGCCTCTCCCGTTGCGGAGCACAGGGTCCGGATGCGCAGGCTCATCGGCCATGGCTCACGGGCCCAGCCGCTCTGCGGCATGTGGGATGTGGGATCTTCCCGGACCGGGGCACGAACCCGTGTCCCCTGCATCGGCAGGCGGACTCGCAACCACTGCACCACCAGGGAAGCCCTGTTTGTAGATTTTTTAATGATGACCATTCTGACTGGTGTGAGGTGATACCTCATTGTAGTTTTGATTTGCATTTCTCTAATAATTACTGATGTTGAGCATCATTTCATGTGCCTCTTGGCCATCTGTGTGTCTTCTTTGGAGAAATGTCTATTTAGGTCTTCTGCCCATTTTTTGATGGGGTTGTTTGTTTTTTTTTGATATTGAGCTCCAAGAGCTGTTTGTATATCTTGGAGATTAATCCTTTGTCAGTTGCTTCATTTGCAAATATTTTCTCCCATTCTGAGGGTTGTCTTTTCATCTTGTTTATGGTTTCCTTTGCTGTGCAAAAGCTTTTAAGTTTAACTAGGTCCCATTTTAACATGATTTTTGTCCTTTCCTTTTCTCTTAAGTTTTCTTAGCTTTCTCCCATTCTTTTAATGCTCTGCTTCTAATCTCTGGGATGAGAAACCAGATAATTACTCTTACTAAAATTTAATGTAGGGAATTCCCTGGCGGTCCAGTAGTTAGGACCCTGTGCTTTTACTGCGGGGGCTCGGGTTCAATCCTTGGTTGGGGAACTAAGATCCCGCAAGCTGGGCAGCATGGCCAAAAAAAAGCATCAATTAGAAAGACATCTGTGTTCATGGACTGGAAGACTTAGCATTGTAAAAAAAGAAAAAAAAACCTTAACGTATACGATCAAGTTGAATGCCAAATGAGGACAAAAAAGACTCTTCTGTGATAAAATGCATGGGCTGTTTTATAGCCTTTTAAAAGCTCACATGCCTTTTTCATACTGAACTCTCAGCTGTGTCTTGCTAGTGGAGGCGGCTTCATGGCCGACTTCTGGAAGAGAGTGGAGATGCTCTAGGAAGAGTCTCCTTCCTTTATCATCTTATCTCCACATCCTGTATCTTTAGAAAGAAATCTAGTAGATTTCACTTTCTAATAATTTTGCCTTTCCAGAATTCCAAATCAGCAGGAAAGACAGTGGTGACCGAATGCAGAATTTAATGTCCATTTCACTCTTCCTTTGCTATGTCCCAGCACTGGCCTGTCCATGTTTTTTGACTTGCTTCTCCCCTTTTTCTCCATGAGTTCATATGAGAATTAGTTATAGATCGCATCTTTTCTCCCTACTCCTTCTACTGTTGTTGGTGACAAGAAGACGAACAAAATCATTTCCGCTCCTATCTCTATGGAAGAAGTTAACATTTGAACAGGGCAGGTTTTCAATCAGGATGATGAGGAAGGTGTTAAAGGCTAAAGGCACACAACCCCTAGTCTGATCCTGAATGTTTCTGGGCCTTGGTTACTTCTTTGTCGTGCTTTTCTCCCTCATATTCTTGTACTATGTTGTCATACTATGGGGTCCTTTGGCCAGAGCTTGTCGATACTGGGGGTTTTTTTCCTGGGCAAACCTAGTTTTTAAAGCTGTGTTTCCACTGATTTTATTTTTTTGGAAACACCAGACCAGAATACTGTTTGTCAGGACCAACATTGATTTTACCACCAGGTGCAGGAGACAGCCACCACGAGTGACCTCTGGGACACATAATAACCCTGCTGCAGCCTCCCCAAACCCTTCCTTGAAATTCCACCACAGCAGTTACAATACTTAGATTTAACATTTTTGTCTCCCATTAAAATGTAAATGCCCAGAGGAAGAGTAGTGCCCTAAACTCTAAGTATTTGTCCCTCAGGGGGAGATAGACACTTAACTGACCTGAGGTTTGTGTAAGAGGGAGAAAGAGTGAGAACACTGGGATGCCCGAAACTCAGGAAGCTAGGGTTGATGTTGCAGCTAGTTTTTGGTGGCAGGGAAGGGAAGATTTGAGGGAGAAGACTCAAAAAGAAGGGCTAGAAACACCAAAGACATGATTGGCTGACTTCACAATCATCTATAGCTCTGGCCTCAGGAAGTATCACTGGGCTACCTGTTCCATTCTTTGGTTTATTAATCCTGGTCTCTTCGGTTTGTATTATTGGTTTCCATCTCTCTGCTCAATCCACCATGTCATAGCCAAGCACGTCTACCCCCTGGGCAATATGATTTGCTAGGATTGCTGGGTCCAAGTTTCTGAATCATCTCAAGACTTGGTGCCTTTGTTCTGTTGTTTGGCTCCACTTCAGTGCTTATTATTTAAAAAAAAAAAACTATCCCAAAGCTGGCTGACCATTTTCTCTTACTACTGTCCCCTCGTCCATTCAGGTAATCCCTTTCCAAGTCGCAAATCCCTTCCCTGCCTTTCATCCATCTCCCTTTCTCGAGCCAGTTTTTTTCTCTTCTGTGCTACATCACCCACGTTCAATGGCTCTTCTCCTTGACCATTAATCTCGGATGCGGAATCTTGTCAAATCTTATTTAAAATCAAAGTCCTCTTTGTACAGCCACTAAATCTCCTTCATCTTTCATGACAGGGATATCTTCAAGAACTCCATCCGATTTGTTGAACATGACTTCCTCGGCCTGGGTCCTTGCAGCCTTCCTTCAATAAAGTGGGCTTTCCCAGGTGTTCTCCTACCAAATCTTTTTAAGAATGTTTCCCAGAACTCCTCTACTATACACCCCTTCTATCCCTAAACAAACCAGATGTTACCCATGCTGATCTCCTATCTCCCTGCTTGTCTTAAGAGGGATCTTAAAAGAAATATGAAGGATGGCTCTGGCTATTTTCAAATCCTTGGGAATTACTTCCTAATACATGAATTGCAGTTACTGCCTCTTTACCTCATCTGCTCTTCCCACGATTGCAAATTAAAAAAAAAAAAAAAAAACGGTAAAATGAATAGCCATGTGTTTTCTACTGCTTTATATGATATACTTATATCCTATTTTTTTGAAGCTTGCCTCTAAGTCAGTTATCCTTAAATATAAACTTGGGATTTGAGGTGACTCAATATATAATATTCCTTTCAATATGTAACATGCCTGAATTTAGAACCAATTGAGAAAGGGCATAGGTACATAAGAATAAACCGTCACCTCTAACCCTTTGAGTAAGGGGGTTTTCTGTTGCTTTAATCCTATACTAGATACTCTTTCCATCCAGTCTCTGGAAGAGTTGGATAATCACAAGCTTCCTTCCTCAGGGTAGAGCCCACTGGACAGAGTCAAATGTACTCTCTTGGCAGGCAGGCAGTTCCCAAAGAGGGGAGAGAGATGCAGGGTCTGAGGCAAACACACCTATTTTACTTTTCCAAGTCCATCACTCAGGAAAGTCATTCCTCCTTACAGAGTAAATGTATAAGGCATGGGAGGAGGGACCAAGAGAAGAGTTCCTCTATATGGAAGTTCAAATTGTGAGGAATAGGCTCTCCAGTAATGTTAGGTTGCATAAGAATTAGTTGTTTGTTTTAAAATGCAGATTCCCAAGGCTCAATCTGATTCAAGATCTGGGATTGGGTCAAAGGTACATAAAAGAACCCCAAATGATTCTGGCGCAGGCTGTTCATGAACCCCACTTTGAGTAATAACACTGTACTAAAGTCTTGTAAGATGTTCTCCAAAAAAGGCATTAAGTAGTCAAATGTTTTGGAAAAACTGGGTTTTAAAAATGAAGCACATTTCATTTTTGATTTATAGCAGTATAAATGTTTGAGAGGAGGATATGTGGTATTTTCCAACTATTTTTTCAGAATATCTATTGATCACCTGAGGGACACTACTCCCTGTCTAACCCCGTTTGGAAAGTGCTGAGTTGAGTGTCTAAAAAAAAGAAGTAACAATTATAATCTGTACTGATTAGAACACACCTGAAATTCAGCTTGAGGTGCTATTACACTTTAAGAGAGTTGCTGAAAAACCTAGAGCATGTTGAAAGAAAAGCAGATCGGGTCTTTATGGGTTTGCAATCGTCTCACCTGAACAATGGTTGAAAGAGACTAGAGATTCTCCCAGGCTAAGATGGCAGCTCAAATACACACATCTCAACTCACTCCCTGTCAAAGCCCCATAAAAGCCACGGGAAAGAGTTTCAAAGGACCGGGAAATAAAGAGAGAAGACAGCAGTCCTATTGCGAAGCTGGAAAGCCTGCAGACCAATGGTAAATGAGTTAGTGGAAACCAAACAGCTGAATCCAAAACCAAAGGGGAGCAAGAAAGCTGGGTGTCAACATGTTACCCATCGCAGACTCCTCAGAACGCACAGATGGACAGAGCTAGTTTCCCTCAAAACTGGTCACAGAGGTGGCAACAAAAATAAATAGGGTAAAAGCTGGGTAAAAGCTGGGCAAAGCAGTCAGATCTCTGGATTTTCCAGAATCTATGCCACTGGGTAACTGACCCTCCCAACTCCACATAAGACTAGAGGTTTATTCTCTAAAGAGAGTAAAACAGAACTTTGGGTTGGGTGTTGGCTGGCACAGATGTTGGTGTAATTGAAGATGAAGATATCCTACTGAAAACAAGGAGATAATCAAACTCTGTATGTATTAAATGTCCAGTGCTGGGTTCTCCAGTCCTATTAACCTCCAGACCTAGTCCCTTCGAACACAATTGTCCCAAACAGGAAGTCCAAAGAATATACGTTAAGGAATCTGATTATCCCAAATGGAAAGACCAAAACCAAGGCTTCCCCACAATACAGCCAAGCCGATCACCCTACATGGAAGCTCAAAGTCATAAAGCCTCTTCACAAATGGCTACAATAAGATTCCCAGTCCCACAGGCAATTCCAGAACCTTGCAACTCCCCACTAACAGGCAGTATCTATTTCTCCTCTTCTTGAGACTGGGTGAGATGTTGTGACCCCTTCAATAAATGGACTGTGTTGTATGATTTTTTAGGCTAGGTTATAAAAGGTGATACAGCTTCTGCCTGGCCCTTTCTCTGGGTTCTTGCCCTGAGAACCTTGCCATCATGCTGTGAGGAAGACCAAACTAGCCTATGTGGAGAGGCCCACTGAAGAGGATGAGGCCCTCAGCCAAAAGCTAACATCAACCACAAGACTCGTGAGTGATAGATTCCAGCCCCCGGCCTTGGAACCTTTCCGCTGAGGCCTCTGTCAGTGTGAAGCAGGAAGGCCAACCTTGCTCTGCTCTGTCTGAATTCCTGACCCGCAGAATCCATGAACATAACAAATGGTTGTTTTAGATCACAACGCTTTGGACTAATTTGTTATAAGGTCATTAGTAACTGGAATAAGCATTAACTCAACAGTTTAAACTTTAATTAGTTTGGCGGTCGTCTTCCCTAAACATTTCAAGATCCTTAGAAGAAGCAATTTTGCCATCTTGGAATTTAAAAGAATTGTGTTTGTGTGTGTATGTGGGGGCAGGGAGATAGATTATGATGGACAGTAGTTGGGTACAGTGCTCTGTGTGATCCGTAATTCTCTTAAAAGCCTTTGTGGAATTTTAAACTATTTTCTTTTCTCTTTGATTAAAAAAAATCAGAGGATGAGACATGAACTCATTACAAGAATAATAAGTTTCAGGATTTTGTAAAAGGAAGAGAAAGTTTTGAATAGGCTGAATAGGAATTCAAAGACTACTTATAATACATTCCAGAGCTCAGCAACTTTATTCATATTGCCTGCTGTTTAGGATTATATTCATCACTGCTGCATTCAGTTACAGGTGGGGACATTATTTTGGAAACCTCTCTTTGTATTGTCTTTGTAACCTAGATCTATTACCCATGACATTTTAGCTATTTAATAACTCTGCTGTTCCAACAAAACCTCCCCAAGGAGCACTTCAAGCTCCCAGGGTCCACCAACCTAAGCTCTCCATAGGAGCAATGAAAAACCACAGGTGCGAGAAATCTGAGGATTCCTTCTCTGAGGGGTCGCTCTTCAGTCAGCTCTGTTTTTGTCTTAAAATAGACCTTAGGCTCTATGGAGTAGTTAATCTTAGAAATTCAGAAATGGAAGATTAACCCCCAAAGATTAAGTGATTTTCTAAAATATGTTAATTCCATGTGATTGTTAATTTATTACCTCTGTCTTTATGATGAATGACAGCGTATCCTGCAACCATCATATCGATTATTTTCATCAGGTGAGGACAAAAATTTCCTTGTGAGTAAGGAAAATAGATGTCTTTCCTCCAAATGAACGGCAGAAAGGTAAAACCATGCTTATGTAGCTTATAAAAGGTATGAAAGAGATCCTGAAGTTCCATGGCTCACTCGTCTGATGTGACATTTTTCATTTGAAAGAATACTGTTTCCAGTTTGTGCTTGTTATAAAAATAGGATTCCAAATATTTATAGGAATAAAAAATCCTTATCAGCGTCTCTCCTTCCAAAGAGATTTAGGGTTACCAAATCACTGGCAAAACCCTATCAATTCAGAAAATACTTACTGTATGTCATTTTTTGCTAGGCTTTTGATTGGTTCTGGAGAGACAAAGTCAGGTTAATTAGACACGGAATGTGCCTGTAAAAAGCTTACAGTCTAATAGGGAGGTGGCTGTTTATAAAAAATAATTAAAATATAAGGTAGAAAGTGAGATGGACCATATGGAAGGCAGAGACATACTGAGAGATAGGAAGAGGGAGAGAAGTTTTGCAGTTGGTGGTGAGGAAGCAGGATGGTGGGGTAAAGGAAAGAGGAGTCAGAGAAAGGTGGTTTCATGGTGGGGGGAGGCTTTAAAAGCCCACAAAGGATTTGTTCGAGTGAACAATGAAGCTTCAATTTGGCTGGAGCATCCAAACTAGACATGTACCAGTTGATCTTCTAAAAGAGGAGATCCCTGGACCTTTCACCAGACTTAGAGACCCAGCCTCCATAGGGGCAGACCTGGGCAGTCATGTTTTTAACAGGCTCCTCTTGGGACTCTCCTTGTGGCTGGATTTGGGGATCTCTGGGCTGAAGCGCAGGGTTCACAGTGGGGAATGTTGGAGATGAAGTTGGGAAGGTTGGTTGGTGCCAAATACCGAAGGGCATTGACTTCCAGAATGCATGTGGGCTTTATTCATTAGTTAGGGGGATGCCAGGAGAGACCCTTGAGTAATGAAGTAACAGATCATTGTGGTGCTTCAAGAACAGTGATCCGTGGTGTGTAGAAGATGGATTGGGAAGGAAAAGATCAGAGGCAGAGAAAATAATTAGGTGCTACCTATAATTTCCCATTTCTGTAATTTAATTACAAAGTAATTAAAGCATAAACTTTAGGAGCAGCTATGGCAGGGCTGGAAAGGAAAGCATGGGTGAACGTCTAGTTTCACTCACTCTTGTCTTTTTTACTTTAGTTCTTGTAACGTGTCTTACTTTGATGTTGCCTCCCACTGAAGACAGTCTCAGTAAACCCTTAAACACTCCTGACCCAAGTTTTTGCCTTTTGGTTAAAATACATTGTGTTTCAATGTATGGGATAGTATTTGCTGCCATTATTATTATTATTATTATTATTTTTTTTTTTTTGCGGTACGCGGGCCTCTCACTGCTGTGGCCTCTCCCGTTGCGGAGCACAGGCTCCGGATGCGCAGGCTCGGCGGCCATGGCTCACGGGCCCAGCCGCTCCGCGGCATGTGGGATCTTCCCGGACCAGGGCACGAACCCGTGTCCCCTGCATCGGCAGGCGGACTCCCAACCACTGCGCCACCAGGGAGGCTCCGCTACCATTATTTTAAGACAAAAAGTGTGTTAGGACCGTTGAATCCTCTGGACTGCAGGATGCTTAAGAATGTCTCAACTCTGGATGCAGCTGATTCTTTGCCAGGAATGGTGGAAGCTGTTGAAGTTTTGTATCTGCCCAGTACTCTGCATGACAGCAGGCATATAGGAATTACTTTAACACTTTTGATCGTTGATTTGAGCTCCAATTCCAGTTTCTGAAACTTTGGATTCTGCTCCTCGATTCTCTTGAGAAGTCGGGCAATGTCTCTCTGATACATTTCCTCTCTGATAGTCTGTTCTGTGCAGACCCCTCCTACTGCCCCACAGCCTATTCTCATAGGCTTAATGGACTCTGATCATCCAGGTCTCCAGATCTCACAAAGGAGTCCCTGTAGAGGAGCAAGAAGAAGCCTCGTGACTTCTCAATGGAATCACCTCGCTTTTGAACACATTGCCCCTATGTGGGAAAAGGCTCAAATGTTCGGCATGTTACTGGCCTTTCATGTGAATCCCTGCACAGGTAGAAACAGGTATTCTTAGCTCTTCTGTATAAAGGGACATACATTAAAGAAGAGAAAGGAAATGATGTGTCCTTTTAAATGACAAACATCAGAGGCAGAAAAATGATTATCTGTCTCAAAAATGTATTGGTTTAATAAATTCACATTAAACTTAACCAAAAAAAGAAAAAAAAGACTAAAATGCAAATTAATCTTGAGAAGAACTTAAATTTACCTACTGTGATCTCTACGGTGCCTGTTATGGGCTGAACTGTGTTTCCCCAAAATTCATATGTTGAAACTCTCGCCCCCAGTACCTCAGAATATGACTGTATATGGGAGGTAGGACCTTTACAGAGGTGATTAAAGTGAGTCTGTTAGGGTGGGTTATAATCCAATATAATAGGAGAAGAATGTATAAGGAGAAGAAATGTAGACACACAGAGAAACACCAGGGATGCATGCAGAGAGAGGAATGACCATGAGAGGACACAAGGAGAAGGTGGCCGTCTGCAGGCCAAGGAGAGAGATCTCAGGGGAAATCAAACCTGCTGACACCTTGGTCCTGGACTTCCAGCCTCCAGAATTGTGATAATTGTGATTTCTGTTGTGTAAGCCACCCATTCTGTGGTACTTTATTAGGGCAGCCCTAGCAGTCTAGTCCAGTGCCCCAGGCCAAGGGGAAGTCTAAGGGCTCAGGCAGGTCTCATACCACCATCTGCAGCACAAGACCTAAGTAGTAGTACTTGTGGTGTGAATGGAGCCACCACCTTCATCGCTGACAGCATCCCAGACCCACCAGCGAAAACCTACAGGCATAGGGATTTCCAGGGTCTATCTCACTTTTATCAGAGGGGTCACTGGTGATACACTAGAGATAGAAAAGACCAAAAGGAGAAGATGTTTTCAGTCTCTTTCCATTTAACACTTGTATCAAAGTTGAGATGAAAGGGAGATTGTTAAAAAGGAGCACTCATCCAGGGCATAGCAGACTGTGGCTCCTCCCCCTTTGCTTGCATTCTGGGGGGTCTCCCTCAATCAGTGTTCTTGCTCTTACGCCCCACCACTTGACCTTAGATGTGGTCCCTTCATCCTGCATGTAGCTTTTATCACTCTGCCCTGTTCAATCACTGCCTGTTTCCACCTCCACCATATCTTGTGTTTCAGAATGTCCCTTTGGTCCCCAAGCCGACCTTCCCCTGACACCATAGCTGTGAGCCAATTCCAGCTGCTCCCACAGCCAACTCGGACTTACTGAACCCCAGGCTAGGCCAGAGCTCTGGGTCTGCCTGAGTGGGGGAGAGGAAATTGGGGTGAGCCCCAGTGTAGACACTGCCCCATTGGTTCAATTCACCAGGATTTCGTTGCAAAGGGGAGCAGACCTCTAGATAGTTAACTTGCACCAATAATACCATATTCCATCAAATCTAGGACACCATCAATTGGAACACACAATATTATTTTATATACCAATAAAAAAGATTAAATACTGACAAACTCTAACACGTGATCAACAGTAAGATGCCTTACATTACAGAGTAGTTCAAAAGTCAAAAACATGTTTTGTCTTAAAGTGAATGACATGAGATATATAAGCACGAAAATGACATCCCTTAAGATAATGATCGAACGTTTACAAAAAACATATTGCAAAGCGTGGTAGCCACCTGAGGTCTGCTGAAATCACGCTGCCCTTTAAGTGTATAATACATTCACTCATACTCCAAATATGGGGGTATGGATAAGAGCCAGGATGTTTAATGTTCTCCTCCAAATTTCTGGGACTTCAGGGGTGCTTCCATCCCCATGCTGACTGCCCACCCTGTTCTTCTGCTTCCCATTTGCATCTCATGCCCCATAGCTATTCTCTTTTCTGTGTCCCAAACTGACCATGGCCTCTTTTCCTCCATATTTTAAAATATTTCTTGCATTTTATCTGTGTGTATCCAATTTTATTGGAGGTTTGTGGCAACAGAGGTGGTGAATATTGCAGGACTGCAAAGTCTTTTGTCTCGTAACACAAAGAATTTCCTTCCAGCTGATATTTCCTTATTATATCCCTCATCCATTAGTTCCATTTTCTCTTCAACTCCTCTCCTCTCCTCTGTTCTTATACACCCTCCAATCTTGCTCTCTCTTTAACCCCCTGTCTGTTTCAGGGAGTTCATGCTTTTTAAAAATCTAAAGCAGTTGGGCTTCCCTGGTGGCGCAATGGTTGAGGGTCCGCCTGCCGATGCAGGGGACACGGGTTCGTGCCCCGGTCCGGGAAGATCCCACATGCCACGGTGCGGCTGGGCCCGTGAGCCATGGCCACTGGGCCTGCGCGTCTGGAGCCTGTGCTCCACAGCGGGAGAGGCCACAACAGTGAGAGGCCCGCGTACCGCAAAAAAAAAAAAAAAAAAATCTAAAGCAGCTTGTCAATATATTTGCTCCAAAAAGAAATTATGGTACTCCCCCTTGGAGGCAAAAGGAGGCACATTCCCTTGTGTTTGTTGTTGTTGTTTGTTTGTTTGGTATAATAGACAGTAAAAGGCACAAATCTTAAGTTTTTGACAATTGTGTATAGTCATGTAACAACCACATTAAACAAATTTTAGAGTAGTTCCATCACTCAGAAAGTCCCCTGTGTCCCTTTCCAATTAATTAACGGCCTTCCTCCCTGCCAGTAACCACTTCCTGATTTCTATCACCATAGATTAATTTTGTCTAATATTGAACTTCACATAAGTGGAATCATTGTGTGGTCTTTTGTGTCTGAACCCTTTTGCTTAACGTGCTTTTGAAATGCATTCCTGTCTGGCACATATTAGTAGTTCATTCACGTTTATTGCTGAGTATGATTCTGTTCCATGAATATAGTGCTATTTGTTTCTCTTTTCTCCTATTGATGAACGTTTGGGTTGTTTTCTCTCTTGCTATCATGAATAAGGCCACAATGAATATTCTCATCCAAATCTTTTTGCAGACATATGATTTTCTGCTGTGATTTTTAATTTGCAGTACTTTTTCTCTACTCCTCAAGAAATAAGTAAATTTTCCTAAGCTAGCATTGAAATCTACAACTAATTACCACATGTAGTTTCCCAGGATGTGGTAATGAAGGCATGAATTTAACGGTGATTTCTGTCCCAGGGATTTTCATGAATATTTAAACTTGTAATTATTGTGTATGAGACTGTTTACAGAGGCAGTAAACAGTCTCCTCTTCTCCTTTTTTCCTGAATGATATTTTCTTTTTTAAAGTATTTATTTATTTTATTTATTTTTTATTTTTGGCTGTGTTGGGTCTTAGTTGCGGCACGTGGGATCTTCCTTGTGGCATGAGGGCTTCTCTCTAGTTGTGGCATGCGGGTTTTTCTCTCTCTAGTTTTGGCGTGCGGGTTTTTCTCTCTCTAGTTGTGGTGTGCAGGCTCCAGAGCACATGGGCTCTGTAGTTGCGGCACGTGGCCTCTTTAGTTGAGGCGCCTGAGCTTGGGCTCAGTAGTTGTGGTGCAGCATGTGGGATCTTAGTTCCCAGACCAGGGATCGAACCTGTGTCCTCTGCCTTGGAAGGTGGATTCTTTATCACTGGACCACCAGGGAAGTCCCTGAATGATATTTCTTTGTTTTAGGTTGTCTGATGGCCTTTGCTGCCCAAATTCTCATTATCTGAACTCTTGCTGTCTAAACACAGGGACTAGATAGATGCATATACTTCTTTTTTTTTTTTTTTTGAGATGGTTCGACATCTCTTAATATCTCAGCTCTCATTCCTGTCTATCAGAGACCCAAGAACACTCTGATTTAGATACTGAGTTTCACAATGAGATTAAAAATTTCCAAACCCAAATGGAACTTTCCAGTGACAGGATTGCCAAGCTTCTGTTTAGGACTGTGCTTATTTAAGCTCTACCCATCACCTTCCAATAAAGGAGACTGGCAGTTCTGTCACTGGAAAGCTCCGTGGTCTAACCATGCGACTTTGAGTAAGTTACTGTGCTTTCCCAACCCTCACTTGCCCTTTCTGTAGGATGGAATTATAGCTGCGTGCATCAGAGTTGTGAGGAACGCATGTGATTGATTGTATGTAAAAGCTCAAGCGTCCTCAGGACTTCGGGTGGGCCGCACTCTTGTTTCTGGCTTGTCTCTGTTTCCTGCTCTAGACCCTCCCCGCTTCTCCACCCACTGCGCCTCCCAGAAGTTTTGACTTCTTCGTTCTGCATCACCCAGGCTATCTTCCTCGACCTCTAGCTGCAGGTTGGTTTCGGCCGATGGGAGGCATAAGTGAGGGATTGGGGTCAGGGAGGAAACGGAAGTTTGGGTTCTTATTCCCCTGGAATCCTTCCCCTTCAGCTATGGCTGGATCCCTTCTGGTCTAGAAGTCATAATGCCTTCCTACTACACTTAGTCCCTGAGAGCTCCCATTCTTGGCGGGTTTCTTTACCTCTGCTTATACTGTGTTCAAAGGTATAAGAACGCAGTCCCTTTGTTACAGTCTTCTGAGCTACTCCTTTAAGTGTGCCGTTGGTTTTCTTCCAGGGCCCTGAGTGGTACCCTCTCCCAGGCCTGCAGGTGGTGGTGTTTGCCCCCTGATGTAGTTTGCTGCTTAAGAGACTGTGTCTCCATGCAGCAGCACAGAGTCTGAGCCAGAAGAATCCACCTTTTGGAACCTGGCTCTGTGCAGGCTTAAACAGTTTGTTTATGTGATGAAAATAAGGAGAACGTCATTCTTGAAAAGGGATTTCTTTTTTTACTTTGGGCCAAGCATTCCTTCCCTCCCTCCCCTCCAATACACACACCTAAAAAAAAAAAAAAAAAGAAGATGACGCTCTGGCTTGTATTTATGAGGGAGTTAGGCATGCTGTTCTCCTTTCAAAGCTCTTCACATGGAGAGGAAACTGGCCTTGACATTTACACAATCCAGGAGAATTCCAAATAGAATTTGGACAGATTGGGAAGTTACCATCTTGGAGTGTGTGGGGAAAACAATCCTGGTGGGAAGATGTGGTGACATATATGAGACAATCCATAGATGTTAGGAATGTGCTGCTTTGTATGTGCCTCTCCACTTTGCGATCCGATGGGACTGCCAAAAATATGCATATGTTCTTTATGATATCACATGAGGAGACCATCCAATTAAAGCACTCGACGATAAATGCAAGGAGTATAATTTCTGAGTATATTTATGATTACTTAATGTCAACAAAAGGGTCTTTTAAACACAGCACATTCCTTCCCCTGCACTAGCAGATCAGGCTAAACACATCCAAATGTATGAACTATAAAAGAAGGAAGAGGCAGTGCCGGCACCGAGCTCTTTGGTTTCTGCATCTGGCCAGCGTCCACTGGGAGAAATGTAAGTCATAGTTTACCACATGGATTACAAATGTGCTGAATTGCAAGAATGATTATTAAATGAAAATATCCATAGCACCTGCAGCTTGTCCCGGAAAATTCCCCCAGGGCATTGTGGATGCTTTCTTATTTTTATTTTTTTTTGAGGAAAAAAAGTAAGACAGGGTGAGATGCAAATGGCAACTCCAGCTGCTTATAGTAGCAACTCCATCAATGTTCCTGAAGGGTTTGCAGAGGCCACTCAATCAATCTGAGCTGCTTCCATTCCCAGCATGAGTGTGGTGAGGGAGAGGCTTGGGGAATATCATTAGCCTCTTTCCTTTGAGGTTTGGATGATCAAGAAAATGAAAATAATAGTAATGTAAATGGCAAGTGCTTTTGAAAACAAAGCACATCAGTGCAGGAGGAAGCATGAAACTGGCTCCATAGCTCTGGCCCAGCAGTAGTGTTTATTCTGTTACAAGGTCAGGGCTTCTTCTGGAAACAGAAACTGAGTGGCTATGTGGATTTTGTTGATTTAATACGATTGTATATATATATATATATATATAGAACATTCTGCACATATGTAATATTTGGCCGTGTTTCAATCAGCTTCCGTGTGTATGTATTTGTGCATGCACATGCATGTGAAAACAAACAAAAAATAAAGTTAGGAAAAGTTCAATGAGGTGGAATTTGAAATCACAGTACCTAGAGTCAGTTACCACCCTAACCCTGTAAGTACCTGGGCAAGTCACTTCACCTTTCTGAACCTCTGTCCCTCATGTGTAAAACAGGGATGATGCTTAAAGCCATACTTATCCCACAGGTAGCTGTCAGGATCAAATGAGGTACTTTGTGTGAAAAAGCCTTGAATATGGTATATCGCTAACTAAATATTGGTCATTATTATTAGGAAGAATTTCTTGCTGCTAAAAATCTCACACATAAGTATAACTCTATCAGATGTGTCAACATAAATATGGTTCACGCATATCTGGAGATCGGAACCTGAGCAGAACACTTCACCTTTAGGTAACCTCTTTGGGGTTTTCTCCTAGTAAAGACACTGCAGACATTTACATTTCTTTTGAGGGTTGGAGAATCAAAGGTAAATGGATGGAATGTGTGCTTGTACCTTTTTTTTTTAAACTTAGCTTTCGTAGTACAGATATGACATATTATCTTTAAAGAGTTTTTAAATATTGGCGTTTGCACCCCTTTTCTGCCTCCACCCCCCTTTCCACTGCTGCTGACAAGTGCAGACTTCTAAAGGGGGGTTCTGTGGTCTCCCCTGGGCCCTGGGGTTCATGGTGCTGATTGGGATAACTGGTGAGAAGAGGACCGAAATGAGCCACAAAGCTGACTTGACCTGCCTTATAGAAAAGCCAGAGGACAGGCAGAGGTCTGGAAACGTGGGAGGAAGGTGACAATAGAAAAAGGTGAGAGCCTTTGGGAGTTGAGTTTTGGAACCCTTGGGGCAGTTTTGAGATAGTAAGAAAAGAGATTTCGTGAAGACTGCCGTGCTGTGATGGGTGACATTTTGGAAAAATAACGGTTTAAAGAAACGGTTTTGAAGATGTTTTTTCCTGTACATTATGCATTGCCACCCCCCACTTTGCCCTTTTCTCAGACTTCAGGAAATAAAGTTCTTTGCAGTTTCTCTTGAATGCCAGTCTTAGATGTCTTCTGAATTCAATTGTATGTTGAGCTGGAATACTAGGTAGCTCAGCTTTATGTGGGTTACATAAGGATAATTTAAAAATGACCATTATAAGAATTTTAACATTTATTTTGATCCTGAATACATTATAAGTTATATTTTCAGTTATGAAAAGATGCTGGCATATTTTGTAGAGGAATATGTGGTAAAGTGAGGAAAAACAAATGCACAAGACATGTATGAATCTATCTGTATCTTCATAGCAAAATGTGGAATGACAGAAGACTGAGAGAAAGCCAAAAACTCTATTGAGAAGTTCTTTTTTTTATTTCTTACCCTTGTGCCTCATATACTGGATGGTAATAGACTTTAAAAAAATTTTTTTAGAGGGATACATACAGCTTTATTTTTTTTAATATCTTTATTGGAGTATAATTGCTTTACAATGCTGTGTTAGCTCCTGCTGTACAACAAAGTGAGTCAGCTATACGTATACATATATCCCCATATCTCCTCCCTCTTGCGTCTCCCTCCCACCCTCCCTATCCCACCCCTCTAGGTGGTCACAAAGCACTGAGCTGATCTCCCTGTGCTATGTGGCTGATTCCCACTAGCTATCAATTTTACATTTGGTAGTGTACGTATGTCCATGCCACTCTCTCGCTTCGTCCCAGCTTACCCTTCCCCCTCCCCGTGTCCTCAAGTCCATTCTCTACCTCCGCATCTTTATTCCTGCCCTGCCCCTAGGTTCATCAGTACCGTTTTTTTCTTTCTTTTTTTGGTTCCATATATATGTGTTAGCATACAATATTTGTTTTTCTCTTTCTGACTTCCTTCAATAAGTTCCTCATCACAGTGCAGACCCTCTACACAAGTAATCAGACACCTTTGCTGCTGCGCTGCATCTTTAACTGTCTACAGGGAGTCCTGAACCCCTGGTCTCTTCCAGCTGGACAAGATGGTTGGCATCATCTACTCCTAGCCCCTCATTTCCTATAGAGAACATTCAGGCATAAACTGGCTTTGAAGGACTGACCCAAGGACAAATAATTAGCTAGAGGCATCTGATCCCACAGTTCAGTGTTCTTGGGACCACATCATGCTTCCCCTCAAAGGATCCTCATAAAGACACACAAGCTCAGGACTCTTCTAAAAGAGATGCCCCAGAGAGCTGGGCGATGGAGAGAAAATAGTATTGCCACACACTGGAACCACGTGACAGAAGTGCCTGTTCTGTTGTCCACCGGGACCCTCCCCCACGCCAACAGCAGTAAGCTGCTGCAGGCAGGAAGCAAGCTGCTGCAGGATGCAGTGTGTGGGCCTCCTGCTGGGAAGGCTTCCTCCACTTGATGAATCCATCTTTAGGAAATGGCCATCCCTGTGTGTCTTACAAGGGGCCTGCAAAATTACGTTCATAATCTCCCTGGCTGTTAAACTGAGATTTCACACCTGTAACATTCACTTCTGCTTAATATGCACACTCAGCATTAGGCAGGAAGTAAGCTTAAGGCTCTTTCAGTGACTACATGTGATCATACATAGGATTCCATTTTCCTTCTTATAACAGATTGGCAAAGGCTTGAGATGACATGAATGTAATGTGGCTGGAAAACTGTAGCTCGAAATTCTTGGACTGCGTGAAATCTTTTTAAAATCTTCTTCCTATTCCTAAAAATTTGCTTTCTAGGTTCAGTGAGAAGAGCTTCACTCATGGAATTTGAAAGAAAAGGTACAAATGTACTATATTTCCTGACTATAATCAAACGGGTAACATCATGTAAACATGTAGCTCTCATATTTTAGTTCTCCTGGTTTAAATTGCAATCTTCCATCTCTGAGTTATGTGTAAACCAAAGTGAGGACTATGGGAAGAAAATGCATGGCTTTGTTCAAGTTCTGAGTGTTTGAGTACTGGCAGGAATTAGAGATTGAGGGAGTCACAGGAAATCATGAAAAGTCATTTTGTATAATTGCCTCTCCTCCTGCACCCCCTCCCTGTTATGCCTCTTTAATTATTGAAGTTCCTTGGAAATTTCTTCTGGCTTTTACAGGGGACAGGAGACTACTCTTGCTTTTGATAACCCAGTAGAGAATCCAATAATACAGAAAGATACAGAAGTATTTTCCTTATGTCTAACCTAATTTCTAAGTACAGATTCCTGCTTCTGGCTGTGATGCTGTAGCTTGTGATGGACTTAACCTCCTGTGAGAACAACTAGAAGCTTGATTTTAAAAACGTCTCCAAAGGCATGAGGTAGCTTCTGACACAACAAGGAGTTGAGGGAACAGATCCTCGAGGGGAAGGAAGCTCAGTGAGGTGAACACACTGATTTCCTACTCGGGGCACTTGGCAGTCTTGGCTGTGGGGTAAGAGCTTGAGAAGCCAGTCAGAGAACCAGTTCCCATGGATAGGGAGGTGATAGAGTGTTAGGGAATATTAAGGTATAGAGAGCAAAGAGTTGGAACTCTGGACCTTCAACGCAGCTACAGCTTGAGGGCCAAGAAGAGAAGTGAGCCTGATGTCTGGCTCACTGAAAAACTTCCAGTTTTTCCTCCAGGCATTTGACAATTAAGCCGTGTGAGGCAAGAGGCAAGAGGCTAAACAGAAAGCAACTGAAAAGAAGAGCAGATTATGTGATGCCAAGAAATAAAAAAAATAGAGTTTAGAACTTGGAAGAGAGGAGGGACCCATTGCAGACACCCAGGCTCTCAGTCGGGACCACTGGAGGGTGATATTCTACAAGTGGAGGCCAGCCAGAGATAGACCAAGCCTTTCAATGATACAATCCAGTCTCAAATCATTTCAGTCTCAGATTGGATTGAGGCCATCTGTCTCCTGCTTTCCAAAAGAGAGGTTGAATCCTCTCTGAAAGATGACATCATCCAAAGCATGAACATTTTTAATACACAATAACTGACATTCAGTTAAAAATGATCAAGCATGTAGAGAAACAGAATCAATCAATAAATAGACAAGAGAAACAGGTAACCCAGATATTAGAATTATTAGATATGGTTTTAAAATAATTGTGATTAATATGTTCAAAACAATAGATGGCAAGGTAGAGAATTTTATCCTAGAACTTGGATCCATATAAAATAATCAAATGGAAAATCTAGAACTGGAAATTCTAATATCTGATATTAAAAAGTAAATAGATGAATTTAGCAGCAGACTAGACAGAGTTGAAGAAGAGCTCAGTAAGCTTGAAGGTAGGTTAGTAAAAAAATATTTAGAGTGAGGCATGGAGACAAAAAGAGGTAAGAATTATAGGGAAGAATATAGAAGACACAGATACGGTAAAAAGTCTAATACAGGGTTTCTAAACTTCTGCACGATTGACATTTTGAGTCAAATAATTACTTGTTGTGGGGCGTATTTGCCTTGGGGCAAATAAGTAAATCATCCCCAGTTGAGAGTCACTGGTCTAACGTAAGTATAACGTCAGAGAGAGAATGAGGCAGAGGCAATACTTGGAGAGAAATGGCAGAGAATTAATTGAAGAAGTGCTACAAATCAAACACCTAGGCAATATCACAATAAAACTGCTCACAACCAAAAATAAGGAGGAAATCATAAAAGTAGCCAGAGGAAAAAAGATCCATTACTTTTGAAAGAGTAACTTTAAGACTATCAGCTCACTGCTCAAAAGAAATGAAGAGGGCTTCCCTGGTGGCTCAGTGGTTGAGAGTCCGCCTGCTGATGCAGGGGACACAGGTTTGTGCTCCGGTCCGGGAGGATCCCACATGCCGCGGAGCGGCTGGGCCCGTGAGCCATGGCCGCTGAGCCTGCGCATCTGGAGCCTGTGCTCCGCAGTGGGAGAGGCCACAACAGTGAGAGGCCCCGCAAAAAAAAAAAAAAAAAAGTGATACAGTTCACACAATCAAAAAACGGATATCTTTTTAAGGAACTGCATTCTCCACTCTTTGGTACAAATCCTCTATTACAGCTAAGTCAGCGCCTGCACTGGACTCCTACTAGCCACACACAATCCTTCCTCTACGTCAGTGGTTCTCAAAGTGTGGTCCGTGGACCAGCAGGATGTATATCAACTGGGAGCTTGTCAGAGATGAAAATTCTTGGAACCTCATCCCAGACTCATTGAATTAGCATCCCTGGCAGCCCAGGAATCAGTTTTAACCAGCCCTGCAGGTCACTGGTGTACACTCAAACTGGGGAACCACTGCTCTATCCCTTTACTAATGCAATTTCCCCAGCTTGAGATGCTCCACTGGCTTCTCTCTCCATATTCAATGTCTGAAGCCGGCCTCTCACTCTGCTTTCTCTAGGAAGTCATCCTAAACTTCCCAAAGGCCAAGGAAGTTGTGCTGTCTTGTGGAAATATCAACACACCTAAGCTAATTCATATCCAGTTTTAAGTTGTTCTCTAAATGGTTTCATGCACGTGAGACAATGAGTGGGAATGTCCCTTGAGGGTAGGACTTTTGAAACCTCGCTTCCACCCCTCTAGTAAATGTACAGTAATTTTCTGCACTGAATTGAAATCACACAAAACTCTGTTATCTTTGCATGGAAAACAATGACAATCCCCCTTAAAGTCAGGAGTAACATCCCAAGACAGACTGGCCTTTCGTCTTCTTCCTGCCTGAGATGTGGACATCTAAGCCCTTAGTGAATGGACCTTGGAGGCCTCTCTCCCAACACTTGAAAATTCTCTCCTTCCCTGGCAAACATGCCGGGAAAGCCAGCTTTCCTTTTCCTCTTAAGACATTGGGGTATTATTGCAGTTTTGGAAGTGTGGCTGAATTTTTAAGAGAACATCTGAGAATAGATAAGGCTTAAAAGTCTCCACCAATTTGCCTGCTCCCTTTAAGACCTTAAGAAACTCTTTGGGTCCATTAAAATGTTTTCCTTTAATTTTTAATTTTTATTTTACGATAAGCCTAATTAAAGCAACACCTGTTTGGAATGATATAGTTGGTGCTGGGTCAACATTTCCATTGGTTTATAATCCAGCTGTGAAAACTCAATTTGAATTAAAACTTGGGTGTATAATATCCAAACCCAGGGGGATTCAAAAGAAACACTAATATACCAGTGTGCATGTTAGGGGGCAAAACAAATAGAAGCAAAGTGGTTTCAGGTGCTCTTTAGCACTTGCATAGTGTGCAAACAGTTTTACGACCATGGTTTGTAGACCTTCAGCTCCTCGTGTAGGTAGGATACCTTTGGGTATTTAAAAGGAATGACAACAGGCCAGTTAGTCCACGTGAAATACTAGCTACCGTGCACGCGTGGTAACGAGGCTTCTCTCGTCAGAGGGGTCTTAAGAACTGAAATGACTGTTCTCGTGTTTCTCTGGATTTAAGACCACCTGGAGGTGTCCTCGTGTGACAGATGACAGTGCGTCTTGAAGACCAATGGGCTGCTTTCTGTTCCTCTTCTTCTATTGGGAGGCTGAAGCAGAGATTTATTTGCGTGTCCTGGAAAGAAACTGGAACTTGGCTTCAGGCTGGAAATGACACTACAGACTAGAACTTGCCCTACAATGGTTCCCAAACACTTTTTAATACCTACAGAGAGACCAATAAATAAAGCAGATAAAAGTGGAGCTGCTCAGATTGAATTAGTGGGAGAGCCTAGAGCATCCACCTGACTCAGCTCAAAGATACTCAGAAGCCTGGGAGAGGCCCGGTGGAATCTCGAAGGCTGTGAGAAGCATAGTTGGAAAACTACTGTCCTGCCAATGATAATAGCAGGTAACCTAACTCTAAGCTTTATTTTGATATGTTCATTTTGGAGCAGAAGTTTGGCCAGTTGATCACAGGAGGTCAAATAAGTGTTTAGCAGGCTTTGCTTGAAGATACCTTCAGGAAAGCTTTAAGCTCCAAAGAACTGGTGGAGACCAGGGTTCTGGTCCCAGCTGACCCTGTAAAGGTTTTTGTGTGTGAACCTTTTGTAAGTTCCTGAGCCCCAGGATTTTTTCCTGGGAAATAGGGATGGGAATTCCTGCCAGGTTCATAGCTGGTTTTTTGGGGGGTTTTTTTGTTTTGTTTTTTTGATGGAAGTGGGGAATCAAATAAAATGATGAATTTTAAAGTATTCTGCTATTAAATTAAAGCCATTCAGAGGGTCTAAGATGAAGTAAAACATGAGCTACTGTATCAGAAGTATAAGGCCCAGAGGAAAGAGATTTTTCCTGAAACCATTTCGAGAAGTTGTACGGATCGCATATGGATAGTCTCACCAGCCCTACATGTCTTCGATTCCTTTTTTCTCCTCATTTTTCTCACATCCCAGACACTCATGCTACCATGTCTGTCCTATGTTTCCTGTCACTCTGGAGAAATACTTGCCTAATCTAACTAACCTTCAAGCTGGGCAGGGTGTTAGAGATGATGCTCTCTGCTTTCTAATGTTACATTGGGAAATTCCAAGCTTAGAACTCAGATCCCTGGATTCCCAGGCCAGGATCTTCTGAATAATGGTGGAGGTGCCCAATTACTCCCACTGCTGTGGACAAGGATGCTGCCACCCTGACACTGGCCATGTTCCCCTCGTGTCTCTTGCTCTCTGTCTGGGATCATGGGAAGCCAGAGGCTCTTACATTCCAAGGCTCCACTAGGGAGCAGCTGGCAATTTCTTAAAGTAACGTGTGGCAGGCAGCAAGCAAGGGTCCTATGCCCACTCTCTCATCTCAGATGCATGATGATTTGCCACCTTCCAGCAAGCTCTCTCCTGACATCAAACCCTTCTCCTAAAGGTGTCAATGATTGAAAACAATGATTGTGTCTAGACACTCTTGGGGATTTCCTTTAATTATGGATATACATTTGAGTCAACGTTACGAATTTCTGCTGGCTGGATTTTAAGTATCAGGAGATATAACACTGTAGGAATGATAATATCTTAGCACCAAAACTGCATTTCCTGAACTGTCTTTACAGTCAGGAATAGCAAAAATACTCTATGTCAGGTTATGTGCCCTGATTGTTTTGGTTTCCAAAAAATATGATTCCCATACATAGGCAGGGAGTGGGGAGCCCTCAGTTGCTTAAGGGCACGTCTTGTGCCTTGGAGGTTATGAAGCCAGGAAAAATTCAGGAGAGGAGATGAGGACAATGAATGGCTTCTGTTTGCAGTTGACAGCCCAGTGACGGCTGGAGAGTCCTCTGGAGGCCCAAAGAGCCATCTGTCATGTGAGCTCAACAGCAAGCTAACTCCACTTGCTAGGATGGGGCTGGAGGCCGCTGAGGGCTGCCAAGCCTCCAGTCCCCTGGGGAGAAAGTATGCAGCGTCTCTAGAGAGGTTGGGAGCCTCTTCTTTCCACTGGGCTTCCCCACAGTTATCTCACACTACTCACCAAGCTAGAATTTGACCTGTGCTGTCCTAATTCCTTTTCCATGTGACTCTTCAGAGATAGGGCTCCCACATAACATTCCCAAAGCCAGTCACACTGTCCTGGGACTGTAACAGAGAAGCCCCAGAAATGAGATCAAGTGGTAGCTGCTTCCCAGGGCAGCTGGGGTTGAACCGAATCCATCCTCATCAGCCCAAGCCCTTCATTTCACCAACGTGAGCTCAGGGTGTGGAAGTCAGAACGCTTCACTCTGTGAGTGGTGGAGCAGACCCCAAAGTCCAGCTCTCTTGCTTGTCCTTTCCTGAGACTGGACCCATCCTGCGAGCATCCTACAAGCAGTGTCATAGAGGAAAGAGAGGATTCTTGTTTGAACACATCTTCCTAGGGAGTTTCTGGATAAATGCCAGGAAAAGGACATTTTTTTTTTTTCTCCTGTCACGGAGCACAGGCTCCGGACGCGCAGGCTCAGAGGCCATGGCTCACGGGCCCAGTCGCTCTGCGACATGTGGGATCTTCCCGGACTGAGGCACGAACCCGTGTCCCCTGCATCGGCAGGCGGACTCTCAACCACTGCGCCACCAGGGAAGCCCAGGAAAGGGACTTTTTATGAGCCGTTTCTTCAGGCTGAGCTCTAAGCTTTCAAGCCAAAGCAGAGGCTGCTGGGCCCCAGGGTTGAACAGCAGTTGAGGAAGGCATACCGTAGGTCCACGTGCTGCATTGTGCTTTCACCCTACATTCCTGTTTACCACTCTAGAATCTGGCAGTGGTACAGAGAAAGTTTTGTTCCCTTTGCTGCCCTCCTTTTATATCAGGTGTCAGGGATGAGGATAGGTTTCTACGTGGAGGGAAAGATACGGAACTTAGGAGTCAGTTGATCTGACAAAGTTTTGTCAGTGATCACCTGTGACTGAATTTAAGAGATGTTTAGTAGGTAAAAATGACAGGACATAGTAATTGAGTGAGTTGAGGAAAGGGAGAAGTACAGGGTGCATCCCAGATTAGACACTGAGCCCTTTTGCCTAAGTCTTGAATAAGACGTCTGAAATAACAAGTGAACAAAATAAAATCTCATAGGATTAAGTGCTCTATTGTGTGCCAGAGACTAGAAATGTTGTAGTTTTAAGATAAAGGAGATAATAAGGATTAGAGGCTGAACTGGGAAGGTCTTTCTCACTGTAAAAGGAAAACAAGAGATGGGGCTTAATTCCCACCCTACACTCCCACCCTCACACCCCAGTGTGGGCTGGACTTAGTGAGTCACTTCCAAAGAATAGAGTCAGGTAAGGGAAAAGCAGAAGCTTTGCAGTGGAGACGCTACACTAACCAGGTGATCAAAGTTAATATCATCAGGGTTGCCATATGGATTTCATGTACCCCCTGATATGAAGTGATGAGGAGAGTACCTCTGTGGTATTATTTCCCCAAATTACATAACCCCAGTCTAAGCATGAGAAAAACTCAGACCGGCAGACATTCTACAGGTCACCTGGCCTACTCCTCAACAGTGTCAAGGTCATTAAAAAAAACTGGGACTGGGACTTCCCTGGTGGCGCAGTGGTTGAGAGTCCGCCTGCCGATACAGGGGACACGGGTTCGTGCCCCGGTCCGGGAAGATCCCACATGCCGCGGAGTGGCTGGGCCCGTGAGCCATGGCCGCTGAGCCTGCGCGTCCGGAGCCTGTGCTCCGCAACGGGAGAGGCCACAGCAGTGAGAGGCCCGCGTACCACAAAACAAGCAAACAAACAAAAAAACAAAAAAACCCACAAAAACAAAGACTGACCAGAATATATCGGGAAGATATGGCAACTAAATGCAATGTGTTACCCTGGGTTGAATCTTGGGGTTGAAAAGGACTTTGGTGGAAAAGCTGATGAAGTCCACATAAATTCTGGAAGCTAGGTAATAGTAATACACCCATGTTGGTTTCTGAGTTTTGAGGAACGTACCGTGGTAATGGGAGATGCTAGCAATGTGGAGAACCGGACTGGTTTTGCAACTTCTCTGTAAATCTAAGATTATTGCAAAACAATAAGGTTATTAAAAATAAAACAATAACCCACCCACCAGCCAATAATGTCTTTTGGCTCTCTCTCTCTCCTGTCCTAGCGGAGCCTCCTGAAATACCACATTCACGTGTACTGTCCCTCCCCAGCCCTCTTCTTCCTGGTTCTCTCTACAGGATCCACTCTCTGTGGCATAGCCGACACAGCTGAACACTTTCTTCCCATGAAGCTCTGTCCTCCTTTGGTTGGTGAGCCCATAGGGTCTCACGGCCGACCCTGCTGTCTGCTCATCCTACTACCCTGCTCCCTGCATGATCTTACCTTCCCTGTGTCTTCAGTTTCCACACACTGTGTATACCAGTGGCTCTTCTTTTCCCTGAAAATTCTCCTGCCTACTAGAAACTCCTACTACTGTCCCACAGGTACTCACTCAAAGTATCCCCAGGCTAAATTCTTTTCTCTCACTCTACTTCTCTGTAAAACTCCCTCTAGTCCCTACCTTGGTGAACAGGATTGCCATTCATCCCGTTGTCTGAGCCAGAATCTTGAGGGTTTACTCTGGTCATTGCTTCCCTCACACCCTGTGATGGCGTTAAAAATCCCTTAATCTATCCTCTCCTCTCCTCTCTTCTCTCCACTTTGCTGCCTCAGCATACATTCTTAGCTGCCCTAAGGATGCAGTCCCCAACTGGATTCGTTCTTTTTATTTCTGCATCTCTTCAAACCAATCTCCACATTTCTGACAATGATCTCTCTAAAAACAAGACTTAAACACGTGACTTCCCTTCTGAAAACCTTCAATGACTTCCTATTACTTTGAAAACAATATCCAAACTCCTTTTACACGGTATCCACAGGCTCTGGTCATCTGACTCTTCGTGCCTGTTCAATCTCATCCTTTGCTGTTCCTCCATGTGTTCCCTAGATTTTATCCACAGGCAGATTCCTTATAGTTCTTCTCTGACACATCATACCTCTCCCTCTCTTTTTTTTTTTTTTTTTGCGGTGTGTGGGCCTCTCACTGCTGTGGCCTCTCCTGTTGCAGAGCACAAGCTCCGGTCACGCAGGCTCAGTGGCCATAGCTCACGGGCCCAGCCGCTCCGCGGCATGTGGGATCCTCCTGGACCAGGTCACGAACCCGCGCCCCCCGCATCGGCAGGCGGACTCCCAACCACTGCGCCACCAGGGAAGCCCTCTCCCTCTCTTTTGATCTTTGTACACCTAGAGGGTCCTTTCTTTGCGACAGCCCAACGTCGCCCAGTCCATGTTTTATGGCTAAACTTCTTCATGCCTCATCCTCTGATAAACTGAGGCACAGAGAGATTCAGTAGCATGCTCACTCTTAACTGATGGGAGGTGGTCTTTCTCACTGAAGACCTTGAGCTGTTGGGAGTTTTCCAATGTTGGTTGGTTGGTTTGGCGATGACTTCGCAGAGAAATAAAAGGGGTTAGAGCATGTGGTCTGTTGGTTACCAGAATTCTTTACAAAAGGAGGAAGGAAAAACTGGGGAGGAATGAGTGGGCCCTTTAGACATTTGAGGCATGTGAGATTAAGAGAAAAAAAGGCAAAACACTCTGCAAAATGGCGGACTAGACCCCCAAATTTAAAACGTTAATTTATAATGATAATCCCCAAAGAAAAACATCCTCTTTGGCAAGTGATTCCCAAATTGAAATGGCTGATGGATGGTGAGGGAGCGACTGCTGAGATGAGGTATGATGCTGTCCATGGAGAAGAGGGCCGGACGTGCCTGAGTTATGGGCTCTAAGTCCACCTGGGACTGTGAGTAAATAACAAAGTGCCAGAGTGAGGCTCCAGGTGGTTTGCGTAGTGAGTGTGACCAGAACTCCACAGAGGAATCGGAGCCTGGTAATTCAAACCGGGCCTGCCTTTTTATGTTGTAGCAATTCACGAACTTTCCAGAGAGTGTCTACTGGGTGTACCAGTGGCTCCTTGACAAAAACAGAAACGGAAACGGCTGATACAGAATTTGGAGGCCATGTCACATCTGGCTAGAGCCCACTGCTTTCTGGAAGGTGATTATTGATCATTTCAGAGAAACCTCAGGCTCAGATCCCCAAGCTTATATACATGTCAGCCTCTCCTGTCTGTTGCAGAGTGAATGTTCTGGGTCGGAGGAGGCGACACTGGAATACGACAGTGAAGTAACAGTTCTTTTGAAACCCCACCGTCGGACCTCGTTTTCTCCCCCTCACTGCTGGGGCTGCCTTGATCAGAGTAACGAGGACGGGTTTCACAGAACTGTGCGAAAAACACGCAGGGCCTCCAGAGGCCTACACCTTCTGTCCGTGGGTCGCGGGTGCAGCTGTCCAGCTGAAAGCGTAAGCAAGTGCCTCCAATCTGTAGGTCCCGGGGAGGAGAGGCGTGTCAAGCGAACAAGGTGGGACGGATGGAGGAGGTGGAACAGGTGGCAGCAGTGCCTTAGGCCAGGAGGGAGGAGACGCAAGTAGCAGATGCCACCTGGGGCAGCAGGGCATGATGAACAACTTAAAGACCAAAGCCCAGGTTGACATCATTGTCCTTCAGATGCGCATATGTCTGAGGAAAAAGTACAGCTTCTGTGAGTTGGGGAAATACAGCTTTTTAAATTTATTCTTTTCTTCACAAACTGCTTTTGAGCATCTATTACCTGGAGGATAAACTGCTCACTAACTAGCCGGAGAGACAGATTTAAAAAAAAAAAAAAGAAAAGAAAAAAGGGGGGCGGGCTTCCCTGGTGGCGCAGTGGTTGAGAGTCCGCCTGCCAATGCAGGGGACACGGGTTCGTGCCCCGGTCTGGGAAGATCCCACATGCCGCGGAGCTGCTAGTCCCGTGGGCCATGGCTGCTGAGCCTGCGCGTCCGGAGCCTGTGCTCTGCGGCTGGAGAGGCCACAGCAGTGAGAGGCCCGCGTACCACAAAAAAAAAAAAAAAAAGAAAAAGGTATGTTGATAGAGGTCATTTTAAGAACCCAGTGGATCTTCCATGGAAGGACATTCAATACTCAGGGTTTGGAGGGGCCTAGGAGGGTTTTCTGAAGGACATAGCGTTTCTGCTGAGACGTAGGCTATTTGAAAGGGGGAAGAGGTTTTCTGAGAACAGGGAAATGCGTGTTCAATAATGCAGAGGTGAGAGAGAACCTGGGTTGTGCATGGCTTTGCACGGCTGAAGCAGAGGATGGAGTGGGGAAGGTGCAGGAAGAAACGGGTGGGGCCTTCTGAAAGTCCGTAGGGACCTTTATGCTGAAGATTCCCAGGAGCCCTGGATAATTCTTTGTAAGGGCATGATAGGCTCAGAGACGTGTTTTATATCACTTGTCAGTCAAGTGGAGGATGGGTGAAGGAGGTTAGCCCAAAAAACCATGGGGAACCAGAGGATGAAGAAAATATGGGAACCAGAGGATGAAGAAAATATGCCCCAGTGTTTCCTTAGCTTGTGTTCTAGACATCCCACCTCTAGCAATGACATAGATACCAGAATAAATTGTTAATTTCCAACAACTGCCATAAACAGCTTAAAAGTAAAATTGTTTATCCATCCTCGTAGATTTTCCAGGCTCATTTCGGCAAGATTGGAGGCCCATCTGCTTCTTTGACTTAAAGAGAAGAGAGCAATGCACGACGAACCTTCCTGCGTTCTCCTACAGGCAATTTGTGGCCAGCTTCTTAGGTCCAGGGGAATGGCCTGGGTCACCAAGTCCACTCCAAGGAGTCAGGGAACCTGGGGTCTGGCTGCTCCTGAGCTGGTGCAAGCTCTTATTTTTCTCATGCTGAATTGCTGGGAAAATGATTGAAATCAGAAGCAAAATGCCACATTGTACGCCCACTGAAGTCTGGGCTCAAGGAAAAGGAGAATGATTGCCAGAGTGTTAGCTGTTCCCAATCCACTCCTGGACCTTAAGCTGTCTTCAACAGAGTTGCCAAACAGCTTGGGAGAGACTGGCCTTTGGGTGGGTGTGGGCAGGGGAGGGGGAAGGGACGGGAGCAGTTGGCTCATCTTAAGGACTGGTTCGGAAGCGGCTCCCTTCCCGCGAGGCTCCGTTACCGCTGGTCTACATACAGCAGGGTGAGTCTTTGACTTTGTATGAGAACTTGCTGTCAGATATGCCGATTTGACTGCGTATGCAGGTAAAGGTTGTTTAAACTGATTTGGAGCTTTTCATCTTCCATTTGTTATTTTAGTTGGGAATTTCTTGGTAAGATGAATATCCAGCGCTAAAGCCTTGGAAGGGAATGACCATATTGTGAAAGAATGACGCTGTCTTCCTGTGGATTTCTGGATGGTGTTCTGGGGCTTCACATGGAGGAATCTGTGACTGGGAGGTGATAATTTAGACAGCTGGCAGTGATCAGGCACCGTGCAAAGAGCAACGTCGTGGGCTTGGTAGGCTGGGGTTCGAGCCCCTGTTCTAATTCAGTGTGTTACCTCGTTCAGATCCCTTCACGTCCTCGGGCCTTGCTCACCCTGGGTGAGATGAGGGCGCTGATCCTGCCAGGCGTTCTGACTCTCAGATTTTACAACGCGAGGCCTGGAGAACTGACAATACAGGTCTCACGGTCAGTAGATGTCAGAGCTGTGAGCAAGCTCATTCCCCACATTTTGTAATGAAAGCACTTCAGTCCACCACGGCATGCAGGTGCGCTCTGCCGTGGGGCAGTGGGAGTGGTCACACCCAGGGCACAGGTCACCATGGTTTCCCCTCTCATGAGGATGCTGAGTTGAGGCCGGGCTGTAGCTGAACAGGACAGAGAAGTACTGGGGACTAAAGCAGCAGCCTTCTAGCGTTTCCACCGTGTACTGTATCACAGGGTTATGGTCAGAAGGCACGGGGCAGAGCAGAGGGGACCGTAAGAGGGAGTCTTCTTTTGCCCTTGAAGAGCCAGTGAAGTGTTGATTCCTAGAATGTGTCTGCATGCTTCTTTCATTCACTTTTGAATCACAGAGAGCTCTGTCTGGGACCCCGGCAGGACAGCAGGTCTTTTCACAATAACCACAGTGATCTAGGATGCTTTATGACTTGTTGCCTTGAAAAGCACACGTGCAGAGTCAGGCTGGGTGCATTCTGGACTCTGAGAGCGTGGTCTCCATCCTAGGGAGGGCTTAAGCGATGGCGTAGACCAGGGGTCCCAGGGGTCCCCGGGTACCTGTTAGGAAGCGGGCCACACAGCAGGGGGTGAGCGGCAGACAGGGAGCAAAGCTTCATCTGCCGCTGCCCGTCGCTCGCATCACCCCCTGAACCATCCCCCCCGGCCGTGGAAAAATTGTCTTCCCTGAAACCAGTCCCTGGTGCCAAAAAGGCTGGGGACCACTGGTGTAGACCACCCCCTAGACACCCACTTGGGGGCATGGGGAGGAGGCTTAGGTCGCGCGCCCTCTCAGGAGTTCCTGTGTTCACTGACATTTTCTGTAGGGAAAGGAGGGGACAGAAATTGGTATATTTAGGGCAAAACTGAATATAAAATGCTGACCATTACTGTCTATGAAGAAAGAAAGGACACAGCCTTCAGAAGCAGAGCTTAAGGCGTAATTGCATACTCCTTCCTTTTTTCTATTTTAATTTTACTTAAAAAAATAATATGTATGTGTAATCTAGTAATAACAGTAATAGTAAATGGTTGAAAACCCTAAGTACTACTTTTCTAAGTGCTTTATGAACTGACTCAAGCCTTACAGTAACATGAGGCAAGCATTATTATTCCAATTTGAAAGGGGACATCGAGGCACAGAGAGCTTAAGGATCTTGTCCAGGTTTACACAGCAAGTGTCAGAGCTGAAATCCAAACCCAGGTCTGGGCTTGTGAGCACTGTACCACACTGCTTCTCTGAAAAGCCAAAGTCAAATGACATCATAAATCTTATGATATAAAACAGCAGTTTCTTGTTCCACCCTCTTCTATCCCTGATTTGTATTCTTCAGAAGTAGCCGCTTTTGATCCTCACTGTTGTTTCCTCTGGCATTTACTCCTATCTTTCTAAATATCATGTTTATACTTTTTCTCCACTTCTCAATTTTAGACATTATCCACTGACTTTCTTCTATGGAAGATGTGGATTTCATTCTCTATACCACCCCTCTGCCCCTGCTCCAAACACATACACATCTCGTCTCCCCATCCCCACTTTATAGTTACAGTGCCATTTGTACTCAAATCAATATTTAGTGTCTGGCATTGTATAATGATGTAAATATTATTCAAGGATGAGCCATGCAATTATACCATTACTCTCTTTCTCTACAACTTTTTATAGTCAGTATTCCTTCTTTTGTTTCATATTGTTATTTGTATAACTAATTCTTCGCCAGCTTTTCTAACAGAGCTATAAAGCACTTCTCAATATGAACGGAAACTTCAGGCAATCTTTCAGGTTTTGTTTTTTTCTTAGAGTTATTCCTCCTAGAGCCATCTGTCCTGTCCTTCTCTGCCAGTCAAGATTGTTGATGATCTTGGGCTGATGCATCCTGGTATCCTAGGATTTGTCTTGATCATCATCCTGGGAATTTCCTTCATCTGTCTCCTGAGTTAGATCCCTGGTTTCCTGGACCTCACGTCTTCTTTCTGAGTTTAGACCCTCATATTGGGAGATCATATTTTCCAAAAGCTTCCTAAGAAAAAAATACAAGGAAGAAAAAGTTTGTAAGACCTAGCATGTCTGAAAATATCTTTATTCTACTCTCATATTTGATAGTAGTTTGATAGATTTGTAGTCTGGATATAGTTTTCTGTTAGAATTTTAAGGCATTTCTCTATTGTCAAGTGGCTCCCAGTGCTACTTTTTGAAGAGTATGAAGCAATTCTTTATATTCCTGATTCTTTTCATGAGAAAAATTTGATGATTTTTCTCTCGGGAAACTTTTAGGAGCTTCTTTTTATCCCAGGTTTCACGATGATAAGCCTTGATGGGTCTTCTTTGAATTCAGCATGCTGGGCAGGCAATATTCTCTTTTGATCTAGAAAGCCATATCCCTTGGCTCAAAAATATTTTCTTATATTATTATTATTTTTTTTTTACAGTTTCTTTCTTTGATCATTTCTTCAGGTCATCTCATCAGTTGAATGCCAGTTTTCATGAATTTATCTTTTAATTTTCAATTTTATTGTTTTCCCTTTCTATCCATTTTTTTGTTATACTTTACAGGAGAGTTCCTTAGTCATCTACTGAATTTTTAAATGCTAATTTTAAGTGCTGTAATATTTTCAGTGTTTAAGGGTTTTTCTTGTTCACTGTTCTTTTATTAGCACTTATTCTTTTCTGCATAGGTTTGATATCTCTCTTTTTTAAAATTAATTTATTTATTAATTTATTAGTTTTTTGGCTGCATTGGGTCTTCGTTGCTGTGTGCGGGCTTCCTCTAGTTGCGGCAAGCGGGGGCTTGCGGAGCACAGGCTCTAGGCGCACGGGCTTCAGTAGTTGCAGCACATGGGCTCAGTAGTTGTGGCACATGGGCTTAGTTGCTCCGTGGCATATGGGATCTTCCTGGACCAGGGCTCGAACCTGTGTCTCCTGCATTGGCAGGCAGATTCTTAACCGCTGCTCCACCAGGGAAGACCCTAGATTTGATATCTCTTAATATCTTTTCTTATATCTGAGAGCATTCATTCTTTAAAATAATATTTTCTGATGCTTCAATTCTTCTGCTTCCTCTCAGTTACTTTTTCCTTTGTTTGTTTAGGCTGATATTAGAAACAGTGCAAATGTCTTAGTGCAACTCAATGGCATGGAGATTCATTTTTAAGTTGAGACCCTAAAATGCTGATTTGAAACTGTATTTATGTTTGGTAGCTGTGGTGGGAGTGAGGAAAGGGATTATTGGGCAAAGGCTTGGCTTTTCACTGGGTTCCCAAGATAAATAAGTCTCTCTCCGCTGGGGGCTGATTAGTGTCCCTGGAGAGGAGTTCTCCACTCTGCCTCCTCCACATCTGGGAACGCACGTGGCTCCTGGTAGTGTGGCTGCTGCTGATCAGGGAGAGATGGTGTTCCACCATTTCTCGTGCAGTTGCTTACTTACATTCCCCTCCTTCTCTTTTTGTGCCTCACCCCTACCTTCAACTAGGCCTGGCGTCCTCAAGTCCAGAGTCTGTCCAGAGAGTACACCTAGTCATTGTGCCTGGGTGGAGGAAGGGCAAATGTTTGGTTGCATGGGCTGAGGGAAGGTTCTGGGGTCTACTTCTTACATAAGCTGAACCACTCCTCCTGCTTTCAGGCTCAAGCCATACTCTGGCCTTTACAGATACCTGACAGCAGCCAATCTCTGTGCCTTTGCAGAGTTGTACTGGGTGAAGTGATTGTATCTCTTTGGCTCCTCAGTCCCTTTAGCAGCAGTTAGATCTTCATTACCACTTGTTTGTCTGCTTTTTGTTTCCTAAATTTTCTTGAGCATCTCTCATCTGCTGTAATCCTCTCCTTGGCATTTGGAGTTCATATCTTTTATAGTCCTTTATTTTAATGACGTTGGATGAGGGAATGAAGATAAGTACCCACTTGACCTTTAGCAAATCTCTTCATCTACTTGTTGCTACGTCTAAAATGGCTGAAAATGTCAGCCCCATTTCCCGTGGGGGATCATTTCTATGCTTCACTGTGGTGACTCATACACGTGCTCATTGGAAAACAGTCCCTGATGTTCAGAGCTTTGGGTGTTGTAAAGGATCTATAGGACCCAGTTTCCGCCCTCGGTGGAGGAAGATCAGACCTGCAGGACCGCCTTGTGGAACAGAAGAATAGAAGACACACCACATGGGCAGGAAAGGGGAAAGTTCTCGGATGAGAGGTGATGAGGGGTCACAGAGTAGATAGATTTTGAGACCTAGCCTGAAGTTAAAGATGGGGTTTGTAGGTGAAGAGGTGAGTAGAGTATGGTAAGGGGTAGGAGAGCTCAGCAAACGCTTGGGGCAAGAATTCACGGGACAATAGGGAAGAAGTAGGAAGGAGGTCAGCCTGGCTAGAGCCGAGGTCTCTTGTGAGCCTGCTTGGGAAGATAAGACAAGAAGAAAAGCAATTTGAAACAGATGACAAAGAAGCTTTTATGCCAGAAGAGCAAGTATAGACTTAAGGTTAGAGGTGTGGTCTTTTCGGTTTGGTAAGGAGGTGAAGGAGCTACTTACATTGTCTCACTGCTTCAACTCCAGAAGTTGGGAGATTTCAGTAATTCCGTCAGAAGGCTGGAGTCAAGAAGAAGCAGTTGCCCCAGCTGCTGTTACTTCCTGCTGGCCTTTCTGGATGGACCGAGGTGGGTTCCTTGTCATGGGCTTATCCCAGGAGAGGAAGGTCACTTGTCAGCAAAATCCAGTGACGTGTGGGGGACTCCTACTGGAGGTGAGCAGAGGGGCCCTTTGTGGGCTCTGGAGAGACTGAGTGAAGGGAAGCCTAGTAGGACCGAAAGAAGATGAATGAGCAGTACAGGTGTCGGTCAGAGAGGAGGAGATGCTCTTCTGTGCCCTCACTGACTTGTCAGTATGATGATAGTTTGGCAATATATGCCTTAAGAGTTTTTTAAATTTTTTAATTAATTAATTAATTTTGGGCTGCTTTGGGTCTTTGTTGCTGCACATGGGCTTTCTCTAGTTGCGGCGAGCAGGGGCTACTCTTCGTTGCGGTGCGTGGGCCTCTCATTGCGGTGGCTTCTCTTGTTGCAGAGCACAGGCTCTAGGCGCGTGGGCTTCAGTAGTTGTGGCACGCGGGCTCAGTAGTTGTGGCTTGTGGGCTCTAGAGAGCAGGCTCAATAGTTGTGGCACACAGTCTTAGCTGCTTTGCGGCATGTGGGATCTCTCCGGGCCAGGGATCGAACCCGTGTCCCCTGCGCTGGCAGGCAGACTCTTAACCACTGTGCCACCAGGGAAGTCCCAAGAGTTGTATTAGTTTTCATCTTCTCAGACTACAACTTTGAGCAAGTTGCTTTCTTTGCAGAGGTTTGCTGAAAATCAAGGAAGAAACTTCTGGTTGCACTTGGTAGACCAGATACCTGCATTTATCTGTGATCCCTCTCAAAACTCATCCTGAAACCCTAGAACTTATCCTGCCCAACATCTCAGATTTCACCACGTCAGTGACAGGACTCCCCTTGTAATCATGAGTTATTAACAATTTAAATATTCCACATACTTTGGAGGAGGGTGTAATTAATGTTTTATATTAATGGCAAAAGGAGAGAGAACTGGGTGCTCTTTTCTTGTTAAAGGCATCCCAAGAACATTCGTGAGGTGGAGTGGACTGGGTGAAGAGGATCATTTTTTGAATGTCTAATTTTCTAGCATGTCCAGATTCTCCTGGATTTCCAAATAACTGCTTGTAATGGCAGGCATTAGTGCCCCTATTTAACTGCTCCCTCCCACCCAAATCAGTTTTGAAGCGTGGAAATGATGTCAGCTATGTTCTTGGCAATCACAAGTATCTCTACACCATAGTTCATGCAGCAAGAGCTCAATTAAAAAATAACATTCTAAGTACATAATTATACAACCATGGTTTCAGAATTACGGTTTAAAGGAATGGAAGATTGCCCAGATAAGTAAAAAAAGCAAGTCACAATAATGTAGTATTAGATTCTAATGCAAAGTATAAAATAAATATCCATGAGTTTATACAGATAGAAATTAATGATTGAGTAAAGCACATAGGGGAGAGTAGCCAAACCTCCCATGAAGAATTCCAAATAATTTATGTAGATACTCTGCCCTCAAGGGGGTATGTATAGTAACTTCCTTTCAAAGAGCATAGAATAGAAAGGAGGGAAAAGGGTAACTTTATAGTGGAGAGACCTGGCAAACACTGCCTCAGCCAGGTGGTCAAGGTCAACATCGACAGTGATAAAGCATGTGATAGTATATACCCTTGATATGACATGGTGCAATTGGCACTTTACTTCTGTGGTCTTCCTCCCAACAACCCAGAACTCAGTTTAATCTTGAAAAAGAACATCAGACAAATCCCCATAGAGGGACCTCTTACAAAGTATCTAACCAGTATCCCCAAGTTGTCAAGATCATCAAAACAAGGAAAGTCTGAGGAATTGTCACAACCAAGAGGAGCCTAAGGAGACATGACAACTGAATACAATGTAGTGTCCTGGATGGGGTCCTGGAACAGGAAAAGGGCAGGAGGTGAAAACTAAGGAGATATGAATAAAGTATAGACTTTAGTTTATAATGATTTATCAGAATTGGTTCACTAATTGTAACAAATGTACCATAGTAATGTAAGATGTTAATAAGAAAACTGGGTGTGGGGTATATGGGAACTCTATTACCATTTTTTCAGTTTTCCTGTAAATTTAAAAGCGTTTTAAAGTAAAAAGTATATATATATTTTTAAAAAGCAAGTCACAGAAAAAGATGTATTGTTCCTGCCCTTATGTTAAACTAATTTCAAACGCTGCACATACTGTATATAATACATGTTGATATAGACACTTAGAAGCATTTGAAAAATGAACATTAAATTATTGTCTAGGTTTGTTCTAGAGGAGGGGAATGAGATTTTGGAGAGGAACAACTAACGGGTTTTTCACTATTATTATACATAGTTATTTTGTTTTGCAAATAAAGCACATGTATTCATTTATTACACATATAATTAAAATTAAATGGGAAAAAGGAAAAGAACTCAGTTAAAATGAATTATTCGTACTTTGGATCCTGCTTTTGCCCTCTGTGAGCCAGTTGTGATGCAGTAAGTGACTGCGGTGATACAGAGTACAGGTAACTGCAGCTCCCCATGTGAAATGTCTATCACAGTCTCCTTACCCACTCCTTCGGCAGACACAGTCTTCTCTCTCCAAAGTTAGACTGGCATCCTCGTAAGATCAGATTGTGTTAGAAGCATCCAAGAAAGGTAATGAGCTACTTGTTTTGGTTCTTTCAGGTGAGGATGTTTCAGCCTAAAGGGTTTCATTTCTTTAAATGAATTAGTTCTCATCTTTTTTTTTTTTTTTAAATTTATTTATTTATTTATTTATTTTGTGGTATGCTGGCCTCTCACTGTTGTGGCCTCTCCCGTTGCGGAGCACAGGCTCCGGACGCGCAGGCTCAGCGGCCATGGCTCACGGGCCCAGCCATTCCGCGGCATGTGGGATCCTCCCGGACTGGGGCACGAACCCACGTCCCCTGCATCGGCAGGCGGACTCTCAACCACTGCGCCACCAGGGAAGCCCAGTTCTCATCTTTGAAATTAGCTCAAGTACCAGAAATGTTCCTGCCCTGGATTTTTGGTAGCATTGTTGGCTTCTCCAGAGCCATTCTAAATTGGCAGTGACTTTCTTTAAGGGTCGCTGGGGCAGGCGGAGATGGGTTCAGTCATCCTCGGGGGCATGTTACCTTCTTACGCTTACATGTGTGAAGCCCAGGAAGCTGACTGCGTAAACCTGCAGTTACAGCAGCCTTGGTCTTGGCCACCAGGTGTATCAGAGGTGCAGGAAGAAGAGGATAAGTCAAACTTCCTGGCTGTGGGGCTGCCCAGAGGCAGCCAGTGGCCCATCACAGGATCTGAATGGGTGTAATGAACATGAATCCCATCTGGTCTGATATCCATATTGCAAGGGGTTCCCTCTGGGGAAGGAAAGTGGTGGCATGTAGGAATGGTATGGCAGCAGGAGTATGGAAGAGGGAGTGTTTAATTATGATGACTGCCTCGCTTGGAGGTGACTGTCCAGGTTGAAGCAGGAGCCCACCCATCTCTGTTACATCTTTTCAGAGGACACAGGTAATACAGACAAAGTTCCCAACTGGGTATTCAAGGACTAGTTCTAATTTTTTTTTCTAATCTTCTTGTGTTCATTCCCTATGGCTGCTATAGCAAATTACCACAAACTTGGTTGCTTAAAACAGTACAGATTTATTCTCTTATGGTTCTGGAAGTCTGAAGTCTAAAATCAGTTTCACCGGGCTAATGTCAAGGTGTCAGCAGGGCTGGGTTCTTCTGGAGGCTCTAGGGAAGAATCTGTTTCCTTCCTTTTCCAGCTTCTAGAGGCCCCATATATTCCTTGGCTTGTGGCCCCTTTCTCCAGCTCAGGGGTTGCATGGATGCCCTGAGTCTCTGGCAAGACCACATCCAGACAAAACTTGCTGCTGGGGAGGGACAAGTTTGGTTCATACCCTTTGGTTCAGGACTCAGCAGATCCGAGCCTGCAGGTTGGGGGTCTCCTACATGGACAAGGTTGGGGAAGGCAAGTACTGATACAGTATGCTGCTGGTTTGCCAAAGAAAGCAGATGTCCTGTCTCATTTGCCTCTCCATCCCCGGCATCTGGCACAAGGCCCTGCATGCTATTTTAGTAATTGTAGCTCACATTTTTAACATGTCATTTCATTTAATCCCCCCAAATTCCTGTGTCTTAGGTACTATTACTTTTTCTGCTTCACAGATGAAGAAATTTAGACTTAGAGAGGGAAAATGACCTACCCAAGGTCACTGTGCAAGCAGTTAGTGGTGCTGAGGCTTGCCTGAGGGGTGCTTTCAGATCTTAGAGTCATGTCGGTGCCAGGGCTCCCCTTCACCACCATAAGAGATGTCAACAATTAGAATATTCAGTGCATTTTGGAGAGCGGTGGAGTTATTGCTTATGGTAATGGCACAGGAAGAGTGAATGAGCCTTCTTTCCTGGATAAAAGAAAACCAAACAAATATGCCTGCATATAAAACACTCACACATGGTGACATGCATCCCATTTATTGTCACTGGAAGATGCCTGAAAGGCAGAAGCCCTTCTGAGTAGGGCACTTGCCCTGGATTGCAGCCCTGCTTCAGAATGGTCTTCAGGGCATAAGCATCTCCTCCAAGTCCAGAGTGTGTTAGTGCGTGTTTCATATAGCCAGCTACTGGGCTAATGTTCTAAGTGGCTCCAGTAAGCTACTTTTACCATATATAAACTACTTAAAAAAAAAAACAAAAACAAGTATTATTAACAGTAACCACAGAAATTGGTCACTTAACGCACAGAATTCTATTTCATTTAATAGAATTATAAGAGAGTAGTGTCAGGTTCAACAATCTGTTCATTGTAAATTATTGCCTTGGGTATTTTAAAATTGCTCATGGGGGCTTCCCTGGTGGCGCAGTGGTTGAGAGTCCGCCTGCCGATGCAGGGGACATGGGTTCGTGCCCCGGTCTGGGAGGATCCTGCATGCCTCAGAGCGGCTGGGCCTGTGGGCCATGGCCGCTGGGCCTGCGTGTCCGAGGCCTGTGCTCCATAATGGGAGAGGCCCCCGTACCGCAAAAAAAAAAAAAAAAAAATTCCTCATGGTGTCTAGCACAGGAATGTATAACAAAGTAAATTAAATGATCAATAACTGTTTATTTAATTGGCTAAATACAGTTCACAACACTTTCATTAGTAGAAATAGTAGCTAGCTTCCAAATGATGCATCTTTCTAAATATGTATCATAATGTTACTTTTCACTGAGAATAGATCCAAATTGTTACCAGGGCATTCAAAAATCCTTTAACATTCAGCCCTGATGACCTTGCCAACATCATTTCCTATATACAGTGACTATACAATATTTACTGATCCCTCCACCATGCTAGAACTTTCTTGCCTCTACGTGTTTGTTCATCTTTATTTTCTCTGCCCCAAACATTCTTTCTCACTTGTCTGTTAAAAATCCTCCAAAACCAAATTCAAAGCCAATTTCCTCTGTAGAGGTACATCTATTTGTACCTATTTGGAATTAACTCTACCCTGTTTTTGGCAAAGATAAATTGTGTGTAGCCCTAACGTAGCACTTATAGTCTGATGCGGGCTCCAGATAAGTGTGTATGTCTTGCTTCTCATTCCATGCTTCTTGAAGACATACCCTTCTACCTTTGGCTCTTTTGAATCTTCCGTTGCCTTACCAAGAGACTCACACATGTAAGTACTCAAGAGACATTTGTTTAACTCCATGGTTCTAGAATTGGAATGCACAGAAGAACATGAGGTGTTTTTAGAAAATTCATAGACCCCACCCAGAGTAATGAAATCAGAACTTTGAGGAGTGGGGTCCAAGCACTGATATGCTAATAAGTTTCTTCCAGCTATTCTTTTTCTAAAAAATCTATTTTATTGGAGTGTAGTTGATTTACAATGTTGTGTTAATTTCTGCTGTACAGCAAAGTGATTCCGTTATATATATATGTATAGATACATTCTTGTTCATACTCTTTTCCAGTATGGTTTATCACAGGATATTGCATATGGTTCCCTGTGCTGTACAGGAGGACCTTGTTGTTTATCCATCCTAATAAATGTATTAGTTTGCATCTACCAACCCCAAACTCCCACTCCATTCTTCCCCCCCTCCCCACCCACCTTGGCAACCACAAGTCTGTTCTCTGTGTCTGAATCTGGTTCTGTTTCATAGATAAATTCACTTGTGCCATATTTTAGGTTCCACATATAAGTGATCTCATATGGTATTTGTCTTTCTCTTTCTGACTTACTTCACTTAGTATGATAATCTCTAGGTCTATCCATGTTGCTGCAAATGGCATTATTTCATGCTTTTTATGGCTGAATAGTATTCCACTGTCTATATGTACCACATCTTCTTTATCCATTCATCTGTCTATAGACATTTAGGTTGTTTCCATGTCTTGGCTATTGTAAATAGTGCTGCTATGCACATAGGGGTGCATATATCTTTTTGAATTATAATTTTCTCTGGATATATGCCCAGGAGTGGGTTTGCTGGATCTTATGACAACTCTATTTTTAGTTTATCTAAGGAACCTCCATACTGTTCTCCACAGTGGCTGCATCCATTTGCATTCCCACCAACAGTGTAGGAGGGTTCCCTTTTCTCCATACTGTCTCTAGCATTTGTTATTTGTAGATTTTTCAGTGATGGCCATTCTGACCAGTCTGAGGTGGTACCTCACTGTAGTTTTGATTTGCATTTCTCTGATAATTAGCGATGTTGAGCATTCCTTCAGCTCTTCTAAGGTGCATCCATGTAACTGATGTGGGCAGGGGTATCACAGATGGCAGGGCAGCCCTCCCTAATCCACAGTTTCGCCTAGGCCTTGATCACCAACATCTCTGAAGGCTCATCAGTGCACCTGGAAAAGTTTTTGGCTTCACTATGACTTTGAAGTGAACTTTAACTTCCAAAAGAAATCTGCAATGACACAAAAGGCAGGTAAGATATATAGTTGGGAGGTCAGCCCCACATGTGGAAATGGTTTGTTACACTCTGGAATGTACCTGTGAAAAATGTAGCTTTGAAAATGTTAGTAGCAGATGCTTCTGTTCATCCCTCCGTGCAATTTACTGATTATGATGTGCAATCACTTCCTCTCAAATTCCAAGTCAGTCGTCTCCTGGGGGTGTTTCCCTCAATCAGGTCTGAGGTGCTAACATGTGGATTGGCCAGGCTACCCCTTTTATGCAGTGGTGTTCTCTGGAGGCACGCCCCAGGCTCTCCTGAGTTGCTCCCTGTCCTGTCTTTACAAGTGTAATGGCCAAGGTGAGAGCTGTTTCTCTGAGATGCCAGGTTGCTTAGTTCCTACAAAGTGAGGCTGCCGGTACTAGGTCAGTGGTTCTCAGATTTGAGCAGAATCACCTGGAGGGCTTGTTAAAACACACATTACTGGGCTCCAACCCCAGAGTTTCTGATTCAGTAGGTTTGGGATAAAACCTGTAGAATTAATTCCTAAATTCCCAGGTGCTAGCAGTGCCTCTGGTCTGGGGACCATACCTTGAGAACCACTGTTCTAGGTAGACAACCAAAAAGGTAATCATAAAGGGAGTTGAAAAAAATAGAATTGATTAGGTTTTTCACGTGGCATGGATTAAGGTTATAAATTCTTTTATAAAGGCCAAGAAGAGAGGGGAATGGCTGTGATTCTTGATGTTTTAAGTATTATCCTGTGGCTAACCTATGTTATCCTCCAGCAACAAGAAATAAGGAGGAAATGTGTACATAATTTCAATAACAGGCTGCTGTGAGTTATGAGTATGTGGATGAAGTTACACCATAAGATGAGAATTTAGAGGGAGGTTATGTCTCTGCCACAGAAATTTTTTTTTTTTAAATCATAAGTTTGAAGCTCTATCACAGTAGAAAATAGACTATTCTAACAAGAAAACCAACTTTGCTGACCACGACACTTGCCAAACACACAAAGCTCACAGCCTTTGCCTGAATCTCTAGCAGGGCAAGCTTTTAACTGCCTCTAGAAGGATCAGTGCAGTGATAAGAAGGGAGAACAGAGAAGGAAAAAAATAAGTTGTTGTTTCTCTGATTTAAAATTTACATTTTTATCTGCTGTTTGTATCAAGTCATAACTCTCTTTTAGGATATTAAATGGATACTGGAAAAGCCCAAAGACAAAAGATTAATCAACCCTGTGTTTTCTCAATAGCCCCACAGAACTCATCACCTGCTGTGTACTCAGGAAGTCCTGTGTTAGGCTGTGATGGAGAAAATAAAAAATATGTCCAAGAGTTGACCCTATCCATCAAGAAGCTACAGGCTATTTTGTGAATTCAGGAAAGACAGAGCTGACAAACCAAATGCTAATACAACACTAAGGGAGAGGAGGAGAGAGAAGTAGGGTGTTGGGGAATCTGATTCCTGTGCAGAGTAAACAGTTAAGTTGACGCCAACCGGAAAATCAGATAAATCTTGAGAGTTCTAGTAACTATAGAGTTCTTGTAAAATCTCAGGATTTTACAAGGTTGGACTGAGTCTTCAAATTCCCTTTCCTGTTTTTTTCTTCCCAAGCTAATCCCCGTAAATATGTATCCCACCCTTTCCTACCCAGTGGTAGCATAAGACGGGGTGGAAAAGGGCTTCAAGCTTTAACACCAAGCAGCCGTGGACTTTGTTTGGGGGAAATGGTCTCTACACCTTAGCCAGCCCCACCCATGCAGCCACTGGAAAAAAAATGTATGTTGGGTGGGGAGGGGAAGGGCAGAGCCTATAAGGACTACAGGAGAAGCAGAATTTAGCTTAGAGTAGTTATGAGTATAATTAAATCCCTCAACCGTGCAAGAGTCTGACTTTCTTGGAGTTTACTGCATGTCCGTGGAATTGGGACTGGTCCCCATCAGCTACCTCTCTTGCTTTTCTCTGCAGGTGAAAACTCTCCCATGCAACCCCTATTTAGGAGTTCCTCCATATTTGTTTTTCACCCATGAAGGATACAAGATCTTTTTAAATTGTGTTTTTTAAATACTAGGGTGTCTTTTTGAGGACCCATTAGGGGAGATATTTAGATATTCTTTCCACTGGCACCTTATGATCCAAATTCTTGCCTGTTAAATGCAAAAAAAAAAAAAAAAAATCGAAAGAATTGTTTCTTTAAAAGGACCCAACTTAAATACATCTGTGGAAACTAAGCATAATATATTTTAAAATTAGGTTAAAAATGTTTGCAGTGTATGCCCAAACTTTTCCAGATGTTAAGACAAGTAAACACCATTAGATCAAATTTAATTTGGTTCGGTGTTTTAATCAACTTTTACCTTGATTTTCTTTTGTGCTTATAACAAGGTTTACTCTGTGTTGGAGGTGGTCTTAAAAGTGTTAATTTTAGCTTTTCTTTATAATGCAAACACACTCACCAAGGCCTTTTCTTATTATAAAGTGAGTTAGATAAACTTTCAGTGTAGTTCTGCTTTATTAAACCAGGAAGTTTATACACCCTAACAAAAAAAATATGTATTTCCATTTCATGTTGGCATCAATGGTGGTACTGTGTATAATGTCGTTAGTACTGGTAGCTGGAATTCTCCATGGGAGATTGATGAAAGACAGATGACAATAAAAAGAGCATCAAAACCCAAAAATAAAATGTGAGATGTGGCTGGAGAAGCAAGGGCACTATTTATAAGACAGAAATGTTAATTGGGATGTGGCCTTCAAAGCTTGGAGGAGATGGAGATTGGGACTTCCTGTGTCACAGAGCTGGACATGCCAGGGAGAGGAAAAAGCATTCCCATCTTCTGGATTTGCAGGGAGGAGAGATGCTTTATGGCGTGTGTGGTGCTTTATGTTATTTTTCAAAAGTAGTTCCCTGAATTGCTTTGAATGTCATGAAAGGTGCTGATTAAGCTCCTGTTTAGGGGACTGAATGACACAAGCAATAGTTTAGCCAACTTAAAATGGTGGGCCAAGGTGGCAGTTGACATTTGATCCTTATTATAACAGGCTTTGTTTGAACAAGATTCTTCTGGATTCTGGGTGTTAATGAAGGCAGATGGCTGCAAGTATGTGTCTATGAGTGTATTTTTATCATGCATATCTGTGTGTAACTAAAAAATAATAGAAGGTGATGTTAATGGCTTCCATCTTCCTTTTCACACTAAGGATAATTTTGTCTTTGCCAGTACTGGCACAGATATGGATAAATGGGTGAGAAGGAGAAGTAAAAGGACCAAACCAATTTGTCTGATTTGCTTTGGAAAGGACAAAGAAGGACTTGCGAAAATGAATAGATTGGGAAGGTATGAGGAGGTGGGCAAGAATGACAAGGTCTAGCTCAGGACAAATTTGGGGACAGTTTTGGGGGTGTATCTTGAAAGAGAAGGAGAAAGACTGGAAGAAGTCATGCTAAGATGAGAAAGACCTTGAGGTATAGATAGCCAAGGGAATTATAAATAATTCTGTAGTGTGTTATAAATTGGTTTTAGAAAGACTCACTCAGTGCTTCTAGTGAACCCCCAATAACCAAGCACTATTCTTTCTTGTTTTTCTTATGAAACCCTTTTCTTTCCATGTTTTCCTATGGCATCATTGATCAGTCCTCATTTTTGAATTATCTGTCCTTGGATTTTCAGAAACTCTACTAGATTGCAAATTCATGAAAATCTGTAACAATTTCCCATTCCCATCAATTAGGATTGCATTTGGCTGCATGTAATAATGATAATCATGATAACTGCATGATAATAATCTTCAGTGGGTTTATTTTTTCCCCACATAACAGGCAGTCTGAAGATTGATGGTTTGGGGACAGTGCAGCTTCTCAAGGAGATATTCCTGTCTTTCCCATCCCTACAGTATTTTTTCAAAATGGCTATTTCACCTCCAGACATCAGAACTGTGTTCTAGGTGGAAGAAGGGTAAAGAGGGAAGGAAAAAAGGCATACGTCAGCTGTGGCTACCTCTTCCCTGTAAATTTCAACCACAATTGTGTCACTTGGTCACTCCCTAGCTGCAAGTGAGCCTGAGAAACAAAGCATTTTTTCTGTGTTTATTGTTTGCCACCTCCCCAAACAAAATTTGGGTTCTGTAAGTAAGGAGGAGGAGAATGAATACTCAGTAGGCTACTAGACATGTCTACCATATATCCAGTTTGTTCCATAAGACTGGATACACAGAGATTGGTAACGACTTATTAACTGAGTGTATCCCACACCCACTTACATTTATAAACTTCTAGTCTGTGATCCTTGTTAATAGACTTCTCATGTTTTTCACAGTGTAGTAGATGATATTGCCAATTTTTTATATCCTGTGTTAATTAGATCAAACTGGGGCCTCCCTGGTGGCGCAGTGGTTGAGAGTCCGCCTGCCGATGCAGGGGATACGGGTTCGTGCCCCGGTCTGGGAGGATCCCATATGCCGCGGAGCGGCTGGGCCCGTGAGCCATGGCTGCTGAGCCTGCGCATCCGGAGCCTGTGCTCCGCAACGGGAGAGGCCACAACAGTGAGAGGCCCGCGTACCACAAAAAAAAAAAAAAAAAAAAAAAAAAAAAAAATTAGATCAAACTGGAAAAGGCTGCTTTCCCTACCAACTGAGGCCTTTGTGCTAAACCAATGAAGTGATGGGTGTTTTATTAGAGGTCTCCCTGGTTTATCAGAGCAAATAAACATGCTTATGGTCCATAACCCAGAGTACTGACTCTATAGGTAAAAGATTTGGAAGTAGTAAAAGAGATCACTCTCATGGCAGACAAGGGGAGAAGGGTATCAGGGTCAGAAACTCCTTGGGTTTCTCCAGTCACACCATGTAACTCACAATCTAGTCGCATAGAAGTACCATACAATTTTTCTCATTTTTCTCTTTAAGATATGGTAGGTCTTTGCAAACCTACTTACACTTTTTTAATCAGAGTGAAAAATGCCACTTTTTTCTTGTGATAAGTAGATTCTAGTCTTATACACATATTTGACTACTTGCATTGTCTCTTTTTGTCCACTTAAATGGCTCAGGTTGCTTTGATTTTTAACAATTTCATTGATTTATTTTTTTATCTTTAGTTCACTCCTTTTTAGGAATTTACAAAATCAGAAAAATAAAAAGACTGGCAACTCCGTTCAACCCCAAATTAATAACTACTAAATGTCACTATTATGATACTTTTTCACAAACTGTCATTTGAAGGGGGATGTAATCGGTCGTGGCAGGCCTATGCTCTGACTGACAACACTGAGAAAAGCCAGATAAAATACAAACATCATATTTTAAAGACATTGGAAAGCTCTGGAAGCAATGAGGACTAGATGGACTGAATTTTCAGGCAGTGGAGAAGCATTCAGGGGGAGCTGAGGTTCAGTGGTTGCTTTGTTCCCATGGAGAATGTATCCATTCTTGGTGTAGGCTAGAGGCTAAGGATCAGGGTACCACTTCTGGGGCAAAGAAAAACCAGCATAGCTTTTAGTGGTCTCATGGGGCTAAAGTGACGTCTTTAGAGGCTTTAAATATATGGCCATTTTCCCCCATAACACACTGGATGAATTTCAGGCCATGTGGAAAGTTTTTTTTCAATTTTTAAAGATTCTGGAAATGAGAAAGAAATGAATAGCAATCTCTAGTTCTTAAAAGCAAAGAGCTACTAAACGGAGTTCGCTGGAAAACAAAATCAGCAAGAGTCAAGAGTGAACCCTCTAGAAGGAACAGTAAATTAAGCATCCATAGGTCCTTTTTCTTGGTAACTTTTGTCAATTCTGGGCCTAAAGAGAGGTTTGAAATCCAGGCTTGGCTTCTGGCAGAAGGCTGCTACAGGGGACAGAAAAGACACCAAAGCTTTTGGTGGTCACCTGCTGTTGGAGTGTCAAAATTTGGAGACGAGCTTTCAGCACATGGTTCGTCACGCTTCAATACATTTGTAAAATTTTGAAGCATAGAGTGGGGGAAGGAAGCTACAGATTAACCTTTTGTCTTTCACATTCAACAATGAGACAGACTGGAGAATATTCTAGAATATTCTAGACTTTTGCATACGGTCACCTGATACATGACCCGTTTTTTTGGTTCTATCCGAGATTCTAAATGTGTTTGTTAGCTCAAGCTCGAAAATCATGTTATTCAAGAATCCTAGATGCTTGCTTTTTTGATCAAAATAGTTTCTGAGAGAAGTATATTAAAATCACCCTCTCTGATAGTGTTTTTGGTATTCTTCATAATTAGGTCATATTGAGTTTTATATATTTTGGAGACCTTTGGATAGGAATATATTAGTTCATAATTGTGCATTTCTTTATCCCTCTGTGTTATGCCCTGGTAGATTTTCTCAGTTCTATCTTCCAAGAAACTATTCTTTCTTCAGAATATCCTATTATTTTTCTAATTCTTTTATTTCAGTTCTAATTTTCTAATGGTTTTTAATGTCTACCTTTAATCTTTCGATGCTTCTAATTCTTCCATGATGTTAGTTCCTCCTTTGGCTCTTTGAGAATTTTAAACACCCAGTATTTATTTTAAAGTCTTTTCCAAATACCTCAATCATCTCTATATTGTCAGGAGTAAACAGTCCCATCTGTTGGTTCTCTTGACTTCCTTTCTTGGCACTGGAATCCTCATATACTTTTCTTCATTTTTCCTCCCTTCCCATCTACTATTGGAATGATCAAGTTTTCTTTAACAGTGTCTCATGCTCCCTTGGGTTGGAAGTTTTATATTACATTTTTATTTTTGAGATGGTTATACTTAAATTTTTAACATACATGATTAATTTTGAAATCCAAGTAGTGTCATCTCTACATCCATAGAAGATTTGCATCACTTCAAAGATACATGGGAACACTTACCCCTCCAGCCATGTTGGAAGCTTAAGTGGTAGCAAACTTTCCCTCACATCATAAACAACTAGAAAACTGGATAACCTACATGAAATAACTGCTTTCAGAACAGGACTGTGTTCCCTGAGAGAAACAAAAGAAACAAAATGAAACCAATGAGCATCTTGGCTTTCTCCCTGGAGACATTTTCTCTCCTGAAGCACAGGAGAGGAACCCAAGCAGAACATGGTGGTTTTACTGAATCGAGGACACGGGGATTGGAGTACTGGAAGGTGATGCAGCTGGAATTTGATGGGAAGAGTACAGCAAAAGATGAAACCACAGATGGGAAGAGTTGCAGAAATCTGCATAGGGGTCCTCTTAAATATTTTCCTCAACATACTGAGCTGCATAGATAGAGTAAGATGCCATGAGGACAGGCAAAGAACAACTATTGGAGAGGTGTCAGTTGAATAATTCCCAGAGCTCACATGGATTTGGATTTGGGAGAATTTCAAGTTTCAACCAGCCAGAGAGGAGAGATCAGACTGATAACCCAACTCCTCAGTATATTTTTGTTTCATGAATAATAACTTTAAATAAAGTGGCCTACACTTACAACTTGCATAATTACAAAGGTTCCACTACCTCTCCTTTGTTCTTGTATACTGTTAATAAAATGGTGACCATTGGTGAAAGGGACAATTTCAAATACTTCCACTCCTCTGACCTCTGTTGTCATCTATATGTGATGGTTCCCAAATCTTGTATTCCTACCACCCAGATTCAAGTATCTCTTGGACATCTTTGCTAAGGAGCATTTCAAATGGATGGAACACATTAAACCACGCAAGAATGAATTACATTAACTACAGTGCTATTTTATATAATTTACTAATTGTTTCACATGTTTATGTTTTCTCTCTCTAGCTACACTGAAAAATTTCGAAGTCACATACCTGGGTTGTATCCTGGCTTTGTCACTCCTGTGTCCCCTTGAGCAATGTTTGGTTTTCTCACATATATACTGAGGATATAGACGTCTCAGATTTGTTTGAGGACCTAAATTTAAATGAGCTAGTGTATGTTCAGTGCTTTGAAAATCTGAAAGTGTAAGATATTATTATATTCTGCACCCCCTGACAGCATTTTCCCCTCCCCCCTCTGCATTCCCCCACACCCATGATGGCACTAGGCACAGAGAGAATGCTCAATAAAAGTGTGGGTGCTGATGGACTATTTAGAGATGGCATGGTGAGACCAGAGGGGTACTAAACCAAGAATAAGAGGACCTGCCTTTGCTTTCGTCTGTACCACTAACTTCACGTGTGAGCTCCGGCAATCTTCTCACCTTTTTGAGCTTTTTTTTTTTTAAAACCCAAATAATCTCTAAGAATCCTTTCTCTCTCCATGTTAGTTCTGTTAGTCCTGCATTATAGATCTCAAAATCAAATCCCAATGACTCTTCCAACCCCACATCCTACTTTTACCCCCAGATTGACATTCTCTTTCCCTTGTATGTTCTACTTTCTCTGCCGTCTCAGATGAGGCTCTGGAGTGTGAGAGTGGATTCTCCATTGAACTCTCCATTACAAAAGGAAAACAAATGTGTGATGCCCTATAATCCCACCGAATTCTCTGGCAATGCTAGTCCTGGCCTTTCAGTCTCCAATCCTCGAAATGGACAGTTGAGGAAGCATAGTCAGTTGGCTATTTTTTAAGCTAGTCAGCAAAGTTCTTGACTTAGAAAGTTGCTTTTCTCTTCCTCTGTCAACAGGGAGGGGCTGGGACCTGTTTCTCCCCCAGGGATGGGGTGCTGCCCGTGTCTACCTTTACACACTAACCCCTCAAGGCTCGTATTTGGCTCCATTCAATCTTGGCTGTGTCCACCTAGATGGCCACTGACCAACTTCCTGTCTGACTTCTATTTGTACTGAAGGAGGAAATGAGGGTCCCACAGGCAAAGCCTCTTCCACTTCTGGGGCTGTTTCCAAAAATAAAGTTACTGTAATACCCAGAACACCAGGCACAGGCCAGAGCAGCCACAGTTGTTCACTGGCCTTCCACCTCCTGGTGGCCAGCAGCCAGCAGACTGCAGGGCCGCTTAAGGCTGTGATGAAATGTGGTCTCCAGGGTCCTCTCTCTGACATTTTTAGACTCACCATAAAATAAACTGCCTCAGGATGCCACCTCCCTTCAGCCCCTCCTAGGGCCTTCAGAGGGCACTGGTGACATACAGATGGCCCTTGAACTTTCCTCTCACAACTGCTGTTTCCTAGCAGTTCTGCTTTGGAACTTTTCCCATGGGCTTCAAAGGTATCCTCCTCTGCTCTGTTTTTAAATTCAAAGGCTAAAAAAATTGCAAACCATTTTTTTCCACTTAGAAGCAAAAAAGTTTTTCATGCATATAATTTCTCCTCCCCTGTCCTGTGTCTCTATCATCTTTATTTCTGCCTCTCTCTTTTCTCTCGCTCAAGTGTTCCCTGCATTCGGGGATGTGAAATTCTTTAAAGAAGGAATGGAAAGAGGGTGCTGAGTTGATTTAAAAAAAAAAAAAAAGAGCACTGCATTTAGATCTTGGTCCCAAGATGCCAGCCTCCCAAGAAGCCCAGGTTCTTGGCTGCTGAGTGTCCTGATAGTGACATTGACCCAAGAGTGTCTGCACCCAAACTAAGGGCCCTGCCGTAATTTAAACCTGGCAGCAGCTTCTGTTTAATCATTTAATAATTATTTAAATTTAATAATTTAAACCTGGCAGCTATTCTTCCGGAGCAGAAACAGGATTCTCTTTGGGGATCTAGAGCTAAGAATCTAGAGCTAAGAATTTAAAGCACACACATTTCTGATGTCGATGGTAGGTTGGAGATGGCACGGGGTGGCAGGGGTTGTGGTGACAGGTGTGCAGAGAGATGGAAATTAACTAGAGCTTCCTGAAACAGAGTTGAATGTACCAGAATTAGCCAGAGGTCTGAGTGGTCTGATGTGGCTGATATGCTGCATTAGTGGAGAGAGATGATGAAGAATTCATCCTGGTAGGGGCACTCTCTGTACCCACAGTACTCGCTACTCAGTTGTTGGATGCTTTTGTGCATTGTGTTCTTCATTATATAAGAAAATTGTAACCAGAAGGTGAGCCCTTTCAGAGAAAGGGTTAGAGCTGTAGTTGCCCTGTATCCTCCTAAACTAGACAGAGAAAATGTGCTTAGTCTTCAGTATATGACATTCTCAATTCACTTCATGAAAAAATTTACAGATGAAAGTTAAAGAGAGATTTTCTATTATAACCTTGCTCTGTTCCCAAACTCAGAGACTGAGGTCTGTGCTAACGATTTAAGGGGCAGCTGTTCCTCCCCTACCTGAACCTGATATATGGAGTCGTTTTGTTGTTCTTGGTGTTTTAATATATAGCTCCTTGCAAAAAAACTTGAAAATATTTTTAAATTAATTTATCAAAACTAACTCCAGATGAAGTAGAAAGCTGAAATAGGCAGTAGCATTGTAATTAACATAAAAAGTTGTTAAAAAACTATACCACCGAAAAGGAAAATGGCCAGAGACCCCGAGTGAATTTTAATATCAAACCTTCAAGAATAGATTTTTCATAGCCTATCTATACTGTTCCAAAGGATAAAAATGAAGTTCTTAACACATTTTTAAAGCCAGAAAACCTTGATACTAAAATCCAAATACAAAAAAATAAGCTATAGATCAACCTTACTTGTGAATGTAGACTCACCAATAACAAATACAATATTAGCTAATTAAATTCAACTACATGTTAAAAGAACTACCTACCATCACTAGGTTAAATTTATTCCAGAAATGAAAGGATGTTTGCACATAAGAAATCAATTGATATAATACAATTTGTTATTAGGTGAAAGAAGAAAAGCCATGTGTTCATGAGATGTTGAAAAGGCATTTGTCAAAATTTCTATTTCTATAAAAGAAATCTTTTAGAGAACTGAATGGTAGAGTGCTTCCTTAACACGATTTTTAAAAGTCTAAAAACAATAGGAATTACTATATTTTATAAGGAAAATTAAAATAATGCATCTTAAACTCATAATTACCACCATGTCTTAATTACTAAGGCATTTAAATTATAGTTATTTAGTAAGTCATGTACCTTCTTCCATGTTCTTTCTCCATGCTTTTTTTTTTGTTATTATTGTCCTTCCTCTTTCATGAAAACTCTATTTGAGTTGAATTTGATGTTATTGCACTAAATGTATAGATTAATTTGGGGAAGAATGGAAATATTTATATTATCTTCCTATGACTGAAATTATACATTTTTCCATTTATTCAGGTATTTATTTCTTTCAAGAAGCTTTGCAATTTCCCCCATAAATTTCTTAAACGTGTACTGTAAGATTTATTCCTAAGTGCTTTGTAATTTTGTTGCAACTCTAAATGGGGTATTTTATTTCCTGTTATATTTTAATTAGACAATGCTAATATATAAAACTCTATGAGTTTGCTAGGGCTGCCATAACGAAAAACCACATACTGGGTGGATTAAACAGCAGAAATTTATTTTCTCACAGTTCTGGAGGCTGGAAGTCGAAGAACAAAGCATTGGCAGGGTTGGTTTCTTCTGAGACCTCTCTCCCTGGCTTAGAGATGGTCATCTTTCCCTGTGTCCTCATGTGGTCTTTGATCTGTGTGTGCATCTCCCCGGTGTCTCTTTGTGTGTGTCCTAGTCTCCTCTTTTCCTTAGGACACTGGTCCTATTGGAGTAGGATGCATTATAACAGCCTCATTTTAACTTAATTACCTCTTTAAACATCCTACCTCCAAATACAGTCACATTCTGGGTTACTGGAGGTTCAAGCTTCAATGCCTGAGTTGGGGGGTAGGTAGATACAATTCAGCTATAACAGTACTTTCTAGTAGTAGAGAAAAAGATATACACCTAATGACTGTTATATAAACATGGAATCAACCCACAACAAAGATTATTATTTATTTCTGTATGTTAGCCTCTCTTATTAAACTTCAGTTTGTATTTCTGTTAGCTTTTTAAATGGACAATCACATTGTCTGAAAATAACACTTTCTCTCTTCCTTTCCACTTATTATTCCTTATATAAAAAAGTTTCTAGCCTTATTGCATTCACTACATGTTCCAGAGCAGTGATGAACAGAACCAGTGAAGGTGATCATCTTGATCTTTTCTTTGGCTTTCATAAGGGCAATTCTAAAGTCTCACATTAAATGTGTTCACTGTGCTTTGGAATAGATACTTTTCATCAAGTTAAGGCAGTTACCTTCTTTTCCTAGGGTAACCAGTTTATTGAACAGGCTGGATTCAGCACTATGCAGGCAGAAATACATTTTCTTTTTCGTCCCCTCATCACCCTTGATTAATTTAGCTCTGTTAAATAGTTCTTTCCTACCTGGGATGAACTCATGGTCAGAATCCTTAGTTTTGCCAGTTGCCTCAGGTAATAAAATGTTCTGCAGCTACTTTAAGGTTATAAATATTCAAGTCCAGTTCCATAATAAAACTGCAGACTTTAATCCAATTTAAAACTCTTCTGCTTCACATGGGGACCATCTCAGGCTGCAAACATTGCAGCGAGAGAAAGGGACATAGCTGCTTCCTCACTATTTCCTCATTGCTCCTTTCCTCAGACTCACTAGTGGGTGTTTTAGCCTTTCCAGGATTAGTGTAGGCTGGGAGAAAGAAGAGGCTATGGTAGGAAATGTCTTCCTTGTCATTGCTAATCTCTGGATATGATGGATGTTGAAAAGCTGACTACACTTTCTTGGGGTGCTTTTGTGACTCTTTGACGTGGCACTGTCAGTGGGATTTCTTGCATTTAGTTTCCTTCACTCAGGCAAGACCTTCTCCACCCAGTCTTTTATGACTCCAGCCTCAGGATGCTGGCTTACAGTGACCCACCACTCAGGAGAGGTATCCTCATCATTTGCATTGGTCCTTCTGGACAGGGTTCCTTTTAAGATGGCCCATGCTGCGTTCCCTTCTGTGGAACTGTGAGATGGCCTATAAGAAACACACACTCATCCCTGCTCTCACCAAACTGGGGGAGCAGGACCTCCCCCTATGGAGCACTGTCTCTGCCTCCCCAAGGTGCCTCCAGATAAAGCTTCTTGCTTTTAGATTTCCCAAGACAAGCTCTCAAGACAGGTACCAATCCTAACTCCCCAAATCTAGGGACACATTAGAATTTCCAAGTGGCTCTTTTGAAGGCCCCCTCATTTGGTTTGAGGTGGAGATGAGCACCTTCATCCTCTCCCCAGTGCATGTGTATGAGATTGCCCAGTACAACTCTCTAACTTTTCAGCCTTCTCAGTGAAATTTTAATGTTCTTTTATATTGCCTTGAGCTGGATGATGCTAATGCTGACAGAATAGGAATTCGACTATCCCCTTTCTAAGTCCTTTGTGAGTGGTCGATTGAGCAGCTTGTTTTAGGATGTGAAGATACTTAAAACATAGCTTTTTTCTATGCCTTTAAGACCTCATCCCTAATCCAGGGACAAGAGGAAAGATCTAATTTCACATTCTGTTAGACCAACATTTTCTTGAATATTAAACTTTATCAAATGATTTGCCTATACTTATGAGACGGTCATGTAATTTTTCTCTTTAATTCCTTAATAGGATCATTTATATCAGTGGATTTTCTAATGCTGAATCATCTTGTATTTCTGGGAAATACTCTATTTGTTTATAATGTATTATTTTTTCATATTGGTGTATTTGACTTAATATTTAATTCAGGACCATGACATTCAAATTCATAAGTTAGACTGGTCTATAATTTCATTTTCTGGTACTGTTCTTGTCAGATTTTTGTGTCTTGGTTATGCTAGGCTCAAAACAGTTCTTGGGGAAATATCTTTCTTTTTCTATATTCTGAAACAATTTGTATAATATAATAATTATCCTTTTCTTGAATATTTGGTGGTCTTACTTTTAAAATAGCCTTAGCTTGATGTTTCAATGGAAGAGAGATTTCTTACTACTGGTTCATTTTCTTTAGTAGTTATTAGTTTATTGAAATGTTTGTTGTGTCTTTAGTAAATTATTTTCACTCATATTTTTTCAGAAAGCTGTTAATTTCATCTAAATTTTCAAATTAATGTTACAAAGTTATTCCTACAAATTCTCTAAGACTATTATATCTCCCCTGATTCTGTAGAAATGTTCTTTTATGTTGTTCTAAATACTGTTTATTTGTCCCTTCTTTCTTTTTTCCATATTCCATTTTGTTAGACATGTGCCATCTTTGTCTTTTAAAGATGAAAGCGTTTTCTCTTGTTGATTATATCTGTTATACTGAATTTGCTTTCTGTTTGTTAAATTCTCTCTTATTTTAATATTTCTTTATTTCTAGTTTCTTTGAGTTTTCTGTTCTTTTTTATAGCTTCACTTTTGAGCATCTATAATTTTTATTTTCTTGTTTTAATAACTCATTTGACTGTATAAGTTTACGTCTAAGTAAAACTTTACTGCAACCCACAAGTTTTGATATGGTGTGCTTTTTAGTTATTTAGTTCTAAATATTTCATTATTTACACCATTATTTTCCCCTAAACCCATGAATTATTTAATAGTGTGTTTTTAAATTTTTAATGCATATAAATTTTAGAATTATCTTTTAAATAGTTTCAAATTCAACAGAATTATGAATAGAGAATGTGATCCTTTATGATCTTAAATTTTTATGTATTTGGAGTCCTTTTGGCATACTATGTGCTCAATCTTTATAAATATTTTGAGTGTACATAAAAATAATGTCTATTCTGTTTCTTTAGAAAACATTATTTCTGTGCAAGTTCTTTCTCTTACTCTTCTTGAGAAAGATAAATTACTTAGTATGAGCTAGGCATTATGCTAGATATTGAGAAAGAAAGATGAAGACAGTAAGAATGTCTATTCTTTATTTGCTGGTATGCAGGATTCTATATGTACCTATCAGATGAAGTTTTTCATTTTATTGTTTACATTTCCTATGTTTTCACTAATGTTGTATCCAGTTGATTTGTCTGAGTCTGAAAGGGATATGTTAAAATCAGCTGTTCTGAACAATTTAGATGGTTTGACATTGGTGTGCCTTAACATGGGCTTCTTTGGGTTTATGATTCTTGGTGTTCATTTAGCCTCTTGTTTCTGCAAATTTCTGTCTTTCATCAAGTTTGTATGTTGCACTGTTTGATATTATCTAGGAGATCCCCAGGGCCCTGTTCTTTAAATTTTTTTTTCTCTCTGTTCTTCACCTTGGGTAATTTCTATTGCCCTGTCTTCAACTTTACTTACACTTCCTTGCCCTGTCCTTTCAGCTGTTAAATCCATCTAGTGATTTTTTTTCTTAATTTCTGAAACCGTATTTTTCAGGCCTAGAATTTCCTTTTTTGTTTTGTGATTATTTATTTCTCTGCTGAGATTTTTATTCATGGAAAGCTTTTTTTTTATTTTACTTCATTGAGCATAGTTATAATAACAACATTAAAATCCTTGTTTGTTAGTTCCAACATCTGGTTTATCTCAGAGTAGAACTCAATTGATTTTCTTTTCTCTTGAGAATGTATTCCATTTTTTTTGGTTCCTTGTATGTTAGATTTTAAACATGATGCTTATATTTTGAATGGCATGCAACTTTGAGATCATGTGAAAGTAGAACATATTTACAGCTCTCATCTTGGGCTCCCCTAAGGCTATACATTTATAGGGAGATGGTAAGAGGAATTTCCCTCTAAGTAGATATAATCAAATTCATGACAATTAGATAGGTTTATGATATGACTCCACTGCGTGTGTGTTTGTGTATAGTTATAATTTTAAAAAGCCATTTGTGTTGCTATCATCATTGAAGATTATACAGGACTTTCTAGTATTTATGTCAAAGCCAACTTTAAGGTAAAATACATTCTCCAAATGTCAAGAACTTTTCCTCAAATAAGCCCAAGAGACTTTCTTTAAAATCATGAAGGAGTTCATACACAAAGGCAGATTTGCTTTCAATTTTTGGAAATTCAGCTTATGACATTCAACTTCTAAATGTCAATTATGCACCAGAGAGGTGACGCCTAAGTCATTTTAACTTGCAGAGGATACCTCCAAACACTTCAGTGTCATACCTAACTGAGTGGAAGAAAAGACTGTCCCCATGTCAATTCACTGCTTTTGTGATTTATCAAGAGGATTTATTTGTGATCCTTCAATATGGTACTTAGAGGTGACAATCCTTGGCAGAAGACACTACTTCTATGTGAAAAAGTTCAGTTTTCCTTCTCAGGAATTTCTTCCTTATACTGAAGTTGCTCCATTAGACTCTCTTATTTTCTCCCTTAGAAAAATGTTGGTAATTGTCTAAGCTGGATGATGATTACAGAAAATCCAGTATACTAATTCTCTGTACTTTTGTTTCTGTTTGAAAATTTCCATAATATAAAGTTAAAAAAATACTTCTTTGTGGTTAAGAAATAGAAGCACCTATTAAAAATTCCAATGAATTTCCATTGAGAGATGATTCTTGGTATAGCTGTTCAGAACATAGCATTTTGGACATAAGTATGAGCTTTGGAGGCTAACTGCCAAATGTTGGCAATTTCTGGCTCTGTGTGGCCTTGGGAAAATTAATTAACCTCTCTGTGCCTTGGTTTCAGCTTTCTTCTTCCCTTCTTCTTCCCTAACCCTCTTCCCTTCCTCTTCCCCTTCCCTTTTGTTTTCTTCTCCTCTCCTTCTCATAAAAGTGCCAAAGAGCCAGGAATAGGTACTGAATAAAGCACGACTTGTGGCATTAGGTAGCCTGAGTTCGATTTTGACTCTAGTTTTGTCAGTCTCAGTGTGTGAACTTGGTGGCTGAGGACCAGATTCAAGGCTTAGATTGAATGGCCTCTGAATCTATCCTCTGGCATACAGATGTGGCGTCCTCTGTGGGGGTAACCAGTAGACACCTTTCTCCCATGTCCGGATTTAAGTGAAACAAAAGAATCAAGAAAACAAAGTGAAACAAAGAGAATCAGCAGCTATAGAAACAAAACATTACCTGTAAAACTAATAAAGATTAAGTGGACGTGGATGGACCTAGAGTCTGTCATACAGAGTGAAGTAAGTCAGAAGGAGAAAAACAAATAGCGCATGGTAACACATATATATGGAATCTAAAAAAAAAAAAATGGCACTGATGAACCTAGTTGCAGGGCAGGAATAAAAATGTAGACATAGAAAATGGACTTGAGGACAGGGCTGGGAGGGGGAAGCTGGGGCGAAGTGAGAGTAGCATCGACATAAATACACCACCAAATGTAAAATAGTTAGCTAGTGGGAAACAGCAGCATAGCACAGGGAGATAAGCTCTGTGCTTTGCGATGACCTAGAGGGGTGGGATAAGGAGGATGGGAGGGAGGCTCAAGAGGGAGGGGATATGGGGACATATGTATGCATATGGCTGATTCACTTTGTTGTAAAACAGAAAGTAACACAGTATTGTGAAGCAATTATACTCCAATAAAGATCTATTAAAAAAGAAGAGAAATTAAGTGGAAAGATATGATTTAGTGTGAGACTCCATTGGATTTGCTAATGATTTACCCATCCAGTCACAGGCTATGCTGGACCAGTGTATCCTCTCCATTTTTGTGAAGAATAGCAGAAAACATGTGCCATTTGACTGCATTCTGTCCAAAAAATGATGAGCAGAAGTACACATGTGGTCAGCCAGAAAGTCTCCATGAAATGGAAAAGTACACCTTTCTATCCTTCCTACTTCTGCTATCCTGCAATGAACTAATGATGTTTGGGGCTATTGAAGCTATTTTACAGTATGAAGTTGTTCATAGTATCCTCTGATTATCCTTTTAATAACTTAGGATCTGTAGTCATATTTCCCTTTTCATTTCTGACATAGAGTATTCACATTTTATCTTTTTAAAATGTCTTGCTAGGGTTTTCCAATTTTATCAATCTTTTCAAAAGATCTGATTTCTTGATCGGTTGATTTTCTCCATTGTTATTTTCTATTTCATCGATTTCTGCACTCATCTTTATCAGTTCACTTTTCATACTTTGGGGGATTAAATTTGTTCACCTTTTTCTAGCTTCTTGAGATGAAATATTGGATCATTAATTATAAACCTTTCTCCTTTTCTAATATATGCATTAAAACTATAACTCTTCCTAAGCACTGCCTTAGGTGTGCCCCACAAATTTGAATATATTATATTTTCAACATTACTGTGTCAACATATTTCCTAATCTTCTTCAACCCATGGACTGTTTAGAATTGTCTTAATTAATTTCCAAACATTTGTATATTTTCTAGATTTTTTTGGTTATTCATTTCTAATTTAATTTCAGTGTGACAGTGCATACTGTGTATTTCTTGGTGAGACTTGCATAGTTTGGAGAATGTTTATTTCGTAGTGCTTGAGTGCAGAGTTCTATAAATGTCATTTGGGTCATATTGATTAATAGTGTTGTTCAAATCTTCCATAGCCTCACTTATTTTTGTGGGCTTATTCTATCATTTACTTAGAGAAGTTTGCTTACATCTGAAATTATGATTGTGAATTTTCTCTTTTTCATTCTGGCAATTTTGTCTTATATAGTATGAAGCCATATGTTAAATGAACGTATATTTAGAATAGTTAGGTCTCTGTCTTAAATCAACCCTTTTATCATTATATAAAAGCCATTTTGTAGTCCTATTAATGCTTCTTGCCGTTAAATCTTTTTAGTCATTCTAGCTTGCTTTTGGCTAGTGTCTGCAGAGAACATCTTTTTCCATTCTTTTGTATTCAACCTATATGTATTCTTATAACTACAGTATGTCTCCATATATATGTAACAGTATATAGTTGGGTCTTTAAAATTTTTATTCAGTATGACAATATTGCCATTGAATTAGTGTTTAGTACGTTTACTTTTATTGTAACTACTGATATATTTGGGTTCAAGTCTACCACCTTGCCATTTTCCCCCTTTTACCATCTGTTCTTTGTTCCTATTTTTTTACCTGATGTTCCACTTTATTTTCTTTATTAACACTTTCATTGTATCATTGTGTTATTTAATAGCAACTTTGGAGTTTCAGTTTACCTCCTTAACTTAATCCATTATAATTTAAATTTGTTCTTTATTGCTTCCTACACAACACAAAAACTTTACAACAGTGCAACTCTACTTACCCCTTTCTTCACTTTTGTCCTGTGGTGGTCAAATACTGTATTTCTACATATATTTTAAAAACCACAAGACATTGTTAACCTTGTGGCATTGAAGAGTTAAAAGTCCTTTATTTATACCCAGGTAGGGACCCCTTGTGGAGATTTTCACTGCTTCTTACCATTCTGTGCTGCCTTCTAGGATCATTTTTCCTGCTGCCTTAAGAGCTTCCTTTAATGTCATATACTTTGGATCTGTTGGCAGAAAATTCTGTGACCTCCATTTGACTGAAAATATCTGATTTCTCATTTATTTATTTATTTATTGACCTTGGGTATGGCAATGACTTTTTTTTTTAAACATCTTTATTAGAGTATAATTGCTTTACAATTGTGTGTTCGTTTCTGCTTTATAACAAAGTGAATCAGTTATACGTATATATATGTTCCCATATCTCTTCCCTCTGGCGTCTCCCTCCCTCCCACCCTCCCTATCCCACCCCTCTAGGTGGTCAAAAAACACCGAGCTGATCTCCCTGTACTATGCGGCTGCTTCCCACTAGCTATCTGTTTTACTTTTGGTAGTGTATATATGTCCATGCCACTCTCTCACTTTGTAACAGCTTACCCTTCCCCATCTCCATATCCTCAAATCCATTCTCTAGTAGGTCTCTGTCTTTATTTCCGTCTTATCCCTAGGTTCTTCATGACCTTTTTTTTTTTCTTAGATTCCATATATATGTGTTAGCATACAGTATTTGTTTTTCTCTTTCTGACTTACTTCACTCTGTATGACAGATTCTAGGTCCATCCACCTCACTACAAATAGCTCAATTTCGTTTCTTTTTATGGCTGAGTAATATTCCATAGTACATATGTGCCACATCTTCTTTATCCATTCATCTGTTGATGGACACTTAGGTTGCTTCCATGTCCTGGCTATTGTAAATACAGCTGCAGTGAACATTGTGGTACATGACTCTTTTTGAATTATGGTTTTCTCAGGGTATATGCCCATAGTGGCTGTATCAAATTACATTCCCACCAACAGTGCAAGAGTGTTTCCTTTTCTCCACACCCTCTCCAGCATTTATTGTTTCTAGATTTTTTGATGATGGCCATTCTGACCAGTGTGAGATGATATCTCATTGTAGTTTTGATTTGCATTTCTCTAATGATTAATGATGTTGAGCATTCTTTCATGTGTTTGTTGGCAGTCTGTATATTTTCTTTGGAGAAATGTCTGTTTAGGTCTTCTGCCCATTTTTGGATTGGGTTGTTTGTTTTTTTTGTTATTGAGCTGCATGAGCTGCTTGTAAAGTTTGGAGATCAATCCTTTGTCAGTTGCTTCATTTGAAAATATTTTCTCCCATTCTGAGGGTTCTCTTATGGTCTTGTTTATGGTTTCCTTTGCTGTGCAAAAGCTGTTAAGTTTCATTAGGTCCCATTAGTATATTTTTGTTTTTATTTCCATTTGTCTAGGAAGTGGGTCAAAAAGGATCTTGCTGTGATTTATGTCATAGAGTGTTCTGCCTATGTTTTCCTCTAAGAGTTTGATAGTGTCTGGCCTTACATTTAGGTCTTTAATCCATTTTGAGTTTATTTTTATGTATGGTGTTAGGGAGTGTTCTAATTTCATACTTTTACATGTAGCTGTCCACTTTTCCCAGCACCACTTATTGAAGAGGCTGTCTTTTCTCCACTGTATATTCTTGTCTCCTTTATCAAAGAAAAGGTGACCATATGTGCATGGGTTTCTCTCTGGGCTTTCTATCCTGTTGCATTGATCTATATTTCTGTTTTTGTACCAGTACCATACTGTCTTGATTACTGTACCTTTGTAGTATAGTCTGAAGTCAGGGAGCCTGCATACTCCAGCTCAATTTTTCGTTCTCAAGATTGCTTTGGCTATTCGGGGTCTTTTGTGCTTCCATACATATTGTGAAATTTTTTGTTCTAGTTCTGTGAAAAATGCCAGTGGTAGTTTGATAGGGATTGCATTGAATCTGTAGATAGCTTTGGGTAGCAGAGTCATTTTCACAATGTTGATTCTTCCAATCCAAGAACATGGTATATCTCTCCATCTATTTGTATCATCTTTAATTTCTTTCATCAGTGTCTTATAATTTTCTGCATCCAGGTCTTTTGTCTCCTTAGGTAAGTTTATTCCTAGATATTTTATTCTTTTTGTTGCAATGGTAAATGGGAGTGTTTTCTTAATTTCACTTTCAGATTTTTCATCATTATTGTATAGGAATCCCAGAGATTTCTGTGCATTAATTTTGTATCCTGCTACTTTACCAAATGCATTGATTAGCTCTAGTAGGTTTCTGGTAGCATTTTTAGGATTCTCTATGTATAGTATCATGTCATCTGCAAACAGTGATAGCTTTACTTCTTCTTTTCTGATTTGGATTCCTTTTATTTCTTTTTCTTCTCTAATTCCTGTGGCTAAAACTTCCAAAACTATGTTGAATAATAGTGGTGAGAGTGGGCAGCCTTGTCTGTTCCTGATCTTAGTGGAAATGGTTTCAGTTTTTCACCATTGAGGAAGATGTTGGCTGTGGGTTTGTCATATATGGGCTTTATTATATTAAGGAAAGTCCCCTCTTTGCCTACTTTCTGGAGGGTTTTTATCATAAATGGGTGTTGAATGTTGTCGAAAGCTTTCTCTGCATCTAGTGAGATGATCATATGGTTTTTCTCCTTCAATTTGTTAATATGGTGTATCATGTTGATTGATTTGCATATATTGAAGAATGCTTGCATTCCTGGAATATACCCCACTTGATCATGGTGTATGATCCTTTCAGTGTGCTGTTGGATTCTGTTTGCTAGTATTTTGTTGAGGATTTTTGCATCTATGTTCATCAGTGATATCGGCCTGTAGTTTTCTTTTTTTGTGACATCTTTGTCTGGTTTTGGTATCAGGGTGTTGGTGGCCTCGTAGAATGACTTTGGGAGTGTTCCTCCCTCTACTATATTTTGGAAGAGTTTGAGAAGGATAGGTGTTAGCTCTTCTCTAAATGTTTGATAGAATTTGCCTGTGAAGCCACCTGGTCCTGGGCTTTTGTCTGTTGGAAGATTTTTAATCACAGTTTCAATTTTAGTGCTTGTGATTGGTCTGTTCATATTTTCTATTTCTTCCTGGTTCAGTCTTGGCAGGTTGTGCATTTCTAAGAATTTGTCCATTTCTTCCAGGTTAATCCATTTTATTAGCATAGAGTTTCTTGTACTAATCTCTCATGATTTTTTGTATTTCTGCAGTGTCAGTTGTTACTTCTCCTTTTTCATTTCTAATTCTATTGATTTGAGTCTTCTCCCTTTTTTTCTCAATGAGTCTGGCTAATGGTTTATCAATTTGGTTTATCTTCTCAAAGAACCAGCTTTTAGTTTTATTAATCTTTGCTATCGTTTCCTTAATTTCTTTTTCTTTTATTTCTGATCTGAGCTTTATGATTTCTTTCCTTCTGCTAACTTTGGGGTTTTTTTGTTCTTCTTTCTCTAATTGCTTTAGGTGCAAGGTTAGGTTGTTTACTTGAGATGTTTCCTGTTTCTTAAGGTAGGATTGTATTGCTATAAACTTCCCTCTTAGACCTGCTTTTGCTGCATCCCATAGGTTTTAGGTCGTCGTGTCTCCATTGTCATTTGTTTCTAGGTATTTTTTAATTTCCTCTTTGATTTCTTCAGTGATCACTTCGTTATTAAGTAGTGTAAGTAGTGTATTATTTAACCTCCATGTGTTTTTTTTTGTTTTTTTTTTTTTTTGCGGTACACGGGCCTCTCACTGTTGTGGCCTCTCCCGTTGCAGAGCACAGGCTCCGGACACGCAGTCTCAGCGGCCATGGCTCACGGGCCCAGCCGCTCCCCAGCATGTGGGATCCTCCTGGGCTGGGGCACAAACCCGTGTCCCCTGCATCTGCAGGCGGACTCTCAACCACTGTGCCACCAGGGAAGCCCCTGTTTGTATTTTTTTACAGATCTTTTCCTGTAATTGACATCTAGTCTCATAGCATTGTGGTCGGAAAAGATACTTGATATGATTTCAAGATTCTGAAATTTACTAAGGCTTGATTTGTGACCCAAGATATGATCTATGCTGGAGAATGTTCCAAGAGCACTTGAGAAAAATGTGTATTCTGTTGTTTTTGGATGGAATGTCCTATAAATATCAATTAAGTCCATCTTGTTTACTGTATCATTTAAAGCTTGTGTTTCCTTATTTATTTTCATTTTGGATGATCTGTCTATTGGTGAAAGTGGGGTGTTAAAGTCCCCTACTATTATTGTGTTATTGTCTCTTTCCCCTTTTATGGCTGTTAGTATTTGCCTTATATATTGAGGTGCTCCTATATTGGGTGCATAAATATTTACAATTGTTATATCTTCTTCTTGGATCGATCCCTTGATCATTATGTAGTGTCCTTCTTTGTCTCTTGTAATATTCTTTATTTTAAAGTCTATTTTGTCTGATATGAGAATTGCTACTCCAGCTTTCTTCTGATTTCCATTTGCATGGAATATCTTTTTCCATCCCCTCACTTTCAGTATGTATGTGTCCCTAGGTCTGAAATGGGTCTCTTGTAGACAGCATATATATGGGTCTTGTTTTTGTATCCATTCAGCCAGTCTTTGTCTTTTGGTGGGAGCATTTAATCCATTTACATTCAAGGTAATTATCGATATGTATGTTCCTATTCCCATTTTCTTAATTGTTTTGGGTTTGTTATTGTAGGTCTTTTCCTTCTCTTGTGTTTCTTGCCTGAGAAGTTCCTTTAGCATTTGTTGTAAAGCTGGTTTGGTGGTGCTGAATTCTCTCAGCTTTTGCTTGTCTGTAAAGGTTTTAATTTCTCCATCAAATCTGAATGAGATCCTTGCTGGGTAAAGTAATCTTGGTTGTAGGTTTTTCTCCTTCATCTCTTTAAATATGTCCTGCCACTCCCTTCTGGCTTGCAGAGTTTCTGCTGAAAGATCAGCCATTAACCTTATGGGGATTCCCTTGTGTGTTATTTGTTGTTTTACCCTTGCTGCTTTTACTATGTTTTCTTTGTATTTAATTTTTGATAGTTTGATTAATATGTGTCTTGGTATGTTTCTCCTTGGATTTATCCTGTATGGGACTCTCTGCACTTCCTGGACTTGATTAACCATTTCCTTTCCCATATTAGGGAAGTTTTCAACTATAATCTCTTCAAATATTTTCTCAGTCCCTTTCTTTTTCTCTTCTTCTTCTGGGACCCCTATAATTTGAATGTTGGTGCGTTTAATGTTGTCCCAGTGGTCTCTGAGACTGTCCTCAGTTCTTTTCATTCTTTTTTCTTTATTCTGCTCAGCAGTAGTTATTTCCACTATTTTATCTTCCACGTCATTTATCCGTTCTTCTGCCTCAGTTATTCTGCTATTGATCCCTTCTAGAGTATTTTTAATGTTGTTTATTGTGTTGTTCGTCATTGCTTGTTTCCTCTTTAGTTCTTCTAGATCCTTGTTAAATGTTTTTTGCATTTTCTCTATTCTATTTCCAAGATATTGGATCATCTTTACTATCATTACTCTGAATTCTTTTCCAGGAAGACTGCCTGTTTTCTCTTCATGTGTTAGGTCTGGTTGGTTTTTACCTTGCTCCTTCATCTGCTGTGTGTTTTTCTGTCTTCTCATTTTGCTTATCTTACTGTGTTTGGGGTCTCCTTTTCACAGGCTGCAGGTTCGTAGTTCCCCTTGTTTTTGGTGTCTGTCCCCAGTGGCTAAGGTTGGTTTAGTGGGTTGTGTAGGCTTCCTGGTGGAGGGGACTAGTGCCTGTGTTCTGCTGGATGAGGCTGGATCTTGTCTTTCTGGTGGGCAGGTCCACGTCTGGTGGTGTGTTTTGGGGTGTCTGTGGCCTTATTATGATTTTAGGCAGCCTCTCTGCTAATGGCTGGGGCTGTGTTCCTGTCTTGCTAATTGTTTGGCATAGGGTGTCCAGCACTGTAGCTTGCTGGTCGTTGAGTGAAGCTGGGTCTTGGTGTTGAGATGTAGATCTCTGGGAAATTTTCGCCACTTGATATTACATGGAGCTGGGAGGTCTCTTGTGGACCAGTGTCCTGAACTTGGCTCTCCCACCTCAGAGGCACAGCCCTGACACCTGGCTGGAGCACCAAGAGCCTTTCATCCACACAGCTCTGAATAAAAGGGAGAAAAAAAAGAAAGAAAGAGAGAAAGAGAGAGAGAAGAGAGAGAGAGAGAGAGAGAGAGAGAGAGAGAGAGAGAGAGAGAGAGAGAGAGAAAGAAAGAAAGAAAGAGGATAAAATAAAGTAAGATAAAATAATTAAAATAAAAATAAAAAATAATTATTAAGAAAAAAATTTTAAAACGTAAAAAAAAAAAAAAAACCAAAAACAGACAGACAGAACCCTAGGACAAATGGTGAAAGCAAAGCTATACAGACAAAATCTGACATAGAAGGATACACATTCACACTCACAAAAAGAGGAAAAGGGGAAAAAATTATATATCTTGCTCCCAAAGTCCACCTCCTCAATATGAGATGATTCGTTGTCTATTCAGGTATTCCACAGATGCAGGGTACATCAGGTTGATTGTGGAGATTTAATCCACTGCTCCTGAGGCTGCTGGGAGAGATTTCCCTTTCTCTTCTTTGTTCACACAGCTCCCAGGGTCCAGCTTTGGATGTGGCCCCGCCTCTGCATGTAGGTTGCCGGAGGACAGCTGTTCTTCGCTCAGACAGGACGGTGTTAAAGGAGCAGCTGATTCGGGGGCTCTGGCTCACTCAGGCCGGGGGTGGGAGGGATACGGATGCGGGGTGAGCCTGCGGTGGCAGAGGCCGGCGTGACGTTGCACCAGCCTGAGGCGCCCATGCATTCTCCTGGGGAAGTTTTCCCTGGATCACGGGACCCTGGCAGTAGCGGGCTGCACAGGCTCCTGGGAGGGGAGGTGTGGATAGTGACCTGTGCTTTCACGCAGGCTTCTTGGTGGCTACATCTGCAGCCTTAGCGTCTCATGCCCGTCTCTGGGGTCCACGCTGATAGATGCGGCTCACGCCTGTCTCTGGAGCCCCTTTAAGCAGCGCTCTTAATCCCCTCTCCTCGTGCACCAGGAAACAAAGAGGGATGAAAATGTCTCTTGCCTCTTCGGCAGGTCCAGACTTTTTCCCGGACTCCCTCCCGGCTAGCCGTGGTGCGCTAACTCCTTCAGGCTGTGTTCATGCCACTAGTCCTCTCCCTGCGATCCAACCAAAGCCCCAGCCTCAGCTCCCAGCCCCGACCAGCCCCAGCGGGTGAGCAGACAAGCCTCTCGGGCTGGTGAGTGCAGATCGGCAGCGATCCTCTGTGCAGGAATCTCTTCGCTTTGCCCTCCGCACCCCTGTTGCTGCGCTCTCCTCCGCGGCTCCAAAGCTTCCCCCACTCCGCCACCCGCAGTCTCCACCCGCGAAGGGACTTCCTAGTGTGTGGAAACCTTTCCTCCTTCACAGCTCCCTCCCACTGGTGCAGGTCCCATCCTTATTCTTTTGTCTCTGTTTTTTCTTTTTTCTTTTGCCCTACCCAGGTACGTGGGGAGTTTCTTGCCTTTTGGGAGGTCTGAGGTTTTCTGCCAGTGTTCAGTGGGTGTTCTATAGGAGCAGTTCCACGTGTAGATGTATTTCTGATGTATCTGTGGGTAGGAAGGTGATCTCTCCATCTTACTCTTCTGCCATCTTCTCCTCCATTCCCCTCATTTATTTTTGAAGGATTTTTTCCTGCTAATTGTTGAATTCTAGGTTGGCAGTCTTTTAGCTCTTTACATTATTTAACTGTCTGCTAATTTATTATTAATCCTCTAATTTATATGCATGTTTATAGCAGTTATTTTCAAATCCATGTCTGCTAGTTCCAACAAGTGAATCATCTGCAGGTCTACTTCTATTATTTATTTTTTTCCTTGATTATCAGTCACATTTTTATTTGTCACATTTTGATCCTTCATATCTCTCAATTTTTAAGCATATTTTGGACATGTGTATGAAAGAACTATGAAAACTGAGTTAGTGTTATTTTTATCTCAGAGAGGGCTTACCCATTCTTTGTTATGCAGATAAAGTGGGGGACTGATTATTCAATAAATAATTGATCTGGGTCAGGGCTGGTTTGGAGTTTTAATTAGAATCGATTTTTTTTTCTCATTTCAAATTTCATGAGTGTTAGACATGTCAGAGTTTACTTCAGGCATCTTCCATGATTTGGACTTCTAAGCTTCAAGAGACTACAGAAAATTTTATTTTGCCTTTTCATTTCAGTCCTTCAACCTTCCTCACTAGCCTAGCACTTAGAAAGATTTTCATGGGTGAAAGTGGCTCTATGTTTGAAACTCCTGAAGATTCCAGCTCATATGTCCAGCCCATGCAGACATAAGAAGCTCTGCTGGTCTCTTTTTATCCAGCAGAATTCTTCTGTCTATCAAGCATGATCTTCACCCTGTTCTCTGACTCAGTAAGTTTCCCCAAGGTGGAAAACATCCCCCAATCTCTGCTCACCTAAGAAACCCTCACTGGAATTTAATTTTTGTAAACGTCTTTGCTTTCACAACTCTTTTATGTCCTTTTTTTTTTTTTTTGGCCATGCCACACAGCTTGTGGGATCTCAGTTTTCTGACCAGGAATTGAATCCAGGCCACTAGGCCACCAGGGAAATCCCTCTTTTATGTCTTTTAAGGATGTCACTTTTGTAATTTATCTGATTTTCCTTGCTTTTATGAGGTGAGCAATGATCTGTCACTGCTTTCTACATACTAACCTAAAGTGCAAGCCCCCGTCTTGCATTTTAAGTGGCTTTGAGAATGGAAATCATAGATGAGCTTAGAAAAATAGAAAGTGTGGGAGGCAAAAGAGTGTCACCCCTCCCCATAAGCAAAATCGTTATCTCTATCCCTGCAACCTGTGTACATATTAAGTTACATGGCAAGAGATTTTGCAGATGTAATTAAGTACCTTGAGATGGGAGATTATTCTAGATTACTTGAGTGGGTCCAATGTAATCACAAGTATCCTTAATCGTGGAAGAGGGAGGCAGAAGAGGAGGTCGGGGTGATAAGATCTGAGACATACTCAACCCACCATTGTTGGCTTTGAAGATGAGGAAGAGGGCCATGAGCTAAGAAATGCAGGTGGCCTCTGGAAGAAACAGATTCTTCCCTAAATCCTTCAGAAAGGAACACAGCCCTGCTGACGCCTCGATTTTATCCCAGTGAGCCCTTGCTGAACTTCCAAGATACAGCAAGCACTGTAGAATAACAACTGTACTCTTCTATACCACTAAGTTTTTGATAATTTGTTAAGGCAGCAATAGGAGTCCATTACAGTAAGATAGGAGCCCAGGACCCTGATGACAGTCTTCCCTAGACCACCTAACCCTGAACTTCTTTTACAGGAGAGAGAAATCATCTTCTAACTGTTTTGAGCCACTGGCGTTTAGGATACTCTGTGTCAAACAACTAAAGCTAATCCTAACTGGACAGTGGACTCCTCCTCCAATCCAACCCGCTGTATCACCGACTCTACAGTCATGCTCTGAGATTTAGCATCATCTTACATTCAAACTCTCAAAAATTTCACTCTCCACACACTCTCATGTTATTCCAGTTTTGTCTATTCAACTTATGACACTACACCTGTTATTCAACAGCAATGTGACTTCCAATCCACTGAATAATTAACTTTTCCCCCATCCACAGGCCTCTTCTTTCTTTACTTCCCTTTCTATACAGCTTTACTTCAACATACAGACTTCTTAATCACCTCACAATATCTTAACTTTTTGCCATTATTTTCTTTGTTATTCCTTGGTAAAACCCCAACCATTGCTGAGTCCAAACTTCTCTGTTTGATCTGGGGCTCCAGAACATAGCTAGAGAAAAAAATCATACCTTAACAGATGGGCATGTGTGGTGTGTGTGTGTGTGTGTGTGTGTGTGTGTGTGTGTCTGTGTGTCCATTTCTGTGGTCCAGAGCTGCATATCTATCTACCACTGTAGCATCTCCACTTTGATGTCTCCAGGTAACTCATACTCAAAATGCCCAAATTGAATTTGAATCTGTATCCCACAGACCTGCTTCTCTGCTGTTGTTTCCTATATTAGTAACTGGTACAACCATCCACCCAATTGTTTATCTAGACACCTGGGAGTTAGTTACCTTGACACCTCCCTTTTCCTCTGTAACTAATCAGTTCACCAAATGCCGTTGATTCTACTTTCTAATTATCTTTTGCACATATCCATATATTCCCCTCCTTATTGCAAAACCTTTAGTCAAAGATTTCCATATCCTTTGCCCATATTTCTGCTGTAGCCACTATTTCATATTTCATATCTCAGTATCTCCTCTTTCCACACAACTGCAACCACTATTTACCCAGAACCTAGGTGGTTTTCCTTAACTTCTTATTACCAAAAAAGTAAATATGGAGAAAATCAAACAGAGTAAGAAAATAAAATTAAAACCATATATACAACACATAGGTGTATATGTATGTGTTACTTTGAAATTTCCAGAAGAAAAATTACAGACATCATGCTATTTGGTCTCTAATTTCATCTCCACATAATGTCTCCAAAAAAATAAGGATATGCTCTTACATAACCACAATGCTATTTCCACACCTAAGAAAATTAAAAATAATACCCTAATATAATTTAGTCACAAGTCTATAGTAAAATTTCCCATATGGTCTCTAAAATTTCTTTTATAGCTGCTCCTTTTGAAGCCAAGGAACAAATCAAGGCTCATACTTTGCATTTGATTATTATGTCTCTTAACATTCTAAAAAAATCTAGAATGCTTTCCCCCATTCCCCCCCCCACCCCACATACACCTTTTTTGTGATGTTGAATTTCTAAAGAAAATAGACCAGTTGTGTAGTATAACGTTCCACATTCTAGATTTTCCTGTTTCCTCACGGGGATGATTTTTTAATGCAAATTCCATCTGCAGCACTCTTGCTCCAGTGGTTCCCAATTTCTCTCAAGAGGAAGTCCTCAAAACTTGGTGAAGTCTGCAGAACCCACAGTGACCTGGCTCAGGCCTTCTTCCTCCCCCATCCCAACCCCCCACCCTGGCCTTGTTCCCCTCTCTTCCTGTTTATTCTTTTCCAGACCCTCTGGCTTCCTCTCTCTTTTTTTGCAAATGCGCATGTCCTTCCATCCTCACTAAACCAAACCTCATTTCTCTGCCTAGAAAACTCTTACCACCCTTTGCCTGCTTGGATTCTAGTCATACTTTGGGTCCCCAATTAAATAGTACTTCTTCAGACAAATCCTTTTTGACCCACTAAATGTGGATACACCTTCCTTTTTACGTGTTCTTAGAAATCCCAGAAGTTTCCCTGAATGGCACTTAGCACAGTTTCATTTAATTGTATGTTACTAATGATTTCATGACTATATCCCTCACCAGACTGTATATTCGACCAGGGCTATTCCTAGCTCATTACCTTTGTAACCTCAACATTCATCACTGAGCTTAGCTCATAGTAGCTAATCAAAAATATGAGCAAGTTTTTACTCTCTCTATGCCTAATTTACTTTGCCTGTAAAACGTAAATAATAATAACAATATTTGCATTACAGACTTTTAAACAACAAATAAGATAAATCCTATAAAGCCTTTAACTCAGTACCTGGCAAATCAAAAGAGGCAAGGAACAGAAATTCATGATAATGAATTTAGTAATTCTGAAAATAATGCCATTTTTCAGAATTACTAGAGGTTGAATATGTAGATATCATTTCCTTTTGTACATGAACAATTTGTAATTTAATAGAATGTTTACAATCTCTTACTCAAAGTTGCCCTTCAAGTAAAACATGTATTTCAATGTCTCTTGTTTGATAGGCTCAGCTGTCACACACTCTTTCTTTGGTCAGTGTTTCAGAAGAAATACCTGTAATTTGTGTTAGGAGAATAGGATAGAGACAGGACAGTAGGAGATGGTTTTCCATGGCACAATTTAATTAATTTGTGTATTTATTTGATTGCCAGGAGCATTGTTTTCATGGCCATTTATCACTGATTGTATTAATTGATTATTTTGACATGTAGTTGACTTACCTTTTGGAGAAAAAGAATACATTTCAAATTTAATTTCCCTCTGTGTCAAAACCTCTTTCTAACCTGGGTGCACAGGGACAAATTATCTACTTCTGAAGAGAGACGTGCTCCATGGTACACAATTGCTTCCCTTGATTTGTCCCCTCCTCAGATCACAGTTTTATAAGTAGCCTGATGCTATTGCTTGGCACCAGGATACAGAATCCCAAACACATGGAACAGTTAAAAACTAACTCCCATTAATGAGTTAATTGCCTCAACTCCATTTGTAATGTAAATCCTTCAGAGGTGCTTTCTATTCTTAGAAGAAAAGTCACAAGCTGGAGGGTGCGTCACCTTCGCAATCAGCACCCTTTTAGCTTCTAATGTGGACCATCTGGTGGTTGAAGAGGTTACAGTGTTATAGAAATGTCATTACAGAATTTCTGTATGTTCACATGTATCATCTGACACATAATTGTTTGTTTTACAGCCCATACCTATAATGGGCTAAGTGGGGACTATTTATATCAGTTAACAATGAGTGCCTTTAATTAGTATTTCATGCAACTGGAACATGTTAAGAAAGCTGACACAAATCTGGCTGGGTTGGGAGATTCCATGTGAATTTCATTATGGAATTGCTAGGATATTACAGTTGCACAGGTACCAAGGTTTCTTCAGCTGTCAGAAATGCTAAGTTCAACACATGTGAAAATGACAAACCATCACATTGGGTCTCAGCTGATGGACAGGCAGAATTTGTCCACTTTGTACCCATACCCCAAATTCCTCATGATAGCTCACCCAGGGACCTGTGTAGACATGCAGATGACATATCAGAGAGCCTGTGCAAACCTTGGGGAAGAATGCCGGAAAAAGAAACAATGGGCAAAGGCTTCGTGGTCCAAATGCTTAATGCTAAGTGAGAGGTTGGCAGTTGGATAAAGTATTTTTGTTAACTGGTGCAAATGGTTTCATTTTCCCCATTCTCACTTTTAGACACTTTTATTGATTCAAAGACATCTCTTCAATATCCTAGCTGCACTAAAGCAAAACTGGCTTTAGTAGACAATGAAGACATAGTTACACGTCTAGACCCATAAGAAAGCGTCTCCAGTTAAAATATTGAAGATAGTCATGTCAGCAAACCATCCTTTAATTCCTTTGAAAACGAATCCCCACCTATGACTACAATAGAGGCTGGCAGTCCATTCTGAACAACCTCTGAGCAACTCCATGTGATGTGCCCTCTCTCTCTTTTAGGATTTTGTAAGGTATGCACAGTATATTCAATCTGTCATCTTGGTTTACAGAATCAGACAACATGTTGACCTCAACTTCAGAAAGAATACCAATTGCTTTGTCAAACCAAAATGAAGTTTTTAAACAGTGAAGTTTTATAATTTTGTTGTGTGATTTATTACCTGGTGGAAAAACAATCCTGTATTTTTGACAATGTAGTCAGTGTTACAGAAGTTAGTAATAGCATTTACGATGTTTTCTGTGAAATCTTTAAAATACTGTTTAGTAACGATTTAGGGAAGTTCTGGTGGCTATATCTTGCTGTCAGAGGCTGTTTGTGTATCTTTGCTTGATACCGCGGATCACCAAACATCTCTTTCCATCACAGAAAATCCTGGAATCTGAACCACTGGGAAATTACTAGCAGGTCTCTGCTTCTTGTTACCTATGTTATCCCAAAGTGCATAGATTAGTACCGTAGTTACTGGTGAACAGGCATCGCTCTTGCCTGACAACAAACTTCAGGAAGGCTTACTTGTCACATTCCTCCTCAGTTTCATTTCCTTGTGGCAGTAAGAGGACAAACAGTGCGCATGTTCTTACCATGTCTTTGGCCATGATTGTCTCTCTGCAAGTATTTTGCTACGGATTTTATTCATTCCCAGAGAAAACCATCAGCTTCTCTGTCTATGTGAATAGCTGGATCTTTATGTGTAACTGTATCTACGACCACATCTACCAGATCGACATCATCTACATGCACATAGTTATAACTGATCTCTGACCACACATTCACTTGGATTCTTTATAGGTCCCAGAACTTTAACTGTATCTCACATAAGCAATAGATAGTTGCTTGTGTGTTTTAAATACAACCAGCAACTTCCTTTTTCTTACAGAAGACTTGTCCCAATTATATTTGCTATTGAATTTGAATGATGGTTTTCATCTTTCAATGTTCTGTATTTGTGTATGGCATGTTTATTATATTTCTCTTTTTACCTAAATAGTATCCATAGTAACTTTTACACTTTCCTTTTCAATTGAAATCAAGTATGAATATAACCTTCCTTTATTTTTGTATTTTTAAAATATCTTTAGCATTAACACTTTAACACAGGTGCTTTAAGTATTTCCTCTATTGAGTCATACTGAAAGGTTAAGTCAGTTTTGAAGTCCTATTAAGGGGATGTATAGCATCGTGCTTGCCTCCAAGTCAGGATACAGAATGTAGAAAAAAACAAGATGAAAATAAAAGAATATATTCAAGGTCTGTACTGAGCTTTTGGAGGTTCTGGGGTCACTTTAAGTCCCTACTGCTCATAAGAGTCTCTGCAGGGTTCATCTGTCCTCACTGGAAATAAGATCAGGTTTGCAGTCTGCACAGGATGTTATCTGAGTTTTATTGGGTTTCTGGGGACATCAGAATAAATGCCGCTGTCAAACTTGCTGACTGGATGCATGTAAAACAATCCAAATGAGGGAGAAGGAGCAAATAGTAACATCTCTGAGCTGGGAGTTCCTGTTCCAGTGGAGGAAAGCCCTTACTGGACAAGTGGACATTAGATTCGAATGGGAGCAGGATGCAGAAATGGAGGCTCATCCAGGAAGCAGGTCCAAACCACTAAACTGAATGGCTTTCAGGAGATGAAAAGGGAGATGAGATATACAATGGGGGCTATGGCTTAGGATGATGAGTGAGGCAGGCTAGGAATTAGCTCTGCTGCTACACTGAAATGGTCTTCTGACCAACTGAGTCCATTGTACCAAGCTAGCATCTTTACTGAATGCCAACCCAACTCAATGAGAAAAATTATTGGGATGGTTTGTTGGGAATCCTTAGGCAAACTAGAGGATCATGGTACCATGAAATGGCCTTCAATAACTATTTGCTTAATTGAGTTTTACTCCATTACTAAGTTCTAACCAAATAAAATATCCTGGGAGAATGCTGATCAGGACAAAAATATATGTCTAAAAAGAATTTATAATAATTATGATGGCACACAGAATAACAGATCTTCTATCTAATATGTCATCTGTATTAATAGAGTTCAAAGACCTTTAATTCTGGAATCACTAAGAGTTGGATAACGGACAAGTCTGTCTTATGTGTAAGTCAAGAAGGGATTAGGTTATGGCTAATCCCTTCAAAGTCTCTTACTGAATAAAAAACATTGAACCAGGAAGAGTTTAAACGCTATGAAGATAAAACCACTCTAACTTGTCTCTTTTGCTTGGGTTTGCAAATGTGCATACACATCAACTAAATCAAATTGGAAGGAAGACATTGTAGTAGATACCAATAAAATCCTCTGCCCCCAATAGTCACTAGAAATACAGTAGCTTGTAAACTAAATATGCTTAAAGTAGCGGAAAGCTATGACAACCAATGTATTATATGAGGTTGTGTGATTAAATCTAACTGTGTGGATTCAATTATAATTGCAGATGTAGGAGCCGGTACCTTGGCAGACAGACTTGCTAAGCTCAACTTGCAAAACAGAGTAACAAAAGCTGGGACCACACCATGAAAAGTCTCTCTATTTGATAGTGTGCTGCCCCAGGAGAATAGTTATTGGGAGGTGGACAGGGTCTAGAACAGATTAGAATATGGTTAGATGTAATGATTAAATGATTCCTTGTATAGTTAAAGGAGTGCATAACAAATACTTGAAATGCTGAGTACAGCAATTTCAATAATTCAGTGCCATGCAGCTTAGTTATTCATGTGCTGCCTTAGGACAGCAGAGCTCACCAACCCGCTGGAATAATTTATGACACTCCTGAGGGCAGGGAGGTGGGGGGATGCGTGTGTGCTGGCGTTGATAAACGGATTCTTGGATGGTATGCCCTTTTTGACTGGTAAAGCCAGGGACCAGTTTGGGTTATCGAAAAATTGGTTTACTTATTTGAAATCCAAAAATGCCCAAATAACTTCAATAGGCTATCAATGAAGCACCATTAAAAGTCATTTTGTTTCTTGAAGTGTCAGTAGGCCACAGCTAACAGATTTTGAGTGCTTACTATGTGCCAGGCATTGAGTTAAATATTTTACATTTTCAATTCATTTCTTTCTTTCATCAACCTTAAGAAGTAGATGCTGTTATTATGTATTTAATTTTGTAGATGAAGAAAATGAGGCTTAAAAACATTAACTTCCACAAGGTCACACAGCTAGTCAGGCAGAGTCAGGGCTCAAATCTAGGTCTATCAGACTCAAGTCTCGGTTCTTTCCTACACTCCTTTGCTTCCCAGTAGGGATCTAAACACTTTACCTAGATAGTCCAACAACCATGAAATTATAGGAAAAATTCATACAAAAAATATGGTAGACAGAATGATGGCCCCCAAAGATATCCACATTCTAATTCCCAGAACCTGTGAATATGTTTCCTTACATGACAAAAGGAACTTTGCAGGTGTAACTAAATTAAGGATCTTGATATGAGGAGATTATGCTGTATTATCTGGGTGGACCCAGTGTAATCACCAGGGTCTTTATAACAGAGAAGCAAAAGCTTCAAAGTCAGAAATAGGAAATGTAAACACAAAACCAACGGCTGGAGTGATGGCTTTGAAGACAGAGGAAGGGGCCATGAGCCAAGGAATATAGGTGGCCTCTAGGATCTGAAAAAGGGAAAGAAGTGGGTTCCCTCCTGAAACCTCCAGAAAGAATGCAGCCCTATGGACACCTTGATCTTAGCCCAGTGAGATCCATGTTGAACTTTCTAATCTATATATCGAATACAGGAATGAATGTGTGTGGCTGTAAACCTCTAAACTGATGGTAGTTACACCAGCAATAGGAAGCCAATACAGGAAACTTCACTGATGTTAAAATGTCAGAGAGTTCCATAGAACAAAGGCCAGGCTTAGTTTATGCTAATGACATTTTAGTACTGATGCATTGAGAATAATACTCTTGGACTTCATATCCTCTGAGAAGCAGGTCAGATAGAATACAATCAAAGGTTATAGCTTACCATCACCACATGTGCCTTCCTCTGGGTTGTAGAGATTGATGTGACCAGGACAAATAAATGACTACTGAGCCAGTCCTGTGCCCTAACCTGGAACTCTAGCTCAATCAACTCTTTCCCCACAAGGACTCAGTGATGATAATTACCAACTCATGAAGTAATGGGGATGGTGTAGGTATCGGATAGATCTCAGCACACTGTGTTCTGAGATGCTTTGTTATCTAAAGAATTCAGTAAATTTCACATGTATAAATAATAACCAGCTACAAGATATAATGAAGGAGAAAACCCATCTGTAATAACAGCAAAAAATACGAAATACTTAGAAATAGATTTGGGAAGAAGTGTTCCAATCATGTATTTAAAAAGCTGTAATAGCTCCTGAAAGATACAAAAATAGTCTTGAGTAAATGGAAAGATATTGCTTGTTTTTGCTCAGAACATCTTGACGCCATCAAGATTTTAGTTCTTTCTAAATTAATCTATAAAATGGATGTAATTCCAATCAGCCTTGTCTAAAACTAGGCAAGTTGATACCAAAATTTGTGTGAAAAAACACACATGCAAAATAACTAGGAAAGCAGTGAAAAGGAAGAGTTATGAGAGGGGACTAGCCCTCCAGATATCTAAACGTATTACAAAACCTTGATAATTAAAGCAGTATGATAATTGTGCATGAATAGACATAAAAATCAATGGCAAGAAGAGAAAGTCCATAAATAAATGGAACTACGTATGCTAGGTCTTGTAATCTAGACTATGATAATGGTGGGTCCTGGGATCACCGGGGCAAAGATGAACTTTTTTTTTTTTTTTTTTTTTTGCGGTACACGGGCCTCTCACTGTTGTGGCCTCTCCCGTTGTGGAGCACAGGCTCCGGACGCGCTGGCTCAGCGACCATGGCTCACAGGCCTAGCCGCTCCACGGCATGTGGGATCTTCCCGGACCGGGGCACGAACCCGTGTCCCCTGCATCGGCAGGTGGACTCTGAACCACTGTGCCACCAGGGAAGCCCTAAAGATGAACTTTTTATATCATGTTGCTGGGAAAATTGGAGAGTCATTTATAAACACATAAAACCACATCCATTTTCACCATATACACGAGTAGTTTCAAATGAATCAGAAACCTAAATGTAAAAAAATGAAACTATACAAGTATAGACAAAAACATGGGAGAATTCCTTTATAACTTGGGTGTAATGTTTCTATACTGTGCTTTTGTTTATCCTTTTACTTTTAATATTTCTGTAATCTGTTTTAGAGGCTTCTTTTGTATGCAATATATGTTTGGATTTAGTTTTTGTGACCCAATCTATAAAACTTTAATAGATTGTTTTATTTACATGTATTAGTATAATATAAATATAATATACACACACACATATATTTGTTTGTTTTAATTCTGTTATCTTATGTTTCTAGTTTTTTTTGTTTTTTTTTTTTGCGGTACGCGGGCCTCTCACTGTTGTGGCCTCTCCCGTTGCGGAGCATAGGCTCCGGACGCACAGGCTCAGCGGCCATGGCTCACGGGCCCAGCCGCTCCACGGCATGTGGGATCTTCCCGGACCGGGGCACAAACCCATGTCCCCTGCATCGGCAGGTGGACTCTCAACCACTGCACCACCAGGGAAGCCCCTATTTCTAGTTTTTAATGCTTCCATGAAATCCATTACCTCAGTTGGCTATGGCATAGATTCAGTTGTTCTGTATTTGTTTTTCTTCACAGATAATGTGACTTCCAGTCCATAGACTCAATATTTCCTCAATCCTTTGAATTTTTTATGTATTAGGACTTCAGTATATTGTTTTATTTATGGGATTCTTCACTTCAGAGACTCCAGCCATCTTTAGGTCAGACCATACCACCCCATTACTAATTGCTTTAGTATCTTAATCCTTTTTCCCCCTCCATATTCATTAAGATTATTTCAACCCTTTCCTATGTGCCAGCAATTCAGTTTTAAGTAGTCAACTCTGTTACAATCTGTTTCTAATTAATTATATTTTCTGTGATATAGAATATATAATTAATTAGTGTTAAGTGATGTTTTGGTCCTTCGTTTGTTTTAGCTCTAAAAACTCCCTTTTCATCTCATTCTGTTGTTTGAACATCTCATCTCTGAGATCATCTTGACTGTATCTTTTGTCTTTCTTTTGCGTGTGGTGTCCCTTTTTTCTCTCATCTATTATCATCAACTTATCCTCATCTATTTCTACAGCGTAGTTGCAAGCTTCTTCCAGCCTTTCTCAGGCTTAAAGTGGGCATCTCTTTCTAGCCCTTTTTTTCCTTTGTATTGATGCAATGTGAGTAAATTCCCTTCAAGTCCCTTTCCATCTTGGCTGAGAATTGTCTTTGCCCTTGAAGGTACAGTCCAGATGGGGTTTTCTGTATCCCAAAGACCAGAGGAGGGAGAAAGGGGGTCAGCCGTTTGAGAAAAGCCTCAGCCAGGACTATCTGTAGCCTTGGTTTGCAGTTGATGCTATTCTCTCATCTTGGATTTTGTTAAACTATCCAACAAATCCCACAGATAATTTTATATAGGAATATCCTCCCAATGTTGTTTTAGCCGTTAAGCATTTCAATGCTCCTTGTAAAAGGTTGAAGCATGAAATTATTATTTGTATCCAAAGGACAAAGAGAAAACTGAAAGATCAAAAGTAATGGTTTGTTAATGGATGTCTGGAAAATGTCACATGATGCCAAATGTTTTCATTGTTAAATTTGATATTAGTAAAAATAATCCTTGAAAGGAATTGTATGTTCAATTTTCTTATTTTGTAAGAATTCCTGAGCTTGTGTGATGCTTGTGAATTAATCATTATAATTTTTAAATGTAATAAACTACCTGAAACAAAAATAGTTTTAAAAGGAAAATTATGAAGGAATTTCCAAAAAATGTATGGGCAACATTTATATTTAATAGGGCATGTGGGTGAATTTTAATACATTTGTTATACTGAAGTGGAGATTCCAAAAATAAGAGCCTCTAGGAACTATAGGCATCATAAATGTCCCAGTATTCTTGGGCCGCAGATGTTTTCTCCCTTCCAAGGGCCCTGGATCCTCTGCTTCAGAGAGTTGCCTGGCATCATTCTCTTACCCAACTTCACCTTTCTGGTGCCAGCAGTCATTTCACCATCTTCCCAAGCAAAGCAGGGAAAAGAGATGGTCAATGTGGTTGTGGTGGATCCATGTCATATTTATGGTGGCCCTGAATCTTTAGAAAGTCTCTCTCGTAGTTTGGTATTTTTCCCACATTATGGGTCCTGCCTCCCCAAGGTAGGAGCTAGAAACTAATTTTTCTAGTCTTCATGCAGCCAGGGCACAGGAATGGGACCCCAGTTGCCGTCGATTGTACTCACCACCCAGGCTGCAAGAATTAGAGATGGACTTGTTCTTGTCATCTGTTTTTGCCCCATCTTTTGCATGCTGATGAAGAGGAAGTCCAGTGTGGAATCTCTTCCTGGACTGGGAGGCTAGTAGAGCCCAGTGGAGACACAAGGCTTTCAGATGCAGTGATGGCAGAGGTCCTAGCAACAGCATCCCTGGTGCAGGGTCTGTGGGGTGCCCCACAGCACCTGGACGCAGAGGTGATGAGATTCCCGTTGCAAGCTGTTCTGTGATGTGCTTGGGTGTCATTCTAGGCTACAAAGCAGCTGGTCTGATTCTCTGGCTCTCCTAGAGTTGCTGTGGGTTTCCTTTAGGAAAGAATGTTTGTCCTTAAACTAGCCAGAGTGACTGGCTGCACTTGGCTTTGGTGCCTATGATAAGAGACCCAATGTGGTGAGGAGAAGCACCTCCAGGTTCTCCATGTGCCACTTTCCCTATCTGCTGCCACGAATCTACTTTCCCTTTGTATTCTCTTTGGTTAAAATTACTCTTCATTGCTCTAGGCAATTGGATCTGGGTGAGGGCTGTCAGATGTAGAAAATAAAAATACAGGATGCACCGTGGATTATATGATTCAATTATATGAAATGTTCAGCTAGGCAAGTGTATAGAGACAAAACAGATCAATGGTACAAAACATAGATGAGTTTTTGCCTCGGGCTGGGCGCACGGATGTCAAGTAACTGCTAATAGGTACTCGTTTCCTTTTGAACGATGACAGTGGTCTAAACAGGGACTATGGTAATAATTGTATAACTCTGTGAATATACTAAAAACCCTTCAATTTTATACTTTAATTGGTGAATTTCATGTCATATGAATTATTACTCAATAAAAACATTTAAGGCACCTAGTTAATTTGAATTTCAGATACACAAAAAATATTTTTAGTATGTCCTATATAAGATTTGGAATCCACTAAAAACATTTCTTGTTTATCTGAAATTCCCGTTTAAATGGTGTCCTGTATTTTCTGTGGCAAACCTATTGTAGATGTTGATGATGTCTTTGCTTTTCTCTCCACTTCAGGTAAGGATCACCAGAATGGCAAACCCCAGAAAATGTTTTATTTAGTTTTTATGTTTTTTTTTTTTAAATGTCAGGCTCTTAGCTGCACCAAACAAAACCATGTAGACGCTTGGAAACTTACGTCTTAATCTTTCAGTGGCCTCTAGTCTTCCTTTCTATGATTGTTGTAATTCTCTGAAAATATCTGGTTTAAGCATACTCATCTCTTTTTTTTTGCATCTTCATCTTCCTCAGTGTTACTGTATGTAGGGCTAAAAAAAATTATGTTAGAGAAAATGTGCAGTTAACTTACAAAAAGTGACTAGTTACTATCAATCAGAACATTTTCTTAAGAAAACTTCCTTTCTATAAAATTAGCAATCTTTTTTTAAAAATAAATTTATTTATTTATTTATTTATTTATTTTTGGCTGCGTTGGGTCTTTGTTGCTGTGCACAGGCTTTCTCTAGTTGCGGCGAGCGGGGGCTACTCTTTGTTGCAGCACGCAGGCTTCAGTAGTTGTGGCACATGGGCTCAGTAGTTGTGACTCACAGGCTCTAGGGCGCAGGCTCAGTAATTGTGGCGCACAGGCCTAGTTGCTCCGTGGCATGTGGGATCCTTGCAAACCAGGGATAGAACCCATGTCCCTTGCATTGGCAGGCAGATTCTTAACCACTGCACCACCAGGGAAGTCCCCAAATGAGCAATCTTTATGTATGAAGTAGGGAACAATTGCAGTGATACTTCACTTACAGAATGAAAATCCTTCAGTGGAGGTCCATGAGGCAGTTGCAAAGGTCCACCCAAGTTCAAGGGGAGGGGACACAGGCTCCACTTCTTGATGGAGAAGTGACAAGGTCCTATTGTACAAAAGAGCATGTGGGATGGGAGATATTTTTGTGGCCATCTTTGGAAAACACAAGCTGACACAATATATTTAGTCATCAGTCTTTTAATAGAAGGCCAAATCTTTTTAGTTAAAACATGGGTTCACTAATTGGAATTCCTCTTGTTTCACTTAGATAAACTATGCTAATGCATGGCCTAAGATTTTAACTTAGACAAAAGAGTTAACTGTGTTAGGTGATGGATGTGTCAATTAGCTTGATTGTGGAGATCATTTCACAATGTATGTGTATATCACATCATCCTGTTATACACTTTATACGATTTTATTTGTCAATTATTCCTCAATAAACCTGGAAAAATGAGAATCACCTAATTTTTTTTCTAGAACTAGATGACTTGATTATAAAATTCATTCGGGGGAATAAATAAGGAAGAATGTAAGGAAACCCCTAAAAAAAAGAAGCAATGCAGAAAGTTAGCCTACTAAATATTTGAAACATATTATGCAGTATAACACTGGTGAATGAATAGGCAGACCAGTGGAAAGACATTAAAACTCCAGAAATATTTTTTTTAATTAGTATATGATAGGGCTTCCCTGGTGGCACAGTGGTTGAGAGTCCGCCTGTGAATGCAGGGGACACGGGTTCGTGACCCGGTCCGGGAAGATCCCACATGCCACGGAGCGGCTGGGCCCGTGGGCCATGGCCGCTGAGCCTGCACATCCGGAGCCTGTGCTCCACAACGGGAGAGGCCACAACAGTGAGAGGCCCACGTACCGCAAAAAAAAAAAAAAAAAAAAAAATAGTATATGATAGAGGTGGCATCTCAAATTGGGGAGGGGAAGGATGGACTCTTTAATAAGTGGTGGTGAGATAACTGGATAGCGACATGGTTAGAGATAAAATTGGATATATTCCTTACCCCATATGCTAGGATAAATTATCAGGATAATATTTTAAATGACCAGGTATTTAAAATGTAAAAAATTTTTAAATGAAACCATAATAAGCACTAAAAGGAGAGAGTAAATTCCTTATACTACGTCCATGGGGAAAACTTTGCTAGTGATGACTCAAAATCCAACAGCAATAAGCAATAAGGAAAAAGATTAGTTTGATTACTTAAACTTTTTAAAAATAATTTGCTTGACAATAATAAGAAAAGTAAAAAAGACAGTAAACAAATATTGGCCACATATTACACAAGGATCATATACCTAATGCTTGGGTTCAACCATGCAAAACTCTTCACTTGTCACTGTTCAAAAATGGCAATTTTTTATTAATTAACATAATATAGAAAGAACAGCTGAAAGAGAAAATAAAAAGTTTAACAACCCTATAGAAAAATTGTCTAGAAGTATGAGCACACAGTTCACAGAAAAGAAATACAAATGTTTCGTAACCCATATGGAAAAATGTTTAACCTCACTCATTGTAAGAAAATGCATACTCAAGCTACAGGGAGATATGCCATTTCTCACCTATTCTATTGGCAAAAATCCCAATAACTGACAACATAACACAGTTGTTGAGGCTGGGGAGATTGGCACTCTCATGTTGTTGTTGATGGGGATGTAAATTAGCTCCCCCGGAGAGGAGGAATTGGTGATATCCAGCATGATTACATGTGCATGAAACCTTTGATTCAGCAATCCTACTTCTAGGGACACCTGGGAGTTCATTATACTTTTTGGTTTGCTTTTGAATGCGTTTAACATTTTCCATAATTAAAGGTTGGTGAAAATTACAAATGAAAACAGGAAATGAAGGGTGTTCATTAAACTGGTCAATTGGTTAAAAGGAGGCCAGCTGGGCTTCCCTGGTGGCGCAGTGGTTGAGAGTCCGCCTGCCGATGCAGGGGACACGGGTTCGTGCCCCGGTCCGGGAAGATCCCACATGCCGCGGAGCGGCTGGGCCCGGGAGCCATGGCCGCTGAGCCTGCGCGTCCGGAGCCTGTGCTCCGCAATGGGAGAGGCCACAACAGTGAGAGGTCCGCATACCGCAAAAAAAAAAAAAAAAAAAGACGTCAGTTAAGAGACCTTCCACTCCATTGTACTGCAGAGCCATCTGGATTTGCAGCTTCATGACAAATATACTTTGCCAGGGTTCTCAACAAGCTAAGAGTAAAGAGGGAGGCCAATATGTACTTTTGATTACTGGAATAGAAACTAGGGTGGTGGATATCAGGGTCTGCAGTTGAAGAAGGGTCAGGCCAGTTTGGCGGGTGAAAGAGATCCTGCTGGCTGTGTCACCAAAACCATCTAGGCAATGTCCAAATGCAAGCCTTTTGCATCCACACTGGCTTTTTAAATTTTTTAATTTATTTTTGGCTGCGTTGGGTCTTCGTTGCTGCTCGCGGGCTTTTCTCTAGTTGCGGCGAGCGGGGGCTACTCTTCGTTGCGGTGCGCGGGCTTCTCATTGCGGTGGCTTCTCTTGTTGCGGAGCACGGGCTCTAGGCACGCGGGCTTGCAGTCGTTGTGGCTCACAGGCTCTAGAGCGCAGGCTCAGTAGTTGTGGTGCACGGGCTTAGTTGCTCCACAGCACGTGGGATCTTCCCGGACCAGGGCGTGAACCTGTGTCCCCTGTATTGGCAGGCGGATTCTTAACCACTGCGCCACCAGGGAAGTCCCCACACTTGCTTTTTTAATGCAAATTCAGTTATAAGGAAAACAAAAGAGAATTCACTAAAACAGAGAAAATGGGTAAGAGCATATTTATGTGCCTCTGCTACAAGTAGACAAGCAGACCTCTGTGATTGGGGACAAAACACAGCTGTGGATCTCCATTTTATCTCCTATAAAGCAAGGAGTTTGGTTAACATGGCGTCTAAGGGTCCTTTCAACTGTAACATCTGCAAATTCCATGCAGCTGCATCTCTAGAGGCTTGCCTCCAGTGCATTAGCACTTGGCAACTACAGCAAAGAGGGACTCGGGCTACCTACTGTTGAGACAATATTGGGTAACATGCTGTCCCTACCTAGACCCTCAGTCATTGCTCTGACCAGCTTTGATAGTCTGCCCCAACTTAGAAGTTGCCCCACTCTTGAGCTCTGCTCAGCATTTCTTTTTATGAAGACCATTTGAATGTTTCTGTTATACATCTTGGTTGCCATGCAAACTTGGCTCGCAGAAGCCTGAAACAAACCCCAAACACCTCCTTACATACTTGCTTTATGACATTTTATTTGAATGCCAATATAACAAGTTTATAGTAAATGGAGGATATGGCAGGAGACTAAAATAACACTGTAGCCTTTGAACACTCTAATCTGAGCTTAATAATTTTAAGATTTTTAGACATTTGTAACTCAACCTATGGGCATAATCTAGTAGTAATGGTACTTGGGTAAAGATGTTATGCTCAAAAAGATTGTACTGGATCAAATAACACAGTGGTTCCAAAGGAAACTAAATCTTTTTAAAACCCTCAAACATCAGTTTAAACTGTTAACTTTAATTTTATTTTAAATTCATGTTAAAGTAATTGCATCAAGCTGGGATTAGGTACCGTCTCTAACTCTCCTTCTACAGAGTTAACCGTTTCATGTATTAGAAATACAAATATAGTTAGTTAAAAGGGGGAGGAGGTGAAAAATAAGCTAGAGGTTTCTGCCTACTGTGGTTTTGCATAAGCAATACCTGTAGATGCGTCACCCCCAGCCTGGACATCAGTCATCCATCTCTCCGTCTGTTGGAAGACAGAGCATTCCTCTGAGCAAATTACCTAGTGGAGAGACTACAGAACAGTTCTCAAGTCCTTGAGCAAAGGGACGTTTCGGCCAGTACCTTGATCATTAAGAATGTGAATGTTCAAAGTTGGCTTGATGATGCTTTTAAGGCAACAACTCTTTGAAGGTGCAGCCTTTGGAGTAGAGGGAACACTGGGCAGGGAGTCACCCAGACCGGGATTCCAGGGCCAGCTCAGCCAGTTGCTAGCATTCCAACTTTAGAAAATTTCTCTATCTTGGTTTCAGTATTCTAAATTATAAACTTAGAGAGTTAATAAAATCTCAAGAGTCCCATGAAAGCCTAATGTTCTGGGATTTTTCATTTAGCAAAGCTCTTTGGATGTGAGCAGCAAGAAGGGAACCAACCACAGGGAGTGCTGTAGAGTGTTATTTCATTTCTTTTTGTTTTCCTGTGACCACAAACTCAGCCACATCAAGAAGGGGCCAAGAAATGCCCAAGTGCACTGATGTGGGCAATCTCAGGCTGCTGTGGGGCAGTATCCATGTCATTATGTGGGGAAAATAGGGAAGCAAGGAAGGCCTTTAATTCAGCTTTTTTCTTGACAAAGCAGTACTCCAAATTCCCATCCATGGTGGGGCACTGCGCTGTCAGGAAGGGCTAGGACCCTCCAGCAGAGGACCGCTGCTGAGGTCATCAGAGCCTCCTAAGAGCAGACCGTCCAGCAAGAAGAGTGTATGCAGGTCAGCTTCAGGATGGACTCACTGAGGTCAGCTCTGGGTGGACAGAGGGTGGCCAATAGAGAGTGAGGTCAAGACTGTAGGAGACCAGTCAGGGCTGATGGTCAAGGGACAGCCTGAGTCAGAATAGAGGGACACTTTCTAACATTGGCCATTTGGGATCAGAGTCCCATTCTTCCCCATGCATGTCATCCCATTGCCCAGTGATACAGTGTAGACATGATCCTGCTCCCAGAAGGGGGTCAGAACGTGATGTTTATACCCCATCGTTCCAAGTTCTTAGTAATGTCTACCTGCGCTGGACAAAGATCACTCCTCGGAAACCAAGTGTCTATGACTCCATTCAGAAGAATTTCCACATGACTTCCTTTTAAGCTCTTAAAATTTAAGTGCCCAGATGTGATTTTGGAGGCACTGAGTTACTCTGAGACTTATGCTTCACACAGAATCCAAAGTCTTTGATTTTCTTTTTTGAACATGAACATAAAGATTTCAATTGGTAACTTCCCAAGCTGAGGGCCCTCAACTTCATTTTTCCAAATAATTTTTCTTCTGCTAAATACAGAGCAGAGTCACCTGTAGAGTAGCTTCAATACTTAATTTTTTGAATGTATAATATCTAAAAGGCATGGAATAGAAGTCTCATCTCAATGTCCTTGTTTTGATTAGGGATTTAAAAATACAGCCATGTCAAAAATAAGATGAAAAAATTAAAGATATATGGTCATGATAATTTTTTAAATGGCATATATGCCATGCATCTACACATTTTTCCTTACTTCAGCAGGAAAAATGTAAAATTATTAAAATTATGGTTTGTTTAGATTAATATTCAATATAATCAAGCATAATCATGTATTTTGGTTAAAACTCTTCTTCCTTTGCTAAAATAGGTAATACTTATCTCACAAATTATGTATTTGAATTTCTTATGAGCTTGTTTGAATTTCTGCTCCTGGTGTAGCGATCCAGGTTTAGACACTATTCTGTATGAATCACTGTAATGAGATGTGAGACCTCATTTAAGGAAGGATTGCTTTCGCGATGCGTTTGTGGATTTAATTTTATTCCTTATTGTAGAAATTAGCTGTTTTAGGGTCTTTAAATATTTTATACACCCTCTATAGAATAGAGTTCTAGACTATTCTAAAAGAAGGAAACTATTCTTCCTTAAAGAGCACAACAGATGTTTCAGGTAACAATGCTCCTGAGACCTAGGGGCATTGTCTGTGAATTATTCAGCATTTAGTCAGCTCAGCCTTGGGTGGATGGGGTGTGTGTGTTCGAGGGGGCGGGGGGGAGGTATGGTTGGGGGGGCAGTTCTTGCCCTAAGAGAACTTTAAGTCCAATTGAGAAAATAAGAATCAATCAAGAAATCGTAAAAATTAGAAGAATTACTTGTGTTTGGGATACAAAACATCCCCAGAAGTAACCCCTGCTCCTACCCAGTCTTCACTATACCTACACTGATTGATATCATTCTTGTTAAAGGGCGAGCCAGGGTATTCTCTGTTTCTCCAGGCCCTAAAAGACCAGTTTTACATTTTCCCTCATTTTCTTCTACCTGTTAACACTTTCCAGGAGATAAAACAAACAGGGGATGGAGTTGTGATAGTTAATTTTATGTGTGAATGTGACTGGGCTGCAGGATGCCCAGACATTTGATCAAACAATATTCTGGTGTATCTGTGAGGTTGTTTCTGGATGAGATTAACATTTGAATCCTTAGGCTGAGTAAAGCAGATTGCCCTCCCCAATGTGGGTAGGCCTCATCCGGTTAGGTGAAGACTTGACTAGAAGAGAAAGGCTGAGTAAGAGGGAACTCCTCCCGCTTTGACTATTTGAGTTGGGACATTGGTCTTTTCCTGCCTTCAAACGTGAACTGAAACATTGACTCTTTTTGGGTCTCCAGCCTACCAGCTTTCAGACTGGCGCTTATGCCATGTGTGCTCTGGTTCTCAGACCTTTGGACTGAAACTATACATCAGGTGTCTTGAGTCTTCAGCTTGCCAACTGCAGATCTTGGGACTTCTCAGCCTCCATAATCCTGGGAGTCAATTTCTTATAATAAAGCTCTTTTCAGATAAATAGATGATAAAGGTGATGATGATGATGATAGGTAGCTAGGTAGATAAATAGATATATACATACATAGATACATAGAGATAGTTACATAGGTACATAGATACATAGAGTTAGATAGATAGTCTGGAGAACCCTAACACAGGGGTCTTACCCTTTAGTTTATTAATGTCCGAAGCTCATTTTAGGTATTTGCCCAAAAAGAACAAAATTAGAGCAACAGAAGAGTATCTTTCTTTGCAAACAGCCAGCCAATCCCAGTGTGAACTGAGCTTTACCAGCTCTGTCTCCCTCATTCTTTCCTGAGCTGTTGCTACCCTGGGTCTCCAACTCTAATCTCCTAGAGAATGTGACTATTCCTCCCCCTGTGAGCCCACAGGCTGGTGTCAGGTGTTGTCTGCAGCCTCTCCAAGTGCTGCTCAGACCCCATTTCTCTGCCATCTGGGAGTGGTCTGAAGTTCTTCAAAGGCATCCTCTGCCTGATTTTGACAAGCATTTGCTCTTCTCCTACCCTTTGAGGTCCCATACTGTCCCCATTCTATCCTAGGTTCCAATATGTTCTCCACTTCACTTGAGACACTTTGCCCAAACAGTTCTCCTGGCCACACCAGCTGGCACCCCAATCAGACTTTTGGTATCTTCACCAACAAACCCCTCCCAGTAGATAACATCCTTCCTGGGGACCCTAGCCTCCTCAGGCCTTTGAGGATTTCCCTCAGGGCTCAGTTCATGGGTTCAGGAAGCCAAGGGCTCTCAGCCAATGGGGTACAGCCTCCAGAAGAGATGAGAGCCTCGGGCACTGGTTTTGCACAATGATCAAGAAGTACAACCACTTATGGAGAAACTGTCAATAACAACAGAAATGAGTCCCACCAGTTCCAAGAATATACCTGGTCAACCAGGGTGGGTCTAGGTTTGGAAAAGCCTGAAGCTTATGGGATTTGGGTTGCCCTCCTTAAAAGGAAGAATTCAAAATTACAAAAACAAAATTAGGTATGAAAGTGAATATCTATTTAGAAAGAGAAAAGAAATCACAAAAAAATCATATATTTTAAAGAACTGACAAATATCATGTACATCACAAAATCCTAAATCATAACTTAATATTTTTAATAATTAATTGCCTAATACACCTCTGTAATGGATTGTCCCTACATTTTTGGCTATAATCTCTTTGATGACCATTTCATGTAAAAATAAAATTTGGTATAGAGAGAATTAAAAGATAACTTAGTCTTTCCTCCAGTATGATTGATCAAAATTTATTTTTTACCATTTTTAGTTTTGGGAACTTTATTTCTGTTTTATAATTTGTTATTGGTAATATAAATTTTTTAAGATGTAGGAAAACCTCTATCAGGTGTCTCATATAAGAGTGAGTAAAGTTGAAAGAATTTCCCGTAGACTACCTGCTAGTTCCATCCGTGTTCCCCCCCCCACACACTCACATACTTCTGGTGGGGGCACCTCGGAACACATGCATATCCCTATATCACCTCCGATCTTCCCCTTCAAGGTCATTTTGCAAGGTGAGTGTAGGAGTCTTCCTGGAAGCCATGCTTACATGAAGGAAGGATGACTGAAGGAAAGTCAGAGTAGAAAGAAAAGGCAGTCTTAAGTCATCTCAGTTAATATCTTACTTTTTCAAAATGTACAAAATCCCATAACAATGTTGTGCATTGTTAGAGGCCTGCCAGGATCTTGGAAAGGACCCGGACAAGTGAGGGGACCTGAAGCGTAGCTTTGTCAGTTTCACAGCAAAGCCCTCCCTGGACAGTCCAGTGAAGTGAGGCCTCAGGTCCTTGCTCTCAGGCTTCTTATTATTTATTCCTTATTTGCCGTCTGCATCCCTGAGTCTGATGTCACCTCCTTGAACTCCCAAGCCCAAGCCTGGTGCCCCCCCCACCGTGTCCTCCAATAGCACCCTGTACTCCCCCTCTTTATAATACCTACCACTCTGCATTTCCATGCCTGTCCACTACTCTGTCTTCCCCAGTAGACTGGAAACTCTAGTGAGGACAAGGACTGTGCCTTCTCCACCACTGCCTCTCTGGTGCCTTTCACAGTATATGGTACTCAGTGATGCTTGTTACGTTAACTGTATTGGAATCAGCAATTGCTGTGGTTGTTCCTAGGGTTTGGCCACCGTATGGATGATCCGTCCTTTGGTTTCAGGCCCCCTTAATGAATGCTTTGTCAATGACGACTCATTCAATTCAAACTTAGCCTCCATCCCTGGAATTCATCCTTCCCAAATTTGTTTGGCCTTTGGCAACCGGACTTTGCCTCCTGCTGCCACCTCCCTCCTGAAGGCAGCCAGGGTCTATGAAATAAAAGCATCTACATCCCTTCCTTTCCAGTCACCACCCTTAGCTCTTATACACTCTGTAGTCTCCACCATGTTTTCACATACATGTCAACGAGATCCTCCCCATAAAACTGGAGACACGGCATGACAGGGTTTATTGTGTCCATCTCCTAGAAGAGGAGGAAGCAGGAGGAGGAAAAGAATAAAGGGGAGAAGGAAAAGGATGAGGGAAAGAAAATATAGAAGGAGGAGAAAGAAGAAGGAGAAGGGGGGAGGAGGGAGACGAGAGGAGGAGGAGGGAGAGGAGGTTAGGGGAGAAAAACTCAGAAATGTGAAGTGATTTAGCCAACGTCACAAAGGGACCTGGAACCGGTATGTGAGCTTTATAAACCCCAGTCCAGGGCTCTTTACACTAAACTCTTTTTTTTTTTTCCGATACGCGGGCCTCTCACTGTTGTGGCCTCTCCCGTTGTGGAGCACAGGCTCCGGACGCACAGGCTCAGCGGCCATGGCTCATGGGCCCAGCCGCTCCGCGGCATGTGGGATCTTCCCAGACCGGGGCACGAACCCGTGTCCCCTGCATCGGCAGGCGGACTCTCAACCACTGCGCCACCAGGCAAGCCCTAAACTCTTTTTTAAGACAATGCCATGAAGCACTACACTGGGAGCCATTCATCTCTGGAGCTTTAAGAGAGAGTCCTAGAAGCCAAAGTGGTTGATGAAGCTTTTTAGAGGAGGTGGGATTTAAATTGAGCCTTAAAGTTTGGAGAGGGTCTGCAAAGGACACATGCCTGGGGAAGCAGGGACAGCAAACACGTGGGGACCGTCCGAACGCCCATGGGGTGTCGTCTGCACCCAGTGCTCACAGTCATATCAGCAGAGCAAACTAGCCAGTGTGCAAAGTGCACTTTGGAGTAACAGGTTGTCTGAACTGTGTGTGACTTGTCTTTGCACACAAACGGTGAGTCATAGTGCAGGGCATGCTAGTCATGAAGTGGGGCTGTGATGAGCGTTGAATATGCAGGTTGCTCGTTGCCCTTGACCCTTGCCTTCCTTTACATGTCAGTCCACAGCAGTCGCCTGCCTGCATATTTTAAAGGAAGATGGAGAAACACAATCTGCAAGGACAGTTGAGGCCCCCACGGGAGCATAGAATTGCCTCGAAGTACAAGGGCTCATGAACATTTTACATCCCCTTTGGAAATCCTCCTAAACTCTCTGCCTCACTGGTTTCCTGGTACAAGATCTAATAAATCTGTACACTCAGCTTAAACTTAGTGCCAGGCCTCATAATGGAATGATTACATGTGTTTTGTGTGTCAGAGACCTGACAGAAAGATTATACAGCACAGTGAAGCAATCGTTGGGGTTTTGGCAGGGAAGAAGGAGATAAACATGTGTCCAGGGGAGAAAAATGGCAGCTCACGGATTGGCTGCATCGACGTCATTCAATCATTCAGCAAAAGTGTATTAAGTTTAGGTCAACACACATTTATCAAGTCCCTCCTATGTGACAGGCATTATGTTACGTCCTGTGAGTACAGAGGTGCACAAGACACATCATCTATCCTTGGAGCTTATAGAGAAGTCCATCAGAAGAGACAGGCATCTAAGAAGTGATTTCAGTATAATGTGGTAAGTGCAGCGCTAGGGGCTGTGACAGGGTACGATGGTAGTAGAGAAGGAGGGGACTTAGCCTGCAGTATTAGAGAAGCTTCTGCAGGAGGAGTCTGGAGGGATAAGTCGGGTGAAGGGGGCAAGAACTGCAAGCAGAGGAAAACGTGAACAGAAATAACCGGTGACATGTCTGAGTTTGGAAGGCGCGAGGGATGGATGTAAAGGGACTAGGTAGAAGAAGTTTCATGTTACTAGAGTGGAAATAAAAAGACTGATCTGTGCTGTGAGGGATTCAAAGATGAAGTATAGGCAGTTCTATCAAGGAACTTAGCATTTGATCCAATTGACCTGTTAAGGATGCATTTAAAGTTATAGCAATATAAGATCCCGTTGGAAGAGACACCAAGTCCAATAAGAAGTGATAAAGTGCCAAAAGTGAGTCAGAGAATTACATGGCATGGGTTTGTAAAAGAGCAAAGCCACTCGCTGTGGGGGAAGGGTTCAAGGAGATGGTGATACTTGAGCAGAAGAGAGGATAATCCATGAGGAGTTTGAAAAGAAGGAGAATGTTATTCCAAGCAAAGAGAATACCTTCATCAAAGACTCAGAAACAGCACTGATTCCAGTCATTTTAGGATTGCATAGGAAATGAGACCACGGTGTGAAAAAAATTACAAAATAAAGTCTTTGTATATAAAGCCTTTTAAGTGGGACAGGCCACTTCCCTAGATTGGGCCAGGAAGGGAGCATAGAGATAGCCACTCATGGGCTGATTTGTAGAATTGCAAGAGAGAGGTAGCATGAGCAATGCTTTTGTAGCTCCAATACTAAGCTGTGTTCCAGAAGCCCCCCTTTTTAAACAGTCAGTGGGAATGCTCTGTTCCAAAGTCGAGATGACAAACATGGCTCTAGATCAAAGAGAAACAATAGAAATCTGCAACAAGAAGCCTAATACATGCATGTGCTTCGAGCCCTTGCCATGTGGTCTGTTAAAGGGGACAACTATATCTCCAGTGATCTCATGGAAACCAAGATAATTGTGTTTGGGACAAATGCTAAACAAGACAAGATGACAGGAAAACTAGTATCAATCAGGATAGTCTAGGCAAACTGGGACATGAGGTCCCTGTAACAATCAGTCTTGCAGGGAAAACAGAAATCATGTGAGACATTTCAACAGAGAGAATTTAATAGAGAAAATGGGTTCAGTGGGCAGGGGTGTCTCAGAAAGCACAGTGGGAGCTGCGCAGAAACGCCAAGGGAATGGGGGGAGGAAGCAAAGGCAAAGGTTGGGGTTCTCAGGAGGACAGACCCTGTAGAGCTGGGGCTCAGCCCTCTGGGGAAGGAACACTTCCCTTCTGCTTCTGGAAGGCTCAGGAGCTCAGAAGAGGAAGTCCATGGGGCAGGGGCTCAGCTCTCTGAGGAGAGGGCACTTCACAGGGCCTGATGAGGCTGGTGCTGGGAGCGCTGGATGAAGCTGGAAACTGGAACCACCCGTGATGCTGAGTGAGGTGCAGCGCTAGAGCAACACTGAAAGCAGTGAGCAAACTGCCTTCCAGTACCCACCCTCGCCCCGCCCCTACCATGCACAGCATCTAGCAGCTGGGAGAGAGAAGCTGTAGTTCACAGGGTCCCAGCCCCAGCTTCACAGAGCAGAGTGTGGAAAGGTGGAACTGAGCACAAGTGGTGTAATAACTGGCACAGGCTTGGAAACAGTCCTGACTTTTGAGGTGGGAATTCTCCTAAAAGACATCTCAGCTCAAGAAGTGATGAAATCATAATCTGGTCCCAGCAGAAGAAGGAGATAACATTTGTCATTCCCTTTGTGCCAGGGGCTTTACAAATATTGGTTCATTAATCACAATAATCCCATAGAACAGGTGTTCATCCTGTTTTTGCAGATGAAGTGTCAAGCGATTAAGCAGCTTTGCCCAGAACAAATAACTAGTAAGAGACAAGGTCAGGACTAGAAATCAGTTCTATGTGATCCCAAAGCCCAGTTCTTTCTCTGGTGGGAGCTGTTCCTTCACAGGGCTTAGGCCCAGGATCCTGGCTGGGGGCCAGTGGCTGGACCACTCCTGGAGACTGTGGACCAAATGAACTCTGCCACACTGACCTCCTGAAAGCTCAGGCCCAGGAGGTCGCCCATCCTTTGAGTTCACATCTCGCCGGATTCTAGCAACACCAACACGATTTCCTCTTGCCCAGAGCTGGCCTCGCTCCCATCTGGAGGAGCCGGAACTTTGAAAGAGCTCGCCACCTCTTGGAGGAAGCATCACGCTGCAGCCACCCTTAGCTCCCTTGTGTGATGCCCAGAGAGTGTCTGTGTGCCTGTCCACGTATGTGCCTGTCATATAAATTCAACTTTACCCAACAGGATGACATTCTTGGATAATAGGCTATCAGCTCGAGAGCCAAAAATTGCAAAGGCAAGCGTTATTTTTTTGGCTGAGTCAAGTCCCCAGTCTTTGCTCAAGATGGAAGCAAATTGGGCCTGTATTTTCTGGAAACGCTGATGCTGAGATGGGACCTCGCTGAGGAATTCACCAAGGCCCAAGGGAACTGAGAAGATAAATGCTACCAGGCGGCTGCAACTTGAGCGAAATTCAAAAACAATAGCATGTCAACTTAAGATCATAGAAGGCTATGGCGAGGGTGACAGAAAGCAGGGGAAACGACTTGGTCCGGAGACAAACGAGGACGTGGATAATGGGTGAGGGCACTACAAACGCTGCTTTGAAAGGAAGCCGGAAGGGAAGGAGGCAGAGTCGGCTCTCCCCACCCAGGGATTCCAGCTCATCCCCGAGGAGGAGGGAGGTGCGGCGGCGGTTTGGCATCCTGCCTGCCCAAACGCCCCGGTGCCAGCCTCCACTGTGCTTTCCTGAGCAGCTCAGGAGGGCCAGGTATGGGTTTCTCCTGTCACGCCAGTGTTTTTGCAGAGAGGGCTTTGGGGGTCTTTTGGAAAGTGACTTAGCTGGAGCCACACGTCTGCCAGCATGGCAGCTGTTACCACTTATACCAGGAACATCTGGCCTGAAGATTGCAGTAAAAGTGACACTTGTCTACAGAGAGAAAATGTTGAAGTATACATTTTGGACATGAAGAAATAAGTAATGACATTTAATGTTTTCATAAAGCTGCTACATCATGAGCAGCAATCATCCAAACCCCAGGCCCAGGCATCCATGGGGGCATCTTTATACCGCAGTGTGCCTGCGGGGTTTGTAGAGGGCCTCTTACCCAGAACATCATCCCCTCATACGGGCTTTGTCCTCTGAAGACATAGGACAAAGGGAGACCCTCGTAAGACCCCCTCCTTTCAAGACTTAACTCACAGGAAGGGGGAGCAGGGAGCAAAGTGTAAGGAGCCCCCCGCCAGATGTCAGGAAATCTAGCTCCGGGTTGCAGTTGTGTCACCGGGTAAATCGTATTTGGAGGTTCAAATTTCTCGTCTGTGAAATGGAGGTGTCAAAGATGATATGTTTAAGGTTCCTCCAAGAGTTTATACTCTGTGCTTTTTGGAATAGAGGCAATTCTACCATTTCTATGCCAATCCCGTAGGTTAAACATGATTCTTTCCAGACCCTGCTCTTAAAATGCACAGTTCCCTTGATGTGGTGATTCTTGTAACCCCTCCAATCTCAGAAGAAGAGAGAAAGTCGCACAGGGCCAGTGTGAAAGCCCTGGGCTCCTGGAGAAGAAGACAACACGTGGAGTGGGAGACCAGACCGCCAGCACGGCCCGACATCCGCCTGTGGCCCTGCGGATGCTCCCAGCACAGCTGGCCCCGGGCCACGGCGCCTCAACTCCGGCGTCCTCTGCGTTGGATTTCAAAGAGGGGAGTTGAAGACAAGATGAAGCACACTTGCCGAGACTGAGTTCCTTTTTGTTGGCAGAGTGTTGATGGGGATGGTACAATAACTACACTGAGTTTGGCAGAGATTGGGAGAATCAAACAAGAAGGCATATCTAAGAACTCGGTGATTTGTGAGCGGTCAGCCCTTTGCATAATTTTAACATGCAGTCACTTATCACGGATGCCTTTGGAATTCAAAAATGTTACCTGTGCCCAACTGACCCAAGAGCAATGCACTGTTAATGTACAAATATCCTGATTAATATGTACGTCACTGTGTAAGCTCGTGCCTCACCAGAGAAGATCCCAGGAGCCCCTTCTTATTTTCTCGTCTACTAGGAGGAGGGAGGCAGGTACTACTGCTCCCCAAACACCGTGAGGCTCTTCTACATCGCTCATCCCCCATCTCCTAAAGCAGACTCTGAAGCCTTGTGGAGAGGCTGTGCCCTGCTTACTGTTCTCAGTGGATTCTCTGTTCAGTCAGTCTAACCTCTGGAGCCAGGAGAGGAGAAGAAAGGAAAGGCCAGGGTCAGGTTGCTGGCTAGTCCACACTGCTCACTCTTGGGCCAAAGCAGAGTTTGTGGGTCCCTGGGGCACATTATAGTTGGGTGGTGCAGTTTTTCTAAGCTTTAGTCTGTGGGCCTTTGATTTTGTACATCTAGCAGCTTCTAGATATCTATTCTAGAAGCTGAGATTAAATCCTGTGTTTAGGGCTAAGACCCTGAGCAGGGCTAGAGCCTGGGCCTGAGGATCAGAATGGGGTCTGCAGCTTCCAAGTCAGTAGGTCTGAGGCAGGGCCTGAGCTTCTGCATTTCTGACAAGTTCCAGGTGAGGCCGATGCCACCAGCAGACACACTTTGAGTACTGCCGAGGGAGGCTGCCTTCATCATGAACTTGGGCTTTGGAATCAAATGCATGTGGGGTTAAGTCGTGGCTCCAGACTTACGTAGCTACGTGACTTTGGGACAAGTAACGTGATACTTCTAAGCCAAATCTGCTCAGACAGAAAGTGAGAATAATCATCTTGCTGACCTCTTGGGTTTGGTGTGAGGATTCAGGCCGATCACGGAGGAGTGCAGGGCACGCGTGCTCAGGAGAGGAGAGAACCCTGGGAAGAACTGTGTGTGGCTCTGCCCTCGGAGGTTTCAGCCCACGTCCACTTCCAGGACTGCACTCGTGAGCCTCGGCCCAGCCACAGGGAGGCCTCTGACCTCACGTCTCTGTTAATAAAACAGGGGTGACAGGAATAATGCCGCTCTCCTGGAGGCGTCACACAACAGCTCCTTAAATCACTCCGAGGGTGTTAGCGATTGAAATCACTGTCCTTTCCATCAAGCCAGGGGCCCTGGGTGCACCTGACGCAAGGAAATCAGTCTAGACACTTTCAAAGAGATGTTTACATTACCTCATCTATACACCATAGGTGACTAAAATTGATCGTACTCATCTGGAACCCTTTACACTGCTTTTTAAAATTAATAAGACATGTAAAGTGGCATGTTTATTAAGAGGCATGTAAATAGACATGTTTTTACCAAAACAAAATTGGAAAGTGCTGTCAAAATAAAAACATAAAAAATTCCCTATTGGCCGGCACCAAATGTCATGACCCCAGTAACACAGGGGAATAATCAACCATCCTAGGGTTTCCGTTCAGCTGTCTACACTGCTTCTGTGTGAATAACCACCCGTCAAACCTGTTACAAGATCCGGAATGTGCAGGGTGTGTGGGCAAACCCAATCTCACCATGTAACCCATTTAGCGCCTTCCTCCTTCTCAAAGCTTCCAGTAACACTCACATAATGAACTATGGATTGAAAAACAAGAGAGGCCCACCAGGTGATGTTACAGGCCTCTGTTCCCTCCCTTTACCCCAAATGTGATCAGCTTCCCAACACAGAAGCTAATTCCCATGTGCCTGAACCTACACATCCCTGTGGCCTCTGTGTGACCTAACTTCCGAGGGCAGCTTTGCTGGCTGGTTCCCTCCAGGGCCTCTGTATTCCCAAGGGAGTTCTGCAGAAATGACTTTTTTTTCCTCTGCCGGTTGAGAGGGTTTTTTTTCTCAAGACCCAGGATGACTCGCTCAGTTGGAGAAACCCTGCATGTTGGGAGCCTCCTACATGATGTGGGTGGAGGGAAAGCCCAGCCCCACCCCCATTTCACTCATCATCCCACGGCACAAAGTGGATCCTACAGCTTTGGAACTGAGAGGCTTTTGATGATAATCCAGTCCAGACCTCTTCTCTTACAGAAAAGAAAAGATAAAGAAGAAACACCTACTCAAGTGCATAAACTGCTTTAATGAAGAGCCTTTTCTTTGGCTCTGGATAACTTTTCAATCCTCAGAATCCTCCTTAGCAAAAACCCAGATACCACAGGGCAGAATCATTCTTTACCAACAGTTCTCACTCTGCATGGGCTCGAAAGACCACCAGCATCTGAATCATCTGTGGAGCTTGTAAAACAAGCAGACTCTCAGGGCCCCCTGCCAGCCTCCTAAATCAGAAACTCCAAGGACCGGGCCTGGGAATCTGCATTGTGAAAACTCTCGGGGTGATGCTGTGGCTGGGATTTTGGATGGCACTTTCTTTTTTTTTTTTTTTTTTTTTTTGCAGTACGCGGGCCTCTTACTGTTGTGGCCTCTCCCGTTACGGAGCACAGGCTCCGGACGCGCAGGCTCAGTGGCCATGGCTCATAGGCTTAGCCGCTCCGCGGCATGTGGGATCCTCCCAGACCAGGGCACGAACCCGTGTCCCCTGCATCGGCAGGCGGACTCTCAACCACTGCGCCACCAGGGAAGCCCTGGAAAGCACTTTCTTAAACCATTAACCTGCTAACCGTCAGTTACCACTCCAGCAAGAACTAGCTGAGGACCAGCTCTTAAGCTGAGCTGAGGGGTGTTTGTGGGTCCTCCCTTTCCTCAGTGGGTGGCCTTTGTACCCGGTGGGTGGCTTGAGATGGAAATGCCCTGAGGTTCTCCCCGCTTCCCTGCACTTTGCTGCCCATGCAGGACCCTGGGCATTGAGAACCCAGCTTTTTCCATTCATATGGGCCCCGTGGCCTTCTGCAGCTCCCCTTGGCTATCTTCTCAGAATATTAAGAAAGCACAAGCCCCTCTACCCTACATGGCGTATCCTTTTTAAGATAAATCTCCTGAACTGTTTGTGACAGACAGAATTTTTGGCAAACCAAGCCATGATTCCAGAAATTCTTTATCTGGAAGACATTGATAATCATGCTCTAGTTTTAAGTTTTCTCTCCATTCCCTTATCGTTGACATGTGATATGCAAACGAATACCCAAATATACCGAAAGGACCCAACCATTAGTCATTTTGAAGTGAAAAATCATGTGCTAATATATGTCCCTTTTTTGTATTTTGGATTTGCTCAGAGTGTTTCAGCAAATGCTTTTCTCTTCAGAGGAAAGGTTCTCATGTAGGGGTTTGGAGACATGACCAGCAAATGGATTTGCCTGGAGTCACCTGGGAATAAGGGAGCTATAGTGAGAGCTGGCATTTTAAGTGCCAGCTGAGACCAGGGAGGAAGGGCACCTGCCCCTTGATGGTGGCTGAAATAGGGAGTGTGGTTTCCTGCTCTGTGCAGATGTGCAGCTATACTGTGACACAGCTCAGATCCACGAATACCACTCCTTCCCCCGAGCTGAACTTCATGGAAATCAGAGAAACAAAGGTTCCTCTAGCAGAGGGGTTGGTCCTCTCCTAGCTTGCTGGTTACTCTGGACTTTCCCAAGGGGCAAATATAATGGAGCATCCTCAATTCCAATCTCTCAGCCCACCTCACACCTACCTCCTCAATGCCAGTGCTTGGGTCGCAGTCACACCTGCTGGATGGACACCACTCTTAGAGCTGCATCTGGATGCCTTCCAAGTTCCACGGGTGGTTGCTTCTCTCCCAGTTGGGCCACCACTTTGGGGACCCAGGACTTCTTCAGTGTGACAGTCTGAATGCAGGAAGACCCCAATCATAAACACTAAAGAGGCAGAAGCCCCCGTCCCCTTCCATCCAGTCAGTATCGTTATTCATGCATGTGGGAGGCACGCCAGGGCTTCACATCACATAGGGAGCTTTGGTGGCTTTAGTAGTTCTTTGGAATGTCTAAGTCAGGTCCCTTCCCTTTCCACTCCTCATTGCAAGCGCAGAATAAGGAACTGGGAAACCCTACCTCTTGCTGGAGCAGAGAGTGATGGGTGGCAGGAAGCAGAGCCCTCCTCCGACAGCCTGGAGCACGGGCAGGGAGCCTGTCTTTCCCTCGGCCCTAGCTTGTTTCCTCTGCACATGATCTCAAGCCTTTGCTGCAAAGAGTGCTGTAAGAGTCTTGGAATAATTGGTCTTGGAAAGCAATTTCAGCCTCTGTTTTCTTCCTTATTAGAAATTGTGCAATTTCAGCTCTAAACTTCCCAGGGTGCCTGCAAGGAGTTTTGTAAGGAAGTTGGATAGAGGCCTGTGAGAGCAGCACAGCCGAAGCCCCCAAGGATCTCCTACACCCTGTTTTCTTCTGTATGCAAAAGACAGACCAAAGAGCATGTTAACAGGTATATTTTTAGGACTTCTCCCTTCCGGTCTCTATCCCGAAAGCCGGAGCTTTGATAACAAGGGAAAGAGAGCATCAAAGAGGGAAGAGATATGGGAACATATGTATATGTATAACTGATTCACTTTGTTATAAAGCAGAAACTAACACACCATTGTAAAGCAATTATACTCCAATAAAGATGTAAAAAAAAAAAAAAAAAAGACCCAGCTTTGCTGAACTTGTAAAACGGAAAGTAGAATGGTAGTTACCAGGGCTGGGCGCTGGGGATTGGGGGAATTGTGGAGATGGTGAGGGTACAAACTTGCAACTAGTAAGTAAGTTCTGGATGCACAGCATAGTGATTATAGTCAACAGTACTGTATTATAAACTTCAAAGTTGCTAAGAAGCTAGATGATAATTGTTCTCACCACAAAAAAAGAAATTATAATCATGTGAAGTGATAGAGGTGTGAGCTAGCTAGCACTATGGTGGTGGTAATCATATTGCAATATATAAATGTATCAAACCAACTGGTTGTACACCTTAAACTTACACAATGTTATATGTCAATTACATCTCAATAAAATTTAAAACAACTTTTTTTTTCTTTTTTAAGTTGCAGCTTTGCTGCCAAGGAGTAGAGAGGGTCCAGCTAAAATATCCTGTAGGGAATTCCAGGAAGGAAAGGGATCAGCAAAGGACCTGGAATCCAGTGGCCTGCCTGGGAGGAAAGTGAGGGTAGGAGGAGGCATGGCGTGTTTCAGGGAATCCGATTCGAAGAAGCAGGCTCTCCCTCTCCATTCCTTTGGTTCTTCAGAAAGCCCGACTGGGAATCCTGGGAGGGGCCCGGGTCCAGATGCTCCTCCACGCTGGGGAGGGAGGGAAGAAGTGGACGCAAGAGTCAGAGCATCCTTATCTCCAAGGAGCTACCTAGGAGGTAGCGCTAACCCAGCTCGGAGAGTGCAGAAAACTTTCACAGTAGATCCTGGTTCATCGTTTTTCCCAGGACCAGAAACTAATGGTGGTAGAAAGTTGCCAAGGATTTCGGATTCTTCAAAACAAAACAAAACCAAAACTACCCTCACAAATCTGGAGCAGGGGAAACAGAATCCGTGTTTGTTCTTTGGAAGGGCAGTGTGTAGTTTTACATGAGTAAAAGCGAATTCGTGACTCAGAAAAGAACATTTAAAGGAAAAAAAAAAAAAAAATCCCTCCCCGGAGACAACTGGATGTGAGACTTTTCGAGGAAGGGGCACCGGGAGATGTCACTTGCTCACCAGCAGGTGGCGCGTTTTCTTTAGGATTGCGTCCCCAAGTCTGTCGATAAAACATCGCAGCCAGACTTGCTCCGAGTTCCCTCGCCGGAAATCGCTATGCAGATAATAACCCTCCAGTGTCTGGAAATTAATTACCTCCAACGCTCATTCCTCCAGCGCCGACCGCCGCCTGTGTAGCCCGTCAACGACGTAGCGCCGCGGGTGTAGTAAGGTAATTCTGTCCGCAGGGCTTCCCCCCGACTATACGCGATTCAGTTAAAATAACTTTTTTTTTTCATCATCCACAGTTTGATTAGACACTGCGTCGTTTCTAATACATTTATTTCCACCTTTGAATAAAAGGAAAATTCAGTAATCTTAGAACGTAGATCCGTCGAAAATAATTTTGACAACTCATAGTTGTACAAAAAGTAAAAACTCCCCACAATTTCTGCGCACATTTTACATTTTATCTTCACAATTTAAGACGTGATTTTCGTTCCGTTTTACCGGTGCTAGTATGCCCAGCGTTTATGCAATTCCACATGATATTCGTGCTTCATACATCTCATAAACCAAGAATAGATATATGCATGCATGAATTTTTTATTTATTAAGGTGACAAATAGTTACAAGATACTTATGTGCTCATAAAGCACTTAGGAAACGGGAACTGCCTGGAAAAACAGTTCAGTTTCCCTTTCAGTTTTGATACTGTAACTTGCCTGTCGCTGTCACAATAAACACCGGCTCTTGGGTTCACCTGTGATCTATTCTCCTAAGACTCTGGCGTTGCTTGTACCTTATCAGAGCCTGTTTATCTGCGCAAGTGTGTGTGGATGTCGTGTTGCCTACCTCCCGTGCTTAAAAACTTTTCCCCAAAGCTGGATTTTGACCTGATTGATCGTAATGGTTCCAGAGGAACTATTGAGCCATTACAATCCATCATCTAAATGATTACAGAGGGATACCTAAATCTCTCGGTTATTTGAAAGCTCTGTACATGCTTAAAGGGGGGTCAAATGAGCAGACCCCCAATTGTCCACAAAGTAGTTACAGGAAAGCTTGTGTTGGAAGCAAAAGCTCACCTAGTACTAAGTAAATTTCATTTTCTAAAAAAATGAGGTCACTTTTGTGTGGTTGGGAAGTGAGGAGAGGTGGGGTTCATTTTTTATCCAAACCCCCCAAAGCAAAGTAAGCCACGTTCTAGTTAATTTTCTGGAAGCTGCTCAATTTTCACTCCGAAGGCAGGCTGGGGCACTGTTCCTTCCGAGTGAGCAGGGGTCCGGAGAGGGTCTGGGGATGGGGTGGGGAGACCAGCAGAGGCTGTCACCACCCCATCGTGCCCAGGAAAGGCGGCGGCGGGCGGGGGCTCTCTGCGGGACTGGGCTCAGGGCGGTCCACGACCCGGCGCCACGGGCTGGCTTGGGTATCGCTTCCTGCTGGACCCCACCGGCACTGGCGGGGAGTAACCCGGACCTGGAGGCCTGGTCGCTACTCTGGGACCATTTCCCCGAGACTGCTCCGTCCCAGACTCGGGCGCCCGCGGTTGCGCCGGGTGGGCGGTGGGTGGGCGAACCAGAAGGACCAGCGAGGGGGTTTGCGCGGGGTCTGGTCCCCGGCTGGTGCCCGCGGGCTCTAAGCGAGCAAAGCTTGCAGACACGGGGGCGGAGTGTGCGGGACGCCCAGGAATGGCATGGGCGTCCAGACAGGAGTTTCTCCACCTTCACCGAGCTCTGGGGCCATAGGGTGGTTGGGTCCCCTATAGCGAGGCCGTTGACCATATTTGAACCATGATGTCCTTGCAAGTTTTAAACGAATTTGCCTTCGCTGTAAAGTAACTTGGTAGCCCTTACGTGTCCTGAGTCCTGCTCTGCTCAGTCTATCCAAGCTGCAGTCCAGGCGCAGCGTGGCGACCTAGACCTAGCTTAGTCTGATCAATTTCTCTTAAATGGGGGGGGGGAGCCCCCTTTGTTCCCGTTGCGTAGAGAAGCCGAGGGGTCCTTAGCTTCCAGGGTTTCTTCCTGCGGTGGGTCCAGAGGGAACCAGGATCTGGTTGGTCTCCACTGGAGACTGAGGCCAGGGTTTGGGGGTCATCCCCTTGGCTGCTCAGATTGAGTTGGAGGACTCGATGGCAGCCAGCAAATCTTGAATTTCATTATTCCAGCTTTCTGGGGGTGTTCATTGTCCAAGACCTAGAAAGAATGGCGTTGAAGCCAGGTGTCTGAAACAGATCTGAGGCTGGGCAGTGCCACTGTCCTGCACCTCTCTCTCGCCTTGTCCTGTCCTACCTTGCAGACCAGCTCCAGAGGAAGCAGCTGGAGAGGCAAAGCCTGAGATGCTGAGCCAGGAGGGACCAGCTCCAGCCTTGAAGCCCCATCTTGCCCCACACCAGCTAAGTTACAGGATTTGACCTGAGTGGGGGTCAGTTTTCCAGATAACCTGGCAAAAGCAGCATTAAACAACCGGGTTGCGTGGCCCTTTCTTTAAGATCCCTAAAAACTTCCTCCAAGAGCTCTTTAGGGATCCTTCTAACTGGAGATTTTCTAGAAGTCTTTGAGGCAGGTTGGCCAGGGGCCCTGATTCAGGAGAAAAAGGCAAGTGAAAGATGGAGGAAGCACAGTTGCACTGGGTGGCGTTCTGAGCCAGAGATGTACACCCCAGGAGGCTCCATCCTACCTGAATGTCCTCTTCCTAGGGGACATTTCTTAAGTGGTCTGGACAGCCAGATGGCCCACTGTGGAGGCCTCTATGGATTCTTTCACTGCTGGTAATAAAAGGTACCAAGCTTGGTCTCCTAGGAGAGCCTGAGCCTTGTGCACACAGATTCCCTGGCCCAAGGTGGAAGCCCGTACAGTCCAGGAATGCCCTGCTGGACTTGCCCTCCCAGCCTTCCTTGCTCTTAGCACTTGCTACCTTGGAATCTCACGGGAGGGAGTGATCTCAGCTCCTTCTGTTCCCAAGGGGCCTCCCAGGGGGCCCCCAAGGGCCAGAATGTCGCTCCATGCTGGAAGTTGCTAGGATTCCAGCTGCACAGACAAACTTACATGGGTCCCTTACTCTAGCACTAACCTGCAGGGGGTGAATGCAGTCCCCTGGGGCAAAGACTGCACCCCTTTTTCCTCCTCCCTGCCCAAGACAAAGTTACCTAGGGGCTGGAGGCCAGGTTCTGTTCTAAAGGCCGCCTGGGGGTAAGACCAGGGTGTCCTCCAATTATTCCTTTTTGGGGGGCATTTCCACTACCGTTTTCCTAGGTCAGGGAACCAAGAGTCTTTAAAAAAAAAAAAAAAAAAAAGCTCAGACTTGCAGACTGAATCTGGACAAAGTGGCAGCTTCTTCCAGAGACACAATACCAATATACTAGAGACCCACTGAGGCCAGGATCCAGTCTCCAGATCTCAGAGGGGTCATTCAGCAGCAGTCTTGGGGCAGACCCCAGGAGTGCAGTGGTGTGAATCTGGACTCACCCAAGCCCCAGAAACCAGCCCCTCCTCCGGACCCAGGGCTGGCTGTTCCCGAGAGATGGCGGGGAGGGATGTGGGCTGGGGTCAGCTGGAGGTCAGCTCTTAGAGCCAGGCAGTGAAGAAGGTACAAGTACTCTCCTTTTTAAAGCATAAGCAGTGAAGACAGAATTTCTTGCAGCAAGAACCCTGACCCTCACTTAGATCACAAACTCCACCTGAACCAGTCCCTTGGACTCCAAGGTCCTGGAGCTGAAGAACTTTTCAGCTTGAATCGCGTGCCTGTTCAGCTCATCCTCCAAACCCTCATCCATCCTCCTAAAATAAATGAATACATGATTAGAGGGTGTGAATCCCAGAAGGTTTTGGGTCCTAGGGAAATAACTTTCTTGACTTCTTGCCCCATCCTCCGCCTCTAATCTTTCTAGCGAACTCCGTAACACAGGGTTTGGGGTCACCCATAGGCATTGGGGTCTGGGATACCGCTCTGGCACTGAGCACTCTCGGATGTCCAGGAGATGCTCCACGCCAGAAGGGATTCTGGGAGAAGAGGCTAGTCAGCAGGGGCCAAGGTGCGCTGGAGCCCAAACTAAGGCGCCAGGATCCCGACGCATCGCCCCCCCTACCCCGACCTTGCACAGGCTGTGTCCTAGGCTCCAAGGCAGGGGACTGCGAAATGCGCGGTTTCAGCCCGGTTTCATCTGCTAGAGGTTGTTTTTCCTCTAGCGCGCCTGGGGGGACCTCGTGGGCCTAACAACGCAGAAAGGGTCGCACAGGACTGAAGAACAGGGGACGCAGCTCCCGGGAGGCCGGGGCCAAGCGAGCGCCGCTGCCACAGTCGGCTGCCCGGGTCAGCAAAACTTTCTCTCTCAGTGCGCATGCGCAGGGCAGGATGGTTAGGGGGGCAGGGGAGGGAGGGGAGGGAGAGGAGGAATCCTGAGGCAAGGGGAGGGGGAGGGGGAGAGGGGAGGAGGAGGGGGGAGGGAGGGAGGAGGGAGGGTGGTGGATTAAAATAAGTAGGCGGCTCGGTGCTAAGGGGTGAGTGAGTCGGAGCTCGGTCTCTCCCCAGTACGTTCTCAGCCGCACCGGGTTCAGACCCAACGTAGGAGCCCCGAGAGAAGTTCACCATCCCTGGGCGGACAGGACTCCGGGGCCGCTGAGCGCTCCCGCGTGTCGGGCGCTCGGAGTCCCCGCAGCCGGAGAGGGGCCAGGACGCTGTGGAATCTAGCGCCTCTGGCTTCCCGGGTCCCCCGCAGCGGGAGCCCCAGAGACGCGCGCAGCGCCGGGACCGCAGCGGAATAAGGTAACTGCAGCCCTGGGCGCCCGGGCTCGGCGAGGGGAATACGGGCAGAACTCCCGGGTCCCCTGTCACCGATCGGCGGGTGTCTCCTCTCTCTCTCTGTCCCAGAAAGAAGCTCCTCTCGCCAAGCGAAGGCTGCAGGACCATTGTGAAAGCGAGAGCAGCTGCAGTCCTGGGCGGTCGTGGGTGCTGGCTCAGGGGCTTCGCGTGAGGGGTCCTCGGCCTCTGACCCTGGGGGAATGAGGGGGCGGGTCCCCACTACTGCCCCCAGCGCGGCCGGGCTTCGCGGAATCCCAGGCGAGGTGCTCGCGGACTTCGGAAGTCAGCCTGTGGCCCCCCCTCTAAGAAACCGAAGCAACTAAAGCGGGCACAGACTCTCCCGAGACGCGCGCCTAGCCCAACCTGACCTACCTTAGCTGACGAAGAAGGAAGAGGGAGCGGATGGATGGCTACAGCCGCAGGCGCCCGCGCCAGGGACAGGTGCATGCCCCCGCCGGGTCGCGCTTTCGTGAGCGTTTGTCTTTTGCCGAGTTGCGCTCAGGTACGAGGCCGGCCCGACCCGGGAGCGCAGGGCCGCGTGCCTGACGCCGCCTCGCACTTGCGCTCTGCCTTCGGGGTGTTCTCTCTCCGATGATTGCTCTGTGTGGTCAAGGCCTGGAGCGTAACCCGCGACTGTCCTGGTGCAGGGGAGCACGCAGGGGGCGCGAACACTACTTCCCAATCAGAGACCCGCACGCCGCAGTAGCGGAAACACTCTGGAGCCGCGGGTGTCCTCAGTTTCGGGCTTGGAAGGGAAGGATTCGTTTGCTCCCGTGCCTGTCTCCCTTCAGGAGAGAAGGTGGGAGCCGGAGAAGAGAGGGAAAGATGTGACGGACTGCCTGCTGAACTAATTTCTCCCCCAAAACTTCTCTGATAAGAGGAATGAAAACCCACATCCATTCGTTTTTCAGCAGCTCGGCCAGTAGCGGGGTAGGCTCTTGGAGTACAGTGTAGCTGAGAGGGTTTCTTTGTTGCCACAATTTGGTAAATTTCACCCGGGTTAAGAGCTGCGCGCTGGCTCTTGGGAACAGAAACCACGTGCAAGGCTAGTTAATCTCAGGTTCATGGCCTCCTAGAGAAGAGAGGGGCTGGCAAGGACGCGGGGGCGGGGGGAACGGATGGAGGGCGACCAGTGGGTAGATAGATGTTCTATCCGAGGCTCCAAGAAGTAATTGCGATTTCAGTAAGACTGGGGAGCAGATCGCTGAGGACGCAGCAGGCGTTTAAATGCAGGGGTGATGGCCGCGTAGCCGAAGGGTTCGTTCGATCTCGTTCGTTGGGAGAATTAAACAGAAGTGTCCCGTGCTGGTCAGTCCTTTCGCCAGGGGTCCGGACGCCGGTCACCACACGTGATGGGGATTCTGTGTCAAGGATGATTTTCTGGGGCTGATGCTAGACTCCTCCAGGCGCAAGCTCATGGAGCTCGCTCTGCCCTCATTAATGCAAGCGGTTAACTCGCTCACGCTCAATTAGCCCCGAATCAACTACTTTAATAGACTCTGCACACTTCATTAATGCCCAGCATAGGGTTGGCTGCAGACCCGGGACTGGCGCTCTACCGCACGAGGGAAACAGTGTCTGCACAGCGCGGGGATCCGGGCTGGGAAGCGCGAATGGCGTTTGATGCGCGTGGTCAGCACCCTTACCCGCACCTCCAAGGTCCCGAGGTCCTAGCTCCTTGCCGAGTGGATGCCTGGCCTGGGGCCTGGGGAGAGGTGTTTCCTCTCGCTTTTAAAGATCTAAAGCCTTCACGCTGGGGTTCCGGTGTCAGGGCAACGGGAGCCAGCGGGGCCGGGCGTTCGCTCATCCCCTCTGGCGGGACAGGCGAGGGTGAGACTGTGTTTTCCTCTTAGCTGACTGCCTGAAACCGGAGAGTGAATTCGGCCCATTCTTGGGACTACTAGTGTAGAGAGCCACGTTTCGAACGAATTTCGTCCCCGGGAAAATCGTTGACGAGGGCCTGGGGAACCCTGCCCTCGGAATGTGGCAGAAAATAAACTGGCTGCGCCACTGAGAAAAAGAAATTGAGTGTTGGGGGAAACAAGATTGGGCAGATAGCCCGTTAAGGTTGGCTCCCAAGAGCAGTGTCGGCTGCAGGCGCCCGCTCCCCTTACCGAGCCCAAGGGCTCCGCTCCTGGGGGTGGGCGAGGAGAGGCCAGGTTAGTACACGAGGGATTGCTGGGATCCCCGACCCTGCACGGAGCCGGCCCGGGCTCGGGTGCAGCCCAGCGCTCTGTCGCCATCGCCGGGGATAGGCCGAGCACTAGGGGAGCAAGTGGAGGCCCGGGCGGCGCCCTGCGGGCCCCGGGGAGCCAGAGATAAGGATCTGATTTCCAGCGCAGGGAGGGGAAGGAGAGGTGACAGCAAATCAAAGAGCGCTCACCTCGCCTAACTGTGGGCAGACCTTTGAAGTCGGCGAGTCGTCTCCTTTCTCCCCTCTCCCCCTTCCCAACCCAAACAGGCTCCAGCTTTCTCTCTGGCCCAATTCGTATTTTGCTTCGCCCCGTCTCAACGCTGTAGGAGGGTCTCGGGTCGTCCCTGGCGCGACCCGTGATCGACGTAACGGAGAACACCGCTGACGGAGGCCAGGGCTCCGCCGCCCGGGTCCTCTCTCCGCGCTCCCACGCAGATTTGTGCCTCCCTGAGCCCCAGGCCGAATTAATTGCTGCGGTCCGACTTGGTTTTCATGCGATTTAGCCTGCGCGAGGAGGTCTCTGCCGGCTCTGGGTGTTTTGCTCCCTCCACCCCCAGCAGAGCCCCTTTCCTTAGGGCCCACCACACCGAGAGTGACCTTCCCCAACGGCTTCCAGGGGGAAGGGCTTCTAGGTCAATAGTGTCCTCAATCCTCCTGGGAACTGCACGGCACTGCCCTCACGTTCAAAGCTTCCCTGTAGTGAAAGGCAGCCCGAGCCTGAGGGGCCTGGGCTGAGGGTAAGCTAGGCTTCCGAAGCTGTCTGGGTGGTGTCAGTGTGTGCTGTGAAGGAGGGTACAGAGCAGGGAAGCCCAGGGATGGGGACCTGCTGCAGGTTGGAAGAAAGATCTGAGGAAGAGGAGAGGGGAAATAAGGAGTAAAGGGAGAAGTGGGAGGCAGGTGATTGAGACAGGCAAGGAGAAGTGAGTCCCAAGCACCCTGCTCCCCAGTGACTTCTTGAGATGGACTTCGGCACTTGAGACCTTGAGAAGACCTCCCAGGGTCTTCTGTGTAATTCCACCTTTCTTTCTCCCTGTTTTTGCCTCCACTGGACAGACCCAAGTTAGGAGTGTCTGGGAGGCACAGACATAAAAGGTCTGTCTGCCGAGTCTAGACCTGTCCACGGAGGCTGGGGACCCTGACCAAGAGTCAAGAAGGCCAGGAGACTGCTTGTCACATCAGCATGACTCCCCTCTGGCTTTGCTCAAGCTCCCTGGCCTTGCATCTGGAGGGTGCGTAGCCCACAGCAGCTGAGGCCCAGCCTCAATGCCCTTGCTCATAGGCAAACCCACCTGCCCGGGAGGGGGTGTTCACCACAGGCACACACATCCTGAGAGCCCCAAGCCCCTGCCACCCTTTCCTGTGGGGTAGGGAGGGCACTGAAGCCCCCTTGTACATGACTGCAGATGTTTGAGTGAGTAAGTAAATGTGGCTGTTAGCGTCCTTGCTGAAACAAAGGTGATCCCCAAGGGCTGTGGACGGGAGTCAGTCCGCAGGGAGCTGCAGAGAGGGTGGTGTCAAAAGGGCTCCTTAACAGTGATACAGAAAAGCAAATTTGAGGTCAATGTTGAGAGCTGTAAGGAGAAACATGGCATGGCTTCTAGAAGCCAAACTGATGGTCAGCTAGTAGAGCTTAATGCACAGGAGCTGGGAGATGTGCAGACTGGTGGGCGTTTGTATGTGTGCTGTCTGTCTGTGGAGCTCTTTGTAGGTGCGGTGTGATCCCGTGTGTGTACGAGCGCTCCTCCCTGCATTTTGTTTAGTAGCACAATACCGCTTGTCGCAGTTTATCTTTGCACCTTGTTGTCAACTCTGCTTCAAAATGTGCGAGTCTGTGTTTATCTGTCAGCGTGCATTTCTGTATTTGTTTATCTGCACATGAATGTGTAAGTGTGCTTCCAAGTTTCTGTTATCTTTACAGGAGAGTGTAATTCTCTGTTGACTCAGGCTTGCCTGGATGTAAGTCTTTACACGACAGTTTCCCTGTGCTTATGCCTTTCTCAGCGTCATGTACACTGTAGACTCGTTTTAAGTTGGTGGCATTGCGTAGGATGTAGTTTGGTTTCTGTATCAAGTTGTGTGTCTCCGCTGGAGGCCATTGGGAAGGAGCCCTGCAATTTTGAGGGTTCCTGTCTTCTCGGTGAGGGCAGTGAGCTCCATGGGTGGGGTCTTAGGTTCCCAGCTCTGGCTCTGGGGGACAGACAAGGTGTGGCTGGGCTGGAACTCAGAAGGAGGGCACTTACCCTGAACTTGTCTGTTCCTCTCCCCTCCCCTCTTCTTTTCCTTGCAGATCGAGATTGAGAACATACTGCAACGAGGACCATGGGCAGCAAAACCTTGCCAGCACCGGTGCCCATCCACCCATCTCTGCAGCTCACCAACTACTCTTTTCTTCAGGCAGTGAACGGCCTGCCCACGGTGCCCTCGGACCACCTGCCCAATCTGTATGGTTTCAGCGCGCTGCATGCCGTGCACCTGCACCAGTGGACGCTGGGCTACCCCGCGATGCATTTGCCGCGGTCCTCCTTCTCCAAAGTGCCCGGCGCCGTGTCCAGCCTGGTGGACGCGCGCTTCCAGCTGCCCGCCTTCCCCTGGTTCCCTCACGTCATCCAGCCCAAGCCTGAGATCACCGCTGGAGGCAGCGGCCCCGCGGTGCTCAAGACCAAGCCGCGCTTTGATTTTGCCAACCTGGCCTTGGCGGCCACGCAAGAAGATCCGTCCAAGCTTGGCCGGGGAGAGGGTCCCGGGTCCCCCGCCGGTGGGCTGGGCGCCCTCCTGGATGTGACCAAGCTGTCCCCAGAAAAGAAGGCCACGAGGGGACGCCTGCCTTCCAAAACCAAGAAGGAGTTCGTCTGCAAATTCTGTGGCCGCCACTTCACGAAGTCCTACAACCTCCTCATCCATGAGCGGACGCACACGGACGAGCGGCCCTACACCTGCGACATCTGCCACAAAGCCTTCCGGAGGCAAGACCACCTACGAGACCACAGGTGCGGTACTGCGGGTGGCCCAGAAGAGAGCTGGCTGTCTGCTTGTGTCCTCACCAGCCTCCTCCCTAATGCGAGACCCACCCCCTACCAAGTCCAAGCCTCCTAAGTTTCTGGGATTCCCCCAAATCGGGAAGGAAACCAGCAAAGCTCAGGGATGGGCTCCTGGAGCAAGGGTGGAGAGAACATGCGAGGAATAGGACCCAAGCCCCAGACAGGCATGCACAGCTTCCTCCCTCTGCAGCGCTGTGCGATAGAAGTTTCTGCGATGATGAAAAGTGATACGTGGCACAAAAGACAATCAAGCCCTTGAAATGGGCAACTAGCGTAGCTGAGAAACTAACTTTTCAGCTTTACCTAATTTGAATTTTAATAACCACATGTGGCTGGTGATTACCGTTTGGGACAGCACAGCTCCAGCAAATTGTCCCACCCAGGTCCCCTCACTCACCTTCAGTGTTGACTCAGGCCTTACAAGGAGGCCATGCTGGCCCCCCGGTTAGGAAGGCAGGGGTCGGCCTAGCTGGACCTGTGCACGGCGCAGACGGAGGTGTCTCCTTCACCTCCCTGCTCCACACTAGCTACTCCCAAACCTCCTTTCTTCTGAGGGCAAGCTCCTCATTGCAGTGGGAGGGGGTCTTGGATAACTATTTATAATATTTATAACATTGGGTCATTTTGCAAAGATTAATTCTCGGTCTGCTTTTGCCCTCAGATATATTCACTCCAAAGAGAAGCCTTTCAAGTGTCAAGAGTGCGGGAAAGGATTCTGCCAGTCCAGGACTCTCGCTGTCCACAAGACGCTACACTCACAGGTGAAGGAGCTCAAAACCTCCAAGATCAAATGCTAAACAGAGCCTCCGGGGCACCCGGACCCTGGGTCACGCCGTCCCCTCTTCCAGAGGGACCAGAAGCCGAAGGCGACTCTGGCGGGCAGCGGGAGGGCCTCCCGGGACCTTCCCCCATCCCAAACGCGTCCCCCGGGGCCCGGGCGCGCGCTGAACTCCAGAGCCCCGCCCCGGGCCGTGACCCCGGCCGCCCGGGCGGCTCCCCCAGGACGTGGCTAAACTCTTGGCCAAAAGGAGGTACTCACGTGGCGGAAGGGAAACTGCATTAGAAAAAAGAACGAAAGCTTCGCGGAGCCGCAGCGGCGCCTCTCCCAGAAGTATTACTTTTTCTATTGTTATTTTATACGTTTTCTTTATTCTTTTTTTTTTTTCTTTGACCATATAAGCTTGTAACTCTGACTGCGGAGAGAGAGGAGAGAGGAAAAGAAGTTCTGTGCTCTCTCGCAGCCTCCAAGCCCTCCTCCCGCCTCCGACCCCACCCCTGGGAGCCTGCAAAAGTGTAATCCCTGTATCTGCTTCAGCCGCCGGGCCCCAGGATCGCGGGGCCGGGGAGCGCCCCTCCCAGCTCCTGCCGCGCAGCGGGCCGTGGGCTCCCGGACTCCGACGGCGGGGCGAGGGCCTCGGGCCCTGGGGCTGGAGGGGACCCGGCCCCCGGCCCCCCTGCTCCGCTGCCCCATCACCGCGAGCGAGCAGAAGGCTAGGAGCAGGACGATGTATTGCGATTGGCACTTTATGCTGACCATCGGTAACGGACATTTATCACTGGAGTTTTTAAAAATATTAAATAAACGGTTATTTTACAGGCATTGCAGGATGGGTCATTTCCCTCCCAAATGCAAGAAACTGGGCGGCTCCTGTCTTTGACAGGAGCGGGGTTTCGCTGCCCAAGCCAACCTGTCCCACTTCAACAACTTTCCCCTAATCAGCGTCAGCGGTTTGGGGTGGGTGGAGCAGCCCTCCTCTCTCCCGGTGTGGGGCAACCTCGGACCCCGCCCATATTTATCTTCTGACTTTTCTCCTCCACTTTGGCCTGAGGGTCTCAGTCTCCCCAGTCCTCATCTCCGAAGGGCTCCGAGTTTACAAAGAAGCCGAGCCTGCGGCCAATAAATACATCGGCTGTGAGAAATCCCAACCTCCCCGGGTGTCGGGGTCGCTTAGGGTCCACCAAGGGAAGAGAACGTCACCCACCTCCCCAACGAAAAGCCTCCCTCCAGGCCTCTTGCTGCTGCACTGGGGAGGGAAGGAAGCGCCCTCACGGACTGCCTCAGACCAGTACCGTCCCCCGGGCCCCAATACGCGGCTACAAATACATAATCACCGCTGCCTCCCCAAAGCCCGAGAACTACATCACTCCCTCTGTTAGGAGCCCCCTGACACAATTCTCTGGCTGGGGCCTGTCCCCTGCCCGGATCCCGGCTCCACGCCCGCAAAGATTCCTGCCGTTTTAAAGCCTTGTCAGGAATGGCGGGGGCGGGCTCCCTGGGAGGCCCGGGGAGTTTCGGAGGAGAAATCTGAGTCGGCCCTCCACAAGTTGAACCTTCCCTGGGGCGCCTAGTTTTCCCACAATTAGAGGCCAGGCAGCAGGGGGCTCTCCAGCTTGGGGCGGGGCGGGGCTCCCCCAGCTCCAGCATCCTGACCGCGCGGCGGCTCAGGCGGTGGCGCCCGCGGCCCTTCCCGAGCCGAGCGCAGCCTCTCGGGCTTCTGTGCCCGGCGCTCAGCGACCGCGGAGACAGCTGGGCCGAGCTTACCTGCAACAGGGACTACCAGTCCTCGGTCTGAAAAAGTGTGCCGGGGCCGCAGGAGTTAAAACGCTCTAGGCTTTCGCTGCGCCATCCTCACCTCTTCTGGGAATGCCTCCCCGCCCTCGGCGGGCTTGAACTCGGCGGTGCGGGAACCCGACTTATCTCTGTGGCCTTGGCCCGGACGGCGTGGACGAGTCCTGCCCTCAGCATTCGGAGCCACGCTGCCCCCTGCTGGACAGGCCTGGAGGGGCGGCCCAGGAATCGGGGCACCTCGCGGTGTCCTGCCCGCAACCCCGAGTAACTTCCGCCGCAGGTCCTGTCTGCATCTGGTCTTGCCCTCCAAACCTTCTTGACGGGTCCCAGGACCCACTGAGAACGAGGGGCGGGGCGCTGCAGGTTCTGGACCGGCCTATGGGATCTCCGCTAGTCAAGCAAGAGCCCAAGCCTTCTTACCCCTCGGGTCCAAAAGGACTCGCCCCAAGAGAGAGCGGAGCCCGTATCCCAGAGAACTGTGACCTCTGGGCATCTGGAGGGAGGGTTAGTCACAGGGTTTGGGGCTTCGACGGCTTGGGCCCAGGCAGCGCAGGCTGTCGTATGGGTCGCGCTTGGCCACGACTTGTGTTAGCACCCCAGGGGAGAAGCCACATCTGTTCCTTTACTCGCCCGTTTAAGTGATTGTTCCAAGATGAGAACAGGGCGTGGGTACACACACACACACACACACACACACTCCACTACGGAGAGCTTTGATCACCTCTGAGGACCTCAAAGAGTGCCTCATTCAGTTCCTTTACTGTTTTAGGGAGCCCGTTTTCCTCAGGGATTGACTGCTGCTGCCCCGTGTCCCTCACATTGCACCACCTCCCACCTCCCCAGGACACAAAGAACCTCTGCCCCAACTCAAGGACTTAGTAAGGACTGTGAAATGCGGAGGTTTGCCAAGGAGGGTTTTCCTTTCTGGCCCACCCACCTCTGATACCATGAATCCCCGCCCCTCCATCCCCAGGCCCTGCCACGGAGAGACTTCCAGCACCGAGTGTGCGTCCTTGGAAGAATGAATTCCTAAGCGCAGAGGTTTGGGGGATGGGGTGGGAGTGGGACAGGGTGCTGCCCAGAGACCTCCAGCCTGTTCTCAATGCCTCTATCATCTTGGTGGACGCAGAAACCACTTAGCAGCGTAGCTGGCTGCAGTCTATCCTCATGGCAGTGATTTCATACACTGCAGTAACAGCGACTGCAAATGGAAGGGCAAGCCTGGGTCGCGGACCACCAGACCCCACACAGGCTACAATTCCCTGATCCTACTCTGTGGGTCGCATGAAAAGGCAACGAGACGGTCAGAAATGCTGGGTGTGTTTTATTGCCTGTCCACTCCACAGGTGGCCAATTTTTTCCTGCTACACCTCTGGAAGATTCTGAACCACCCCCCACCCCCCGTTTTCAGACATTAAGTCTCCTTTGGCCTCACATGCCCAGCGTGGCTCAGGCCGGTTTTCGAGAGGGAAGGAGATGAGAGTTCGGCTGGGGCCCTTCCCAAAGTTGCGAGGCCTGCGATTCGTCTCTAGCGCAGGAGGTGGGGCAGCTACCCGGCTGGACTTCTCTGCTGGGCGGGTAGAAGGCGCGAGAGACCCTCGGCGCAGCCTGGAGCTTCCTAGCGCTCGCTCTGGGAGGAGAACAGGAGCGCCCTGGGGGAAAGAACAGCCCGCAGGGGCTCCTTCCTAGAGGAAGGGTTCAGGTTCTACCCCCTCCTTCCGGAATGTAGCTAGGGGTTTGGGGCGCACGAAGGGCCTTTTTCCTCCTTGTCTCGGGATTCAGGGCTAGTATAGGGTCCTGGGGGGAGGGAGAAACGCAGTAAGATGGTCTAGGGCTCCCGGACGGCACCTCATCTGCAAGAACGTGGGACCTGTGATATCATCCCCACCCCCTCCCCTGGAACCTTGGCGTCCGTAGAACCGACTCAAAGGCGTCCCATCCCACCTCCCAGAACATTATGGCACTGTGACGTCAGGGCATCCTCCCGATGACACAGTGATGTCACACAGGCCTCTGGCAAGAGCGCAAGGGATCCGCGACGTCTACATCGGTATCTCATTTACGTACTTCCATGACGTCACAGATGGGCCACACCTGGAGCAGTGACACTTGCTCCCACATTTCCCGGTCCCGCCCCTCAAATCCTGCCCACAGGTGCGCCAAGAATCGGTTCGTCCCCACCGACAGAATCCGCAGAACCGAAGCTTTGGCAGGTGCCCTTAGTGAAGGAGGGTGCCCAGCAGCTTCCGCCTCCGGGATCTGGTGGTTTAGAACAGTCTCCCTGCCCTAGGGTTTCAAAGCACCAGCTGCCGTGGGGTACTCGCCCCGCCCACCTGGCCCCACCCGTCCGCCTCCCCGCCCATTGCGCAGGCCCGGCGCGCAGGCGCAGCCGGAGCTCACCACCCCGAGCAGTGGGCGCGGGGGCGCGGTGTCTTCAGGCGGACGCGGGCTGTCGCTTCCGACTTCTGTCGCACTTTCAGGGCTCACAAACTCGGGGTAACACTGGCCCGGCGGGCACATCCAGCTGTTGGCGTATGTGAGCGCCAGAGATGCTGACGAGAAGAGGGCAGCTCCGGGTTTAATGCGGGCTGGAGACCCATGGAGTTCCTTTGGCGTCTCGAATCCAGCGCAGCCGTGGTCCGACGGAGATTCCTGGGATTCGAGCCGGCAGGGATGGTGCGGCCGGACCCTGCCCTAGATCAGAAAGTCTTGTACGTCCCCAGCCTTTTCGGGCACCCGGGTCTCTGAGGCAGAGGTCTCAAGCCCCCGGCGGGGCGGAGCTCTTAGAGGCGCAGGCTTGGTCACCCACCCTACGCGTCCAGTCCGGCTTTTGGGGCCACCTCTAGGGCCACACTGATGGTTGGGCCCAGTTTGCGTGTTTCAGATAAAAAATTCACAAGGGACATGAGATTCATATCTCATGGGGATCAAACCTCATGTCAGTGGCACAGGAGGAATTAGAAGCTGTGTTTCCTTTGAGACCTGAAGATCCAGTTCTAGGTTTTCCTGCTGCTCCCAAGCTTTGGGCAAAGTACCTACACTTCTCTGAGCCTCATAATGGTGATAATACTCTTCCCACTTACCTCATTCAGTTAATGTAGAGGTCAAAGTCATACATGTGTTCTCAGTCATTTGTTAACTGCTTGAACCCAAAACTGGACCCTAATGCGTTGCAGAACAACTTTGGCATTTTTGAAGCACCGTGTAAAAGTATTATTAGAAAAGCTTCTCTCAGCCTCCTGAAGTAACTTGCCTCCCAAGCTGCCTTATTCCTAGGAGAATCTTCATCTCCACTTTATCATAGCCCAGGGATCCTGAAGTGGGATGGAAGAAGGGTATGTGACCTGGACTGGTGGTCTTGAAACCTTCTGGAAAACTGGAAAGAAGACTTTTTTTTTTAATTCCATGGAGACAAATGGATTAATCCGTTCACAGATTATCATTATGTTTGGTTGAGAGAGGAAGTCTGGTGACAAAATGTAAGTGCCCCATTCACACCACTCCTTTGAGGCATATGCTTAGGGAGAAAAAAAATCCCCCCCGGGGGCAGACTGAGGTGTGGGGCAGGGCAGGGGCCTATGTATGTGGCAGGTGTCACTGAATAAGTAGCAGGGGGTCTTTCACTCTGCAGACACCTCCCTGGGTAGTCTCCTTTGGATCTGTGCTTCCTCTGACTTGTGCTAGATTGTCCTAGCCCACAGAAAAGCTGGTCACACGATACTATCACATGGACATATTTGCAGGAATGTTTGTGTCACCCCCCCAGCCGCCTAAGCCGTGGCATCTGCTGCCATTTTTAAAAATTGAACTATAGTTGATTTACAATGTTGTGTTAATTTCTGCTGTACAGCAAAGTGATTCAGTTATACATATGTATACATTTTAAGAAATATTCTTTTCCACCATGGTTTGTCATAGGATATTGAATATAGTTAGTTCCCTGTGCTATACAGTAGGACCCTGTTGTTTATCCATCCTGTGTATAATAGCTTACATCTGCTACCCCTAACCTCCCACTCCATCCCTCCCCCAATGCCGTCCCCCTTGGCAACCACAAGTCTGTTCTCTATATACGTGAGTCTGTTTCTGTTTCGTAGATAGGTTCGTTTTGTGTCATATTTTAGATTCCACGTATGCTTGCTATCATATGGCATTTGCCTTTCTCTTTCTGACTTACTTCACATAGTATGACAATCTCTAGTTGCATCCATGTTACTGCAAATGGCATTTTTTCTTTCTTTTTTTTATGGCCGAGTACTATTCCGTTGTATATATGTGCCACATCTTCTTCATCCATTCATCTGTTCTTCCATTCTTGGCCATTTTTCCTGGCCAGTGCCGGTTCCAGCTCCAGCAATAAGAATATAGAAGGACTAACCCAGAAAAGTGGGATGGTTTGAGATGGATGAAAGATGGGATGAACTGGCTGAGAGCTTTGTTTTTCCTTTCCAAACACTTAGCTGGCTCATTTAGCTCAGCAATCTCTGGGGAGGTATAAAGCGTAATTAATTTATTTTTGATGATTGGTTTGATTGAACTCCTTTGCTGGGGAGATAAGATAAGGAGTTTTGTCATGACAGGTGCAGGGATGGATTGCTTTTTGTCATTCACAGCAGTGGGTACCACTTGGAGCCTGTAGGTAGGTGGTGGCATGAGGTGAGAAACTTTACAGGGGACATGAAAGAAAACTAGAGGAAATGGGGCAGGAATGGCTAGATTCTTTGCCACTCCAAGGACCAGAGAGGGAAAATGAGCTTCCAGAGAATACGGGCCTTGCCTTAAATAATGAGATTTACTTGGAAGATTGGTTCACTTCTTATTGACCTGGGTCAGAAGCTGAGCGTCTTTGTGCAGTCAGAGTTCAGAATATCTTCAGTATCTCACAGCACACGTAGCTCCTCCTGTAGGTCTGCAGTAGGCCAAGAACCAGAGCAGATGTGATGCTGTCGCTATCAGGAACAGTCTCCATGGTCTTGTCATTGGAGAGATCAGCTGACACTGAAATTTTTTTAAAAATTTTTATTGGGGTATTTACAATGTTGCGTTTCAGGTGACACTGAAATACTTGAGCAGTTACTCTTAAGGCAGGTGGGACAGCGTGAAGAGTTCTTGTCAACTGTTACAGCGATCTATGTATCATAAAATCCATCTTTTTTCATGATAAGGTTCATATCTTCTATATTCTTTCTAATTTTTCCATTTCTTTGTCTATTAATTCCTAACTCTGGTACTTAATGTGTTATAAACTCCCACCATGATGGGAGTTGTTTTCTTATTGTAGTTCTAATATATATTTCCCGTAAAAGTAAATATACCCCCAATATAAGTATATTTTCAACATACATACATAACCCAAAATTCGTTTGCCTCTTCACCACCACCAACATGCTTCTCAGTACTCCTAGGCCTCAGGTGCTCACATAAGGGACATTAACTCCTTTAAATTTTGGGTACCTTCTGGGAAAACCAGATTATCTATAAGCCCAGCCTGGTCTTGTCCAGGTTTGTCTCTCCCTGACAATCAGTAATACTCAGAGGAGACTTCTCAGTTTGATGGTGTGGACAATGGCACTGCCTGGGGCTTTACCACTATGGGAAAAGTGTAAGGCATTGGTAGGGTTTCTCCAGCCAGGAAGCCAGGCAAGCTTTTTCCCATGACAAATGATAAGTTTTATTTTAATTATGATAAGTATGTATTTAACTGGGCCAGGGAGGATTGGGCATGCTGGGGGAGGGCATTGAGTTTTGATATGTTCCCTCAGCTTCCCCCTCCCAGTATTTTAATTTAAACATTTCCAGGCATACAGAAAAATTGAAATAAATTTATAATGAACACCCAGTTACTCATCGCCTAAATTTCACAATTAACATTTTACTATACTTGCTCTTTCACATATCTGTCCATCAATCCATCCCTCCAACTTTTTAAAAATGAAAATCTACAAACATACCAAATAATTGAAAGAACAGTACAAGGAGCACCCTCATACCTTCCTTAGAGAGTCAACAATTGACAATGTTTTATTTGTTTCTCGCTGTCTTTCTCCTTGAACCATTTGAAAGTTAGTTTGATTATATTTCATCCCTAAATACTTCAGCACACATCTTTTAGGAATAAAGGCATTATTCTGTATAACCACAACATTACTATCACACTGAAGAAAACTAACAATAATTTTATCTAAAATCATCAAAAATATCCCATCTATATTAAAATTTCCCCAAACGTTCCAACCTTTTGAATTAAAAAAAATCATAATCCAATCAAAGTAGATTTTTGTTGCGTTTATGTCTGTAGCATCTTTTAATCTAGAACCATTTCCCATTTTAAAAAACCTTTTTATTTTGAAATAATTATAGATATACAGGTATTGCAAAGATAGTACAAAGAGGTTCCATGCATGCTTCACCCATTTTTCTCTCAGTGGTTATGTCTTGTGTAATGATTAATGCAGTATCATAACCAGAAAAATCAATGTTGGTACAATGTGTGTATATTCTTATGCTGTTTTTTCACAGACATAGCAATAGTAATGGGTAGATTCCTGTAACCACCACCACAATCAAGATATAGATTTATATCATCATCACAAAGATCTACTGGTGTTATCATTTTACCACTTTGAGTGAATGTAGAAACCTTACCCCCTGTTATGGACTGAATGTGTCACCCCAAAATCCCTGGGTTGAAATCCTAATCCCCAGTGAGATGGTATTAGGAAATGGGGCCTTTGGGAGGTAATTAGGTCATGAGGCTAGAGCCCTCATGTATGGTATTGGTGCCCTTTCAAGAAGAGTCATGAGAGAGCTTGCTTCCTTCCTGCCTGTTCTCCACCGTGTGATGACACAGCAAGAAGACAAGATGGCCATCTGTAAAACAGGAAGATAACTCACCAGACACTGGATTTGCTGGCACCTTGATCTTGGACCTCCAGCCTGTTGTTTAAGCCAAGAAGTCGATGGTATTCTGTTATAGCAGCCCAAACTAACTAAGACACCTCCTTTTAGGCTCCCTGTTTATGTCTTAATAGTCTTAAATATTTACTCTATATACATTGAGATGCAGGCCAAACAATGCTATGCTTTTTGCTTCGACCATCAAGCATAATTTAGACAACTCGAGAGGAGAGGGAGGGTCTATGTAGCCACGTTTTTGCTTTTACCATTGTTCTTTCTTTCTTCCTGACGTTCCAAGTTTCCTTTTTTTAAATCATTTCCATTCTGTTTTGAGAACGTTTCAAAGCCATTATTTTAGAGCAGGTCTGGTGGTGGAAAATCCTCTTACTTTTCCTGTATCTGAGAATTTTTTAATTTCTCCTTCATTCCTGAAAAATAATTTCTCAAGGTACAGAATTCTGGGTTAACAGTTCTTTCGTTTCAGCACTTGAAAAAGGTTGTGCTAGAACCATCCAGCTTCCATGGTTCTGATGAGAAATCTGCTGTCGATTGAATTATTTCTGCCCTTTGTGTGAGGTGTCATTTCTCTCTTGCTGCTTTCAAGATATTTTCTTGGTCTTTAATTCTTTAATTGTCTGAAGTTTGATTATGATGGTTCATGGTATGGATTTCTTTGGGTTTATCTATTCGGGGTTTTGCCCAGATTTTTAAATCTATAGGTTTACATCTTTTTCCATATTTGAAAAATGTTCAGCCATAATTTCTCCAAATACTTTTTTCAACACCGTTCTCTTTCTCCTCTATTTCTTAGACTCCAGTGACACAAATATTATATCTTTTGTTATCATCTCACAGCTTTTTGTGGTTCTGTTCACTTTTTTTCAGCCATTTTCTCTCTGTTGTTCAGCTCAGGTAGTTCCTATTGTCTCTTCCACTTCACTGTTTCTTTCCTGTGTCCCCTCTGTTCTGCTGTCTTTAAAACGTTCAATGATTATATTTTTAAAAATTCTAGAGCTTCCCTGGTGGCGCAGTGGTTGAGAGTCCGCCTGCCGATGCAGGGGGCGCGGGTTCGTGCCCCAGTCCGGGAGGATCCCGCGTGCTGCGGAGTGGCTGGGCCCGTGAGCCATGGCTGCTGGGCCTGCGCGTCCGGAGACTGTGCTCCGCGGCGGGAGAGGCCACAACAGTGAGAGGTCCGCGTACCGCAAAAAAAAAAAAAAAAAAAAAAATTCTAAAATTTCCATATGGGTTTTCTTCATATATTCTGTTACTTTACTGAGACTTTCAGTTGTTTCAGGGGTTCATAATTGCTCACTGAAGTATTTTTATGATGGCTACTTTAAAATTCTTGCCTAATTCCAACATCTGTGTCACCGTGAGGTTGATGTCTGTCGATTATCTTTTCTCTTTCAAGTGAAGATTTTCCTGGTTCTTGGTCTGACATGTAATTTCCAATTGTACCCTTGAAATTTCTGGTATTATGTCATGAGACTCTGGATCTTATCAAAATCTATTTCAGCAAGTCTCCTCTGACTTGCTGCGCTGGTTCGGGAAGAGGGAGGTTATGCTTTGCTACCATCACGTGGGGGTGAAGGTCCAGGCTCCCCACTTGGGATCCCTGGGCACCCTGGGAGGACAGGGGTGCTTCCTTACTACTTGGTGGAGGTGCTAGGCCTCCGCTGACGCCTCCTAGGCTGGGAGGAGCGAGGTCCAAGTCCCTTCTTGTTGCTTCTGCTGGGGGTAGGTAGAAGGCCTCGTGACCTCTGGGTACTGGTGTAAGTTTGGCTTCCCTCTCCGCCTTCTCTGATACACCCGGGTGGGGCAGGGGGGAGCACCTTTTTACAGCCAGGCAAAGACGGAAGTCCAGGCTCCCCACTCAGTTTTTGCTGCCTGGTAATCGGTGGCTTTTTGGATATCTTGTTGCTTAAGTGAACCAATATTGGCCTTACAGAAGTATACACCAAGTGACAGATTTCTCCACAAATTTCCACTTCCTGGGATTGCTTCTCCATTTATTGTTCTAAGATGATCCTGGGTTGCCACTCTAATACACTGTGGTGTTTTACACTTCCTAATGCAAAATTATCACCCTATGTTTTGACAGAAAATGCTGTGGAGTGGTACTTTATTATAAAATTACAAAACTTTTGCCTGCTCTCAATTGTTGGTATGTAGGGTCTCTGTGGATAAAAAGAACAATTGATATTTTTAGATTAGCTGTAACCTCTTGAGTTTTGATCCAGTAAGACTGAGTGTTTTATTACATTGTTTATGAAAAGAAAAAAATCTAATGTATATAGTGGCTGGGAGCATGGATTTATTTTTTACCCTACTCCGTTGTCTGGATTTCAGATCATAAATTTAAATATACATTTGTCCATAGAATTTGAAGCCTCATTTAATTTTTGCCAATGGAATTTCAGGAATCTATCCAAATTTTTCTAAAATATTAGGTTAGTTTTCTTCACTGTCAAAGTATTTCCTAAAGGGATAGGATTTTTTTTTCCCTTCCAAAATTGTGCCTGATAGATTTCTTACTGTTGCCTTGGTCAGGAAGAAAAATAATTATTAAAGCAAAAACTTCTCTTCAGTTAATATTATTTACTGACTGAAGTCTATGACTTGCACTAGAGAATAGGCTAAGTGTGGACGTTATACAAAATGAGATCAACAGTCTGTGCTTTTTCCAGATATATGTGTTACAACCTGACGTTCACTTCAGTAAGTCTGGCAGATAAGCCACATAAAAGGAACTGGGAAGCAGGAGACCTTAGTCTCAGCACAAGTTTATTGCTGAACTTTGCTGCGTCACCTTAGTCAAATCCCGTAGCATCCCATGGTCTCAATTTCCTTACCTGTCAATGAGAATAAAAATACTTATCACTTCTAACTTCTACAGTTTTTGTCAGAGAAAATTTAAATTTGTGCCATAAATATAGATAATATTGCTAAAGATTATCTACCTTTTTTTTTTTTTTCCTAAAAAAAGTATCTGAAAACGCACCTAGCTTTTCAGCTGCTTCTGGTCTTGAAAAATGTCTTCTAGCAAAGGGAATCAGAAAACTGCTAGGATAGATTAAAAATTTTTCAGACTTCATCTACAGGATTGACTATGTCCATTTTTGCTAGGAGTGAGAACCAAATTTATTTCTCTCTCCTGGATACTCTGATTCTTTAGCTGTTGGGCATCTAGTTATGTCACCCATGCAGATTAAGGCAGAAGCCTCGCACATGGTTTGTAGAACTGTGTAGCAGACATACATGGGTTGAAATAATTGTAATTAGAAAGTCAATCTCACCTTTAGGAAATAGGCTGTAGCATGTGGATATTCTGACTTGTCCCAGAAGCACAATAAAAATAAACCAAATGCTCTCCAAGTAAGAACAATTATAAAAATACAAAATTTGAAATGATGAACACAAAGATTTGAATCATAAATATTTATTTCTAGAGAAACAGTAAAGGCAAACTCATTTCCTGTTTCAGAGGAAGAGGGCTCAGTGGTAGTTGGACCATACCAACAGTACTGCTGTGTCAAAATGGGATTTTCTGCATGAGGCCGTTTGTAGGGGGCAAGAAGCCCTGCCGCCACCCTCATGGTGGACAGGATCTCTCTCCCTGCATCTCTGGACTGGTTCTTAGATGTGATAAGGAACTCACGAAACGACCTTGCAGATTTCATCTTCTATTCATAACTTCAGAGTCTGAAATTAGGGAGTGAGCCAAAGCTAGGTATTCCATGGACTTTCGCTGTGGATGTTAAGGTCGTTTCACAATTGGCTGTGAAGCACATTTTTGACTGGTAGAAAAAATGCAAAGCAACGTTTAGAGTTTTCTTTACGTGTCTAATAGTGGTTCACTTCCCTGCCATGTAGATGGCTCTGAGGAGTGCAGTAGGTACGGGCCAGGAGGCCGTGGGGAGGGAGGATCAGTGAGACTGCGGGTGTAGCCGCTGAGGAAGCCAGGTGACGTCATTCTGCCTTCCCAGCTTGTAGGTTTCATTGTTTTACACAATGGGGTGATCGTCCGTCTGCTTGGCCAACGCCGGGCTCTTTGAGGTGCCCAGAAAACCCCCATGTAAATGCACAGCTAGACAGTTGGGTGTACAGCTGACTCTGTGCCTCATGCAGCCCTCGGGGCAGGCTCCCCTCTGGCCCAGGAGGCTTGCCTCCAGGTTGTGCAAAGAAACTGCCTTACTTGAAAGCATTCCCGTGGGCAGGGTGATTTCAGAGACACCTGTGAGAGTCTCCCTCCCTCTGAAAACAAACAGAGCCCCTCCCCTGCCTCCCTTCCCTTCTCCCCAGGGACCTAGAATCCCTCACGTTCTCATGAAAGCTCTTCATTCGTTAGCGCTCACGTTTAGAATGCAGGCCCAGGGGAAGGAGCTGCGATCGCTTGAGGCCTTACCATATAGAAAACCCTGTGCCGGGAGATTGACATCCAGAGATGTTATTCTTATTTTTTTAGATGAAGAAACAGAGGCTCGGAAGTATACCTTTGCACAAGGTGACAACGTATGTCATAGAACCAGCCTTCAGACCCAGATTCTTCAGACTCCAAAGTCCCTGCACTCTCTGGGCCCTCTCCTGTCTCCCTGGAACTGAGATTTACTGAAGTTCCCACATTCCGGTTCACCTTGTCTAGAAGGACACAGAGTGCTGGGCTTTAACCCCTCCTGGAGACGGAGAGGGCAGCTAAGCTTTGTGGGCTGAGAAAGCTTTGGGCCTCCCAAGGTGCGCGGAGTCCAGGCCCAGAAATGATGAAGGCTGGGGTCCTAGCTTTGGCCTCCAGGCACAAGGCAGAGACCCTCCTCCTACACCACGGGGCGACCTGCCGAGGTGTGTCATTCAGGCTGGAGCCCCTTGCGGGAGAAGGGGGAGAGGATATGTGTGGCTGACTCCGTCCTGCACCAGGGCTCTCGTGCGCCTATTCCATCCGGAGGGCTGCAGCTTGCTTGAGAGGGCAGTGAGGGCATAAAAGGTTCCTGTGCATTCTGTTCATTTCACCAGGTTCCTGTGCATTTCTGTTCGTTTCACCAGGTTCCTATGTGTTTCTGTTTGTTTTACTAGGTTCCTGTGTGTTTCTGTTTGTTTTACTAGGTTCCTATGCATTTCTATTCATTCCCCTAGCTAGGGTATAAGCTGTGAGCCTGAATAAGAGTGGAGCACCGAAGCTGGGCTTGTCAAGGGCTGATGGCAGCGTGGAGTGTGAGGCCCCAGAGGGCTCTCTGGTGCTGTCTTGACGGGACATGCCTGCAGCTCTCCACTGCCCTTCAGAGATTCATCTTGTAGTTGAGGCACGAATGATCAGTGTGGCTGACACACAGCTGGAGAAGGCAGTTGGAGTAACTTAGGTCACTCGGACTAGACCCCTCACCCTTCACTGTCTGGTCCGGGCATCTCTCCCATGTGCTGCTCTAGAAACCTCAACCTTCTAAGACTGTATTATGATTATCTGTTTACTTATTGATGGCAGGTTCCCTGAAGACAGCAGCCAGTTGTGCTGGTCTCAGCACGCCCCATGTCTTTTGTGACACCTGAACGTGAGGAGATGTTCCTAGCTAAGCTGGAACCGGACAACAGCTTTGGCCCAATTACAGGAATGAGGAAGATTTCATCGGGAATGGGGAACAGAAGGTAACTGGTTAACTGTGTTTCTGGAAAACGTCTCCTTCTGCTCAGTGGGGCTGTGAACGAGAACCACGCGTGTGAACTGGAGTAGGAGGCACTGACCGCGGCTGCCTGGACCCTGGCTCCAGCCGGGGAGACGGGGCTAGCTAGAGGGACTTTCCAGAAAAGGGAACAGCAACCTTGCTCTGGGACAAATCCTATAGTGCTTTTTCAGGTAAGTGTAATCTGCTAGCATGAAGGCTGTACCTATTATTTCCATTTTACCTGGTATTTAAAAAGAAACCCTTGAAAATTCAGAAGGCAAGTAAAGCAATCCTGCCAATTTAATGAAGAGGAAGCTGTAGGCGTGTCAGCCACTCACTGAGGAACCTGGCAGCCAGAGGGAAGGAGGGGAAGGGCTGTGCTGTGACTCATCCCACGAGGCCAGGACTTTTTCTAGTTTTCTTTCAGCACGTAGGGTCTCTGAAGGGGGCGTGGGGAGCTCTGCTATGAAGGAACCATCCAGAAACCTCAGCCCTGTGAATTTTCCCTTCCACTTGCCTTGTTTTGTCTCTCCACGATGAGATGGGAGGAGTGACATGGCTGTCAGAACACCCTCATCCCTCTGGGTTGGTGAGTGTCTCCCTCTGGTACCTCTGAGCCAAGGGGTCCGTACTGAAGACAAGCCTCTGTCCGGTGCCCTCTGAGGCACACAGCCTGTCTACAAAGCTAGTCAGAATGCAGGGGAGGGAGGCCTGTCTGTCCTCTCGGTAATCCCCTCGTCACCGCACCTCCAAGGGCTGCTCACCCTGACAGAGGGGATGTGACGGGCAGCCTGTCAAATAGATTGTGAGTGCATTAGCAGGATTAGCGGTGAAGGCGAATATTTCAGCCTTTCCAAAGTTCATTCACAGCCTCTGAGACTGGCCTGCTCAGCGTTTCTGTATTTTCATTCCACAACAGAGTTTAATTTATAATATTAGTATAGAATGCTATCTGAGATTTCTTTTCCTTCTTACTGATAAGCCAGCTGAAATACTTTAGCAGCCCCGCAAAACCAGATGCTTTGTTCTTGGCAGGGATTGAAGTATGACTGATTTTATTTTTGCTTGTTAAAGTAATATACCCTCATTGTGGAAAAATTGGACCAGAAAAGTATAAGGGAGAAATTTAAAATATTCGGTCCTTTCACCAGATATTACCTCTGATGCCATCTTGTGTCTTCATGCAGTTTTTCATCTATGCATAGATATTAAACAAAATTGAAATTATATTGTATATTGGATTTGGTTTCCTTTTTTTAAAAAAACAAATATATCATCAACTTTTGCCAGTTTTCTTGCACTTTTAATGAAAACACCTGTGAAATATTTTATGTGAATATATTTGCAGTACTCTATTGATGTGTAACAAATTACCACAAACTCAGCAACTTAAAGTAATACCCATTTATTAGCACACAGTTCTGTAGATCAGAAGTTGGGGTCTCTGCACAGGTCCCAGAAGGTCAAAATCAAAGTGTCAGCTGGGCTAAGTTCTCCTCTGGAGGCTCTGGGGAGAATCACTTACAAGCTCATTCTTGTCATCAGGTTTCAGTTCTTCGAGATGGTATGGCTGAAGTCCTCATGTCCTTGCTGGTTGTTAGCTGGGGACTGCTCTGAGCAGCTGGAGGCCACCTGTCTTCCTTTGACATGTGGCTCCCTTGATCTGCAAGCCCACAGTGGTGCATTGACCCCTCATTGCGTTTTGAATCTCTGGCTTCTCTGATCAACTGAGAAAACGCTTTGCTTTTCAAGGACCCATCTGATTAGGTCAGGCCCACCGGAATACTCTGTCTCAAGGTTGACTGTGTCCTATAACAAGACCTAATCAGGGGAGTCAACTTCATCATATTGATAATCGCCAGGATTATGCAGGGCATGTATCTCTACTTACCACAATATTATAATTTACTTAATAGTCTCCCTGTTTTAAAAAACTGAGTCATATGGCCACAATTTCTTAGTTACATCTGCTTCCTGGATAAATGAGATACATTGCCTCTTTGGAGCTTTGTTTGGGAATCCTGCTTTTGGTGAATCAGATGTGAGAGTGGGGCTATTGCAGTCTTTTGCTGCATTGTAGTACAGTTGGTGTATTAGTTTTCTAGGATCACAGTAACAAAGTATCATGAACTGAGTGGTTTAAAACAATAGGAGTTTATTGTTTCACAGTTCTGGAGGCTAGAAGCCTGAAGTCAAGGTGTCAGTAGAGCTAAAGTCTCTCTGAAATCTGCAGAAGAATTCCTTCTCACCTCTTCTTGGTCCCTGGTAGTTAGCTGGCAATCCTTGGGTTTCCTTGCTTTGTAGCTGCATAACTGCAGTGTCTGCCTCCCCCATCAATGCCATTGTTTCTGTGTGTCTGTGCCTCCACGTGGACATCTTCATATAGGGACACCAGTCACATTGGATTAGGGACCCACCCTACCCCAGTATAATCTCATTTTAACTTAACTAATTACATCTGTAACAATCCTATTTTAAGATAAGCTCACATTCTGAGGCTTTGGGTATTAGGACTTTAGTATATTTTGGGGGGGTTGGATACAATTCAACATTTAACAATTGGTATAGAATGTTAGGTGACTAGCTTAGTGGAAACTGAATGGACACCTAGAGTGGTAGGTCTTGAATCAGAAGCAGATGCCACAGGTGTAGTTATTTCAGCAAAGATTGGGTAAGCTGGCTGGGCCTTGGGGTAGCATGCTAGCAGGTGGTGTTGGGCCCAGGTTTGACTACTAATTCCTGTATATAGGAATATAGTGATATCAATATCCTGGGGTTAAGGCCATGCCTGAAATTTCCTGTTGTAAAATCCTTTGCCCAAGCTCTGACTAGTGGCCCCGAGGTTCAGTGAGCTGAGCGCTGTAGACAAAGGGCAGATACAGCTAAGCCTTCTCTGAGAAGTGGTCCTGGAAGCAGTGACTATGTATAGTGTTGGAAAATGTATTTCCACCTCTCTTTTGCTTTTGCTGTTGACTTAAGTTTGCACAGATCGTTTTAGTTTGGAAAGTGATTTCACAGTTTATTATCTTTTATAATTTTCACATCCACCCTGTGAAGCTGAAATGGCTATTTCCTTTTAGGTATAGTGAAATTAAGTATTATTATACAATAACTGCCAACACAATCAAAAGTAGATATTACTGTTTAATTTTACAGATGAGAAGCTAAGAAAGGTTAAGGGACTTGTCTCATGGCACTTGTAAGCTGTAGAACTGGGACCGGGACTCATGTCTGTGTCCTTCCTAGGCTTGTGCATTGTCCCCACGCTGTGCTACCAAGCTGACCACTAACTTGGACCTGCCTAGAGAATGTCAGCACCAGCATAGCACAGGGATGCCAGAAGCCCCACGTTCAAAAGTATTCTCTAGGGCTTCCCTGGTGGCGCAGTGCTTGAGAGTCCGCCTGCCGATGCAGGGGACACGGGTTCGTGCCCCGGTCCGGGAAGATCCCACATGCCGTGGAGCGGCTGGCCCCGTGAGCCGTGGTCGCTGAGCCTGCGCGTCTAGAGCCTGTGCTCCGCAACGGGAGAGGCCACAACAGTGAGAGGCCCACATACCGCAAAAAAAAAAAAAAAAAAAAAAAAAAAAAAAAAAGTATTCTCTAGACTCAACACTGTGTGACCTTGGAAACTTAGGTTAATTTTCCTTGGCTTCATTCATTCATTCATTCATTCACTCAACAATTTTTTCTTACAGTTTCTTTTTTTTCCAGCTTTATTGAGATAAAATTGACATATAACATTTTGTAAGTTTAAGGTGTATAATGTGATTATTTGACACATGTATATATTGTGAAAATGATTACTACAGAAAGATTGGTTAACACCTCCATCAACTGACATAATTAGCTTTTGTGTGTGTGTGGTGAGAAGATTTAACTTTTTTAGCATCTTTCAAATATACAATACAGTATTGTTAACTATAGTCACCAGGCTGTGCATTAGATCCCCAGAACTTATTTATCATAGAACTAAAGTTTGTACCTTTGACCGACATCTCCCCACTTCCCCCACCCCCAGCCCCTAGCAACAACCATTTTACTCTGTTTCTACGAGTTCAGCTTTTTTAGATTCCACAAATAAGTGAGATCATACAGTATTCTTTTCTTTGTACAATTTCTTTGCTTATTTCACTTAGCGTAATGCTCTCAAGTTCCATCTATGTTTTTACAAATGGCAAGATTTCCTTTTTTTTTTAATTTATAAATTTGATTATTTATTTATTTTTGGCTGCATTGGGTCTTCATTGCTGCACGCGGGCCTTCTCCAGTTGCGGTGAACAGGGGCTACTCTTCATTGCGGTGTGCAGGCTTCTCATTGTGGTGGCCTCTCTTGCTGTGGAGCATGGGCTCTAGGTGTGCGGGCCTCAGCAGCCGTGGCATGCGGGCTCAGTAGTTGTGGCTCACAGGCTACAGAGCACAGGCTCAGCAGTTGTGGCACATGAGCTTAGTTGCTCCACGGCATGTGGTATCTTCTCAGACCAGGGCTTGAATCCGTGTCCCCTGCATTGGCAGGCGGATTCCCAACCACTGCGCCACCAGGGAAGTCCCAAGATTTCCTTTTTTAATGGCTAAATAATATTCCTATATTTACATTTTTATCTATCTATCTAATGTATGTATATATAAAATGACATTTTATTTATCCATTCATCCATTGATGATCACTTTGGTTGTTTCCATATTTGATTATTGTGCATAATGTTGCAGTGAACATGGAAGTGTAGGTATCTCTTCAAGATAGTACTTTCATTTCCTTCAGATACATATCCAGAAGTGGGATTGCTGGATCATATGGTAGTTCTATTTTTAATTTTTCAAGGAAAAACTCCTACTGTTTTCCATAGCGGTTGTACCAATTTACATTTTCACTAACAGTGCACAAGGGTTCCCTTTTCTCCACATCCTAACCTACAATTGTTATCTCTTGTCTTTTTGGTAAGAGCTGTTCTAACAGGTGTGAGGTGATATCTCATTGTGGTTTTGATTTGCATTTCCCGGATGATTAGTGATGTTGAGCGCCTTTTCATGAACTTATTGGCAATTTGTATGTCTTCTTTGGAAGAGTGTCTATTCAGGTCCTCTGCCCATCTTTTTAATCAGATTATTTGTTTTTCTGCTACTGAGTTGTATGAGTTACTCCCCTTCATCCCTGGCATTTTTGGTTTTTGATGTCACGATTTATGTCTTTTTACACTGTGTGTCCATTAACAAATTATTTTAGCAATCGTCTCACTCTCTCCTGACGTGCAGAGTTTCTGCTGAGAAATCTTCTGATTAGCCTTATGGGGGTTCCCTTGTATGTGAAGAATTTTTTTCTCTTGCTTCTTTTAAAATTCTTTCTTTGTCTTTGATTTTAGACAGTTTCACTATGATGTGTCTTAGAGAAGGGCTTCGGGGTTGAAATTCTTTGGAGATGTGTGAACTTCATGGACTTGGATGTCCACACCTCTCCCCAGTGCTGGGAGGATTCAGCCATTATTTCTTTAAATAAGCTTTTGCCCCTTTCTCCCTCTCTTCTACTCCTGGGACTCCAATAATACATGCTTTTTTGTCTTATAGTTCATATAAGTTCATTTCTTCAATCTTTTCCTTCTGTTTTCTTTGTTCTCCTCTTACTGGATAATGTAAAAAGATCTGTCTTCTACCTCACAGATTCTTTCTTCTACTTGATCCAGTCTGACGTTGATGCTGTCTATTACATTTTTCATTTCATTCATTGTATTCTTCAACTCCAGAATTTCTGTGTTGGTGTTGTTGTTGTTTTTGATAATGATTTCTGTCTCCCTGATAAACTTCTCATTTTTTAATTATTTTCCTGATTTCACTGAATTGTCTGTGTTTTCTTGTAGTCACTGAGCTTCCTTAAAATGACTATTTCATATTTTTTATTGGGCAGATCTCAGATCTTCATTTCTTTGAGGTTGGTTACTGGAAAATTATTGTGTTTCTTTGGTGGTGTCATGTTCCCTTAATTTTAAATTTTCCTTGAGGTTTTGTATTGCTATATTTGAAGAAGCAGTCACCTCCTCCAGTCTTTACTAACTGACTTTCAGAGAGAAATACCTTCCGTTTCTCTAAATATCATCCATGTTAGGAATTCTGAGCTCTTCTCAGATCTTTTCTATTGATACTCCTGTTCCATAGTTCTTGTTCCCTCTTGGTGGGGGAATTCTGAAGATTGTACACCTTCTCTCAATACTGAAAAGTCACACTTGGTGTTAGCATCCTCCATTTTGCTTTCCGTAGGACCCTACTGAATGCTCACATTTGTGTGTTTTCTCACAGTTCTGCAGATTTGGGCTGGCTTTCTGCATATGTGCACTAGCCTTCTGCAAGTGCTTGCTCTTGCTGCCATAGGGGGCATGCTCAGGGAGCTGACCACAGGGTGGGGCGAGGCTGTGGAGCATTGGGGGCGTCTGTACCAGTTGGGGGATCTGTGGGTGAGCCCAGTGGCTCATTGGTGGGCTTCCTGATGGAATGTACAACGCAGTTAGTAGGATCCATGTTCTTCTGGTGCTGCCCGAGACCCCTAGCTGCTGTTCTCCAAGCCCACTCCCCAGTCATGCAGCACACCTCAGTATTCTGGGTGGGGTGGGAAAGAATTGGGTGTCTTTGGTGGTGTCCCACATAGCTGGGGAAGCTGGGTGCTCACTCACATGCTCACATTTTCCCTCATCAGAAAAATCACAGGCTGAGGAGGTCTCTCTTGGCACTGAGCTGTGCTGTCTTGGGGAGGGGTGATGTAGGTAAAATGTAACTGACCCTCTTACCCTCTTGATTGCATCCAATCTTGGAATATTTTTTCCTCCAACCATGTGGTGGAACTTCTCTACTAGACTTCTGGACTTCCACAAAGGCACCCTCATCTGTAGGTGATTATTTAAATAGTATTCTTTGAGAGGAAGGTGGTAGAAAACTCTTATTCCACTGTGCTGATGCTGTCACTCTTCTTAACATTTATTTCTTGAGCACTTAATATGCCAGGCTCTATTCTAGGCCCTGGAATTATAGTAACATAAGATAAACCGCTTGAGAAGTTTGTCTTCTAAAATTGCATCAGTTTCATTATTTGGAAAGTGGGGGTAAAAACAATTATATGCCTAATTAAGTTGTGAAGAAAATCATTCATGTAATGAGTTTAGCCCAGTGCCAGGCACATCATAATTGGCAGTAAATGTCAGCTATTTATATAGAGATCACACACAGTGGGAGGTGGGCATAAGTCTTGACTCTTTGGGGACTTCAGTGCACATGGGGTGGGCACACTGAATAATCTGGGGGAAGGTGGACATTTGGATCCTTGGAAAGCACACCTTTTCCAGATCTAGGATTGAAACACAAAGCTGGAATACAGTGTTGTCTTGAGGGCAGTGGCAGGGCCTCCCAAAGAGCAAGGTTTGGGGGACATGCACCAAGTTCATCTACTCATTCAACATATGCTTCTCCACCCCGGTTGCCCAGAGCTGTGGCCAGAGGTGAAGGATTCCACACTGCAAAGGAAGAATCAGTGAGGACCAAAAGCGATGCAACACCAGTCACATTGTGTGGAGTGCATTGCTGGTTTTACACTTTGTTTTGCCTAAGTGGCCCACTGTATTATTAGATTCCTGTCTTAAATTCCTACACCTCAGTATGTGGTATTAACTCCAGTAGAAAACATGCAACCCGCCCAAAGCTAACACAGTTTAAGAAATGTAATATTTTATATGCATCACATTTTAAAAAGCTGTTTTTTGTTGAGGAGAATGGGGTAACCACTACCGGACATTTTACTTTGCCTCGGGGATACAACTCTGAGAGTTGGAGTTTATACTATAATTTAGCTAATCTGCTCAGATTCAGCATCTGTATTCCTTTAAGTAGCATTTAATATTACAGCAGGAAATCTTTACTGTTCTTCTATGATAAAGAAACATTACTAGACTATACTGTATTATGTGCTCAAACTGGCTTGCCATCTCTAGTGAACTGTAGACAAAGTGGAAACAGATAGTGAGTGGAGAGGAGATGCTTGCATGATCAACCCACAAGGGTTGCATCCCACGAGGGTTATAGGTCTGCAGCATGCATGTCGGGCCCACAGAGCAGGGCTCAGGTCTTTCTAGAGCCCCCTGAGAGGGAGAAAGTGATGTCTCTCTCTCAGGTTGGTTGTGATGCTTATATGAGATAGTATGTACAATAAACCTCATCCACTGTGGGCATTCAGCAAAAACAGTTTACTCTCCCTTTTTTTAATCTTCTGCTTTATGAATTCAGTTTTCTTCTGTATTTTTTCAAAGCAGTTATAAATTAAACCACATTAATTTCTTATTCCTAGCTGGAGGATCTGGCACACAGAAGGGATCAGTGGGAGTCTGTGGGGTGAGTTGTTTGTGGTATTTGGTGTAAAGGTGTTTCCTGTCCAGGTTCCTTGTTGGCAACAGTAGGGGAGGGTTTGGAGATTCGGTACTGTCTCCCAGCTCTTGAGCAGCCCACACAGACAGGTTAGACTTAGCTGGTTAGGCTCTTTCCAGGTAAAGCTCATGGGAGAGTTATTCCCGTCTCCATATTTGAGCTATGTAATACATATGCCCTGCCTTTAAATCTGCCTTTCAAATACCTGGTCACATTCTATGTGCCTGGAACAGTACCAGAGTTTGAAAATTCACGGAAGAACTAGATATCCCCTACCCTTAGGAAGTCAATGATTAAGTAGCAGAGAAAGTACTAGACAGACAGACAGATACACACCCAGACACACACTCATGCATACATATACATATGTGCTTGTGTGTGTGTGTGTGTGTGTGTGTGTGTGTGTGAGTATTTTGGGAGGTAGCGTTCTAAAGTAAGGGGAAGCACTCAATGTGAGAGATTCAAAGTTGTGAGTGTGGGGACCATGTTTTATATGTCACAATTAGGATCCATTGTCTGATAAGAACATAGGTCCATAGAAAGTCAAAGGAATAAGGCTTAAAGTTGAAGTAGTCCCAGAATAAGGCTGCCTCCTTAAGAGGTAGTTCTTGTTCTCAGTAAATATACAGTCTAAGTAGAGAGACAGTCACGTGCACATCCCTGGATAAAAGGGAGTGCAGCTCGGTGAGATGTGTCATAGAGGCAAGAGGAGGACCCAGAGGGGGACCCGTGGCTCCTCAGAGCTATGGGAGATGAAGAAGGAGAGGGAGAGAGTTTAGTGTCAGTGAGTGTCAAAGGGCTCTGGGAGAAGAGGGAGTGCTAGGTCTGGAAGGATGCTGTTAAAAAGGCCTGGCTGCAGTCTTGTCTAAGCAGGGAGATCAAAGAGCCTTTACTAGATTTAAGACAATGAGGCACACATCCTTGGGGAGCCAGGTGCTTCTGTGGCCAAGGACTTTGCAGCTTGTCTGGCTGGCTCTCAGTAACACGGTTGAGAACAGACATGCGGGACTGATTAGAAAACTGCTATGCTCGGGAAAAAAATGTAGACATCAGAGACATGAAAATGAAAACATACAAGCAGTTGTAAGTGGAATGTGCCTATCTTTGTGGTGTACGTGCCCAAAGACCTTGTGAGCAACCTGTAGATACCGCTGGGGAAAACATGTCTTCGGAGGCCCCTTCTTTCTCCCTTGTACACTGATGGCTCTGCTTGGATGGCACCTGAATGTCTATCATAGTTTCTTTTCTGAGGTAGGACCTTCCTCTCACTGATTGTTAGCAGGAAGTGAACTGATAACCCACTAAACTCGGGCTTCATCAGACTCTCAGGAGGAAATCTGTGTGTGTGTGTGTGTGTGTGTGTGTGTGTGTGTGTATAAAACAAAGGGATGAAGGACCCACTCTGGAGACCTATTGTTGACATCTGGAAAGTTACCTAAACTTTCTGAATCTTAGATTCTTCCTCAGTAAATGGAAATAATAATACCTATATTGCCGAGTTCTTGAGAGGACTAAATATAGCAACAAATCAAATAGGTTAGTACAATGCGTGGCACATATTAGGTACTCAGTAAATCTCACCTGTTGCTATTGCTGTTTTGGGGGTACAAGGTGCTATAATATGGGTACATTCTGGGTATCGTTAGAGCAGCCTTAACAGTCGTTTAGGTGGGGGTGTGGGCACAGGCAGACACATTGCTGTCCATAGTGCTGAACCAGCCTTGCCTAGGGCATGGCTGTGGCTCCCAACCCCATCCCACTGTGCATGCTGCTCAGTCTCTCCCAGGAATTCTGAGCCAGGAACGCTGAATGAAGAGACCCAGATGGTAGAGAAGCAAACTAGCAGTGGCTTTTGGATAAGTCACTGAGAAATTTCTATGGAGAGCAAAAGAGACATTTTAATCCCTTTTAGATACTTATATGACCAAAAAAAAGAAAAACCCATCACCCTAAACGGACATAGCCGAAAATGCTGATACTAGTAAGACATGCGTACTCTGTGATGGAAAGCCGTGCACGTGTTAATGTGAATGGTGAGTTTGGGTAGTTAGCAGAATCCGAGAGGGGTGGAGATTGTTTAAGGGAGGCATCATTAACAACTGGGTTCAAACAACATTTTAATAGACATTTAAAAATTTTGGCTCAATAAAATATTTGTAATTTTCACACTGTCACAGAACAAATAAAACCAATATTTTATAATGTACCTTGTCAATTTCATGTAATGTTGAAAATTCAAGCACGCTTCTAGGTGTAGTACATTTGTTTTGGAGAGTGGGAAGTTTTGAAGGGCATGTGTCTCCCTCTCATTCCTTTCCTGGGGTAACTCTGGTGATGATTCTGGGTGTATTGTTTTCTCGGGGGCCTCTTTCTCCATTTCCCTCTGCTTCTCACAACAGTCAACAGTTAACCTGCCTCCTAATGTCTACCCGCTAGTCAATTTATCCTTTCATTCATCCATCCACTTCCAGATAGTCAAATATGCAACTATGGAACATCTACTGCATATTACATATGCTGGTGCTTTGTTGTGTATTTTGCACCAAGAAAGGAGCTCAACTAATCTGCTTGTTATCATGACAAACCCTGACCTTGGACCCAGCCCCTCCAGAATCCGCTGCTACTGTGTTTATTCTTTCATTCAACAACACTCACTAAGCACTTATTATTACCTAGCTACTGTTCCAGGTAGTGGGGACACAGCAAAAAACAGTGCGATCCAGGGACTGGATTACTGAAATGGGCTTTTGATTGATTCCGTTTTTGTCATCGACCTCCTGCAGTTCACTGTCAGTACAGCCAGAGGTCCTTTTAAACCTAACTTTTGTCATCATTTCTCTGCTCAGAGTCTCCCAATAGCTTCTCATCTTGTTTAGCTGGGGGGTAGTGGTAGAGGTGATGAGAAGAATTTGTATTCTCTCTCTCTGTTTTGAAGGCAGAGCCTATAGGACTCACTGACAGATCAGAAATTGGGTATGAGCCAAAGAGTGAAGTTAAGACATCTCCATCCTTAGCAAATGGGAAGAGAGAGCTACCCATTACTGAGCTAGAGAAGAGTGACAGGAGCAGATTTGCAAGTGAAAATTCCAGATCACGGTTTGGACACGGGAAGTTTGATGTACCTGTTTGACGTTTAAATGGAGAACGAGCATGCAGGTGGATATAGAAGTCTGGATGGAGTTCAAGCTGGAGATACATATTCTGGAATCATTAGCACGTAAACGGCATTTAAAGGCACAAGTCTATGTGATACTCACAGTAGAGAGAAGAGTTCACAGGACTGAGTTCTGGAGCCCTCATCATTTAGAAGGTGGGAAGATGAGGAGACACAGGATGGAGACTGAGTAAGGACAGATGAAGAACTTGGAAGGAAACTCAGTTTGGAAGTGAGTTGTGTCAAGGGAAAATAGACTTCAATAAGGAGGGTGGGGTGAGGGCTAAAAATTGGCTTCTGGAAATCACAGGAGGTCTTGCTAAGAGCTGTTTTGGTGGAATAGTGGAGTAAAAAGCCTGACTAAATTGTGTTCACAAGAGAATAAGAAGAGAGGACATGAGAAAAAGTAATGACAACTCTTAAAATAACTTCAAATATGTCAAGGTATCTCATGATTTTCAAAGGGCTAAACATGAATAAACCTTGAGTAGCTTTGTCATTGCTGTGTTGTTCTAACGCTTCCAAATACTGCATTGGTCTAAAGTGAGGAGGCATCAAGGTGTGAGTATCTCTGAAAAATAGCTGGGAGAGTGCTGAGTCAGCAAAAGGCCACACCACCTATCGCTTCTCTAGAAGTCACTCAAGGCTTGTCATACAGAGTCACTTAAAACGATAACAACAGCACCAGCAATAATAGCAACAACTTGTAATAGTACATGAGAGCTCTTACTCTGTGCTAAGCATTATACTAAGTATGTGTCATGGATTATCTTGTTTAATGCTCACAACCCAATGAGGTCGGTATTGCTGTTATTTCTCTCTCACAGACTTAGTGGCTTATAGGCAGAGCTGTAGTCCTTTGGAATATTTAGTAAGACCCTGATTTTTATTACTTTTTAAAATATAGGCATTATTTCAAGACTTTGCCAAAGAGCAATGATGTGAAATGATTTTTTCAGAAGTGATGTAGGGAATAAATAAAGACGGTGTTCCTCAAAGACTACTATGTGGATTCCTACTTCATTTCTTACTCACGTCTTTTGGAAATAAAGGTGCCTTTTTTAATGGTTACTGCCCGGCCATTAATAGACAAAGCATGCCGTCTTCAGGGGCCTTGTGTGACTGTGAAAGCGGCCTGTCCTTCTTTCTCTGGTCCATCTCCTCTCTGATTCCCCCTCTCTGATGCCTGTGCCTCTCCTCGCCCCATGTAGAGTGAGGGATTTGCTTCACTCAGAAGGAAGCAGAGTGCAAAGTGAGGTCACTGGTTCCCGCTAACTCCTAAGACCTTAACTTTCAGAAACATTTCAGAAATGTTGCCTAAACATTTACAAGAAATGAGGTATTTTGATAGGCTTATAAACTTTATTTAGTTTTAACAAATACTGAAGTTAGTGGTTTACTATACCAATAGGAATTAAATGTTGTGCTATAAAATTAAAGGCCAAAATAGTTCAGATAGCTATGGCTCTAATTAAGATTTCAGTGCATGGTGGAGTGTGGGGAAAGTAACATTGCACAATCTATGGTCTATTTTTTAAAAAACAGTGTAGCCACTCAAGTTCCATTTATTTAAAAGAGCCTTTTATGAAAAACTTAGAGACCATTAGATTCATTAACAGCACTTGTAGGTTTCCATGAACAAATATGAATTGACCATGACCTCCAGAAATTAGGAATCTGTTTGGAATCTATTAGTGTAGCAGAGTTTTGTGCAGTAGCTTTAATCTTTTTCTCCTTGGATAGAATTAAGTACTCAGTTTTTCCTTTTTCTTTTTTACTACCTCTTTCTCCTTAGTTTACTTGCACACATAGTTACACAATTTCATATTGTATTCCCCAAGTACAATTTTCTCTTTACTCATATTTCAATGTATGTTTTTGTTTGCATGTTTTTATCCTGCATTAAGAATAATATATTTATATTATATTTATGTATTATAATTATATAAAAATATATTATTAATATATAATGTTATATATTAATAATATATTTATATTATTATTATTAATGGAAATGCATTTGTAGATATTGTGCATTTTTCCCCAGCTTTACTGAGGTATAACTGACAAAGTGTATATATTTGAAGTGTACAGTGTGATGATTTGATATACATATATATTGTGAAATGATTATCACATTCCAGCTAATTAACACATCCATTACCTCACTTAGTTACGTTTTTGTTTTTTTGCTGTAAGAACACTTAAGATCTACTCTTTTAGCAGATTTCAAGTATGCAATAACTATAGTCATGCTGTACATTAGATCTCCAGGATTTATTCATCTTCTAACTGAAAGTTTGTACCCTTTGACTAACATCTCCCCATTTACCTATCCCCCCAGCCTCTGGTAACCACCATTCTACCCTCTGCTTCTATGAGTTCGACTTTTTTAGAGTCCACATATAAGCGAGATCAAACAGTGTTTGTCTTTCTGTGTCTGGCTTATTTCAGTATAATGTATTACAGTTTCATCCATGTTGTTGCAAATGGTAGGATTTCCTTCTTTTTATGGCTGAATAATATTCCATTGTATGTGTGTGTAGTGTGTATATATATATGTGTATTATGTGTATATATATGTGTGTTGTCACACATATCACATTTCACACATACCACATTCTTTATCCATTCTTCTGTTTATGGACACTTAGACTGTTTGCATATCTTGGCTATTGTGAATAATGAATGCTATTGTGTGTTAACACTCCTCCAAATGATCTTCTCAGACTTCACAACGCTTACTAACCCCACAGGAACAAATCAGAAGTTAAGTAAGATATTTAAGGAGGATTTTCTTTACTTTCTTTCACTTTGAAGTTTTTGGAGATTAAAACAATGAAAAGCATCAAGGAAATAAACAAGCTCTGTGTGATTCTGGTTCCCCATTATGTAATCCTTAAGGGATTTTCAGGGGTTGTTAGATGTTTGTTATGAAAATTATGAAATACATTTTATTTTAGCACCATTATTTTCTACTCCTCATTCTTTTCTCCTCTTCCTTTTCCTCTTCTTTCTCCTCCTCTTCATCATCAGCATCATCATTATTATTTAATTAACTTATTTTAGATACAGCTATCCCACTTTTTAAGATTTATTTAGCAGGCCCCTGACTTCAAAGGGTCTTGGGTGAAAGTCTCTCCAGAGTTGTGAATGTCTTCACCCTTTCAGCACGTTAGTGTCAGAAGTCTTTTTTGGCCCTTGATATTGATCAAACACATTTTCCACTGCATTTCACAACTATCTGAAGCCCCTTCAAGTAAGGCTTACTATTCTGTGTGTGTGTGTGTGTGTGTGTGTGTGTGTGTGTCTCCCTGCCCAATTCCCATTAGGAACGTGGATTTGAATCTCTTCTCTGCTACTTATTAGGTATTTGAACTTGGGTAAATCATTTAATCTTTCTGAGCATCTATTTCCTTATCTATAAAATAGGGATAATAATATCTACCTCATATATTGGTGCTGATTAAATGGGATAAGTTTGACAGGAGAAAAGCTCATTGTAAACTGTGAAGTTCTATTTAATATTAATATATAAATTAGTAATAGTAATCATTTAATTGGAAAAAATTAGGGACTAGAGTTGAAGACTAGAGGTTTTTTTTACCATGACACAGACTATTTTAAGTGGTATGGTATAGTTAGACCACACTTTACATAACCATCTTCTAAATTGGCAATTAAATTGTTTCATACTATTTGGGCCTATAAAGAACACTACATTCGCCATGCTTATGCACAAATTATTTATCTCCACTTTTGAATATTGCTTTGGAGTTTGTCTCCAGAAGGCTAGTCACTTTCTCGCAGGGCCGCCATTGCTCTGGTCTTCTGTCTTGTCAACACTGCTGCCCTGCTCTTTGGAGACTTCCCTTTCCCTTGTGTTCTCTCTGGATCCTAGGAACGACTCCAGAAAGGCCTGGACAAGAGTGGGGTTGCTAAAGGATGGGCTTTGTGGTTGTTTGTTGGATGCCGAGGCTGGACTAACGATGCCCCTTTATGCTGGGGGATCTTGGTGCTGGGAAAGAGTAGGCTCTGCCTGGAGACAGGGTGGGCACCGCAGAGAACAAGGACAGTGAGGGCCCATCAGGTCAGGCCCTGGGTGCATGTTCCTGCCTAGAGCCCCTGGCGGGTCCCCAGAGCTCTCCCAGCTGGGCTTTATAGGATTACAAGTGAATTCACAGCTCAGTCTCTGCCCGAGAGAGCAATTCTGTCTGCAGCAACCCCTCACCCTCACAATGTGGTATCCAAAGTGAGGGGCGTGGGGAAAAGCCTCCAGGCTGCTAGCAGCTCTGCCTTTGAGTGAATGGCTTGTGAAATGTTAGAGAAGACCTGAAACCCTCCTCCCTGGGTGGATATCACCTTCTTCCTTTGGATTTTGTGAAGAACCTGATCCTCTTTGCCTGGATGGAGCCAAATAAACGGGAGTCTCCGAGGAGCTTGATGGCTCAGCCATAGAAGTCCCCCAGCGACGTCTGGTTTTGATGTGTTGCTGATGGATACGATCATGCTCAGAAAAGGAGATCACTTGTGCCAGTTGGAGAGAAAGGTCATGTTTTAATTTAACTTAATTTCCTACACCAAAGAGAATTTTCAATAGGATATTCGACTTTTGCACCTTTAATGAGACCAGATGCTCTGGGGCCTGCAGCCATGAAGGGAAAACACACTTTCTAGTTTACACTTCCACTCTGAGCCTTTTCTAAATTGGGCATGTGCAGTTCCCTTAAGGGCGTCCCTCCTCACTGGACTTGCTTTCTTTTCTTTTCTTCCTTCCTTCCTTCCTTCCTTTCTTTCTTTTTCTTCCTTTCTTTCTTTTCTTCCTTCCTTTCTTTCTTTCTTCCTTTCTTTCTTTCTTTTCTTTCTTTTCTTTTCTTCCTTCCTTCCTTTCTTTCTTCCTTCCTTCCTTCCTTCCTTCCTTCTTTTTCTTTCTTTCTTTCTCATTTTCCCCCTTTCTCCATTCTCTCTCTCTGTCTTCTTTTTTCTCTTCCCATCCTTCCTTCCTTCCTTCCTCTCTCCCTTCTGCTCCTTCTCCTCCTCCTTAGAGTTATCTTTGGTTGAACACTTAGCATGGGCTGAGCAATATACTTAGAGCTTTACAAATATATATTCAATTTCTATTTTACAGATGAAGAAAATGAGACTCAGCAAGGTTAAGTAAGGAGTCTGGAATATATGGTGTAGTAGGATGATAGGCTGAATAGCATAGTCATTACAAGCTCGGATACTGAAATTAGATCCTCTGGGTTCAAGTCCAGGCTTGGCTGTTTATTTGTAGTTACTTGGGAAAATTACTTAACCTTTTAACTACCAGTTTATATTGATTGTCTTAAAGTTACAAGTTTAATTTTATTTTCAATGATGACAGTTAAACATACAAAAGGGCATATGTATAGTTTATGGGCTAATAAAACAAATGCCTGGATACTTTTCAACTAGATTAAGAAATAGAGCATCATCCATACTTTTGAAGTCTTACATGTGTTCCTCCCCTATGCAACACGCTTCCTCACTTAACCTCCAGAGCTAACCATGATCTTGGATTTTACTTTTGTTTTTCTCTACAGGTACTATATATATACACACACACATGCCCCAATCAATAAACAATATATTGATTAGTGTTGCTTGTTTTTGTATTTCATTAAACTGAGAAATACTGTAATGTATTTTTCTTTGACTTGCTTTTTACACTTTTAACTATATTTATGAGATTTAATCATGTAGTTATAGTTCATTTATTTTCAGTCCTAAGTGGAAAGCTGTTATACGACTTCATCTCTATTTATTTAGTCATTCTCTTCTCAGTGGGTATTTGGGTTGTTGCAGCTTTTCGGTATTACAAACAATTCTGTTATGCACATTATTAGACTTTTTTTCTGGGGCACATCTGCTGAAGTCTCTTTAGGGTGTAAACCTAAGAATGGGGTGACCAAAGTTATGTATGTTCAATGTTATGCTCAACTGCTTTCTACATTTGTTCTAAAGCCATTTACTGACTCACAGAGTAGAGATTTTCCATTTCTCTACTTCTTCACCAGCTCTTGGTATTGTCAGATTTTAAATCTTTTGCCAATATGGTGAATGCAAAATATATCTTAATGTTGTTTTAACTAGCAACTTTCATTTCCAATGAAATGGAGCAACTTTACATATATTTATAATTATTTGCATTTTCTCTTAGGTAAAGTGCCTGTTTATGTTTGCTTGTTTACTTGTTTGTGGTTTTTGCCCATTTCTCCTCTTAGTCTCATCTTCCCCATTTATTTAATGGGAGGACTATTCTGGAAGCTCTTTAAGAGCCCTTACAGCTCTCTGCTGTGATTCAAAGACTGATATTTTGTTGCTGCTAACTCTCTGTTTTCACATGCTGCACTCTCCTCTTTGAAACATGCTTGTATTGTATGTCTTAGGGATTGATGCCAGCTCATGGCCCTGTCTCCTAGGTCAAGGACAGTATAGAATAAGTCTTCTGTACAATAGCCCAAGAGACTTTTCTTTCACTGATTATTTTAAAGTTCCCACTGACAATTAAAAATAAGATTTATTTTTTCCTTGTTTATATTCCCTCAAATATTATAAGTTGGGCACATATGTATGACTGGCCAGAATCCAGATTTTTCTGTCAAAGACATAGTGGGATGGCTTTCTCTTCTCTTTTCCTGCTATTCTTCCATGGTGGTAGAATTAAGGGAAAAAAAATTAAAGCCTATGAGATAAAGTCTTCCTGTTTCTACAAAGTTAAATACATAATCGTAGCTTACTTTTAAGATAATTTATTACATGCCTCTTCATTGGCTGTTTCTAGCTCATGTTTTCCTACAGATCAGTGGTTTCAAAAACAACAAAAAGTCGAAACAAAACAATTCCCTCAAACCAGTTAACTAACTAACCAACAGAAACTTAAACCCAAACCACCACAAAAGAAACCCAACAAGCATTATCAAATCTAAAATTACCCTTTGATTTAGATCAGGAACTGCACAGGAGCAGCTAAAATTTCTTGCACAATTGCCAGTGTCTGCTCCTACCTCCCCTTATCTTTGACCAAATCAGGGATCTCTGAACCAAAGCAGAAAAATGGGATGTCAGCAAGGTGATACAATAGGAGGTTCCCTGCTTTTATTCCCCCCATAGCAAGGGTCCTGGCTGTGCACCCTGAGATAGCTGTGTGACTTGGTTTGAGCTGAACCCAATCATAGTCTAGGGTCAGTTCTGTCCACCCAGGGACCCACCCTGTGATGAAGCAGGAGCCCTCCTGGGGGCACGATGGGAACCATACCTTTCCACACACACCTGGTAATAGGCTCACTGTCTGAAGACCCAACTGCAGACCCTGAAGTGGACCCTGTCCCAGTGCCAGCCCTACTGACCAAGGTCCTGGAGGCAGTTCTGTTTTCCTAGGGACCAGGCAGGATCCACACACACCTGCCTAGGCTCCTGGTAACTAGTCTACCAACTGCAGACCCCATTGTGGACCCAGCAGCAGCCAAATGATGCAGCTCCAGTCCTGCTCAACTGCAAAACAAAACACAATCCCATCACCCAGAGATCTGACAGGATAAGATCTTTATCTGCCAAAACCAGTCTGTAAAGACTAGAAGAGGTGTTTGCTTCTTCAAATACACAAAGACATCAATGCAAGGCTACATGGATTATGAAAAAACAGGTAAATATGACACCATCAAAGGAAACTAATAAAGCTCCAGTAACTGAAATGTAAATCTACAGATTGCCTTAAAAAATTAAAAATAATCATCTTAACAAAGCTCAGCAAGATGGAAGAGAATCAAGAAAACAATATATGAACAAAATGAGAAATTCAATAAATAGAAACCATAAAAAAGAATCAAACAAATCCTAAAGCTGAAGAGTACAATGACTGAACTGAAAAATTCAGTAGAGAGCTTCAATCACATACTTGATTATGCAGAATGTAGAATTAGCTAACCTGAAGACAAGTCATTTGAAATCAGCATGGTGACTATAGTTAATTATACTCTATTGTAATTAAATTTGCTAAGAGAATAGATCTTACATGTTCTCACCATACATACATAAAACATGGTAACTATGTGAAATGATGGCTGTGTTAATTAGCTTATTTGTGATCATCATTGCACAATGTGTGTGTATATATATATATCTCACCTATTACATTATGCACTTTAAATATATACAATTTTATTTGTAAAATAAAATTATTTTGCATTATAATAATTATACCTCAGTAGAACTGGGGAAAAAAACCAAGAAGGAAAAATGTGATATAATGGGAAATCAGAAGGTTCAATGTTTGGCCACTTATTAAGCATCAGCATTGCTCTCATATTATCAGAGGCTCAATTCAGTATAAAATTGCCAAGTGGCTGGGATGAGAACTTTTGCATCATAGGTGAATAATAGAGAATATTGCCTGATTGGGTGGCAGGTGGTGGTAGTTATAGAAGTCTCTTGAAAGCATGTTGCCTTCCTGGAGTTCCCATCCGACATCAGGTCCATGGTGTGGAGTGCCTTGCCTCTGCCTCTTGTAGGCCTTGGAACAGAGCTCAGGATCAGAGCAGAAAATTGGGCCCGATCTTCAAATGACTGGATTATTGAACTCTCTGTCCCAAGGAGGGATGTAAATGCACTGAAAATGGTGGCAGTACTTGTGAGGGTACCTGGCTTTCCTAAGGAAGTTATAAGAGATGGTTAAAATGACTTTGGAACTAGTAGCCTCTATTTTATTTCCACAGGGCTGAACAGCATGGAGCTGGGATGGGCAGGGAGTATGTGTCAGTTGGTTGAAGACAGTGAACTAGAATGTTTGAAGAGCATGCACAGGTTTCGTTAACTTCATTGTTTAAAATCCCTGAAAGTTTTGTTGAATCCTGTCAAAGCTGGAAATAGAAGGGTTTGGAGGCCTAGGGCATTTCTCAAGCAGCTTGCTTACCTGTCTACTATGCACTTTTCTTAACAAAGTTATATTAGTCTGGGTTCTCCAGAGAAGCAGAACAGATAGGATGTGTGTGTGTGTGTGTGTGTATATGTGTGTGTGTGTGTGTGTGTGTATTTACATATAAAAAGAGATTTATTATAGGTAATTGGCTTAAGTGATTATGGAGGCTGAGAAGTCCCAAGATTTGCAGTCTGCAAGCTGGAGACCCAGGAGAACTGATGGTTTAATTTCTGAGTCTGAGTCTGAAAGCAGCAGAAGACACTAATATTCTAGCTCAAAGACAGGCAGAGAGAGAGAATTATATCTTACTCTGCCTTTTTTTTCTGTTCAGGTCTTCAACAGATTGGATGAGACTCAGCCACATTAGGGAGGGCCATATGCTTTACTCAGCCTACCAATTCAACTGTTAATCTTCTCCAGAAATATCCAGAAATACCCTTATAGATATACCTAGAATAATGTTTAACCAAATATCTGGGTGCCCTGTCATGCAATCAAACTGACATATAAAATTAAACATCACAAAAGCGTTCCAACATTTAAAAGCAGGAAAAAGTGAAAATCCATGGTTCGCAGCATAGTCAGATGGTAGTGAAGGTTGTGTGGATGTTGTGTAAATTGTGACCGAGGCCTTGTTGGCCAATTTTCCCAACCACACAGTGACAGTTTACCCTCTAATTGGTGAGAGGTCTTTGCATAACTTTATATATTAACAATGTCTAATGTTTTAGGAAAATATCCTCACGCATAATCTCTGTGATTTGCCAAGACTTTATATCTGTTCTTCCCTTTGCTGGTTCTTACTGCTACTCGCAAATCCCACCCCACTTCTACCACTGAATGTCATGACCCTTTGCTACAGTGCACTGGCAAGTCTGTCCTTTTTGCCTGTCTTCCCTGGCCCCATGGAAAAATCTGGTTGAGTTGTTTTGGGGAATTTATTTGCCTAGAATTGGTTTCTGGTTTTGTCTATATGCTAGATCATTGCTTCTTAAGGTATCACCTGGAAAGCTTTTAATACACGGACTCCTGGGCCCTATTCCCAGATGATAGATCAGGCGCAGGGGTCATAGAATTTACATTTCTAGCAAGATACCAGGTAATGCTATTGTTGCTAGTTTGAGGACCTTAATTATGGTGGTGCTATTCCAGATGGTACTTGCAAAAACAACAAAATTGTTTACATTTAGTGTAATGCATGATAGCAGTTTCATTGGTGTCTTTTGGTTTCCAAACACATAATTTTTTATTATTTGAACCTTTTTTTTTGCGGCACACGGGCCTCTCACTGCTGTGGCCTCTCCCATTGCGGAGCACAGGCTCCGGACGTGCAGGCTCAGCGGCTGTGGCTCACGGGCCTAGCCGCTCCGCGGCATGTGGGATCTTTCTGGACCGGGGCACGAACCCGTGTCCCCTGCATCGGCAGGCGGACTCTCAACCACTGCGCCACCAGGGAAGCCCTATTTGAATCATTTTTAATCATTGTTTACTTCTCACTAAGTTGTTGGCTCTTTGAAGACCAAGTCTTACTCAGATTTTGATCCATTGTAAAGTCAGTTCATACCATGCTCAACAAGTATATGTTGATTGAATTGAAAGAGAAGGAAGAAATGATCAGTTGATGGAAGTCCACAGCACACAGGGCTCCAGGCTCACCCCTCACACGCTTATACTGCATGTCATCCAGACCCTGGAAATTGTGATCTCTCTCACTTCCTGCAGCAACTCACTGGCAGCCCTGAGACCGCCCTGCCTCAGGCTGAGAAGTGAGAAATTCTGAAAGCATCGAACACTGTAAATTTTCACAGCAGTTCAGCTGGAAGCTGTTGGGCACAGATGTTTCTGTAATTGTGATATGCTGGGAACATTCTCCGGGCTCCAGGCACACAGGGCCTCAGCTTCGTTCTTCCACCTGGGTGCCTCAGTAGGCGAGTCTCACTGTATTGAGGCTGTAATGGGAACCAGGTGGCAGCATGTATCCGTCTTAAAAGAGCTGAGCAAGATTCACGTCCCAGTCCTAGTCTCTCCTTTCCTCTTGCCCCAGCTCGTTTCTCAGGGAGCTGGCTTTGGTGATGGCAGACCTCTCTGCTCACTGCAAAGTGGGGTGGTTCTCAGCCCCTTGTCCAAGATGGAAGTGGAATCTCATGTTTGCTGTTGGGTAGAACCTCAGAGGCCTTCCAGCTGCTCTTTGATAGGCTGTAAGAAAAGAATCAAGAAAAGGCTTTGATGGCAGGAAGGAATATGACTCTTCCAAATGATCACTTTGTGATCAGGATCACTTCCATCATTTTAAAATCCACAGAAGGATTTTGAAACTTGTGACATATTCCTTCCAAACTGAATTTGCTTTTGCATATAGTATTCCTGCTTTTAATTAGAGATAGCTGTCATTTGCTTCAGGGTTCTTCCTGCTTGTGGGAACATGAAGAAAGCTATGAATAACACAGGGGAAACATCTGCCACTGCTTGAAAGGTACCCAACAAAACTGACAAAAGTTCAATGAACTGGGAACATTCTTCACGAATGTTTCCAGTTGGGATAACTTTAACCTCCTCATACTGTAGCCAAAGGTGTAAAGAGGACAGGGGATGAAGGATGTAGAACTGGAGACCTAGGAAGAGGAAACAGACATTTCTCGAGAGGACCACATGCAGTAGTTAGCTTCCTGCCCTGGTAACTCAAGCTAAGTGACTGTCCTGTGCTTACAGCTGTCAGTGTTGCTATGTAACAAATGTTCTTCCGTTTCTTTTCACAAGACACTTTCCTAACACAGCTGTTGAAAGACGTGTTTTTATAAACCCTCGTATAACCTCTATGTCTTAATTTATCACATTATCTATACAACTGTTAAAAAAAAAGTTTACCCTAAACAGTATTCTCAAATCTTCTAAGAACCGAGAGGAGTATTTACTTCCAGTTCTAACTTTTATGTAGAACATGTTCCATATTAAAATAGAGTTAGATCTTTCTTCTTGGTTCCCATTATTCACCATGTTGTTATTTCTTTAAAAAAGTAACTTGCTCAGCTTTTTAAATCTATAGTCTCCATATAGCTAAAACAAACAAACAAAAAGATTCCAAGCAGGAATATTTGCTGTAACTGTAGCTCAGTGAGGTAATTGGTAAGATAAAATTAAAGAAGCTTCTGTAAAAAGAAAAAAAATACAACAAACCATTAGAAGCAATAAGAAAGTTCAGTAAGTTTGCTGTCAGATCAGCTTACATATATATAACATTAGTTTTCATCAGCAATAATCAACTATCAACTAAAAACATAGTAAGAAAAGAAGGTAACCTTCATAATATCAATAAAAACTATAAGGTATCTAGGAGTTAACTTAAGAGTACACAGGATTTCTATGGGAAAATGTTAAATTTTATTGGAGTACCTGGAAGATGGTTTATTTAAATGGAGAGACATTCCTTGTTCTTGTATGGAATGAGTCAACCTTATCAAGCTCTTTCTACCCAAATTAATTTACAAATTCAATACAATTTCATTTAAAATTCCAGTGAGATATCTTGAAGGACTTGATAAAAATATTCTAAAAATATATGGAAGGATTAAGATCCACAAATAGCTAAGTGAATTTTAAAAAAATAAAGAGGGAATGTTTTTCTTGCCAGCTATTAAGACATGTTACAAAGAGTGATATTTGTGTAAGTCTCCTGCTCTGCTGGGGTAGTGTAGACTGGCGCAGACATTCTGGAGGGCAATCTGGCAGTCTTTGGCTCAATTAAGTATACTCATACTCTATGATTCAGCACAAAAATGCTCACATAGGTCCATAGGCAACCTGAATGAGGGTGGACATTGCAGTGCTGTTTATGGTCGAAGGCACTGGATGCAAGCCAGTGTCCATCCCTTGGGGAGTGGATCGTTAAAATGTGGGGCAGCATTTTATGGGGTACTGTGCTATAAGTCAGAAGCAGTGGACTACATATGATGGACCTTAAAATATAGTGCATAATTAAAAATCAGGAAATAGAATGAGATTACACAAAGCAATGCATATTTTATGGGGACAGAGAGAAACAAAAAGATGTGGATTAAACACATGAGAATGATTAGGGTTAGGGTTAGCATTAGAAGGACAATGAGTCAGAAATGGGCTTTAAAGGGGAAAAACAATAAAAGGAGAGGGTGTACAGAATAATGATGATAATGTGCCCTAAACTGAGAAGCATGATTAATTTAAAAGTTTCCATCTTAAAAAATGAAGAAGGAAAAAGTAAAAAAGTTTCCATTTAAAGATGACAACTTCTCTGCTTTTCTGTCTTTCTAGGTGATATCAAGAAAACATTTTGGAGCAGATCTTATTCTTTTCAGAAAAAACAACACAATAAAAAACAACATTTGAGTGACGACTTTACATAAATGTAAGGCCAACCTTGTGGCTTCACCAAGTCAGTCTCTCCCAGAACTGGTGGATAAGGCTAGGAGCTCCTTCCCTTAACCAGCCCCTTCTGTCCAGGGAACAATAGCTGAGCATGTGAAGAGAAAGCAAAGACCTTGGGAAGTCAAGCTGGGGACATCCTTGGCCAAACCCAATTCTTGAGTACATTATGTGGGGTTGTTTCTCTGGAAGAAAGCGCTACTGTTAGCATAGGGATCTGGACCAGGAAGTGTGTTATCACTGCTGTGTACCCAGATATATCTATTTCTGACAGAAATCGATGTGTCAAAGACCTGGGGTTTTAGTTTTGGACAAACCTGATTCTCTACTTCTCACTTTACTTGGAGTTTGAAAGTTAGACTAGCCCCTTTGGTTTGAATAAACATTGGACTCATAGGCAATTCTAGGCCAAGGAAGAGAAACTGGATATCCTGATAATTTGGATAGAGATTTAAATGGTTAATTTGAATGTTAGGAAGAAAGGTGACAGTGTTTTGGTGAAGTGGGTAATACCAGTTACACAACCAGATTCTAGTACTTCAGTAAACAATTTAGAATACCCATTATGTGCCAGGCTTTATCCTAGAAAATGAGATGGATTCACTATGACTTACACATGACTTTCCTTGAGATCATAATGAAATGATTTTTTTTTCATATAGCAAGCAATCAAGCTCCTTGGGGTTCATTGTGATGTTATTTGCCAAGTAAGGATAAGGAGTGTATTTACCTGTAGTTTATTGACCCTCAAGAAGGGTTAGCGTGACCATACATTGCACTGTGGATATCCTATAGGCAAATCAAGAACAGTTTAGAAATAGTACAACCATTATACCCCAGCCTCTCATTTAATTGTGTCTATTGTGGAGCTCTGTGCTTGACGTTCTGAGATGCCTAGGAAGGTCATGTGGACTGGCACTGCTTAGGTCCTGCTGTAGCACTGGGTCAGGGCAGTTGTTGGAAGAGCATCTCTGACAGAATTATCTTAACCTTCTGGGAAAGAAAGGCTTCACCTCGCAGAGACCTCTGTGGTTCTTTTTCTCTCTGGTCTGTTTGTTCTCTTCTTGCCTGTCATAACCATGTTTACGTACCACCCAACCCTTCCCATTAAAAATGACAGAGATGATGGGGCCCTAATGAATCACTCTCTAAGCATCTAAGTCACAATAATCAATTACAGCTCCCTGTCACCAGGACAATGATCTCTGTGAATCGGTGATCTTTATGTAAGCTTGTTAAGAGATCCATTAGGAGGGGGTGTGGACTCTCTCTCCCCTTTGATATATTGTTCCAACAAGAAGCCACATGCCTGTTAGGCCCTTCACTCACAGGACTTGAACCTTTGAGTCATAGATTGGCAGTGTGGGAATTGAGAGGACCTTTGGTATTCAACAAATTCTGCCTAAGAGAAGGTATCAGCCTACATTTAAGGGTATTGCTTTCTTGCACTTTGTGGGGAAGGCTGCAGTGTTTGGGGCTTTACTTTCTTCCTCTTCCTGAAGAATCTACCCTCTTATCTCATCTTGGCCCATATCTAATCAGGGATTAGATAGACTGACAGAGCTGTAGGGTGACTAAGGGAGTTGGCTAGCCATGATGGTGGTAAATCACCCAGGGCAAAGGAAACATTAGGATTCTGTTTAAAGAGACCCCAGTGGCATTGAATATAGGAAGAAAGTTCTCTAGAAATTATATTTGTGAATGGGGGCAGGCAGCTACTTGGAGAAGGGATCAAAGAACTCGGGACTTTGATGCCCAGAGCTTCCATTAATGAAGTGGTGAGCTCACGGTATATGTGTATTCAGGACACAGGGTTGGCGTTGGCATCTCCAAGTAGCATTGCCCTGGTGTGCCCCCTTTCTGCTGGATCTGCTGTAGAGTCTGGCATGGGTGCTGCCATCTCTCCTCTACAGACTTGAAAGTGAATAAGGGATGTCTATTTGCAGAAATCTGCATGCAGAGGAATCCCAGAAGAGCGATCACCGGGGCACAAGGGTCCTCCTTGCATTTGCCGTGTTTATAGCTAGCATCTCCTGGTCTTGGTGGCCCTCAGCCTCTACCTTCTACAGCTCTTCATTTGGGCTCTATTCTGTCCCCTGTAACAATCCCCATGGAGGCGGGAGGAACCAAGTGAGCCCCCCTTCCCTCCTTCCCCTCTCCACCTGATGAAGGCCTGCTCCTGAGACCCTCCCAGGTCTGGATCAGGTTCCCAAGACAACCACCAGGCTTCTGTGTCCCCCTCCCTCAGGTCACTCTTGCTCCATCCTCGTTCCTAGTTACTGAGTGACTAAACGGCCAGGCTTGTACACACGGCATCTCATTTAATATTTGTTAACAATCCAGTGAAAGAAAATTAGTATCCCAGTTTTATAGATAAGAACATTTAGGCTCAGAAATTTTAAATAATTTCCCCAAAGTGACACAGCTAATAAACGATACATCTGGGGTTTTGTCTTGAGCCTGTCAAACTCTACTTTTTTTTTTTTTTTTTCTGCTTCTAAGCTATTTGATGCTATGGACTAGGTAGTTTCCTTCTTCTTGCATTCTTGGGTTGTTCACCAGTTCCCCACCAGGGGCCTCTTTGGCTTCTATGTCCACTCCACACAGAAACTTTTAAAACAGGCCGACCGGGCCATGTTTCCAGTCCATGCCAATCCATGAAATCAAGGGGCCAATGTTAGTAGATGTTCTTGGCTGGGGATTTTTAAACCAATGGAATCTCACCTTTAGTGCTTATGCAAATTTGAGTTGTTCTTCAAGATGTTTGGGCATTTTTTTTTGCAAGTTCCAGAATAAAGCTTTTCCTTTTTCTGCCTAATTGAAGATTATCCTGTTGCAATGCAATTGGTTAAAAAGAACTATTTATCATTTCCAGCAACTTGTCTCTGTGACAGGGAATTATATGTTCCTTGGAAACTGTAGAACCAAGACAAAATACCGAAATAAATTAGATGCTGCAGGTGAAATAAAACTGCCACTGTCATCCTCTGTTTCAAATTTTCATTCTAATAAATTAATTTCATTGTTCTTATCAGTTGTCCTTATAGTTAGTAAATGTATTAATTTCCTAACTGGTTTTTAAAAAATTGTTTATGTGTTAGGGTTGCATAGCTTTCATTTTAAAAAGAGAGTTCATCTATTAAAAATGTTTGAAAACCACTGCATAGACAGTTGCTCTGCTAGCCCTCATTTCTACTTCACTTTCACTAAACCCATCTTTATAGACACCCCCTACCTGCTTGCATGTGCTCATAGTTTAGCTTTGAGCTCTGGGTTTGGGTCAGGAGCCCTGGGTTTTGAGCCCTGGGTTTGGGTCACTTCAAAGAGCAGATGCTCTTTGAAGTGGAAAGGGACTTAACTGCCAGGCAGAATGGTTATTGGGACATTTTCTTGTCTTCCAGGAAGAAAACATACTTAGAAGGGAGTATGGACATGGCATGGGTTTGGGGATTTCTTTGATTCCCTTCTTGCTATTTTGAAACTTGCATGAGGTTTTCGACTTTGCAAGTCTCAGCATCTGCCATTTTCTCAGGTCAGGACTCTGCTTTTCAGTCCAGCCCTGCAGAAGCAGCTTCTTCCGAGGCTGATTCCTACACATGGATCCTGAGCTGAACGCCCATTTGGAGGTGTAGACTAGTCTAGCTCTCTGCTCATTACTATCAGAGGGGCCATCTGGGAGTCCCAGAGATGAGAGCCTGAAGTTTACATTGTCCCTGCCCACACGGCAAGTCTGCACATGGGCTGAGAAGCAGGATTCTTGGCAATGGGACCTACCACTCACTGCCGAGTCATTTTGGGGGCCATTTAAAACACAAAAGTTTGCACTCTTCCAATTAAGCAGTATTGGAGGAAACACAGAGTTCCTGAGTCCATGCCTTGTGATATGCTAGGCGGTTCCTTGTGCATTTTCTCTTGTTTGCTTCTGGCTTGAACTAAGTGGAATAAACAAAACAAAGAACCCATTAGAGAGCACTCGTGAGATTGGGTTGGAGAAGTTTGGTTTTATAGGGGAAGAAGTAAAGGGAAGTATTTGCCACCAGGGCAGGGATTTATTTATTCTGCTGGTGGTTCTCAGATTACACCTAAGGGCTCCAATGCCTTTGGAGAGCACTGAAGGATCCTGTGTACATGGGTACACTGGCACTTTGAACAGAGCCAGAGGGATGATTTCTGACAATGTTCAGGACACCCTCATTTGCCAAAGGACAAACAGCATGAGAAGGCATGATCTTTGTTTTCAAGGAGCTCATAAGCTGGCTGGGAAGAAAAGGCATGATATGTACAAAGTCATTAAAGATATTAACAGCATGTAGTCATGCATGACACAAACCTTCAGGGCCCAGGAGAATGAGCGATTCGGACAACCCAGGGGTCTAGGCAGCCACTTGGGACTAGGCTGATCTGGGCCACGTTTGATGGGATGCTTCTTCACGTCCTCTCCTTTTCCATGTCTCATGTGCAGTCTTTGTCTCCACAGTATTTTCTGCTCCTGTACTTACACAGAGAGGAGATCTACCTGTGTTACTTCAAGTAATGGGCGGTGGGCATAGGGGTTAGAGTGAGGGTTTCTTATAAGGAATTGAGGGGCCAAGAGGCAATGGGAGCCTATAGCATTTAACTGTTCTGTGACTCAGTTTCTTCTAATGGGACTAATAATAGTGACCACTCATTGGGTTTTTGTAAAAAAATAAATTAGATAATCCATGTATTGCTTAGCTCAGTGGGTGGCACTTCATAGATCTTCAATACATGTGATTTTTATGATCACTAATAATTTCTGGCTTCTCAGAACTTTTACTTGCTGTGGGCTCCTGTGCTCCAATTCTATATTCCCTTCAATCACTCTGTCTTGATTTCAGGACTTTCAAACTCCTTTCAATTTTGCCTCTTATTGGCCTTGCTGGATTTTCTTGTTTCCAACAATGTTCTTAACAGAAACTCTTGACTGTCTTAGCTCCTGCTTTTGGTTGGGCCGTGTCATGTGTGCCTGGCCATTTTATTAGCAGGCTTCCATTAAGTCTGTGACCTCTTCTGGTCCAATCATCAGGGAGTATTGGCAGGAAGAAAACATACTTAGAAGGGAGTATGGACATGGCATGTTGGGTGGGTGGGTCTTGGCGTTGTGCTGTTTACCCTGCAGAGCCTAACTCTGTACGGATATCTGTCCCTTTCAGATCTATACACAATCTCATATGCTCAGTGCTGAGAGGACACACAGACGAGGAATATATAGTCCTTGTGAGATCTCTCCACTGGGGTGTGGTTTGGGGTGAAGAAAACTAAAGTGCCCAGAAGACTGTAATGTATGTCAGCTTCTGAGAGCAGAGTGAGGGGATAGGCTGTAGAGGTCAGTGGTGAGAAAAGTGATCCTGGGTGAGGACTTTGGGAGTCGTGCAGGCAAATGCTAGCAAATAGGCCAGGTCTGGTGCTAAATGCTTTAGTTAGTCTTTACGGTGTTCCTACAAGTACCATCACTATTTAAATTACACTATTAAGAACAGATGTGCAGACAGTTTAAGTAATCTGCTGTAGGTCACACAGTGCTCGTAAAAGCACTGGAAAAGGAGTGATTCAGACCCAGGCATGGAGGTTCCCACAACAAGAACAAGGGCACAAGGGGAAGAAATGGTTTAAGCTCATTCTGTCAGGAAAGGCCCTTCAGTCTGTTTGGCTGGAGTTCAGCGTGCCTGCTGGGGAGTGTTGGGGAAAGACGGGAAAGGTGTGTTGGGAAAAGACTGTGGCGGGCCCTGAAGACTGAGTAGATGGGGGTCGGGACCAGAGTCTCAGTTGCAGCCGTTGGCCTGGGGCTTGCACGTTGTGGAAGTTCAGCAGATGTTCTTTGAAGTGGAAAGGGACTTAACTGCCGGGCAGAATGGTTATTGGGACATTTTCTTGTCTTCCATCTTGGATACCCAAGCCTTGTTCCTCGGTCCTGCTTTCCTTTTCTCTTTAGTTCCTGCTTCACGTGGACAGCAGAGTGATCTTCCTAAAATCTAGGCCTCTTCATGTCACTTGTTTGCTCTACAGCCTCCAGTGGCTCCATGGAGCTCTCAGAACAAAGTTCAACTCCTTAGTCCACCATTCAATAAACTCCCAGTCTGGACTCATCCCACATCCTTGTCCTCTTCTTGATGTTCCTGAAGCTGCTACAGTGAACTGCTCACCCTTCTCTAAACAGCCCATCTGTTTTGAAGACTCCATGTGATTGACAGGCCCTCACCCCTGTTCTGCCTGGAATGCCATCTCTTACTAGCTAACCTTGTCTGCTAAGCTCCTTAACAGGAGCTCATTTGTTAGCCTCCACGACAACCCTGTCAAGTAGACTCTTAATTCCGTTCTATAGATGAGTAAACTGAGATTCAGAGAGGTTAAAATGCTTGTCCAGGGTCATAGAACTAGTAGGATCAGAAGCAGGATTTCAATCTGGCGGCTTGTACTCTTCCCACCATCTTATATGGTCTCCCTCCTCTATTTTTTCACTGGGTGGATTATTTCTTATTCTACCTGGATCAGATCAGATGCCTCTTCTATGGCATTTTCCTTTATTACTCCCTCACCCCAAACCCCCTCTGTCAGAGGAGTCGCTCCACAGTTCTATAACAGCATTTATCACCTCTTATTAGAGTTATTTTTTAGCGCTCTGTGATGGACTGAATGTTTGTGTCCCTCCCAAAATTCATACGTTGAAGCCCCCACCCTCAATGTGACTGTATTTGGAGATAGGGCCTTTATGGAGGTAATTAAGCTTAAATGAGATCATAAGGGTGGGGCCCTGATCCAATAGGATTAGTGTCCTTATAAGGAGAGACACCAGAGAGCTCACTCTCTTTCTCTCTGCCATGTGAGGATACAATGAGAAGGCAGCCATCTGCAAGCCAGGATGAGAATTGTTATGACTTTGTTAAATTAACTTTTGTTAAGTGGAGCACAGAGTCCTGGATGGTGAGCCACAGTTCAACAGTCATCCAAAAGGGAAAGTGACATGGAGAAGTTTATTCCTTATTGATCCTGGAGGAATTACCCAGCACACCTCAAGTGGCCATATGGGGAGGTGAAGCAGAAGGCAGACAGAGGACGGGGGGAGGGCCACCTTGGGCACATGCCTTTATTAGGGACTGTGGGGTACAGGGCTGTGGGATTCCCAAGCCAGGGCTGGATTGACGGATTCAAATGGAAAGAGCAAGGTTTGGGTGAGCCCCACTGGGGTGCAATAAGGCAAACAGGCACTGGGAGGCAGGGGGACTGTAGATCACAAGGGTTGCTGGGGAAGTCCTACTGGGAACTTAAATGTGCTTGTGACTCTGGGCTGCTATCCAGGGCGTGTGCTTGCATGAGAGGGCTAGTGTCAGTTTAAGGTCCCCGAGGTCTGCTTGGCCAAGCAAAACGGATGCCGAGGCAGCAGTTCCATGGAGTAGCTTAGCTCAGTTCTCCACAAGAGCCCTTATAAGAAAGTGCCCCTGTGGGATCTTGATCTAAGCCTTCCAGCCTCCAGAACTGTGGGGAACTTCATTTCTGTTGTTTAAGCCTCCAGTGTATGGTAGGTATTTTGTTATGGTATCTTGAGCAAACAAATAGAAGCTTTCTTCCCTGATTGGGTCTCCCTTCTGGAAAGCAAGCTACTAATTGGCAGGGGTCCTCTCTGTCAGTGTCCCTGTATTCCCAGCATCCGGTCTGGTGCTTATTGAGGGAAAGCGCGGCCCGCTGGAGGCTCTGGGAAGTTGGTGGAATCCTGCTTCACTGCACCTCGTTACCCTGGTCCTCAGGATCCCACAGCTACAAGCGACTCCGAGCCCTCCCTCCTCTCCCGCCCGGTTCACCTGTGCTCCCTGAGACTCTGGGGGCGGGGCAGTCCCTTGTGCGCCGAGCCTCCCCTGGCTGCTGATTTACTAGCTTCTTGCAGAGGGCTTGGCGGCCTGCTGTCTCCTCTGGCCCTCGTAAAGCAGCCCCCTCCCCTTCGACCCGTGCCAGCGGCCGCCCTGCCGACGGCCTGGGCAGAATTTATGACGCGTATTCATCAGATTAGGAGGGACGGGGGACACGGGGACTTCTCCCACTGCGTGCAGAATGCGGTTGGACGGCATTGCAGGCCCCTCTGCCTGCCGAGCAAACCCACGCGGTAATGCTTGGCATTTTCTGACCTGAGGAGTCATTTGGAAACGTTTTGATTTGACAAGAAATAACTTTAAAAATGTTCTGGAGCTGAAGAGAAATTTAACTGTTTGGGGCGCCGCTGGTGCAACCTCCTGCCAGGCTCTGGGACCTCCCAGGGGTCCGCTCACCATGGTTTGCTCTTTACCAGGACTCCACTTTCTCTTCCAAGAATGGAACATTCTCCCCAAGTCCCGAAAGCCGCTCATCTGCCCTCTTGCTGATAGAGCATCTGTGAGGCAGGGGGCCCCACGGCTGGGCTGACTCCTATCACCCCTATCATAGTTTGACCACTTTGCTTCATAGAAAGATCTTCAAAACTTAAAAATCGTTTTACCTAACCTCTTATTTTTTGCATCCATTGATCTTCTGCCATTTGGGGCAACAGCTGAATTAGTAAAAAGATCTGCTTCGTCTTTTAGACAGCAGTTTTTCACCAAATAATGCTACATCTGTAGATAGCAATGGGTCTCATTCACCAAACATTTATCAAGAGGCTGCTCTTCTGGGCACCGTAGAGGAGAGATGAGCACAGGGCTTCCACGTGCGACTGTGCAGCGGTGACCCGTGCAGCTCCAGGGAGCTCCATGCACGCGGTCCACCATCACCTGCAAGGTCATAGGGGGCTGTCCTGCATGGACACTGCATGCTTCTTGCCCTTGAGACCTCACAGGGATCTGCCAAGTCCTCTTTGCCCAGATGACCCTCCTTGGCTTTCTTTCAATGATTCCCTCTTAATCATGACTTTGAGTTTATCTGTCACCTTGTTCTTCGTCTCCTGAATACGTTCTCATCTGTCAGGGTCCTTCTGCTAGTGCGGGGCCTCCAAGTACAGCCTGATGGTATCAGAGTGATTTAGGACTATCACCTGCAGTTTGGACTTTGACCTCAGGAAGAGCTATTTGTTTAAGGTTTTGCTTTAGCGAGTGATTTCTAGAGGTCAATAAGACTTGGAGATCATTTGACATGGATTAAAGAAAGAGATATCTATTTTTCTACCACATCTAGCGTTAACACGTGCCATTTAGGATTTTAATTATCTATTCATATATTTGTCTCCCTTATTCGTTTCTTTATAGGAGGGGCTAAATTTTATTTTTCTGCATCTTTAGAGACAGCAGAGTGCTGGGCCCAGGCAGCTGCTTGGTAGAGTGGAACAGATGACAGCTGCTGTGCAGGCCTCATGCTAGGTGTCCTGACAGAGAAAGCATGACTTCTGGTCTCACAGAGGCTTGACATAATCAGTGGCTGACTAAGTGGTGCCTTTTGAGGAGCTGCCTTTGTGGGAGACCGTGCTCTGAGTAGGCTCACCATCTCATGGGATCTGCTGTGCCCCAGTGGAAGGCTTTGGCTTCTCAGCAGCATGAGTGCCCTTTTTGATCTCAACAATGACACACAAGCAGGGGAGACAAACTTGTAGCTGCTTCTGGAAAGTCTGGATTTTTAGGGATCATTCGAGGCTGTAAGAGGAAAAGGCTTTGCAGGACTCAGCTTTTGATTGAGCCCCAGTATTCCTAGAGACACCATTATCAGTTTTTTGAGGTTGTAAAGGTCTGTGGGGGGCAAGATGAAAGTGTGATTGGTCTTTCCTTGGAGGCCACAAAGCCTGGTCCAGGTCACCTGCTCAAAGATATTTGTGTGGGCGCCTACGTGAAAAAATTAAAAACACGTGAAAAACTAAAACACGTCAAAAAGATCAGAATTAGGGCTTCCCTGGTGGCGCAGTGGTTGAGAGTCCGCCTGCCGATGCAGGGGACACGGGTTTGTGCCCCGGTCCGGAAAGATCCTGCATGCCGCAGAGCGGCTAGGCCCGTGGGCCATGGCCACTGAGCCTGTGCATCCGGAGCCCGTGCTCTGCAACGGGAGAGGCCACAACAGTGAGAGGCCCGCGTACTGCAAAAAAAAAAAAAAAAAAAATCAGAATTAAATAATGAGACAGGAAAGGCATAGAGGGTGAGACTTTGCAGAGGAGGGAGGAAGGAGGGAGGGAGGATCAGCCCTTGAGTGAAGGAGGTGTCAGTGCTGCCTGTCGGCCCTCCTTGGGGAAGGCTGGCCAGGTCACTGGATCCTGCAAGTGCTGTCATGATTCCTCAGTGTCAGCTACAAGCCGTAATAGCTCTCCCTCCTCCATTCCAGCTGATTCCTCCCTGGTGCTCCAGAGACCAGCAGAGCCAGGCCTTGACTTCAGCCCTCCTGACCCTCAGTCCTGTAGTTTCCCACAGCAACACATGTGGCTGCAGTTTTCCCTCATTCACTGGTGTCTATGCCATGATTTTATACAGCTCTAATCAGGTCTTCCCAATCCTTGGGCCAAAGAAAGGCCACTAGACTCAACTTTAGTTTAAGACAACAAACTAAAGCAACCTCAGTTTTTGGTCGACCTCCACACCTCCCATCTCTCTGTTTTGTTCCAGAATGCCTGTAACTCATCGCTGTGACATTTTATAAATTTAGCTTGTGAGGTTGAATTCATAACAATATTTGGAAACGACCTTAATTTTATAATTAAAGATTAAGTGGCTCATTCAGCCTTCTCTTTCTCTCCCCACAACTAGTCTAGCTGTAAAACAAATCTCTTCTGTTAAGTGGTATTTATTTAATTGCGATTTGCTGTAGAGCCGTTTAAGAGTGGGTCATTAGGTTAAAATCATTGTGCTTGTCCTCTGAGCAGAGGATGTCCTGCACTGACTTACGTTTGGGTGTGCTTTCCCTGAAGCTGAGCTAACACAGCCGTGTTTACATTACACACATTCTCTAGTTGCTGACATTTTTTGTTCCTCCAGAAGGAAAAAGATGCAACATAAACAAATGACCTTATTTGATATAATGCGTTGGGTCAAGCTGGACCAATGGTTGATACTTTCCACTTGCATTTCACTACATTTTCTTCCCATCCTTTCTAATCTTCCTCATCCCCAAATCAATATTGAAGAAGAAACCAGTAATTTCGGATGGTCTGAATCCTTCATGGCTTGTACCGAGAGTCCCTGAAGCTGCACAGAGTCTCGGGGGCTAATGAACCAGTGGGCTTCTTATGCCCAGACATAAGAAAAGCACTTGAGCCCCTGGTTTTCTCCAAATGAATAGGAGTTTGGAAACCCACAGAGAACCTTTTCTTCTTCTTCTTTTTTTTTTTTTAATGTGGAAATAAGGCAGAATTTACATACAATGAAAAAGGAGGTACAGGGAGGGCAAAGCTCCCCACAACCACCCCTGTCCCCCACCCCGTCCCCCGGGAGCCTTTCCTCTAATCGTTTTTCCAAAGTCCCTCATCTTCTTCCCATTCAGAGCCCTCTTGGCTTTGCATTTTCTAGGCAGATGTGAGAAATGTCACCACATTTCCTAAGAGGAATGGAACAAGATAGATGGGCTCTACCCCAGCAGGACACCTGGATGGCAGCCTTATCTAGAGCCAAAATGGGACTGCATGTGCCTGCTGTTTATTTATCCTCCTCCTGTTTGGAGACTTTCCCTGATTAATTACTTTCTAGTAATCGAGGCTGCTAACTAATGTCTCATCTGATTAACCTGTAGTTTGGCCCGGGGTCCCAGAGGGTGGGCTGGTCATCCTGCCTGGGGAATGAAGGAGGTCATTGGCCAGGGGCCCCTGGGATGCCAGTTTGGGGCTCGTTTATTTGCTCTAAGTCTTGTTTGCTATTCCTGCTGCAGTGACTGGCGACAGCTCCCCCCCAAGTCCCATCCAATCTAATTGGCCTGCTGAAACAGCAGTGAACACAAGATTTAAGAAATGTTTTCTTTGAAAACTTCTGGTCCGACAGACACTTTGAGATCATATTTCACCCTGTTTCAATTGCACACCATTCCCTGGGACTTTCAGGAGAAATATTGTAAGTGAGTCTTACAGGAGAACTGCTGCTTTGTGGTCTGGGAGGGGGGCTGATGAGCTGGAGGCTGGAGCGGAGGCTGTGCCGAGGCAGCCCGGCATCTTCAGAATCTAGAGACCCTGCCAACGTTAACACATCCGAGGAGGTATTCAGTATCAAAGTCTCTAATATTTGGCTCCATAAACACGATACCGGTTGCAAAAACAAAGCTAAGGAGCTCATGCTGATTACTTCAATAAAAGCTGTTTAATTATGAACGTTTGGGAAATGAAGTTACCAACAGGACCAGGAGAGCTTTGGTGTCCGGTGTCCCTGCTCCCAGCATCCCACTGTTACACCAGATTGTCCACTCAGCTGAAAAGCCTGACGTTGAGCAGGGCACACCCTCCTCCCTGTGGGATGCTACTCACTTGCCAGTAACACTCCGTCTTTCTGCAGTGGCAAATTTAGGGGATTGATGAGTGAAAGAATGATCAGATGTTATCAGTACCGTTTGCAGGCCATCCAAGGGTTACTTGGGGTGGTAGTCAAAGCTCCCAGAAGACCTGCATTTGTCTCTAGGTAGCAGGGTTCCAGCACTAGGCAAAGTAGAAGAGAATTCTGAGCAGGGAGCCAGTGGGTCATTGTGACAATACATTCTGGAGTCCTTAAATTCGTTTTCTTAATAATGGTTTAGGAAACATGATCGTCTTAATGCTTCTGGATAATTCTTCTCTCTCTTTATGTGGTTATACCAGTTATTTTATGTCAAGTGGAATAGGTAGAAGTATCCATGTAAAAGATTAATGAACAAAATGAGAGTTGAATCTGTGTATGGAAGGAAAGAAATATGGGGAGATACACATTGTCAAGGAGTGGACTCTTCCTCAAAAGTGACTTTTCCCATATATTGTTGATTATTTCTCAAAAAAAACTTTTTATATTTTAAACATTTTTGGTAGAAATCTTTAAAACTTGTTCTTATTCATCTGCAGATATTGAATACAAATTGACTACGCCTGATCAGTCCTGATGATTCCATGCTGTAATATATCGAAACATGCAGAAATTACTGAAAGACTCCTGGCTCTTGTGCCCCTGCACTGAAACATAATGACAATCGCTTCATTTCTTAAACGCAAAGCTGGGGCAGTTATAACTGCTTTGTGGTGTCATGATGGTTAACAGACACGATACATGTGAAAATAAATGAAAGAATATAATATGCAACACTAGCTATATATATTTTTTCTGTCTTGTGTATTTTAGTTGCTTCTATGCAGATGCTTTGGCTGCTGCCCGTAGCTGCTTGCTTATTTTATGCTACACAATTTAGGGGAAGACTTGAGGACTCCAATCAGAGTGATTTATACAGAGTTTAGACCACTACCTATCACTGGAGACATTGCATGATTGCATGAAACAGAGAAAAGAGCATGGAATTTTTATCCAGAGAATCCTGAGTTCAAATCCTAGGTCCATCTTTTATAAGATATGTGTCCCCTGGCAGTACTACTTAACATTCCTGAGCTTATATTTCTATTCTGTAAAGTAGGAATAACAATGAGTATAATGAAAGTTTTGTGAGGTCTATATTTTGCAGGTTAGGCACCCAGAAAAATGCCTGGTGCAACTGGGCGTGTGATATTTTAAGTCCTTTTTCAGGAGAATTTTCCTCTGTTAGATTAATAGCTGTGTCCTGGATGGTTTGGGATTCCTGACCTTCTGAATAACTATCCAGTAATTCATGTTTATGGCCGCTTGTGTGTGTGTGTGTTGGGTCTTTGTATCATAAGGATGTTCTGTGCTCTTGTAATGACTGAATATGTTCTTGATTTTTTTATTTCTCCTTAAATAATATGGTAATAATTCTCTTCTTTCAGTGAACGAGACAAAGACTGTAAGTCAGGAGAGATTCTGAGTGTCAGGGCCAAGTTCTTGCTTTAAATGCAGAGTGCCTGAAGAAAGTCTGGAACCTCACAGGTGGCTGGTGAGATACAGTGAAGGGGAGGGGACTTTGTGGGAGAGGGTGGGGGAGTAGGGAACCGGTTACCCTGGTGTTTTGTTGGCTGTCCTGGAGTTAAACTTCAGGCCCTGGGGCATTCACCTGGAGAACACGTGCCAAAACTTTTCTTTTTCCCAACTTATATTCAAAAATTCAAGTGAAAGGGTAACTTTTTATGCATGGTATACAAAGTTAAAATAACACCTTAAATTCCTCTGTGTATGGGTTTGTTTTCTCTCCAAATGGTCAGAGTTACTGAAAGGAACTTAGAAAGAAGGTTATTTAAGGTTCACAAGACCCTCTGGGAAGAACCCACTTAATCAGACCAGCCTTTGGGACTTTGAGAAAGACCAGTGTAATGTTGTTACCTGACATTAGTGAGAAAGGACCCTCACTAGTTCCCAGGAGCTGCCCGTGTTGTTATGAACTGCAAACACCAGAGTTTGTAGGGCAAAGAAAGGAGACCAGACTGGGGACCAGGACGCCTAGCTCCTGGTGCTGCTATTTGTGTGACTTGGGATAATTCTCTCAGTCTGGTTCCTCCTTTGTTTTGTAAGGCTAATAACACCAATTCCTTAGAATCAAAGGTGAAGATACTATAAACCATCTAGGTAATGCATTGTACAAGACTTTTGCAAAGATTACAATATGCTGTACAAATTCAAGGGCTAATTCATTCTGCATAATTTAGCCACATTTAAATCCTTCCAGACTCCATATGGGGTATGATGTGTTACAGCAATGATGGTCTTAGAGGTCATCTCCTTGAGGGCTCTGATTTTACATATAGGAAACTGAAGGAGAGAGGCAGAAAGAAAGGGACTTGCCCCCAACATAATATGGTGTGTTAGGGCCAGGGCTGAAGCTGGAACTAGGAGATCTGTTTCCCTTTAGATGCTTCTTTAAAAACAGCGTCTCTTCTAGAGAAGGCGCATCATCAATAATGGTTAAGTTCAAATGAAACAACTTCGGGTGTTATGAAGCAATGAAATTCAAGGAGAATCAGGTGGGGTGTCAAGAGAAGCAATGCTGAGGCCATCCTGCCTTTCATGGCTTTGTCTCCAGATCATTATAAGCTCTGTCCCCTTAGGGAATAACACTCTTCACGTTTCCTTTTTCCATCTTCTAAACTCACACGTGACTGTAAGGTTTGGGGACTCTCAGCACACAGCTGGTCACCTGGTCACTTGTAGACAGATCCATGTCTTACCTCTTTGTTTGGGAGAAGGGAGTGTGACTAAGATCAGGTCAGCACGTGAGGAAGGACCGGCTTTCTAGGTGACGGTCCTAGCCCAGGAGGGCTAGTGTACATATTATGTCTTTTTCCACAATAGCAAGGCCTCTGAAGAGCAAAGGTGGGACAATTTTCTGCTGATTGCCCTTCCTTTCACCCCAGATTTTGTTCTTCATAATGGATTGTGGGGTAGGCCAGCCCCAGCCAAGAGTCCCAGATTCAGACATCCCATGAAATGTAATCAACGGTTACCGGGCAATCAAGCTTTTACAGGGTAGCCATTAGATATTTTGAATTTTTGATGCTTTAAATTTCACTTTACACTGAAGCTTCTCCCCTTCCTCAACTCACTAATACCTCAGGCAGGGAAGCCTTCCATTGGAGGGGGGAAATGTCTCTTCCTCCCCTAATACCTGTCCCTAGTCAGCTCTGGGCCTTTAGGGCTGCAGAGGGTTTGTGGGAGAGAGTTAGGGAGCAAAGAAGGTGCGGCTTGATGGGGCCTATCATGATCAGTTATTGTTGCCCTGTGGGTTTGGTGATAGCTCAACACTCATACTGGGGATCAACTGCTGTTCCTTTAACACAGTCAGTGCCCCTTCAGGCTGGCCACTTCCGACTCTAGATATCAGTATCTAGCCTTGCTTGGGGTTATCTAGCTGCCCAGCTCCCAGGAGGATTCCTGGGCAGAATTTTTCATAGCATGATATATTCTGGTATCTTTATACAGGATCCTTATGGAACCCAAGGGAAACTCCAAACCCAGGCTGTTTCCAATGCAACCTGTCTCCTCCCTCTGCTTTTAGGGTGGCCCATCACTGCCCTGTCTTGTGGCTTTCTCCAAGCTTGGAGCCAGCACTAGTCTCTGTGCCTTTAGACCCCAGGTCAAGCTCTCCAAACTGTAATCCTGAAGCCTCCCACAGGTAAAAGGGATGCTTTCCCTTTCTTTTCCTTGTGGAATGTGTGTAGGGGTGGTGTAATTCTTAGCATTCTTGCCAAAGAAATCCTTTCTTCTTGGTCTCTTCAACCTCATAGTTTTTCAGAATGGATTTTGGACTAAGGATTGCAAATGTGATTTCTGAAACATTTCCTTTGCAAGTCCTGCATTGGTGGGTTAGCATCTCATTTTATTGTTTTGTTTTGTTTTGTTTGTTTGTTTTTCTTTTTTGCGGTACGTGGGCCTCTCACTATTGTGGCCTCTCCCGTTGCGGAGCACAGGCTCTGGACACGCAGGCTTAGCGGCCATGGCTCACGGGCCCAGCCGCTCCGCGGCATGTGGGATCTTCCCGGACCGGGGCACGAACCCGCGTCCCCTGCATTGGCAGGCGGACTCTCAACCACTGCGCCACCAGGGAAGCCCGCATCTCATTTTATAATGTGTTATTAGGAAGAATCTCATTTTAACTCCTGTTACCCTTCCACTTGAGGTGCAGGCAAATCACATTGGAGCCTGCCTTGTCTGCCTTGAGGGCAGGTTTGAGGGATTTCAAAAGTGGTCATGGAAAGAAAGAAGCTTTGCAAACTCTAATATCCTGTAGAAATGTTGGGCATTGCTCTTAACATTATCCTTTTTAATGTAAATCAGAAAATCCAAATGAGTAGATAAGTTATGTTTCTATCCTTTAAAATAAATTTGCTGAATCTTTAGTAATAGTGACTGGCATTTTTGGTCATCGAGGTGATTCATTAGCAAGCAGCGCTATCCAAGATCAGCCAGGTTCAAACCACATGTCTCTCTCTTTAAAGGAGAAACTATTTTTATTAATGCCTGATTGTCCTCATGTCAGTGGAGTGGTGGCCTTTGGCTACTCAGAGGCACAGACCAGGAATATGTCACTGTAGCCTTTGGTATGAACTCTTGGTACCCCACAAAGAGGAAATATGTTTTTGCTGTTTGCAGAGGAATTCAAGACCTTTATGGTTACCAAGAACTCATAAAACCAATGAGCCATATATTCGAAAATGATCCCTGGGTCTAGTCTTCAACAAGCCAGTGTCTGCTAATCAGTTTGGGAAACAAATATGAGCAACTAGGGCTTTCGAGTTGAGAGTGTGTGGTGCCGGGGGTGAGCGGGATTTCTCCCGAAGGCATCTTGTCTTTCTGTACGCTTTCTTTATGGAAGAACATGAGTGTTTAAACAGGTTTATGTTTTCATATGCTAAACAACAACTACAGCAAGTAAACAAGCAAACAAAAAATAGGTAGAGCAAAAGCAGAGAATCGAATGTATGTTTCCAATCCCCAATTTTTAAAGTTTATTTGAAGTTTTAAGCTGTAACCAAAGGATTCATCATAGCACTATGTACTTTCACTTTTACCTATCCCAGAGGTATAATCTCTCAGGAGGAGTGAAAAACAGAATCGGAAACTTGGGTCTTTCCTGACCTTTCTAAATTATAATTTCCAGATATAATACCATATCTTTTATTTCTTTATCTTTGCGTATATTAGCCTAGATCACGAGTGTGTCTAAGTGTATGTGTGTGTGTTTGTGTGTGTATGGATATTGAGAGAGGGAGAGAGAGCGTGGGGTATGGGGTTTAATTCTATTCGAAAGTTGGCACCCAGGATTTATTATGTAGCCCCCAGTGTGGCTAAGTCTGACATTTAGTCTTTCAACAAGTATTTATTATCTCCCAGATTCCAGGAACTCTGATAGTTGCTGGGGGTACACAGTTAATTAAACCCTGTTCTCTCAAGGTGCTCACATTGGAGTTGGACCTCTTTCACTGCAGTATGTGGAACACAGAGCTTGAAGATTATTCACTGTGATACACCTTTATTCTTTATGTGGTATGCAAACAATGAGACAATCCTTGTTTAAATACGTTTTAGAACTTTAATTTGAAAGTGCTTTTTCCATAAAGCATTCTTGTGTGTAGAGATCGTAGTTTTATGAGGAGTGGGAATTTTTCTTAGGCAGATTTTCTTTGTAAATTTGTAGTCGTTGATGAAGTGGCAAGAGTGGGAGATTTAGTGGGTGGCAGAGAGATTCCACATAACGTCTTTGGAAGTTGCTAAAATCAACACGAACAAGATGTTCACTATCATAGCTTTCAGAATTTGGACCCATAAAGGTATTGTGGTTGTGTCTAGGACCAAGAGGCATTGATTTTTATTTTACTGTAATATTGCAGATTCCACCACTGGCAACAGAACTTATCATAGCATTCTTTTGGCAAGATAAAACCAAGTGGTTACACTTCATTCTGTAGTAGGGTTGCCCACAGATCTGGAGAAATTAACTCAGTTGATGGGAGTCTGGGGCCAATGGGATTGGGTTGCTGTTCTGATTCCCAGTTAGACATCAATCACCTTCGCAGGAAAGAAAAGGGGATTCTTCTTTGCCTATGGCTGCCACATCATGCCAGCTGCCAAAGCTAATCATATGATTATTAGAAGATATGGGGAGGGTGTGAAGACTTAGATTCTTCAATCACATCTCCCAAAGGGATAATTCAACATACATGACTTTATGAGTCCAGTTGCTAAGGTTTTGGCAAGCACTGCAGATTAATACCTACCAAAATGGAGCCCAGGTCCGTTGGCAACTTCTGTCAGTGAAGTGAGCAAGTCTGCTTCCAGGGTCTAACTTTGCCTTGACTGTTCCTGAGATAAGAGGCCTTAGTTCTCATACTGCCAGAACTAGTTCACTCTTTAGCAGGATAGGGTGCTAGTTAGTGTTTGGTTCTCCTAGGTATCCTGTGTGAATTAGACCTCTTTATGTGGAGGACAGAGCGGAAGTCTGCCTAAGAAGCAGGCCTCTGGCTTCTGCTCTTCCAAATGTTACTCAGCATTGTGCACATGCTGTCAGGCATTGTCTTGGGTTGAGAAAATGACATCACCCAACCACAGCCAGCTTCTTGCCAAAATCTTTCATAAAATGCACAACAAAGCAGCATTTTAAAGATGAAACATTTCTTGTTGATGGAGCAGTCACTGAAGGTCCGATTTTTCCAGGAGACAAGAGGGTAGTGGTCCAATGGCTGCACTGAATTGAGGTCGGTGGAAAGAACTAATAGGTCGTAGAGATCTGCCAAAGGATGCAGTTGGCTGTTGGCGCTGAAGAAGGAATAGGGGACAGATGAGAAGTTGGCGTGGCATGTGTCCCTAGTCAGGGCAGTTCTACAGTCCAAAGCTGGGTGCCCTGGAGAAGAGGTTGAGGGGTGGCTCACGATCATGGAATGTGCGTCGACTTGGCATGGGCCAGGCCTTCTAGGGCTACAGTGGATGATGGACTAGTGTTGGCCATGCCTCACTACAGTGGCTTGATATATATGTATAATAAACTTTCCTCATCTTTCCAAACTAAATCACATGCTGTGCACTAAAGACTAAATGTCCTTAGCTCAGACCTTTTCAGTATGAATTACTTTGCAGCCATTCTTCTGTAGCTGATGATAAATTTTTATCATCTTCTAAAAAATAGCAATCATGCCCACATCCTTTTGAGACCAGGGTGCATCCATGGGTATCCTTCATACCGTTCTCCAGCCTGGGCTTGATCCGAGAGCACAAGCCACATTGACAGTGGTATTATTTAAGAATTACACTTGTCACATGGAAGCCCCCTCATTCATAGGTGTTCCCATTGCCCAGAATCTTAGCACAGGGGAATCCCCTGAAGGCTTTGGGCCATTCTTTCTGATGTGACCTCATAGATCCTGCCGTGAATCCATTGCCTTCTCCTCCCCATCTATTTCACCGACAGGCCTGTAAATCACACGCATTCAGAATGAGGGCTCTCAGGATTCGCTTGTATGAGATGTATGTTTACTCTCGCCCTTGCTCTCTCTGTCTGTGTTTGTGTGTGTTTTTAAGTAGCTTACCATCTGGCTTAGCTGAGGCCACAGGAGAAGGGAAGAACATGATGAGGAAGCAGAGGTAAGGCATCGTGTAGAAGAGCCGTGGCCTCGCAGGCAACCCCAGTGTGTCTCCTGGGCATCTGTGCACATACACATGCATGGATGTCATCAGTTTGCACTCTTGGGGCGTCCATCACTAGGTAGCCCAAAAAGAAGGTCTGAAAGTTTCTTGTCACCCTGAGGACACATTTTGCCTTTAACTGTTCAGTTCCAATTAACCTGCCTTATTAGTACAGTTGTGTTCACCTGGGGTCCAGTAGGTCCCTTAGCTCCTCAGCTGAGACTCAGCAGGCAGTGCTGGCTGGGCAGGAAGTCCCTGAAAAAGCATGGTGAACCAGTGGGATGAACCCCGGCCCTGAAGACATAGCCCTCAGTGCTCACTCTAAAGGCAATGGGAAGGGTAGTGTTATCTTAGTGTTAGGAGGCCTGGGCTTCTCGACGTTTATGTCCACGGTCCTTTGTAATCCACTGGGGAGAATGAGACGGGACCAGTGGACACTACGCCACTTTGGATGACACAGGTGTGTGAACTGACTCTTTTTCCCCTTCTCTCCTGACCTACCTGTGATCTTCTTGGGCCTATTATGTAGGAAGACTCAAGAGGGTAAAGTGGAAAGTCCACTTTTATAGTTTAATTGCAGTTCTGGAACCTCTCCATTCTGCATTTGCTGTCACAGTTGGCATGATTAAGACCCACTAGAGACTGCCAGTGGCCCAGTGTTTGGTTTATAGTTTTTCTTGAAAGAATCTTTTTGCATATATCACGGGCAAGCTCTTCTAGCATGGTGGCCTTGTTCATTGTTCAAGTGTTCTTTCCCTTTTGAACAGATACTGCCTGAAATACAGGCCAAGCTTCAGGAAGTCAACCTCCCAATTATAGGTCAACTTCTTATTTGAACAAAGTTGTGCTTAGGAAAAGCACCATCCTTGCCCATCTTCGGCCCAGGTACCCGTGGGGGAGAAATGGCGCCCAGTTTTCATGGGGCCCAGCCCCGCCCTACCCATTCCACCAGAGCTGAGTCTACCGTGTGCACTGGTTGAAAGGGGGGGCAGGAGTGAAGGCTGTGGCTGTGTCCGTGTTAACACACACCCACACACACGTGCACGGGGGATGCCTTGTGGACTCACGTTCCAAGTAACTGGGCCCTTCCCCACTCCTGACCCCAGCAGGAGTTCTGGGAAAGTACGTCTTCTCTTCCCTTGGACTAGGACGTTAGCAAGCAGAAAGCGCTGCATCTGCACAGTTGATCCTCTTGGGATCAGAGCAGTGTGTGCTGTGTGGAAAGCACTCGTAGCTCTGGACGTGCAGGCGTGGAGGATGCCCTCAGTGACCTCGCTTGTTCATCACCTACTGTACACAGAGCAGTGTGTGAAACACTGCGGGGGGCACATCGGTGTGAGGGCCGGGTCTGCCCTCCAATGGGTCAGTCTGGAGAGGACACAAGCGAAGCAGTGATGTGGCGAATGACGGGATGGATCAGTGGAGACGGCAGTTGCCAGAGGAGGTTTCAGGCGGCAACTGGGTCTGCGGGAGGTAAAGATATGAAAGAAGGGTGGTGGTTCCCGCCTTCCCGTGTGGACAGGTGATGAAGGGACATGGAGGGGGGCTGGGGGTCTCACCTGAAATCCCCACAGGCACCCAGATTTTCCAGGGAGAGTGTTCAGCTCAAGGCTACCTCCCGGCAATGGCAGAAGGCTGGAGTTTAAAGTAAATGTCCTCCGCTTCAGCTGGATACTCTGCCTCTGGGCCTGGAGGATTCTCGGAGACCGAAGTCACGGGGGCCACTCTGGGCTGCTCGCCCTGAATGGCCACTTTTTCATCTCCTCAGGGTTTTCTTTGACCGTTTAAGTGACAAAAGGGAATTTCTTGGAGGGGGAGTGGGGAGATATTTTTAGAATGAAGGGCATTTAAAAAAATAAAACAACTACTGCAGGATTTTGAAATTTGACAGAAGCAGATGACGTTTTCCATCCCCACCATGAAACTTTGCCCAATTTCTTGGACCTTTAAATACCACAGATAAGCTTCAGTTTCTGGCTAGGAGGAAAGGGGCTCATGCAGAGATCTGTGGAGGCTCAAAATGACACCTGTGCAGGGGCTGCCAGTGACTCTGGTATTTCAGGCCCAGATTTCCTTCTTTTCCCCTAATGATCTGGATGCTAACCCTCTATGTGTAGGATTTGGCTTCAGGACGCCGAGTTTTCAATTCCAGCTTCAACCATTTACTGGCTGTGTGACCTTAGGTAAGTGAGTTCACCTCTCTGAGCCTTATTTGTAAAAGCAGGACAATTCCATTCTAAAATCACATAGGTTTGGGGAGGCTTATTTGCTTTATGGGAGAGTATTGCAGGCCGAGTGCAGTGAGAGATGCTGGGCGTATAATGTAGGGCTTGCAGCTTAATACGAAGACAGATGATCAAGGCAATAATTCTAATATGACATGAAAAGTGCGACAGCGTGTTCAAAGTGATGTAATAGGTGAATGTGTGTGCAGAGGTCAGTGAAGGCTGAGAGAAAAGGGCGGTGGAAGCAGAGGTAATGGGTCAGGAAGTGCTGTGTGACTGGATATTTGACCTGAGACTGGAGGGTGGGGGCCAGGGAAGCATGAGTGGGTGGGGCAAGGGCAGCCTGAAATAGATGATTCTGTCTGAGCAAGGACCCGGCAATGAGGCGGCCCACGGGCTGGGAGTCACGACCGGGTGGGACTGAAGCCTGTGGCCTGCGTCGGGGGCGGGCTGGCTGAGCGGAGAGAGCGTGCTGACGAATCCACACCGTGGAGGCAGGTCTGACACTTTGGATGGAACGAGTGTCGTCTTAGTGGCATCTCTCACGACTGGCTTTTCTGAAGCAGTGCTGTGGTCCTGCCCTCAGCCGCTCTCTAGCCCACTCCTCTGCTTTCCTTTCTTCAGAGCAGTTCTCACTATCTGTAATTCTTTGTCCACTTTATTATTATTATTATTTTTTGCGGTACACGGGCCTCTCACTGCTGTGGCCTCTCCCGTTGCGGAGCACAGGCTCAGCGACCGTGGCTCACAGGCCCAGCCGCTCCACGGCATGTGGGATCTTCCCGGACCAGGGCACGAACCCGCGTCCCCTGCATCGGCAGGCGGACTCTCAACCACTGCGCCACCAGGGAAGCCCCTTTGTCCACTTTAAAATTTAACTTTTAATTTAAATTAAATTCTTATCTACTCTATCTTCAGTGTTGATACATATAGTTGGCGCAAACTAGACACAATAAATATTTTTTCAAAGGATGAGTAAGCAGCAAATGATAAAATGCATCTGAAGACAGAATTAGCAGCAGCCTGCATCACAGAATCTAAGAGATGCCCTAAGAGACTTGGCCGATTTTGTGGATGAGGAAGGAAGAGGTCACCTTCTGTGCGGCAGAGCCCTCTGAGGCTGGGAAACTGAACATGCTTCCCATTATTTGGGAAGGACGGAATGAGTGTCTGTGCCTCTTCTGGTTTCTGCAGAGAAGAGAGGCAGAAAGAGGCAGTGGCCGACTCAGAGGAGCTCAAGAATAGCAAGAAGGGATATGTCGCCTCCACGTTTCTGCCACAGATGCAGAAGTCTTTATGATCTTGCTCATAGGATAGATGTCTGCTTTGGGCTCCTGTTATGTTCTGAGGTTTCACACCCCCTCAGATACTCTGCCACACTGTAAAATACATGACGTATTGGGTTAATGTGGCTTCATAAAATGCATCCCAATTAAGCTCATTTCCATGATCATTCACAGTAGCTGCTACTGTCACTTTTATGTTTCCCTTGAGAAAAGATTTTCTGAAGAACTCAGGAGGCCATTTATGATCTCTGACTCCTCCTAAATTGTCAAGGAGTGATGAGATAAGAAGAGGAAGCATTTGACATCTTTACTGCTCTGAGCAAGTTGGTTGCGCATACTCTTGTTGAGAGCACCAGCTTCAGACTATACATGCCTTTTATAACAGCCATATTCCTGCAACACCTGTTAACTGAATCCTCATTTTTCCACTGACTTTTTTATTCAAAAATTCCAGAGATGCATTTTCTCTGGCCCTAATAACTCTTTTTTTTTTTTTTTTTTTGTGGTATGCGGACCTCTCACTGTTGTGGCCTCTCCCGTTGCGGAGCACAGGCTCCAGACGCGCAGGCTCAGCGGCCATGGCTCACGGGCCCAGCCGCTCCGCGGCATGTGGGATCTTCCCAGACCGGGGCACGAACCCGTGTCCCCTGCATCAGCAGGCAAACTCTCAACCACTGCGCCACCAGGGAGGCCCCCCTAGTAACTCTTAAAGTCAGCTAGTAGAGCCTAATATTGACTCCACTTCAGTCTGGCCAAATAGCTGATGGCTTATGCATCAGTCCCGGGAGGAGTTTAGTGAGATGACATTCAGAGCAGGGGCAGGGAGAGGTGAGCAAAGGGACTGTGCACCCAGGGTCTAGCCACCATGAGAAGCCATTAGGCCTGAGGGGCAAGGCAAGGCAAGGGGCCAAGAGTGTTACTGGACCCTGGTGAGACCTGGGTCCCTGAGAGTCAGGCTACAGCACAGCAGCTAGGACTAACTAGAAAGCAGCTAAAGCCAGAACTGAGATGGGATGCAGCTGGGACTCCGATGGGGAGTAAGTACACACCCCAACCTCTCTTTCTTCCTACCCCTTGCTTTCCTGCTGGTGCCTCCCATTGACCAAAATAAAATGGAAGCTCCAAGGCATAGAGCAGAGGGAAAGGCAGAAGACTATTGGAAGATTGTGGCAAACAGGCTAATCAGCACAGAACATGAACAGACGTAAACGCACCCAGAAGGTTCCTCTTCCCAGAATCTGGCAGTGAGTTCCTTTCTAAAGTGAAGAGTCCCAAATATCTAAATAGATAAATGTCTTCTTTTAAGAAACAGGCATCAAATGCCTTCTGTGGTTAAGCTCTATATTTGGTGCTGGTGATTTTACTTTGAGTTCTCTTCAAGTGAGGTACTTCCCTATAGAGCCACCCTGGATAATTTACAAAAATAACAGTCAGTGAGTCTTCTGGGATTTCTTTTAAAAAGTCTGGCCCCAGGTTTGAGGACTGTTTTATAACTTCTTCCTACACCTCAGCTTGGGCCAGATCTGAGCGTTGTTGTGGTGAGTGACTGAAGTCTTGCTACGTCCAACCGGGTCTTGAGTACTGGCTGTATTTGCACTCAGTTGGGCCAGTCTTTGGTTATCTGTAGCGACCTCTGTTCTCTAACTGGGGAATCATGTGTAATTTCTGTGACACAGAACTGTGACACAGAGCTAGGGAAAGGTCTGGCTAGAATGTTTCTAAGCCCACTTGTGGCCTGGGTGGAGCTGCTTGACCAGCTCCAAGGAACTGACTGAGAATTTTGAAGATTCCATGTCCCGTATTGTGTGAGTCTGCTTTGGGTGTTTGTCATTTTAGTTTAAATCATTTTGATGCAGTTACTGGGTATTTCACAGAAACTGCTGAACATTTCTCCATTGCTGTGCATAAGTTTCTGTAGTAATTGGTGAAGATTTCTTCACATTGGAGAGAGATTAGCCAAGTAGGATAATCAAAAAAAAAAGGTTAAGCTGGAAGAGACAAAGGGATTATTTCAACCACTCTCTCTTTTTATAGGTGGAGAAACTGAGGACCCCAGAGGGCTGGGGATGTGCTCAGGGTCATACCATGAAGACAGGGACAGAGCCAGGGATACAAGGGGGCGGGTCAGGCGCAGCTGAGAAGCAGGCGGGCCATGGCCAAAGGCTCAGCGGCGTCCTCTTGGTGCTCCTGCCCCCCTTCCGGGGACACTGTCACGGGCAGGTGAGGCTTCCCTAACGCAAGCAACCAAAGCAGTTGCCTGTGCTATTCTCACAGGTTCTTGAGGCTTTCCTTTGCCTGTATCCTTCTCTGTGAATACTCAGAAAGAACAGAAAGTTTCTCTCATATAGTTTAGAAATTGGTGTTGGAAAATGATACAGTTTTCAAACCCTTCAAATGTGCAGAGCTTGGGACACGAGGGCCTGAGATTCATGCCTAGTTAGTCATGCTGCTGCGAGATTTATGAACTCTGCCACCAAACAAGGATTCTTTGCTTGCAACGCTGAAATAAGAGCTAACATTTAGTGGGTCCTTACCACACACGGGTCATTGTTTTAAGCAATTTACGTTATTAACTGATTTAGTTTTTACGAACATCCGATGAGGTAGATACTCTTTTTTTTTTTTTTTTTTTTTTTTTTTGTGTGTGTGTGTTACGCGGGCTTCTCACTGCTGTGGCCTCTCCCATTGCGGAGCACAGGCTCCTGGATGCGCAGGCTCAGCGGCCATGGCGCACGGACCCAGCCGCTCCGCGGCATGTGGGATCTTCCCAGACCGGGGCACGAACCCGCATCCCCTGCATCGGCAGGCGGACTCTCAACCACTGCGCCACCAGGGAAGCCCAGATACTCTTTTTATTCCTATTTTTAGATAAGGAGGCTGAGCTCAGAGGTCATGCGACTCGCTCAAGGTCAGAGTCAGTCAGTAGCCACAACAAACTTTAAATCTCAGTGTTTTGACCGCTCAGCCCGTATTCTTGACCAGGGAGCTATACAGCCTTTCTTTTTTAGTATCACCACTGCTACATCCATGAGATGTGGTTTGTTTTCTGAGGACCTTCCATCTCAGAGCCTCAAGTATTTCTGCCTGCTTCAAAAAACAACCAGAATAAGTTTTTGCATTACTTATGACTGAGTATTCACGATGCCACAGCAGTCTCCACCTAAAAGCCTTCCAAGCCAATATACTGGCTTTCTCTGGCCCCCAAACTGGACAGCCTTATGCGTGAACAAACTGTGTGTCTGAACAGCCCAGTTCAAAGTGTTCTGGTTCAGTGACACAAGTAAAGATTACTCAGTGTTCTTAGATTTCCATGAGTTTTTAGGAAGAACATTATTTTGTTATTATTAAAGTTTTGAAAAACCACAGATAATAATTATAGCAAAGTTTTTTCTTACACAGCATTAATGTACAATGTTGCAAGACCACAGTGTTATTATTTACATTTTATAGCTGGAGAAACAGAGACCCAGGCTCATATTCTACAATGATACGGACAGCAATGCACTGTGAGCCCCCAGGTCCCTTCTTGACTCTGCCTCCACCTTGATGTGTGACTTTGGGCGTGTCCTTTTCTCTCTCTGGGTCTCCTCTTACCACTTATTATATATGAGGCTAAATATGATTTCTAAGTTCTTTTCCATTTCTGAAATTCTATGACTTACTAAGATCAAAGCAAGTTGCTTGTTAATTGATGTGTTTTATAGATGACATAGTTCAAAAAAGGAGTTGAGGTGGCTTATAGGATTAAAATGCACTTAAACCAGGATGGTTAAAAATAACAAGAGAATTGAAAATAATAAAAAGCGATGCAAAAGAGTTGCTTCAGGCACCAAGACTGAGTGAGTCACTGAGGGTCAATGTTATGTCTGGAGTCCCATAATCCAAGGATGTTGCTGAAATTAACTCAAGAGACCGTGGCTTATCCGCATACATGCCTGCTTCTTAAGTTTCTCCTGCAGAGCGTTCTGCTAGTAAGTGTATGTTACTTTCAAATGAAGCAGACTTGGAAATCTATCTTTCTGACCCACAGAACTGGTGAGTCCAGAGCCTCTTGGCTGTAATGACATGAAGAGGTTTGGCAGCTCAACCAGGAGTGGACCCCGGGTCTCCTGACTTTTTCCCAGTGCTCTGTCCATGGCGGCTGCCACCTCCGCTAGTGACAATGACTCTTCACCATATGGTAATATAGTACAGGCAGGGATTTGTGGTATACACAGTTTTTCCGTAAACAGGATCTCTCTGATTCTCTTAATCTCCTGAAGGGTAGGCAGGAAAGGTTCTATAATTCCCATAGTATATCTGAGAGAACAGGCTTAGAAATGTTGTGTGTTTTTCCCAAGTTAATGGAGAACTGTACCCACCTTGTTGACTCTTTGAGTGTCCATTTCTGGCTTTGTCCCATCACTATGGCCGGGCTCCTGCAGACTCCAAGTGTTCTATATTGATGTGCCAACCGTACATGTCTCAGGACGTAAAGTCAAAGCAGCTTGTCTAAGCCCAGCCCACACATGGCCAAGCGACCATCAGAGGGAACCTTGGGAAGCAGAGGATGGGGGTCCCCAGCATTGAACCCTGGCCCTAGATGCCAGGGCTTAAGTTTGAACTCTGTCATCTCGGACATTACTTCTAAGCTCTGTAAGTGCATAAAACATTGTGCTATGTATTGCACAGGTCTTGGGACTGAGACTGATGATATTGTGGAAAGCCAGAGTTTGAAGCAGGTTAAACCTCTCTGAGCACAGCAGGGGCTTTTCATCAACTTCAGCTGCAGGAAACCCTTGAACTGGACCACATTGCTACTGAACTTGTCATCAATCAATCAACAAGTATTTCTTGAGGCAGCAATGTGAGAATTCAATGAGATCACCTAAGTGACAAGTTAGGAGGGTAGCATGGTACAGAGCAAAGACATGGGCTTTAGAGAAATTCAGAAGTAGGTCTGAAGACTGGCCCTGTATTTTATGAGCTATATAAGCCGGACCAAATCACCCGACCTCACTAAGCCTCAGTTTATCCATCTATAAAATGGGTTTATCCATCTATAAAACCTCATTAGGCTTTTGGAAAAGCACTTATTTCCTATGAATTTCCTCTCCTTTGTCTAACATTTAAAAACTATGGAGTGACAAATCATTGATAGTTGCCAGTTAATTATTCCTAGGTACTTGACACTGTACAAGACAACAGGAGGGGTAGGAAAGAGGGCGACATGGTCCCCTTTCTCCTTAGAGAAACAAAGACTATCCAACAAATAAGGCAGGGTGTGGGGAGGGGAGGTGATTGAGGGTTTCTGGGCTTAGCAAGAACTTCATGGACAAGGTGGAGATGGATCTTGTTGGGTGGATGAGAGCATGAAATAATGAGGGAGACAGGGATTCCAGGTGAGAGCGACAGCAGAAGCAAAGGCTGGGATGTTTGCAGGACAGCATAAAGACTACCCTGGCCAGAGTAGACAGGAAATAAGGAAAATAATGATAAACGGTGCTCAGTGGGTGAGGCAGCAAGAGAAGTTAACACATTTAGATCTATTACACTACCTGGCACAGAATGCTGTAAGCTTTTTCAGTAGAAGAGTGATTAGGACTGGAGGCTGGAACTGTCTTCTTTTTTGTATCAAATTTCCATAAAATTTTTAGCAAAGGGCTTGATGTTTAAGGATGCTCAGTAGTTATCTGTGAAGTAATAAATGGGTGTCTATGGAAAGTCAGTCTGGCAAAGATGTGTGTGATGTTGACAACCCTTTCCAAGGTAGACCTTCACACCAGACACCAAATGACCGAACTCAGCCAATGGAAGGAACTAGGAGGCCAAGTTGGATTTGCGTTTCCACATTGATTCGGGCTCACTGCAAATGACTTCGTTTATTTCATTTAGATTTTTATCTTGTGCTTTCTAGAATACAAGAAGTGTACATGCAGGTTGAAAAAATACTAACACTACAGAAATTTCCCACTCATGCTTTCTTCTTCTAGGCTTCTGCCACTTTCAAAGCCTTCTTGTGTTCCTTATGGACCATTTCGTTGGCCTGAAAGTACATAACATCCACTATCATATACACATATAGTCCTTTTAATAAATTTTATTGAGGTATAATTTCCATAAAATAAAATGTACCAAATTTAAGTTTAGTGTTTCTTATGAGTTTTAACAAATATATATACCTCTGTTCTATATGAATGAGATCATACTGTACATACTATCCTGCAACTTGTTTAGGCATTCAACAGTGTAATGAACATTTTTTTCATGACACTGACTTCTTTTTAAATTATTGCACAGTCCTCTGGTATGGATACCTTTAATTTATTGAACTATTTCCTTATAGATTGATATTTATATTCCCTTCACATTTCACAATTCAAATGGAGTAATGAGATCCTTTTACACTTGTCTTTGATACATTAACAGGTATTTCTATAGACCGGATTCCTAGAAGTGGAAATTTTGGGGCAAAATCTTTAAAAAAGAGAGAGAGAGAGAGAGATTGCAAGCATCCTTGGAGATATTGAGGGTTCAGTTCCATACCACTGCACTATAGCAAATATTGCAATAAAGTGAGTCACACAAAGTTTTTGGCTTCCTAGTGCATATAAAAGTTATGTTTAAAATATAGTCTATTAAGTAGACTATAGCATTATGTCTAAAAAAGTACATATCTTAATTAAAAAATACTTTATTGCTAAAAAATACTAACCATCATCTTAACCTTCAGTGAATTGTAATCTTTTTTGCAGTAATAACGTCAAAGATCAGTGATCACAAGTCACCATAACAATTATAATAATGAAAAAAGTTTGAAATATTGTAAGAATTACCAAAATGTGACACAGAGACATGAAGCGAGCAAATGCTGTTTGGAAAAATGGCACCTATAGACTTGTTCGATGCAGGGTTGCCACAAACCTTCAATTTGTAAAAAAATGTAGTATTTGTGAAATGCGGTAAAGCAAAATGCAATAAAACGAGGTGTGCCTGTATTACAGCTTAAGCTCCCATAGGGTAAGAAAATGCCCCTTTTCCAAAGTGTTTTCGATTTGAAGATTATCACACGTTACAAATTTCAACAATCGGATAGATGAAAAATAATACTATGTTACTGTTTTAATTTGCATTTCCTAAATTGCTGGAGAAGATGAGCATTTTATGTTTATTTGCATTTCATCTGTGAATTCACTGTTCTTATATTTTGTCTTTTTTTACCTGTTTTTCTTTTTCATGTTGATTTGTAGGAACTCTTTATATTAGGTCATTTCTCCCCCTACTAAGCACTCAAGTTAACATGTTAAAGTGTTTTCTGGAGCAATGTTGCTCAAAGTTTAGTGTGCTGAAGCACCACTTGGGTATCTTGCTTAAATAGAGTCTGATTCAGAGGGTCAGTGAATTGGCCTGAGAATGTGCATTCCTAACAAACTGCCAGGGGCTTCCAATGCTGCTGGTCCATACCATACTTTGAGTAACAAAGTCTTCGGGTTTATGAGGTTTTTTTTGGGGGGGGTAAAAGTCCATCATACTCAAGGAACAATGTGTGGTAGGTTTTTCTTTTGTTAAATAAAAGCACTAGGAATGATCTAATGAAAATGATCAGTGTGGAAAGAAGGCAACTGTAATTGTGGAAATGATTGGCGTCATAGACTTCCTAGGGAGCTGATGGGTGCTGATGTGGTGGGAGGTTGGCCTTTAAGGCCCACCTCTACTTACCTGTAGGCCAGTTGTCTTTCTGATTCTACACTGAGAATTTAAAAAGACAGTAATCCCTGCTCAGATTATTATACAGAGCTTTTTTGAAGTTCAAAGGAGAAATATTGATATGCTTTGTGACCTGTAACAAGCTAGAATGTAGTAGGCATTGTACCTGTCCAGGCAAAGCCTTTGGGAGCACATGAGCATCTAGTCTGGCCAATGTCTACAGTGAAGGCAGAGTGCTTGGCAAAGTTTTTTTTTTTTTTAACATATTTATTGGAGTATAATTGCTTTACAATGTTGTGTTAGTCTCTGCTGTATAACAGAGTGAATCAGCTGTACGTATACATGTATCCCCATATCTCCTCCCTCTTGCGTCTCCCTCCCACCCTCCCTATCCCACCCTTCTAGGTGGTCACAAAGCGCCGAGCTGATCTCCCTGTGCTATGCAGCTGCTTCCCACTAGCTATCCATTTTACATTTGGTAGTGTATATATGTCAGTGTTACTCTCTCACTTCCTCCCAGCTTACCCTTCCCCCTCCCCGTGTCCTCAAGTTCATTCTCTACGTCTGTGTCTTTATTCCTGTCCTGCCCCTAGGTTCATCAGAACCATTTTTCTTTTTTAAGATTCCGTATATATGTGTTAGCATACGGTGTTTGTTTTTCTCTTTCTGACTTACTTCACTCTGTATGAAAGACTCTAGGTCCATCCACCTCACTACAAATAACTCAATTTCATTTCTTTTTATGCCTGAGTAATATTCTATTGTATACATATGCCATAACTTCTTTAACCATTCATCTGTCAATGGACACTTAGGTTGCTTCCATGTCCTGGCTATTGTAACTAGTGCTGCAGTGAACACTGTGATACATGACTCTTTTTGAATTATGGTTTTCTCAGGGTATATGCCCAGTAGTGGGATTGCTGGGTCATATGGTAGTTCTATTTTTAGTTTTTTAAGGAACCGCCATACTGTTCTCCATAGTGGCTGTATCAATTTACATTCCCACCAGCAGTGCAAGAGGGTTCCCTTTTCTCCACACCCTCTCCAGCATTTATAATTTGTAGATTTTTTGATAATGACCATTCTGACCAGTGTGAGGTGATACCTCATTGTACTTTTGATTTGCATTTCTCTAATGATAAGTGATGTTGAGCATCCTTTCATGTGTTTCTTGGCAATCTGTATTTCTTCTTTGGAGAAATGTCTTTTTAGGTCTTCTGCCCATTTTGGGGTTGGGTTGTTTGTTTTTTTGATATTGAGCTGCCTGAGCTGCTTGTATATTTTGGAGATTAATCCTCTGTCAGTTGCTTCATTTGCAAATATTTTCTCCCATTCTGAGGGCTGTCTTTTCATCTTTTTTTATGGTTTCCTTTGCTGTGCAAAAGCTTTTAAGTTTCATTAGGTCCCATTTGTTTATTTTTGTTTCCCTTTCTCTAGGAGGTTGGTCAAAAAGGATCTTGCTGTGATTTATGTCATAACATATTCTGCCTATGTTTTTCTCTAAGAGTTTTATAGTGTCTGGCCTTATATTTAGGTCTTTAATTCATTCTGAGTTTATTTTTCTGTATGGTGTTAGGAAGTGTTCTAATTTCATTCTTTTACATGTAGCTGTCCAGTTTTCCCAGCACCACTTATTGAAGAGGCTGTCTTTTCTCCATTGTATACTCTTGCCTCCTTTATCAAAGATAAGATGACCATATATGCATGGGTTTATCTCTGGGCTTTCTATCCTGTTCCATTGATCTATATTTCTGTTTTGTGGCCAGTACCATACTGTCTTGATTACTGTAGCTTTGTAGTATAGTCTGAAGTCAGAGAGCCTGATTCCTCCAGCTCCGGTTTTCTTTCTCAAGATTGCTTGGGCTACTTGGGGTCTTTTGTGTTTCCATACAAATTGTGAAATTTTTTGTTCTAGGTCTGTGAAAAATGCCATTGCTAGTTTGATAGGGATTGCACTGAATATGTAGATTGCTTTGGGTAGTATAGTCATTTCCACAATGTTGAGTCTTCCAATTCAAGAACATGGTATATCTCTCCATCTGTTTGTATCATCTTTAATTTCTTTCATGAGTGTCTTATAGTTTTCTGCATACAGGTCTTTTGTCTCCTTAGGTAGGTTTATTCCTAGGTATTTTATTCTTTTTGTTGCAGTGGTAAATGGGAGTGTGTCCTTGATTTCTCTTTCAGATTTTTCATCATTAGTGTATAGGAATGCAAGAGATTTCTGTGCATTAATTTTGTATCCTGCTACTCTACCAAATTCATTGATTAGCTCTAGTTGTTTTCTGGTAGCATCTTTAGGATTCTCATGTCTTCTGCAAGAGAGACAGCTTTACTTCTTCTTTTCTGATTTGGATTCCTTTTATTTCTTTTTCTTCTCTGATTGCTGTGGCTAAAACTTCCAAAACTATGTTGAATAATAGTGGTGAGAGTGGGCAACCCTGTCTTGTTCCTGGTCTTAGAGGAAATGGTTTCAATTTTTCACCACTGAGAATGATGTTGGCTATGGGTTTGTCATATATGACCTTTATTTTGTTGAGGTAGGTTCCCTCTATGCCTGCTTTCTGGAGAGTTTTTGTCATAAATGGGTGTTGAATTTTGTCAAAAGCTTTTTCTGTATCTATTGAGATGATCATATGGTTTTTATCCTTCAATTTGTTAATATGGTGTATCACATTGATTTGCATATATTGTAAAAATCTTGCATTCCTGGCATAAACCCCACTTGATCATGGTGTATGATCCTTTTAATGTGCTGTTGGATTCTCTTTGCTAGTATTTTGTTGAGGATTTTTGCATTTGTGTTCATCAGTGGTATTGGCCTATAGTTTTCTTTCTTTGTGACATCTTTGTTTGGTTTTGGTATCAGGGTGATGGTGGCCTTGTGGAATGAGTTTGGGAGTGTTCCTCCCTCTGCTATATTTTGGAAGAGTTTGAGAAGGATAGGTGTTAACTCTTCTCTAAATGTTTGATCCTGTGAAGCCATCTGGTCCTGGGCTTTTGTTTGTTGGAAGATTTTTAATCACAGTTTCAATTTCAGTGCTTGTGACTGCTTTGTTTATATTTTCCATTTCTTCCTGGTTCAGCCTCTGTAGGTTGTGCTTTGGAAGAATTTTTCCATTTCTTCCAGGTTGCCCATTTTATTGCCATATAGTTGCTTGTAGTATTCTCTCATGATCCTTTATATTTCTGCGGTATCAGTTGTTACTTCTCCTTTTTCATTTCTAATACTGATGATTTGAGTCTTCTCCCTTTTGTTCTTGATGAGTCTGGCTAATGGTTTGTCAATTTTGTTATATTCTCAAAGAACCAGCTTTTAGTTTTATTTTTTGTTTCCTTCATTTCTTTTTCCTTTATTCTGATCTGATCTTTATGATTTCTTTCCTTCTGCTAACTTTGGGGTTTTTTTATTCTTCTTTCTCTAATTGCTTTAGGTGTAAGGTAAGGTTGTTTATTTGGGATTTTTCTTTTTTCTTGAGGTAGGATTATATTGCTATAAACTTCCCTGTTAGAAATGCTTTTGCTGTGTACCATAGGTTTTGCGTCGTCATGTTTTCATCGTTCTTTATTTCTAGGTATTTTTTTATTTCCTCAGTGATCTCTTGGTTATTTAGTAACATATTGCTTAGCCTCTGTGTGTTTGTATTTTTCTACAGTTGTTTTCCTGTAATTTATACCTAGTCTCGTAGCATTGTGATCAGAAAAGATACTTGTTACCATTTCAATTTTCTTAAATTTACCAAAGCTTGATTTGTGACCCAAGATATGGTCTATCTTGGAGAATGTTCCATGAACACTTGAGAAGAAAATGTATTCTCTTGTTCCTGGATGGAATGTCCTATAAATTTCAATTAAGTCCATCTTGTTTAATATGTCATTTAAAGCTTGTGTTTCCTTATTTATTTTCATTTTGGATGATCTGTCCATTGGTGAAAGTGGGGCGTTAAAGTCCTCTACTATTACTGTGTTACTGTCTATTTCCCCTTTTATGGCTGTTAGCATTTGCCTTCTGTATTGAGGTGCTCCTGTGTTGGGTGCATAAATGTTTACAATTGTTATATCTTCTTCTTGGATTGATCCCTTGATCGTTATGTAGTATCCTTCTTTGTCTCTTTAACAGTCTTTATTTTGAAGTCTATTTTGTCTGATATGAGAATTGCTACTCCAGCTTTCTTTTGATTTCCATTTGCATGGAATATCTTTTTCCATCCCCTCACTTTCAATCTGTATATGTTCCTAGGTCTGAAGTGGATCTCTTGTAGACAGCATACATACAGGTCTTGTTTTTGTATCCATTCAGCCAGTCTATGTCTTTTGGTTGGAGCATTTAATCCATTTACATTCAAGGTAATTATTGATATGTATGTTCCTATTACCATTTTCTTAATTGTTTTGGGTTTGTTATTGTGGGTCTTTTCCTTCTCTTGTGTTTCCTGCCTAGAGAACTTCCTTTAGCATTTGTTGTAAAGCTGGTTTGTTGGTGCTGAATTCTCTTATCTTTTGCTTGTCTGTAAAAGTTTTAATTTCTCCATCAAATCTGAATAAGATCCTTGCTGGGTAGAGTAATCTTGGTTGTAGGTTATTCCCTTTCATCACTTTAAATATGTCCTGCTGCTCCCTTCTGGCTTGCAGAGTTTCTGCTGAAAGATCAGCTGTTAACCTTATGGGCATTCCCTTGTGTGTTATTTGTTGCTTTTCCCTTGCTGCTTTTAATTTTTTTCATTGTATTTAATTTTTGATAGTTTGATTAATATGTATCTTGACGTGTTTCTCTTCGGGTTTATCCTGTATGGTACTCTCTGTGCTTCCTGGACTTGATTGACTATTTCCTTTCCCATGTTAGGGAAGTTTTTGACGATAATCTCTTCAAATATTGTCTCAGACACTTTCTTTTTCTTTTCTTCTTCTGGGAAGCCTATAATTCGAATGTTGGTGCTTTTAGTATTTTCCCAGAGGTCTCTGAGACTGTCCTCAATTCTTTTCATTCTTTTTTCTTTATTCTGCTCCCTGGCAGTTATTTCCACCATTTTATCTTCCAGCTTACTTATCCGTTCTTCTGCCTCAGTTATTCTGCTATTGATTCCTTCTAGAGTATTTTTAATTTCAGTTATTCTGTTGTTCATCACTTTTTGTTTGCTCTTTACTTCTTCTAGATCCTTGTTAAAAGTTTCTTGTGTTTTCTCCATTCTGTTTCCAAGATTTTGGATCATCTTTACTATCATTACTCTGAGTTCTTTTTCAGGTAGGTTGCCTATTTTGTCTTCATTTATTTGGTCTTGTAGGTGTTTACCTTGTTCCTTCATCTGTAACATTTTTAGTAGTTTCAATTTTTTTTTTTTTTTTTTTGATGCATGGTGCTGTAGTCTTGTGTCATTGGTTGTTTGGCCTGTGGCATCTAGCACTGGGATTTTCAGGCAGTTGGATAGGGCCGGGTCTTGGTGCTGAGATGAGGACCTCCGGGATGCCTCACTCTGATTAATATTACCTGGGGTCTGAGGTTCTCTGTTAGTCCAGTGGTTTGGACTTGGAGCTCCCACCATAGGAGCTTAGGCTGGATTCTGGCCTGGGAACCAAATCCTGAAAGCTTCATGGCATGGTTAAAAAAAAGAAAAAGAGCGAATGAAAGGAAAAAATAAAGAAAAAAAGGAGCAGTAAATATCAATAATAAAAAACAGAATAAAATCCGAAAGATAAAAAAATGTATTATGAAAAATAAAACTATAATTGAAACAACTGCAACAAGGTAAAATAAAACCACAACAGATAAAAGAAAAAAAAGTGGGGGGGGGACGGGCAACAAGCCAAAAGAAGAGAACAATAACAAAGTATAAAGAATAAAATTAGAATAGAAAAAGATTTATTAGGAAAAGTAAAAATATAAAAGAATTAACAACGAATCAAGAAGGTAAAACAGAATCCCAATCTAAAAGAGGAAAAAGGAAAAAAAAAAAAAAGCCTTGGCTATGGGGGTGGAGTTTAGGCACAGGTGGAACTTAGGCAGGGGTGGGCTTTAGGGGGGAGTGGAGCCTAGGCGGTGGGGGTTGACGTTTGAGCGTGGGGCGGGGCCTAGGCTTCGAACCCATGTAGCCAGAAAAGGCCCTGGGAGGGTGGGCCTAGGCTGGACGTTCAAGCATGGGGTGGGGCCTCTGCTTAGGTCCTGCGCAGAATGGGGGAGGCAACACGTGGAAAGGAGGCCTTCTGGAGCGTGGAGTTCCAGAGTTGGGAGGTAGGGCCCTGCGTGAGGGCGTGTGGATGAGGTTTAGGCCCGGCACGTTGGAGCGGGTCTCCGAGTGCAGAGGTGGGGCCCTGGGTAGGGGTGTAGGGGCGGGGCTTGGCCTCTGCGCAGCAGGAGGGAGGCTCTGAGGGCAGAGGATTAGACTGGGGAGCCCAACAGGCTTCCTGGTGCCCAAGTGGACAGGGAAAGGCTGGCCGCGTTTCCTTCCGTCCCTTCGCGCCCTTTCCCCACCGTCTCCCCCAGGGCCTCCCCTGTCCCCGCTGGGCCCCGAGCCATGGGTGGGTCCCACTGGGTGTAGGAGCTCCTCCCCTCACCCAGCCGCCCCTCGGGGTGCAGGTCCCCTAGGTCCGGCCTTTGCTTTTGCTCCCCCTTCCCTCCCAGTCCCTCAGGGCCCTCATGGCTGGAGGGGGCCTTGGTGGGCAGAGGATCAGGCCTGGGATGTCAGCAGGTTGCTGGGGGCCCACGTGGGCAGGGGAAACCTGGCCACGCTCCCTTTTGATCCTGTGCCCTCCCAGTGGTTCCCCAGTTTCCCCCTTCGGGCGTGGGATCCCTTCCCCTCCCCCAGCCGCCCCTCAGGGGCGCCAGTCCCGTCCCACCTCCACTTCTCCTCCCTCTTCACTCCCCCCACGCCCCACATCCTACCCGGTCGCTGGAGGTTCCTCCCACCCCCTTAGGTGTCCGTGGTCCCCCACGGGTGCCTGGTAGGTGCCCTAGCGGTGCAGAGCCGCGAATTCCACGTCCTCCGAGTACGCCATCTTGACTCTGCCCCCCTCGGCAAACTTTTGTATCGCTCCCCAAATTCTTACTTAGGCAAACTCTCTGCCTTCGAGTTTGGATCATCGTAAGTGTATCTGAATCACTTTGGACTCCAAGTTTTCAGTAGGGAACCATTTTAGGATCCCCTGAATGTGTATCTGTGGCAAGTGTCAGGTTTTGAATTTGGCTAGGTCATCATAGTCCAGTTATCTGGGTCACACACGTGTGTGTGCGCGCACACACACACACACCCTGAGCCAAAATATAATTCCCAAATTACCATGATAATTAGAATACAATATATGTGTAATATAACACAAATACAGTACAATAAAGTGTGGATTATTAGAGTATGGATTGTTCCAGTTGGCTGTCTATGGCAGACAGTGGCTAGCTTTTTATTAGAAGTGCTTTCTCTTCTTCTGAAGATGAAGCTAGACAATACTCTGACTGCCTTCTTTGCAGTTAGGTGATGAGTGTATCATGAGTGGGAATCACCTGTGTCATTCTGGGTTGAGGTTTTTAAGAAGTGGATTTAGCTTTTCCACACTCTGATACCCTGTCTGCTGGCTGAACACAGGGGATTCCATGGTCCTAGCAGAGAGCTGAGCATATGACAGAGAGATCATGGGTCCCTGAACCTCATGTGGAACGCCTGCCACCAGTCTGTACCATCTGTTTTGGACTTTATGTGAGCAAGTTATTTATTTATGGTGTTTGACACATAATATGTTATGGGGCTTGTTCATAGTAGTAGTTAGAGTTACCTGTACTAATGCACTCTAATTCACATAGATCACTGAGATACTTTTCAATCAATATCTAGCATAAATATTAATGATTACATAGGACAAATAAGTAAAAGAGAAAAAGTAAGTGCCGTAACCTGATGATTATGGTTGGAGAGTGTTTGCGAGGTGGAGCATTGGACATATGGGGAAACTTCCGATTGTCTTTAATTTCAAAACTTCATTAACTTTTCATTAATAATTGTCATGAAGCTTAGAAATGAGACAGTGAGAAACAGTTAAATGCTCCATGTGACGATCCCCCGCCCCAGCTCCCTTTAATTCCTTTCTTGCTGCTCAGGCCTGGAACAAGATGGCTATTCTTTGGAGAGTGAAAACTGAGTGAAAGTCCTGTAATGTTTCTGTTTGATGTTTTTGGCAGTGATGATGAAAATTCTAGACTGAAACGATATTGTATGAAGTCTGGACCAATTGCCTTGCTAAAGTCGAATGGATTTCCTCTCTTTTTGCTGTCTGGATCAATTCTTGGAGGAGTTAGTCAGAGAATTTGGTCTCTCAGTTGAAGCAACATATTGTACTGATAACAGGCGAGAACACAGTCTGATTGGGCTCCCCAGGTCTTTCCAACTCACTGCTCTTGTGAGCGTTAGAAGGGCTTTTGCAAAATAAATAGAGCTCGCTGAGGTCTGCTAAGAAGGGTTCCAGATTCTGTTGACCAAAAGTGGAATGTTTCATACTCCACAGTAAAATTTTAAAAAAAGAAAAAAAAAAGAATCATGGAATTCTGAGGTCCACCTGTTAAATTATTTGTCCTTCTAATAGAAGCGAGAATGCAAGGCGTATGTTCAACATCATTTTGGACCCGTTTTCTGTGGCGGGAAACCAAGGTAAACACATTTTTCCTGATGTAATTGTTGATGTTAGTTCAGCTCATATGATGCAGGCAGAGCTGTGTGAACCATTTTATTTGGACCCATCCTCGGCTGGAGTTGGACATGCCGGTGGGAAGCCTGGAGTCTGGAGAACCCACAGTCTGGGGGCCCCGGATTGTTTAGGGAGCACCCAGGCCCAGGAATTGCTGCTATGAAGGTGCTGTTTGGGTCCCTGGCCTCAGGCCTCATTTCTTTGAATGTGTGTTTGGGAACATTCAGCTCCTCACTTGGGTTAGACCTGGTTTCTTATTAGGATTATTTCAAAGAATTATCATTCCCCTTTTCTAGTTTTACTTAGATACATATACATGGTTCTATTATAAATAATAGAGTTTTTTTCGTGTAATTCTCCCTTTTTATCTTTTTTTTTTTTTTTTTTTTTTTTGCGGTACGTGGTCCTCTCACTGCTGTGGCCTCTCCCGTTGCGGAGCACAGGCTCCGGACGCGCAGGCTCAGCGGCCATGGCTCACGGGCCCAGCCGCTCCGCGGCATGTGGGATGCTCCCAGACTGGGGCACGAACCCGTGTCCCCTGCATCGGCAGGCAGACTCCCAACCACTGCGCCACCAGGGAAGCCCTCCCTTTTTATCTTTGGCTTTCTCTTTTTTTCTCTTCTCTGCCCCTCACCCTTTGCCCCCCACCAATCTATGTTAACAACCCAGCGTGTTTTCTTTCCCATTTTCCTGCATGCTTGCGTACTTATATACAAACACATACATATTTTCATTTCTTGGTGTCCTTTTAACCCTCCTTTCTTTCTACTTCTGGTTTAACAGTAGTTCCCAGGGTAGCCTCCTCAAACACAGGTAGCCTATGATATGGTTTATTTCTTCATTTGTTTTTCCCACAATCGTGTTTTTCTTTGTTTTCTTTTCTTGCTTTTTTTGGGGGGTGGTAATGCTATGCGAAGTCCTGTGCTGGGCATTGCAGATAGAAACGTGAACTGGATACAGACCCTGACCTCAGGGAGTTAGTGCTATTAGAGGGGAACAGAGAGGGGCATCTAGAGCAGCCTGGAGGGAGCAGACCCTGTGGAGACCCCTGAGCTCACTGTGTGTCTGGAAGAGCATGTTCTACATCCCACTTTGGGACGATTCAAAAACCACATGTCTGCCCCCAGCTCGGGGTGGGAAGGAGCTCTGGCACGGGGGCAGGGGGAGTGGGGCCAGAAATAGTGGGGCTCTCCTGCAGTGGGCAGGGCAATGGAGGAGGTCCTGCCCAAGGGATCTTGGACAGCTGTGAAGGTGAACGAGGTTGGTTGGATGCGCAACGGCTGTTGCATGCGAGTTGTTTACAAGTCTGTATTTGTAACTGAGGCACCAGTAATAAGGCTGATGCCTTGCTTGTGTGGATACTTAACAAGTGTGACCTGGCCTTCCAACCAGACTGTAGATGCACAGAGAGCACAACTGTGTCTCACGTTCCTTATGCTTTACCTGTGCACAAAACACAAGGCTGGTCACGGAGGCATTAATTTATTTTTAATTTCTTTTATTTGTTTTTATAACAAGATAGAAAATGAATTACCACAAAATGTTTATTGATGAAATTCAAAATATAATCAGAAGAACTGAGTACTGTGATTTTGGTCTTGGTTTTGGTTTTGGTAATACAGGTCTACTGAGAAGAATGGAATTCTTTTAGGGGGATAACGTCAAAATTAGTGTTCCCGATCTTGGAAATGGTTGCAAATGCTCTTCTGCAAAAACTATTCTCGGCTCAGAGGTGGTGAGCCAGATTTGGTTTGTACTCAAATGTCACCTCCTCAGAGAGGCTCTCCCAGGACATCCTCTCAAAAAGTGTGCCCCCCTTTTCTGCCCTCTTGATCCCCCTTATCCTCTAATTTTCTCTGTAGCATTTCTCACAATCTGAAACACTACACTTTACTCATACATGAGCTGTCTTCCCCTTCCATGTGTAAACTTTCTGTGCACAGGGTTTTTGTCTGTCTTGTCACTGCTGGCTTCCCAGCACCTGGAACATGTCTGGCACATGGTAGGTGCTCAGTGAACATCTGGTGGACGGCCTGGGTGGGCCTGAGGAACTGGGGGTGGGGTGGAGGTGAGATCCTAGGTTTTGTCGAGGGCGCTGGTGAGAGGACCGCCACCCAGCACCTGTCCGCTGAGCCACCCAAGGCCATGGGCTGGGACCTGGAAACTACTTGGGGGCAGGCAGGACAGCCTTTGGAGCAGCTCACACCCAGCTCCAGACTCAAGCCACGGAGGCATTAATGTAAATGAAGGGCTGCTGACCAGAGGAGTAAAAATAAAATTGTGAATGAACATTTCCTCATGAAACTACGTCTCCAGTGAGCTTTTAAATGTATTTTAACATCCTAGCTTCTAATAACAAAAATGCCTACATTTGTGCAGTATTTGGAGTTCACAAAACATTGTCCAGTACTGCACTGGATCTTCAGAATGAACTCGGAGGCAGACGTCTTTGTTAGTAACCCAGTTTTACATTAGTGCAGACACACCTGAGGTTTAAGCTTTTAATTCCTCGAGACAGCAAAGCTGCCCCTGGAAGGACCAAGGACTCAAGCTTGTTCTGCCCACTGTGACTTGCTAACTTACACAGAGGTGGCCAGAGAAGGAGGCATCTCTCATGGCCCTGATTCGGTACAGAGCCCCTTAAACTTGTAGGACTCAGTGTGTGATCTCAGGGGAGCTAGGCTTCACTGCAGTTTGAGGGGACCCGGAAGGGATGGATGGCCCTGACACCGCATACCAGTCTGGGGTGACAGTGCCAGGAATCCCACTATTAGCAAAGCCGTCTGTTGGGTTAAACGTGGCTTGCCTCAGTCTTCTGTTTAAACCAGAGGTGCCTGTAGGAGAGGAAGATACGAGGTTGAAGGCATCAATGAGTATCACTGCAGTGTCGGCTGGGTTATCCATTACTTGGGACAGCACCCAACCCTAAAGTGATGTAAACTTGTTGTGTTTGCTTGCTTGTTTTAGGAAGACTTTGGGGCCTACTGTGTGATTCAGGAGAGTAGATCAGTGGGCCACACTGGGGGGAGAAGGTGCTGGGGAGGGCACAGAGGAGCTTCTCCCTCTTAGGTCCTTGTGCTCCTGGCCTGGAGGTGTGAATTCCATCTGGTCCTGGGAAGCTGTTCCTCGGGGCATCCCTCAGACATCACCTCCACATTTCTGAGGCTGCCCTGGGAGGAAGCAAAGCAGGGGACTTCCTTCCTGTTAACCCTCCTGAGAAGGGTGAGGAGGGCGTCAGGCAGGCGAGAGCATCCAGCCTGGGCATGTTCTGGAGAGAAGGAAGCTGGGCTGCACGGTGCGTGGTTACTTTGTGGGAAGCAGTCATGGGCTTTTGATTTTGGAAATAGGGCAGCCTTCCGTGCTGCAGTGACAGACCTTCGGCATGGCAAGTTCAGCCCAGAGCCAGTGCGGTGGGTATGTCTGTGGTGTCTGTGGGGCAGGGCAGTGATCCTCAGCCCGCTGTGAGCCCTACAGATACTCACAGGCTGCTTTTCCATTATTGCATGAAAGACAGTCATTAGTGCTGAAGTTCAAAGCCATGGTTCCTGTGTGTCCTTAACATGATACAGGTGGACCTTCATTGGAAACACCTTCTGCTTCTCCAGCTCAGTTCTCACAAAAACAAACAATGGTGCCCTTTGCCCAAGTCGGAAGAGGAGGCTGTGAAATCCCCGTGAGCTTCCCCTGCGCGGCACGGCTTCAATCAGATCCTTCTGCAGGGGTGAGGACCTGCACACCCATCCCGAGCACAGCCTGGGCAGCGGGGCAGAGCCCCACGGGCATCGCACTTGCACGGGCCCCCTGCCGTGGCCGTGCTGATGTGGGGTGAGGGGTCAGGGCCCCAGCGCAGGTCAAAGTGCAGCTACAACTGGGAGGTCTGCTCATCTTTGCTGAGGAAACACTCTTCACGATCCGGGCTTTGAATGATTCCCTCCTTCCCTTTCATATTAGGACTGCAGTTCAGATGTGAGGGTTCAGCGTAGAGCCTTGGAGACAATGGAAGAAACTGAAGTCTGGAGCCTGACTGCCCGCGTGTGAAAGCTCCAGCCACGCGGCTTCATGCCAGTCACTAAGCTGTTCTGCGTCTTCACCTCTTCAACGGTGAAGTGCAGGTCACACTAGTGCTTATTACAGGGCTCTTTTGAGGGTTAAGTGAATCGATACATATAAAGGACTTAGAGTAAGGTCTGGCACTGATTAAACACTCAGCATTGGCTGTTATTATTACTAATAAAGATGTTCAAGGTCTTTTTACTAGGTTTTAGTTTTTTTTAAGAGAAGTTTTAGGTTCACAGGAAAATTGAGCGGGAGGTACAGAGATTTCTCACATACCCGTGACTCCACCCATGCACAGCCTCCTCCAATCAACGTCCCACAACACAGTGGTGCTTTTGTTACAACAGATGAAGCTGCACTGACACACCATTGTCACCCAAAGTCTATACTTAACGTTAGGGTTCACTCTTGGCATTGTATATTCTGTGGATTTGGACAAATGTGTAATGACAGCTATCCACGCTTATAGTATCATACAGAGTAGTTTCACTGCCCTAAAAATCCTTGTGCTTCGCCTACTCATCTCTCCTTTCCCCTCAGCATTAGTTTTTTTTTTTTTTTTTTTTTTTTTTTTGCCGCCCTGCACAGCATGCAAGGACCTCTTAGTTCCCCGACCAGGGATCAAACCTGCGCCCCCTGCAGTGGAAGTGTGGAGTCTTAACCACTGGACCTCCAGGGAAGCCCCTCTCCTTTCCCCTAACCCCTGGCAACTACCCATCCTTTTACTGTATCCATGTTACTTGCCTTTTCCAGCATGTCATATAGCTAGAATCAAACAGTGTATAGCCTTTTCATATTGGCTTTTCACATTTAGTAAATGCATTTAAGTTTCCTCCATGTCCTTCCATGGCTTGATAGCTCATTTCTTTTTATTGCTAAATTATATTCCATTGTCTGTATGTACCACAGTTTACTTATCCATTCACTTACTGGCAGACATCTTGGTTTCTTCCATGTTTTGACAATTATGCATAAAGATGCTATAAACATCTGTGTGCTTGTTTTTGTATAGAGAAGCTTATTTTTTTATTACATTAAACATATACTGGAATTTACATATATGGAATTTACCTCTGCCATCCCAGGATTTATATAGATCAGGATTTATATTCAAGTTTCAACTCCTGACTCTTCCACAAATGTCTGATGTAGGTATCTGTGCCCAGGCTGGCAGCAATGCCACCTCTAGGGTACCCAGTTGTTGGCCTGTCCTTCACTCAGGGACAGGCCACAGGCCACACCTTACATCACATCTCACTACTCTGCATTTGTGCCCTTAATGCCAAAATCTAAAAGCTCAGGCATAGATTGTCCCTAAATCTTTACTGATGCTTTTCATACTTTTCGTCATAGCCTTGAATTTCAGGAAAAAAAAAACCCAAAACACCAGTATATCATTAAATGATTGCAATATAATGTTGTAGAGGGGTTACACAGAGTTTCTAAAGCATAAAAGCAAAGTGCAGTTGAAAGGGTGGTAAAATAGCTAAAGATAGAGAGTAGGCAGTACTGATAGAAATTAATTTAAATTTAGGAAAAAGGCAAAATTACTGAAGGAGTAAATAAAATTGCCAGATATTTATGACAGAATTGGCACTTTACTCTTGATTTCACACAGGTTTAAAGAACGTGAAGTGATTATTGCAAACATTCATTTTTGACAAATTTGTTTTAGATGATTCATTTGGAGAGGGAAGCTAAATTTTAAAAAAGTATGCAAACAATGCTAAGCAAGAAGAGTAGGAATAAATGTTTTAAAAATTTAGAAAATAAAAGGAAAAAAGTAGGACAACCTTATCACCTCAAACCAAATATATTACATGTAAAATATATAATACTGTTTTAAAAAGTTGAAATTTGGGGAAATTGCCTATATGATGTACAAAAACTTCCAAGAAGGGGAAAACTAGTAATAAGGATCATTATTTTCTACCAATTTTCCTTTTGAACTACTTATTTTCAATTAAATTATTAGTAATTTTCAGTGGAACTTCTGAGTAACCGCTCAAGGGAGTAACGGTGATGTTACACCTCCTACGCATCAGTCAGTCTTTGGGAAAATAGCTGTGATTCCTTCTGCTCACATGAGATGTGAGGCCAGCCTGACTCAGTGAACTCCTACCAGCTTTCTCCTTCACTTACGTTGACCTTGAGCTTTCTGAACTCTAATGCCTCTAGCTAACAATTAGGAATGAAGGATTTGCACCATGCATTCTGTGGGGCTCTTCTAATTCTTACCATTTCTGAGTTCAAATACAACTGTGCACCATAGATCCCAAAATACTCCCCCGAGACGTAACCTTGTTTGACTGTGTTCCCTTCCCTCATCTGGATCAGTCAAGGATCATTTTAATCATGAAACCACTAATGCCCAGGCCACCAAGAGTGACAGTCAGGATTCTGGACAGGACACAGAGAGGCTTCTGATTGTGAGCCAAAGAGGTGGCCCTGTAATTAACGTACTAAAAATAACAAGAACTCTATCCCTACAATAATCCTATATCCTCTGATAACTCCCATGCCAAACCATAAAGACTGAGTTGTGCCATGCTCTTTCATGCCCAGCCTTCAGGTTGCCATTTTCTGATTGTTTTAGTTTCCAAGGGTCTTTACTACAGCCAATTTTGTCTTAGTAATAACAATTTACCATTGTGGGTGTATGTGTCTTCCTATCTCTGTATCTCTTTTTTCTAGGCAATGTTGAATTGTTTGTTCAAGTATAATATCATTTCCCTCTCAGTGGTATGATTTAGAGCAATATGCTTGCCATCCATGGGTTGACCCACTTTATCCCTCTCTCAAAAGATGCCAAGCATATTGGGTACATGGCTAACAATCACTTTTAATTTTTTTTTCTTCTTTTTATGGCAGTGGTCTTCACCTATCATTTTATGTTGCATGCTTGTGTCTGAGGGAGGGAGAAAGGGGCATCTGGGTCTGATGGGAGATATGACCAGTGTGGTGCTCATTTTTGCAAAGAAGGCATTGCTTTTGCTTCCCTTGGATCACATATTGAGTTGCTATTTGCCAATGATGTCCATTTATTGTACAACTATCTTGTACGGTGAGTAGAGATCATTATCCATCTTGAACAGATGAGAAAAGAGAGGCTTAGAGGGTTAAATGAACACATCAAGGTCTTGCCTATATATCAGTTGTAGGCATGATTCACTCACTGAATAATTTGTCCAGAAGCATCCCCTTCCCAAGAAGTACTTCCTAATGTGATATATCCTGAAGGACAGCCTCGAGGCTGAAGTAACTCAATAGCAGATGGCAGTCTTCCAAGGAGTTGCTGGTTTCCCTAGGTCTCAAGTTCCTTACTTGTGTGAATATTAAGGCAAATTGAGTGGATATTGCAACACTGGGTTATCACTCACTTGGTAACTTGCATGGGAAAATGTCTCCCCTGCACAGATTAAGTAAGAACCAATCCTTTGGAATCCTGTGCCTTAGAGTGAATTATGGGTGGCTTCTATGAAGTTAAAGGGACAGAGACTGTTATTCATGGTTGTTAACTGGAAATGTAGAGGAGTGTAAGGGGGTGGAACAGCTGCATTTGTAAAAGCACAGGTTGTTTTTAATTAATGCCACATCAAGCATCTGCCCACAGCATTCACCCCCAGTTCGATGATGTCTGTAGGCATTGTAGCCTAGAGTTCTCCAAATTACTCCCATGTTGTGCTAGATTGAGGACTATTTCCTGGGGGCAGTTGGGGTAATAGGAACCTCATCAGTCAGCTGAGGGGATGTGGACAGCAGATTGAGGTAAAAAAGTAAACTGATCCCAGGCTGGTTGCAGAGCCTACCTGGCAATAACCAGGGAGTAAGAATTTACTGTTTGCAACTCAGCTAACCAGTCCTCATGGCTTGGACAAACGAATGCTTCTGGGTTCATATGGCCGGGCGGTGTGGAAGCCTAGAGCCAACAGCACCAATCATAAATCACTTCTCTTCCAGAGACCAGGAACCCACAAGGCACGGGGACGTGATACCAGCTGTCTAAGCATTGGGGCCAAGATCCTGCAGCTGCTGCTCTTGCCTCTAGGAGGATATCTCAGTTGTGCAGTGATAGTTTTACATGGATTTAAAGTAGAAAAGGGTAGTCGATTTCGATGTCAACCAGAGGCGACTCACTTTGCATTTATCACTGAAAAGTAGAAGGTCAAAGAAAGAGGAATCGTTAGATAACCATTATACACACAGTAAAGCTCTCTGATTTGAATCCATAGAGTGGGATCAGTCTGATTATAAAATGTTTAACAAGAGGTGCATCTTGATTCACTTAAGGTGCATTCAGGGTTGGATAGGTATAAGAAAAGTATATATTAAAAAGTAAACTAACTGAGTGTAAAAAGTCCTTCTCATTGCTTTAAAATGTTTATTTTTAAGTAGATAAAACATGTGTCCTGCTAGCTAACTTATACTATTAATTTACTTTACAGGTAGCTAATTTAAAGATAAACTCTAGGCTAGCTTCTGCCCAAATTATCAGAAATTCCTGTTAGGGGAATCTGGATCAAGTACAATATGGTATATGAAGAAAGGAGGGTTTCATTTGAGTGGGTCCAGACATAGGGCTCTGGAATCAAGATAAGCATATGAGATTCAAATCAAATACTTACTGACAGCTCAGTGTCAACCTAGGAGGGGTGCAGAAATGAAGAAAACATAGACCATGCCTTCATAGAGAATATGTGTAACTGTAATATAAGGCATCTGTGATTAGCATAGAAGCAATGGGAGATTAGGGTGATTTGGCCAGCCTTGGATGCTAAACTGAGGGGGTAATGGGGAGCCATGGAAAGTTTTTGAGCAGGGGACTAACATGACCAGAGCTATCTTTTAAGAGTAGCCATACAAGTAGTAATTTGAAGAGATAGTTAGGGAACTGCTGCATAGTTTGAATGAAAACTATGGTTCAGGAATTATAAACTGTGACAGTTGACTGGATGTGAAGAAGAAAAAAAAAGTCTCGAGAGGGCCTCTGAGACTTCCAGCCTGGGAGACATGGAATAATCATAATAAGGTCAGTCTGGTGTGGGGGAACTACTTTGAAGACTGAGCTTTGGACGTGGTTTTGGACATTTGATTGTGAGTCCTTGTGGATTATGCAGTTGGAGATGTTGAGTTGGTATATGGTCTTGAGCTTGATGAAGCTGGATTTAAATTACAAATTTGAGTCAACTGTATAGAGGTAAGATCTGAACGTGAGGATTGGTAGAGAGTAGATAAAGGCAAATGATTTAAGCTGAACCTTGGGTAATGAATCCTATGGTTTAGAAATTGGCCCAGGGAGGTCAGTGTGTTCTCTGTACCTCCAATTCCAGGGAGTATAGCTCTTGCTGAAGTAGCTGAGAATAAAGATGGGACAACTGAGTTTTCTTGTAAAGAATTACACCATTACGGTGTGCAGCCAATAACTAGGTTTTTGCTGTGTTGACAGATTATCTTTAAATTATAATAAAAATGATCCTATTGGTCATTCCCAGTCTTTCTTTTCTTTGGCTCTGTCATAAATGTACTTTTGGCTCTTGATTCACTGTTAGAAATTTCCTGTGTAGTTTGGGGCTGAGAGTTAGGGGGTCAGGTTTTGGGACTTGAAGCCCAAACAAACCTCCCACCGCTTCCTACAGTAAACTTAAATTAATTTAGGGGTCAGAGGATATCCGGTGAAAGTATCAAGAGCAACCTAGCCTTTTATTTCTATGTGGATCCAAAAGGAAAGGCACATTTGAACAGCAAGAAGTTCATTTCAGACTAGCCACATTCTGCTATGGATCGAGAACATTAATGTATCAACCTCAGAATCAATTTCTGAAATAAAAATCTGAAATAAAAATTTCTGAAATAAAATGAAATGAAAATTTCTGAAATAAAAATAAAGGCTAAGCATGTTTCACTCTGCAAAAGTAGTCACAGAATACGAGATGCAGTACAGCAAAACCAAGAACCCAGATCAAGTATTAAAACATCAACAAAATGAGAGTCTTATTGACAACCAATCCAATTCAACTGATGTTTATCAGGTGCCTATTAGGGGAAAGAATAAAGCATGAGCAGCATGTGGGTTGGCATTCTAAAACGTCAGATGTGGTTCCTGTTCTCAGGGCGAGTAGACACAAGTGGGGGAGCTTATGTATAACAACGATAACAGCAATCGCAATGACAACAATAAAATGACTAAAATGCAAGTGAAGTCACTGATGCCATGAGACAGAGAAGCACTGGGTATGGGTGGGTGGTACAGTAAATTCTGACTAGAAGATCAGGAAAGTCTTCGCAGAAGGTGGGGCATTTGAACTGCACCTTTGAGGATAATGATTGTGAGCATTATGGTGGGTCGTGGTGGTGGTGATGAGGCTGACGAGAGCAACTGCTAATCAATCAGATGGTAATCATTTTCCCAGCTCTATATTATTTACTGAACAGATTCTGTATTAATGTTTCAAAAGGTAAAGTGGAAGAAGGGGATTTCAGAAGACAAAAGAGAATGAGGAGAAACATGTGGTGTGTTGGTGTGTGTGAAAGAGACATTTGATGTGTTCAAGGTCCATCGTGGAGGGTGTAAGATGAAATAAGACTGGAAGAGGAATAGTGACCAGATCAGCAAAAAGCTCCTAATACTCTGTGAATTACGTGAGTCATACCTAGCTTTCTCTGGATACTTGTGTGGGAAGCTGACCCCATTAGGCTAAGCAGGATGGTCTTGTGGTGTGTGCATCTGTCCTCCAAAACCCTGGACAATGCTCTCTGGAATCGCACGGTCTGCAGCAGAACTTTCATCTGAGGTTTATGAAGGAAAGACCTTGAACCCAGGCTTCTGATGGCTACAGGAAAGATAGATTTGGTGAGGGCCCAGCAGACATCATTAACAGAGGATGGCCAATGCATCATGGGCAAAGGAAAAGCTGGGTAATGCTTCTCAGAAGATGTGGTATTCTTTTCCACTTTATTCCGTGCACTTTCTAAAGCATCTGGGCTTCTTCTATTTTTAAATAGGAATTTTATATGTGCCTGAAATAACCTCCAAGCACTTCCATGTTTTGCTAACAAATAAAACTTTTTATTGTTTTTAAAATTGATTCTATAGCCTATAACACAGTGAAAATAAAATAGCCCATTCATGCTGAAGGTGTCTTTATGGGAAAAAATTCAGAGAATTCTGATAGTTCTGAAAGAGACAGAAAAACAGAGAAATAATGGCCCCTGGAAAGACATTATATTTTTTTAAATGAGTTGAAATATCTTAGAGATATCAGTTGTGGTCTTTTTTTCTGTAAAGTATGTGGTCATTTGGGGAATGAGGAGGGAATGGATGTGTGTGGCAGGAAAGTTTAATCAGCTCGATAAAGTTCATTACTTCATTCCAGTTGGGCTGAGTCCAGTTGAGATTAAGAAGGAACAGAAAGGTTTGTCTGTAGAACAATTAGTGGGTTATGAGGAATACTCAGTTCTGCTTTTTAGTTTTGGTAAATCTCAAGCAAAATAATGAAATAATAATGACAAAATAAACACAGCAAAACCTTAAAAGACCCATATCTGTGTTTTCACTAGATTTTAGAGGCAGTGACCTCAGATGGTTGGGACTCACTTCTCCGGATGGACAATGATGCAGAGAACACTTGCTCTGAAATACTGACTTCAGATTTCTTCCCAGTGTCCCTGGGCATCTTGAGAGCAGATACACATTCAGATTCAGGGACCAGACCAGTTTCCTGAGTTTCTAGGCATCCGTGTAGTTTGGTTTTTAATGAAAAAGTTTATCTTAAAAATTCCAGAGATTTCTAGGCAAGCTGTTAACATGAGAAGCCAATGTTTATTCCCTCTCAGATTCACCTTGGAACAATCAACAGAATGTGCCAAAAAGGGAAAATAAATCTTTATCGACATGAGTGAACAGTGATTGGTGCCATCCACATGCTAGACACTTGGGGGAATTTGGTTAGAGGCGAAGTCTGTGGAACCAAATGTAGCCAGTATATGGTGAAATGACCACTGATTGTGAAATGTTGAAATAGTTTCATATTGATGTGTAGACAGCCACTTCCCGGAGCCTCTTGAGTGCTCTCTTGCTGTCCTTGTCATCTAGATGGTTCCCTCCTCTGGGAACCCTTTAGTCTCCCTGCAGTCCAGCAAATAACAGGATAATACGTGATACAATATAGAGAGGTCTCCAGAATCTGGTGTCAGTGGCCACTGTGATTGGCCAAGCTGTATTACTTGTTAAATATTTTGAATGCTAGTGCTGCTGATTCACCTGCTGAATTGGAGTATGAAGGAGGTATTGTTGTTTACTGTTTATCTTCTTAAAAGAGCATCCCCTTCTTTGTGGGAACTGCTTCCTCCTTACACCAAACCTGTGGTTCTGAAAGGGGGGATGACAAACACAGCTCCCCATTGCCTTGGCTATTGTGGTTGGTTCAAGGTCAGTCAGCTCATTTGTTTATTATTATTATCATCTTTATCATTTTTTAAATTTATTGACATATAGTTGACTTACAATATTAGTTTTAGGTATACAACATAGTGATTTGATATTTTTATAGATTATATACCATATAAAGTTATTATGAAATATTGACTATATTCCCTGTGCTGTATATTACATTCCTGTTATTTATTTTATAACTGGTAGTTAGTACCTCTTATTTCCTCTGTTTGTTATTATTATTTTTATAATAAATGCAGGACACAGATGAGCCAGGCATCAGAGTTCAGATCAGAAGGGGCTGGGGAGACCAGGGCCCTGCTGTCACTGCAGGCTGGCCCCGGCGCTCTGTCCAAGCACCCTGGGAGAATGGTGACAAGTCCTAGAGGGAGCAGACAGAGAGAGTGGGTGGGAAGACGACTGTCCCAGCTTAGTAGCAGCACCAGTCAGCCAGGTTGGGAGCACTTGAGGCACCCATATTTGGAGGCCTGGTCTCCAAGCATGGGCCCGCAGGAGGCGGGAAGAGCCAGCACAGAAGGTCCCTCTGTTTATTGTTGTCATCTTTATTTTTTTTAAACTTTTATTTTATATTGGAGAATAGTTGATGAACGATGTTACGATAGTTTCAGGTGTACAGCAAAGTGATTCAGTTATGCATATACATGTATCTATTCTTTTTCGAATTCTTTTCCCATTTAGGTTGTTACATAATATTGAGCAGAGTTGCCTGTGTTATATAGTAGGTCCTTCTAAGTAAAAAAAAAAAAAAAGAAAAGAAAGAAAAAAAGAAAATGGTCTTCCCGGGTGGTCCAGTGGTTAAGACTCCACCCTTCCACTGCAGGGGACACGGATTCGATCCTTGGTCGGGGAACTAAGATCCCACATGCCGCGGGGCATGGCACACACAAAAAAGTCTGTTTATTATTTTTTAATGGGAGCTGCCACTCTTAGGTTACAGAGTAGACGATGTTGCCACAACAATGCCTCTGCCACCTGGGGGAGCTCGTCTCAGAGAAGAAAGGCACCCTCAAGAGGAGCAGAGAGAAGATGCTGCGGACGTCCTCAGGATACTGAGTCCCGAGGTCTCATTGCTCACGAAGCCTGCAGTCTATTCCCATCCTTTCCGCTCTTTACTGTCCCCTTCATAGAGTGTGATTTGGATTATTGTTACTTTCAACCAAAGAGCCTTGATTAAGACAAGATGTAAATGAGAGCTAATCCAGATGGAGGGGGCACAGCAGCGCTGTTCCCCATCAGCAACAGAAGGAGGCCCAGAGCTTCGTTCCTGGTAGAAGTGGTAACACCCACCTGGGGCCCAGCCAAGGGATCCTGTGTCCCCGTCTGTGCTGAGATGAAGCTCCCAACTGTCACTCGAGTGTGACTCTTTCTGCTTCCTGACACCACCTGCTAAGGATGCTAGTTCTCCCAATCGTCACTCCATTGTCGGATTGAGTTGTTTTCCCTGTTTTGTTGTCTTTAACGTGCATGGAGCTTCTTTTGTTAAAGTTTCCACCAGGAGGATGCATACGGGGTTCTCCCAAATGCCACCTTCAATCCTACCTGAATGTGAGCCAATGTGAGATGACATTATCACACTTATTCTGTGCCAGATGCTGTAATAGGCTGACGTTGCCTCCTTAAATCCATACAACAATTTTATGAGGTAGTTACTGTATTCCAACTACTCTGTAGATAGAGAAACCAAGGTAAGCAAAGGTCACAGGGCTAATAAGTGGTGGAGAAATAATTTGAACCCAGGCAGTCTCACTCCTAACTGTGTGCCACCCTATGAATAAAGGACTAGACTGTGGTCCCGAGAGAGCCCTGGTTCCGGAGCTTAGTGATCACAGAAGTCTCTGTTCTAACCTGGTCATTCTGCTGCATCCCCCATGACCCTCCTTAATCCGGTTTGAGCTGGATTTTTGGCCACTTTCCACTTTCAACCAAGAAGTCTTGACTAAGGCGTGAGTAGGAGGAGACCCTGGAAGACCTCTGCGAGTGCTGACGTAGGAGACTGAGCACTCGCCGCAGGAAGAGGGGAGGTTCTGTGCGGCAACCGGACAGGGCAGCACTGCAGGCCCCTGAGGGCGTGCTCCAGGTCAGGAAGCGGTTTGGCTGCCAAAGACCCTGACAATTCAGAGCCACTTGTCTGGAATCACTTTACTGTCAGAACCCAAGAACATTTGAGAAAGTATTTGATGCATATTCATAAACTCCGTAGAGACCAGGGCCTGTGGACCACGTCATTGACAAGGAGAAAATTAAGGTGAGTCCATACCTTATCCAGAAGAAGTATTTTATTAAAAAATTTAAAATCATGTTTGGAACAGTGAATGGCTGGCTGGATATTGTAGAAGAAATGAGGAGACGAGGGTGAAAAAGTCTTCCTGAACTCTAAGGAAAAACTGAAAGGAAAATGACAAGAGATTGATGAAGAGGTGTGGGAAATAGATCTTGGAGACCAAAAAACACACAGTGAGAATTTCTAAAAGAGGAAACAGTAAAGATACAGCAAGATAAAAATAAATGACCAGCAGAAGAAACTCCCCGGTTGAAAGAAATGGCAAGAAAACAGAAAAAAAAAAGTACAAAATAAGTTACATGACAGAAGCAAGATCAAATATAACAGATTGATATTGCAAGGAAAAAAAAGCACTCAGATTGTTTTAAATTAAATTGAATGGTAATAATAGACCAGTCGAGGCAAAATAACACCAAAGGATTACAAATAAAATGATAAGCAATAGTGTATTAGGGGGAAGAAAAAAACAGAAGAAATCAGGTGGCTGACACTGATATCAGATAAAGCAGAAATTAATTCAATAGGGGGGGCTCAAAGGATCATTCTATATTGATCAAAGAATGGATTAATAATGAAAATATGGGATAAACTTGTATGTTATGAATAATATAGCATCTACACAGGTAGTGCTAAAACTTAGGAGCCTGAGGAAAAATCATCAACACTACCATCGTGCTAAATTTTAACATAGTTGAATTCTAATAGTTTATAATGTATAACAGTTTAAGTAGGCAGTAATAAGAATGAAACAGGAAAAACATGAATAAGGACCTAGAGTTCTGGGGTAAACAAGGTTGAATTTTTACATTAGTGATCCACTATATGTCCTTACGGATAAGCTTCCTTCTTTTCAAGTGTCCTTGGGACACTTACAACATTGAATTATTCATATTCTATGCCACAAGGAACATCTCAATAAAAAACACCTCCCAGGTCCCCCCAAAAAAGTGCACTGACCACAGTATCTGACCAAAAAGCCTTAATACAAAGAAACTACCAACGCATTCAGTCATTAGTGAGGCCCTACATGAATTCCTGGTCCCTCTGTTTCGACCATCACAGTCCTGCCTTTAAGGACAGGTATTTTGTACTCTGTGCTGTTATAATGTTCACAACAAGGGAAACAGTATGAAATAATCTCCCCCAGGAGGGGAGCATAGAAATTTACTGCAGGCAACCTCATGTTAGTTTTTTTTTTTTTAAGATGTTGTTGGTAGGAGTTTATTAATTAATTTTTATTTATTTTTTTCTGTGTTGGGTCTTCGTTTCTGTGTGAGGGCTTTCTCTAGTTGCGGCAAGCGGGGGCCACTCTTCAGCGTGGTGCGCAGGCCTCTCACTATCGCGGCCTCTCTTGTTGTGAAGCACAGGCTCCGGACGCGCAGGCTCAGTAGTTGTGGCTCACGGGCCTAGTTGATCCATGTGGGATCCTCCCAGACCAGGGCTTGAACCCGTGTCCCCTGCATTAGCAGGCAGATTCTCAACCACTGAGCCACCAGGGAAGCCCCCTCATGTTAGTTTTTGAAAAGAAGGAAATATATCAAATGATTTTAAAGAAACAGAATGACGGTGTTAGAAAGGTTCCTTAAGCCATCATCCTGCCCGACGCTCTCATCTTACAGAGGAAGGGATGAAGACCAATAGAGGAGAGAGGATTTGTCCCAGGTCATGTAGCAGACAAAATCTGGCTGGTGCCCACGTCTCCGGGTGGGGTCCCAGTTCCATGCCTTTCCATTGCTCTAGGACTTTATCCCGAATCAAGAACTGGTGCCTACATTGCACATTTGGATCATGAGCTGGTGTCCAGATTTGAAAGATGGCGGTGGGCTCATTTGCCTGGCAGAGCAGAGGCTGGCTGCTCTCCAGGGACTCCTTGGCAGCCAGGGTCTGCTCCTCTGCAAGGAGAGCCTGGGCAATGAGGCTGTTATTACCCAAATCACGGGCTTTCCACCTCTGCCAGGTAACCTGTGAAACAACCTCTGACATCATTAAACGCTGAAATCACTAAACTGTAAACGTGTGCTGGGGGTGTTTTCTGGAACGCCCTTCTGACCTCTTTTTGTTGAGGCTCATTTTAAATGTTTTTATTTTTCCTCAGGATGTGGCTGGTCTCCCCCCCACCATCTCTCCTCCATCACTGGCACCCGGGATGGGGCGCACCCTGTGCCTCCTTTCTTTGGATGGCATCTCTAAGTCACACCAGGTGGGCACTGCTTTCCCACATCGCTGGGCCAAGTTGTGTGTTCTCGGCTGTTGTCCGGCTGAGCTGCAGTCGCACATCAGGTCTTATTCACAGGGCGGAGAAAGCAGAGATGTAAAAGTTGCGCTGGCTTTTCAAGACTGCTGAACTTGCTGCTTCGGGGGGACCTTGTTTCCGGCCATGAACTTATGAACCGAGGATCTTATGAAATCCAATCCTCATTGTTATTACAGCATAATCCGCTTTCAGTTATCCACCCAATTTTTCTGTAACCATTTTACTTCTTCCTTCCTTTCCCTGTCTGGGGCTCTGGGCATTGAGGTTTAGGATACCCACCTCCTGACCCTCTCTTCCTGGGAGGATGCCAGGGGCCGAAGCTTGGTGGAAGCCGGCTCAGCCTCTGAGCTCTCCGTCGTGCCTGGTGGGATAAGGGCAGAGCCCCTCTGGGAGGAGGTAGGAGGGTGTCTCTGGAAATAATGTCCTCTCAACTTATCACATCTTAGTTTTGCACTTTCAGATGAGCACTTTGTGTTGAGAAACAATGAGAAGCCAAGAATTTTAGGACAAGGGCTTCCTTGGTGGCGCAGTGATTAAGAATCCACCTGCCAATGCAGGGGACACGGGTTCGAGCCCTGGTCCAGGAAGATCCCACATGCCACGGAGCAACTAAGCCAGTGCACCACAACTACAGACCCTGTGCTCTAGAGCCCACATGCCACAACTACTGAAGCCCATGTGCCTAGAGCCTGTGCTCCGCAACAAGAGAAGCCACCACAATGAGAAGCCTGCGTGCCACAACGAAGAGTAGTCCCCGCTCGTCGCAACTAGAGAAAGCCCACACAGGGCAACGAAGAACCAACAGAGCCAAAAATAAATAAATTTAAAAAATAAATTAAAAAAAAAAAGAATGTTAGGACAAGAAGTGGTCTCAGCAATCACCCACTACAGCCTCTCTGTTTCATTTTTCTATTGTCACATGACAGATCTCCCCAAAATGTACTGGCTAAACAACCACCACCATTTCTTTGCTTCTGACTCTGCGATGGTATCATGATGCGGGGGCTGGCAGAGTCACCTCTTTCTTGTTCTCCTCTGTGTGGCCATTTTCTCTCCATGCAGCCACTCATCATTCAGTTGTCAACCTGAGTGTCTTCACTCAGAAATTGGCTTCCGAGAGATAGAAAGCAGAAGCTACCTGGCCTCCTAGGGCCTGGCCCAGAACTGGTTTCCACCACATTCCATTGGTCAAAGCAAGTCACAGGGCAGCCTGGCATTTAGAGGAGAGGAAGTAGAAGGAAGAGTGGCGTGAGCTCCCAGGACGGGGAGGGACTTTTGGCACCATCTTTGCAGACGATCCACCACACTCCATGTTCTTCAACCATCTTTGCAGACGATCCACCACACTCCACGTTCTTGAACCATCTTTGCAGACGATCCACCACCCTCCACGTTCTTCAACCATCTTTGCAGACGATCCACCACACTCCATGTTCTTCAACCATCTTTGCAGACGATCCACCACACTCCACGTTCTTCAACCATCTTTGCAGACGATCCACCACACTCCATGTTTTTCAGAGAGCTGCAGTTGGGCCCCCACAACACTGAGTGACCCAATGAGTTGGCGGCATGGTTGGGATGCTCCTGAGTCCCAAGAGAAAAGAACTCATTTTTCCTACCTTTGAGGAAAGAATTGAATTTCCCTCTTAGACTCATCTGAAAATATTAGGGCGTGAGAGGAGCAGTCATGGTGAGAAATCGGAGTGAGATAAGAAAGGGCTGTGTATTTTGAGCTCTGCCAACCACAGCTCAGATCTATCAAGTAAGCCAAGTTCCTGTTTCTGTTTGGACTTTGTATAAACCCCCCAGGTCTGCTTTTTATGTTGGTTGAGTGACTACTTTACATCGCCTCACTAAATCTGTTTTTGATCTGGAAATGTGTTGGCTGCCCAACACAGGAGAAGTGAATCACTGAGGCTTTGCTGTCTCATACTGAAAGGCGAGAATATGGACACGATACTTTAACTGGAAAGAGTGGTAGAAAGATAGGAGAGGAAACCCCGCATTAAAACACCCCTGCAGCAGCATGGCAGTGAATTACGTGAAATCTGAGATCAGTCAGAATGGCCTCAGAAGCTTCCTTGAGGAGGTGCTAAAGGTCTCTGGCCATTTCTCTTTCTGTTTTCTGTTTTTCATTGGAAAGAGGTTCAGTAGAAAGTTGATAGAGTTGGCTTGAGAGTAATATTTTGTAGTGTGTATTGTGTTTTACATACTTCTTCAAGCTGCTTGCTTCTGATCCTGGAAAGAAAAGGCACCTGAAGCTGTGGGCTTAGCTTGGAGTAAGGAGGTGAGGCTGAGGCCCTGCCCCCTGGGTGGTGGCTCCAGACATGGGTTCTCCCTGTTTACTCAGTCTGGGAACGAGGCTCTATTTGCTGCCTGTTTGGTGGTCTTTGGGAGTAGTAGCAATGCAGTTTTGCAAGTGTAATAAGTAGTTCTCCCAGATTGGATAAAACTGAGTTTGGGGCCCCATTATACCTATTATGCACATAATTGATGCTAAGACCTGAAGTCAGTATCTAGATGGACTCCTTTGATCTAAATAGTACTCAGTGCCGTACCTTGAGGAATTATTTCACTTGGGGCTTTATATAGTAAGTATAAGGGTTTATTCAGTTTATGTTAAATATTTAACAAAGTCCTTTTTGATTGTATTTATCACCCTCTTGTCTCAGTCTTTGAGTACATGAGCATCTGCTATGAGACCATACTGGCAAAACCCTTAAGGTGGCGTGCCCACGGTGAAAAAGTTTTATAATGCTTCTTCAGTTGAAAACTGGGAGGTGGTGATGGTAAATAGGATAGATGAGGTCATAATGACTGATGTTGACCTTACTGTGGTGGCTTTACCGTCTGTATTAGTTTCCTATTGCTTCTGTAACAAATTACCACTAAGTTCGTGGCTTAAAACAACACAGATTTATCCTCATACAATTCCGGAGGTCAGATGTCTAAAGTGGGCCAGCAGTTGCGTTCCAGCTTTCCATTGGAGGCCCTCGAGAAGAATCCGTTTCTTTGGCTTTTTCAGCTGGTAGAGTCTGCCTGCATCCCTTGGTTTGTGGCCCCACATGACTCCCACATCTGATGCTGTCACTGTGTCTCTATGACTCTGGCACTCTGTCTCCCTCTTATAAGGACCCTTGTGATTAGGTTGAACCCACCTAGATAATCCAAGATAGTCTTCCCATCTTAATAGCCTTAGCTTAATCACCTCTTCAAGGTTAAGTCCCTTTTGCTCTTTTCCTATTATGTCTACCACACAGTTGATATTTGAAACACTCACATAGTATTAGTTGCAAGTGCCTATACAGTCCATTCTGTTACATGTTTCTTTTAATAGGAAAAATGGTATCAGTATAATGGTGATTTTTCATAAAACATTGTAATGTTTTTAGAAAGGAGGGCACATTTGTTCTCAAGTAAAGAGAAAGCCTTTGTGATATATAAAGACCTTAAGAAAAAAGCTGAAAATCCTGCACGTACTTTACTTTAGAGCGAGAAGTGACTAATATGATGGGTTTAAGTACCAGTACACGTTCTTCTGTTTTAAACTATTTGGGGAAGCTATAAATGCAAAAGAAGGTGCTGCAAATACATTTCCCTTAGTGTTAAAAAAAATTAACTGAAGAAGAGGGTTTACACCTTGGATTATATGTTTCATCTTGAAACTGATCTCTATTAGATGAAATGCCCTACAGGACCTGTGTCTCAAAGGCAGAAATTAAAGGAATTAAATTAAAAAATTAAAGAACTTAAAGATGTAAAGAATGGGGTGGCTTTGATGCCAGGAGTAAAGATCCATGGTGATTTAACTACTTTGTTATTTGTATTACTAATTGTTACTATTTTTGTTAGTGCTCTGGTTAAAATTTTGAGGGGGTCTGTTCTTAACTTTATTTTCCCCAAAGCCCTGCCGCTTTTAATGTGTGGTTTTACAAAATGTGAAGTTTATCAGGAACATATATATGACATTATAACAGAAGTTACTTCATTTGAATTTCAAAGTCACCGTTAATTCCCCTCACAGTAATAGACAGAAACCATCTGAGCAACAATTGCTAATTTTGTATTTCCTGAAAACCCCCATCAAAGGAGGATACTTACCCCAAGCAGAATGGGAGAGCATTTGGGAAATTTGGGAGCATTTAGAAAAGGTTTTTTTTTTTGGAATTTCCCACTTAAACAATAATATTTATTTATTTATTTTTAACATCTTTATTGTATACTACCAAATGTAGAAAATTTTTGTTGCAGATAACATTTGAGCTGATTGTAAAGAATGAATAGGCATTACTTGGGTAAGAAAGGATGAGAAGATTCAGACAGAGGGTCAAACACTCAACAAGTATCTGCAGGATTAGTTCATAAATTTCTTAAGAAGCATAAGCTGATTGTTTACACATAACCTAATGGCTCTGATGCCGGCCTTGTATATTGTATTCTGTTTAGCATCTTGTTGAAAGGGGGCATGAGAGATCTCCAGGGTGACAGCAAGTCTGTTTCCTTGGGGAGAGTATGTACCAGGATTCTGACGAGGCCTTTGCCTCCCCATCCCCGTCTGGCTGTCTGGCACTCACCTGCTGGGTGATCAGAATTGATGTAGAAAAAGCCACCTTCAACACCAATGAGGAAAATCACTGGAGCTCACTGGGGCTGTCTGCATGAGACAAGCCCTGGCAAGGAATTGAGGCTCTTTCCATTTGTGCACGAGCAGTTCCTTTTAGAATTGTTTATTCATAAACTGAGACACACACACACACACACACACAAAGAAGAGTAGGGCGGGGTAGAGAGAAAGGGACTCACTCTGACTCTGCCCACAACTTGGGGGATTTATCTGGGGTGAGGTCAGCATGAAGACCATTTTTTTTTTTGCTATGGGGGCTCAGCAGACGGGGCATAGGAAGTGACGTCGGGCATCCAGAGCCCCACACCTCAAGGTGGGAGCAGGCATCACCACAGTTCCTCCCGTCCGTCTTCGTTTTGAAAAGAGGAGGTAAGGGGGCAAGAGGAGGTGAACTCTTGCTATGCAGAGAGACAAGTCAGACAACGTGAGTTTTAATTGAAATCATATCCCGAGCATTTTACTTTTCAAAAGTTGTTAGCATGATCGAGGTTGCATTTTCTTGTGACTACTATTATTACTGTCACGCTGACTGCTCTGGGCAGGGGCTGAAGGTTACATGTGGGCTGGGAACGCTGGGCTGCACGGGAGGGGCTGGGAGATCGAGCCCCCCGTCTCGTCTCGGAATGCTCCTCGGGAGCCAGCTTCTGGCCTCCTCGCCTCTGGCTGGTGCACTCGTGCTCTCTGGACACCGAATGGTCCTCTCAGGCACATGATGGAGATGCTGTTGTTTGCTTCTTCTTCTCTTCCAGCTCAGACCCCTTGGCTCCTCAGTGTCTTTCTCCACCATGGGAGCCGTATTGAGCCGTGCAGCTCGTGGAGCACACAGAGGACTCTGCCAGAGCTAGTGAATTCCCAGGGTTCAGCAGGGTCCCATTCTGAGAGGGGTGATAGCTTTACTAGGCTCCCCAGCCTTTCACATGCATTTGAATCTCCTGAGAATCTTGCTGAAATGCAGGGGCTGATACAGTGGGTTTAGTGTGGGGCTTAAGATTCTGCATTTTTAACAAGCTTCCAGGTGGTTCCGACGCTGCTGGTCCAGGGACCACACTTTGACTGGTAAAGACTTAGACTATAGCTGGAAGCCAAGCTAGCTGAGGGTCTCAGCTGTGTATTTTTGTAGAAAGAAAATCCAAGGAGAGTAAACCGTGAGGGGCCCTCTCTTTGCTAAGTGCCTGGACTGTTGGAGCTAGGAGAGGCCAAACCAGAGAGGTGAGAAACATGTCCCTTCCTGCCCTTGGGGGCTCATGCCCGTGTTGGGAAGACAAGACTCACACATGCAGCAACCAATCACATGTCACATTTTAGTGCTGCAGGAGTTCCGGATGAGGGGGACGGACTCTGAGTGCTCTGAGGTGGGAAGTGGCAGGCTGCCTGAGGGAGTTTGCAAATCTTGGTTCGGAGTGAGGTTTGTTCAGAGGCGAGGGCGGGTAATTCAAAGGAGGCCGTGTAAAGGATGTGCCCTTTTCTGCCTCCTTCCCCTGGATACTTACTGCTCTCTTATATCCCGGTCACTGATCTTTCCAGTTGTTTCTTTATGGAGACTAAGTGACCGAGGGAAGGAAAGGACATCCTCATGTTCACTTGCATGTCTGCTCAGCCCAGGGTGATGCATATCATGGGAAAGGACCCTTGACCCAAGAACACATTCAGCGAACATTTCCCACTGTAATCCACACCTGCTCTCTGCAGGTCCCGAGTCTGTGGAAATGAGCAGACACCATCCCCAGCCTTAAGAGCTCAAGTCGGTGGAGATGAAATAACATGGCATCTCCGGTCGTAGAGAAACTTCTTGTGAAAAGCATGGAAGTAAGGGATTTCTGTGAATGATTTATTTAACTCTTACCATAGGCAGCAGTAGAATTTTTCCAAAACCAGCCTAGGAAAAAAAAAAAGAACAATTCTCAATCAAGGCTTGTTTTGGGTTGTTCGACAGACTCGCCAAGGCCTTCTTTCATTTCTTTTAGAGGTGGCTGTGTTGGAAAGAGGTATCATTACAGTCCTGCATGCATCACTGGTCTTAGGCTTGAGTGCAGTATCTTTAGGAAAATCGAGTGTCTTTGGCTTCTGAATTTCTAAATTACTTAAGATGCTCTGCAGTGAGGTAGAATGAGGCGATGGGATGGGATTATTTTCTCCAGGCATCCTTGTGGCCATGAGGCATCCTGGAGATTATGCTGTAAGAAGCCCCCTCTGACATGTTCCGAAGCACAGGGGATCAGCATGTGTCATCACATTCACTGAGTTGGTTTTGGTGGGGGAGGATTTTGCCTTACCTGTCCCTGGAAGAAAAATCCTGTTTTGTCACACTTTTCTTGTAAATATTTTAGTGCTAAAGTGACTTTGGATACAATTACTGAGCAGTTCAGTATGTTTAATGGGCTCTGTGGCAGTCAAGCTAAAGTGCCTGTCACTCCGTCTCTGTAATGTGCACGGAGCATTCCTGCCTGGAGTGAGAACCGGGAATGTTATTTTTTTGGCTTGGGTCTTGGCAGGTGTGTAACGTGACTCCTGATAGCAGGACAGCAGATTACATTCGGCTCTAAAACCATTTCTAAGGCTCTTGGCACCCAAACTGTTATTGCATGTCTGCAGGTGTTTAGTAATTGGATTAATGCAGAGCCGGAGGAATGTCTGCTCCCCGGCTCAGAGAAACACTGAGGAAAGACAAATTCATTTCAGAGAGTGACCTGGAATGCATGATGACAGGCCTGCGCTCACACATGAAGCCAGAGCTAAGCCAGCACGTTTAAAATGAACCGCTGTGAGCAGTCCCCTTCCATAGGAAAGTTTATCCAAAGCTAAACACAATAACAATGGCCTTGGGAGTCAGGCGGGAAGGAGCTTCAGCTTGGGTTTTGATCCTCTTCCAGGACTCAGACGACTTGAGCTTAAGCCGTCCTATCATGCAGCTCATGAACCCTTCAGTCCTAGGTGCTTAACAATAATAATTTTTTAAAGACCTTGGTAAACAGAAGAGGATGAGAAGCCTCCCAGTGGAAGTGCAGAGACCGCAGTAGCATCCTGGATCACCACGCTCTTGCCAGGTAATTCCCACCTTGATTGTAAAGACTGTCTTCTCTGCAGTACAGACCTGCTAAACTGTGCTCATAAGGCGACCAGCAGTGGTCACACCCCACTGCAGCTATGACCGTTGCGTAGGAGAAGTGGCTGCTTTGGGCGTCATTTTGTCCTTCTGGCTCATTGAAACTTAGGATCCTCTCCGAGAACAAAAAGCCAAACTTCTCAGAAACTCCCATCCGAACAGATAAAACCTAATGGTTTGGCCTTACAAACCTAACCTCTTTCTCAGCTTTACAACTCAGGAGGGAGGCGGACCGTTTGGAGACAGTCCAAATCCAAGGAAGATAATGATGAAAAAGCAAGTTTTGTGAAGAAAGGCAAAAGAATTGGTCCCGCTTAGTTTAAATCCTAGAGGGGTAACTTGGCAGTTCACAAACATTGGTACAGTAGGTAGTGAGAACAGAGCGTAGAGGACGAGACACAAGCCAGTCACGGGACGCAGAGCATGAGTTTGGATGGCTCACCAGAATGAGAAATCTGCGTGTAGAGCAAGGAGCCTGGCCAAATGGCTACTCATTCATTTGTTCATTCAACAAGACTTGCTGACCACAGCTATGTGCCAGGCCTGAATGTGCGGGGGGCCATAAAGTGACTGAGATATAGTTTTGATTTTCTGAGAGCTGTAGTCTAGGAAGCCCGGGCACGCAATGGTAACGCTCTGGGCTTGGTAACACAGAGGGCGTGGCTTGGGGTCAGAGCAGGGCAGGTGTGTCTGGGCAGGTGCTCCTCCCCTTTGGAGGACGCCGGCCTTCTTGGCTAGGTTGATGGGGCTCTAGCTGCCATGCCAGCTGCCTTTCCAGCTCTCAGTCAGAAGGAAATTTGATTTAGGAGGGAGGATGCAGTTATAATTGCACGCTTGGTTGTTTGGGTTTGTGGGTGAGTGGAAGCCTGGAAGGCAGCTGTGGTTCCTTGTCTCTACACGAGGGTCTCCCAAGATCTGGAGGACAAGGGGGAGCCAGCGGGGCATGTCAGGGAGAGCAGGGGATGGGTGGGTAGTGTGTGGAGAGGAAGGTAATAGAAGCCCACCAATAGAAAATAAACAAACAAAATCAAATAGCAAGGACCGTAAGACTTTCAAACGGAAGGTCCCAGTCTTGAGGGAATGGGACAGCAGGGCCTATTTGGGAGGAAGGCGCTCAGAGCCTTCATCCCACAGCTGTCAGCACTGTAGGTGGGGGAGACGGGGGCAGGGCGCCCTGGAGAAGGTCAGGTAAGACAAGGGCAGAGGGCTTGGCTGGGGGTGACAGTCCTCCCAGGCCAGGGACAAGGGAGCTCTGCATGAATCATGGCAGAAAGGGTTGGGGCAGGTGGGGATTGGAGAGTGGTTCCTAGTGGACCACAGGATAGCACTTAGGACAGTAGTCTACATTTTTCCAGGGGCAGAAATGAACTTGGATAATCAAGAGGAAAACAAGAAGCCACAGAGACTGAGACCGAAAACAATTTTAAATCTTCATGCAAAGGTTGAAAGTGAAATTATGAAACTGCTGCCTAAGCCACTAACGAATGACCATTTGAAAACTCCAGTATCACATCAGTCCATCGGATTAAACCAGAAAGGTGCCTACAGACTATAAGCCCAGCCCCTTCTGCTTACAGGGAGGGGCCTGACCCCTAATCACACGACTGACCCAGCAGGCCTCGTGCTGCCCAGGGATCCTGAAGGGCTACAGGATGGTGGACAAACGTGGAGATGAGAGGGAAGGAGGAGTAACTTCTGGGTGTTTATTAACTGAACTGAAATTATTCACTTGACCAGAAGATCTTAACTAAGTGCCGACTAAGTACAGGCATTGTGAAAGACTGAAATGTTTGATTGAGAGCTGCTAATTCTTTTGGGAGTGACAAGAAATCTCTGGCAGAGGAAATAATGAGTTCCCTGGTATTTTAGTTGATAATGAGTTCCTTGGTATTTTAGTTGATAATGAGTTCCTTGGTATTTTAGTTGATGGAGGGACCGTTATGGTGGGCTTGGTCCAGGAAGGTTTTGAAGAAGAGTTTGGACAATACAAACCTGTGTGTGTGTGTGTGTGTGTGTGTGTGTGTGTGTGTGTGTGTGTGTGTGTGTGTGTGTGTGTGTGTGTGTGTGTGTGTGTAAGGAGGAGAGAGGAGATGAGAGGAGAGTCCCCCAGACACTCAGAGGCTGGTGCTTTGCTACATCATGGTACAACTCCCATTTGTGACATGTAAAGATGCATGATAGATTGTGATGCTCTGTGCTGATGGTTCCTCCACAAACATGGAGGGCTGGCCAGGCCATGGAAAGCAGAGCAGAGTTACACAGATTCCTTCAGCTGAAGTGGCAGAAAACCTGAGTTCTCACCTTCCCAGCATCACTAACTTTCTGCTGGTCTCATCAGTGAACTGTCTTATTAGGCAGATATTTATATTTACGCCGGTGGTACTGGTGTTGCCCAGGTAACGTCTGGAGGTCCTTTCAGCTCTGAGACCAGGCTTGTTTCCCAGGCCAGGAAGGAAAAGGGCCCTTGTCAGCTTCCTCTGCTCTTTGTCAGCATCTTCCTTCAGCACTGCCTCACCCTGGAAGCTCCTGAAAGCAGGGAGTCGCTCTGCACTTAAAACCTCTCCTTATTTACAAGATATTTGGGCACAGATGGAATTACTGCCTCACAGGCCAATTTCTTCACCTCTTTTAACAGTTTTATCATGTAAAGGAGCATGCCGAAAGATCTCAACGCTACTGAATATCGTAGCACCAGAGTGGAGATTCATCCGCTTTTGGAATTGCATCCAAAGACCTTTCTGTATACATTCCGTTTCCTTGCATAGTTTTTTTTTTTTTTTTTTTTTTTCCTTGCACAGTTTTATCACCTTTCTCAGGCCAGGGTTGGTCTTGACAAACATTTCTCCAGCAGGCCCTTCTCCTGAGACATTTTCCCAGGTAAAACCTCATGGACACAGATAATCTCTGGCAAGAGGGAGGCTAAAATCTGTTGTCAACAGTAACAAAACCCAAGAAAGGCATTTATGTAACCAAACTAGACTAATAAATGTTTCCTGATTAGTAGAAGGCCTTATGGAGTATGTTTTAATAAGTAGATTGAATTGGATCACAATTACCATTACTTATATATACAGTCAGTAAAAATAGTTATTTCATTAAATCAGACAGAAATTCTACTTTCTCATCCTGTTTGTTTTGCTGATATTATTTAATCAAAACCCTTTTTATTTAAAGTTATGGCACAGGTAAATATTCATCCAGACGCTCAATTATCTAAATCACTGACATTTTCCTATTCTGAGAAAAATGCTCTAGGAACACAGACTGCTTGTTCCTCTCCTACCTTGGCTGACAGAGCATGGCAGGGTAAAACCCAGAAAACTGGCAAAACTCCATTTTCAATCCATGTTAAAAACTGGGATGTCTTGCTTCTCTTTCTTGCTAAAATAGAAAGAATCCCTTCCTTACATAAAATTGCATCTTAACATTCTACAAAGTGGGGGCAGCTTCTGGATTCCATATGAAAAGAGCCCAGTTTTCCTAGAGAATAATCTGGAACAGGGAAGTTGAGGTGAAAGGTCTCCTCCCATAAGGGTAAGGACTCCCCTGCCACCTCCAAGACCACAGAGGGAGGTGTCTGGGGGTCAGGGATCTGAGTCAGTGAGAAGCGGGAAGACACAACAGGCTTGTGCTGCATGACCCCCTTTCCTTTACGTCCTACCCAGCCTGGGGCTCAGCAAGGCTCCCTGCTTTTCCTTCCATCTTCTCCAAATCCTAAGAACAAGTCAAAAGAGGAAGCACTAGGTTAAGAAGATACTGGAGAACTTCAAACTCAGAAGTATCTGTTGACTGGTTCCCTCATTCTTTCATCATTCCAGAAGTATTAAGTATCCACTGTGCATCAAGCCCAAGGCCAAGGCTGGAGGTGCAGAGATAAATGATTCATAATTGCTGTCTCCCAGAGGCCCCCCAGTCAAAGGGCCCAGGAAGAAACTGCATCTCACCAAGAGTCTTAGAAATCTTGATTCATTTGTATTTAGTCTGCCTTACTCATCGTTAGCTTACCACGTCAATCTTTTCCAATAGATCAGGAACATCAGCATCTTACAAGCTGACAGAAACTGATCACAGGCATACCTAAGAGAACTGAGTTCAAGTTGAGGCTTGGTCTCAGGACAGGACCTAGGGGGATGCCTGGGGCACAGGATTTAAGGAGGCATCCCTCTCAGGGTTGTGCCAGTGGGGTCTACGTAACATTGACAGGCTAACAGATTTGTACCAATCATTTAAACTCTCTGAGCTTCAGTTTCCTGTCTGTAAAACAGGGACATGCCCACCTCATAGAGCTGTTGAAAAATTAATCAAAATTAATATCATTGCAAAAGTGCCTTATAAGCTATAAATGACATATAAATACATGTTGGTTTTATCAATAGCAATAATAACATTTGCTTATGATCTTTCTCATTAACCAAGTGACATTACTAACAACCATAATCAAAACAGACTTTGTGGTAAATGCAATACATTGTATTGGAAGTGGGATATAGAAATCAAAGGATCTGGTCCTATGCTTTATAAGAGGCGGTGATTAAATATAATACAGTAGTTAAGTAGAGCAAGATTCTGTGGACTCAGACACACTTGGATTTTAATCCCAGCTGTCACCTACAAACGTCTAAGCTCACCTCTGAAGTCTCAGTTTCCTTATTTGTAAAAAGGGAATAATAATAATGGATTCATAGGGTTGTTATTGAGGATTAAATGAGATAATGTGTGTAAGACACTCATCATATTGCAGGCACCTAGAGAACATGACGTAGAGGTGAGCTGCTTTTGTTACATGGGGGCAGCAGCAAAACGGTTGATGCTACAGACCAGGGTGTCTCCTGTGATACTTCGCCTTTTCCAGTTTTCTTAGCTGAGATCATATTACACAACTCAAGATCACAGGGAGGTCTTTTCCTACAGCCTTACTTCTAGAAATAATGACACTAAACATTGTTTCCTTCTTTCCTAAGTTTATCCAGAAGTATAGCTATGGTGTTACGTGCCCAAAACTAAAGATTTGAACTTTTTCTCAAAATTAGGACCTAGAACATTAATGGAGTCAGGTTTTTATCTTCTTATTTTAGTGATTTCACTGTCTACCTTAAATATTATTTTAAATTGGTAATTTCAGTATTTATTTTAAAAAGCACTAAGAGTGTGGCATCACCATGACCTGACTCCTGACGACCACAGGCCAGCTTTCTGCTTTGTTCAGTGAGACCAAAGATGACTTTCGTAACTCTCTTGTGAAACTAAAAGTAAAAAAAAGAAAGGCAAATTTTGCTGCCTTTTTCTTGCTTGCAGTGCCAGAAGCTTGAGGCATGAATGGGTCTGGTCTGGGAGTCTTTTCTGCAGGACATGGATGGTGCACAAGGACAGGACAGCCACATGGGGTCCTGAGAGTCAGGCTTGGAAAAGAAGTGTTGTCTTAGCCCCACTAGGAGGAACAGGTTTGGTACTAAGGGAAGGACAACTTTCCAGGCCCCAGAAGGGGTCAGACGGATTATACGCAGGCTTAGGGAAAACCTAACGAGACAGACATCCATAGGCTTAGGGAGAGTCCTAAGGACTCAGGAGAGGATATGAGCCCATCTCTCTGCAAGTATTTACTAAACACCCAGTGGCACCATCAAAACTGCAGGTGACACAGACGCAACGTAGAGCCCCTGACCCAAAGGGAGCTTCTAGCTGGTGTAAAAGACAGTATTGCATACAGGAGAGGGGAACTCACTTCTATAACTCAGAATTGCTGCTAGGCATGTGGAGATTCACAGGTGAAAATGGTTACATCTCATTAAATTGCCTCTTTCTGGCCGTAGCTCATTCTCTCATCTGTTATCTATTAGTTCCTGTTGGCCAATGCCTAATCCAACTTCAGGCATAAAACAGGCCCTTAGAAAAAATGTCTGTGAATGAATGAATGGGTAAGTATACTGGGCCTGAGGCATGTCCTAGCCATGGTGTCCTAGGAAAGGGATTCTTAATGATGACAAGCCACAGGGTCCTTCTTACCCCAGGAGAAGGGGTTGTGGGCACTGTGGGTCCTTACTTATCCTTGAAAGGTAGTTAATTCGATTATTGGAAGGATGATCTCAGTTTCCTAGATCCTTGAAGGGGATCAAAGTTAAAGACTTTGGGTTGTGTGCTATCGAGATCCATGTGATAATTTTTCCCTTGAATTTAAGTTTAGAAATAAATGTGTCTCTAAAGATGGATTTAAATGCTTTGGCTTTGTAACTAACAACCATTATTAAACCAACGCACTTCCCCTTTACTCCTGGCAATCAGAGTGCTTAAAACTTAGAGTCCAACCTTTTTGCTACACCCACCTCAGTGCCTGATAATTCCATTCTTGTTCTAACTTTCTATCTCTGTCTTGGGATCATAGGACGGTTTTTCATGAAACTTCTATATATTTTCAACAATTTCTTTGTATTTCTATTTCTGAGGAGAGAGGGCATAGATTTTTCCTCCAAGGGGAATATGATTGTTCACAAATTTCACAGAGTTAAACCAGGTTTAACTAGTTTTAATTTATTTGGCAATTCCCAGTCCACACAAGCCTGTAGTGACCAATAAAGTTGAAGCAAGAGATACCAAAGAGTCGCTGTCTAGCTCATGCTCACCATTTATTACTGGAACCCAATCTCTGTCTTTGTTTGAAGGTAGGGTTCACAAAATGCCAGTTCTAGCCATGGCAGGACTTGGACTGCATCCCTCTTGTCCCAGGGGGAGAGTTCACATTCTCCCACCATTTCTATAAGACCTTTGGCAGGTCAAATACCTCCCATTCTTCCATGCCAAAAGTTCTGCAGGAAATGCGATTTACCTTCTCTGTTCCCCTCTGTTGCTTCAGAGACTTATGTGACAGTGGAGAGGGAGGCAGTGAGAAAAAAGCTGGAGTACAAAGACTATACTGGAAACTCGCAAGCAGGGCTGATCCTCGCCTTTCCTCCCTTGCCTTTTCTAATTGAAAAGCGGCATGGGAGAGTGGGGTTAATTGATTCCTAAGGTGCTTTCTATAACTCCTCATGACTTTTAATTGCTTTCTGCTTTATTGACACCCAGCAAATTCTGATATAGTAAATTTTTCTCACATCTTTTAACTCAGTCAGAAAATAAGACCATCATCGTAAGCTAAATCTGGGGCAGGGTTTGGAATGGTTGTAGTGGGTAGGTGGCCATAGCAATAACAACAAGTTTAAGAGGAAACTGAAAGCAATTAAGTAACTTGGCCAAGGTCACAAAATAATAAGAAGAGAAGCAGAGATCCAAACCCAGGCTTACCTGACCCCCAAATCCAATCTTGGAAACACTTTGCAATACTATTAAGTGGAGAGGAGCATTGGTGAAGGTCAATTATGTGATAAGGGGCTACTCCGAGCGATGACGTCATCCATCATTTACTTCATGACAGCGACTGAAGAACAATCTGAAGCGCTGCCATCAGAACACAGGGGACAGAATCACCTCCAGTAAGCACGAAGCCAAGGGCATCCACTGAACAATCCTGAATGGATTTTGCAGTCACTTAGAATACAAGACTAGAATACATAACAAAAATCTTAATAATAGGAAATAACAAACCTTTCATTTCCATGGTCATATTTTAAAAAATGTATCCTAGGGATACAGTCAGAGATGTACACAAAGTTGTACCTGCAAGATGTTCACTTTAGTGTTATATATTATATAAAAATGATGGAATTAAACTAATGGTCAACAAGAAGTTTGAGTAGATTACAGGCCCTTAGCCACTAAATCTGTGTGGTGGAAGAATATATACTGATGGGGGAAAGGTTTCTTGCAGTATTACTAAGGGAAAAGGCAGCTTACAAAGCAGTATTTATTTTTGTTTTGAAAAAGTATATTCACAGTATGAAAAAGACTTGAGTAAACAATATGTTCACAGTGACCAGAATGGTGGGATTCCAGGTAACCTTTGTTTTCCTCCTTGTGCTCCTCCATTTTTTCTAGTCCTTCTATAACGAGCCTGTATTACTTTTATAATCAGAAAAAAAGTCTAATAAATGTTATTTATTAAAAATAAAAAGACAAATCCTGCCGTCAGGACTCAGCCCAGGATGCCCATGAGTTATGCTGCTTTTGTGCCCTCAGTCTCATCCAGGAGCTCTGGCCATATACCTGTTTAAGGGACTAACTCTCAGCCCCTCTCCCGGGGACACTAGTACTGGCCCAGAAGAAGCCGGGCTGGAAAACAATGAGTGTCACCTCGCCAGGATACGTGTAGTTACTCTTCCCTCCAAGGCCAAGCGCCTGACCTGATCTCACGCACCAGACCCCTTCCTTCCTCCTGAAGGAAGTTCTTCCCCCGCTCAGTGTACTGCCTTCTGGAGGGGTGTCCAGGCTGAGGGGCTCTCATGCAGTGGGGTGTGGTGAACGTCAGCACTGGCCTTTCCAGGGGCTTCTTCCTTGGGACCTCATGCGGGAGGCTCCCAGCAGCCTGTGACATGCTTGCACTTGTCTGGGTTTGTGCTGGGTAACACCAGCACAGACTGCGCCATTTTCATAAATAACTAGCAGGTGATCCTTTTGGATGCAAATCACACGTTAATGACCTCATACCCCGAGTGAGCTGTTGGCCGCCTCACGGCTCTCTGCCCTGCTTTGCTCAGGATGTTAAAGGTATCCGTTAGACGGGTTCAGCGTTGCCAAGCAGGCTAGGGGCTGAATAATTTTCAAGGGCAGCTGGGTTTCAGCCTTTAGACGTGCTGTCATTCCACTATGACACGGCAAGTGCTACTCCTCTAGTTGAGCCCTTTCTTGCCTGGAGTCATCACCCGGCCTCAGCAGCACCGGTTGAAGCTCAGGCCCAGTTTGCAGCTAGTGTGGGAGCTGAGAAGACGGTGGACACCGAAGCTGGAGAAAGGCAGCTTTCACAGAGCTGCGACTGGAAGGACGGAGTCCAGGGTGGACCAAAGCCCAGCTGCTTTCACTCCTCTGAACGTGTGACCCCAAACTTAGAAAAGCGCCTCTGTGAATGCTCGGGGGGCAGCGTTCAAAGCTCCACTGTGCATGTGTTAGCTTGGTTTCCTGGCTTTCTTTCTCCCTCTTTGAAATGAAAAATAAAGCCACCTGTCAAAGCTGGTGATGTGTTCAGACCTGTAACCCACACAGATTCAGGAAGACTTCAAAGTGGAAACTCTTCGGATCTGATTACATTTCGTCGCAGATGGTAAATTTATGCCCTGAGCTCCCACCTTTGGTTTGACTTCTGTTCTCTAAACTGGTGAAGAGAACATACAGTGGTGTTATTTGCAGACTAATGAGTTAAATGCCACTTAGTCTCTCAAACTTCACCGACTTCTGGATTTCAACAGAGATGAGTGGAGACTTTGCTTTTTTATAGACTCTGGGCCCTGAAAAACATTTGCCCATTAGAAGATTAAACACCATTTGAGATTCCAACTTCCCTACCAGGGTGTCTGTCAACCTTCCACTTGTGCTTCAACTTGTAACAGTGGGGATAAAGACAGTTTGTAACTCATAGGGTGGTTGTGAGCAATAATTGAGTTACTATGTGCAAAGCACTAAGAATATTGCCTGAGACAAATTGTTATAGATGTATGAGCTACTGTTTCCCTGAAGAAACAGATATGGAGGAGGCTGGAAAAGGGAAAGTGAGTCTACATGCTGACTTTTCAGTCAGTAACCACCTCCCGTCTAGTATAAACTCCTCTGGCAGCCATTCAAGGCCTACCCTGATCCAGCCCCAACTTAGCAAAAGGAGATATGTCCAGTGGTTCTCATTCTTGGATACTTTACTCTGGAAAAGCCACTTCCAAGAGAAGATCTACCCAGTCATTGCTCTCTCTGAAATGCTCCAATGCATGTATTCTGGGCTGTGGAACTTGGTCCTGACTGATGACAAAGGTGGTGTGTTTTGGACTTATTCTACGAGGCTGTCTTTAGTGCTACCCACATGGCTTCTCTGTTGTGCACATCTGTCAACCTCTGGTTTGTGTTCACGGTCCCAGCCAAGAAGCATTAGTAAAGGTTAAGAGTCACCATGGCTTGGAAGAGATGTGGAGTTCATTCCAGGGCATCTCCTCCAGACTTCAGACAGTGCCTTCCAGGTGAGCAGAACACCGGCCAGGTGAGTAGAACAGTAGACCTGGGGAGAGCTTCCCCATACAGGCAAGGCAAGGTGTGTTATCTCATGTGGACAGAACACCCCTTTGCTTTCCAGATTGGTGACAGCTGAGCTAATAGGTAAACATATTTCACCAATGGTCCAAGGATGCTGCTTTATTTCCTGCTGTGGGGCTCTGAGGTTCAGGCAGAGATCAGGCCTCCACTCACTCTCAGGTCATGGGGCTCCTGGGTGGGGTGCTCAAGACCCTTTGCCTTTCGCTCATGACCTGGTCCTGTCCGGTCCCTCCTTTAGAGGAGAAAGGATCCAGATGGAGTCTGGTTTGATATTAAGTAGATTGCTAATTGGCTACTGGTTAAAAGTATCCCTAGAGAAAACAAAACCCCACATATTTTATTATATAAAAAGTATTTTTTTCTCCCCCAAACTTAAATGGAACAGAGGAAAAATCAACTATTTGCACCAAAATGTTTTGTTTGGTTGTGACATAGGAAAATAACCAAGCACAATATTATATTCCATCCTTTTAATCATTTTTTTTCTATCTGTTCCATCTTCTGTATTCATTTCTCCAGTCTTATGTCTACCTTGATGTGGGAGTAGGGGGGTAGGGATAGGGGATAATCTTGTCAAAATACACACAGATGCATGTGTATTTGCTAGCTCATGTGTCCATGAAAATATTTTATGAAATTAAAAAAAATCTTTTGGGGAAAAAAAAAAAAACAGGCTGCACTCTTAGACTATTGAAGGAGGTGTGGGAGACTTTAATTCATCATCCCAAGTGGACTTTAGGACTCCCTTTCTGTCTTCCTTCTTTTCCTCTTTTCATATGGCACTTCCAGCACAGATGAGAATCTTGTAAACACTTCATTTTGACAATTGTCATTACCACTGGCCTCTCAGCCAAGAACAGGCCATTCAACAGACATCCCTGGACTGCTGACTCTGTCCATGACCTTAGGGAAACAGAGAGAAAATAATTCCTGTGCTCAAGGAGCTCATAGCCTTGGGGCAGCGGGTCTGTAGATCAAGAAAGAATTGCCAGGAGTGCAATGCCAGTGGTCGTGAAGGGATCTATGAGGTGTGCGGCTGGAGGGCTGTGTCCTTGCTAGCTACTTCGTGCATTCTTCCTTTCTCATGGAAAGCAGCCATGGTCAGGGCCACATTGGACACAGATCTTCATCACGGGTAGAACATTTTCTCCTTCGGGGACTAATACTGCTATTAATCACAGCATTCTCTCAGACTTCCAGAGAGCTTTGGAGAGGCCTTGTGTCTCTATACAGAAACTGAGCCTGGTTCTCAATTTCTCAGGTCCTTTCTTCTGGCACCATGGCCTCATTGCTCAAGCTGTTCACCAGCATCAACTATCTGGTTGACTTAAATATCAGATGTTCCTGAGTTTTCTTCTCCTGACCCCTCCCACCCCACTTTCTTATAGTCACTCAAGCCCAACCTGCATGAAGTCTTCATAACCTACCCAACCATTCTCAACCTTTTCTTGACTTTCAGGAATCACTGCCAATACCCTTCACGTGGAAACTGCCACTTGCACTCCAGGTGTAGCTCTGGTGTTGTGCTTTCATATGGCCATTGATTTAAAATGATGCTGGGATTGTCAACACATGCTTTGGAGCTCCCTCATTGATTATAAATGCTTTGGATCATAGATTCCCTCTGTTGTCCCTTATAAAACCTAGAATAGTGGATTATACATGGTGGTTATTCAGTATGTTTCTGCCTTTCATACTTTTATTTTCAAATCTGTCAATAAATACTACTTGACTGTATTGCTCTTCCAAAAGTAAAAAAAAAATTCTCACGCACTTGTGCACATGGTAACTATAATGCTTCTATTTATTGAGTATGGGCTATGCACCAGGCTGTAGATGACTTGTATGCATCATTTTATTTTAATCCTCCCGATAACTTTGCGAAGTAAATGTTGTTATGCTTGTGTTAGAGATGAGGGAACTCTGATGACTGTTGTAAGAGTCTGGAGGGAAGAAGGATGGTGAGTCTCTGTGCTGACCTTTAATTCAGTAACGATCTCTACCCATTGTAGAGTATTAACTCCTCTGCCCGTGAAGCCATGGATTGGAGAAGAGGGCATGGTGTGTGAGTGTGAGAAGACAGTAATCTTAGGACTGATGAGTCCCCCTGAATTGCAAAGTTATCTTTTTTTACTTTGTCAGTGTTATGCTTTAGACAAAACTTACTTCAAATCAAGTGACTGACAAAAAGAGGGTCCATTTGGGCTTTTTTACTCATCATGTGACTTGGGTCCACAATACGGATTTGACACAGCTGTGTTTTTAATGATCTAAGCCAGATTAAAGAGATCCATGTTCAAAATGTGTGTTATTTAACAGCGTGTTACTTGTAGCACTTCAGACACACTGGGCTTCTAAGTTTCTGTTGAAGAAGCCACACGAATGCTCAGGGAGCAACAGTTTTCACAAGATTTGTCTCCTCCAAATCTTATAAAAAATAAGCTTTAGTAGCTCCTGTGTCTCTCAAATAAATGAACACTAATCAACTCACATAGTTCAGTTCATTTAGTTTTTAAAGGAGCTCCACGCTGTTTTACTTTAAAAATCTTAAGAGATTTCCTAAATAGATCATTACCACCAAGTTGGCACTGACTTGTGGAGGCAATAAAACAAATAAAGTCATTAAAAATAATGTGAACAAAAGGAGTAACTTGATATTAGGCCATCTATATTTGGTTAAAATGACATTTTAAAGTTCTCTTTCATCTTACTAAACAGATCTCTAAAAGAAAAAAATGTGATTAATAAATTATCCTCCATAAATCTTATGATAACTATTATAGCCTTTCGAGAATTATGAATCCACATCTGGAAAAAGTATTTTATATGCTACTGCCTATAAAACAGCACGCCATGCATTTTACAAGTGCACGTTAGTAGGTAAAAATACGGTATTTTTTTGTATTCATCGTTTTCCCCTCCAAAAGAAGTGTAAGCCTAGTTTATTTCATAATAAAGTGCTAATAAAGTTTATATGATGCTTGTTTTCCCCCCTTACGTTGGTGCTGATGCAGCTTCACTGGGTTATTGGAAATGAGTTTTCTATCAGAACTCAAGGAAGCCTTCATTATAAGCTGAGATGGTCGGTCCCCTTAGAATCACAGCATAGGCAGAAGCCAGCTGGTCAAGGGGTGGCAGAACATCATAGGAGTAAGCTGAAGCCATGGGAGCCACATACTTCACTCTTTTTTTGGCTCTTGAATTTGATTCCTTCTATATTCTTTTAAATGTAGAAGTCTCACAAGCTAGTGATTCAAAATGCAAGGTTGGCTCTTTTTTGGAATTAGAAATTTGATTAAACTTAAACATTTGTTAAATAAAATGGGCAAAGTACTTTGAGAGCCAACAATGTCCCTTGGAAATAGAAAATGTTTTTTCGTTTCCAAGCAGCTGTTTGTAATAAGAAGTGGCTGGTGAGTGAAAGGGAAGGACGCCATTAAGGGAAGGTAACCCCTCCAGAGTTTTATGGAGCTCTGCAGTCACATGAGCGCCATCAGTGATAAATATCACAAGAGAAGCTGCAATGTGCCTGGTTTTATTTTCATGTGGATCCTTGCATATACTTTAACTCAAGTCACGGAGTACGGTTAATGACCATGGAAAAGCACAATCTTAATGTGCACAAAAGCAACCTTCGGGAAAAAAACCCCTACAATCACCCATAACGATAACACCTGTAAACCAAATTGTCTTTTGTTTGGATTTTGGAAAATCAGCAGGGTAGACTCTACTAAAGTAGATACCAGGTTTTCAGTCTCCAGAGAGTTTTAATGCATTTATCTTTGGGACCTTGTTTCCAAGAATATGAGTGACCAGATTAAGGCCTTGAGATGCTGTGGGAATGGTGAGGAAGTTCACTGAGTCCAGCCCCCTTACCTCACAGAAGAAGGATCTGAAGAGAAGAATGGGATGGGGACTTGTCCAAGGGCCAGTAACCAGCACAGACAGCACTAGGACCCGCGTCTCCTGGACTTAGGTCTCCTGACTCCTACCTACTCCAGTAGATTGACAAGCATTGAATATATTTCTAACTTAAAATAGGGGCAGCTTGGCATGTGAGGAGTGGGGTTTCTGTTCCTTTAATCAGCTCATCAAAAAACATCTCCTAGAGTCTCATTTATTCCACAGAGGTAATTGATAGCGCCACACGCGGTATCATAAAAACACCACTTAATCTCTATGAAATAGTAAACAAAGGTAATTTTGGTGCACTCAGGGCACATAGAGAAATAATTCTACCATTCTAGGTTTCTAGACTTCTTTCTTCTAGTAATTAGATATGTGAGCTTGCGTATCCTCACAACAGCTATGTCTTTGTAACCTCTTCAACTTTAAAATAAAATCAGAAACTGTGATATCGAAGCTTCCTTTTAGATAAAAGAATATGTTAAGGAATTATTCCAAGATTGGTTTCGGAGCTTTAAGTGACAAGATTTGCCAATATCTGCCAATATCTGTTCCAAATTCTATCCAATGCCTATAGATGTGACTGTATTAGTTAGGTCTTCCTGTGTAACAAACCACCCCAAAACTTAGAGGCTTAAAGCAATATGCATCTATCTAGCCAGAGACTCTTTGTGTTGGTGATTTGGGCTGGGGCCCCTGATATGTATGCTGGATGACTGCTTTCGGGGGTTAACTGGATGTTGGTTGCTGGGGTGCTAGGAACATCGGGGTACCTGGTTTCTCTTTCCCTACAGGCTAGCCTGGGATTGTTCATATGGTGGTTGCAGGTTCTAAGAGACTGAGTAGAAGTGATCAAATCCCTTGAGGCTTAGACTTGGAACTGGCACACCATTATTTCCATGGCATTGTGTTGCCAAGTCCTAAGGCCAAGCAGATTCATGGGGGAGGGGCAATAGCCTCTGTCCCTCTATGGGAGGAGTTGCAAAATCACAGTGCAAAGTCAAAGTGACATGGATACAGAGATGAATGGAGAATTTTAGCCATTTTTGCAATCTGCTATAGTGCTTAACTCTTGTTAGTTAGAACACTATGTGTTCCATGAATCAGTGATGCTAAGACTTTTGGATTTCATGAACCAGTTAAAAAAATAATATTAAATAGTTTGGGAAGTACACATAAATATTCAAAAATTGGCAATTTTTGATTGTAATAAGTAAGAACATTTAAAACCAAATGCCATCCTCATTATTTTGTATATATAAATAGCATGGTTTACCACCAAAAAGTATAGGAAGAATAAAAATCTCAGACTAAAGGAATGGCCATCTTATGCTGATATTCTATGTGCCTAATTTATTGTACTGGTTCTTACATTGCCGCTGACTGATGAAGACTTCATCAAAGGGGGCGATGCTCCCTGTGGTGGGATTCAGGAACCTCTGGCCTGGAGAGGGTTTACGCTAGTGGCAGGGTGGGAAACAGCTCCTCGTTTATGGCTTTACATAGCCTTCAGTGTGAATCTGCTTTCCAGACACATCTTACCTGCAGATGAGTTGAAGTAAAACAGTGAAATATTATCTGAAAGATCTGGCCCCAGTGGGTCCCGTATTTAATTTGTTAAAATATCAAAGACTGCATGCATCTCTAGTTTAGTGGCGTAACATCGAGGCTTAGTGACCTGGCTCTGGTCTTATCTGGACTGCAGGTAGGAGGACTTGACCCTCAGGGGACATGGCTCTTACCTTGGCACTGAAGTCACCAGCTGGGAATCCTCGATTAAACCATTTACTTGGCCAAACTTGAGTTTCTCGTCTGTAAAATGACAGTAGTAACACTTTTCATTATATTTTTGTGAGTATTAAATGAAATAACTCTATGTAAAGTGCTTGATGCTATGCCAGGCTCATAGTAAGTACTCAGTATAAGACAGTTGATTGCTGGATGGTTGGTTTAGTATTTTTTAAAAACGTTGTTTTTTGCACACACCCCTTTCCACCACTGGGTTGAGTAGGAAATGCCACAGACCTCCATTTGAGAGAGAGAGAGAATAAAGAACAATTGTCACTATTGTCACTGCTGCAAATGGTCATCATGGGGCCTTATTTACACTGGTGACTGTGCCTTTCTCCACATCGACTGGAGGAGCTGGATTCCTCACGTCTGCAATCTCCCTCCATTCCTAATCCTGTGATGTGCCCTATTAGTCCACCACTCAGAGGAGGCTTCCAAAGTACTGGAAGAGTTAATTCTTTCTGTAGCAATCTTATTGTTTTCTTAGCGTCCCTAAAGATGTAATTCTTGCCAAAAAAATTTGTCTTAGACTTTGCTGAAGCCAAAGAAACCACCTCAGCAGCTTTCTTAATTCTGTCAGCATTCATGAATCCTTCTCACTCCTCCATACATACCTTTATACCTTCATGTTGAAAAATTCTGAGTGTGTACCCACACGTGTGCCATTTCATTCTCATTTTCATTTGGAATCTGGTGTTCAAGCTTTTTATTCAAAGTGATTGCTAATGCTATTTTTTGTAACCACTATTGGTCTGGAAAAATGAAGTAACAGTAGACCAATAGATACACCTGAGAAAACAAAGGGAAGGAGGATGTTATGAATAACAGTAATAAAATTAACTTTCCCATATTAAACTGTTAAATCCCTGGACTAATTTTAAAAGCCTATGATTGGGAATGTAAAAATTTACCTCTCTCTCTCTCTCTCTCTCTCTATTGGATTGAGAGAAACCTGTTGATTATAGCAATCATATATATCTGACCCTTCATTTGGATTTTTAAGCTTTGTTTGGCAAGTGTACGTTGGTATCATTTTATTTTTTACTTAGAAAGATAAATACCTTTGTGATGAGGTGGCATGCAAATCCTTTACCAGACAGTAAACCAACCTTAAATACTATTCTCTTTGAAATGGAACGGACCTCCATGGAGTAGAAGGAAGGCAATAAGAAAACAAAAAAATGCCTCCCTGAAACAGAACCGAGGATCTAAAACCAGTCATTCTCTTGAGGGTTGAAACTGTTTCCCTTCAAATTAAATTAGACTTGTGTTTCTACCATTATGGTTTTTAGCAATGGAAACTTGATAAGGATGGCCATTTCTCTGTTTCCAGATGGTCCAGAAGACCGGGATGCTTCCCAAGCAAACTGCCCAAGTTCTGAGTAGTAATTCTCTAATAAAATTAGGTTCATTTCTTCTAGTGACACAAATGGTGGCTTGTTCAGACTGAACCTATACATCTCCTGAGGTTAAATAGCACAACTCTAGATATAAATTCTACCCCCCACCCCAAGTTAAAGTGTTTACATGTATGCGATAACTGACAGCTTTTGAAACACACATCCAGAGTTGTGGGTAGAATTTGACAGGAAGCAGAAACAAGGAAGATCCCTGTAGGTAGGACAAACAGTCTGGCAGAGGTACAAGTTATGTTGGGTGCCAGTTAAGAGATCTCAAGGCTGCACTGAGTGTTCATGTTGGAAAAACAGAGAAGACAGGATGATGGCTGGGGTAGGCAGCTTCTCCGTGGCTCCCGGTGGTCCCCAGCTTCTGGTATTAGTGTCTTTGTGCAATCCCCTGCCCTTGAGGCTGGGCTGAACCTGGTGACTTGCTTTTAGACAATAGAATATGGCAAAAGTGATGGGATATCACATTCATGATTAGGCTGTAAGAGAGTGTGACTTCCTTTTTGCTAGCCCTCTTTCTCTGGCTCTTTTTGTTCTGATGAAGCAAGCTGCCATGTCACAGCCTGCCCTATAGAAAGGACTATATGGCTAGGAAATGAGGGTTGTCTCTATCCAATAGCCAGTGAATAACTGAGTCTTTCATCACCACAGGGCACAAACCCTCCCCACCCCAACCCCTGCCAAATTCTACAGACAAGCATGTAAATGAACTTGGAAGCAGATCCTTCCCCATGCAGGCCTTCAGATGAGACTGCAGCCTCAGCAGACACCTTGATTTAAGCCTATGAGAGACTCTGAAGCAGAAGACCCAGATAAACTGTGCCCAGATTTCTGACCCATAGAAACTGTGAGAGATTAAATGTGTATTGTTTCTTAAGCCTCTGAATTTTGGTATAACTTGTTATGCAGCAATGGATGTTGCATTAGTTAGGGTTCTCCAGAGAAACATAACCTATTTATATATCTATATCATCTATCTATCTGTCTATCTATCTGTCTGTCTGTCTATCTATCTATCTATCTATCTATCTATCTACCTATCTGTCTATCTCTCTTGACTATTCACATGATTATGGAAGCTGGTGAGTCCAAACTCTTCAGTGGGCCAGTAGGCTGGAGACTCAGGAGAGTCAGTGATGCAGTTCCAGTCTGAAGGCTGGTGGATAGAGACCCAAGAGAACTAATGGTTCAGATGAAGTCTGAAGGCTGTCTGCTAGAGAATTTCCTCCTGTTGGGAAGGCTAGTCTGTTTGTTCTATTCAGGTCTTTAACTGATTGGATGAGGCCCACCCACATGATGGAGGACAGTCTGCTTATTCAGAGTTCACTGATTTAAATGGTCATCTCATCTAAAAACACTCTTAAGTTGACACAGAAAATTAACCATCACAGATGTGAAGCCACATCTTAAAGACGCCTTTTAGAAAAGTTAGAATCAATATCGTGGGCAAGAGAGAGCTCTTTAGCAGGATGTAGTATGAAAGAAGTAGCATTTTGGGAAAGTCTGACATGGTGGGGTGAAGCCTCTGACCCCAGCATCTGAGGAGCTATGGTCCTATGGCTACTCTAAGAAGAGTCTCCCCAGCCCTGTTGGACACTGTCTGAGGAGTGACAAGATTCAGGTCACTCAGTTCTCCTCTCAGTCATAAATTTAGTTAGATCTCAGCTCTCCAGCTGTGGTAGATAATTTTGAGGATTTGGGAACAGTTAATTACATGTACATTGTAACCAATTGTTAGCAAATACCCATGTGGTGCCCACCTAAATTACAAAAGAGCACAATACTGGCATCCCTGAAATCCCAGTGGGGCCCCACTGGGTCATAACTCTCTATCCTCCATAAGTTTTTATTATATATTCCATAATCAAAGAAATTTGGAAAATGTTAACTAAACTTATAATTATGAATATCAGCGGAACACAGAATATGTACTGATTGCTCAAGGTCTATTAAGATTTTCCTTCTCAACTAGATTAATTCTCTTAAGAGCAGGGGTCTTGTCTTACACTCCTCTTGGGGACTCATAGCTTTAAGCCCAGGAACGATCACCTCATAGTTGCTATGATGGTACCCACTTCTGGCTATTTGACAAGTAGACAGTAGGAGCAGCCTCAACACTCAGATGGAACTTGTCAAGAGGTAAGATGTTTGGATGAGAAAGTACATGACTAGTTGAGCCCAAGCATTCCTTGTAGCCTTTAGTCTTTAGGGAAAAATTGTTTATCGGTAAAGAAAGAGTTGGGAGTAGCCAGCTTAAGCTCTATCTCATATAGACAGAGTTGAAATAATTGGGACTCTGAGTCTTTCATAACTGTTTAAAAATAACAGCTGTTTTTCCATGCTAAAAAGTTCAGCTAGGCTGTGGCTGCATTATGAAAGTTAATAGACATCTATACCAGAATTTACTTAATTCGTTGTGTGTGTGTGTGGGGGGGAGAGAGAGAGAGAGATTCAAATATCAGAGGCAGTTCTGAAGTTCACATAAGTGCACTAGAAGCCCACTGTCCTGCCTGCAGTATTTTACCAGGTGACGAAACTTCTAGGCTCCATGGAAATATATATTCTGAATTTTTTCTATAAATTATAAGTGTTTGTTTCATTGTGGTCTGTCAAGGGTATAATAAAAATGGACATAATGCTTTGAAATGCCAAGAAAAACAAAAGCTAAACAGAAGCCTGAGCAGGCTGAAATATGCAAACAAGCCTAGGGATCTTATCCCAGCAGCAGGATGAGGAGCTTGGGGTGTGCAGGAAAGGGGGAGCCCCGTGGAGTGGAGTAAGTTGTAGGATTGCAGTGTGCAGGGTGAGAACACTTGCACACCAGGCAGTGGGCTTTTGATGCATGTGTCCAGCTGCAGGTTTAGTTGAGATTAATGTGCTTTGATGACCAGTCCTATCCTAAAGTTTCCAAGAGGAATCAGATTCTGATGCCAAGTTGCCTCAAAACAGATGGGCAAGATTTTCCATGGAGAAAGAGCACCAAGGTGAAATGCCACATGTCAGGAGAAGGTATTTCAAACTTAATTCACAACAGGCAGAAACAATGTAGAAGAATAAACTGGCCTCCAGAAATTTCTGGTGTGAACATCGAGAAGGAACCCAAAGCCCTGTTCTTAGAAGGGCTGCCCTTTCCGGCTTCTCTCTCCGATTTCCAAAGTTCACCTGTTGTGAAATGCTAGAATTTATTGTGGGAAAAGGACACCAAATAATATGTTTTCACCCTCTGCAAAAAGTCTCTGTTTTCATGAATTCAGCGTGAGACCAAATATGTCATCACTTTTCCTCAGTGTTACAAAAGGGGGAATTCTTTCAGCTGTCTTTATTGGAACAGAGCATGTTTTCACACTACTTTATGTCAATGTCTCCCATTTTAAGCTTTTGTTTTTATTGGACACTGGATTTTTCAGCCCAAATTGCACATGTCCAAAACCCACTAGATTGTAGGCCAGATGACTGGTCCAGGGAATAGCCACTTCTTCTCAGATTTATGTCAAAACTGATTGAACTGGAGATCCAGACATTCCACCTGCATCATCTTCACTCTTAACTCCCCAGAAACTCCACTCTGTCCCAAGGCGATGACGGTTGCTTATGACTACAGGCTCCATTTTGACTAAGTCCCAAATTTGTGTTATTTAGAACTTAAAGATATCCCACTGCACCCCACATATGTGTGGCTCACCACCACTGAGGCTGCAAACCTGTCCCGTGGGCTGCACCTGGGAGGAGGAAATGGTAGGGTCCCTACCTGCCATGGGAGGAGGGGTTACAACCCATGGAAAGCATGGAAAGCATGGAAAGCACCTGACTCTAGATGTCTAAGAAGAAGCAACGTCAGAGATGCTGCTGGGACAAATGAGTAACTGGCAAAGTACAAAACGGAAACAACAACCAAGTTCCATATGTACTCTAAACACTAAAGTCGTTACACATATATTAATAAATTAAGTGTAATACATAAAACCATAGAGGTCTTCCCTCCCATAGGATTTACAGTTCATAAGTATTATTCATAATTTTGAATTCATAAGCATTATTATACACTTGTTAAAGGCAAGTGTGGTCCAATGAAAGGAACACTGGTCTTAGCTTCAGTAAATATGGATTTTAATCTAACTTTGGTATTTGTTGTGTGACTTGGGTAAGTGACTTCTCTGTGTTTAAGTTTCTTCAGGGTAAAATGGAGATAAAGATAGTTATCTTTATAAAGCTAAAGATAGTGCTAAATGATAACAAAATATGAGAAAGCATTTAGCACTGTGCCAGGCACATAGAAGGCACTTAATAAATGATTGTTATATGAAGGAACAACAACATGAACTTGGCATTTACATATGAGGTATATATGTGCTACGTACACACAAATGATAAAAGAACAGATTTGAAAGAGGCATGTTAGGGTTGGGAATGTAGACACAACGATGGCGGAAGGTAAACGAGGCACCTGGCTTCTCAGAAGGGCTGTAGTTTTTATTTATTTATTTATTAACATCTTTATTGGAGTATGATTGCTAGGGCTGTAGTTTTTGAGGGTGGAGGTTATAACCACTGCTCCTTGTCCTCTTGTCCTATGGGCTGTTTCTCCATCCCAGTCCCCATTGTGATAAACAGATGAATCACCCCACCTCATTACGTAGGAGTCTTCCAGAGCCAGCACATACCTGAGTTCAAGCAGACGACTTGTCAGTGGGGCTGGAGTCCGTTGTTTTGAACGTATTCTCATGGGGGTATCTGGACGTAGGCAAAGGGAAGGTGGAAAGGTGGTGTGGATGTGATGGGCAGCCGCGGTCTCCCTCCTTGGCCTCCCGTTAGTAACCTTCCTAACCTGCCATGCACAGCACAGTGCCAGGAGCACCTTTGTCCTGTACGACTGAGGCCCACGGGGGTCGGAGGACAGCAGCACCTGCTCTGTGTTGCCCTGTGAGCTGAGGCCGATATTTCAGAGCAGGGGCTCTGCCTCATGCCAACCTTTCCCTTGTCAGTAAGTGCTTCTTTTCTTGGTTCCGCCCTACCCGCTTTTCCATTTGGGGGGTTCAGTATTTATTCCTTTTGCCTTGGGTCTATAGATTTTATTCAGCAGGTATTTATTGAGCACCTTCTGTGTGCAAGACCCATTGTTCTAACTGAGGGAAATCCATCCATGGTTCGTTTCTGACACCGGTTCTCACACACGCTGCTGCTTCCACTGATCATTTTGCCACTGTCTTTTTTTTTTTTTTTTTTTTCTTTTTATGTCCTGCCATTCTCTTCTGGCTTACAGAGTTTCTGCTGAAAGATCAGCTTTTAACCTTATGGGGATTCCCTCATATGTTATTTGTTGTTTTTCCCTTGCTGCTTTTTATTTTTTATTTTTACATCTTTATTGGAGTATAATTGCTTAACAATGGTGTGTTAGTTTCTGCTTTATAACAAAACGAATCAGCCACACATATACATATGCTCCCACATCCCCTCCCTCCCGCACCTCCCTCCCACCCTCCCTATCCCACCCCTCCAGGCGGCCACAAAGCACCGAGCTGATCTCCCTGTGCTATGCGGCTGCTTCCCACTAGCTATCTACCTTACGTTTGGTAGTGTATATATGTCCATGCCTCTCTTTCGCTTTGTCACAGCTTACCCTTCCCCCCCCCATATCCTCAAGTCCATTCTCTAGTAGGTCTGTGTCTTTATTCCTGTGTTACCCCTATGTTCTTCATGACATTTTTTTCTTAAATTCCATATATATGTGTCAGCATACAGTATTTGTCTTTCTCTTTCTGACTTACTTCACTCTGTATGGACTCTAGGTCCATCCACCTCATTACAAATAGCTCAATTTCGTTTCTTTTTATGGCTGAGTAATATTCCATTGTATATATGTGCCACATCTTCTTTATCCATTCATCCGATGATGGACACTTAGGTTGTTTCCATCTCCAGACTACTGTAAATAGGGCTGCTATGAACATTTTGGTACATGACTCTTTTTGAATTATCGTTTTCTCGGTATATGCCCAGTAGTGGGATTGCTGGGTCATATGGTAGTTCTATTTGTAGTTTTTTAAGGAACCTCCATACTGTTCTCCATAGTGGCTGTACCAATTCACATTCCCACCAGCAGTGCAAGAATGTTCCCTTTTTTCCACACCCTCTCCAGCATTTATTGTTTGTAGATTTTTTCATGATGGCCATTCTGAATGGTGTGAGATGATATCTCATTGTAGTTTTGATTTGCATTTCTCTAATGAGTAAAGATGTTGAGCATCCTTTCATGTGTTTGTTGGCAGTCTGTATATCTTCTGTGGAGAAATGTCTATTTAGGTCTTCTGCCCATTTTGGGGTTGGGTTGTTTGTTTTTTTATTATTGAGCTGCATGAGCTGCTTATACATTTTGGAGATTAATCTTTTGTCAGTTGCTTCATTTGCAAGTATTTTCTCCCATTCTAAGGGTTGTCTTTTGGTCTTGTTTATGGTTTCCTTTGCTGTGCAAAAGCTTTGTAGTTTCATTAGGTCCCATGTGTTTATTTTTGTCTTTATTTCCATTTCTCTAGGAGGTGGGTCAAAAAGGATCTTGCTGTGATTTATGTCATAGAGTGTTCTGCCTATGTTTTCCTCTAAGAGTTTGGTAGTGTCTGGCCTTACATTTAGGTCTTTAATCCATTTTGAGCTTATTTTTGTGTATGGTGTTAGGGAGTGATCTAATCTCATACTTTTACATGTCCCTGTCCAGTTTTCCCAGCACCACTTATTGAAGAGACTGTCCTTTCTCCACTGTACATTCCTGCCTCCTTTATCAAAGATAAGGTGACCATATGTGCATGGGTTTATCTCTGGGCTTTCTATCCTGTTCCATTGATCTATCTTTCTGTTTTTGTGCCAGTACCATACTGTCTTGATTACTGTAGCTTTGTAGTATAGTCTGAAGTCAGGGAGCCTGATTCCTCCAGCTCCATTTTTCGTTCTCAAGATTGCTTTGGCTATTCAGGGTCTTTTGTGTTTCCATACAAATTGTGAAATTTTTTGTTCTAGTTCTGTGAAAAATGCCAGTGGTAGTTTGATAGGGATTGCATTGAATCTGTAGATTGCTTTGGGTAGTAGAGTCATTTTCACAATGTTGATTCTTCCAACCAACAACATGGTATATCTCTCCATCTATTTGTATCATCTTTAATTTCTTTCATCAGTGTCTTATAATTTTCTGCATACAGGTCTTTTGTCTCCTTAGGTAGGTTTAGTCCTAGATATTTTATTATTTTTGTTGCAATGGTAAATGGGAGTGTTTTCTTGATTTCGCTTTCAGATTTTTCATCATTAGTATATAGGAATGCCAGAGATTTCTGTGCATTAATTTTGTATCCTGCTACTTTACCAAATTCATTGATTAGCTCTAGTAGTTTTCTGGTAGCATCTTTAGGATTTTCTATGTATAGTATGATGTCATCTGCAAACAGTGACAGCTTTACTTCTTCTTTTCCGATTTGGATTCCTTTTATTTCCTTTTCTTCTCTGATTGCTGTGGCTAAAACTTCCAGAACTATGTTGAATAAGAGTGGTGACAGTGGGCAACCTTGTGTTGTTCCTGATCTTAGTGGAAATGGTTTCAGTTTTTCACCATTGAGGATGATGTTGGCTGTGGGTTTGTCATATATGGCCTTTATTATGTTGAGGAAAGTTCCCTCTATGCCTACTTTCTGCAGGGTTTTTATCATAAATGGGTGTTGAATTTTGTCGAAAGCTTTCTCTGCATCTAGTGAGATGATCATATGGTTTTTCTCCTTCAATTTGTTAATATGGTGTATCACGTTGATTGATTTGCGTATATTGAAGAATCCTTGCATTCCTGGAATAAACCCCACTTGATCATGGTGTATGATCTTTTTAATGTGCTGTTGGATTCTGTTTGCTAGTATTTTGTTGAGGATTTTTGCATCTATGTTCATCAGTGATATTGGCCTGTAGTTTTCTTTCTTTGTGACTTCCTTGTCTGGTTTTGGTATCAAGGTGATGGTGGCCTCATAGAATGAGTTTGGGAGTGCTCCTCCCTCTGCTATATTTTGGAAGAGTTTGAGAAGGATAGGTGTTATCTCTTCTGTAAATGTTTGATAGAATTCGCCTGTGAAGCCATCTGATCCTGGGCTTTTGTTTGTTGGAAGATTTTTTATCACAGTTTCAATTTCAGTGCTTGTGATTGGTCTGTTCATATTTTTTATTTCTTCCTGATTCAGTCTTGGCAGGTTGTGCATTTCTAAGAATTTGTCCATTTCTTCCAGGTTGTCCATTTTATTGGCATAGAGTTGCTTGTAGTAATCTCTCATGATCTTTTGTATTTCTGCAGTGTCAGTTGTTACTTCTCCTTTTTCATTTCTAATCCTATTGATTTGAGTCTTCTCCCTTTTTCTCTTGATGAGTCTGGCTAATGGTTTATCAATTTTGTTTATCTTCTCAAAGAACCAGCTTTTAGTTTTATTGATCTTTGCTATTGTTTCCTTCATTTCTGTTTCATTTATTTCTGATCTGATTTTTATGATTTCTTTCCTTCTGCTAACTTTGGGGTGTTTTTGTTCTTCTTTCTCTAATTGCTTTAGGTGCAAGGTTAGGTTGTTTATTCGCGATGTTTCCTGTTTCTTAAGGTGGGATTGTATTGCTATAAACTTCCCCCTTAGAACTGCTTTTGCTGCATCCCATAGGTTTTGGGTCATCGTGTCTCCATTGTCATTTGTTTCTAGGTATTTTTTTATTTCCTCTTTGATTTCTTCAGTGATCACTTCGTTATTAAGTAGTGTATTGTTTAGCCTCCATGTGTTTGTATTTTTTACAGATCTTTTCCTGTAATTGATATCTAGTCTCATAGCATTGTGGTCGGAAAAGATACTTGATACAATTTCAATTTTCTTAAATTTACCAAGGCTTGATTTATGACCCAAGATATGATCTATCCTGGAGAATGTTCCATGAGCACTTGAGAAAAATGTGTGCTCTTTTGTTTTTGGATGGAATGTCCTATAAATATCAATTAAGTCCATCTTGTTTAATGTATCATTTAAAGCTTGTGTTTCCTTATTTATTTTCATTTTGGATGATCTGTCCATTGGTGAAAGTGGGGTGTTAAAGTCCCCTACTATGAATGTGTTACTGTCGATTTCCCCTTTTATGGCTGTTAGTATTTGCCTTATGTATTGAGGTGCTCCTATGTTGGGTTCATAAATATTTACTATTGCTATATCGTCTTCTTGGATCGATCCCTTGATCATTATGTAGTGTCCTTCTTTGTCTCTTCTAGTAGTCTTTATTTTAAAGTCTATTTTGTCTGATATGAGAATTACTACTCCAGCTTTCTTTTGGTTTCCATTTGCATGGAATATCTTTTTCCATCCCCTTACTTTCAGTCTGTATGTGTCTCTAGGTCTGAAGTGGGTCTCTTGTAGGCAGCATATATATGGGTCTTGTTTTTGTATCCATTCAGCCAATCTGTGTCTTTTGGTGGGAGCATTTAGTCCATTTACATTTAAGGTAATTATTGATATGTATGTTCGTATTCCCGTTTTCTTAATTGTTTTGGGTTCGTTATTGTAGGTCTTTTCCTTCTGTTGTGTTTCTTGCCTAGAGAATTTCCTTTAGCATTTCTTGTAAAGCTGGTTTGGTGGTGCTGAACTCTCTCAGCTTTTTCTTGTCTGTAAACGTTTTAATTTCTCCATCAAATCTGAATGAGATCCTTGCTGGGTAGAGTAATCTTGGTTGCAGGTTTTTCTCCTTCATCACTTTAAATATGTCCTGCCAGTCCCTTCTGGCTCGCAGAGTTTCTGCTGAAAGATCAGCTATTAACCTTATGGGGATTCCCTTGTGTGTTATTTGTTGTTTTTCCCTTGCTGCTTTTAATATGTTTTCTTTGTATTTAATATTTGACAGTTTGATTAATATGTGTCTTGGCGTATTTCTCCTTGGATTTATCCTGTATGGGACTCTCTGTGCCTCCTAGACTTGACTGACTATTTCCTTTCCCATATTAGGGAAGTTTTCAACTATAATCTCTTCAAATATTTTCTCAGTCCCTTTCTTTTTCTCTTCTTCTTCTGGAACCCCTATAATTCAAATGTTGGTGTGTTTAATGTTGTCCCAGAGGTCTCTGAGACTGTCCTCAGTTCTTTTCATTCTTTTTTCTTTATTCTGCTCTGCAGTAGTTATTTCCACTATTTTATCTTCCATGTCACTTGTCCGTTCTTCTGCCTCAGTTATTCTGCTATTGATCCCATCTAGAGTATTTTTCATTTCATTTATTGTGTTTTTAATCGTTGCTTGATTCATCTGTAGTTCTTCTAGGTCCTTGTTAACTGTTTCTTGCATTTTGTCTATTCTATTTCCCAGATTTTGGATCATCTTTACTATCATTATTCTGAATTCTTTTTCAGGTAGACTGCCTATTTCCTCTTCAGTTGTTAGGTCTGGTGGGTTTTTGTCTTGCTCCTTCTCCTGCTGTGTGTTTTTCTGTCTTCTCTTTTTGCTTATCTTACTGTGTTTGGGGTCTCCTTTTTGCAGGCTGCAGGTTCGTAGTTCCCGTTGTTTTTGGTTTCTGTCCCCAGTGGGTAAGGTTGGTTCAGTGGGTTGTGTAGGCTTCGTGGTGGAGGGGACTAGTGCCTGTGTTCTGGTGGATGAGGCTGGATCTTGTCTTTCTGGTGGGCAGGTCCATGTCTGGTGGTGTGTTTTGGGGTGTCTGTGGACTTTTTATGATTTTAGGCAGCCTCTCTGCTAATGGATGGCGTTGTGTTCCTGTCTTGCTGGTTGTTTGGCATAGGGTGTCCAGCACTGTAGCTTGCTGGTCGTTGAGTGAAGCTGGGTGCTGGTGTTGAGATGGAGATCTCTGGAAGATTTTCGCCGTTTGATATTATGTGGAGCTGGGAGGTCTCTTGGGGACCAGTGTCCTGAAGTTGGCTCTCCCACCTCAGAGGCACAGCACTGACTCCTGGCTCCTCAATTTGGGATGACTTGTTGTCTATTCATGTATTCCACAGATGCAGGGTACATCAGGTTGATTGTTGAGCTTTAATCCGCTGCTTCTGAGGCTGCTGGGAGAGATTTCCCTTTCTCTTCTTTGTTCTCACAGCTCCCGGGTCTCAGCTTTGGATTTGGCCCCGCCTCTCCGTGTAGGTCGCCGGATGGCGTCTGTTCTTCGCTCAGACAGGACAGGGTTAAAGGAGCAGCCGCTTCAGGGACTCTGGCTCGCTCAGGCCAGGGGGGAGGGAGGGGCACGTAGGCGGGGCGAGCGTGCAGCGTCAGAGGCCGGCGTGACGTTGCACCAACCCGAGGCACGTCGTGCGTTCTCCCGGGGAAGCCGCCCCTGGATCCCGGGACCCCAGCAGTGGCGGGCTGCACAGGCTCCCCGGAAGTGGGGCGTGGACGGTGACCTAAGCTCGCACGGAGGCCTCGTGGCGGCGGCAGCGGCAGCAGCAGCCCCAGCGTCCCACGCCCGTCTCTGGCGTCCGCGCTTTTAGCCACGGCTGGCGCCCGTCTCTGGGGCTCCTTTAAGCAGCGCTCTTAATCCCCTCTCCTCGCGCACCAGGAAACAAAGAGGGAAGAAAAAGTCTCTTGCCTCTTCGGCAGGTCCAGACCTTTCCCCGGACTCCCTCCCGGCTACCTGTGGCGCATTAGCCCCTTCAGGCTGTGTTCACGCCGCCAGCCCCAGTCCTCTCCCTGCGCTCCTACTGAAGCCCGAGCCTCAGCTCCCAGCGCCGCCCGTCGGGCGAGCAGACAAGCCTCTCGGGCTGGTGAGTGCCGGCTGGCACCGATCCTCTGTGCGGGAATCTCTCCGCTTTGCCCTACCCAGGTACGTGGGGGAGTTTCTTGCCTTTTGGGAGGTCTGAGGTCTTCTGCCAGCGTTCAGTAGGTGTGCTGTAGGAATTGTTCCACGTGTAGCTGTATTTCTGGTGTATCTGTGGGGAGGAAGGTGATCTCCGCATCTTACTCTTCCGCCATCTTCCCCGGAAGTTGCCACTGTCTTTAAAGGCTAATTAGTCTTACCCTCTTTTATTACGTGGCCAGCTTGCAGACGGCTCTGCTATCAGCAGGGTCAGGGGTGAAGAGGAGGCCCCGAGCTGGGCTCGGCTTCCTCCTCGGGACGCCGTGGTCTCCCTGCAGGTGTCTGGGCCCTTTCTGAGCCAGCTTCGTGGAAACACGTTGTTCCATGAGGTGGAGTCAGGGCAGAGGGACTACCAAGGAGGAAACTGGAAAAGAAAACAAGAGAAAAGGCGAAGTCATGGCCAGAAAAAGAACGCTGGCCACTATTCCAGACATGAAAGCGAGACCAAGAGAGGAGGAGCTGGCAACAAGCTCCGGAGTGCGAAGGCAAGGATGAAATGAGCTAGAAATCCCTTTAGTGTCATGTTTGATGTATGTTCCAGGGGGATGCTAGGTGGCTGAATGGAGAACGTAATATATTTTACTTGTAAAATGTTAAGTAACCTTATTTTAAGACAGCAATAGATAAATCATCCGGAAGTCGTATTTTTATACTCATAATTACTATATGATTTATACAGACCAAAATTCTTATAGAAATTTTAGAAAGGGGGTAGGTTTCTCATTGTTCCAGAGCTGAGGGAAGGCTTTCCGGGAAAGGTTAAATTTGAACTTGGTCTTGAAAGAGGAGTGAGACTTGGAGGATTAGAGAGAAAGCTGGCTTCCAGGCGCTGCATTCCACCCTCGGGCAACCCCCTCCCCGGGCCTTGTTTTCCTAAACGCTGCAGCACGGAGTTTCCATTGACAACTGCTCAGCTGAGAAACCTCCTGGGTGGGGACCATGCCCGTCTCCCCACCCTCTGGGCCCTCGTCAGCCCAGCTGGTATCCGCTCACGATCCCCTCTGCACATCAGGCCCCTCTTTGCTCACCTCTCCTTGAAGCTCCCTTTCATCGGCACCACGGAGACAACCACTGAGCACCTTCCGGAGCCCAGATGTCTGCTTTCTTCATCACTCTTGCTCTTCCAGTTCTTTTGCAGCAGGTAACACCTAAAGCCCTTCCTAGATCCCAGATCTTTCTGCGGTAGCCCAAACACACACCTTCTGCTTTCTGTGGACTTTCTCCTCCCAGGGAGCGTGCCAAATGGTAAACCTCATCTAATAAGCCGCTTCCCTTCTCAGCCCACAATTCCTTATCTTCCTCTCAGAAAGCACAGACGCAATTTAGTCCACAGGCTTTAGTTGAGCACCGAGTGTTTGCCTAGGCCTGCACTGGGACTGTGCCATAGACCTACAGGTGCACAGACGTGAAAGTCACGTGTTGGCATTTGATCTCTACAACAGCACCTGGATGCTAATAGGCAGGGCATGTGCTGTGACATTTACCAAAGGGAGGAGTGAGCTGCAGGGAGGTTTAGTGACTTATATGGTTCACACTCACCATGGCACAGCCAGGACAAAGCACCGAGTCTTCTGACGCATGGCTCAGCACTCCTTCTCTGCCGTGTGACCCCACCACCACTGTACCTCCTAAAGGCAAACCTGACTTTTGGGAGAGAACCTGCTACCATGCTCATATTTCAGATGAATTGAGGGCTGGAGAACTTATGTAACTTACCCAAAGTTAAGTAAGTGGTGGAGGTGGAACTGCCTCAGGTGAGTGCAAAACCCACGCTGATAACCATCATGTAATCCAGCCATGGGTAAAGGAAGGGAACTGTTCTTTATGACTCTGAGGCAGAATTGACACGTGTCAGTGGAAGACAGAGGGTCTTGTGCTCCATCTCAGTGGAAGGAGGAGCTTGGTCATAGAGGAGTTTTGAATAAGGAAATGGGTAACCTTGTCAAACAGTGGGCACCCCATTAATTGGTGCCTAGGTTGTTGGAGATACCGCAGAGCAGCGTCCTGCGTTATGTAGGAAGTTGGAATGGTAGCTTCTGAGGACTCTTCTAGTCTTGGTCTTTTAAAGTTCCATGAAGTCAGTGCTTACCATGGAATTTGCCATAAGTAGAAAAGTCATGTTTAGAAGCTCCATACACGTGTCCTGGAGCTGGGAGATAGAAAAGTGAGCTTCACTCTCAGGACATTTCCTTGAAGGTTTAAGGAGTTGTGACAAGTCACACAGCTTATGAATGCCGTTGCTCGTACCGATGATACCCAATGCGTCCCCTACTTCTCTCTGTCCCCCCTTTCTTCTCCCTTTGGGGCCCCACATGAGACTCTTTCAAAGCTGGCCCCTTTCTCCTGTTCCCCGCATGAATTTTTGTGAAAACTCCTTCAGAAAAGAAGAGAAGAGAAGTAAAGTTGACTCTTTGTCCTTAGGACTGTGGTACCTGAACCATTGCTCATTTTCGTGCTTGGTTTAGGATCTGATCCAAAGTGATTTTTAATCTCTGTATTGTAGGAATTTAGTTCCTAATATGTCAGCTCTATCCCGCAGAGTGTTCCATCAACACCCTTAACCCAGTTATCTGCAGGGACTTTGACCCCAGACGGGGAGTCCCGGATGGAAGTCAGGACAGTGCTTTAGTACAGACTATGAAAAATGCATGTAAGATAGAAAAATGTGAATTATGTGTGAAACAAACAAAAGCACCAGGCAACATGGAATTCATGTCAACAAAAGCTTGCTGCAAGCTGTTGCTTGCTTTCTAAGGGGGAAACAGACTCTGGCGCCCGAGGAACAGTAGCAGGGAAGGACTTTTTGCACTAAAGTTGCAGAAACAAAAGAGATGACCTGTTTTGACTGTAATTGCTTTCAAATTCTTCAGCTCTCCTTTTCCCCTGCATCTGCCTCCCCCAGCCTTTGTTGTGCAGCTGGGGAAGTAACTGATTATTGAGCCCGTCTGAGCCACGAGGCTGGGAGTAACTGACATTTCTAATATTTTGACATATTCAAGAGAAAAGAAAAAAGCAGTCCAAAGGGTGGGGCCTCCAGCTGACCTTCTTGTTGACCATCAACCAACTCCATGACTAGATGACTTGTGTGAACAAGGGGATGGTGAGGTTGGTTCTCAGGAGGATTCGTGTGCTGGAATGTCTAGCTCACATTCCAATTAAAATATTAAATTTGGTGATATTAAACTACATAGACTTTTGGTGCCACCAACTGAATATATTGTAAGTACTAGTTTTCAAGCGAGCTGCAGAAATAAAATTAACATTCCCTCACCAAGAGATATTTCTAGGTAAGAGACAACCAATACACACATTTTTTAAAGCAAATTATTTGCAGTTATTTAAAATGATTACCCTGTTCCTCTCTGGATCGCTGCTGGAGACCCAGGCATCCAAGCGCCATAGGCTTCTATGTCAAATGTAATAAATAGCATTGTAATTGTGTTCTAGGGGGGCTGCACACAGCTCCACCTTGGCTCACAGCCACCCTTGCTACCACCAGAGCTGCCTTCCTAAGGTATTCTGGGAGAAGGAGCCCTGTGCAGTCCAACTGGCAAGGCTTCTGCGCAACTACACCTCGCTTTACAAGGCTGATGAGATTCTGTGGCCCACAAGTCACAGCCTCAGCTCAAATCCATCGCACACTTTTGTGAATGTGGGAGGTGCCACTCCTTGCTCTCACTCTTCCAAATGGCTCCAGGGGGCTCACTGCAGCCTTTTAAAGAGAGAGTGAGGGTGGCAGTCTGCCCAGTCTGCTGAGAGGAGGCACCCTAAAGTAAAATTTGCCTTTGTGGATAGACAATATTCAGCTGAATTCCATTTAATTCCATACATAGTCATTGAGTGTCAATTATAAACCAGGTTCTGTGGACCCACATGGAGCCTGGGCTCATTTCTACCTTTTCTCATCCCCTTTCTAAGTCTTGGTTTCTTCATTTGTTAAATTGTTATAGATGATAATACCATTCCCTGTGGATTCCTGTGAGCTTAAATAAGAATGTTTGTGTAGCGCATCTAGCCTGTTGCCTGGTATGTGGTGGGCACACAGTAAGCGCAGTGTCTTGTCCTCCTCCCCTTTCTCCAAGTGATCAGAAGCACCAGTCCGGGAATCACTCCAGGTGGGGGCAGGAGATCTGCAGAGAGTGTCTTTGATGAAGATTTCCTTCTCAGGACCACATTCCTGCATTGAAGCAGCTGGTTTATACTGTGGACTTCATATGGTCATAGGGGAATTGAATGAGATAATGTCTGAAAAATGCTTAACACATCTTTATTGACTCATATATGTCATACAGTGTTATTATCTATCTATCTATCTATTTATCTATCTGTCTATATCTTCTATCATCTATCTGTCTATCGATATCTATCTAACTATGAATTTATTTTGTCATTACCGTCTATTTTCTTGGCTTGAAACCTCTTGGATTCTGGAAATCCAGTTGCCCCTCTCCACTTATGTTGTGACCTCCTGGATCCTTAAAGTTTGGCTGTCCCTTTGTTCATTCCAGAAGCATTTACCGAGCACCTGCTAATTGCCAGATAGTTTGCCGAGTCCGTGGGTCACAAAGGCAGGTTGGGTCACCAAAACTGGTCGTATAGGCAGCCTCCCTGGCCTCTAACAGCGTATGGTTTGTTGAGGAAGCCAGAGAAGTAGGCATATCATTTCAATATCGTGTAATAAACACAGGGGCAGAGGTCAACCTGGAGTGACGTGGGAGTAGGCCATGCGCCCTGCTGTGGGGCTGGTGGGAGGGTGGCCAGGGACCATGGCAGGGACAGCTCAGCAACTGCATGTGGAAGGACAAGTATCTCCAGTTCTCACGACCTGAGAATTACTACCCACATCTGTGTCCTTGAAGCATCACGGCCCACAGCTAGTAACCAAAACGTCTAAATTCTGCCACTAGACCCCGCTTGCAAGGCAGCACAGTGGGTTGGGACTTCTGGGGGAGTTTCATCCCCGGGGGCAGAAGCAGAACCTTCTTTCTCCCCTTGACCCCAGAGCAGCACTTTCTGAGCACCTGTGCCTGTTCCCACGGCCTCCGCAGGGTTTTCTGTAGTAGGTCTCCCCTGTCGCCCGTCCCCCAACAGTGGTGTCCCCAGGGTGGCTTGAGGAAAACCTAGCCAGGCAGGGCCAGGAAGCACACTCATACATGCAGAGACAGCGCTCACAGGAAGACTCAAAAGGGAAAGAGACCAAGACCACCCTCCTCCCTAACGTCCATCTGCTGCTCTTGCTTCCAGCCATGGAGAGACAAAACGGCAGGGCTCATGCCAAGGTGATGAGGGCAAGAAAGTTCATGAAGTGCTGGGCAGGAAGTGATAACCAAAGATACAGGAAGTCCATGGCCCTCCATTACTGGAGGGCCTGTGGCTGGGCTGGGAGCTGGGCATGCCCTGGGCTGTATTTCTCACGTCCCTTCCCTCCTAGCGTGTCCTCCTCTGGTCCTTAACGTCCTTGTTAATTTCCGGTCCCACTTTGCTCTCCCTCAGGAAGCCCTGAAAGTGGCCCCAAATCTTATGAAAAGCCAAACAGCTAGGTCAGCTTTCAGGATTCCCAAAGAAGCAAATATGAGTTTCTTTTACGAGGCACATATTCCCTTTTTCAAAGAGATTCTTTTAGAGCAGTTTTAGGTTCACAGCAAAATTGAAATGTAGAGAATTTCCCCTTAAATCCCTTGTCCCCACGCAGGCACAGCCTCCCTCATTGTCAACATCCCACACCAGAGTGGTCCATTTGTTACAGCGGCTAAACCTATGTTGACACATCATAATCACCCCAAATCCACAGTCTCCATTACCGTTCACTTGTGGTGGTGTACAGTCTCTGCATCTGGACGTATGTATAATGACATGTATCTATCATTATGGTATCATACCCAGTATGTCCACTGTTCTAAAATCCTCTGGGCTCTGGCTATTCATCCCTCCCCCTTAAGCTCTGGCGACCACTGATCTTTTTACTGTCTCCATAGTTCTGCCTTTTCCAGAATGTCCTAATGTTGGGATCATAGAGTATGTAGCCTTTTCAGGCTGGCTTCCTTCACTCGGTGATAATATGCATTCGTGTTTCCCCCATGTCTTTTCATGGCACATTCAGTTTTTTTTTTAAATTTAGGCTTACATTTTTTAATATATAAATGTATTTATTTTTATTTATTTATTATTTTTGGCTGGTGTTGGGTCTTCGTTGCCGCGCGAGGGCTTTCTCTAGTTGCGGCGAGCGGGGGCTGCTCTTCGTTGCTGTGTGCGGGCTGCTCATTGCCGTGGCTTCTCTTGTTGCGGAGCACGGGCTCTGGGCACGTGGGCATCAGTAGATGCGGTGCGTAGGCTCATTAGTCATGGCTTGTGGGCTCTAGAGCACATCGGTAGTTGTGGCACATGGGCTTAGTTGCTCTGTGGCATTTGGGATCTTCCCGGACCAGGGCTCGAACCCGTGTCCCCTGCGTTGGCAGGCGGATTCTTTTTTTTTTTTTTTTTTTTTTGCCGTACGCGGGCCTCTCACTGTTGTGGCCTCTCCCATTGTGGAGCACAGGCTCCGGATGCGCAGGCTCAGTAGCCATGGCTCAAGGGCCCAGCCGCCCCGCGGTATGTGGGATCTTCCCGGACTGGGGCATGAACCCGTGTCCCCTGCATCGGCAGGCGGACTCTCAACCACTGCGCCACCAGGGAAGCCCCACGTTCAGTTTTTAAACTTTTGTGCATACCATGTTAGATCCCAGGAAGGTGGTCTCTGCCCACTTTGAGAGATCAGGAGCTCCTGAGGTTATGAGAGCACACAGTTCGGACCAGTGGGTCAGTACATTTGGGGTGGATGGGTGGGAGGGGTTGACCCAAATTCCTCAGTTTTCCACCTGAGGGATCTCCTATCCCCTCCTCCTCTGTGCTGAAACTGACCTCAAGAGGAGAATAAATGAAATTAATTCCTTTTAGAAAAATTTATTGAGTAATTGAAATGAACTTCTTCAGAAGGGTCCTCCTTCCAGTATCCATTATTAATAGTAATAAACCTTGGAGTAATAATAATGGAAGTAGTAAAAGCACAGCGATTATGTCAGTTTACTTGTGTACTGTGTTGTACAACGGATATAGCCCTTTAACATCTGATTTCTTATTTGAGCCCATACAAGTGATGGTGTAAGAGGGCAGGGATGAGACCAGCGATTCCATTTTTCAGTGAGGAGGCCAAGTTTTCCTGTGGCTGTGGGACACAGTCAAGGTCACACAGCTGGTGTGAACGGCAGAGCCAGGGTTCCCATTCAGGTCTCTGACACCAAGCCCATTCATGCTTCTAGTTTGTAATTGATCAGACTCACATTTATTGAGCAACGGCTGTGCTGTGGGCCCTGGGCTGGGGCACGGGAGAGAGGATCCCTGAGGGGGATGCAGAGGCATTCACGAGTTCCTCAGGCACAGAGTACCATGCGTGCAAGCCCAGCTGTGGAGCCCAGAGGCAGCAGTGACCACCTTGCAGTGGGTATCAGAGTAGGCTTCCAAGGAGAGGCATCCCTGGACCCACGCCCTGAGGATGGTCATTACCTAGCAGGACATGTAGGCAAGCTCGTTACTACAGGGGAATCTTTCATGTGACACTGTAAGATGCCAGCAGGCTAAGATGTTCAAATGGATGGGAAGGAGGCTCGAGAGAGCTGTGGTCCTGAGGCTCTTACTCAAGTCTCACCCGTGCCCCTTCTCCGCCCCCTTCTCAGCCTTGGCCTGCTCTGTCTCTGGCTCCAGGTGGTTTGTGCTGCACACCAGGCACATTTGCAGTGCCAGGGGAGGTGGCTGTGGGCTCCATAGGGAACTGCTCCTTCCAGGGCTCTCAGCACGAGCCTCCAGCTGGGTACCTTGGGAGGAGGCTGTCGACCAGTTCCTGGGCCTCAATGCGGTTGTCAGGATGAGCACCCGCTCCTTAGCTGCTCGCATAGGCTCTTTCATCTGGCCATTCTCAGATGTGAAGGACACAGAACAGAAATTGTTGGAAAGCCTGGTGAGCTGGGGGGTGGGTGGTGGGGGGAGGAGGTGGGGAGGAATCAGAATTCAAAGCCAAGGCCCTACACACACCGCTCTGTGGCAGCTCATCAGTTTTCCCTCTTCTCACCCGCGAGGGAGCCCGTGTGCTCCTGCTCTTGCCTGGCTGTATCCTGGCTGCATCTGTTAGCAATGAATAAAGACGGGGTGTCGGAGGCGGGGCTGGAGGCGGGGGGCAGGAGGAAGGTCTACTTAAACAAAATGTGTTTGCTCACACACATAAAACCACAGGCCTCCTGGAGGCAAGCACCCCACCCGGGCCCCATCATTGTTGAATTTGTAATCAGGAGCATGTGATGGAATGATTGGTGCCTTTATATCCACCCAGAGGGCCTCTGTGTCGTGTCCTTGTTTCTGACATACGAGGGGCTTGGGCAGGGAGGGTTCTCAGGGCCTTCCCAGCACGGACATCCTGTGTCCAGCAGCGACAGGGTCGGCGGTCTAGCTGTGAGAGCCCACCAGTTCTCATGCAGGTTTGGAGCGGAGTAGGCCTCGTGGGTGTCTCTGGCCCAAGAAGGAAGGAGGCTGGGTCTTCTCTAGTTCCCAAAGGGGGAAGCGGACACTTTGGAAAAGGGCTCTCTACGGCCCGCTGGGTAACATCTGACCTTCACCTTAGCATTTAAGGTCTCCAGGATCTGAGGTCTGCTTCTGCATTATCCCCATCAAACTGCATTGTGTTTACTTCAAAGCCAGAACTTCCAAGGAAATAAGAGGTAAGAAAGTGCCAGGGAGGCACATGCCAGAACTCAGAATTATCAATACTAAAATACTTCTGGAAGGCTGGATAGGTGAAGGCAGGCTTTTATACAGAAAGAAAAAAGGTTCTGAGTTTTCTCTTTAGCAAATATCCTCTGAGGAAATCACTGGGAGTGAGCAAGGCACTGGAGGCTCCCCTCAGGTCCCTGAAGAACACACAATGGGAAAACCAAGCGCCACCCTCCTCCCTTCTTCCTTCTGTGGGCCCGAGCAGGTGGCATCCTTGCGTGGGCTCTGTGGCTCCTGTACCTGCCCCATCTGTGGCAGGGCTTGTGGCTGGTCTAAGGCCCCCCACTGGCTCACACCAATGAGGAAGAATCAAGAAAGCCCGTCACCTTGGACTCCCCATACTCTGATGCTCTGGGGAGCATCATGTTCTGAGAGCTTCTAGCCAATGTTTCTATTTTTAAGACCTTCTGTTGCCTTAGATGGTGGGAAGGTAGGAGGTAGGAGGGAAGAGAAGGGAGAGAGTGTTAGATAAGAGGAGGTTTTAGCGTCTGGAAGTCTTCCATGCGTGCTTTAGACTAAGGGGACAAATCCACTGGAAGGTAGAGTACACTCAGGCGGGGGTAGGCACACGGCACAGGATAGGCGTCCCGGTTGTAGAGGAGGTCCCACGAGGGTTGGGAAGGGACGTGTCTACATCCCATTGCTTCTGGGCCACCCTTGACCATGCGCTCTAGGTACAGCTAAAGGGTCGTCTTTGGTGAGCAGCAGGATGGCTGGTATCCCTATTATAAACTCTGTGAGTTTGGCCAGCACTGACCCACTGTGTGACCCTGGGAATTAGCCTGTTGGTTCCCAAGTTTCCTGCATATCTGTGACCTGGGAATTCTATTGCCTGGACTCCTCAGCAGCCTTGGGGATTAATGAAAGCCTTGTTCACAAATCTCTCAGAATCCATAAAGGTTTAGATCGATAATTAACAAGAAAAAGAAAGCATAAACATTTCAAAAATATATCAACTCCCAAATCTATAACAGCCAATAAGTCTAAAAATTGAGTGGCCGCAATTGCCCTCCGTGACAGGTGGCCCATGCACTTTGAAAAGTAATTCTTCAATAAGCATAAATTACCATTTGGGGAAACCTTCCATGTATGCCATGGCTATGGATTTATTAAGTGAAAGTGAAACTTTTAAATAAATATCTGGAACAGCAAATGTATTTCCCAATCTCATCGGGCCACAGAGGCAGAAGTTTTTAAAGTGCTGTGTAACCTGTACTCTGAGAGGATAAAGCTGAGAACATGTCCTTAGAAGTCCTCCTGCTGAGTCAGTGCCACACAACCTTCCTCCCCAGCTCTTCAAACACCAGGATCCTCCTGATCTTAGCCAAGGGCAACAAGGGCACAAAAGTCCCCAGGGCTCTTTCCCAACCCCTCGGAGAATCTGACAGATTCTGAGGTATCTCATTCCTTAAGAAGATCTGAATCTGGAATTTCTTCTCAGATTCTGAAGCACCCTGCTTCATTTATTCACCTTCACAAGCAAATGTCCCTGCCAGGTTGTCTTCCCTTGAAAGGCAGAATAGGCCAGTGCCACTTTCTGCTTTTGGTTAGTTTTGTTGCTACTAAAAAATCCTTGCAAGACACCAGTAGAAAACAAAACATAAAATGGAAGGCACACATCAAAAAACTAACCAGCCCAGCAAATGCTTGACAGCATTTCTTTTAGTGTAGACAGCAATACTCCGTGAGCACTGTTTGTTTCTCCAGCAAGCGTTCTAGCGCTTCCTTTGTGAAGCTTCTGTGCTCCAGGTTTGGGCTCTTGGTGACATTAAATCAATCATGGCCATTCCTTCTCTTGTTGCCAAAGAATAATGTGGGAGCTCAGGCATAAGCTAATCACCATGTGGCATTCCCTGTTGGAAAAAAAAACCAAAAACTTGTTTATAAATGAGCAGGAATTACACATTCAAGCAATGAGATATAAGATGATATTTTTTAGGTTCTTTTTTTAACATCTTTTTTGGAGTATAATTGCTTTGCAATGTTGTGTTAGTTTCTGCTTTATAACACAGTGAATCAGCTATACGTATACGTATATCCCCATATCCCCTCCCTCTTTTGTCTCCCTCCCACCCTCAGTATCCCACCCCTCTAGGTGGTCACAAAGCACCGAGCTGTTCTCCCTGTGCTATGTGGTTGCTTCCCACTGGCTATCTATTTTACATTTGGAAGTGTATATATGTCAGTGTTACTCTCTCACTTTGTACCAGCTTACTCTCCCCATTCCCGTGTCCTCAGGTCCATTCTCTACGTCTGTGTGTTTATTCCTGTCCTGCCCATAGGTTCATTAGAACCTTTTTTTTTTTTTTTTAGATTCCATATATATGTGTTAGCATATGGTGTTTGTTTTCCTCTTTCTGACTTACTTCACTCTGTATGACAGACTCTAGGTCCATCCAACTCACTACAAATAGTTCAGTTTCATTTCTTTTTATGGCTGGGTAATATTCCATTGCATATATGTGCCATATCTTCTTGATACATTCATCTTTGATGGACATTTACGTTGCTTCCACGTCTTGCCTATTGTAACTAGTGCTACAATGAACATTGTGGTATATGACTCTTTTTGAATTATGGTTTTCTCAGGATATATGCCCAGTAGTGGGATTGCTGGGTCATGTGGTACTTCTATTTTTAGTTTTTTAAGGAACCTCCATACTGTTCTCCATAGTGGCTGTATCAAGTTACATTCCCACCAACAGTGCAAGAGGGTTCCCTTATCTCCACACCCTCTCCAGCATTTATTGTTTGTATATTTTTGGTGATGGCCATTCTGACTGGTGTGACGTGATACCACATTGTAGTTTTGACTTGCATTTCTCTGATAATTAGTGATGTAGAGCATCTTTTCATATGTTTGTTGGCAATCTGTATATCTTTGGAGAAATGTCTGTTTAGGTCTTCTGCCCATTTTTGGGTTGGGTTATTTGGTTTTTTTTGATATGGAGCTGCACGAGCTGCTTGTATATTTTGGAGATGAATCCTTTGTCAGTTGCTTCATTTGCAAAAATTTTCTCCAATTCTGAGGGTTCTCTTTTCGTCTTGTTTATGGTTTCCTTTGCTGTGCAAAAAGCTTTTAAGTTTCATTAGGTGCCATTTGTGTATTTTTGTTTTTATTTCTATTTCTCTAGGAGGTGGGTCAAAAAGGATCTTGCTGTGATTTATGTCATAGCATGTTCTGCCTATTATTTCCTCTAAGAGATTTATAGTGTCTGGCCTTAGATGTAGGTCTTTAATCCATTCTGAGTTTATTTTTGTGCATGGTGTTAGGAAATGTTCAAATTTCATTCTTTTAGATGTAGTTGGCCATTTTTCCCAGCACCACTTACTGAAGAGGCTGTGTTTTCTCCATTGTATACTCTTGCCTCTTTTATCAAAGATAAGGTGACCGTATGTGCATGGGTTTATCTCTGGGCTTTCTGTCCTATTCCATTGATCTATATTTCTGTTCTTGTGCCAGTACCCTACTGTCTTGATTACTGTAGCTTTGTAGTATAGTCTGAAGTCAGAAAGTCTGATTCCTCCAGCTCCGTTTTTCTTTCTCAAGATTGCTTTGGCTACTTGGGGTCTTTTGTGTTTCCATACAAATCGTGAAATTTTTTGTTCTAGGTCTGTGAAAAATGCCATTGCTAGTTTGATAGGGATGCACTGAATCTGTAGATTGCTTTGGGTAGCATAGTCATTTTCACAATGTTGATTCTTCCAATCCAAAAACATGGTATACCTCTCCATCTGTTTGTATCATCTTTCATTTCTTTCATGAGTGTCTTATAGTTTTCTGCATACAGGTCTTTTGTCACCTTAGGTAGGTTTATTCCTATGTTTTTTATCCTTTTTGTTGCAAGGGTAAATGGGACTGTGTCCTTAATTTCTCTTTCAGATTTTGCATCATTAATGTATAGGAATTCAAGAGATTTCTTTGCATTAATTTTGTATCCTGCTACTCTACCAAATTCATTGATTAGCTCTAGTAGTTTTCTGATAGCATCATTAGGATTCTTTATGTATAGTATCATGTCATCTGCAAACAGTGACACTTTTACTTCTTTTCCAATTTTGATTCCTTTTATTTCTTTATCTTCTCTGATTGCTGTGGCTAAAACTTCCAAAACTATGTTGAATAATAGTGGTGAGAGTGGGCAACCTTGTCTTCTTCCTGATCTTAGAGGAAATGGTTTCAGGTTTTCACCATTGAGAACGATGTTGGCTGTGGGTTTGTCATATATGGCCTTTATTATGTTGAGGTAGGTTCACTCTATGCTTACTTTGTGGAGAGTATTTATCATAAATATGTGTTGAATTTTGTCAAAAGCTTTTTCTGCATCTATTGAGATGATCATATGCTTTTTATCCTTCAATTTGTTAATATGGTGTATCACATTGATTGATTTGATTATTGAAGAATCCTGGCGTTGCTGGGATAAACCCCACTTGATCATGATGTATGATCCTTTTAATGTGCTGTTGGATTCTGTTTGCTAGTATTTTGTTAAGGATTTTTGCATCTATGTTCATGAGAAATATTGCCCTATAGTTTTCTTTTTTTATGACAACTTTGTCTGATTTTGGTATCAGGTTGGTGGTGGCCTCCTAGAATCAGTTTGGGAGTGTTCCTCCCTGTGCTATGTTTTGGAAGAGTTTGAGAAAGATAGGTGTTAGCTCTTCTCTAAATGTTCGATAGCATTCGCCTGTGAAGCCATCTGGTCCTGGGCTTTTGTTTGTTGGAAGGTTTTAATCATGGTTTCAGTTTCAGTGCTAGTGGTTGTTCTGTTTATATTTTCTATATCTTCCTGGTTCAGTCTCGGAAGGTTGTGCTTTTCTAAGAATTTGTCCGTTTCTTCCAGGTTGTCCATTTTATTGGCATATAGTTACTTGTAGTAATCTCTCATGATCCTTTGTATTTCTGCAGTGTCGGTTGTTACTTCTCCTTTTTCATTTCTAATTCTGTTGATTTGAGTCATCTCTCATTTTTTTTGATGAGTCTGTCTAATGGTTTATCAATTTCATCTTCTCAAAGAACCAGCTTTTAGTTTTATTGATCTTTGCTATCGTTTCCTTCATTTCTTTTTCATTTATTTCTGATCTGATCTTTATGATTTCTTTCCTTCTGCTAACGTTGGTTTTTTTGTTTTAATTCTTCTTTCTCTAATTGCTTTAGGTGTAAGGTTAGGTTGTTTATTTGAGATTTTTTTTTGTTTCTTGAGGTAGGATAGTATTGCTATTTACTTCCCTCTTAGAACTGCTTTTGCTGCATCCCATAGGTTTGGGGTCATTGTGTTTTCATTGTCATCTGTTTCTAGGTATTTTTTTATTTCCTCTTTGATTTCTTCAGTCATCTCTTGGTTATTTAGTAGTGTATTGTTTAGCCTCCATGTGTTTGTATTTTTTACAGTTTTTTCCCCTGTAATTGATATGTAGTCTCATAACGTTGTGGTTGGAAAAGATACTTGATATAATTTCCATTTTCTTAAATTTACCAAGGCTTGATTTGTGACACAAGATATGGTCTGTCCTGGAGAATGTTCCATGAGGACTTGAGAAGAAATTGTATTCTGTTGCTTTTGGATGGAATGTCCTATAAATATTAATGAAGTCCATCTTGTTTAATGTGTCTTTTAAAGCTTGTGTTTCCTTATTTATTTTCACTTTGGATGATCCATCCATTGGTGAAAGTGGGGTGTTAAACTCCCCTACTATTATTGTGTTACTGTCGATTTCCCCTTTTATGGCTGTTAGCAATTGCCTTATGTATTGAGGTGCTCCTGTGTTGGGTGCATAAATATTTACAATTATTACATTTTCTTCTTGGATTGATCTCTTGATCATTATATAGTATCCTTCTTTGTCTCTTGTAATAGTCTTTATTTCAATCTATTTTGTCTGATATGAGAATTGCTACTCCAGCTTTCTTTTGATTTCCATTTTCATGGAATATCTTTTTCCATCCCCTCACTTTCAATCTGTTTGTAACCCTAGGTCTGAAGTAGGTGTCTTGTAGACAGAATATATGTGGGTCTTGTTTTTGTATCCATTCAGCCAGTCTATGTCTTTTGGTTGAAGCATTTAACCCATTTACATTTAAGGTAATTATCGATATGTATGTTCCTATTACCATTGTCTTAATTGTTTTGGGTTTGTTATTGTAGGTCTTTTCCTTCTCTTGTGTGTCCTGCCTAGAGAAGTTCCTTTAGCATTTGTTGTAAAGCTGGTTTTGTGGTGCTGAATTCCCTTAACTTTCGCTTGTCTGTAAAGGTTTTAATTTCTCTGTTGAGTCTGAATGAGATCCTTGCTGGGTAAAGTAATCTTCATTATAGGTTTTTCCCTTTCATCACTTTAAATATTTCCTGCCATTACCTTCTGGCTTGCAGAGTTTCTGCTGAAAGATCAGCTGTTAACCTTTTGGGCATTCCCTTGTATGTTATTTGTTGCTTTTCCCTTGCTGCTTTTAATATTTTTTGTTTGTATTTAATTTTTGATAATTTGATTAATATGTGTCTTGGCATGTTTCTCTTTGGGTCTATCCTTTATGGTACTCTCTGTGCTTCCTGGACTTAATTGACTATTTCCTTTCCCATGTTAGAGAAGTTTTCGACTATAATCTCTTCAAATATTTTCTCAGACCCTTCTTTTTCTCTTCTCCTTCTGAAACCCTTATAGTTCGAATGCTGGTGCATTTAATGGTGTCTCAGTGGTCTCTGAGACTGTCCTCAATTCTTTTCATTCATTTTTCTTTATTCTGCTCCCTTGCAGTTATTTCCACCTTTTTATCTTCCAGCTCACTTACACGTTCTTCTTCCTCAGTTATTCTGCTATTGATTCCTTCTAGACTATTTTTAATTTCATTTATTGTGTTCATCACTTTTTGTTTGCTCTTTAGTTCTTCTAGATCCTTGTTAAATGTGTCTTGTATTTTCGCCATTCTGTTTCCAAGATTTTGGATCATCTTTACTGTCATTACTCTGAATTCTTTTTCTGGTAGATTGACTATTTCATCTTCATTTATTTGATCTTGTAGGTTTTTACCTTTCTCCTTAGTCTGTAACATATTTCTTTGTCGTTTCTTATTTATTTATTTATTTTTTATTTTTGGTGCTATATTCCTGTCTTACTGGTTGTTTGGCCTGAGTTGTCCAACACTCGAGTTTGCAGGTAGTTGAATAGAGCTGGGTCTTGGTGCTGAGATGTGGCCCTCCGGCAGGCCTTACTGCATCTTATATTCCCTGGGGTCTGAGGTTCTCTGTTAGTCCAGTGGTTTGGACTCGGAGCTCCCACCACAGGAGCTTGGACCCGACCTCCAGCTTGGGAACAAAGATCCCGCAAGCTGGCCCAAGGTGGCCACCCCTGGTTTCACATCAGCATGATCTCAGGAACAAACCTTGTGTTTCTGTTTTGTCTTTAAGCTACTTGTTGAAACAACTGGCCCACGGTCCCCAAGAGGGTTGCGGCTTCAGCCAGTGGGGCCCCTCCAGAGCCGGCAGTGCAGTGAGGCTGCCCTGCCCTGGGGCTGCAGGACAGCTCAGTGACGGTGGATGGGAGGGACCCCAAGCCAGGAGTTCCAGCTCTGCCCAAACGTGGGCTCCATTCTGGGTGCCAGGTGTGGGGCCACTCTGCCCTGAATCTCCGGGGCAGCTTGGTGACGGCAGAGGGGAGGGACCCCGAGCCAGGAGTTCCAGTTCTTTTTTTTACAGGTTTTTGGTAAAATTTTTTTGATTAGAAGAAAAACCTCCAGAGATGGTCTGTCTCGCCTGTTGGCAAGAATGAAGAAAGATACCTATTGGTAGGTATCCTATGATAGCAAAAGGAACCAGCCTTAGGATAAAACAATCTTTGGAAGGGAGAAGCAGGATGAAAAATGAATTGGTCTTTGGTTACCTCCCAGAGGGACTGGGTTAATTTATTTTCCCTTGGTAAGTTCAAGTTCTAAGGTGAGCCTTTTGAGTACTGTGAGAATTGGGGTATCTCACAGATTGTTGACACTTCCAGCCTATGCCCAGACAGAGATATTAGGGCTGGGAATGAGAATGAGAGGCCCAGAATCATTAAAAGAAAAAAAAATGTTGTCTCCCCCAGGCAAAATTCTTTTTAAACTCCTGCCTAGAATTCTCCTGAGCAGTCTCCTAGGAAATAGAAAAGAATTTTCTTGTAAGAGGAAACCAATCAAAAAACTTTCATAGTGCTGAAAACTTAATGTATTTTCAAAATTGTAAATCTTATCTGGGTTGAAATAGACCATGGTACAGTTTATTTTTCTCACATTCTCTTCTTATAATAATGGTGATAGTTGATCATTTCCTTTCTTTGTTTGGAGTAGTTCTCAAAATACTAAAGACTGGAATACTTCATTAATGGTGTCCATTTTCTTTACAATTGTCAAAGAAAATGCACTCTTGAAACTTCTGATTTTCAGTGTAATGGGTTATTCTGGACTCATTCTAGCCCATCCAAATTTCTTTCTTTCATTTTTCTTTTTAATAAATTTATTTATTTATTTAATTTTGGCCGCATTGGGTCTTCGTAGCTGTGCGCAGGTTTTCTCTAGTTGCGATGAGCAGGGGCTACTCTTCATTGTGGTGTGTGGGCTTCTCATTGTGGTGGCTTCTCTTGTTTTGTAGCCCAGGCTCTAGGCGAGCGGGCTTCAGTAGTTGTGGCACTTGGGCTCCATAGTTGTGGCTCATGGGCTCTAGAGTGCAGCTCAATAGTTGTGGCACATGGGCTTAGTTGCTCCACAGCATGTGGGATCTTCCTGGGCCAGGGCTCAAACCCGTGTCCCCTGCATTGGCAGGTGGATTCTTAACCATTGTGCCACCAGGGAAGCCTGAAATTTCCTGAGGAGTGAAAATGCTCACAATGGACTCGGCTCTCAAGAAAGGAGGCAAATATGTTTGAAGAAAACATTTTGTGGTTGTCCTATAAAAGCACCATTACCACATCTGAGGGTAATGTTTACTCCTTTGCAGGCAGCAGGTAACACTAGCACTAAATCTTCTTGGCCCTCCTTGGTTTTCCCTTGAGTGGCAGACTTTGATTTTCCTTCTCCCTGATATTGCTCTCTGTTAGCAATCAGTTTTTGTTTCTGGCCATATCTACAATACCCTTAGTTAAATCATGAATGGAAAACTCTGAAGCAGGCTGTAACTTTTATTTTAGTTTAGTGAATATTTTGGAATCCTTCCTGTATGTAAGACCTAGTGCTAGGTACTGAAGCTCCAGAGGGAATAAGGTGTAGTCTTTGTCCTAACAGTCTAGTAGGACAAATACGTAAATGTATAAATTGAATATGTGTCATGTATGCTAGGATAGAGAATACACAATGTGTTATGGAAACACAGAATATAGTTAAACCAAATGGGGTTTTGATACAACTTCACAAAGGATAAGGTGTTAAAGGAAAAATTTACATTGGTTAGGAAGGAAAATGAGTAAAGTGTACTGTCCAGAGTTCTGGGCACGCAGAGCCTGTCTCAGATGCTATTACTGAGTATCAGTAATCAAACCACCCTCAAACTTAATGGCTTAATTCTTCTGAAAACAACAGTAATCATTTATTTTGATAACGAATCTGAAAATTGGACAGGACTCAGCAGGGGTGGCTCATCTCTTTTCCATATGCCATCAGCTGGGATAGCTCAACTAGGAGCTGGAGGATCCACTTCCAAGATGGTTCACCCATATGGATGACAGTTTGGTGGTGACTGTTGGTTAAGAGCTCAGCCATGGCTGTAAGCTGGGATCCTTGGTTCCTCACTGTGGACCTCTCCACAGGGTGCTTGGGCTTCCTTATAGCATGGTTGCTGGGCTTCAAGCATGAGCATTCCCAGAGAATAAGGCAAAAGTGAAGGACATTTTTATGACCTAGCCTTGCAAGTTGCATAATTTCTTCCACTGTACTTTATTAATCAAAGCTGTCAGAGGACCTTCCCAATTTCAAGGGAAGAGGATATAAACCCCAGTGAAAGATGGGAGAATTGTAAGTCACATAATAAAAATATGTGGATGGGAGATATTATTGTAGCTTCTTAAAATATATATGTACAATCTGTTACAAAGTCCCTGTCCTCAGTCCCATGTTTCTAGAGAGCGCTGCTCTGGGCTTACTGCTGCCATGTTCCTTTCCATAATGTGAAGAGTGTGAAGCCTAGAACATGTGGTCTCTCTACCTCCGCTTCTAGAGCATATGCTTAGTACTCAGGACTCAAATTACCTATTCAAAAAGATAGTAATGAACCTACATCCAAAGATAGTGTGGGACTCTTCCCTGAGTCAGGTCTCTTGTGGGTGGGATGACACCACTGGTACATGCACACTAGACTGTACATCCCTAAGCTGGAGATGTGATGGACTGGTGGGGTATTGGACATAGCTTGGATGTCTATCAACATGAAGATCTTCTCAGTGTGGGATAAGAAATGGTGTGAAACAAGAAGGAGAATGTGATATAAATCTGTGTGTGAAACAAGAAGGGGTTGTAGAAGAAGGGGGCAGGCCATGGGATGCAGGTCTAGAGCCAGGAACTGGCTTTCTCTGCTTCATCATGTTCCAGAGTGAAACTCCAAGGAATCTGAGGGTTATAAATCAGTCTACATCTACCAATATACTCACTAACTAGATTTTATTATTCACATTTTACTGTTCTGCCTTTATTATCTATACATCTATCTATCTCTATCCATTCGTGAGCTATCCCACTTGTTTAATGAAAAACAAGGTAAATTACAGATATTAAGACACATACAGTGGGCAGAGTCAAGATGGCGGACTAGGAGGACACGGAATTCATGTCTCCACACAACTAGGGCACCTAACAGGCACCGGGGGGGACCACAGACACCTAAGGGGAAGGGAGGAACCCCAGCGACCGATTCTTTCAATTATATTTTTATTTGTCCTAGTATATTTTTTATCTTTCTTTCTTTTTCCTTTTTTTTTTAACACTTTGGCAGTTTCTTTTTTTTATTTTTTTTTATTTTTAATTAATTAATTTTTTGGCTGTGTTGGGTCTTCATTTCTGTGCAAGGGCTTTCTCTAGTTGTGGCAAGCAGGGGCCACTCTTCATCGTGGTGCACGGGCCTCTCACTATCGCGGCCTCTCTTGTTGGGAGCACAGGCACCAGATGCGCCAGGCTCAGTAGTTGTGGCTCACAGGCCTAGTTGCTCCGCGACATGTGGGATCTTCCCAGACCAGGGCTCGAACCCTTGTCCCCTGCATTGGCAGGCAGATTCTCAACCACTGCACCACCAGGGAAGCCCAGTTTTTTATCTTTCTAATTGTATTTTGTTTCTTATTCTTTGATATTGTACTGCTCCTTTTCTTCTTCTTTTCTTTTCTTTTGCCATGCCATGCAGCTTGAGGGATCTTGGTTCCCAGGCTGGAGGGCAGGCCCAAGTTCCTGTGGTGGGAGCTCTGAGTCCAAACCACCGGACTAACAGAGAACCTCAGACCCCAGGGAATATTAATCGGAGTGAGGCCTCCCAGAGGTCGTAATCTCAGCACCAAGACCCAGCTCTATCCAACTGCCTGCAAACTCCAGTGCTGGACGCCTCAAGCCAAACAACTAGTAAGATAGGAATACAGTTTCACCCATCAAAAAAAAAAAAATGAAATGACAAAAAAATGTTACAGATGAAGAAACAAGGTAAAAACCTACAAGACCAAGTAAATGAAGACGAATAGGCAACATACCTGAAAAAGAATTCAGAGTAATGACAGTAAAGATGATCCAAAATCTCAGAAACAGAATGAAGAATATACAAGAAACATTTAACAAGGATCTAGGAGAACTAAAGAGCAAACAAATGGTGATGTCAACATAATAACTGAAATAAAAAATACTCCAGAAGGAATCAATAGCAGAATAACTGAGGCAGAAGAACATACAAGTGAGCTGGAAGATAAAAAGGTGGAAATAACTGTGAGGGAGCAAAATAAGGAAAAAAGAATGAAAAGAATTGAGGACAGTCTCAGAGACCTCTGGGACAACATTGAACACACCAACATTCGAATTATAGGGGCCCCAGAAGAAGAAGAGAAAAAGAAACGGTCTGAGAAAATATTTGAAGAGATTATAGTCAAAAACTTCCCTAACGTGGGAAAGGAAATAGTCAATCAAGTCCAGGAAGCACAGAGAGTCCCATACAGGATAAACCCAAAGGAAAACATGCCAAGACCCATATTAATCAAGCTATCAAAAATTAAATACAAAGAAAAAATATTAAAAGCAGCAAGGGAAAAACAACAAATAACAAAAGGGAATCCTCATAAAGTTGCAGCAGAAACTCTGCAAGCCAGAAGGGAGTGGCAGGACATATTTAAAGTGATGAAAGGGAAAAACTTACAACCAAGATTACTCTACCCAGCAAGGATCTCATTCAGATTCGACAGAGAAATTAAAATCTTTACAGATAAGCAAAAGTTAAGGGAATTCAGCACCACAAAACCAGCTTTACAACAAATGCTAAAGGAACTTCTCTAGGCAGGAAACACGAGGAGGAAAAGACCTACAATAACAAACCCAAAACAATTAAGACAATGGTAATAGGAACATACATATTGATAATTACCTTAAATGTAAATGGGTTAAATGCTCCAACCAAAAGACATAGACTGGCTGAATGGATACAAAAACAAGACCCACATGTTTTCTGTCTACAAGACACCTACTTCAGACCTAGGGACACATACAGACTGAAAGTGACGGGATGGAAAGAGATATTCCATGCAAATATAAATCTAAAGAATCTGGTGTAGGAATTATCATATCAGACAAAATACACTTTTAAATAGAGACTATTAAAAGAGACAAAGAACGACACTACATAACCATCAAGGGATGAATCCAAGAAGAAGATATGACAATTGTAAATATTTATGCACCCAACACAGGAGCACCTCAATGCATAAGGCAAATGCTAACAGCTATAAAAGGGGAAATCAACAGTAACACAATAATAGTATGGGAGTTTCACACCCCACTTTCACCAATGGACAGATCATCCAAAATGAAAATAAATAAGGAAACACAAACTTTAAATGACACATTAAAGAAGATGGACTTCATTGAAATTTAAAGGACAGTCCATCCAAAAACAACAGAGTACACTTTCTTCTCAAGTGCTTCTGGAAGTCTCCAAGATAGACCATATCTTCATTCATAAATCAAGCCTTGGTAAATTTAAGAAAATTGAAATTGTGTCAAGTATCTTTTCCGACCACAGTGTTATGAGACTAGATATCAATTACAGGAAAAAACACTGTAAAAAAATACAAACACAAGGAGGTTAAACAATATGCTACTAAAGAACCAAGAGATCACCAAAGAAATGAAAGAGGAAATTAAAAAATACCTAGAAACAAATGACAATGAAAACACGATGACCCAAAACCTATAGGATGCAGTAAAAGCAGTTCTAAGAGGGAAGTTTATAGCAATACAATCCTACCTCAAGAAACAAAAAAAATCTCAAACAATCTAACCTTACACCTAAAGGAACTAGAGAAACAACAAACAAAACCCAAAGTTAGCAAAGGAAAGAAATCATAAAGATCAGATCAGAAATAAATGGAAAAGAAATGAAGGAAATTATAGCAAAGATTAATAAAACTAAAAGCGGGTTCTTTGAGAAGATAAACAAAATTGATAAACTATTAGCCAGACTCATCAAGACAAAAAGGGAGAAGACTCAAATCAACAGAATTAGAAATGGAAAAGGAGAAGTAGCAACTGACACTGCAGAAATACAAAGGATTATGAGAGATTACTACAAGCAACTATATGCCAATAAAATGGGCAACCTGGAAGGAATGGACAAATTCTTAGAAACACACAACCTTCTGAGACTGAACCAGGAATATATAGAAAATATAAACAGACAAATCACAAGCACTGAAATTGAAACCATGATTAAAAATCTTCCAACAACAACAACAAAACAAATAAATAAATAAATAATCTTCCAACAAACAAAAGCCCAGGACCAGATGGCTTCACAGGCAAATTTTATCAAACATTTAGAGAAGAGCTAACGCCTATCCTTCTCAAACTCTTCTGAAATATAGCAGAAGGAGGGACCCTCCCAAACTCATTCTATGAGGCCATTATCACCCTGATACTGAAACCAGGCAAAGATGTCACAAAAAAAGAAAACTACAGGCCAATATCTCTGATGAACATAGATGCAAAAATTCTCAACAAAATACTAGCAAACAGAATTCAACAGCACATTAAAAGGATCATACATCATGATCAAGTGGGGTTTATCCCAGGAATGCAAGAATTCTTCAATATATGCAAATCAATCAGTGTGATACACCATATGAACAAACTGAAGGATAAAATCCATATGATCATCTCAATAGATGCAGAAAAAGCTTTTGACAAAATTCAACACCCACTTATAATAAAATCTCTCCAGAAAGTAGGCATAGAGTGAACCTACCTCAACATAATAAAGGCCATATATGACAAACCCACAGCCAACATCGTTCTCAATGGTGAAAAACTGAAACCATTTCTTCTAAGATCAGGAAGAAGACAAGGTTGCCCACTCTCACCACTATTATTTAACATAGTTTTGTAAGTTTTAGCCACAGCAATCAGAGAAGAAAAAAATAAAAATAAAAATTGGAAAAGAATTAAAACTGTCATTGTTTGCAGATGACATGATATTATACATAGAGAATCCTAATGATGCTACCAGAAAACTACTAGAGCTAATCAATGAATTTGGTAGAGTAGCAGCATACAAAATTAATGCACAGAAATCTCTTGCATTCCTATACACTAATGATGAAAAATCTGAAAGAGAAATTAAGGACACAGTCCCATTTACCCTTGCAACAAAAAGAATAAAATACCTGGGGATAAACCTACCTAAGGTGACAAAAGACCTGTATGCAGAAAACTGTAAGGAAATAGTTTCCTTTATAGCACTGATGAAAGAAATTACAGATGATACAAACAGATGGATAGATATACCATGTTTTTGGATTGGAAGAATCAACATTGTGAAAATGACTAAACTACCCAAAGCAATCTACAGATTCAGTGCAATCCCTATCAAACTAGCAATGGCATTTTTCACAGACCTAGAACAAAAAATTTCACAATTTGTTTGGAAACACAAATGACCCCAAATAGCCCAAGCAATCTTGAGAAAGAAAACCGGAGCTGGAGGAATCAGGCTCTCTGACTTCAGACTATACTACAAAGCTACAGTAATCAAGACAGTAGAGTACTGGCACAAAAACAGAAATATAGATAAATGGAACAGGATAGAAAGCCCAGAGATAAACCCATGCACATATGGTCACCTTATCTTTGATAAAGGAGGCAAGAGTATACAATGGAGAAAAGACAGCCTCTTCAATAAGTGGTGCTGGGAAAACTGGCCAACTACATGTCAAAGAATGAAATTAGAACACTTCCTAACACCATGCAGAAAAGTAAACTCAGAATGGATTAAAGACCTACATCTAAGGCCAGACACTATAAAACTCTTAGAGGAAAACATAGGCAGAACATGCTATGACATAAATCACAGCAAGATCCTTTTTGACCCACCTCCTAGAGAAATAGAAATAAAAAAAATAAACAAATGGGACCTAATGAAACTTAAAAGCTTTTGCACAGCAAATGAAACCATAAACAAGACAAAATGACAACCCTCCGAATGGGAGAAAATATTTGCAAACAGTGCAACTTACAAAGGATTAATCTGCAAAATATACAAGCAACTCAATATCAAAAAAAACAAACAACCCAATCCAAAGATGGGCAGAAGACCTAAACAGACTTTTCTCCAAAGAAGATATAAAGATTGCCAATAAACACTTGAAAAGATAGTCAACATCACTAATCATTAGAGAAATGCAAATCAAAACTAAAATGAGGTATCACGTCACACTAGTCAGAGTGGCCATCATCAAAAAATCTACAAACAATAAATGCTGGAGAGGGTGTGGAGATAAGGGAACCCTCTTGCACTGTTGGTGGGAATGTAAATTGATACAACCACTGTGGAGAATAGTATGGAGGTTCCTTAAAAACCTAAAAATAGAAGTACCATACGACCCAGCAATCCCACTACTGGGTATATATCCTGAGAAAACCATAATTCAAAAAGAGTCATGTACCACAGTGTTCATTGCAGTCAGGACAATAGCCAGGACATGGAAGCAACCTAAGTGTCCATCATTGGATGAATGGATAAAGAAGATGTGGCACATATATACAATGGAATATTACTCAGCCATAAAAAGAAACGAAATTGAACTCTTTGTAGTGAGGTGGATGGACCTAGAGTCTGTCATACAGAGTGAAGTAAGAAAGAGAAAAACAAATACCATATGCTATCACATATATATGGAATGTGAAAAAAAAAGGTTTTGATGATCCTAGGAGCAGGACAGGAATAAAGATTGCAGACGTAGAGAATGGATTTGAGGAGACAGGGATGAGGAAGGGTAAGCTGGGACAAAGTGAGACAGTAGCACTGACATATATACACTACCAAATGTAAAATAGATAGCTAATGGGAAGCAGCTGCATCTCACAGGGAGGTCAGCTAGGTGCCTTGTGACCACCTAGAAGGGTGGGATAGGGATAGGGGGAGGGAGACGGAAGAGGGAGGGGATATGGGGATATAAGTATGCATATAGCTGATTCACTTTGTTATACAGCAAAAACTAACACAACAGTGTAAAGCAATTATACTCTAGTAAAAATGTTAAAAATAAAAAGATCAATACACCTCCCACCAAATACTTCAGCTTCCATGTTCCTAACTAAAGTTCAATGTTTATTTAAAATATTTTATTTTGATGTGAAATGTAAATTCAATAAAATGCACAAATCATAAGAATAAATATTTTGAGTTTAATTCACAAGCCTATATAAACAAAACTTCTGTCAAGTTATGAAACATGATCATTATTCCAAAAAGTTCCCTCGTTTCCTTCACATACAACCTTTTTCCAAATTTTCCAGAAGCAATCACTATTCTCATTTTTTTCCACCACAGAGTAATTTTGCTTGTTTTAGTATTCATACAAATGGAATTATACATTGTGCATTCTTTTGTGTAAGGCTTCTTTTTACTCAGTATAAATTTTTTCAGATTCATCCATGCTGTTACATGTATTAGTAGTTCAGTCGCTTTCTTGTGGAATAGTATTCCATTGTATGAATATACAATAGTTTGTTCATCCATTCTTGTATTAATGAATCTTTTGTTTATTCACAGTTTGTACTATTATGAATATAATAACATAATAATGTTGACATTTTACAAGTTTTTTTGTGAATTTATGTTTTCAGATATCTTGGTAAATACTTAGGAGTGGAATTTCTGTTTCATAGCATGGTGTATGTTTAATTTTAAAAGAAACTGCTAAGATTATTTTCCAAAGTGTTTGAACCATTTCATATTCTCACTAACAACGTGAGAATTTCAGTTTTATAACTTCCCCTAATTTTGTTTTTATCAGTCTTTTGCCTATTTTTCTTTGGGTTGTTTCTTTCTTTTTTTTTTTTTTTTTTTTTGCTGTACGTGGGCCTGTCACTGTTGTGGCCTCTCCTGTTGCGGAGCACAGGCTCCGGACACGCAGGCTCAGCGGCCATGGCTCACGGGTCTAGCCGCTCCACGGCATGTGGGATCTTCCCGGACTGGGGCACGAACCCGTGTCCCCTGCATCGGCAGGCGGACTCTCAACCACTGCGCCATCAGGGAAGCCCCTGGGTTGTTTCTTTTCATTGTTGAATTGTTGGATTACTTTATATATTCTGGAGACCAGTCTTTAGTCGGACGTAAGCTCTGTAAATTTTTTCAAGTCTGTGCTTACTTACTTATTTTCTTCATGGTAGTGTCTTTCAATGAACTGAAGTTTTAAAGTTTGTAGTTAAATCATCATTTATTTTTTTCTTTATGGTTTACTGCTTTCTGTGACCTAAGAACTCTTTGCCTAGCCCAAAGTAAATAATATATTCTCCTATGATTTTTCCTGAAACTTTATGGTTTCAGCTTTTATATTGAGGTCAGTGATCTATATTAAATTAATTTTTGTGTATAGTGTGAGGTAGGGTTCAATGTTAATTTTTCCCTGTGTGAATATTTAATTATTCCAGCATCATTTATTGAAAGGATCTCCTCTCCTATTCAATTGTTTTGGCACTTTTGTCAAAAATCAAGTAACTGTAATTGGGATTTTTTTTTCTGGATCTATTCTGGTCTATTTTTTTATTCCTTTGTCAATACCACATACCTCAATTACTGAACCTTTGGCCTTTGTTTCAAGATTGCTTTGGATATTCAAAATTCTTTGCACTTTAATAAATGTTTTAGAATCATCTAGTCAATTTCTTGGGATTTTGATTGGAGTGCATTAAATATATAGATAAGTTTGGGAAAGACTGATATTTTAACAATATTGAGTCTTTCAATCCATGAATATTGCTATGAGCTGAATATTTGTATCCTCCTCAAATTCATATGTTGAAATCCTAACCCTTAAGGTGATGTTATTAAGAGATAGGGCCTTTGGGAAATGATTAGGTTATAATATTGGAGCCCTCATGAATACAATTAGTGCCTTTATGAAGCAGACCCCAGAGTATTTGCTTACCCCCTTCCACTGTGTAAGGACAGAACTAGAAATGCAATCCAGAGGAGGGAACCTCTCCTGGCCATGCTGGTACCCTGATCTTGGACTTCCAGCCTCCAGAACTGTGAGAAATAAATTTCTGGTGTTTATAAGCTACTCAGTTTATGGTATTTTGTTACAGCAGCCCAAATGGACTGAGACATATATGGTATGCTTTTTCATGTATTTAGATTGTCTTCAATTTATTTAAGCATTTTCTTCACTGCTTTCAATGTAGCTGTCTTGTTCATCCTTTGTTAAAATGATAATATACCTCCTCTTTGGTTATTTCCTTTTTGGAAATTTCCCTTTACTTCTTAACTATAGTTGCCCAAATTCTTTCCTCTAGTTCTTCAGGCCAGGAAGACTTTAGATTTTTCACTAGGGTTTACCCTGTGGCTAAAAGCTGTAATAACAGAGAATGTGCACAGTGTCATTCCTTCTTCTAAGTGTTAATCTGTCTCCAGAATCTTGCTACTTTTGCTTGGCTCCAGTAATGTTAGGTTGTTGTTGTTATTGTTGCTGTGTGTGTTGCCCAGAATTTATAGTTTTTATTTGCATGAGAGACCAGTGTACTAGGAGATACTAAACTATACTGACAGCAAAAACCCTACTTTCATTTTGGAAGGATATTTTTATTATATATATGTTGATTAAAAGGATATCTTTTAAAATTTTCAGTACTTTCAAGATATTGTTACTTTGTCATTTGACTTCCATGGTTTCTGTTGTGTAACCTGTTGTCATTCTTATTACTATTCTACTGTATTTATTGCATTTTTTTCACCCAGGTATTTTGAATATTTCTTCTTTAGTTTTATCAATGTTACTATAATATTCCTAAGTGATTTTTAAATATTATTATTTATTTTTCTATCTACTTAGTAGTAGATATTTTTCAAGGAATCTGTCCCCTTTATATAATGTGTGGAATTTATATGTATATAAAACATACATTTAATTATATTATTATCTTTTTATCCCTTTAATCTATAGACTCTTTATTGATGTCTCTCATTACTGACACTGGTAATTTGGTTTTTTTCCTTGTTTAATCTGGCTACAGATTTTTGAATTTCATTGATTATTTCAACAAAGCAGATTTCGATTTCATTGATAATCTGCATTGCTTTGTTTTTGTGACATTAACATTTCATCAGTTTTTGCTCTCTCTCTGTGTGTGTAATTTAATCCTTCAAAAATTCTCATAGTAAGGACCTATGGATGTTAAACTCTTCTATTTTTGGTATATGTGTACATGTCTTTATTTTGTTCCCATTCCCCAAAATTTTTGAGCTGTATGTAAAATTCTAGATTTTGGATATTTTCCTGCAGCACTTTGATTATATTAACCCATTATTTTCTGCTTTCTATTGAGAAGTCTGCTTTAAGTCCTATTGTTAAAACTTTGTGGTAGCCTATCTTCTTTCTCCAGCTGTTTTTATAATTTTTCTCCTTATTCTTAACTTCATGTGATATTCACACATGACTATATTTTTATTTTTCAGTAGTTGATGTGTATTTCTATCTGCAAACTCATGTCTTCCTCTAATTCTGTAAAATTGTTGGTTCTTTCCATTTTCTTACTTTTCCATTCTCTTTATTTAAAAATGCATACTTGATGCATATTTTTCTAACTCTAGCTTTTATATCTCTTAACTGATATCCTAATTAAATTCCTCTGCACTATTTTCCAATCCACTAATTCCTCTTCTACTGTGTCCTGTCTGGATATTCTTATATTTTTTCTCCTTTTAATGACTCTATTTTCCAATTCCTGTTCTTGTCCAATTTCTGCCAACTTTTGTTTCATATTTTTTGTTCATTTTCATAGAAATTCTTTCTCTCTCAGATGTTCCTACACAAATTTATTTTGTAGTTTTTCTCACACTGTCCTGTAAAATTAATTTCATCTTAAAAGAGCAGCTTTTCAATCATTAATAATTTTTGTCTGCCTTCTTTACCCTAAGACTTATGTGTGCATTTTCAATTTTATTCTCATTGATTTTAAAGTTTCTTTTCCACATTTTCCCCTCTGTATGTATCCTTCTTATTTTATAAAGTTTGTAGATGCCACCTTGTAAGTCTCCTGAACTTGTAGGCTAGCCCACATCTTCTAATGGCATTTTAGCTCTCCTTTCCTTGGCAGTTTTGTGGAAATGTCAAATCCTGTTACTAGGCTAGCAGGTAGCTTGGTTCTATTTCTGATCTCTGTGCTCTCCTGCTCCCCTTTGACCACGATCTCCCATAGCAACAACTCTAGTTAGAAGCAACAACAGCTCCTCTTGGCCTTGTGTCACAGTCGGGAATTTCCCCTATAAAACTTTAATTCAGGTACTGAACCTAGCTTTAATCTGCCAGTTTTCAGGGAAGACTTTTTGTCCATGTTACCCCATGGGAACTGGGTTACTGGCTACCACTGCATTGGTTTGGACTGTGACCCAGAAGCCTTGTGGCTTCAGCTCTATTCACAGCTTTGCTTTTAACTTCTATTTCAGTCCATGGTGATATTTGTTATGACTTTGTGCCCAACTCTGTCTTTTGGGTTTCTCTTTTTATATTTAATTTATCATTGCTATATGTTTAAAGCTGACAGAGTGTACCAGACACAAACTTAACATGTCATCTTTACCAGAACTCTTCTCATTTTATAAATGGTGAACCGAGGCTCAGAAAGTGGAAGTGTCTTGTCTAAGGCCTTAGAGTGAGCTTATACCAGAGCCTGAGCAGATACTCAGGTCTCCAGACTCTAAGCCTTGGGATTTTTCATCGTCCCCAGGTGCTCAGAAACTGACCCAAAGGGCAGGTCTCAGCATTGAGCTGCTTCCTGCTTTCTTGCAGGAATGAACTAGGAGACAGATACAGCTGCTGGGGAGAATCACCTGATGTTTCCTGATAAGGTAGAGAAGATGTTTAACAGATTTCATCACTGCCAAATTCATGTCTGATTCAAAATCTTTCCTTTCAGCAAGCTGTCACAGTCTGAGTGAAGTGCCTCACCCCACAGTGTATGGTGCCACATGCAGCCAATGACATTTACATTCATCACAACAATTGAAGCTCTAGAAGCATTACCCTTTGGAGGTAATGTAGCTTCCTTATAAAGAAGAGATAAAGGAGAAAAATTGATTTTCAATTTGAAATAGGCAAACATTCCATTGTATGTTGTACAAATAAGTCTGATACAATTGTCAAGAAATGTCACTCAGCTTAAGGAAAAAATGTTCCATGTGGTATGTGGATGTGCAAGAAAACAATTTTTAACAATTTCTGGTTGCTGAGAACTGTCACCTGATCAAACATCCATTACTCATAATATTGTGTAACTATGCAATTAAGGGCTATCAGACTAAACTATTTAATTGCTTAAAAGTCTGTAAAGATAAAATTATAAAGCAAATTGCTGATTGAACTATATCAAGATTTAAAAAACTAAAATGTGAAGGTAGATATTTTTCTCCCTTTTGATTACTTAAAAAAAGTAGCTAAAAATACTTTTCTCTCTAGCCATAGCAAACACACTGCAGGCTGATAATGATGTTAGATTTTCTTCATGCTCCAGCTGGACTACCTTAATGCACTGAGACCTCTCTTTCTTCTGCAGCTATGCGGCTTGTTCTGTATCCATGTGACCACTTTTGCCCTAATCTCTGTAATTCAAAGTTCCAAATGAAAAAATATACACTCAGCAAGGTACTTTTACTTGCACAAAATTTGCATTGGAAGATGATTTGTTAAGCTCTGTGCATACGACCCTTCAGCATCTCTCACCACCCAGCAGTGCTATAAGTTGTTATTCAGCAGGCTGAATGCGGGAAGGAAGGTAGCTGCAGATAAAGGGCAGCCACAGCCTCAGAAGATTGTCATTACTGATCATACCTACAGGAAGATTAACATGTATAGCAATTGGCCGATGTAAATAGGCCAAGCAGAGGGTGTTTAAAGAGTCAAGTCAGCGTTTGTCTAATGCTTTGAAGATAAAGGTGAAGACAATGAGCAAATTCCTATTATTGGAAATGATCTAATAATTACTTTAATAATTATCTTCATCCAACCATAAACCAACAGTAGGTCTCTTTGAGTACATTGAATTTCATGAAGTATTGTATGTGCTTCAACTGCAGTAGGGCTCACTGTGAGTGATAATGCTGATCAAATAACCATTAAGGATAAAGCCACTCTACTCATTCATCAGGTCTCACATTGGCTACCTCTCTCACACCTTGCAATCAAGTAACGTAGAACAGCAAATGCATTAGAAGTGGCTGGAGGGAGGCCAGGGATGGGAGAGGGCAGTCCAGCTCCCAGTTTTTCTACCTCCACAGTGTCAAGCAGTAAGTGAGTGTCTCCAATGAACCAGCTCATATCTTTGTGTTGAACTGACAGGTTGTTTTGACATCATTAGACACAGCCAAACAAAGAATGAAAACAAATTGGTAGCCACGTTTCACAGTTCCTGATAGTAGGTACAAAGTGATCAAACACACCTGCAAGAAATCCTGAACTGCAGGCTTGGATCCTGGCTTTGTTTAAGGTCTCCACCAACCCTCCCCTCCTTCATGTTTTTCTGGCTAAAGTATCCATGGGACATGTCCTAGCGCTGCCAGATCACAGAGTGAGACTTATCTCTTATGCTTACCCTCAGAAACAGGTGCTCAGCTACAGCTGGGATGCTCTGCCACAATTAGGTGGGTACCATAGAATGATGGGATTCCTAGGCATGGAACATGCTAGAACTTAGAGACCGGACTTGTAAGTAGGGAGAGATGATCAAATAATTAGGAGCCTTGATGCTCTGTGTTCAACCTAGTTTCCATATCCCAGAGCTTGAAAACCTTGAAGTTTAAAGGTCAAAGAGAGTATTGTGGCAGACAAAGAGGTACTACCTCACATAATGGGGAATAAAGTTTGAAAAACTGGTGTTATAGAGCTGAGTCCAAAAGAATTTTGAATTGATTCAGAGACTATGCCTCCATTATATGTTAAGAAGGAAGCTGTTATGTTCAGGGATCTAGCCTTAATTCAGTTTTCCTCCAGATAGAATTCTTGGGGTTCCAATTAGAGAAAGAATCCAGGGTGGAAGGATTCCGGTCCTCGTGTCAGGGGTCTCTTCTCTGATGTGGCAGGAAAATTCACAGTTGTCATGTGTTATCCCTGTCTGAGAAACAAGATCCTCTCTACTTTCAACCTTCCTGGGACACTGTTAACCATGCCAGAGGTTCATTCATTTGTTCGTTTATTCACTCATTCCTTCTTTCTATCTTTCCTTCTTTCTGCTATTGCAATTAATTATCTTTTAGGTTTGTCTGTTATCCCTTTCATTTTCTTTGTTTTATTTTATAAATTTTTCTTTTATCTCTATTATTGACTTCTCAACACTATCTCTCGATTTACTACTTTCTTTTTCAGCTTAAAAACCCTATTTTATTAATTTACAATCTTTAGTTCTTTCTGATGTATAAATGTAAGACCTTAAATTTTCCTTTGAGAACTCTTTAGATGCCAAATGTCCAATAGAAACACTCATATAATCATGACTACAACCATAACTACAATGTGTGGTATGTGTAGAAATAAATTGTTTTTATTGTAATTTGGTCCTAAGTATGTAAATTTCTAATTTGATATTTTTCATCAATATTGTGTTTTCAATTTGCCATGCTATTTTCTGTTCACATTTTCTTCCTTTTCTGCTTTTATTGGATAGGTTATTTTATTTTTTTCTCTTTCTTCCTCTAGTATGTTGAAAATTACACGTTATTTTTTTAAAATTAATTAATTGATTTATTTATTTTTGGCTGTGTTGGGTCTTCGTTTCTGTGCGAGGGCTTTCTCTAGTTGTGGCAAAAGGGGACCACTCTTCAACGTGATGCGCGGGCCTCTCACTATCGCGGCCTCTCTTGTTGCGGAGCACAGGCTCCAGACGTGCAGGCTCAGTAGTTGTGGCTCATGGGCCCAGTTGCTCCGCGGCATGTGGGATCTTCCCAGACCAGGGCTCGAACCCGTGTCCCCTGCATTGACAGGCAGATTCTCAACCACTGCGCCACCAGGGAAACCCTACATTATTCTTTTAGTGGTTACTCTAATTTTTTTTTTTTTTTTTTTTTTTTTTTACCATTCATGCTTCAGTTAACATAGTCCACGTCAACTCAGTATCCTGGTCTTCCTTCTGAACATCTTTCTTGTTATTGGTATTTAGCCATTTAATCTACTTGATTTTAAATAATTCCCCGAATAGATTATTTTTTTGGTATTTTTAACAGTTAATGCTAATTTAAATTTATCAAAATTGTTTGTCCTTTCTCCTCCACTGATTTTATACCAGCTGTTTTAAGTATATCATATCAAATAAGGTTACAAGGTTGATTTCTGGAGGAGTGTGCAGAATTTTACACTTGTACTTGATATTCCTTTTATTATTTTTTAATTAATTTTTGTTGGAGTATAGTTGCTTTACAGTGTTGTGTTAGTTTCTACTGTACAGCAAAATGAGTCAGCTATACATATACACATTCCTTTTAAAACTACTTTTATCACACAGAACGTAGTGGGGCAAGTTAGCTTACAAAACATGTGTTTGTCTTAGATCTGCTCAATCAGTGTCAAACCTCAAAAATCCCAAGTAACTTTGAAAAAGTCCATCAGAATTACATTCCATTTAGGAAAGAAATATCATTCTGTTACCTTTCAAGTCCTCATGCCCCGTCTTTTGCTCCTGGTATGACATCAAATGTCTGCCAGTAGAAGCCACAGGATTTAACAGAATTAAGAAGAATGATATGCAAATACTATACACTGAATAAACATGCTGCTTCTAAATTGTTTGAAGCTTTTTTTCCTGTTGACTCTTGCCACAGACATTGGGGTTTTTCACTTTTCAGGATCAGATTTGATGTGTGGTATAAGCTGGCAATAAATTTGAGGATTTTAGTATTTTTCACATTCAAACCTAATACATCAGCCATTTTATTTTATTTTTTTTTTTGGCATTAAGCATCTCTATTTCCCTCAATATTGGGCAGTTCTTTTAATATGCTGTGCTTCAGATATGTTGTACCTCTAATTTGAGGAAAAAGAGAAACATTCTGAAGTTTGATTTTTACGACAATGGGTTTTACTGACACTCCAATATCTGAATAATTTGGAAGTGGTGACCTTATAATTCAATACATCTCCAAATCTAAGTATATATGTTAATGTATAGGACCATGGGTTTAATGCTAGCTCTATACACAGAAGTTAACACAAAAAGCACTTTACTGCAAAATGCTCTAGAAATATTAGTTATGATGATCTGAGCATATATGGTCATGTGATAATATTTCTGTTGAACATCAGGCAAAATATCTGATTAAAACTTTCAGTTTTTCATTCCAGTTGCCATTTTTGTATAATTGGTACAGTTATATAATGAATACTCTGGCTGCTCCTTCAAAAATGACCCATTGATAGTGCATTTAATACAGATTACATAATAAACATTGGGCTCTTTTAATAACCTTGACTCATCTTTTACATCCCTTTGTATCTGATGTTAGAGTAATATGTGTCCCCCTTTAGACCATGAGCTCCCTGGAGACAAGGATTGATTTTATTCATTTCTGCATTTCTTACAGAATCTTACACAGGGTTTTCTAGGCAATGGGAATTCCATTAGGTGGATGAATGAATGGGCACTGTTGTCATTTGTAACCCTGGTACTTTGTCGCAGGATCTAGGGATGATGGAAGGTGTGCTTGTGGGACAATTACTGCAGGTGCTTCCCAGCATCACAGGTGACCCAGAGCAGATCTCTGAAGGCACCTGCCTTCCCATTCTCTCCATCCTTGTTAGGATTACTCAAGTAAAAGAAAGGTTGGTGGCAAATTTGCTTGTTGAATGAATTTATAAACAGAATATATGTAAAAAAACCTCTCATTACTTCTGTGTCTGGGCATCGCATACCATTTCCCACCCCATTACATTGAATAAACCTGTGGATGAAAAAAGTTGATTGAATCTTTACAATTTCTCAGATTCTGCATATTTATTCACCACTGTATTTTATGTCAGCCACACTTTTTCTTGGCCATGCGTCTACATTTCTGTGTGCTGACTGTCTGAACGCACTCATTCTTAATATTTAAACAAAGGCCTAGACAGCTATACATGCAGACACAGTATTAATGGGAGAAAAGTAGGAGCCATTTACAGCGGGCACATGTCCAGGAGACAGACACAGTCATGCCAGTGACAAGAGGAAATGCAGTCCTCTCTGCTTTAAACTCTGAATGCATAATGAAAAGGGGATAGAGGAAGAGGACATTGCCAAGGCAGAGAACCAGATAAGGTGGCAGGACCATTCCCAAGCTTGCCTCTGCCACATACCTCGTAAACTGATAACTCGGGGTAGAATTTCCCAACCAGCAACTGGAAAAGAAGTGGGTTTTACAGTAAAATGAGGCAGGCTGACAGCTCCCAATAAACAGAACATAGGTATTCTCTGTGAACTGGATAGGAAGTCGCTGTCTGATTCCCCATATCTTGTCTTTAGCACCGATCCTCTCCTGGTATGTCAGAAGTTGACTCGGACTGCAGAGAAAATAATAATGATGAAATGAACGAAGAGGTCACATTTATTGAACGCTTACCAGATGCCAGCAACTGCGCTAAGTGCTTTATAAATATGATCTTATTTCATCTTCTGAAACAGTCCATTAAAATTAGTTTGATTTCACAGATAATAAAGCTAAAGCTCAGACAGGTTAAGTAATTTTCTTAACATCTCACAGCTGATAAAGGGCAGAGGCAGGGCTATGGTTCAAGCTTGGTTGTATCTGATGACAATGCCTTCTCTTCAGTCCTTCTTCCCCCCTCCCATGCTCAGCTCTAACCCGGCCACTCTCCCAGGATCCCAAGGCACCCTGCACAGACGATCAGCATAGCTCATCTGACATAATATGCTTCCTTGCTTAGCTGTCTGTCACCCCACTGGGCTGTGAACTCCAAGAAGGCAGGAGTCTGTTCATCTCTGTATCCCCAGTGCCTAGCATGGTATCTGGTACAAAGTAAGGACACAGGAAATGTATGATGAACAAATGAATACGTACATGAAACAAACATTTAATAAGGAGCTGCTTTGCCAGACACCCTTTATTGTTGCTCTCCTGGTAATTTCTGCCCCTGTGTGGAAAAACGTGTCGCATAATAGGATTTGAATTTGTCGTTAGATGTAGATGTCAAATCCGTTTTCTTGTAAAACAGTCAAGAAATAAAAGTATCAGCAGAAGAAAACAGAAGGTTCTTCTCGGGAATAGTGATGCAGAAGGAGGGTGCAAGTTCAAGGTTAGGATCTTAAAGAACAGGTAGTCCGTCCACTAGGGTCAGACTCAAAAAGGCTTGCTTCTCTCATGTTTCAGAGGCTAGAGTGAGCTCTTTCAATGCAAACTAACAGCCACCTCTGAGGGTAAATGACTGCTGCCCACTGCCTGGGTTAGGGCTGTTTCCAAATCTAGGTCTCATTTTTTCTGGGAGAGGACCAGGCAACAGATCTGGTCTTGGCGTGCTTTCTTAGAACTACAGCCATAACTTTGCAGAGCACATTGGAGGAAAGCTATACTCCTATGGAATCAACAGATGTGGTCTGAGTTTTCAAATACTGAGCTCGGAGAAAGGAGCAAACAACTCCAGGCTGACTTTGTGAAACTCCAGCACAGACCACACACAAGAGGACTGCACACACCTGGACCTCCAGCCACCCTGGTTAAAAGTTCTCACCAGCTCCTTAGAGAGGGGCCATTAGGGACTGAGGCTGTAGGTACAGTGTGACTTTCACCCTCTGTCACCCATAAGGACCCAGGGTAAATTATCAAGTTCTCATGCAAGAGCATAGGCTCAATTATTCTCAACTGATCCTTGAATTAAAGAGCTAAAAGCTTTTCCAGATATGGACTGAATGGAGTCCATCAGTTTACTGGGGAGACCAAGCCATGTAAGCAGCTCTTTTTGCAGAATGCTGCCTGAATGCCTTACATATTGATCAAAGACTTGGGAATATAGAGAGCTTGTTTTTTGTTTGTTTGTTTTTCCCGATTGCTAAGAAGTCCAGTATTTTAGGAACATAGGGGGCTTATGTAGAAACAATGGGGTACAGGGCTGCAGAGAGAGGCATACAAAAGTTACTCCCCAGGCAAGTTATTCATTTCTGTGGAAAGGCTATTGTATATCTGCCCTATATGCTGGCTGATGTCTGAAATCTCCCAGTGAAAACTGGTATTCTGATCTCTTTTTATAAAGAAAATTTCCTAGATGGGCATGTAATATTACAGGGGAAGCCTCCTTTGCTGCTATGGAATGCTATAAAAGTACCAATTTCTAGAACAGTATTAGTCACTGACAGGCACAGGTTGGTTTTAGGGAAGGTGAGACATTTTTAGGTGAGATCACTGAGAAAGTATACGATTTGAGTTCAGCCAGGGATGGAAATAAGCATTCTGCTTGTTCTCCTTTCCCGATGAGTACAGATTTCATAGTCATTCACCTCCTTCCATTCCCCCTTCTCCCGCCCCCCTCCACACACACATGTGCACACACACTGCCATGCACACTTGGGCCCAAGCCTGGTGCAGACATTATTTCCCCGTGTCCAGCCCAGAGGTTTCCCACAGCTGGAGTGGGGAGCACCTGCGTGGCTCTGCTTTGTGTCTGTCTCACTCACTCACAGGCAGGCCTGGTTACCATCTGCATAGGTAAGGCGCCGGCCTAGCGTGAGCCACCAGCCCGGCTCCTGCAGGCATAGGGTAAACCTGGACATAAAGCAGGCATCCTGCCATACCTGAGGGGGCCTGTTTCGTGTCCCTGGTTCTTTCACACAGATACTTATTTATGCTTCCCTCTCTCTCTCTTGATATTCACATCTTCTCTTTGTTTTCAGTAGCTGAGTCATTCTGGAAACTGAAGGCATGAGCTGAGGGGGTCTCAAAACTTAGTGGCTTTGTCACTGACTTCTTTCATTCATTCATTCATTCATTCAAGAAACTGCTGTGTGCCAGGATCTGTGGAGACAAACCTGCAGAGAACTTTACCACTGTACTTGAAGACCTCAAAGTCTGGTGGAGAGAGACAAATTTGTTAACTCATAATTGCAACCCAGTATGACAAGAACTCTTAGATGAGTTCATGGAAAGGACTTTGCAGGCACAAAAGAGAAAAAGCTGGAGACTTCACCTGGCAGAGTTTGGGAAGGATTTACAGAGGACATCATATCTGAGTTGGACCTTGAAGAATGCATAGGAGTTTGCTGGCTAGAGAAGTGAGAAGAGGTATAAAGTTGCAAGTAAGAAATCACAGTTTTTAAAAATAAATGCCAGGGTCAGTAATAAAAAGCAAGAGTAAATGATTCCACAGTGGAACTAAATTAGAAATCAATAATGAAAAGATCTCAGGAAAATCCCAAAATATTTGGAAATTACATAACAGATTTATAAGTAACTTGTGAATCAAAGAAGCAATCGAAAGGGAAAAGGAAGTATTTTGAACTGAATCAAAATGTATACAAAACATATTAAAATTTGTAAGAGGCTGTGTAAGCAGTAATTAGGGGAAAAATTATAACAGTAAGTGCCTATATCAAAGAGAAGAAGGGTCTTGAATGACCTCAGTTTCTAAGAAACTAGAAAAAGAAAAAATAATTAAATCCAAGTAAGTAGAACAAAGGAAATAGTAAAGAGCAGAAGTCAATGATATTAATATCAGAAAAAAAAAATAGAGAAAATCAGTAAGACCAGAAATTGATTCTTTGTGAAGGTTAATTAAATAAATAAACCTCTAGTCAGACTGGTAAGGGAGAAAAAAAAGACACAAATTACAAATATAAGGAATGAAAAAAGTGGTATCACTATAGATTCTACAGATATTAAAAAGATAATTAGGGAGTAATATGAACAGGTTTATGTCAATAAATTCAATAACTTCAATGAAATGGACAAATTCTTACAAAGACACAAACTACCATAGCTCACTCGAGGAAGATTTGATACCTAAATAGCCCTATATCTATTTTTAAAAATTGAATTCATAGTTAAAAATATTCCCTCAGAGAAAACTCCAGGACAAGTTGGTTTCACTTGTGAATTCTACCAAACATTTAGGGAAAAAAGTATTACCAATTCGGCATATACTCTTATAGAGAATTGAAAAGGTGAGACTATTACCCAACTCATTCTATGAGCCAGCATCACCTTGATATCACAGCTAGACAGAGACATTACAAGAAAATAAAGCTATAGACCAATCATAAATATGTGTAAGAATTCTGAACAAAAATATAATTGATTGAATACATCATGACTAAATTAATTTACCCAAGAAATGTAGGGTTGGCTTAACAATAAAAAAAAAATCAGTGTAATTTATCTCATTAACAAACTAGGAAAGATAAAAACATGATAATCTCAATAAAAACCGAAAAAGCATTTAAAAATGAAACTCAACATCCATTCCTGATTAAAAACTCTCTTAGTAAACTAGCAACAGGAAGGAACTTTTTCAGTTTGATAAAAGGCATTAATGAAATAACCTACAGCTAACATCATACTTGTGAAAGACTGAATGCTTTCTCTTTAACATCAGGGAGAAGATAAGGATGACTGCTCTAATCACTTCAATTAAACTCTGTACTAGAGATTCTAGTCAATGCATAAATAACTAAATATATAGAGAGATAAATGTATGTATGTATGTATGTATATGTCATACAGATTAGAAAGGAAAAAGCAATTCTGTTATTATTCTCAGATGACATGATCATCTATGTAGAAGATTTGATGTAATCTACAAAAAAGCTAGTAGAACTAATTGAGATCACTAAGTTTGCAGGAGAAAAGATCAATATACAAAAGTCAGTTGTATTTCTATATCCTAGCAGCAATCATAAATTTAATTAAAAATCTATAAGAGCATAAAAATATGAAATGCACAGGGATAAATCTGACAAAGAATGTGCAAGATCTATACACTGAAAACTATAAAACACTGCTGAGAAGAATTAGAGAAGACCTCAATACATAGAAATATCCATTGATTGGTCAGAAAACTTAATATTGTTAAGATACAAATTATCTGTGAATTGATCTACTGATTTAATGCAATCTCAATCAAAATCTCAGGTGTTTCTGTAGAAATTGACAAGTACATTCTAAAATTTATGTGACAGTGCAAAGGACTCCAAATAGCCAAAACGGGTTTTGAAAAAGAAGAAAAATGTTTGAGGGAGAAAGCATTTTTTATAGAAAAAATATAGAGATATTTGTTAATACCAGACCATGGAAAGTCATGAATTATATTTGAATCATTTAAAAATAGGAAATCAACACAAAAACTTGCACACAAATGTTTGTAGCAGCTTTATTCATAATTATCAAACCTTGGAAGCAACCAAGATATCCTTCAGTAGATGAATGGATAAACAAATTGATGTACATGCAGACAACAAAATACCATTTAGTGATAAAAAGAAATTAGCTATCAAGCCAGTAATACGTGGAAGAACCTTAAATGCATATTATTAAGTGAATGAAGCAAGTGTGAAAAGACTGCATACTGTATGAATCCAACCATTTGACACTCTGGAAAAAGCACAACTATAGAGACAGTAAAAAGATGAGTGGTTGCCAAGCGTTTCAGGGAAAAGAGAGGTTGGAATGAATAGGTAGAGAACAAGTGATTTTAGGGTAGTGAAACTATTCTCTGTGATACCGTAATGGTAGATACATTGCATTATGCATTTGCCAAAACCTGTAGAGCTGTACAACACAGAGTGAGCCCTTATGTAAACTATATAATATTGTAATATCAATAGTGGCTCATAATTGTAACAGATGTGCCCCACCAATGCAAGATGTTAATGGGGGTAACCAGGAGGTGGGTGGAGAGGGTATATGGGAACTCTGTACTTCCTACTTATTTTTTTCTGTAACCTAAAACTGCTCTAAAAATTAAAATCTATTTAAAAAGATAGGGACTCATTGTTTTCAGCAGTGGACTTGTTTTAATCAGAGCTGTGCTAAGTTCAGGTTTTGCCAGAGGCTGGAAGGGGAGACCAAAAGCCAGCACATTAATTAGGAGGTTACTGTAATCAAGGCCAGTGTCGGGTGGTGGCAGCCAGAGCAGAGAGAAAGAGTGTGAGAGTGTGCTGAAGGAAGAGAGCCCACTGATGATTTAGCTGTGACCATGAAGAGAGAAATCAGTGTCGATTGTGCTGGAAAGAAGACTTGATTAGCTCTGAGAGATTTCTGATTTAGTCTTGGCTCTGACTCCAGCACTTCTTGTGACCTCTGGCAAGTGACTTGGTATTTCTGGACCTTGATTACTGTAGGAATGCCCAGGAGGCATTACTGTGATGCACAGGCTTGAGATCAGTCCAGAAGTGTGCTGTCCGATATGTTAGCCATTCAACAATCGTGCCTGTTACCCACTAGAAGTGTGATTAGCCCAAACTGAGATGTGCGGTTTGTGTAAAATTGACTACAAAAGACTTAGGAAATAAAAAATGTAAAATAGTATTAATAATTTTTAGACTGATTATGTATTTGAATTTCACCTGTTTCATTTTACATTTTTTTAATGTGGCAGCTAGAAAATTTAAGATTACATATGTGGCTCACTTTATATATCTATTGGGCAGTACTGGTCTTGAGCTTCACCGGATGCTTTGTGTTCAGAACCATCTAAACTTGAACGAGAAAATAGTCCCTGCCCACACAGATCCATGCCCCACTCCAGGATGCAAGTGGGATAGAGCAAGGCAGAGGAGTCAGGCAAGATTCCTGGGGTCATGTCCACACAACCTGTGTCTTTCTAGGAGTCATTTACACCAAGCCCTTGTGGGTGTAACCTGGGGAGATACATCCAAGCAAAAACCCTGCTTGAAATTCATCATAATATCTATATGAAAAGACCAGGTATTAGGGGTCGCTCCTTCCCCAAGACCAGAGTGTTCCCTAATGGTTTCTCTCTTCCTCTGCCTTCGAGCAATGATTAGCGATTTAAATCTGGACCTGACCCAGGGGACAGCATCTCCCAACCTCATCCTGCCCTGTGACGTGGCAGCAAGAAAACCGTGACAGGTGATCACCATGTCCTCTTGATGCAAGACTGACACCAGTGTGGAGAGGAAACCCTCCCCCCTCAGGGGGAGTTGAGCCTGAGCCCCAACTTGTTCCTGCTGCTCCTCGGACTCTGACATTTTTTGACCTTTTTCTCCAAGCACCTCCACTGTGCAGTCTCCAAGACAACACACCTGGTAGCTCTGACTTACTACAGGGACAGCACCGTGTGTATAGATCTTGCCCATACCTGTTCCAAGGTGGCCTTTGTTATGTTGTCATATTCACCCCTGGCCTTCAGGTAAAGATCCACATACTATCACCCACAAGTGAGACTCAGAAATGCAGCCATCTGCCTGGTCCCATGAGTCCCTGCTCAGCTCACAGATACTCAGTCCCATACCTCCTCCTCCAGTATCATCAATGAAACCTAATATCCTCAGTCTGGCGTTTAATCTTTCATGTAATGACTCAAACCAACTTTCCTGATGCATATCTCTTTTTCTCGGCAGAGCAGGGTTTCTTCCTTCCTGTAAACACATTCTTCAACATACAGAAATGAGAATGTGATGTGTTGGCAGTCATGGAGAAGGTTTGGCTGTAGAGGCCAAAGTGATCCGACACAAACAAGGCATGTCTTTGAAGTTTTCTGTTAGAAAATATTCATATAAATTTTACTTTCTATTCCAAACACACACACACACACACACACACACACACACATACACACAAACACATATGTCTTAAATCACTATTTAGTAAAATTGTTACCCCAGGAAGATGTTTTATTATATTACCATGGAATCTTATACTCCTGGCACCTCCACCAAGTACTCCCAAGGGTAAATATTCCTCAGTTTAAGAAAAAATGTACAACAGAAACCTTCTACTTAAGTTAGGAAATTTTTCTCAACTTTCTCTGGCCCCTAGGAACTACTTAGTCTTTCAGAAGTTCCTATGTATCTGAAGTCCTTGTACTTACTGCAGCTGTATTCAAATTTCACTGCTTCCTTGCGCCATCTCTGCCCATGCAGGCAGGACACTGGGTCTCATTTCACTGAGTTGCAGCTGCAGCATCTGCCTTTATCTCCTGCTTTGTCCTTAGCTGCTTATTATGTGCTCTGTCACTCTCTTCTGTCTCCTCTGCTACACCATGAGGTTTGAGAAAGCAGGACTCATGTCCATCTTGTTTAAGGCTTCTTCCCAGAATTTAGCGTAGTGCCTGGCATAGGATTAGGGCTCACTGAGGATTCAGTAAATCAATGACTGTTTAAATGAAAGAAAATTGGTGTGTTTTACCTTAAGAGACTGTCAATATTTTGCGGACAGTATGTGCTATCCTTGCCCTTGTGTTTCCTTCGTGCCCATGACTCATGCGCGTTTGGTATCTGTGGAAGGTTGGATGGATGCATGGGGATGATGATGGAGAGTTTGGATATTTGATAGAATTACCAACGAGCTCAACTTATTTTCTTTACAAGCACATTATTAGAGTGAGCTATTCTGTATTTGATATTTTATATGGGGATGTGTTTTAAAGTAGCTCTATGCTTTGGTACAACCTGCTATTAGACTTGGATATAGGGCCAGTTGTTGAGGGCCATTGAGAGCTGGGAAGAAGAGGAGTCTTTGGAGGTCTTTCTGAGAAGGGATCATGGGGTGGCAAAGGGACAACTAGATGGTAATTGCCTACAAGAAGAGACAAGTGCTCCTCTCATTTGATCAACAGTGAACATTCCATACCTGTCCTGACTCCAGGATTTCCATGCCTTTGATGGAAAGTATGTCAAATGGCACAATTACCCCCAGGCTTCATAATAAAGTGATTAGAGAGATGATATAACCATAGAGTAGAAATGGAATTTCCCGTCCCTTTGAGTTTAGTGCACACAATGGAGAACTGAGAGATGTTAGAAAGCAGAACAGAGAAGCATGAGCAACACATGCCCTCCTGAGAGAAATCATGTAATGACGGGTGTGAATGAGGATGACTTTTACAAGCGATGTCTAATCAGGAGGCTGATGTTTGTGCTTACTGTCATTTAAAGCTCTTTGCAGACTTTTGATTCCAGTGTTCCTATCCCATATTCAGATATTTCCAGAAGTGGTGGGAAAAGTGATTTGGGAGATGGAGGAGGGACATAGAGTGTCTTAGTCTGTGTGAGCTTCTATAATAAAATACCACAAACTGGTGGCTTATAAACAACATAAATTTATTTCTGACAGTTCTGGAGGCAGGGAAGTCCAAGACCATGGCGCCTGGTGACGGCCCACTTCTAAGATGGTAGTCTTTTTGCTGTGTCCTCACGTGTTGAAAAGGGCAAAGAAGCTTTCTCAGGTCTCTTTTAAAAGGGTACCAATTCCATGTGTGAGGGCTTTCCCTTCATGATCTAATCACATCTCAAAGGCCCCACCCCCTAATACTGTCACCTTGGGGGTTAGGATCTCAACATATGCATTTTGGGGAAACATAAACATTCAGATCATAGCAGAATGGATGTATGGCAACACAACACTATTCTTGAATAAATTTATAAATGATGGTATAAATTATGGCACTCCAAAATGTATTTGTCCCTTTGGCTACACGAGAATGGAATGGATGGCTGAATTCATAATGTTAGTCCTGGAGGATATCTATCCACTGTATACTGCAAGTCAGGAGCACACGAGGGTGAGACCCAGGACTCAGTTTCTTCCCATGGCCTCCTGGCAGGTGGGCCATACACATTTAGACTCTACCAGCCTGTCCATCCTGCACTAGTCTCATCTGGCATGACTGTTCTCCCCTAATCATTGTCTTTTACCATCACAGAATATCAGTTGACACCATTAAACAACCCACTGCCCTATAATCTTGGTTTTCCAAGTGTGGACTGAGGACCAGCGGCCTGGTGTCACCTGGGAATCTCAGGCTTCACCCAGAACTCACAAGTCAGAATTTGAATTTAACAAGATTCCCCAGTGATTTATATGCACTTTACAATTTGGAAGCACTGCCCTATAACACCCTTCACTGGTCTGCTTCTTTATAAGGGACATTCTAGTCTCCTAAATTCAGCTTATTCTGTCTCAAATTACGTTCCTACATCTGGTCATCAAACTTTCTTTTTTTTCCATCTGAGAGATGGTTTTTCCAGGCCCGCTGCTGACAGATGCTGCTTTACTACCTGGAGATGAGCCTTTCAAGGCTCTCTTTTCTCAAAGAGAGAGGAAAAAGGAAATAGCTTCAGGTCAGTTTAATTTCTCTGTCCACTTAATTCCACATAGGATACATGTGGCTTGTTTTTATTTTCTTAAAGACAATCAGTTTCTGATTTCCTGAAGCTATAAGTTGTTAAAGAATCGTTTGCATGTCTTCTTGAAGTTGAATGTGTTAGATAAAATTATAGTTTTGATCTTTGATGTTAAGAAAGCACCTTCCCAAACACCATCAATGGTAATATTTGTAATATTAGGCTGGTCACAAAACACCTACGGGTCTGTTGGTGAGTTAGTTTGTAACCAAAAAGATTAGAATAGGAGTCTCCTCCACTCACTCCCCCCCCACAGACCCCTGCACAGCAAAGTGTAACATACAGTAGCCTGAGGTGAGCTGGTCTGTACACTGGGAAAAGGGGAATATGGGAAAAATGAACAAACCTGTCAAGCCATTAGGGGGTCTTGGTTGAGGATTTCAGTTGGTAATGTAACATTGTTATAATAAACAGAAGGGGTGAAGAGGGGCTTGATTTGACCTTTTATAGTTTCCAAATGTTCATGAAAGGCAGTGTACCTTTAGTTGTAGAGAACTTGTGGCTTTTCGAACTATCCAGTATGCTGGTAAATTTCTTTAAAATCATCCATCTTATAATAAAAGCCTGCAGCCTTCAGATTGAGACAGATCTAGATTCTAATGCCAGCCTCAGCTTTCACTAGTTCTGTGACCTTGGGCAACTTAGTTTCCTCATCTGTAAAATGTGGAATTTCACAACTAATGTGGAGAGTTGTGAACTTTAGTGAAAATGGATGCAAAATATCTGGCACGTAGTTGGGATTCAATAGTTTGTGGCTTTTATTCTGTAGCTTCTATGGTAATGCTTAGTGGAGTAAACATGTAAGAAACACTTGTCGAATTTGCTTTTTCCCTGAACTCATCTTCTTGTGTTGAGGGATAGAAGTAGTAATAATCTGGGGAAAAGGTCTTCTCTTGATAACTTGACTTAGAAGTTAACTTATATAAGCAGTCCCCAGTTGAAAAATTAATCTCATTAACCAGCTCTGTTATTAAGACAGATTTTAGGATGACGTTTCAGGAATATAATGAGTCAAGTTGACATCCACGGACATTCTTGATATAGCCACGGTGTTTCTCTGTGATGATTCTTGCTTCCAACCTAATGGGACTCAGGAGGAGAAATATATCTCAGTTTCCATGCTATTGAATACAGTAGTTATTAGCTCAGGTCAAATTTCTTGCTCATCAGGGTTTGAGGGTAAGTACCTTCCATCTCGGCAGGGGACGGGTCAGACATTCACATGCCCTGGATGTTTGCATGATAGGTGTTCCTATTCGAGCTGAGTTGCTGAACAGCAGAAGAGTGTGGCACTTGGAGGTTGGAGGTGGCACACATGAAAGGACTTGAGATGAAGAACCAGGAAAGAAATATACCATGTTATGCCCTTAACCATGAGTAGTGACCTTGAGTACACACTTAATATTTACTTTATGTTCTTATATATTTTATTAATTAGACCTTCGGTAACCTTATGTAAATAGTGCTCATAATTAAGGGACAGGACATTGACTGATGTACTTTAGGTGCCTTAAATGGTAAAGGCAATTTGTGAAGTTCAGGTTCATGGTGGTTGGATATGAGTGGGCTTCGGGCAGGGAAAAGAAGCACACTAAAATCCTTGACCCAGTTCCTATAGGTTGCACTAAAAATGAGGTTCACGACTGAAAAGATGTATTTCTAAATTGGCTGAATAACCCCCATTATCTCATGCTACAGTGAGAAAATGAAAACATGATCCAAAGCGTTGATGTTTATCCCTAAGAAACTACTCATCATATTTTTGATTTTTCTTATTCAATCCTTTATAATGGACATTTTTTTTTCTCCTTGGGTAGTTTTGCTCTTCTTTTTGAAAAGATGAGTGATATCAGAAAATTTTAAAATGTATTTTGCACAGCTGTTTTTATATGATCAAAAAGCAGTTTCTTCAAATTGAAGAAGCACTTACAAATCTCATTACTTTCCAACTTCATAGTTTAAGGATTTTAATTTGGTTTTAGAGAAGCCTTTTAGGAATTAAACTAGAATTTTTTTCTACCAATGTACCCATCATCCAATGTGGAAACTAGAATATTGACAAAAACATGCCATGTGATTTTCCCATTATATCTCCTTTCTCTCCCCAGTTAAGGTGGCAATCATCCTTAACACTGTGTTTACTATACCTTTTCTAAAAATTTATTAAACCTTCATATTTTTTTTGAACTTACACAAAAAGGTTAGGAAATCAGTCTCTGTCTCTTAGGAATATGTGATTCTTTCAGAAACATTCAGTGTAATGTAAAACAAAACTCAGATTGGAGGAGATGTTAGTCCTTGTTTTTTTGTTTAAATACTACAATTTAATGTTCGACAAGGAATAGCACAAATCAAATTTCATGACACTCTGAAAGCAGTTCTACATATTACATGAGGAACCTTTTGTCAAATAAGAACACTATGTCATTTGTCATCGAGAACTGTGGTAACTAGCAAGTGTTAGAGTACAGAGTTAATAATGAGTTTCATGTGTAAGTAAGTCTTCCTGTTTGTACTGCACACAGTGAAATTATGCCAGTTTTGAGAGACAGAACATGGTCCTTCTAATTTACCATTGGTTTTTGCCATCGAATGTTTCTAAAATGTTATCTCACTGTGATCTTGATTTGCATTTCTCTCATCTCTAATGAAATCAAATGGTTTTTCATATATGAATTGGTCATATGTAATTCCTCTTTTTTCTTTTATGTATTTACTTATAATATTTATTTATTTTGGCTGTGCTGGGTCTTCATTGCAGCACGCAGGATCTTCATTGCGGCATGCGGGATCTTTAGTTGCAGCATGCGAACTCTTAGGTGCGGCATGCATGCGGGATCTAGTTCCCCAACCAGGGATGGAACCCGGGCCCCCTGCATTGGGGGAGTGGAGTCTTACCCACTGGGCCACCAGGGAAGTCCCTATAATTCCTCTTTTATAAAATACCTATTTATGTCTTTTGTCTATTTGTCTTCTTTTGATTTGTAGAAGTATTATATTTTTATGCTTTTGCTGATATCAGTTACATATGTGACAACATATCACACAGCCTCTACCTTAATGATTTGATTTTTTAAGAGTGTTTTGTCATAACAGATATTTTGATTTTAGTATGAACAAGTTTTCAATTTTTGTATTACTAGTTCCTTTGTCATTTTAAGAAATCCTTGTCTACCCAATGATTAGAATGATAGTTTTCTGCCATGCCAGTTATATTAACTAATGTCTTAATTCATTAATTGTTATGTTACACACGTGAGCCATAAAAAATGTGTGAGACACTGTCCTCACGAGAAATAAGCCCATGGACAGATATGTAGAACATGGTAAGTGCTACTACAACATTTAGTACACTTGGGCAGAAAAACACTTCCTTAAAACAGGATTCTGTAAAGTGGAAAACTTACATAGTTTTGTTCACATATACCCTTAAAACTTGATTGAAACAGGCAGGAACATCTAGTCTCATTTATCTCTAATAATATTTGAAGACCATAGAAGAATTTGTTAAGAATGAGTCATATACAGCTGATTATAAAACAAATTTTATGTGTCAATTTTTTGTGTGTGAGTTTGAAAATCCTCACCCTTACCTCCCACTAAGATTCTAGTGTGAATTATAAAACTGCAGTGTTTTAATACAAAGCTGCAACTGATTATGATCCAAACTGGACCATCTTTGGTATTTGCCATGTTTGCTCTCGTTCCAGTTAAATGTGTGTTTGGATGTCTACTTCTTGCCTCATCTTGGGACCCTTATTACTAGTCACACTGAATCCTTAGCTTTTGCCAATACACTTGATCAATTTGTAGAGTCTGAGTATGTAGCAGTCATCCATACAGATGGCTTTGATTACATCAAGTATGCTCTGTGAAATGCAACTTGCCTTCTTTCTTAGTTCAATGACTATGACCCTCTCTATCTTTTCTCCTCTCTAATCTCAGAGTTCTTGAAACTATTTGAATTCTCCTTGGTGGCTTCTGGAGAATTGATCTCATGTGTGCTGTCTTGGGGAGGAGAATGCTTCAAATCACCTATCGTGGGATGTTCCAATTCTTGCTTGAAGTTTCATATGAACATTGATGCCCATGGCAGGGAAAAAATACACATGATGATACAGCTTTGAAACATCATTACACTTCCTCTAGTCAGCAAGAAAGCTCTAGCCACATCATATCCAAATATCCTTCATATTATACTAGGAGAGGGATAAGAACAGGGTAAAAGGAACAAAGAGAAGAGTTACTTAACCCACATGGCATGGCCAAAGAAAGCATCTAAGAAAAGTCAATAAGCATGAGCTCGATGAAGAAGAAAGAAGAGGAAGGCAGTGCAACATGCAGCAACTACAGTGGAGAACGGCTATGGAGCTTTTTAAAAGACGGCTCATTTCCTTCTGTGGCTTAGGAGACACTGATATCATCACCCAGTTCAAATCCTCAGTCTGGCAGTATGGGGATCCACCATGACCATCACCACCAGAAACCACACGAGTGGTTGGCATATGTAAATATGACCTCATACACATTTATTCAAAGTGACATTCATATCAAAATAGATCATTTCGCACAAGGGACAAAGGGCAAACCTTGGCTACAAATTGTGTGCCAAGAGGGTGGTTTTCCAAAAAAAAGTCCCTAAGGTTTTTTTCCTTACCAAGGGCAAAATGTTCAAGTGCAAGATTCTGCCACATGTTTCCCTTCGAGCAGATGGCAGAAAGGTTTGTCTGCAATGTGGAACTTGTTAAGGGGGGAAGGCCTTCCTGATAGAGATCAAGAAGACAGCTTAAATTTACTTAGTGGTAGAATGGTTTGTAATCCATTCATGCTTGTGAGTTTAATGCCTTTATAATTACTTGTAAGTAGATTGAGAGAATCAACTCAAGGGAAAAGACTGTTTATCTGATGCTTAAACTTCTGCTGAACACTCCAGACAATATATCCATTCCTTGTCTATGTCATTGAATTATGTTTTACAAAGACATCATTTTAATTTTGCTACTTTGATAATGAAAATATTTTGCCTGTCTATGAAAGAGAGGCCAAGGACCATCAAGGGGTTGTTTTTGGAAATGGCCTGATGGTCTTTATGGACAATAACATCAAGACCAACCACCACTAAAATATGACCCGTCTCACTACAACCCTAGATGCTATGTTGTGTAGATGAGGATGCATTAGGTTTTGCTATGGTAACAAACAACCCCCAGATATCAGTGGTTGAAGACAAGTTTATCTCTCTCATACAAAGTTCACTCTGCAAAACATTCCAAGGCAGCTGTCTTCCATGTGTTGGCTCAGCATTCCAGGGTACTTGAAAATTATGGCACTTCCATACACACACTTCCATAATCTCCCAGGCAGAATGAGAACCGAATGATCTTATACTGACAATTAAATTTTCCATCCCCCAAGTGACACAAGCCTGTTCTGTCCATAACCCATTAGAAAGGACTAATCATAAGACACCCCCCACCCCGCAACTGCAAGTTGGGTTAGGAAATTTAATCCTCTCATACAATGAAAAGGGGAGGAAATTGAATAAAGACAAGTATTTACAATCTACTTTAACATGAATTGTTCCAAATTTGCAAAGCAACTGTATGCAGTAAGAATGAATGTGCTCATTTTAAATACAAGAGGCACTATAGATTAAGTGCCTGAGAGCATGGCTTTGGAGTCCGAAAATCTTAAATCCCTAGCATAGGCTCTATGGGGGCTCAGGCAAAACATAATCTCTGTTTCATTTTTTTGATAAATTGGGATGAGATTATCTACTTCATAGAGATGTTTTGAGGTTTAAATGCAGTAAATAAAGTGGATTTCAGGGTCTGATACATAGGTGCTCAAAAAACTTTAGCTCATATTATTAAAAGGACACTGATTAATCAGAGTTAAGAAATACATAGCTAATGAGTGAGAGACTGTTCTTCTCAAATACTTTAGGGGAACACATTGACTCAGAAGACAAAATTTTTTAAAGCTAGCCAAACTGGATTCAGAACTCACATTTACCTAATTTCCTACTGCACCACAACGCCTTTTGTTTTGACATGGGATGGTAATGTGTTATCAGGTTCTCCCAAACCTTCTTTATGAATAGCCTCTCTCCCTAACCCAACCTCTCTACCCTGGCTCTACCATATCCACAGAGAGGACTTGGGTTTAGCCACAGTTGCTCAAGCATTTAAGTAAGGAAAGCAGGAGATACCATGTTTTGTGTCAGGAGACTTGGACTCCAGTCCTAACTTTGTTGCTCAATATTTATGTGGCATTAGGCAAGTCACTTAAATTTTCAACTGTGAATATGGGATAGTAGAAGTTTGTGCGTCAAACAAAACAAAACAAAGCAATAGATGTTTAATTCCTACTTCACAGGGCTGTAGTGATCAAATACATTAAAATATTTTAAAACACTTTAAAATATCCAAAGGGCCATAGAGGACTTAAGGACAGAAAAGATTCTATCTAGCAGAAGAGCAGAGAGCATGAAGACTCAGATCAGTGTAGGTTACATGGGTCTGGTTTCACTGCAAAGGCCTATGGTGAGAACAGTGTATTTGTCCAAAAGTCCTGAACCCCTAGACACCTACACACTTCATTTATCACCCAGCCTAACTTGCTGCCTTCCTACTAGTCAGCCACCCAGACTGTCTCCTTTTGAAAAGAGATGATGTGTATTTCATTAACATTAGGACTGCTCCTTCTTAGGCAAACTTTTCTTAATACACCAAAAGCACAGATAAAATAAAAACCTCTGTTCTTCAAAATATACTGTAAGAAAAGACACTGTTAAGAAAATTAAATGATAAGCCACAGACTGGGAGAAAACATTTGAGAGAGAACTTGTACCTGTAAGACATAAAGAACTCATACAACAAAAAAAAGAAAAAGGAAAAGAAAATCTAAAATTTTTTTTACAAGGACAAAGAATCTAAGCAGACACTACATCAAAGAAGATGTATGAATGGCCAATAACACCTGAAAACATGTTCAATGTCATTGTTATCAAAGGAATGCAAATTAAAACCACAATGAGATATACTGCACACCTATTAGAATGGCTAAATTAAAAAAAAAATCAAGTGGTATTGAAACTGGAACTCTCATATATTGCAAGTGGAAATGAAAATGTTGTAGCCACTTTGGAAAACATTTTGGTATTTTCTTATAAAGTTATCATACACTAATATTCCTACTCTAAAATGTATCCAAGAGAAATGAAAACATATGCATACACAGTTTTGTTTGGGAATGCTCATAGTACCTTTACTCATAATCAAACTAAATGGGAAACAACCCAAATATCCATCAACTGGTGAATAGATTAAAATTTTTGTGGTATATACATATAAAGGAAAACTACTTATCAATGAAAAGGAACAAAATGTTGCTCCATGTATTCATGGTTGAATCTCAGAAGCATTAAGCTTAGTGACAAAAGACAGACACAAAATACTACATACTGTAGTCTATTTGTATGAAGTGCCAGAAAAGGCAAGTATAGTGACAGAAAGACAGCAATTGCCTTTCTAGGTTTGAAAGGAGGATTACCTATAAAGGAGATTGAGAAAACTTGCTGATTTGATGGAAATGTTCCATATAGTTTGTGGGTAGTCACACAACTGTATACTTTTGCCAAAATTTATTGAACAGGGATGTTGACCAAAGTTCCACAAGTCCTTGGCTGCCTTCAAATAGGTAGAGGTAGAATGAATGCTCTTGTTGTAATAGGTTTAAACAATTAAAAAAATTTTATTCATCTTTTATAGGTGTTCTTGGCAGGATTAGTTTGATATAAGATAATCCATCAGAAACATGTCTTTTCATTTTTCCCTTTTAAATTTATATTCATGTTTATTAGTGAAGTTGAATTAATTTTTATTAATAATTTACTGGACAGTCTATTTACTTCTTTTCTGATTTGAAAAATAAACTATTAATTTTAGAGTAATATTATATTTGCAAAAAATTTATGAATGTAGTATGAAGAGTTCCCATATATACCCCTATACAGTTATCCCTATAATTAAAATTTTATATTAATATGGTACATATATCACAATAAATAAATCAGTATTGATACATTATTATTAACTAAAGTCCACACTTTATTCAGATTTCCTTAGTTTTTACCTAATATACTTTTCTCCTGTTCTAGAATCCTACCCAGTATACTACATCAGACTTTCATGGTGTCTTCTTATGGTCCTCTTGGCTATGACAGTTTCCTCAGGTTTTACTTATTTTTTATTACCTTGAGTTTTAGGGAGTCCTGGTCAGGTTTTTGTGGAATGTCCTCAGCTGGGATTTGGTTTTTCTTATGATTAGACTATTTATGGACTTTGAGGAGGAAGACCCACAGAGAAAATTGCCATTCTTATCACATCAGATCAAGGGCACATACTATGAACATGACTTATCACAGTTGAGGTTCCTGTTGATCACCTGGCTGAGGTGGTGTTTGTTAGCTTCTTTCATTGTACTCTTTTTTCCTCTTTCCATTTTGTACTTTTTGGAATTAAGTGACTAGACGCAGGAGTGAGGAGTTACGCCTCACCTCCTTGAAGACAGAATATCTACATAAATAAATTATTTGGATTTCTTCTTCATGGGATATTTTTCTATTCCCCCTAATTATTATACTTATTAATTTATTCATTTACTAATTTTGTACTTTGGGTTATAACCAAAACCACTTTATTTTTTTGCTGCTCAAATTGTTCCAGCTTTGGCACTGGGGACTCTTTCAGTTAGATCCTGTGCCTCTTTGACATAGTCTCATCATTATGGGTCTTTTTGTTTGTTTGTTTGTTTAGTACTTCCTCACTTTCTGACAGTACAAAATGTTCCAGGCTCATATTTTATATTTCTCCATCCCTGCCCTGGAATGCCCAGCCATTTCTCCAAGGGGCCCTGGTTCCTTTTATTGCAGAAGGGTATTAGAAACCAAGATCTAGGTGCTAGATGTGCTGATTGCTACTAGGGTGTCATTGCTTCTAGGCCCTTTCAGCTGACAGAGAAAGAAAATATATGAAGGACTACTAACCCACATACATAAACATATCTACAAATATTTCCATATGTGTCCATCTACATCTATATTAAGCCAAGACCTTTCCAACTCTAATCCATTACTATGTGAATCATTCCAGCCCTCTCCCCTTGCTCGTCTGTAACCTCCCACTCCAGAAGTGAGAAGTCTGGTTCCCACCATTGCCATCCATTACTTAGTTGTTCAGTTCCAGTATAGATGTATAGTGGTGTCAGAGTTGTTTAACTCATATTCCTGTGGGAAACGACTTTGTCAGCTAGAGTACAGTGCTTGTGTGCAGTTCTTTTTGCTTTAATCCTATAGATGCCACTCATTTCCATAGTTACTGAAGTTAGCACCTTTTTTTCTCACACTCTCTTCAGTGAGATAAAGAGTTACATCTTTTGTCTCAGTCTACATCCTGACCTGGTATCGCCTCTGACCCCCCAATAAATGTTTTTTAATTTACATGCATTCAGGCTCACTATTTGTGCTGTAAATTTCTGTGGGTTTTGAAAAATGCATAATGTCATGTATCCACCATTGCAGCTATCATACAGATTAGTTTCACTGCTCTAAAAGAATCTCTTATGCTGTTCCTTCCCCAAACACCTGGCCACCACTGATCTGTTTACCATCTTTATAGGTTTGTCTTTCCCAGAATGTCATATAATTGGAATCATGCAGTAAGTAATCTTTAGATTGTTTCTTTCACTTAGCAATATGCGTCTGTGCTTTTGCATTGCTTGATATCTCATTCTCTTTCATCGCTGAAGAGCATTCCACTGCATGGATGTGCGGTTGGTCCATTCACCTATTGAAGGACGTCTTGGTTACTTCCAGGTTTGATGATTATGAATAAAGCTGCTGTAACGATTTATATGAAGATTTTGTTGTGTAGACATAAGTTTTAAATCACTTTGGTAAATACCTAGTACCTTGATTGCTGGATTGTATGGAAGGACTATGCTTAGCTTTGTGAGAAACTGTCAAACTATTTTCCAAAGTCCCTTATCATTTTCATTGCCACTAGCAATGAATAAGAGTTTGTATTGCTCTGAATGCTCACCAGAAATTAGTGTTGTCAGTTTTTTGTATTGCAGTCGTCCAATAGATGTGTAGAGTTACTCATTGTTTTAATTTTTTTTCAATTTCACTGATAACAAATTATGTTGAGCATCTTTTCACGTTTATTTGATATATATACTATATTCTTCTGTGAGCTGTCTGTTCAAATCTTTTGCTTATTTTTAAATAATGAATTAATTTCTTTTTGGCTGCATTGGGTCTTCAGTGCTGCACATGGGCTTTCTTTAGTTGCATTGAGCAGGAGCCACTCTTTGTTGCGGTGTGAGGCCTTCTCATTGCTGTGGCTTCTCTTGTTGCAGACCATGGGCTCTAGCGCACAGGCTTCAGTAGTTGTGACACATGGGCTCAGTAGTTGTGACACATGGGCTCATTAGTTGTGGCACATGGGCTCTAGAGTGCAGGCTCAGTAGTTGTGGAGCAACGGGCTTAGCTGCTCCACAGCATGTGGGATCTTCCTGGACCCGGTCTTGAACCCGTGTCCCCTGCATTGGCAGGCAGATTCTTAACCACTGCGCCACCAGGGAAGCCCCTCTTTTGCTTATTTTTAAAAATTAAAATTGTTTTTTAATTGTTGACGTTTAAGAGTTCTTTATATATTTTAGGTGCAAGTCTTTTATCAGATATGTGATATTTTCTTCCAGTGTGTGGCTTTTGATTCTTTTAACATCATCTTTTGCAGAGTAGGTTTTAATTTTAATAAAGTTGAACATCTATTTTTTCTTTCATGAATTATGATTTTGGTGTTGTATCTCATCACTGAGCCCAAAGGCACATAGATTTTCTAAAATGTTTTAGAAATTTTATAGTTTTGCATTTTTACATTTGGCCAATGATCAATTTTGAGTTAAATTTTGTGTAAAGTGTAAGATGTGTGTCTAGATTTATGTGTTCTTTTCTTGCTCTGTGATTTTTAAAAATTTATTTATTTATTTGGCTGCATTGGGTCTCAGTTGCCATACGTGGGATCTTTGTTGTGGCATGTGGGGTCTTTCATTGCATCATGCAGGCTTCTCTCTAGTTGTGGCATGTGCTCTAGATCATGTGGGCTTAGCTGCCCTGCTTCTTGTGGGATCATACTTCCCCAACCAGGGATTGAACCCACATCCCCTGCATTGGAGGGCAGATTCTTAACCACTGGACCACCAGGGAAGTCTCTGCTCTGTGATTTTTTAAAAGCCATCCATTTTTCCATTTTTCTATTGAGTTATTTGACTTCATATTGTCGAATGAGAGAGTTCTTGATATATTCTCAGTAGTGTTCTTTTATCAGTTACATATTTTATAAATATATTCTCCCAACCTATGATCTGTGGCTTGCTTTGAAGTTTTTTCTTGGTTTCTTTACTGAATATATACATTACCACAGTACTATTCATATACATAACTTCAAACATTCACATTGCATTTTATTGAACATGGTAACCCTGCACACACACACACACAAAATGAAGTTTAGTTTTTGAGCTGACAAACTATCAATCTTTTCCATTATGGTTAGACTTTTATTTTGTTTGTAAAATTCTTTCCTATTTTGAGAAAATATATATATTTATATATATTTTTTATTCTATTATCTCCTAAATTAAAATTTTTGAACTTAAATTTAAAATATTATTACACATAAATTTATTTCTAAATATGAGACAGATATACAGTTCAATTTTTTTCCATATGTAAGTAAGCATTTGTCCCCGAAGCACTTATTGCCTAGTTCCTGACTTTCTTACTGATTTATTTTGTCATCTCTGATGTATATGAAGTTCCTCTATATGTGTTTGACTAGGATTTCTTTCCTGTTTCTTTGGTCTATTTGTCTGTCCTTTCACCAATAAACTAACCTTGTGTTTATATTAAGTTTAATTTTTGAAAGCTTAGTAGGGTGAATTTCTACTTATTTTTCTTCAAATTTGTCTTAGATCTTCTTGGTATTTTAAAATCCCATATTGATTTTTGCTTATTAAATTCCATTAAAAATCATGTTAGAATGTTTTTAGAATTGCATTGAATCTATAAATTAATTTGGGTAGAATTGCCATATTTTAGATTTTGAATATTATTGCCGATAAATTTGGTATATCTACCCATATATTTTGAAATTTTAATATTCCTTAATAATGTTTTTTTTTCTTTCTGTGAAATTTAGCATGTACTTTGTTAAGTCGATTCCTGGATATCTGATAAAGCTTGTTGCTGTTATGAATGGTATCTGTATACAGGGGATGTCTGTATATTTTTAATGTCACTTCTAAATTAATTGTTTCTGGCATACAAGAAATAAATCAATTTTTATGTATTTCTCTTGTAACTAGCTAACTTGATTTACTCTTTCATCAGTGAGTTCTAATACTCTACATTTCTCTGTGCAATCATAACATCGGTCAACAATAATGTTTTTTATTCAATAATCTTTATTTTTTAAATGTAGTGTTTGCTAGGACCACCAGTACAATGTTGGATAGAAGGAGTGACAACAAGCCTTTTTCTCTTGATAAAAAAGAGTACTTCTAAAATGTACTAGTTTCATAGGTTTTGTTAGAAACACTGATCAAATTAAGGTAATTTGTTCTGTTCCTAGTTTGCTAAAACATTTGTACTAAAAATCAGGTGTTAACTTTTCAAATACTTATTTTTTTGCATGTGTGTCAGTAATCAGTAATCTTTTTACCTGATAACGAAATGAATTACATTCAAATTGTCCATAAACATTGAATGTCTATGGTTGGAATCACGGTATTAGGAAGAAAGAACTAGGAAAATAGAAATGATGGTCAGAATGGAATGCATGCAACTGAAATTATATAGAGACTGCAGTTATAGAAATGTTATAGAAATGTAAGTTCTGGTATATAACCATGAGAATGAGTTCCTAGAACAAGATTATCTGAAGAGAGGTGTTTGAGAAATTAATAGGTGTTGGAAGAATCATCTTTATGCACTGTGAAATCACCAAGAATGAAGATAGGAATAATGGTACAAGCAGTGAGCCAAGAGCTATGAACATTGAGACTTGAAGGGGAACATGTGGATGATAGCAACAAGCAATGGTAGCAGAGATATAATCTGATGCCATGCAATTTAAAGCTGGGTTTTTAAGTGAGGAGTCAGGGAGAATGATTTAGAAGTGGCAATTAGGGGCACAGAGGCTACTTGCCCCTTTTGCAACTAAGAGGGCTAGCTGTGTAGAAGCAACATTTCAGAGGAGAGTTACATTGCTGTAAGAACAAGAGGATAAAGGATGTTTAGAGATGATTTTGAGTACACAGTAAATATTACAATTCATTGACAATGAGCTCCAGAGATCATGGTAGACCAACTTTAAAAACTGAGGTGGTGTTAGGAGATGAGAATGGAATAAAGCATATTCATAGAAATTTAAGCTTAGAATGATGGAGTTAAGAGGTAACTCAAAAGTCTGTGTCTTGTAGTGATAACTGGGTATAATGAACATAGTAAAATTAGGCTCCATAGATACAGCGTGGATAATAAGGATGAGGCTGTGTGAACTAGTGGGGTAGGGAGGGGATGTCTGGGTTCTATTTTTTTAAGAGTTAATTTTTTAGAGCAGTTTTTGGTACACGGCAACATTGAAAGAAGGTACAGATTTCCTCTATACCTCCTGACCCCGCACATGCATAGCCTCCCTAATTATCAACATCCCCCATCAGAGTGGTATATTAGTTACATTTGATAAACCTATATTGAAATACCATAATCACCCAAAGTCCATATTTCACATTATGATTCACTCTTGGTGTAGTACATTCTATGAGTTTGGACAGATGTATAATGACATGTATCCATCATTATAGTACCATACAGAGTAGTTACACTGCCCTAAAATCCTCTGTGCTCTTCACCCCATCCAGCCCCTAGCAACCATTGATCTTATTACTGTCTTCCTAGTCTTGCCTTTTCCAGAATGTCATATAATTAGAATCATACAGTGTGTAACCTTTTCAGATTAACTTCTTTCACTTAGTAATGTGCATTAAAGTTCCTCTTTGTATTTTTATGACTTGATCATTTATTTTTACTGCTGATTAATATTCCATTGTCTGTATATACCACAGTTTATTCACCTACTGAAGGAAATCTTGGTTGCTTCCAAGTTTTGGCAATTATGGAAAAAGAAAGCTGCTATAAACATCTGTGTGCAGATTTTTATGTGGACCTAAGTTTTCAGCTCCTTTGGATAAATACCAAGTTTTGTAAGAAACCATCATACTGTCTTCCAAAATGACTGTGCCATTTTGCATTCCCACCAGCGATGAGCAAGAGTTCTAGTTACTCCACATGCTCTCCAGAATTTGGTGTTGTCAGATTTTGGCCATTCTAACAGGTGTGTAGTGATATCTCATTGTTTTTATAATTTGCATTGCCCTGATGACATGTGATGTGGAGCATTTTTTCACATCCTATCTGCCATTTATATATCTTCTTTGCTAAGGTGTCTGTTAAGGTCTTGTGCCCATTTTTAAATCGAGTTGTTTGCTTTTCTACTGTTGAGTTTTAAGAGTTCTTTGTATATTTTGAATAACATTCCTTTATCAGATGTATTGCTTGCAAATATTTTCTCCCAGTCTGTGGCTTGCCTTTTCATTCTCTTGGCACTGTTTTTACAGAGCAGAAGTTTCTAATTTTAATGAAGTCCAGGTTATCCCTTTTTTTTTTTTTTTTTTTAGTGGATTGTGCTTTGTTTTGCATCTAAAGGTCATTGCCATATGCAAGGTTGTTTATGTTTTCTCCTATGTTATTTTCTAAGAGTCTTATAGTTTTGTGTTTTACATTTAAAACTATGGTCCATTTTGAGTTAATTTTTGTGAAATGTGTAAGGTCTGTATCTAGATTCTTTTTTTTGCATATGAATTACCAGCTTCTCCATTGTATTGCCTTTGCTCCTTTGTCAAAGATCAGTTGACTGTATTTATATGGGTCTATTTCTGGGCTCTCTAGTCTGTTCCACTGATCTATTTGTCTGTTATTTTGACAACGCCACACTGTCTTGATTACTGGAGATTTACAGTAAGTCTTGATGTCTGGTAATGTCAGTTATTCAACTTTATTTTCCTACTTGCAATAATTTTTTAGCTAGTTTGAAACTTTTGCCTCGCCATATAAACCTCAGAATCAGTTTGTCAATATCCACCAAATAACATGCTGAGATTTTGATTGGAATTTCACTGAATCTATAGATCATGTTGAGAAGAAATGACATCTTGACAATATTGAGTCTTTTTATCCATGAACATGAAATCTCTCTCCAACTATTTATTTCTTTAATTTCATTCATCAGAATCTTGTAATTTTCTTCATATAGGTCATGTACATATTTTGTTAGATTTATACCTAGGTGCTAATATAAATAATACTGTGTTTTTAATTTCAAATCCCCTTTTGTTCATTGCTGAATGTAAGAAAGCACTTAATTTTTATAAACTAATCTTGTATCCTGCAACCTTGTGATAATCAGTTATTAGTTCCAGGAGATTTTCTGTTATTTCTTTTGGATTTTATACACAGATGACCATTTCACCTGTGAAAAGACAGTTTTATTTCTTCCTTCCCAATTTGTATACCTTTTATTTCCTTGATTTGTCTTGTTACATTAGCTAGTACTTCCAGTATGATGTTGAAAAGGAGTGGTGAGAGGGTCACCCTTGCCTTGCTTCTGATCTTAGTAGGAGAGCTTCTAGTTTTCTAATAGAAAAGTAGAGTTTCATACATCATTAATTATGATGTTAGCTGTAGGGGCTTTTGTTTGTTTGTTTCGGGGTTTTGGGTACATATTTCTTATCAGTTTGAGGCAGTCTCCCTTTATTCCTAGTTTACTGAGAATTTTTCTTTTTATCATGAATGGATGTTGGATTTTGCCAAATCCCTTTATTTTAATCTATTGACATGATCATGTGGATTTTTCTTTTTTAGCTTGTTGATATGATTTATATTAATTGATTTTCAAATGTTGAAACAGCCTTCTATACCTGGGATATATCCCACTTGGTCATGGTATATAATTCATTTTATACATTGTTGGATTTGATGTTTTAATATTTTGTTGAGGAGTTTTACATTTATGTTCATAAGAAAGATTGATCTGTATTTTTCTTTACTTGTAATATCTTTGCCTGGTTTTGGTGTAAAGGTTAATATTGGCCTCACAGAACAAGTTAAGAAGTATTCCTTCTGCTTCTCTCCTCTGAAAGAGATTGTAAAGAATTGTCATAATTTATACCTTTAATGTTTGATAGAATTCACCAGTGAACCCATCTGGGCCTGATGCTTTATGTTTTAGAAGACCATTAATTACTGATTCAGTTTCTTTAATAGATATAGACTTATTCATATTGTCTATTTCTTCTTGTGTAAGTTTTGGGAAATTGTGTCTTCAAAGAATTGGTCCATTTCATCTAGGTGACCAAATTTGTGGGCATGGAATTGTTCATAGTATTCCTTAATTATTCTTTTAACGTTCTTGGTATCTGTAGTGATGTGCCCTCTTTCATTTCTAATATTAGTAACTTGTGTCCTCTCTTTTTTTTTCTTAGCTTGTCTAGGAACTTATTAATTTTATTGATTTTTTTTCAAAGAACCAGCTTTTGGTTTCTTTATTGATTTCCTGTTTTTAATTTTATTGATTTTTGTTCTAATTCTTATTATTTCCTTTCTTCTACTTACTTTGTATTTAATTTTCTCTTCTGTTTTTAGTTTCCCAAGGTGAAAACTTAGATTAGTGATTTTACATCTTTTTTGTTTCTCATATATGCATTCAACATTATAAGTTTCCCACTAAGCACTGCTTTGGCTGTATCTCACGGATTTTTACAAGTTGTGCTTTCACCTTTATTTAGTTCAAAATATTTTAAAATTTATCTTAAGATTCCTTCTTTGTTTACAAGTGTGTTGTTTAAGGAATTTCCTGGCTGTCCACTGGTAACCACTAGTTTGTTCTCTGTTTCTGTTTTGTTATGTTTATTAATTTGTTTTATTTTTTAGATATCACATGTAAGTAAAAGCATACAGTATTTGTCTTTTTCTGTCTGACTTATTTCACTAAGCATAATTCCCTCCAGGTCTATCCATGTTGTTGCAAATGGCAAAATTTCATTCTTTTTATGGCTGATATTCCATTATATATATATATATATAATTATATATATATGTATATATATATATATATATATACCATATCTTCTTTATCCATTCATCTGTTGGTGAACACTTAGGTTGCTTCCATACCTTGGCTATTGTAAATAATGCTTCTATGAATGGTATCTGCCTTGGTTAGAGGCAGGATCTGGCCCAAGGGGTTGGAGCCACACTTTTGAGATGTCTCTTCTTTTTCTTCAGTGTGTGCATGTGTGTGTGTGTGGGGGGGGGGGGACTTTAATTCTTCTCTCCTTAGGAAGTATTCCCAAGCCTGTGGTATCCTAATCCTCTTTTGAGTGACCCACTAGGGGTGTGAATCCCTACTTCTCCTCCCCTCCTACCAGACTCTGTGTGGTTCTTTCTTTCTTTTTTTTTTTTTTTTTTTTCATGATTCACAGTGTCCACATGATAATTTTTTTTTATTAGTTTCTGCTTTATAACAAAGTGAATCAGTCATACATATACATCTGTTCCCACATCCCTTCCCTCATGCATCTCCCTCCCTCCCACCCTCCCCATCCCACCCCTCCAGGCGGTCACAAAGCACCAAGCTGATCTCCCTGTGCTCTGCGGCTGCTTCCCACTATCTATCTACCTTACGTTTGGTAGTGTATATATGTCCATGCCTCTCTTTCCCTTTGTCACAGCTTACCCTTCCCCCTCCCCGAATGGACTTGAGGTTCTTTCTTTATAGCCTCGGTTGAAGAAAAGCCGTTCTACTAGTCTTCAGGTTGTTCTCAGTAAGAGCTGCTCTATATATAGTTGTAGTTTTGATGTGTTTATGGGGGGAGGTGAGCTCAGGGTCTTCCTACCCTGCCATCTTGATCCTGCCCCCTTCCACTTACTTCTAATGTATATGTGTCTTTATATCTAAAATGACATTCTTGTGGACACCATAGAGTTGGACCTAATTTTTTGGTTCCCTGTGTCAATTTCTGTTTTTTAATTGGTGCAGTTAGAATATTGATATTCAAAGTGATTACTGATAATCAGATTAATATATACCATATTTGTTAGCTTTTTCTTTATGTTGCCTTTGTTTTTTGTCATATTTTTGCCTTCCACTCTTATTCTGCCTTTTGTGGTTTTACTTTAGCATTTTGTATAATTCTATCTTCTCTCTTAGCATATCAGTTATACTTCTTTTATTACTTTTTAAATGTTTGCCCTAGAGTTTACAATATACATTTACAACAAATCCAAGTCCACTTCCACTTTCAAGTAATACTGTATTACTTCATGGGTAGTGTGAGTGCCTTATAATAACAAAGTAATCCTAATTCCTCCCTCTCCTGTCCCTTGTATCATTGCTGTCATTTGTTTTACATATATATAAGCATACCTAAGCACATATATTTAGTATGCGTGTGCATATATATGTATACATATACACATGTATATACACAAGTACACATACATATATGTATAGATGCATGATATATATTGATACATAAGCATATATAATTGAATACATTGTTTTATTATTTGGAACAAGTAATATCTGTTATATCTGTTAGATCAATTAAGAATAAGGAAAAAAATTTAAATTTTACCTTCACTTATTCCTTCTTTGATGCTTTTCTTTTTTTATGTAGATCTGAGTAGCTTATCCATGTTATTTTTCTTCTCTCTAAAAAATATTCTTTTAACATTTCTTGCAAGACAGGTCTACAAGAAGCAAACTCCCTCAATCTTTGTTTGTCTGAGAAAGTATTTCTCCTTTATTTTAAAAAGATAATTTCTCAGAATTCTAGGTTGGTGCTTTATTTTGTTTTTTTTTTTTCAACACTTTAAATATTCCACACCACTCTTTTCTTGCTTGTGTGGTTTCTGAGGAGAAGGCAGATGTGATTCTTATCTTTGTACCTCTAAGGTGTTTTCCTCCTCCGGCTTCTTTCAGCATCTTTTTCTTTCTCTTTGCTTTTTTGTTATTTTAAAGTGATATGGCTAGGTGAATTTTTTTTTAAGATATTTTTTGATGTGGACCATTTTTAAAGTCTTTACTGAATTTGTTAAAGTATTGCTTCTGTTTTGTGTTTTGGTGTTTTGGCCCTAAGGCATGTGGGATCTTAGCTCCCCGACCAGGGATTGAACTTGCACCCCCTGCACTGGAAGGTGAAGTCCTAACCACTGGACCACCAGGGAAGTCCCTAGGTGAATTTTTTTCTTGGCATTTATCCTGCTTGGTGTTTTCTGAGATTCCTAGATCTGTGACTTGATGTCTGACATTATTTGGGGGGAAATTCTTAGTCTTTATTGTTTCAAATATTTCTTCTGTTCCTTCCTTTCTTTCCTTTCTGGCATTCCCATTATGTATATGTTATACTTTTTGTAGTTGTCCCATAGTGTTTGAATATTCTGTTCTATTTTTTCAGTCTTTGTTTCTTTGCTTTTCAGAGTTGAAGGTTTCTATTGATATAGCCTCTAACTTAGAAATTCTTTCCTCAGACTTGTCTAGTCTACTAATAAGCCCATCAAAGGCATTCTTCATTTATGCTATACTGTTCTTGATCTCTAGCATTTCTTTTTTTTTTCTTTCTTTCTTAGGATTTCCATTTCTCTACTTAGATTGCCTATCTGTTCTTGCATGTTGTCTAGTTTATCCATGAGAGCCCTTAGCATATCAATCAGTCTTTTTAAATCCCCAGACTGACAATTTCAACATTTCTACCATGTCTGTTTCTGATACTTGTTCTGTCTCTTCAAATTGTGTTTTTTTGCTGTTTGGTATGCCATGTAATTTTTTTTTCTTGATAACCAGACATGATATACCAGGTAAAAGGAACTACTGTTAATAGGCCTTTAACAATATGGTGGTAGGATGTGGGAGGAGAGGAAGTGTTCCATAGTTCTACAATTAGGTCTCAGTCTTTTAACAAAAGACTCTGGGCTGTGAACTTCACAACTGTCTCTCAGTTTTTCTCTTCTCCCTTATATGGTACAGGATGGCTAGAGTGACTGGAGTTGGGTAGTTCAGTTCTCCCACGTGGAAGGCTAAAGAGGACTGGAGTTGGGTATTTCCCTTCTCCCAGATCAGTTAGGCTCTGATAATACCTCATCAGGTCACCTCTGGTTAACTGATTTTTCCTGTGGACAGGTTTTATTAAGAACAGAGTGATCTGGTGTATTTCAAAATGGTTTCTTTTCCCTTCTCCTGCCAGAAGCACAAGGGGCTTTTTCTCCAACATTTACTGTGAAAACCTGGTTGAACTGCTGAAGGTAAATCTCAAAAAATTCTTGAACCCCCCAGTGAGTGGTTCTCTGTGGAGTTTTTAACTCTCAGAGTTGTCTACACTGAGCTTACAGCGGTTCATCAGTTATGGTTCAAGTTTTCCTACCTTACATTGGTTCCCACTGCAGTTTCTGCTCATGAGTCTCTCTTCTGGTGATCCATGACCTCTTGCATTTTCCTGTCTGTCTCTCCAGTTTGGGAGGCCATACTCTACCCCATGTTCTTCTCTCTCTTATGGATCCAAGAAATGTTGATTCAATCTGTTCAGTTTTTACTTGTTGTTAAGATGGAGTGGTGACTTCTGAGCTCATTACATGTAGAACCCTATGGGTTCCCTTTTGACCCTGTTCAAAGAGGCCCAAAGGTCTGGGGGGCATAGACTTAGTTCCACTAGGAATCCTTCTTCAGTGCTGGTAAGCCCTCTCCTGATTCCTGATCATACAGGAGGAGGTTGAAACCCTGAGGGTGGAGGGTGTGGTCATAGATCCAGCGAGGGACTCCCACTTCATCTCTTCGGGGGAGAGTAGCCAGTACTCCACATTCTTGACTGATGATAAAGGATGACTGGCGAAGGCTGGTTTACATCTATTCTAAGTATCTCCTCTTGGTCTCTGATAACTGTGGGAAGAAGAAGGTGGAAACATTTTGTTTATTCTACGTGGAGGATATTAGCATTTATGTTAGTACGTGAAATCTGTCTGTAATTTTCCTCAGTTGTCATGTATTGGAATCAAGGTCATCCTAGCCTCATAAAACGAGTTTGGGAGAATTCTTTCTTTTATTATTCTCTGGAACAGTTTGTATAAGACAGCTTTTGTGTTTCTTGAAGCTTTAGTAAAAGTTGTCTGTAAAGCTGTCTGAGTCTGATGGTGTTGATGTTTGGCTTTGTGGGAAGGCAAGGATTATGAAAAGGTGGGGGTAATGTGATGAATTCTTTTAACTCTCAATTTAATTTCTTTAATAGATACTCAGTTTATCTATTTTTTTAGATCAGTATTGATAATTTACCCCTTTTTTCTGTAAAATTTTTTGTCGCATCCTAGTTTTCAAACTTACTGACATAAAACGATTTCCAACATTCTGTGAAGAATGTTGTACCTGTACAACAGGTACAATGTTGTACCTGTAGTTATATCCCATTTAAAATTTTTTTCCTCACTAGTTTTGTGATGACTTTGACTATTTTATTATCTTTCAAAGAATAAGTTTTGAATTTGTTGTTTTTCTCTATTTTATCTTGCTTTTTAATATTTCCTTCCTCCAACTTTCTTTAGAGTACCTTAAGTTACACATTTAGCTTATAGGTTTCCATGTGTATATATGTTTGCCGATGTATATACCCCTGTAAGTACTGGTGTAGTTGCCTTCCGCAAGTTTTATACGTTATTATTTCAGCCTCTGTCTTTCAATTAGCTTTTTATTTCTGATAGCTGGGCATTTCTCTTTCTTATGAGCCCTTTTATGTATTTTCAACACTGTTCTGTTGGTAATATTTTATTTGTGGAAAAAGGGACTCTACTTTAGGTCAGTCTACCATATTGCTGGAATTGGAAGACAAATATACCTCTTGGAGCTGATAATGATTTTTTTGTTTTTTACTAAGATGGGAGAAATAATGCAACACTAATATTGAAATTTCTGAAAAAGTAAAACTAAGATCTGTAAGTCAAAGAGTAGAAGTAAATGAATTTATAAGCAGGGGTATGTATACATTTTCTTAAGGATCATTCTAAGTAATAATTCAACTTGGTGGTAGCATTTTAGTTTCTTCATCTATAAACTGAGAATAAGAAAGTCTTTACTACTTCACAGTCTGAGGGTAAAATGAGAATAGTGGGGGAAACACTTTAAAAAGTAGACACGGTGTGAGAACACAACATATGAAAGTTCTAGTTTCCAAGTGTTTGGAGACTGATATCATGGGATGTATGTGAATGTGTTTTGTAGACCTTACAGCACTACATACACATCACTATTATTTTTAAGTACTTATTTATAGGAAAACTATATAAATCCTCTAGGCTTTTATAATCTAAATTAACACATTTATAACATGTGCTGAGCAAATCAAATCCTCAGTTAGGTGACAGCAAAGGGTAAATACCTGTGAATGCATTCAGGTAGAAGGGAATAAAGAGCTTGGTGAGTGAAAGGCAGCTATGAAGTTTCACCTTATCCCTTCTATCTAAGTATTGTTTCAAGGCACCACTTTTTAAAGACTCTACCACACCCTTCTTTGTATGTGCTTTCTGGTATTCAATTTATTGTCTTTTTAACTATTATATCAAATAATTGTTTTCCTTGGAAATAGGCAGGTTATAAATGATTCATAAAATTTTTAATAAAACCCAACATATATACACATAGAATAATGGAATGTAGACTTTAAACATTTTTCTTCTTAAACTGAGAAACATATCACCAGATATTAGGTGTTTTAACCATATTCTAAATTATAACTATCTTTGCTTCTTGAGTTCAAAGTTCTAGTGATAAAGCATCTTAAAACTGAGTTCCTTTCACATGGATGATCCAAGTTATGATCCAAGTTATGACAGCTAATTAGACTCTTTTGTTGCTTAGAATTTATTCTCTCCAAAGTCAGATGTGGACTTACCATTTCCAATATAGTAATACACTGGTAATTTGCTTCCTTGACAGTAACTCACAAATAAATCACATATATAGAGTAAAATTAAATATCTATTTATTCTACTCTGTTCCTAGATCTGAGCCCAAGTTACTAAGGACTTTAGGTGTCATTTCTCATGGCTTCATAGCTTTTATTAAGAGATATACAAAGTACATTTTTAGAGTACCAGCAGTCTAAACATTCATGCATTCATCCAGTAGGTCAACAAATAAGCATAAAGCAGTTGTTATCCTTCAAGTTCTGTGTCTAATCTGCATCCTACATAAAGCCTGTTCTGGACAGTCTAACTTACAGAAACCTCTCTTTTGATACCTGATGTGTCTCCTTGGGCACTGAGCACATCCATCCTATGCCCTTTCCTGTATTACTAGGCAATTTCCACACTCATGTGCTGTGACCCACATTGACTGGTAAAAAGGAAGCTTGAAAATCTCAGGTTGAGGCCTTCCTGAGAGACCTGAAATATCAATATATTTGCAAATATAGACTAGCAAGTTCTCCCTACTGTCTCTGAGACTTAGACACTGTCGCTATGAGCCTTCTTCCTGCAGTCCGTGTCCCATGGGGAGTGGCCTGTCCACATGGGTTTGCAGGTGCTCAAGCCCTCGGGTTTCTGCCAATGACCTCTCACTCCGGTTACCTGCTGATACTCAATTCTCTTTTTCCACGTTTTACTTTTTTGCCCTGGTTTTTTCTTTTTATTTCATGTTAATATTCAACTAAGCAGGGACCCCAATCCTTTCCCCCTGATAACATTCCCTAAATTCTGTCACCTGTCTGCCTCTCCATCAGCATCCTCCTTATATACAAACTGAAAGACATGATTTTGGTAATAATATAATGATGAACTAGATTTTCTTACACTTTTGTTGATTAGATAATTTCAAAGGAATATAAACGTTCCTATTCCAAGAAAATTCCCTTGATCATTTCTGCCAACTTAGACTCCAGCTTCCTGCTAAATTCTTCTGTCCTTTCTCCACCCCTTCCCCACCATCACAACCCTCCAGCACCTCTCCAAACGCTTTCCCCTCCATCATTCAGGGCCCATTCGGCATTACCCTGCCTGCCACCTAGCCTCAGTTCCTGACCTCTCTGTACTGAGCATTCACGTGCTCAGGTCTACATCTGTAAGGGTTATGCTTTTTCTCCTTTCCTGACCAATCTCTTCCAGGGGCAAGGACCAGAGCAGAGGGTTATTGCTGCCACAATATGAATTATGCTGCTTCTCCTTCAGCAAAACAGAGTCTCTCTCCCAAACTGGGAGATGGGCAGAAAGTGAATGTTCCTTCTGCAGTAGTATCTGCAGATGGTCAGGACCATATACTTACGAGAGTTCTTGCTTCGCATACTGGAGCGACACTTCCTGATCTTCGTGTCCTAATTCCAGGTATATATATATATGTGTGTGCGTGTGTGTGTGTGTATACACACACGCATACACACACATATATGTGTATGTACAGGTGTGTATATACATATATGTGTATGTATACACATATATGTATATATATGTAAATGTCATAATCGTAACTCCATAATCTCTCATGATCAGTACAGTTTTGACCTCCTCTTTCTTTTCTATACTGATTGTGAGAAGTTATGGAGCTACAATCATGACATTTATACGTGAGTTTCCTGGCAACCACAGCAGTAAGGAAAACCTGATATAGCCCCTCAGCAGAATAGAGGAAATACACTCATTCTGACCTTTATTCACAAAAATAACTTGCAATCAGATATGGTTATGTTCTTGACAATAGTTTTACAACAAATTCAGAGTGGTTTTCATATAGCTTGTGCTTTATTGAACCCCTCATGAAAGCCAAAGGCATGGCATTATAGCACATCTTAGTGAAAGGTATTCTGTTGTGTCTAAGGTAATTGGTTCAAAAAGCCCTCTGGATACACCAAAGAAGGTGAACATGGATTCAAATTTAGTACCACTGAGACATTACTCTCTGATAGAGGCTGTTGGACACTGCAGCCTCATTCTGTTCACTAGAACACACACTTGACCCTGAAGTATATCCAACTTGTGGCTTATTTTACGAAGTTTAAATCCTTGGGCCATGAGATGATTCAGCCCAACAAATTCAGTTCCAGAATTTTGGGATTCTGAGGACAGTGTCATATTGATGTGACAGGTACTTGGTTAGAAACTCTGATAGCCAAACTTGTAAAACTCAACATGCATACATCGTCAGTACTGTTTTATATTATAACACAGATATCCTTTGGGGTTCCTGAACAACAAATTTAGGCCTGGAGGACACTTAAATGCATAAAACCAGAGCTACTCAGTCCGTGGGATCAGTCCTGTCAGCCATATCTGTATCTGTGTGGCCCACACGATGGTGGAGATCTGTTTCTGCATAGCTCAAGGCTGAGCTCAAGTGCACAGTCAGCTAGCTCGGTGGGCTTGCTCGGAGCCTCACCGGCTGGGGAGCCCCTGGTGGGAGCAGGCTGCCTCAACGCTTACACAGCTGTAAGGCTCCTCATGTTCTTGGGCTGGCCCATTACATGTGTGGCTTCAAAATGTTCAAAACTCAGGCCTCAAATAATCTTTTGTTCCGCTTTCCTGCTTTGTATGTTTGACTCAGTAGCTTTGTTTATTTTCTTAAAATATTTCCTTTTGGTTTGTGTTTCTTGGCATGGCTTGGCTATGGTTTTTCTAAACGCAGGCCTCTTCAGACCCCTTTGCCTTGCACAGTGCCACATCCCCAGAAGGACGGCAAGCTGTTTAGGTGACCTCCACCTCCCGAGGCTGGCAGGGCACTCAGGACCATGGTGCCAGCTCTGCTTCATCTGAAGGCTGAGGGCTCGTGAGACTGCTGTGTAGGGTCTGGGTTTCTATCACTTACAGTCCAAGTCATGTACCCAAGCCAAAGAAATCCCATATTCTCATCTTCCAACCAAGCTTTTATACCATTGATATCAGCAGTACTGCTTTTCTGAAATCACAAGTTTCTTGACCTCATCTCTGGGGTTCTGCAACTGGGAAACCTTTAAAAGAAATACTTCAATTAAAAAGAAAAAAATGTCAGGCAGAAAGACAGTTTCTCTGCAGCAGCCCAGGCTTTCTTTACATAGATCTACGAAGTATTTTTTTCTCCCCTGAGGAAAGACATAAAACCATTTCCCTAAGACTGTCAACATTCCAAAGCAACTAGTCCTGCAGGTTTCCTGTGTGCAAATGGCTATTACCCTACCCTGGAGTTGAGCTCCAAGCTGGAAGCTCTTGGCTCCCTGAGTATCCCCTTCAAAGAGGAGAATACCAGGCCCTCCTGAACCAACAATGAGACATGTTTGACTAGTAGTGATGAAATGTCTTCTATAAACACTCCCTACCTTACCCACCTCCCATTTTCAGGACTGATTCACCACTGAAATATTTGTGTCACCCAAGTTCAAGAACATGAAACCAAACCCTTCGGTGTCGGCAGTTCTCAAGTGCCATAGAAAGCAGCACGAATGTCACCATCTAGGGAGGTACTTAAATTAGCCAAAGCAAGCTGCTGGTCTCCAGCAGGGCTGCCAGAACTGCAAATGGGAGCTGGGCCTGGGCCCTTCTGGGTCAGATCAGCAGTGCCTGCTGAAATCCATGTTGCTGAAATCCCCCCAAAATTTCCTGGCCTTGCTCAGCCAGAATACAAATTTCTAGCACCAGAAGGGACTGGACTTTTCACTGCCTAATGTGTTTTACCATCAGCAGACTATGAAATCTCAACTCAGGACCCTCTCCCTCAGAGCTTGGGACCCTAACTCAAGTTTATTTTTATACTCTTACATAGGGACAGGGCTTTTTATATACATTTTTAGAATAAGGAAGACTGTGAAGAGCCTAGACCAATTACTTCCTTGGGGAAGGAAGAAAATAATATTGAAAACCCTGGAAGCAGACAATTTATCTATGTATTGGAGAAAGTATTTTTCAGCAGCAAGACTGTCAGTATAAATCGATAACACCCCTGCTTACAAGCGAACACTGAGCCCAAGCTCCCTTGTGAGCAAATTCTCCTGGGGGTACCTAGTCATTGGGGAAGATGTTATCCTGAAACTCATGGTTTAAACTTCAGAGATAGAAGGAAGAAGGGTTATGGTCTCTTTCCACAGAACAGTGAATTTTATTTTCCCCTGAATATTCTGTTAGGTATAATCATTACCTTCTAAAGACAGACAGTCTGTAAAAATTCAAGTTCTCTGTGATACAGCTATACTATATTGTTTTCATTATGACAGTACTGAATGTGTATGCAATGGGCTGTTATTCTCCTGTGAGTTTTATGCAACACATACACTACTGGGTGGAAATAAGTAGATTGGTATTTTCCAAGCTAGTGTCTTACTGAACACTATTCTCAGGATTTTAATTGGGGTAATATAAAACAAAAACTTGTTATTTATTGAAATTAAGTTTAATGACAGCTGATGACATGAAGTTTAAAAGGTTTCCTTAGCTTAGAATCTTTAATAACTGAACGTGCATGGTGAATCTTCAAGAGGGGGTTTTAGTGTACTACATTGCCCAAATTTATTTTACAAAGTACCTTTTCTTTATTTTGCTATTCACTGAGCTATGGAACACAGTTTGGTAAATTTGGAGCTATGGAACACAGTTTGGTAAATTTGGGGTTAAGCAGTATTTCCTGTGATATAACTAAGCAAATGCAGCCAATATAAACTAGAATGTGCCAGAAGATACATAGAAGCAACCTATGTTGTTTTAATAATATTCTTTATGGCCATTAAGTACTGTTTTAAAAACAGTACCTGAAGAGAATTCAACTTTATATGGACTATCTAAAAAGCAAGCAAGCAAGCAAAAAAAAAAAAAAAAAAAAGAACAGTCAGTCAGGCTATAGAACATGGCTTTATTGGGTTTAATGTTGTTTGCCTGTGACACTTGTCACACTATGCTCTTTGGATTAGAAATACTTGTGTGGCCCACTTGGGAAGCTGATCACCTGATCACTGAAAATAAATTTACATTTATAAGGAAATTTGCTCTGAATTATAAAGGGCTAACTTACCACTTCGCCTTTGAAAAAAATAACTTATTTATTAGATGACACTAACCTGTCCTGGAAACTTAAACTTCCTACCTCATCCAAGTTTAAGCCCATGTTCTCTCATTCAGACTTTTCAATCCTTATCTGTGTTGCTTTGAATTAGTGAATTAGAGTCCATCCCCAGAGCTGTGATGTGAATATAGTGTGAAGAGAAAAGCCCTCCTTCTCAAGCATTTCTGTCCCTTTTGCAGTTCTAATCACACCTCCCCAGGTTACTGCTAAATTAGCCAAGCAGCTGGCATTAGTTTGCTACCCAGAGCAAGGCAACTTGTCCCTTGTTGAGTTGAGGGGCGGCCTCCAGGCTGCTTTTAATCTGATTATTTAAATTCAGTTGAATCTGCCCAGTAAATATTTTTCTTCAGCTGCAGAAATGTGTAAATCAGCTAAGTACTTCATAATCTATTTATACAGTTAACAGAGCTCATGCTGACCAATGCCATGGGACTTGATATGAGTTTGCTTTTGCTAGCCAATCACCACAGTTACCCAGAAGGAAAAGCAAATCATATGAGAGTGATAACAAAAAAAATGATATCTTATCCTGGTAGCAACTACCATTCTTTGGATATTTGTAATGTGCTGGTAACTTTTGATCGTCTTTATTATACTTGTCCCCATTTTACAGATGAGTAGAGTGAGGTACAGAAAGGTTGAGGGATGTGCCCAAGGCCTCCTACTTACTAGTTGGTGAAGCCAGCATTCAAACCCATGTATTTGGGGGGCCAATATGTTTGCTCTTGCTCTTAGACTATTAACGTTCTGCCTCTGTAAAAGTGACCGACATAATTTTAACCTTTTCAGTTTTATGGCCTTAGAGCCTAGATTTGTCTCAATGGATTTAGCTAGAAACTTTTTTTTTTTTTAATGCCAAGCATCTCAAAATCAAGATCCAATTGGATCTTTCAAATTTCCTCTAAAATTCCCACGGAGACACAATAGAAGATGACATCTCACACCTCCACCAACATTTAGGACTAACATCCATCTTTATCTAAAACTGGGAGTCACTCAACAACCACGAAACCATTAGTCTGTATGGAGAAACCTCATCTAGCCCTGCTCATGTGATGTCGCCAAGAACAGCGGAAACCTGCTCCTACTAAATCAAGGAGAAATTGTATTTCCTTCTTCCACTATCTGCCAATCAATTCAGAATTGTCAAATTTTTAGGAGTACTCAGGCTCCTTTGCTTTACAGGATTTTTTTTTCCTTTCATTTTTATTGAGATGTAATTGACAGACTGCACTAAGTTTAAGGTGTACAGCATAGTGACTTGACAAATATATTGTAAAATGATTACCTCAATAAGTTTAGTTAATATCCATCAGCTCATATAGATACAAAAAACATAGAAAAAATGTATTTTTTTTCTTGTGAACAGAACTCTTAGGATCTACTCTCTTAACGACTTTCAAATATACTGTACAGCAGTGTTAACTATAGTCATCATGTTTTACATTACCTCCAAGGTTAGTGTTTGGGAAAAAACAAAAGGCATGTTTCTGGCTGAATTCTTTGCTATCTCTAAAAATTTGGCTAGCACCCAAGAAGGGCAGTATCTTCCCAGACATAAGCTGTCAAAACATCATAATATACAAAAAATAAGAAACATGACTAATATATGATCCTTACAAAAAAAATCCACAATATATGTAGTAATAGTTGTTAATCTTTATTCATCAATATAATATTGGATATATAAAGGAAAATCAATTGGAAATACAAAGAAAAATGGGAGTGCAAAGGGACACATGTAATCATAAACTAGCTAATCAAAAAAAATCTCAATAAATTCCAAAACATACAAAAGAAATTTTATAGGGGTAATTCTCAGACCGTGCAATAAAACTGTAATTAATTATTGTCCTACAATTATTTAATTGCAAATAATGTTTTTCAATTAAAACAAAAATAAAACACTTATCAGATAATAGTTAACTCTAAAATACTTTTGGAAAATAAAGAAATGTATATTATTACATATCAAAATCTATACTCATGGAAAACTACATAAGTTGCATTTTTCATAATTGTTAAAAATAATTATGAACATAAAAATTTGAATTGAAGAATTAAAATATATAATAATAAAATAAATCTAAGTAAATTAGGAGAAAATATTTTTTAAATTACCTGAAAGTGTAAGCAGGCAAAATTATTAAGAAAATATAGAAAAGTAGAGGAATATCAAGGGAAAATTTCTCAGCATGTATTAAATAATGCATATTTCTAGAAGTTGACTTGCTGTGTTAAAAGTTATGCCATTTTAAATTATAATGGTTACAGAAATTACTCATCAACAGTTGTTTGTTTTTCTGGGGGGGGTGGGGGCCATGCCGCCTGGCTTGCGGGATCTTAGTTCCCAACCAGGGATTGAACCTGCGCCCTCCACAATGAAAACACAGAGTCCTAACCACTGGACCTCAAGGGAATTCCCACTCATCAACAGTTTTTATGAGACTCTATTCCTCCATATATTTACCAAGTAGATATTTTAAAACTTTTTCGTGTTGGCTGAATTAATAATCTCATACTTTTTTTATTGAAAATAGTTGATGTACAATATGTTAGTTTCAGGTGTACCACATAAAGATTTGACATTTGCAGATGTTATGAAATGTTCATCATAATAAGTCTAGTAACTATCTGTCCCCTTAAAAAGTTATTACACTATTATTGACTATATTCCTTATGCTGTATGTTACATCCCTGTGACTTATTTATTATATAACTGGAAGTTTGTACCTCTTAATCCCCTTCACCTATTTTGCACCTCCCCCACCACATCTGGTCCTGGAGTTTTGTTTGTTGGGAGATTTTTTAAATAACTGATTCAATTTCATTACTGGTAATTGGTCTGTTCATATTTTGTATTTCTTCCTGATTCATTGTTGGGAGGTTTTATGTTTCTGGTTTATTCATTTCTTCTAGGTTGTCCATTTTATTGACATATAATTGTTTGTAATTTTTAACGATTCTTTGTATTTCTGTTGTGTCATTTGTAACTTCTCCACTTTCATTTCTGAATTTCTGATTTTATTAACTTGGGCCCTCTCTCTCTCTTTTTTTTTTTTTTCTTGATGAGTCTGGCTAAAGGTTTATTGATTTTGTTTATCTTTCCAAAGAACCAGCTCTTAGTTTCATTTATCTTTTCTACTGTGTTTTTTTTCAGTCTCTATATCATTTATTTCTGGTCTAATCTTTATTATTTCTTTCCTTCTACTAATTTTAGGTTTTGTTTGTTCTTATCTTTCTAGTTCCTTTAGGTGTAAAGTTAAATTGTTTATTTGAGATTTTTTGTTTGTTTCCTAATGTAGGATTGTATCACTATCAACTTCCCTCCTAGAACTGCTTTTGTTGTGTCCCAAAGATTTTCGATTGTTGTGCTTCCATTTTCATATGTCTCTGGATGTTTTTTATTTCCTCTTTGATTTCTTCAATGACACAACTGTTGTTTAGTAGCATATTGTTTAGCCTCCACTTGTTTGTGTTTTTTCCAGTTTCCTTTTTGTAGTTGACTTCTAGTCTCATACAATTGTTGTCAGAAAAAATACTTGATGTAGTTTCAGTCTTCTTAAATCTATTGAAACTTGTTCTGTGGCCTGGGGCTGGTGCTGGCCCACTCATGGGTGGGGCCGGGTCCCAGGGTACCTGTCTGCAGGACCTGTGGGGCCTGAGTCTGGCCTCACTGGCCTGCTGGTGGGCAAGGCCAGGTCCTGCGGTGGCTGATGGGCAGTCCTGGGATGGGTGCCTGCCTGCTGGTGGGCTGATAAGCCTCCAACACTAACAGGTGAGAGGGAGGATCCAAAATGGCACTTGCCAGCACCAGTGGCCTCATGGTACAGTGAGCTCCCCAAAATGGCTGCCACCAGTGTCTGTGTCCCCAGCAGAGTCCCAGTTGCCTCTTGCCTCTCCAGGAGGCTCTCCAAGATCATCAAGTGGATGTGACCCAAGCTTCTTTCAAATGACTGTTTCTGTGCAGTGTCTTGGAGAATCTGAAATTTTATGTGCACCCTTTGAGAGGAGAGTCTCTCCAGCTCTACTTTATGCAAGGAAGCCTCATTGGCCTTCAAAGCCAGATGTTCTGGGGCTCATCTTCCTAGTGTAGGACCCCTGGGCTGGGGAGCCCAGTGTGGGGCGTGGACCCTTCACTCCTTAGGGAGGACCTCTGGAACTGTGATTATCCTCCTGTTAGTGGGTCACCAACTTGGTGGTGGGGGTCTTCACTCTATTGTGTTTCTGCTCCTCCAACTCATCTCACTGTGGTTCCTTCTTTATACTCTTAGTTGTGAAAAATCTTCTCTGCTAGTCTTCGGGTGGTTCTCATAGATAGTTGCTCTGTAAATAGTTGTAGTTTTCTTGTGCCCATGGGAGTGGGTGAGCTCAGGGTCTTCCTACTCCAGCATTTCACTTGTCATTTGTCTTTTAATGTTCTCATAAAAGTTCTAAAGTTTCTATGGACAAGATTGTTTATTGCAACTTGTTTTTTAAAAGAAACTGAAAAACAATTTTCTATGGGAATATTTGGGTTGACTTGCTTTTTTTCACCAAAATCTTTTTGGATGTATTAAAGGAATTGTATGTAATCACTGGATTCAATTTACAGAGAATTGACATATATTTTATTGAGTTTTCTTATCCATGGACACAGTATAGCTTTATTACTTATTTCTCAATATTTGTAATATCTATTATGACTTGTCCTTCGAATCATGGACTATTTAGAATTGCTTTTTTTTAAATTCCAAATTTATGCAACTTTGAGCAGCGTATTTTATCATTTCTAATTTTATTAAATTTTAGTCAGAGATAGTGGTCTATGTTTTATAAATTATTTGAGATCTGTTTGGATTTCCTGATGGACTGATACTGTATTAGTTTTCCATTGCAAGTCATCTCAAATTTAGAGACTTAAAATGGCAGCCATTTGTTAACCCACAGTTCTGTAGCTCAGAAGTCTGGGTACTCTGCTCAGGTTCTCACAATGTAGAAATAACTCAAAAGAGCTGAGTTGAGTTCTTGTCTGGAGGAAGTGGGGCAGAATATGCTTCTGAGGTCATTCTTCTTGTTGGTAGCATTCAGTTTCTTGTGGGTATAGAACTGAGGTTCCCATTACTTTTCCAGCTCTCAGCTCCTAGAGGCCACCTGTACTTATTACTTCCTCCATCTTCAAAGCCAGCAACAGAAAATATCTCTTGGATCAAATCTTCCTTATGCTTTTGAATCTCTGATTTTCTTTGTCTCTGACCTCTAGACTCAGATTAAAAGGGCTCATGGAATTAGGTTAAATCCAATTGGATAATTTCCCTATCTTAAGGTCAATTGATTTGAGATCTTGATTACATCTGTAAAATCCTTTTACAGTAGTACATAGATCAGTGTTTGATTGAATAACTGGGAGAAGCAGTGTGTATGCCAGGTGCCAGGCTCTTGGGAGCCATCTTAAAAGTCTGCCTGCCACATATACCTGTTAAGTATATGTGCTTGAAAAGAATATATATTATTGTTTGGTGTGTTCAGTATCCTATATATCCCTGTTTGATTAAACTTACTAATTAGGCTCTTCAGATTCTTCAGATCTACTATATCTTTACTAATTGTATAGGTTTCAAGGCATCCAGATCAGTGTTCGTTAATAGCTTGACATTTGTAAAAATTGTGTAATTCAAGTAGTGAACTTTAAGACTTAGGAAAGTAGGGTCATTTAAGATTTCATCATCCACAATCATCCACAAGACAGACTAACAATTTTTTACTCTACTGATTTTAATTTTTCTACTCAGTATCTAAGAACTTAGCAAGACTTAGCAAGAGTAAACTCTTTTTCATTCTGCAGACACACCAGGTTATCCATGCCTCTGTTGTTTGCTAATACTCTCCTCTGTCATGGAAAGCGTGTTGTCTCACCAATTTCATTCCTCACTTCAAAAACTCTAAAGCATTCTTTAAGATCCTCTTCAGTTATCTTCTCATGTAATTCCTGACTCCTCAAACAACATTATCTTACAGTTCTTTCATTTATTATGGTTAATACTTACTTCATTCATTCATTAAATATTCCCATAATAAGCTCTCACAATTATGTGTGTGTGTGTGTATATATATCCATATATATGTAAATTTTTATATCTGCCTTTTTTATATTATACTGCTCATGGTAAGGTGTGAAGATGGGGAAAGGTAGGTGTTTTAGTATTCAAGACAATTCTTGGTTCATAATACAGCTCAAATATTTGTTGAATAAAGAAACTGATGAATATATAAACATTTATAAGTATCTACTATGAAGCAAGGCTTTCATTAAATTATACTTAAAATGTCAGTGTAGCTCTGTTTTCCCCACTAGTCTATAGAATCTCTCAACTGATGCAGTCATCCTAGTCTACAACATCACCCTCACTTACCTGGTCTACTGCAATAGACCTGCTCCTTAGTGCTTTCCCTGCATCCTGATTTCACTAACCTCCAATCATTCCTTACACAGCAGTTAGAGTGAAATTCTAGAGGCTTACACCACATCATCTCACCACTATGTTTAAAATACTTCTTTAATAAAATATATATCTTTAAATTAATTTATAAGGGGGTAAACATACATTTCACTTTGCCTAGGACAGTTCTATTTATGCCTATTCACCCAGCAAACATCTCACTCTTACTGCCAAGATGCCAGTCCATGCTCTGGGAGAAGATGCCCAGTCCTTGAAGTCATCCTAAAACAGTGCCTTAAAAACTGCAAGGACTTGGCCACTTCACATGTGCTTGTTATTGACATGAGTGAATTAGAGTTGATTGGGGCACTGTATACCCTAGAACTCCTTTTGGGTATCTTGGTCAGTTTTCAGCCTCACATTTGCAAGAGGTTTTGTATCTGAGTAACTGAATGATAGTGACATCCTCTTGATTTTTTGAGCTGACCCTACAGTCGTCTTTGTTGACACACAAGGTGGACATCATGTGTTACATTTGAGACACTCAACTCAGCCTTGGCAATGTTTCTACATTTTTCCTTATGTGTTGTTCTAAAAGTTAATAATGCTATTTTTGACATGATTCCTGACTATCTTAATTATTAAGACCGATGGCTACTACTCATAGAACATTGGCATAAGTGCAAAATACATTTCACATTTTATTTTATTTACTTCTCATATTAACAGTGTAAGCATTTTTTTTCTGTTTATAAATAAAGAAATTGAGACACTGACTTTTCCCAGGCATATAACTTGAAATATGCAATGCTTCCTGCATTCAAGGCTGGTACTTGGAAGCACAACTACTTAGGCTTACTATGGCTAGTTATCTAGTAGGTAGGTAAACAATTATCAAATAAACAATGATCAGTTTGGGTTGAACCTACGGAGTGCAGTGTATTAATTTGTTTATTGTAAATACAATTTCTGAGTAAGGTAACCATTTAACCTGCTTTGGGCATTTGGGGTTTTAAGATCTAAATGACAAATTTCCTGACTTCATAAGCCCTACTGTTCTGTTAGAGAGACAATTTTCATAGACAAACGTTGCAGTATTCTGGGAAAAGTGGCTTGCATGGTGCTTGGCATACAGATGGCATTAAAATATATACTATTTGAATAAATGAAATAAGGCGTGCAGGAGAAAAAGAACAAATGAAAGTACAAAGACCAAGGGAAACAGAGGAAAGAACTTTCTGCCTGGGAAGTTGGCAAAAACATCACCGAAGTAGTTACATTGAAACTGACTCCTGGAGGGTATGTATGAGTTTTTATGTGAAGGCTAGAGGGGGCATTCAGAGCTGATGGAATAGCTTGGCAAATGTATCAGCTATACTAAAAAAAAAACCATGACGTGTTCAGGAAGTGGGTTGAACGATCTGGAAAGGGTTTCAGAATTTCATGGGCAGTGTCTTATTTGTGTGAAGAGAAATATCAGCCTTGATAGCACTGCTATTCATGACTCAAGTTGATTCATTTTGCAAAAAGTACAGTCTTAATATCTCAGACCGACTTCTGAGTGTTTGTGGGTTGGGAGTTGGAAGAGACCAGAGCTGAGATGGATGGATACATAGTCTGATGCCGTAAGCCCAATTCTTCCGAGACTTTCACAAGATGTCAGTCATTAAAGCTACCTCTCTTTGAGTGAGAACAGCCTCCTCTCTAGGGAGCATTCTATTTGCCCACTATGTTCCAGCAAACGATGTCAAACTCAGACCGTGGGGGCCAGTTTTCACTGATCGCATTGATCTTAGGAAGGTCAGAGTCTGGTAACTACTGTGTTCTCAGAGATTATTTAATATGGACGCTTCAAGGCCTGTGTAAGGGCCCAGCAAGCTGCAGCATTCCTGTGCGGGAAAAAGAAGGGACCACAGGGCTGCAGTCCCATATTTAATGGAAGAATTTTCTGGGCGCGGTGCTGTGTAGGAGGATTTGTTTCTGTGGAGGAGCCTTGAGCAAGGACACACAGGCCAAACAAACAAACAAAAAAGAGACAGACATGAATGCACTTTCTGCCAGTTTTTTCTGAAAGATGAAGGTTGATTTTGAGAACACAAGATATTACAATAAAACTCTTGTCCCTATAATAATAAGGGTGAGAAAACCATTAAAGTTGTGTGTGTGTGTGTGTGTGTGTGTGTGTGTGTGTGTGTGTGTGTGAGAGAGAGAGAGAGAGAGAGAGAGAGAGAGAGAGAGATCTGGCTACTGTAGTTTAACAATAATTCCTCTTGACATTATACAAGGTCAGCAAGTCACCTCAAGACCACCCTGCTTGAGGATTTGCTCTCCACACAGGGCTGTATGGACTCTCTCAGCTGAGAAATGTCACCCAGCACCTTTCATATTTATGGTGACTCATAAACAGGAAACCAGTCCTGTCCATGACATTGGAACTTTTTCATATCTCAAATCCTTTTATGAAAATGAAAAAAACCCCACACCAAACAAACCAAAAGAATTTAGCTGCCTTATGCTTTCTGGGCCAAAATAAATATTGCCAAATTAGTAAGGCATACTGAACAAATTAAGCACTAAATGCAAATTTATTGACTGAAGTCCAATGGCAGACTCACCAAAGAGCGTACAGTGGTGGAGCGCAGCCCTGTAAGTGGGTGTTTGTATTGGCGAGTCTCTGCAGAAAGGCATGGGAACAGTAATATAAAAAAGAGAGCACTTCTGTTACACCCAAGATGAACAGTTTGTTTTAGAAAGTTCAAGTAAACAGTGTCTAACATATATTCACTGAATTCAGAACCTCAGTTGCTACCAAGAGGGAGATGAAAAAAAATAAACTGGCAAAATTTCTTAAAAAAAAAAATCTCATTTGGAAATGTTCAAGTCAGCCTTGTAAATCATTGGATGGGATAGAGATATCCTTCCTCATCTCTGAGCCATGAATAAACCTCAGCAGTGCTTCACCAAGGCAAACAAGAAGTTTTCCCGTAAGGATATTCAAAACCTTATAAAACAAGAAGATTTATCTTAATGATTTCTAATGTCCCAAATGGAATATATATGATGTATCCTTTAAGTTATGGGCATCATTTATGATGCCTAAGTTTTAAAAGTTGCATGTGTATTGCTTTAGTTCAATGATTGATTTTAGGGGGAGGGTTGTGGTAGAGAGTGGATATATTTGTAACTGCTTCATTGTTTTCCTCCTGACCATGGACTCAATGACCTCCCTTCCTACTTTGGTCAGGTTCTCTCATCCCATTTAACATGAAAGATCCTAAGATGCAGATTTCTGTTTGCATTGGATGTTGCTTCTTCTTTTTTTTTTTTTTTTTGCATTACGTGGGCTTCTCACTGCTGTGGCCTCTCCCGTTGCGGAGCACAGGCTCCGGACGCGCAGGCCCAGCAGCCATGGCTCACGGGCCCAGCCGCTCCGCAGCACGTGGGATCCTCCCAGACCGGGGCACGAACCCGCATCCCCTGCATCGGCAGGCGGACTCTCAACCACTGCGCCACCAGGGAAGCCCTTTGCTTCTTCTTTTAGTGAGAAGTTCCACGAGCTTCCTGGGACTTCCCACAATGCCTTGTCTCTTCTTTGACAATAGACAGTGGAAGAAACCATGAAACAGAAAAGTCATTTTATCATACACTACAAATTGGGAATAGAATGTGAACACCATAGTATTCCAAGCCTGGATGGATATTTAGAAAGCTTTATTTTATAGATGGAAAACATAGAGGCCCAGAGAGAGGTTGTAACCTGCCCAGAGTAACTCAGTGAATCGGTGCCAGAGAAATGAGATTTAGAAGATCAGATATTCTTTATCTGCTGACTCTTAGCCAAAGTTCTTTGTACACATCACCCTCCCTCCTCCATAATTATTATTTAGAGGTATTTTTAATAGGTAATATTCTCATTCTGCACCCAGCAGCTTAGAGTTACAGAGTTAAATATCTCCTTCTCCATGCCCCTCCCTTGCTCACGAAAATCCAGTGGCTTTCCACTGCAGAGGAGATCAAGCAACTTGGGATGAGGGTAATCTTGTCCTTGATTGGCCAAAACAAAGGACAAGCTGAAAATCAGCTTGTGCCAGGAAGATGGTGAGAGGATTGCAAAGCAGAAATAGGCTGAGCTATGACCTCTGAAAGAAGGGAAAGGTATTAATATTTAGTGGGTAGAAATGGAAGTGGCTTAATTATTTTTCCCTATATGACATTCCCTAATAAATCAGCCAGGATTACATTTTTTTAAAGTATCTACATAGTCAAAGAAGTGAGCATCAACTTGACTTAATTTATTTGCCTAGCACAATTTCAACTCACTAGAAACCAACTACATATAACACACACCAGCCGGCGCACCTTCAGTCCAGAGGCCTGCACAGCATCATTGACAACCTCAGAAATGCAGCTTAGTCTACCTGGGACACTCTGGACTCATCTTAAATTCCTTTCTAGGTCACAAGTCTAGGTCCTTGAGCATTCACACTCATACTCAGACACATGTCCCTGGGATACAGGAAAACCTGGAATTGTTCAAAACAAACAAACAAACAAAAAACACAACTCTTTTCGCCTCATTTTATCCAGAAGTGATATAAAAATAAGTCTAGTCATTTCAGGACATTAACAATATATAAATATCTTGATGAAAGTAACCGAAGGTTCCTGTTATTACAGTTGGGTTCTTAGTGACCGCTCCCTTGACTGAGTATTAGAATAGGCCCTTCCATGGCCTTGGCTCTTGGCACAAGCATCCCGAGCCCCCAGCTTAGCTACTCTCTGCTTGAGCAAGGCAGTTCAGAGTGATGGTCTGCTCCGGAGGCTATGTGCCCAACCGTCAAGGGACTGAGTGCTCCTGTAATGTAGACGGTAACAATGTGTTATCATATGTTGGCTTTTGGGCCAGTCCTAAACAGTAGATGACTTCTAATACATAGATGTTTTGGCAATTACTAGTAAGTGATTTTTTTTTTTTTTTTTTTTGCAGTACACGGGCCTCTCACTGCTGTGGCCTCTCCCGTCGCGGAGCCCAGGCTCCAGACGCGCAGGCTCAGCGGCCATGGCTCACGGGCCCAGCCGCTCCGCGGCATGTGGGATCTTCCCAGACTGGGGCACGAACCCGTGTCCCCTGCATCGGCAGGCGGACTCTCAACCACTGTGCCACCAGGGAAGCCCTAGTAAGTGATTTTACTCTTTTCACCTAGGTTAATCTGCCCTGTGATGCTCTTGGATTGACGAATTCTGCCTACTCCAAAGGGTGATGGTTGTTCAGATTCATCAAACTGTGGATGTGAAAGTGCTCCACATCAACTAGAGAGACCCCTACAAATCTGAGGGAACATAGTGTGGATGTTAGTGTGATTATCAGCGTGGATACTGATGAAGATGCTGTGGCCAACTTATAACCTGTGCTTCCTCTGAAAGCTGTCCCCTAGGGAAACCTATATAAGACAGTGGGGTTTGTGTTTCAGGACAAGTTTTTCTAAAGCAGTGGTCTGGGAGTAGGATGGCTGGTGATTGAATAGCTATCTTGGCCACAAGGATGACTAACAAGCCTTGAGGAGTGACCTCCTCTTCAGTCTCACACAATTAAGAACAGAGCGCTGAGGCTCAAGGAAAGGCTGAGACTCCCTGGAGGGCTCTAAGTTCCTGTGGGAAAAAGCCGCGTCCGCACACCCACTGCTTTTTCTGCCAGTTCTCTGCTGGGTCTCCTTTCAGGCTTCTCCTTCATCAGAGCTCTTGTCAGAGTTCCCCACTGCACTTAGATGTGATCCAAATTCATCTTGTAAATCTACATAAATCACTTCCCACACACCCAGATTATTTAAGAACTTAGCATCTATCATTGATCTTGTTGTACTAACCTCCTCATCCTCATCATCCCTGTCATCATTTCTTTAATCCTTACAACATCCTTGTCAGTTCCTTACTGAGAAAAAATCAAAAGCCCCTCTCACGCTTCTAACTGGTAAATATGTTATTTATAGTTTGTCTTACAAGACGAAATCTAAAGTAACTGTACATAAAAAAGAACCTCAGTTACCTTTCAGAGAATTCGCTCAGTGTGTTGGAAATATTCCTGTTTGTTGCCTTCATAAATTTTATAGTTAAAGACAATTGGGAGATTGGGATTGACATACATACACTATTGATACTATGTATAAAATAGATAACTAATGAGAACCTACTGTATAGCACAGGGAACTCTACTCAGTGATCTGTGGTGACCTAAATGGGAAGGAAATCCAAAAAAAGGGGGATATATGTATACATACGGCTGATTCACTTTGCTGTAGAGTAGAAGCTAACACAACATTGTAAAGCAACTCCAATAAAAATTTCAAAAAAATAAAGACACCCTTGGATGAGGTAACAGACAGGTATTTGAGCACCACAGTCAGATAACACTGACTGGACCAGGATCCCTTCTGCTCAGGGGTATTCTACCTTTCAGGTATACATACCTCATCTTTCATATTATGTGGTGACTTCTTTGAGGACATAAGCCTCATGTTCTCTCCTTTTTTTCACCTTTATTACAGTGTCTGACGTAGGACTTGGCATACAGTAGGCATTTGGGAAAACTCTGCAGTGAATGGACAAGTCTGAGAGTCACTGGGGTTTGGGCTGGACCAGAGGTGTCTTCACTGAGTTGAATGTGAAGGCTGGTGATGATTCTGTGGGCTAGGCCACAGTCACACATTTCTACAAAAGCCCACTTCATCACCCACAAGATACATTTGCTGTAAGTGAGCTTGCACATAGGTACCTGCACACTCACAGCTGTGCCTGTGTGTGCATCCCAGTACCCTTAAGTGCTGACATTCACCTCTTTTGCACTAAAAACTAGTACTGCCAGCCCCCCGCACCCCAATCCATGCTCACAGCCAGGCACGCTGCACACAGACACACACACACCGGCACAGACACATGAGCCACTACAGGACAGCGCCTATACACATGCGTGCTGCACACAAACACACTTGCATTCAAAGTCCCACCTTTGAAACTGGGACTGAGAGTCAGGAAGCACCCCGCATCCTGGCCTGTGTGGCAAGCACAACGCATCACGTAAAAAAAAAAAAAAATTCACTCCATCCTCTGGAGGCTGCAGTTCGACTTTAATGTTTTAAAGGCCCTCAAATACTGACTCTTCTCCGACTTTGCTCGGGGCTAGTTCCTGAACAATACATAAATTGTCAGATCAATGGGAAGAGTTCTCTAAGTGCCTTTAGGAGCAGCTTCTCAAACTCCCAAGACAATATTACTATTGTCTCCGAAGCCCGAGCCTCTTGTTTTATCTTTGAGGAAGTTTATTCCTAGATAGAGATCTTCATAACACCCTCTGAAAATGGAGGCATTGATAAACTGGTTCGCATTTATTGCTGCTGTATAAGAGAACCATTTAAAAGCTCGGTGAGTTTTCTCCTCAGCAAATACAGCCATTTACCCTGGTCAGGCCATTTTCCTTTCTAGAAAGCTCAAGCCTTAGGAATCAGCCCAGTTACTGGCAGAATCCACAGAGCTATAAAGGCCAATGGGAAGGGAGAGAGTTTAAACTTTAACTTCTTCAGACATCGTGGGACCATCACAAAAATGAATCAGAGACACCCACTGAGAACATTTTTCACAGTCACCATGCAGATGACAGAAGATAAGAAACGTCAGTAAAGGTGGAAAGTTCTGTACTGATTGCATCTTAGACTTGTGTGGCTGCAGACGCTATTTCTCAGGAGTTTGCTGGGGAGTTCACATTGGTTTCTTCCTGACCTACAGAAACAGAAAGAAAAACGCATCCAAAAATCACTGTTAGGAAACATTCTCCCCCATCCTGGTTCTGGAATGCTGAACCCAAAGGGCCCCAACCCAATACCTCTTTTACAGAAGAAGAACCAAGAAAGTGAAAAGAGAGGGACTTACAGTGACTGTATAATGTAGGGGCCAACTTTTGCATCCAAAGTCTCAGACCCTCACTTAAGGGTTTTTATTTCTCTGTTTCCTCACCAGGCCGTGCTGTTTCTCTCTCCCATTTAATCCTCCCCCATGACCAATGGAAATCAGGCATCTTTCCAGTGAAAACAATTGCTAGCTCGGTCTCGTTTTGCACCTTAAGTTTTCATTTATTCTCACTTTTACTCTAATGATTTGTGTAGGATTTTAATGAACTCAAATGAATTTGGTGGGGGAGTAATTAAAAATGAACTGGATTATAATATAGAAAGAGGTCGTTTATCCTAGAGACCGGAGGACTTTTAGAACAGGATTTTTAAGACAGCAAGAAAGGGGATCATCTTTTGACTTCTCTTTGCTCCAAGTGTAGATGGGTCAACTTCCTGGCATCTCTTCCAGGTCAGGTGGCTGCAGAACGATGAGCAGAAGCAGGTGTGGCTGGGAATATTCTGGGGTTTTCCATGAACCTGTCACTGAGTTGACCTAGCAACCTGGCAAAGAAGCTCCACTCTTTGAGGTAGTGGGCTCATTTTCTGACATCCCCCCAATACCCAGACAAGTCAGTTCATCTCCCCAGTTTCCATTTTCCAGGATGCTGAGGAAACACCAATGCAGATATCATTTGGCACTTACAGAGTGGTTCCAAAAATCTGTCCTGGGCTAATGCAAATCTCTGGTCGTTCAAATTGAAGATAAGCATGAATGAAATTCTCTCACCAGCTCCTGGTGCTCGGTACCATTGGATTGACCTGGAAGTATGGGCTGTTTTGGAGAAGATAGTGCTTTGTTTTCTGGACTCTCCTGTTTGCTGCTGTGGTCCATACCCATGACTCCTGCAGGGGCCTTTGGTGGCTCCCCGAGTTTCTCAGACCCTGAGAAAACGATAGGGCTCATTCTCCTCATCCCTTTGGTCTGGAGGTTGGGGGGCTGTTTTTGCCCCCCAGATCCCCAGATCCTTCCCTTTAGCTCTGTGGATGTAGCTCCTACTCGGGGTAAAGTGTATGGCTGATCTCCATCACCAGAAGCTACTCTAGATATTGGTGAGTTAGGAGCTCAAATCTTGGGTTGTTATGTCCTCTTTACAGATATTTATTTCCATTTTACAGATAAAAAACAATTCAGCATAAAAATAATTCGCAGTGGTTGCAGGCTTTTGAAATGCCTGGCAAAGGGAAGAAAACATGTGTATAGCTCCTGAAACCAAGAGTTTATTTCTTGGTCGGGGTGAGGGGGAACGGGGTCCATGAAATCTCCTCCTTCCTGGGGACATGTCTAAAGCAGCTATTTCCCCAACTGCATTCCTTAATATATCACTTGAGACCTCAAGATTTTTGAGAGCCTTGTGAAAAGGGGTTCAATGCTCAGGTGAGCTTAAAAAGAGCTGCCATTTACGTCTCTCGGCAATTTACAACACACCCTGAGAGATCCCACAGGACAGAAACCTATTTAAATTAGTTTAACTCAATTTCCTGAATATTTCCCCATGAAAACTTCCCCACAGAATACCTGTTACCATGTCACATAATCAGTATTCTGCACCTCGCATTCTGTGAAGCCTCACTTTTTTTTAAAGAAGATGTTGGGGGTAGGAGTTTATTAATTAATTAATTTATTTTTGCTGTGTTGGGTTTTCGTTTCTGCGCGAGGGCTTTCTCTAGTTGTGGCAAGCGGGGGCCACTCTTCATTGAGGTGCGCGGGCCTCTCACTATCGTGGCCTCTCTTGTTGCAGAGCACAGGCTCCAGACGCGCAGGCTCAGTAGTTGTGGCTCACGGGCCTAGTTGTTCCGTGGCATGTGGGATCCTCCCAGGCCAGGGCTCGAACCCGTGTCCCTTTCATTAGCAGGCAGATTCTCAACCACTGCGCCACCAGGGAAGCCCCCAAGCCTCACATTTTTGTGGAGCCTTCTCAGGGCTCCTCGGAGAGGTATAGACTGTGAATATTTTTGTTTGTTTGTTTGTTTTTAATTTATTTTTATACAGCAGGTTCTTATTATTTTATACATATTATTGTATATATGTCAATCCCAATCTCCCAATTCATCCCACCACCACCATAAATTGTGCATGTTTATCGTTTATGAGGCAAGGGTCACAGATATCATTTCAGTGAATTCTCACAGCAACCTGAAGGTAGGTACTAGTCGTGCACCAGTAGTCAGTTAAAAATTAGTAATTATGAGTTACCTACTATGGGCATGACTCCAGGACAGGTTTCTTATTGTCCCCATTTTAGAGATGGGGAAAGCGAGGCCCAGAAAAGTTAAATAATATATCAGAGTCACACGACCTGCAGGTAGCAGAACCAGAAACAAAACTCGGTCTCTTTGATTCCCAGTCCTCAGTTGTATCCACTTTTCCAGGCTGCAGATAAGTTACAACTGCCACCACTGCACCAAGGTCACTCTGAAAGTTCAGAACGGGGTTGCTGAAGATGTCTTTGTTATGAACCTCATTGAGATTCTTGCCTTTCCTCATCTTCCACCCTATGCTCTCCCCACTTCCAGGTCTGAGGTAGGGGAGCGAGGTTGGTGAGTTACCTCCTAGGTAGAGGGGCCCCCTCCGACATGGGGAAATGAAATCACATCCACACAGGATTCAGAGCCCCAGTCGCCTTTGCATTTGCATATTCCAAAGATGGAAAACAAGATTGCTCAACTCAAGACCTTTGAATCCCCCTGCCCTTGTCTGCTTTGTAGGAGATCCTCCCCCAGACACAAAGCTTCAGGGCAATCATTCTAAATGGGTGCCCAAGCCAGTGGGTGCGGGTGGGAGACCTTCAGACTCTGGGTTTCCGGTGCTGCGGTCTAAAACTTGTTCAATCAAGTCTAATTGTACTGGAATTCTGGGGATTTTGTAGGGAGCCCACGGCCAGCTGTTTATTATTTTAAGAACTCTCGGTTGCTGCCCTTAGACATTGGGGGTGGAGAGGAGCCAGCCTACTGTGCAAGGCGGCTGCCACGTTCTTCTGGGAATGACAGCGTTGCTCTGTATTCTCCACATGGTGCCCCGGGCACAGCTACTGCATTCCAGGCTCTACCCAGCCAGATGAATAGAAACGATTTCATCTCATCATTATTAACACAAAGAGTCTTGGCTTTGGCAGTTGTGTTCCTCTCTGTCATGTAACCTGTAGGTGGGGAAGACCCCACTAAGAACTTGAGATCGGGACACACAGCTTCCTCAGAGCAATGGGTCAGCTCACTTACACTCGGCTTTGTGAAACACACTCATGCCTTCTTCACCTTTCAAAATGTGTCCCTGCTGGGTGCCCCCCACACTAAGGATGTCTCAGTGTCCCACTGGAACATCTGTTATTGCCCAATCCAGCTCAACACCCCTTCCAGCCATGTCCCAAGAAGCCAGCGCTGAGTACTTTCAATAAAACAGAGTAATGTCCTGAAGCTATAAATGCCTCCCAAAGACGATCAGACAGAACTTCATTGTTTCAGGGAAGAAGGCGCCTCACATAGTGGTCACGTTGTGGTTCCCGGGGGCCTGGTGATTAATCCACCGAGAGGATGTACGGGAGAGAGAAGCTGGCATCATTCCTGTAGATGAAGATTCCTTAAAATTTCATATCTCTGACCAAACATGTGCACCAGCAACACAAGATTTCCATTGTGAAGATTTCATTTTCCCAGTTTGGGGCTGGCATTTAAGTAACTACCTTTTCTCTCTGCACAGGGATACTGTGTTCCTGCAACTTATATGTTTCACACTTTAAAATATATTTTGTGGCAGCTTAGACTTGTACTTCTGAAGGTGTGCACTTACTGAGCTTTACGACGTTTCTCAATTAGAAATGGGAGATTGAGCAACTGGTGCCTGGAGGAATGAACACATTCAAATATTGATAATATGATCAATCAATACCAAAATTGATTTGGGATCAATAAATGAGTTATTTTTAGAATCAATTTTTCAAAGGCTCTGTTTTAAGATATTTTAAATCCACGCCAGGAGATTCTAACAATATCCACCACAGCTCCTGCCTTCCACGTGGCCACCACTGGAGGAGGAGGGCTTTCATGAAAGGCTATCGCAAAGGCAGGTACCCTATGGGAAGGCCTGAAGCAGGATAGCGTGATGGTGCTGATGGACCAGAATCCACAGCTCTGCCACTTCCTGGTACTTGACCTTAAACAACTTCTCTGAGTTTCTGTTTCCTTACACAGGTAAGTTTGAGAAAGAAATCCTAAGATGTACATATAAGATGCTCTGGCTCATCCAGCTTCTTGGAATAACTTGTTAAATATAAATTCAGTTCAGGATGGCATTCTGATTTCGGAAGAATTGTGAAATTCTTCCAGACATGGTCTCAGTGACTGTGCCTCTCAGGTCCCTTCAGAATCCAGGGAGTAAACTGACAGACAGCTCAGTGGGGATGGAGATGGAAGTGGTGTAAAAAGTAACTGGGGATTTTTTAATGGATTGGATATCAGAACGAGGGAGAGAGATCAGTCTCGGAAAGTTCTTATGTCTATGTTGGGCCACTGGGTCTTTTTTTTCTTTTTTTTTTTTAACATCTTTATTGGAGTATAATTGCTTTACAAGGGTGTGTTAGTTTCTGCTGTATCACAAAGTGAATCAGCCATACGTATACATATATCCCCATATCTCCTCCCTCTTGCGTCTCCCTTCCTCCCACCCTCCCTATCCCACCCCTCTAGGGCCACTGGGTCTTTAATCCAGATCCTTCACTGTGCAGATTAAATGTATGCTTGAGCCTTTAAGAAAACCCAGGTCGGAGGCCACTGCCTCCGGGTCTGTGTCCAGAAGCAAGCCTTCTGCCAAAGGCAGAGTGGGATAAGCTGTGTCGTGTTTTCATAACCCGCCGTCACACAGGAGAGGCCTTAAAGTTTAGAAGACAAGTCAGGGAAAGTTGTGTCCCTTTGTTCTGAGCTCAAGGCCTTTTAATGCCATCAAATGTCTCCTTGTTCCCTTGTTGTGCAACAGGGTACACAGCTCTGAATGGGACCATTTATAACTGGAAATCCCACAGTTCCAGTTGCCCCTGACTCTCCTCTATGCCAAACGACATTCTCAGAGACTTTGAAGTTGCACAGTTGCCCCGTGCACACCCCTTGCCCCCTGTGCCTACCCGCAGCATCAGCCCAGGCTCCAGGAGAGCAGCGGGACCAGCTTCTGGCTACCGAGTGGTAGCTGCTGGAGTGAGGGGGCTGGCACAGCCCCGCCACTCAGTCCTCCCGCAGCTGCCCAGGCCGGTGCTTCCAGGAGCTCTGTCTGCAAGGAGAGGCTGGGCTCATCTTGAAAAGAATCCATCCAAGTCTCCTCTGCATCCTGGTTCCAGAAGGCATGTTCACAAAAGAGGCCGCCTTACCTAGTGTAGACCCAAGTAGCCCCAGTCATGTCCTGCCCGGAGGCAGATATGCAGATTGACTCTGCCTTGCCAGTAGCTCCTGTTCTGATTTGTATGTGAATAGCTTCCTGAACAAGTATCCACCTACAGAGACATGTGGATTAGAAGTGCATCTGAACCCTGGGATTGCTTTGTACCTTAGGAGAGAAGGGTGACAACATTTATCGAGTACATGCAATCTAACTGGTTATTTGATATTTCATTTAATCGGCACAAAAAAATACTATGAGGCCATCTCCATTGTATAAAGGAGAAAACTGAAGATCAGAGGCTTTGAGGATTTGCCCACGTTTTTATAGCTACTAAGTGGAGAGATGAGATTCAAACTCATGCCCAAGCTGGGCTCTTGCTTTTAGAGCATGCTTATTCTCACATCCCTTTCCCACTGAGTCCAAATATTGATAAGCCTTCTCCTTTGGTCAGCTCCTTGAGATGTGTCTTGGGCAGACTTATTCTGATTTGACCTCCTCTAGCAGTTTCCTTTCCTTATGGGTGATGTATCATCTCCTCTGCCCTCCACAGATGCCCCCGGTTTTTCCTCTTTTCTCCCTCAGTTCCCCAGCCAAAAAGTATCTGAGGTCTTTCATTCATGTTACAAAGGCGTAAAGGATACTTAGAGAAGGGTCTCCTGTGCATGCACCGTGTGAACTCAGTAGGGGTTTAGGACCGTCGGCCCAGAGGAAAGCTGTTGCAGATTAGGGGTCAGGTCTGATTTGTTTTAAAATCCCGGAACCCAGCATAGAGTTGGACTCATACATAGACAAATAAATGAGTGGAGCTCTAAGGTATTAGCTCACTGGTGGAAGAGCTCTTGAGAATATCAGACGTTTTTCCTTGCATCTGTGAAATCATACCATGTTAGCAGACACCTCATAAGCTTGTGCACAATGCCAGTATCCCACTACGTTAAATTCATTTTTTATCTATAATTTCATTCAGTAATTACTGAGCACCAATTCTCTGTTAGGTTATGCTGGGGGAGATAGTAAAGTGGAGGAACTTAGGCCCTACCCTCAAAGGTCTCACAGTCCAGGTGGGAGATAGACTTGATTTTCATGTAAAAAACGAGACAGAAAGGAATGGACACCTATCTCATTCTGAGAAATACACCTGAGAAGATTTCCTGGATGAGATGGCCTTGAACTGGTACTTGAAGAATCTAGTAAGAAGTAGAAATTGGTAGAGGCATTTAAAAGAAAACACACTGTTTTTCTGTACACTCACACCAATACTTCTGATATGAGATGTGTGGGGTTTTCCACAGCAAGTGATTCTTCAATTCTCAGCAGAGAGCAACTGGGTGTCCTACCGTTTAACTCAGTTCTGACACTAACTGCCTATGTTACTGCAGACTATGCAGGTTAAGGGCTCAGTCCCACGATACTGCCCCCCACTTCAGATGCCAATTTTAAGACGTATATTGTTGCTTGTACTTCTGACTGACTGGCTATAAATTGGGGGCTCCCACAACCCATCGTCTGGTTGGATAATTTGCTAAAATAGGTCATACAACTCAAGAAAACAGTTTACTTACTAGATTACCAGTTTATTATAAAAGGATACAACTCAGGAACAACCAGATGGAAGAGATGCATAGGACAAGGCGGGAAGAGACTCGGAACTTCCATGCCCACTCTGGGTTCACCACCCTCCCAGCACCTCGATGTGTTCACCAAGCCAAAACCTCTCCAGACCCTGTTGTTTAGGGTATTTATGGAGGCTTCATTACATAGGCATGATTGCTTAAGTCCTTGGCCATACAGTGGTGATTGAACCCAGTTTCCAGACCCTCTCCCTTTCCTGAGGAAGTTGGGGGAGGTGAGGCTGAAAGATACAATCCTCTAATCACGTGGTTGGTTTCCCTGAAACCAGTTCCTCATCCTTAGGAACTTTCCAAAAATCACCTCAATAGTATAAATAGTATGTTTGAAAACGACTTATGAATAATAAAAGATAATCCTCTCACCCCTACAACCCAGGAAATTCCTAGGGTTTAGGAAGCTCTGCGCCGGGAACTGGGAATGAAGTATATTCCTTGTTTCTTATTAATGTCACCACGTCACAGCGTTCCACGGAGGAAACGGAGCAATTAAAGCAGAGCAAGTATGAAGAAACAAGTGTGAGGTGTGCCTGTAACAAAGAATTTTTGTGAGAAGGTGGGAATAAACCTGAACAACTAGTAGCAGCTTTGAAATGTTAACAAGTTTGAAACTGTATTATTCTCATGTGGGAGCCCAGATAATAATTATACTTTACACACGTAGAAGCTTCTGTGAGCAGCAACTGAGTACTTTAGTGAATGATCTCATTAAATCTTTGCTACAGCTCTGAGTTCGGTACTCTTACTATTCCCAGCTGATATATCAAGAAACAGAAGTCCAGAGGCACACAGATAGTCCAGGTCAGAACTGGGACTGTAGGCCAGATAGTCTCTGAGCCACCAGAGACATGATAGAGTGATCTCTCTGGAGACTGGGGCTACTCTCTCTGAGGACAAACAGCTCATGGATATAGAAGACAAAGTATAATCTCAAGCCAGCCTTGATTCCTGGACTCCCACTCAATAATTCCAGCTCCAGATGACCCTGTCAGGATGGCAAGCGCCATTGCATGGGCCTGGATGGCTCATCATATGGGTTCAGATTTTGTGTGTTCAACATTTTTGAGACATTGAATCTAGTGGAAACAAAGAATACATGGAAAATGACCTCACCGGCAAAGGGCTGAAGTTGAAATGCCTGGCTTGAATTTTGGCCTTACCCACCCTTTCCTCCTTTCTGGCTGCTCCTGTGGCCATGTGGCCCGATCCCAAGGCCTCTGTAGAGTAGGCTTCTGTGCACAGCATTGTAGCTCCTGGCAGCCCTGTGTATCTACTTTGCTCCATGGAGGAACTCAACAATTTCAGTAGCAATCTGCAAGATTATCCAAGGAGACCAAGGTAGAGACATTTATAATCTGTGACCATGTTTCCTTGCTATGAAAAGAACTGGAAGAAAATGGTGTGACTCATTGAAAATTTTCACTGAAATGCGCAAATAATCACATGAGGTGTGGCGTTTCCACCTCAATACAGTAACGTATTTTGTGCAGAAAACTCATATGCCTTCTTTTTTTCTCCCAGCCCCATGAACGAGGCAAGTATTCTTTTACTGTTTTGTATATGAGAAACCTGAAACTTAGAGAGAGAATAAGAGGCAGAGCGAAGCTTTCCAACTTGGATCTTTTTGACTTTTGTTTCAATACTTCTGAGCCTCATTAATGCTGCTTTTCCCGGTTCCCTGAATCACAGTGAAGTACTCTCTCTTCCACCTGAGCCTACGCTATTTAATTTATCTGCCAACAAAGGTGATAAAACTTGCTTCCACCAGTTTGGCATTTCTTTTTGTTAATGGATAGCACCTCTCTGACTGGTCAATGACCCTGCCATAGTAGTTTTAAAATATTTTGATTATTGCTTCTGTTTTTATATAAATATTTAATATTGCTGCTACATTACTTCATTTATTTTCATTTTGGATGATCTGTTCATTGGTGAAAGTGGGGTGTTAAAGTCCCCTACTATGATTGTGTTACTGTCGACTTCCTCTTTTATGGCTGTTAGCATTTGCCTTATGTATTGAGGTGCTCCTATGTCGGGTGCATAAATATTTACAATTGTTATATCTTCTTCTTGGATCGATCCCTTGATCATTATGTAGTGTCCTTCTTTGTCTCTTGTAATAGTATTTAGTTTGAAGTCTATTTTATCTGATATGAGACTTGCTACTCCAGCTTTCTTTTGATTTCCATTTGCATGGAATATCTTTTTCCATCCCCTCACTTTCAGTCTGTATGTGTCCCTAGGTCTGAAGTGGGTCTCTTGTAGACAGCATATATACGGGTCTTGTTTTGTTTTTTGTTTTTTTTTTTGCGGTAGGCGGGCCTTTCACTGTTGTGGCCTCTCCTGTTGTGGAGCACAGGCTCCGGATGCGCAGGCTCAGTGGCCATGGCTCACGGGCCTAGCCGCTCCGCGGCATGTGGGATCTTCCCAGACCGGGGCACGAACCCGTGTCCCCTGCATCGGCAGGCGGACTCTCAACCACTGCGCCACCAGGGAAGCCCCGGGTCTTGTTTTTGTATCCATTCAGCCAGTCTATGTCTTTTGGTTGGAGCGTTTAATCCATTTACATTTAAGGTAGTTATCCATATGCATGTTCCTATTACCATTTTCTTAATTGTTTTGGGTTTGTTATTGTAGGTCTTTTCCTTCTCTTGTGTTTCTTGCCTAGAGAAGTTCCTTTAGCATTTGTTGTAAAGCTGGTTTTGTGGTGCTGAATTCTCTTAGCTTTTGCTTGTCTGTAAAGGTTTTAATTTCTCCATGGAATCTGAATGAGATCCTTGCTGGGTAAAGTAATCATGGTTCTAGGTTTTTCCCTTTCATCACTTTAAATATGACCTGCCACTCCCTTCTGGCCTGCAGAGTTTCTGCTGAAGGATCAGCTGTTAACCTTATGGGGATTCCCTTGTATGTTAGTTGTTATTTTTCCCTTGCAGCTCTTAATATTTTTTCTTTGTATTTAATTTTTGATAGTTTGATTAATATATGTTTTGGCATGTTTCTCCTTGGATTTATCCGGTATGGGACTCTCTGCACTTCCTGGACTTGATTGACTATTTCCTTTCCATATTAGGGAAGTTTTCAACTATAATCTCTTCAAATATTTTCTCAGTCCCTTTCTTTTTCTCTTCTTCTTCTGAGACCCCTATAATTCAAATGTTGGTGTGTTTAATGTTGTCCCAGAGGTCTCTGAGACTGTCTGCAATTCTTTTCATTCTTTTTTCTTTATTCTGCTCTGCAGTAGTTATTTCCACTATTTTATCTTCCAGGTCACTTATCCATTCTTCTGTCTCAGTTATTCTGCTATTGATTCCTTCTAGAGAATTTTTAATTTCATTTATTGTGTTGTTCATCATTGTTTGTTTGCTCTTTAGTTCTTCTAGGTCCTTGTTAAACGTTTCTTGTATTTTCTCCATTCTATTTCCAAGATTTTGGATCACCTTTACTGTCATTACTCTGAATGCTTTTTCAGGAAGACTGCCTATTTTCTCTTCATTTCTTTGGCCTGGTGGGTTTTTACCTTGCTCCTTCATCTGCTGTGTGTTTCTCTGTCTTCTCATTTTGCTTAACTTACTGTGTTTGGGGTCTCCTTTTCGCAGGTTGCAGGTTCATAGTTCCTGTTGTTTTTGGTGTCTGCCCCCAGTGGGTGAGGTTGGTTCAGTGGGTTGTGTAGGCTTCCTGGGGGAGGGGACTGGTGCCTGTGTTCTGGTGGATGAGTCTGGATCTTGTCTTTCTGGTGGGCAGGACCACGTCTGGTGGTGTGTTTTGGGGTGTCTGTGACCTTATTATGATTTTAAGCAGCCTCTCTGCTAATGGGTAGGGTTGTGTTCCTGTCTTGCTAGTTGTTTGGCATAGGGTGTCCAGCACTGTAGCTTGCTGGTCGTTGAGTGGAGGTGGGTCTTAGCATTGAGATGGAGATCTCCGGGAGAGCTTTTGCTGTTTGATATTACGTGGAGACAGGAGGTCTCTGGTGGACCAATGTCCTGAACTCGGCTCTCCCACCTCAGAGGCACAGGCCTGACACCTGCCCGGAGCACCAAGACCCTGTCAGCCACACAGCTCAGAAGAAAAGGGAGAAAAAAAGAAAGAAAGAAAGAAAGAATAAAATAAAAGTTATTAAAATAAAAAAAATTATTAAAAAGTAAAAAGTAAAAAAAGAAAAAGAAAGAAGAGAGCAACCAAACCAAAAAGCAAATCCACCAATGATAACAAGTGCTAAAAACTATACTAAAAATAAGACAAAAAAAAAAAAAAAAAGACAGACAGAACCCTAGGACAAATGGTGAAAGCAAAGCTATACAGACAAAATCACACAAAGAAGAATACACATACACAGTCACAAAAAGAGAAAAAGGAAAAAATATATATCTATATATATTTTTTTAAAAAGGAAGAGAGCAACAAATCAATAAATCTACCAATGATAATAAACTTGAAATACTAAACTAAGATAAGCATAAAACCAGAAACAAATTAGATGCAGAAAGCAAACCCCAAGTCTACAGTTGCTCCCAAAGTCCACCACCTCAATCTGGGATGATTCGTTGTCTATTCAGGTATTCCACCGATGCAGGGTACATCAAGTTGATTGTGGAGATTTAATCCGCTGCTCCTGAGGCTGCTGGGAGAGATTTCCCTTTCTCTTCTTTGTTCGCACAGCTGCCGGGGTTCAGCTTTGGATGTGGCCTCGCCTCTGCATGTAGGTCGCCTGAGGGCATCTGTTCTTCGCTCTGACAGGACAGGGTTAAAGGAGTAGCTGCTTCAGGGGCTCTGGCTCACTCAGGCCCGGGGGAGGGAGGGGTACGGATGCGGGGCGAGCCTGCGACGGCAGAGGCCAGTGTGACGTTGCAACAGCCTGATGCATGCCGTGTGTTCTCCCGGGGAAGTTGTCCCTGGATCACGGGACCCTGGCAGTGGCGGGCTGCACAGCCTCCCAGGGGGGGAGGTGTGGAGAGTGACCTGTGCTTACACACAGGCTTCTTGGTGGCTGCAGCAGCAGCCTTAGCATTTCATGCCCATCTCTGAGGTTCATATACTGATAGCCGCAGCTCGCGCCCTTCTGTGGAGCTCAGTTAGGCAGTGCTCTGAATCCCCCCTCCTCGCGCACCAGGAAACAATGGTCTCTTGCCTCTTAGGAAGGTCCAGACTTTTTCCTGGACTCCGTCCCAGCTAGCTATTGTTCCACGTGTAGATGTATTTCTGATGTATTTTTGGGGAGGAAGGTGATCCCCATGTGTTACTCCTCTGTCATCTTGAAGGTCTCTCCCCATTACTTCAAAACATGTATGGCAGTTTATAAAAAATGCCACAAACTAATAAAATAACATATATTAGAAGTAGGTAAAAAAGCAAAAAGAAATACAAGGGTAGAAAGATAAATTTGGGCAGGACTGAGACCAAAACAGAAGTGTAAATTGTTAGTCAAAAGACTTGCTGGAAATGAGCTGCTTGTTGGATTCCAAACCTGACAGGAGCCAATGGCAGAAGAAAAGCTGATGGTTATATGATATACTGTGTCTTCAAGAAAAGCAAAACTAAATGCATGTCTGATACAAAATCATCTTCCTGAGATTCTCTCAAAGAGAGAGCACTATAATTTAATTACTACTATTCCCATGACATCTATAAAATGGTCAGGACAGTCATGAAATAGGCTGCTTTAAATCAAGAGGCACCATGTCTAGTATTTGCCTTGAGTTTTCATTTTTCTGACCTTCTGAGGGTATTTGCCTATTGTCTCCCTAGTTAGATAATCATTTCTCTGATATTTGATGCTTGATTCAAAGTGTTCCTGGAAAATTACCAAAAATAATAACTTTTTAAAACTAGAAAAATAAAAGAGTTGAACTACAGTTGAGGAGGTGGGGGCATAAGGTCCTGCTCCAAGATATTACATTTCTTAACTGACTGAGATCCTTCTCCTTATTATGCTCCTTTTTTCACAAGACAAAGAAAGCCAAGTGCTTTCTGTTGCCCTCTGACATAACAGGTGGAAAAATCTTACCAATGTTCCTGGAATTCTTGTCAACTTCAGGCAGAAAGTAGTCAGTGAGATAATTAAGCCCATTCATTTGTCACTCATTCATTCATCCTTTTATTAGAAATGCATAGATGACCACTATGTTCCTGGCCCTGCAGACACAGAGGTGGGTAAGACACAGTGCTACCCCAGAAGAACTTGTGGATCAAAGGGGGAGACAGAAATGTCCACAGGCAATCACAGCACAACATGTGATGCATTGTCAGAGATATGTTCAATGTGGTGGGGCAAGAGGAGGGAGAACCATAATCACTGTCTGGGAAGCTATGGATGGATTCCTGGTGGAGCTGATGCTTGATTCCAGTCCTGACAGGGATCCCGAGAACCATAATCACTGTCTGGGAAGCTATGGATGGATTCCCGGTGGAGCTGATGCTTGATTCCAGTCCTGACAGGGATCCCGAGAACCATAATCACTGTCTGGGAAGCTATGGATGGATTCCTGGTGGAGCTGATGCTTGATTCCAGTCCTGACAGGGATCCCGAGAACCATAATCACTGTCTGGGAAGCTATGGATGGATTCCCGCTGGAGCTGATGCTTGATTCCAGTCCTGACAGGGATCCCGAGAACCATAATCACTGTCTGGGAAGCTATGGATGGATTCCTGGTGGAGCTGATGCTTGATTCCAGTCCTGACAGGGATCCCGAGAACCATAATCACTGGGAAGCTATGGATGGATTCCTGGTGGAGCTGATGCTTGATTCCAGTCCTGACAGGGATCCCTCAAGGAGTTAGCATGGAAGGAGATTACTAATGGAGAGAAAAGTATATTAATGACATAGCAGTGAGCAAAAGTGGAGGGTATGTTTGAGCAACAAAGAAAATTTGAGAGGCTCAGAACAAAGTTGATCAGACTACCTCACCCACAAACCAGTTAAGAATTCATGATGCTGGTTATTACACTTTAAAAGAAAAAATACCCTAAATACATGACTTGTTGAAATTTTGAGAGGGAGTTTTATGGACCAAACCTTCTTCCATTTGCATTCATTGAGGCTCTGACACAGTTGGATTGCTGAGAGAAGAGCGGAGGGAAGCATAGTGCTGTGTGCTGAGTACATGCAAGACTGTCTGATGGTCATACCTCAAAGACTCAAATTAGAGACCCACTTCATCTCAGACGTAACACATTACTTTTTTTTTTTTAATTCAAGCAACATCATATGATGTTACGTCTTCCATGATGTACTTCTCTCCTTCTTGGTAAGAAGTGTTGGGCTTTGGCATCATGTTTGGGTCTTGTAAACTCCAGTCTGTATGATTAATATGCAGCTCACATGGCCAAGAAAGAATGTGCTGCCTCTACCTCAGTTGCCTAGGCACTAATCCCAAAGCCATAGATTTGCAAAAATTGTACCACGAGTTACTTATTTTTAGAAGGAGGATCACGTTGCCAGAAGAATGAAGTGCCTTTGCAGTTGTCAAGTGCCAGGTTCAAGATTAGTTTTATGATTCTATGAGCTGTCCTCAAAGTGGGGAAAAAATGAGTCTTTACAGATATTCATAAGTGGTGGTGGGTACTGTTGAGTTAAAAAAATTAAAATCCATATTGGAAATTAATAACCTCTGAAGATTTAGGGCACATCATTCAACATTTTAAATTTCATCATTAGCAGTGGAACCAATGTAAATATCAGGAGATTTGCTATACAAATTTAATAGACTTGGAAATTAAAAATTCCAAATGAATGGATTATAAATGTTCTATTAACACAAACAATTGGCCAAATATATAAATTTAATTCTCCTTAAAAATTTGTGGTAAAGTCCTTCTCATTTTCATTAGAAGGCAATTTTTTTTTTTTTTTTTTTTTTTTTTTTAGGAGAAAAGAAGGTAGAATCTTTGACTTAACTCCACAAGAGTTCCTCGATGCAGGATCTCTGCTCACCTCGCTGTTTTGCTGTGATTGGAGTCACCCAACCCAATCGGTAGATCTAATATTAAGTTTCAGTCAGTTGCCTGAGTTTGCCAGATCGCCAAAAGGACTCTGCCACAAGCTAACGCTCATTAGCCAGCTTCCCTACTGCAATAGTAATTTTTTCTCATTCTATTTAAAGCAACCCTCCCTCATACCATGGTAAATGATTTTACACTGCACAAAATGTGCATTCACAAACCACACACAGGAATAGGGCTTTACTCTTAAAGAATAGTTTGTGCCTCTGCCCCGGGTCTTTGTTGCTTTACTTTTGACACTCGTTGCCAACTCAACATTCTCCAAGAAAGTGTAAATCCTACCACAGGAAAACGAGGTGTGGAATATGTGCCTCGGTTGATGACATCCCCTTCTGCTTAGGGCTGTAAATTGTGTGAGACTGTGCATACAGATACTGGCTCCCAAGTGCTGGGTTTTATAGCTGTATATTCTGAGCTTGAAAATACATCACTTGAGGAATGGAGAGCATCCCGTCTGCCTTGCTGAGTGTCATTCCAGAATCTTAAGGGAGTGCACTGACCCAGTAGTCCAATGAATAGGAGGTTTTACACCTGAAACTGCTACTGCTTGGGGCCAAAAGCTTGTGATTGGTTTATTACAGGTCTCGATTATATAATTCTGATAAACCAGCTAATGACTGTAGGGGCTACTTTAATAGCAGGAAGGGGCTGCCTTCATTAAGTGACTTCAGGGTCAACCAAGAAGATCATTAAGCTGGTGAATGCCTGAACTTCCGTCATTATTAGACAGTCTCTGTAGCATATCGGCAATTCTCTGGGAAGGGATCATTGCTGAAGTCTCTCTTAGTGCAACAGTTATCAACCTAGGGTGATGGTGTCTCCAAAGGGACATTTGTCAAAGTCTGAAGATATTTTTAGTTGTTATATAGAAAGAGAAGGTGTTTCTGGCATCTAATGGGTTGAGGCCAGGGATGTTGCTAAGCATCTTACAGTGCCCAAGGCAACCTCCCACAACAAGAATTATCCAGCCCCAAATGTCAATAGTGCCGAGATGGAGAAACCCTGTCTTGGTGTGAATAAAAGGGACTTAACTAAAGCGGGAGAGGAAGCAGTGTGGACAATCTGGCCCCTCGTGTGGGAAGCACAGAGAAGGCCATGTAATGGAAAACTCCTTCTTATTTTGTTGAGGGTTAGCCCTGAATGCTAGAAAAGCATGGTTTCCAGGATTTTGTTTTGTTAAAAGCTCAGAACGGATAAAATGCAACAAAGAAGTAGAGTGTCCTCAGGCCTTACTCTTGGTTGGTGGAAAAAACATGAAAAGAGGAGGCTCCCTAGAAGATAGAACGTGGGACCCAGGTGAACAGCCTGCACCAACCTCAGGGGGCCTCTGGCAGAGTCCATGGAGAAAGATGGACACGCTAAGCTGCTTCCCCTGATCAGTTGGGTTTTCTGTCTTTGTGGCAGTCACGATTATCAGGATTATGGAGTCAGTTGTATGTGAAATTCCAAACCAGCAGAAAGCAGTTGGTCCCTCTCCTTCCTGGTTTGTGAATGATAGATTCGAAACCCTCCTAAGTTCACAGACAGGCCTCTCCAAAAAGTGACGGTGGACAAAGCGTGGAGAGCAGCCGTGTTCCCAGGCACAGTCTCCAAAAGGGGTGCATATTCAGTAATTTTCAACAAAAGCTTCACCTGACAGCTTTTTATTAGACTAGGATAAAAGACATTAGTGCAAGCTGTGGAAATCGAGACTGTGAGACATGGAGGGAAAGTGTTGAAAGGGTGGTACATTATTTTGCAGGCTTTATCTTTCCCCCATCAACCAACACCACACGCCCCCTCCCACACTCGCTCTGTTGATATTTTTACCTTGTGTACTTCCTTATGGTCTCTGCAAATTCTATCAGCGAGTCATCCACAGCAACTCACCAACTTCTTCTTAAACTAGACCATGCCACAGCTCTCGCTTTGCTTCCCGTTTGCTCATAAAGAAACTGTCCAGACTTCTCTGGTGTTTTCTATGCTCAGATGTCAGCGAAATGAAGTCACATTGTAACCACAAGAAGACTTTTTGCTTGTGTTGCTGCCTGGTGTTAACAGCACTGATGTTGCTTGGCGTGAAGGAGGCTAGTCCTTGTGGCCAAACTTGTGAGAAGTTGCAAGAGGCCAATGTGAGACTGCCAATTAGGCAGCAAGGTGGAAAATGCCTGCCTTTCTTTTGGCTCAGTGAGTTGGCTGGGGGAAAAGTTAAAACCAAGCAGGCATTAAGAAGAAAGATTTCATTTTTTAATGTACTTGAGCAGTGGGAAGAGCTGTGCTACCATTATGTCCCATTGATAACCCCATGTCAGATGCATCTCACACACACACACACACGCACAGGTATACAACAGAAGGACTCCAAGCAATTGTCCCTTTGGCTTCAATTGCCAGAACTTCTAGCTGGGCAGATGTGCATAACAGGAAAAGCCAACTTGCACCCCAAGTTAAATTTCAATCCCTGCCCACATGGCTCTATTAAAACAATCAATCCATCTTCAAGGATACAAATCAAGTTATGGGATGTCCATTATTAGTAATTGTAATAATCATACATTTACGTAGTGCTTTAAGCGTTACAGAGAATATGCATATGCACTATCTTGTTTGATCTGCATGATACCCTTCATTTTCTCATTCATTAGCGGCCTAGTATGTGATGCACTGTGCTTCCCAGATTAACTGGGAAGTGAGATTAACTCGACCAGGATCATACAACTTCTAAGTGACACAACTTGGACTTAAACCCAGGTCTTCTGACTCACAGTCACAGACTTTACCAACGAGCTATACTTTTCACTCCCCTTGTTATTGGCATTTAGCTCATTTGGGGTTAATAGGTGGGCCCCCGATTTAATGATGAGTTAGTGGTGGTTTTTTTTTTTCTCATTAAAATATTCCTCGGAGGAGAGGTGGCTTCAACCCACTAACTGGCATATCTGGATCGTGTCTATGATGAGAAAGCCCCTTATTACCATGTGTAGCCCAGTGACAGTGCTGCAGGTTTCTCCCAATGCACGTTTTCTTCAGAGCTACTGCCTGCGTTTCTCAACATTTCAAGGATATGCGTAAGGCGTGTGAGTGGGGGATTTTACTGTATTTTACAGATGGCTAAATTGTGTCATAGGGACATAAAACGACTTGCTTAAAACCACATGCAACATTCCATAGCTCCACAGGCAGATTTCTTGGTACATTTGTTACATGTACGTTTTGCAAAAGAGAGCTTTTTTTTTTTTTAAAGGAAAATTGAATGCATCACAAAGATGTTGTAGACATTTTGGCTCTGTAGCCTTTTGATTTTACTTGGAGTTGCTAGTTGAAGGCCATGCTGACTCCAGGTTGCTCCTTTCATATGTACACATCGCCCTCTCTCCAAAGAATTGAAGTTTCCTCTTGAGCCAAACTAAAGACCCATTGAAGGGGAAGCGTGGCTCACATTCCACACCTCTGACTCCTAGTTCTAGAGTCAGTGATGAACATTTCTCTCTCTGTGTCTCCGTGTGTGTGTGTCTCTCTCTGTCTTTTCCTCCTTCCCTCTGTCTTTCTCCCATTCATTCATTCATCTGTTAACTTATTCCATGAGTTTTGTGAGTATGTATTGAGTACAATTCCGTGCCAAGTGCTGTAGCAGTCCCTTAGGGATTCATCAGTAAGCAAAAGAGCCACTGCTCGGATGTGGGGTGTGTGTGTGTGTGTGTGTGTGTGTGTGTGTCTGTGTGTGTGTGTGTCGGAGGTGGGTATGTGCAGATGTGTATGTGAATGCATATTGTGAACTGAGCCGCCTATATCACTACTATAATTCATATACAAAAATTCTCAGTTTTGATGCCTCTTAGACCAAACAAAGGTGTAAAAGAAAAACATTTCCTAAGGATATCTTTGGTTCCAGATTTCTCTACGACTTTCCCATAATCTGCCCACAATGCAGTTTAACCTGGGAAGGACTTTTCCTTTCAGGCTCACCTCTTCTGTCCTCTAACTTGGATGTTTCAGTGGAGGTGGTGCACACTTCTCTTGCTCCTGGAACCACAATGTTGATTAAATCACTGACCCCCTGCATCGTAAATGTCACCACTTCATATTTTCCTGCCACCCCAATATCCCCACAAACACGCTGTGAGCACCCCGCTCAGGTGACCAGGTGCGCCAGTGTGATAAGGCTGGTCCTTGCCACAAGGTCCGCTTCTTGCCCTCCCCTGACTGTGACCTAGTATACACAAGTAAAGTCCCCTCATGCCTTTTACCGGTGTACTCCACCCTGACCCCCATAAAGGCACTGATCCATGACCCTCACTCTCAGCTCCCCACCTGCTTGGCTAAGCCCCTCCCTTGATGTTCCCTGCTGTCTGTTTCCCCCGTGGCTTGCAGTGACTCTGTCTCTAGGGCCCGTGAGTAACGATGACCTTTGTTTTCCCGCGCCTCTCCTGCGACCCCTCTTGCGGCTCACCGACCACCTCTTGAAGAATACAAGACATCTCCAAATATTAGACCTCGCTTACTCTTCTCCTCCCAAGAGATTAACCTACACTTGAATCTTAAAACAAACAAAAAACTGTCCTGCAAAACACAAAACCAAACCATGATCTGCCTGGTGGGGGACTTCCTGATGACTTTCTGCTGCGTGGTGCTGTAGGGACATGTTCTGGGAAAACCAGGGCCTTCCCACACTTCACATCAGTTCTCCATGTAGCCTCCCAACACCAATTTGTGCTGGCACCCTAAGTCAGTCTGGCAATGTGGGAATCTTCCAGTTGCTCTGTTGCCCATCACATGCCATCCTCTACGATCCCTTCCATCCAGCTCCAGGCAGACAGCTGGACTAGGGTTTTTTTTTTGTTTTGTTTTTTTTTTTTTTTGCAGTACGCAGGCCTCCCACTGCTGTGGCCTCTCCCGTTGCGGAGCACAGGCTCCAGACGCGCAGGCTCAGCGGCCATGGCTCATGGGCCCAGCCACTCTGCGGCATGTGGGATCTTCCCGGACCAGGGCACGAACCCGTGTCCCCTGCATCGGCAGGCGGACTCCCAACCACTGCGCCACCAGGGAAGCCCGAGCTGGACTAGTTTTGAGAACACACCCCTGTAGTTGGCTTTCTGACTTCCGCAATCATACTTTTCCAATGATTTGATTTCAGTAATTTTCTGGAACCATTTTATTAGTACATTCTCTCTAGAGTCATCTCCCTCAACATTATTCTCTTTTTACTGCTCTTTCAACACCTTCAGGTGCCATCTTATCCATCAAATAGTCATATACCATCTGTTTATTATGAGTAGTGCTACCTTACATTTAGAGAACTTTTACATACGTTATTCTGTTTAATACAGGAAACGCTCCTTTGAGGTAAGCGTTGGTCTTACACATATTTTTTTTTTTTTGATTACTGATTCAATGTTTTTACTTGTTATAGGTCTAGTGAGATTTTCCGTTTTTTCAGTCAATTTAGGTAATTTGTGTGTTTCTAGGGATTTGTCCGTTTTATCTAGGTTATCCAATTTTAGAACCCAAAGAAGGATTCCAGTTCTTTTGTTGTTGTTGTTGTTGTTTGTTTGTTATATTTATTTTTGCTGTGTTGGGTCTTCGTTTCTGTGCGAGGGCTTTCTCCAGTTGCGGCGAGCGGGGGCCCCTCTTCATCGCGGTGCGCGGGCCTCTCACTGTCGCGGCCTCTCCCGTTGCGGAGCACAGGCTCCAGACGCGCAGGCTCAGCAGTTGTGGCTCACGGGTTTAGTTGCTCCGCGACATATGGGATCTTCCCAGACCAGGGCTCGAACCCATGTCCCCTGCATTGGCAGGCAGATTCTTAACCACTGCACCACCAGGGAAGCCCGGTCTTACACATATTTTTAAAAAGGAGTAAACTAGGGAGCATGAAAGTAAAGCCCTCCAATGAAGTGGGTTCTAAACTCTTCTGTACCAGACTCAGCTAGATCCTTCACCCAGCTACAACAAAGATGGAGGGTGGGCACTGCTGCCCACTGAGGACATGGGTGTTCTATGCATGTTGTACTTCTGTTTAAGCCCTATATCTGCTCCTGGAGCCATCACTTCTTCTGGCTCAAAGTGCATGTTGCCTCAAAACATTGCAACCAAAGGAATTATTGCATATTGTTATATACTGCCTATATACTGGTGGCTATACTGCTGTATATACTGCTGGCTCCAATTTACTAAGTAACTCTGTCAGGATAAACTTTCCATACAGTATACCATTTAGTTCTTACAAAAATTGTCAGAAAAATATCATTATCCTGGTTTAAGAGGCTCAAGGATTGGGTGATTTTTCCAAGTTATAGCTGAACGAAGACAGGAACCCTCATTCAACCATCCCCAAACTTTCTCTTCCTACTACGCCAGTTCCCCTTCTTTAAATCATGGAGAATGTAAATACAAATTATGCTTCTGCTTCTGCTTGAATTTCTATGACGAAAAAAGGCAGAAGCTGCGACATGGCCCTACGTTTGCTTTTGTGATGGGTCAGACGGGTATCGGTGAGAGGAACCGCAGGTCAAGAGAGGATGTCATTTGGCTTGTGATGAATCTCTGCGTGGGGAGAAGTAGCAGGAGAATAATGGAGCTCTCCCCACCTCCATGGGTGCAGTGGCCCCCAGGGAGCAGTACAAGGTAGGGCGGTGAGTAGACAGTGGGTGCAGGACCTGGCTCCTTGAATGTCATCACTCTCCTGCTGTGTAACTTCCTCAAGGTGCTTTCCCTCTCTCTGCCTCTGTTTCCTGATTTCTGGGAGGCTTTTCCAGCTCCTTTGCTCAATCTCATTAAGAAATGTATGGATCTATTTTTTTACACCAACCTTTAAGTACTTACACAGTGATCTGTAGGAACGTTTTCCTGGAAAGGGTTTGCACGGATTTTTCCACTGCCTACTGCCCTCACTAGCACTTGGGAAACTGCTATTTTTTCTTCCTGGTTGCATTTGCCACTTACCCTACTGAAAACAGGAATTAAGACTTTAGACAGCTGCTGACCACATGAAATTTTCAAATAAAATATTCCTATTACATTTTCTTAGGGAAAGAGTTCATTCGACTAGATTAGCGAAACTTATGTAAATATGAAGTAATGCCAGTGGCCGCCTGCAGAAGGTGTTTTTAACTTTCCATTTTGACTTAAGGGCCCAGTGCATTGAGGTGTCTGTGACACTCTGCTCTGTGTCACATTTGTGAGTAGGATGATGTTGTAATGCTCCCATAATGGCTAATACTTTGTTGATGGCGATTGGTGCCAACATGTACTAATATATATTTAGTCAGGTGGAGGCATTCCCAACTGGTAATGTAACCTGTGTGGTTAAATAATTTACCCATATAAATAGAACAAGGAGGATTCAACTCTTTATTCTGGACACTGCCTTTACCCTTGCATGAATACAAGACACTATTCTCTAACGTCTAAAGTCAATTTTATTTTATTTTCTAACATCTAAAGTCTATTTTCAGTCTCATGAAGAGAAAATAAAAATATCCTGACCAAATTACTCAATGAATGGAACTCTGGTTCAGTCTTTCAAAAGGTCTAGGATGGAGCTGGGAAACTAAGGCACTTTGGACAAGAATTGGCAGGTCACATTGTCCTGCATGCAGTCCCCTTGGTCATAGCCACATGGTATTGAGCAAAGGGGGTAAATGGGACAGTTGCCAGGACAATTCAGGAGGTTAAACTACCACCCTCATTCATGTGTATAAGCAAAAACAGAAAGATCAAGGGATCGGGGTTAAATTCTTCCCTCCACTAGTAACTCCCTACATAGCTTGGAAGAAATCACTTAACTTCTCAATTCTCTCATCTATCAAAAAGCTTAGGACACCCAATATTGTTTTCTTCCAAGTTTTTCAAATAAAATGATTCTGTTAAAGTTCAAGGGAGCAATGAAACACTTTGCAGAGTGAAGGAATTGTGTAAAACAGTGTGCGTTAAAGTTCAAGGGAGCAATGAAACACTTTGCAGAGTGATGGGATTGTGTAAAACAGTATGCGTTCTGTGGACAACCAGAGTTCTGCAGAGCATCCTCAGACTCTGGGCCCAAGGTCTCTGGAACCTCTCCCTGAGTCAGCAGACCTTTCCCATAATTCCTCTGCAGTTGGGATGACAAAGCACTACCTTTGCTCTCTTAACCCCGTCCACAGGTCCTCTCCCAGCCACTCTTGCCGTGTCTGACACATTGAAGGAACAGGCACCTCTTACCAGGAACTCTCTCAGAATGTTATGGGTACATAAGTTAAAATAACTGAAAATGGAATACAAGAATATTTATAGTCAATAAATCACATGAAATTCCCCTGATGTACCAAAAGGCCAGTCTCTGAAGGTCCCTCTTCCTGTGTCACTCCCGGGGTTGACACGGGAGTCTTCTTTGCTAAGTTTTTCCTCATTCTGTGTGGCATGCCTTCATGCCTGATGATCCTGACTTGGGTCTTCCAAAGCCTCACAAGTGGACACCATATCTAGAACTTCTGGGATCTGCAAGTAGTGTTTATATTTTCGATCACGAAGATGATAGACTTTTGGTTTCCTCTGACTCTTCCCTTCACAGCCATATGACTGGGTAGGAGCTGCCCAGCCCAGTCCAGCTCTGCGCCAGGGGATTTCATACTAATCTGGAGAGTAAAGGAGAAGACAACATCCTGCCACAAGTTCTACAGATATTTGAGGGTGTACTTTGACCAAGATAGCCTGTGTATCTGACGAAAGAATCAGGAGTGTTTTCTGTCTGAATGACTGAGAATCACAAAGTGTTGTATATCTGAATTTCTACTGGCCCTCGCTTTCACTGTGTTGTAAGTGCCTGCCCATGTGAGTGAGAGCACCTAGGAGAGGAGATGCAGTGGGATGGAGCCAAGAAGGAAGCTTTATCTTGAAGGTGAAAGAACTACCAACAATGAGAACTCTGTGAAATTTCATGGGCTACAGGAAAGGCAGAGCTCACTTTTCCATTGGGAGAATTCAATCAGAACTATATGACCCGCTGGCAAATGTAAATTTTCATCGGGGTAGAGATTGGTGTAGAGTTGGACAGACATTTAGAAAGTTGCTTGCAAATGCTAAGATATTTGGATTCTATAAATCCACGGCCAGTGAAGTAGTTCTCCCTGAGCGCGCGCGCACACACACACACACACACACTCACACACACACACGTAAGCATTCATAGGTGTTCTAAAACTGCAAGCGTCCCCATAGACATCAGGCCCATGCTCAAGAAAGTAGAGGACAGTGGTAGGTGCTCAAGAGAATTTTGCTCATAAGTAAGTAGCTGACTTGCGTGTTAGAAAAGTGGGAACCCCTGGAGGAAAGGAGACATCTCAGCAGGCGGAGGAAGGGCAGGAGAAAAGATAGGAGAAAATAACCAGAAGGCAAAGTTTACCTTTTGGCCTCCTCAAAATCCTGTGCAGTGGGCCCCAGGAATCTAGTTCTGGAGCAAGTCTATAAAGCAAGCCTTCAGAAAGTTTGCACAAAAGATTCTCAAGTCAGCTCATAAATGTGACACCAAGCAAATACTTGGCAAAATTCAGCTAAATCATAAACGGAGTTGCTGGGACCATGCAGCACTGTTACCGTGCTGGCAAGAGCTAGGGTGCAGCGCTTCACCACTCCTAATTAGGGAACAGGTAAGCGACAGAGATTTTATTTACATTTGGTCCTAGGCCAGTTCTTCCTGGTCTCGGGACTCTTGTCATAAAGGGGAACCAATATAAAGTAGGACAAGACCAGAGAAAACGTGTGAACTTTTTATTGTGGAAATGTGGACTTTTTAAGGGAGAAGGAGGCCTGATGCGACCCACGTTGCTGCTGGGGAAGTTGGTTACTGAGAAAATGTTCCCAGTCATGGACTATGCTTGGAATTATCCTGACTGCATTCTTCTCTCAATGGTTTTATTTTTAATTAAATCACTAGAATCTTCTATGCAGGCCCTGATCAGAAATGTTCATCACCAGGTGAAGTTGAATTGGAGGATCCCCTGGCCTGAAAAAATATAACAACAGGTGTATTAGTTTGCTGGGGCTGCCTTAACAAAGTGCCACAAGCTGAGTGGCTTAAACAGAAATTTATCATCTAACAGGTCTGGATGCTGGAAGTCTGAGATCAAGGTGTCACTAGGCTTGGTTCCTCCTGAGGGGTATCAGGGAGAATCTGTTCTCTTCTGGTGGTTTGCTGGCCGTCTTTGGCATCCATTCCTTGGCTTATAGGAGTATCATTCTGGTCTCTGGCTTCATCTTCACGTGGTATTCTCCCTGTGTGTGCCTATGTTCAATCTCTCCTCCTTCTCAGGACGCTGTCATGTTGGATTAAGGCCCACACTAATGACCTTATTTTAACTCGATTAACTGTGGAAAAACCCTATCTCCAAATAAGGTCACATTCTGAAGTCCTGAGGATTAGCATTTCAATACATGAATCTGGCAGGGGAGGGTACAGTTTAACCAAAAACAACCTGATTTCCAAAACCAGGAGGAAAGGAGTTCTTGTAAATTTAATTTTCTTTAAAAACTCAAGAATAAAAGAATCTTCAAAGCTTTGATGAAGACTGTGATTCCAGCTCTTCAGAAGCACCACTTGAAATAACTTATTTCTGCATGTTGATATGCTTGCTGTTCATTGCCCCCTGTATAAGGACTCATTTGAGAGATTTAGATCATGGTTAAGTATCAAGAAAAAACATAGGTCCACTTGTTCCTTTCAAATAATAAGAACCACATAATTCACTATGTTTCACTTTTTACTTGAATTGCCAGAAATCTCAGAGCCACACGTGATGCTCAGTCTTGGGCTTCTTGTTTATTTCTGCTTCTTGGTTGGACCTGGTTTTCTGTTTCAGTTTCTCTGCTTTCTTCCCATGGTCTTCATATATCTCGGCCCAGTTGCTTCACAGCCCTTCTGGAGAGATGTAGGATGCACTTTGATGGAGCAAAAAGACAGACTTCCAGTGTCATTGCTGCGGCTTCTGCCTCAACTCCTGAAGCCATTGTCCATCATGATCTTCTCAGGGAGTTTGCCCCAAGCATTCCTAAGTTGTCTTGTTAGCCTTACCTCCAAGCTTCCCCCTCTATGTTGACCAGAGCTTTTGAAAACAGTGGTTTAACCCTGCTTACAGCATGGAACTATTCATTCCTTTGAGTCAGGTATTTACTTTGAAGGAAATTCAGCCTTAAAAATTCAATTGCAAAAAATACCAAAGCATCTCCTTTGTATGACGAACAACAAGGAAGTGGCAGAAAGTTCTGTTCGTGCTTACAGTCTTTGGAGAAGACAGTTGTCATTTCTCCCAATAGGAGGAATCCAAAATAGGGGGAACACACACACACACACACACACACACACACACACACATCTATACACAAACAACCACCAACAAACTACTAACTCATACTTCAATGTTTTTGTCATTTTATATCACATTAATGGATTTTAAAATATTTGACTAAAATATGCTATTTGTGAATACCTTATTAGGCATCTGAAGCTGGGATGTACCTCAAGAATCTTACATGGGGTTTGATATCCTTTGAGACATGACATGGGGTTGTGAGTCTTAGTCATGGTTACTTCAGTTTTGCAAGCAGCAATAATACAGAGATTGGCAAATAGAGTTAAAGTTTTCAATCTCTTTGTTTGCTCTGTATTGTGACTAATTCTTCCATTGGATCTTTCAGATCTAAACTGGTCCTTAGCTATGCCTGTGTCCTTTTCAGTATATCTACTCAAAAGCTTAAATCATGTATTCTTTTTCAGTTCCAGAAAGCCTTTTATTGGTCTCTTAATGACTCCCTATAATATTTATTATTTTTATAGCTCTCTTCGAGCTCTTTCATCTATTCAATATCAACAGAAGTTGTTTCTTCTAAATGCATATCCTTCTCCCTGAGAATTCTGAAGTGTGTTGTTATAGGTGTTTTGCTGGCTTCTCCTTTTTTTGTAACTTCAGCAAAGGTGTCTGTCAGACAGAAGGTCTGTAGAACAGTGGAGAGCGATGAAGGGCAAATAGTGTTTAATCCTGTGCCGATGCCGGGCAAGCTCCCGAAAGCCAGTCTCAGACCAACAGTCATTCCTGAGGAGGGAGGACCAGTCAGGCCTGCTCCCATCCCAGGGAAATTGGCAACCTCTACATTTAGCTGTCCCTCCATCCTCCGGAGAGGATGGTGGGAGAGATTGGGAGTCAGGGAAACACTCTCAAGTTGATGTAATTTTAATCTCTGTCCAGATTTTGATAAGTTTTAGGAAGACAAAGTCAACAGGGCATCAAAAACATTTTGCAGCATTTCAAAGTAGAGTTCATCTAGAGAGATGTAGGGGATAGTTCAACATCAGGATGTCTATTAGCATTATACCTCATATCAAAAAATTAAAAGAGAAAATGCCCGTGATTATATCTATAGGTGCAGAAAAGTCCTTTGTAAAATTTACGAGCAGCAATTCCTAATAAGAATTCTAAGTAAAGTAAGAATAAAGGATGAAGATCAGTTACAGATAAAGTTATATATGTAAATATATACAGTTATAGTTATATATAAACTATATATTAGTTAATTAGTCATAACTTATCAAATATTGAAATGCTAAAGTCATTTTCCATAAAATCGAAAACAAAACAGAGATGCCAGCTATGTCTATCATAAGAAAAAATATATCCAAATAAAAACTTGGAAGTGAATATTCACAGCAGCATTATTCAAATTGGCCAAATGTGGAGATACCGAAATGTCCATTAACTGATGATTAGACAAACAAAATATGGTATGTCTATACAATTGAAGTAGTATTCAACCTAAAAAAAGTTTGAAGTATACTGTTACATACACAAATGAACCTTAAAAACATTATGCTAAGAATCCAATCACAAAAGGCCATATATTGTATGAGCCCATTTCTATGAAATGTCCAGAATAGGCAAACCCATAGAGATGGGAACTATATTAGCAGTCAAGAGGGATAGGGGGAATTTTCCTGACTGCTAATAGGTATGGAGTTTCTTTTTGGGGTGACGGGAATGTTCTGGAAGTAGTTTTGGTGGTTGTACAGTGTAGTGAAAATGCTAAAAACCACTGAATTGTTTGTACATCTTAAAATGGTAAATGTTATGTTGTGTGAATTCTATCTCAATTTAAAAAATACTCTAAACCTTGCACATTCTTAAATAAAGTACATATACACACAAAATTTTTTTCTGTAATAGCAATAACCAATTAGAAATAAGGGTAAATTATATTCACAATAGCAATAAAAATTTTAATTATATGGGAATCATTTAAATGAGAAAGATATGGAGGGAATCTATGAAGAATACTAGAAGGAAGAATGGCATCAAATTTCAGTATTTCTAAAAGTAATGTATAATGTAACATAAAGATGATCATACTCCTAATGCACTTTTTAAACTAAATAAATGTTTTTAAAGCTTGAATGAAAGAATCAATGTCTAAAAATGGCTAGGAAAATTACAATAAAGAATATCTTCCCAGATAGTAAAACTGAAAAAAAAAAAGTCATCCTTAAATAAAAGAATGTGGTCTTGACCCAGAAATAGGAAAATGAATCAGGGGAGCAGAATTAAAAGTCTTGGGAAATAGATCCAAGTAAATATGAGAAGTTAATATGGTATTTTGTTTCAGTGGATAAAGAACATTCACTTTGGAAATGATTCTGATATACAGGCAATATTGAAGCAAATCTAGGTCCTTTACCTCACATACATATCCATAGCTGGTAGATTAAGTATATCAGAAAAGAAATCAAGAGGATGCTTAGAAAAGCTGGGGGAAATATCTTATTATTCAAGGAAAGAAAAACTGAGAAGTAAAAACAATAGCAGATACTTCTAACCACAAAAGGTTAAATATATATCATGAGAGATACATGCAATAACTATTATATGGTGACAGTATACATTAAGTATACACAAATGTATGTAATATGTTATATAGTATATAATATATATATAATATATATACTTAGTTATATATAAACTTAATGTACATATATATTTGTAACATAGTTTACATATGAATGTGTGTGTTTAAAAAATAGATAGATGATAGACAGGGAAAAGATTTCTCAACCTCAAGAATGGGAGGAGTTATTACCCCTACAATACTTAGAGTTTTACAAATTGATCAGGAAAGGACACAAACTCACAGAAAAATGGGCAGATGTGAACAGAAAAGTCAAAGAAGAGAAATCTAAGCAGATCATACTCATATTAAACGATGTCCACCTCACTAGTATTCAGAGAAAGGCAGATGAATGCAGTAACAAAGATCATATTTTTCACTCATTAGATTGTCAAAAATTAAATTGTCAAAAATTAAAGTGATAATACCCAGTGGTGATATTTATGAGAAACTGACACTTTCGTATGTAGCTGCTCAGCAAGTGAATTGCTGTAGCTTTTTATAAAGTAATCTGGTAGCAGCTATTAAAAAACCAAATTTTTTTGATTTAGCAATCCTACTTTGACACTGTCTTCTATAAAAATAGAAGCATCATATTGAAAGAGGTTCATTGCCGCATTGTTTTCGTAGCAAAATATTGGAAATGAAATGAACACCCATCAGTAGTTACGCGTGCACAAATTATGTAATACCGATCATGTAGAACATTATGCAGTTATCCAAAAGAGTGAGTTAGATACTATAGTCCTGAAGGGATGCCTGTAATGCATTGTTTAATGAAATAAGGAAGTTGCCCAGTAATATCGAAAATATTTTTATAAAGGTCAAAGACACCGTAACGACCATTCTGAATCCTTTTATGTGTGAATGAATGTTCTATATTTGTCTTCCTTGTCCATAAGGAAGGATGAAGATTATACCTAAAAGATTATATTTAAGAGGTATATAATCCTAAAAGGATTCTACCTAACAGGTTGATATTGGTTACCTTAAGTTTATAAGAAAGATTTAAGGAGGAGGAAGGAAGCTGGTTATCTCATTTTTTTTCTGTCAGTTGCAATGAGTTTGTGATATTTTGCAGTGCAGAGAAAATAGAGGAGAATCTAAAAGAACAATATCTTTGATCTGCTGATGTTTCCTTTTCTAAATTACCAGTTTATTTATGCACTTATTCTCATTCTGTACTTTTTATTAGGTTTAGATGTATTTTCAAGATGCAGCATAGATAAATGTGAATTTGTTTTTTCATTTAAACCAGAAGCCTGGATTTTGTTTTGAATAATCATTCTGGTAAAACGTCCATTATCTCCCACTTGTAAGGACAGAGTTCCTATAAACAAAGATTGTCCACAGATTCTCAGAGTTGGGCTGGCCTGGCAGTACTGACAGGGGGTGGAGGAAAGGGATCACACTGGGAAAAGACCTTTCAAGGACAAAGCAAAATTGAAGCTGGAGCAGGGAAAATCTGTTTGGTTTTTCCAAATCTGTTTGGAAAAGGAGAGGTGTCTTCCAGTGCTGGTCCTGGGCATGGTTTCTGTTTCACTCTGCAAGAGTTTCCTCACAAGTTGAGAGGATGTCAAAGTCTCTTTCCAACCTATGAAGTATGGAGAGAAAATAATAGTTTAGACTAAAGGCTTGGAGTATGTTGTTGGAATAGCTTATGCAGTATGAGACGTAATCTTTCTCTCTAAATACGTGAAATACTTTTCCAATAAAACCATTCAAGCTTAGAGTTTGTTATGATTATTTGCATGTTTTGGGATAGAGTAAATTTTTCTCCTTAGGCACTCTATTCCGAGTTGAGCTTATCTTGTTAATAAACAGTGTTTTTTTTTTTCATCAGGATTTCATATGTATTAGAAAAATATGTATATACACTTACTATTTTTTATAATTTCATCCTTTGTCTCTCCATCTTAGTTCTAATTTTGTCATATTTGCCTAATTTTCTGAAAGTTTATACAATTAATTGATTAGTTTCAGAGAACTGTCTGTTGTATTATTAACTCTTTCTTTGTTTTTAATTTGTACATTTTATGGTTAAGTTTATTTTCCAAGCAGGTCTTTACTTCCTTAATTAGATTTGTTCCTAACAGAGTATTGAGAGAATTACTTTTTCATTTTTTCTCACCTTTGCTTCTTGTGTCTCACTGTAATGGGTAAATGGAATTCTTTTCCTAATTTTTATTCCTGTTAGTTTGTTGTTACTGTATAGAGATGCAACACATTTCTGTATATTAGTTTTGTATCCTGCAAATTTACCCAATTTATTGATGAGCTCTAGTAGTTTTTTGGTGGCATTCTGAGAGGTTTCCTCAGATCTAGATTATTTCTTTTCTTCTTTTTTAAAGTGTAGTTGGTTTACAATGTTGTGTTAGTTTCTGGTGTACAGCAAAGTGATTCAGGTATATATATATATATATATATATATATATATATATATATATTCAGATTCTTTTCCATTATAGCTTATTATAAGATATTGAATATAGTTCCCTGTGCTGTACAGTAGGACCTTGTTGTTTATCTATTTTATATATAGTAGTGTGTATCTGTTAATCCCAAGCTCCTAATTTATCCCTCCCCCCAGGTAGATTCTTTTTTTTTTTTTTTTTTTTAGGTAAGCGGGCCTCTCACTGTTGTGGCCTCTCCTGTTGCGGAGCACAGGCTCTGGACGCGCAGGCTCAGCGAGCATGGCTCATGGGCCCAGCCGCTCCGCGGCATGTGGCATCTTCCCGGACTGGGGCACGAACCCGTGTCCCCTGCATCAGCAGGCAGATTCTCAACCACTGCGCCACCAGGGAAGCCCAGGTAGATTCTATTTTTAAGTTCAATTTCAAATTCAAATGCAGTGATGCAGTGTCAAATTCAGTTTTTTCTAAGTATACCATTATACCTGTCGATTGAGATTTAAAAAAAAAATTCGGTAACAATATAATTTTCCAATTTAGAATTTATATTTGTTTCTTTTCAATTCTGCTTACTCTTTTCCCCCCTAAAACATCCAATACTTCTCTCAGGAATTCTGTTTCTTCTTTTATCTTTTCTAGTATTCTGAACATTCTAATTTCAATGTCTCTTTCTGAATTCTTTGTTATATATAGATTTTGGGTGTGAATTATCACATTTGTTTTGTCTACTGATTTACTCTCAGGGTGTTGGTGAAGAGGAAGGACTCAGAAATCGGATTGCCTTAATTAAATTATGATTCTACTGTGTGTGAGCTTGGATAAGTCAGTTACCTATGTGTGCTTCAGTTTCCTCATTTGTTAAATAGAGATAATAGTTTCTTCCTCAAGGAGTTGCTGTCATGATGAACAAAGTTAATACAGTTGAACCTTGAACACCACGGATCTGACCTGCATGTGTCCACTTATACATGGATTCTTTTTCAATAACTACATACCGTACTACATGATCCGTGGTCGACTGAATCTGTGCATGTGGAACCACGGCTACATAGGGCCAACTATGGGACTTGAGCATCTGCGGATTGGTATCCTGGTGGGTCCTGGAACCAATGCCTCACAGATACGGAGGAAAACTACGTATGTAAATCACTTTTCAGATGCTTTGAGTATGATAAATTATATTTATTTTCCGTTGCATATGAACAAAAATTCAAGTAGGTACAGATTTGGGGGCTCACATCATTTCCCCTCACCCTCTTCAGAGGCCTTTTCATTATTTCCTCTCAGCTTTACAAAAGGCTGATTTGTATTCTTTGGTATGTAACACTTGTTTGCTTGTTTCCCCAGTACTTAGAATACTTTCATTGTCCTGAAAAAAAATCTAGGTAAGGATTTCTTTTCATGAATTTTCCTCATTAACCTCTCCCACTCTCTTATCTTAGGTCTCTTTCAAATAAGGAAAGTTTCCTTTTGTTATGTACTTTTGGGGGGACATTTGTGTTCCTCCAAAATTCATATATTGAAGATTAATCCCCAATGTAATGGTATCTGGAAATGGGTAATTAAGTCATGATGGTAGAGCCCTCCTGAATGGGGCTACTGCCTTTGTAAGAAGATACTGGAGAGAGCTTGCTCTCCTTCTCTCTCTCTCTGCCTTGTGAGGATACAAAGAAAAGAACAGACCACCATCTGCACACTAGGAAGTGGGTTGTCACCAGACCCAGGGTCTGCCAGCACCTTGATCTTGGACTTACCAGGCTACAAAATTGTGGGAAATAAATCTTTGTTTAAGCTACCCAGTCTACGGTGATTTGTTACAGCACCCCAAGCTGACTAAGATGCTGCCTACTTACCATATTTTCTTAATTTCTGTAAGCCCGTTTCCTCATCTATAAAATGAGAAAAAGAATACCTACCTCATAGGGTTGTTCTGAGAGTTAGTCATGATAAAGTATGTAATGAGTCCAGCCCTGAACTACATTAATAAATCATACTCCCTCATTAACAATGCAACAGGAAGGTGTGACAGGAAAATGCTTAAAGGAGTACTTGCTATTTGTATTTCAAATATTTTCTTATCCTAATTTCTGTCACATTTTGCGTTCTTAAACAACAGCAGAAAAGAACCTCGCAGAGGAATGGGCACATGGCAGACGCTCAGTAAATGGTGGTTTGTTTCATCCGTGTTTCTTTGAGCTTGAATTCATACATTGTCTTTTTAGCCTCTTTCCCCATATATGTCATCACGATTCTTATTTACTTCTCTTCCTCTTCTCCATGTGATGCCACTTTTCAGTTTGCCTTTTGTGGTATTAATTCAGTTTGATTACGATGTGTGTGTGCATGGTGTGTGTGCGTGTGCATAGTGTGTGTGTGTGTGTGTATGTGTGTAATATGGTCATCACATTAAAAAACAACACCTCCAGGCCATCTCTTTTCTTCTCCATCTGTTTTGTCACGTAAGACTCTCCCCCTCGGAGCAGTATTTGATTTCAGAAGCTGTGTGCTCTTGTACCTCACCAAGCACACAGGGAGTCTGAACATTGTTTTTTTCAGTGATTTTTGCTTCAGAAGGAGATTTCTCCTTATCCCTATGATCTTTACATGTATAGGGGATTTCATTCTTATAACCTCCCCTTTTCTGCTTGCAACTTTCGAATCAATAGTTTTGATTTTAATGTAACTTATCCAGCATTGCTTTCCATAGTACACCAGGCTACCAGAGTGGGCTGAGTATGGAGCTCTTTGGAAAGGCAGGTGGGGATTTGGTTTTGGAGTTTGATTTTTCAAGGTTTTGTAATTTGCTGATAAAAAGAAATTTAAACTCTCATGATGTGAAATATTATAAAGTATGGTTTGTCTGTAATTTTTGTGTGATATGGATTCTATGATAGTTGTCTTTGGCTGATTTATATGAAGGGATACCGTTACTAGCAGAGATTTTCTCTGTTGCATCAAAATACTAAATACTTAATGGTAAGTCTCTGCGCATGCCTAAAATGTATATTCAAAGGAAACCAGGCTCAAGAAAATTGCCTGCATTTTCTATACACCAACATTGGTGTGCTATTGTTAAAATTACCTGTAGACTCTTACAAGGACACCAAACACCCAACCCAAAACAGGCATATCCTTTTTTCTCACATTTGTAGTTATAAAGTTGGGAGACATTTCAGAAGCTTCATCTGTATGATAAACTTTGGGATACGTTTTTGTTAGTTATTGATGCTATTAATGGTAAAAGGGCATGATTATTTTTCCTGGGTATGGAAATGAAATTCTTGAGCTTGGAAAGTGTTTTTCATTTAACTAAAGAGAAAATGGACAACAATATACTCCTGAGAAGAGTAGGAATTCATGAGTGTTTGGTTTGAGAAGATAAGCTCTAAATCTCAAGGAAACCAAATAAAAGGCTCTAGGCTGGACCTACCTTAGTTGTCTGTGGTGCTTCTATACTGTGGAATTGGAAAATGACTTTTATATAAAGTCATTTTTTTTAAAGGTTACCATTTTCTGTATGGGTTAATTCATCTTTTATACTGCCAAGAGGTAAGTTTTGTGGCAGAAACTCATACCTGGCATGTGTGACCGTTCAACATTACACCAGGTTTTACATATATGGGAAGGTGGTGTAGCATGAGCATTGAGCATGGCAAGAATGAATGATGCTTAGAGATGTGGCTCCAAAGGGTAATAACCTGGTAAGAAGGAAATTACTAAACATTTATTGGAGGCCAATCTCTGTTGGCCAACCTCTGTTACATAAATGTTGACCCATTTAATAATGACAGGTATTTGGCCAGACAAGTATTGCTGTTCCTTTTTTTTAATAAATGAGGGAGCCAAGGGACCTTGGTGCAATAGAAGAACCCTTGGGCCAGAGCTAGTAGGCCAGGTCCTTATTCCCAGATCTGCCACTTAATGGTTGAGTGGTCTTGGAAAAGTTGCTTATTCTCTGTCATCCTTGTGGCTTTGGCCCTTGTGATGCTGAAGTTCCTTCCAGCTCTGGCACCCACAGCTTAGTCTATTCCACTGCTTGCTAGTCTATTCCATACACAGGCCAGAGACGCTGCTGGCAGACATTGTGTTTTCCTTCACATTGATGTGATTGTGATTTACAAATATACTCATTCTTTGAGTATGCCAACTGATTTTTTCAGAATACACCAGAGCCCGATACCCCACCAGAAGCTGGCTCAGGAAATGCTCCAGAGGCTGTTCATGGCTGGCTTGGAAACCTATTCTCTGCAATAAGCCAAATAAAGATGCCAACTTACTCTGCAGGGGAGAGAAGGCCTCATATAGAGTGGGACACAGGCCTCCTGTGCTCCTCATTCTTTAGGACCAAAGATAATTATCAACATGCCATACTTGGTGCCAACTGTGGGCACTGGCATTAATAATCATTAACACTATGAATGCAACCTTCAGATGATTACCCAGGGGGATTAAAAGCAGCCAGCATAGCCACAAATGCCCACTGTGTAGCTCAGGCTGCAGCAGGAGGCTTGCGTTCCATGGAGGAAGGGTCAGCCTTCTCCCTTCATAGCGACCCTCACCCAGCCAGGAGGCTTCCCATCGGCACTTTGGGGCCTTCGCAGTGTTCACATAAGACAATTTATCTCATTCATCAGCAGAATGTGATTTCTGAAACATCAGACTTAGCAGTTATCAGTGCCGCAAGAACTATTTCCCAGGGACTAGTTTGTGAGCCCTATCTATATATGTACAGTTTAAATGTTAAATAGACTCAAATGGAAGCTCTTGGAGAGGACATATTTGTATGATAGGTTCAAAGAGATCTATTAACTCTCTGATGAAGCTATTTATTTGTTTATTTTAAAAAATGTAAGGAAGAACAAATGCTTGGAACAGTTTTAAGAGCGTGTAAATCCCACCATTCCTAGTTATCTTAGTGGATCAAATGAGGTAGCTAATCAAGATTTCTCACCCAATTATTCTTATGAGACAGAGTTTATGAGCACCTTTCTATGGACAATCATATCAAAACAACATGCCAATATCTGCATTTGTTGCATGTCTTTTTACTGACAGTAAGTTTGCAGGGCACTTGTAAAACAATCGTATAGGAGCCCTGATAAAAGTGCCAATATATGGCTTACAATATTTAGAGTGAAATAGTCTGCTCATGCTTGGTTTAGAAAATAAGATGCTTTCCATGATGAACAACCAAGGTAGAGGTGTTAACATTTCAAGCACAAAAACACTCTTAACTTTAGGTACATCGCCTGTATCTTATTGGTACCTTCTCCTATACTATAGGGATGCTGTCCAGGATTCCTCGTTCTACTGATCAAGGGGCCTGATGAATTTCCCAAGTGAAAATATCAACAGTTAATAAATCAATTTTCTCTTGAAAGGGATTGAGGAGGTAATAGTTCCGGTGGAGTAATAAAACCTGGGTAAAGGCATTGTCCAAACTCCCTTCTACATGCTCGTCAAGACAAAGTTTACTCCAAGTCTTCTTTTGTGTGTGTGAAAAATAGGCATGGACAGTGTTGTTTTTGCAATTTAATATCCATTTCGGTTCAAATTTATGGCAGAAAGAACTATAAAGTTGCAAATAAAAAGCGTTCAAAAGCAAAACATATCCAATCTCCATATCCCTCTATAAAAGTCTGGAATTCTCGTCAGGCATTCTTGAGAAATGCTATCTAGACTTCAAAGTCTCCTTTCAATCCTCCCATCGAATGCCAACCTCAGTCTTCAGCCTGCCCTCATTTCCGATGTGACAGCAACCCTACACCCCAATCTTGACAGGGAGATGGCCTCACCGCCAGGTCCCTCTTCCTCCCTCACCTCAGCTGGACTTTCCTCACCAGCTGGAAAGACTTTGTTGTCTTTCAGACAATAGTCAGAGCCCATGGTTGTGACATTTTAAATCTCACATATGATTCTTACACATTTACTAACCCTTCCCATGCCCCCCACCACCCCAAGCTTCCCTTCTCTACCTTTCTGTAGAGACTTTGACTTCCTGTTATCATTTCGGTAATTAAGGCAATTGCTCCTAGGCAAGATTACTTCACCATATCTGCACTCAACAAAGGCTGAAAGAGGAAATCCCATTCTATGTTCCAGAAAAGATAAACAGAGTCTGGCCTTTCAGAATGAAGATGAATGCATGGGAGAAGGAGACATTACTACAGTGAAAAGGTGACACGTTTTCCCATTCAACTGGTCCTGGTGTCAGATCCTTTCTCAACTATTAGAAGTTGTGAGACTTTGGAGAGGTGATTTAATTTTTCTGGGACTTAGGCTCCACACAGGCAAAACAAGATTAAAATACCTTCTTCATAGGGTTCTAGTGAAGATGAGGGGTTGTAAGTGTCAGGTGTCTTGTTTACTGTAGGTGCTGTTGTAGTCATAGCCCTGGTGGTTATGGTGGTGGAATTGTCATTGGAGATGGTGTTAATGGAGTTGTTGGTAACTGGTGGTGATGGTGATGGTGGAGGTTGTGGGCATGGTGAAAATGGGATGGAGGAAGTGAAGATGGAGGTATTATTGGTAGTTAGAGTTGGTGGATTGGTGATGGTGCAGGTGATGGTGGTGGTGGAGGTGAGGGTGGAGGTGTCAGTGGTGAACTTGTTCGTGGTAGTGACGGTGAAAGTGATCGAGGTGGTGGTGTTAGCAGAGCGGTAGTGGTTTTGAAGTCCCTAAGTCACACATAGAGGAACTCCAAACTGCCAGGGAGAGTTTGACAACAATTTCAGTTAGCATAGGCTAACTGAAAACAGATTTTCTTTAATTTTCTAGGTGAGTAAGCCTTGAACAATGGTGCAAATTTAACATGCAAAGTGAAAAGTGATATCAGTTTTGGATACATGAGATTTAAGTGTGCATATAATCTTGTGACATCAGGAAAACTGAAAAAATAGTTCTTCAAGGACAGAAAAACCAAAACCATCTGTCTTGAATGCTAAGTTCACATCACGTGATATTGCTAGAGACACAGGCCAAGGAATTAGAGAGACATATACCACACCCACGCACACACACACACACGTCCTTTTGTTCAATCACCAATCTTGGGAAAGAAGTATGATTATTTCCATTTTTATAGATTTGAAAGCTGAGGCTCAGAGAAGGCGGGAAGCACTGTAGCGAGTTCATGGGCTTCAACATGAGACAGATCTTGTACCCATCCTAGGTTGCCCCTGCACCAGTCATTTGACTTTTTCTTTCATCCTCTTCAAACTGCAGTTTCTTTATCCTTGGTAATAATGCTAATAACTATCTAGGTATGTTTTTGATCTAATGGCAGTTTTATATAAAAGATCTAGCATGGCACTTATCATATAGAAAGTGTTCAATAAAATACCTGCCTTCTATTCATTCATTCACTTTTTATTCATCCATCCATCTAATCTGTATGACAAGTCAAGATAAGTTTTAGTCCATGTTAAACCTCCAAGAATTGTATCAGTTGGAAATTTGGGGTTTCAAGGAATAGAAAACCTGATCCAAATACACGAAGAGAATTTATTGCTTAAGGTAACTGAAAAGTCCAACTTCAGGCATGGTTGGACCATGGGCTTGATTGATGTCTCTGTGACTCAGTTTCCTTTGCCCCATTCAGCATAACTCCCTATGAGCTATGGGTTAGACTCTCCTCTAGTGATTGTAAGATCAGTATCTTCTAAATGTACACACTCTCACTTTTAAGTCCAGCACAAGGAGAAAGTGTCCCTCATAACCATCCATAGTCCAGGGCCTAATTTCCAGGCAGAAGGATGCATCCAAGTCCAGAACCAATCACTTTTCCCAGTGAGATCAGTTATTCTGCTCAGCTTCAACCAATTGGTACCTGCCCCTGGAGTATTTGAGGCAATTTCCCAAAACACATGCACCGGAGGGGAAGAAATCCATTTCCCCAAAGAAAATGCAGGTTATCCTGTTACTAGAGGAAGGTTGAATTGACTCTGGATGGTGAAGCAACATGTTACCACTACAGGAAATAACACTGTTCTTCCTAAACCTGGTCTTTTTCCCACTTTTCCCTTTCCGTGATCCATCCTTTCCATAGCCTGAAACCCAGGAGTCATCCTTGACACCTCCCTTGTGCTTCCTGTCTCCCACTGCTAATGTGTGGCCAGTTTCTATGAACTGTACCTCTTCTCTCTCTGGGCCTCAATAAGCTATTGTTTTATCAATCTGAAATGCTGTTTCCCCATGCTTTCTCCTGTTAGTGTAAGAAATCAGTTCATATGTCATGTTTTTGGGGAAGACTTTCCTGATCCCCTGCTATATGTAAGTTTCCTCTGCTCTATATTTTCAAATCCCTGACCACAGATTGTAATTGTAATTGAAAATGGGTGGCCAATGCAAAGCTGAGGCTCACAATGGCATGGTCTGTTTTACTCACCATTGTGCCCCCAGTGACAATCACAATGATGACATGGAGGTGATGCTCTGTGAATAATTTGAGTGAATGAGTGAATCCAGGCATCTTATCCTATATCATGGAGGTGGTAAGTGACTGCTAGGTCAGGGCTGTCATCTGACCACATATCTAGTGCCCTCTTTTCTCCCCTGGGAGGAAGCTTGGTAAAACGGGGCAATGTTAAACAGCTAGTCTGTTGGAGCTTCCTGAGGTGACCAGAAGGAAGTGGGGAGACAGAAGTAGATGGCTGGATAAGGAGGGACACTGTGATCCTGAAAAGATGGCGCAGCAGAGCAGAAAGGGAGCTTAACACCTTGGAAAAGCCAATGAACCTGGGTGTGAGGGATTCACAGAAAGGTACAGAGCATTAGGAAGTGAAGGACAATAGATATTAAGGTGGGCACACTGCAGCCATCATGGCTGAAGCCCCCATTCCTTCTTTCTGTGACTAAATCCCTGTGAAACTGCCAGTGACAGGCTGGGATTAGCCACCTTCAGGTCCTGGGACTCCCAAGAGTATTCTGGCCAGGACCCATAAGAAAGGCTCTTCCTCTTCAAGTCAATCTGCAGAACCCTGTCCTAGTCCAGGATCCCCAAACACTTCCCATTTGCTCTGGAGTTCTGTCGGGGACGGAGCCAACAAAAATCACCTTGTCTGTATCAGTCGGTGTTCTCCAGAGAAACAGAACCAATGGGATGTGTGTGTGTGTGTGTGTGTGTGTGTGTGTGTGTAGAGAGAGACAGGGAGGAGATTCATTTTAATGAATTGGCTCATGTGATTATGGAGGCTGGTAAGTTCCAAATCTGCAGGGTGGATCATCCACATGGTGACTTAGGAACTAGTCCATGTTGCAGTTCAAGTTTGAAGGCTGTCTGCAAGCAGGATTCCTTCTTGCTCAAGGCTAGGTCAGTCTTTGTTCTAGTCAGGCCTTCAGCTGATTGGGTAAGGCCTACCACATTATGGAGGGTAATCTGCTTTAATCAAAGGCCACCAATTTAAATGTTAATCTCATCCAAAAACTACTCTCGCAGTAACAGCCAGAATAATGTTTGGTTAAATATTTGGGCACCATTGTATCTGACAGATACAGTCAACCATCACATTATCTAATCCTTTGATCTTGGCTGAAGTTAAAGAAAAGTGTTAGGGAAAACTGCCTTTGTGCTATAAATAATGAGAACTAGCAAGATCTCTTATCAAAAATTGTCCTTCCTACTTCCTGCCACTTGTGTAAAATTCCAGCATATGAGATCCATTCCTTGGGATTTATAAGCATTTTCATGTTCAAGAGCCCCTCTTAAAATTTAATACCTCATGGGGGTTCTGTATTTATCTTCCCACACTTTATTGGCAAATTTAATAATTTAGCTATAGTAAATAAAGCAGGATAAAAATAAGAAGGCAGTTGTAAGGCCTAAATGAGATTAAAGTTTCATCCAGTTTCTTTACGTTTTAAGCACTAAGTAACCAGCACAATTTTTGTCATTAGCCATATTGCTATCATGTACAGAATTTAGTACAGTTCTCACAAAACCTGTGTTAAATAGATTTTCCCATTTTAGAGCTGAGAAAAAAATAGAGGCATAGCGAGCCTTAGGGTAACTTTTCAAAGTCCCTCATCTAGTCAGAGATGGAGACAGAAGTTGATGCCTAGTCTGTTTGAAGTCCAGACTAGGACTACTTGTTATTTTTGCTGTTTTACTACTCTGACTTCTGGACTCCCCAAGCCAACCGTGAACCCCAGGGAGAAGTCCCGGTTTGACTCTTCTGGTGCCGCCAGCACCTAGCACGGAGCCAGCCACGTGGCAAGGGGCCTTTAAGTGCCTGTGACGTGAACCTGTGAAAATAGCTCACACCATTGATGAATAACCTGCCGGAGCCAAGACGCGGATGCCTGAGGGTGTTACCGGGATTTACACCGGTAGAAGCTGCTCTGTTTGCTGAGGAGACAAATGGTGCCAAAGTAACCAGGACCCACAATCGTCCCCAGAGCACCCGCTCGGAAGTGAGCAGCCCCAGCTTCCGGGGCTCCCGGAAGTGAAGCAGACAGAGCCTGCCCTCAGGGTCAGGCCTGACAGAACCTTGAGGTATATTCCCAGGAGCCTCTGTCCAAGGCAGGAACACTGAGGCCCCTTCTCTGAAGCCCAGAGGGAAGCGCAGACGCCTGCTCCTGCTGGTGGGGAGGGGGGCAGGCTGGTGTGGTCAGCAGGGGTGCAAGGCCACTTCAGGGCAGTTAAGCTGAAGTAACCCAAGTATGGCCGGGCCTGAGTCGCCCTGAACTCGGGGAGCTCCCTCTCAGGTGCGGACTGACACCTGAACCAACCTGCGGCTTCGTCCTGGCTGGCCCTGCCCTGCCCTGCCTTGTCCAGCCCGGCTCAGCCCAGACAGGCCAGGCCCCATTCGGTTCCAGCCCAAAGGAACTGAGCCCAAACTGCAGAGCCAGGACCTCTGAGCAAGAGAGTGATGTCAGAGAGGGTGGGTATGGTGTGGGCCCAGCCTCAGGCAGCATCTGCTCCTGCATCCCTGCATCTGAGTGTGATCAGCTGCCTTGGGTGTGTTGCCGGGTGACTGTCTGAGCACTATGTTCTGGGCACCTATGTATATGTCTGTGTTAATGCCTCTATGTTTTATTGGCTCGTGTGTCTTGGGATGTTGTCCCTGGAAAATGAAAACATAATTGACTTTGTTATAAAATTTGGCTGGTCAAAGAGCAGCGATCCTTCGGGGTTTAAAAATTCCCCTTATGTTCAAGGCTTCGTGCTACGGGCTGAAGGGATTTAGGACACTGAGCAGAACCAGCCTTTAAACTCAGGGAGTGTGCGGTCAGCCAGGAGAACACGCTTTCCCATGAGAGCCGAGCTTGCGGCCCAGGAGTATTTGTGGGGCACCTGGCACGGGCGCAGAGGCGCCGTGGTCCCTGCAGCGTGGTGGCCTGAGACCTCGGCATCAGGCAGGTGTGGGGTGCACAAGAGTTGTGTGGCAGGGCTTGCCACTTTCTTCAAGTATTTCACTTCTCAGATAAATACAGAAACTTTGTCTTTTTTTTCATGATTTCAAAATTCAAAATATTTATCAAAATGATAAAGGCAAGATGCCACTTTCTGGCTTCGTTTCTCCAGAACCATCCAGACTCCCAAAAGAGATTGGAAGTCCAGCCATGGTCACCATAGCCCAACCTGGGGTCTTCTCCTCCTCATGAGGTGATGATTGCTGGTGTCTGATCATGGTGCTTGGACTAAAGGTGCCACGGATTCAGGCAGAGATGCTGCAAAGGGAATCCAGTTGGGCTAAACCATCACTGATCTGGAAAAGGGGGACATTCCATTTAAGAGGAAGCAACTCAACTGTGAATGAGAAACTCAGGACTCTGAGGCTGGGAGTCTCTGAGGATTTAACAGGACGCTAGAGGAAAAAATGAGATATTTGTGAGGGTTCCTTAAAGAGACGAGAAAAAGAGAGAGAAAGGGAGAGGGAGAGAAAGAAGAGGGAGGGAGAGGGAGAGAACAAAACAGGAGATAAATACCCTGATGACAAATCCAGAGACAATGCTTGGAGCTTCTTCTCACATTTCAAGTTGCTCTGTGGGCTCCTTAACAAAATCGGCTTGCACAACCCGTGGTGGCTCATCCCTTGTATAACACACAGCCCACTAACGTAAATGCAATAATGGGGCAGCCCCAGCCTGCGCCCACACACCCTCTGCTGTCCTCTGACAAATACCAATGTCAGGTCTGTGCCTGTGAGCTTAGCCGCCAGGTCAAGAAAATTTGAGAAACGCCCTCCGGGTCTACCACTTAGCATTTTGCTGGCATTTCACTTGCCACTGCTGAGAGAGCTTCTGGAGAAGGAATCCCCTTGCTGGGGTTCCCTACCAGACACAGAGCCTTGGATATTGAATGTACTTAATAAATACTTAATAAGTACCTGGCCACTTAAGTCATTCCACATGGGGAATTGTTATGTGAGTCTCCAATAAAACTCAGAAGGTTTTGCCACGAGATTGACTCTGGCATAGAGGGGGCCTCATGCTGGCATCCTACTGACTATCACATCACTAATGTACCTGATATAAGCTTCAGGGTGTGTGTTTAGGGAATGGGTGCCTGAAGAAACAGAGGGACTCTGCTCACCCTTTCCCATACTGTAGTTGGTCATCTGCCCGAGGCCATTCTATTCTACTCCCAGTTTGGTTTAAAAGGTATAAAGGGAATACAGCTGGGCATAGGGTCCTCATGAGGGTCTTATGATACCCAATGCCACCTTGGATTTGGCGTGGGCAGGCCATTAAACATTTCAGGAAGGCTGAATCTCATGTGGGCTCCATCGGTTTGGTGAGGAAAGGTCTCTCATTTACTAAGGATGGCTACATGACACTAACAGAAAATCCAGGGAACACTTATTCTTGGGATCAGCTGCATAGCAACCAACTCACTTGACCAATCTCATTCACTGCCTGATGAATGAGGCAGAGACAGTCTTGGGGTCCTCTGGCCATAATGCTCTACACAGGAACTTCCCTGAGAATGTGGACCAAGCTTCCAGCCACCCGACGGAACAAGATGGTGCCAAGAACTTAGCAAAGACGGACTGCGTGAAGCTCCCTAGCTTCTTAGAAAGCAAAGCGCCCATCTCCATCTATCACCACAAATGGCTGGCCTGAACGGCTGGTGTCTTCAGTCTGTGCCATAATATTTCATTCAACGACCCATTCGTTACACACATCCTGAAAGCCAATAACGTTAATGTAAATAATTGGGGAAGCATTGTTCCATCTGTTGACAATGTGCAGTAGTTGCTTTGCCCCTTGTCTAAACTGGGGCGGCTACTTTCAGGCAAGTTTGGGAGGTAAATGAACTGTCTGGATGCTTTTCTTGGCAGTCTCTCTTTTTAGTGGGAGGTGGCAGTAACGAGAACACGAGGAAGACAGAAAGTGTTTACTTAAAGTCGTGGCCAAATGGCGAGGGAGAGTTAAGATAAATCATAAGCTGTCAATGATGACAACTTCAGACTGCTACTAGTTCCCTCCTGTTTATGGAGTTTCAGATGCTACATTTAGAACGTGAAGGAGTTTGTTAAAGCGTTATTGGTAGAAGTTGCTGGTTGTTTAGATGTCAGTGTTTGAGGCAAGAGATAGCAGCCACCCAGACCGGGAACTGTGAAGGCATGAAGCCCATTCTGAGTGAGTCTCTGCCCAGTGAACAGGCACCACCGACTCATAACACCCTTCAAGACTCAGCCCATGGATCAGCTGAGACTTATGACACTTTTGTTGCATGACAAGGCATAATAGAGTATTATACTGAAGGGCCAAATGGATAAATGAGCTGGGTTCTTTGCTTTTCAAGAAAGCAAGATAACTTTGCTTGGGTGTTGACTTTTAAATTGCAGCTTAGAGCTTTGTTCACATGAACAAAAGATCAGAAACCTTTGAGGGTAACCAGTGTCCTTAACAGTTTCTCCCCAAACTCCTCTCTGAATGTGTATCCATTTAAAAAATTAGCTCCTCTGAGTCTTCAGTGTTTATTTTACTAAACTGCAATGTCTTCCTCCTCTCTGGAGCTCACTCATAGCAAGAATGACTGCATTGGGGGCAAGTTTCAGAGAATGAATACATTCCATTCTTGCACACAAGGCTTGTGAAGACCTGTAAAGAGCTCTTCTGTGACATATGCTTCCCTTCTCTGTATATGTCTCTCAGATATTTATGAAGTGCCAGCCAGGGTCCAGATACAATGGGAAGTGTGACCATACTGGCAGCGGTATGGTATAATTAGGAAGGACTGTTATGTCAACAATTCACCTCAAACAATGGCCAAACTGTGGGGATGGAAGCTTGTATAAATTACTGAGAAGGGGAAAGATAGGTAGAATTCAAATCTCTGAGGATGTTGGAGAAGATGACACTTAATCCAGGTCTTGAATGTTCAGTAGGAGTTTTCCAGATGAGCAAGTGAGGCCAGGTTAGTCTAGGCAGAGGAAACAGCAGGTTAAAAGGCACAGCAGGTCCTGGTTGGAGAATTGCTGAGTAGCTCTGTGTGGCTGAGCATGATTTCCAAGGGATGGTGGCTGAAGGTTGAATAGGATGATTGTAAATTTTATAAAGATGGGGTAAGTCCTGTACATACAAACCTTCAAGTTTTGAGCTTTCAAAGATGCGAACGTGCGTTCCATCAACGTCAGGCATGAGTGAAATTGCAGCTTGCCCTCCGTCTCCTGTTGCTGACGATCCTTCAGCTCTGCTATCTCCCACCTCCTCTCCCTCCTCCAGTCAGTAACTCTTCTTGCCTGTTCACTCGATGCCAGCCCCTGTATGCCAGCTGTTGTAATGTTCTACTGCACTTTTCAAGGTACTGTACTGTAAGACTAAAACTGTTTTCTTTATGTTTTGTTTGTTTTTTATGCATTATTTGTGTGAAAAGTATTATAAATCTATTACAGTACAGTACTATGTAGCCAATTGTGTGAGTTGGGTACCTAGGCTAACTTTGTTGGACTTATGAACAAATTGGACTACAAACACGCTTTCAGAACGGAACTCGTTCGTACGTAGGGGACTTACTGTAATTGGTAAAAGAGAAAACAAAGCAGCAACATTGAAAACAAAATAAATTCCCACCTTAGTCTTTCATCTGTGCTTTAACACTGCCTTTTGTTGAAAGTTTTTGAAAGAGACAAAATCACCCAGAATTTCTAACGGAATGTTTGTTGAGAGAAGATTGATTTCATTTTCAGAGGAAAGTCAAACTAAGATCATCCGAGGTGTTTTATCTACACAGTTAAAATTCTGGGTTTTGAAGTAGGAGAGAGAGAGTTTGAGAAGGAAAGAGGACGTCTCAGGCATGACCAGTAGCCTGAGAAATTAACTTCAGAAACAGTTATGAGGGTGGTAGGAAGGGGCAGTGGTACATTCAGGCATAATCTTCTCCCCATGCTACTCATGCCCTTCATTCCACCTCTTTGGGTTGAATTGTATCCCTCCAGAAAGTATTATAGTCCTAACCTCCAGAACCTGTGGATGTGACCGTATTTGGAAATAGAGTCTTTACAGATGATCAACTTAAGATGAGGTCATTAGGATGTTCCCTAGTCCAATATGACCTTGACATAAAAGGGGAAAATTTCTAAACAGATATGCACACAGTGAGAACACCATGTGAACATGAAGGCAGAGATTGGGGTAATGTGTCTACAAACCAAACAATGCCAGAGATTGCCAGCAACCACCAGAAGCTAGGAGAGAGACATGGGACAGATACTGTTTCACAGCCCTCGGAACCAAATATGCTGACACCTTGATTTCACATGTCTGGCCTCCAGAACTGGGAGAGAATACATTTCTGTTGTTTAACCCACTCAGTTTGTAGTACTTCATTATGCAGCCCCAGAAAGCTAATATGGTGGTGGATTACAGAATCAGCTTTGAAGCAGCCTAAAATAGATGGGAAGAAGGGAGAGGGCATGAGAGTAGGATGTCTGACTGATGGGGGAGAATTTAAGATAGACTGGAAATATACATGAAACAGCCCAGAGTAATGGCACTCCAGATGGTTCTGAGCTGCATAAGATGACTCTCCAGTCCATGCCTGGCTATTTGGTACTTTTCGAATGAAAATTGATTTTATGACAATAAACCTGAAAGGATTTTAGATTGTAGAGTCTGTAGAACTCAAATAAGTGCTTCATCAGGAATCAAAATCAGAGGCTTGGGCTTCCCTGGTGGCGCAGTGGTTTAGAGTCTGCCTGCCGAGGCAGGGGACACGGGTTCGTGCCCCGGTCCGGGAAGATCCCACATGCCGCGGAGTGGCTGGGCCTGTGAGCCATGGCCGCTGAGCCTGTGCGTCCGGAGCCTGTGCTCTGCAATGGGAGAGGCCACAACGGTGAGAGGCCCGTGTACCGCAAAAAAAAAAAAAAAAACCAAAAATCAGAGGCTTGTGGGAGCTTATGCTCCAACCAGGGGGCACGGATCAAACCCGTGTGCCATGCAGTGGAAGTGTGGAGCCCTAACCATTGGACCACCAGGCAATTACCAAAATCAGTTCATTCTTGATGGAGGGAATATGTGTGTGATGTAGCTATCCAAGGAAACCATGTGACATGGACTTTAAAAACATGTGCTTCAAAAAAGAAAGGAATGATTATCCATTTCAAAAAAAAGTTTAGTAGTTGGCACTTGTTAACATGGAGGAGACACTGTAGGGTGGATTTAAACAGATGTGCTGTGGGTCATATGGCAGCAGCCTCACAAAACATGGATGCAAAATAAGGTAATATTTCCTCAATACTCCTGTTATTAAAGCATGACCCCCTGACTGGCCCATCTGTCAGAAACTTCCCCCTCCCCTCCAAATAGCCCCAGGCATTTCTCAGACTTTCACCTTCTCTAAAACACTTTTCTTCCTTCTGCTCCAACCCTCTGTCTTGCTGATAGGTTCTTAGTGTCTTTCCTGCTAGGAATCCCCCAATGCGATCTTTGTTCTGCTGGCACTGTTGTCTTCTTGCATGTCCACCCTGTGAAGACCCTTCCTCCACTCCAGGCTCAGAGAGTGAGTCCTCCTCTAATTCTTGCAGTTGATAGCAGGCTAAGACTTTAGCAAGACTTTACCAAAGGCCTGAGGGGAATCCACAGAGTAATGTCTGTGCCCAAACACAAACCTGGTCCTGATAGGCCTCCCTGAGGCAGGATTGAATCTTCACATCCAAGACTCTAAGCCAGACCCCTCCCCGGCCCCATATGGAAGCATCCACCCTTCTTCTCAGTCCTATTCCAGGTTGGCTGTAGGGCTGCTTCCCCAGGGGAAACCCTGCTCCCCACTCACAAGTGATGGTTTGACCCTAATGGAATAGACATTGCAAAAAGCATACTTAACCACATACTAGACATGATTCAGGCATTCAGCAAATATTTATTGGATGCTGACAACAACAAACGAGATAGACAACCTTTCTGCTCTTGTGGAATTTATGTTCTAGTGGGGGAAGAAAAACCATGAGGAAACAAAGGGAAAACATCAGGGAACATGATTAGTGCTGTGAAGAAAATGAAAAGGTTGATGGGTAAAGATACAGGGCCTAGCACCTGACAGGACAGGGGAAGATGAATAATGTTTCCTGGATTAGCAGGATGATGATGTTACACATTAGAATAACAAGTATCACAAGAAAGGTACCGATGGGAATGTAAAGGAGGAAGATTTTCTTCTGGTGTTTAATTTCACAGCTTTTAGAAGTTGTGATTCTATGCAGACTTATTCCCACTGGTCTTTTTCTCAGTCCCTCATGAGATTTTGTGCTCATTTAAGAGATGGATTTGTGTTCCATGATCCAGGATGCATGGCTGCGACGATAAAAAGTAAAGCTTCTTAAATTTAGGAGCTTTCAAAAGTTCAAAAGTTTGTCACAGATGGAAGCTGTTATTGAGACCAGATATTCTAACTTCTTATTTTGTAGCACTTTCCATTTACATTATGATCCATTTCCAAAAGTACTCCAAAAGTACAACAGAGGAGGCAAAAAGAGTAAGATGACCCTCCTTAGAAGTCATCCCAATATGAAATGTCTCGCTACGGAGATTTGTTGAAAATCAATATGAACTCAGCTGTGACCTACTGGATACTAACTTGAAAAGGCTATTAGAAAGCCGGCTCTGTCATTAGCCATGTGTAATAACATAATAACTTGGGTAATGTTGTTCAAACTCTGTCCATTTTCCTCAAGTGTAAAATGAGTTTAATAATACTTAAGAGCATTGTTGTGAGTAGTACATGATACATGGCAAAATGGATGGAACAGTTCCTGACACTATTGGATGTTGGCAAAGTTATTGTTTGCACATTTTATGATACAGGCATTTGTTCATTTTTTTTGCCCTAGAGACTGGTTTATTGAATGAATGAGAGAATGACTGAAATCTGTGCTTATACAGAATTGTAAGAGCAGAACAGATGATAACTCAGCAACTAAACTCTAGACCAAATTAAATGTCAACAGACAGTGATGGTCTTCACCTCACATTGGTCTCAAATAAAGGATCTGTTTCATCAGGAAACATTCATGGGTCCAGATGCACATTTCTAAGTGTGCAAGTGATGCTGTGGCGACAGCATGTCCCACTGCACATACTAAATGGAATCAAGGTGCATGAGCAGAAGGCCAAGAAAGGCCATCAAATGATGCTCTGAAGCCAAGAAGAGGTATAACCCAATATAATCCTGAGGTCCAAAAGCGTTTGGAATAGTGGGATCTAATGTATAATTTTACTCATTTTAAGAAGACAGTCCTTGTCTTTAAGAAAATGCTTGGGATTGGGTTTACAATAAATAATGAGTAAGTACATGTGAAATAAATGGACACTGGTATTCCTAGAAGACCCTTAATAGTTTTTAGGAACTTTACTGAGTAAAGGATGCTTTAGTTTAACTTGGACTTTCCCAGTTTTACAGACTGCAATATCCTATAGAAACATCACAGTTTGGCAGCTTGAAAATCATCAATAGGGACCTCTAGCTATTTCTTAAATTCCCTTTCAGATGGTCTCAACGTCTGTGTCATATCTGAGTCTGCTTCTATTGACTGATTTATCTCTTAGCATCATGTTGTTTTCTCTTACTTTTTCAAATACTCTGTAAATTTTTGTTTAAAGCCAAACACCTTGTGTAGGACAGTAGATGCTGAGGTAACTAATTTTTTTTTGTGTGTGTGTGGTATGCGGGCCTCTCACTGTTGTGGCCTCTCCCGTTGTGGAGCACAGGCTCCGGACGTGCAGGCTCAGCGGCCATGGCTCATGTGCCTAGCCACTCCGCAGCATGTGGGATCTTCCCGGACCGGGGCACGAACCCGTGTCCCCTGCATCGGCAGGCGGACTCTCAACCACTGCGCCACCAGGGAAGCCCAACTAATTTTTTTTTTAATCATAGAAGTGAATGTACATTTCTTTCCACCACTTTTTTTGGGGGGGGGTCATCTCAATAAAGGCTTTTTAAAAAAATTTTTTCACATCTTTATTGGAGTATAATTGCTTTACAATGTTGTGTTACTTTCTGCTGTACAACAAAGTGAATCAGCTGTATGCATACATATATGCCCATACCCCCTCCGTCTGGCGTCTCCCTCCCACACTCCCTATCCCACCCCTCTAGGTCATCACAAAGCACTGAGCTGATCTCCCTGTGCTATGCAGCAGCTTCCCTCTAGCTATATGTTTTACATTTGGTAATGTATATATGTCATTGCTACTCTCTTACTTTGTCCCAGCTTACCCTTCCCTCCCTCTGCCATGTTTTTAATGTGGGAGTTTGAGTTAATCCAGTCAGGAGTAAGGCTGGGTCTGAGATTTATTGTTGCTATGGTTACTGTCAGTGCACCAGAGACTTCAAATTCCTTCAGTCATTTTTTTAAACATATTTATTGGAGTATAATTGCTTTACAATGGTGTGTTAGTTTCTGCTTTATAACTAAGTGAATCAGCTATACATATATCCCCATATTTCTTCCCTATTGCATCTCCCTCCCACCCTCCCTATCCCATCCCTCTGTGTGGTCACAAAGCACCGAGCTGATCTCACTGTGCTACGTGGCTGCTTCCCACTAGCTATCTATTTTACAATTGGTAGTGTATATATGTCCATGCCACTCTCTTGCTTCGTCCCAGCTTTCCCTTCCACTCCCCGGGTACTCAAATCCATTCTCTATGTCTTTGTCTTTATTCCCGTCCTGCCCCGAGGTTCGTCAGAACCTTTTTTTATTTTTTTTTTAGATTCCATGTATATGTGTTAGAATACAGTATTTATTTTTCTCTTTCTGACTTCACTCTGCATGACAGACTCTAGGTCCACCCACCTCACTACAGATAACTCAATTTCGTTTCTTTTCCTGGCTGAGTAATATTCCACTGTATATACGTACCACATCTTCTTTATCCATTGATCTGTCAGTGGACACTTAGGTTGTTTCCATGTCCTGGCTATTGTAAATAGAGCTTCAATGAACATTGTGGTATATGACTCTTTTTGAATTATAGTTTTCTCAGGGTATATGCCTAGTAGTAGGATTACTGGGTCGTATGGTAGTTCTATTTTTAGTTTTTTAAGGAACCTCCATACTGTTCTCCATAGTAGCTGTATCAAATTACATTCCCACCAACAGTGCAAGAGGGTTCCCTTTTCTCCACACCCTCTCCAGCATTTATTGTTTGTAGTTTTTTTTATGATGGCCATTCTGACTGGTGTGAGGTGATACCTCATTGTAGTTTTGATTTGCATTTCTCTAATGATTAGTGATGTTGGGCATCCTTTCATGTGCTTGTTGGCAATCTGTATATCTTCTTTGGAGAAATGTCTATTTAGGTCTTCTGCCCATTTTTGGATTGGGTCGTTTGTTTCTTTGTTATTGAGCTGCATGAGCTGCTTATAAATTTTGGAGATTAATCCTTGGTCAGTTGTTTCATTTGCAAATATTTTCTCCCATTCTGAGGGTTCTCTTTTCATCTTGTTTATGTTTTCCTTTGCTGTGCAAAAGCTTTTAAGTTTTATTAGGTCCCATTTGTTTATTTATGTTTATATTTCCATTTTTCTAGGAGGCGGGTCAAAACGATCTTGCTGTGATTTATGTCATAGCATGTTCTGCCTATATTTTCCTCTACGAGTTTGATAGTTTCTGGCCTTACATTTAGGTCTTTAATCCATTTTGAGTTTATTTTTTTGTATGGTGCTAGGGAGTGTTCTAATTTCATTCTTTTACATGTAGCTGTCCAGTTTTCCCAGCACCACTTATTGAAGAGGCTGTCTTTTCTCCATTGTATATTCTGCCTCCTTTATCAAAGATAAGGTGACCATATGTGCATGGGTTTATCTCTGGGCTTTCTATCCTGTTCCTTTTATCTATATTTCTGTTTTTGTACCACTACCATACTGTCTTGATTACTGTAGCTTTGTAGTATAGTCTGAAGTCAGAGAGCCTGATTCCTCCAGGTCCGTTTTTCTTTTTCAGAACTGCTTTGGTTATTTGGGGACTTTTGTGTTTCCATACAAATTGTGAAAATTTTTGTTCTAGTTCTGTGAAAAATGCCATTGGTAGTTTGATAGGGATTGTATTGAATCTGTAGATTGCTTTAGGTAGTATAGTCATTTTCACAATGTCGATTCTTCCAATCCACAAACATTGTATATCTCTCCATCTGTTTGTATCATCTTTAATTTCTTTCATCAGTATCTTATAGTTCTCTGCATACAGGTCTTTTGTCTCCTTAGGTAGGTTTATTCCTAGGTATTTTATTCTTTTTGTTTCAATGGTAAATGGGAGTGTTTCCTTAATGTCTCTTTCAGAATTTTCATCATTAGTGTATAGGAACACAGAGGATTTCATTAATTTTGTATCCTGCTACTTTACCAAATTCATTGATTAGCTCTATTAGTTTTCTGGTAGCATCTTTAGGATTCTCTTTTTATAGTATCATGTCTTCTGCAAGAGAGACAGCTTTATTTCTTCTTTTCCAATTTGGATTCCTTTTATTTCTTTTTCTTCTCAGATTGCTGTGGCTAAAACTTCCAAAACTATGTTGAATAATAGTGGTGAGAGTGGACAACCTTGTCTTGTTCCTGTTCTTAGAGGAAATGTTTTCAGTTTTTCATCATTGAGAATGATGTTGACTGTGGGTTTGTCATATATGGCCTTTATTATGTTACATTAAGTTCCCTCTATGCCTATTTTCTGGAGGGTTTTTTTAATCATAAATTGGTGTTGAATTTTGTCAAAAGCTTTTTCTGCATCTATTGAGGTGATCATATGGTTTTTCTCCTTCAATTTGTTAATATGGTGTATCACATTGATTGATTTCCATATACTGAAAAATCCTTGCATTCCTGGGATAAACCCCACTTGATCATGGTGTATGATCCTTGTAATGTGCTGTTGGATTCTGTTTGCTAGTATTTTGTTGAGGATTTTTGCATCTATGTTCATCAGTGATATTGGCCTGTAATTTTCTTTCTTTGTGACATCTTTGTCTGGTTTTGGTATCAGGGTGATGGTGGCCTTGTAGAATGAGTTTGGGAGTGTTCCTCCCTCTGCTATATTTTGGAAGAGTTTGAGGAGGATAGGTGTTAGCTCTTCTCTAAATGTTTGTTCCTGTGAAGTCATCTGGTCCTGGGCTTTTCTTTGTTGGAAGATTTTTAATCACAGTTTCAATTTCAGTGCTTGTGACTGGTCTGTTTATATGTTCCATTTCTTCCTGGTTCAGCCTCGGAATGTTGTGCTTTTTGAAGAATTTTTCCATTTCTTCCAGGTTGTCCATTTTATTGGCATACAGTTCCTTGTAGTAATCTGTCATGATCCTTTGTATTTCTGCAGTATCAGTAGTTAGTTCTCATTTTTCATTTCTAATTCTATTTATTTGAGTCTTCTCCCTTTTTTTCTTCATGAGTCTGGCTAATGGTTTATCAATTTTGTTTATCTTCTCAAAGACCTAGCTTTTAGTTTTATTGATGTTTGCTATTGTTTCCTTCATTTCTTTTTCATTTATTTCTGATCTGATCTTTATGATTTCTTTCCTTCTGCTAACCTTGGGGGTTTTTTTTTGTTCTTCTTTCTCTAATTGCTTTAGGTGTAAGGTTAGGTTGTTTATTTGAGAAGTTTCTTGTTTCTTGCGGTAGTATTGTAATGCTATAAACTTCCCTCTTAGACTGCTTTTGCTGCATCCCATAGGTTTGGGTCATCGTGGTTTCATTGTCATTAGATTCTAGGTATTTTTTGATTTCCTCTTGGTTATTTAGTAGTGTATTGTTTAGCCTCCATGTGTTTGTATTTTTTACAGATTTTTTCCTGTAATTGATATGTAGTCGCATAGCGTTGTGGTTGGAAAAGACATGTGATACGATTTCAGTTTTCTTAAATTTACCAAAGCTTGATTTGTGACCTAAGATATGATCTGTCCTGGAGAATGATGCATGAGCACTTGAGAAGAAATTGTATTCTGTTGTTTTTGGATGGAATGTCCTATAAATATCAATTAAGTCTATCTTGTTTAATGTATCATTTAAAGCTTGTGTTTCCTTATTTATTTTCATTTTGGATGATCTGTCTATTGGTGAAGGTGGGGTGTTAAAATCCCCTACTATTATTGTGTTACTCTTCATTTCCCCGTTTCTGGCTGTTAGCATTTGCCTTATGTATTGAGGTGCTCCTATATCGGGTGCATAAATATTTACAATTGTTACATCTTCTTCTTGGATTGATCCCTTGATCATTATGTAGTGTCTTTCTTTGTCTCTTGTAATGGTATTTATTTTAAAGTCTATTTTGTCTGATATGAGAATTGCTACTCCAGCTTTCTTTTGATTTCCATTTTCATGGAGTAACTTTTTCCATCCCCTCACTTTCAGTCTGTATGTGTCGCTAGGTCTGAAGTGGGTCTCTTGTAGACAGCATATATATGGGTCTTGTTTTTGTGTCCATTCAGACAGTCTACGTCTTTTGGTGGGACCATTTAATCCATTTACATTCAAGGTAATTATTGATATGTATGTTCCTATTACCATTTTCTTAATTGTTTTGGGTTTGTTATTGTAGGTCTTTTCCTTCTCTTGTTTCCTTGCCTAGAGAAGTTCCTTTAGCATTTGTTGTAAAGCTGGTTTTGTGGTGCTGAATTCTCTTAGCTTTTGCTTGTCTGTAGAGGTTTTAATTTCTACATCGAATCTGAATGAGATCCTTGCTGTGTAACGTAATCTTGGTTTTAGGTTTTTCCCTTTCATCACTTTAAATATGTCCTGCCAGTCCCTTCTGGCTTGCAGAGTTTCTCCTGAAAGATCAGCTGTTAACCTTATGGGGATTCCCTTGTATGTTAGTTGTTATTTTTCCCTTACAGCTCTTAATATTTTTTCTTTTTATTTAATTTTTGATAGTTTGATTAATATGTATCTTGGCATGTTTCTCCTTGGATTTATCCTGTGTGGGAGTCTCTGCACTTCCTGGACTTGATTGACTATTTCCTCTCCCATATTAGGGAAGTTTTCAACTATAATCTCTTCAAATAATTTTCTCAGTCCCTTTCTTTTTCTCTTATTCTCCTGAGACCCCTATAATTCGAATGTTGGTGTGTTTAATGTTGTCCCAGAGGTCTCTGAGACTGTCTGCAATTCATTTCATTCTTTTTTCTTTCTTCTGCTCTGCAGTAGTTATTTCCACTATTTTATCTTCCAGGTCACTTATCCGTTCTTCTGTCTCAGTTATTCTGCTATTGATTCCTTCTAGAGAATTTTTAATTTCATTTATTGTGTTGTTCATCATTGTTTGTTTGCTCTTTAGTTCTTCTAGGTCCTTGGTAAACGTTTCTTGTATTTTCTCCATTCTATTTCCAAGATTTTGGATCACCTTTACTGTCATTACTCTGAATGCTTTTTCAGGAAGACTGCCTATTTCCTCTTCATTTCTTTGGCCTGGTGGGTTTTTACCTTACTCCTTCATCTGCTGTGTGTTTCTCTGTCTTCTCATTTTGCTTAACTTACTGTGTTTGGGTTCTCCTTTTCGCAGGTTGCAGGTTCGTAGTTCCTGTTGTTTTTGGTGTCTGCCCCCAGTGGGTAAGGTTGGTTCAGTGGGTTGTGTAGGCTTCCTGGGGGAGGGGACTGGTGTCTGTGTTCCAGTGGATGAGTCTGGATCTTGTCTTTCTGGTGGGCAGGACCGTGTCCGGTGGTGTGTTTTGGGGTGTCTGTGACCTTATTATGATTTTATGCAGCATCTCTGCTAATGGGTGGGGTTGTTTTCCTGTCTTGCTGGTTGTTTTGCATAGCGTGTCCAGCACCGCAGCTTGCTTGTTATTAAGTGGAGCTGGGTCTTAGCATTGAGATGGAGACCTCTGGGAGAGCTCTTGCTGTTTGATATTACGTGGAGTCAGGAGATCTCTGGTGGACCAATGTCCTGAACTTGGCTATCCCACCTCAGAGGCACAGGCCTGACACCTGGCTAGAACACCAAGACCCTGTCAGCCATATGGCTCAGAAGAAAAGGGAGAAGAGAAGAAAGAAAGAAAAAATAAAATAAAATAAAGTTTTAAAAATAAAAAATAAAAAAAATTATTAAGAATAAAAAAATTGGGCTTCACTGGTGGTGCAGTGGTTGAGAGTCCGCCTGCCGATGCAGGGTATACGGGTTCATGCCCCAGTCCAGGAAAATCCCACATGCCGTGGAGCGGCTGGGCCCATGAGCCATGGCCGCTGAGCCTGCGCATCTGGAGCCTGTGCTCCGCAGTGGGAGAGGCCACAAGAGTGAGAGGCCCACGTACCGCAAAAAAAAAAAAAAAAAAAAAAAAAGAATAAAAAAATTAAAAAGTATTTTAAAAAAGAAAGAAAAAAGAAAGCAGAGAGCAACCAAGCCAACAAACAAATCCTCCAATGATAACAAGCGCTAAAAACTATACTAAAAAAAAAAAAAAAAAAAAAGGACCGTAGGACAAATGGTAAAAGCAAAGCTATACAGACAAAATCAGATAAAGAAACATACACATACACACTCACAAAAAGAGAAAAAGGAAAAAAAATCTATATACATGAACAAAGGAAGAAAGCAACCAAATCAATAAACAAATCTACCAATGATAATAAAGTCTAAATGCTAAACTAAGCTAAACATGAGACCAGAAACCAATTAGATTCAGAAAGCAAACCCCAAGTCTACAGTTGCCCCCAAAGACCACCTCTTCAATTTGGGATGATTCGTTGTCTATTCATGTATTCCACCAATGCAGGGTACATCAAGTTGATTGTGGAGATTTAATCCGCTGCTCCTGAGGCTGCTGGGAGAGATTTCCCTTTCTCTTCTTTGTTCGCACAACTCCTGGGGTTCAGCTTTGGATTTGGCCCCGCCTCTGCGTGTAGGTCGCCTGAGGGCGTCTGTTCCCCGCCCAGACAGGACGGGGTTAAAGGAGCCGCTTCGGGGGCTCTGGCTCACTCAGGCCAGCGGGGAGGGAGGGGCGCGGAGTGCGGGGAGAGACTGCGGCGGCAGAGGCCGGTGTGACGTTGCACCAGCCTGAGGCGCACCGTGCGTTCTCCTGGGGAAGTTTTCCCTGGATCCCGGGACCCCGGCAGTGGCGGGCTGCACAGGCTCCCGGGAGGGGAGGTGTGGACAGTGACCTGTGCTCGCACACAGGCTTCTTGGTGGCGGCAGCAGCAGCCTTAGCGTCTCATATGCCCGTCTCTGGGGTTTGCGCTGTTAGCCGCGGCTCGCGCCCGTCTCTGGGGCTCCTTTAAGAGGCGGTCTTAATCCCCTCTCCTCTCGCAACGGGAAACAAAGAGGCAAGGAAAAGTCTCGACTCTTCGGCAGATATAGACTTTTCCCCGGACTCCCTCCCTGCCAGCCGTGGTGCACTAATCCCCTGCAGGCTGTGTTCACGCTGCCAACCCCAGTCCTCTCCCTGCGCTCCGACCGAAGCCCGAGCCTCAGCTCCCAGCCCCGCCATTTCCGGCGGGTGAGCAGAAAAGCCTCTCGGCCTGGTGAGTGCCGGTCAGCACCGAGCCTCTGTGCGGGAATCTCTCCGCTGTGCTCTTCGCACGCCTGTTGCTGTGCTCTCCTCCGCGGCTCCGAAGCTTTCCCCCTCCGCCACCCGCAGTCTCCGCCCGCGAAGGGGCTCCTAGTGTGTGGAAACCTTTCCTCCTTCACGGCTCCTTCCCAGAGGTGCAGGTACAGTCCCTATTCTTTGTCTCTGTTTTTTCTCTTGCCCTACCCAGGTATGTGGGGAGTTTCTTGCCTTTTGGGAGGTCTGAGGTCTAATGCCAGTGTTCAGTAGGTGTTCTGTAGGAGTTGTTCCACGTGTAGATGTATTTCTGATGTATTTGTGGGGAGGAAGGTGATCTCCGCGTCTTACTCCTCCGCCATTTTGAAAGTCTCTCGCGTTCGTTTTTTTTTTTTAACGCGTTCCCGAAGAACTGCGGGTTTGAAGTGTTTGGGAATGATCTCTGGTTGCTTGTCAAGCAGCATTTCTGACCAGTCGTCCTCCAAATTGTCAAGGTCTCGAGAAACAAGGAAAGCCTTAGAAACTGTCACAGCCAAGAGAAGCCCAAGGGGACAGGATGATCCACTGGAATGTGGACTCCTGGAAGGGATCAGTTGTGGAGGCTGCAATTCTTAAATCAAGGGGCCATCGGGGTCGGTTTCTGATAAAAGCTCTCTTCCTGGCGTGCAGATGGCCGCCTTGCTGTGTTCTCACCTGGTGGAGAGGGCCAGTCATCCTCCTCCCTCAGCTGGAGTTCTGGGCCCTGAAAGCAATATCTGCTCCTGCCCCAGGAGCGGAGGTTCTCTTCTGAGTTCTTTTGTCCAGATGCAGTGTGTTTTCGTCAGTGCCCTGAGGGGGATCGTGTTTGTTGCACAACTGCCCGTCCTGCCTTACAGATTAAGGATTGTGTCCCTTTGTCAGCGGGAAGAGAAAAGGGCCCAGGCTGCACCTGGGCGGGATACTTTCTCAGGATGCTGCCCAATCATTTGGCCAATACCCTGTGTGTCTGTGCAGGTCTAAAAAGCGCCACACTCGCTTGCTATCTCACACTTGCTGCCACCAATCCCCTGACTGTACTGCATGGCATTTCCTAACTGGGGTCTGACTGCATCTGCCCCAGCTAAGCCACAGTTCCTGTCCCATCTCTCCCTGCAACCTCAGTTCTCTGATGCAGTCAAGAAAAGCTGTGAACTGGGCAACTGTCTGGCTTTTTTTGTTGTTGTAAAGATGGGAGTGACATTCCTTACAGCTCTTTACATTCCAAGCAGAAACTGGATGTCTCTACCTGTTTCTCAGTAATAAACACAATAATATCCATATTGTGTGTGCTATGTGAATGTGGATGTATATATACGCACTTATATATGTGAATATTTAGATGGTGAAATTGTGTAAAAGCTAGAAAGCATGTTCATATACATTTGTGCATAGATCAGGAAACTCTCATGTCTCTGCAACCTGTTAATGAAGCCAGTCATACCTCCCTTAGTGGGAAGTAAATATGTCATACATTTAATGCAAAATATGTGTACATATTCCTACAATTGTTTCCACTAAGTAATTGTTTTATCTCAGGTTTCTAGATACTTGGGGGTGAATAGCATAGGAATAAGTGATTATGAATACTTTGAAGAAAGAATGTTTTCTTTTGAAGGATGTAGAAGTGCTCAGTGTGAAGAAGCTCTGTCAGTCTGTTCTTGACAATATCAAGACCCCATTTAGAGAACACTGCAAAGGGCATGGTGAGCGATGCCTGCTTTTTTATCCCTTGTGCACAGAAAATATAACTCAGTATCTACTTGGAATATTTTCATACAGGCCAAATTGCAATGACTAATAAGAAAAAAAAAATCAAGTGATTTCCAAAACCTGTTAATACTGCAAATCATGCATAATAACCTCAGATTAAAAGAAAATAACGACAGCGTAGGCTCTGGATTCAGATAACTAAATATCACACTTACTAGCTATGAGATCTTGGTCAAAATAATCTTTCGGAGGCCCATTTTCCTCAACTACATAGTAAGGATTGGATTATCTAGCTTCATCTGTAGGTAACTGAGTTTACAGGAGTTCCTACATAAATCCCCCTGCAAAGAGCAAGAGGCTCATAATGGAAGTATTGACCATAATAATAAAACAACGACCTTAACATAAGTAACAGCCTTTCTTTCCCAACCAATCCCAGAGTTGTGGGTGCTTGGCAAAGCTGTCCCTTCACTCTCTCGTCCCAGTTCTCACTGTTTCTAACAGAAGAAGGTACTAAACTAACTCTGCCAGATGCCCTGCTGCTATTTGGGCCATATTCACTAGCGGACAGATCATCATATGCTAAAATTTTCTTTCTCCTCCAGTCCCAGAGCGGGATTAGTGAAGGGGGCTGAGGTCACCCATCTCTTCTCTTTTTCTTATTCTCAGGGTTGATGTTGAAACAACCCACAATCCCTCTATGTCTATAACTTAGGAATTAGATCCAGGATACCTATCTGCCTGATGATGAGAACTTGCTTTTTAAGATAGAGCTGTTTTTAATGGTTGAGTGCTTTTCATTTGTTTGTTGTTTTGTTTAGTAAAAGATTCTGTTTCTGAAACTTCTCCAGGTTAATTTTATTTCTTTTTCCATGCAGTACTTTCCTTATTTATGACTTGTGTCTCCTGTTCCATGGGAGCAGCCCAAGGATGTTAAGATTCCAAGATAAAATATTCAGCTTAGAGTTTGGGGATCTGGATTGGGATCTGAGACTATGCCATGTGTCCCATACATGTTACCAGAAAGTTCTGCATTTGTTTATTTGGCATTGGCCAGGCTAATAATAAAGTGTACTTTACTTTCCCATTTGCTCTAGCCCCTTGTTTTTATAATCCCTTTAGGGACTTCAAGGGAAGGAGCTGTGAGATTAGGGCAGAATTCAAATGTTCCCGGCCCCCTATCCCCAGGAGGATACCATTTAATATTACCAGCCCTTCACCCCTCTTTCTAAAACATCACTTTCCTTTTGAGGATACAGCCATCTGAAAGTTTTCTAGATTTGAAGGCAATGAATAATTATTTTCTGAACCTTACCTTCATTAACTTTCCAATACAGATGAAAGTTGAATCATAGGAAGATAATGGTACAGTTGGGAAGTGCTCAGTTATGATACAAGATTCCAGAGCAAAGAGACCAAAACTGCAAAAAGTGACATAAGGGTCAGGCTTTCTGAGTGATGACATGGTCAGGGATGTGTCTTATGTGGCCTGTTTTAGAGGGGCAGAAGCAGGGTTTCCTGAACAGCCTAAACGTCCATCGACAGCTGGATAAAGAAGATGTGGTACATATATCCAATGGAATATTACTCAGCCATAAAAAAGAATGAAATAATGCCATTTGCAGCAACATGGATGGATCTAAAGTTTATCATACTTAACAAAGTAAGTCAGAAAAAGACAAATACCATATGATATCACTTACATGTGAAATCTAAAATATGACACAAATATACTCATTTACAAAAGAGAAACAGACTCATAGACATAGAGAACAGACTTGTGGCTGCCAAGGTAGAGAGGGGCAGGGGAGGGATGGATTGGGAGATGGGCATTAGCATATGCCAACTATTATATATAGAATGGATAAACAACAAGGTCCTACTGTATAGCACAGGGAAATATATTCAATACCCTGTAATAAACCATAATGGAAAATAAGTTTAAAAATTTTTTTTTAAAAAGAAGCAGGGTTTCCTGTTCCACATACTTGAATTTATGCAGAAGGGTCATTTCCATCACATAGGAAATGGAGGAGACACTCCCAGGAACCATGAAGAGGAAGATTATCCATCAATCGCTACTCTTTGTTCAGTCCTACAGTGAACATGGCTCCTCTTGTTCAGGCAGGCGGCTCTGCTCTGCATCCCTCTGTGACGCAGCACAGAGTAAACCCCTTCAGTCCTGTCTCTCATAAGATGCTGAGCTCCCTCCTGAGATGTCCTTGTTTGTCTTTGCACCCCACACACTAGCCTGCCTCAGCAGCTCAGGGAGACAAACTGAGGCCAGTCACACAGTAAATGACCTGGAGCTTCTGAGATTCAAATCCCAATTTCCTCCAAGTTCTAAAGAATCTTTTCTAATTAACTACAATTAGCCAAGACGAGCCAAGCAAGTGTAGATTTTCCCATCACTGTTTTATCAGGGCTCTTAACTTTCTTTTTTTCCCCCTACCTGAGAACTTTGATCAGTTTATGGATCTTAGAATATTCTTAGAAGCCAGAAGTAAACAGGTGGCAAAAGCCTGAGGCCAATCCATTTAAAATCTCGGTTTATCAGGGAAAGAGAAAAACAACCAGACTAGGTTTTAATGAAATGGGAGACTATTCAAGTCTGTCATCTAATTCTTTCTTTTTCCCGGAAGGGCTATATAGAAAATAGCTCTTTTTGCTGACCAAGTTATAAAGCAGCTGATCTTTCTCCTGACACTTCAACCCTGAAAGAAGGGACCGCATCTTAATCCCTGATAGATCTCTGGTACCCATCCTGTCGTCTAACACCTGGCAGGCAATTAACAAATGCTATTTGAATGAATGAAAGGACCAGCAGGCTGACCTAGATTTCTCAATCCTCGGCTAATTATTTTAAATATATTTGGATCTGAAGCACGCCTGCTTATCCCAGGTGTGTCCATGGCCCCCTCTTATTTAATTACATCTTATTGTCTTCTCCTTCACCCTCCATTCCTCCATTTACAGTTGCCTGCACCCATCTGTCATCAGCTACCTTATCTGGAATATCTGCATTAGTTAGGTATCTCTGTTTATCTCATAAACCTGAAATCTCAGTGGCTTAACAAAAAATAAGTTTATTCTTGTTTGTGTGTGTGTGTGTGTGTGTGTGTGTGTGCACCTTGGAGGGACTACCTCACTGTCTCTCTTGTTCTGTTTCTCTCAATATATATGTATATATATTGTATATTATATATATGTATACTGAGAGAGAGAGACAGATACGGAGAGACAGAGAGAGACAGATACAGAGAGAATTATATAAAGACATATAAAGAAGACACGTGAGTGAGACAGAATGAATGGAAAGATGCACATTAAAAAGTGGACCGTGGTCAGTTCTGGATGCTAGAATTATATGTAGCTTTTATTTCCCTTTTTTCTTTTTTTGTCCTTCCAAAGTTTCTAAAATAATTGTACTATCAAGAAAAAAAGCCAAATTAGTTTTATCATTTTGTTGAAAAGAGACTCTAGCATGGAAGTGTCCTCCAGAGGAGGCTGTGAGAAGAAAGGCCCCTGGAGGCTCCAGGGAGCAATAGGAAGTGACTCTAGTCGGGAAAGGAAAAGCGCCAGAGAGAAAATGAGAAGCAAGGTAGTGGCAGTGACAACACCAAGTAATTTCCTTCCCCTCTGAAAACTTTGGTGAGTGTTTGGATGGCATGTGTGTCTCTGGCTGCGAGTTGCCTAAATGGACAACAAATCCTGTGATCTCACAGGAAACGGAAAGTCAAGAGACTGCCGTTTCAGCAGCCGTGGAAGGGCCAGTGGTGCTTGAAAGCCCAGATGACAGGTCGACTGAGATGGAACACAGAGTTTTCCTATCACTTCTGCATCTCAGGGCAAGTAGTGGCATCCTGAGAGGCCAGCAATGTTTGTGGGTGAGATGAAAGAGTTTCTGACATCAAAACCATCTCAGATATGACATCTACAGTTCAATATGTGAATTTATGGTTGATATACTTGTCCCAAAATAGAATCTGCTGTTTAATTTTCTCATTATAATTTCATTTTAAGAGTGATCACTGTGTAATTTAGATATTTCTAGGCATGTCTGCTTATTTTATAACAAGCAGAGGGATAATCTCCTCCTTCCATATGTTTATAGAATGTTTCAAACTCATGGTAGTTCTTCATAAAAGTAAAGTTTTTAATAAACTTCCACTCTGCTTTATGATTTCTTTTTTAACTGGTACCACTTGAGAGAAAACATTTCCTTTCTCTATAAAACTGTTCCTGGAATAACTCTTCCTTTTCCTTTTCATAGTTGCCTCTTTCCACTGTCACAGGGTCTTTTGTGTTCAAACATCTTTTCCTCTTCCCAAACTCCCTTGGTGCTTTTACCCATAAAGATTTTACATACCCTACCACCTAGGAAATCTTGCTCTGGCCACTGTCATGCAGAAAGCACAGGAGATTGGTTTCAGCTCCCATAAGCTGAAGTTCTGAATATGAATATAGAGACGTGTTCTAAAGCATGACTGAATTCTATAACCTGTCTGTCATAGTTTTATGAAGCCTTTGGGGGGCTTTAACCACCATTTAAAACAATAATATTTAAAACGTATTTTACCCTTAGAAACAAGTGATTTAATTCTAAATGTTAGAATACAAGTTATTTGTAAGTGTGTATTCTAGGTATCCTAAAGAAAACACTATACTAATGAAAAAGAGCATAACAAAAGAGGAAACATAAAGCAAAAAATAAATATTTGAAAAAACGACTTCATTAATAACCAGAGAAGCATAAATTAAAAACAAAACATTTGCATTAAAAAATTAGAATTATTTCTATTTTCCACTGAAAGAATTCAAATGTATAAATGGCCAGTCCCAGAATGAGAGCAGGGTAACAGTGAGAACAACTCTGGAATGTCTTTTTGGGGGGAGGAGGTACAGAATATAAGGAAGGACTAAAAGGATATGTTGGAGATATGTTTAAAGAATTCAGAGATAATCTTTCATGAGATTCTATTAACCAAATCAAGGACTGTTACAGTATCAAAATGAATAATATCTGTAATGGATTATAACATACTGAATATAAAAAGAATCCATGTATCTATACTGTTATTAAAAAATACAAATGAACAAATAACTGAATGTTACAAATACATTCATACATACAAAATAGCAAGAAAAAGAGAAAGCTTTTTGTAACAGTAAAATGACTATAGATGCAGAAGGAATTGTAGAGTTAGAAAAATCATTATTTTGCAACAATCATAGTAATAGTGATTTCAGACACATATCAAAATGGATGCTAAAACCCAAGAGGGATAGTTTGTTTGAGGGACAGAATATTTACACAGTCTCAAGTATCTTCCCATAGATTACTTATTAATTACAAAAGGGAAAAGTTACCTTTACAGCAGAGAAACATGGTAGGACCACTTTAACCAAGTGATCAAAGTTAACGTCACCAAAAATAGGACAAAATTACATCATGATGTAACCCACTGAGAACAACACAACATCGCTTCTGTGACATTCTTTTCAAAAATGTATAACCTGAATCTAATTATGAAGAAACTCAGAAAAACCCAGATGGAGGGACATTTTACAAAACAACCTGTCTATATTCTTTAAATGTGTCAATGTCATGAAAAATAAAGATGGAAAAACTGTTCCAGATTAAAGAGCTTAAAAAGACATAACAGCAAAACACGATATGTCATCTTGGATTGGATTCTAGATCAGAAAACAAAATGCTATAAAGGAGAGTATTAGGACAATTAAGTATAGGACCGTGCATTGAATAATAATGTTTTATCAATGTTAAATGTGCTTAATTTGAAAATATGATAATATAAGAGAGTGTTCTTAGGGTATAAAAATTGAAATATTTAGGGATAAAGGGTCTGCAACTTATTCTCAAATCATTCAGCAAATAATAATAATGATTGTATTAACAATAATAATGTATAGTTAGTATTGATAATAAGAATATATAGTTAGTGAGATTATTCATGCAAACAAACATGACAAAATATTAATAATTGGTGAATATAGACAAAGAACAAATAGGAGTTTATTGTGCTATTCTTGTATCTTTTCTGTAGATCTGAATTTTTTCATAATGAAAATTCTAAAAAATTAGAATAACTAATGCTCATGCCTGTCTAATGAGCTAGTTGCTTTCATGTGTCCCTGGAGGAAATATAAATTGGCACAAGCTATCAGTAAAAAAATTGTCAATAAATACCAAGGCCTTAGAATATCCGTACTCTTAATCCAGACCTTTGGGAATTTATCCTAAGAGTTAATCATGAAATAGAGGGGAAAATCATTTGTAGAGAGATACTCACTGTTACATTGTTTAAAATGTTAAAAACTCTAGAAAATCTAGGCAGTTATTTGAAATATGATATATTTGTTAATATATCAGATGATCTTCAAAAATACACTAGAGTTTTTACTCGTGCTGGAAAATACTTGTGTTGTATTGTTATGTGTAAAAAAGAAGCAATACCAAATTATATATGATTCAAATTATGTAAAATAAAATTTTCATAATAAAATTGACATTCCCCAAGACATGAACAATACTTATCCATGGTGTGAATTATGAGTTACCATTATCATTTTCTCTATATTTTCTAATGTTTTCCACTCTGTTGTGTTTTCTGCCATAAGTGGGAGGAGCTCTGAGCTTAAGTCCAAGGGGCCCCAGACTACCATGTGATTGCTGCCAAGGCCCTTTCTATCTCCTTCTCTTCCACATCTTTGCTGTGAGGGACTTGGAAAATGGCACTTCTCCTACTTTGTTTCCTAAAGAGAAGACAGAGCAAACAACTCCAGAGCTGCTGGGGTGAGAGACTGAAGTAGATCATCTACGTCTCGAAGATATTTTTGAAGTCTTGGCCTAGCTGCAAAATGAACGTGAACTTATTCTATTCTCTAAGATTAATATTGGTCTTAATATAAGAATAATACTGTTGTGCGGACCCTGGAAACAGACCACTTTAAGAAACAAAGATCTCAAAAGATTTCCAAGTTAATAATCTGAGAGTCTCTAAACCCAAGTGGTAACAAACTTAAGCGGTCCTCAAATAAAGGCAGAACTGGCAATTGCATTATTTCCTACCTGGAATGACTTTATTTTAAACTGAAATAAAAGAACAAGTGAAGTATGTGCGCTTCCATGGAAAGAAGTATTCTAGGAGAAGCAGTCCCAGAGGATTAGTGTTTAAGAAGGAAGATGCTAAGGGGCATATGCAGGAAAGAAATGAGAGTCTTTCACATGAGAAAAGGACCCTATTTTAATGGAGGACCGTGAGATGTTCCTGGAGGTCACATGACAAATTGGACCCTATGTAATAACCTATTTGGATCTTGAGCAGATGTTAAAAAAAATCCTACTGTGAATTTCAGATGAAAAGAAATTTTGCTAGTATCCAGAGTGCATGGGAGGAGATGATGGACTGGTAGGAAAACAAAGCCCGAGGAGTGTCTTTAATTGTGCGCTGTGAGATTTACTGGGGCCCGACAGGGGTCAGATTTGAGGTCCTCCCTGTTCAAAATCTCTAAAAAAAAAAAAAAATGGTATAGACTGGTTAATTCTGCTGACAACACAGAGTTGAGGGAGGCATAGCCATTCAACAAAAAGTCAGCAAAATTCAGAAGTGTTTGGGGGTTATTCCCTCGCCTTGAAAATTCTCGGAAATCAGTTGATGCTAGTTCATCAATGTTCACATTTGGAGGAGAATGTATGACCTACAAAGTACGTGTAGAAGACCCAATCAAAAGTTGTTTTTGGCACAGGAAGGAAGATTACATTAGTGTAACTTGAATTCCTGGATTGCTTTGGACAATGCCAAGATCTGGGGCTCGACTCTAGATAAGGCAAGTTTCCCAGCCTCCTATTTTAGACATGTCAGAATCTGGAACAGTGCACACACATTTTCAGTAGGATGGAACACTTCACCTTTAGTTGGCCTTTGGTGGGCGGCCATGAAGCAGGGGCTGAGTAGACTAGTCCCTGACAGCCTGGTACAAGGTGGATTCTTCACCACGAACAAACCAAGAAATCATGACATAGGAATATTTCATTTTCTCCATCCTTGCAACTTTATGGAGGGCTAGCAAAAATGTTGTCTTCTCCTGAAGAAGAAGTGAAATGTATCCAATTTATTTGCTATTAAGTGCCGAATTAGTCTCCCCAGTACAGAGGATGTAGGCATTTCTTATAAGAGGAAAGGTCATCAACACTTTTTTCTCTTCTGTCCTTCCCAGAAAGTTTTGTTTGGGGCTAACTACAGTGTTTGTTTCCATTTTGGTGTCTGGATACACCACCTGAATTTGGAAGATCTCATTCTCTATTAAACCGCATTTTTGAACAAAGCTAGAAGGGTGGCAGGTTCCAAAGGTGATATTTTGGTGGGAGTCAGGGCACTTAAAAAGATGAAGAGTTCCAGGGTCTTGCTTGTGGCATTTGCAGTGAATTGGTTAGATGGTGAGGACAGTTTGAGGCCATTCACATGAGCAGAGGTTTAGGACTGTGGTTGGTGAAGTCACCACTGCATTTCAGGATGTAAGGTGGCCAGGAAGATGTCCTGCCTGGTTACAAAGAGGTGCTAAATATAAAGAAATGACCTACACTGAGGCTGGCAGATGACAGACAGACATGTGAGGAGAGCAGGCTAGTGGCCTGAGTCTCAAAGGAGAGGGTTTTCTCAAGGAGGGTGGGAAAGCAGTGGCCTAAAAGCTGTCACGTAGGTCTATAAAAATGTATCTAGACCCCCTAGAACCAGTATCGAGGGGCCACATGCACACAAGCAGCACCATCACCAGGGGTCTTCAGGGTTTCTGAGACCACGGGTGGTAGGAAGGACACTTCGTGAGGAGTTTGAGGACTTCGGGGGAAGACAGAATAAAATGGAGTGGTCTTTCCTGGGAACACAGGGGGAGGTATGGGGAGCTACTTAGTGAAAGGGTGAGTCTAAAGGTGTATGGCAAGGTCCACATTCTGAGCAGATAACGATTCAGAAGGGACTGCAACTCTGAGTGGTGCTAGAAAACACCAGGAATTAGAGAAGCAGAACCGTGGGAGCTGGACAGAAACAACGGGATTTAGAGAAATTTAGCAAACACTTTTAGCAGGTAATAACCTTAGTGCTGTACAAACCCGAGAAGTGAGATCTCCATTTCTGATGAGGAGGTAGATTCTTACATATGTCCTCGTTTCGACCATTAATCCTTGGGTGAATCGGTCCTGCCGTCTGAACCTCAAAGCAAAGCTGAGGAGGTTCGCGCTAGCGACTCGAACCCAAGCCTTGCCTAATTTCGAGGATATGCCCCTTTTTGTCAAAGTGCTCTTCCTTTTCAAGCCATCCTGGGTCCTGACAACATGCTAGGGATGACGGCAAGGAAGTTGTAGCACTTGGAAGGCCTCAGAAGAGAGGGAAGAAGCTGACTCCAAGAGTAAAAGGTTGAATGATTGTCAGGCAGGGGGCCAAGGAACAGAGGAGCAATTCTGCCAGATCTCCACTCCCCCTCCAAGCGCTCCAGCTTCCCATCCACCGCCAAGACACATTTCATTTTTCTGACATGAAATATGTATATAATCCTAGCCTGATTTTTTAAAGCACAAGAGGGTTGATTCTGTTTATGCCTCCCTGTAACTCCTACCCAGTACAAACATTGGCCTCTAGCCTGGTAGTGACGACAGAAGCTAACAAAACAGAATCCCAGAGCCAGGAAGTATGTGGCTAAGTAAATATGCCCCTGAACGCTGACATTTTTAACCACGTAGGGGCAGTGGTGGAGGACTTGGGCAGGGAGGCACAGGCAAGATAACTGGGTGAGAAAACAACAGCAGACACTTAATGACTGACTTGTTGCCTGGGTGCTGGTGCTGTGTGTCTGGTCCCTGCATTGGGACTTTAGGCATCATCTTCTGGATTTAGATCTTGGTGGCTGAAGCAGAGAAAGGGTATCCTCAATGAAATGAGATCTGTTTCAGGACATTTCATGTGCATCCCCAAAATACATAGCTTGACATAAGCAAATATGACTCATGTAAGAATAATATTATTGTAAAGGAAAGGGATCGGGCAATTGAAATGCGTGAGTCCATGAATTAATGGACATCAGGCATTTGTGGTGTGCCAAAGCACATCCATTTGATAGCGAGAGCCACTGTGCTATGCACCTCGGAGCTCTTATTTGACAAAAACATCATTCCCACTGTAGTAGGCAGGTATCCATGGCATCAGAGATCTTGTGTCGTTTCTCATTTATTGAGGTTCCTAAAATCATCACTAAATTTCATCCTTTGTTTTAATACTTTTATGAGCAGAATGGTTCTATTCTCTAATATTGTGTTTATTCCCAGCATCTAGCTCATAATATATGCATTTTTGATTATATGCACTTTTGGATGAATAAATGATAATGAATGAAGGACTCATTGTCCCTTTAGAGATTCTGAGAAACTTAAAAGAAAAAATGTATAAATTCAGCTTAATTTCTGATAATGGTTTTATGATCTCAAAGAGCCATAGAAAGGATCTTTCTCAAGACCAAAGCAAGATCTTCCTGCTTACATGTGGCAGCTATGCTGTGTTCTCCTTTACACCCATGTACAGGAATGCAACGGGGGCCATTTTTGTTGGTCAGTAGTCAGTAGTTTTAGAGTGGGAATGATGCCTTCCCCTCTGGTGTCCCAGGTTAGAACTTGTCTAGGCAGATTTTTGACATCTGTGGAGCTATAGGGGCGAAGTGTATGGATCATCCTGGTCTGAGAGTCAAGCTAAAGCTGATTCCCTAACTTGAAAATCACTAAAGTTTCCTATTTGATTATTTCTTCTAAAACTAGAGAATATTAAAAAAATAAATCTGCAAAAAGATTCTTGAAGCGTTTGATCTGGATTTCTCTTTCTCTTTCTTTCTCTTAATCCATACTCTCTGTAAATATACGCTTTCCTGTCTTGAAATAGAGACCTCAAATATCTTCCACTACTATTTTGATTGCCCAAGGTAAGTTCAAAAATTGAAAAAAAATCTGTCTCAGAGATTATAACTCAAAGCAGTGTTAGTCATTATAGGAATCAATATTAAAGGACATGCACATGTGGGGATGTGCCTGTAACTCAAGTTCTTTTCAACTGGAAAATGTTATTCTTAATAAAATTGGCTGGATTAATTTTGAGCATTTTTAATTCTTGGTTTTTGTCACCATGCCTACAGGATATACAGCCTTTCCACTGGCCTCCCTGCGTAATCTCCTCCTCAATTTTTGGCTTCTCTTCTATCTATGTTTAGACATCTGAGCTCATCACTACATTCTGCTTTCCCCAACTGTTGTTGGGCTCTTTCCCATGCCCCTGACTGCAAGCTGGACAGTTATCCAGCAGGATTCTCACTAAATTAAGATGGTATCTCAATAGCAAGTGGGTTCTTCTCAGTCAGAACAAAATGAGTATTTTCTAGCCTTCTCAGCCAACACTACGAGATTAATGGAGAGTCGTAGCCAAAAGTGAGATGATTCTTTATCAGGCTGCATGCACTAATACGAATACTATCTTCCATTTTTTATAATGTTCCCTTTTGAGATACATTCTTCCTGTATAGCACCCTCTGTAACATCACAGATTTCTGAAATTGCAGGGGGCACGAGTCAAACAGAATGGGGTGAGATTGGCACTTCCTAAAGCTTGCCATGCATAGCCCAGCAACCATCCATGTGGCACTTAGATGCTTAGACTCATTTTCTATTCGCACTAAAAGGGAGAGTATAAATAATCTACTCCTACTTCTGCCTTTCTCAGATGAGGAGCTGAGGTCCAACAATGAAAGGTCTTATGTATTTTCATATGGCTGGGTGTTTATTGAGCGGCTGTGTGAATTCATGTAAAGAACCCACATCTCCTTCCTATTATCCACATTTCATGCCAATAGCACTTGTTGGAAAAGAAACTTTTCTTTAACATGTAAAATTATATAAAGTACTTTTGTTTGTTTGATAAAATTATGAGACCTACCTTGACCAACACAGAAATCTTCATCAATTGAAGAACCTAGGGGCAAGACGGGAATAAAGATGCAGACCTACTAGAGAATGGACTTGAGAATATGGGGAGGGGGAAGAGTGAGCTGTGACAAAGTGAGAGAGTGGTAGTGCATATATGGACATACATACACTACCAAATGTGGGATGGATAGCTGGTGGGAGGCAGTCGCATGGCACAGGGAGGTCAGTTCGGTGCTTTGTGTCCAGCTAGAAGGGTGCGATAGGGAGGGTGGGAGGGAGGGAGATGCAGGAGGGAAGAGATATGGGGATATATGTATATGTATAACTGATTCACTTTGTTATAAAGCAGAAACTAACACACCATTGTAAAGCAATTATACTCCGATAAAAATGTTAAAAAAAAAAAGCCATTGACAGTAGAAGTAAAATCGAAATATAATTCCCAATTCCTTGCATGCAAAAATACGTGCTATTCTTAAGGACAGATGGGGGTTGCATGGAACAAAGAAGTATATAAATGCTTTTTAAAAAGTCCTGAAAGGAGACCCACAATGATTATTTAGAGTATCCAACCCTGGGCAAAACCTACGTTTTAGCTGCTATTTACTAAACAGCATAATATTTATCTTTGGATGCTAGCTTATCTATTAAAAGAGAGAACAAGAGCTCCCTGTGCCAGAACAATGGGCTGGGAAGCAGAGGGCTAGTATCCCTAGAATTAACTATTCTTGAGGTTCATTCTTTCACCCAGACATGTTTAGTTTCCTCTCTTGTCCTAGATTTACCAGGTTGTAAAAAAAGTTTGGACTGGACGATCCCTAAGGATTCGCGTGATCTTTAATAGTTTACAATTCATTTTCCTAGAATTAGGTAGAAGGTAAAGACATATAATTGTTGTAATAGTACCGGAATCTCTGAAGAGTAAAAGATACCTAGTCTATATGTTTTCTCATGTTCAGCCTGCTGCCTCTATTTCCTTTTAATGGATCGTTTGGCTGTACTACTCATAGCTAATATATGATCCCTTTCTTACAATCTACTAGATCCACCTACAGTGAAATGTCCGGGTTCCTCTCTACCACCACCATCTCCGTTTTCTAAATCTTGGAAATTCTCAGCCTTGAAGCAGCTTGTTGGCTCTGAGCTGGGTATCTGTTTACTTGGTGTTTTTCATCATCTGGGAATTCTCATTTGGGACTCTCTGTTCTGTGTTCATTGGCTCCCTGGTCTCTGTGTTCTCGGCCTTCTCGCTGATTATTCGATTGCACGGTTTCCCTTCATGGCTCATCTTTTTTCATTTGTTTCATGTTGTTCATGTCAGTATATTTAAGCTCAGGCCTGGTATTTCTGGATCCTTTCTAACAAAACTCTGTTTATTTTTTCCTTTCTTCCTTCTCTCCTTGTTAGATCATCTGTCTCACAGTTTCATTCCGCTGGCAATTGCAGAGAATTTATCAATGCAGTTTAAAAATTTCGCATTTGTTTACTGGAAACTTCCTCCCTACTCGAGGTCTTCTTATTCTCAGGAGGTGTCATTGTCTATATCATATCTCTTTGTTTCTGAAGCTTCCTCATAAAATGGAAAAATAAATGCCTTGGTGTGGTAAGCAGAATTTCTAAAATGACCTCCTCCTCCTTGAGATGTTCTGACCTAATTCTCCAAACTTGTGAATATGATGGTGTATCACACTTGTGATTTTGTGTTTTGCTATATGGCACAGTTGCCCTTAAAATAGGAAGATAATCCAGGTGGGCTTGACATAATCACGTAAAAGCCAAAGGGAAAGACAGAGAGATTTGAAGCATGAGGACTGGACACACCGCTGCTGCTGTGAAAATGGAGGGGTCCATTTGGAAAGCAGGAGGAGGAATGAGGGTGGCCATGGGACAGACAGCAACCTCTGGCCAGCAGCCAACAAGGAAATGGGGACCTTCATCCAGCAACCAGTCAGGAGAAAGTAAATTTAGTCAACAGTCTGAACGAGTTCAGATTCTTCCCCAGAGCCTGCAGATACGAGCCTCACCTTGACTTTGTCCTGTGGGATCCTAGGCAGAGAACCCAATTTCACGGGGCACAGGTCTCTGACCTGCTGAAACTGTGACATAATACTTTAGTGTTCTTTCAAGCTGGTAAGTTTGTGGTGATTTGTTACACAACTGTAAGAAAATAATATTCCCAGCTATTGTGCTCTTCTGGTGCTTCTATCCTCCTGCCTCTGGATTCGATACCTACAGAAGTGGGCTCTGGGTTCATTGAGTTAAAGTCCTTTTGGATCACAGGATCTCCCAAATACTGAGGTTAGGAGAAGCTTCCAGCTAATGTTTTAAATAAATCTAATTTAGAATTGCAATAATGCTTTATTTGAAGAGAACTGGCAACAGTCTGGCACAGTCACCCCTACTCAGGTACCAGCAGCTGAAATCTCTGAACTAGCAAATTATACCCTCAATTCAATGACACAGTAGGGGTAGGCAGTGGGGGGAGTATGGAAAGTGGGTGTGAATGATGTTGGACCAATCACATGAAAAACATGGGTTAATGCGATTTTAAAAGTAAATAAAAAAAGAGTAACAACAATTTGCAAAGGCAAAAAGAGACTAGAGTAGAATGGAATCAAACGTATTGTAGACAAGTTGATGGGTAAGTTCTGAGAATTGATCAAACTACTTACAAAATAACCATTGCTTGTAGAGGTAAGGGAAATTGGGTGTGAGAGAAAATAATTAAATATTTGGGCAAACTCCAAGCCTCTTCTTTTTTTTTTTTTTTGTTTTTCGTGGTACGTGGGCCTCTCACTGTTGTGGAGCACAGGCTCCGGACACGCAGGCCCAGCGGCCATGGCTCACGGGCCCAGCCGCTCCACGGCATGTGGGATCCTCCCAGACCGGGGCACGAACCCGTGTCCCCCACATCGGCAGGCGGACTCTCAACCACTGCGCCACCAGGGAAGCCCCAGGCCTCTTCTTAGTTGTGTATTTTCTTTCTGCCTCACTACGAAGTAAAGAATCAACTAAGGAAGTGTAGGACTGTAGAAAAATTGTATTTTTACTCTGATAATATGAATCTGTGAATATTAAATGCAAGTTAACAGAAGAATAAGATTAAAGATAGTTGTAAGAGAATTCCACAGCAAATGGCTCTGAAGCTTTGAAACTCTCAAAAGGGATTTCACCTTCAAAGAAGTCAGTAAAATATAAGTTCAAAATCCCTGTTTATGTATAAAGTTGAAAATATTCAATTCGGGAAGCATCTTCTGTGAAAAAGAAGATCTAAAGATGTCAGAAATCAAGATTTAAATTTAGCAATTTGGAGATCTTTACCTAAGTGTCTTCATTTCTGTAGGTCTCAGAATTGCATATCACTTGCATAACCAAACTTGTCATTATGTAAACAAACTTGTTTTTATAGAAATAAAAATATAATAATGTGCTAGTCTAGCAATATCTGTGCCCATGTCTAGCAAATACCAAGAAGAGTAGAAGCCAGATCAGAAACCAGGGACTTGAAAATCTCAGACTGTGAGGGAGCAGAAAGATTGTGTTAAAAAATTTCCCAAAGTTCCCTGCTATTGGGCAAAGTCAAGTTGTGACTGCTCCTAAACTCATCCTAAAGGAAATCTCTGGCTAGGCGTCCCCAGGTGGGCTGTGTCAGTTTCATGTCAATTCATGGCGTTTACAATGAATGAGAGCGAGGGAGAAGGCTGACTTGGGCTAGTGGCTCGGGGAGGGGGTGAGAGCAGTAACTGAGACCTGAAATATGAACACTAGTGAGTTAGGTGAGGTGGGAAAGTGCGGGGGAAGAGAGCGTCTCAGGTAGAGAAAACAGAGAGGGGTTGTTGACAGCTCACGTTAACTTCTTTCCCGGTTGGCCATATTGCCAACTACAATGAAAACGATACCTTACATTTTCACACATTTCGTAGTTAAAATGTTCATATCTCTTCTCTTAAAGTATCTTTAAACAGCTTTTTGGGATATACACGACAGGAATTTATTACCCCGGTGTTAAAGATGAAGAAATCAAGGTCCTGCTGCGCGAATGAAGTAGCTCTCCCTCAGTTAGTGACAGCTACTGATCTGACACAGCTGCAGTCAGAAATGTTGCTATGAAAGATGGGTGTCATTTGCACCCATGTTACAATTTGTGTGCATTTTTTTTATAATTTCAGTTTTTCCTAATTTTTTTTAATTTTCTTTTTTTTTTAAACCCCACATTTGTTTATTTATTATTATTTTTGGCTGTCTTGGGTCTTCATTTCTGTGTGAGGGCTTTCTCTAGTTGTGGCAAGCGGGGGCCACTCTTCATCGCGGTGCGCGGGCCTCTCACTATCGCGGCCTCTCGTTGTGGAGCACAGGCTCCAGATGCGCAGGCTCAGTAGTTGTGGCTCACGGGCCCAGTTGCTCCGTGGCATGTGGGATCGTCCCAGATCAGGGCTCGAACCCGTGTCCCCTACATTAGCAGGCAGATTCTCAACCACTGCGCCACCAGGGAAGCCCTGTTTTCATTTTTACCTGCATTTTAAAAAACTTATTTAATTGACATTATTAGGTATTATCATTAGGATCATCTCCATTTGGAAGAAATTGAATGTCAGAGAATTTACATAATTTATCCAAAATCACTCCACTATGAGAACTAACCCTAAAATATCTCCATTGCCTAGCCCGCCCTTTACCTGAAATGATGGAAGACCTATTAGGGTGATTAGATCAAGCCCCCAATAATTCTTAGCCTCCTGACTTTGTCCTACACATGGGCAAATCAAGACAGCTTAATTCTGTTCCACTGAAGGCTTCCTTCCCACATCACCATGTCCAACAATGGAAGCTGCCTTTGATTTTTGCTGCGGTAAAGATCAAGGTATTAACACATCTGTCCTGTGTGTATTTCACTGGTCAAACAGCCATGGGCCAGCATTTGCTAACAGAAGATTAAATATACATCTGTTGATTGTGTCAAAGGAGAGTTTCTTCAATTTTTTTTTAGGGTTAGGGAAGATAAGAGGAATAAGAGAAAGCTTGACAGATGATGGGGGAAATGGGGGAAGGGGAGAGTGAGGGATGATGGTTCCAGGAATATGGAGAAACTTGGAGGAATGCCCAGAATTTGGAGTGGGAGCTAGGGAGGGAGACACAGGGCAAATGAGGGAGGCGATAAAGACAGACTCAAAGTGTAAGGAGGCCTTGAATGTCAGGACAGGAAGTTTGAAATTGATGGTGGAGGCATGGAGGAGACAAGAGAGACATACAGGGAAGTGAGGAGTAATGCTGTCACGGGAGCCCTGGAGGCCTGTCACGGGCACAGGGAGTCTGGCTGGCTGGGGCTTTGGGGAAGAAAAGATTGCAAGGGAAGGGAGAACTTCCAACTCTCATGTGCCTCACAGATATATAAATAAAGCACAATAAGGACTATAATGAGGAAATAAATGTCATAAAAATGTTTGATAGCAGATGGGACATAAAAATGTGAAGAGATGCCAATAGTCTGTAGCCAAGAGCAATAAGGGAAAGTTTGTTCTAGATGACCTTCGAAGCTTTGTTCCAACCTTGCAGATTCTGTAATTCTCTGCTCTGGTTCAATGTATTGAATTCCACTAGAAGCATTTATTTGCCCACTACCACCTATGTAGAAAACATGATGCAGGGTGCTGTGGTGGAGTGCGGGGGTGGGAAGGGGTGTGTATTCGGATATCATCTAGTTCCCTGCTCTGTGCATCCTGGGAGGAAGATCTTGCAAATTCGAATGCATTCCAGAAGAGTAAATGACTTTAGAGAATTATACATAAAATGGAAGCCTAGAAGGGAGGGTGGGCATGCTTAAAAGTCATCTAGGAATGCGATGGTTTTAGGGGTAGGCAGAGAAAGATGATGACCCTTACTAGGCAGAGGAATGTCAAAAACGGGTAAGAAAAGTGCTCTGAGAATGATAATTTTGGGGGCAGAATTCTAAGATGATCCCCAGTGATTCACGCCCTTGTATAACTCCCCCTCGAGTGCAGATGGGACCCGTGACTTTTTCTAGCTGATAGACGATGTCAGAGGTGGTGGATGCCACTCCACTGATTAGATTATGTTAGATGGTAAAGGTAACGTGATAACAGTGCATTAGAAGAAGTGAGTTGCCATTCTACTTGGCAAGGAACTGTGGAGCCTCTAGGAGCTGAGAGCATTCCCCAGCTGACAGCCAGTAAGAAACCAGGACCTCAGTCCTACAATTGCAAGAGACTGCATCCCACCAGCAAACAGGTGAGCTTGGGAAAGGACCCAGAAAGGAGAGTAGTGTGGAGGACACCCAGACTGTAGTCTTACGAGACCCTGAGCAGAGGGCCCAGCTAAAGCATGCCTGGACTCCAGACCAACAAAAACAATGAGATAATGAAGGGATGATTTTTAAGCTACTAAGTGTGTGGTAATTTGTTACACGGCAATAGAAAACTAATACTACAAGCTATCAAGTCTGGCTGAAGCTCTGAGTACATGTTGAAGGTCAGTGGGAGATAAGGCTCAAAATATTGCTTGGGGTGAGATGACTTAGTCTAGTCCAATGTAAAATCTATGTGATGAATGGAGTCTAGTTCATATTAGAACTAAATAAAATTCCAGAGGGTGGGACAATATTGGGGGACACCACAAGAGCTGCCATGTTCTGTGGTAATGGGAGGGGTGTGGTTTGGGGATTAAGAGAAGGAGTGACTCTACAGAATCAGCACCATAGCCATCAGCACCATACTATCTTTCTAGCACTTGCCTAGAAGAGTGGCTGCCAGTTTGCAGCTATTGTGATGGTTACCTCTGGGGCTACGCCACTCCCATCAAAGTTGTTAAAGGCTGGGCAAGTGTATTAGAAGGCACAAGACAGAACTGCCATGGAATCCTGGAAGTAGGAGGTAATAGTGTGAATTCTCCTAACTCTACTAATAGATGGTTCACTACCATGGAAAGACTGGATGTTCAGACCTTGTCAACCATGAGAAGACTTTCTTAATATGAGCTGGAATTTCATGCAGTCACAATTGTCAGAGGTGAGAAGTACCTTTAAAATGATCATTTTAAAAGATGAGAAAACAAAGACCCCATGACGGGAAGGTAACTGTTCAAGCTCCCATAGTCACACCATGACAGGCCAGGTAGGACCTGCACCCCTTCTACCACAGCCTCTCAGGTCTGGGACAGACAAACAAAGGAGGAAGGATTCGTTTAAAGGTGTCAGCTATTGGGAATGTAGAGTGGCTGAGTGCCTTTTGAATTTATAAACAAACCTAATAATTGCCCAAGCATTGCCTTGGCTACTAGAGATTCCTCCTCGTGTATAGTGTGTATAGTCATTTGTCTGCCATCTCTGCTTCTTGACTACTTCTACTCCCATTTGTTTGTTTAATGTGAGTTTATTACATAACTTTGTGCCTTTCCCTTTAGAAAAGCATTGCTAACTACAGGCTCAAATTTCTTTCTAGGGGTTGGACTCTGTTAAAATTGGGAGGTGCCATCCCTTTTTCTCCATCAAGCCTACTCTCTTCTCTCTGAGCCTACATAGCTCCTGTGGTCTTCCTCTCAATTTCAAGTAGATGTTGGAAACAATAATCTTCCAAGCACCTGGATTATAATAGCTCTCCAGAGCCAGAAATGCAGAGCAATATTGCTAGAGTGACAGATATTTGAGATGGCAATTGTGGAAATGACACATAGGCAGTAACTCTAAGACAAGCTCTCTCTGTAACTTGCTCTGAAATTCTTCCATAGGGAGAACAGGGAGGAAGGGAGAAGGAGGAGAGAAGAAAGAGAAGCATGATAGAAAAGGAGACATTGAGGAAGAGAGACACAGATGATAGATAAAAGTAATGGTAGAAGAAGAATGAAAACTTTATAGTTAGTGACTGACTCTACTCTCTAAGATGCAAAAGTTGGGCCAGACAGTAGGTATAGCGCTATAGATCCACAAATATAGTTGAATGCTTCCACAAAGACATGGAAGAAAGACAATATCGAACCTATAGCTTGTAGTTTTACTTCCACACATATTGAGCCCCTCAATTTTAGTTTTGGAGAGTCATCTCTGGTGACAGACATCTGCTTCCACCCTAGCACCCTGTTCCATTCTAAATTTCCTTCTTCCTGATAAAAGGGAACATAAATTAATCAACAGAAGGAAGAGGTGAAGGCATTCAAAAGGTACAAACTTCCAGGTATAAGATAAATACCAGGGATGTAATGCACAGCACGGTAAATAGGGAGAGAGACGCAAGAGGGAAGGGATATGGGAACATATGTATATATATAACTGATTCACTTTGTTATAAAGCAGAAACTAACACACCATTGTAAAGCAATTATACTCCAATAAAGATGTAAAAAAAAATATATATATATATATATAATTAGCACTGCTGAATGTTTACATATGAAAGTTAAGAGAGAAAATCCTGAGTCCTCATCACGAGGAAAAATTTTTTTCGATTTCTTGAATTTTGTATTTATATGAGATGATGAATGTTCACTAAACTTACTATGGTAATCCTTTCATGATGTATGTAAGTCAAACCATTATGTTGTACACTTTAAACTTACATAGTGCAGTATGTCAATTACAACTCAATAAAACTGCAAGAAAAAGAACAAAAAAAATATCAGGAGAAGAGACTAGAAAGGGAACATATAATGTCAGACCTAACATTTTTCCCTGACTCAGAACATTAAGACAATTTATCAAACTGTGTGAGCACCCCCAGACATGTCTCCCTGGATTGGAATGCTGTGGCAAAAAGACCAGTCCTACAGTCACGCACCCACTGAACACAGATTAGTGTCCTGGGAATTTGGGTGGAGGTCAGTGACTATCTCAAAATGAAGTCCCTGTAGCCAGGATGGCTGAGCAAAGCCCTTTGCATCCTACTATAGCATCTGTTGGAGGCCTCATCTGATAGGAAATGATTAACAGCCACTCTGCAATAGAAAAATTACCCCTGAGAAGCATTCCTGGGAAAGAGCATAAAACCACAACCAAATGACCACGCCGCGTCCCATGTTAGGTACACAGTGAGTGGTTCATGTGTGGGCTTTGGACAGAAGTCTAAAGCTCAGATAGGCTATTGGACTGCAAGTGCTCCTAATGACTTCACTGGCCTTGACATGTGAGTAAGCAGGACATGTACCCATTAGAGGCAAACTTTTATTAGAGTGACCATTCCAGAGGTTATTAGCAACTTGTAAAGAATGCAATTACCACTTAAGCTGTATTCAGCTGAATACATTTTAACTGTAATTGAAAACAAATGTATGCTTAACTGTATGGTTGGTTAAGCCTCATGCCTGTGACTGTTATCATATTATTTTCCATTAAGTAAAACTGCATGTGTTGGGATTTATTTGCAATTATGAAGTTGCAATTTGATGAAGGCTCAAAACAGACTTCTTTATTTAGTGTGTGCTCTGCAGCCCCAGCTCAACGTGGGCCACTTTGATTTTTGTCACAAACTTTTCACATTCCCTGAAGTGGTGAGTAGGAATATAGATGTACTTTTATTTGCATTATTTTAAAAGAATATTTTTAAACTCAGCAAACTCTTCCTTACTCTTATGTAACAGGAAGGTCATTGATGGTTATGGCCACCTGAACATTTTATTTTAATCTTGATGACTTTCAGAAGAAATCAGTTTCCAAATTCTGTTGATAATTAAGAGGCGTGTTTAGGGCTTATGAGCTGCAGTATATGTCTGTTTTTAACCACCTGCAATTGTCAAGGATCTCACGGTATTCTTTCCTCAGACTGGATGTTTCATCCCAATGAAATACGAAAATTTGATTTTAGGGGAATTTGCTATAATTACATAACTTGCTTTCTGAGAACAGTTTCAAAGCTTAGGTTTGGGAATAAGAGAACTGGCTCGAACTCCCTAGTTTGAAGCGATATCAGGAAGTGACTTCATATCTCTGGACCTTAGTTTTGCCATCTGTAAAACTGGGATAACAAACCTGATCTTATCTACCTAGCAGAGATATTTTGAAAGCACAGGAGATGACAGCGGTGGAAGGGTTTTGAAATCTGTAATGAATATTCCAGATGTCAGGATCATGATAACAACAGGAGCCTTCTTCTCTCCCTGGACCCATGAGGTTTGTCTCCACTGAATGCAGCAAGGTCTGGACACATCAAAATGCTCAATACATGTTTGCTGGAATGCAACCGTGGTTTCATGGGGTGCATCTCTAATGGTCATCAGGATGCCTTTAGGACAGGCACACAGAAATGCATCACAACCACAAATGGGGGGGTTTAAGTAGTTTGAAAGGAAGTGCCCAGTCTTTGAGATGAAGAGCAGCTGGAATACCTCTTGCAGAGTCCTCTCCAAGTGTCTTTTTCTACTTGCTCTCCCACTGGTTTTCCTTGATCCTCTTATCATGACCAGCTAAGGGTTTCTCTTTGGACATTGCCCTGTTTCATCTCGCTTGTGATCATCATCCTCATTGTCAATTCAAGGTACATCTCTGAGCTACCAGATGCTTAGCTAAACCCAAACATGAACCATATATTGCGTCCTCCAGCAACCAGATGACGTGCCGATGGGAGATGTGAACCCCAGGGGAAGCGCCTGGAAAAATGACAAGCTAAGCTACAGAGAGGAGGGCAACTCTGGATTCTAAATTTTATAATAAGACTGTGTAATAAGGTTCTGAGAAAGATAGGGCAAAATGGTACTTGATTTCAAGAAAAAACATCTGAGGAAATCAAAACTAGTTAAAGATCAAGTTGTAGAAGAATTATCCTTTCTAAAACAACTACCAAATAAACATGGCATACAAGAGCCCATCCAGTCTTGCCCTTGCCTATCTTCTCTCTTTAGTTGATCAGTCATTCTCACCATTTTTTTTTTACTCACTGGACACATTTACTCTATATGTGAACAACATAAAGTTTTCCCCTTCTCTGAACGTGCAGTGTTTTTAGGTCTCTTTGCCTTTTTACATGCTGTTGTCTCTGCTTGGAATAGCTCCCCCTGTCTCCACCTCAGGAGCTCAGACTACTGTGATGATATCTTTCTATGCCTGCCTCTTCCACAACCTGTGAGCCCCTTGAGAGCAAGAACTTGTTCATTTCTACATTTTCAAAACTCATTCACGTGCTGGCACAGAGTGTGTATCTACTGAACACATGGTATAGATCGCTGGTGTCCGATAGAACTTACTGTGATGATGGGCATGTTCTATATCTGTGCCATCTAGTCCAATAGCTGTGAGCCATATGTAGTGACTGAGCACTTGAAAGGTGGCTAGTGCCACTGAGGAGTTCTGTTTTTAATTGAAGCAGTGAATGTGAATAGTGGCTGCTGCATTGGACAGCACAGGTACACATAATGATGGGAGAATGGCCACAAGTGATTCTAAGAAAAAGTCCTCAGGTTCCATGCTGAGGGAGCTGCTATAAACCTGAAGGAGTGAGACTTGGGATGAGAAAGGACGTCTTGCCCAATACCCGCAATCTCCTGTTACACAATGTTGGTCATATAGTTCCATAACCGGCTTGGAAGCTTGAAGGCACAGCATCCATAAGCGATGCGTTCTCTCTCTGACTTGCCTCCCCACCTGAGTGGTTGACCCATGCCCGTAAACAGAATCCTTTCTCAAAAATATGAAGAGTCCTTTAGGAAGAGAATCAAATCCAGGAGGAGGGAAGGGACGTCTTAGAGTCAGCTGAAGGAGCTGTCCTAGTAGGAGACAATGCTGTAAGGCCCCTCTCCTGGGTGGAGTCATCTTTGCCTTTGGCACAATCATTTTTATAAGGCCAGGGAAGGTACAGTGCAGCCATGGAGACAGAGCATGTCTGGGTCAGGGAGAAAAAAGAGCACTGCAGGGTCACCGATTGGAACAAACTGAAACCAAACACAGCTGGAGGTCATGCTACATGCTTTCCAGATGCCTCCCTGGAACCGGTTCCTATTATATCTCTGCAAAGGAGGTGCTTGAAATAAAAGTGAGATCACCACAGCTCCATGACCGTGTAGCCAGGACTCTCTAGAACTGCAGTGTCCCTGCGGAGGGGGGGTACTCCAGTCTCCAGAAGATCTACGTGTCCCCTGAATTATAGGTAAACACTGTGCATATAAATGTTTTCCAGAAAGACGGCTCTTAGCATTCATAAAAATTTCAATGATATGGATAAATCAAAAAGGATTCAGAACTGCTATTCTATTTCACATCTCCTCTACCATGTCCCATATGAAGAACCCGATGCTCAGAGAGCAAAAGTGACATTTCCCATGCAAATTAAAACCACAGCAAGATATCGCCTCACACCTGTTAGAAAGGCTATCATCAAAAAGATAAGAGGTAACAAAAGGTGGTGTGGATGTGGAGAAAGGTGAACCCTTGTCCTGCTGGTGAGGTTGTAAACTGATACATCCACTGTGGAAAGCAGAGTGGAAGAGCCTCAAAAAATTGAAAATAGAACTACCATATGATCCAGCAATGCCACTTCTGGAAACATATCCAAAGGAAATGAAAACACTAACTTGAAACACCCCCATGTTCATAGCAGCTTTATTTATAATAGCCAAGACATAGAAACAACCTAAGTGTCCAGTGGATGAATGGATAAAGCAGTTGTGGTATATATACAAATGGAATATTGTTCAGCCATAAAAAAAACAAGGAAATCCTACCATTTACAACAACATGGATGGACCTTGAAGGCATTATGCTAAGAGAATTTATGCTAAGTGAAATAAGACAGAGCAAGACAAATACTGTATGATCTCATATGTGGAATCTAATAGCAAAACAAAACAAAACCAAAAACAAACAACAAAAAAACCCCAAACTCACAGGAAAAGAGATCAGACTTGTGGTTACTAGAGGTGGTGGGCAGAGGGAGAGGGAATTGGAGGAAGATGATCAAAATGTACAACTTTCCAGTTACAAGACAAATAAGTACAAATAAGGGTTGGAATGTACAACATGATTACTATAACTCATACTGCTGTATGATACATAGGAAAGTTGTTAGGAGAATAAATCCTAAGAGCTCTCATCATAAGGAGAATTTTTTTTTCCTTTTTTCTTTCTTTTTTTATTGTATCTGTATGAGAAGATGCATGTTAGCTGAAGATACTGTGGTAATCATTTCACGATAAATATAGATCAAACCATCATGCTGTACCTCCTAAACTTACACAGTGATGTATGCCGAATATTTCTTAATAAAACTGGAAAAAAAGACATTTCCTTGGTCATGCCTTGAGTCAGTGGCAGATCAAGGATGGAAGAGAAGGAAACCAGGGTAGAGCTTACAGTTGCTCATTAGAGACTCTATCCCGTTTGCCCCAGTTATGATCAGCACCTTTGGAAGTCACTGGTTCGCCTAAGAGTCACCTGTCGTGTCAAAATCAACCTTTATTCCTCCGGTCTTCACAATGTATCATGAGACACCTTGTTATGCCTGATTGAAGACCACAGCTAACATCTGGTCTTCACGATTCCCAGTGGCCACTAGGAACTGTAGAATTAACACGGATGTCTGTGCATTCTCACACGAACCAAACATCATCTGTAGACTAAATAAATTATGTTTTCCACATATGTACGAGCAGCTTGAAACGTGTGGACACTGTTGGGCTAAACAAAATGCTACTTTATCTAAAACTCATTCATTTGAAGCAAAGCACAAAAAGTACAACAACTGCGATTGAGGTCATAAGCTTTGAAATATTTTGATGCTACAAGGAGCCCCCCTCACACTCAGAAAGTATGGACCATTGAAGCACCTCTGCTGCATTTACCTGGTTTGGCAATCCTGAGAAATGAAATAAGTTCAAATTGATATGTCTTTAATAAAAATATTGCTTCAGATGCTTTCTCTATTCCCCAAATCAAGGTAAGCTGTTGCCATTTCTCAAGTGAAGGCTCCCCATCCGACACGAGGACCCCTGATTCTGCCCAGCACCCTCAACTGAGGCCGCTGCTACTTAGGAAGTACCTGGGTTTCTGACTTTTAGGATGGCAGGGTGTAGGTACGGACTTTCCTAGGAATATCGGGCTCATCATTGGGCAGATGGGTTAGGGTTACAGTACCTTCATCAAAATTGGGGACAATTGGTAAAACTATGTACTCTGATGGGAAGGTGTCCAGGGGTTGATTGGATCAGAGCAGCAGACACACCATCTCATCCAAGGTCCCAGAAGGAAACAAAGAGCCAGTGCAAGTTGGCCTGGTTTACTTAAAATGAAGCTCCCATTTATTATGCCCTCTGCTCAGTTTATTTTCATTGGGGCTTTTCATAAATAAAAACTAACTTAGGATTATACAGTTATGAACATTTAAAACGTATGCTTTGGGACACACCAGTTGTTTCACTTCCTGGTTTTCTTCCTAAAGACCTTGATTAAATTCTAGGCCAAGAAAGACCCAAGGGAACGGGACCACACACTGTACTTTAAACTGTGTTTTAGGAGATGATGAATTGTGCTCCCATGAGTAGCCAGATTCTTAAGGAACACCCCCTGCCCCGCCCCTCAAGACCTTTCCACTCAGTGCTGTTTGTTTAGACATCTGCAGACAGGCACCCCGGTCAGCACGCAGACCCCTGAGGGCCTCCTTCTGCCTGAGTATCTCAGGGGCAGATGGACCCACGGCCCTAGTCCTCCCCTAGGAGGAACACATCACATCTCCTCGTGAAGGCTGTGGGCTTGCTTGCCGGAAGGATTGTCCCTCTGGAAGCCAGCACAGGCGGAGCTCTTTGATTGTGCTGTTACAAGAGGGTAACCTCACGGGAGAAACACACTGAGATTTTGCTGAGGCTTGTTAACAGAACCGAATGGCTCAGGTACACCGGCCCTCCTCCTCAGCCAAGCTTGGCACAGTCCGATCCCCCAATGTTTCACGTCCTCCCAGAGTTACTGTAGGCTGCGTGCTCTCTGCCCTTCCGTCTGCTGAAGGCCACCGTCTGTAACTTCACGGTCCCTTTAGTTGAAGGCTGTTTTCTCTGGTGCCACCCAATCCCGTATCTCATTTTAAGATGCCCTCAGTCACCCATCACTTCTCATAACTGGGTTTACAGAATGTTTTTCCAGAAGGTAGTTTTGACAGTGCTACGTAGGGCATCATCTTGTGTATCTGCTGATGAGAAGAGAGAGAAGGTTATCCTGCCAAGGTGAGGCAGAGCAGTGGGAAATGAAGAAGAACTCTCTCTGCATCAGCCTACTTTAAAATTATAAACAGGGCTCCCTACTTGTCTGTTGGGAGTGGAGTTCCCGGTGTGAGAAGATACTAGGCCCGCACATACACGACTGGAGTTGGAAATGAGTGCTGCAAGCCAAGAGCACTTCACAACATGGGCGTCTCTGGGAAGGTGTCCTGCTCTTTTAGCTGCTAATCAAAGGCATTAGGAACTGACTCCACTCCTATCTAAGGCTGGATTTCACAATACCTTGATTTCAAATCTACCCTGTACGTGATACACTCCTGGGATCGCTGCACTCCCAGAAACAGAGGAGAGGAGCTTACAAGATTTACCCAATTTCCTAAGAAAGAGACTGGTCTTGGAGGTCTGGAATGATGTGGTTTGGATGAAAAGATGTGATTGAAGAATGTCACAAATGCCGGAATACATGGAAGATGAGACTTTTACCATCGATACCCTAAACATCTCCCAGCCCAGCAGAGCTCGTTGATGACTGGTATCTCCTTATCAACAGTGGAGGTCTTCCTGGAACTAATTCAGAAAACAGTTCATAGTGGACCAGTTGCATTTAACCACAGGATACGGAGGCGTTTTCAGTATAGACTGAACTTTTGGAGAGAACGTTGCTCAATGTTGGTTTTAAGAGAAGGGCGATTATTTTAGTTAGCAAGTGTTTAATGAATACCTACTCTAAACGGATCAGTAACCCAAACACGAAAACAGACTTAGCTTTGAGGGCCAGGCCCACCCAGGCTCAATGGCTTCTCGAGAGCAAAACTGGTAATTGGACTGAAAGGAAACCCAGCACAACAGTATCCTTCTGAAGAAAATCCCTGAAAAGAAATAAGAGGAAATAAACCAGAATATGAGTGATGGAAACAAAAATTTTAGGTTCTGTAAAGAAATCATTTTTGTAAAGATCCGAGAAGGTGCGAAAAGAAAAAATAAACCAAACTGGATTTGTGTGCTTGGTTTTCTTTATTTTGTAATGAAAGAAACATAGGCTTAGAGAAGGTAAGGGACTTTTCTGAAGTAGCAGAGTGAAAAATTGGGCGCGTTCCCAACTTCTTAATTCTAAGTCTAGTGCTTCTTCCCCTACAAACTTCACTTCCTTCCCATCACCTTCCAGAGCGACCCTTAACAATTTTTAATTTATTGTGAAAAACCTCTGAAGAGGCCAGGATAAAGCATACAGGAAGTTATCATTTGGCTGCACACGGGCAACCTGGCTTCTTATTCCCTCAGCTGGAAACGCGGGCTCTTATTGATTGGGTGGCGTGCATGATAGCAAGAAAAAAGAGTTTCTACATGACTAAAAACTTCGGGTCGAATCTGGTCACCTCCTCTGAGGGTTACATTTCCAACATGGATTGTTCCGCAGAAGCCATAAGAGAGCTGCGGTTTGATCTCCCCGACTCCAGGTGGTTACGTGTCTCCTGACACGCCGTAGGGAACAGGGCAGCCTGTGATGTACTGATACCTGGTACCCAGGCAGAGAGGCCGTGCTGCCTCAGGGAATCCTGGGAGAGAGGCTTGGCAGAAGAGGCCAGGAAGTGCAAGGTGAAGGCCAGGGATAAAGGGGCAACCTTGGGCCGTGCCAGGGTTTTCGGTGTCAGGCTGAGAAATCTTGGGAAACTCCTCTTCGTAACCCTCTTTCCTGAGCTGTCAGAGTCATGGGATTTTATTATCGTGTTGGATCCTGAGAAAAAACTCTTCTATCAGGAAGAGAGCGATTGACAAATTTATCAGTCGTTAATTTTGGTGAGTACTTTTGGGTTGTATTCCTAAAAACGGAATGGAGAAACAGCTGGTAGGTGGGCAGATAGGTAGATCGATGACAGATAGATAGATAGTTAGATTTTTTTTTAATCAGCAGACTCCTGTATGCTGCCAGTTCTTCTCAGTTTTCCGTCCCCACATCCGTGTAGAATTTATGGTGAGCTCTGCAAAAGACAGACCTTCCCCCTCAAGGCTTTTGCTCACTCTGAGGTTTCATAGAGCTATAAACTACCAATCCAAGTCCAGCCTGGACAAACGGGGCAAAATGGAATATGCTAATACGGACAGTGTGTCAGGAGGCGTTGCTGTGGATGGTTCTCGGGTTGGAAGCCCTTCGGGGAGCTCTGGCAGAAGTTGGTCTTGAATACCCTCAGCGGCTCCCACAGTGACTTACATCTCTGCACTCACCCTGGTCCCAGCAGTGAGGTCTAAAAATACTCACATTTTCTAGGACTCTCTACAATCAGAACAAAGAAAATCTGTCCTGCTCTCACGCACTCACGTGTTCCTTCTTATTTGATCCCTTGTCAAGGCGTCCAGGTAGTTCTGGCCATTGCAGCCTACCTCAGAATGTGGCTGTTTTCTGTTTGGTTTCTGGGTCACAACTGGGTCATCTTTATGGAGGACACTTTGCGTCTCCATCCTGGGCTATTGTGGAGTTCACAAACTGGGAATGCCTGGGTTCTAACAGAGTCATGTCAGGGAAAGGAGGGACTGTATCGGTATTCATTGGCCAACTGTTTGTTTACTGGAATAGGGGTAGGTGTCGGAAATAGAAAGAACTAGACAGTCCTTGCTGTGGAGAGGCGCACAGTGTGGTGGGAACGCAGACGTATAAACAGATAACCATAAGGCTGATGTGTGCTAATAGATAGTTAAGCGTGAAGTATAATGGTAGCACAGAGGATAAAGTCGTTCCTGTGTGAGAAGGAGTCAGAAACCAGGTGAGACCTTGAGTTGACCTACAAAGAATGATCCCGGGTTCACCAAGATGGGAAAGGGATACAAAACGTTAGGCAAAAAACAGCATATACAACATTGCAGAAATGGATATTGTGGCTAATCTGATACTCTGACTCAAACACAGTAAGATGTAGATTGTATTTCCCTCTATGAGAGAGAAATAAATAAATATGGGGGTGTGGGGAGAGAGGGAGAGAGGAAGAGAGGAAGATATTGAGAAACAAGAATAAAGGTCAGTTTGGTAAACCATTGCTTGTATTAGCATCACATGGAAAAAAGAAGGGAAGAATCTCTTTCAAAATTATTGATTCATTTGTGCCAATAACTAGTAACTTCTTATTGCTGAAATTGTGCAATCGAGCCAGGAATGGAACATTCTACACCACACCTTAGTCACTGAGCCCACTGAATCAGAAAAACAGTGCTTTATGGAATCCAGCAGACTGCTTAGCTCAGGATTCATTCTTTTATTGCCTCCAGGCCAATGAAGCATCTTGAAGTGTAGCCCTCTGATCTGAAGAGCATTTGAGTGTCATGTTTTTCCCAGAGTTACAAGATGCTCCCTCGGGGGTGGATGCCATTAACTCCATAAGGTTCCCAAGGGAGGTGAACTTCATGGTCCATGGAGTTTGGTGAAGGACCCTAGTCTGTCAGCAACTGTCCACAAAAGGACGGCCCCTGAAGAAGCAGCCCCTGGGCAATATATAATTTATGGAAAACGAAGCAATATCAAGGAAGGACCTGGCCTCTTCCTGGATCCTGGGCTCAGAGTAACTCCCCTGGGAACCCTGCCTGACCAGGGCCGTCAGAGGTGGTACCCAAGTTCTGATCTGAGAGAGCAGCAGGCAGCCAACTGCAGGTGTGGGCATGGCCCTTCCTTCACCCACAGACCTTCTGGGGAAAGCTATGGTTTCTGAGAAGGGCCTAATGAAAAAGATCAAGCTTATGCAGAGGCCCTGCTGTGCAGGAAGATTGCTTCCAAGAAGCGATTCATTTTTAGTTTAACAACTGTGCATTTGGTCCCCACACAATTTATCTTCATGCAAAATCACATACCTGTGTGCCAGATGTGCACAGCTGTATGTGAGCAACTGCTGATCTATCTGGATCACATGCCAAGTGCCTGTTTCTTTAAATTAGGGTGGGTTGAGAGTTGGGCCGTGTGAAAATTTCATTTTGAAACCAGAAACCAAGTGTGCCCTGGCTACGGGGGTTTGAGTATAGCAGGATGATGAACCGAGGTGGAATGAGTCTTTTCCAGGACCCCCCAGAACCTTCCCCTTTCACGACCCCTGAAATTCGGCGGCACTCTGGGTCTGTAGAGGTTAGGCTATCTGGAGACTCAGTTTTGCCAAAGTGCGCGGCCCTTGTAAATGCTTGTGGTGAAACTGCAAACCCCCTGCCCAGCCCTTGGGAACTCTTGGAGCAGAATCGAACTTGACATTTTTAGTTTGTGTTTCAGTTTTTACCCTCTGGACTCAGAAGAAGCAAGACCACAAAACACTCAATGAGGCCTACCTCCCCAGCAGCCGGGGTATGGCCATCCGCAGGAGGGCAGGGAACCAAGGTGATGAGAGACCTTCCCCCTAGAAACCCACAGCTTGGCCTGCACCGGGGACCCCAGCACCAGCGTGTGGGCGCTTCCCCTCTGTTCTTACCGTCTTTCTTTTCACGGCCAAGGACAGTCAACATTGAAATAGGTTCAGTCATCATTTTGTCATTCCACAACTGACTTACTGAGTATCCACTGATGCCAGGTGTGTGCTCGGCATCAGTAGTGGTAAAGCGCTGGACGCATCATAAATGTTCAATATGTGTTAGTGGCTGATGAGATTATTGAAGACTTACCATTTTTCTACTTCTCGTTGACCCACCAAATGCCACGTCCTACGCATAAAGTCTCCCGTTATTTCTCACAACTCCATAACGCAAGCACTATTGTTACTATTTTACCAGGAGGAAAGCTGAGGCTCTGAGTGGTCACAAAACTTACTCAGAAATCATGTGTCTCCTCCACGGTGGAGCCATGATTAAGATTCAGCTATGATTTCAAATTCTGTCTTCTTTCCACCATGCCGCGATCATTCTGTCTCCCTCCTGGCTGTTGTCAGGGCCCTAAGAGAAGGCTTCTCTGTCCATGAGTGCGTTGCATTCGCCCCTTCTGGCCCCGGAGCCATGCCACTTTAATATGTACCTGGCCTGAGGCGCAAATTCTCAGCTGTCACGGCTCCCAGTTCCATCCTGGTTCTCATATGGGCAGGCGCTGCTAAATCAGCCCACAATACACAGGCTCAGTTTGAATTTCAGCAAAGTTCTCTAAAAACAATAACCAGATGCAATTCAACTCACATTGCATCCACATAAGGAATCCATTCCAAGAAAAGTCAGAGGATGCACTGTTATTCTCAGTCAGATGAATGACTTCTAATCTTCCCTGGGCTTGTTTTAGAACTCAAAGAAGAAATAACATCTAGATTAATTTTAGAGTTCAGCCTTTGAATCCGGTCTCAGGAAGAATGCTCATATAATTTAGCCTTATAATGATGACCCCTTAGATCACAGATCACTCATGGGTAGTGGCTCCTTCTAGACACCTGCCACACTCAAGGCAATTTCCTCTTTTCAGTTTCAAGAACAATTTCAGACTTGCTTTCTTATAAGCTACTTAGAAAAACCAGGACACCATCCTGGGAGTAAAACAGATCTTCCAGGAATTACATCATTTATTTTTCAACAAAGATTAATTTAATTTGGTTTAACAAGAGTGTATGATCATAGATTTGATAACCAAACAGATGTCTTAACATAAATTTCAGTCTTGGTTTAGCTCTCTTCCAGTGAGAAAAACAAAGACTCTCAAAGGTAATTGGTGTATCACCCCTCAAAGGGGGAAAAAAGTGTAGGCTTTCAATTTTCTTAAACATGAAACTTAAAATCCACATATAATAATAAACAAATGGTTTAAGGCATTTTATGCCGTAAATGTGCTGCCATTATTTAGTTATGAATTTTCAGGTTCAGGAATTATGCTAAAACCCAAGGGTTATTATGGAATGTCTGTGTATTTGATTTCTAAAGTTCCAGATAGGTTTTAATGTGTTCAATGTTATACCACTGCATTCCCTAAGCTATTTCTGTATCCTCGGAGACATGTCCTAATAACAGGCCTCTGTGTCTTCTGCTTAGTGAAAAGTGTGAATAATAACTCGAAAAATTAACTATGTACGTATGTATGTGAGTGTGTGTGTGTGTGTGTGTGTATATATATATATATATATATATATATATATTTTTTTTTTTAAGTTTAACATATGTTCCCACATGGCCAAGTGATTGAACCCAATACAGTTAACAACTTAGGAAGGGATTCATTGAATTTTTCAAGTCTCTTCATGGCCAGAGTTACATTGTAAGGAGACCCTAAATGTGGAATAATCAACATGTTAAAGTAATCTAGATGTTTATGATTTGATAACTCTTTGGTTCATTGTTTAAAAACATGTTTTCAATTTACTTTCCTTCAAATAGCTCCAAATAACCCCATGATTTTAGATGATTGATTATGGGAATGCTGCTTTTACTGTACATCCAAGGTAATTTTAAAATTACATCTTCTTTTCATTGTTAAGGGGGAAAATCATTTGCAGGTCTTGACATGATTTATCAGAAAAAGGGGGACGAAAGGTCAGTCTCGGCCTCCCTCTATTAGAACATTATTATGTGAGCCCAGAAGTAAAGCATTCGACTTTGTGGAAGCTGGGTTCTAGTCCCAGCATGCTGAATAATCAGTTCTGTGGCTTTAGGAATGTCATTAACCTCTTGTGACTCACTTTCCTTCCGTATAAAAACCAACAAAACAATCGCGATCAAAACCTCCCCTAGAGATTATGATTCATTATAACTGGGGGCAAGAGCTAGAAATCTGTATTTCTCCTAAGAACCTGAGGTTTATAATCTAACAAGTTTGAAAAGCACTAGATTAAATGACTTCTAAGTCCAGGTCTAAAGTTCTACAACTCTGGAACCAAGGTTTCCTGTCCTCCAGAGACTTTTCTTTCAATGTAACTATTTTATTACATAATGGCAACCTTACTTTACCATATGGCTAATGTATATTTCTCTCAAGCACTGTGCTCAAGCTTGTGTTTAAATGTTCTGTTTAATCCTCCTAGTAGCCTTACACTGTCAGCGTATTAGACATGGTTATTAATCCTCCTGGCTACAACAAACTCCCCGATCTCAGTGGCTTAACCCTTTATTTCACACTCATGTAAAATCTTCCTCCATTTTGTAACTATGTCATCTGGAACAGGTGTCCCTCATGGGAAGACAAAGATATGAGACACTGTATCTTACCTATCACGACAGGAGCTGACTCATGTCACTTCTGTACACAGCCTATTGGTTAAAATAAGTCACATGGTGCTGATCTAATTAGAAGACAGAAATATAAAGGAGCACACACAGGTCTAATAACTAAAACACTCTCTGCCATAGTAGAGAATCTAAATGTTACAACTTTAAGAGACTGAGGCTCATGAAGGCCAAGCAACAGGGGGCGTGCGTTTGAAGACCGTCACCTGGTATTTCATTCAGAAAAAGGAGGCATGCATTATTCACAACAGCCAAGATGTGGCAACAACCTAAATGTCCCTCAGTGAAGAAAATGTGGTATATACATACAATGGATATCCATATATATATATATATATATATATATATATATATATATTATATATATATATATATATTTTTTAAGGAGGACTTTCCCGTGATCCACTTTGAACTTGACTTGCTCACTGCAGTAAAATAGGAATCTCAAGATGTCAAAGAATCATCCTTTTCACCTTAGTCTTTTTTCTTTTCTTAACATCTTTATTGCAGTATAATTGCTTTACAATGGTGTGTTAGTTTCTGCTTTTTAACATAGTGAATCAGCTATATGTATACATATATCCCCATATCTCCTCCCTCTTGCGTCTCCCTCCCACCGTCCCTATCACACCCCTCTAGGTGGTCACAAAGCACCGAGCTGATCTCCCTGTGCTGTGCGGCTGCTTCCCACTAGCTAGCTATTTTACATCTGGTAGTGTATATGTGTCCATGCCACTCTCTAAGCACAGGTTATTTCTTCACAACTGAATCTGTGAAATGCCAGCTTTGTCCATACAAAGCGCACCTGTTGTATATAGATACTTTTTCTTTCTTTCTACTTTTTGGCCCTGAGAAACCTCTCAATAATTCAACAAATAATTTTAAGGTTGTGGAGAGATTCCAAGATCTGTGAAAACAGAATATCAGGAAAATAGGCCCTGTATTGGAGGAGCTTCCAGTCCCTAGCAAAAACAAAGCAAAACAAAACCAAAACAACAACAACAAAAACTAGATAAGTCTCAGTTAAGACATGAGGTTAAGTGCCATGATCGACATACATGCAGATTAATGAAAGCTTAGAGGAGGGAACAGTTACTTCTGCTGGGCTGGAGGAGTCACAGGAGGGGCATCAGCGAGAGGAAATGACGACTTCACTGGGTCTACACGGATGAGGCACTGTTTGTCAGATACAGGAGGGAGTGGCTGCAGGGGTACAACCTGGGTGAGGGGAGAGTCTGAGCAGGAACACAGAGGTGGTAGAGTCTTAGCATTTGGGAGAATGTGGTGGGCAGAGAATGGATGGAAATCTGGGCTTGGGCCAAATGTTCAAGAACCTAAATATCCTTATGAAGGAGTTTGGACTTTGTGCGTTAAGGAGACATCTGAGGTTTTTAATCAGAGGTCAAATATGTGTTGTGGAAATTTCATTTTCATGCCCAAGAGAGATGGAATTCCATACTTGCACAATGTCTTTGTGTAGCACAGATAGATAGTAAATTGCTGACCAATATCTATTTTTCTCTACTTCTACAGAATAATAGAAATGTTAACTGGGTGTGTGATGCTCAGAATGAAGATGGCATTTCTCGAGTTTCTTGACAGTTGGTATGAACATGTGACTAAGTTCTGGCCAGTGGGGCATAGATGAAGACCCAAGGGAAGCTCCTAGATAGTTTTCTTAAAAGACATTGGGCACACATGGTAGCTTCTCGTGTCTTCTTGCTGCTGCTTAGAATGTTGATGTAATGACAAGCTTCTTGGGCCATTTTTTAAAAAGGTCTTTTGAACTGAAAAGGCCAGTTGGATTTTCCTCCATTTGAATTGCTTCCCCACTTTTGTAAAAAAATTGGTTGGGCACACTTATGCAGGTCCGTTTCAGGAGTCTCTATTTTGTTCCACTGAATATATGCATCTAACTCTCTGCAAATACCACGCTGTATTAATTACTGTATCTACATAGTAAGCTTTAATGTCAGGTAGAGTGATTCCTCCTACATTATTCTTCCTTTTCAGGATTCACAGCCCATTTTAAGAAATACTTTTTACTTTATAACATAGGATACACATACATGAACACACCCACATATATGAAATCCACTTCATGAAAATACATAATTATTTGTGATGCACCCTGATTTTCCCTAACCTATTCTATTTTATCCTTTCATTAAAATGTGCTGGTCATGACCCACTAAATTGATTTCACAACCCACCAATGGATCTCTCAACTTGCAGGTTAAAAACATACGGCAATAGAAGGGAATGGGAAATGGATATTTACCACTAACCCACAGTATCCCCCGCAGAGGAAAAGTACAGGGGGAGTGAAACCTCTTTCATTGGAGGTAGAATGGCCAATGGGGTTGCCCACTTCGAGTTCGCCTTCTTCTCTAGTTGGGAGAAGGGCTTGTAAAGAACATGCAGCCCACTTTGGGGGACGGCCTCACTAGGACAAAATCACCAGTCTCTAAAGATGGGATTAGTTTTCTTTGAAAGCAGAAAAACCTCTCAGCAAGAAATTTAAAAGCTCTGTAAAATGGTGTCTGTTATCATGCTAATCAGTGGGCCAGTTCTTTTACATATGTTATCTTCTTTTATACTCACACTGCTCTAAGATATATCATTTCCATTATGCATATGAGAAAACATACATACATTATACATAACCTCATAGAGGTTAAGGGATTTGTTCACGTGTGCACATCTGGTAGGCAAGCACAGCCAGACTCAAGCCTGTGTTGGTCTCACCCCAGAGCCCCAAATCTCCTGTCTGCAGTTGAACTGAGGTCCCCTGTTGTGATCAGAAACTTATAAAGGAGGCAGATGAGCTCTTTTGGATGGTTCATATGAATGTTCTTGAGATGACAGTATACCTACTTGGACCATGAAGCTGAGGGCCACACCCTCAGCTGTACAGGGGCAGGGACTGTGAGGAAGACTTCATGGAACTGAGCCAGCATCCCAGCCCCGGACGGCTACAGCCGGTCTTCTACATGAACAAGGAAAAACTTTTATCAGGTTTAAGCCACTGTTATTTCAGGTTTATGTTACTCACAGTTGAATCTAATCCTAACTGATACAACCACTATCCCACAAGAACAGTGGCAGAAAAATATATATCACGTATCCATCACATAAATCCACTTTTATAAGGGAATGAAGTCAGATTACTACCCCCAATAAAAAGGTGTTTCACAACATGACCCAGGAATTTAGAAGTACGGGTTATTCCCTGTTTCTCCCTGTCTCATGGCCTCACAGAAACAGCTCCCTCTGGCCTCAGTGGACATCTGTGAGAGCATGCTTTTCATGCTGTCAGGATATGAAAGTCCAGGGAATGAAGAGCCTCAAATGACAGTGCCTGGATTATCAAGCTTTGGCCAGCAGCGCACTTTATCCAGCTCTGCAGTCAAAAGCGAAATGAAGAGCTCTCACATTTGCTCCTTTGCTGAGTAAGTTTTCCAAGGGAAGGAAGAAAAAAAGACAATGGCAGATGAGTAGAATAGAAGAAAAATGAAATCTAAACAAACTAAACTCTTCACTGAACAGAAAAGTTCAATTAAAAAAAAAAAGGAGGAGAGAAATGTAAGATACTAATTTGAACCATAGCCCCATGTCTAATGCTTTTAGCCAAGGAAAGGAGAGAAAAGCAAAAGAAATCTGAGTCAGAGGGAAGATGTCATGGTGAGTTTCAATGGGATGAATTCCTTATTAATTCTAAAGAACACGATACAACATGGATTTAATTATACAAGTCAACCCACCCACATTCCTCTGTTGCTTTTCACACACATGGGCTTCTGAGGATGATGAAAGGTGGGTGGGGAGAAAGGGGAAAGGAGGAAACACACGGGGAAGCTAAGGCCATAGAGGAGGTGGCCCTCCTCCAGGGCCAGCCGCTCCCAGCCTCCCCTTTCTAAACATGAAAGCCACGGAGCCCCACTGAAGCCACAGCGATAGCGCCCAATCTCATCCGTTCCAGGTGGTCCATTCACCTGGCCTTCAAGCACACGTCCATTTTGTTCTATTTACTGTGGAGGGGAGATTCTTAAAATATTAAGGGGTGGAGAGAAGGACTATCACAAGGGCCATAGATAGGAGCTTAAAAAACCCTCTCAGCTGCTTTTCATTTCCTGTGGGATGCACGACACAATCGCGCTAAGATTTTCACCAAGAGAACAAATTTCTAAAACTCTTGACGAGTTTGAATGTATTCAAAATTTTTTTAATTTATATTTTTAATAATAATTGTATTATATATTGAAGAAGTAAAGCATCATGCTTTGAGATAGACAGTGAAATGATTGCTACAGTCAAGCTAATTAACATATCTACTCTCACTTTTATCTTTTTTTTTTTTTTTTTTTTTGTGGGTAAGAGCACCTAAAATCTACTATCTAAGCAAATTCCCTGTGTATAATACCGTGTTACTAACTGTAGTCATCATGCTGTACATTAGATATGAAGATTTATTCATTCTATATTATTGTAATTTTATTGAAACAGCATCCAGTATTCCCTAAGGTCTCTCTGGGACTTTTCACCTGTGCTACCATCCACGATACCCCCATCTCCATAGAGGTGAAAACATCAAAAATTCCCCAGAACCAAGGCCCCATTGTTTCCTCCTGCTTTTTCTTCTCACTTTCAGATAACACCCCAGAGAATTCTAGCTGTTAGAAAGTCCCATTAACTGTTCTATGACTTTAGCTAACTGTCTGTATACATTTTTAGACTGGCTATCTCATTTGGAAGGGAATCCAGTGGTAGAATGTTGGGCTATAAAGTCCCAGGGCATCAGCATCAGAGTTCAGCTGAAGGTAAAAAACAAAAACGAAAAAGGCAAACAAAAACCCCACTTCTAGCTTCTCTAAACATAAGAGATGTCCTGAAGAGAAGTGCATGCTTAGGGAACCCTTGGAAGTCTTCAGGTAGGTCTCCAGGCATGAATCCCAGAGCGACACCACTGAAGTGGGCCATCAGAGTCATTGTCACCTCTCTCACCATCGAGAAAACAGAAAATTGGCAAAATACACTGGAGTATGGCCCTAGGAACACCCAGTCTTAATCATAATTCAAGAATCCAGAAACTACCTTCAGAACTGCTATGTTTAGGGTGACACCATGTCTGCTCCCTGTGCACTGACAAAAATGACTGATGCTCATGCAGTGCCTCTTGGTATTGCAAAGCTAGTGATTGGGTACCGGAATACCTGCCCTAACGGTGGGGGGGGAGGGGGGAGGGCCTAAGCAGACGCCTCCATGACCACATTCACCATATTCTATTCAATACCTTCTTAACGTCCCCGGAGTGCATCTACAACCTATATTACATTTGGAGCCCTAGTCTCAAGGGACTGTGCCTTTCACTCTCCAGTCTCTACTGTATAGGAAAGCATATGAGAAAGATAGCTTTCAGACATTTTTCAGTCATGATCCATGGACCTATTTTTTTAAGAAAATGAAACATTTTGAAATCATTGTAGATTCACATTCAGTTGTAAGCAATAAAACAGAGACCCTATGCACTCTTTACTCAGTTTCCCCACGTGGCAATGTCTTACAAAACCATAGTAGAACATCGCAACTAGGTTTTATAGATGTTAGTACAATCCTCTGGTCTTATTCAGATTTCTCAGGTTTACGTGTGTGTGTGTGTGTGTGTGTGTGTGTGTGTGTTAGGTTCTCTGCAATTTTATCACATGCACCGATCTGCTTCTGTCACCATGGTCAAGATATAAAATACAAGATACCTTGTTGTGCTCGAAAGCCAGGAATGACTATGAAGGAAGGCTATGTGCTGTCTTGGGTGGTTCTTAAGATGGTTTTGAAGATGATTTCTCCTGCAATTCTGGAAGAGATTTTCCTTTGGTAATTTCTTGTGATAATTGTATGGACCTCCATGAGCCACGTATGCAAACTGGGAACTTGGGGCACAGAGTGCACACTCCCATGCCCTAGGCTTGTACAGGGCATGCATCGAGATCGCAGAGTGCTGGCACAGAGTAGTCACTTAAAATGCTTTCTTCCACTTGTCCCATCCAAATGCTCTCTCATTTCATCCTCGACAATTGTTGTTAGCCTCTACAAAATGCCCTTCTCAATTACACATTCCTTATGTCTGCTGTCTTGCTTAAAACCTATTGATTAATTTCCTACTGCTTATAAGAAAAAGACTACCTCATTACTACACATTCAAGGCTTTCAAGGCTCTTCAGTATGTCTTCAGTGATGCTTTGTAGGCTCATCCCATTAACTTCTCTGCAAACATCCTGTGTTCTTTCATTATAAGGACCACTTGCCACATCCTAGAACAGACTATGCGGTTTCACATCACGTGGACCCCTAAGCCTGAAAATATCTGCACACCTCTTTGGCCAATCAAAGTCTCACCTGAAGCCTTCTCAAATGTCTTCTATCCTGTGAGGTCTTTCCTGAACCACGATTGGCCTTTCTCATCCCAGTACCTCTTGAGAACCTGTAATAACCTGTTCTATGGTACGTGTCACCAGCCAATTGTACTATAGTTTGGTGAGTTTTTGATGCCCCGACCAAATAGTGAGCAGAAGGACAGAGCCTGAGGATGACTTGTGTTTCTACGTCTAGCACCTCCCACAAGCACTGAGGGTCATAGTATCAGGGAAGAGGGAATATTCTGTTTAAGCCAGAAGGACACTGGGACACACTGCATGCTGCTAGAGTCTTTATTAAGATTTAAGTCCTCTGGAAGAAATGGAGGTGTCTGAGGATTGAAGGTTGGAAATCGAGGTCGCTTGAAACATAAAAGAGATAAAGTCTGCTTTAGGGTCTTTGAAAAGAGATTTCAGTAATAGTTGAAAGCAATTATAATTCCACATAAGCCTCAGACTACATTCTATAACTTGGTGTCCAGCGTGTTACTTCTCTTCATATATGCAAATTTGATTGAGAAAAAATTAATTTTAAAACATTAATAATTTGCTGACATTTGAGTATTGACTCTCAGGTAAAGATAGCTATTCTAAAATAAACTGAATATAATATTGAGTTGCATTTCCAGGCAAATGATAAAAAAAAATACCCTTATGTTGGTGAATTGTCAAAATTTTGTCAGAGCTGTCTTCATTTTTAGATATTTCATCGTATTTTATCTTACTTTTTTCATTTTCTAAGTTGCAATATATCATTTTGTTCCTGGAACAACTATTAAAGGCCTAATCCCAATTGGCAATCCAAATAAAGTGTGGTTAAGGGCTTGTAAGGGCATCTGAACAGGGTGCTATATGAAAATAAAGAGAGAAATGAATACATGTAATTCTTAGTTTCATTTTGTATTTTATCTTAAGTATGTCCAGTGTGTAAGGTTTGTTACATGTCCCATCAAGTACCTGAGTGCTTACTATGTGCTTGGCATTGTACTAGGCTTATTGGGAGTAATAAAAGAAATATAAAAAGTGAGAAAAAAATCTTGGGTAAATAATATACTGGCTTTGAACAGGAAGAGAATTAAGTTCCAGAGGCCCTATTTTTGGAAGAAATATGCTTGAGATGAAACAAAGCAATTGCACTTGACTGCCTTTCAAGTAGCTTCCTGGTAACTCGTTTCAAGTTTTTCTCTTATAGGATGACAATACCCCAAAGTCCAGATTAGCTTTTGAAAAGTCTTGTGAACAGCTATAATTACTGGGGAAGCTGTTCCCATAATTGGGGGACCTTTGGATGGTGGCAAAAGGAACAGGAATAATGGTAGTCCTGATGACAAGGACAGTTTCACGGACAGCGAGAGCAGTGAGAAGCAGGGTTGGGGGCCCACAGGGAAACTGATGACAATAATAGGCCCCATTGATTGAGCACCTACTCTGAACCTGGCAGGTTGCCAGTTGCTTTATCTGCACGATAGTTAACCTTCACAGCTATGATCTAAAATAGATCCCATCCACATTTTGCAAATGTAAACACTGAGGCTCAGAGTGATGGGGTAGCTTTCTCACAGTTACGCTGCTAGGTAGTCACAGAATCCAGATTTGCCTCCGAAGCCCATGGTCTTCCTGCCACATCCTGATGCCTCTCGAAAGTGAGGCTACTTGGAAGGACAGGTGTTCCAGGAACTTTTCGGAGCATGGCGGTGCGGAAGGAAAGACTGTTCTTGTTATTCATGTCAGAATCATCTTAAGGTTGGCATGGTCTGGAGATACTGGTGGGTATGCAGTGAGTGTTGATTGAATTAAATTGTAAAGAGTTTATACTAGTGGCACAGTCTAAGCCTAATATCCTCACCCTCTAGGAACCTTCTCTGTCCCCTCTCACATTTATTGCCAACATCCTCCAGCTGGTGGGTGAAGTGCTCAGAGTCACCTCTAAAGAAGAAAGGTACCCACGAAATGTCTCCCTGATATTTTGGGGGGAGTTGGAGGGAGGCTAACAGGGCCTATCAGAGGTGTAAAATCAGCCTTATCAAGAAGAGGAGAGCGAGTGCAGTTATTGACGTGCTTTAGACAAGCCTGGCTCGGCAGGCTGGGAATCTGAGGTTAAAACCACCACCATCACTCCCACCGATAACAAACACACGGCTACTACTGCCACTTTTTCCTCCTCTTCTCTGGGAACGCTCACATGTCACCAAGAAAACCACTTACATCTTCCCTATATTTATACCACCCCCATCAAACAGCTCTTCAACCACTCTGTTGACCTGGTCCCCTCCACCAAGACCCTCTCTGTGGGGTTTCCTGCCACCCACCTCTCAGTCCCTCCATGGGTATCCATGCCCGCTGGGCTTTCTCTGTCTCCCCTGGAATTGGGGACTGTCATTAACTGAAGACATCAGAGTCCACAGTCTAACCCTTAGGTGTCCCCCAGGAGCCATTCTCTAAAAGCAGCTTGGATTTTAGGCTTAAAATTCCCATGTTGTTCCAGAGTTGACATTTAAAAAAAATTTACAAGCCTTTTCAAATAACAAATGTTTGTGACCACAGTATAAGGTAAGATAAACTTTTAGAGTCTTTGTCGTGAGTTGGTGCTAGGTCACGGGAGCCGATGGTCTGAGCGTCCAGGGATGGTGTTTCCTCTCTAGCCGTCATGCCAATATATCCGTGGGGGACATTCTGAAAAGAAGACAAATCAGCTGTAAATCCTCAGACATTTCAATATTTTAAACACTAACAAAATGAGAGGCTACAAGTTTCCTTGTGAACATGCCTTATTATTGGGCTGGATATTTCTAGGATTTTGGACAAAAGAGGTCTGAATTCCAGAAGCTCCGGTGGGTTGTGAGTCATTGGAAGCAAATTTGACCCTTTTTTTCTTGATTCTAAGCGTTACTGGGTACATGGTGCATCACCATCACACCAATGTGTCTTCTCCCTGTCTTTACCACCCCCATCCCCTCAGTCTCTCCAATTCTCATCCCTTTCCCGCTACAATAATTTGCTGTTTAATGCATCCTCTGAGCTTTTAATTTTAACAATTTCATTTTTACTTCTAACAACGGGCTGTCCTTTAAAATGGTTTCCTAACATTCACTCACTACTATACGAAGTGGGTCCTCTAGCTGGCTTCAGTCTTAGGCAGTTTAAAGGGATGACTGGTTGTAGTGTTTGGCTTTCCCTAATCCAGCCTTAGTGAGTTAGCGTGTGATCATACTCGCTGTGGTCTGCAGGATTTCATGGACTTCAATCCTAGAAATGATGGTGCTTTGGTTTTCCAAGGAGAAGATACCTTCTGTGGTAGTATATCCTCCCAGATATTTATGGGAGGGAGGCAAGAAATGAGAAGTAAACAGGGAAGAGGGTTCTCACCTTCTGCTGGCAACGCCTACTTGCCCCTCTCCTTGTCTTGCTTGCCATACAAAAGCCTGACTCTTCTTGTACCAGCCCCACTTTGCCCCTTCGTGTATTTACAGTGAACACACTTTCTCAGCCTAACTCTCCTGTTTTATATCATTTCACTCAGTCATCACTTCCACTCTTCAACTGAAAGACTTTCTGTTTACTTTTACCAAATCACATGATGTGAGATAAATGTTCAAATCCCTCTTTATGGGCATTTAAAGATTGCAACACTACTTTTACAAGGCAGCTATTTGATTCCAAAGTGGATAAGCTACAAAGCTACAGTTGGCCTCCACCATGGCTGCAAAAGGACAGAGGGCTAAAGTTAGTTTTGCTCACAAAAAGGTCGTCAGTGACACACAGATACGAAAACAAACAGAACCAGGGCATACCCTGCAGAACGCTCGTGGTGTCCATTGGACTGGTGTCACTGTAATGGAGCAGTGGCCTTTGGAGACCAAGTATAGATTCCCAAGTGCTAAGGGTTATTGGCCAATTATATTGCCTAATCAAGCCTGTCTACAGTAAGTAACAACAGGGGAAACAAGTGCTAACATTTATCGAACATGTAGTAGATGTTTAATATGGTTCTAGTGCTATACATGAGTTATTCATCTAATTCTCACAACAGCCATTAGGACCTGTTCCATTTTTCAGATGAGGATGCTGAAGCACAGAGAGGTTGTACCACTTGCCCCAGATCATAGAACCAGAACATGGCAAAGCTGGGATTAAAACCCCAACCCTCGGGCTGCAGAGCCCCCGCTCTCAGCTGCTGTGCTCTGCTGCTTCTCCCAGGATAGGTGCTCACGCTGCTTCCCACAGATGCCCTCGGCAAGCCAGCGCTCACTGTTATTCGAGGGAGCTATTTCTGTTTCCTCCTAGACCTCAGGACACTTTTCCTCATGTGGAGCTAAATCTGTGTGTCCCTCACTCCTTACTTTAATCTTTCCACCTCTGGAGCCATCCAGAGCATGGTTTTGTATCCTTTTTTTCTATTAATAGCCTCCAGAGAATTGAAGCCATCAATTGATCCTATCTGCTGCACCTGAATAATATGTTTATGGTGAGCAGAAGCAATCCTATCCTAATAGAAAAACTGCAGCATTGGATAATTAAATAACTCCCCACCTCTCCAGGCTCTAGTAGAAAGCATAAGTAAGTCTAAAGTTGGGTATAAAGAGCATTAGGAACAATCTCAAGGAAATAGTAAGATATGCTGCCAAATATTTATCTTTATGTAGCTATCCAGTGTCATTTATAGTATCCACAAATTAGAAATAACCTAAGAGTCTAAGATAAAGGAATTAATGAAGTATAAATTAACCAGGTGACATAACATGCATTCATTAAAGGTAATGTTTTCAAATAATAAGGATAGGAAATTCTCATAATAATGCTCTTTTTTTTGTTGTTAAATTTGTTAAAATTTTCCCAAGGATTGTATGTTCGTTAGTGCTGAAAATGGGATTTTTCTTCTAACTGGTTATGTTTGTGTTTATGAAGACTTTTCATTTCTGTTTTAGTCTTTTTATTCTGCTACTTTACTGACATTTTTTATAGTTTGAGTTAGTTTTTTTTTTTTAACATTTTTATCGGAGTAAAATTGCTTTACAATGGTGTGTTAGTTTCTGCTTTATAACAAAGTGAATCAGTTATACATATACATATATCCCCATATCTCTTCCCTCTTGCGTCTCCCTCCCTCCCACCCTCCCTATCCCACCCTTCTAGGTGGTCACAAAGCACTGAGCTGATCTCCCTGTGCTATGCGGGTGCTTCCCACTAGCTATCGATTTTACACTTCGTAGTGTATATATGTCCGTATATGCACTACCACTCTCTCACTTTGTCCCAGCTTACCCTTCCCCCTCCCCATGTCCTCAAGTCCATTCTGTAGTAGGTCTGCGTCTTTATTCCCATCTTGCCCCTAGGTTCTTCATGACCATTTTTTTTTTAGATTCCATATATATGTGTTAGCATACGGTATTTGTTTCTCTCTTTCTGACTTACTTCACTCTGTATGACAGACTCTAGGTCCATCCACCTCACTACAAATAACTCAATTTTGTTTCTTTTTATGGCTGAGTAATATTCCATTGTATATATGTGCCACATCTTCTTTATCCATTCATCTGTAGATGGACACTTAGGTTGCTTCCATGTCCTGGCTATTGTAAATAGAGCTGCAGTGAACATTGTGGTACATGACTCTTTTTGAATTATGGTTTTCTCAGGGTATATGTCCAGTAATGGGCATTGCTGGGTCGTATGGTGCTGTTCTCCATTGTGGCTGTATCAAGTTACATTCCCACCAACAGTGTATGAGGGTTCCCTTTTCTCCACACCCTCTCCAGCATTTATTGTTTGTAGATATTTTGATGATGGCCATTCTGACCAGTGTGAGATGATATCGCATTGTAGCTTTGATTTGCATTTCTCTAATGATCAGTGATGTTGAGCATCCTTGCATGTGTTTGTTGGCAATCTGTATATCTTCTTTGGACAAATGTCTGTTTAGGTCTCCTGCCCATTTTTGGACTGGGTTGTTTGTTTTTTTTTGTTTTGAGCTGCATGAGCTGCTTGTAAATTTTGGAGATTAATCCTTTGTCAGTTGTTTCATTTGCAAATATTTTCTCCCATTCTGAGGGTTGTCTTTTCGTCTTGTTTATGGTTTCCTTTGCTGTGCAAAAGGTCTTAAGTTTCATTAGGTCCCATTTATTTATTTTTGTTTTTATTTCCATTTCTCTAGGAGGTGGGTCCAAAAGGATCTTGCTGTGATTTATGTGGTAGAGTGTTCTGCCTATGTTTTCCTCTAAGAGTTTGATAGTGTCTGGCCTTACATTTAGGTCTTTAATCCATTTTGAGTTTATTTTTGTGTATGGTGTTAGGGAGTGTTCTAATTTCATTCTTTTACATGTAGCTGTCCAGTTTTCCCAGCACCACTTATTGAAGAGGCTGTCTTTTCTCTATTGTATATTCTTGCCTCCTTTATCAAAGATAAGGTGACCATATGTGCATGGGTTTATCTCTGGGCTTTCTATCCTGTTCCATTGATCTCTGTTTCTGTTTTTGTGCCAGTACCATACGGTCTTGATTACTGTAGCTTTGTAGTATAGTCTGAAGTCCAGGAGCCTGATTCCTCCAGCTCCATTTTTCTTTCTCAATATTGCTTTGGCTATTCGGGGTCTTTTGTGTTTCCATACAAATTGTGAATTTTTTTGTTCTAGTTCTGTGAAAAATGCCAGTGGTAGTTTGATAGGGATTGTGTTGGATCTGTAGATTGCTTTGGGTAGTAGAGTCATTTTCACAGTGTTGATTCTTCCAATCCAAGAACATGGTATATCTCTCCATCTATTCATATCATCTTTAATTTCTTTCATCAGTGTCTTATAATTTTCTGTATACAGGTCTTTTGTCTCCTTAGGTAGGTTTATTCCTAGGTATTTTATTCTTTTTGTTGCAATGGTAAATGGGAGTGTTTTCTTAATTTCACTTTCAGATTTTTCATCATTAGTGTATAGGAATGCAAGAGATTTCTGTGCATTAATTTAATAATGCTCATTTTAAAAAATTAGAGTATAGTCTCAATTTTGAAAAAAATATGTAAGAAAAGAAAACCTCATAATTATGTATACCCAGAAAAAGAGCAGGAAGAAATGTGCCATTCTACTAATAATGGATTATTTTTCATCTCTTCTTCTAAATACCCTATGTATTTTCCAAATTTTCTAAAATGGGAGTTCATTACTGTTGAAATCAGAGGGAATAGATTGTCATCCCATGTGTGTGTGTGTGTGTGTATTTTTTTTTTTTTTTAAGATCAAATGTGTCCAAGAATCACCTCCAGCTAGAGTTGGATTTGAAGACTTGGGAGAAGGGCAATGCCCTTAAAATGGGGTGTTTCTACCATCCATTTTGATCCCAATGCTTTGGCCCCCTAATTGCGTTTCAGAACTCAGCACCCAGGGAGTGAGAGCAGTGAGGTCTTCCCCTCCACACTCTGTCTTGTAGTGGACAGTGTCAGGGCTCCACCCATATAGGACTGTCAAGTAAAATATAGGACACCCAGTTAAATTAGAAGATTAGATAAACAACGAATATTGCATGGGATATACTTACATTAAAAAATTATTCCTTGTTCATCTGAAAATCTGAGTCAGCTGGGCATCTTGTATGTTAGCTGCTAAATCTGGCAACCCTGCATTCAAATCCCTTCAGATTTCCTCTTTACCGTTTTTGTAAATGTAAAAATGTCCCCCTTCTCCTTTACCAGTCCCCCTAGGAGCCCTTCCTTATTAAATCACCCAGGGATTCTGCTCAGGATGTATTTCTGGGGAAGCTGAATTGTAGAGAAGCTCTCTCACCCTTTTCTGCCCCCCTATCTCTTTTTCTGTCTCTCCGTCTGTGTCCTTTGTTAGTTATCTGTCTGTCTCCCCGCATCTATTTCTCAAAAGTTGCTCTCCTTTACTTTTTTTTAGGATTATCTAAGAAATAAATATCTTCAGGATTTTTTTCCAATGCCTAAAAGCATTACTAGTACAAATAGTAATCCCAGCACAGAACCTTCCCACTGGAGGCCCACTGAGAGGCAGCCTGAGCCCAGTCAGCCTCTTGGTAGCAAGGCACGCCCACATCTCTGGGAGGAAGGTGAAGAAGATAGCTTTGATGCTCAGACTTATATGGGAAGCTCTAGTCTCCCTATTAATCCTCCCTGAAGAGCTAACCCACGGGGAGTGGACGGGGCCCAGCCATAGACCAACATCTGAACTGTTGACTTCCCCTAACTCTCCTTTACTCTCCCAACTGGTGGGTTTCCAGATTGTCTGAGGTTAAGTGTGGAGGAGATCCCAATAGTTGAGGTTAAACACATTCGGTTTCTAAATCTTTCCGTCTTAATCATAACATCAAGATTGTTAAATTTAACTGTTCAGAATTAGCTCCTCTAGTCTCTGATTCTAGTCTGACACATAGTCCCTGTGACAAATAGCTTTAACTGGGCAAGTGGATGGTGCGGGAGGGGATAGGAAGAAAAAATATGTTGGTGAATATCTTGCATTAGGATAAGTCAGCAGGTATATCTAATTCAAGCCCTTTTTTTTTTTTTTCTTAGTGTAACTTCTGAAAATTGCTGTAGGTCAGAGGGCAGAGTAGTGTAGAAAGACGTATTTTCCTAACCTGGAGCTGATCATTATCCAGTTTGGGAATAAATCTGAAGCCTTCAATAGCAAGAAAGGACAAAACCAGCTCAAGCAGGCAGGCAGTATGTGCTAATAATGAATTAGGCAGCACAGAGAGAAGGAGCCATCAGGAGGCAGAAGGGGAGAGATGGGAAATATGCTGCCACCAGTTTCCAGGTTTGCAGCAGGGATGGACAGAGCAGGAGTGACAGCTCCTGCACACGGTGCCTTGGGGAGCTGTGAGTCAGTGAAGAGGAGATGCAAGTCTATTTTAAAACGTTGTCATCTTTAATTTTCTCCATGTCACTCATGTTTCCATTGAACTGTTTGCTGTAAATGGAAAGGTCATTCCAGTTAATTTGCTTTCAGTCCCGCCACCCCCCCCAAAAAATTTAAATGATAAAGAGCTGGTTCCATTGGCTGAGGAGTTATGAACAATTTAATGTCTAAGCATTTTGCAGTAAGCTTAGAGAGACTGAAATAGTGCCGAGGCGTGAGATACAATCATTCATTTACTCAGTTTACTAATTCATGTGGCAAATAATTTTTGAGCCTCTACATTGTTTGCGGCCCCTGCTAAGCAACAGAATGCAGAGAGGTGAATAAAAATCAGTATATGACATCAGGATGTCACTGTGAGGTAGAGGAGATGCATGGTGACTAGCCATATTATACAGGTTGGTGCCATGGCTGAGACGTATCGTGGGAGAAGACCAGCTTTACCTGGGGAGGTTGGGGGTGGCTTCACAAAGGAGATGCTTCTTCAGGAATCAAGAGATCATCAAATGTATCCTTTGAAAGGAAGAGCATCCCAGAAAATGAAAACAGAGTTTGATAAGGACCAGAAGCCAGAGAAAGCACAGCATGTTTAAGAAATAACCAGACTTAAGTGTAAGAGGACTTCAGAGGACTTGGGCGGAGAAAATAAGAATGAGTCTGAAAGCAGGCAGGGGCCAGATCACAAGCCTCCTTAGCTCGTGATACAAAATTTGGACATTTTTTGTTTTTGGCCACACCATGCGGCACATGGGATCTTAGTGTCCCGACCAGGGATCAAACCCGTGCCCCCTGCAGTGGAAGCCAGAGCCTTAACCACTGGACTGCCAGGGAAGTCCTGGGACATTATTCTTTGAAGATGCAAGTCACTGAATGGTTTTAGCAGGGAAAGAGTGACCAAACTTATCACATTTTAGAAAGATCACTCCTGTATTATTGTCTTAAGTATGAGGAGGCCAGGGTGCAAGCTGGAAGTCTGGTACATACTCTAGGGAAACTAATATGGGGTCAGAACTAAACCAGTAGGAATGGGGCTGGGGGGAAGGGAAGCTTCAAGAGGTTGTGTGGGTGCAGAAGTGAGGAATTAGACTATGTACAAATGAAAGGGGGGAGAAGATGATGGCCAAGTTTTGGGGTTGGATGCAGAATAATAAGTGTACAGGACAGAGAGGAGGTTTCCAGGGGATTAGAGAAGAGAAATTCAGCTTTAGATATCGCAAATTTGAGATGCCTGTGGGACATCCAAATGGAGACGTCTTTGTGCTGTTTGATGTGAAGCTCAGTAGAGAGGTCTGGGCTGATTTATTATTTGGGAATCGTTTCTCTGTTGTGAATCAACACTGTCCTGAACAGTAATATTTAAGGGGTGGGAGAGAAGAAGACTAGCCAGTGAAAGAGACTGAAAAGAATCAGCCAGAGGTATAGGAGAAGAACCTGGAGCCTGATTGCCAGGAGACAGGGAAGACAGAGTATCAAGAAGAAGAAGGGAATGGTTAACTTTGCCAAATTCCTTAGCAAAGAAATCACACTGGGCAGTTGGAGTCAAGTCTGACTGCAAGATGGCCGCCAGCCACAGGGCGTCGGATCGTGTTCCAACCCATGGGAGAGCTTCCCAACAATCAATACACTTAGTGCCCTGCACACAGTAGGCTGTTCATAAACATTAAAGTCAGGGATGTTTAACAACAGAATTACTTGTCTGATGAGGGCTACACGGGAGCTCGTTGGGCAGAGGTGGGCCGCCTACCAGACAGGGATGTTACAAAGGGGAATCTGCAGTGGATGGGAGATCTGTACAAAGAGGGACCATCTAACATTTGGATGGCAAGTATCTGGGGTGAGCAGTTTTAGCTTTTGTTTTCCTTTAAATTTTAAAATGAAATTGGGCAAATGGATAGTGAGACCCCAGGCCACCTCTTACTCACCATGCTGTTTGAGGTAATTCCTGTAACCCTGTGTCACATTTCTTCATCTAAAACTAATTTATCCCATCTAGTTCACAGAGAACAAATGTTGCGCTTGTTAAGTGTTTGGGAACATTCAGAGAAAGAGATGGGTAATGGAACAGCTCAGGCCTGGGAGATCTCAGCCTGGCTTTGCTACTATTTTACTAGGTCAGCTTAAGCAAGCTAGTTTGTGACAAAATGCAGGCGATAGAAAAGAGGAGGTCTAAGATCACAGCCGCCTTCAATTTCTTTCGGGCTGTGATGATCAATTCTTCATCACAATCACCGCCGTCCTCTGCCTGGTGCAGGGTGCATGCAGCGTGGGAAGAGCTTTTAAAATACACGCTGACTCAGTCCTCAGTATAGTTCAGTGGTGGGGCTGGGGGAGGGATTCCTTTATTGCCTGTAGTTTTCAGAGGACACTGGGCATCCAAAAGGCCGACTGTGACAGGTCTGAAGTCACAGAGCTGACACAGGGCAAGTTCTCTGGTCTCGAAACTCCTTGCTCTTCCTACCCGCCTATAGCATCGTGTGCTTACGCTGGGCGTGGTCATCATTAGGCAGAAACCCTCGATTGCTAAGGAAGGGGGTGGAGCCTGCCCGCAGAAGGCCTGAGTTAGAGGCTCAAGCTGTCCGTGGCGTACAAACGCGAGAAGGCCGTCTCCCCTATTGGGGGGAGGTGCTCCACTTCGGCACGCCCAAGGGGAGAGCCATTCCCTCCTGGAGATTCACAGGCTGGTGAAGGGGACGAACTGGGGTGGGGGAGGCAGGCTGGGAATCTGGGCACACGCGAGGCTGCCCCTTTGGCCAGCCAGCTGGTCACACAGCAATCCCGTTGCTTTGCCGTGCCGTAGGGCCCAGTATGCCTGTGCTGTGAGCTGCTTCTCTCCTCACAGCCTGGGTAAAATACCCCTCAGAGGGACCGGACTCTCCCTCCCATTCAATCCAAATATTTAGCTTCGAGCCTGCCTCAGCTGGGCTTTGGCAAGGAGTGTTTGGAGGAGGAGGCCGCTCTGAGGGGCCCTCCTTTGAAGCCCTGGGTGTCCTCCAGTGATGTAGGGCCTGAAGCCAAGCGGGTTGAACTTTGAGGCCAGCAGCAGGTTTGGGACGCTCAGGGGCTGCTGACTTGAGCTGAGGGGGCCCAGGGCGCAGACGCCAGCACGGACGTGGGCCCTCTCAGCTGGGAGGACAGCCCTGTGCACCTTGTTGACCAGCCCGGGCAGCCCTGGAAATCACTGGACTGCACTGGAAGGTGCAGGGGGGACCTTGGCTCTCTCAAAAGAGAAAGGAACTCTGATTATTGAGCCCTGTCATGAATTCCTTTGGGTGCCTGCTTACTATGATTGCCAGTGAACTACCTGGGGAATATAGGCTTCTAGTCCCTGAAACTTTAGATTCTGGGTGCTGTTTCTACCAGGAAACATAGGACTTGTAATAACTTAAACCTGTGACAGGTCCCAGGTCACCTGGGGCCCACTGCACCACTAGACCATCAGGCAAAGAAAGGAGTTGCCGCACCAGCAGCTGTAATTAACTCCGATCGTAAAGCAGGAAGGGCTGCTGTTTCCCAGCGAAGAAGCAGAGTGTGTGTGGCCTCAGGTCATCCACTAACCTCTTCTCCTCTGCCCAGCACTTCCTAAATGTACAAGCTTAAAGGTATGGTGACCCGGGACTCAGACCCTCAGAGATGGGTTAACACACAAAGCAAGCCATCTAGTGAGATGCTGACCAGGAGAAGCGGGAGATGGATCTGGAAGCATGGAGGACCAGGGGATGATGCGTCTCATACTTTCAGGACCAATTGCAGTGTCAGGCCTGGGGTGAGTCCCACAAAACCTCTCTAGTATGTTTCCCCAGGAGTTGTGATCAACCAGAATCTCGGAGAAGCTATGCTTGGGTGTCTGATGCTGTTAGTGCCCCCAGCATCCTCTTCCCTGGGCCTATCCCATTTCTCACAGCTTCTCCCTTGTCTAGAGAATTATGTTCTATTGATTGAGAACTGCATCATCAAGGCCGTTATGCACCTCCCCCAGCCCCCAGCCCCTTTCGTCCACTTGTCGCACCTCAGTCAATGACTCCCTGATACAGAATTGTAAAAGCATCGAGCTCCATTGTTAAGGTAGGAATCAAGGGTGTGATTCACGCTCCAGTCCACTGTGGGATCAGGCTGAAGGTGGGCTCCAGCTGAGACCACAGACTGGCTTAGCTCCTCTCTTGTCAAATCCCATTCACCTCATTCCTTTTCCCCTAAAAGGAATCTAATCCCCATTTCAGTCTCTGTTTCTAGGTACCAGCCTTAGGTCAACCCCATACTTGCCAGGCTGAGCATCCTGCAAGGCCCTTTACGTGCATTATCTCACACGGTCTTCAGTTAAACCTGTGAGATAATATTCCCATTTATCTTTATTATTAAGCTGAGGAAACCAAGGCTCAGAGTAGTGAAGTAACTTGGTTAAAGTTGCACAGTTCATATTCAAGTCTGAGGCTATCGCCAGAGCCCCTGCCTCTCACCCTTATTCTTTCCTGCAGAAGAAACAGAAATAGTAAACTAGAAATAGAAATAGTAGTAAACCCTGCCACTGAGGGAATGGACTGGATAAGGAAATTGGATAAGGAGATTTAGAGGAGAAAAGGCTCTGGAGAAGCTCGAGAGAGGCAAGACGAAGGTCTGTAAACCCCTGATACGCTCTCAATTAAGAGAACATCTCAGTTAGGTAACCTTCTAATCCCTGAAAGTGCCCACGCCGGGGCCGGAGCATAAACACCAAGACGGAGCACAGAAAGTTCCTACAGCTGGAGGCGAGTAGCACAAATGATCCTTGAGTTTCTATCCGACCCAACACCTTGATGAACCCTGCGAAGAACTCTGTGGCTATGCCTGTATTGCTTAACCCCATGTGGATCGGTCTGACAGCCTTGAGTCTGAGTAACCCCAGGACCACTTGTCCAAACCTAGGCCAGCGTTTACAAATGAAAGGCCCCAGGTGCTGTGTCTCAGTAGGAGATCACAGAAAAAAGAGGGAGAGAAATGTGGCTTCCCTTTAGGTGCAGTGCATGTAGGTGTTGAGTGTTCTTCCATCTAGACTTGGAGGGTGATCCCACACGTCCTGCCTCACTCAGGGAGTGGCTCAGCAGAGTAAATGCTAGTAACCATGGTGTTGATGAGAATAACGTTCTTTTTTTTCCCTTTTTTGCAGTACACGGGCCTCCCACTGTTGTGGCGTCTCCCATTGCGGAGCACAGGCTCCGGACGCGCAGGCTCAGCGGCCATGGCTCACGGGCCCAGCCACTCCACAGCATGTGGGATCTTCCCGGACCGGGGCACGAACCCGTGTCCCCTGCATCGGCAGGTGGGCTCTCAACCACTGCACCACCAGGGAAGCCCGAGAATAACGTTCTTACTACCACATGCCAGGTATTGTTCCAAGCACCTTACGTGACAAACTCATTGAATTCTTCTCTCAGGTAAGTAGTTACTATTATTATATCCATTTTAATGGTGAAGAAACTGAGGCACAGATAGGTTAAGTGATGCATGGTCTTTCATGAATGTAGAGTTTTCCAGAGGCTACATGATATGTGATATTATAATAGATCAAGTGCAGAAGCAGACATGAGAATCAGCCTTCTTCCATTAAACCAAACATTAAATGAATTTATTTTTTCTAACTGCTTTTTATTTTTTATTAGCTTTTAATTGTTTTTTTCTGTTAGTTTTTTTTCTAGTTTTTTAAACAATTTGAATAGGAGTAGAGTTGCTTTACCATGCTGTGTTAGTTTCAGGTGTACAGCAACGTGAATCAGTTATACATAGACCTATACCCACTCTTTTTTGGATTCTTTTCCCATAGAGGCCATCACAGAGTACTGAGTAGAGTTCCCTGTGCTGTAGGGTAGGTCCTTATTAGCTGTCTGTTTTATACTTAGTGTGTGTATGTCAGTCCCCATCTCCCAATTTATCCCTCTCCCCCTCCTAACCCCTGGTCACCATAAGTTTGTTTTCTGCATCTGTAACTCTATTTCTGTTTTGTAGGTAAGTTCATTTGTACCCTTTTTTTATTTTTTGTTTATTTTTTATTTTTTTATTTTATTTATTTTTTTTTTTTTTGCGGTAGGCGGGCCTCTCACTGCTGTGGCCCCTCCCCCCACGGAGCACAGGCTCCGGACACGCAGGCTCAGCGGCCATGGCTCACGGGCCCAGCCGCTCCGCGGCATGTGGGATCTTCCCGGACCGGGGCACGAACCCGTGTCCCCTGCATCGGCAGGCGGACTCTCAACCACTGCGCCACCAGGGAAGCCCTGTACCCTTTTTTTAGATTCCACATATATGCTTTTTAAAAAATTATAGTTACTTTCATAAAATTGGTATTTATATCAAAATGTAATGAGTTCATTCCTGTTATTTTTAAATGAACTAATATTTAAAAATGGTCCTTAGTTTAGGCTCTAATATGCTAAATATTGAAAGATATAATCTGTACATAAAGTTCTGAGTTTCTCTATAGTTCTAAGAGTGTAAAGGGGTTCTGACACCAAAAAGTTTGAGAACCTTTAATTGATTCCATTCTTTTTCTTTTTTGCGGTACGTGTGCCTCTCACTGTTGTGGCCTCTCCCATTGCGGAGCACAGGCTCCGGACGCGCAGGCTCAGCGGCCATGGCTCACGGGCCTAGCTGCTCCGCGGCATGTGGGATCTTCCCGGACTGGGGCATGAACCCGTGTCCCCTGCATCGGCAGGCGGATTCTCAACCACTGCGCCACCAGGGAAGCCCTGATTCCATTCTTTAATCCAGAATACCTCCCACGCTTTCATCTTGGCAAAATGAAATTTGATGAATAAAATCTGTGGCATGTTCACTGGTGCTCGGTCAAATGTAACTAGTTTTGTCCTGTTTATTAATTATTTCACTGGTCACTGGACCTTCACAAATAATATTTCCTTTTGCCTCTGGAGATGCCCTCCTCCCTAAATGACAAAATACTTATTGAAGGTATCAAGGGAAGTTGGTACGTACATGTTAAGGATGCTACCTGCTGTACTGGAATCAGACATTGGGGGAAAATAGGAGTGAGACGAGGAGAGGTTGGACAGTGAGCTCAATGGGCTACATACGGACAAGGAGGGTCTCTGCCCTATTGGCCCAGGGGTGACCTTGGCTACTCTAAGGGCAGGAAGCAGAGGAAGCTGGACATTCTTCTCTGGAATAGCCCTGCTCGCCTCATCTGTCTCAGAATTAGCTGTGGGGGAACAATGCTGTCACTACACCACACCATCTCCTCGTTTAAAGTAACCAAGATTTAGGTGAACCTCAACGCAAGATCATGGTTGAGAGAAAACGGGGAATCATTTGGGGAAACAAAAGCCCTTTAAGAGGGCTTCCCTGGTGGCGCATTGGTTGAGAATCTGCCTGCTAATGCAGGGGACACGGGTTCGAGCCCTGGTCTGGGAAGACCCCACGTGCCGCGGAGCAACTAGGCCCGTGAGCCACAACGACTGAGCCTGCGCGTCTGGAGCCTGTGCTCCGCAACAAGAGAGGCCACGACAGTGAGAGGCCCGTGCACCACGATGAAGAGTGGCCCCTGCTTGCCACAACTAGAGAAAGCCCTTGCACAGAAACGAAGCAACATTAAAAAAAAAAAAAAAAAAAAAAACCTTTAAGAAAAGAAAAGTGATTTGACCCACTGATTAATAGAAGGTGTGTTTTTAAAATTTGTTTCTGTAGCTGAACATTTTCTCAAATCTTTCTGTTGAGATAAATACCTTGAATAGATTGATGATCTTGGGGAAGAGTATCCACCTCAATGGCTGCATACTTAGAAGGATAATTAAATGATTAAATTTGGAATCATGTGGTTGGTGTTTTCCAGGGATATAGTTACCACCGTATCTGCAAAGGCTAGAGCAGTTCGTGGCACATGTAGGTACTCAGAAAATACTTGTCAAGTGGAAAGCAGGGAAGGAAGGAGGGAAGGAAGCGTTTCTTCATTCTGACTGATCAGTTTTAGAAGTTATACTTGTGATGCTGTTCCATGAAAAAGCATTTGGCCTAATTGGAGATAAGAAAAATCTATTTTTCCCACTAAACTTATAAAACCCAAAGCATTTACCTTACGAGTTGTGTTTATGGAATGGTAAAGTGTTTCTAAGGAAAAATGATCCCATCTGCAAAAGCATGCGCCCATTTGTTGACTAAGGGGAATGAGACTTACGATGGCAAGTTCAGAAGAAGGGAATTCTCTGCCTGCCTCCCTGAGCCTGGCGGATGCTTCCTTCTGCCACTCTGCATCACGATTGAGGCACGTAGTATTTTGGCTCCGCCCCTCCTAAAACAGTTTCCTCCTGCACCTTAAAAACCCGAGTTGCAAGGAAATGTGTGGATTCAGAAAAAAAAAATACACCCCATAGCCACCTTTAAATGCATTTTTCCAAGGCATATCAAAATATCCTTGGAATTTGTTGTGAACATTTGACCACCTCCTAGTTAGCATGAAGTTAAAATTAACTATAACATGTGTTTTAGGGATCTCAATTTGCAAAATATTAATAGAGTTCATGGACAGTTAACTGCAATAAAGGGAGGAAATGAAGTTTATAGTGCAGGGCCCTGGGGATTACAGCCTTCCCTACCCCTGAGCACATTCATATCCCAGAACTTGACGGGAGGTGAAGGAGGAGGCCGTAAAGGGAACATAGGGGGAAATCTCAAGCCTAACATCATGGATCTCCTTCTCGTCCCTCCTGGGAGGGGTGCAGTACCTTAGAGGTGGTCTCACCCAGGCCTGGCTTCTTCCTGCTTATTCAAGAACCTCATGATTCAGCCAGAGCTGCAAAAGCAGGGACCTTCACAAAACTCATAGCTACTGGAACATCAGGAGAGTGCTCTGACCCATCCCTTATACATTCTCTGAAAACGTGAAATATAAATTATAAATGTGCTGAGTCTGGCTCTCCAGTTGAATTGCTGAGGCAAGAGAAAGTCATGGAAGACGTCCTGGGTTGAGAGTCAGGGGATAGGAATTTTTCTTTCCCCTGCTGTTGATTCTCCTGTGACCTTGAGAAAGTCCCTTCTGGACCTCTGCCTGTTCACCTGAACAGGGAAATGGTGGGGCTAGGTGGTCTGCAGGGGCTCTTCCTACGCTTTAATCTATCGTTTAATGTGAATCTGACCTTTTTCCATGGGCTTTCTAGGAAAACCTACTAAATAATGATGACTTAATACATAATTCAGATATTAGAGGCAGCAAAAGTCAGTGTAAACTAAAGTAAGGCTGATAGGGAGGAAGGTGGGCTTTAGTTCAAAGCCCCAAGAGTAGTAGAATGACTACAGAGGAAAGAGGGCATTTCAGGCAAAGAGGAGGCTCTGGGTAAAGGCCTCGGGTGTGGAGGAACAGCCGCTGAGTTGAGTCAGTGGGGAGAGTGAAGTAGCTGGAGCAGACTGAAACACAAGAAGAGAACCACCGTGGCTTTCCCAGGACTTCGTGTGGGAAGGGAGGCGTCTTCTGAGGCTGTCTCTGGGGGCAACTGCAGGGACATGCTTCCGTGTAGTGTGTGGAAGCCTTTGTGGACTTGGAAGGTCAGAATCCATGGCTGGTCTAGACCCTTTCTGACGAGGGGCCCATTGGTCTTGCCTGCCCACCAGTGCACTAGAGCTGAGATTTGACCCTCTCACTCCATTGGCCCATGTCCTTACGTTAGTTCTTTTCACTCTAGCTTCTTCACAGGCCCGTGTGATGCTCACCTTCTGCTTGCAGAATGGGGTCATTCTCCTTTCGGGAGAGCCTCCAGTGAAAGGATCTGGGATTGCTGACTTTCCAGGGTGCTGGTGTAGGAAGTCTTTCACCCTCTAGTTGGCTCCCCTCTTCAGACCATTAGGGCTCAAACCTCTGACCCTCTAGGGGGCTTGAGAGCACCCAGGACCCAAAGCCGTCCTGCTCATGACAGAGGTTATCGGGAGCCTTGAACCACTTCTGTCTTCCGGCCAGTGGAGCTTAGAATATCACACATCCTTGTTGAGATGCATTGACTGGGTTTGATGGCCAGTCACTCTCATTAGCTTCTAATCACTTAGGCCACAAAGAGGGCTGAGGCTTGGTGCTCCCCAGGTGACCCTGCTGATATCTCTACACCCCTGGTCTTGTTCAGAGGACAGAGATCTACCCTTACATATTTCTTAGTCATGAGCCCCTACTTTGTTCAGTGTCCAGGGCAGCCACAGGATCACAGCTCTGTGAAGAATTCAGCCCATTTATCTGGGTATATCCTGTGTTATGTTTACAGAGCCTGGATTCTTTGCTTGACTGATAGATGCTGTAGCAGAGATCACCTTCTGAATGACGACCAAGGCTCTCGGACAGCCTCTCACACCTATTTTCTTAGGTCCACTCATGTTGCAGGCTCCTCTCCCCCGCAGAATTCATCACACATTCTTCCTGCTTGAACTTGATTTCTGGCCCTTGATTTGCAAAGGGTATATAGCAATAGTGGCCACACAGAAACACCAGAAACTGTTTGTTATTATTAAGACCTCATTTTACTCTCATTAAAGTTCTTGAGAAAGAATCTTCTGATGCTAACTCATATTCTTTATGGGAATTATTTGATAACTACCTGATAAAATGTTTTAGGCTTATAATCAGTTGCTGTGGATCTTCAGAACACTGAGAAATGAAAGGAAATATGTAGGGTTTGTTTGTCCCTTTAGATGCTTGTTTTAATTAAAGTCAGTGTTTGCACACATGTAGTCTTTTGAATTGTGCACACTTTGTGCCTTAGTTATCTACATACCGTCCCTGGCCAGGGGTAATTTGTTTTCTAAAGAGAATGTCCACGTGTCTGAAGCATCAGAGCTACAGGCTATGCCCTCCTGCCCCCCGCAAACCCCCCACACCCTGCAGACTTTGTCCTTCTCAGCCCAAGGCAAGGGAACTGTCAGCTGGCTCAGACCCACCATGCGTGGAACCTGGAATCCATCCTTGCCTACAAGTCCCGGGCCCCAAGGAAACTGCAGTAGATCTTAAGTATCTAGGAGTCTATTGAATGGTAGGCCTTTCAACCCCCAGAATTGTGCCAGTCACAGGCAGAGGCCAGCTGCCATGCCTTGCCAAGCAAAGTGGATACTCTTAATATCACTGAACTAGTCAGTACTGAGTTAATGGAACCCCTTTGAAACCTGTGAACTGGACTCCGACCACATCCACTGAGGGCCTCAATTATATCTTCACTCAAGACACACCCTGCTTTTGTTCCTCCAGTGGGCCCATGCAATAGTGTCCTAGAATGCTTTCAATGCCTGAAAAATAGCTGATTGAGTCTTACAGTTTTGGGTTTCTTGTTGAGTTTGTTATGATCAAGGTGAGGTTCTTATCCTTCCCATTCAGTCACAGTCCAGTGAGAGAGGCTGTCCATGAGAGCTGATGCATCTAGGGGAAATCACCTACAACCCTAAATAATTCAGGCCTGATCTCCCTCATACAAGTGAGAAGGTGGGCAAAATTCTTTCTGCTTCTAATCCCTGAGTCCTTCACACTTTCTGCTCTTCTAGAAGATTCCCATAAGCAGCCCAAATTCCTCTGAAGGGTTCCACATGCACCAAGGTCCTGAAGGCTTTGGGGAAAGCCAGCTTTGGAGCCGCAGGGGTTGTTCATACACTGAGCAGAGGCACTGTTCTAAGTAGCATTTTCAGAGCAAGGAGGGACTCTGATTCTTCTCATTTGGGACCAGAAGAATTGCTGGTTTAACTCAGAGGATCACGATAATAGAGCCTTTTGAATGACCGGGTAAGGAGTAAATCACATTGGTTGTGCAGTAGGCAGCTTGGGGTTCTAATTCCTGCGCAGCCACCTACCAACTCTGAGGCCATGAGCCCTTTTCTTTATTTCTCTTACCCCTGGTAGCTTCATCAATTAAATGGGAATAACAAATGTACCTCAAGCAGTTACTGAGAGAATTATGGCCATGGTTATAACATACCTAAACAGAGTCTGGTACACAGGAAGTGCTCAATACATAGAAGCTATTCACTACCATAAAGGAGAGTTAAGGCAGGTTGACGGATTTACTTTATCATTCTCTCTGGATCTGAGAGATTCCAAGGGAGCTGATGTAACCGGGGAGGTGGCCTAGTTAGCTCTAGGAAAATCTACCACAAAAACTTACTTTTCTCATAAACTTCAGCAGAGCTAAGAGGAATAACTCTCCCAAAGTTTGAACAAGAGCAAAAGGCTGAATTCAGGTTCTAGTGTCTTGCAGACAAGTAAATCTCCTTCCCACCCATCCCCACCACATATGTGCACAAAGGTGCACAGTGCTTGCGAATGCACACATGCGTGAGGACACATGTGCACACACTCACATATTCACATGCGAAGCATCTCCCACTCTAAGCCTAAGCCCCCTCCTGTGACCCCTGCGCCCCTGTTCTTAAGCTCCTGGACTGTGCTGAAGGAGAAGAAACTGATGTTTCAAGCTTGTTGAAGTCTAACTCATCAAAATAGTTCGGATTACCCCCTGCGCTACTTTACAAGGCATTTTAGGCATTTTTTCATGGGGTTGGGAAATCATGTTTCACCAGTAATAAACAGAGTTGAAGCCCAAAAGACTAGAGCTTAATTTCAAACTCAGAACTGAGGAGGTCAGAGTGGGTCCTATCACGGAAAAGCATCAACTCCCCTTCCTCAGCAGAGCAAGACATATTCTGGAAGAAAGAGAGAAGGCTAAAAATCAAGCACAGCAGTTTCTAATATTTTTCCTCTTGACTTTTCTTAATTAGTGTTGACTAGCTTAACGAAGCAATTAAGGGGCTTATTTGCTTTTTAAATCACATGTGAAATTTAAGAAACCTTGAAATAGAAGAAATATTTGTCCCCAAGATCTTATCCCACAAGGGATATCAGCTTGAATATTCTCCAACAACTAGAAAGTGAGGATAACTGGCCCTGCTCTCCAAATGAGGCCCAAGCAAAACAGACAGCGCAGTAGCCCGCTCTGCAGGGAGAAGTCCCCATAGGTAAAGGGCTGCTTCTCGAGTGTATTTCTAAGACTTACATTGAAAACAATGATAATGAGCTTTTAATAATAATTAACTTGAACAATAATATGAATAATGATATCCTTCATTTATTGATTACTTATGTGCTGGTAGTTGTGTTGTTCACTGTTCATAAATTATTTCGATTTAAGTCTGCAAGTTGCCCGCCCCCTTCCTTCTAATAGAGTAAGGAAATAGGGACTCAGGGAGGTTAACTGGCGTGCCCAGATTCCCACACCTGGTGTGGACTGGATTTAAGCTGTTTTTAGTCCGAGACACATGGTCCTTCCCTGGTACTTTACTACCTCTCCTTGTGGCAGTTCTTAACCACGAGAACTGTGACCCAAGTACACTAGAGATTATTAAATGATTGCATTCGTGTATGTATGTTTACATTTATGTTTATGTAATAGCATATATAAATAGAATATTATTAAAATTTGTTTTTTTAAATGTTAATAATCATGTAATCAAATTTTCTATATTACAACATAATATACATTATACTATGTATAATATACTAATCATATAATTATTGTATCATTCTTTTTTACTTATTTAATGAAATGATAAAATGATAAAATGACATATAAATATATACAATTTATATAAACATAAATAATTAATATGTATTAATATGATATATAAAACATGATACAGGGCATATAAATGATACAGACTCATATAATATGAACCATAATATAATAATATGTAATGATCTATAAAACATAAAATAATACATAATATGTGTGATATATGTAATGTTTATATAAATATATATATTTATATATCATGTAATGATATAGGGCATATACATGATACAGAATCATATAATAATACATAATATATAATGTATTATATATTATAATATATAATATAAAATATAATAATACATAAGTGTGGCAATTATATCTTTTTTTTTTTTTTTTTGGGTGCATTGGGTCCTTGTTGCTCTGCGCAGGCTTTCTCTAGTTGCAGCGAGCGGGGGCTGCTCTTCGTTGCGGTGTGAGGGCTTCTCATTGCAGTGGCTTCTCTTGCTGTGGAGCATGGGCTCTAGAGCGCAGGCTCAGTAGTTGTGGCACACAGGCTTAGTTTCCCTGCGGCATGTGGGATCTTCCCGGACCAGGGCTTGAACCTGTGTCCCCTGTATTGGCAGGCGGATACTTAACTGCTGCGCCACCAGGGAAGTCCAGCAATTATATCTTAAATAAGTATGTATAATTGTTTATAAAATTATCATATAACTTGATAGAGGGTTAATAATTATTTTAATAAGTAGACACATAGGGTAGAATTCTATATCACTATCTAATATAATGATAAATGAATTAGATTAGTAAATAACAAGATGAATAAATCATTAATCAGTTGGCATAGCCATAGTCTAATGTAGTGCCTCTAGCTATGGCAAGTTAATATTTATTGCCTATCATGTTCTAGAACCAGTGCTAGGCTCTTATATTACCTCTGCTAAACCTCACAGCAAACCAGCAAGGTAGGCGCCATTAGTGGAAAATAAGTTGAGGCTTAGATGAGTTAAATGTTTTGTTTTGTTTTACCTTCAGAGACACAGAGCTAGTAAAAGAGCTAGAAGTAACCCTGATTTTGTCTGATCCCATATCCTATGGTCTTTGCACTCTACCAGGTTAGATGAGTGGGTGGAGAAGAGAAAGTGACAAAACAAAGGGAGGAAAAGGAAACTGTATCTTGATGCTTGCCCAGTCCTTATAGGGGCGGACAGTGTGGCATATACCAAGTTTCACTGATACAATAGGAAGGCCGAAGAAGCTGACCCTGGCACCAATCCAGCCATTCCCTCAGCCACTTGCTTATTCAACACACTGCTCCCCAGGGTAATGGGGAGGAGGGAAGGATATGGGGTGGCAGCTCATGGCCCGTGTCTTGATGCTGGCAGGCGTGGGCTAGTTGCCAGGCCCCTCCCAGCGTGACACCCTTGTGACCAGAGTCTGCACACTCGATGGCACGCCCTTGGACTTGGTCTATTTTTCCCACTTCTGGGATTGCAGCCTACATACTTGGCATTGGAAAGATTGGCAGCTTCAAGTCAGATTGGGAGGACGTCCCAGATGGGCACTGAATCAACAGTGCCAACAAGAGGAAAAAAAACATGTGAGCCCAGGGAGATTTCTTAACTATTTACCGAATAGGGGGAATTGTTTATTTCCCCATATCTCCCAAAGAGTCCATTTATGAGCTCCACTTATGACTTCAAACAGGCAAGTTGGCAGAGATATGGCAGTGAAGATAAGATGATGACTAATTAATGGTCTTGCAACAGGTTTCAACACCCAGATCTACAACTACTTATATTTTTTTGCTTAACCACTAACATTTATTTTCAAATACAAACATGCTTTTAAGTATTTTTGTTAATACAGCTAATAGTTTTATCTTGTTCCTGGCACTATTTCCTCTTCTTGATAGGGTTATAAATAGGGTATTCCACTTGGCAAGGATCTTGCCCATGGCATTGAAAAGATGGTTCTATACTTACTGTAGCAAAACACAGCACATAGTTGGCATACTTTCCTCCAAAGTCTCCTAACATTTACACTGCCATCCACATACTTTTCAGTTGACTTCACTCTGAAAATTGCCTGTTCCTCTGATACATACCAGAGACTTGGCTACTTGGACATTTGGAAAGAAAGAAAAAAAGAAGAGCAGAACATGAACGAGCATTCTTCCCATTTCTGCTCCCAGGCATTTAATACCTGCAATAGTACAGTCATTTGTAAGAATGACTTAAAGTGGCTTCTTTACAGTCAATTTCAGTTTTAAGATCTCAGGATTCTGTGACTGGAGGAACAATTTCAGCATTGACTAACACTGCTATTGATAACTTCACTGTTTTCCTTAGGTTTATATAGTCAGTTGCCTGAATTCAGGTAATACATAGAAAAAGATACAATTCCACATCATGGCTTTTATTTATTTATTTATTTTTTTGGTACGGAAACTCAAACAGTAAAATCATAACTGAGGATTCAGAACTAAAACCCTTTCAAAGTCCTGCTGCCATTATTTCAAAGAAATGTTATACAATTTGGATGAGATTAAGATGCTAGAAAACGGTATCTCTAGAAATTTGAAGATTTTCACTGTTTTGAGCAAAGAAGACATAGGAGTACAAATCTCTAGAGTTCCATCTCCAAGATACTCCAGTGGCTGTTGAGCTTATCTTCACTTTCCCTTCAGGTCTAAAAAACGGGGATAGGGGATGACTTTGGCAATAGCCACAGAGGTTATTGATGAATTGCAAAAAATACCTCCAAAGTAAGAGTTTCGGGGAGTTAGAACACAGATAGCTTTTGCTTGGAGAAATGGATAAACCCACTCCATCTGCATTAGGTGTGGTTAGCCAAGGTACAATTTGAATAAATGTTAAGGAAAAACTAACTAACTTCCCAATCCTTCTTTCCTAAATCCTGCATATTTTTCTCATATCCTTAGGTAGAAGAAGAGAGGCCAGGTCATCTGGTAAACGTTGGCCTGTAACACAGTTCATGGAAGGCTATTTGGTGCCCATTCATCCCCAAGACATCCACACATGAGAATTCACCAGTACAAAAATGTTTAAGACTTATTTGAGAAGGTATCCAAATGATGAGTCCATTTGCAGGTAAAAAAAAAATAATTAGCGGCTCAGCTTGTGGGAATGGGGGTAAGGTGTTGCACTGTTGTTGCTGCTGTGGTTTTATTCTTTTCTGCAAAGTATTGCAGGAAAACCATTTACTGAGTTCAGTACAAGTGTTTACTTGTGGTTTTGATACCATGATCTTAAATCTTGGGAGATCAATTCCTTACAGTCTGGGGGAACCCAGTTTTCTGTTTTGGTTTTAATAATCCTTTCAGCCTTAGAATGAAGTGTGGGCACTAGCTAGTTTTACAGAATACCTTATCCATAATTTAAGAATCTAATAAGGCTGAAACAAGAATATTATTTCTTCTGGGTTTAAAAGAATACAAATAATGTGTCTGATAAACCATATTGGAGTTTTTAAATTCCAAGTACTTTAGAGATAGAGAAAGATTTGGGTGAAACAAACTAACACACACACACACACACACACACACACACACACACACACGCCAGTACATTTTTTGAGACTTACCTGGTTATATATGTTGTGTTTAAATGGCTGAAAATTAACTGTCTCCACTCATTAGTTCCATCCGGTTTAGATAATGGACACTTTAATTTAACTGTAACATATAAACGCACAACTTTGGTTGAATTTGTCAAAATAGTCATATGCACAACATATTTTGTGGAAGACATGGGGCTGGCTACTAGATATTGAGAGATGAAAGAATGGACATCATTCTGATCAGTCCGTTGGAGGAGTTCATAAATTTGGTGAAGAACAAACTTTTCTTACACAAATGAGTGCAAGCAGTTGCATTTTGAATCCCGTGGTTCACAGATTCAGCGATTATAACCGGATGTCTCCTTTTATCCCAACTTCCCATTCTTCCAGTCCTTATTTTTCTTATCTCAGCCTCTCCAAAGTCTCTCAGTTCATTTCTCTCCTCAGTCAGCAAGTATCTGTTTCCCCCCGGGTAACCATAGAAATCTGTGGCCCCCTAGAATCCAAGGCCCCTAGAATTGCTCTGTCTAAAATGGTGGTCTCTAGTTACATATGATTTAACATTAAAAATAAAAGTAAATTAAACAAAGTTTTCAGTTTCTTAGTCACACCAACCACTTTTCAAGTGCTCAGTAGCCACATGTGGCCCATGGCTACTGCTTCGGACAATGTCTATTAGAAAACATCTCCCTGGGCCTTCCTTGGAGGTCCAGTGGTTAAGACTTCGCCTTCCAATTCAGGAGGTGCGGGTTCAATCCCTGGTCGGGGAGCTAAGACCCCACATGCCTCACAGCCAAAAAGACAAAACATAAAACAGAAGCAGTATTGTAACAAATTCAATAAAGGCTTTAAAGAAAAAAACAGTAAAGAAAACATTTCCCTGATCTCGGACAGAGCTGCTCTAGACCTGGTTAAACGCTTCTTTGCCAGCCTCTTCTCCCTGTGGTCCTGCTCAGGAAGCGATCCTCCAATAAACTGAATATTCATTGTTTTCTGCCAATGCCCTGAGCTTTGCCGACTTCGTCTTTACTATTTCCAAAGCTTAGGGTGCTCTTTTGGAATCTTGCTGTCTTTCAAGACCTAAAGAAAGGCACTGTTCTCCTAAGAAACCCTTCCTTATCTTTCCAATTAGAGTTCTTCCTAATTGGAAAGGTTCTTCCACACACCGTACCTTACTCATGGCTCTACTTCATGGTGCTTCATACTGTCGTCTCCACAGGATATTTTTAGCTCCCCTACCAGATTATGCTTTTTCTTCTTCCAACAGCAAAGGAGGTATGTGTGTCCTTATTTTTATATTTCATGCCCTCTGGTTTTTGTTATTTATGGATTTTATTTTTATTTAAAATTTGAAGACATTAACAAGGAAAGATACATGTGGTGACAAAGTCTGAAGGAAGAAGGGAAGAAATATGTTAACTGTATAAAAAAAGAAGAATGGGGTTGGTGCCCTATATACTAGGAAAAAGTCTTATAATTAAAATCTGATTCTGCCACTTAACCTTATAGATCTGAGTGAAATAGTTATCCCCATTAAACCTCAGGTATTTTTTTTTTTCATCTAGAGAACAGGAATAGTAATGCTTACTATACAGGTTTGGTGAATATCACTTGAGAGATAATATATATAAAAGTGTGACAAAAAGAAGAGAGAAGTCTCATACAAATGTGAGGTGTTATGCTTACAGCAAGCTTCCAGAAAAGAAGGGTATGGAATAGGGAGAAACACATGTTGCCCTGGCCCCCTCACAAACCTGCTTTACTCTGACAAAGCCCAGTTGACTGATAAAGTTCCAGTAGGCTCTTTGTGAGTTATCCACAGGGTTCTCTTTTTATCTCACAGAAATATTTATATATCTATAAGTATCTATAATTTTTTTTATTCCGCACTCCTTGGGATGCAGTTATGGCTGTTTAATGTTTACTTTTCAGGCATTCCTTCTCCCTTTGAAGAAATCCACAAAAGAAAGAGCAAAATGCTGACAAGTTTTCAAAGCCGTGATTTACAGGAATGATTTCTGAAAAGCAAGTGGACAACATCCGAGTTCATCATCAAATAATATTTCTAAAGCACCCTCTAGTGCCTGGCCGCAAGCCAGATGATTCAATGCCTGGAGAGGCTGCAAACTTTTTTTTTTTTTTTTTTTAAAGGAAAATGGACTCTCATGTTGGCTCCTGAAAAACAAGTCTGCACCATTTACGATTCCTTAGGATTCTCTCTCTAAATAAGTATTAAGAATGGATTGCTTCAGAAAAAAATCAATGCAGTTAGAAACCCTAATACTATTAAATATAATTCAAATCCCAGTTTAAAATAGACATTAAGACTTAAAAGACAAAGTCAAAAATTACACTGGGAATCTGAAGAATTTGAAATCTAAATAAATCACAGAGCAGAAAAATCTGCTCTGTAAGTGAAAAAGTTTTGAGCCCGAGGAAAGGTAAGAATTGCATGAATAGATAGGTGTCATCTAGTAGGAATGCTAGGCCCATCTGCCATCTGATTATGCTGTGACTGTACTAGCCTCTAGTCTTCTCTCAGCAGGTTCTCAAGTGGTGTAGTGGCAAGAGTGCAGTATGGAGAATCAGAAGACTTGTGGTCCAGGGTCAACTCTGCCACATACTTGGCTAGGTGATTTGGAAGATGTCACTTAAAATTTATGACCCTGGTTTCTTCACATGTAAGGTAATTCTGCCAACTTTGTGGAATTGTCTAGACTTTACAGATTAAATAAGATACCACTGACCAGTTCCTTGAACACAGTACTTGCCAACAAAATGTCAATATTTTTTCGAGTTGTCTGATCGATTTTGTATTTAGCAGTTTTACAATATGTGTTCAGTATGACTCTTGCACATATCCCCTCAAAGGAAGTTTCACTCTTCTCCCTTATCACTCCCACACTTTTGAGAATAGGATCACATTTTATTTTTTTATTTTAATTTTTTTTTGCGGTAGGCGGGCCTCTCACCGTTGTGGCCTCTCCCGTTGCGGAGCACAGGCTCCGGACGCGCAGGCTCAGCAGCCATGGCTCACGGGCCCAGCCGCTCCGCGGCATGTGGGATCCTCCCGGAACGGGGCACGAACCCGTGTCCCCTGCATCGGCAGGCGGACTCTCAACCACTGCGCCACCAGGGATGCCCTAGGATCACATTTTATATTATGATACTGAAGTAGGAGAGTCAGTTGTGCACAGGCTGGTTGACCTTAAAGATAAATGCCTGATTATTGATTGGATGATTGATTAATCAATTCTTTCATTCATTCATTCAATTCCCAACTCTAAATTCAGAATGGTCCCTTTACTACCTGAGGCCTTATTAACAAGATGGACCAGATGTTTCGTCACATACAAAAGATCTTTGTAGGCATGGGAATAAAGAATACTGAGTCATTTTAAGAAGTCACTTTGAAACTGACTTTTCAACATAGGAGAACTGGGCTTGTTCAAGCAAATTATATTTCAAAGTTTTATTTGCAAGGTTATTTATTACTATGTGGAATCTCAGTCCTGTGGCGAGGGTCAAGGAAAATGAGGACACAGGTGTCTGCCTATTTGCACAGGCATTAAAGAGTGTTGTAAAATGAGCTTCAGCCTTTTAAGTTACTGTCTTTTCCTTTATAATAATAATCTCTTCAATTTTACAAGGTCTATATTATTTTTAGGTAAGAAAACACTGTAGAGTTCATGTTTTATTGTTCCTTGCAGTTATATAAATTATATTTGGCCAAAACAAATGTAATTCCTACTGTGTGAACTGGGAACCCAAAATGTTGATTTTCCTCAAGTTATAAACAATGTGAAGATATGTTATACTGGGTCACAATTTTCCAGAGCAGAGCAAAATATATAACTCAGTTTTAATAACAAAACTGCATATATCATTAAAGTTTCCTACTCCACACAGAATGTATTATATTACTCTGCCCAGCAAGAGACATCCTTTGTGTAGACCACAATTTCTAAAATACCATTTGATTGAATGGAAAACATTTTAGCCATTTGTTAGTTTAAAAAAAATGTAATGGTTAAATACTCATGGAAATTCTGCTTTGTCTTTGCTGGGTAAATATTACATTTCTTTTCATTAAATTGAATGCCATGGATTTTGTAAACACCAATGTCTGGGGGACAACTGTTATGAGCTTTTTCCCACCATTAGATGAGTCTTCACATTTTTAGCATCTTAGAAACAGATGTCTCTTTGTAACACCAGTGAACCTTATTTTTACATGTATTATATCAGCTTCAAGTTGCATTGTAATTATTTACTTATAAGCTTGCCTCTCCAAATAGACTTGTAACTTAACAAGGCAGGGTCCAGACTGTATTATCTCTGTATTCTTGGCCCCTGGTCTAATGCTATCTACAGAGCTGGAGCACCAAAAATGAAGAAGAAATTCTGAAAAAACTACGACCAAATCATCAGTTTACCCATTCACCTGTTCTCAGAATCATTCCAAAATTTAGGAGATTTATAAATGTAACTACTTTCACAACACTGAAGAAAATGAGGAAAGATTATTTCCTTTATTAAAAAGAAGTCATGGGCTTCCCTGGTGGCGCAGTGGTTGAGAGACCGCCTGCCAATGCAGGGGACACGGGTTCGTGTCCCGCTCCGGGAAGATCCCACATGCCGTGGAGCGGCTGGGCCCGTGAGCCATGGCCACTGAGCCTGCGTGTCCGGAGCCTGTGCTCCACAATGGGAGAGGCCTGCGTACCGCAAAAAAAAAAAAAAAAAAAAAAAAGTCATATGTGGGATTAGCTAGTCTAGTCTCCTTATTTCGCAAGTGGGGATTTGGGGACCTAGAAAAAGAAAGCTTTTTTGCTCTTGCTAATGTCACAAAACTGGAGGCAAAACTGATCCTAATTGTGTACATAGTGTTTTGTTTGTTTGATACAAAAGTAATACATGTTAATGATAAACAATTCGACATGTTCAAAAATACATAAAGAGCCAACAAGTGTATGAAAAGATACTTAACATCAAAAGTTGTTAGAGAAATGCAAATCAAGACCACAATGAGATACCACCTCACATCTGTTAGGATGAGAGAAAAGAAAAGAACAAGTGTTGGCAAAGATGTGGAGAAAGTTGAACCCTTGTGCATTGTTGGTGGGGCTGTGAAATGGTACAACTGGTACGGAAAGCAGTATCGTGACTGCCGACAAAAATTCAAAATAGAACTACCATGTGATCCATCAATCCCACTTCTGGGTGTATATATCCAAAAGAATTGAAAGCAGAGTCTTGAAGAGATACTTGAACACCCATGTTCATGAAAGCATTATTCACAGTAGCCAATAAGTGGAAGCAACCCAAATGTCCCTTGATGGATGGACAAATAAAACGTGGTCTATACGTACAATAATGCAATAATATTCAACCTTATAAAGGAAGAAAATCCTGTCACATACTCAACATGGATGGACCTTGAGGACATTATATAAGTGAAATAAGTCAGTCACAAAAAGACAAATACTGTATGATTCCACTTAAATGAGGTATCTAAGATAGTCAAACAGAAAGTAGTATGCTGGTTTTCAGAGGCTGGGAGGAGAGGGAAGTGAGGAGTTGTTAAATGGGTATAGCGTTTCAGTTTTGAAAAATGAATTAGTTCTGGTGATCTGTTACACAACAATGTAAATATACTAAACATTTTTGACCTGTTCATGTAAAACTGCTTAAGCTGATGAATTTCATGTTACATGGGTTTTTTGGTCACAGTTAAAAATTTAAAAATAAATAAAAAAACAGAATTTTTATTTATTTATTATTTTGGCCACGCTTCACAGCATGCGGGGATCTTAGTTCCCCAACCAGGGAATGAACCCGTGCCCCCCTGCAGTGGAAGTGTGGAGTCCTAATCACTGGACTGCCAGAAAATTCCAGAAACAGAATTTTTAAATATATGTAACAGCAGAAGAGGTGTTAAGGTTAACACATTTAGTTGTTTTTTTCTATAATATTTATATGCTTAAAACAGTACTGTCTAAATGATATGGCACCTTATTGTTACAACAAAATATGACAAACGTATTTCTAAAACTCTCTCAATACCATTTGAAAGGCTGCATAATATCCGTTTATATAAATAAACCACAGTTTATTTAACAGTATCCCTCATTCATATTCTTTTCATGTCTGTAAATAATGCTTTCTTTTCTATTTTTGTACATTCCTTATCTACATTTCTGATTCTTCCCTTAGAGTCTCAGAAGTAAAATTAGTAGAGTGGACATTTAAAAATATTTTAAAATTGTTTAAAAATTATATAAAATAATAAACATATAAAAATTATACATTATTAAAAATTTAGTATTGCTCCAATATCTATTCGTAGAAGCAGGACACGAGTGCCTCTAATTTATCACACCCTTGTCTACACTGAGTCCCCTCATCTTTCTCCTCTTATTCACTATTATTATTGTTATTATTATTACAATTATTTTGATTTGCAAGAAAGGAAATAATTTGTTAATTTACATTTCTTTGCTTGTTCGTAAAACTGGTACAGTTAAAAATACTTTTCAGTCGTTTGTATTTTTTCTTCTGTGAATTATATTTTTACATTTTAAGATAAGCTGAATGAGTTTTTTATAAAGAAATTTAATTATTTATCTGTCATATTTGATTGCAAATATTTTTCCTAGTTGTATATTTATCGTAAATTCTGTGTTCTAAGTACACAATTATTCATCTTTAGGGAAAACTATTTAACTCATTTTCATTTAAATTTTTATAGTTTGATTACTCTTTTATCAGTCAATGATTATGATGTAGTCAGTGATTTCAGAATTTAAGTAGATATTTTACAAAATTTTCAGTAATATTTCTTGAAAAATCCTGCTAGCGTTTTGCATAGGACTGTATAAAGTCTATACACAAAGTTTGGAATAATTGTTGTAACAACATCAATAGCGGTCATAATGACAAACAAAACTCTACTTACAGCTCTTCAAGTGCCTGCTATCTGCTAGGTCTTGCATTTACTGTTCACATTAATTTAATCCATAAAACAACCTTATGAGGCATGTGCTATTTTTATGGCCATTTTACAGAGAATCCAGTTGAGGCAAAGAAAAGTTACATAACTGCCCATGATCACTCAGCAGTAAGTTGATGGAACCATGTTTTGACCTCAGGCCACATAGCTTCAGAACCCTTGCTTCTAAAGATCATTAAGCTGCCTCAAAAATCTTCATAGGATGAATTTGTCCCTTCTAAGGAGTCGCTAAAATTGCCTTTATGCTTCTAAGATATTTTTAATCTTTGTTCTAAGTTAATATCCCATATATTTTTGTTATGTTTTTTCAGTTTGGCTGCACTAACAATAGTTTAGAAAAACTGAATTATAGCATTACGGTGGAGATGGTCTCTGCTAAAGCCTGGCACGCTGGAGGAAGAGCAATGACACCAGGGTCTCTGCAGCAGAGCAGGACAAGGAAGGTGAGATGCTGAAGGATAATGCAGTAATAATCCCCTTGAGTCAGTAAGCTATGGCTGTATAATAAACGATTCAAAAATGCAGTGGCTTGAAACAATAGCGTTGGTTCTTAAGGACCCGCGGGTCATCTAGGAGTTTGCTGACCCAAGCTGGGCTGGGCTTGACCGCCCCGTTCAAGCTGCAGGGTCTGACTGTGATGGGCATCTCCCTCAGGTCTGCTCTATGATGCTGTTCTGCACCTCAGGTAAGAGTGTACCAATGAGCCTGAGGAAACTCTTCTTGAGGTGGCAGCAAAGGCCAGAAAGAAAGCTCCACTGACAGGCGCATTTCAAGCTCGTGCTTTCTTTCTTGGAGGGCACACAACGGAGCTCAAAGTCAAGGGGGAGGGAAGTAGACTTTGCCCATCAGAACACCATGGCGAAAGTGTGTACAGAGAGAGAAGTGATGACTTGGGGCCAAAGATTTCATCTACTGTTTCAGCTGGCTTGGGCTACGAAAGGAACAGAGAAGAGGTGGGGAGTGGTCAAGTTGTGCATAAATTGTGCACATAAAGCTCACAGGATCTGTAAGTATATCAGACATGAGGTCAGAGAGACGAGGAGACCTTGAGGATGACATTCCTTATCCACGTGCCCAGAAATATCTTTTTCTAGAATTTTACTTTAGATTGATATTTAGCTCACTTGCTCTATTTCTAGTATTTTGGTACTTCTCTTGACTTGCACAATCTCCTTAAAGACATCTCAGTTTCATATTGTTTTATTACTAGGAGACATAACTGATCTGAATCAGGTGAGGTGCTGTGTGTATATGTGCAGCAGCACCGGCATTCTCCTGCGGCTGCCCCCTCCACAATAAGGCTGCAGTTTCTCCCCAGCAGTGTCCAAACTACCCCTTCAGTCCACTAATGACTCCTCTCAAAATGCAAAGAAGACAGTTTAGAAGCCCTTTGTTTCTCCCGTTTAGTCATCAGCATTAGAACATTAGATCTAATGGTGTGTCTGTCCAGTCCTTCTTCCATTTTTTTTTCTCCAAACATTTCTAAGGTCAAACTGTATTCTGAGTACAGTCTTTAAGACAGTAGGGAATGTTTAGAGGATTTTCATCATACTTGGTTAACATTTTTTAAAGTTTTGGCACTTAAAGTCCTAGGCTTTAGTTATTTGGAATATTTATCTATAATAAATAGTCCATTCCCCAGCGTTGGTAAATAAATGAGGCATCGCTCCATTGCGCTTTTGTTGATTTATGCATCGACACGGGGAGTGTGCTCCATTTAGCAATGCAAAGAGTGTACACATTCAGTTTGTTTTGTTGCTATGTGTACTGTTTAGTCCCAGGATACCTTGAACTGGAAAGAAGCCCTGTTGAGTGACAGGGTTACATAATTCTACCTTCTTGGTAAACTGTCTTGGGCCTCAGGGCCCCCAGCTCAGATATCTGTCTATCAGGAGACATGTGGGTCTTGAATTGTTCATTCTGGTTTGACCCTAAGCCAAAAACTTTTGCAGAAGCCTGAGTCCTCGGCCTCCTTCCCAAGCAACCACCAGTGTCATAGAAGTAACCAGTTCCTGCCTGTTACTGCAGCTCCTGTTGACAGGAAATGCCTTTTCAAAAGAAAGGCAATGAAAAACGGTTCCCTTGCAGGTGGAGTTTTCTGGCTCACATAAGGATTAGAAATGAAATTAGCCATTGGAAATTTCATTCAGATCAGTCCAAACATTGCAAAGTACAACAAATGCAGACCTTTCCTCATTGGGTAATCAAGTTCAATTTCTCTCCATGTCTTTTCTCCCAAGCAGACAGCTGTGAAACCCTTATTAACTGTTTTTCATGGACCCAGTTGCTGCTAGAGTCTACAGAGATAGAACATTCCAGAATAAGCTCTGAGCCCTGACCTTGAAGGGCTTGGTGATCTAGTCTGGAATACCAGAGTCACCCACAGAAACTGTTCGGTGAATTAGGCAGCCCATGATCCAGCAGCCAGCCATGTGGGTCAGACAATAAGGAGTTCAGAGCCAACAACAACGGCTAAGTGCATTGTGGAACCAACTTCAGGAGAAATGGGAACGTGACAAAATAGTATAAATAAGATGGCTGATATGGACATTTCAACCTCTACTGTTTCCTTTCTTCCAACTCCAATTTCCCTGTAACAGGTCAAAACCTCTTTGTAGCAGTAATCACTTTAAAATAAATTTTAAACTAATATGCCCCCACTTTAAAACAATATTCTTATTTTGGATGGACCTACCATCCATCCATCACCCTGGCCCACTCCAGCAAAAGGATGCATAATCCATCACAGAGCTTTCTGCACATTGTTCCCCTGTTCAAACACATAAATGGCTTCCTACAGCCAACATCAATCAGCCTTTCTTGGAGTCCCATAGTCTCCCCAGCAGGGTCCTGCCTCACGCACCCATATGTGAGTTACAGCACAAGGGCTTATCCTTGAGAGCATCGTCAGTAACATCTCCCATTTTCCACCATCCTGAATCTGACATCTTTGACCTCACATGGGACCATGGTATTTTTACAGAGTCAACAATATATCTGATTTGACTGTTTCCCATGTGTAAGTCTTATCTTTCTAGTTGGATAACATTTTCTTCCAGTACAAGCTGATGCAATATAATTGGAAAAGTTTTGACTTTTTCCTCAACCTATAGCACATAATAAATATTTAATAAAGAACTCATTGATTGGTTTTAATTTCTTTGGAACTAGAGGAAGGTGACCAGCATATGACAATTGCTGCCTGCGGGGCCAGGACTAGGAGGGAGCAAGTGAGGTGCCAGGGGAAAAACTTTAAGGAGGCGTTTGCTCTCAGGTGTGAGTCTTGCACTTGTAGCACCCCAAGAGTGCATGCCTCCTTAAACTTTGTGCCCTAGATGCTTTTCTTTCCTCACCCTAGAAGCTGCCCTGATTGTATGGTATTATGAAGTATTTTTGCAGGATCTGTCTTTATATAGTAAAAGTAGATACTGACTTTCTTTTTCCTCATAGCTCTTCATAAGCAGGACCCACATGTTTGTATGCACACAAAGAGGTTAATTCCACCAGAATGGCTTCCCTACAATAGCTACAAAAACATTACGGGTTAAACCTCAGAGAGGTAGGGTTTTGGTGAAAAGAGCTTGAGTGAATCAGACCTACCTGATTCAAGGCCTAAATTCACTCTTCACCACCTAAGTAATTTTAACCTCTAAATATTATTTGGCAAAATTGTAAGATAATAAGAATGAGAAGAAAGAGGAGAAGAAAAAGGAAGAAAAGGAGGAGAAGGAGAAGGGAAGAAAAAGGGAGAATAATCATAAATATTTCATGAGAACTGACTGGAAATAAATATGTAAAAACACAAAGCCCTAAATAAATACAACTTAGTCATTATTTTTACTTTTTCTGTTAATAATGATCTTGGTTTGCTTTTATGAGTGTTTATAATTCACAGCAATTGTTAAAGTATAGAATTCCATACATGTATATCTCTATGTACACATACAATCATAATATATGTTAAAGTTCCTGCACATGCATTGCTTACCTCATAATGCTAGTGAGGGATTAATTCCTCCTGAGTTGTTCCAGCCAATAAGGAAAGCAGAATATTGAAAGTATATTTGGATTCAAGGCAATAGAGACGATTTATTCACTTTCAGATTGGGAAATATGGAAGTTAGTAGTATCTTTGTACCGTTAACAAAAAACTAAGGACTCAGGAGGAATGGCGGATATGGGGACAAAATGACCCATTCAAGTTTGAATTCCTAGTGGAACCCATGGGAGACTGTGGATTCCTCTGGAAAACAGAAAGCACTTCAAAACTAAGGGGACCATTTCCTAAGAATTTATACCCAAGTATTGAAATATATACCACATATGCCATGATACAAAGCACTTATGTACTTTCTGAAACTGTTCCATTTAAATATTATAAGCATGTGTGTGGTGATGAACTGGGTAAATTCAGTAAAATGGTCTCCCAGTTGAGGCCATTTCTATCATTAGGCATGATGTTTCCATGACTTACTCTGGCAAGAGAAGACTGGCATTGAATCAATGAATACATATATGTCTCGCTCTGAAGCACAGGTGATCTCACCTAAATTAATTAGGCAATTGTGACCGTCTAGACCTCATTCAAAAAATAATTCATGATACTAAAATGAATAAAAACATAAAACATTTATTTCTGGGCAGCATATTCAGGTACATATGCTACCAAAGCAGGTGGCTTCTCAGGGCCTTATGAACTATCAGCAGTAATGCTTGTATTTGGCTACAAAAGTTTTTTTTACCACTTCACTTTGAGTAATGAACAAATTCATTTTTCCCACCCTAGCTTAAAAAGAATGGGTTAGTTTTGGGTCTTTGTTACTTTGGTAATTCTTTTGCTTGAGTCCCCTGAAGATTTTTACAGATGCCAAATTCCGAAAGAAACTAGGAGAGAATTTTAAACCTTATTCTAAGGGAAATGTCTCTAAATATGATTTTAAGGAGAAAAAAAATGAACCAATGAAACGGTCTAATATTAATAGTCCATTAATAATTTAATATTTAGGACAAGTAAGCAAAGCCAGATGTTAACCGAAATGTCTCCTGGTTGGGTCAGAGTCTGAACATTCCCCTCCAGTGTAAACACTCCAGTCCTGTGCCCAGGAGTCAGAGCCTGGGCCAACGACCAAGTCACACAGCTTTCACTGCCCAATCAGAGTGCACTTAATACAACTAAAGCGACATGAAAATAAAGACATGTTAAAAAACAAACTCTTATAGACACACACACACACAGAGAGAGAGAGAGAGAGAGAGAGAGAGAGAGAGAGAGAGAGAGAGAGAGAGAGAGAGAGAGAGAGAAAGCCTGGTATTAACAACCTCAAATTCTCTTGTATTAATAGCCCAATTCTGTTGGTAGCCCACCAAACTGATGGCTTAAACCCTTCCAGGACTTATTTAAGTGTCTGGGGAGTCAGATTTACTTCTCAATGGCCCATTCATCCTTTGAACGTTTACTCTGTAGCCCTGTGCAGTTATAACCTAAGCTGGATTTCATACATGAAAACTGACCTCCAGCACCCACGACTTTTGCCAAGTCCCAGTGAAGGCTCTTGGAATAATTTAGAGTCTGCCATAGTGACAAGTTTAAGATTCAATTATTGAGTGTAGTAAATTTATTTTTACTATGTTTGTAAAATGGCTTTCGCCCAACTCGTTTCAATCCCCATCACAGCCAAAAGGCGTAAGATAGCAACGGCCCATCCTCACAGAACAGGGCCGCTCGCTCCCCATTGTTTAATGCCATGTCAAACAGAAGGATTTCTATGGGACTCAGATGGAGATGTTTCTCTTTTGCCTTAGTTTGGGCAAAAAATTGATTTCCTTCAGATAGCTGTAATGGGTGGTGAGGACGGCAGAGAGTAATCAGGCCCAGCTCGAGGCAAATGCCAAAAGTTTCCCAGAAGGATAAATCTTGTTTCCTGCCTTACTTCACAGAATTAAGCCTTAAACAAGTCATGTTCTGTGGCTTGGATGCTGTGTTTATATCAGCTTTGGTTCCCTGGCTCATGGCTGGGAACATTGTATTGGTCTGTAACCCAGGACGGTTTTCCTGAAGCAAGAAATCACTCTCCTGGTATCTTTATCTCCCATTCCATTTTATTTGTTCTATTAATACTAGCAAACGAGCTCTGAATGGTAAGTGGATCGTGGGAGACAGCTACATTGACCAGGTGCAGCCCGCAAAGCCAATGATTTAGCGCTCTGCTTCGGTAACTGTCTTTCCCAGGAGTTGTATGAAAGATGCCTCTTCATAAAGGATTTTGTTTTGGAAAACAATAACAGCACCTCATCTGTGCATGGCCCATTCTCAGTAGATTCAGGAGAAAATCTTTTCTGTGGAGTTCAGGGTAGGCTGAGAACTTGTGGTCTCTCGGTGTCTTAAATGAAACCAAATCCTCTGGGGATTGCATTCGTTTATGGTTAGTAACCGGCGACTTCCTGTTTCGAAGCAAAATGGGCTTGAAGAGGCTTATAAAAAAGACTCAAAAGGTTTCTTGGACATCAAATGACTCTAGTAAAACATTTTGATGAGTTAAGTGTAAATGCATCAGCAGCATACGGATTAAATTCCCTTCTAAATAAACATTAACAGAGAACATGTTTGGCAAAATGCATTTTGAGTTTTGCAAAACTGAAAACATTTGAAAAAGGAGTGTGAGATATTTGATGAACTCAGAAAGCAGCCAGATTGCCCATGCCGTACTTGAATATTTTCTTTGGTTGTTCTGCAGATGTCCAATAAATTAGGACATAGATATTAAAAACAACGACTGCTGCAGAAGTGATCAGCTGCCCTCCAGTTAGGAGGGTGTTTCTGTGGATACCCAGTTCACGTATGTGTGCATGAAGACAGCCCCAGGGGACCTGTAGCCCTTTCCTCACTCACAGGCATCATCTCTTTTCTGGATCCAGCCCTGCAAGACTTTCCATTATTCACAGCTCCTGTGTCTGTTTTTCTGCCTTTGAGATATTTTGACTCCCAAAGGGGATTCCTGCTTTGCTACAGACCAGCAATGAAGCCTTTGGTGCCACCGGGAAGATGCCAGCTTTGGCGTTGCCTGGGCCAAGCCCTTTTATCCACTGCCCTTGTCAACACCCTCATTGTCTCTCACCATCTCTTTTTTCTGACAAACAAAGTTTATTAATCCTTTGGCATGGCAGAAGTGACAATGGAAAAGAAAGACTAAATCTGAGATACAGTTTCAACAGAGCCTCAACTGGACTTGGTAACTAGATATAGAAAGAGAAGAGTCCAATGTCAACTCCTAGAGTTGAATATGAGGGATCCATTCTATGGTGAAGCCACTGAATGAGAAAACCGCCTTTAGAATTCTTACAGAGCAGGGGGAATACATGATTGGCATACTTTTTGTAAAGTAGTTGGTCCAGAGCAACAAATAAGCAGGTCATGGGAGAAATCTCACATATGTGAATGCCACGACCTTGCAGTCTGTAATCACACTGACTGATAATGATCATTTTGCTTTTGAACTATACATGCAGAAAGCAGATTCTAAGAAAATTAACAGGCAAATAAATAGCAGGTATTGTGTTTAAATACTTGAAAGACTCAAGGTTTAGCCCAGTGCATTTTAGCAAATGATGATGTAATTTACAGATAACTGACATCCCACTGCCATATCAAAAATTATACAGAAAGTTAATATGCTGTTAATTAAGAAATATTTAAAGCCTGTACAGGGAGTATCTGCATCTCATTTTGGGTTTATTCAATAGTCTTCCCTCCTGCCATCTTCATGCATTCATGAAATGGTTTCCCACTAAGGCCATGATGAGGCTGAGGCTGTTGGCCTCGGCTCTCTCTACTTTCAACATACTCTGCATATGGTTGCCAGAGTTTTCTTTCAAAAGGACTAGTCTTGTCATTCACCTGTTCAATAATCTTTGATGCCTACCAGGTGTCTCCAGAATAAAGTCCAAATTCCTTAACTTGGTGTTCAAGCTCTTCTGGTCTGGCCTTAATTCACCTTTCAGTTCATGTCCCCCCAACCCCTCAGAATCCAGTCAAATTCCCTGTTCCCAGATTCCACATGTTCATATGCTCTCCTCGTACTTGGTACTTCTCAGCATTTTGCACAACTGTAAATATTTACTAAATTATTTGTTGAAACGAGAGTTTTCCCATTTGGCTGTCAGTACATGAGGGGGAGGGTTGTGTCTGTTCCGCTGTATCGTATATCCAACCCTGAGTCTAACATAGTAAATGCCTGGTGCTGGTGATATCTGTGAACTGATGGAGTCACCTGTCTGTGTCTCATGGCACTGGCTGTATATTTCTATCATAGCATTTGCTGAGCTCCATGTTTGTCTAACTGATCTTCCTATTGCTAGTCTCTGAGCCTAGAGGGCAGAGGATGTGACCTAATTTATTTCTGAGTCCTTGGCCCCTGGGGTAGTGCTTAACATACCCTGGGTACTCAATAAATATTTGCTAAATTTAAATGAAGAGCATGTGTTGCAGTAAGAGGTTCTAGAAAGTCATGTCAATTCTTATGGTAAACCTATAGACATGATGGCATTTTGAGATGTGGCTCCCACTCTTGCATATGTGGCCATGCTCTAGGATAGGCACTCTACAGCCCACAAGCCAAATCTGTTCCATGACCTGTTTCTGTAAATAGCTTTATTGGACTATTCATTCTCATATTTTCTTTCTGCTTGCACTCTACAATGGCAAAGAGTTGAGTAATTGCAGAGACTGATAATTCTTAAGACCTAAAATATTTACTGTTTGGCTCTTTACAGGTAAAGTTTGCTGATCACTCTTCTAGAGGACACACATAAATAATAATATAACAATAGTATCTACTACATAGAATGGTTATGAGGATTAAATGAGGTAACATCTGTAACATGCTTATCACAGTCTTTGGCAGATTGTCTAGTAATTGTTAGGTATTATTATCATTATCATAATACTAGAATTATTTTCTAACAGTCAAAAATATTAAATAGCAAGACAGCATGAATATGATACAGACCACATTAGAGGCAGGCACAGGGATGGGAGGAGCATAATCTAAGAACCTGACATTGAGGGAGAAGCAAACGACAAAGCAGACAAAGAACTTATAGAAATGCCATTGGATATACACTATGATTGTTTTATTATCATGCCCATTTTACAGATGAGAAATGTAAGGTATCAAATGCTTGTTCATTTGTCTTAGAATATCAAGCCAGAAGTGGCAGGACTGAGACCATAAACCAGAGCTTGAAAGGATTGTTACCTATGATAAAGGACTAAAAGGAGTCTGTTCACTGTCATAAACGACCAACAAGGCCAGGACAACTTTTGAAAAGAAATCACCAAAATCCTACACAGCCCACTGAATCAACCTTACCCACTGGGGGCAGACAACAAAAACAATGGGAACTACGAACCTGCAGCCTGAAAGAAAGAGACCCCAAATCCGAAAACCCTGAAAATGGTGGGAATCTTGAGAGGAAGTGTTAACACAAAAATGGATCTCCTGACCTATAAATGTATGAAGGGGTGATCAATGTCATTAGTGATTAGGGGAATGCTAATCAAGGCTGCATGAGGTATCATTTAACAACCAGATACATTTTATAATTGGTACTTTTTTTTAAAATATGACATTTCCAAGTGTTTGAAAGGATGACTCAGTAGAATTTTCTTAACTTTGCTGATGGGATTATAAATTGATGCAACCACTTTGGAAAACAGCTTTGCATTTTTCTAAATTTGGGCCTTCATATATCCTATGACCCAACAAAGGCAGTCTTAAGTGTGCACCCAACAACACTCTTGCACACATACAAAAGGTGATGTGTACGTGAATGCTCACAGAAGCCTTATTTTTAATAGTGAAAGCCATCAACAGATGAATAATGATACCCATCAACAGAAGAATTAAGAAAGTGTGAACAAAGCACTTTTCTACAATAGTCCAAAAATGTGAACTACAACAAAATACAATAGGGATTCACCTTGGTAATATAATATAATACTAAGTAAGAACAAAAGAAGTCACTGCATATTCCATATAGTATGGCATGATACATTTCTCTTTTTTGACTTTTCTTTTTTTTGGCTGAGTTGGGTCTTTGTTGCTATGCACGGGCTTTCTCCAGTTGCAGTGAGTGGGGCCTACTCTTCATTGTGGTGTGTGGGCTTCTCATTGCGGTGGCTTCTCTCGTTGTGGAGCACAAGCTCTAGGCACGCGGGCTTTAGTACTTGCGGCACGCAGGCTCAATAGTTGTGGCTCGCAGGCTCTAGAACACTGGCTCAGTATTTGTGGCACACGGGCCTAGTTGCTCTGGGACATGTGGGATCCTCCTGGACCAGGGCTCAAACCTGTGTCCCCTGCATTGGCAGGTGGATTCTTAACCACTGTGCCACCAGGCAAGTCCCTTGACCATTTTTTAAAATTAAAGTATAGCTAGTTTCTTCTGTATGCTAGGGAGTGCAGCTGGACCTGGATCCAAAGCAGGTTCTCTATATCGACAAGGCCTGGGGACAACGCCTGGCTGGAAGACTGAGCGGAGCGCAGAAGACTGGCCATGCTGTGCCTTTGGATTGGAGAATTTAACACATTTACATGTAAGCCATGTGGCTGACAGGGTCTTGGTGCTCTGGCCAGGTGTCAGGCCTGGCTGAGGTGGGAGACTGAGTTCAGGACATTGGACCACCAGAGACATCCCAGCCCCATGTAAAATCAATCAGTGAGAGCTCTCCCTGAGATCTTCGCCTCAATGCTAAGACCCAGCTCCACTCAATGACCAGCAAGCTCCAGGGCTTGACACCCCATGCCAAACAACTAGCAAGACAGGAACACAATACCACCCATTAGCAGAGAGGCTGCCTAAAATCATAATAAGGTCACAGACACCCCAAAACACACTACTGGATGTGATCCTGCCCACCAGAAAGGCAAGATCCAGCCTCATCCACCAGAAGACAGGCACCAGTCCCCTCTACCAGGAAGCCTACACAGCCCACTGAACCAACCTCACCCACTGGGAGCAGACAACAAAAACAATGGGAACTACGAACCTGCAGCCTGTGAAAAGGAGACACCAAACACAGTAAGTTAAGCAAAATGAGAAGACAGAGAAATATGCAGCAGCTGAAGGAGCAAGGTAAAAACCCACCAGACCAAACAAATGAAGAGCAAATAGGCAGTCTCCCTGAAAAAGAGTTCAGAGTAATGATAGTAAAGATGATCCAAAATCTTGAAAATAGAATGGAGAAAATACAAGAAACGTTTAACAAGGACCTAGAAGAACTAAAGAGCAAACAAATGATGAACAACACAATAAATGAAATTAAAAATTCTCTAGGAGGAATCAATAGCAGAATAAGTGAGGCAGAAGAATGGACAAGTGCCGTGGAAGATAAAATAGTGGAAATAACTACTGCAGAGCACAATAAAGAAAAAAGAATGAAAAGAATTGAGGACAGTCTCAGAGACCTCTGGGACAACAGTAAATGCACCAACATTTGAATTATACAGGTCCCAGAAGAAGAGAGAAAAAGAAAGGGACTGAGAAAATATTTGAAGAGATTATAGTTGAAAACTTCCCTAATATGGGAAACAAAATAGTCAATCAAGGCCAGGAAACGCAGGGAGTCCCATACAGGATAAATCCAAGGAGAAACACTCCAAAACACATATTAATCAAACTATCAAAAATTAAATACAAAGAAAAAATATTAAAAGCAGCAATGGTGGGCTTCCCTGGTGGCACAGTGGTTGAGAATCTGCCTGCTAATGCAGGGGACATGGGTTCGAGCCCTGGTCTGGGAGGATCCCACATGCCGCAGAGCAACTAGGCCCGTGAGCCACAACTACTGAGCCTGCGTGTCTAGAGGCTGTGCTCCGCAACAAGAGAGGTCACGATAGTGAGAGGCCTGCGCACCGTGATGAAGAGTGGCCACATCATCTCTGCTTGCCACAACTAGAGAAAGCCCTCCCACAGAAACAAAGACGCAACACAGCAAAAATAAATAAATTAATTAATAAACTCCTACCCCCAACATCTTCTTTAAAAAAAAAAAAAGCAGCAATGGAAAAATAACAACTAATATACAAGGGAATCTCCATAAGGTTAACAGCTGATCTTTCAGCAGAAATCCTGCAAAACAGAAGGGAGTGGCAGGACATATTTAAAGTGATGAAAGGGAAAAACCTACAACCAAGATTACTCTACCCAGCAAGGATCTCATTCAAATTCGATGGAGAAATTAAAAGCTTTACAGACAAGCAAAAGCTAAGAGAATTCAGCACCACCAAACCAGCTTTACAACAAATGCTAAAGGAACTTCTCTAGGCAGGAAACACAAGAGAAGGAAAAGACCTACAAAAACAAACCCAAAACAATTAAGACAATGGTAATAGGAACATACATATTGATAATTACCTTAAATGTAAATGGATTAAATGCTCCAACCAAAAGACATAGACTGGCTGAATAGATACAAAAACAAGATCCATATATATGCTGTCTACAAGAGACCCACTTCAGACCTAGGGACACTTACAGGCTGAAAGTGAGGGGATGGAAAAAGATATTCAATGCGAATGGAAATCTAAAGAATCTGGAGTAGCAATTCTCATATCAGACAAAATACACTTTAAAATAAATACATTACAAGAGACAAAGAAGGCTACTACATAATAATCAAGGGATCAATCTAAGAAGAAGATATAACAATTGTAAATATTTATGCACCCAACATAGGAGCACCTCAATACCTAAGGCAAACGCTAACAACCATAAAAGGGGAAATTGAAAGTAACACAATAATAGTAGGGGACTTTAACACCCCACTTTCACCAATGGACAGGTTATCCAAAATGAAAATAAATAAGGAAACACAGCTTTAAATGACACATTAAACAAGATGGACTTAACTGATATTTATAGGACATTCCATCCAAAACAACAGAATGCACTTTCTTCTCAAGTGCTCCTGAAATATTCTCAAGGATAGACCATATCTTGGGTCACAAATCAAGCCTTGGTAAATTTAAGAAAATTGAAATTGTATCAAGTATCTTTTCCGACCACAATGCTATGAGACTAGACATCAATTACAGGAAAAGATCTGTAAAAAATACAAACACGTGGAGGCTAAACAATACACTACTAAATAACCGAGAGGTCACTGAAGAAATCAAAGAGGAAATCAAAAAATACCTAGAAACAAATGACAGTGAAAACACGATGACCCAAACCTATGGGATGCAGCAAAAGCAGTTCTAAGAGGGAAGTTTATAGCAATACAATCCTACCTCAAGAAACAAGAAAAATCTCAAATAAACAGCCTAACCTTACACCTAAAGCAGTTAGAGAACGAAGAACAAAAAGAACCTAAAGGTAGCAGAAAGAAAAAAATCCTAAAGATTAGATCAGAAATAAATGAAATAGAAATGAAGAAAATTAGAGCAAAGATCAATAAAACTAAAAGCTGGTACTCTGACATAAAAAAATAAACCATTAGCAGATTGATGAAGAAAAAAAGGGAGAAGACTCAAATCAACAGAATTAGAAATGAAAAAGGAGAAGTAACAACTGACCCTGCAGAAATACAAAGGATCATGAGAAATTACTACAAGCAACTGTATACCAGTAAAATGGACAACCTGGAAGAAATGGAAAAATTCTTCAAAAAGCACAACTTTCCAAGACTGAACAAGGAAGAAATAGAAAATATAAACAGACCAGTCACCAGCACTGAAATTGAAACTGTGATTAAAAATCTTCCAACAAACAAAAGCCCAGGACCAGATGGCTTCACCAGCAAATTCTATGAAACATTTAGAGAAGAACTAACACCTATCCTTCTCATACTCTTCCAAAATATAGCAGAGGGAGGAACACTCTCACACTCATTCTATGAGGCCACCATCACCCTGATACCAAAACCAGACAAAGATGTCACAAAGAAAGAAAACTACAGGCCAATATCACTGATGAACATAGATGCAAATATCCTCAACGAAATACTAGCAAACAGGATCCAACAGCACATTAAAAGGATCATACACCATGATCAAGTGGGGTTTATCCCAGGAATGCAAGGATTCTTCAATATACGCAAATCAATTAATGTGATACACCATATTAACAAATTGAAAGAGAAAAACTATATGGTAATCTCAATAGATGCAGAAAAAGCTATCAACAAAATTCAACATCCACTTATGAGAAAAACCCTCCAGAAAGTAGGCATAGAGGGAACTTACCTCAACATAATAAAGGCCATATATGACAAACCCACAGCCAACATCATTCTCAATGGTGAAACACTGAAACCATTTCCACTAAGATCAGGAAAAAGACAAGGTTGTCCACTCTCACCACTATTATTCAACATCGTTTTGGAAGTTCTAGCCACAGCAATCAGAGAAGAAAAAGAAATAAAAGGAATCCAAATTGGAAAGGAAGTAAAACTGTCACTGTTTGCTGATGACATGGTACTATACATAGAGAATCCTAATGATGCTACCAAAAACTACTAGAGGTAATCAATGAATTTATTAAAGTAGCAGGATACAAAATTAATGCACAGAAATCTCTTGCATTCCTATATAATAATGATGGAAAATCTGAAAGTGAAATTAAGGAAACACTCCCATTTTCCATTGCAACAAAAAGAATAAAATTACTAGGAATAAACCTACCTAAGGAGAAAAAAGATTTGTATGCAGAAAACTATAAGGCACAGATGAAAGAAATTACAGATGATACAAACAGATGGAGAGATATACCATGTTCTTGAATTGGAAGAATCAACATTGTGAATATGACTATACTGCTCAAAGCAATCTACAGATTCAGTGAAATCCCTATCAAACTACCAATGGCATTTTTCACAGAACTAGAACAAAAAATTTCACAATTTGTATGGAAACACAAAGACCCTGAATAGCCAAAGCAATCTTGAGAACGAAAAACAGAGCTGGAGGAATCAGGCTCCTGGACTTCAGACTATACTACAAAGCTACAGTAATCAAGACAGTATGGTACTGGCACAAAAACAGATATAGATCAATGCAACAGGATAGAAAGCCCAGAGATAAACCCACGTACATATGGTCACCTTATCTTTGATAAAGGAGGCAAGAGTATACAATGGAGAAAAGACAGCCTCTTCAATAAGTGGTGCTGGGAAAACTGGACAGGTACATGTAAAATAATGAAATTAGAACATTTCCTAACACCATATATAAAAGTATACTCAGAATGGATTAAAGACCTAAATGTAAGGCCAGACACTATAAAGCTCTTAAAGGCAAATATAGGCAGAACACTCTATGACATAAATCACAGCAAGATCCTTTTTGACCCACCTCCTAGAGTAATGGAAATAAAAACAAAAATAAACAAATGGGACCTAATGAAACTTAAAAGCTTTTGCACAGCAAAGGAAACCATAAACAAGACAAAAAGACAGCCCTCAGCATGGGAGAAAATATTTGCAAATAAAGCAAGTGACAAAGGATTAATCTCCATAATATACAAGCAGCTCATGCAGCTCAATATCAAAAAAACAAACAACACAATCCAAAAATGGGCAGAAGACCTAAATATGCATTTCTCCGAAGAAGATATACAGATTGCCAACAAACGCATGAAAGGATGCTTAACATCACTAATCACTAGAGAAATGCAAATCAACACTACAATGAGGTATTACCTCAGACAGGTCAGAATGGTCATCATCAAAAAATCTACAAAGAATAAATGCTGGAGAAGGTGTGGAGAAAAGGGAACCCTCTTGCACTGTTGTTGGGAATGTAAATTGATACAGCCACTATGGAGAACAATATGGAGGTCCCTTAAAAAACTAAAAATAGAACTACCATACGACCCAGCAACCCCACTGCTGGGCATATACCCTGAGAAAACCATAATGCAAAAAGAGTCATATACCACAATGTTCATTGCGGCTCTATTTACAATAGCCAGGACATGGAAGCAACCTAAGTGTCCATAGACAGATGAATGCATAAAGAAGATGTGGCACAGACATACAATGGAATATTAGCCGTAAAAAGAAATGAAATGTTATTTGTAGTGAGGTGGATGGACCTAGAGTCTGTCATACAGAGTGAGGTAAGTGAGAAAGAGAAAAACAAATACCGTATGCTGACACATATATATGGAATCTAAAAAAAAAAAAATGGTTCTGATGAACCTAGGGGCAGGACAGGAATAAAGACGCAGACATTGGGAATGGACTTGAGGACATGGGGAGTGGGGAGGGTAAGCTGGGACGAAGTGAGAGAGTGGCATGGACATATATACACTACCAAATGTAAAATAGATAGCTAGTGGGAAGCAACCGTATAGCACAGGGAGATCAGCTCAGTGCTTTGTGACCACCTAGAGGGGTGGGATAGAGAGGGTGGGAGGCAGACGCAAGAGGGAGGAGATATGGGGATATATGTATATGTATAGCTGATTCACTTTGTGATACAGCAGAAACTAACACACCATTGCAAAGCAATTATACTCCAGTAAAGATGTTAAAAAAATAAATAAAAATAAAGTATAGCTAATTTACAATGTTATATAGGTTGGGGTATACAGCAAAGTGATTACACATATATATTATATTATATTTATATATATATATATATTCTTTTCATATTCTTTTCCATTGTAGTTTATTGCAAGATATTGAATATAGTTCCCTGTGCTATACACATTTATTTAAACTATAAACTATTTAAACTATATACATTTATTTAAAGTTAAAAATTATTAAACTAAATAAATACTTTCAAAGAATATATAGAGATACCATAAAAATATAGTAAGGAAATGATGAACATAGGATTTAGGACAACGGTTTCTTAATGTGTAGGGAAGTAGTCTCAAATACTCAATTGAGATGTGCTTGACAAAGGTGTTGATTCTTTTATTCCTTATTCATTCAACAAATTATATTAAATATATATTAATTGCTGTTAAATTATAAAAATTATCAAGTACTTATTTGGTGCAAAGCACTAGGATAAGTACATGACAGAATAATGGAAAACACAGACATAACTCTTGCTTTCATAGGCCTTACATTCTAATGGAAGAAGAGTCCTAGAGACCAAGATTTAGAATCTTTTTCCAACTGAATTAGAAAGATGACTCATCCATGGAAATGGAAAGGAAGAGACGTCCAGAGTTTCTTCCTGTAGGTAACTTGTAAGTTGAGAAGGACCATGTATAATGCAAGTCCAAGTTGTCAGTAAATGATTATAAATTCACAGACACCTGAGGGTAGGAGGCCCAACAATTTTAGGGCCATTATAGGAAGAAAATAGAAAGAAAAATACATAAAGACACTAGTGACTACCTTACAACACTTACACATGGCTCCTCTTCTAGCACAAGAAAATTATTTTAATTGATGAATTCATTCAATTAATACTTCTTGGGACCCCGCTACATATGAATCACTTGTGCTTGATTCTGAATGGTCCTAAATGGCCATTACTCAAAATTCACTACATGCCCAGCAGCAATGACTAGAGCAGAGATTTGTTCTCGAATGCTGCAGAACTGTGGGTTCACATGAAACTCTACAGCTGGCACAATCGACACACAACATTTTTGTAATGACTCATGAAAGTGACAGGGTTTCACAAAGCATGACTCCTTGAAATTTATTTGGGGAGTTGTTGATGGCTGCATTTTAGCAGCTCAAAAAGCTAACTCTAGTTAATGAAAAGGTCAGAGCTGCTCGGTCTGACATTAAAGACTCAGGAGCTACCCAGGGAACAGGCTTCCTCATCTTTTCCTGTGTCTGACTCAGAGACCTCTGCAGTTAGTCCTCACACTTCTTCCTTCAAACTTCCTTTCTTACGTTTCTACTTTCAGTATCGTTAGCTCTTGATCGCTTTCTCCCCAGATTTAATGCCAATATTCATGACTTCAATTTGTTTTGCTTTGTTTTTCATGAACAAACTAACTGCTGAAAGGAACTAGCTAATGCACCTCCCAATGATCTGTTTCCCAGGACTCACAAAGCAAGACTTGATTTATTGACAAAATAGACAAACTGGTTTCCAAAGGCCACGCTCCTCTTGAGAAACTGCATCAGAATAGGAACTGCTATTTCAAGTCTCCATTCATCTGAACCTCCCTCTGGCGGACAGACTCAAGAAATTGTTCTCACTGCCCAGGATGCAGGATGCTGCCCCAGGGTGAAGTACCTGGGGCTTGTTAGTTAGTGAGTGGACCTACTCAGTGAGAACCTTTTTTTGGTCTAATTTCAACCAGTTCTCGGCACATCAGACAGGAGGGAATCTGAACTAAACTTTGGTTATAAGAATGGATGTTCCACAGAAACCCCTTGATGGGGGTTTCTATCAGGCAAGGAAAACTAGTGCCCCTGCTGGGGGAGAGGCAAGGATTGTCAGTCCAAACTGCAAGCAGCAGTTTATTTGTTTTGTGGGTGTTTTTCTCCTCTGTATACACGACCTGAAGCCAAGTGATTGGTACATGTTTTATAAACTGGAAATATAAACACAGACATTCTCTTCCAAAAATGGATCTTTAGGACTTCTCTAGGGAACTTGTTCTTGCTCTTCTGAATTCTGAACTAGCATTAGTGAAAATGTTACACCTCTAATATTTGGAGTGTTAATCCCAACATCAAAAAGCAAAAATGTTGAAAAGGTTTTGAGGCACCCTATTAGATTTCCAAAACCATTTTTGCTTCTACTGAGAACAATACACTTATGTGGCATGTCTTAATGCAGGAGGAGGGGAAAAGAGATCAATGTGTGTTTCAAAATCAATTTAAATGTCATTGCTTTGTAAAGCCTTCTCTGACATCATGCTGCCAGGTTTAACCTTGCCTTCCCTCAACTTCTTCTTCTTCTTCTTCTTTTTTTTTTTTTTAATATTAGCTGCACCATATGGCTTGTGGGATCTTAGTTCCCCCTCATCAAGGATTGAACCTGGGCCCTCAGCAGTGAGAGCACAGAGTCCTAACCACTGAACCGCCAAGGATTTCCCACCTTCCCTCAACTTCTCACAGTACTTTAACGCTTTTGTACAGTTTATAGCACTTCCTTCTCAGCATAATAAGTTTATCCCTTTGCTTGACTGTTTGGAAATAAAGATTGAGTTTTGCTCAATGCAAACAATACTTATCCAAATGTATTGTATAGAGTAGGTATTCACTGAAGATTTTTCTAATAAAATATCTATTGTTATTCATCACTACAGATCCAGATTATTGAAACTTTCTCAAATATAAACATTTTTATTTTCCAGTTAAAAAAAGCTAAATGATACTAAATAGAACTAAATTTTGTTCAACTAAGTCATGTCCATGGAACTCGATTACTTTGTTTTCACTGCAAACAGTGGTAAGATTGTTAAATGATCTGACATATGACTCTGTCCTATGAAATCCTTGAGGGTAAGAATGTATTTCACCTCCTTCAAGTCTTTGCTCAAATGACAGCTTCTCATTGAGGTCTACTCTGACCACCTTATTTAAAATCATAGCCCCTCCCAAAGCAGTTTCTGATTCACTTTCTCTGCTTTATTCATTTTCCAGAGCAGTTATCACTTCCTAACATATAATTTGCTTTGTTATTTTATTTATTGTTTACTTTTCTTTGCTAAATAATAAGCTTAACTAAGACAGACATTTTGTCTGTTTTGCTCACTGCTGTATCTGTAGCCCTAAAACAGTGCCTGGCACATAGTAGCTGCTTACCATTTGTCATTGTCAAGAATATTGCGGTCAGTGGCATACCTTCTGTATTTGAAACAGAAGATAACTTTTTACGCCCATTATCTCTACATGACAAAATTATTTTCATTTATAGCCAGATAATAAAACAAATAATAATAAGGGCTGAAAAATACCAGTGACAAATCTTATTCATGTATATAATCATATTCAGAAAAATAAAGTTAATAATATAGTTCAAAAATGAAAAAATGCAACTACTTAATAGTTATTAAGTTTACCTAACCATTTGAATTTTGATTCTTTGATTATAGCATGAAAAACAATTTTGTGTAAATAACTGTCCAGTAACTAGTAAATGAATTTTAACAAAAAGATCTCAAAAGGCATAATTACTATGTCATACCACTGTTGTAATGCTTTATTTTATTGATTTATTCTTTAGTTTTGAAAGAATTAACTATTTTAAAAAATAAATTTCAATCTGAATTATTCAGATTCAGTAAAATGTTTATGAGTGAACCAAAATGTGCACTTACCTAATGAGAAGATCATACCTCACCTTATAGTCTGCACTCTGATATTCTGATTTACATTTTTAAAATAAATAAAACTTGGAGTCACAGAAATCACTCAGATTCTCTTTCTTTGTCTTCAAAAATCATGATGTAATCATTGTTTATTTCAAATCTACTGTTAAACACAAGAATATCTATTATCACAGAGGCTGGACACAAATGAGTTCCAACAATCCTGAACCATTAAGCATGTGTTTTCAAAATAAAGACGTGTAGGTGAACGTATGTGTGTCAAGGGTTTCCTCTGAATTAACTATGTAGAATGTTTAATAAAGGAAAAGTAATAAAAATGTATACATCTGAAGCTCACATATGTGGGATTTCATATTATATATATTTTATATATTAACTATAATATTTTATATTATATATTAACTATATACTTAAAATTTTGTTATAATAAACATTTATTTATATAATATATTATATATAATATAATATAAACAGTTACTTAAGTATATAGAATTATATAAATATATTATATAAATACAATATTTATGAATAAATAAATAATAAATCACTATAAATATATACTTTCATATGTCCCACATAAAGATATAATTAAAATCCTATAGTAGTTGTAAAAATTGTTTGAAATTTAAAGTAACAAAAGATTTTTTCAGGGAAGGGTATTTTGTCACCAATGTTACTTAGAATTACTGGTACATGGTGATAATAAAAAGTGGACCCATTTTTAATCTATTTTACTATCGTATTTAAATTCTCTACAATAGATAAGCAACAAGGTCCTGCTGTATAGCACAGGGAACCGTATTCAATATTTTGTAATAAACTGTAGTGGAAAAGAATATAAAAATAATATGTATATATATATACATGTATAACGGAATCAGTTTGCTATATACCAGAAACTAACACAACATTGTAAAGGAAGTGTACTTCAATAAAAACAAATTCTCTACAGACAATGCCCACTTTTATTGCCGTCACCTCCCTGCTCTTTTTACACCACTGGTCGTCTTGACTTGTCTTTTATTCCCGGTGCCCAGCAGAGCCTCCTATTTGGCAGGTTGTCCATGAATATTGAACACATCCCACTGACTAAAGAGAATTTAAGTGGGGAGCAGTCTTTAGGAATGCACCTCAATGCAGTGAACTTTTCCTCTTTAGAGGCCCAGGAGGTGGGGTCAGAAGTGAGGTGGTCATCGATGATTCAGTTCAGCCTCTGCAGGGATGTGAGAGTGTACAGCCCTCACCCCCTAGAACCCGAGAAGCGCCTCCTCTGTTCCAGGCCACCGGGGAGCATCCTTCTCAGGGAGGACTTGTGGCCGCTCAGAGTTCTCACTGGGCACAGGCCTCCGGGTTCCACAGGACAGCACTCTGAGTTTCTCTGCCAGGGCAAGGGCAGCCAGAGTTCTCAAGGTCCAGGACTATATTAGGAAATATATGCACCAGGAGAGCAACAAACACGTTTGTTTTCTTCCAGCACAGTCTGCTCTGCTTATCTCAGACACCTCCTTTTCTTCAGCAGAAATCACAGCCCTGAGAGGAATGTTCCGTTGGGCTTTGGGAAGTTTTTGCCCTGCCTAAATGAGGTCTTGCCCTTGGTATTTGTGAAATCATTTCAAAAGAAATCATTTCTCTGAGACCAACACATAGTTTTTTAAAAAATCACATGAGAACAGCCGTGTAAAGGAGGCATTCCTGAAGGTGCCGGCGATGGGTTTATTGCCTGCCCCGCATTTGCTGAAGGACAGTCAGCAGATTATCTTCTTCACGACGCTGCTAACCCATCTTGCTTGCTGTTAACCATTGTGCTTCGGGTTGTGAGAGCTGCACCGCGGGGGAGAAATAAGACGGGAGCATTTGCGTCAATATCCTTGGTGCTGCTCGCCACTTACAGCCCTTGGTGCTTAAAGCATTGCTTTGCACCAGTGAGACGGCAGCGTACAATCAGAAAACCACCCTGTTTCTCACTGCCCTGTCACACCTGCTCTGCAGGGTTAATTCTTCCTCATACATTTGTGAAATGTGACACAGCTCATGACTTTTCTGGTCACTTGCTATGCGTGAAATTTCCTTAGTTTTCTGATTGTCACGAAACGGTAATATTTCATTAATTAAAACGTCCAATCATATATAGTAGTCAAAACTCTTCCTTTTGGGCTTCCCTGGTGGTGCAGTGGTTGGGAGTCCGCCTGCCGATGCAGGGGACGCGGGTTCGTGCCCCGGTCCGGGAAGATCCCACATGCCGCGGAGCGGCTGGGCCCGTGAGCCGTGGCCGCTGAGCCTGCGTGTCCGGAGCCTGTGCTCCGCAACGGGAGAGGCCGCAGCAGTGAGAGGCCCGTGTACCGCAAAAAAAAAAAAAAAAAAAGAACACAAAAAACTCTTCCTTTCATTTCACTTAAAATTAAATCTCTCCCTTCCCCAGCTTGGGCCTGTTCCAGGCAGGGCCTTGCAGGGAAAACAGGGAGGTATGGTGGGCTCCTCCTCTACCTCTCTATTTTGTGTTTGCACTGTTCCTCCCTCAGCTTGAGCAAGGCCGTTGATCCCTTCAGAAATGGAGAGTGGAGAGGGACATGAGGTAAATGGCAGGAAAGGCCTTATTTGATTGGCCCTCCTGCATGCGCTGTCAGTACTCTCTGGGTTCTTTCTCTTCTGGATGCTTCTGTGGGTTCTCTGGAGAACCATCCCCCATAACTGGCGATCTCTCCTTGCAGTTCACTCTGGCTGGTCACTAAGAATGCCCTTCGGCCTGAGGGCACCTGTAAGAAAACCTCCAGTCTCTGTGGGCTGAGCCTCTTCACTCCCCAGGTGGCCTCTTGGGGCCGGACTTAAGACAAGGCCAGGGTAACACTCATGTACCCCACAGGGAGTCCTGCTTAGGTTGCTTCACACCTTCCTTCAGAATGGGTGTGGCACCTTTTGTCTTAAGGTCTTGGCGTCAACAGAGACAGGGTCTAATTTTAAATTATACTAACAATGCAGTTCATACTTGTCTACTGAATTTTAACTTATAATGTGCTTTTGAAGGCTAAGTACACATGGAGGTTAAAAGGTTAAATGAGGCAACAAGGAGATATAATGGAAGGAGCATTCATCTGATTCTGTGACATTAGATGTAACTCTAGAACGGAAGCCTTTTGAGTTGAGAGGGTCCTAGGGGTTCCTGAGACCTCTTCTTTCCTTCTAATCAAAATGCATGGAGGCCAATAAAACCCCGGCCCCATTAGCCAGGCTGCACATTCAAGTACCGCTGCAGCACTGCTGCATGAGTGAAGTATAACCCTAAATGTAACCTTAACCCTAGCACCACAAACCTGCATTTGTAGGTTCTATGAGGGTGATGTACCAGAAAGGGAAGAAAAGAATTTTTAGAAACATAGGTAATGAGGCTACACTTGAAAGAATCGACGTGGCACCATTACAAACAAAATTATGGACAACGGCTAATTGATCAATCAGTTCAAATAAAATCATCCAGATCGATAGGAATAGTCATGAACAATAAAGTAACTAGCATGGAAAAGTATTACTATCTCTAGGTGTTAAAGAAGTACTCAGTAATAGAAAATGAAAATCTGCATGAGAATTAGGACATTAACTCAACTGAAGCCTTTTTTCCTAAAAACTTCATTTCTGTTTAGTGTGAGGGGTTGGTTGTTAACATCACCCCGTGGCCTAGAGATAGCTGAATAATATCTCTAAGTGTGGTATATACACCTTTTTTTCCTGTAGAGATTGCTTCCATGATTCTTGGGACACATTCCACAACAGGGTTCTGGATCTTCGTGAATCGGCCTTTGGTGATCTTTGGAAAGTCTAAGCTGATAAATGTTATGGAGAGGAGCTTGGCCAATATTTGCAAGTCAACAAAATAAAGGGAACCTTTAATGAAAATGCGTCTGAAAGTGTCCTAATCTTGTTTCCTTATGTCACACCTGTCACAAAATTATTTCATTTCACCCTTAAAATAACTTTAGGGTGGTAAATATTAATATTCCGGGTAAAAGGACAAAACTTACAAAGGTTAAATTATTTGCTCAAGGTCACACTGTTAAGTAGTAAAGATGAGTATTTTGCCCTTCATTAATAATAATGCTTGTCTATGATGTTATAAAAAATTTCAAAGTAGAGACTTACCCATTAACTGTCTACTGATTTGTACAAATTTGTAAATCAGTCAGAGATCCCTGCATCACAGATGAAATCATGTGAGGTCATACAGTTTGTAAGTGTCAGATTCCTAACTCAATCCAAGGTTTTCTCTACAATAGCATGTTGCATCTGTATATGTTTCCCTTTCTAAAACTGTGTACCTCTCTTTATTCGATTTCTATGTAATTTATAATTACACTTACTAAGAAATGCATACATGTGGCTGTCACTTATTCCTAATCTCTTCCCTCTTACTTCCTCATTTAAACAGCCAGCAGCTTGAACCACAAGATAGAATGAATTTAAAATCCAATGTAAGTACTTTTTGTTTATATCAATTTCAGTGCTGGCCCCCAAAATACAAACCAGTATCAACAGTTTGAAATTACTGTGTTAACATTTTCCATTTCTAAGCTAAGCTAAACATTGGAGCAAATTGTATTGCAACACATATTTGTTTTAACTCCAATACAACTGATATTCTTATCCAAGACATGTTAACAAACTTTCCTGTAGTTACCCATATAGTGATGGAATGGAGTTAATGGAGTATTTTGGTTCACAAATTTGAGTAGAAATAAATTTTTTACAATTTTTTCTACAACTCAAAATTTGCATTTTTTCCTATTAAATTACTTTGCTCTGTGTCAGATATAAAAATCCTTATGCTTTGTCCAGTAAACATTCCATTTTAACCTACAATTTGTAGCAACAGTTCCTCCATGGAAATATGTTAAAAGAGGAGTGTTATGAAATTGATTTTTTTCTAATCTTACTAGCAAATTTTATGAGAAAACATAGAATAATCCCCTGCCTGTACTCTACTCTTGTGCAGATGAACAAGAAAAATCTGATCATTTAAATTTTATTTCATATTTCATCATCTGGTAACCAAAGTTCTCCTTAGAATACATGTTTATATTATCAGCACTGATGCATTTTCTCAGGAATCATTTGGCTTTCTCCTGGTATAAAATCATACCTTTGGAAGGGCAGTTAGCTTAAAAATTAGACAAATTATCTTTTGATCAAGTCCACTTCTAAGCATATAATTATAAAGGCAAAAGCCAATGCTAAAAATGCTTATCAGTGTATCATATATAATAATAGTAAAAATTGAAAACAAAATAAAATTTTAATAGACAATACTGATTAAATAAGTTTTTATAGACCCTTATGATGAAATATTAGAAACCTTTAAAATAATATGCCTATAAATATTTTTTATGACCTGGGAAATTGCTCATGAAATAGGATTAATTTTGTAAAAGGCTGTTATAAAAAAAGTTACATGTTACCAGCTCCAAGATACATATTTTTCACCTTTTAACATTTGTAAAATCAGAATGCATCTTAAAAGTTATGGTGTCTTATAATTGTTGTAGGTTGGGTAGCAGTGATGGCAGTTGTCCTTACTGGCTCATGTATGAACTCAGCTGTTATTCCTATTGAAATGTCTGGACAACTGCCACTCCTCATTTTTTTCCTCATGAAACCATTTAAGGACAACATTCAGAAGAAATAAAAATCCTAGTTGTTGCTTGAAATTCTTATATAATCTCCTTATAACAAAATGGTGCTAGCAACAAAACTCACTTAGTGTGAAAGACTGAAAGATTTCCCCACTAAAACTGAAAGGAAGCAAGTCAAGGATGCTTATTCTCACCATTTGTATTGAAAATAGTCCTGGAAGTCTTAGCTAGTGTAATAAGTCAAGAAAAAAGAAAGAAAATTTTCCACAAAGAAAAACCCAAGGAATATACCAAAAAAATACTGGTTTCTAGAACTAATAGGTTGCTACGACAATTCATGGAGCAAAGGACAGCACACAAAAATCCATCTTGTTTCTATATACTAGCAGTGGATAATTGGGATTCAACATCAAAAATATAATACTATTTATAATAGCCCCCTCCAAAAAAAGTAGGTATAACTTTAACAGAACTTTAACAGGTATATGATCTACATGCTGAGAACTGCAGAACACTGATGAAAGAAATCAAAGATCAAAATAATTGGAAGACTTAAGTATTCATGGATTGGAAGACTCAGTATTGTTAAGATGTCAATTCTCCTCAAATTTAGCAATAGTTTTACAACTATTTCAAACAAATGAGGAAGATTTTTTTTTGTATAGACAAGCTGATTCTAAAATTTATATGATAAGGCACAATAATTAGAATAGTCAAAACAAAAAAAGAAGAAGAAAGTTGGAGTATTCATGTTATTCAATTATAAGATTGACTCTAATGCTATAATAATCAAAGCTTGTAAAAGTATAGACTTATAAATCAATAGAATAGAATAAAGAGTCCAGAAATAGACCCATACCAATAATGTTTAGTCAATTTTTGCCCAAGAGAAAACAATAAAAGCTCAATTAAATGGAACAAGATTATCTTTTCAGCAAATGGTGTTGGAACAATTAACATCCATATGCAAAAAAAATACCTCAACATCATTTTTATATAAAAATTAACCCAAAATGAACCATGGATAAATATAAAATATGCAGCTATGAAACTTTTAGATAAAATATAAGCAAAAATCTTAGAGACCTGGAGTTGGGTGAAGATCTTTTAGACATGATTAAAAAAAATCAAGAAAATAAACAATTGATCAAATTGGGCTTTATAAAAATTAAAACTTTTGTTCTGGGAAAGACTGTTAGGAGAATGAAATATGAAGCTACAGACTAGGAGAAAATACTTGGAAATCATATATCCAACCAATGATTTATATCCGGATTACATAAAGAACTCTCAAAACTCAATACTAACAAACAATCCAACTAAAAAATGGGCAAAACACTTCACAAAGTAGATTATATCAATGGGAAATAAACATGTGAATGAAAAGCTACTTATCATCACCAGCCATTAGTATTGATAAAATGCAAATTAAAACTGAGGTGAGATACATATCTATGAGAGTGTCTGAAATAGTATTAAAAAGACCTCGACGACACCAAAGTGGTAGCAAGTATGGGAGCAGCTAGAATTGTATATCTTGATCATGGGAACACAAAATTGTTCATGTACTCTGGACCACAGTTTGGCAGTTTCTTATGAACAGGCACTTGTACAAACTAGCAATCTTAATCTAAGGCATTCACACTGGACAACTGACAGCTTACGTCACACAGAGACCTGCGTATAATGTTTACAGTAGCTCTCTTCATCATCCCAGAAAGCTGGAAACAGCCCAAATGTCCTTCCTGGTGAATGGATAACAAACTATTTGTATATCCAAACAATGGAATATTGCTCATCAGTATTTTGAGGGGGGCATTCTAATAGAAGAGAAAACATTTTGTTGTATTAAATCATTATTTTAAATTACCCAGGAAGTGCCTCCTTTGGCATATCCTGGTTCTGCCTCCTGTATGCCTACATCAGAGTCCCCTGTGTTCTGGATTGCTCTCCGTCAGCACTCTCCTTGGTTCCTAGGTCATTTATTGAGTATTCTCTGCTGACAAAATTCATTCTCTGGAAACAGAGGACCAGCTCATGCTATAGAACTAAAGGATTGTTTTAAAAAGCACATGATTTCAAGCCTCACTACCATCTAGAATTTCTAGTCTAACAGCTTCCAGCTATCAGAGCAGCTGAATGAGTCTGAGAAACACAGGGGCATTGGAAGGTGATTGGAATAAGCAAAGTAAAACAGCGCTCTCCCCAGCAAGAGGGGCTCCAAGTACCATAGCAAGCAGCTTCACCCAGGCCTACAGCTGCTGTTGTCTCTTCTCTCTTAGAAGCATGGGGTCGGGACCTCTGAGTAACTTATGCAGATGCCAGGCTTTTTGCTGAATTGGTCAGGCATACACCATCTTCAAAGGACCCCCAACCCATTCGTCCCTTTGAAACACTTGCTTTGCTCAGGAGAAAATGTCACAATTCTTGCTGTTTAATTTTTACAGGAAGCCACGGCACTGATAAATGAAAGCTCATCCATACATGTTTTCACTCTGTTACCTAAGAAACTATCTTCAAAACAGAAGTCCCCATAAATACTCTGGAGATGCATCAGACACTCTCCAGCGCTGTGCGACACTGTGTATATTGTTTGGCAGGCGTTCATTGGGGGAAGATAAACTAGCACATTTTGCCAGAATTCTATTACTCTTGACCCTGACCTTGGCTGGAGGCTGTTTCCAGTTACACTCCATCTTAAAGAAAGACAGCAACTCCTCTTTCCCTGAGGTTCCTTTTCCCCTTCTCTCTTCCGTTGCCCCAAGCACAGCGCTCTATGGGCTGCCTCACTGTGGAGGGCACACGTGCTGCTGCTCCCCCGCTTAAGAGTTTTCCTTTGAACACAGCATTCAAGTGCACCAAGAAATCCTCTTCTCTAAGCAATGGAGTTTTGCTCTTAGAAAGTACTTGATCTTGAAGATCACTATACCATGTCATAGGGTGTTGGTAGCTGTAGGTACTCTGTTGTACAGCAGCTCTCTAGAACTTACTCATCTAGCATAACTGGAGCCTTAAACCCAGTGAACAACTCCACATTTCTCTCATCTCCCAGGCCCTGGCAACCACTCTTGGATTCTCTGCTTCTGTGAGTCTGACTGGTTTACATGCCTCATATAAGTGGAATCAGGCAGCATTTATCCTTCTGTGACCAGCTTGTTTCACTTAGCATTACGTCCTCCAGCATCCATCATGTTGTCACAAATGATAGGACTTCCTTCTTTTTTTTTAAAGGCTTAATATTCCATTATGTATATATTTATATATACAATATTCCATTATGTATATATTTATCCATCCTTTATCCATTCATCCATCAATGGACACTTGGACTGTTTCCATATCTTGGCTATTGTGAATAATGCTGCAATGAACGTGGGAGTTCAGCTATTTCTTCTAGATCTTGATTTCAATTATTTTTGATATGTCTACTCCCTTTGATATGTCTACTCCCTTGATACATATCCTTTGATATGTCTACTCCCATAATGTGGTGATGGTATCATGGGTGTTTGCATGTATCCAAACTCATCAAATTGTATACATTAAATGTGTGCAGTTCTTTGTATATCAATTATACTTCAATAAAGCTGTTTTTTCAAAAGTACTTGATCTTGCACAGTATTGCTCACTACAGTATTTTTCCTCCCAACAGTGATGGCCCAACTCATCAGCACCCCATCTGCAACATGAAGTTCCCAAGATTCCACATCCAATGTGTGGTCTACGGGATAAGGAGCCCTGCCCCATCCATGATTCCCACCAGCTTGGACTGGGCTCACTTCAAATATCTTGAAGAAAAACCAAAAGAAGTTTCCAACTGAGGTGGTGCCATAAACTATGAAACTCATGCAGCCCAAACAGCTGCTGCACCTAATGCTGGGGCGTAGCCAAAGGCTCAATGAATAAATTTATATGATGTAGTAATTATAACCGAAGCTGAATGTAGTGTAATTACAGAGTTTTGAGCCGTTCAGTTTTCATAGTACCCTTAAAAGTGAAAATAATGGTTAATATTTGTTGAACACTTGCAATCTGTTCTTCACATATATTATCTCACGTTATCCTTAAAATAATCCCATGTGGTAGGTGTTATTATCCCAATTCTGCTTGTGAGAAAACAAAAGCTTGGTGAGAATAAGTAATTTTCCTATGGGCAATGAAATGGTACCTGGTAGGGACAAGGTTTCAGCCCAGTTTGTTTCAGTCCAAAGGCCAGCTCCCTGCTTCTCTGCTATAAGGTAGAGAGCACTGAGAGATCTGAAATAGTCCAAAAAAAAGGGAAAATCAATATGAATAAAATATCCTCGCACAGCTGACTAATGTGTGAGTTACATTTAATTCTTACAGAAAAATACAGACCCTCCAAGTTGTTATAAACTATTTTAAAATGATCTTGAGCCCAATTCTGACATATAGGGATCCTATTATTTCACTATATAAAGATGAGAAAATCCAGTCTAATTTTAGGATGTAGAGGCAACAGTTGCATTTTATCTGTTAACTTTTCAGGTTTTCTTTTCTTAAGAAGTATGTGTTCTAGACAAATATTGAGAACATACAGATAGTATAAAAAACAAAAATCCCTCATAATCCCATCTCACAGCAATGAAAGTTGCTATTGTTTTCCTAAATGTTGTTTCCATCTAATGCAGACATCCTGCATTGTAGAATGCTTTAATAAAATTGTACAAAGCTCTTTTGTTCCACGATTCTTAAAACCAGGAGTATATTACATTTTATGATATTTCACAATTTATTTAACTATTGTTTTCTTCTTGGGCATTTAGATTTTTGCTTGATTTCAGGTAATAATCAAACATATATCCATATATTTCTGATTATTTGTCAGTACACATTTTTTTCCAGTGGAATTTCTAGAGCAATTCCACAAAAGCTTAAGGGTTTATATGAACTCTGCCAATTTGCCCCCAAGTAAACTATTTTTGACTTATTTAGGTGATTTACAAGAGTCTTTATTTGCTCACATGTTCACCCCACCAGGTGTTTTTAATCTCTACTAATATGACAGGCAAAGAATGGTATCTTTAAAATTTTTATACTTTTTGTGTGGGGTTAAATTTGTTTTCATAAGTATTTTGGATATTTTAAAATTTGTTCTTCATTTCCATTTTTTTCCCCATTGTGATCCAAGAAACTTTTGACATTTAGTTCTAAGGATATATAAAATATTAAATTATTAAGCTTAATATTCGTTCCAAACATTTTCCCAGGTTTTTTGCTTGTAGATTTTGTCTAGAAGATATGTTGATGAACACAATTTTTGTGATAAAATATTTCAATTTCATTATTATTCTTTTCTTTATCTTATTGTTGTTTACTGACTCTTTGGGTGCCATTTTATTTTGTTTATGTTTTTACACATAAGCCCTCATGTACCTCAAGATCAGGTACCTATGAACTTATTTCTTTTTATGACTCCTTCAGAGTTTCTCTTTTTATATTTAATTTTATATTAATTTAGAATTAATTGTGGCATATAAAATGAGTCAGGATTTTAACTATATATATTTTTTCAAACTAGTTGTCATGTTTATTATTCCTGGTGAATAAAAATTATAAAAAGAATGGACATCCATAAAACCCAGTATTCCCATCTAGGGACAGAAGATGACTTTCTTTTTTTTCATTTTAAAATTTCTTATTAAAGTTTTCTTATGTTCTTACATGTGCTTTGAACATTCTTGTTGGGCTGGATATTTTATGAATATTTTTATTATCAGTATGAATAGAGTATATCCCAGATCACCTTCAAACTGAGTTGTGTATCTACATGAAGAAACTACTGATTTTGTTTTTTTATGTTGTTCCAATAACCTAATTTTAAGTTATTAATTATAAGAAAAATTTAGTTGATTAACTCCTGAGTTTTTGTTAATATTTTTGCAGCTGTAAACCTAGATTATTGGTGTGTGTGTGTGTGTGTGCGTGTGTGTGTGTGTGTATGTACTCTCAAAAGTAAATCTGGGTATTCGCTTTTTGTATTGTCACCAAATTTACAATTATTATTTAGGTGATATGCTCTTCAGCTTCCAACACTTAATATCATTACCTTAATACTATATTATCTCCAATCTTGAATTATTAAATTTTAATGATCTTTTGGTCTATTTTAAAAGAAGGGTATTTGAGAAACATATTTTCTAAACCCTGATGTATCAAAAGAGAGAGACCCTCTGCTGTTTGTGCTCATCTATGACATGAACAAAAGCCTACTTTTTTCTTCTATAACCCCTGATCCATATATATCAGAGTACAAATTCAACACAAAATAGGACAAAACTGGGTTAAGTATTTAATGGCAGATATTTCAAGGCTAGTCAGACATACTAAAAGTGTTCAGTTGCACAGAGATGATAAGACAAGTTATTTGTTATCTAGTCAATAAATCCAGTAGACTTCCTACATTGCTGCTGTAAAGCAATTTTAAATATTAGAGCAGTAGCAATACTGGCTACATTTTAGAATAGCTACTAATCCCCCGTTCTCTGGAGTTAGCTAATCCTAAACTGAGTAAGTCTCCAAGGGTATGTCAACATAATACTTTAATTATCGTGGCATCTCTAGAACAAGATTTGCCCACAGTCAGCAGTAGCAGATTTCTCAGCCAAGATAGAATCCTTTTATATGTCTCTCTAAAAAACTTATTATTTGATAAGTGTTGTTGCATTATCCCAAGTTTTCAGAAGACAGTCAATAAAATATGTGTATTTCTAGGAACAACCTTAGTTGTTAAATAACGTGCTATTTTTAAGTGTCTTGCAATCCATAGCCCAACCATGAGCAATTGGAAATAGCTTTGGAAGTTGGAAATACTTTTACTTATCTTTAAGATACTATAGAATTGCTGCCTTCTAAATGGAAACTCTACTAAAGTTCCATGCTCTTGGTACAGAGGAAAATCCTTTAGTTTATTAAATTTTCCTATTGTCATGTTTATATATGTTTATATAAGCCAACAAAACTAAGAACAGTGAAGAGTTCTGCAAAGTAAACATTGTCATTCTTCCTTCACCTGACACTGTAGCTCTGCAATATTTTTCTGTCAAACAGGAAGGGTGGAGGGGGAGATAATAAGAATTATGGAAAGATACAACAAGAAATTTCATGTCTTTAAGAGAAAAGTCACTAAGTGTTGAAAGAAAAACTGGAAAATGTTTAAGTACAAATTGATCTTGAGGGAGAGAAATCCATATAACCTCATTTTGAATTTGATTCCAGAATGGGATATATTAGGAGATAATTAATTTAAGGAATTTAAAGGAAAAAACTGGGACTAGATCACCTTTTGATTTACAGCCGTTACAGCTGAGGAATAAAGGAATGGGACTGTGCCTTAATGTCTAAACATTAAGGCAGACAAAAGAATGTAGTATTAAGAAAATCCACACATATATACCACTTAGCCTATTCTGAAGCTGGCAGTAGTAATAGTAATTTCCCAATTCAATAAGTGGCTCTCGGATAATAAAAGAATCTATGAACTAGTCTGGCTCCACTTTAGCCCAAGTCTTTCTTTTTAATTCTGCAAAGCATCCTGTAAGTCACATGATATTTTGCAATAAATCCTCTTCTCTTTAAACTTGGGAGAGTGGGTTAGCTTATCTGCACCTTAATTCATTTGAGGTGTTGTCAGATAAATAAGTGGAGAGATGGATATATTTAGATATTCATATATATATATATATGTAAACAACTATGAAATACATGGATGGAAGTTATCAAATATGAATCTCTAGTAATATCCTCCTATGGTTTACTAAAGTATATGCAATTGAGTCACTGTTGCGAACTTTTAGAGATGACTCTTAATGACAAATTCGGGAATTTTTTTTTTTTTAGTTCTGCTTAAATCTTTCAATATATTGAAGTTCTTGTGGTTTATGTGATATGCAGCTGCAAAACAGCTACCTATCAGAAAAAGTCTTCTAAAATATCCACAAATGGTATCATCTTTTAATGGAGAACTAGAGTTTGTATTCAGATGCATGTTTCTTCCTTATAGAATCAGAAATAATAGTTGTGGCACATTTTTATATCATAGCACTTGTTTTATAATCTATACCATTCTGAGAAAATTATTGGCAACTGGGGATTTAAGAACTGCAAGATGCAAGAGATGTTTGATTCTCTGTGGAAGCTCATTAGGCAAAAATATTTTGAATTTAATGGATTTACCACTGGACAAATAACATGTGGAGAAAAATGTGCAGGGGCTTCTTCTTTTCTTACTCCTAAAAAAGGGTCAAAGGAAAAAATTCTTTTTCCCCCTGAAGTTGTCAGCTTTCCTCAACTGGGGTTCTTCTTTGGAACCACTGAACAAAGAAAATGATATAGGTGGCTATTTTCTTAATTCTCTCAAGGGTGGTTCTAATAGTACCATTCTAGATGCATAGGAGAAAAGTTGATTCATTATACTCAGTAGATGACTTAGGGCATTAGGGCTAAATTCTCTGGAGATCCAGTTGAGAAAGATTGTATGATGAGTGAGATAATGTATACACTGTATTCTGGATTTCGTCTCATGAGGAAGAATATATTTCCTTATTATTTAAGGTAATTAGAGGTGTGGTTTTCTGAAACTTGCAGCTGAAAGCAATTTAACTTATATACCTTACCGGTAAGACATGGTAAATTTCAGTTTACCTCTGTTTCCTCATTGATGGACATGGGGTCATTAAGTTAATGTAAAGTCAGTAAGTATGTATTAGTTAGCAAAGAAGTTTGGTATCTGTAAACAAATAATTATTCTTAAAGTTATAAATCATGCCTCTGCTGTGAGTTCCTTTCAGAAGAGTGATAATTTGTTAGCTTTGTAAGATCTTGTGGTTTCCAGACATTTTATTCATCCTTGGAAAAATAAAATTGAATTGTACTGAGCACAGTTTGGATGAATAAACCTTTGACACTTAATGATTTAATAACTAGCAGTAAAAATTCAGTCTCAACAATTTGCTGACTGTTGACAGCAGATGTGTAAACCTGACCTCAATTCATGCATTTGTTGACAGTCCTTCAGAAGCTTAAAGATATGGTTGACAAGTGTGTATCAAGCATGGGGCAATTTATTTAAGGTAGTCATGCCCTTGGAGGAAGGGCACGGACAGTGCTTTCTCAGCAGAGTTTCTCACTTGCCTTACTGTGGTGACGACAAGTGAAAGCTATTCCTTGTGGACTGGGCCAGGGTAGGCTGAGGGGTTGGGTAGGGTTTGTTACAAAGATTTGTTTTAAAGGGGCGTTCAATTGACAAGTAATTGCACACAATGCTGGTTTTATTTCTACTGAGTCAGCTGTAGAATGACATATTTCTACATTTCATTTTGAAGAATTTCTGAGAATCAAAATCTGGGGTTTTATTTAAGGCAGAATTTTGGTAAAGGTTTTATTGTTTCGGTTATCTATCTACCTATGTATCATCTATCTACTATCTACCTATCTCGATCGATCTATCACCTTCAAAGTAAAATCTGAAGTATCATTTCAATATATACTATAGATATAAATGTTGCATTGATTGAAGTAGGGGTAAGTCACAGATTTGCACTCTCTTGCACCTTTTCAAGCCTTCTAACGGTAACTGAGTAACCTTCAAGGAATATTTATCTAGCCCCTTAAAGGATAAATAAAAATCTAAGCATATTCATACAAATATACACTCATCTGATGTAAACCTTTCTTTAACTTCAACTTGTTCGTTGCAACATGGGCACAACCCCCAGCTAAAAGAGGTGGGTGTAAACAGTGACTTCCATATTATCCTTATAGAGTTCTGATGCCATCATTGAGAGCATGGGGCTATGGGCAACAGATGACTCAACCACAGAGTCATATAGGTGATGATGATGGAAACTGAGGAAAGGTCTTCCATTACAAGTTTTGAATTCAGAGATTTCATCTAAATCTGGTTCCATCACTGCTATTGAGTCTGTTAATACTTAACCTCTGTAGTGACCTATTTTCTCATTTGGGAAATAGAGATAGTAACACAAATATTCATTCATCTCTTAAGTGAATATTTTAAGAGCAATGAAGAGGCTTTAGGCACCATGCTCGGTGGTAGGCACAGTGTAAGTTGTCTCCCTATATAGCTGTTTTGAAGATGACATGGCATAATATGCATAGGTTGCCTAACCGAAAACCTGGCACAGAAGCAGGCACTTAATGACAGCTGTTATGTTCACCTTACTGACAAACACAGAACCTGGGCCTTAGAATGAATACTTAGAAAGTAGGAACCGGGAGACTTCATAAAAGCTAAGTTGATGAGATCACTGAAAGAGCTCTCAGTGTTACTCTGAACTTTTGTCACTTTTATCCAATACTGTACTAAAAATTCTAACCAGTGAAGTCAGGCAACAGAAAGAAATAAAAGGCATCCAGATTGGAAAAGAAGTAAAACTTTAAAAATTCATAGACATCATGACCATCTGTGTAAAACATTTGATGAAATATACCCCCCAAAAAGCTCCTAGAATGAGTGAGATTAGTAAAGTTTCAAGACTGAAAATCAGTGTACAAATATTCTTTGTGTTTCTATGCACAAGCAATGAACAAACAGAAACTGAAGTAAAGCACACAATACCATCAAAATATTAAAAACTTAGGGATAAATCTGACAAAAGGTTTGCAAGTTCTGTATACCGAAGCTTCAAAACATTGCTGAGAGAGAATTTAGAGAATTTAAAAGACCAAAAAAATCCAGAGATATATTGAGTTCATAATTGGAAAACTGAATATTCTTAAAATGTCAGTTTTCAACAAGTTGATCTATAGATTCAATGCAATCTCGATTTAAAACAGCCAGGGGTTTTGTTTGTTTGTTTTTAACTTTCTTCTTGGTTTTTAAATGGAGAAGATGATTCTAAAGTTCAGTAGAAATGCAAAGGACCTAGAAGAGACAAAACAACTTCAAAAAATTAACAAAGTAGGACTAACAATATCCAATGTAAAAACTTATTATAAAACTAAAGTTATCAAAACAGTGTAATATCGGTGTAAAGACAGACAAATAGATTAACAGAGTAGAAGAGAGGGTCCAATAATAGACCATGCATACATGGATAACTAATTTTTCCACAAAGGTACAAAAGCAATTAGTGGAAAAAGAATATTTTTTCAAGAAATTGGAAAACTACAAACAAAAAAAACTAAGCTTCAATCAATACATCTCACCATGTATAAAAATTAACTCAAAAAGTATTTTATACCTTAAATTTAAAAACTAAAGAACTTTTAGATTAAAACAGGAGAATGTCTTTATGTTCATAGGTTGATTAAAAACTTCTTAAACATTACAACAAAAGCATGATTCCTAAAAGGAAAAAAAAATCAATAAAATGGGCTTCATCAAAATGAAAATCTTCTCTTTTTGGGACACTATTAAAATAATTTTAAGAAGTTACAAACTGGAAGAAAATATTTGCAAATCATATATCTAATAAAGGGCTTATATCCAAAATATATAAAGGGGAATAAGCAACTCAATAAAAAACCTGGACAAATTATTTGAACAGACATTTTACCAAAGAAGATGTAGGAATCCAAGTTAGCCCATGAAAAGATGCTCAATATCAACAGTCATTAGGGAAATGGAAATTAAAACCACAGTGGAATGACTAAATTGAAAAAGACTAGTCACATCAAGTGTTGGAAAGGATATGCGGTAACTTGAACTCTCCTGCAAAGCTGGTGTGAATGTAAAATGGGACAATTACTTTGCAAAAGAGTTTGGCAGGTTCTTAGTTAAATACGCAGTTATTGTATAATTCAGCTATTCTACTCTTATGTATTTACTGAATAGAAGTGAGACCATATGTCCATAAAAAGACTTGTACACATGTATTCACAGAAACCTTATTTGTAGAAGCCAAATGTAGGAAACAACCCAGATGCCCATCAATAGGTAAATGAATACACAAGTTGTAGCATATCCATGCAATGAAGTAAATGAAGTACTACTTACAAACAAAAGAATGAACTATTGATACACTTAACAACATAGATACAATCTCAAAATATTCTAAATGTAAAAAGACAGACCAAAAAGAGCATATACTGTATGATTTCATGTATATAAAATATTAGAATATGCAAACTAACCTATAGTGACAGAAAGCCTATCAGGATTTGCCTGGGGATGGGAGAAGGAGAGATAGATTACAAAGGAGTATAACAAATTTTTGTAGGTGATGGATGTGTCTTTATCTTGATTGTGGTGATGTTTCCATGAGTATATACATATGTCAAAGATATCAAATTATACTATTTATGTCCAGGTTATTTATGTCAATTATACCTCAACGAAGCTGTTAAAATAGTTTGCAGGTGTGATGAGTCTTAATAAGTGGGGAGGTCAGGGTGCTATGGGATCACAGGATGTAGCCACGTCCTCTAGGTTCCTTCCTAGGGCATCTGTCTAGACTGATAAGGCCAGATATGATCTTGGGGGATTTTTGAAAAACAAGGAATTCACAGCAAGGAAACCAAAAGCCAGTGCAATGATGGGAGATAACTCAGAAGAATCTAGAAGAAGCAAGGCAGCATACATTTTTTCAGATTTAACAAAAGTTATGTAACCAGTAACTTAGAGAAACCATATTCTTTTTAGCACATTTATTGTTATTATCAAGAGAAAAAAATCTCAGCTCCTATTATGTACTGAGCCTTTTTATAAGCTTTGGAAATATAGATATGAATGAGACATATATCTAGGAATGATCATATGTACAAATAATAATAAGATATTAGTAAATATTATTTAAACTACATTAAAAGTTGTGCTCCATTATCCGTAGCATTGAGGAAACAAGGGGACTATACCATCCGAGTCATATGGGGGGATGTGACACACCCAGAAAATTGTTCCAGCCATTGACCCTTAGAGATACTGAGCTCAGAAGGATTGTTTTACCTTAACTCAAGTTCACAGGTTAGACAATGACATTAATTTACACTGAGAATTAACATTCCAGCATGGATAAAAATGCTCATGCCGGGCTTCCCTGGTGGCGCAGTGGTTGAGAGTCTGCCTGCCGATGCAGGGGACACGGGTTCGTGCCCCGGTCCGGGAAGATCCCACATGCCGCGGAGCGGCTGGGCCCGTGAGCCATGGCCGCTGAGCCTGCGCGTCCGGAGCCCACGCTCCGCAACGGGAGAGGCCACAGCAGTGAGAGGCCCGTGCACCGCAAAAAAAAAAAGAACGCTTATGCCCTCAGTCAGCTGTGTGCTCCGCTACTGGGAACACTGAAATAGTTTCCAGAATTTTGTTTCATAAGCATAGGGTCAGAACTGAGAGCAGGAGAAAGATCGTCCTTCATCTCTACCTTAGAAACAGACCTATCAATGCTAAGCCCAGTGCACCTGAGCACTCTTTCCCCTGGACTGTGCAGGGGCAACAGATACATCCTTTTGTTCCCCTTTTTCAAATCTCCAAGTGAAGCTTCCTTTCTCTGTGGGTTCGTCTTGTTATGGGTTGAACTGTGTCCTCTCAAAATTCCTAGGTTGAACTCCTAACCCCAGTACTTTAGAATATGACTTTATTCTAGGGTCTTTGCAGATTATCACGTTAAGATGAGGTCATCAGGGCAGGCCCTAACCCAGTATGACACATACATAGGGAGAACACCATTGAAGAAGAAGGCAGAAAGCTAAGTGATGCTTCTACAAGCCAAAGAACACCAAAGGTTTTGAGCATGCCACTAGAAACTAGGAGAGAGTCATGGTACAGATTCTGCCCTAGAGCCCTCAAAAAGAACCAATCCTGCTGACACATTAATCTCAGACTTCTAGTCTCCAGAACCAAGAGACAATAAATTCCTGTTGTATCAGTCACCCAGTTTGTAGTACTTTGTTAGTACATCCTTAGGAAACTAATACACAAATTTTCTTCCATGATGTTTGTGCAACTTGTATGTCTAATTTTTCTTTCCATGCCCTAGACCACACAAATCTAACATCAGTTAGATTTCTATTCTTTCTGCTTTGGTTTGGAAGATACTCTGTAACCTAAAGTGACCTCTGCAGAAATCCTATCTTATCCACTGAGATTTAATTTTACCAGTCCAGCTCTTAGAGGTGGTAGTGTTTTTCATGTAAAAGTTCTATTCTCTCACACTGTTATAGTGTATTTGTATAAGGTACTACATAAGTAACTATCTTATTTTTAACTTGGTTACCCAACTACCCTGTGAGATAGAAAGAATCCTATCATTGTCATATTATATCCAAATTGCAGGCATCCTCATTTTAATTGGCTACAGTGACCAAGACTGAAGGTTTGATTTTCAAAAACAAACCATAAAACACAAACCCTAAAAACAACACAGTAACCCAGTGACATAACCCAGTATGTTAAATTTGAATGACTTATCCATAAGCACCAGTAGTCTAAATCCTTGGGCTTTGAGAACTACTCCCATACCCTTACCTAATTCAATTTTTATGGACGTTATTGAAAGTTTATTATTGCTTTCAATAATTAAAATAACTTGGATATCTAGTGTAGTTTTTATACTCACTCATTCACTCATGCACTGATATTTATTAAATGCTTACTCTGTTCTAAGCATGATGCTAGGCGCTGTGTAGTGAGCCAAACAGACATGGTCCCCACTTGCACATTATACACAGTCTAATGGGGAAATAACATTTAATAAATAATTACATATTCTGACAGATATTAGAAGGAAAAAAAAAACCCTGAGTACTATATGAAAGAGTAGTATTAAGCCAGATGCCTAAGTAGTTAATATTTTTACTAAATGTATTAGTCAGAACCCCTTTAGCTATAAATGAGAGAAATCTTTCACAAGGTGGGAAACACAACAATAACATAGGGGAAAGGGGCGGGATTTTAGAAAGAACTCTGTGTGCCAACTTCTTTTGCTTCTATTATAAACTTCCTTTCTCCATTCTGGTACTTCTGGGTTTCCATCTTTACAGACTGGAAGTAGTGCAGGAAAGGGCCTTCCTTGTTAGTTCTGGTTCCTTGGTAGAAAAGGTCCCTAGGATATACTCCAGTTAGCCCAGCACGAGTGTTTTATTCGAGGGGTGGACAATCCTAGAGGAAATGCACACAGCCAGCACTTTGCTTAAACAGCTTTCACTTATGTATTTCCTTCAACAAGCGAAGTAGCAACTGTGAGCAAGTAAGAAAGGGTAGAGCTATAAGGTACCTCCCATCTGTGCAGGAATTGGCTAGTCTCTCATTGCTTTGGCCTCTACTCACTCCCGGCCAATGTTTCTTGGTCTCTGTTGCCTTATGGTCAGTGTGTGCAAAGCTGACAGCAGCTGTGGAGCAGTGCAGGGGTTAATGCTCCTGGTACTCTGGTGGGAGCTGGGCATGTATGCTAATTAGGAGCCTGGGTACTCTGGGGGCCTCACATTCCAATGATTGGCAGTGGAAACCCTCTTATTTTGATTGCTGACAACCAAGGGTACATTAACTGTTACATCATTGGGTATATATGCTGCTTACCACTCCTTATCAACACGTTCATCAATTTCTGTACATTCTAAAATATGTTTATAACATTGGGGTATAGTCAGTGCTTATCTCATTTAAAATAAATAGCCATTAACTTACCCGTAACAGAGTAAACGTGTTTAAACCTTTACATTTGTGGAAAATGTGTTTACAGGTACAAGCCCATGTTGGCAAGAAAAGGTTATTTACCACTTTTAAGCATTGAATGCAAATTTTTATTCACTCCTATTAAAATGTGGGATGAGAATTGCCACAGCCAAGAGGAGCCTAAGGAGACATGACAATTAAATGACATGTGGTTTCCTCAGGGGGATCCTAGGATAAAAAACTGATAATGAGTCAAAAACTAAGGAAATATGAATATAGTATGGACACTGGTTAACACTAATGTGTCAACATTGTCAATGGGTTGTAACCATGCCAACATAAAATGTTAATAATGGGGAAGAGTAGGCAAGGATATATGGCAACTCACTGTACTATCTTTCAAACTTCCTGTACATCTAAAACCGTTCTAAATTTTTTTAAGTTTACTTAACTAGGATGAGGCATTCTTTATGAAATTTCATTTTACATATCACAATGAATACTGTGCCCATTCCTGCTGAGTCATCACAGTCAGAAGGATTGGATATTATAAAAAACAGAAAAATATGGGAGAGGTGTTCTGGACCCCACAAAGGAGTAGCAATTGCATTTGGTTGGAGTCATTGGTATTTGAAGCCTGAATTTACCAATACTCGATGTGTTTTGCTATTAATTGATCATGGTGCATGGCTAAAACATAATTTCTCAGTGATGAACTGATGAACAGAATTTGAGATTTTTTTTTTTTGCACACCTATGTTCATTGCAGCATTGGTCACAATAGCCACGAGGTGGAAGCAACCTAAATGTCAATTGACAAATAAATGGATAAAGAAAATATGGCACATACACACAATGGAATACTATGCAGCCCCCAAAGGAAGGAAATCCTTTCACATGCTACAAGATGGATGAACCTCATGGACACTAAGCTAAGTGAAATAAGCCAGTTACAGAAAGAGAAGTACCGTATGATCCCACTCACATGAAATGTCTAAAGTAGTCAAAATCAGATTTTAAAAGAAGCCATTCAATAAATACAAAATGTCTTTAGTTTTTAATCTCTGACCACATCGATTTGCAGAATGCTTTATTACTCTCCCTTTCCTTATGTAAAAACTCAAAACTGAAAATCGCCTTTCCCCACGGTCCTCTCGCTCTCTCCTCCTCCCCTCCCATCATTCCTCCTCCCCTTTCTCCCACTCTTCGTTCCACATTTATTGAGCATCCACTCTGTTCCAGACACTATGCTGAGGCACAGCCAAGTAACACACCCCCTAGTGGAAGAGATATGTGCAAATGTCACAGACTGAATTTTCTATGCAAGAATAAATAGGCAGCTGTCTTTCTCTTTTTCAGAAGATCTTGACAGGTTTGTCCCCTGGAAAATTCACCTTTCAATGGCTCAAGATTAGCAAGGAGAGATTGGCACGAGTTGGCCATTGGCAGAGAAAGCCTGCTATGGGGTGGGCAAAGTCAGGAGGCTCATGTCTGTACTGAGGGTATGTGAGACCCCGGGCAAGTCCATCCACTCCCGTGACCCCAGCTTTCTTGGGGGGCCATGGGATGAAGGTGCTTCCAGCTCAACGTTGTGGTCTTTGATTGCAAGGGCGTGGGGCTCTTTAAGAAACATTTGCTCCAGATGATATTTAAAGGGTTCTAATTCTCCAAGGATTGTCCAAGGAGGGTTTTCCTGTTTTTCCAAGCTGCCCTGCAAAACACATTATACTGTCCAGAAATGATGTTTAAAGTTTCAATAGCTTCTGGTTCTCTGGGCCACATCACCTTGCAGTTGCCCTCAAATTGTTTCTGAATCACGTTTCCTCTGGCACGAAGCAGGAGCCCTCGGTTCACATTACGCCTTACAATGTACAGCGCTCTCACCCTGCTGCAGAGAAGCTTTAATGTCAGAATGAAAAATGATAAAGCATAAATGAAATAGCAACCACATGTTCTCTGTAGCATGGCCCTGGGTCTGCGTGGCCTTTCGAAGCAGGGAGCAAACCACCTTTGCAGCACTCAGTTACAAAGATACCGTCTGCCAAGGTTGGCAGCTGGGGGTGGGGTGGGGGGCGGGCTCTGCCTTCACAGTCCCCAACCTGGGTTGACTTGAGGCCAGGAAGCGCTGCCGAGCTGGCCAGAGTCCCCCCAGAAATGGCCACTGTATGCAGAGAGCGGTTCGCTAAGAGAGAGGAGGGCTTAATGGGATGGACCCAGAGGATTGGGCTCCAGTATCTGTTCTACCAGTCTGCCCAGCTGATTCTACTTCTTGATTATCAATCCCTTCTTTCCTCTTCATTTCTAGCCCTTTTTATTCTCAACTGAACTGCTATGGCATCCTCTGATTGTCTTATCACCGCAAGTCTCGTCACCTTTAAATCTATTCACCGTTCTGCAGGCAAAGTGATATATTAAAAAACAAACAAACAAACAAAACTACTTTCAGTTATGTAAGATGAGTAAGTTCTGGGGATTTAATGCGCAGTGTGGTGACTATAGTTAACAATACTGTATTTTATACTTGAAATTTGCTAAAAGCGTAGATCTTATGTGTTCTTACCACACACACGCACACACACACACAAGAAAGAAAATGATAACTATGTGAGGTGATGGGTATGTTAACTAACTTGATTGTGGTGATCATTTCACAATGGATACATATATGGAAACATCAAGCTGTATACCTTCAATTTACACAATTACTATTTGTCAATTATACTTCAGTGAAGCCAAAAATGTACATAAAACCCCTCTTTCAGTTCCCTCGTGATAAAGCAAGTCCAACTTTCTTAACACAGTTCGAAGTTTCCTTTGTGATGTTGCTTCTCATCTCCTGAGACACTCTCAGGACACACCCACTTTATGTCTCAACAAACTGCTCATAGCTCCTGGCACACACCGTGCTCACGGACACTTGCCCTTGCCCATGACTTTCTCCCAGCCTGTGAAGCCCTGACCTCACACTGACTACTTGGGGGAATTAATACTCATTCTTCAAGACTCAATTCAGACATCACCTTCTCCATTAAGTCTGTCTGATAACCATTCTAGGAAAATTAGGACTCCTACAGGTCCTTGTATGTACCTTTATTACATCATTTATAACATTTCATGTTGTAAATATTTATTTACAATTCTGCCCCTTGCCTAATACTATGAACAGCTCAAATATAGAAACTCTCTTCTATACCTTATTGTTATAGACTGAATGTTTGTGCCCTCCCAAAATTCGTATGTGAAATCCTAATGCCCAATGTGATAGTATGTGGCGGTGAGCCCTTTGTGAGATAATTAGGTCATGTGGGTGGAGCCCTCATGAATGAAATCAGTCCCCTCGTAAGGGACCCCAGACAGCCTTTCCCCTGCCCCCACTGCCATGTGAAGTTACAGCATGAAGATGGCTATCTATGGACTAGGAAGGGGACCCTCACAAGACACTGAATCTTCCAGCACCTTAACCTTGGAGTTTCCACTCTCCAAAACTATGAGAAATAAACTTCTGTTGTTTATAAGCCACCCAGTCTGTGGTACTTTGTTACAGCAGCCCAAACAGACTAAGACAGTTGCTGTCCTGTGGTGTACTGGAGCCAGCCATACTGCTTGTAAGAGCAAATTATACACATCTTTCCTCACATCTGAGTTCAATGATGTTATACCGGTAGTTAGAAATCAGTCATGGTGGGAGTATTTATACCACAAAATTGTCACACACTACAAATTACCCCCTCCCCCGACTCAGAGCTTCTTGTTAAACATTTATGACACACCACTGCTTGTATTCATCCTCAGAACCTAGCACAGGCTCTGAAATAGAGTCTCTACAAAAAAATCTGAATGACTAAATCTAGGAATGAATGATCTAGATAATGAATCAATAAACTAACAAGTGGAGGAACAAGAATCCACTTAATCTCTCCAATCCTTTCACAACAAATTTCATCTGTAAAAGGAGGCTATCACACTCTACCTACCTGTAAGGAGAATAACAAGGTGATATAGATGGGAAAGTGTTAAAGTGCATAAATCACATCACATATACACATTACAAGAAGTTTGAATTAATTTTTTTAACCCAATACTTATCTAGAAATAAGTGACTGAGTAAAATGGGTGAGTAAAAGAAGGGCTAAAGAGCAGCCTGAATCCTCCCTATAGGTCACGTAATCTAACTTTCTCCCATTTGTAAGTTTCAGTGCCATCCTCAGGAATTTTAAGACCCTTATAAATATGAATCAAATTGCATGGGGTATATCTCATTATCTACTTTTAAGTAGATACATTCTTACTAAAGAATTATATGAAATTCAGGTTTCAAATGGCATCTGGTTAGCAGTCCCTGAATATCACTGAATTCTCGTTATCTCCAAGGTGTGAGTTTGATGTGCCATCCCCAGTCACTTTCACCCCCCAACCCCCGACATCAGCTTCAAAAACTAGAACTGAAGCTTACCCTATTGCCAAAATCTGGGAGAAATTTCCACTTACCATAAGTCTTGCAAAAATGTTTTGAGAAAGATAATTTGGGATCTATGCTTGCTATGCTTCTGGAGTAGAGTGAGCTTCCTGACATGAAAAAAAGTAGAATGCTCTTTTGTCCCCTCAACTGTATTTGTAACTTGGTTCAGAGATGAAAGTTCTGGAGAATATAAACGCTGTCCCTCTCCTAAAATGGTGTCTGTTTTTTGAGCCCTTTCATACTCTCTCCACCTCTTCTCCACCACCTTTATTAGGCTTTCCCTCTCGGAAACCATTTGGAGATTGCAACTCCCCTCACACAGTTGGCAAGGACTGTTCACGAGTATGAGTGGAGTATGAGTGGAGACGGTCGTGTGGGCAGAAAGGGGCAGAGAGTGAGATAAGGGGTGGATAAGATAAGGTCCAATGTTATCATTGGAACTGGAGGCCCTGGAAGTGTAGGGATCTAAACTGAACTCAAGATGGACCTGGGAGCTGGGATGCCATATATGCAGGGAGTTCAACTTCTTCTTTTTTTTTTTCAGAACTCATCTTAAAAAAAAAAATGGAAGGAAAGATGATATCTTGACAAGATTCTTGGTAGGATTTCTGTTTTCTCCCTAACATCTAACAATTTCTCTTATTTTCAATATTTAAGATGCATTCTTTAAATATAAAACAGACATTTTAAACTTTGAGATTGGAGGAAAATTATTCTGGTACATTTGTGTTGGGGGAGGGCTTTCCAGCTATTTGCCAGCAGGAAGAGGAGTTCTGGACTGGTCTTCTTGGTAAGTCAGAGGCAAAGTCAAAGCTCTGGGAAGCCAGGAGCTCATTTCTTCTTGGTGAGTCGACAGGGCATCTATGTCAGCTGATAGAGATGCACGCAACTCCTGGTCTTCTGGCCTCTATTGTGCTCAGTTCAGAGGCCAGAGGTCAGAGTCAGAGTTGAAAGAGAAGTTAACTTCCCCAGAGTTGTAGCAACTCCTCTCCCTCTGACTCTACCCACGGACCTCTTCATGCCTTGAAGGTCCCAGAGCCTCAAAATAAAGCCCAGGACTTGTATTTGTCAAAGAAGGTAAGACTTTAGCTGAATGAGCAACTAAACAGAAACTGTAGTATATTTTTCTTCATCTAAGGGCAAAAGAAAATGTCAGAGGCTTTTCGTCTCACAGCCACAGAATATAATACAGTTCCAGGCATCTGGAAGTTTCTAAATTGAAATACAAAAAAAGTATGTTCAATTGTGTGAAAATAAACAGACTATAGCCCAGAGCACGACTCTGCGGCACCTCTGAAAGTTGCTAATTGAAATAACACTGTAAAGACACTGAACCACAATTTAAGGGCTGGGCCTTGAAGGGCAGAATGGAGTGAGGGATGGAAAAGATATGATCTTGATTCTGTGCCCAGTAAGCTTTAGAAACAGGAAACTTAGACCGAGACAGTTAACATAATGCCAAGCACCGAGCAAGTAGATACTTGGTTGGTGACTGCAAATGGCACTCTATGACTCTTCATGCTACGAGGATAAATGTGATGAACCTTCTGAAGATGGAAGTGGAATAATCGGCCGTTCTGTTGGAGAGCCACTTAGTGATGGCTAATCCAGACAGCCAAGCAGGTTGGTGGGTGGCTTTATTTCTTTAGCTCCTATATTTCCATTTGACTTCTGTCTTTAGCACCCTAGTCAGAGGGCTCACAATACACACAGCTGAGGCTGGAACTTGTACCCTGAACTACTGGACAGATGCAAATGTGCAGAAACTCTGGAGTTTACTATTTCATTTTTTTCACAGGCTCCTGTGTCTTCCTTGGAATCCATATTTGGGGCTGGAAGCAAGATAATTTCTTTGCAGAAGCAAGACAAAACTCTTCTGAGGATATTCTAGGCCCACAGTTCCCAAACTGTGTGCTGACGTGCCCTAGCATGCTGCAGCAAATGCACAGGGGTGCCATGGGTTTTTACATGTTTTAATTAAAAAATTAATGTCAAGGGAGGCATAGTGACACTGGACATCTGTCACACAGCATGAGAACTACTGCCTCAACATTAGATGGTATCACATTCCTTTTAATAATGTCATATTTTTGCAAAGCTAGGTTTTTGGTGGTTGTAGATAAAAAATGAGCACTGCATGAAAATCAGCGTGGAGCAGGAACTGAGAGTTGTGGCATCCAATCTTATGCCAAGTTTTGTGAGGTTGCACAGGGCTCAACAAATACACATACCTCACTAGTGAGTAACTGTGCTTTTTAAACGAAATAAAATGTTTTCTCTTCTTTCTGTTAAGTTTTATACAGTACTCTCTCTCTCTCTCTCTCTCTCTCTCTCTCTCTCTATATATATATATATATATATATATATATATATATATATTCAAGTGGCTACTAAATTGTTAGGATATAAATGTATATTATTTGGACCTACTTACTTAATAAGTGGAGATAATGGGTGTTTCTTTTGGCTTAGGGATACCCTGAAAAAATTATTGAGTCACTAAGGGTATACTGTGATTCAAGAAAGTTTAGAACCCTCTGCCCTAGGCAAAGATGGCTGGAGATTTTGCCAAAGTGCAATACTACCCACAGGCTTCCTATTCTAGCTTAGGCTTATAGACCTGAGGGGATGGAGGAGGTAACTTATTCCAGTAAGCACCCACTCAATATTTGTTGATGAATATTTTCTCCTAACATTTACTGAGCTAGGCAGTAAAAACAAAACAAAACAACAACAACAACAAAAACCAAACAAGCTAAAAAAACATTTTAAGTATATTATCTTATATAATTCTGATGATGCCCCAATGAAGTGGGCATTCTATTATTATATTTTACAGATGAGGAAACCAAGGCTCAGAGAAGTTATGTTTGTAAGTCACACAGCTAGTATATGTAACTCGAACCCAGAATGGTTTGATTTGAAGCTCATGCTCTTTCCACCACACCACACTTCCCCTAACTGGATAGATGGACGGATGGGTGGATGCCTGGACAAATCAAAAATCTAACATTTCTAAACAGCGGGGACAGGGAGGAAACTCCAAATGCCATGGGATGGTGAAGAGAGCTGGACAGTATAAGTTCTTGTGTGAAATCAAATAAATCAATTAATCACTCTTCATTAGAGACTGAATAAATAAACACAGAATTCTAGATAAATCTACACTGAGTCCAGCAAGTTCATCTTTTCTTTTGCATTTTGAAAGACTATATCCTCTCTTACCATACAGTTAATTCCTAAGGACTGAGTAAAGTCATAGGCTGATTCAAGTTCAAAGAGGCCAGTCCCTTAGGTTCTGCAACCCCTTCACCTACCTACTATGTCCATAATCCACTAGCCTAAATACTTAGGATGTTTGAGATAGTTCTGCCTCAATTGAGAATATATATTTGCATAAAATATTTAGATATTAAATTTCTAATGCTTAAAAAGAACCTTCAGAGCAGAAGAATGTTTTCCTTAACCTCATTTGTTTTCAAGGAGAAAGAATGAAGGAGAAATGCATCATGTTTTACATAAAGGAAACAGCTCCAGGCAAACCTTGCTAAATATTTTAATGGTTTAAACATTCATTTTAGCAAGTTTTCTTTAATTTTCTTAACTTTGTTCCTTTTGAACTGGCTCAACCTTCATGTTTAATCCTTGGAGCTTTCAAGGAACAGCTCACAGAAAGTTATATACACAAATATAACAAACATTTCAAATAAAGCACAGTGCATAAAACAGAGAACAGGAGAACTCTAACAACAGCTGCTAGATTTAACACTAATAGTTTTGAAAGATTTTGGCTTGAAGGTTAAGAGTATCTTATGACAATAAGCAGGCTTTGTATATAATGTCAACAGTCCTTTTGCAACATGTCCAGTTTTAATTTATTCTTTTTCATTTGTATAAGACAAATAATATAATTATGGATGTCTGGTTTATGACATTGAAGTTAAAAAAAAAAAGTCCAAAAATCAATCATGTTTTTCAAGAATAACAACTTTTAAAAACCTCTGGTCTAGATGCCTGGTAATAGCTACAGTTTCGTCTAAACGTGATAATATGCTTCATATCTTTATGCATGTATTTAATTCATGTTAGTGTTTAGTGCACTGCTGCTTCTGCATGTGTGAAGTGATTAACTTTCCATCCAATTTGCTTCTCCAGGGGGTACTGTGACTGATACTGAATCTAGAGATGGGAGGGGGTGGGTAGAAGAACCTTCCTCCTGTCCCGCAGACCAGGGACACAAGAAAGTTTTCAGAATCAGCCACTGGCCTGCCCTAGCAAAGGCTCTGGAACCATCCCAGGCAGATCAAAGAGTGTTTTATGCCATGCATACGTCCATGGAAACAAACATGTACATAACACACACATATGCATAGACAATTTTCTAGATAATGCCATTTACCAGGCTTTGCTTAAGATGCCAAGTCAGAAACCTCAGGAGAAAGATGCAACATAATGGAGCACATGTGTAGAAGACACAAAATGAAAAGCACAAGGCCAGATTTCTGTGTGGGAGGCACATGAAGCTGGAGTGTGGCTTTCAGAAGGGGGAAGGGTTCAACAGTGTTGTGATAAGCCCCCTCTCCTCAAGAACACACAAGTCGCCAGCAAAGGCCCAGGCCAGGCAGTTAGTGGCAGAAGCTGGCTTCCTTGTGTGCTTATGTTAAAGGCCACCACCTCGCTTTCCACATCTAGGTTGGCTTAGGCTATAGACCTCAGGTCTGGTTTCTGTAGCTCAGGGTCCAGGTCTAGTGAGGAGACAAGGCAAACTCACCACTCTTGGACCCTGTTCCCAAGGGCATGCCTTGGCCTTGAGCACTGTTCTCTAAAAGAATTTCTACAGTGAACATAATAATAACAACAACAACAATAATATTAGAGTACTTACTATGTAACAGGCACTGTAATAGCTGGTTTACTGATAACATCCTTCCTGATTCCTCCCCACCATTTTATGAAATAGGTATTCTTCCCCCCATTTTGCACATACAAAAACTGAATTAATTTTCCCAAACACATGGCAAATTCGGGACTCAAAATCCAAACTTTGTCATTAAAGAAAATGTGCAGTATCTTTCTTCCCTACAGCGAAAATGCTGAGGATTGAAGAAATGATCTCGTGCTGACAATGGTGTGACTTTTCTCCTAGGTTGCAGTGCCCTCCTCTGTCCCTCCCTTCTGAATGCTTGAAAGCCCCATACTCACCTGTTCATGTATGGTTCTATCCCATGGTGCTTTCTGCACGTGATCTAGAAGCCACCCCCTGGCCTTAACCTTGAAACCCTTGGAAGCTGTTTTCAAAGGCACTGGATGATTACTTGAGCCCTCGCCCTGGCACACACAGGTACACGCACACACACGCACAGATGCCCTGGTCCATGCTAATCTCTCGTACCTCATTAAACCACTGAATGTCAGTGTGGAGTGCAAACTGTAGACATCATAAGACTCAACGCCCTCATTTTACTGCTAAGTACACTGAGGTCCAGGGACTGAGGGAAGGTTAAAGAAGACATGAAAGGCAACTGTCTTTGTTCCGCAGATATTCCGAGAGTCCTTTATTTTTTTGTGCAGGACCATGTTTGCTCCAGGAAATGAAAAGAACAAATATAAGATCCACGTTCTCCTGGGTTAACAGCGGAGGTTAGGGGGTAGCCAGGAGAACTGGCAACGGCAGCTCAGTGTGAAAAGGACTTTTCCGTGGATAAGCACCACAGGCTGATGGAGGTGGAAGATGGACGCTGGCACCTGTAAAAAGCCTGTTGCCCAAATCTCCTGCTCCCCAGTCTTTAGGTTAAAATGTAATAAAATGGCTGGTAGCCATGATCAGTTCTTGTAGAAATGGATGCTATGTGCTTTTGTATTTCTCCAGCAAATAAAGATGAGAGTTAAAGTATCTGAAGCCTAAGAACTGAGAAGTGCACGTGGCCTCTGTTTTCACAGCACGGAGGGATTCCCTGTTTTACATGGAACTTATCCTTTTGTCACTAGGAGCTTAGCGAGGATGGGGTCATTTCTTTTGTACTGTACGCCCAGTTTTAGCACAGGGCCTGGTACACAGAAAGTGCTCAACGTTAAGTGTGTCTAAGAAGCAAAGGCTGGACTTAGATGAGAAGCTCGACACTGGCAGGAGCTCTGTCTCTTTAATCACACTGTGGCTCTAGAATATCACCCACTGCACTGCACGCAGGCCTGGCCTCCCACAGACGGTGCCCTCCATGAATCTGTGCAACTGCAGCCTCAACCAGCTAGGACTCTGTGGTCTCAGGCATGGGGGTCTCACTAAACCCAGCCTCTCACTACAGTTCGAAGCACAGACAAGGCACTACATGACCAAGACCTCACCCTAGTCTCAGGATGGGCTTCAGTGCGGAGCAAAATTCCACCGAGCTCAGACGTCCTTAGGTGGTAGGTGTATGGTACGTGGAGAGAAACTGGTGTCACAACGTGTGGGTTATCAGCCTCAGCCCTGTCACTAACTGTGTGTGGGACACACTCCCTTGACACCCAAGAGCAGTAGATGAAATTGTGTCAAAGATGGTGTCTTTAGCCTCATTCCACTCTAACATCCCATGGTTACACCCTAGACCAAATAGGAGGCTCCCTGCTCCTTGGAGATGGAGAGTAGCATGAAAATCCACGCAAGAAACCCCAAGCTTTCACCCTGAGCTATGAGTGCCTTAGGGTATTTCAGTGTGTGGGAATTTAGGAAATACACCCTTGCAAGAGAGACCCCCCCACACACAGAGGTGAGGGGACAATTATGGTGAGAATAACAGCCAGGAGGAAAATGCGAGAAATGTCAGAACTCTTCTGAAGTCAACTGAAAGGAGACACTTCAAGCCTAAAGAGTCACGCCAGACCCTATCTAGGGATCTGCCTCCCGTAATTCCACACTCTAGGAGATCTGGTCTGCCCCCTGCAAGAGGGCATGTTACAGCCAAACGGAAATTGAATAGAAATGCCGAACTGCTCAGCCCTCCCTTACCCCAGACAGGACTGATTCAATACCAGGAAGAGCTTGGTCTTTGGAACTGAGCAGATATGGGGACGAGTCCCAGAAAATTTAGATGTCTCGTACAAGACCAAATAGCTAAAAGGACAGTAACATTTATTGATTGTAACCAAGCACCTTCAGAGATCTGCATCACATAGGTGACACCTTAGGTCAGGGAAAGGTGCAGTGCAATGTCCTGCTTACAGATCACCCTTTCTGCCAGGCACTATCTCCAAGCCCCGGCTGGCTTGTTTTGTACAACCTTCCTCAGGATGCCTCGAGGCAAGCATCTGGGGGAGTTTGTCTCTTTCAAGGATCTGCACCTGTGTTCCATCTTACCTCCTTCCTTTTCAACTACACTGTTATGTTTTGGAAAGCCTGGGCTCTGCAGTTCCTCTTTGTGTCGTAGAGAGATTGCCACATCTAAAAGTCACTGACACCACCAAGGTTACTTGAAATGAGTCTTCTCTGCTGTTTTTGCTGACAGCACTGCTTTTCTTTATGCAAACTGATGTGCTCGTCAGAAAAGCTCTTGGGTACAAATGACGAAAACTGGATTCCAACTTGCTTGAACACATGTTCATTGTAAGAATAGATGAAAGCTCATAAAGTTAATGGAAGAGTTGCAGTAACTGGAAACCTCTGGAACAGGGGACTCACCCTTTCCAGGATGATGCCTCTGCAATTTGTCCTTAGGTGTCGGTTTTACTCCCTCTGGTATCTTGATAGTGTAGAGGACAAGGTCACCACTAGGTCGGCAGTCATCACGTCCATGATGCTCCTTTATCAGAGAGGAAAGGCATTTTCTCTACTTGCTTCACTTAAGAGGATCACGGGGAAAACTCGGATTGCTGTAGCTTGGGTCACATTCCCATTCTCAGATCAGTCACTGTCACCAGAGGCTGGGACATTATTATTATCTGGATCTGGGCCACATGCTCATGCTGTGTCTTGGACATGGGGTCATGGGATTGGCAGCATGCAGAAACCCACAGTTTGAGTAGGAGAGGAGCAGGTCCCCAAAGAAAGTGTTTCTTTTGTTACAATAAGGGCACAAAGATGCTAGGCGTATAGAAGTAATAATTGTGTATCGCAGATAATAATGATTATAGCATAATTTGTGAAAAGCTCGATGTGTGTCATGTTTTTACATACAGTTGCATTTCAGGTAGTTCTCATAAAAAATACACTTGAGAAGGTACTTCCCCCATGCATTAATGAAGAAATTAAAGATCAGAGAGGTAGGCTATATAGATGGTGTCATGGCTAGGGAGAAAGGCTGGAGAAGCATCCACAGTCTGAGGAATATTTCTGGATGTCTTAGTTTGGTACAATCTAAGTCATTTATCTGGATGTAGATAAAACATAAGAAAGATACAAGTCAATAAATCTTATTGATTATGCATCAAATAAACATCAGAGAGATATGGATAGAATTGAAATCATGCCTTTTGAAGGAATATTTAAACCTCTAATGTGGCCTATAGTGCTAGAGCTGCAAAAGACTTTGATATTTAACTAAGCCTTGAATAGTCACTCTAATAAAAATTCTGAATTGGAAAAATTACAGTTTGAAAATGGCAATTTAATGAATGGAATCCTAATTTCAATTCTTTCTTTAGCTTTACAGAATTTGAATCTTTGTTACTATTTAGAGAAACTGACAAAGTAACTGTATAAGAGAAGTGAAAGATACAGAAATAAAGATGATAAAATATTTGCAAAAAAACAATGCATTATTCCAAGAGAAATAGCTATTAAATTGTTTAATATACGAAAATGTAACCATGATTTGATGACAAAAAATTGAAAAATATAATGAATTTGTATGTATGATTAAACTTGACCAAAGAAAGCTTGCAAATCTCTGTGGGATAAAGGTGAACAAAACATAATAAAGTCAAGTTTACAAGTATACCATTCTAAGAAATGATTTTAGATTTTATGACCTCCTTCATAGTAGAGATATTTATTATGTTAGTATCTCAGACAGAAATATATGGACTGAAAATAATTTAATATAATTACATAAACTTACCTAAAGATGATAAAGGATTTAGCACTATGAATAATAAAATTGACGTTAAGAGAAATTCTCTACATATTGAACCGAACCACCTAATGACTGTCTATCTAATGAAAATGTATTGGAAACCTGTGCATATCCCTGTCAAAATTGCAAACAGGGTCCTTATTTATTTTTTATTTATTTATTTATTTTATTTTTGCGGTACGCAGGCCTCTCACTGTTGTGGCTCTCCCATTGCAGAGCACAGGCTCTGGACGCGCAGGCTCAGCGGCCATGGCTCACGGGCCCAGCCGCTCTGTGGCATGTGGGATCTTCCCGGACCGGGGCACGAACCCAAGTCCCCTGCATCGGCAGGCGGACTCTCAACCACTGCGCCACCAGGGAAGCCCCAGGGTCCTTATTTAATTAGTGACACTTGAATAAAAGGAATGCTCATGCCAACAATGTGTTAATATCAATAAATGACTAGAATAATAAGAATAATTTTGTGAATAATTTGGACCACACTTTATATCTCTTGGTAAAGAGTCCTATAATATAATACATAGTTTAGCTTATCTATGGAATAAAAAGAACATTTAATTTTTTGTTGTTGTCTACTTTGATTTGTTTCGCCCCATTAGTAGTAAAATATGGAACTCTCCCCTCAGTATTTATGGAGAAGGAGTGAAGAGGACACAGAGAGGGTTCTCATGCCGTGGGCCAGCTATGAGTATTTCCTATAGAAGGAATCATTCAGATGACTGGAAGTTGGATCATTTCAACAGACAGAGCAGATAAGAGAGAATATTTCTGAGGGGCCAAAATTGTGGGATTCTGACCACACAAACTGATGACTGTTACCTGATCCATTGATTTAGTAGTAGAAGGACTTAAAGATAGGCGTGGGAAATAGGTCTAAATAGGTAGATAAGGTGAGATTGTGGGTATCTTGAGGACTAGATGGAACAATAATATTCAATAAAATTCTTCTGGCTCTTGTGAATCACTTATTAAAAGAAAATCAGAATAGATACATTGGGGCTTTAGTTTCCTTATCTGTAAAATGGGATAAACAGTGCTTCAAGAGTTAGAACTGAATTAGGTACATGAACGGACCTGCATAGGACAGGGTGTATTGCAGATAACTGAACAATGTATTCTGGTCTATAAAAGGACTCTGTCTAGGTAAAATATGTACATTTTTTCCCAAGCTCATACACTCATATGAGGGTGAAAGAGTAACAGAAAAGTAATATAATTTCTCTAAAGAAGGTATACTGTCTTTAATCCATTCATTAAATTATTTTTAGCACTTTAAAGAAAAGAATAACAAAAGAATCCCCCCAAATTTATTATACTGCATTTTATTAATAAGAATGCAAATTGCTCAACTCAGTTCACCTTATTTTTGCATGACATGTTACTCGCAGCTTTGCTTCTGTCTAGTCATGAAATTTTCCTGAGGTTCAGAGCACTTAGTTGGTTGTATATTTTTTGGCTCATATGAAATCCAAGGTAATGAGCTTTAACACTACAAAGGCTCTGGAATGCTTTCAAAAACATTTGCTTCCCACAAGACAAATTAGCTGAACCAAGCAATAAAATGTGACATTAAGCATTCAATACTCCCATTTTTATGTAGTCCCAGGTCAACAGAAATGACCCCATTGGGGGCATTTCTCTAATGTCCTTGTTCAGAATTCTACTAAAAACCTGTCTCTAGGAAGCTAATCAATAGTTATTTATGCATTATAGACTCCTAAAGAAAGCCTACTCATAAATTGAACTCAAGGCATTCTGGAAGCTTCTGGACCTAATGTGGTTTGTAAGGACCCTCTGTCAAGTGGACCACCCTGTGTGCACACATATGTCTACATCTGTATATGTACATTTGCAATTTATCACTTTTACTTGTTTGGTATTGTATCTTAAGGTCTTAAAGAAAATTCTGAAGTTGTCTAATGATCAGTGAAATCCTACTCTTTTTGCCATTTTTAAACATTCATATTTAGACTTTGTAGTTGTTGAATATCCAGTTTTTAGAATAAGGGATGTGTTCAACTCACCTGGAGTATTGTGTTTTTTCTATTTGAGGGAAAACATTTCTCTAGGCAAATTATAATTGGTCTAAAGAAGGGAGACCAGGAGAGTGAAGACAGATCTGACATGGAACAGTTGTGAGGACTGGGCTTGCCTGGCCTAGAGGAGACGAGAGCTGAGGGGTGGAAAAGGGAGAAGGCAGTGTCTGCATGTCCCTAAAAGACTGTTAAATAGAAGGGACCCCAGGAAGTTTAGAAGAGAAGCAAATGGACAGAGTGATAGGGAGGCAGAGTTTAGGTCAGTATGAGGAAGAACTTTCTAAAACAATGGTCCCCAAAAAAATGAACTATGCAGAAATTGGATAAGAGAGAATACAACCGGTGGTGTTTCAGACCCTTTCCAGCCCTGGATGAAACGCCTCAATGATCCTCACAACTCACAAGTCTTTCCTGCCTTGGTTGTGTTTCAGGAGATCCCAGGCAAGCCAGCGTCTTGTTTCCCAAACAGAAGCCTTCCTTGAGTTAGTCGGCACATTCCCTGAGGAGCCTAAGTTTGTTTTCACCCCAAGGCCAGCTTTTTAAATTTGTGTAAAAGAGAAAGTAAACAAACAGGATATTTATTTCTGCAAATTCAAATTAATCTTAAGAAATTTTGCCTTCACTATTTGTGAGACTTAAAAAAAATCTACTAGGAATACTGAGACATTTGCTCAATCAGGTTGGTGAATTGCTGCCTGTTTTATCATCAAAATATGTTTTATCTGTCAAAATGATGGGTGCTTCCTCCCTCTAGGCTACTCTATACCTTGATTAATTGATAGCAAGTAGAGGAAGCTTCGAGACACCAAGGAACTGACTGACCTGTTGACTGAATGATCAGCTTTGTGTGTCCTTTATTTCTTTAGAAATGTAATATCCTGACAATTTACAGATGATCCGTGAGCTACTTTTAGCCTCAGCTTGGAGTGATCCAAATAGTCCTGGGTCATCAAGATGGCATTTGTCACTTGGTGTCTGAGGGGGTCAAAACAGAGGGGAGCCAAATTCTGGTGGAGAATGTAGAGGACATCCTGTCAAGGACACTCGTCTGTTCTATCACAATCCCGAGAACTGCAACTTAATTATAAATTCTCCTGGAGAAATTCAATGATGAATTCCATTCATTGTGCAACTCTCTTTATAGTACAATTTTTCCTTTTTTTTTTTTTTTTTTTTTTGTGCGGTACGCAGGCATCTCACTGCTGTGGCCTCTCCCGTTGCAGAGCACAGGCTCCAGACGCGCAGGCTCAGTGGCCATGGCTCACAGGCCCAGCCGCCCTGCGGCATGTGGGATCCTCCCGGACCGGGGCACGAACCCGTGTCCCCTGCATCGGCAGGCGGACTCTCAACCACTGCGCCACCAGGGAAGCCCTAATTTTGCTTTTTGAGAGTTGCAAAGGGACACGTTTCCCTCACCTACATGGGGAGCCTCAAAGACAGATTTGAACATATTAAGTGCAGTCCATCTCTTCCTTAAGAGTAGCAATCATAACCTCACCTGTTCTGGTGAAAATGAAAAACAATTATAGGGCAGTTCTACAGAGTCTCAAATGCTTTTTGACACTACCCTGGGGATTCCTCTGCAAAAATCTAACAGTCACAGTCAAAATCAGGGCAATGGTACAGAGAAGAATTAAGGAGTGAATAAGGAAAATTGCCAAGAGGCTAGAAGAACTGCCAGGAGAGCTGGAATAGCAGCCAGTGTGGAGGTGACTCATGGGTGAGCGGGATTAGAAGCTGTGTGCCCTGCTATTTCTGTCATGAGGTGCTGTGGAGGTTCTGGCTGTAGAGCCCTCAGTCTTCTAAGTCAGGGCATCTTTTAAAGTCCATCCTGGTTCCAAGAGTCTACTCTCTCCACCAGCTTTAGGTTCTATATCACCTCATAGAAATTCAAAATTCATGAACCAACAAGTCAACCAAAACTCAGTCTATGTTGGCCATATTTGAAGGAAGTTTAAAGCAGAGTTTCTTCTTTTGGCCTAGTCTAAAAAGAAAACTAGGCATGCACGCGTAGAAAGACAGTGGCCGAGAGTCACTCTAGCATTGAAAGAAATTGCTATGTGGGCAGTAAACATGCCCATTCCACCCATGTCTTGGCCTAGGCTGGGCCAGAACGAAAGAGGATATTTGATGGGTTAACTATTTGAACCAGGATTCAATTAGTCCAGTGGTTCTCAAATTTGTTTAGGTAGCAGAGTACCTGGCAATCACTGCCTTTTGTGAAATATTATAGAATGATTTTTTATATATATATATATATATATATATATATATATATATATATATTTTTTTTTTAGCTGTCCCCAAAGATATAAGAAAAATCATGTACTAGAAATAAACCAAGTAAGTGGCAGCCTCTTAGGGCCAGCACAATGCAGGTCAATGTTAGTTTTCTGAAACCACATAATTTAAGAACTAATGATTAAGTCAAATGCTGAAATTTGGGAGGAAACTGAGCATAAAATGACTCATTCTCTGAATTTGCTTGGGAGAGCAACTTTGGAGAAGTTTTAAAAATGTATCCATCTCCAGCCCCTCTTTGCTTCCTTTAGGATAAGTTTTGGGGAGCCTGTAAGGGCCCTACCAGATTGTGTATGAGTGTTGCCTTAGCCTTCATCTTCTCAGCCCATGTCCAAACACAATTTCCACATCCTATTCTTCTGCTGACATTAATAATGCTCCCTTAACCCCATTAGGGCACAGTCTTGTCTCAGCAAAACATGAAGCCAGTGTTGGGAGGTAATAACCTGTTTCCTCATCTTATTATTTCCCTCCACTTGAGGGTCATGCCAGCTGACAAGGTGAGGTCAAAGAGTTTGCTGCACACAGTGATGAAGGGGGAGCTTTTGAGGATGAGGGTTGAGGCTTTCCCCAAGACTCACGGACCACTTCATATTGCTCTTGGCAGAGCAAAGAAAGTGGGGGTCAAAGATGTGAGGACCTTAAGTAGCACATTATTCCCTCTCATCTTGAGAACTTGAGGTGGTGTTGGCCATGAGTTATATCTGTTAGCACTCACAGGTGATAGAATGTGTCACCAAAGTTGCCTCATGATATTCACATATATATTCATCAACACTCTGGCTCTTATTCTGATCTAGGCTCACCTCACCCTTCCCCTCACTCAGTCCCTGCATCAACACACACTCACACACACACACACTCACACACACCAGGTTACAAAAAACATTTGTTGGTGTGATTTATTGAATAATTAACTAACTGTAAATTACCCTCATTATATTAACTTAATTACTTCCAAAACGTTTTCTGGCAGGTAAAAATTCATAGAAGGTAACCATAGTATCCAATATGATTAATGTAGACTATGAGTTTTTTTATTCAAAGAAAACTAAGCCAATGTATCAAACCAATAATATTCAAAATATCTTTAAAATTTTCATAATACAGTTTCTCTCATTGTGTTAATAAAAGTTAAAGTTGCTTTAAATTACTTTGATCTCTCTTTTGTTTCTCATCCTGTTTATACTTTTCTTACTGTAATATATCAAGTATAAATACTAACACCTACTCATCCAAAATCACTTAACTGACAACTCTGACTCTATGGAATATGGCCATGTTTTTGCCTTGGGAAATGTAGGCACCTGGTAAATTTCTTTTAAGAATAAAGTAATTACATGCATGTCCTTCTATAGCATTTATTATTCCATGTCAGAGTTAATTGTTCCATTATACTGTAAGCAACTTGTTGGTGTAAAATATCTCAGCTTCTTTTCCATCCCTTGGCCTTTGGCTTGCCTGTGGCATTGCAATGAGGAATCAGTTTCTGAGGGATAAAATACATTTCAAAAATATGTTTTGAAGGTAAGCCTACCTAAAGGAATTGGCAAATACTGTTCAGAAAGTCCAAAATATTCCACCAACTTCAACAAATGGGCAGCTTAAGTCTTCTCCCCTCTGAAGCTCAGTTTCCCCATAGGTAGAGTGAAAGATTTGGAGGACACCATCTTTAAGCTCCCTTCCAATCCTGACCTTCTGTTTCACTCCATCATCCATTCCTCTGTATGCTCTAAAAAAAGCATTCATTTTCACTCAAACTTTGCTATTGCATGGAAGGGCCATGAAATTTAAAGGCTCCTGTGTCAGAGGTTCCTGATAAATGAGGGAGGTGCCTGTACTTACCTGGCACCACAAGACAACCATTGTTGTCTTGGGGTCCCATGCAGTATCCATCAGGGAGAAGCGCCTCCCACATTGGCCTTGCCCAACTCTGCACCAGAGGCGGACAAGCCATTCAGCCACTCCTGAGGGAGGCCAGCCCCTGCAGAGGGTCTCTGCCAGGTTGACAGGCAGATGCCACCTCTGGACAAAGAGTTCCTGAGGCCAGTAAGAGGAAGCCAGGTTCCAGACACCTTGCTTCTGCTGCTGAGCTCTGTCCTGCCAGTCAGGATTTCCTGCTTCAGGACCTATAGGCAGGTCTCTTTTCAGAAAGAGCTTTCTTTCTCTTTGCCTCTTTCCTCCTGGTTTATACTAACTTAATTTCTCATGAAGCAGATTTTTGTATTCACTTTTTGTTTCTATGCATTCTCAGCAATTTCAACTTAGCTACTTATTCAGTGAAGATTTTGGGTTCTGATCAGCCTCTATTCAGAACACAGGGAGACAGGTATCCGAAAGAGACCTCAGCCTCAATCTTAGGGAAGGATATATACACGTAGAGTGCACAGGAGGGTGGACTACATTTTCCTCATCCCTGGCTCTGATATTCCAAATAAAGACAGGAGGGTCCTCATCTCCCAGAACATGTGATGGTTTACAGGTATCATCTGTGCAGCTACACCCTGCCCTGCAGCATCTGCCAGGCTGGAACCCAGACTTCCCGGTCTGCATTCCACATGTGCCCTCTATCAAGGCGGTAGGGCTCATAACACTCAGCAATGTCTTATGGGGCTTTTTCTAAAGACCTTCCACATCCCAGAAATTAGCAGAGGCCAATCTGCTTCTCATTATCCTGATAGTCAATGATTTATACCTTCTAACTTGGGGGAGGGGAGAGTGCCAAAGAAGGTGAACCATTTGGCAAGCTATTAACCCTTCCAGGAGAATGTGCTTCCAGGACTCCTCTGGAATCGGTTAGGTCACCATTACTGGCCCTTCCACGCTAATGGACTGTCCCCTTTCCTGAGTAACAAACGTATCTCATTTTCTTGAATTCCTCACATTCTGTCTGTCAGTAGAGATGGAAACAAATTCCTCGACCTCCCCCTTTGTAACCCAAACCATCTTCCTCCAGTGAGTCCCCAGTATATGAGCTCTGCTTCCTTCCAGTTACCCTAAAAATCCTTAGGGGGTTCCTTTGTTCATCCACACATCCATCAGTCAGTCAGTCAAGCAACACATATATTGATGGCTACTTGATAAGGAGGACTTTTTCACAGAAAGAATCTGCCATTTAAAAATTCCACTTATCTCCACATATTGAAAAATGTTTCTCATTATGAAATAGCTCGCAAGTTACATAAATATAAATACAAGGTTGTACAAGAAGTTTTCTGTCAGGTGTTGATGCGCGCGCGCGCCGGCATGTGTGCACGTGCGTACCTGTGAGGCAGGGGGATGGGGGGCAGTCTGTTTCCTCAAGTGTGCATTAGAAGGCAGAGTCTGGGGAGGATTGTGCATAAGGAACTCAGGGTCTTGCGGAAAGGAGGAAATGGAGACCTTAGCTTCTTGATTTCAGATTCAAAGTTAGGGAGACAGTTTGGGGTACATCAAGAAAGAACAGTGAGCTCCTTGGAAAATAAAGTCACTCTGAGGATGTGTGACTAGTCCCTGCACTGACTTTGGGGGAGGAAGAATGGAATGTTGACCTGGAATGTTAGGTATGGGTCTTGAAGCCCAGGATACTGGAGCCTGTTCTGGTACAGCCCTTTGTGTGCCGGCTGGTATCTGGGAGAAACAGCTGTGTGAGTGGAGCCTCAGGAGCCTGATCAGAGTGGGGTTCAGTGATCTGACTCCACTCTAGGCTTGTGGAATGACCCCCGTCCCTTGGACAACCACTAGAGTGGGGGGCTGGGATCTGCAGAAACTTTATCAACACCCAGGAGCCTTAGCTGTAGGGCTTCAAATGGGACCCTTGCTGATGACGCTGCCTCAGGACAGGAACCTGACAGCACTATTTGATGGAGGGAAGTCCTACTTACTCGAGAGTCCCTAACTTTGGTTAGGTGTGACCCAGGAAATTCCTCTAAAAGAATCAGTGGCTTAGGCAGCTGTCCACTCTGACATGTGTGGTAGTAGCCAGAGCAAAATGTCAGCCTGGCCACATCCCTGCAGACACAGTGGTTCTGCCCTTGACTCTTTCTTCCATAGAACATTTCTTTATTGAGGTCAACCATAAAAGAACAGGTGCAGCCTTTTGCAAGACATTATGGCACCTGGTGGCATTAATACTCCTTCTGATGGCAACTGTATCATCGTCCAGTCCCCAAATGCATGCCATTAAATTCTGACCACAGCAAAATCAAAGAGATACAGCAGGACTCGTTCAGACACTGGTAACCACTTGTGAATTCCTGGACAAATAAGTGAGAGGGACCTGAGAGACTGGACTTTATGCTCATCTGGACATGTGGGAACTTGAGGATTTCTCTCTGGGATATCATTGCACAGGCCCATTATTCATACCCCAAATGGTAAATCTGGAGGTCCCAGTTGTATTTATTGTATAACAAATTATCACAAATTAGCCTCTTAAAATAACACAGAGTTGTTACCTTATAGTGCTATAGGTCAGAAGCCTGGCATGAGTCTCATTGTGCTAAGATCAATATGCCTGCAGTGCTGTGTTCTCTTCTGGAAGCTCTAGGGGAGAATCCATTTCCTTGCCTTTTCCAGCTTCTAGAGGCTGCCTGCATTCCTCAGCTCATGGCCCCTTTCCTCCATCTTCTGAGTCAGCATTGGAGGGTCAAGTCCTTCTCACACTGCATAACTCTGACCTCCTCTTCTGCCCCCTCTTCCACTTTTAAGACCCTTGTGATTACACTGGGCCCTCCCAGGTAATGCGGGGTAATCTTGCTAATTTAGGGTCAGCTGATTAGCAACATTAATTACCCTCTGTTATGTAACCTAACATATTCACAGCTTCCAGGGATGAAGACATGGGCCTCTTTAGGGGCCCAAGGGTGAAGGTCGATATGAGTCTGCTTGCACTACTTAAGCACTTAAGGACAAAGAGTCAGTCATTGGATCAGCTCTTGCGTTTACAAAGAGGAATAAATCTCAAGAGTTTCCCAGTCTAGGAGACAGGCAAAAACGAATAAAATAAAGTGGGGCAGTGATAAATAATCATAGAATACTAATCATACAACCAGAGGCTAATATTAGAGTATCTATCCTAGCCTCCATTGGGGGTAGGTGGCACAGTAGAAGGTTTTCTGGAGAAGGAGATGCCTGAGCTTAGTTCCCGATGGATTAATAGCCATTTGGTAGGGGAAGAGGATGACATTCTAGTCACCCACATCCCTAATGTAACCCAAGTATGGCAACTTTCCTTCCTCTATAATTTGGCTGATGAAATCTAAGGCTAATGGCAACTGAATGGGGGAGTCGTTGAAGATTTATTCATTTGATGAATGTATACTAAAAGAACCTATGATATACCAGCATATATGCTGGCTATCAAACCTGCAAAGGTGGGTAAAACATATGAAGCTTCTGCCTTTTTGGTGCTTACAGGACCACAGATGAAGAATGGAAGTGTTCACGTGAAAAACTACTTATGAGCTAGGCTTGTGAATCTGTCCAAAGAGGTGATGCTTTTCAGATCCCAAGGCTTAAAGGAACAGAACAAATCTTCAGTCTCCCCAAATTCCTGACGAACAACAGATGCTACCCCAAAGTTTTTCATTGCAAACTAAAGCAATGGAAAGTCTGGGGCTCAAGGAATTGGCTCTAGTTCTGGCTGAAGAGCTCCCAGGCCTATGGTAGAGCCGTGTAATCCACAGAAGCCACTGTCATACACTGTTCACGTTCCCAGTTATTCCCATGGCACTGCCCCATGAAGTGACCAGCTACCGGCCCTGCCCCTAATCCCAGAATTATTCCCCATTCCCTAGTTACAAGGTTTTATGGATTAGCCCAGAAGCCTATCATTTCCATGTTATTTCTATGGAAAGAATGCACTGCTATTGACACCTACCTGAATTATAATAAACTTCTAGAGCATAACCATCCACAGGTTAGGCAAGGGCTATAGGACTTAAATTTTTGCCTGAAAACTGTATCTAATTAAGCTCCCTTTAACCAGGTCTGAATATCATTCATGTGGCTGCGTCACCTTTATTGACTTATGCCCAATAACCGAATAGTGCTTGCAGCAAGCAGAATGACAAAGGGAAATAGCATGCACTTTGAAGGCTCCCTGTTTTCTGATCTGTGCTCAAATCCAGCTCTGCCACTTACTAGCTGGTGACTTTGGACGAGTTGTTTCACCTCACTAAATACCAGTATCATGACTATTAAATCAGCTGAATACTGTTAAACTGTCAGGATAATTAAGAAGATGAAATGACTGAAGAGACATACACCACTGGGCACCAAGGCTGGGACAGAATAGGCACTAAACCAGCCTTTGCATCAGCAGTCTCTGCGTTTATGTTGCCACACCACTATCGGTTTGATATGTCCACTATTACTGGGCATTGGCTTATTCCCCAAATCCAGAACATCCTTGTACAAATGGCATTTAAATATGTGTGTGTGTGTGTGTGTGTGTGTGTGTGTGTTGCACTGTTGAATGCACAGAAGTAGAAACTGGCTCTGACTGCTTCCACTGAGTAGGTGGGGAGGCGAGGAGGTAGTGAAAGAGATAGAACTTCAGGAATGTTTTATCACTGGGACACTGCTGACCCCTGAGGGGCTTTTGCCCCGACCCTGAGGAAGCAAAAGCTTTTTCTCATAGCAAAGGTGCACAAGCATGCCAACTACTGCAGAACATTTTAGAAATAGTACTTGCTATGAATTAGAATCATGAAAATGCTACATTCATACAAACAGGCTAGTCTGCTAAATAGAAATTCACGTTTGTCCGGCACAGAATTTTAAATCATCTGAACATGAAGAGAGCAGTGCCTGGGGCAGATTTATGTGCTTTGGGCTTGATATTCCACCCTCCTGCTGGTGGCTTGAGTGATCTTGAGCAAGACCCCTCCGTAGCTGTTTCTAGATCTTTCTAGAACCCCTGGGCCCCTGCTCTTTTTTCTGCTCTCAGTCCTTCTGAGTCTTCCAGAGTAAAATTTCTAAATTGGCACAGAAGGACTTCTTTGGCATCAAATCGCTCTTATGAAACAGCACACTGATGAATTAAATGAAACGATTCAGAAAAATACCGATTAAATTTCCCTTTAAATACCCAGGGGCTTAGAAATTAAGCAAAACTGCTTGGCACTATGCAGTCTGGATTTTAACAAACTCAAAATGTTTGAAAAATTGTTCAAGATGTTTTGACAAACAGAGTGTGCCCCTATGTTCTTCCCTTTCTCCTGACATCACTCTTGATCTGCCAAAGGAAAAGCAGAATCAGGGTGTCCAGGGGGTAGAGATTAGTTCGTTTCCCAGGAAAGGCTTTTGCCCATCCAATGGAATAATCCATAGTTCTTATTTTAATACTCACTAGCTTCTTTGTTCTGTTGTAAAGTAATAAAGCTGGTTTGCTTTATTTTAAAATGAAACAAAATAAAACTGAGTAACTATGAATAGTACAAAGTGATGATCTTAAACACTGAAATCATATTTTTAAAGGGAAAAAAATAATTCCAGTTACGTGAATTGAATTTGTAATGTTGCCTGGCCTGAGGAGTGAACACAATAAATGTGAAAAGCCACCCCATCAGACCTACCAATACCACTACCACCAGCAGACTGGGACTTTGACCCTCCCTCGCCTGCTCAAGGAGGGTTGTGATGTTTGTCAGGAAATAGAAAGACTCCTGAGAGGGCATGTGGTTGAGTAAAAAGAGTCCTGGATAAGAAGTCAGAGGCCTGGGCTTCATCCCCAAACCACTGCTGCCTGGATATATCATCAGGAACAAATCAGGATTTACACAGAAAGCAGCCTCCCTCAGTGACCCCTCCTAAAAATTATGTGGGGTTAGACAGTCTTTGAGATAACCTCCAGCTCTGAAACATTCTAAAATATAGTCAGGTTTTAATATTTGTATCTCTACAGATGAATATAGTTTTAAAACTTGTATGAATGGATAAGTGTGGGTTACTCATTTTCTAGTGTAATATAATTCTTCCAACAAACATAATCCCCTGTCTCAAGTGAGGAATACATATCTAGATCGGGAGGGAGGGAGGGAGGGAGAGAGACATAGATACAGATTGTTAGATTTAAAGATATATCTATATCTGTGTCTATAACTATGTCTGTATCTGTTTAATATAGTCTTTTTCTTCAACGGAAAGATATTACTATTACTCAGCCCACCCATCCATTCATCTAATTTTCTCATCATCTTGCAATTTACAAAGTGTATTCATTATCTCCTCTGCCTGAAATGGATCAATTATCTATGTCCCCAAATAAAGCTCAAAGAAACTGATACTTCTCAAGGTGAATTCCTCAAGGTGACAAAACTGATAAGTGACAAAGCTGGGGCCGAGTCCGACTCTACTCGTCCCAAAATATTTTCCTTGTAACATGGCTGGGTTCATCCAACCACCATTCTATTCTCTGCAGGGGGATTAAAAAAAAAAAAAAGGATCATAGCTTTGGAGCCATGGAGCAGCTGCAAGCCAGTAGGCTCTTTCCTGTGGTTTTCATGACCCAGAGTCACTTGGATAATTACCAGGCTGAGACTGGTAAGACCCTGCCATTCTTTGGCAACTCAGTAAAATGATACAGGAGAAACAGTTTCCATTGTCTACTCCCAATTCCCCAATCATGTCAGCAACCAAGCTGGGCTGGTTCAGGTTTTCTCATGGCAATCAGAGTCAATTTTAGGATTTAAAAGCCAAGTTCGTGCTAGAGAACAAGTAGCCACACCTTTTCCCTTGTCATTTTATATGTTCTCTAAACTCTTTCTGTAACCGTGAATCAGGAAGCTGTAAGGCACCCAAGTGATATTATCACAGAGCTAACGTTGGTGTTTTACAACACACAGGGATTGATGACAAAGCCGTAGATATGAACATGTCATAATAATAACTATGAACGATCACTTTGTAGCCCAGATATTGATCATACTTTACAGTCTCCAAAACCCTTTTATATTCATTACATTACTTGGTCAGCAGAACAGGTTTGTGAGGTCGGAAAGTAAAAATTTTGTCCCCACTTTACAGATGAGGAAAGTGAGAATGGCACGGTCTTGGTAAATAGCATCTACCCAGTTGCCTGGAAAGGGAAGCTGGATGGAATCCTTTCACTCCATCTCCCTCATTTGTCATAGCTTATTCATCACCAATTGCTGGTCTTCCCTCCACCCAAGTAAATATCAAATCCATCCACTTCTCTGCATATCCTCCACCACATTTCCAGTCAAACCACCATGCTCTCAAATTCCCATGCTCTCTCTTGCCTTACGGTCTTTCCACAGGCCATGCCCTCTTCTGAATGCCTTTCCAGTCCCCTCCCCCTCTTGCTCCCATTTTCCTTTGCCATCCCTTTACTTATCTTACTGTCTGATTTTAATGCTGCTTTCTGTAAGATTTCCCTCTCACAAGACTGGACTCTACATAGTCCAAGCTTCACTCAGGGTCTGACACGCATATAATAAGTGCTCAATAGCATATTTTTTCAGTGAATAAGTGAATGGATTAAGTCTCACCAAAGGCCTCAAGCCTGGGTCTTTACATCATCAGTTTAAGTTTTGCCCCAACAAATATCTATTTATGCTGAATAGCCATAAATACCACCTCTCTGTTTAAAACTGTTAGATCACCTGATGGTGCAGAAATGAAGTCAAACTTTCCATCTTTCTTCTCAGACAGAGCAGCTGCCCTGAATCCTGAGTCCTTTTCTGTCTCACTGAAATTGGCCTATATTCTGGAAAAGAACTGGGTAGTCCCCTGTCCTCTTTCCCTTGAGCCAAGAGCCAGTGTAAAGGAGCCAGCTTTGTGGCCATTCCTCAAAGCAAAGTTTCTCTCAGCAAAGGGTTCCCTGAATCTTAAGAACATTCAGAACCCCAAGATTCCTGGGCCATGGATGCTTCCTGACTTACCATTGCTACAAAATGTGGGAGTCTGGCATGTCTAGAGGAGTTTATTGGTTGCAACAGCATCGAAGCATTAAGCCACAGACATTCTGGAGAGCCAGATGGCTGAGCAGGGAGGACCCCAGCTCCTAGGCTATTGCACGTGACAGAAGAGTAGACATTCTCCTGGCAGAGTAGCCAGAGGCTCTGATTCAAAGCCATCTATCTAGGAGCATCTAAGCAATCAGCCAGAGTGGCCACATAGCAGAATCCAGTCAGAAACCTCTCAGTTTTATCCAGGGCTTCTCACCTTCACTACTATAGTTATTTGGGACCAGAACATATTTTCTTATGGGGGGCTGCCCTGTACATTGTGGGATGTTTAACAGCATCCTTGGCCTCCACCTACTAGATGCCAGTAGAAACCCTGACCCCCTTCACCCCGCTAGACCTGACAACCAAAAGTATCTCCAAACATTGCCAAATCCCCTTGGGAGAAAGGGAGTGAAAAATCTCTTCCAATTGAGACCACTGGTTTAACAGCACTTAGCACCTTGGGCAGTTACATAATGCTTCCGATCTAATTTTCCTTACCAACCAAAACAAGCCAACATAAAAACAAACACCAAAAAATGTTTTTAACATTTTATGAGGATTAAAGGAAATATTACATGTACAGTGTCTAGTCTAGTGCTGGTGCAAGGTAGGAGCTCACAAAATATGGCTGAGTGAACACATTCTTGCCCACGAAAGAAAATAAGTGAGAATCCTTGGGGAGAAGTGCTGCCCAAGGTCAGCCCCTCTGACCTTGTTACTGGGAACCAGCTGCCCCTAAGCCAGGTGGGCAGCGACAGAGACTCCAAATGAGGGCAGGAGCATGAGAACACTTAGTTAAAGCCAAAGAGAGTTGCAAATACCAATTTATTTTGGAACACAGCCAGGTCTCTTCTGGGGTGTTCTTTTCACCTGGCATCCAGAAAAGATCACTTTCTTATGTGTGGTGTCTGTAGGGGGTGCTACTTTGGACCGTGTGGAAGCTGTCCCAGAAGGAGGTCAAGGTTGGGCCTCACCTGAGACAGGTAGCAGCCTTTGCCACATACAGAAAAGGTAATGCAAGGGGCTCTCAGAGGAAGGCAGAGGTGGGTGTGGGTCTCAGCCTGCTACTAGCAATGTGACCTTTGGAAGTTAACTACCCTGAGCTTCACTGGCTTCATTACAGGGATTCCATTAAGGAGCACATGGAATAATGTAGGCAAATTACTAGGCACAGTGCTGGCAAGTAGGAATCATGCAATAAATGTGAGCACTGATAATAGTAACTGTTACTGCATTAACTTTTACTATGAGTGTTCCTATTATCATTATAACTGTCATCATTATTGGCCAGAGTAGTTGAAACAGCATTACCTTTATTAACTTCAGATCTGCCCCCTCCTGGAGACAGCAGGGCCATGAGTCTATCTCCTGGATTCAGAAGGCCTGGGAAGCAGGCAGGTCATTTGAGCCCAATTCTCTCTGAAAAGGGATTGAGGTCCATTTCGGGTAAAAATCTGTGTAGTCTCTGGTCCCAAGACATCAAAGTGGCTTTATCTCTCTTGGCAGGTTAGGCTACTAGGAATACTGAACATTTTTCTGTCACACCCATTGCCAAGGGTGCAATTTGGGAAAACAAATAGGGATTTACAGATAGTAACTTTCCTCTTCTTCTATTGATAGCCTGAGATAATTCATGGCTAGGCTTGGACAAATGCAAAAATGTGCATTTAGTTTGAATTTGGATTCATTCCTCATGAATATTAGTCATCTCAGTCTAAAATGCAAGCACTTCTCTGTTTCAACAGATGGGAGGATGTACTGTGAAATCATACTACAGCACAGGGGGGGAACAAGAAGGTTGAAATTAAATTTAAGGATAAGTCTTGGCACAATGGGACAAAGTGTGCATCGCCATATATTTCCCTACAAGATAAGGCATGTGCTTTTAGGTGTGGCTTACATTCTTGCAAAAATGATGGGATGGGAATATTTATAAACTAAATTGCTTGATGATTTAATTCACTGTAGGAATGTTTTTTGCAGATAACTCTTCATGCAGAATTTCCATTTACTGAATGCCTAAATTAGACAATGGCTCAGGATATGTCATGTTCCATTGTCAATAATGAGAATATGATTCTGGGGCCTTGCTGCCTTCCGTATCCTCTTCTGCCTGTTGATATTCTGCTGCTTCCTGAGGCCACTGCTGGTGGTTCCTACAACATGGCAGAAAAGGGATGTGCTGGACAAGCTGATGACTGGGGGAGGAAAAGAAAGAGGTGGGAGAGAAATAGGAGGAAAAGGACAGAAAAGAAAATGAAAAGGAAGAAAAAAATTGGAGCAGGAGAACTTCAAATTAATGTTTTTTTTTCCACTACATCACACCAATTAATGGAACTCAATAGAAAATGCACTTATTAATTCCTTTGATTTGTTGAGCACCAACTATATACCAGACAGACACTGTGATTGGGACTGGGGCAAAATTAAACTTTTATAATAATGAAGCCAGAATCCATCTAACACTGAATAGATAAATAGAGAACTCTAGTTTCCAATTTTTTTCTCTGAAAATTTCTATTACCTTGTTGTGTCAACATGCCAATAGCACGATAATTCTAGTCTCACAAGAATAAACAAAAGGTCATACAAGATCTTGAAGTTCCTTTTATATCAAAGAAAGAATGGCATACACCACTTTTCAGTTTAATGTATTTTATTAACATTGTAATTCCCTAAACACAAGTAAATCCTATGTACTATAGCTAATAAAACTTTTAATGTGTTATTGATTATCTAGGGATTCTCACCAACTTCTCAATAACCAATACAATTTCTCAGAAGTAGCTCTGGCTAACTAACTAGAGTCACACAGAAAACCTTTCTAGAATAATAAAAATAGAGAACTCCAGTTTTGTAAGTGATTCTAGGATCATTCTGTACAAACAAACCTCTATTTATGGATAAGAAAATGAAGGAAGAGAAACAATTAACTGAAGAACCATTTCACTGTAAACCTTTTTTAAAAAGTAGATCAGACACAGCTAAATTTTATTGAGTGCCATTTGTGTACTTGATTTAGTTGCAGACACCTACATCCATATAATCTCTCCTAAACCTTTCTTGGATACTATGAGGCAGATACAATGTTTCATATTTAACATGAGGACAGAGAAGCTCAGAGAAGGTAAATATCTCATCCTGAGTCATGCAGTTAATCTCCTGATGTCAAGGCAAAAGTTTCACTATATGCTATTACACTTAGTAAGACAGAAGAATTTATACTATCCAAACTCTCAAAGTTTCTTGTAATACATTTAATAAATGTCTTGTATAAAACTACTTTGCCATTTGCCCTTTTATGCTATAGAATTCAAGAGGACGTTTCCATTTATGAGATGTTTTAAGTGAGAAATTTAAACAAAAGTTGTATTTATTTATCAGGTTCCCAAAATCTATATCAAGTTACTGGCTAGATTAATTAAATCTCCTAATTATTCTTAAAAGAAAGATTTTTTAAATTGTTAAAAGTAAATTTTGGATACTAATTGCAAAAAAAAAATTGTCAGAGAAAACAGGAGTGAGAACGGGGTCACTTTTATAGCCCATTAAAGGGGAAACTCAAAGTTTTTATAGCCAAACTTAGCTCTAACTGGGTGAATAATTAGGGCTGATAACATGGTCTTACCATGTAGATGCCTGTGTGGAATAAAGCAATGGTACCCAGATGACTTGGCCCCCACTGCAAAGCAACTGTCTCAAAATTACTGAAGGTGAATTTTAAAATACAGGCTGCTGCTCCCCAACCTCAGAGAACTTTGATTCAGTAAGTTTGGAGTGGCTCGGAAATCTTTATTTTGTTTAAAGCTCCCTCCAGTGATTCCGTTGTTCAGCCATGTAGAACCATCAATCATGTAAACAGTGTTTTATCTGTACCAGATATTTTGTCCAACTCTGAGCTTTGTTATCTCATTAGTTGTGTAAGCTTGGGAAAATCAAGTAAAATTTCTGAGCTTCATATTCCATCCCATAGATTCAGGGGAAATCAAACCTCAGTGATGCCTTGGCCACCATACGGGATCACAATTCACTTAAGATCATGTGCAATAAGGGTGTTAAACTCTAAAGCTGTTTACATAGTCCTCAACTTCAGTTGACGCCAGAACAACTCTGTAGGTAAGAGACGGATTTTGAGTGTCTGGTCCATATCAGGCACTGTCCTTGTTACTTTACCTTCTCAACCATCAACTTTTATGGTTGCCTCGACCAGTCAGGTACAAAACTTTCTCCCTGTTGCATCTGCCAGCCTTTCAGGTGCCCCATTACCACCCATTAGCTCTAGTTTACCTTTCTTTGATTGCTAACTTTTGGATCTAGTTCTTATGCTCTGTTTCCCTCCTTGGATATGGTACTTAGCTTGGTTATGCCCAATTCCCCTCTCTTCACTCTGCATCCTGCAAAAAAAGATCATCCCTCTCTCTTTCAAGGGATTCTCAGAATCTCACTCCAGACACAGGTGCTAGGATTCTGGTTTCCTGGAATAGACCCTCAGACAACAACCATTCTGCAAGTTAAATGTTGTATGAGAAAAATGAGCCTCCGTGCTAAGTAACACATTCAAGCTCCACCACTAGTAAGTAGCAGATCTGGAATTTGTAGCCAGGGACTATGTCGCCCTGAATCCTGAAACTGTTCTACCAAATCAATCTATCTCCCGAGGTTTCCAAGAAAATGGAAGCTTCGAAGGAGAAAGGGCAAGACGAAGACTTTCATCTCTTTCACTTTGCCAGGCATTTTGTTCTACTTCGTAATTAGATTGATTATCCTATGACCTTGAGAACCTCTCCCCATTTTGAGGAGTGCTTTTGATTGCTCAGATCAATGCACCCACTCGCCTAGTCTATGAGGTCTCTGTCCCTGAAAGGAAAGCCTTTCTACTTTTCTGGTTACTATCCACATCACAGACCACAGACTTCCCTTAGGGTGACTTTTCTGGGCTTACACAGTGCTCTATCTAGTTCTTTCCCCAAGTCACCTTCTGGCTGCTCTACTAAAAGTACAGCATGCTTCAAGAAATCTGAAGAAACACCATACAGGTAACAGGAATCATTTTATTTCTCTTTATATCCATTTTCACATTGACTGCATGATTATTTCATATTTCTGTCACTCACATGTGCCTACAAGTTTATCGACAAAATCTAGGACAGAGCCTGGAATAAAACTCTTGTTCAATTACTAAATGAATGAATGGAAGGATGAATTCTTTTAAGTTTCTATACCAATGATAAAATTATAAGGGGAATTGAATTTGGAGAGCACACTGGAAAACAATTTGTCATATGACATAAGTTTGAGTAGAAAAATATCATAATTTCCAAGTGTAGTCCATCAGTCATCCAACCAAACAAATAAGGAACTTACAGGGCACATACATCATTGATTAGGGGATTGGATTGTACCTAAAAACCACCAACATCAGAAGTAGTGCACTAGGTCTCAGAGGAGAGGCAGTGGACAAAAAAAATAAATAAATAAGACTTGCAATTAGGAGGCTAGTGGGAGTAGAGATCAATGTTAACTAGAGAGGCTAGGGAAGGCTTTGCTCTCAGAAAGAATGTACACAGACTTGGTGGTAGGAATATGCTTGGTACATACCACGATAAGAAGACCTGTCTTGCCTATATAGTAAGTTCTGGTAGAAAAAAAAAAATAAAACTGTGAGATACTATTTGGGATATGACTGAAGCTGGATTGTGAAAGGTAGGTTTTTTCCCGTTTGTTTTCTGCTTTTGTTTTTGTTTGTTTTTTAATAATTCACGGACCATGTAATTTGCTCATCTAAAGGGTATAATTGAGTGCCAGGCATTTGTTTGTATTTTTAACGCAGGGCTAAAGTCTTGACTTTTGGAACTCAAAGTCAATGCTTCTCCCCCCTAAGAAGGAGGTGGCCTCATTGTAGTGGGAACAAAGCTAAGTGAGCCACACGTAATTTTCCCTGTGTTTAAAAGGCCTCCATGTTTCTTTCAACTCCTTAAATTTTCAAAAGGAGGGGGAAAAGCATATTTGGTTGCTTAATGTTTCTGTATATCTTAAAGGACCCTTCATATTTATCATCAGAGACACACCAAAGCACATTACAAGTAATGTAAGCCAGCTGGTGTTTTGCAGGCCAAAGTCAGTTGATGGTTTAATAGTAAAAACCATCTTTTTGTTAACATTTTTCTGGAGCACATGACCAAAGAATGCATGGCCCTTTTCTACATTTTTCAGAAAAGAACTGTCTTATTAGTTCTTTTCTTAGATTTCTGAATACTTCTAGGAGAAGAGGGATTGATCTGGTTTCTTTTGAGGGCTCTTTCAGAGCTGTCTAAACCATCTTCTGAACATCAATAAAATACTTTTTAATGTGAATTTGTGTATTCTCCAAATGTACCCGCTTAGATCATGTCTAATAAACTTGTATAAGGGTAGCAAAACCTTCTTGTCTAGGACGTAAACTAATCTGTATCCTCTGTGCTGGTCCAAGCACCAGTGACTGAAAAAATAACTCAGAATAACTGATAGAGATTTGTCACTTTCACTGTTTCCTTCCATCTCAAAACCCAGATTTAGTCACAATTCATGTGTCTCTACGTCAGATTCGAGAATGGCCATTGAAATTTAAAAATAAAAGCCAAAAGGGTGGATGCTCTGTGCATCCAGCCAGTTACCAATTACCTGAATAGTGCACAATCCTTCCTAATCCATATCTTTATAGATAATGTACTGAATATAATTCAAGGCCCATCCTAAAGACTACCTTCTCCAGGGAGTCTATTCTATGCCGCTTCACCTTTTCCCTCCACCTTACTCCAGGCTAGCTTAGAGGGAATTGCACATTGTTTTAGTACATCATATTAGTAAACTGTGAGCTGCTGAAAGGCAAGGACTGTGCCTAATTAATTGCTCCATGGTCCAGTCTTGTAGGCATCACAGTATCTAGAGCATAGTTTTGAAACATCATGATATCTACCCCGGGTATGTCATGGGAAGTTATTACATGCTTGCATAAGGAAAGATGAGTAAAGAAATAGCTCTAGGTAGAATTTTTGTTAGATACAGAGATCTATCTTTGGAGCAAGATACTATACAAAAGAGAAAATGTTATTATCATGGATAGAACAGTCAAGTTTAGTGCATGTAAAATTTTCCCACCGAAGTTCTGCTGGAGGTAATCCTTAGATTGAAAATCTTGGATCCAAGTCTTACCTCCAGAAGAACTTTGGTGGGAAAATTTTTCATGCACTAAACTCAATTATCTAATTTCATCTTCTCAACAAGCTGGAGGAAGTGGTTACTATTCACATGTTACAGATCTGTAAACTGAAACGCAAAGTAGTTAAAATGCTGACTTGGGACTCTATCAGAACTCATGAATTTCAATGCTATACTTTTTTTTTCCTTAAAAGAGTTAAGCTGAAAGGAACAGGGTAAATTATATCACAGAAAGTGTGGAAAACAAAACTCCAAACCATTACCTACCTCACTATCCTGTCCCTGATGTAAGAGAACTGCTTTGATCACAGAGGACCATGGAATGATCCGGTCTTAACCTCTAAGGATTTAGTTCCCATAGCTTTTCCTTTGAGTTGGGGTCCCTCAAACTCAAAAGCATAAACTCCCAGGGGCCCTAGGATTCCTCCTGCTCCTAGTCACCAGGCATGGCTTTGAGCAGAAAAGATGGTATACAAAATCCCACTGGCCAAGGAAAAAATATGAGTCACTGTAATGTGATGATTTCCATTGGTGCAGCTGGGGAGAGACATGGCTTCTGCCAACATCCACTGATGTCTCTTTGTGCCAAGCCCCAAAATAGAAACCCTTGAAAAAAACCAGAAGCATCCCTCAGAAACACAAGAAGTCTGTCTGGCGTTTAGTTGCATGTAAAGATTATACAATGAGCATCTAGGCTTCTGCTGGTTTTGCCCCCGTGCTGAATTTTCACCAAGCCTCCCCTCTTTCTGCCTCCTGAGTCATTCAGAAGCCAGCAATGCTCTTCATGAGTTGTCTCTTGGGAGTTCTTTCTATTCTAGGGAAATAAATCACCACAAGTACAAAATTCATATTTTGGCAAGTAGTGTCATTTGCTATCCTTTATCTTCCCACAGATTTCATTTTTTTTTTTTTTTTTTTTGTGGTACGCGGGCCTCTCACTGTTGTGGCCTCTCCCGTTGCGGAGCACAGGCTCCGGATGCGCAGGCTCAGCAGCCATGGCTCACGGGCCCAGCCGCTCCACGGCATATGGGATCCTCCCAGACCGGGGCACGAACCCGTATCCCCTGCATCGGCAGGCGGACTCTCAACCACTGCGCCACCAGGGAGGCCCCAGATTTCATTTTATTTAAATAATATCTTCCTGGTGAACTGGGACTGTGTAGACCCACTAAAGGCAAAATCTCAGGCAGAAAGGATGTCTTTGCTAGCTTGTTTGCTATTCCAAGTGACATTTCCTCAGATGTTTGCTGCCCTGCTGTGCAAACATAGTTACGCATGAAATAAAGTAAAAACAAAAAAAATTAAACAGCAGTTAGTGGTTGGATGTTATTTCCAGTTTGGAACCACTGACGAGGCTGCTATAGAAAACTCTTCCCTCTGTTATTACAAAATAACAGTTTGTGGATGGTGAAAAGAAAACACAACTGAATTTTCTTTTAACTTCAAATACAGAAGCTAGTGCATCTATCATTACCACCACATCACAATACATTATGGGAGAAGGTCATCGTAACTTTAGAGGGGTTATTTCCATCCACGTCTCTCATCCTCTCAAAATTGTTATACAGGCACCAGGCTGATGCCAAATGCTCTGCTAAAGAAAACACACCAAGTTGAAGTGAGTTAGTTAGAGAGAATGAAACAGAACCAAAAGGTCAATGCATGGGACCCAAAATCGAAGCAGGTTTTGTTACAATGCACCCTGAAATGGCAGCATCAAAAACAGCCCTGTTCTCCTCTTTCACTTTTGTCTTTATGTCCACTGCTGCTTTTCCAAATAGGCTATTCTTTATCCAAAGACCACAAATGCAGTCCTTGTCAATATCCATGGAGTCAATCTAGAACTTTCCATCTCTTTCCTTCATAGAATTTTGTCATTAGCTCTTCCTTACTGACGATGATGATGATAAAAGCAACAGCAATAAAATAGCTTATATTTATTGAAAATTTACTATATGCCATGTAATATTCTTTTTTAAACCACATAAAAATCCTGTGAGGTGGTGATTAGAGACTTATTTTATTAGTTATGTGTCCAATCGAGGTATTTTCACATGGAACCTTCTTGACAGAGGGGTCTGAGCTTATTTAATCACCATATTCTTCAACCTCAGTCCCTAGTGAGTCCTAAGTCAATGCATGGGGAACAACTGTCCACAGGAGAGCCACATATCCCAGAATACTTGGAGGTATGGTGATCATGTCTACTCTAAATAACTAATGAAGATTATACCGGAATAATAAGAATGCCTAAGCAAAAGAGAGGCTAGTGTATCAAAATGTTGCTCAAGCTCACCATCTGACTTGGTCTAGTATCTTCAATGGAAAGGCAAGTAAACTAACATTTTCAAATGAGTATATCTTCATGATTTGTGTTTAATTTACAAATGTGGTTCTTGGGTAAAAGATACATGAATAATCACACTGAGTGAGGAACATGGTTTAAAGAGCTCTTTAGTGTAACATTTATCTCCATTTAATGTTTCTTAACAGTTGGAGGACAGGGCCTTGAGTCAGGGACCTGAAGTTGGCTTTGCTCTTAAATGGGCTACCCTGCATCATGGCACTCCGCTGTTCACAGCCATAGAACTTGACATCACCATTTAGAAAATTTCTTAGGTTCTTTCAGTTTTCAGGTGGAAAAGTAAAAATAACTTCTTCTCTCTAAGAGGAACTAAAAAAAAAAAAAGGAGAACATGAAATAGGAAAGGAATATGCTATCTTTGATGAGTCTATGGGATATATAATTTAAAACTACAATATATAAAGAAGGGCCGTTGGGAGAAATGAAATGAGTGTGGTAAGAGAGGACACCAAGAAAAGGCACCTGTCTTTAAAGATCTTGGGCCAGAGACACATGAATACAGTACCTTCTTTTTTTTTTTTTTTTTTTTTTTTTGCGGTACGCGGGCCTCTCACTGTTGTGGCCTCTCCCGTTGCGGAGCACAGGCTCTGGATGCGCAGGCTCAGCGGCCATGGCTCACGGGCCCAGCCGCTCCGCGGCATATGGGATCCTCCCAGACCGGGGCACGAACCCGTATCCCCTGCATCAGCAGGCGGACTCTCAACCACTGCGCCACCAGGGAGGCCCTACAGTACCTTCTTGTTTTGGATGATACAAGAGTATGTGTAGACTCACTGTATGAGCCTTTTTTTTCCTTTTTTTTCTTTCGGTACACGGGCCTCTCACTGCTGTGGCCTCTCCTGTCGCGGAGCACAGGCTCCGGACGCGCAGGCTCAGCGGCCATGGCTCACGGGCCCAGCCGCTCCGCGGCATGTGGGATCTTCCCAGACCGGGGCATGAACCCGTGTCCCCTGCATCGGCAGGCAGACTCTCAACCACTGTGCCACCAGGGAAGTCCCCTGTATGAACCTTTTTGGATCCAGTTTGCCTCTATGGAATGTCAGGGAAAAGCAAATAAGCAGCACTTTTGAAGAAGCAGATGCCGGTAGAGAAAGAATGGGAATCAAACAGCCTTGAAACTTAAATAAGATTACATCACCCCCCCTTTCTCTTTCACACACACACACACACACAAACTCACTCATACTGTCACACACCTTCATCGTATGGCATCATGTAGTTTTATGGTAAGCAAAAGAGCTTTTCTGTTCTCCTGGCTCTTATTTTATCAAGTTTTTGTAGACAGACTCTCAAATTCCCTGTTTCCCGGCCACTCAAATTGCTCCCAACCGCAGCTTTCTCCCCTGGTCCCATGTCTGCAAAATCTGTTCATAAATGTCTTGTCCAGGAAGAAATCCCTCCACTCAAAGATAACAAAAACAATAAGAATATTACTACTACTAAATCATGGTTTTTGTAGCAAGAAAAACAAAATAATAGTAAAACTTAACACCAAATCTATGGAACATAATTTTTAATCAAAAACTGAGAAATTGAACAATACAAACAAAGCAGATAAAGAACCACACCAGAAAAAGTATACTGTAAAGCAGCAGAATGTTTTACCAAATATTGCTGACAACATTGAAGAATTTAAAGGGAATGTGGCCCTTATAGGAAAACCCAATATGGAGCAAGAGGGGATCAATGAATAAAAGATTAGAACACCAAAATGGCAAAGCTCAGGAAAGAAGTGTGAGGGTAAATAAAAACCATCAGAGGGAAGCAGAAAAAAAATATATAGACAAACATTACTAAAAAATTAGGAATAAGAAAGGCAGGCTCAAAAACCTTTTTAAAGAGTTTAAAGGATTAATGGAAAGATGATGGATGCAGAATACATATGAAGGAGTGCCAGTATATGGATAACTGGTGTCCCTGAAGAAAAGAACAAATGGAACAGGAACAAAATATTCAAATATATACTTATGGAAAGCTTTTCTGAAATTTAGAAATACTTTAATCTTCACATTTAATAGGCACATCATGTTTCAGAAAAAAAATAATATAGATCGATCAACATCAATATATCAATATATTCTAGTATGTTAATAGAGTATATAAAAAATAATCCTAGAGACATGTCCAACAAAATAATCAAATAATTCTTTTTTTTTTTTTTTAAATAAATTTATTTTATTTATTTTTGGCTGCATTGGGTCTTCGTTATTGCACACGGGCTTTGTCTAGTTGCGGCGAGCAGGAGCTGCTCTTCGTTGTGGTGCGCTGCCTTCTTATTGCTTCTCTTGTTGTGGAGTACGGGCTCTAGTCGCCCGGACTTCAGTAGTTGTGGCACGTGGGCTCAGCAGTTGTGGCTCGCAGGCTCTAGAGCACACGGGCTTAGTTGCTCCACAGCATGTGGGATCTTCCAGGACTAAGGCTCGAACCCGCGTCCTCTGCGTTGGCAGGCAGATTCTTAACCACTGCGCCACCAGGGAAGTCCCTCAAATAATTCTTAAATAGATAAAAATGAATATTTGGCATTCATTTTGGCCATCCATCTTCTGAATACTTCACCACATCTAGGCAATTCGTCCCCGAATTATCAGTCTTTGTAAATTGTAGTGACCAACCCTAATTTTAGTAATGAAAATGCTGGATACTCCCTTTCCCAGCCTTCCTGGTATTTAGGGTACAGGGTTGTGATGTGGGATTCACCAATCAGTCACAGTTATGTCATATTTTGACCCAGGAGATAGTAATGTAAGTGGGGAGAGGTGAGGGAACTCTCTATCCTTGGCATTGACAGTAAGTGGTGGCTGGAAGGTCAAGTTTCTGCCACTGATGCTTGAATGAAGTCTAGGAGTATCAGTGATGAAAACTGTAGTGTCTAGTACTTGGTAGCAGTAAAAAGTTTATTTTTCTGTCTGTCTTAATTTGTTGTTATTTTTGGTCTTCAGGTACAGAGAGTTGAGATAATTATGCACCTCAGTTTATTTGCTCTATTATGATTGGTTCAAATATGGTAACTCTCTTGTTTTAATTTTGCATTTCCCCCTTTATCTCCCAAACTTCCCTTTATTCTATAAGTAACATTTTTTCCCAACCCCTGCTCCCATTGGCAGATAGCCACTGATATAATTTCTAGAATTATAAATTAAGTTTGTATTTTCTAAATTTTGTATACTACATGGAAACACACTGTATGTACTCTGTTGTCTGACTTTTTCCAGAAAGCATAGCTATTTTGAAATTGATCCATGTTATTGTATGTATTCATTTATTATATTTATGAGTAATAATCTATTACATGATATGCTGCAATTTGATTATCCATTAATCTATTGATGGACATTTTGGTTATTTACTGAGTTTAGCTATTAAAATTTAAATTGCTATGAATATTTATATACCAGTCTTTATATGGTCATATTATTTCAATTCTCATAGGCTAATACCTAAGAGTGGAATGAGTGGATCATATAGCAGGTATATAGCTAACATTCCAGGAAATGCCAAACTATTTACCAATGGTTGTACCACTGTACATTCTTACCAAGAGAGTATGAGAGATTCAGTTTCTGTATATTCTAAATAACACTAGACATAGTCATTCTTTCTAATTTTAAGCATTCTAATAGGCATGTAAATGTATTTCATTGTGTTTTCAATGAGCATGTACCTAATGATTAAGGATGTTAATAATCCTTTTATTTTCATATTGGTATTTGTATATCCTATCTGTTCAAATATTTTTCATATTTTCAAGAAAATTAGTTGTTTTATTATCAGTTTTGAGAATTTTTAAACATATATTCTGGATACAAATTTTTATCTGACATATGACTGGCCAATATTTTCTCCCAGTTTGCAGTCTATCTTTTCAATCTTTGTCTTTCAAAGGGCAGACATTTAAAATTTTGAGGAAATTTAATTTATCATATTTTTTTCATTTATAGACCATGCTTTTACTGCTGTATCTAGGAACTCTTTGTCTAACCCAAGGTTATAAAGATTTCCTTTTCTGTTTTCTACTAGAAGGTTTATAGTTTTAGGTTTTACATGTAGATTTAAAATACATTTTAAGTTAATTGTTTTTATGTGGTGGGAAATATTAATTGAAGTTCATTTTGTTTTTTGGATAAATATACCCAATTAATCCAGCGCCATCTGTTTAAAAAAAGAGAGACTATCATTTTCACACTGAATTGCCTTTGCACTTTTATGAAAAATAAGTTGTTCATACATGTGTCATTCTATTTCTGGACTCTATTTTTTTCAATTGATCTATTTGTTTATCTTTATGCTAATACCACAGAACCTTGATTAATATAGTTTTTAATAAGTCTTAAAATCAGGCAGTGTTATTCTTCCAACTTAGGTTCTTCTTTTTCAAAGGTTTTCGTTGCTCTAGGTCCTTTGGATTTACTTGAATTTCAGGATCAGCTTATCAATTTTACAAAAATGGCACTGAGATTTTAAATGGGTATGCCTTGAATTGTAGATTAATTTGGGGAAGGCTGGCATTTTAATAAATTTGTCTTCTGACCCACCAACACAGTATATCATGCCATTTATTAGATCTTAATTTCAATTAGCAGTGTTTGTAGTTTTTAGTGTATATAGCTTTTGTAAGACTTATCTCTAAGTATTTCACATTTGTGAGGCTTTTGTAAATGGTATTATTTTTAAGTTTTATTTTTATCGTCCATTGCTAGTATACAGAAATACAACTAATAGTTGTATATTGAGCTTGCATCTCACAACTTTGTTGAACCCACATATTTGTTCTAGTAGCTGTTTGTGGAACCCATAGGATTTTCTACAGAGATAATCATGTTGTCTATGAATAAAAATGATTTTACTTCTTCTTTCATAATCTGGATGTCTTCTTTTTTATTACTTTATTGTACTGGCTAGAACCTCCAATTGAATAGCAAGAACATTCTTGTCTTGTTCTTGATACTGGTGAAAGAACGTTGAGCCTTTCACCATTAAGAATGACGATAGCTGTAGGTTTTTCTCAGAGTCCTTTATTAGGTTGAAGAAGTTCCATTTTATCACTGGTTGCTGAGAGTGTTTTTTGTTTGTTTATTTTTTAGTCAGGGATGGATGTTGGGTTTTGTCAAAAGCTTTCCCCGAATGATCTTCATTCAGTACACAAAATCCCTGTTTCAGGATGTCAAGTCCATGATCTTATACAGAGCACTAGGTGGTAGAGTGTATATGTGTATGTATCTGTATATTTTTAGCCCAGTCTGTCTTTCATTTAGTCTTTCATTTAGTGAGATTAACCAATTTACAATTAGTGTACATCCTATTCTCTCAGTAAATATTTTTTCCACATTATTTCAGATTTCTAAATTTCTGTATTTTCTTTTTAACTTTTTTCTGAATTCCTATGGATAATTAAAATTGTTTCTCTGATTAAAAAAAACCTACATCGTAATTTTATTCTTATTGTTATTGGACTTAAATTATGGCATTCATTGATACATATGTGTTATTATGCCTCTTCATTGTTTCAACTTATCAAAAATCTGTTTTCTCTCCATTAAAAAGACAAGTCTCTCACATTCTTTCAGGTTTCTTTGACCTATAGCATAAGCCATTTCCTAAAGTATCTGGAATACAACAATAAAAGTGGCATTACAATTTAGTAAGGAAAGAATGGTGTGCTTAATAAGTCACATTGGCATAATTATCTTCTCATTGGGAAAAATATATAATTAATCCCTATTTATGCTCCATGTAAAATAAAATTTCATATGGGTTAGAAGTCTAAATGTAAAGGACATAAAAATACAAATTTTTAAACTAAATCATTTAGGAGGATATTGATATAACTTCAAGGTAGGGAATGCCTTTTCAGCCAAACAGGAAACCAGAAAACATAAATGAAATCATGGCAGATTTTTTACATTCCATGAAATTTCTTTAAACAATGACACATTTTTCCCATTCTCCCATTTCACCCCACCCTGATTGACATATATACACTACTATTGATATGTATAAAATAGGTAACTAATGAGAACCTACTGTATAGCACAAGGAACTCTACTCAGTGCTCTGTGGTAACCTAAATGGGAAGGAAATCCAAAAAAGAGGAGATATATGTATACGTATAGCTGACTCACTTTGCTGTTCAGCAGAAACTAACACAACATTGTAAAGCAACTATACTCCAATAAAAATTAATAAAAAGACACTTTTATTCACTTCGTATCTTTACCATGATTAGTATATACATTTTTATAAGGGATTGCTAATTATATTTTTTATCCTTGCTGAGAAAAATATATGACTGTTTTTGCCATATATCTAAAATCTTCTTGCTTATTCCATCTGTCAATTTAAAAGAATCTATTCTCGTTTTCTTGAAAAACATTTATTTTGCAGCCTACCAACCTCCTGTAGTAGGCCAGCTGTCATCATGGGATTTATTTTCATTGTATTTCTCAGGTAATTCCAATGTATCTTGTACCTCATGTTTTCTATTTCTCACTCAATTTTTTTTAAACTTTTTTTTTTATATGTCAACTAGAAACTTCCTGAGACTAGTACATGGGAAATTTCTATAGATGTTTTTATTTTTTTCTCACATATTCTTATAACTTAGCTGTGTATAGAATTCTAGATTCAAACTAATTTACTCTTAGTGTTTGGAAGGAAGACAATTTCATTGTCTTCAAGCATCCATTATTGTTGTTGAGAATTCCGATGCCAGTATGATTTCCACTCTCTAAGTTATGCAATGTTGCCTTTTAAGGATTTTCTCTTCATCTTTTGTGTTCTGAAATGTTGGAGAAAGAATGAAATAATTCAAGTGTATGCACGTGCGTGTGCGTGTTTGTGTTACCTTGAGATCATTGGAATATTCCTTTTGAATTAAAAAAATGTTTCCCTAAACCTATGGCAAATTGTTTTCTATCATTTATTTGTTTAAATTCTTCTCCATTTTTTCTCTTTCTAGAATTTTATTAAATGTCATATTTTTTTCAGTATTCCATATAGCTTATCTCTTCTATCATGTTTATTTTTTTCCTCTTTTCTGGGAAAGGTTATCAATTTTTGCTCCTAGCCCTTCTATTGCACTTCAAATTTAAACAATCTTTAATTTCCAATAGGACTTTCACAGTTTTTTTTTCAATTTTTCTTTATGTTATCACAGTCTATTCTTGTTTTATAGAGGCAAGAATATCTTTCTGAATCTTTCTAGTATTCGTGGATGTTTAGAAGTTCACTTGTATTCCGTGAATTATCTATTGTTTTATGTTTAGTTGATCTGGACTTTAATTTTTTCTTCATTAGTAGTATTTATTTTCCTTATACTTCTGGTAAAATCTTGGTTATCCATAACATTTAAGCATGAAGGACATTGTTGATTTTTTTAGGTAGTTGGAATAACATTCTTCTTATAGTCCTTCCTTTTGATGAGCTTACTGGGAACTCTATGTCTGGTGTAAAAATTGTCAACTGGAGGGTTTTACTTTAAAGTTTGGTGGTAAAGTTAAGACAGCCATTAGACTAGAATTGATTCAGCCTTTAGAAGCCTTAGTCTTTCTCAGGAGGTAAATTGAATCCTGTCGAAGGAGAACACTCTTTTTGTTTTTCCCTCTTGTTTGCCAGGCAGCCTTTGTATGAAGGTGGAGGTGAGGATGAGGAGATCCAACAGGGCTACTGATGTCCAGACCATCTTTAATTAGTTCCTCTGTTTTGGGCCCCTATTTTGTACATGCTAATTCTAAGTAGACCCTCTCCTATATTATTCCATGTAGATTGGATTTACCTCTTTCTGTGAGCTTACATGCTAGAGGCAGAAAATACATGAGGTCAATAAGCACTGTAATTTCAAACAGTGATTACTACTATTAGAGAAATAAAACAGGGTGATAATTATGAGGAGAGACAGTGAGAGGTAGTATACTTTTTGCTTTGAAAAATAAAGATTCATTTTCAGAGTAAATATTTGGATAGAAAGAGCACGGAGTTTCTGAATTCTTTGCTTTTGTCAATGTTTCATATATTTCCTACTCTAGTGAAGATAGAAACCAAATGCAGCCAACCTTCATTCTTTGAGGTCCACTGACTTGGACGGTTGTTTTTGAGGCAGAACTTGTAATACAGTATATGCTTATCTAGAAATACATTTTAAAGCAAATTAAAGTGGTTTTATAATCATTGTAAAGCGGGGGGAGGAAGGGACATTTAAACTTAATACAAAACCTTATTTTAAGTTCAATTAATACAAACCATTGATGTCATTCTATAAAATAGTTACTCTGTATATGTCCATAATCAGTTTCTGGCATAATGGGCTTTAGAAAATAATGAAACTAAAACTGCATTACTTTTAAAATATCCTATAAAACAGGCTTCTTGCCAAATTAGATTGACCTTTTCCTTTGTTAGTCCAAATCAGCGGGGTTTGACTAAACGCCTAGAAATATATAGAAAGGACCAGATGTCTAAAAGTCAGGAAACTAGCAAAACCCTAAATTCTATATAATTTCTGGCTCAACTGTGGAGACTCAAGGACAGCGGAAATCTTTCTAAGTATCTGACGAAAGGGCCTGCTGAGAAGGTAGGATTGTTTGGAAAGGCAGGTGGAAGGATGAAAGAGGGCTGGGGGAGGGCCAGGTTTCATGTTAGAATACCAGTCTGAATGGAATCAACATATTACTTGGGTATGATTATAAAGTATGTACACTATCCATTTCTTTCCTTTAACATCATCTACTGCCACATGATTCTTATTCTTTTCAGCTCTCACTCAGGTGTCCAGTTATTTATAAACAGAATTCATGTCCATGGAACATGATTTTCATAGGAAGTTAATATGTGCTAAGGTGCTATAGAATACAAGGAGCTCTGTGAACAAGTTTAACTTTGAAAAACTCTGTTAAACTGACACTTTTTGTTTATTGCAACATTCCTCAGAATCTTTAGGGCGTTAACATGCATTGTGAATCTCTCAGAGCACGGCATATGCACTGTTTCTCAAATGTATTTGTCCCTGGATATTTTGACAGAACAGCTTTAAGGGACTAGTGTTCCAATGACGACACTTTATGCTACATGTATTAAGCATTCAGCTATCAAAGAAGCTAGAGATCTGAGATTAAAATATAGAAAATGAGCCCAAATGTTAGGCAAAGTCTTGGTCCATTCCGTGGATTGCTGTAACATTTTCAATTAGGCCACTGCTTCTCAAACTATCTGTGACAGAGGACCAGTTTTGTTTGTTTTGTTTAAGTTACTAATTCATGTTGATTCAAACTTTCAATAATAACATAACACTCAGAAAAATGAGAAAACAAAGACATAAAATACGACACTACAACACTTTTTTTTCTTAGTAGATTCAACAGATATAAAATTACTCTGTTAAATTGCTATCAAATTTTCTAAACTCAGACTCTCAATTTCTAGACTTCTGTCATTGCAAACCAGAAACAAAGCATTTTCTTCCTGGCACCAGTTCACACTTTGAGTAGCCCTGAGTTAGCATATGTACAGGTAAGCAGCATCTATACTGTAAGCTGCTGTTCTGAGATTAGATGAAATGGATTCTCTCAAGTCCCCCTGCTCATTGATAAGTGTATGAGAATCGTGGCAATGCTTTTGTGACGCAGTATATTTTTATCTGAAAATCGGAACCAATAGTGACCTCATAAGGCTATCACAAAATAAAGTTTATCTTCCTACTTTCCCTTGTTCCATACACTAACAGAGCACCACAAAGACATGTAGAAACTTTAGAGCTGGATGCAGGCTCTTTCTTCTATTTGTTGTCCCAGTCACAAGATTCCCTTCTCTGGTCACTGCAGTAGATTATCTTGTCAGCATTGATTTCCAGATCTCCGAATACCCGAGTGGGAATCAGTACTGGTTACATGATTTGGCCACCCTGAAAATAACTCTATGCTAAGTGTGAACAGCTGGAGTTCAAAATTGCAATCAGATTTTTTCCCAGAAATCTGTTATTGTGTTGTGTATATTGTGTATGTGTGTGTGTTGCTGGGGGTACATACATGTTCACATGTATATCAATGTTTATGAATGTCTTTGGGGGAATACTTTGCAGCCCTGTAACCTAATTTCCTTACACCTTTCCTCTCTCCTTTTCTCTTGTGAGTCCCTCTGCAAGAACCTGTAGACTCTCCCCTGTTTCATAATCAGAGATCTAGGGTGCCCCCAGTTCTCTTTCTTTCCAAATGCTTTTGCACCTCTGTATCTCTCAGAAGACCTGATCCAATACTTTATTGTGTTCCCTTTATTGGATGAGAACACCGATAGACAGTGATTCTTAGATTTTGCCTTTTACTATACCTCCTTCACACTCTACCTCCTGTTTCTATTTACTTATTTTTTATTAGTTATCTGTTTTATACATATTAGTGTATATAGGTCAATCCCAAGCTCCCAATTCATCCCACCACCACCACCCACCCCCGCTTTCCCCCCTTGGTGTCCATACGTTTGTTCTCTACATCTGTGTCTCTACTTCCGTCTTGCAAACTGGTTCATCTGTACTATTTTCCTTGATTCCAAATTTATGTGTTAACATACGATATTTGTTTTTCTCTTTCTGATTTACTTCACTCTGTATGATAGTCTCTATCTCTAGGTCCATCCACGTCTCTGCAAATGACCCAATTTCATTCCTTTTTATGACTGAGTAATATTCCACTGTATATATGTACCACATCTTCTTTATCCATTCATCTGTCGATGGGCATTTAGGTTGCTTCCGTGACCTGGCTATTGTAAATAGTGTTGCAATGAACATTGGGGTGCATGTGTCTTTTTGAATTATGGTTTTCTCTGGGGCTTGTTTCTATTTATTCTTAATTCAAATTATCTTCAGTTGCAGAACTTAATTTCTGTGTGATAGGGCCAAGAGAGGCAACAGATCTGCTAAGGGCTATTTAATTAGTGGCTTTTGGTGAAGAAATTTTAGCCGTTATATATCACTACACGACAATTTAAGTTAAAGAACTAGAGGGCCTCAAGAGCTAGGAAGAGGCAATTTCCTATACTCTCTTACTTTTAATTAGCTCATGTTACTGGAAAGAAATGATCTGTTTATTAAAACAAACTTATCAGCACATGGAATGTTGATGCTCTGATTCCTAAAAGTACTACAAAATCTTCACTTTTAAAAAAAATTTGGATTCCTCACTTTGTACCCAGTTACTGTCAGACATCAAGAGGAATTTAAATATTCTTAAGAGATCAGTCCACCTGCTGCTTTCTTTCCATTGTGAAAGGGTGCCATTTCACATTTTCAAAATAATATTGATATATATCACCTCCAAAAACAGCATTTCTATCTTATTTGCAGGGAGAAGGGAGAAAAACAAATAATCATATATCAAATGCTGGCCAGAGCCACATTTCTTTTACACAATTATGAGAAATGGTCTGCTACTCTTCGTTCACTTTTCATGCCTCGACTCCCCCCAAAAGCTGCAAATGGCACTCACATTGGTCATTACACTAAAATAACAATGGCAAAGAGGAGGCAATTCCTAAGGATGAAGGTGGGAGGTAGGTTGACAGTTTATCAATATAAAAATAGGGGCAATGGGCTTCCCTGGTGGCGCAGTGGTTGAGAGTCCGCCTGCCGATGCAGGGGACATGGATTCGTGCCCCGGTCCAGGAGGATCCCACATGCCGCGGAGCGGCTGGGCTCGTGAGCCATGGCCGCTGAGCCTGCGCGTCCGGAGCAAGACATTTTTGTTTGTTAGAAAAGCTCACAGATTATTTTCAAGTGAGATACAGCCATCTAGTCTACTGAGAACATAAAATCCTCGAGGAGTGAAGCTCTTTTTTTCTTTTGCTCTACCAGTTTCCTTGCTCTTTGGAAGTCTGGTTGAGTTACACAGTATGGCCTCATTAGGATGCACAAAACAACAGGTATCAAAGTCTCCTAAACTGTCACCAACCAGGGGACCAAAGACTCTAGATTCTTTGCCCACCCAATGAACCATGCACAACCTTTAAGTAAAAAACAGCATTTTACTGTCAACAAAAGTATACCAGTTCAACTTCTCTCGGTTCTGATATGGTTGGTAATCAGTGCTACTTGCTTAGCAGAACATTGTAAATAAACATATATGACAAGGTATCTAATGTTGTCTACATATAATTGTTGCCTGCTACCTGAGTATAGAATACCAGAGCAGCAATGGATAAGGGGATGCTAAAATCTAGCCAAACCATGTATTTTAAATAGAGGATACCCTGACCCTTGGGCCTTTTGCAACCACTGTATTTCACCTCCTGAAGAACAAATAAAAGTCCTCTAGCACTTCAATGGAAAAGAGATACTTAGCTTAGCCCAAACATTTCCTGACTAAGATACATTAATTCATCTTACAATTCCCGTAAAATCAATGAAACCAGCGCTCCACACTTGAGGACAAGGTCCAAGAAGCCAATTAGTACTTGAGTACTTGCACAATACTTGCACAATGACTAACAGTACTTTGTATGCGTGTGCATGAGGTGGGCTGGGTCAAATAATGGGGTTACTGGGTTGGTTTGTATTTCTCAGTGAATTGGGGCCAGCTACCCAGCAGTCTGACCAACTAATGTGCATCTCATTTAATGTAATAATATACATTAAGACCTGTCAGGCCCTATTGTGGGAAATGAAGAACTACACATTGTACCACTTCATATGGAATTCTGCATATGGAACCCTTTAAGGGTTCTTAAGAGACCCATTGGGGTTTCTAATTATTGTGAAACATCTCCTGGAATCCAGAGAGAGAAGGCTCTTGGCAGAACTGCTTCTGCCATTTCAAATGTTCACTGCGAAAATAATTAGATGATGAGATTTAGACAGAAACCGCTAACGAATATATTTTTTTTAAGTCTCCTTTGCTTTTTAATGTACAGAAAATGAAAATCTGAAATCGGCAAGCACAAAAGGAAAACAATATGGTGCAGTTCATTCTGGGGGTGGGATTGGGGGGTTTCTTTTTTCTGACTTTAATGCTTGGCTTCCTGTGGTTACAAGTGGGGGGGGATTTTTTTCATTTTTTGAACATTATACAATCCTGTTGAAAATTGGACCAAGGGTTGTTTTTTTAAACTTCTGTTCTAACTTTCTAAATGCAAGCAAGCCTCCATTGTTGCTCCAGGATTATGTCTATGTCTTTAGAGGGAACCCTGACGTTAGAGAAACTTGCTTTAATCAAGCTTTAAAGTTATCTCCCCCTTTACACGCCCAGCCTAAACCAGAAAAACCCCATCCTCTGAAACTGTGAGCCAAGCTAGCATGTAACCAATTAGGAGCCAGCACTTGTACCCAGGACACAGAACATATTTGTTCAATTAAAACAAACAAATATGATTAGGAGTTTACAAAGCCATGCTTAGGGAAAGATGGACATTTCAAAAGAAATGCTGGGTTAAGAAGGATGTGGCAGTGATAAAAGTAAGTTGCATGAAATCAGAAAGGTGAACTTAACAAATAGGGACATAAGAGTCAAACCTCGTACACAGCAACCGGGGTCGCTGGACTGAACACATCAAGGCTCACACTCTACTTCCTGGAACCCACAGACATCATTCACATGCTTAAGAAACTCAAGCTTGAAGACTTAATCCTTCTCTTACCCATCCACAACATTCTGATTCACAGAATGGGAGTCAAGGAAAAGCTGATTTAACACCACTTTTTCCTATTTCAAGCTAAACAAATCTGAGAGCCTTTGTGTTTCCTCCACTGTATACGAGGCTGAGGCAGATCTCCATTTATCCTGAGGTCTGTCAGCACTGGACTCGGGGTGGCTGCCACAGTGTCCCACTAACCCACAAATATACCCTCCAGTTGCTTCCAGTTTATGATTGGTCATCAGGTAATAGATGAACTCTCCTCACTGTAACAGAATCAAAGCAGAACTCACAATGAGATTTGCTTGATCCAACATTGGTCAAATGTCCCCTCCCCTTCTCTGTTTTTTGACACTGTGTTAAAGTCTAATGCAGTTCAGATTTCCAAATCTCTCTTTCTGCTCTCTGTGGATTTCTACCAAGTCCATAAACATTAACCAGTAAGACTTTTTTTTTTTCTTCAGATGTCCAATAAGCAGTGTTTCAGGTGTCATATATAAGTCAGAACACAGGATATGATACAATTCCTGCCCACAAGGGATTTATTTCAAGGGGAGGAGGGTGATTAAGAAATATAAATATTAATACACATTTACTGAATGCCTAAAATCTGTACATTGATTGCACAGCCCTTACGAAATTACAATATTCTATCAGTCGTACAGGTATTTAGTCTTTGTACTACTGAAATATCATTTTTTTTGGCATTCTAAACTTATGGAGTATATGAAAATTGAGAATTCCAGCAAAGCTACCACCAGTGTTCTTCCTGTTTCTGTCCCACCTGCCAACGAAAGGATGATATCCTCAGGATGCAATGCATCATGGTTTTTCTCACCCTGCATTTCCTGACCAGATGTCTTCAGCAAGTTGCTGTTTCTGGTGGAATTGTCAAGAGATCAACAAATATATATTAAGCATTTACAATATGCCAGGCTCTGTTACAGGTGCCAGGCAAAGAGTAGAAAACAAAATAGACAACATCCTTGCCTTCCTGGGAATTCTATTCTACTGGAGAGAATGAGACAAGGAGATAGAAAGATAGATAGATAGATAGATAGATAGATAGATAGATAGACAGATAGATAGACAGACAGATAGAAAGATGGTGGCAAGTGCTATGAGAAAAAAATAAAGCAGAAAAGAGGTATAGGTAGTGCATGAGAAGTCCAATAGTTCAATTTCAAATGTTCTTTGAACACTTACTATATGCTACATGCTCTTCTAGGCTGCTTATACAATATTGAATAAAGCAAAGAAAAGTGGACAGGAATCCAAATTGTTAAAGAGCTTATGTTCTACTAGGAGACAAAAAATAGATAAATAAGTAAAATATATGGTATATTAGATGATAATGAGTGCTAAGGAAAAAAGTAAGATAAGGCAAGGCCATAGGGAGTGTTAAGGTAGGGACATCTTCGGTAGGTCTCCCTAAGAAGGTGACATTTGTACAAAGATTCAAAGAGATAAGTTGTGAAATATTTGGCAGAAGTACACGAGGAGTGTCTTTTGATGGCTGCAGACATCAACCTTGGAATGGGAGAGGGATGTCTGTTTTTCTCCTGTTGATACAGACCTTGGGTGTTTGCATCAGGAGAAAAGAATGACGGGATTAAGTACTTTCTTATCTTTTTCCACGTAGTCTTTTTTTTGCAAAAGAATGGCAAAGGATTTTTTTGTTTGTTTTTTTCTTTCCTTAATATCATATATGCTTTACAATTAGTGGAAAGCCCCTTCAGATTTTGACATTTTTGTCAATGTCTTTACTCTTTATCATTGTACATGTCTTTGCAGTATTTTGTTAGAAAGTCAGAAGAACAAAACAACCAGCAACAGGAGTTGCTCACCAAACACTACATTAAACTGTGAGGCATCTTATTTAACCCTGAAGACAACTCTGCAAGATTGTCACCATGAACTCCAATTTTACAGGTGAGAAAACTGAGAAGCAGAACTGTTAAATGAATCACCCAACATTGGTTGAATAATTCCATAGTTTAACTTAGTAAATGCTGGCATTTATCTGACAGCTAGGTCTATATTTTTCTCTTTACCCCAGACTGCCTTGTGGCAGGGACTGCTAACTACATCCTTAATATTCATCTTCTTCAATCTTTCTTAGTAGCAGAATTTCTATATTATTGGCTGTAGCAATGTGACCAGCTATGGGACATTTCCTAAGTCTTCTTGCACCTAGAGGACAGTCAACCAGAAGTTGTTGGGTCGGGCTTGCAGAAAAGCTCTTTACGGGGTTTGACTCAGTTGGGAGATGTACTGTTTTGTTCACTCCCCCTTCCTTCTTTTTTCTTCCTGCAACATGGATGTAACAGCAAGACTACCCAGCTGCCATCTTGTGATCTTGAGGATGGATACCATGTGTTAAGGATAATGGGGCAGAAAGATAAAAGGGACCCAAAACATTGATGATAGCATACATCCATCACACTCTCTCTGGACTGTCTCCCTCCTGATTTCTTTTACTCAAGAGAAAAGTAATCTCCCAATTGGCTTAAGACACTGTTATTTCACATCATTCTTATCAACAGTCAGATGAAAGTTTTAACTCATACAGTCTTCTCTACTGTAGAATATGTTATGATGGGAAGTGACAGACTCATTTTACCAGGCCACATTTATGTAATAATTATTAAAATGCTCTTTGCCTTAAAAGCAAAGAAACTTTTATATGGAATGCAGTGCTTGGCACATGGAACATATTTTTAGAAAACCATGTTGAATAAATGGAGTAGTAATATTTTACAGAAACAGATTTCCAAATGATAAGTTCCAGTATGTGAGGAGGGCCCCACTTGAGAACTACTGAGTCCTGACTGACAAGTGCAATGAAGAAAGCTTGCTTGGACACAACCAAGATCCCTTGGCTAGAGGTGAGGGTTAGCCATACTCTTCTGTGTTAACCTCAGATTTTCTACAACCTTCATATTCTTCCTTTTTCTACCCACCCAATCCCTGCTCTAGCAAAAGAAACATCTCTGTGATGGAAATGTGTCAGCAATTTTAGTACTGCTGAAACATTTTAGAAGCAGATCAATTCTGAGACAATGTGGGTTTTTTTTTTTTCATTTTCGCTTTTTAAGAATCATAAAACCTTGATGATTTGAACCTCTGTTCACACAAAGGAAACTAACCCAGTAAGACGTTTTGCCATTTGGTTCCAAATCGATAGGTAACTACTAGTAATGTGTCTGCCATGTGGTCTACAGCTCCATCTGAATGCCCCAGTAAACTTAACCCAGCTGACATGACTTCAATGATATAAAGCAGAGGCTGACATGGCATCACTTCTGGGAGTGGAGAGTCTTCTCAAAGACTTTAAAACCAGAGCTCCATTCAACCTCTGGATAACAGGCATTCTCAGCAAAGGTCTATAGTTCAGCGCAGTTTGTCCAAAAGTAACTGCTCTTATATTTGCCAGCTCTGTTATCTGTATGCCTCAAATTAATACTAGAGGCGTACCAGATCTCTGAGCAGATGCAGGTGGAAAACAGCCTTATTTTCAGTCCAAAGAATCAACAATACATTCTACGAAGACCCAAAGCCTCAGAGTACCAGAGGGATGAATATCAGATAACACCTGGGACCTTAGGCTCATAGGTGAGGAGGGAAGGAGAAAGCAAAGAGAAGGAAGGAGAGATGCCTCTTTGTGTTTCCACCTATAAACTTTTATTTGCAAAGATTCCTTCCCTGGATTCCCCCTCTACTCAAATTCAATTCAGCTCAAAAAACAATATTGAAAAACACTGTCCTAGGTGCCATGGGTGCTATATAAAACTTAATCAGACATGGACCTCACCCATTCCTCAAGATATACTTTAAACCCCCTTTTTCCACCCAAACCTAATGTGGTCAGTCATACCTCTAAACTAAGATACTACTCTAGTACTGTATTCCTGTAATTCTATAATTCAACATGTTTCACTCAAGGCACTTAATTTAATGCAATTCAATGGAACATTCAACAACATTTATGTTTTAGGTCCTGTGGAAATTTTATAATAGAAGAAAAAAATAAGACACAATTCCTGCCCTCCAGGAGCTACCAGTTAATTGGAAGAGAAAAACACTTAAGCAGTTGATTATAAATCTATGGGGTATCTACTCAGCTACTTAAAGCAAATGACTCAGAAGGACACACAAGAGTGTGACACATATTGATAATGGCTGCACAACACCCATGCTACCTTTATTCTTTGATAGCAGACGCCCACATTTGTTCAGAGCAGCAATGTACTGAGACCCAAGTGATGGGTTATGATTGATTTAGGCCAATTATGACATTCCTGTTTCCTTGTTTCCAAGCCTTCTTTGGAAGACTTCTGATGTAATCCAGATGCAGCCAGTGAGCCCAAAGAGAAAGTCTGTGTCTTTCAAAGACTTGGTTGGCACAGGTCCTTTCTCCTTTCATCCTTTTTCAGCCTTGAGCACAAGTCTGAAGGTGGAGCAGCTACAATGTAGACATAAGACATGGGCTATTTGGCTGAAATCAAACATCCATCGGCATGTGGCATATGTCATCATCTCATAAGTGATCCATTTCACCATTCCTCAGTTGACTGTCACTCTAATGTCATCCCAGGGGAGAAGTATCTTCTCAAAAGCATACAGGTTCTTTCTTGATCTCTTCTGAAATGCAGACCCTAACACTTTATCTCTGTGGGACAAGGGAATCAAAGAGAAATTGGCCCTAACATTATCAAAACACTGAACTAAGGCCAATGGTTGCCTATCTCAGGCTTCCTGGTTCATTAGAAAAATAAACTCCTTTTGGTTTAAGCTGCTGCTGTTCATAAGCTCTTTACTTGCAGCAGAATACCTTCCTAACTAGTACAATATGCCTGAGTTGTTCTGTCTGGTAATCTGGGAAGAGGAGACTTGTTCAACATAGTTTCCAACAATTATTTACTGTCTGAAATGTCATTCATATCACGACTTATATGCATATGCTTCAACTGTCTTCTTAAATTGAAGGAGAAACAATGCCTCTTTATATCCCCTCACAGTGCCTAGGATGGTTCCCTGTTTGTAATAGCTTTGTATACATTTCAGATTAGAAAAAGGAAATCAAGTGGTCCATTTCCCTAAAGAGTTCCTGTTCAGACTCCAGAAGAATCAGTTTCTTTTTTTCTGACTTCCACTCAGAAAGAAGTCTTGCCTGTACACTCAGGCTATGAGCCACCCACCACCCCTAACATCCCAGTGCTCTAGGGTCCTAGAGCACTACTCAGAAAGGGCCAGGGCCATTGGACAAGGAGAGACATTAGCACTCAATACCTCACACCAAAGAAATCGAGAGTAAAAAATGGTGACTCCATTAAAAAATGCTAGGAATGCAAAAAGTTGCATTAAAAACCATGCGTTTCATATTTCTCCCTAGTGACATAGATTTGTTCCATAGGCTCTCATGGTTGTCGGACTAACCATCCTCTGAGAAAATGGCACTTTGAGCTGAGTGTCACTGCAGCTTGCATGAGCCCTTCTGGTAGCTGAGGGGCAGGGGAGAGTATGTGAAATGACTTCATGGAGAAGTTCCCACCTGCGGGAAGGTCATGCTTGTGAAGTGCCATTGGGCATATGTCAATATCTTGCACTAATATGAACTTCAGGGAATCTGACAGTGACAGATCAAAATTAACCCTAAATCAAAGCCCACATATTGTGCCCACTAGAGGGAGATATTTTTGATGACCCAAGCACTCTTTTATATTTTTATTTTCTGCTTGTAACTGTCACCTGCATTTTATTGTTTAGTTCTCGGTCAGAGTCTGGGGACCTGGGTTCTAGACCAACTTCAGCTGCTGACTAGCTGCATGGCCTTAAAGTCCATGGATTTAAAGTCCTCTCAAGCTTTAAAATTCAATAACTCTACCGTGTACATACATATTATTTCACATGGTTAAAAAAAATCAGACAACTTGGACTTGTTTAGTCTGCAGAAATGAATACTGGAAGAAGCACTGCAGCTTTTTCATTTCATGTCAAGCCCTCAGATCAAGAGGTTAGTCAGTAAAGAGAGAGGTAGGAGTAATAGCTTTAAATGCATAAGTAAGGTAATGGCTGAATTGAGAAAATGACTTAAAAGGTTAAGAGCAATAACTATGGAAAATACTTATAATATTCAACTCCATGAGACATATAATACCGAAGACCGAGGAAAACATTCTTATTATGGAGGTGAGTTGTGATAGTAGTATATTGTTGTTAGTATTGTTAATTATTGTTAATACCTAACTGTAAGCATATTACCTACCTTTATGTTACAGTTACTATGGCCCAGACACTGGGCTCTAAGTTTCATACACTTTAAGTCTCTACTACAACTATACAAGTTATATATGGTTGTCATTTTCACATGAGAAAATTGAGAAAATCTGCCTTAGGGCACTCAGAACAGATGAATTTCAAATTCAGAAATTTGGACACCAAAATCCACTCCTATGCCATGCTGGCTTTCAAATAAGAACATAGAGGACTAACAGCTGTTAATGTACTCATCAGAGATGTTCTCAGACTAAAATCTTAAAATCTAGTTCTTCAGGCCCCTGAGGTGACCTTATGAAATGCTGAGCTTTGGGCTCCCTGTATATGTGTGGGGACAGCTACCGGAGCCCTGCTTTGGACTCTGGCAGCCATTTACTGTTTGTCTGCCCTCACTTTCCTGTAATCTATACTGCCTCCTATAGAAGAACAACAAACACAAAGAACTACATCAGCCCACATCCTATATCTAATAACTCTAAAAGATTAGGGACTTTATTTTATTCCTTGCTGGATTTCCCATGCATGGAACAGTGCCAGGCTCATACTAGGCATTCAAAAACAACAGCACTACATGAATGAATAAATGGATGACTCTAATAAAGGTTATTCTGGCCAGTACACCTTAACAGACATGTAAGTTTCTTCCTTAGCAGTCACATGGGTTCCTTCCTTGCTTTTATGATAATATCCTATTTTGGAGATGCTAGATAAAGATATAAGAGCATCCTTCCCTAACAAAACAACTTTTACACCTTTTATGTCTGCTTTACAAATGGCAGGACCAGAGCTTCTTATGGCAAAGTGAAGACAGAGGTAGGAATAAAAGCTTTACATTCATAAGTAAGGTAATGACTGGATATTAGAAACTGACTTAAAAGATTTCTAAGAGCAATGATAATTTTGGAAATGACTATATGGTCAGTTCCATGATACATATCATAAAAATAACAACATTCTCAAGGTATGTGAGAATCTCAGGGTCTACTCTTCCTTCTGGATGAGAGAAGATGAAGTATGGCATAGGAATTAAGAGCATGGGATCTGAAGCCCCTGGGTTCCAGGACACTCTGAACTTGCCATATGATCACTGTTTCCTTTGATAATGGATACATTACTGTCTTGATTTGTTTCTCTCAGGTCGATTCAATTTACTTTCAGAAAGCATAGGTTGAATCTTCAAGCAAACCTCAGTTAAATTCATGCCCTATTATTTGCTATAAGGGTTTCTTTATATTTAGCATGTATATAAAACATAATGGGAAAACTTGACATTGTCCTCGACACTGATTTCTTGGGTTTGACATCAAAATCACAGGCAAACAAAACCAAAAATAGACAAGTGTGACTACATAAAACTAGAAAGCTTCTGCACAGCAAAGGAACAATCAACAGAGTGAAAAGGCTTCCTATGGAATGAGAAAAAATATTTGCAAACAATCTGTCTAATAAGGAATTAATAAATAAACTATGTAAGAATCTCTTATAAATCAGTAGCAAAAAACCACACCAACAACAGGTAACTCAATTAAAAACAGGCAAAGGACTTGAATAGACATTTCTCCAAAGAAAACATACAAATGGCTAAAGGCATATGAAAAGGTACTCAATGGCACTGATCATCAGGGAAATTCAAATCAAACCCACAAATCATCACCTCACACCTGTTAAGATGACTACTATCATAAAACAAAAGGTAAGTATCAGTGCGGATGTAAAAAAATTTGGAGCCTTTATACACTATTGGTGGGAATGTTGACTGGTGCATCCCCTACAGAAAACAGTATTGACGTTCCCCAAAATTAAAAAGAGAACTACTATATGATCCAGCAATCCTACTTCTGGATTTATATCCAAAAGAAATGAAATCAAGACCTCCAAGAGACTTCACCTCTATTTTCATTGCGGCATTTCACAATAGCTCTAAGACATGGAAACAACCCAAATATCCACTGACAGATACATGGATAAAGAAAATGTGTTATATACATATAATGGAAGAAAAAGCCTTAAACAAGAAAGTCCTGCCATTTGTGACATGGATGAAACTAGACATAATGCTAAGAGAAATAAGCCAGTCACATAAGGACAAATAGTGTGTGATTCCACTTATATGAGATATCTAAAACAGTTAAATTCATAGAAACAGACAATAGAATTGTGTTTGCCAGGGGCTGGAGAGAAAGGGAAATGGGAAATTGTTTTTCAATGTGTAAAAAGTTTCTGTTATGCAAGATGAATAAGTTCTAGAGATCTGCTATACAACACAGTGCCTATAATTAATATGACACTGTGTACATTTAAACATGTTAAAAGGATAGATCTCATATTACGTGTCTTACCAAAACAACAACAACAAAAACAAACCCACAAAAGGACACAAATAAAGTTTTAGAGGTGATGGATATATTTAGTACCTTGGTTGTGGTGATGGTGTCACAGGTGTATGCCTATGTCCAAACTCATCAAGATGTATATGTTAAATGTGTGCAATATTTTGTACATTAATTATATTTCAGTAAAGGTAAAAAAATGGAGATAACATCACCAATCTCAGATGATTAGAGGATTAAATTAAACATCATATATAATATGTCTGGGGCACAGCAGGTGTTTGATAGTATTAAACAATAACCTTGTCAGGTTATTGACACTGAGCTGTAAATGTGTATGCATACCTAAATGCTTTTTCCTGCTAAGAATATACAGGCTTGAATGACAAAAATTAATTAAAGGAAATATGTCTTTTTGAGTGATTTAAATTGTTCTGCAATGAAAGATTCTTCCAAATTCAATAAACACTAAAAAAATGAGAGTCCTGGATCCTAAAGGATAGAGTGTGGTCTCTTCTTTGCTACTAGAAATGTATGGGTGTATGTACTACAATTATGTTTAAAACTTGCTTGGTGACCTTTTTAAACATGTTTATGTTTATAAAATGATATATATATATATATTATATATATATATACACACACACACACACACACATAGAGTTTATAATGTGAAAAGTATAAAATATATGTGTATTGTGATGTATGTATATATATGCTATCTATATATGTAAATGTAGATATATATGTATGTATATAAATATACACTTATATTTGTATATATATAGACTTGGTAATCTACATTTCCTTCCTCAGTCCACAACCCACCCTCTCCCTGGGCCCTCTCACTTTCAAACTTAGAACTGTTCCTTCAGGCATTTACCTCACATGTTTAGCAACATACATATAACTGGTCTCTTGACTCATCTGTCATAAACATTATCGCTCATCTTGTCATGTATGAGGAGAATTTTAGCTCTCTTACTCCTCCCTTCCCATTCCCACTCCCTTGTTAAATTGTACCTTAAGGTTGTACTTATTGACTTAATTATTGTCTCTTAAGTCCCTGGTTCACATATTGTCTATGAATACTTGCAGGGCTTATATATAGATTGACTTACTCTGATAGTTAATTGTGTGGAGTTACTTTGAATAGATTTGACTTCATGTTGTTCCTAGTCACAGAGGGTGTAAACGATACTGTATTTTGTAATCATACATAAAATAAAAAGGCAAAAACAGCATGAAAGTATTTATTAATAAATATATATCGAGGTTTTTAGAATTTTTTTTCACTGTAATATTCCAGGTGGACAAAGTCACTCTTGATCTAACCATTTTGCAAATGATTGCAGTAACGTTGCTGGATCATATGGCACTTCTATTTTTAAGTTTTTGAGAAACCTCCATACTGTTTTCCATAGTTTCTGTACCAATTTACATTTCCACCAGCAGTGCACAAGGGTTCACTTTTCTCCATATCCTCACCAACACTTGTTATTTGCTGTCTTTTTGATAATAGGCATTTTGACAGTTTAAGGTAATATTTCATTGTGGTTTTAATTTGAATTTCCCTGATGATTAATGATGTTGAGCATACTTTATTATGCCTGTTGGCAATCTGTATGTCTTCTTTGGAAAAATGTCTGTTTAGGTCCTCTGCCCATTTTTTAATTGGGTTGTTTGTTCTTTTGATGTTGACTTGTATAACTTCTTTGTATATTTTGGATATTAGCCCCTTATCAGATATATCATTTAAGAATATCTTTTCCCATTAAGTAGGCTGCTGTTTTGTTTTGTTGATAGTTTCTTTTGCTGTTCAAAAGCATTTTAGTGTGATGTAATCCCACTTGTTTATTTTTGCATTTTTCCCCCTTGCCTGAGGAGACATATCCAAAAAATAGTGCTAAGACAAATGTCAAAGAGTGTACTGCCTATATTTTCTTTTATCAGTTTTATGGTTTCAGGTTTACATTTAAGTCCTTAATCCATTATGAGTTTATTTTTATACATGTTGTGAAAAGTAGTCCAGTTTGATGTTTTTGCATGTAGCTGTCCAGTTTTCCCAGCACCATTTATTGAACAGGCTGTCTTTTCCTCCCTGTATATCCTTGCCTCTTTTGTTGTAGATTAATTGCCCATATAAGTGTGAGTTCATTTCTGGGCCTTCTATTGTGTTCCATTGATCTATGGGTCTGTTTTTGTACCAATACCCTATTGTTTTGATTACGGTAGCTTTGTAGCATAGTTTGAAATCAGGGAGCATGATACCTCAAGATTGTTTTGGCTATTAGGGGTCTTTTGTGTTTCCATACACATTTTAGAATTATTTGCTCTAGTTTTGTGAAAAATTCTGTTGGTACTTTGGTAGAGATTGCAATGAATGTGTAGATTGCCTTGGGAAGTATGGTCATTTTAACAATATTAATTCTTCCAATCCATGAACATTTCTTTGTGTTGTCTTAAATTTATTTCATCAGTGTCTTATAGTTTTCTCGGTGTAGATATTTTACCTCCTTAGATTTATTCCTAAGAATTTTATTCTTTTAGATGCAATTTTAAAAGAAATTGTTTTCTTAACTTGGATAGTTTGTTTTTAGTTTATAGAAACAAATCAGATTTCTGTATGCTAATTTTGTATCCTACAACTTTACTGAATTCACTGATGAGTTCTAATAGTTTCTTGTGGTGTCTTCTATACTTAGTATCATATAATCTGCAAATGGTGACTGTTTAATTCTTCCTTTCCAATTTGGATTTCTTTTTATTGTCTGATTTCTGTGCCTAGGACTTCCAAACTATGTTGAATAAAAGTTGTGAGAGTAGGCATTCTTTTCTTATTCCTGATCTTAGAAGAAATGCTTTCAGCTTTTCTCCATTCAATATGATGTTAGCTGTGGGCTTTTCATATATGGCATTATTATATTGAGGTATGCTCCCTCTATACCAACTTTGTTTAGAGTTTTTATCATAAATGAATGCTGAATTTTGTCAAAAGCTTTTTTGTGTACCTATCGAGATACTCATATGATTTTTATTCTCCAGTTTGTTAATGTGATGTATCAGATTGACTGATTTGTGGATATTGAATCATCCTTGCAATCCCTGGGAAAATTTTCACTTGATCTTGGTGTATGATACTTTTAATGTATTGCCGAATTCGGTTTGCTAATATTTTGTTGAAGATTTTTGCATCTATGTTCATCAGTGGCTTAAGCCTGATCTTTTCTTGTGGTATCTTTGGTTTTGGTATCAGGGTGAAGCTGGCTTCATAGAATGTGTTCAGAAATGTTCTTTCCTCTTCAATTTTCTGAAACAGTTTGAGAAGGATAGGTGTTGACTCTTCTTTAAATGTTTGAATTCACCTGTGAAGCAAAATTCCTGGAATTTTGTGTGTTGGGAGCCAATTGACCCATTTCTTCTAGGTTGTCCATTTTATTAGCATATAATTGTTCATAGTAATTCCTTATGATCCTCTGTATTTCTGTGGTATCAGTTGTAACTTCTCCTTTTTCATTCTGATTTTATTTATTTGGTTCCTCTCTTTTTTCTTGATAAGTATGGCTGAAGATTTATCAATTTTGTTTTTCTTTTCAGAGAACGAGCTCTTCAGTTCATTTATTTATTTCTATTGTTTTTAGTCTCTATTTAATTTATTTCTGTTCAGATTTTTATTTTTCCTTCTACTTAATTTGGGTTTTGTTTGTTCTTATTCTAGTTCCTTTAGTTATAAGGATGGTTGTTTGAAGGATGGTTGTTTGATACTTTTCTTGTTTCTTGTTGTAGGCTTGTATTGCTATAAACTTCCCCTATGGATCTATTTTTGCTGTGGTCCCATAGATTTTGGGTAACTGTGTTTTTGTTTTCATTTGTCTCCAGGTAATTTTTCAATTTCCTCTTTGATTTCTTCAGTGACCCATTGGTTATTTAGTAGCATATTGTTTAGCCTCCACATGTTAATGTGCTTTTTCCAGTTTTGCAATTCCACTCTTGTATTTATCCAAAGAAAGAAATGATGACACTAATTAAAAAGATACAGGCACCTCTATGTTCATTGCAGCATTATGTACAATAGCCAAAATATAGAAGAAACTGAAGTGCTCACTGATAGATGAATATATAAAGAAGATATAGTATATAAATACAATGGAATATTACTCAGCCATAAAAAGGAATGAAATTTTGCCATTTGCAACAATATGAAACAACATGGACTTAGAGAATATTATGCTAAGTGACATAAGTCAGACAGAGAAAGACAAACACAGTATGATTCCACTTACATGTGGAATCCAAAAAACAAAACAAATGAACAAACATAACAAAACAGACAGAGTCGTAGATACAGAGAATACACTGGTGGTTGCCAGAAGAAAGGGAGTGTAGGGAGGAGAGAAATAGGTGAAGGATATTAAGAGATACAAAATTTCAGTTACAAAATAAGTGAGTCACAGGTATGAAATGCACAGCATGGGGAATGTAGGACTTCCCTGGTGGTGCAGTGGTTAAGAATACACATGCCAATACAGGGGACACGGGTTCGAGCCCTGGTCTGGGAAGATTCCACATGCCGCGGAGCAACTAAGCCTGTGCGCCACAACTACTGAGCCTGTGCTCTAGAGCCTGTGAACCACAACTACTGAGACCGCGTGCCACAACTACTGAAGCCCACATGCCTAGAGCCTGTGCTCCACAGCAAGAGAAGCCACCGCAATGAGAAGCCTGTACACTGCAACCAAGAGTAGACCCCACTCGCCGCAACTAGAGAAAGCCTGCGTGCAGCAACAAAGACCCAATGCAGCCAAATAAATTAATAAAATAATAATAATAATAATGTAATATCTTTGTATGGTGGTCGATGGTAACTAGACTTATCATGGTGATCATTTTGTTATATATAGAATTATCGATTTACTTTGTTTTGCACTAGAAACTAACATAGTATTGAAGGTCAATTATAGTTCAACAACAAACAAACAATAAAACATAGAAGAAGAGATCAGGTTTGTGGTTACCAGAGGCAGGGGGTGAGACGAGGGGGAATTGGATAAAGGTAGTCGAAAGATACAAACGTCCAGTTGTAAGATACATGAGTAACAGAGATGTAATGTACAACATGATAAATATAATTAACACTGCTGCATGTTATATATATATATATATATATATATATATATATATATATATATATATATATATGAGTTAAGAGAGTAAATCCTAAGAATTCTCATCACAAGGAAAGAAATGTTTTATTTTTCTTTTATGTTTTATCTCTGTGAGATGATGGATGTTCACTAAACTTATAGTGGTAGTCATTTCATGATGGATGTAAGTCAAATCATTATGCACGTAACTTAAATTTATACAGTGCTGTGTGTCAATTATATCTCAGTAAAACTGGAAAGAAAACATAAGTAATGTATATCCCTACAATAACATTAAAAACCAAGTGTATAATAGGATGATTTTTAAAATCTCTTATTATATGGACTATCCTGTTAACAAAAGTTCTAAAGCATCCACACATATTTGAGGGCCTATTATCTGACAGATGCTTTCACTCATATCTTTCATTCAGTACTTAAAAGAGCTCTTTAAGGTTGGTGTCATCTCCGTTTTAGAGAAGAAGAACCAAAGGCAAAGAGATGGTAACTAATTTCCCAAGGGCAGAGTAAATCTCAGACCTAGGATTTGGATGGACTTCTGTTTCCTGGACCAGTGCTTAATCCACTCCATCAGAGTTGACTTCTGTGGATTCTGCTTAAAATCCTGAGGTCATAATGACAATGTGACTCCTGTGTGAGACAGTCCAGCTTACTCCACAGAGTGGGGAGTGCAGCAAGAAACTACAAACAAAAGTGATCGCATTTTAGGCACTATGACAAGCTGATTTACCTCATCTTTCCCTGGTTACTCCACACTTCAGATGTGAAAGGTCATATATGCTCAGGGTCTATTGTCAAAAGTGCTCTTCTAAAGCCATCACACTACCCACCCAACCTCACCATAAGGGAAACTTCTTCCATTTGGTTAAAGTAACTCTGCTTCCTCTTGCCATATCCTTAGAGGCAGAAGAAATGACAGCTTATATTATCAATGAGAGAATAACTTAGAGATTCTACATGTACTATCTCATAACACTTCTAAAACCTCCAGGACACTATACTCATCTTTACTTATGTCACTTCAGAGGTTTTTTTTGTTCACAAGTGCTGCTTCTTCTCGTTCCCTGACTGCCTGGATTCCATAATTTTGCCTGCCTTGGCCTTCCACCCACAGTTTATTACCTTTTTACTAAGCATAAACCACGTCCCAAACGCTGAGCGGTAATACGATAGAAGAGAAATGGATTTTTCACTCAAGAAGCTCATAGTCACATGGAAGAGGAAAGTGCACAAATAAAACACTTTTATGAAAAATGCTAACTGTACTGACATAGGTATGGGATAACTGTGGAGGCACTTAGGTCAGCCTGGGGCCTGGCACAGAAGTTAGCTAATGTTAAATCTTGCAGGACAGGTGGGCATTGGCCATGTGAAGAAGCAAGTGGTGTCTCTTCTAAAGGTAGAGACAACAGTAACCATGATGACCAGAGATGCTGGTGTTGCTTAAGATGAACAGTGAGGGCTTAGACACACGGTGGAGCAGGCGAGGACCCCGTTATTAGGGATTTACATTGCTGGTCACGGGAAACCACTGAGAGTTTCACAAGGGAAGCGGCAAAATAAGATTCGCACCATAGAACGGTCACAATGGAGGCAGATGGAAGAGACCGACTGGGTAAAAAGACTGGAATGAAACAGGAAGACCAGTCAAGAGACTGCTGTGGGTATCTACACAGAGAGCCTGGGCTAGTGCAATAACAGCATGGGAAAGATAAGTGTTTGGATTTGGGAGATATCTAGGACAGCCTCAACATCTCTAAATTCTTACGTGTCCTTCCATAGTCCCGGACCACTGGCCCTCCCTGCTGGCCTTTGCTGACTTTGTGTTAGTGTTCAATCCATTCCTTCCAGCCTTCTCCACCCTCTTGGACTGCTGGCTCCCAACCTTGATAGAGCTGGGGCCGTTTGGGGTCTAAGTTGATCCTGAATCTATTCTGAATCCTGTATATCTTGGAGTTTCTCTTAGTTTTAATGGTTCACAATCACTTATTTGTGATACAAAAAAATCAAAGATGCTCTTCAAACCCAAGTGTTTTCGCAAGTTTGAGCAAATTCACTTGACCACAGAGCTGAATGTGAATTGATGTGAGAACTTAGTATAAATACTAAAATGTTCTGTCACACAAATATTAGTGAGTTTGATTATGTAGTGTTGGCCCAGACCCTTCTGGGGATATATGCTCTGAAAACCCCAAATCTCTGAATTTGGCTAATGGGGCTGCTAATCAGGATTTTAGACCTCTGTCTGCATTTTCCCTCATGCCTATGATGTAGAATCAATGACTGTGGCCAACGTTTTCAGTATGTACTGATATGATTGAGTCTCTTTCTCTATTTCCCTAATTCAGTTGTGCTGTGAGTGCTCCTTTATACGCAATTTTAAAACTCCATCAAGGAAATCCACTGAGACAGCAGCTGTTCCATTTAAAATGTTCAGAAATATCTCTGCTAGTTTAAAAATATATGATTTCAAAGACCTATTTAACCTTTGCCCTGATTTTTCAAAGCAACAGTTTATTCAATTAAAAAGAAACACTTAAAAACAGACAATATTTTTTGCAGTATCTTAGCAACAGGTGATTGAACCCATGCCTAGAACTAGGAGTTGAGATTTTGCCGAAAGGGCCACATACTAGTGATATCTTCCTTTTAACAAATGGAATAAATCTAATATTGTTTTGGACAAGTTGTGCTGGGTTACATCACAATACGAAATCCTGACAACAGAGCCGCACTACAGGGAGGACAAGCTAAGAGTAAAGGTTAGATCCTATAGAGCCCCACAGCTTTTAAGAGAGAAAAGCAAATACCGTGTATCTCCTTCATGCCTAAGCTTCAACTCAGGTGCCTAAAGGGAGTGTGATTAGGCAAGTTTATCCTGGGGCCCGTGGTCATTCAGAATTCAACTGACCAGCAGTGACCTCTGAGGCAGAGAGCTCTGCCCCACTCCTGATAGCCGACCCCAAACTGGAGGTTCACATAGAACTAGAAACAGTGATTCTTAACTCATTTGAGAATTTGATATAAGCCTCACTATAGAAAACTGCATCTTTGAAATATACGTGCAAAATATTTGTATGATTTCTAAGGGTTTCTGCAACAGGTTAAAACCAACTTTGAATCCCAAGTTGTTCACTGTGCCCTGGTAATAGATCCCTCTGTTACGTCTTGCTAACTTCCATAACCTCAGTGGAAACGGGGAGAAACAGGGTGACTGAGGTGACTAGTTCTATGGTCCTGAGCATACGTCACAATATAACCTGCCCATTTATAGAGACAAAAAGTGGAGTAAGGGTGTTGGGGTATAAAGTCCCATTAATGTAAATTAAGGATGAAGTGAGGTTTTTTATGTTTTTTTTTTTTTTTTCTTTTTTTGCGGTATGCGGGCTTCTCACCGTGTGGCCTCTCCCGTTGTGGAGCACAGGCTCCGGACGCGCAGGCTCAGCGGCCGTGGCTCATGGGCCCAGTCGCTCCGCGGCATGTGGGATCCTCCCGGACCGGGGCACGAACCCGTGTCCCCTGCATCGGCAGGCAGACTCTCAACCACTGCGCCACCAGGGAAGCCCCGAAGTGAGGTTTTTTTAAAGCTGTCCTGCCCTTAGAAATGTATGTGCTGATTGGTAACTGTTGGTAGATGCAGGGTTAACCACTAAGGAAAACCCCCTGTGTAAAACTATTTAAAACAACCTTTAATATACGCTCAAGAATGTCTTCAGTCAAGGCCAGGTGTCCAGCTACATTTGCAAAAAGCCCAAAGTATATAATAACAACCTAATATGTGTGCCGTAATAATGAGATGATATATGTGAAATATCTAATAGCCTGGTAACATATAGGTGCCAAGCACATTGTAGTAATTATTATCATAATTATTGGATATAATTATAATCGTGTAGTGTGATGCAATTGCTAGCATAATCTCTGACTCAATTTGGGCGAAGCCAAAAGAGACCACACATTGAAACAGCAAACCATTGAAAATAGTTTGTAGGTCTGCTGGAATCTCTTTCTGATAAGAGGAAATCTTGATCTCTTCCTTAGTCGGTTATCCAGCAAATATTTACTATTTTCAGATTTCTAATTTATGCCAGGCACTGTGCTAGGGGCCAGAGATTCAAAGGTAAGTACACGGTGGTCTCTGCCTTCAAGAGGTATGTAATCCAGAAGGAGAAAGACACATATAAATATATGATTGCGATACTGTGTGGAAAGCGAGAGAGATGCGCCCACGGTATTCTGAGAGCACAAAGAAGGTCAATCTAACCTGGGTCGGCAAGGGAGGTGGCTTAGCCCAGGTTTCATCAAAAACAGAGACTTCGGCAAAAGCTTACCTGCTAACACTTGGGAGTGCAACACAGAGAACCAGGACAGAGGTAAAATGGAAAGTCGGCGGAGAAACAAAAGATGAGGGGTGCACTGCCCATGTGGCCACAGCTTCATGACCAACGTGGATGGTTGTTCTTTTTCTCACATCATTCTGAGAGAGACCACATGAACTGCCTCTTCTCAGAACAATACATGGGGTTGCGGAGGAAGGGAGAATAAGTTTTCTAATGACTTTCTTCTGTCTTCCATCTCCCACTGGTAAAAGTCGATTAACTCTTGGATTGTACCACCTGGTTCCCTGGGCCAGAGCCCCCAGGGGCCAGTCAACCTGTTTTGGTCAGTGGGCATAGTGCACAAGGTTCCTCAGGCCATAGTGGAGACCACCAGCTACAACAACATGGCGCCAAAACTAAGGGACTAGCTCAACCTCTGGCTCAGGCTTTTTAGTCTAGAAAGTACAAACGGTCAAGACTGAGAGGGAGGGCTGGCGGAGCTGCGCAGATCTAGGGTAGTTAAGAGCTGCATCTGTATCGAAAGGAACGAAAGGGCTTAGTACCGATTGTCAGAAGCTGGCAGGCACCATGAGTTCATGCTCTAACAGAGGTTGAGGCGAACAGGGCTTGAACCACAAGCACTGACTGGAGAACATATACATCCGAGAGGGAAGGAAACTCACAATGAAAAGAGCAGATGTCTTCCTCCAACTGTATACATGATAGAAAGAACGGGGGAAGACAGAAGAGGAGACATTTCCTCCTGCAGAAATACGCCTGTAGCCAAAGGAAATGATTTCCCCTCCAAAGATGCAGAGCATTCTTTATCCCCTTCACCTACCTGTTCTCTCCTGCATTCATTCATTCATCCAACATCTATTCATAATAGGCACCTGGTGAACGGAGTGACTAGGTGGCCCTTGAGGTGCTCACGTCTAGCAGTGACACATAAACAATACCTGGAGGTGAACACTCCAACAGAAATGTGTAACAGTGGGAGCACGGAGGAAGGGAGGGGTTACTCTTTTAAGGGAGTAAGAAAATGCTCACTGCCTCAGAAAGGAGGCTCATTATAAACCGAGCCTTGGAGACAAAGTTTCAGTTTGTCCTGCAGGGAAGACAGAAAAAAATATCCCCATCCACGAGGGCATCATGCATAATCAGAATTGGGAGGGGCCGTGCTCTGTGTGACTGGAGCTTGGGTCTCATGCCGAGTCAAAAAGCAGACCGGTGGCAAACTTAGGATAATAATTCAGAGCATCTTACTTCCACCGGGATAATCTTTCTATAAACTGATGTTTCTTTCCATGTCAATCAAAAACCAGTTGCAAAGGATTCAATGCTTTTAAGGCTACCCAAACCCATAGTGGGGCTACCCAAACCCATAGTGGGGCTACCCAGAAGGAAGAGATAGAGCCTTTGCTCTTAGAATGCCCCCCTGCAAGAGCTCACACCCAGACAGCCATCCACTGGAGAACTCTTTCCCACCGCAGCTCACCTTGGGGTCAGCCCACCAGAAACGTGCTTGGAGTGGCAGCACAGCTGGCAGAAGATAACACCTCCCCCTGCCTTTGATCTGCGGGCATGGTAATTGTCAGACTGTACATTTCTGCTAGTGATGAAAACACTAACAATACCCCACCCCAACCCTTAACCCTGAACCATGAGATTGATAACATTCTCCAGAACAAGCAAGGGTATGGTATGGAGCTTGAGCCCTGGCATTTGGAAGAAAACCCTAAATAGAGCCTCTCTGGTTTGGGACATGACATGATGGTGGTGCCGGGGATTTGCTCCTTTGCAGGCAGATGTCACATTCAAATGAAAGTGGTTTTACACAAGGGATCTGAAAAAACCCGAGAATGTTTGCTATTAAATTCAGGCTGGCTGGCCCACCCCAAGCACTGAGACAATCTGCCTCTATGCTGGGAAGGAAACTTGGAAGGATGTCTCTAGGCCTTGGCACAAAACAGGCTTTCTGGGCCTTGGTGACATATAGGTGCTTTGTAATGTAGCCCATTTGTTATGCTGTTTAAATATGTATACGCTGGGTATGGAAAGCTAATATCTGGAACAATAAGGTAATCCTATATGCTTTTTCAATGAAAAACACCAGGATAGGGTGACTTGCTGCCAGAGTTCTGCCATTCTGGCTTAATTCTGTCTTTCAGTTATGTGATATCTCTGAAGGCATACTTTGTTAAAACTGCGTGGAGAAAATGAGCCACAAACAATATCCACTCCATCTTTTAGGATCAGGAGGCCAATTAAACATAGCTTCATTTGAAACTCAAAGAAACAACCAGGGAAGCAAACTTCTCAGCTGTCTGGCCCCCACTCCCAGTGGCCCGCTGCACTGTCTCTAAAAGATGGTTAAGTGTGGCAAACGTGGGGAAAGAGGTGAGTGAGGAGAATAGAGCTATGCTTTCCCAAATATTTTGAAAAATGCTTCATAGGAGGGAGACATCAAGATTCTTTGGCATGTTAGAGGCAGTGCAGTGTAGCTTCCTGGGGGCCATGATTTTTGGCAATATGTTCCATTGGTGTGGAACAAATAGTTAAAATCAAAAATAAAATTGGTAGGGGTGGGACTGCAGGGAAAGGGGCTAGTGAATCTATAGATAAGCAGGTGTCAACAGAGTTCTGGAGATAAGAGACCTCGCTCCCCATGAAGCGCTGCCAGCCTGAGCGTGGGAGTGCCAGCCAGGCTCCAGAAGGCAGCACTTCCTTGCTCACGGGCTTTCTGTTCCTGCTCGCCTTCTGGTCCCTGGGGAGAGGCAGCATGGCTAATGGAAAGAGCCCAGACATTGAAGTTGGGAAGCCCTGATTTTACATCCTGGCCCTGGGTGTATTCACATTGGGGTGAATTATTTATCCACCCTGACCTTCCAGTTCCTTTATAAAAATTTGAATAACGGTCTTAAACTGACAGGGTTGCCATAAGAAATCAAAGTACTGTAATATATAAACTTGCCAAGCACAGTGTCTGATATAAACTGGGATGCCACCAATAGGCAGCTGACCCAAGATGCATGATGGCCCCTAAAGAAATAATCATCTTAAAAACCTGCAAGATGAAGCCCTACCAGATACCTAACAAACAGGACTCCACTGACATTTCTCCAACCCTTGGCGGCCCCAGTGGCTGCAGGAGGACCTGGTTCCCTCAGTTTAGTTCCTCAGGTCCACCTCCTATGCCACCTCCTCTGAGAAGCCTTCACTGATTCTCTGGGACAGAAAGCTTTGTGAGCCTCTTCTGTACTCCCAGTGTCACAGGACACGTTGCACTTTGTTATGATTTCGTGTATCCTTGTCTGTTTCCTCCACCAGCCTGTGAGCTCCCTGGGAATCATGTCTTATTTATCTCTGTATTCTCCCCTTTCCACATGGCTAACATAGAGTGATACAGAATAAGCATTTCCAACATAACTGACGAATGAATGAGTGTATGAATAGATGAATAAGTGAATAGGATTAAATGAATAACTATCTCCTTCATCTCCGAGCTGAAAGTTCAGACAGATTTCTGAGTCATGAATAGGTTTCCCCAGTCTTGTCACTAACCATGAAAACACAGGCAGGGAAGCCCTCAGTAAACCACATCTCAAAGAAACGATAGTTTCTGAGCTCCTTTTCTCTGGGTAAACGTCTATCTGTGGAACCATGGAGTCGTGAAAACCACTGTCAGGCTCAGAGAGGAGCTCACTGCCTTGAGGGTGGGTGAATTGAAATTGTTTAGCAGCCAGAGCTTCCTCACTGGAGCAGGTGTCTTCTTCCTTTGTTTAAATGTTTCCAGCATCATTTACTTGGGACTTTCACAGGCTGCTTCTGTCTCAGACGAAAGCATGATTCAGAGCCACCCTTGTATTTGTTGGCCCAGTTACATTCCCAAGAAGACAATTTTTCAGAAGAAACATCAAGGCCCATCTATACTTGGAGGCAGCAAAAAGCACACACCCAAATGACAACTATGGCTGGTACCTCCAGAGGCATCCATATCATCTTCCTTCTGGTCTCAGGAGAGCTCAGTAACAGACCAGGCTGTCCTGTTCTCTTGTTCACATTATATTAAACGCTCACTCCAATCTCTGAGGGCAGCCCTGATCAACAAGAAATGCAAGTCTGGGAAGGCACACACGATTGGAGGTGTGGATCGAAAACGGGAGTGGGTAAGAACAGAGGACATGAAATACCAGAGGCATTTCAATCACAGGAGCTATTTTTGCCTGGTTAGACAAATAAACATCAGGAAATGGAGAATCACAAGAAGTCTTCAGACCTCTGTTCAATCTTTCCTCTATCAAACCTCTACTGAGCCCGAAGTGGTTTGAGTGTCCACGCATGGCTGTGGAGCTGCTTGCATCAGATCCTGGAGAATCAGGATACCCACACGCTCTGCTGGGGACTGACAGAGGGCCCAACAAGTAAATAAATGCCCCTTTCATCCTAAGTTAATTCACAAGATACTTACTATAACTTTAGATTTTTGACGAAATGGGTTTGCGAATATTTTACCCCATTTTAGACAAGCTTACTCTCCAGTAATTGGCAGCGCCCAGCAATTCTTTAAGTCCCTGAAGAGGCAGAACCTTCTGGTCCAAGATTGCTCTCAAAACAACTGACAGCAAACCAGATGGTCCTCTCTCTGCAGGCAGGCTGCTTTCTAAAGAGACAGTGATGCTGACTTCAATTTCTTTTCCCAGCTCACCAATTGGGTAAATCCTTCCTCCTCCAAAGGAGTGAAGGGTAGAGAGGGCTGGAGTGTTACACTGGCTAAAAGCCCCTCTGTATACAAACATAGGAACTCCCCTCTTTTGATATGACTAATGCTCATATATAGCTTCTCTGTGACCTGCTGCTCCCCCAGGAAGAGAAGAGCTAGTCCTACTCTGTTAGTTAGACTTCAGCATAATCATGATGAAGTAACAGTCCATGGAGATTCCACTTGCTATTGGAGAAAATCCAAAAAAACCAAATTAACCAGAACACTCAGGCGAGTGTTCTCCTCTGTGGGACCTTGTACTCTTATCCCCCTACAGGAGAAAAATAGTAATCACAACAGAGTTGATTAATACCTGAAATTTACTCAGAATCATAACAGCTATTTCTGGTCTGGGCCAACAAACATTTGTCTAATTGCTCAGAACTTCTGCAGCTAAAATTATATGCCATGAGATATGATAATTAAAATAATTGTACTGTAAGAATGGACCTAACACAGCCTTAAGGATGTTTCTGAGAAACCACTTACTAAGACTGGATAATTAACAGACGTTTCACATATATGCTCAATGCTTAATATGAAATGTATGGAATTTATTATTTATAACAACGGTTAATTTAAAGAATTAATTACTAATTACTCAAAAATTTTCCATTTTCCAAGCATTATAGCTAGCCTGGCTTTCACTGCATTGTCGTTTAAAACAAATAAAACTGAGTCTTGATTTCTGTCAGTTAAATAAATATATTCTGTTGAAGCTTAAATTATCATCCATCTTAGCAAAAGGGTTATATGTTATATTAGCAGTCAGTGACTGATTAGTTATTTATTCTCTTAAAGAGTAACTGAAGGAGATTAATATTCTGATAAGCTTGTCACTGATTTCTGAAGAATGCCTGGCTTTCTTTCATCACTTGAACTATAATGTGTCAGACATAAATTCCATTACAGTTACAATTAGTACTAATGCCCCCCGAATTATATTTAATGGAAAGGTCATCATTTTAACTACAAATAATTTCTTTCTTATAAGTTCTAAATGGATTTCCATGAAAAAAATCATAGTTAAATTAATGTTGCAGAAAGAACAGTAAGTAAATCAGAAAGACATAAGTTGAAAAAAAAGACATATATTTTGCTTATTTTTCCAGCTGGATTACATTTTTCACTCATGTTCTGCCAGTATGGGTTTTTAGGTGATAGGGGGAGGAGGTGAAGAGAGAAAGAAAGAGAAGATGGGACCTCATGCTGGCTAGGTACTATAGGTATGTTTCAGACACAGTGCAAGATGATTAACATTGCTTCTTACAATTCTTACAATAACCCTGAAGTAGACATGTTTCCTACTTTACAGAGTAGCAAAAAGAGTCTCCTAGAGGCTGAATCCCGTAGGCAACTTCACTCCCTCAGGGTTTGAGGAAGTGAAAATTAAACCTAGGCTTGTCCAGCTCCAAACCTCCCACCCCCATAGACAGCGGTTGTTGCTTCTTATTCTTCTGGGTAATGACAGCTGCTGGCAAGAGCTCCACATTCCCACCAGCATGACGGGTAAAGGCCTGACCTAGATTATGCCGGGGTAAGTGATCGAGAGACTAAGTCTGCCCTGTGGTACTTAGAGTCCCTCTCTGATTTTTCTGTAAGCTGAGTTCCCCTATGCATTTCTTCTCAGACATTTCTGAAAGCATCCATGAATATAAAGGAATATGAGACAAATAAGATAATAACTGAGCCAGTATTTTGACAGGAGGACTATAGTGCTTCTTAACATGAAAACAGCATGTTGTGAAATGACCATATTTTAAAATGACCATGAGATTTAGAATTAAAAGACCCAAGTTTTAAGTCGTGAGAAGCTAGACATAAATTAACAGCAAACAAAAGACCTATTTCCTATAAATTTCAACACACACTCACACACACACACACACACACATGCACACACACACACTGATCCCTATATGAGATAGAGTTTACTTTGATAAACTATTTAGAAATAAGAACACATTGAGCGCCTCTCACTGGTTATGTGACCTTGCACAAGCCACTTCTGAGCCTCAGTTTCCTCATCTATAAGTAGGAAGATTGGATTACATCACTGGGTCTCAAAGTGGGAACTTGTTAGAAATGTAGCTTCTTGGGCCACATCCTAGAACCACTACAGTAGGTAGGTCATCTACATGGGTCTGCATGAAGTTCTAAAAGGTTCTATGCCCAGTAATAAATGCAAGCCCTTCCCACTGCACTCTGCACATCATTTTAGTATACGCTATTCATTGTGAACAACAAACACTCATTTAGCATTAACTATGTGTCTAGTGGAGGCATCCTTTGATACATAGAGCCTCAGCCCCTACGCCTTGAGAAGTTCACTGTCTCCTGAGAAGAAAAAGGCAAGTCAACAGAAAACCAGGCATGATAAGTGCAGTATTGTGGTAACCCCAGGGGCTATGGAAAGACAGAAGAGGGAGCAGTGACTCCGAATGGAGGAGCTTTAACTCAGGTAGGGGATGGGGAAGGGAGAGGGAGGGAAGAACTCAGGTTATAAAGAGAAGGCTTCTGGGAGGGGGGAACTTTTCTGCATATTAAGTCCAATGCGAAAAGTATTAATTTACATATTTTACAGGGGAAACGGAAGATCACAGCAAAATGTCCAGGTTCACACAACTACTGAGGGAAAGAGTTGAAATTTAAAGGCAGATCTTTGGACTTAGGGCTCCTATTTTATTCGATTCTGTGCTTCTACAGTTCTTGTAGTAAAGCAACTGTTAGGGGGCAATGGAGCCCACCCCCTCATTCCCCCCACCCCCAGGAATAAAGTACAATCTCTGTTGGTCTGGAGGCAGGGGGAGGAGTCCTTCAGCAGTCAGTGAGGCAGCGGTGGCAGAGAGCTGGGGCCCAGGCAGTCACCAGTGAGCCTATTAAATGTATCAGATGTCATCGGTACCTCCTTTATCCTTCTCACTTTGGACCTCACAGGCTGATAAGAAGGGGAAAGCGTTATAACCCAGAAGTAAAACTGTTGCATGATTATAACCCTGACAGCCTCCCTCTAATGAGCTTCCCTGCAGATAGGGAGAGGGGAGAGTGCTTTGATCTCCAGGAGCAGGAGGCTGAAAGGACCACTGTTTGGAGCAAAGCCGTCTGATGGGGTCCAGTCTTCCAGTAATCAAAGTCACAGCTACCATCTGAGCCATTTGTGAACCGCAGATAAGATTAGCTGCTCATTTGATAGATCAGCTACCACCATCAATGGAGGCTAATTGTATCTGAAATATGACCAGGGGAGTGTCAGCTCCTGGAGACAAGCATTTCCTTCATCCTGAGTTTGAAGCTGGGACAACATTTTGTGTTTGAAAACTTGAGTTAAATGTTAATGCGGGCAGCGTGTTTCTCCTTTTTCCCCTAGCCGCGAGAGAAGAGGAAACGTGGGGTCCTTTGAATTAGACATCAATCTGTGCTTATATTTTTACAAAGCTTCTGCATTGTGCTGTCAGAGAATACGTCCATTTTGGGTGCAAGACGGTAGGTCCAGGAATATTTGCACCATGGAATTCTTTCATAGCTTCAGAGCTAAAAATGGAAAGTGCTCCAGCTTTGGAAAATCGTGTCCAGGAAGACAGGCTTTGAAATTCTAGAGTGTTGTGTGCTGTAGGAAAAGAAGGGATGATTGGTCGGTTGGAATTTGAAGACATTTATATGGGTAGCATTTTGCCTCAGAGGCTGATGTGACTGACAGCTTTACTTTCCTCGAATTTATTCCCATGTCAGTAGAACTTGAGCTTGAAATGAATCACGATTAGGCGACTTGGACGGCTCCGACGCTTTGGCAAATGAAGAAAGCCCATCGTTCCACTCCACGTCCGCTGGGTCTTTGCTACTAAAGATATCATCCGCTCTTTTGTATTCTCCAGGCACGAGAACGTTGGATTTCTCGTTCTCTGAACGTTTCTGTCTGTGATTGTAAGCCATTCTAACTTTCCTCTTTTACTAAGGGGAGAACACAAATCCCCCACTCCCATCTCATCAAGCTGCAGCTCGGGCTGCTCTATTTCCAGCCTCATCCACTATAGCTCTTAAATTGCTAGGTTGTCCCCATGTCCAGGCGGCTAGTCAAAGCTGCCTGAAAATGGCAAGGTATATGAGAAGCACCTCATTATGGCTCCCAAAATACACAGACCCAGAATAGCCTTGTGCAGTTGGGGTAAGAAAAGAATGAGGGGACCAAGAACAGAAACCCTGTCTCCCACCCTGGGTAAGAGCTAGAGGAGAGTTCTGTCACCTTCCCACAAACTCTCAAGCTCTGATGGCTGGGCAGGGACCACCTTCATGGACTTTCCCCTACTTCCCAGGTTGGGTTGATACCCTGTCCTGTCAGCATCTGACATCTCAGGTTTAGAAACTATCTTAACCTTGTAGAAGATGGTGACCACGGTGACAATGCTCCAGTGGGACCTCTAGGTTTGGGTCTCAGAACCACAGAACATTACAGGTAGAAGAGCCTTTATATGAAGAGTACCCGTAAAATGCACCAGGCACTGTACAATGCATTTTCACTCCATAACTCATTTAATCCTCATCAATAACTTCAGAGGGAGTTACAGTTATTATTTCTGCTTTAAAGAGGAAGAGGTTAAGACTCAGAAAAGTTTATCATATTGTCCCAGGAACACAGCTAGTAAGTGGCAGAGCTGGCATATGAAATCAGATTTGTTTGACTGATGGCAAAACCTTCACTTTTTAATACTGTGAAATACATCACTTGGGTTATTCCAACCTTTTTTTTTTTTTAATGTTTTGCAACAAAAGATTTGACTAACCCACTTTAGCACAGCTAGGAGCATCTTTGGAATACAGATGTGCAAGCACTTTTCTCAAATCACATAATCATGGGATACCTGGAACTAGAACCCAGGACTCAACTCCCAGGCCATTTCCCTGTTTGCTCTGTATTTGTTCCAAAGCGTAAGGTGAATCCACTCTGCATCTGGCACACATTGGGATGATGCCAACAGAGGGTGCCAGGAAAAAGCCCTTCTACATCCAAGAGGACAACACAAAAAATTGAGAATCAAGTGCACTTTCTGATCACTCATGATGAAGCGTGAGCTTGCTTTCTAGAATACTCCATGACTGAGAGTTGCACTTTCTTCAAGGATTCTAGATGGTTAAGGATTGCCTACCTGATCCAATTACTAACTCCACGTATTAAAATCCTGAGGTTTGAGGATCATAGTGCTTTACTAGGTCTTGTTGGACCTCAGCAAATGGGGTGTGAAATCAGGGAGGCAACTGAGATACAGTAAAAGAGAATGTGTTACTGCCAAGTTCTGTGACATCAGGCCTCAGGAATTAAGATGGGCAGGAAGTGCTCTGAGATCAGAGACAGAGAGGTCCTTTCCTGCAGAACTGTGGGTGAAGACTATTTGCCATAGGTGGGGAACATTACCCACCATTTGAAGAGCTTCTTTAGGCCTCCTGTCAACAACCACACCATGACTCTGCTACAGCATCTTAGGTTGCTACAGGGAATCAGGCTTTTTTTTTTCTTGACCTCACTCACACTTTCCCAGTTTTTATTTTCCCATGTAGTTTTACCTCATGTCTTGGAGAAGCATCTTTAGCCATTCCTAACACTCTGAGCATGATTTAGTTCAGTTCAACAGTGCTCGCTGAGTAGGCTCTGTGCTGGGGATGCAGGGAAGAATGTGGAGCCCATCTCCGGGCGTCACGGGAGCACACCTGGAGGTCAGCCTTGCCCGTGAATTAAATTTCCCCAGGATTCCAAATAGGAATGGAAGATAATTCCACACTGCTTTGGAAGTCAGGAGGCCTGGGTTCCTTCTAATCTGACCTCAGTCAGCTGTCTCACTTTGAGCAAATCCTGGTTTTCTTCTCTGGAACTCATTTTCTACACTTTAAAAATGAGGAGACCCTATGGGTCTTACTCTAAGTCTGTATGATTCTAAATCTTTGCACATTGTCTCCAGGTACCATTCTGAAAGAGGCTGATTCTCAGTAGGCACTGAAAGGATGAGTACAGAGGGACATTTGATGAAACACCTGACCGCTACTCTTCAAATGTATCAAGGTCATGGAAGACAAGAAGGACCAAGAAACTGTCACAGGTTTGAGGAGACCAAGGAGGCACGACATCTAAATGCAATGTGTGGGAGCCTGATGGGATCCTGGAGCAGAAAAGGGATGTTGGTGGAAAAACTGGGGAAGTGTGTAAGTCTATAGTTAATAGTATTGTGACAGTGTCAATTTATGTTTTGATATCATAGTTATATAAGACATTAGCATTAGAGGAGATTGGGTAAAGAGTATATGGAAACATTCTATAATGTCTTGCAAATCTTTTTTAAATAAAAAATTATCACCATATAAAAAATTAAAGATAATTAAAAACATGAGTATATATTTTCCCAGAAAGTGGGACTGTAAATTTCTCAAGGCCAGGGGTCTTCTTTTCTCTTTCTGTATGTTCTTTAGCACCTAGCATAGAGGTATACGGCAGTAAGTTCTCAAATTCTTATTGAAATCAAGCTGGCCAAAAATGATTCATAACCAAATTTTAACCTGGAATAGAGCAACGTATAACCTTGTCACTGTTATAAGAAGTTAGTATTGCAATTGTGGTATTTCTACAACTAAAACCAAAAAAAAACCTCCGGAAAAATGCCATCGTTTCCTGGCACCAAGGAAAAGCAATCTTTCCACGTTCAAGCCAGATAGCCGGACTGATTCAGGAAAATAAAAAGGAAAGAAAGAAAAAGTAACAACACAAAAGATCAAGTGGCTCCTTTAAAAAAAAAACCCATCATCTTTGCTATGTGGACTGAGCCAGAAGCTCCAGATAACAGAAACCACTAAAGAAAAAAAAAGAACAAAAAACCCTCGGGGCTTTCAATTTGTTTTTCATAATAAATGAATTGCCCCCACCAAAATGCAGCCTTGAGGAGTTAATTAAACAGCTGCCCCCATGGCTGATTCTGAGATGTTAGGAGGCCCATGACAGGCTGCTAAACAAATGGGGCAATAAAGGTGTGGGCTGTTTGGCTTGATTGAAGAGCTTGAGTTTTTCACCCTTTAGTCTCTAAACCATCTGGAAGTGAGTTCATGGAATGTGGGATGGCAGTCTCTCTGCTCTTATCTACTGATAAGATTCTCTGCCTCAAACACGTGTACTAGAAAAGCAGGGAACAAATAGTTTAGACCTTAAACAACTTGCAAATGCCTCTAAAGTTCATGTTGTGCTATAGCACAGAGGGAAGTACACTCATCTCACATTTTGTCTCCACTGAATGAATCTAGGGCTTTTGATGTCAAAATGAGCCAAGACTGAAAAGTTGATCTAAAGGAAAACTGTGCTTTGGTTTTGATTCATGAGTTTCACCCGCTTTCTCTGAGTCTCCACAAATTTTAGGCTATAGAGGTCAGGCTCCTGAGAGTTGCCCTAAGATGAGACTACCATGCAAAAGATGTTTGAGCAAAGAATTTGAGGATAAGGACCCATATCTTTCCATGTATACAACTGTTGTTCAAGTTGAATCATAAAAAACAAAATATCTGAGGATGGCCTACAACTTCACTGACAGAGGGTTCAGGTGTCTGATGACAAAAAGGTTTGGCAGCTGGGAAGGAAAGAAATATGGAGATTGTTCTTTTTGCTTTTAAATTCTAAAAGTGAAAGATTATAAGTAGTGGGCATGTGTCTGGTGGGTATATGAGATTGTGTGTGGGTGTGAGTGTAAAATTAAATTTAGACTAAACATAGTCAGGAGAAAACATAATTAGATGAGGCTAGTAACATCTTGGGTGAGACATACACACACACACATACACAAAAGAACTGAAGAGATGCAGTAGCCTCCAAAAAGCCTTCAGATTTCTACCATTTTAATCATTCATTCAGTCCCCTATTTTTGAGCTCCTAGTATGTTCTAGGCACTAAGTGGACCTTAGGAATATAAAGTCAGGTGATACATTTAAACCCTGTTCTCAAAGATTGTGCAGTCTACTGAAATAGACAGACATACAACTGTAGGGCACATTTAGAGGACAGGGTGATAAGAGCCACCATAAAAGCAAATTCAGATTGCCCTGTAGGACCAGACACAGGGTAGCAGTGAACAGAGAAAATACCTCGTGTGTCATTTGTTTTTCAAAACAAAAGATGTTTCTCCCTTTCTTGGCTCATCCCACCTCAGACTGATCTTTAAACTCAAAGAGATACTAAGGCTTTAATATTTGTTTGTGGAGCTAGAAAAACACCATAGCGCTCTTGATCAGAATGTTTCTTTTCTCTGGTCTCAAAAATCTCAAGTTTAAGCTGTTTGAATGACGGGTAAAATTATTTTTAAAAGAATAAGAAAATCACCACTGAATTTCATTTACTCACTCAAATGTTTTTTAAAGTGCTGATTCTGGTGCCCATGCCAGACAGTTCAGCACCTTTGTCTTAACTCTTTCAAAAGGGGCCACGCTGGTGTTAATTTCTTATAAAGCTTAATTGTTTTCATAGTGAAAAAGTGATCCCATTTCCCTATCTTGACAAAAGGCAAAGTGATAATTTTATCTATACAATCTCACTAGAGTCAGAGAAGTTGTCTAAAGGCATTATGACTAACTGCAAAGCAACACAAAGATAATGATGGTCTGTTGGACAAAATGACTTCAAACATCTTAGCTCTGGTCAAACAAAATCAATCGAATTACTTTATGCATAGCTGTGATATTAATATAATGCTCTTGTGAAATGAACAATAGGCAAATAAACCTACAAATACAGCAGGCATGACAGATCAGCTGTGATAAACTTTTGTTGAAATCGATGGTTCCCTTGAAAATATCACAGCTCTTTAAGGGCCCTATGTCTGTACTCACACATAGAACTCAACTGACTTTGTCCTTTGAATTTATAATTTTTTATATTATATACTTAAAATACCCTCAAAATACCCAAAATGGATATTCTAAGTTCCCTCTACAGCTCTTCAAATATGAATTCTTTTGATTTTACCAAGTGTGCTCCTGGGTTTAGTTTCTCTGGCTAAATGTGGAAAAGGCTTCTGCTTCCAGAGGTCAAGCATTATCTTGATTTAGCAGGTTGGGCCCCTGAATCACTGCTATGCTCAGTAGCAAAGAATGCAGGCTGGGGAGGATTAATTACCAAAGCCAGTAATCCTGACTCCAACCTCCAAAAATATGGGGAAGTCCAAAAAAACTCTTGAAAGTGATTTGCAACATTCTGTTCAGATCAGCCTCATGAGTAATGTCACTCTGACACCTCCTACCCATGTAAACATAATTATTGCAGACACATCAGATATACCTTCTGAACCTTCTCCTTTTCACCCTAAGGCTCAATTTTCCCTCCTCTGAAAGAAGATCAACATAGTTGTAGTAATAGCTTCTTCCTCTGTCTTTCGTGAAACAAATATCCTCAAAGTGTAAGGATGCTGGTAGCCTGTTTTATGACAAGTTGCGTGACTCCCACAGGCATGGGCAAAAAAATTAATTATGTACTTTGGTCTCAAGCCCAGGGGATGTAGGCTCTCTTGGCAAAATCTGGTAAGCCAGACCAAACCCTGCAATTCCTGTCATTTCACATCAGCGAAATCTCTGTTTACTAGGAAGTAACTAGAGAGAAAATTCCCGGTTGACCATTAAAACTCCTAAACAGATACCACTTTCATTTACTTTGATCTGGGCTCAGTCAGCTCAAATTTTTCCACAAGATCACATGTCTGCTGTATCACAGGATTAATTCTGTGCATGAAAATATGCACAGCCGAGGTTATTCATCAACTGAACTTAAATAAAAGGCATCACTGAATTATATATATAAATATTTACATATATATACAATGCATACACATATCTAGGTATCTATATCTGTATCTATGTCTAGACACACAAAACCATGCCACCTACTAGAGTGTGATATTGTCTAAGCAAGGGTCCTAGGTTCAGAATGCTAAATGTACCTTAATACATCCCTTCCATCAATAAAAGTTCAATACAGTTATTGGGAAATTTAGTGGGAAAACAGCATCTCACAATAAATGGTACAAACAAGTTTTACTTAAAATTTGGAACCTAATACCATATGCTAATGGCTGGGCATAAATATAATTAAAACACATATAACTAAGAAGAAAATGTATTAAAACAGCTGATACAGCAAGAAATGTAATTGTCAAGGGATGCTTAAATCCCAAAGTTTATTACACACATGTACCCAATATGTGTCACGTGGTGGATTCTTTTCCGTCCAAGAAACTGTCGGGGATTTTAAAAAATAATATTGTACCGAAGGAAGGGCTTAACGAACTTAACAGATTTGGAGACTTACATCCACATCCACTGTGTCCAGCTCAAAGTTTGGAAGGAGGCACATCCTGAGACTTGAGAGGATAGAAGGCAATTCTGATGGCTTCATACTTGCTTTGTTGGACCTGTAAAGGTATCTGGAAATTAACATTGAATAACTGATAAACCAAGTACATGGTTCTTCTCCTTTGAGCCAGTATTTACGTACCTAAACTTACATTTTATCTGTCATTCCCTTGGACAAGGTAAAGTGGAAAGGTAGGTTTGTTCTAGAACCCCAAGGGAGTCAGAGCACAGTGAGTAGTGGGAGGTGTGTCAGGTCACCTGGCTCTAAGTGTTATGCTCAAAGCTAAAGTCCTTTCTCTTAAGGAGCTTATATTGGGAAAGAGGCACAGTGAAAGACAATAAACACATAAACCAGTAGGTAAGTGAATGGCATTTAAGTGGCAGTAAGTATTTGAAGATAAAGAAGGTATTTCCATGAGGAAGCAGAAGGGACCTCTCTAACTAGAATGATCTCATTGTGGATGTAACTTCTAAGCAAATCCTTTATCCAAACAGAAGAAAGAGCAAATGCAAAGACCCTGAGGTAGAAGAAAAGTTATCTTGTTCAGGGCACAGAAAAAAGTCCAATTTGGCTTCAAAGATTGAGATGTTTGAAACATGATGGCTGTAGGGAGAATTCTAAGATGGCCCCCAAGATTTCTCACAGAAAGTAATCTTTTCTGCTGTATTCCTTCATATTCTCTTTCTTGTCCACGATGCATGAGATTGCCAGAAGCAAGTTCATCTGGATTTTTTCCCATGTATCTAAATATATTTAGATTATTTCCAACTGTTTTCTTCATTGCAGTTTTTACTTTCTATTTATTTGCTTCTTAAAAAATGTATACAGATTTGTTTCTTTTAATGAGATTTGGTTCTTCCCTCCTCTTTGTATTTACTAAGTGGGCAATAATTCACAGGCTGAGTCTGAGAATGGGTTAATCCCTTTGCAGTCTGGGTATAACTGAGTTTCCGCCCTTGGTTCAAATGCTAAGTGAACCTGCATAACCAGCTTCAGGTGCAGTTTAATCTCTAGGCCACTGTTTATTTGTCAAAGGCCTTGATGTGCACTCCTGTAGGTCAAAAGGCACAGAAATGAGGGGTGGCAGAGAGGTCAGACCCTGGGGAACTGTGGAAACAGCTAGGACTCCAGTAGACTTGGCCATTAGCTCCCTGTGTGGCCTGGGACAGGCCCCAAAGCTCCCTAAGCTTCAGTTTCTACTTTTTTACATGAGGTCCATGGCCCAGAGAATCCCTGAAGGCCTCCACCTCCCCCACCCTGATATCTTACCCAGGAGGCAGTGAGCTCTGGGGAGAGGGGCCAATCCAACTTATAGAAAGAATTACTGCTGCCTGATCTCACTTCGTATTTCCTGAAGAGCAGTTCTTAATATTTGTTGAATATTTACTGGGTGGGGTTATTTGTTAATTACCTTAGTACATTATCACATTTAATCTTCACAAAACTCTGTGGAATACTTACTGTTACTCTACTAAGTTTTAGATAATAAAATTTAGACTGAGTTAAGGAATTTCATCAAATGACACAATTAGAAAGCAGCAAAGTTAGATTACTTCAGTTTTTATACATACCATGTTTTAATGTTTTACCTCTATTCCAACTGCTGAAATATAAATTAAAAGCAATGCTCAATTACATAGGATCTTAAAATAATGTAAATGGCATAGATGTAATGCCAACCAGGTACCAAACACTACACTAGATGCTTTACATAATTTTCTCTGCAAAGAATATATTTCTATTCCCCATTTCCTGCTAAAGAAACTAGGACTTGGAGAGTTTAAGTAATTTTGCCAAAGTCCCACATCAAAACTGTGATGAGGCAGAGCTGCTGGTCTGTCTGACTGCACAGCTCATTCTCTTCCACAGCATCTTGTGGCTTCTACATGACAGAGATCACTGGGGAATGGGATCATGTGTTATAAAGTAAGGCAAAGACACATGGTTGGCAGAGCATGGACACAGAGCTGAGGGTAGAGCAAAGGGATGGCTTTTTATGAAGAAAAAAATGAAGGTGTGAGACACCAGTTAGAATAGGCATCATCAGAAAATCTACAAACAACAAATGCTGGAGAGGGTGTGGAGAAAAGGGAACCCTCTTGCACTGTTGGTGGGCATGTAAATTGATACAGCTACTATAGAGAACAGTATGGAGGTAACTTAAAAAACTAAAAATAGCATTACCATATGACCCAGCAATCCCACTACTGGGCATATACCCAGAGAAAACCATAATTCAAAAAGACACATGCCCTATCAAATTACCAGTGGCATTTTTTACAGAACTAGAACAAAAAAGTCACAAAATTTGTATGGAGACACAAAAGACCCCGAATAGCCAAAGGAGCCTTGAGGGAAAAAAATGGAGCTGGAGGAATCAGACTCCCTGACTTCAGACTATACCACAAAGCTACAGTAATCAAGACAATATGGTACTGGCACAAAAATAGAAATACAGATCAATGGAACAGGATAGAAAGCCCAGAGATAAACCCATGCACCTATGGTCAACTAATCTATGACAAAGGAGTCAAGGATATACAGTGGAGAAAAGACAGTCTCTTCAATAAGTAGTGCTGGGAAAACTGGACAGCTACATGTAAAACAATGAAATCAGAACACTCCCAAACACCATACACAAAAATAAACTCAAAATGGATTAGAGACCTAAATGTAAGACCAGAAACTATAAAATTCTTAGAGGAAAACATAGGAAGAACACTCTTTGACATAAATCACAGCAAGATCTTTTTTTGACCCACTTCCTAGAGTAATGGAAATAAAACCAAAAATAAACAAATGGGACCTAATGGCACTTAAAAGCTTTAGCAAAGCAAAGGAAACTACAAACAAGACGAAAAGATAACCCTAAGAATGGGAGAAAATATTTGCAAACAAGTCAATGGACAAAGGATTAATCTCCAAAATATATTAACAGCTCATGCAGCTCAATATTAAAAAAACAAACAACCCAATCCAAAAATGGGCAGAAGACCTAAATAGGCATTTCTCCAAAGAAGACATACAGGTGGCCAAGAAGCACATGAAAAGCTGCTCAACATCATTAATTATTAGAGAAATGCAAATCAAAACTACACTGAGGTATCACCTCACACCAGTTAGAATGGGCATCATCAGAAAATCTACAAACAACAAATGCTGGAGAGGGTGTGGAGAAAAGGGAACCGTCTTGCACTGTTGGTGGGAATGTAAACTGATACAGTCACTATGGAGAACAGAATGGAGGCTCCTTAAAAAACTAAAAATAGAATTACCATATGACCCAGCAATCCCACTACTGGGCACATACCCTGAGAAAACCATAATTCAAAAAGACACATGCACTCCAATGTTCATCGCAGCATTATTTACAACAGCCAGGTCATGGAAGCAACCTAAATGCCCATCGACAGATGAATGGATAAAGAAGATGTGGTACATATATACAACAGAATATTACTCAGCCATAAAAAGGAACGAAATTGGGTCATTTGTAGAGACGTGGATGGATCTAGAGACTGTTGTACAGATGAAGTAAGTCAGAAAGAGAAAAACAAATATCATATATTAACGCATATATGTGGAACCTAGAAAAATGGTACAGATGAACTGGTTTGCAGGGTAGAAAAAGAGACACAGATGTAGAGAACAAACATATGTTGACCATTAGTGCCCACTCTGCTTTGTACTGATTCAATATGCCTTGTTAAATACCAAAGAGCACAGGAACAACATGCCAATCCCCTCGTAAACAGGCCCGATATCGTCCTCAAAGCTCTCAATCATGATATTGATACATCCTATCTGGCATTTTGCACCACGAAGACCAGGGACATAAACAGTAGTCCCTGAGGGATTTACCAAAGCCTCCAGGTTTCTGTCTTTCTACCAAAGGTCCTCCATGCAAGGATGCTGGGGTGCAATTGCCTCCTCTCCTTCTTTTCCTCCCCTGCTCATCTTCCTTCTCCAAACCTAATTCCACATCCTCTCCCTCCTAGACTGCCCACACTTTGGCTCTTCTTTTGAGACTCTGATCTGGGTATTTCAGTCCATCCTGATTGCCCAACCGACCCTGGCAAGATGGTATGTTACCATAACAATGTGTTTGAGTCTTTTGAGAAGTACACGAGTCCACCAAAATTTTTCCTCTCACGTGGGTTTAAAACAAAAATACCTTTTATTGTTCTAAAATAAAAGAGAATAAAAGAAAACAAAAGGTGTAAAAGAAATCACATTTCCTTATTTTGAGATTAGATTCTTCTCAGAGGATAAGCTTTGATGGGGACAGTTGATAATTGGGATGAAATAAATCACATAGGAACAAAATGCTTCACAAGGCTGGTAAGGGGTAATGGAACAGAGAGAAAAACAGAAGATGAGGAGGGCAACTAAAAGCTGCTGCCAATTTAATAGATGGCAATTGCATTTTATTTTTGGTTTAATTTGACTTTTTTTTAGTATAATAAGATTAAAGTTTTCACATTTCCTATCCGTTTGTATTTCTTTTATTGCAAACCGTCTATGCATATTACCTGTACATTTTTACCACAGTTTTCATGTTCTCCTTATGATTTATAACAGTTTAATTTATGAAACTTTAAAAAATAATGTGCCATATTTTACAGTTTTTCCAACATTAAATTAAAAACATTATTTGTAGTATTTTTTAATCTCAATATTTAAAATTTTATATATTTAAGTCTTTTGATATTTCCTTTATTCTTTTTGCTTTTGTATTTAGAAAGGTTTTTCTCTTTATAAGAACAGATAAATCTTTCCTTGTATTTTTCTGTACTCCTTTTATGTTTATATTTACATATTTAATCATTCAATACTTTCATTTTGAAGTATTACTTGGCACCTAAACATTAGACTTCTCTCCTAATATGATGCAGAGCCTCATGAGTTCATATAGATGTGACATCATAAACATGGAGAAATAAGAGTTTTCTACCATCTTCCCCCGAAAGAACAATGATTCTGACAATTACTCACAGATGAGAGGGCTTTTGTGAACGTCCAGGAGTTTAGCAGAGTAGTTTCAGGACACTGTTGGAAAACAGAATCTAAGGGTGGACGCACTGAACATGAAAAGAGGAACAGTTTCACTTTACCCCCCATTGCCCCTTTGCCAAGGTGGCACAGCTCAGTGCTAAGAGAGACCTTCTTAGCCCGTGACTTCTTTTTTAGGGAAAGTGAAGTGTATGAGTGAGCTCCTGGCTTCCCCAGATATGGGGAATACTGCCAAAGAGATCCATTTCTTTCCCCCTGCTTACAGAACACTGAATAATGAACTGTATGACTATAGGGTGCTGAGCAGCTGGGAGAACAGAAGTCAGGGCTCAGAAAGGAAAGTATCAAAGTGATACATATCTTACTAACTGCTTTTCAGACCCCATCAGAAAGTCCATCCTTGATCTGTTAGGAACACCTTGCCCATGGAGATTTGACCCAGGGCCACCCCTAATGCTATGCATGCCTCACCCATACACACACCCCACACCCCATGGATGTCTCTCTGTGTATGCCCCAGAGGACAGTGAGAACAAGCCTTTGCAAATGGCTAGTGAGCATGTGCAGGAAGCTGTCCCAACTCTGCAGGTTTTCAGAGAAAGCACATAAAGTTAAGCATTCAACACTGGGCAAGGAAAACAAAAGGGAGGCTATCAGCACCCGGCCTGGCTTTGCAGGCATACAATCTTAAGAATTCCCCCTGAAGGAACAGAAGTGTGGATCAGGTGTATACATAGAAAAGATCTCAGAAAACCTCAGAATTCCTAACAAGCCTGAAGGAAGGTATGTCTCTTCCAAAGACTGGAGGAGGTGAATGCTTCTTTACACATGAAGATAGCAATGAAAGACTTCAGGAAACATGAAAATCAAAGAGACATGACACCACGAAAGGAAACAATAATTTTCTGGTAACTGACTCCAAAGAAAGGGAGATCTGTGATTTGCCCAGTAAGGAATTCAAAATAGTTGTTTTAAGGAAGCTCAACGATCTACAAGAAAACACAGAAGGATAATTCGATGAAATCAGAAAAACAATACCTGCACAAAATGAGAAGTTTAATGGAGAGACAGAAATCATAAAAAAGAATGAAACGTAAATTCTGAAACTGAAGAATACAATCAATGAAACAAAAAATGCAATAGAGAGCACTGACAACAGACTGGATCATGCAGAAGAAAGAATCTGTCAAGTAGAAGACAGATCATTTGAAATTATCCAGTCAGAGGAGAACAAAGAAAAAAGAACAAAATAGACTGAAGAAAGCCTATGTGAAAATATGGTATACAATTAAGTAATCTATGCATTATTGGAGTCCCAGAGGGAGAAGAGAGAGAGAAAGAGAGAGGAAGAAAACTTATTTAAAGAAATAATGCCTGGGAACTTCTCAAATCTGGGGAGTTTATGAATCTCATAAATCCCCACATAACTTAAACCCAAAATGACCTTGTCAAAGCCACATTATTACAAAATTGTCTAAAATCAAAGGCAAAGAAAGATTTGTAAAGCATCAAAAGAAAAAAAAATCCTCACATATGGGGAATTCCCTAAGGCTATCAGCAGATTTCTCAACAGAAATATTGCAGGTCAAGAGGTAGTGGATGATACATTCAAAGAGCTGAAAGAAAAAAAAATTGCTTACCAAAATTACGTTATCTGGCAAAGTTGTTCTTAAGTAATGAAAGATAAAACTTTCCCAAACAAAAGCTGAGGGAGTTCATCACCGCTAGACCTGCCTTACAAGAAATGCTGAAAGTTTTTAAAGATGAAATGAAAGGACACTAATTAGTAACATGAAAATATATGAAAATATAAAACACACTAGTAAAGGTAACTAAATAGTCAAATTCAGAATACTCTAATACTGTGATATGGTGGTGTGCTTAATCATTTATGTCTATTATAAAGATTAAGGGACAGAACTACTAAAAATAATTATATCTACAATATTCTGTTAATGGATACACGACATAAAAAAAGGTGAATTATGACATAAAAACATAACATGTGGGAAGGAGAGTAAAAGGGTAGAGTTTTGGTATGGAATCAAAGTTAAGATGCTATCAGCTTAAAATAGACTATTATATCTATAAGATGTTTCACGTAAGCCCCTTAGTAATCATAAAGAATAAACCTATAATAGATACACAAAAGATAAACAGAAAGGAACCAAAGCACACTACTCCAGAAAATCATCAATTCACAAAGGAAGACATCAAGAGAGGAAGATAATAACAAGGGAACTGCAAAATAGCCAGAAAATAATAAGATGGCATTGATAAGTCCTTACCTATCAATAATTAAATATAAATTGACTGATTTCTCCAAACAAAAGGCATAGAGTAACTGAATGGATAAAAAAAAAACAAAACAAATCAAAACTCAACTACATGTGTGCCTACAAGAGATTCACCTCAGCTTCAAGGACACAACAGAGGCTCAAAATGAAGGGATGGAAAAAGATATTCCACACAAATGGAAACTGTAAGAGAACAAAGATAGGTTTACTTATCTCAGACAAAATAGATTTTAAGTCAAAAACTTTAACAAAAGATAAAGAAGGCCATTGTATAATGATAAAGGCGTCAATTCATCAAAAGGACATAACAATTTAAAATATATATACACCCAACATAAGAGCACTTAAAATATAGTAAGCAAATACTAACGGATCTGAAGGAGGAAAAAGACAACAGTACAGTAAGAGTAGGAGAATTTAATACCCCACTTTCAACAATGGATAAAATCATCCAGACAGAAAATCAATATGGAAACATTGGACTTGAACTATATTTTAGACCAAATGAACCTAACAGACAAATATAGAATATTCCATCCAACAGCAACAAAATACACTTTCTTCTCAAATGCAAATAGCACATTCTTCAGGATAGGTGATATGCTAAGTCACAAAACAAGTCTTAGAAAATTTAAGAAGATTAAAATCATATCAAGTATATTTTTGAAACAATGGTAGAAAAGCAGAAATCAAAACAGTAGAAAAACTGGCAAATTCACAAATATATGGGAATTAAACACACTCCTGAACAATTAATGAGTTAAAGGGAAATAAAAAAATATGTTGAGTCAAATTAACACGGAAACAACATATCAAAACTTATGGGATGCAGCAAAAGCAGTTCTAAGAAGGAAGTTTACAGTGATAAACACCTAGATTAAGAAAAAAAAAGAAAGATAAACCACGTTTTATCTCAAGGAATTAGAAAAAGAAGAACAAACTATCCCTAACTTTAGCAGAATGAAGGAAATAACATGATCAGAGCAGAAATAAATGAAATATAGCCCAGGAAATCAATAGCAAGGTCAACAAAACTAAGAGCTGGTTATTTGAAAAGATAAACAAAAAACTGACAAGCCTTTAGCTAGACTAAGAAAGAAAGAGATAAAACTTAAATAAATAAAATTGGAAATGACAGAGGAAACTTTACAACTCAATGGTGAAAGATTGAAACCTTTCTTCTATATCAGGACAAAAACAAGGGTGCCTACTCTCATCACTCATATTCAACATAGTATTGGAAGTCCCAGGCAGAGCAATTCAGAAAATAAATAAATAAATAAATAAATACAAATTTGAAAGGAAGAAGTAAAATATCTGCATTTGCAGATGACATGATCCTACTTGTAGAAAACATGAACTCCACAAGAAAGCTATTAGAACTAATAAACAGATTTAGTAAAGCTGCAGGATACAAAATCAACATACAAAAATCAGTTCTTTATACCAACAATGATCTATCCAAAAAGGAACTCAAGAAAACAATCCTATTAAAAAAGCATCAAAAACAATAAATACTTAGGGATAGATTTAACCAAGGAGGTGAAAGATCTGTACACAGAAAACTGTAAGACACTGATGAAAGAAACTGAAGAAGACACAAACCAATGGAAAAGTATCCTATGTTCATGGATTGGAAGAATGAATTTTGTTAAAATGCCCATAGTACCCAAAGCCACATGTACACTCAATGCCATCTCTATCAAAATTCCAATGGCAATTTTTACAGAAACAGAAAAAACAATCCTGAATTTCATAGGGAGCCACAAGACCCTGAATAGACCAAGCAATCTTGAGGAAGAAGAACAATGCTGGAGACATCATACATCTCGATTTCAAACTATAGTACAAAGCTATATTAATCAAAACAGTATGATACTGGCATAAAAACAGGCACATAGACTAATGGAACATCAATGAGAGTCCAGAAATAAACCCACATATATAGTCAACTAATATTTAACAAGGGAACCAAGAATATTCAAAGGGAAAAGACAGTCTTTTTAATAAATATTGTATAGAAAACTGGATATTCACATACAAAAGTATGAAATTGACCCCTTTCTTAAGCCACTCACAAAAATTATCTCAAAAAGGATTAAAGGGGCTTCCCTGGTGGTGCAGTGGTTGAGAGTCCGCCTGCCGATGCAGTGGACACGGGTTTGTGCCCCGGTCCGGGAAGATCCCACATGCCGCGGAGTAGCTAGGCCCACGAGCCATGGCTGCTGAGCCTGCGCGTCCGGAGCCTGTGCTCCGCAACGGGAGAGGCCAAAACAGTGAGAGGCCCGCATACCGCAAAAAAAAAAAAAGGATTAAAGACTTAAATATAAGACATAAAACTATAAAACTCCTGGAAGAAAACAGGGGTGGGGGGAAGTTCCTTGACATTGGTTTTGGCAACAATTATTCAGGTATGACACCAAAAGACCAAGCAATAAAGGCAAAATTAAATAAGTGGGACTACATCAAACTAAAAAGCTTATGCACAGAAAAAAAATCAATAAAATGAAAAAGTAGCCTAGAATGGGAGAAAATATTTGTAAACCATGTATCCTATAAGGTGTTCAAGAAACTCATACAACTCAAGAGAAAAAAATTGATTGAAAAGTGGGCAGAAAACCTGAATAGACATTTTCCCCAAGAAGACAAACAAATAGTCAATAGGTAAATGAAAAGATGCTCAACATCACTAATAAAGGGAATGCAAGTCAAAACCATAATGAGATGTCAATTCATACTTGTTAGAGTGTCTGTTATAAAAAAGACAAGATATAGCAAGTGTTGGTGGGGGTGTGGAAAAAGGGAACCTTTGTACATTGTTGGTCAGAATGTATGTTGATGCAGCCAGTACAGAAAACAGTATGGAGGTTCTTCAGATGAATTAAAAATAGAACTACTCTATGATCTAGCAATCCCACTTCTGGGTATATATTCAAAGAGAATGAAATAACTCCCAATAGCGATGACATGCAAACACCCTAAGTGTCCATGAACAGAGGAATGAATGAAGAAATTTGTATAATGGACCATTATCCAGCCCTAAAAAAGAAGGAACTCCTGCCATTTGACACAACATGAATGAGCCTTGAGGGTATCATGCTAAGTGCAAATAAGTCAGACACAGAAGTGCTCATCCTGTATGATCTCGCTTACACGTGGAATCTAAAAAAGCCAAGCTCATAGGAACAGAGAGTAGAATGATGGTTGCCAGGGGTGGTGTGAAGGGAAGGAAAGGCAGGAGACGAGATGTTAGTCAAACGGTACGAACTTCCAGTTAGAAGAGAAGTTCTCGGTATATATATATATAGTTAGCAATACTGTATTATATACTTGAAATTTGCCAAGAGAGCAAATCTTAAATGTTCTCATCACATATTCCACATACACACACCACACAAATGGTAACTGTCTGAGGTGATGGAGGTGTTCATTAGCCTTACTGTGGTAATAATTTTGCAATATATATGTGTATCAAATCATCACATTGTGCACCTTAAACTTACACAGTGTTGGGCTTCCCTGGTGGCGCAGTGGTTGAGAGTCCGCCTGGCGATGCAGGGGACACGGGTTTGTGCCCCGGTCTGGGAAGATCCCACATGCCGCGGAGCGGCTGGGCCCGTGAGCCATGGCCGTTGAGCCTGCGCGTCCGGAGCCTGTGCTCCGCAACGGGAGAGGCCACAACAGTGAGAGGCCCACATAATGCAAAAAACCAAAACAAAACAAAAAAAAACAACTTACACAGTGTTATGTATCAATTACATCTCACTGAAGTTGAAAAAAAAAGGCTAATGTAGCACTAACATATTACTGCGCTCAAAGTAAGGACATATTTAGTTATTTCATCCTGCCTCGGGTGCACGCATTCCTCACGAATGGAGTCCAGGCTTCCCACAGCCCTCCTGTTAGTCCCACTGACCCCTCAGTCAGCCAAGGGGGCTCGTCTTCCCTGTGTCGAACCTCAGGGCTAGGACGGACATCCAATGTGTGGCTTGAACCACTCACTACCCAGGGAGGATCTCTGCCCCTGTAATCTCCCTTTACCTCTGAGTCCCCTTCCGGGGCACAGGTCCAGATCTGATTGCTTTTCTTCCCTTCCTAACTGATTTTGTCTGGATCTTATAGCCTTTTTGTACAGTATTCTTTTTGCCAGTTTCCAGTTAGTTTTCAATGAGAATCATTTCACCGGTAGATGTATTTTTGATGTGTTCCTGGGGGAGGTACGTTCCACGTCCTCCTACTCTGCCATCTTGATCTCTCCCACTCTATTCACATCAAGTTTAAAAACTTGAAAAATGGTACTTTAAAAAGTGTATGAATATCTACAGACATAGAAGTAAACAACCATTCATGGGAATGATGAATGTTAAATGTGTGATACGGTTATCTCTGAGGAAGGAGAGACAGAGAACATGATTGGAGAATGGACATAGATTTTTTTGTATTATTCCCTATTTTTAACGTTATATTTGAAATATTTCATGATAAAAAAGAACCATTTGGGGAGGAGGCAGGTGGTTTCTAGCCAGAAAAAAAGAAAACAAAAAGCAGCGATGACAAAAAAAACACCATGAAATCAAAATAATTATCCATAGAATTTCTTTATTTGAGATGTGATGGTTTTTAAAGCAATGAAACTCTTCAGAGTTATTTTTAACATACTAATTACTTTTTCAGCTGGTGGATGATCACATTACCTCCGAGTCCCTGCCCCATGGTCTCCTTTACTCTGCTCCGTGTATGGAAGAATCAATACTGATTCATGGAAACTTCTGTGAGTCCAAAAAAGCACCGGGGGTCCAGAACTACTGAACTCAATACAAATTTAACCAAAATTGGAAATTTTTTTTGGGTCCATGTTGTTAGAAGAAAATACATCTTAGGATATATTTTCATTAGAAAATAGGTTTCATGCAGATCGATAGCCTGAACCTTTGGATTGAAGTTCGGTTGATTGTGAGCTGTATAATGTTGAATGAAGTACTTAACTTCATTGAGTTTAGGTGGAAATAATAGTTCATAGAGCTGTTACTAAATGACATATAAAATACCTAGTGCTGTATTTAACTCATGGTAAGTGTTCTATATAGGATGGCTAATAGTAATAATGATGATGGTAATAACTAAGACTGTAACCAGCCTGTGCTCTATGCTTTCTTTTACATTCAGGACTGTGGTATCTGAGGAGATACGTAATCTCTTTTGCAAGGTAAATGAACAAGTTACCGAAATAAAACACCGCATTGATCTGGCTTTTGTTCAGATGTAAAGATGTGCCAAGGAAGACTGGTAGCTCTTTCTAACTCACTCCTCTTTTTAACCTTAAACATCTCTTATTACTCTAGCCCAGGTGTAAATTCACTTGGGTTCTAACAAAGGATTTGCCTCATTGAACTGCTATTAGTATTTGAGACAATTGACGAAAATGCAAATCCTAAAGCAAGAGTTCTTTTTTTTTTTAACTTGAAATTGTATTGAAATAATTTTTTAAAACTTGAATTTTGATTGTTTTCCACATGAAGTCTCCACAAATAAATTCAGAAGTTAACAACCTAGGTTTTGCTCTGGGACGCACTGCCTTGGGTGCAAAGTTCTAAATAAGGAATTTAGGAGATAATGAACTTTATTAAGCAACGTCTATACCCCAGGCCCCACATTCTACAAATAAACTCTTCTCAGCAACCATGGGATAAGTTTATCCTTGGCCTGAGCAAGCTCCTTGGCAACCAATGGAGCTGTGGGTATGAATAGAGTTGGAAAACCAAAGGCAGCATCACAGTGCCAGCTGGCCTAGAACTTCTGTGTGTAGGGCTCAGGGTAGAGCCTTCCCTCTATTTCCTCTCCACCTTGCCCTTCATTGATCAATGGCCACATATTATGCTGTCCCCAACCCACTCTCCTGCATCACCCCCCAAAAGTAGTTTTGTCTCCGAAAAGCATGAGTGAGGCTTCTCCTATCCTTTCCATAGAATAGAAAGAAGTCTTAAAGATGACAATTAGATAGAATATCTCAGAGCTTTACTTTGAGTAAATAAATCAGGACATTCCCTTTCCAGAAACTAAACTGAGCTTTTGAAACTGCAAAGGACAGCAAATTAAGAGGATCAAAAACTAATCTCTACACCTAAGTCCTGATGCTCACATGGCCCCCCCTCAACATGCAGCTAAAGACCCTGTGAAGGTGACCTGAGGGTGTCAGGCAGCTTAAATATACAAGAGCAATATGTACCTGGAAGAACGGGGAACCTCTGGTCAAGAGACAGTACCTGTGACATTGATTCCTCTCAACTGTATTTCGAGAAAAGGGGTCTGAAAATGAAGGCCTCTTTCTACTTGCAAAGCTGTTCAATTGTGGGTAACTGATGTCTTCCTGAGAAAATAACCATGGAAAAAGACCAAATCCCTCTCACTACAAATTTAGCCAAGGCTCACAGAACTAGCAGAGAAGTAGAACAATAGCAATGGGTGTCCAAAAGCCAAATGTTCATTACTTGAATTTAATAGTGAACATGGTGGTGCCTGGGGGAAGGAGGAGACAGTAGAGAGCTGGGCAAGGGAAGGGATGATCGCTTGTTAGTTCTAGTCCTGAGATTGCTTACAGGAAGGTGACTTATTTTAGGACTGATGAAGACAGGTAAGAAAGGAGAATTGTGCTTGGGGATAGAGGAGTGAGTAGGAAGCAAAGACATAGATATAGTTCTTGAGAAATGAATGAATTCCTATACTTGGAAACATGTTATCCATTTTTGTTCTTCTAAAAAAAAAATCAGGCAGTTGCCAAGGATAAGGTATCAAGCATATTTCCTATAAATAAAGAGCTTTCCTAATAAATTATGTACTCAGTAAAAGGAATTGTATTTTACATGCTATGGCCTTACTTCACAGTTTTACAGATTTCTTTTATCCCTACTATATTTTCCCAGGTTTTATATGAGCTGCTGACACTAGGTACTAGTGGTGGCTGGTGAAATTGTACCTTTTCCAGGGTTTTAAACCTAGAAATGGTAGCTAGAGAGGAAGTAATGGTTCTGCAAAGATGGGTATGGCTACAGCTTTCATGACTCCGAGGAAAACTGAATACATCTTAAAATACTCACAGTTTCTTTTTTTCCATAATTCTTCAGAATGCTCTCATCAAGAAATGTGTTATTTCTTCAAGTTTTTAGAAGAAATGGAAGAAAATTATGATCATTTCAAAATTCAGGAGCACCTAATAAAACGAGTTTGAAGAAGTCCCTGAAACATCCAGTAAGCATTCCTTGATTAAACTCATAAGTCTTGCCTAGAGAGTGTCAGACATTTCCTAAGATTCTTTAAAAGCTTTTAGATGTCATTCCTGAATTCTAAAAAGCTTAATTATGGAGTATGAAATAAAATGTTTTCTAAGTTAGAAATACTGAATATGGTGCTTCAGTTAGAAGGCACATATGGAAAAGAACAGATTCAGAAAGTTAAATTCATTGCACCTTCATGATGGTTTAGGAATATTTTTCCAGCAAGGACTAAATGCTCACTGGGAAGCAAGAACAAAAATGAGCACCTCAGGTTCAGGATCAAGCCTAGGTAGTTTACTGGGTTGTGGACCAATATAAGCTAAGGGATCAACTGCCAAACTCAGTGGCTCTACAGCAGCTGAGTATTTAAATCAAAACCCCACATTTACCATGTGTGAATGTGCCAGATTTTTTGTGGAAGATTTTAAGCACTTGCTTCCAGAAGTAGTCCTCCAGGTTGTATTCCCCAAGACAATGGAAGGTCAGCAGAATAAAGTCAAAAGTCCAAGTTCAGTTCTGCACTCAACTGATGCGTGATTTTGAGCAAGTAATTTCCCTTTGGACCTACTTTTCCATGTCTGTAAAATACGAGGACTATCATGCATGATTCCTAAGTTCCTCCTAATTATAACATTGCATGGCTGAAAATAACGTGTTTATTTTGAAATTCAGATCAATACAGTTCCAACCTCCTTAGGAATCAGTGTCAAAGAGTCTTTGGAAATTAAAACTATAAAGAACCTGAGAAATATTTTAACCCAAATCATCCCCTCATCCTACTTGTAAAGAAACTGACCAATTGTGTTTGTTGGCTTCACTCCCAGATGCCAGTGAAATATTTGGTTGTTTCAAGTAAGTGCAGTAATGGGACTCCTTTTGAATCTAACAAATCCAGTTTCATGTTCTCTCATGTAGGAATAATGTCATTTTTCTGTCAGAAAAAAATACAAATTCAAATTATAGTAGAAATAAGATATCCATCTAAAACAAAGATGGGGTTTTCAGCATCACAAAATTAAATATCCCTGCATATTTCCCAACGGAGGGACTTGGGAAGAAGTTACACTGTGTCCCAGCTGTGAGACTTATCTACAGGGCAGTCCTGGAGCCTGGACCCAGTTAGTGGACCTATGTCTGAGAAGAAATGCCAAGAGTAAAAGCAAGAGTACCTGAACATTTCCGTATGTTTAAGGAATACTCTGGAGCTAAAAAATAGTAAATGGCAGGTAGAAGGAAGAACAAGAAGCAAATAGAAACAAAGTAGAGAGTGTAAGGCCATTTCTGGAAAGACCAAAGGGCTCAAGCTCCTTTTTTTTTAACATCTTTATTGGAGTATAATTGCTTTACATTGTTGTGTTAGTTTCTGCTGTATAACAAAGTGAATCAGCTATACGCATACGTATATCCCCATATCCCCTTCCTCTTGTATCTCCCTTCCACCCTCCCTATCCCACCCCCTAGATGGTTGGTCTCAAAGCACCGCCAAGCTCCTTTTTATTAGGATCTGTTCGGCACCATGGATCAAGAGCAGATCAGCTTTAAATTTCAAGGTCAAGCAAGGTAGGCAGGAGAGATGAGGGTATATGACTGCCCCGAAGAATCATTCACGTGTTTTTATTATCATGCTTTTAGAAAGTAATTGTGATAACTAGTACTGTGGTATTATATGGTCTCTTAAGTCTTTTAGTGTCAGATACCTTTGCAGATGCCTCTGTCTTGTCTCACTAGCTGAAATATTAGCTCTTTGAGGATCTCGTTAATTACTTTATCCCCAAAGATAGGGCCTATTATACAGCAGGTGCTCAGTAAATGTTTGGTTCATTCCACTGCTGTCAAACACGCTGTTCAGTTGAAAGTTACATCATCAAACATTATATTATACTATTAATGTAAGTTTCTTCACAAAGTATTCATTTTGTATAATTTTCTAAGGGTTCATAAATCCCGATAGGAGTTTTGTGGTGACTTGACAGTTCCAGAGATCTCTGGGTAATCCAAACTTATCTGCATTTATTTTTTTATTTAATAGTTGGCTTGAAAATGTCGGGTGATTACATGAATAAGAAAACTTTCCATCTTTGCTCATTAATATAATTTTGTGGAATTCATGGTTCATTTTACTTGAACGGCCTTCTGAATCTTATGTACATGACTACTGAATGTATGTAGCCAACTCCAGATACATAAGACTACTATTTCATTCGTATCCTAAAACTACTTCTTTGGAGAATTATGCAGAAGAGACTTGTATTCTGGGCTGACAAATTCTTTCACTATTAAGAATGTGTAGACTTCAGAGAATTTTTTAGCCTATTCCTCAAGGCCCATTGAATTACTGTCTGTTTAAAAGAGAAAAATGCATTCTCTGCTCCTTTAGCAAGATCATTCTTTCATTTATCCATTTACCCTTCAAAAATCATTTACTCAGTACTTATTACATGGTATGACATGGTATAAAGGAATGAATTAGGCATATAGGAAGAAGTTAGAAAAAATCCACTGATTTCAAGGCACTTACATTCTGGGGGTTAGGGAGATAGACAAACACATTATCATATTTTCCTTGGTATCCTCCACATTAACTGATATAAGCCTGGGCGCTAATAGGCACTTAAAAATCACTCACTGCCTGAATGAATTAATAAATGTAGTTATGAGAGTTAGAAATAGTGAACACATATTTGGTCAATAAGCCACCACGGGATATGGGGATACATTTTAGAACTGGAAGAAGGCATCTTTTAGACAAAATAAAAACAAATGCTGATTTATGAGTTTGTAAAATATGGAGGTTGTTTCCTCAATAATGGTGTCATAGTCGTGAAGAATCAATCCATGCGGATATAGTAGTAGATCCCTGTCATTTGAAGTTAATATCAGAGAGGCTCATCAGGCAGATCCACTTCCAAGAGGAGTCCTCATATACAAGTGTCAGAGCAGAATCCTGGTTGAGTGGAGAGATCATGGTGTTCACCCAGGGGCCATCATCCATTCATTTACTGATGTGCTAAATATCTCCTGAGTGCTCCTCATAGCACTGAAGGCAGTTGAAGGCTCCTGTGTTCCCTGTCCCTAGCGCTGACGGTCACAGTGATACAGAAGAGGGGCTCAAGACATGAGTAGTTGCCTTTCAGCCGTCCAAACTCTCCATCTACCCTGTATGGACCTTCCCTAGGTGGCTTCTCCGGTCTGCCCTTTATATGAGAGTGTAAAAGAAAACCAGGCTTTGCCGAGGGTAGCAATGATCCCTGAAATGGTGGTGCGGTCTGCTAATTCTGTAACGGCACCTGCTTTGCAAGGAAGGTGGTGAGACATTGACAGCCTGCTAATATAATGCAGCCTAGGATTCAGGAAGCCATGCCTTCCCCCACAGTTTCTCCCAAAAGAACAGAAAGACCAGGTGACAGCAGAGATAGAAATCAAGCTGCTGAGCTAGCACCAAGATGAAGCAAAAGGGATTCTCCAGCTTATTTAGGCTTTAAGACATTCCTGGGCTGAATGTAACACAATCTTTCCATCAGATTCAAGATAAAAGTGTCACTCATAAGTCAGCAGGCACTGGTGTTTGGCGAGAAGCCAGATAACACTTCTGTGAAACACTGGTTCCAAGCTTTGACATCTCCCACACCCCCTCCACTTTCCAATGTGACTTGGAGATGTAACAAATTCATAACTGAAGCAACTACAATTTATTAGCATTTCATTGGAATAAACATACCCTGGATCATCCTTATCCTGAATAAGGATATCACTGCAGGAAAGACTATAATACTCTCAGAGAACAAAACTAGGACTGGGGGACTACAGCACTCTCCAGAGATGACATATTCAACTGTCCTCAGCAATTTCCAGGTTCCTGAGGCTTCATATTTTAGTGGGTTTTCTTTGACTGGACATGGCCCCATTGAGTGGAACAAGTTTGCTTCTGGAATGTTATGACAAAAATGGGTATGTTTTCCCCAGGATTACTAGAGACATAGACTCCAAGTGTGTTCTTAAATGCCTGTATTTTAGAAACATCCTTTAATTATTTATCTACTCTTGCGGATTTAAAAAAAATGTGCCTAGGATCCATCTCTGTTCCTATTCTGTCCTTTTTCACTTAGTCAAATATCCTAACTAGCTTTCCTGCACTAATTTTATTCCTTGTAAAACCTCTGCAACACTAATACCAAAGGGGATTTTCTAAAACGTGAAACTTACCATGCAATGGCTTTGTTCAGAAAGTTTGAAAGCTCTGGACAACCTGAATGAAAATGACCAAACTCCTTAGCATAACACACTCTACTTGCCAGCCATACTGACTTTCTTGTGATGTCACAAGCTTTCATGATTCTGTGCTGTTCCACAAGCTCTCCCTCTAACTGCATACCTTCCCTTCACCATCTGCCTCAGCTTCAATGCCACTTCCTATGGAATCCCCTTAATATTAAAAAAATTAGTGAATGGTACCCATTTGAACACCACCTTCCACCTTGGAAACTATACTTTTAGAGGGGCACTGCTTGAGACGTTAGAAAAATACTTCACATGAGAAAAAGAGTTGAAGGGACTGAGGAGATTAAGCAGGAAAAAAATGGAACTCAAAGGCAAGAAAACTGACAAAGAAATATTAGGGGAAGGAACAGACTATTGAGGAAGTTTGTTGAGTGTGGCCCAGAAGTCAGACCTAGGATCTGTGGGTGGAAGTAGTATAAAGTCAGATGTAACAGAATTTTAGGGAAGTTTTTCTTAAGAGTAAAGATTTATAACATGAGAACAAACACCCCCGTAGAAAACTCAGGGCTCCAGGTTTCAAGAAAAGACCAGATGATGCCCCAGAAGAGATTGCTGCAGGGGTTAGGACAAATGCTCAGCTTTTCTCATAGACATTGACCATCAGGGGATGGCTTAGAAAAATGGGACAGCAATGGAGTGGAGAGGAAACCAGCTAAACCCACTGGAATCTATGAACTCCTAATAACTTCTTCATGTATAGAGTCACTAGTAAAATTAATCACAGTACAGCCAGCTTCACAAAAGTCTAGAGGATATTACTTTCTCTAGTTTTATAACTGTTTAAGAAATGTATATTACTATCAAGATTTCCATGCCCTCTGCTCTCCAATTTTTGTGGGTAAGAACATTTATAAGCAGCATTATTGGGAATATGCATGAACATTTGGGTTTATGGACACATTCAATAGAGAAATGTTTTTACATAAAGGCATATTTTAATACTGGTACGTGTGTGCATAATTTCCCCCCTGGTGTTCAGCACGGAGGTTGCTGTATTCATTCAGGCTAGAACACAATGATGATTCAAGACCACTGAACTACTACCTTCGAAACAAGTAGTTTGTATACTTCAGTGTCATAATGCACTCCTATGCCCAGTTTACTGGTGAGCTGCACCACAAGTAATTTGTTATTAAAGGTAGGTAAAGTCTGAAATTTGTGAATGATGTAATTTTAGAGCACTATGAACCAGATTCAAGACTATCCCCCAAATAATGTCACTCTCACCCACTTGCTTTATAATATGCTTTCTTAAAGAGAGAGAATAAGGTGGAGTTTTAGTTAGCACTCAGGAAATTCCATGTAACCTCTGGTGCACCCCATGGGAGTATGTGATGCATGTCTTTTGCTAAGTGTGTTATGACCAAGAAATTGAGAACTCTCTTCTAAAACACTGAGTATGAAGCGACACAGTTTGCCTTTTATAATGCAACCCTCTACATTTGCATCACCTTTGAACTACACGTGATGAACAGAGGCACACATGCTAGAACATACTTTTAAATTAAATCTCTCAGTTCTCAATTTTACAAGAAGGCATCTAAATATAAGCACTTTACATCAAAAACACAAAAATGATGCATTGACTTTGGAAGAAAACTATGAAGCTCCTATGATTCTGGAGAATGTGCATGCATCAGTAACTCGACTATGCCTATGGTCTAAACATTAGAACTTCACAGGTAACATCAACTTATTGTCAAGTTCCAACAGGAAATAGAAAGATCATTGTATCTTTGCTGTAGTAATGTTAGGATATGTAATGGCTTCATTCATTCATTCAGTTGACAAATACATTATGAGTGCTAGTATTCCTCTGCATAAAAAACAAAAACAAAAACATAAGCACTGCTCTCTGAGAAAGCAAAAGACAGAATGGTGTAAGGTGATGCTAGGGAGGCAAGCAGGGACTAGACTAGGTAGAACCTTGAAAGCCATATTACAATTTATCTTTCTTCTACAACAAACGTGAAGACATTTAAGTATTTTAAGCAAGGTTTAACATGATACAATTTTTATTTCAAAAATATACTCTGGGGGTAGTGAAGAGTAGATGTGGGTTAACTAGTTTAGGAAACTTTTTCAGAAGTCCAGGCAGCAGATATTAGAATAGGGTGATGGAAGTAGAGAAGTGTGGATGAAGTCAAGGTATATTTAGGAGATAAGATTGAAGGTTCCTAGTAAGGAATCAGTAAGGAATCAAAGAGAGGGAGGGGCTTGAGGATTATTCTTAAGTTTCTGGTTTGTACAACTAGCAGGGGAATGTAAATGAAGGACTGGGTTTAGGAGAAAAAAGATAATGGGTTGGGTTTAAGATATATGGAACTTAGGATGTCTTTAAGACATTCAAGAAGAGACATAAAATAGTTTTTAAAAAATGTCGTGGAGCTCAAGGGAGAGGCCTGCATCGGAGATAAGTATCAAGTTCCATTGTTCTATTTGCCTATCCTTGCTCCAATCTCACTCTGTTCTAATTACTATAGCTTTACAGTGAATCTTGACAGCACAGATACTGTAAGTACCTCCACTTTGTTCTCCTTTTTAAAACTGATTTTGAATATTCTATATCCTTCCATATTCATATGAATTTTAGAATCACGTTCTCAATGTCTTCAAATAAAGAAACATTTGCAGGAATTTTGGTTGGGACTGCATTGATTCTATAGATCATCTTGAGGAAAATAGACATCTTAACAAAACTGAATCTTCCAATTCAGTATAATGTTATATCTTGCCATTTCTTTAGGTCTCCTTTCTTTCAGTAATGATTTATAGTTTTCAGGGTAGAGGTCTTGCACATATTTTGTTAAATTTATCTTAAGTATTTCATGTCTTTGATATTGTGAGTCGTATTTAAAAGTTTTCATTTTCCAAAATTTATTTGCTAGTATATAGAAATAAAACTATTTTTACATGCTGACTTTGTATCCTGAGGTCTGATTTATTTGTTTGAGTAGTTTAGATTCTTTAAATTCTTTTAAATACATGATCATATTTTCTGTGAAAGAAATACAGTTTTACATTTTTCTTTCCCTTATATTTGCCTTTTATTTTTCTCTCTTGCCTTAATTATACAAGCTACAGTCTCCAGTAAAATTTTGAATAGATGTGGTCAGAGAAGACACCATTGCCTTGTTCCTGATTTAGGAGGAAAGAGTTCAATGATTCACGTTTAAACATAATGTTAACTACAAGTTTTTCATAGATTTACTATACCTAATTACCTCCCAAAGTCCCCACCTCCAATACCATCATGTTGTGAGTTTGGTCTTCAACGTATGAATTTTTGGTGACATAATTCAGTCCATAGCAGTTTGTTTGTTTAGCTTCATCCCTGCTCCACAAATTTTGGCTCTCTTAGTCTTTTCCAGCTCTTTTATTTTCCCTCTTCATCTCAGTGAGACCACTATGCTCTGCTTGAGATTCCCCTCCCTGCATCGTGTTCTAGTATCAAACAATCATATGTGAATCACAGCACTGTACTTCCTGTTATGTACTGCCTAAAAACAGTCATTTCATATATTTTGTTTAGTTTTTATAGCATTTATAGCAAGAGTTCGCATCCAGTTATATTAATCAGACAGGAATTAGAAGCCAAAACTATGGATTTTTGAAAGTAGGGAATCAAACTGGTGGAACCAATGAGTTTGAGGAATGGTATAGTGTAAAATTTAGGTAGAGTAGAAATCAGAAAGAAGGATGTGAGAATTCATGATTTTAGAGATGGAGCAGTTATTAGTGATGACGCAGTGTCACAGTGTGAGAGTCTTACTTCCTCTCCATCTTTCCTTTACAGCTAAATGGTAAGAAAGAGGTAAAAAACACCAGTCAGCTATTTGGTAGTACTGTACATATACATTTACATATTCACTTACTAAGCAATATGGACATTCAATTATTTATTCATTCTGGTCCCCAAACATTCTCTGTATATCACCCAGGGCTAAGACAAAAATGTATGGAAATTCAGGATTATAAAGTTTACCCTGTGGCTAGAATGAGATCCTAAGGAGCAATTTAATCTTGGGAGAAGACATAAAAGTTGAGTAGAATAGAACTTTGGGAGTGGAAGTAAGATGTCCTAGTTAATGCAGTTGATGATTTTTAACAGAAATATTCTAGATACAAATACTTTACTATATTTATAAACTTTTACATCCTTAGACAGTCATCAGATTACATCCTATTGAGGGAAATAAATCAGTCTATCCATCTATTTCTCTGTCAATGCCTCATAAAATAGTTGGTTTACGTCTCAGACATAAGAAAAAAGTCCATGGAGTATTTTCCTTCCCAAAATGTTCCAGAAAATTACAAGCTATATTCTTTGGAATTGCCTGCCATATTATCAAAGGATCCCAGTTACCCAAGCATAAGCCAGAAAGGTGATATTACTTAGTGAGTCAGACAGAATGGATTCCAGCCCTGGCTCTGTATCTGAGTAGCTCAGTGACCTTGGGCAAGTTGCTAACTACGGAAAAGAAAGAAGATTCAGATTCAAGATATATGGAAGGAAAATGGACAAGAATAGTGGCTGACTGGCAATACATAGGGAAGAGTCAAAAGTGATTTCTTGATTCCAATCTTGAAGGACTTGAGAATAGTTGTACCATAAATAGAAATAGAAGGAGGTCTTAAGGGAAGTGAATAACTTCAACTTGAGAAATGCAGAATTTGATCTCTAGGTGGAACTCACTATTGGGCTTCTAGGTGGAGTCCTCTAGTAGAAATTAAATGGTTTGACATTAAATATTGGAGCTCAAAAGGGAATCTAGTCATGCATACATTTTATTCAATCAATGATTGATACTTATTTTTCCACATTCACTGTGCTAGTTACTGGAGATGCAGAAATAAAAGGCAGTGATTCCCTCAAGGAGCTGACCTCAGTGGAGCCAGAGAGTTTATAAGACAGATTATACAATCCTAAGTGCCCAGTTATTTGGGCTAAAATAGAGTTAGGGACACAGTGCTGTGGAAACAAGAGGTGAGGAGTCAGAGTGGGCTTCCAAGGAACTGAACTAAGTCTTGAAGAAAGAGTAGGAGTTTGCCAGACAGAGAAATTGAGGAAGGCCTTGTAGGCATTGGAGACAGGGTATGTAAAATATAGAGGCTTTCACCAGCATACCAAGCTCAGAAAAGCTTGAGGAGTACATATATAGCCTCCAGTAATACCAGGTTCCTCATTTGATTCTTATCTCACTGTCCATTTTTCTTATTATCCTTTGTTACTTCTTTTGCTCAGCTTCTAAATCGCAGCACTCTTTCCTGGGCTGCTTCTCTCTTCTGTCTATGTTCTCTCCATAAGTGAGCATACCTAGGGTTTCACGTGTCGTTTTCATACCAGAGATCCTTCTCTGACTCCAGACTTTTAAATCCTTTGATATCTCCATCCTCCAACTCTCCCAGAAAAAAAAACAAAAACAAAACCACACAAATACAAACACAAAAAAACCTACATATCTTTTTCCTAAACCTGCTCCAAATCCATCGTTCTCTGTAAACAGCAACATCATCCACCGATTGATTATTCAAATCAAATGGAGTCATCCATTATTTCTCTCTTTCCCTTACCTCCTACATCAGATCAACCAGTGTATCCTTATGACTTTATCTCCAAAATATACCCCCATAATCTAATACTCTCTATCTTCACTGCTATTCCCTCTAGTCCTAGCTACCAACAGCTCTCACTTGGACTATTGCCACAGCTTTCTAAACAAATCCCTACTTTCTTATTCATGTGCAGTCATTCTTCTACGCAGTTGTGACCTTGGAGAGGGAAGTTTCAGGGGCAGTGGGACAAAACCAGATCATAAGGTGTTTAGAAGTGAGTAATAAAGGTTTTGTATCTGTTCATTTATTCCTTATTAATTCATTTAATTTGAGAGACACCTAGGCAGTTTTAGAAAGCTGTCAAAGTACAAATAGAAAGGGAGAAAAAAAATCAACATGGCAGAGGATCATGTATAGAACTAAAATTCTAAGACATTAAAGAGAGGCAGTATGTATACTACAGTGGTTAGGGAGATAGGCTCTGGAGCTAGATGATTTTTGCTCACATACTAGCAATATGACATTGGGGAAATCATTAAACTTGCAGAGTCTCAATGCTCTTATAAGTAAAATGGAGATGGTGAATGGTGATTGTGGGAAGTAAGCGAGCCACACGCATAAAGCAGAGCCTGACACAAAGGAAGCACCCCTTAAATTTTTGACATTTAAAAAAATTAATTGGTGGATATCCAAAAATGTTTTGAGGTGAAAAGGCAGTCCAGTCTGCTTTGTAAAGTAAAAGTCATGGTCATCTGTAATGAGTAAAATGGAGGTCTTGGAGATTGAATAATTATAATAATAGCAGCTACCCTATTATTGATTGTTTACTGTGCGTAAGGCATAATGTTAAGTATCTTACATACATTTATGTTATTCTTCCAATAGCACTGTGAGGTCAATGCCAACATTATCCCCACTTACCGATTAAGAAATGAAGGTTTAAAGAGATGGAATAACTCACCCAAGGTCACACAGATAGTAAGTCAAGATTTGGACTTAAGTCTACCAAATTCTGTGCTCTACACTGCTGAACTATATTGCCTGTCAATGCCCTGCTCTGCAGATTTGAAGAAGGAATGTCTCAAACTGTATTAAAATCACTACCTTTTCAATAAAATCAGAATAGAACAAAGTGATTTTATATCGCATATGTTGATAACTCCTTTTATTGAAACACACTTCATGAGACTAGGAAAACAAAAACAACCAAACTGTGCTCAGAATTCCTTTGTAATCAGAATTAGCCTTCCACAGGGTAGAAACTGAAATTCCACAGAGGAGACAAAAGCATCCATTATCCTGAACTGTTACAATGCTGGTGGCTGACAGAGACATCTGTCTAGGGGCAACGATCTCAAGCAGATGTTGACAAAGTTAACATTTTTATAGGAAATTTTAAAATCAAAAATATGCTTTCAGAATTCTCTTTAATCCCTAAGTCATGTTCTCAATATTTGTTCTTTAGGCTTCTGTAATAGGACTACCATGTCTTCGCCCATAATAAACAAAAATAACCCTAGGCTGACCTGGAAGGTTGGGGCCCAGTGAGTGATAAATCTGTTAGCCCCAATTTGGAGAGTAAAGTATTTTCTAGAGGTCACAGCACCAACCATTCACACAGGCCTTACAAATGCTTTCAGAGGTGCCCCCTAGTAAAATCAGGACCAGGGCTTTGATGTCAGGGTCTCCTTCTTTTTGTAACATGTCCGAATACCTGGGATTGGGAGGCAGGCAGAAGTTAGAGTGAAATTAAACAAACAGTGGAGAGTGACCAGCCAGGGTGGCTTCTAGTACTGAGGTCATGTGTTTACCTTTCTACTTGCAGATCAAGGTGAAAAGTGCACCCCGAGCTCCGGCCAAATATGGTATATAAACACACATGAAAGAAGGATTAGCTCTCTTCCCTAAGACTAATGGGGACCCCAAAAATCAATAGCTGATTTGTGACAACAAGACTAAGTCAACACTGGACCAAAAGATACTGGCTGTATCCAACTCGCCCTTAATCTCATGTAAACTTGTAGTAAATTCAACATTATTCATTTCCCTGGCTGCAATTCTCCCCGACTCGGAAGAAGTGCTGACGTAGGAGGCACACACAAAAGCCACCACTTGTTTCTTCTAATCAGATCCCTTTCTTCTCTGGACTCATGACAGATTGCTGTTTGCACACATTTTCTGCCCTCCTACTTCTAGTTCAGCCAGCAGGAGCTCTTCGCAGAGGGAGAAAGCAGCTAGTGGATTGCCCCCTATGCCACCTGTGTCCTGAATTCCTGATGCAATCAGAGAACCATCAAGAGCAGGGTCCTCTGTAAGGGAAAGACTGCTAATGCTGAACTTGTAACATGGAAGGTTCCCTTCATCCATCACTAGGAGACATACGAGGCAAAGTTTATGGGTCTTAGGAGTGATGCTGTCACAGAATTTCTTTAAGACTTTGCATCACAGACTCAAGATCCCCACATCAAAGGCTTTTATGAGCTTGGGGTGGGAAGGGGCTAAGTCCCATCACCTGTGGTCTTCACTCCTGAGATCACAAGATGTTAAGAGTCCCAGACCAACCTCTCCAATATACATCTATTCAGAATATTTTGGTTTACCAGCCAACTTGTGCACAGAGATTTTTCCAAAATCAACCCAAGGTAAAACTAAGTTGAACTCCTAGGTATACGCACTATCGCCCTCTACGTTTTGCAGATGAGAAAGCTGCCTGAGACACAGGATGAATAAATGATGAATCCAGAACACACATCCAGGGAGTCCGACTCCAGGGTGGGTGGGCTCAGCCACCAAGCCCTGCTGCTATGTGACCTTAGCATGCATTTGAATCTCTCTGAACCTTGGCTTTCTCATCAGTAAAAGGCATATTTTAATACACATCTGACAACGCTGTGATGAGCAGTCAATAGAAAATTCATGTCAGATACTTAGTAATGCCTTGGAACATAGAGATCAATAAATGGCTAATTCTTCTCTATCCTTTTCTTTGATAATAGAAATATACACAGCACTGATTATCTGGGCCACTTCTTGGCACTGCTCATTGCCTCACATATTTTTCGAGTTTTATTTTAAATTTATATTTTGCTGACATGCTATTACCTTAGATTTGGGCTGGCCTTTGGAAACAAATATCAATGCCAATGCTTCAACATCAGGAAGGGGCTCAGCTTTCCTCTCTCGAATGGCTTCAGCTTTTTTATTCAGCTGAGAATCTAGCTCTTAGAGTTTTGGTGAATAATCAAGAGCTAGTAGTCCAGAAGGGTACCTGGGATGCCTGCTTCCTGGATCTGTACTGAATCCATAGTGATTAATGGAGAAAACACTGAGAGTGCTCAGTGAGAATGAAGAGAGTTCAGAGTTAGGGGTTGTGGAGTCTAAACCTTCCCCTTGTCTTACATTTGGGCAAATCATGACAGAGGAGGAATAAACTTGCTCAAGAACCACAATACGTCAGTGGTCCTGTATGCTGTGATGTTCGGATGCCAGGGAAACCTCCCTTCATCCTCATGACCAAAAATAGGAAAATATTCATCCATGGAGTGCTTGCTATTTTCAGGCAATTGGCTAGGTACTACACATTCATCAAGGTGCACACATTTTGGCAGAGTGCTGAATGGCTGATTATTAAAGTCAATATTTGGCTGGAAGCCAAGGCAGAGACTGAGTATCACTATCACAGACTGCTCTTTTGAGATACAAGGATAAATCTGAAGTTTTATCACAAAATAAATATTATTGCAACTTTATCTTCAACATTTTATACTCAAATTTTAAAAGATTGATATAATATAGGAAAAAATATATAGTGTAGGAAAAATCAGTTGCCGATTACTCTGGCAGTTGACCATACTGTACAATTGCAGCAATAAAGAGATGCTCATTTTCAGCCAAGGTCATTGGAGGAGCAAGGTAGTTTAAGGTCTGCTTTGCCAGTATGAGGCACTGCTGAATGTTGCTCCCATGTTATTGAGTTTTCCTTTCCCTTAAATTGTAACTGATTCAAGTAAATATTGATCTTCTCTTCATCTTCCCTGAAGATACAGTCACTGAAGGCATCTCATAAGCTAAAACCTTTAGCCTTGCTTGAAGAAGATGCTTTCAAGATGACGAATGTTTGAAGAATATTTTCAGAAACAAGGCTGAGGTTGATGGCCTTACCCATCACCATATACACTTAAAAAAATTTTAATCCTTCCAACAACCCTTTGTGCAGGTAGGTACCATAGCTCTATTTTACCATGAAGAAATTTAGGTTTAGAAAAGTTAAATGACTTATCTAAGTTAGTAGTTAAATAGGATTTTGACCCAAGCAGTCTCAAGGCTATGTACAGTGTTCCATGACACCCTAAAAGAGCAAACAGCAGCTCTCCATTGAATCCTGCCATGTGCCTGGAATGACATATACAGAAGTCATTAATTCTTATACAAAAAATTGAAGTAGTCATTCTTATGCCTACCATACAGATGGGCTGGGGCCTAACCTAATTTCTTAGTGGCAAAACCAGGATTTGAACACAGTTGTCTGATTCTTAAATAAATACTACTACCTACCACGTGATCCTGCCTCTAACCATTTTTTCCACCCTCTAAAGATTCTTTCAACAATATTCAGTGGCTATTATTGAGCTCTGACCGAATGCCAGGTACTGATAAGGTTTAAAGTCGAACATTCCCAAAAAAAGGCATCAAGGCTTATTCCACATGGAGAATTAGATTTGCACGGTCACCTGGGAGAAAGAATACACAGTAACACAGCACACTTTTAGTAAGTTACAGAAAACAGTGGATTTGCAGCATAATAAAGCAAGAAGAAAGCTGGGGCATGGAACCAACTGCTCTGTTCCTTGCCATTTTGCCCACGGTTTCTCTGATAAGAACTGGTATTAGGTTAGAAAACAGAAAGGGCAGCTTCCTGGCAATAACTTGCAGCAAGCCAACCTCTTCTTCTCCTTGTGTCTCCTCCCCAGGCTCTTCCCCTGGGACAGGACAGGAGCCACCAATGCAACCCAACTTTGCTGCTCTGAATAAGGTGGAGCTAGCCCTTTCCCTGGCATGTTTGTTTTTAGTGAAATATTTTCTCCCACTTCCAGTTAGCCCATTTTCCATTATGTGAATCAATCTGACAGTTTAAACCAACAGAAATATTACTTTTTTTCCCCTAAAGTGTGGGTTAAATGCAACGTTTAACATAATGAGCCCAAGGGGGGAAAAGTTCACAGTAAAGATAAATACTCCTCTTTAAAAAAAAAATTAGACCCAGTTAATAGCTAGATGGTATAAGCTTGCAAACACTGAAAGGGGAAATAGGGTTTTTTCTTTCTTTCTTTCTTTTTTAAAAAAATTAAATCGCAAGGTCTATTGTTTTGTTTTAAAGCCTGAATACTGATATATTTCATACATTATGACTATTTTCTTAAAGGAAAAATATAAAACTATTTTATTAACAACTATTCCCTCATATTTACGGTAAGGTAAACAGCAGCCCTAGGTAACAGCTCTTTTTCTCCTAAATTACTACTTCCCCTTGCTCCCTGGAGACCTAACTAACTCCAGCTTGACAAAGATTGATCCTCAGTCGAGACTGAGGAAGGCATGCTTCTCACTATGCACTCCTCACTTTGCAATTCTCAGTGGTTGAGTTCCAAATCCTACCCAAACCACTCAAGATCTTTACTCCCAGTTTTCCCAGCAAAATCAAAACTTGTTTCTTACGAAGGTCCTGGCTAACACTGCTTACTAAGATGAGTTGTTGAATATTGCCTTTCTCTTAGCTAACAGCGGGCAGAGTATTTAAGTCTAAATGAATCAGAAACATATGGCATGCATTTCTCTTAATAATGCTTTGGGTTTTTTAAATATATATATATATATATATAATTAAATGAGAACAGTGCTACAGGCAAAGTATGCTTTGAGAAGCTATTGAAAGGCAAAGGTTGAGTGGGATGGAGGATGATCCATGAATGCAAAAGAAAGGCCCACTTGGCCTTGAACTTTTCAATCCTGAGCTACCAGGGAAGACACCAAGCCCTTCAGGGAAATTGTTAAGACAGCATTCCATTTTCACCCTTTCTCCATATTTATTTTATTTATCTGTTTCGTTGCCTACTTCCTCCTACCCCCTACCCCACACCTACCACTTCTGGTTCCTTTACTAAGATTTTCTTCTTATTAAAGTTAATTCTACATTTGCTTAGAAGCCTCTATATGCTAAGACCTACATGAATTGAAGGTAGATGCTCAATTATAGTGTGCGTGACCAACGCCTAGTCCTGGGATTATATTTTCATTAACCTCATAATTAAGCAATCTTAATATCAATCTCATTGAAAATCCATGGGGGCTTGATGTTGGCTTATAAGGGTTATCATCATCTCTGCCACCTTTATTGGGTCTGTGTGTTCAGTGTGTTTATGTGAGAGAAACAGAAGGGGATCCCACACAGCTGAGTTACAACCTCTCAGTTACAATCTGCCTTGGAGAAGACGCTTCATTTTCTTCAATCTCAGGTTTTTACATCCACAAAGTGGGACTGACATTAAGGCGATATCAGGGGTCTGTGGTAAGAATGAAATAAGATAATAGCTTCAAAATTGTTTTGTAAGTTATAGTCAAATTAATTTTGAAAACATTACTTTCACCACCTCTGGCCTTTAAATATTTAAAAGGCTGTCTTAGACATGCTCCATATTTTAATTTCATTATGATTTCCTGTAGATTCTCTATACCATTTTGGAACATTATTTTTCCTCAAAGAGAAAAACTGGATAAACCAAGTGTCCACTTGGTGTACTTGTAGCCCAAATGCCCAAGAAGAATTCCTTTAAGAATTCCACGTTTTTCAAATGTTGGACCTTCTGAGAGTCTGTAAACCGTCTAGCCAGTTCTTACAGATAGCCAAATAAAGTGACCCTTCTCTAAAATTATCTAAACCAGAATTAGACATCTCCACCCTCAATTTTCTAGTCTGTCACCTTGTGTTTTGGAATCAGACTCAAAGCTCCTCCTAGAAAGGACTCAATCTTTCATTTACCAAGAGTCTCCTGTGTGTCCTGCACTGAACTAGGCCACCTTGTACAGGCCATCTCGTTTCATTTTATCTCCACCGGACACATGTTAAACCAGGGGTTTTGAGGGGCCATGGAGACCTGCTTAAGTTTAAAACCAGAAATATATCAAGTATCACATAGATTAGGAAGCAAGGGCCACCTGGTAGGCCCCTACCTGCTGCTGGGGGACCTGAAGGCTGTGCGTTGGCACAGCTGCTGGAGCTGCCCATCAAAGCAATGTTCCTCCTTGCATGGCCACGTGGATAACTCTGGTCAGTACTCTGGGAAGGTCTGGCTTTGGATAAGGTTAAGCCTTCTGAGATATAAGTCCATTGCATGATTTCAGGCCAAGAGAAGCAAACAGGATGGCAGCGACCAGGAAGTGGGGTGCTCCTTTGAGAAGAGGTACAGCATAGCCCAGTGCAGTGAGCTGTGGATCAGGCACTGGCCTAGATACAAATCTTAGCCCCCCACTCCTCCCATGTACTAAGCCAAGTGACCTTGCCCAAGTCACTATTCTGGGCCTTATTTTCCTCATCTGTGAAATAGGGATGATCATTCCAGCCCTTCCCACCTCACATAGAAATGGTGGAAGTGAAATAACATTAAAAAAAAATACGTGGGGCTTCCCTGGTGGCGCAGTGGTTGAGAGTCCGCCTGCCGATGCAGGGGATACGGGTTCGTGCCCCGGTCTGGGAAGATCCCACATGCCGCGGAGCGGCTGGGCCCGTGAGCCATGGCCGCTGAGCCTGCGCGTCCGGAGCCTGTGCTCTGCAACGGGAGTGGCCACAACAGTGAGAGGCCCGCGTACCGCAAAAAAAAAAAAAAAAAAAAAAAAAAACGTGAAAAATTGCTTATGTGCAGTGCTGAGAATCAGGTAGACGTTATCACCAACCTTCTGTGATATACCAGGGGTACAGCCACTGTGCTCCCTCCAAGGGCGGTGGAGGTGAGGCATCTCTAGAGAAAACTCTGCACAGGCTTTCCTCTTCCTGATATTTTCTAGGACTTTACCGTGACAGCCCTGGGCCCTGGCGACCTTTCTTGACTCTGCTCAGGCCTCTATCTCTGGCCTCTGCTGAGGATGTTGCTGAGAAAGAGGCTGATGGTCCTTTAGAAAACTCTCTCCAAGGAGCAACAGGGCATTGTCTCCTCTCCCGGCCTGGCTAGATCCTCATGAGAACAGGTCTCAGCAAATGGACAGAGCAATTAGCCAGAGGCAGCAGGAATCTGGAGAAATGGAAATGAAATGCAGCCAGGTGTGGCCAAGGCAATGATCAAAGGTGTGCCACGAGAAGAAACATGGCTCACTGAAGAGAGGGACAGTGGGAAAGCTTTTCCCTTCAAGTTGTATTAACCAACGCTGTTTTATGCAACTTACAAGTTTGGAAGCTTTACTATAACCATGTTTAGACCATCCAGGATATGATTCCAGATGGGATACTGTGGAGAAGCAGAGGAGAGGGGCAAGGTGAGAAGAGAAGGAAGAGAGGAGAAAGAGAAAACTTGAGAGCATAGGGAAACAGGACAAAACGGAACGGAGAGGGCAATTGATCCCTAGAAGGATGAAGTCACACCTTTTGTCCAGAACAAACTTTAAGCTCTGTCCATCATTCATAGAAAATGAAATGTGGTAGCATAAACCATTTATTCCCCCAATTTCCCTTTCCCCCAACCTCAGCAATATTTGAAGTTAAGGACTCCTGATTTCAACCAAGTCTCTATGATCTCAGTCTATGCTCCTTTGAAAAATAACATAGAAAAAAGTAAGCGTGTGTGTGTGTGCGCGCGCGCGCACGCGTGTGTGTGTGCTGGAACTGGGGCAGAGTTACTCCCTTCCCAGCGTCTGGGCACATTTTGCTGCAGAGCCTTTCCAGTAGGATGGCTGAGACGGCAAGCCCAGCTCGGGTTTCATTTCAGAGGCTGACTAAAGCTCTCACAAATGCCAGCTTACATCATTTCGATGACTATTAATTTAAAGAAAATAGTTGCCTGGAAAAAAAGAAAAACATTGCAAACCATTCCTGTTTTATCACCAAGGGGTCCTTCTTCTCAGACAACTCTTTTCTTCGTCTTGAAGTGGGCAAGTCTGACCTGGGCAAAGTTATCCAGGTGGAGCAATTAGAGGAACACGGGCCAGATTCTTCCAATAAGGTGAGGGCGCACAGACCTTTGCCATGGTGATGGCAAAAAAACTACTGTTCAGTCCCCCATTCCCACTGTTCAAGTGATAAATGACCCCCAGCCTGCTCTCCCCAGAGCCGAGTGAGGCCTGTCTCTGGACAAAGGCCAGGGAAAACAGAACAAGATTTATAAGAGCCAAAGGCAGAGTGAAGACGAGCTGGAGGGCATGCGGGAAAAGCCCACATGAGAAAATGTGGTGCATTTTAGTAGCTGCATGTTACTTTATGGTGGCGGGGTGGGAGTACAAGGGGCGCTGGGCTGCTGGTGGAGGGTAAGTGGCCACAGTCAAACAGCGTCTGGGCGGCCGGGGCCTTCTCCGCAGTTGGCCCAGCTCTTGGGAAAGCAGGGAGCACTGGCTCTGAAATCCTGATCTGGCTCCTTCATTCACCCCAAATCCCTCTAAACGGACACGATTAAAGGAATGCCTTTAAAACTAAGGAGACAAATGGAGACAGGGAAAGTGGTCCTGTGCTGCTAGATTAAAAGGCACGATGGTACAATTAAAGATATTCACCAGCGAAATTTGAACCCCATTACACGCTGGCGTACAGTACGCGAGGAAGAGCTGTTTTATATCATTAAAGACAAAAACCAGGTCTATAGGTAAGCTTTAAGAACAATAAACATCCTGAATTCAAGAATAAGTCTGTCAAATGAAGGGATATTGATTTTGGAACAAGGAATATTATGTCAAACAACATTAGTTTAATTGATCTGAATTTAGTTTAAGTACTAAAAGCATTTATATACAAACAGCAAATGAAAATTAACTGCAGCTGAAGCCCCGCTGTTCGTTCACAGGGGTTTCGCGTAGACCAGAACCTGGCACCCAAGCGGCCTGGCTGCAGTCAGGAGCACACAGCAGAGCTGGGCTTTCTTCCCCCGCATGACAATGGGGAAGGCAATGTGCTTTCTCTCAGAGGTAGGAACATTTAACACCGGCCTCTGACTTTTCAAAATACACAAACGCCATTTCTTGCTCCAGAGGAATTCATGAGAGAACACGGGGTGAGGCCAGGAGAGAGGAACCGAGTGGGCACCCAAGTAAGTGAACCGCTTCTGGTCCCCAAGTGAACGAGCCCCGGCTCCCCCTCTGACCGCTTGGCCCCATCAGAACCAATGTCTAACAAGGCTGCCTGTTCTCCGCACAGAGCTGCCCCTTTCAGCGGCTGCCAGGCCCTAGGAGCCCCAGGTAGAGGCTCCAGGAAAACACTTAGGCTCACAGCCCAGGCAGGACAGGTTCTCAATAAACAGTACCAGCCTCAGTCCCTCAGTGGTGACAGAATGGAGAGAGACTGTGAAAGTGTCCGAACCCATTTCCTGCCTTGTGCTCTTGTTTCCTTCTGAAAGAGATCCCAAGTCAACCACTTTTTCTTTCTTAATCCCCCACCTACAGCCATCCCGTGGAACTCACTCCAAAGCGTGTGAATATACAGGAAATGCACAGTGGTAAAGCCAGGACAGAGATGCACATTTTCTCCTTAGTTACCAAAGTCTTGTGTGTGAGAATAATCGTGATTCTCCCACAGGATTGTTCAAGGGAAACCCAGCGGAAGACTTCAGAAGTCCACTGGGCCTGGTGATCACCCCGAGTCTGATTGCAGAGGGCTCTGTCGGCTGCCATGGACCCCCGTGAATGGGTGAGGGTGTGAACCACTAAGTTATGTGTCAGACTCATTCTTTAAGGTCTGGTCAGCTCAGGAGCCAACCATGTTTCCACTTTGTTTTCAGAAGGCCTGACAAAGGCTCCAGGATGTTGTTTTGTTTACATCTTGCCACCTGCACACTCCCTCCCTGAAAGCTGAATCTCCACTCCCAGATCAAAGGGCAGTTAAGTGGAGCTGGAAGAAAGATCTCTCCACCTCCAGCCCTCAGCTTTCACTCTCACTCCAGAGTGCTGCACGTTGTCAGATTTATAGCCTTATGTGTGAACACGGCCACAAAAACCAACAAAAACAGCCTCACACCGTGGTTTTCCCTCCATCCAGACCCTTTGCCACACACGTGAGGTTTATTCTCAGGGTTTTAGCTGTGAAGGGACCTTTATATGAGCTCTCAAGACACCAGTTATCCTATCTGTCTTGATTTCTCCTTGTTGAAACATTTTTCTATTCCATCCATTTGACACATTTTCTATCAAAATATTTTTCCCTTCTGATAGTCCCAGCCAGCAGTCAGTAGAGGAGCGGAGTGACTGAGCACCCGGAGAGCAGTGTTCTAGAGTGACAGATGGGACCTGCTGAGGACAACGTAGTAAGAAAGAGGACATGAATCAAGGCCTTGGATGATGGCACATTCTGGCAACATGCACACTGTAAAGGTGCTATGTAGTAGTGTCTCACAGACTCCAATGGACTAGTATTCCTGGGCTAATATTCACATTATATTTGTACTTTGAACACCTGTGATGTGCCAGACCTTCTGCAGAGCATCCGTGAAGACTTGTACACTATTCCTGCCTTAGTCCAGAGGCATATGATCCGAGCACAGCCTGGTTCATATCTGCTGAACAGAGGTACAAACAATCCCCTAGAATAACCTAAAGACAGAAGCAATTGCTCTTCCAAGAAATAAGGTTGCTATGGTCTGAATGTTTATATCCCCCCAAAGCTCACATGGTGAAATCCTCCCCTCTAAGGTGATAGTATTAGGGTATGGGCTCTTTGGAAGGTGATGAGGTTATGGAGGCAGAGCCCTCTTGGATGGGATTGGTCATCTTACAATACAGGCTCCAGAGAGATCCCTCACTCCTTTCACCACACGAGGACACAGTGAGAAACTGGCCACCTGCTACCCGGAAGAGGGCCTTCACTACAACCTGACCAGGCTGGTGACCTGATCTTGGATTTCCAGCCTCCAGAACAGCAGCCTAAACCGACTTAAGACAAGGAAAGTAGAAAGTCAGGAGCCTGTCAGCTGGAACAGGTGGGTGGGGGGAAAGATTCCATGAGGAGAGAACTGTAAGCACAGAGGGTACAGGTGATGTCTGCACAATGCTGCCTAGTCCTGTGTGGCTGCATCACAGGGGGCTGTGGTGAGAGCCGGGCAAGAATCCTTGACAAGAGCACTCATGGCTTCCTGACTCCTTTATTGCATTCCTTTCCCCTTCAGAAGCTGTAGTGGACTGAGAGGCAGATGGTCTTCACTTTGAGTCACTTAGAGCCATGACCTTGGACGAGTCACTTAACCTCTCCAGACCCCAGCTCCTCTTGTGAAATATGCAGAAAGTAACAGTTACCTCTCCACAAAAGTGAAGGTAAGGCTTAAATAGAGTCAACTTTTGAGAAAGCCCTTACACACAGTACATAGCTAGGCTTACCAGGGCACTCAGTCATGTGATCCAGAGGGGCCCACACACTGAAATGAAAGGGGGAGGTCAGGCTTTTTCTGGCCTTAATTTAGGGAAAAAAAACTCCCAATAGTTCTTTATATGTGATGCTGAGCAAGTCACATCACTTCTCCAGGCCTTATTTTCCTTCAATAAAACAGGAGTGGAAGGGCCAAGGTCTCTTCCGGTTTAGATTTCCAAGGACAGAGTTTAAAGCTCAATGGGCAAAATCTTCAGATTCCCGGAGACCTTGTTTAAATCCACCTCCTGGAGTGTAACTGTTATATGTCTGAACATTACAAATTATGAAATACGAAATAAATACATGCACATATACATAAACACATGTGAGTATATATAGACATGCATGTATATACGTAACTCAATTGTTCCAACCAGGGACATCGGTCCAATGCCTGGAGTTTCTCTCTTTCTTTCAGGATTCAACATTTGGCTCAGTTCCAATATATTCCTGAGTTTCTGAGTCTCGTTCCCACAAAGAGCTGTCTTCTCTCTCTGGTTAAAAGAAATGCATGCTGGGCATCCTGCCAAGCACTTGGGGGCCTTGTAGTATTCTGCCGTGACCCCTGGGGCGTGCCCCATTTCCTGTGTCACTGGTTTTCGGAGTCTGGGGAGGCCTACCATGGCCTTGCTGGAGCTAGGCATTGAATTCTGAAGCATGAAAGGTTTACCCAGGCCCAAGACTGGACTCCCCAGACTTGTGTCTCAAGAATCCCAGCCAACTATGTCCTGACGCACCAGTACCTTACAAAGTGACCCTTGGAAGAGAGAGAGAGACCCACCTGCTCTTCCAGAGATCTTTACTAACCTTCTCTCACACTGAAAAGGCCCTTCAAGGTTTACAAAATACAGTTATATCGTTGACCTGATATAAGTCAAACCGGGGTATTAGCATCCAAACAAGGACTCAATTTTTATGCACATGCATATGAAATCCTAGGGGTCATCTTTTGAGGAAGTGCCCACTTACTGACCTCTAATTATCCCAGAAGGGCCCAGATATACCATTCCTTGGGAGAGATAGGATATTCTTAAGCTCAGAGGACAGAAGGGCTAAAGGTTGGCTTTAGGCAAAATGGAAACAAACAAACAAACACCTAAAAGAGGAAGAGACTATCCTCCCTTTTCATATTCTGCCCTCCTCAAAGTATCATTTCTACTTCTCTCACAGCCTTCCTCTTCCTACTGGAAACAACTGCTTTCAGAACACAATTTATTCACAGTCTCTAAAGGCCCTTAAAACTCTGACGTTTTATGGTTCTATTTGAATTTCATCCAATTTCTTTTCATGAGATGAAGCTCTGGTATTAAGGAGTTTCAGAAATGTTAGGGTCATTTGGGAGGGGAGGTAGGGGCTTCCCTGCCTAAGCAGTTTTTATGGTGGATGTCTTCATGGAAACAGGCAGCATCATGGAGCCTGACCAGGGAGCCTGACAAGGTCTCCTCGTATATAACAGAAGGATGTCCAGGCCAAGAGGAGGCCCCAAAAAACTGAGCCTGCTTCTGGAAAGACACAGCTCTTCTACTGATGAACGTAAGTGCAATGAAACAGAAACTACTGTGAACCTAAGGGCAGGAGCTCTGAAGGGAAATACTCCATGCCTCTTGGATTTAAGGAGTCCCTTGTCTACTAGTGGAAATATGCACATAAACAGATAATTTCAGTAAAATGTTCTAAGTGATAAAACAGATGTAAGTAAGGGTATTGTGAGAGCAGAGAGAAGGGACATTTAGCCAATCTAGAAGTTCAGAAAATACTTCTTGGCAGGAATGAAATCTATTCATGTTGTATTTTGTGTGCTTTTTCGTCTTTTTGTAACATGTTCTTGTCTTTTCTCTCACAATATCACCACTCCATCCCTGTGATGGAGCCAGAGGGAGGAACATTACCTCAACTGACAGATAAGGACACCAGGGCACAAGAAAAATAGACAAAGTTGCACAGCTAGTTAATGGCAGAGAATGAGCAAACCTATGTTGTTTTTATGCACATAAATAGTCAATTGGATAGAGACTAAATGGAAAAATGGTGAGAGTTCTAGAATATTTTGAGAGTGATGCAAGGGAAAAGGAGGGGATGGGATAAAGTTTTTGAGAGTTTGATATGTTACAGCAGTATTTAATTTGCTTCAACCAAAGCTATACTCTATAGAAATGTACATGCACTATCCCTGGGTAGCGGGGGGCGGGGGCGGGGGGAATGGGTGAAGGAGGTCAAAAGGTAAAAAAACAAAAACAAAAGCACATAACATCATTTACAATTCTTCCCAAGAAAGTAAAGTACTTGTCTATTAAACTTGTGCAGGATCTCTATAGTGAAAGTTATTAAATGCTCAGGAAAGAAATCAAAGAAGACCTAGATAAATGTAGAGACATGCTATGTTCATGGACTGGAAGATTTAACACAGTAAAGATGTCAAGTCTTCCCAAATTGGTCTACAGGTTTAATGCAATTGCTATCAAAACCCCACAAGCTTTTTAAATAGATATAGACAATCTAATCCTAGATATATGTGGAGGGAGAAAAGTCTGTGTAAATTGTGTGTTTATGCCTATCAGGTTTAATGCTAGCTCTGTAACTTTGGTTAACTTTTCATTTTTATTCTGAGAAACTTATGGTATGATAAAATATACTAGTGTAAATAAAGACAATTCTTAATATGTAAAAAAAGAAAGGAAATGCTATTCCATTTAAAGTTCCAAAAGTTTATGCTGGTTTCATGCTTTGTATTTTGCATATTCTGTTCCCTTTGATTGTAATGCACTTCCCCAACTTTTGCCTACCTGGCATATTCTCACACATCCTTAAAAATGAAGTCAACCATTATTGGTCTCTGTTCCCTTGGTCTCTGGAACACATGCCCCTCAGATTTCATTCTAGGGATAACTGCTTGCTCTTTTGTCTGATTGGTTTTTTTTTTCCCCCACCAGATAGTAAGGATCATGAGTATAAGAATGTTATTCTATTTATCTTTATGTCCCCAGAATCCAAATGGTAACTGCTTAATAAGTGGTTGAATAAACAAATGGGTGAATAAAGAAATAAACAACAGGTAATAATTAATCTTTATAAAAATATAGGGTCAGTAAAGTGCATAAAACTTCAGCTCCAGGATATAAAGATGTAGGAAAAAAGCAGCATTCTCACACTAATAATGAAAAAGAGCCAAACTAACTTCAAATTCACAGTATTTTTCAAACCCATCAGAGAATGGAGGTTGCAGGGAACTGGTTCAGAATCTAAGTAGAGATGGTGACTGAAGAGAGAGAGAATACATGAACATGTACTCACCTGGGATAGATAGAACCAGATGTCAACAAAAAGTTCAGCTAGAATAGCTGACAAATCGATGAAGGCCAAGTGGGAGTGGTAGGACAGAGGAAACGTCTGGGGAGGTCACAGAAACTAGGTAAGTCCACAGTATCTTTCAGGTTTGTTCTCCATGGACCCCTGTGAACACCCTGGGTGTTCACATAAAAGATCAGAAGGGTCTATCATGGTCCAGATCTGAATGAGAGGAACAGAAGCCATGCAAGAAGGACAAGAACCTCTGCTGGATCCCTCCCCTACATTTCCACCATGGAACAGAGACATTATCTGAGGCGGAAGAGCAACAATGCCGGCCCTAGGGCACAGGTGAACATACACTGCATATGTAAACAAGGAACAGTGGCAGAAAAATCCTAGTCTTGAGAGAAGAATAGTTATGTGCTGAGCCCACAACTGCAGCCAGGCCAGGGACAGAGAACAGAGAAGGCCACCATGATGAGGTCCAGGGACATGGTATATACCTAAGACTGAGCTTTAATTAGAGTAACAGAGACCCCACTTCACCACCACTAAGATAAGAAACGTGGGATAACAAGTAAAAGAAGAATACTGCTAGAGAAGCGCAGAAGAGGAAAAGAGCTTCCAAAGAGACCCTCTCTGAGGTACAGCCCAAATGGAAGACCTAAAACTCAGAATCATACAGATATTCCTCGGATTAGCCACACACTACTCTAGCACAAAGTACCTCTAGAGGAATGGGAAGAATGTGGTGCACTGCGAAAAACTAAATCAAAAATAGTAGCACTCGAAAACAGTAGAATATATTTTCTTTTCTAGGGTAGGTGGAACATTCACAGAGGTAGGTGCAGAGAGTTCCACTGGTAAATTCTACCAAACATTTAAGGAAGGAAAAAAATGCCCATTCTATACAACTTCTTCCACAATATAAAAGCAGAAAAAATACTACCCAGCTCATTTTATGAGGCCAGGATTATCCTACTATGAAAAGGAAACAACAGTATTACAAGAAAAGAAATCTACAGAAAAATATCCCTCATTAATGTAGAGACAAAATACTGAAATGAAAAATATAGTATCTCTATTGTAAATCTAATGTTTTCCAGAGTACAAAGTTTAAAAAATGGTATGTTTGTTTAGAACTCAATATAAAACTCCCCTATTAAACAGAGCTTTCCTAAATCATGCAGTGGAAATCTTAAACTGTTATCTTGATTTGACCCGTTAGCCAAGGTTACACAGGTAATACATGTAAAGTAAGAAGAAAACTGGAAGGTAAACTTCTATCAAGTGATCAAAACAATATCGAAAGAAATCATTTTAATCATATGGCACCTGATAAGATACAAAAGAAGATGTAGCATCCCTTCTTTGATATTTCTGCCAAAGATACTTGGCCTGAATCTACTCATGAGTTAATATCAAACAAACTCAACTTCAGAGGCATTCTACAAAATAACTGACTTGCAATCTTCAAAAGAATCAAAGTTATGAAAGTCAAGGAAAGGTTGAAGAACAAGCCCACACTGAAGAAGACTAAAATCAATACGCCATTCTAAACAGTATACTTTTTCTGAAAGGAATGAATTTGGCTACTTGGTGAAACTTGAATATATTTATAATAACATGTTTAGAGAAGAATGGGGCATCATGTCAGCAACTTACTCTCATCTGGTTAAGAAAAGTTCTTTTTCCATCTTCGAAACTTATAGATCAGTTTAATTATAATTTAAACACATATGCACAAACTTATCATAGCAACATTACTCATAATTGCAAAATACTGAAATCAACACATACATCCTATAGGAGACTGGTTGAACCATGACACATCACAGAATGGAGTCTTATGCTACTGTAAGAAAAACTGGGGAAGATTTCTATGAAATTATATGACATTATTTTCATAATAAATCATTGAGAAAAAAGGAAATTGCAAAGAGTATCTACAGTATGCTATCTTTCAAGTAAGAAAGAAAAGGAGATAATAAAGTATATACATATTTGCTAATCTGTGCAAAAAGAAATACAGGAAAGTTCAACAAGGAACTAGTGAGATTAACTGCCTGTAAAGGGTGGTTAGAAATAAGGTAGAAAGAACAGAAGGATTAAAAAGGAGTAGAAGGGATGAAAAGGAAGTGGTACTTACTTGAGCTTATCATTTGTATAATTTGGACTCTTAGAACCACTGTAATGTTTGGCCTACCTACCAAATAAATGAATAATTACAATCAACAGAGATATGTATATATCGGGCGGGGGGAGGTGATTCAAGGTAGAATCAAAACAGTAACAAATAGACCTAGCTATATTATAAAGAAATAAAATAATCGCAGTGAAGTGTGTGAGGAAGAAAATAACTACTTATGCAACAGAAATCCTGCACTATTTTGGTTATATAATGTAAGGTTAGAGATGGGAAAGAAAAGTGTTCACAAATATACTTTGTTTTCCACAGAGGTATAGATGAAACTACTAAAACTACTTTATGTATATACAATAACTGAAAAATAAGTGAATATATTAAGGAAAACAAAAGCCATGTTTCTACTGTTAGAGATATTACAAATAAATAAAGAGAGAAAGATAAAATAAAACTCACGGTGTTTTTCTGCAATCAAAAGTACCAGTATGGACTCACAGCTTTTATACAGAAGTAAATACAAATGTGTAGGTATGCATGCATTCATATGCATACATATATTTCCTAGCTCTTAATGTTAAGAGGGACTAGAAGCAATGATATCCCAGTACCAGTGAATACACAGAACCTGGATCTTAATTTCTAAATTCTGTTCATAAATAAAAGGAACCATGAAGTCAGAAAAATGGCTGATTCTAGAACTGGAACAGGGACAGTACATGATGATCTGGAAGATGTTATGGTGCTAGAGATTAAGTAAATGCTCAAAAATTGATAGGGTCTTGTCAAAAGATCATATTAGCCAACTTAAAGAGGCTCACAATGGCCAAATCTTTATAATTTGAACAATAAAGTAAATAATGATAGTAATAGACCACAACTTATAGGATAAAATAAATATTCCAGACCCCATTCTTACATAAATTATAAAAGAACAAAATATGTAAATGGGGGAAATGGACATTTTGTAGAGCCCTAATTAATAAATGTAGAGAGACTCATGGAAATAAAAAAATAAGCATTTAGCAAATAAAAGGTAATTGTTGCAGGTAAGAATAATCAATGGGTGAGATTGGTTCAAGATGGCAGAGAAGAAGGACGTGTGTTCACTCCCTCTGTGAGAGCACTGGATTCACAACTAACTGCTGAACAATCATCAACAAGAAGACACTGGAACTCACCAGAAAAGATACCCCACATCCAAAGACAAAGGAGAAGTTGCAATGAGATGCTAGGAGGGGTATGATCACAATAAAATCAAATCCCATAACGGCTGGGTAGGTGACTCACAAACTGGAGAACACTTATACCACAGAAGTCCACCCACTGGAGTGAAGGTTCTGAGCCCCACGTCAGGCTTCCCAACCTGGGGGTCTGGCAACGGGAGGAGGAATTCCTAGAGAATCAGACTTTGAAGGCTAGTGGGATTTGATTGCAGGACTTCGACAGGACTGGGGGAAACAGAGACTCTACTCTTGGAGGGCACACACAAAGTAGTGTGTGCATCAGGACCGAACGGGAAGGAGCAGTGACCCCATAGGAGATTGAACCATACCTACGTGCTAGTGTTGGAGGGTCTCCTACAGAGACGGGGGTGGCCGTGGCTCACCATGGGGACAAGGACACTGGTAGCAGAAGTTCTGGGAAGTACTCCTTGGCATGAGCCCTCCCAGAGTCTGCTGTTAACCCCACCAAAGAGCCGGGTAGGCTACAGTGCTGAGTCACCTCAGGCCAAACAACCAACAGGGAGGGAACCCAGCCCCACCCTTCAGCAGACAAGCGGATTAAAGTTTTACTGAACCCTGCCCACCAAAGCAACACCCAGATCTACCCACCACCAGTCCCTCCAATCAGGAAGCTTGCACAAGCCTCTTAGATAGCCTTATCCACCAGAGGGCAGATAGCAGAAGCAAGAAGAACTACAATCCTGCAGCCTGTGGAATAAAAACCACATTCACAGAAAGACAGACAAATTGAAAAGGCAGAAGACTATGTACCAGGTGAAGGAACAAGATAAAACCCCAGAAAAACAACTAAATGAAGTGGAGATAGGCAACCCTCCAGAAAAAGAATTCAGAATAATGATTGTAAAGATGATCCAGGACCTTGGAAAAAGAATGGAGGCAAAGATCGGGAAGATGCAAGAAATCTTTAACAAAGACCTAGAAGAATTAAAGAACAAACAAACAGAGATGAACAATACAATAACTGAAATGAGAAATACACTAGAAGGAATCAACAGCAGAATAACTGAGGCAGAAGAACAGATAAGTGACCTGGAAGACAGAATGGTGGAATTCACTGCCACAGAAAAGAATAAAGAAAAAAGAATGAAATGAAATGAAGACAGCTTAAGAGACCTCTGGGACAACATTAAACGCACAAGCATTGGCATTATAGGGGTCCCAGAAGGAGAAGAGAAAGAGAAAGGACCCAAGAAAATATTTGAAAAAATTATAGTCAAAAAATTCCCTAACATGGGGAAGGAAATACCCAAGTCCAGGAAGTGCAGAGAGTCCCAGGCAGGATAAACCCAAGGAGAAACATGCCGAGACACATAGTAATCAAATTGATAAAAATTAAAGACAAAGAAAAATTATTAAAAGCAACAATGCAAAAGTGACAAATAACATGTAAGGGAACTCCCGTCAGGTTAACAGCTGATTTCTCAGCAGAAATTCTACATGCCAGAAGGGAGTGGCACAGTATATTTAAAGTGATGAATGGAAGACCCTACAACCAAGATTACACAGCAAGGATCGCATTCAGATTCGATGGAGAAATCAAAAACTTCACAGATGAGCAAAAGCTAAGAGAATTCAGCACCACCAAACCAGCTGTACAACAAATATTAAAGGAACTCCCCTAACTGGGAAACACAAGAGGAGAAAAGGACCTACGAAAACAAACCCAAAACAATTAAGAAAATGGTAAGAGGAACATACATATCGATAATTACCTTAAATGTGAATGGATTAAATGCTCCAACCAAAAGACACAGGCTTGCTGAATGGATACAGAAACAAGACCCATATATATGCTGTCTACAAGAGAACCACTTCAGACCTAGGGACACATACAGACTGAAAGTGAGGGGATGGAAAAAGATATTCCATGTAAACAGAAATCAAAAGAAAGTTGGAGTAGCAATACTCATATCAGATAAAATAGACTTTAAAATAAAGAATGCTACAAGAGACAAGGACACTACATAATGATCAAGGGATCAATCCAAGAAGAAGATGTAACAATTATAAATATATATGCACCCAACATAGGAACACCTCAATACATAAGGCAAATGCTAAGAGCTATAAAAGAGGAAATTGACAGTAACACAATAATAATGGGGGACTTTAACACCTCACTTACACCAATGGACAGATCATCCAGACAGAAAATTAATGAGGAAATACAAGCTTTAGATGACAAAATAGACCAGATAGACTTAATTGATATTTATAGGACATTCCATCCAAAAACAGCAGGTTACACTTTCTTTTCAAGTGCACATGGAACATTCTCTAGGATAGATCACATCTTGGGTCACAAATCATGCCTCAGTAAATTTAGGAAAATTGAAATCATATCAAGCACCTTTTCCGATCACAACACTATGAGATTAGAAATCAATTACAGGGGAAAAAAAACGTGAAAAACACAAACACATGGAGGCTAAACAATACGTTACTAAATAACCAAGAGACCCCTGAAGAAATCAAAGAGGAAATCAAAAATACCTACAGACAAATGACAATGAAAACATGACAATCCAAAACCTATGAGATGCAGCAAAATCAGTTCTAAGATGGAAGGTTATTCAATACAATCCTACCACAGGAAACAAGAAAAATTGCAAAAAAAAGTCTAACCTTACACCTAAAGGAACTAGAGAAAGAAGAGCAAAGAAAACCCAAAGTTAGTAGAAGGAAAGGAATAATAAAGATAAGAGCAAAAATAAATGAAATAGCAATAGCAAAGATCAATAAAACTAAAAGCTGGTTCTTTGAGAAGATAAACAAAATTGATAAACCTTTAGCCAGACTCATCAAGAAAAAGAGGGAGAGGACTCAAATCAATAAAATTAGAAATGAAAAAGGAGAAGTTACAACAGACATTGCAGAAATACAAAGCATCACAAGAGACTACTACAAGCAACTCTATGCCAATAAAATGGACAACCTGGAAGAAATGGACAAATTCTTAGAAAGGTATAACCTTCCAAGACTGAACCAGGAAGAAATAGAAAATGTGAACAGACCAATCACAAGTAGTGAAATTGAAACTATGATTAAAAATCTTCCAAAAAACAAAAGTCCAGGACAGATGGCTTCACAGGTGAATTCTATCAAACATTTAGAGAAGAGCTAACACCCATCCTTCTCAAACTCTTCCAAAAAATTGCAGAGGAAGAAGCACTCCCAAATTCATCCTACAAGGCTACCATCAACCTATACCAAAACCAGACAAAGATACTAAAAAAAAAAAAAAATAGAAAATTACAGACCAATATCACTGATGAATATAGATGCAAAAATCCTCAACAAAATACTAGCAAACAGAATCCAACAACACATTAAAAGGATCATACACCATGATCAAGTGGGATTTATGCCAGGGATGCAAGGATTCTTCAATATACGTAAATCAATCAATGTGATACACCATATTAACGAATTGAAGAATAAAAACCATATGATCATCTCAATAGATGCAGAAAAAGCTTTTGACAAAATTCAACACCCATTTATGATAAAAACTCTCCAGAAAGTGGGCATAGAGGGAAACTACCTCAACATAATAAAGGCTATATATGACAAACCCACAGCAAACATCATTCTCAATGGTGAAAAGCTGAAACCGCTTCCTCTAAGGCCAGGAACAAGACAAGGATGTCCACTCTCGCCACTATTATTCAACATAGTTTTGGAAGTCCTAGCCATGGCAATCAGAGAAGAAAAAGAAATAAAAGGAATACAAATTGGAGAAGAAGAAGTCAAACTGTCGTTGTTTGTGGATGACATGATACTATACTAAAGATGCCACCAGAAAGCTACTAGAAGTAACCAATGAATTTGGTAAAGTTGCAGGCTACAAAATTAATGCACAGAAATCTCTTGCATTCCTATATGCTAACAACAAAAGATCAGAAAAAGAAATTGAGGAAACAATCCCTTTCACCATTGCAACAAAAAGAATAAAATACCTAGGAATAAACATACCTAAGGAGGTAAAACACCTGTACTCAGAAAACTATAAGACACTGAGAAAGAAATCAAAGATGACACAAACAGATGGAGATCTATACCATGCTCTTGGATTGGAAGAATCAATATTGTGAAAATGACTATAACTACCCAAAGAAATCTACAGATTCAATGCAATCCCTATCAAATTACTAATGGCATTTTTTACAGAATTAGAACAAAAAGGTCTTAAAATTTGTATGGAGACACAAAAGACTCCAAATAGCCAAAGCAATCTTGAGGGAAAAAAATAGAGCTGGAGGAATCAGACTCCCTGACTTCAGACTATACTACAAAGCTACAGTAATCAAGACAATATGTTACTGGCACAAAAACAGAAATATAGGTCAATGGAACAGGATAGAAAGCCCAGAGATAAACCCACTCATCTATGGTCAACTAATCTATGAAAAAGGAGGCAAACTTTATCATAGGTGGCAAACTTTGTCAAAGGAGGAAACTTACAAGCTTTTGCACAGCAAAGGAAAACATAAGACAAAAAGACAACCCTCAGAATGGGAGAAAATATTTGTAAATGAAGCAACTAACAAAGGATTAATCTCCAAAATACATAAGCAGCTCATGCAGCTCAGTATTAAAAAAACAAACAACCCAATCAAAGAATGGGCAGAAGACCTAAACAGACATCTCTCAAAAAAAGACATACAGATGGCCAAGAGGCACATGAAAAGATGCTCAAACTCACTAATTATTAGAGAAATGCAAATCAAAACTACACTGTGGTATCACCTCACACCGTTTAGAATGGGCATCATCGGAAAATCTACAAACAACAAATGCTGGAGAGGGTGTGGAGAAAAGGGAAACTTCTTGCACTGTTGGTGGGAATGTAAATTGATACAGCCACTATGGAGAACAGTATGGAGGTTCCTTAAAAAACTAAAAATAGAATTACCATATGACCCAGCAATCCCACTACTGGGCATATACCCAGAGAAAACCATAATTCAGAAAGGCACATGTACCCCAATGTTCATTCCAGTACTATTTGCAATAGCCAGGTCATGGAAGCAACCTAAATGCTCATTGACAGATCAATGGATAAAGAAGATGTGGTACATATATACAATGGAATATTACTCAAACATAAAAAGGAATGAACCTGGGTCATTTGTAGAGATGTGGATGGATGGAGAGACTGTCATACAGAGTGAAGTAAGTCAGAAAGAGAAAAACAAATATCGTATATTAAAACATATATATGGAATCTAGAAAAATGGTACAGATGAACCAGTTTGCCAGGCAGAAATAGAGACACAGATGTAGAGAACAAACGTACGGACACCAAGCAGGGAAGTGGGGGGGATGGTGGTGGTAATGGGATGAATTGGGAGATTGGGATTGACATATATACTCTAATATGTATAAAATAGATAACTAATAAGAACCTGCTATATAAAAAATAAATAAAATTAAATTAAAAAACAATTTAAAAAATCATCGTTGTTGGGCTTCCCTGGTGGCGCAGTGGTTGAGAGTCCGCCTGCCGATGCAGGGGACACGGGTTCGTGCCCCGGTCTGGGAAGATCCCACATGCCGCGGAGCGGCTGGGTCCGTGCGCCATGGCCGCTGAGCCTGCGCATCCGGAGCCTGTGCTCCGCAACGGGAGAGGCCACAGCAGTGAGAAACCCGCGTACTGCAAAAAAAAAAAAAAAAAAAAAAAAAATCATCGTTGTTAAAATAAATCATCAATGGATGCTAAAAGAAATAGGTAAGGCATGATTAGATATAGGATATTAGCATATTCTAAAAGTATGAAGTTATAAAATTCAAGATACTTTTTTATTAAAAAGGAAAAAAATAGTGATTTTATAGTAGAGAAATGTAGCAGACATCACCTTAATCAGGTGATCAAAATTAACATTGCCAGCAACAAACTATATTGACATAATTACCTCGTGACAGATGCACTGAGGAAAGGAAAAATATTTCCATTATTCTTACAAAAAAATTCATAACCTCAATGTAATAATGAAAAAAACATCAAACAAACTCAAACTGAGGGATATTCCACTGACCAGCCCTCTTTAAAAATGTCAGTGTCTTGAAAGACTAAGAAAGACTGACTAGGGGGATCAATCAAGATGGTGAAGTAGGAGGACATGGAACTCAACTTCCCCCATGAACACATCGAAGATACATCTACATGTGGAACAATTCTCACTGAAAACTAAATGTAGACTGGCAGCAAGACTCCTGTACAACCAAAGATATAAGAAAGATCCATATGGAATCAGGTAGGAAGGAAAGAGAAGTGATCAGTTTGGGACCTGTGCCCCTACTCGGGACTCAGGAAAAGGGAGAATACACAGGCAGAGATCCACCCTAGGGAATGAGAGGCTCTAGTCACATATTGAGTGCCCCAGCCCTGGGATCTGACACAGAGAAGATGAGGCCCCTTTGCTGGTTGGAGGGCCACTGGGATTAACAGGAGGGCTGTGGGAAGCCTGGGCTCCACTCCTGAGGAGCTCATGAGAGCTGGCTTGCTCCCAAGGCAGGGCACAGAGGGCAGAAGGAGGATGGGTCCAGTGGCTGCCCAGTTTCTCACAACCACCCCAGCATGATCCCCTGTGTGAGCCGAGCAAATGCTCCAGCATTGCTTACTTCACCTCGCAAATCCACACTGGGGTGAGGGCTTCCACACCAGGGAGAGAGCCTGGCTAAAGGACGCATAGGTGACTCAGACCCTGGGCAGCACCTGAGCACAGTAGGAGTGTCTATTGTTATCTGGTCACAAGCCAAGAGCCTACTTGGGCTCCCTCTTGCTCCAGCACTGCTCCCCTCTGGGGCAAGGGTGCTGGTTCTGGGAGAGGAGAAAACACACACTTAAAGGGGACAGAGACAACTCAGACCTGACCCTCAGGGATTCTGCTCCATCAACTTGGCATCCCACCCCATCCCTGATAGGGTTGTAATGGCCATTAAGCAGAGGAGAAGTCCCACCTCACACTTGGCCCAGGCCCTAGCCCCTCCATCTCCAGTTCCACCTCCTACCAATGTGATGGCTGTCAGCACACCCTGAGGAAAAGCATGAATTGTGTTCATGTGAAATTCACCTCTCCCCAAAGGCACTGGGCACACACAGACTGTATAGAAACCTAAGGACACCCACATAAGAACACCCTTTCAAGACTGCAATAGGTAGCTGTTTTACTTAAATTTATAGAGACAGAGAAAGTTAAGCAAAATAAAAAGACAGATGAACTGGTCTCAACTGAAAGAGCAAGAGAAAAACCATGAAAAAATAAATAAAACAGAAATAAACAATTTACCAGATAAAGAATTCAAAGCAGTAGTAATAATAATGCTATCTGAATTAGGGAAAGGAATAGATGAACACAATGAAAAATTTAACAAAAAAATAATAAAAAGAACCAGTCAGAACTAAATAATACATTAACTGAAATGAACAACACACTAGAAGAAATGAATAGTAGACTAAGCGATACAGAAGAACACGTAAATGATCTGGAAATAGAATAATATAAATCACCCAATAAGAACAGCAAATGGAAAAACAAATTTTTAAAAATGAGAACAGTTTAAGAGATTTCTAGGTAACATCAAGCATACCTACATTTGCATTATAGGGGGTCACAGAAGGAGAAGAGAGAGAGAGAAGGGGGTAAAAATTGTATTTGATGAAATTATAGTTGAAAAATTCCCAAACCTGAAGAAGGAAACATATATCCAGGTACAGGAAGCACAAAGGGCTCCAAACATGATGAATCCAAACAGAACCACACCAAGACATATCATAATTCAAAATGGCAAAAGCTAAAGATAAAGAGACAGTTCTAAAGGCAACAAGAGGAAAACAAACAGTGATAAGGCTATCAGGCCAGAAGGGAGTAGCCTGATGTATTTAAAGTGCTGAACGGGAAAAATCAGCAACCTAGATACTTTACCCAGTAAGATTATCATTTAGAAGTGAAGGAGAAATAAATAACTTCTCAGATAAGCAAAAAACAAAAAAAGTTCATCAATGCTAAACCTACCCTAAAAGAAATGTTAAAGGTTCTTCTCTGAGTGGAAAAGAAAAGGTTACAATAAGAAATAAGAATTTATAGGAAAAGAAAAATCTCTCTAGTAAAGGCAAATATATAGTAAAGGCTGCAGATCAACCACTTAAGCTTGTATGAAGATTAAAAGATGACACATTGTAAAAGCAACTATAACTACAATATATAGTTAAGGGATAGACATGAAGATGTAAAATATGATATCAAAAACAAAACTGTCACTCTTTGCAGAGGACATGATACTATACATAGAAACCCCAAAGCCTCCATCAAAAAACTGTTAGAACTATAAATGAATTAAGTAGAGTTGCAGCATACAAAGTTAATATAGAGAAACCTCTTACTTTTCTGTACACTAATAATGAACTATCAGAAGGATAAAGCAAAAAAAAATAGCATTTAAAATTTCATCAAAAAGAATAAAATACCCAGGAATAAACTTAACCAAGAAGGTGAAAGACCTATACTCCCAAAACTATAAAATGCTGATGAAGAAAACTGAATATGATAGAGAGAAATAGAAAGATATCCCATGTTCTTGGACTGGATGAATTAATATTGTTAAAATATCCACTCTGCCAAAAGGAATCTACAGATATAGTGTAATCCCTATCAATATACCCATAACATTTTTCACAGAACTGGAACAAATAATCCTAAAATGTATGTGGAACAAATATAGACCCAAATTGCCAATGAAATCTTGAGAAAAAAAGAACAAAGCTGGAGATATCATGCTCCCTAACTTCAGACTATACTACAAAGCTACAGTCATCAAAACAGCATGATATTGGCACAAAAATGGACACATAGATCAATGGAACAGAATAGAGAGCCCAGAAATAAACCCACATGGATATGATCAATTAATCACAACAATGGAGGCAAGCATATACAATGGAGAAAAGACAGTCTCTTCAATAAGCGGTGCTGGGAAAATTGGACAGTTACATGTAAGAGAATGAGATTAGAACATTTCCTCACACCATAAACAAAAATAAACTCAAAATGGATTACAGACCTAAATGTAAGACCTGAAACCATAAAAATCCTAGAAAAGAACATAGGCAGAACACTCTTTGACATAAATCATAACAATATTTTTTGGATGTGTCTCCTAAAGGAAAGGAAACAAAAGCAAAAATAAACAAATGGGACCTAATTAAACTTAAAAGCTTTTCTACAGCTAAGGAAACCACTGACAAAACAAAAAGACAACCTACTGAATGGGTGAAAATATTTGTAAATGATATGGCCAATAAGGGGTTGATATTCAAAATATATAAACAGCTCATACAACTCAATATCAAAAAAAAACACCAAAAAACACCTAATTTAAAACTGGGCAGAAGACCTGAATAAACATTTTTCCAAAGGAGACATACAAACAGCCAACAGGCACATGAAAATATGCTCAATATCACTAGTCATCAGTGAAATGCAAATCAAAACCACAATGAGATATCACTTCAAACCTGTCAAAATGACCATAAATAACAAATGTCAGCAAGGATGTGGAGAAAAGGGAACCCTTGTACATTGTTGGTGGGAATATAAATTGGTGTAGCAACTGTGGAAAACAGTATGAAGTTTCCTCAAACAACTAAAAATAGAACTATCATATGATCCAGCAATTCCACCCCTGAGCATATTTCTGAAGAAAACGAAAACACTAATTCAAAAAGATACATGCACCCCAGTGTTCATAGCAGTATTATTTACAATAGCCAAGATATGAAAACAACCCAAGTGCCCATCAAGAGATGAATGGATAAAGAAGATGTGAGATACACACACACACACACACACACGCAATGGAATATTACTCAGCCTTAGAAATGAATGAAGCTCTTTCATTTGCAACAATGTGGTTGGGCCTGGAAAGTATTATGCTTAATGAAATAAGTCAGACAGAGAAAGACAAATACCATATATTATCACATGTGTGGAATCTAAAAAATAAAACAAATAGATGTATATAACAAAACAGAAAAACTCTCAGATATATAAACAAACTAGTAGATACCCATGGGAGAGAGAAGGGGGACAGGACAAGATAGGGATATAGGATTAAGAGATACAAACGACTATGTATACAATAGATAAGCAACAAGGATATATTATACCACACAGGGAAATAGAGCCATTATTTTGTGATAACTTTAAATGGAATATAATCTATAAAAATAGTGAATCTCTATTCTGTACACCTGAAACTAATGTAATGTTGTAAATCAACTATACTTCAATAAAACGAAAGTAAGACTGACTAACTCTCTCAGATTGGAGGAGACTAAGGAGATATATCAATTAAACACAATACTGGATCCCAAGATCAGGAAAAGAATACTAGTGGGACAATTAGCAAAACATAGGGAAGTTGGATGATGGATATACCATGAAACTCATCATGAAGATTTTTTTTAATTGAAAATTATTTCAAAATTAAAAATTAAAACAAGTAAAATCTAATGAAAGAAAGTATGAATAGAATGAACCACCAAAGTTTATCCATCATCTGCAAGGAAAGAAGAGTCAGCCATTTGGCTGGATGAAGTGGGACATGGTATTTCAGCTCTCACCCTACGTCCAACTATCCTTAGTAACTAAATATTGAAAATGTTTTCAATTAATCCTCTTGTTTTTAGTCACATCAACACGCTACTATCAATGGCACTAGGGCACCAAATTCTTGAGCCTTTATACGGATCCGCAGTGATAAATAATTAACCCTACTAATCTCCACCACCACCAAGAACACAAATAATTAAATTTTGCTTTCTCTGTTCTTTTAAATCAATTACTACTCACTTGTCTTCTTTCCACCTTCCAAATATTTGTTAACATCTCTTTGTCAGCATCTCACTTCTCCATGTCCTCAATGGTTTATTCCTACTTTATCCCTCTATTTTCATTTTAGTGGGGTTTTGGAAGAAAACACAAAAAGTGTGTTTTCAATCTGCCATGCTTATTTTTTTAATACCTCTAGTGTTTGTATCCAATTTAATGATTGTTGTTGACCTGAACTAAGTTTATATAATACTAGTCCCATTTGGTTGGAAAAGAGAAAACTCTGTGAGGACATCCATGCCCATATCCATTTACACAAATACCTAAAGGCTCTTTACATGAAGAAACACAATTGTTAAGTTTGATGACTGATTTTCGCTAATCATAAGAAAGAATTTTCCAGTTGTCAGAATTGCTCAGAAAAAAAAAAAATGCATTAGAAGGTACTGAATTCCCTTTGTTGAGCATAATGAAAGACTTGATGCCGACTAGTGAGTAATACTGGAACCTACAGTGGAACTGGAAAAAACTTCTAAAGTGTGAATTTCTGGGATATTTGGGAAAGACTCTTATCAATTAATTCAACAAGTATATATTGAGAACCCATTATGTGCAAAATTGGGTTCTAAGCCTCCCAGAAGTTATGTGACATCTAGAAAACCCAACACCAATACAGACACTAATCAGACACTATCTTAAACAAATATGTACTATGTGCTTTGCATTGAGTTAAGCATTTTATGTACTTTTTCTTCATTTAATCATTAAAACAAATCAAGTTTATTCACCTCCAATTTAGTAGTGAGGAAACTAAGGCTTAGGAAAGTTCATTATGTTGCCCAAAGCTACCCAGTAGTATGTGGCCAAACCAATATTTATAACCAGATCTGTCCAGCATCAATGATTTTGCTCAAAACCAAAACAAAACAAAATCCAACACATACACATGCTCAAGTTTCACTATCAATGTTAATGCATCAATCAGGCAGCCTTACTTCGGCAGACCCATTATAAACACAGTAAAAACAGCTCTCTTTATTTAAGCACTCATAATTTTAGCAGTAGGAAATCACACATATGTTTTGAGCCAAATCTGGAGTTTATAGGGGAATGTATCATCAGAGAAGCTAATAATCCTTTCCAAAACCAAGGTTGGTCTAACATTTAGTATAGAGATGCTCAACAAGAGAACATGTCACAGTCTCACAGTTTACGCTTCTTCAAATGAATGCCCTGCATTTTTCTGCAGTGTGACAGAGTCATGAAAATAGAGTGTTATGATTCAGTTAGGAAATGGATGATATCTCTACTGTCTGCTTTCCTTCCTGTCCATCCTTTTGGATTCAAATTAAACAACAATCCCATGTCTGTAGCCCAAATGTATGAAAACAATGGTGAAGGTGAGTGAAACTTCCTGGTGCTGAAAATATCACAAAGGAAAGGACATTGAGAAAGCAATGAATGCAGATAGGACATAAAAGGTCATCCAGCCTGGTACAGCTGTGTCATCTTCAGGTGGAGTCTGGAGCAGCACAAAGATTTCAATGGTAACAGTGCACAAGGAGGATATCCTGATAAATGAATGTGAAGCCTGGAAATTTCCACAAAGGAGATGAGAAGACTTTATATCCACACATTTGGGGCTTCTATTTTGACCTCACTCTCTCTGACTTCCAACAGTGTGGTCTATTTGCTTTTCAGAGCTATTTGTTGATTGTGGAGCTGAAATATAACTTGCTCTAGAGTTGGAAGGAAACACATAGGAAACCAAGGTCAGTGTACTGTCTCTTTCCCTAGATTTATTTGTCTGAATCTCAGTCAAAGGCAGCTGAGAAGTGGACAGCAGAGAAAAGCTTTGACAGGGCAGAGAACACTCTTAGAAATTAATCATGCAGTCGGTGGGTTCAACCTTAAAGATTTTTCAGCAGAAGTTTCGAACTACTTAATAGCTTTAACAAAGTATATATTCTTTTATATTTGTTTTCCATTCATTAAAATCTTTGGTATATTTCAGTATGGAGGGTATGCATTGTTCTATTTAAGAGATACCAGGACTTAAAATCATTGTGTCTACCCTTAATGTCTTAAGGAAGATAAGAGAATATTTTAACTGGCTTTAATTTTAACCACAAATAAACCATAAAATTGAAATCTGAACACATAGTATTGATGTCAAAAAAGGCAGTACAAATTTGCGTTATTGTACCCTGGCACGGATTGCAAGCTCTGGCAAGTCCTAAACTTTACTCACACCATATTAATAACTACACTCCCATACGGAGAAAACCACATCAAATTCTTTGGATGATAATGGTGGCAGTTAAACCTTTGAAAAGGCATTTGATAAAGAACTGCTGTAGAGCCTACTGGCTTAGCAGACTTTAAAAGATGTCAAAACATTTGATTTTTCTCACAAGACATTACTCTTCAAGGTAACGGGTAGGTGGCTCACACCATGCGTTTATTTTGAATTAGCATTTTCTCTCATTTCCTTTACCCCATCTCCTGCTCCACTTTTCACCTGAGCCAAGGGGGTAAATACACACTAATGACACCCGTTAGCTTTGTCTTTACAAACATCAAATTGATGAGCAAACACCCCAAATCCTTCATTAGGTGGGTCATAAACTGAAAGGGCTCTTTGATTATAATATGATGAAAGATTTATTAACAAACATGAATTCAGCTAAATCATAGTATTGGCAGGTTTATGAGATTGTCTCTCCCCAGCTGACAGGTGGGGCCTGCAGGCTGCTGTGGGAATGAAAACACTAAATCTGTTAGTGTACTACATAATGATCTAATTACCGCCCGAGGAGCACCGCACAAGAGGCTAGAATTTCAGAAAGTTTCCTTGGGCTTGCTAGGTCCTGACACAGAAAAAGAAACATGTATCACACTTTTCGGGGACACAACTAAAATATGTTAAATAAAACAGAATAAACTAGGGTTTAACAGAAGGCTTAAAGTCAAGTGACTTATCTAAAAATAGTGAGAAAGGAAAGAAGGAAGGACAGAGGGACTCTAGAAAATGCCAAGTCACTTGCAAGGACTCTTGATTCTCCAAAGTCCTCTAGTGGGGGTTTCTAGGAGACTTTTCAATAGGTAATGATTGTTAGGAATTGAAAATACAGAATAAATATGCCAAATTGTACACTTAAGTCACACCATATGACAAAAGAATTGCACATAGAAATAATGAGAGTGATATATTATTGGCTCATTGAAAATTAAATATTTGTGCATATCTTGAAAAAAATGAGAGGCAAAAACCATATTTATAATACCTTATACCATTGGACCCGATGAGGTTTTTCCACTGGCCATTCTCTCAGAATTACAGAGTTTTGACATAGGGTCATGTATATATAGGTATACTCCTAAAATTTGGTTTCTGAGAAACTCTCTGAAAATGTTTATCAAGTTACCAACATTGTCTAATTTAACACTCCCCAAAATGCTGAATTATTTTGTGTAGTGAATCAACTGTTGTGAATAAGCACAACAATTTTGGGTAGGTTCAGATTTTTACAAGATATCTTTTCCTTGAAGTAATTGCTTTGTCAGACTTAGACACATTTTCTAAATTAATAATTATAGGTGAAATTAATAATAAATACTTTAGTTTGAAATGTGGCTTTGGCCAAAACATTTGATATTTAGAGAAAATTTATATGCTTCTGTGTAGATGTTAAAACTGAAGAGTGATAAATAGCATAAAGGGGACTATGCTCTTAATCCTTGTATTTCATGAAGATAGAATGAGGAAAGGAAAATTCTTAAACTCTTAGGACTGGAAATGACTTTATCTTTTCTTCTAACACTCACACTATAGACACAGTTAGACAAATTCAGATAATTTCCTCAAATATTGTTTCCATAAACATAGTATTCATTTTCCATCATATGTACACAGATGAGAAACCACAAAATCCTCTTAAGGATGTATCAGTCTTCTGATATTAATAAAGATCTCTGTCATCATAAACTTCTATAAGAAAGCGAGGCACTAAAGTAGTACTTGACATCATATAATAGAAAAGTATTCTGTAGAGTGTGTTTGTGCATGTAACAAAAAATTAATTTTCAAGCATACAGATAATAATAATAGCTTTTATGTTTTGAGTACTAGTCACTGTGCTAAACAGTGTGCTAGGTACTTTTCATATAGAGAGTATCACATGTTAAAAGGATATATATTGCTATAATCATTTTAAAACAAAATGCATTTAATGAGCCATTTCCTCACTTTTATCAGTTCAGATTATCACAAGGAAATATTTACTGGCATATAGATATTTCCTAAGTAGGCTTTAGTGAGGAAGCAGATGTACTCTGCACTCCACTTAACCTCAGTTTATCATTAAAATAGCAATGCTAATAATTACATTGGTATTACAGGCTTGCTGTGAGGATAAAACAAGAGAATATATACAGCTTCTGAGCTGCTAATGATATATAGGTTGACCAATTACTCTTATTATGGACCCCAATAATAACATTTTCCACTTTAGATTTGGAACTTATCACATGCTCACCTTTTCTAACACCTCTTTTGGTCCACATTCTGGGTAACTTGAAACCCAGGGATTTAAGCAAGCATTATAATTTGAGCTGCCTTATATCTTCACTAGCTAATAAGGACATATTTTACCTCCCTAGGAAGACTTGGTGCTCTCAGAGGACAGAGAAGACACCCCTCTGTCTTTTCTAATCTCTGCATCTTCCAGAATAGGATAGGAGACAGGAAATATATTCAGTGAACACTTAGCAGCTCATACAGTTGTGGAAATTTTGAAAGTGTCACTCTAAGAGGCAGATTTCCTAAAACAATACATTCAAAATTATTTTCAAGTTATTAAAAATATTTTATTGGAAATTTACTTTGTGGTAAATAGCCCTTACTGAGCTATCCTAGGTTATTTCTCTAAGATTTCATTCATCCAAAGAAGTCTCAATATCTACACTTTATTTTCTCAAAATTAGATTATGGAATCCCTTTAGTTATAGAATCCTTTGGCAAATACACCTAGACACTCCACTGTATGGAGGACACTCTGGTCCTTTCACTTAAGGAAAAGCAACTGAGACTTCATATAGATGACTATTACAATGTCTGGAGCAAAATAAACCCCAATAAGTGATTGATAATAAATTGTTATAAACTGCAGGATGAAACCTATGCAATTATGGAACAGGCAGCACCCAGATTGATGAGGAGGTTATTCAAAGGTGGGCAATGGAATCAGGAGGACAAAATTATTCATAGATTCTTATTTTTTATTAGGTAAGGTATATGCTAGGTTCTGGGGATTAAAGGATTAAAATAAAAGACTTACAGTCTAGGAGGGAATAGATAAAATAACATTAAACAACACAACATAGTATAATCAAAGTGCTTCACTGAGAAAACAGAGGGTTCCATGGGAACACAAAGGAGGGTATCATACTGTGGCTTGGGGAGTTGGGTTCTCTGAACTTTACCCAGAGTAAGGCAAAGGCAGGGAGCAAGAAGACACTAAGCAAGGGGAAGGCCTTGTGATGAGTAGTGAGAGATATTTTAATAAATTAAGGGGAGGAAAAAAGACTGTCTCACTGTGGCTAGAGCAAGACACCAGGGGAGAGATAGTAAGAGACGAAACTAAATTCAGGGTCTTTTAAGTTAGGGGGTTTGGACCTCATCCAGAAGACAATGAGAAGTCAACTGAAAAGCTTTTAGTAAGAGAGCGGCATGATCAGCTTGTATTTCATAAAAATTATTTTTTTTGCAGTGAGAAGAATAGATGGAAGGGGTCCAGACAGGAAGCATAAAAAACAGTTAAGAGACTACTGGTAAAAATCCCTGTGAGTGATTATAATAGCCTAAACTAGAGCCATAAGAACAAAGGTAAACAGAAGAGGACACCATAGCTACCTATATCTAGATAGGTAGCTAGATGGATGGATGGATAGATAGATAGATAGATAGATAGATAGATAGATAGATAGATAGATATAAACAATTTTATATAGTTTTTTTTAAATTTAGATATTTGTTTAGTTTGTATGTCTGACTGGATATGGAACATTTGAGAAGCCAAATATGATAGTACCATTGTCCGAGTTTAGCAGACATAAAACTGGCAGATTTTTAAAAAATTTATTTCTGGAGAAGAAAAAGGGCCAAAATTTCAATTGATTGTTATAGCAAAAGATAAACACATCAGCTCAATAATTAAACATTTTTGTATGGGTTTGATCAAATAAATTGAATAGTTCTTCAATTATGTCATTCGAAACCAAAGGTTATCACGTTGTAGATTTCTAGCACCTCTTTTCTTTTCTTGGAAATATAAGACATTTCTGTGCTGCTTTAAACAAATAATTGAGTTTCTATGGACTCAATATGATCAGTTTTATGTCCCTTGTTTCATTCTCTCCTGAGTGGACCTTAAAAACTTAATGCTGCTGCCTGCAAACAAAATGAGGATCTAAGGGGAAATTTGGAGGAGTAGGATCCTCATCTGTGTGAATGAGGAAAATCTCCACTGATAGAAGAATCGAAAACTATGCTATCTTTTTATACATAAAAGCAATACTTTTAGGAATCCTTAAAAAAGATTAAAAAAATCTTTTACCTCTCTGTCAATAACGTAATAAGGGACAACAAGAAATAGTCAGCCCTGGAAATACATCCAGCAAGAACTAATAAGTAACAAAACTCACAATGTTGAGTGGCCATTTTCTACCCTATCTTTCAGGGGAAAAATCTGAAAGAGGAATTTTAAAGTTAAAGCAATTCTGCAATGACAAAAAAAAGAAAAAATAGATAATAAAAAATTAAAATATTCAATTACTTTCATTAAGAAAATAATAATTTCTGTTACCCTTCTGCAGAGGTGGGAATGGGCCTGTAGTAGGAGAGAGGGGATGAGGGATCCTTCCAGGGAGTGAAAAAGAGTCTATATTTTGATCAGGGTGGGAGTGAGGTTATAAACATCTGTCAAGCTGTATGTCTAAGATTATATTTATCCTATGTTACATCTCAATTTTTCAAAAATGGGAAAAACTGATTTTTTCCCATTGGGAAAGAAAAGGGCAGACTTAAGAGTAAAAATAATGACTTCAAGTGGGACATACGGACTTTAAGATGTTTATGGGATGTTTAACTGTTTCTATGCATTAGACAGTTGAAAATATGGATCTCAAGTACACAATGAAGAGATAGCCTGAAAATATAAATTTAGGAATCATCAACATGTGGGAAGTAATTAAGTCTTTGACAGTGGAAATGGTCATTTGAGAAATACAATTTAGTGGATGAATAGAGGAAGAGATTCCCACAAAGAAGAATGAGGCAACCCAGGGGAAAACTGGGAGAATGTCACGTCACAGAAGCCAAGGAAAAAGAGGTATTTTAAGAAGAGGGTGAGTTAACTGTATCAAATGTTACTGAGCAGTCAAGAGAAATAAACACTAAAAAGTGTTCATTGGATTTAATAGCAAGGAGATGGATGGTAATTTTAATGGGAACAGTTTCACTGAGATGATGAGAAAGGAGGTAGTTGGAGGGGAATTTGGTAAAAAGGGGCATTTTAAAAGGATAGGGAAACCTCACTAACCAAGTTGCATTTGAAGAATGAGTGGAGAAAAAACAGCAGAGACTCCTGGCAGAGGTAAGAGCTAAGATAGGGGGTCATGCATGGTTAGTAAGTGTCTGATGTGGTTTAAAAATGGCATTCCTTGAAGAATGTTGAATGGGCTAAATCAGGGCAGATCATTCTAATCTTTGAATATGGAAGATGGAGACAACTGGATATTGTTCTCTAGGACACTTGGGAGCCACTGAAAGGATTTAGGTAAATGTCAAGTTTAGAATTAAATTTTAAAAAATATCCTAGGCATAGAATGGACAATGAATTAGGGAATAATTACCACTAATCAGTAAGTGATGAGAACTAATAGGAATGGCCCTTCTCAGTACTAAAGCACTGAACAATGTCAGTACAGTCACTATATCATCCATCCATGTGCACTGTGTCATAACATGATAGTGCTGTGGCCTCATAATACTTGTGACTTTGTGAAGTCCTTGTTCATATGGTAAGGAAATGCTAAGAGAGTTTTGATCCAATTGCTTGATGAATGACTTTAATGCAAGACTACTGAATTCCTAATAAATAGCCAGATCTCCTATATCCAGATGAATGTAGAAAGTAATCCTCTCAGATTCTCCTTTTTTTTTTTTTTTTTAAGTTGTGCTTTTTGCTGAGAATGATTATTTGGCAACAATTATCACCATACCCACTAGCCTGGGTTCCTGGTGAGTCAAACTGCCTCTAGAAATCAACTTAAGGTTCCAAGTTGGAAATAATGCCTTTCCTGAAAACATTCAAAAATTTTGAAATCATATCTAAAAATGCATTCCAAAAATATCTGGTACAACAGTAGCCTAGTTCGAAGATGTGCCAACAGTACACTCTTCCACAGTTACATCTCTCGCTTGCCTAGAAAGGAAAAAGCTGGCCAGGCATGGTTCCTCTCATATGACTTTTAAGTCCCTAAACTAGCTAGAGTCCTATTAACCAATTAACACAGTTGGGTGCCACTTAACAGCCTACACTCTTACTGAGGACCTACATCCTCTATTTGACCTTAGAACAACTACCATCCTCCCTCAAATGCTTGATTCCAACAATTCAGGCCTGGGGACACTGATAAGGGAAAAGAAGGGTTTTCATTTCTGAAAGCAAGAAGCCTGAGTCAATTTGTCCCAATTGTATCTGCACAAGGCCTATTATATGGACTGTGATTTCCAGGGATGAAAGCTGTGAACTCCCAGGTCACTTGTAAACTGATCACTCCCCAGTCTTTCCTCCTCCTGCTTTTAAGTGGTTTGAGGCTGGTAAATTGAAACCTGAAGAAACACAGAGCTCTGATCCGGGGGACCTCCAGAGCTAACCTGGACTTTGGCTGATTTGCTGTAGGAAGTAACTGCTTACTTACCCCATAATTAACACCACAAGCTGATCTTTGGAAGATAAAGTACAGAAGGTCAGACATAAGATCATTTAGAGAAGGATTTCACTAAAGCACTACTTTTAGTAGTTCTTGTGGCTACTTCACTCATGAAACAATTGGGTGTAATTTCTAAAAATATTACTGTTCATAGACATGGAGAAAAGAATAAATTACATGTCACTGAATACCGTCTCAGCAAACTCCTCTTTGATTAATGAAACTATAGCACATGCCAACTTGATAATGTATTGAGATGAAAAACATGCAGTTTGTTCAGTGGCAAGTTAAACAATTTTAACTACATTTTACTATTCTAGATACAAAATGTGCTTTCTTCCCTCGTTAAAAATATTCACTGGTTTACCAACCTTTATGGAATAAAGTTCCCCTCTGAGCCTACAGGCCTTAGTGACCTGGCTTCCTGACCATGTTCTGTAGCTGCCTTACTCTTACGCTCACTGCCAACTTCTCAGCCATGTCCACTTCTGATGAAGGCAATGAGTTTCCTGCCTCTGTACTTCTGAACAGACTGCTCCTTCATTTGGCATTCCCTTACTTGTTTGTCTATGAGGCAAATTACTCCTCATCCTCAAGATCCAGCTTAAGAATCACTGCCGTGCAAAGCCTTCCCTGGCTATATCTGCAACATATCCTTCTCTGTGAGTGTACAGCAGTTTACACGTATTATATTACTATAATAGAGAATATCAATCTCTCCTGTAATTTGTTCATCTATGGGAATCCAATTATAGGAATTGGATGAAGAGACATGCCATTAGAAGAAATTTTTTTCTAGTATCTTTCCTCCCTAATAATCTGTAATCAAGGTTTATCTTCACCCAGGATAATCTGCTTCTTGGAGTCAATGAAATTGGAGGCAAATAAGGTTTTTTTAATGTAGTAAAAACCACTAAGGCTTAACCCAACTAAAACAAGTAGCTATTCATAACTATTCTACTGGTCCCAGGGGAGCTCAAGAGTGAGAGTTCTCAGACCATATTCATCAAGACTATTCAGAAGTCACCTGTGGCATGTATTTGTGCTGAGTCCAGGTCAACAGCATTACCCTCATATACAAATATTTATTCCCTTTCACTCAGTGCCTCTACCATGGGATAACTATAATAATCCCCCAAATTTGACAAAACTCTCAATCTAACGATATTCTTTATAGCATTATACATACTACAAAAAAGTAGAAAATAAGTTAAATATCCAAATATAAGGGCATTGATAGATTCATATATATGGTATATATATCATATATATGGTATGAAGCATGGTAGAATATTACAAATCCATCAAAATTGTTAATAAGGATATATATCATGGAACTACATATAAGTGTTAGGTTAGAAAAAGAAGATAAGATAAAAATTATCTTATGGAAGAGTCATGTTAACATGCAGAGAAAAAAAATAAATGAAGATCTACACTAAAAAAATGTGTTGTATAATTTAATGAGACCATACATGGCTTTTTAAATCTTCTAATTTTTAATATTTTCTAAATTTTGTGTAATGAATATGTATGAATTCAACCAGAAAAACTGTAAATGTGTTTTAAAGGGAAAAATTTTCAGAATACATTTGTAATTCAACAAATTAACACTTATAAACCATATTAAATATACTGGCCAAATTTGAAAAGAATTCTATTTATGCAACAAACTAAAAAAATACTCATTAGAAAATCTAAATGCAATTTCATTAAATTAATAAACAAACATGATAAAGTTCAAATGGGCTAGAGGAAACATTTTAAAACAAGTCTCAGAATGTGTTTCTTAATGTACAAGGTAAATGCATTTGTAACCAATAATCCATGTTTCATGTTTTAAAAATCCATGATGTATATATTTATACTATAAATAGAAAGCACTTTAAAAGAACTGAATAGGGATTTAGATAATCAAAAGTGCATGCAAGGCACTGTCTAGTGATGTGACTTTGAACAAGTTCTTTCCTCTCTGCCAACACAAAATCAGCAAAATCAAGGCGTTACATAAGATATTAGCTAAGTTTCCATCTAGCTCCAAAATGCTGGTTTTTGAAGGGTTGTCATGCAACAGATGAAAGTGGGGAGTAAAAGGGGTCTGAGGGATATGTCCAGGAAAGAAATTAGCTTTCCAGAAGGTAAAAATATTCAAAAAGAAAGGGTCTAAAAACAGAGAAAAATTAGAGGGATGGGGTGGGGGAGGAAATGGGAAAGGAGGGAGAGAGAAAGAGACATCAAAGAGAGAATATTTTATGGGAGGGAAGCAGTAGTAAAATGCTCAGGGATGTTCCAGGGTGAGAAAGTGGAAAGCATGTATATGAGATTTAAGTCCATGTGGCAAACTAAGGTGACACAAAGTCTCATGCCCATTCCTACTCTGCGGCAGCTCAGAAAACAGCATCTCACCTTCTGTTAACTACGTCAGATCTGGAGGCCAATTCCATGCCATTACCCATGGAATGAAAACTAAATAGGGACCCTAAATTATCAATATGTATAGGATTAATAAATAGTCATTCAGTACAGATAAGAGATAATACTTGAACCATATTTGAATCATAACTCCAAGTGCACATCTCCCCTGAATAAGCCAAAGGAACTTCAACTTCAATATTACCAAACTAGAATTCATCTCCATGCCCCACACCTGTTTCAAGCACTGGTACCCCCTTATGCCTAGGCTCTAAAGCCAAACGTCTGGGTATCAGTCCAGATGCTATTTCTAACGTATACCTAAGTCTCATGAATGTCCAATGTAGTATGTACAAGGTAGTACACCCTAAATATCTTTGGAATCAATTTCTTACCAACCCCCTTCAAGTATGGTTTATACCAGCAAGTTTCTAACTGGTGTTTCCACCAATATCACCTCTATACATTCCATGTGCCCCATTGCTGCTAGGTAACTTCCTAAATTGGAACCCCACAATACCATCTCATATGTTTAAACCCTTAAACAATTCCTGTTGGTTATAGTTCTTCCAAAATAAACCCAAACTCATCAGAATGGCATAAAAAGCTGATCAGAATCTAGCCTCACCTGCCTTCTCTGGCCTCTGCAGTATAGTAAGTCACCCAAGGTCTTCCACACATGGGGGCTGAGCACACACTCTCCTCTTCATTCTTCAACAACTACCTCAGAAGTTACTTTCTCTGGAAAACTTTTCTTGACTCCCCCAGAGAATGTTTCCTTCCTCTGTGCATTCTTAGATCTTAATGCATTTCTCCATTTATACTTCTCTAGCGTTAATCACACTGTATTGTGATTATTTGTGTTCATATTTATTCTCTTACTGAAAAGTAATCCTTGTGAGCAAGGATCTGAGCTGTAGAAGTCTGTGTATGTCCTGCATTTGTTAATCTTGTACATAATTAGTAAATGCTAGCTAAATGAATTAAACGAATAAAATCCTTTAAAGATATAGGGATACAAATTTAGCGATTAGAGATGAGTAATATGTGCTATGTCAATATTTATATCTTAATCTAAAAACAAAATTTAATGCACCACAAATATCACTCCATGTCCTGGGTCAAGTTTAGTCATTTGTACTACACAAGAAGAGTTCAATACCTCAAATCATTTGATGGTATCTGGAAAAATGTACATGTGGTGCCTCGAAGAAATATACTAGCCTTTGGGTCACTGGGCATGCTAAGTCACCATGCTTCAGAAACCAAGATAATATTAGAATAATTGGAAACAATGGATGAACTTTGAAATTTTGACCTAGATTGCTTTAATCAAGAATTGAACAAAAGGGAAATAAATAGTAAAATACCTCTAGGTGTTTACTTTGACTCTATTCTCTTTTCTTTATGGTTTTAACCATTACCTCTAAGTAAGAAATATTAAGTATGAATATATTCTTAAGCTCTAGAATATTCTTCTTAGTCTCCTGGAAATCTCTACCTGCTCTTCTACAGGAAACTCAAACCCAGCAATAATATACTGTACTCTTTATTTCAATAATCTCTGTTAACTATCTCTTTTTTTTTTTTTTTTTTTTTTTTTTGCCGTACGCAGGCCTCTCACTGTTGTGGCCTCTCCCGTTGCGGAGCACAGGCTCCGGACGCGCAGGCTCAGTAGCCATGGCTCACGGGCCCAGCCACTCCGCAGCATGTGGGATCTTCCCGGACTGGGGCACGAACCCGTGTCCCCTGCATTGGCAGGTGGACTCTCAACCACTGCGCCACCAGGGAAGTCCCTTAAAAATTATTTTTAAGAAAACTTATCAAGTCTTCAGAAATTTTCTAATGGCATACTGGAAACGGAGAAACATTCATTCAAGAAAATCTACCAAATTTGGTAAGAATACTGAGAGTCTGTGGCATTTAGCCACCGTCTACATCATTAGTCCTCTCTGCCCCCATAACTTGGTGTTATAGAAGCCTCCAGCTCCCCGTGTGGGGTTACAGTTCCACCGCAGGAGGAGTAAGATGCTGGCATTTCTTATCCCTCCAGAACCACGTTGCATAAGTTCTATTCCAGGCAGGCACCGTGGAGAGGACCATGTCTTTTTTCTTTGGCCAGCCCCCACTCATAAAGCAGAAGCTCTCCCCCAGGCCCAGTAGGTCAAGAATACTGGGATCCTGATTGCCCCTATCTCAGCTCACTCATAGGTAGGAGGCGTCACATCAAGAACAGTCCAGAAGACCAGGGGCTGCCTATCTGCCCTCCCACATGCTTACTCACAGAGTGGGAGTGCTTGAAGAACAGAGGTCCCCACCCATACCTTCAGTACAGTGATACCCTCAGGCAAGCTATGGAGCTTTTCCCTCATGGTCTGCTTCCCCTCAGGGTAGAAGCACCTCTATACCAAAATCCACCCAGACATGTTGTAATAAAAATACTGAAATCTAAAATAAGAAAAAAATCTTAAAGCAGCAAGAGAAGAATGATTCACCACATAAAAGGAAGGAAACCACAATGAGATTAATAGCTGACATCGCCTCATAATCAAGGTGGCCAGAGGCAGTGGGATGACATATTAAAAGAGCTGGAAGTTAAAATATCAACCAAGAATCTTACATCCTGCACAGGTATCTTTCAAAAATGAAGGCAAAATAAAGTTATTCCCAGATAAACAAAAATTGAAAGAATTTGTTGCTAGTAGACCTTTTATATAAGGAATACTAAAAGTTCTTCAGGCTGAAAGCAAGTGACACCAGCCAGTAATTTGAATCCACATGAAAAGCAAAAGAATACTGATAACGATGATTATGCAGGTAACTGGAAAAGACAGTATAATTACATATTTCTCTCCTTTCTTCTCTTGACTGATTCAAAAAGCAATTATGTAAAACAATGTGTGCATTGTTGCACATACTGCATTGTTGGGGTCATAATATACTGAAATGTAACAAATATCTGACAATAACAAAGCTGTTTTGAAGTAAGGAAATGATACCAGATGCTAAAGCAAACCCACAGGAAGAATCGAGAAGAACCAGAAAGGGTAAGTAAGATGATCAATATAACAAACTCTGTAAATATATACTTGCTATACTTTTTTTTCTCTCAGGTTATTTAAAATATATAATATATAAAGTATATATAATATATATATAATTATAAAAATGTATTGCTGCATTTATAGTATATATACACTGACATAATATGTATAACAGTAATAGTTTAAAAAGGTGGGGAGGAAATGGTGTTACATAGGAGGAAACTTTCTATATTTCACTAGGCCTAAGTGTATAAACCTGAAGGGTATTCCGATAAGTTAAGATGTGTGTTGTAAGCTCTAGAGCAACCACTAAGGAAATAACTCAAAACTATAATTAAATATCATTAAAGGAATTAAAATGTTACCCTAGAAAATATTCACTTAATAAAAAAAGGCAATGAAAGAGTGAGAGAGAAACAACAACAAAAGACATGAAATATATAGGGAAAAAATAAAGCAAATTGGTACATGTAAATCCAACCATATCAATGATCTGGACTTCTACCTCAAATCATATAAAAATAGCTCAAAATGGATTACCAACCTTAATGTCAGAGCCACAACTATAAAATGCTTACAATAAACCATAGAAGTAATTCTGTGACCTTGAATTAGGCAAATGGTTTCTTAAACATGTCACCAAAGCACAAGTAACAAAGAAAAAATACAGAAATTGGCAAATAGACAAAATAGATAGACAAAATTGACAAATAGACAGATTTTAAACAGACAAATGTAAAACTTTTATGGTGCAAACTACCATCCAGAATATGAAAAGACAAGCCACATGATGGGAGCAAATGTTTGCAAATCTTATATATGAAAATGGATTTGTATCCAGAATATATAAAGAACCCTTTAATTCAATGACATAAAGACAAATAAGTTAATTTTTTTTCATGGACAAAGGACCTGAATAGACATTTCATCAGTGAAGATATACAAGTGGCCAAAAAGCTCTTGAAAAGATGCTCAACATCATCAGTTATTAGGGAAATGCAAATAATAACTACAAGGTGAGATGCCTTTCCCACCCACTAGGATGTAAAATCAGATAATAACAGGTGTTGGAGATGATGAGGAAAAATCAGAGTCCTCATGCATTGCAGACTGGAAGGTAAAATGTTGAAAGCACTTTTAAAAAACAGTTTGGGAGTTCCCCAAAGGGTTAAACATAGAGTGATAACATGACCCAGCAATTCTACTCCAAGGTATATACCCAAGACAAATGAAAACATATATCCACACAAAAGCTTGTAAATAAATGTTCATAGCAGCATTACTCATAATAATCAGAGTGGAAACAACCCATATGTTCGTCAATTGATAAATGAATAGAATATAATATATCCATACAAAAGCATATCAATTGGCCATAAAATGAAATGAAGTGTCAATACATGCTACAATATGGATGAACCTTGAAAACTTTAAGCTACATGAAAGAAATCAGTCACAAATATGTGTGAACATATTTGAATGATTCCATTTACATGACATGCCTAGAATAGGAAAATTTACAGAGACAGAAAGTAGATTAGCAGTTTCTTAAGGCCTGGAGGAGGTAGGGGGTAGGATAGGGAATTAATTATATTGAGCATCTTTTTATGTACTTACTGACCATTTGTATATCTTCTTTGGAAAAATGTCTATTCAGATCCTTTGCCCACTTTTAACTGGGTAGTCTTTTTATTCTTGAGTTATAAGTGTTCTTTATATATTCTAGATACAAGTATCATCAGATTTGTGATTTGCAAATTTCTCTCATTATGTGGATGTCTTTTCATTTTCTTGATGGTGTCCTTTGAAACACAGAAGTTCTAAATTTTTATGAAGCCCATTTATCTGTTTGTCTTTTGTCACTTGTGTTTTTGGCGTCATGCACCTATTCTTTTTAAAAGGAAAACAAAGAGTCTGATTCTGATGTTTCCCTCCTGTTTATGGACACAATACTGAAATACTAGTCTGTCTCAAACTGTATCCTAATGGTGGCAGTGGTGTTGTGAGAAGAGTGCATCGTTATCTTTATGGAGCTAATAGGTGTTTTGTCAGTAGATCATGATTTAATGAATACCTCTCTGGTGTTGGGGAGAAACCAGAGCATTTTGGTAACATGGGACAAATAAAGTTTTGCCCCAATGACATTTAAGAGATGTGAATTTCACTTAGAGATTTATGATTCTATTGCTTTCATGACACTTTAGGAGCAAATTAATTCATTTGCCTACAAAAGAGGGGTCTCCTCCTTTTTTTTTTCCTAGAACAAGTGCCCAGATGGACAAGGAAAGATAGACTCTGCTTCCCTTTGGATGAAAGTCAGAGGAGTCACAGTCCCCTTTGTACTCCAGTCCTCTATCCTTAAGAGCCAAGAATAAGCTATCCAGATTAGAGCAAATATTAGATGCTTAAAATGCGACATTTAGTATTTGACAAGAAAGTACTTATACAGCTAACAGTGTCTTTACAATTTCAAATAGGGAGAGCAACTCTCATCTGAGTGTGTGTGGGGACTGGGAGGCAGGAACAGTGAAAATGGGCCTCTACCACTCCTTTTGTGTTTTTTCTATTCCCACCCAGGCCATCCTAGGTCTGTCAAGTTAGGAGGAGTGAAACTAGAAATGTAAACATCACTCTCACATCAGTGAAGTTCCAGGCAAGAAGACAATGAACACTGTAGCCTGTTTGGCTACATGGAAGTGGTAAGCATCGTCCTCATTAGAGTCCTCTGTGTCTCCAAGCTGCCTCAGGTGTGAAGCTGCTGATGAACTCAATGTCTACCGATAAAGATCGGTAGACATTACCAATCTCTGCATGTCCAGCAGTCAGTGACTGTTCTCTTACTAACACCACAGGAGGCTCAACTTTTCCAAGAACTGGGGTTCCTGCACAATTCAAAGATGCCCCCAGGAAAACAATTTTCCATGCAATAAGAAATCATAGAATGTGCATCACTCTTCCCTTTTTATGTCAATATTTTGTTAATTAGATAGGATCCAATAGCTGAAGCTTATGTATGTATATACATATATACATGCATGCATTTTCATACATAAATTTATGTATTATACATTATTTTGAAATATGTACATTTATAAAGGTTGATTAAGAATAAACGACAGAGCTTTATGAAGCTGAAATGTGTAAAACAAATGTCTGTACCACATGAGATTTTTTGACTATGTGTATCTTCATATTATTTGTTTATTTAATACGTGTTTGTTGTATATATCTTTGGCATATCCCACACATTGATGAATGCAATAAACAAAATCAACACACTCATGGAGCTTACATTCCATTTGGGGAACAACCACAACCCAAAACTGATGATGGTAGACACTATGATGAGAAATAAAATATGATAATATGACAAAGAGATCCTGGGAAGCTACTTAGCATTACCTAGTCAGGGAAGAGCTCACTGAGGACATGGCATTAAGACTGAGACTCAGATCTGATTGACAGAAGAATACCCATGAAGACAAGATGGGCAAGGGTGGAAGGCAGCATTCCAGGCCCAGAGAACCACCATTGCCAAAATCTGGAGACAGGAAATGTGTGGGTATGTCCCAGGATCAAGAGGGCCAATGTGGCAGAAGCAGAGGGAGGAATGAGCAGAGTGACAGAAGATGAGGTCAGCCAAGTTAAGTAGCTGGGATTTTAGTTGCATTTTAATGCATTATTGCTGACATTGCTGTCTGGGAATCAAGATTTGGGTGGGTTTTGATCAATGCCCTGCCATTAACTTACTGTATGACTCCGGGAAACTTATATCCTTTCTCTTGGCCTCAGAGCGACCTCAACTGTGAAACAAAAAGCTTGAACTAGAAAGTAGATGATCTATGAATTCCCTTTGAGTGCTAACATGCTATGATTCTAATCTTTGCCCTCAATGATGAAGTTGAACACTCCCTTTTCTTAAAAGTACTGAGGCCCTTTCATGAACCAGGGAAGGATAGCTCAGGGTATGCTGGTCATTTGCCCTGAATTGTAAAACTGCCAAGACTTAAGATAGGACCAGGAGCCAAAGCTTGCATTTCCCCTGTATTGTTGACATTTCTTACGAAACATATTTGCTGTGAATTTTTATATTTTGCTTCCTGTCTTCATTACTTTTCCAGTTTTTTTGGAGTGCCTGACTAAGTTCCCCTCAGTTCTCTACTTCCACCTCAACAATTTTAAAAAAAGAAAGGAAGAGAGAAATGAATGAATATGGAGGTCATTAATACCTTCCCAATATCCGCAGGCACACTGGTTTCCCAAACTCTCTCTTTTGGGAATAAGATCAGGTGTGCAAAGGCTAGCTCACTTCTCTCTGCAGAAAGGTGCTTGAAGATGTGACACTAATGTAAGCTTCATCACTTTGTAGAAATTCCCAATTGGAAATATAATCAATCAGAGTAGTGATTCCCAGAATGTGACATTCACTGTGACCAAAGATTAGTTGGCTCTCACCATAAATAATTTAGAAAGACTACTAAACAAACACTTCAATAGCTTCATAGGGTTGCTAAATAAACAAGCAATACATGCACAAGATAAACCTTTTAAAGGAACAGCTAAGAGATTTGGACTTTTAAAGAATATTTACCTTGGAGCTGAGATAAAACCCAAGACTGAGTTTAAAGAGATAGCACATAGAACACAGGCCCTCTTCTGCAGATCAAGAAGAGAAGAAACCCTGTTTCTGATTTGTGGTATTTTAAGTTTCAGGGCTGCATTAGTACCGTGACCTCTTTTTCCAAGTCACGCATGCTTTAGCAGGAAAAAACAAAACATTTTAAAACAATATAGATATTTGTGAGTTTGCTATGTTGTGTGATTTTTATCATGCTTGAGGGGCCAAAATACATCAGCTGGAAAACAACTCTAGTTTATTATGGAAAATAATATCTGACACAAAGAAACTTCATTTGTAAGAAAAAAATATGTATTCTATAATGAGATTTTCAGCTAAATTAAACAAATGCTCTAGAAAAAAGTGTTGTTTATTTTTTAAGTTGCTAAGAATATGAGTCATTTAAAAGGTGTTTTATTATGTACAAGTAAGAGTACATTGGATGACTGGGTTTTAACACTGCCTCTTTAGTAATTAGCAAAGTAAGCTTGGACAAGTTACTCAGCTTCTTTGAGTATCACCTGTATATGCCAGACAAGGCAGTTGGATTAAATGTTCTCAAACTGTAATTCGATGCTGAAATGCTAGAAATGTATTTTTAACACCACATATTGCTTTTGCATGCAGCACATGGTAAGTATTTAACCAGTTCATCAACAATTTAGTGAAAAACTGAAACAGTGAGACACAACATTTCGCTAATTAGGAAAGGGCATTACTGATTTCGATAATGTTATATTTTGGTAGAGTCCTGGACTTGTTATCACAAAACTTCAGTTCTGTCTCCTACAGGCCATAAAGAAACTTTGGGAAGATCATATAGACTCTCTGGACCACTATTTCCTCATGTGTGAAATAGGCATAGTAGTACTTTCTTCTCATAACTGTTCCAAATAATTAAGAACACAGACACAGGAATCAGATAGTTGCATTTTAAAATCTGGCTACACCAATTATGAGTCGTGTGATTTAGGGGCAGTTTGCTTAACTTCTGAGTGCCTCAATTTTCCAGTCTGTAAAATGGAGAGAAAAACAGCACCTAATTGAAAGAGTTGTTGTAAGGATGAGGTTAGACACCGTATGTATAGCAGTTAGAAGAGCGCTTAGCATTTAGTAGATCCTAGTGTTCTTTTACATTATTATTATCATCATTAGTATTACTAGAAATAGTAGTATTAGCAGTTTCAACAGCAGAGGCATGTGGAAATCCAGGTACTAAGTAGAGAAAAGTCAAGTTGCTTTAAGGGCCAAGAAAATAAAGTATTCCTGTGGGCTAGAGCTATTCATGAAGGCTTGAGGATGCAGCCATGGCTAGGGTTGGGCGTCAGTGAAGGGAAAAAAGGCCAACGGAAATTACAACTGGAGAGGACAGAATAGTCAAAGAGATGGAAGGGAAAAACCCAAGTGAGATTTCCAGGTGAAGCCAGCCAAATAAACACATGCACGTACCCCTGCGCCTTCCTGAAGCACTAAGAAAATGACATGAAGGAAGTATGTTTAAGGCATAAAACCATATGAAAAAAATAACGGAAGAGAAAACAGCAACAAAACTTCGGAAACTAGTGCTAAGTGAGGAAACCTGAGTAATATGAATTCCAAGTTGGCAGTAGGAAAAGCTAAAATGTGACCACACTTATGGCAGAATGCCCCCATCCCCAATTCAGGAATGTAAAGCACCAGTTACCTCCAAGAGTGGAAGTGAGGGTAAGGCTTAAAGAGTAGGGAACCCGGGCTTCCCTGGTGGCGCAGTGGTTGAGAGTCCACCTGCCTATGCAGGGGACATGGGTTCGTGCCCCGGTCCAGGAAGATCCCACATGCCGTGGAGCGGCTGGGCCCGTGAGCCATGGCCCCTGAGCCTGCGCGTCCAGAGCCTGTGCTCCGCAACGGGAGAGGCCACAACAGTGAGAGGCCTGCGTACCGCAAAAAAAAAACAAAAAAAAGAAAAAGTAGGGAACCCGTGAAAGTTTACTTAAGAAACACTTAAATCCCTACATTCTCTCCCCAGGTGCAAATAATCAGAAGGTCTTTGGACAGGGAAACACAAGCATAGTTGAGGATGGTATTATCTTACTGCAGTTAGTGAGATCACGTGCACATTTACATGCCAGGTGCTGAGATCCACCGAACTACCTCATTCCTAGTCTTCCATCACTGATGGACTTGTAGAACACTGAAAATCAACTTGATATCCTGTGGGGGAAAGACTGGAAAATTATCTCTGGGAATCTGACTAGCCCAGATACAAAGGTACTGGCATTAAGAGTTTCCACAAGACAGCCCATCCAGATCACCTCTCTACTTTGAAGACTCTGGTTGACAAATTCCACCAAAGCGCTCAGAATTTCACAACGGCCTTGAAGAGAATCACTCTAAAATACAATCAGACCATTTAGAAAAGATGCTAACATGAAAGATAGGGACCTAAATGCAAGTGAAGAAAAAAGCAACTTGGAGATAAAAAAAAAAAAAAAAGGAAGAAAAAAGTTCAACAGAAACCATTATTTATGTATTACATTCATAAAGTAGGAACTGGATGTATTTTATAAAAACAAATATTCTGACAATATTAAAAGGGTCTTGGAAATAAATATAATAACAGGAATGAAAAAGTCAGTAGAATTGTAAGATTAAATGAGGGAAATTTCCCAAAAAGCAGGACAAAATGTCTAGGAGATGGAAAATAGGAGAGAAGACTACAAAAACTTACAATCAGCCTAGAATTTTTGATATCCAAATGATAGGAGTTCCAGAAAGTAAACAATGATAAAAAGGAAGAAAGGAAGTGATCAGTGAAAAACTGTATCAAAAATATTCAGAACAATATGAATTGCCAAATGCCTGGCACAGCGAATGCAAGCAGACTCATACCAATATGTATCATCTTGAAGTTCAAAGACCATACACATTTCCAGAGAGAGAAATGAGTAGTCACATACAAAAGATGAGGAATCAAAAATAGCATTGGACTTCACAAAACAGAGCTGGAAGGTAGACAACAATGAACCAGAGCCTTCAAATTCTGAGGGAAAATGATTTACAACCTAAAATTCTACACCCAACCATACTTTCAATCAAGGGTGACACTAGAATAATGACATTTTAAGGCACGCCATGCTCTTTAAAGAGTATAACTTCTCATACCCCTTTTTTCTAGAGCTACTGGATAATGTGGTCCAGTAAAACAAGAAAGTGATCAAAATAGAAGATGTAACTATAGTAAGAGGGAATCCAACTCTGGAAATGGGAAAAGACCGGAAGATAATGAAAGATGTACACCAAGAGGAGAAGACAAGCAAATCCACTAGAAGCAGATACTTAGGATTTGGTTGAGATTTTTCTTAGAATATAAAATTTAAAGAATACCTGAAGATTTTGACAATGGGTAGAGAATTTGGGCTGAATTAGTGGTAAGTATATAGGAAACTCAACAAAGAAGAAAATCAAGACAAGTATTCACTAAAGAGAAAATTGTGCAGAAAAGGAGAAGAAATTATGATGTAGTACATGATTCAGGATTTACCTAGTCATAATACAGGAAACAATAAATATTCATATAACCAAAATTATGAGAACTAAATTGGAAGGGTGGGGGGAACAGGAAATATGTGTGTATGTGTGTGTGTGAAGTCAATGCTTAATGCCTAAACAGAAACATCTGTAAGTAGCACTATATTTAGCAAAGCTTCCCAATCTTGCTCAAGACAGCGCACACACACACACATTTATAAGGCACACAGGAACAAATGGAAAAGAAAATCGAGATTGGAGGCAATGAGACAGGGGATCAGGCCACCCCAGGTTCCACCTGACCACCCTGTGGGCAGAAAGGATCAATATCTCCTGACACCTGTAATGCATTTGCTGCTTACTGTTTGAGAAGCTCTGATTTAGAGATAGCAAGGTAAATACCAGAAGAACAAGCTAAATGAATTGAAAGTGATTTCTCTGGGGGACGGAGATGGGAAGGGAGGGGGAGAGGAGAGAGACAAGCAGGGGGCAGAGACCAACCATATTTCATAATAAATCTTGTAGAACTAATTGAATCTTTAAACCATGTGTGCATACTACTTTAAAAATAAAATTAAATTAAATTTAAAAAACCTGAACTATACTATGAAAGTGGTATCTGAACTAAATATGATGCTAACATTTCTTAAGCACTTTTTACATGCTGCGCATACATTAATTTCCCCATTTGATCCTAGGACAACCAAGAGACAATTAACAATTGCGCTATTATACACATTTCAAATATGAAGAAACATAAGGTAAGAGAAATTAAGTACATTGCCCATGTTCCTACAACTAATAAATGACAAGACTGAAATCCAAATAGGCCTCTGCCATGTATCAGAGCCCAAGCTCTTGCCCACCTGCTGTGCTGTCCCTCAGGTGAGGTCAGTGTTGGTGGCGCCACTTTCTGAAGGGTCCTGTCTATCAATCTAGATGAAGTCCTCTGAGGCACTTTGGGAAATGGTTTCTTTCAAAATTTTTCACATATCAGGAATATGGGCCATATCAACCTGCTCAAGTCTAAAAACCAGAGTATTAAAAACCCAGCTCCATCATCTCCCCAACTCTCCTGCAGACACTTCCCCAAGGAGAATCTCATCACCACCCCACACTGTATGGAGACGATGCTGCACAGCCCTTGCTGTCCACTCAAGCAAGCTTCCTACTCTTTGAGCGGTTATTGCTGCTCTTCCACAGCGCTGCATTACTCTGATGACTTAACATGAAGGTGGAAATGCAGGAGTAAACCTCACTGGATGTTTAATATTGTTTATGACATCACCATTTAATTATTTTAACAAGGTCACAATTGGTTAATATTTTCTAATATGGACTCTGGTTTCTCATAAACTTCTTTCAGGTATATGCAAAGCAGCATGTTCCAATCCAAAATTTAGAAAATAAAAAGAAAAACAAACTTTAAAAAGGTTGATTAACACGTAAATTCATATAAAAAGTGACCTCCATTTTAGCAACCAATACCGTTAGGAGGTTTCCTGGCATTTAAAACATTTTAAAGTTATTCTGGATATTTACATCCAGAAAAGCTTCAATACATACACACACACACACACACACACACGTGCACACACACAGACCAAAAAAACAGAGAAAGGCAAAGAGAGCAGGAGAAAGAAGAGAAGAAATTTTAAGAGGACAATAACAAAGAGCTGTGTTGATCCTTAATCGAAGTAGTATTTTATCATAGGGACCTATTAGGTAATTTACATTAAATAGATCAACGGAATTCAATGACTGGATACAGTTATTTCTTCTCATTGTTTTTCCGTCACTTTCCTGCTGGCAAACCAGACATTCAGACTTTTATACCACAGATCTTCTTCCCAAGGTCTTCCAGATTCCCCATACTAATCCCACACGCCCACGTACACACATGCACACGCTCACACATGGCCCTGATAATATCAGGATATCATCGTTGTCCAAGACCTAGCTTCCCTCTCAGAACCACACCTCATTCCAGAGCCGGGAATTAGGCTGATCCAATTCCATACTGTGTGGCTGGATTTGGAGCTGGCCACCTCAGACAACTCCCCAGCTGCCTTCTCCCTCCCAATTCCTCCACACTCTCCACCACCCACTGGACCCAGAATTCTTCCTCAGTTTTTACATCAAAGATGCCCTTTTCTCTAGAAAAGAGTCTGGAAGGGAAGATTATAAGATAACTGCTTTTTCTTGATAGTAAAGACAATCATTTGGTCTCCTTTTCTTCAATAAAAGCATCTTATTATTTAAATATATTGGTCCCCTCAGTTTAACTTGCTCCATAAGGCACATTTCCCCTTTCCCAGGACACAGAAAATGTTGTCCAGGGCACTGACTGCCTTACAAATGTATTAAGTAATATATTAGTCCCTTCAAGCAAAACAATGTGTCATGTGTATCTACTGAATTCAGTAGCGTTTGGAAGAGTCAAGAAATGAAGCATTGTCCCTACTGGGATCAGGAATCAACCTTGGAAGACTTGATGCTCTGGATGCTCCTGGAGGAGGGGGGCACCGAGTCCAGACGTGTAGGAGGGAGTTGGGCGGGGGTGGAGGACAGGACAGGTGTGTGCGTGTATGGAGGAGTCTCCACTTGCCAAGGAAGAAGAATCTTCTAGGCAGAGAGACGTGATAGTGCAAAGGACCAGAGCCACAGACAATATTTAGGAAATAAAAGATTATTCTCCTGAAGCATAGGAAAAAAAGGGGGTGGGTTGGGGTTACGTGGTGAGACACGAAGCTGAAGGCATGGGCAAGGTCAATCACGTAAAGCCTTGTAAGCTCACTTTGGTACTGATAATTCATTGGAGAGTTTTTTAAAGGGCAGTAACATGATCAGATCTGCATTTTTAGAATTTCACTCATTCCTGGCATCAGTTGGGTGCTTGGGAGATCTATACTCTAAAAAGCAAGGGTGGCTTGATTACAGCTATTCTATCAGTATTTAAAGAGTTGGATAATAGCTGTGTGACACCTGGAGATTACTAAATACTTCCAAATGTATTTTCACATTTTATTATCATAACTCACTACAAGGCCACTGTGATTATCTTCATTTTTGTGAAAGAAGAAACTAAGACTCAGAAAATTAAAGTGAAGTCTTGGGGCTGTCTCTAGGTTCATTCTGCCACTACTTTGTTACCAACCTACTGTTCCAGGACCAAGGCAAGGTACTTGTGCTCACATCAACAGCCTGGAACAGACAATATAAACAGATAATATAAACAGAATGGCTGGTTGCAGTTGACTGAAATTTATGACCTATAATACAATTTAGCAAAAAATGAAAAGACATGAATCTGAAAACCAGAAGAGTTTCAAGGCATCAGTGAAGTTCATATGCAACGGTCAATTTGAAAATTTTGTGGAAAATTCTAGGTGTTCTTTCAGCTAAGTATCTATTTGTAAAGACTATCTCTGATGAAGTTTTTTTTTTTTTTTTTTTTTTTTTTTTTTGCGGTACGCGGGCCTCTCACTGTTGTGGCCTCTCCCGTTGCGGAGCACAGGCTCCGGACGCGCAGGCTCAGCAGCCATGGCTCACGGGCCCAGCCGCTCTGCGGCATGTGGGATCCTCCCGGACTGGGGCACGAACCCGTGTCCCCTGCATCGGTAGGCAGACTCTCAACCACTGCGCCACCAGGGAAGCCCGATGAAGTTTTTTTTTTAAAAAAGAAACAAGTAGAATAAGGCAGAGTAGCACATGTATTATGGTGTTATTTGTATATATATATTCCTGTATAAACACAGAGTATCTCTGAAAAGACATATGAGAAACAGGTACTGGTGACTGCCTCTGGGGAGAACTAGGAACTAGAAGAAGATTAATTTTCACTGTGTAACCATGGGCACTGCTTAAATTTTTGCACTGTGCACGAGTCACACACTGAAAATGGGATTTAGTTATGAAAAATAGGATATTTTGGAGAAAATGATAATTCTATGCTTACCCAGAGTAAGTGTTTTAAAATAAAAACCCAGAACAGATGGGCAGAAAATATCAGACACTTTTTTCTGCAGTATCTGACATATTCAGGAACTAGCTTTCTAATGCAGAGCAATGTTCTCTGGGATGCTATAACTCCTAGGGAAATAACATGTGTTCTGACTTAGAATAGCTCTTTTATGTCTCAGAGTCCCAGGGCTACGCCAAGGCACTGTAGTCCACGAGCTTCAGGCACTTCAGCCTTTGTTTACCCCCTGAGAAGGCACACCCCTGCCTGGCCACTGTGCAAATGCAACAAGTCAGCATTTGATCCTGAAGCTCCATGACTGAGTCTCTGGAAGGGGAAGGGTAGCAGGGTAGGAGGGACCATTCTTAACGCCCTAGGCCAGTGCTTTAAAAGCTGCTTTCTGGGGGTGTTAATAGCTATGTCACAAGGAAAAGGAAACCTAGGTCAAATACATTTGGAACTGCCATTCGCTCCTCTTCCTGTTCTCTTCTAATGTGGACTGGGGCACGATGCACATGAGCGCATTAGAGTCTTCTTAAGGACCCCCTTCTTACGTGGAGCACTGCTGGGGCAATGCTGCTGTAAGCTATTCAGTGGGTGTTCACAGCAACAGCCCCTGTTTGCCACGCTCTTAATACCCATACCTTTGTGCGTTCCTCTTCCCCCTGCGTTCTGACTTGGGCCATGTAATCAGCCTTGGCCAGCAGGACATCAGCAAAGAGAACAAGCAGAGGCTTGATAAGGGCACACACACTGGGGGACTTGCCTTCCTGGATCTCTACCCGGAGATCCTCACGTGGCAAAGAAGTCGGGGGGTGAAAGACGGAGCCCAGTCAGCTGGACAGGTGAACCCAGCCTCCAGCCAACTGGTCAGATGAATGTCACTGCGTAAGTGAGCCCATGTGAATGTAGCAGAACTGTTCAAGCAGACACAGAATCATAACAATTAATAAATCATCATTATTTTAAGTCACTCAGTTTTGGGGTAGTTTGCTGCACAATAACAGATAACCGATATTGACAGTTAAATATCAAGGTAAAAAGCAGCAGGCCAAGAATAAGGACACGTGACCTCGATTTCGAGCGCTGTTCTCTGCCTCAGTTTCCTCACATGTAGAAAGAGGAGGTTAGAACAGATACTGTCTAATGGGCTTTCTCGCTCTAATGTGTTTAAAGCAAAAGAAATGTGCTCCACATATATGTACTATTATTTTGGCATCTGTTCGACCTCAGACTGCAGGGCTTGAGCTTAACATATATCTTGCAGGTGAAAAAAGAGAGTTACACTTGAGAATTTGTAAATCTGGCTCCCAGTCCCCTAGGCTGACTTAGCCCAGATGTTAGAATGGAAATATCTGAGTCCGGAGTGGGATTCTTTGCAAAATAAAAGGTGAGGCGATGGCCCACGGGTCACAGACTCTTTGCCCCCTCACTTTTCTGAGCTCAACGGGTCTGTTAGCAGCAGCATGACCCTGAGTTTTGTGAGCGACAGGGTTTGTGTTTACAGTGCACAGGACAGAAGAGCAAGAGAAACCACCCCCATTCCCAGCCAAGCTTTCTCACTGCCCAGGAGGAATAGGAGTGTGGGATCACACTCTGTTTATTTGTGGTTCTTTTAAGTGATGTCCAGAGACCCACATTTCATGCTCGTTTGAAAGTGTATACGTAACTGGGGAAGCTGTTAAACAGCAGTCTGCCTTCACTCCAGTTATTTACTTATTTAGTTATATGTCAGCATGCAGTTCATTGAGTCATAATTCTTTACCGTGCCCTAAGATGACCAGCATTTGAGGGTGTCAGAGGAAATCTGCATCTCATATTTATAAAGATTTCCCAGGGCATCATATTTGGCTACTTATATTTCAATTATCAAAGGCTTTTTGTTTGTTTGTTCAAAAAAGCTTTCTTTGATTAGTATTATGACCTACACAAAAGGAGGGAGAAAAGAAAAAAGTCCATTTCAGAGGGAGGAAAAAATACGAGTCATCCCAAAATAAACTGAACCAAATTCCTTGAAAGTGCTGAAAACTACTTTAAGATGTGCAGATTCTAAAAAGTGGGAGAAAAGCAGTAATTCATAATCATGGATCTTTACAGCAAAGGTCTAACCTAAAGCAGAAAAGTTTAGTTTAATTATGAGCGAAAGATCAAATAAGCTCAAACACAAAACACATTTTTGCTATTTTGCATTGTGTACATTGGCAGCAGAAGAGATCGTTCTTAAGGAAAAATACAATTCTAAATCAAGTGAAAACAAACCAGAAAGCTAGATGAAGCTAACACCTCAAAGAAATGCTGCCTTCGTCACTTTTGTAAGAGAACTGACAACTGTAATCTACCAGCAACGTTTTCTGGCTCGCACAATGTTCCAAAATTGCAGGCAGTGCAATCTGTGTAACTCCTGTTGCAATACCCACAAGGCAGGCACTCAAAGATGAGGCATTTTCCTTCACCTTCCTGGAGCTTTTCTGTGTAATACACCGAAGGCAAAGGCAGGATGGCTTTGCATCCCTTATGCAGGAGGAAATGGCTGGCTAAAAATGTGTCTTCTCGGCCATCTCTCCTGTTTAGCTCTGGGTTCTGTGATGGGCAAGAAAAAGCGGCGGCGGGGCGGGGGAGGCAGTGGACACAAGGGAAGCCGAGTGGTGGGGAATGCCCCGCTTTGGGTCTGGAAGAAAGCTGAGTTACACGCAGGACCCAGAGCTGCCTCTGCCTTGCTCCCAGGAAAATGCCCATGAAGGCAGCCTTGAAGAATCTGAAAAGGTGTGGTCACTTCTTCCTTGGCCACATTCTCAGGCTCATTTTTATAACCATTACTAGCAATCAGTCTTAAAAGATAAAAGTTTATTTGGAAACTCAGTCAGCATGTTAACTGTGGTTTAAAGTGAACGGCTCCCTCTTCTCTCATTTTAGCCAGAGATTTACACCCCTTCCAAGCCGGCCCTGGTCTTATTTATGTAACTGCGCTAGAGAGTGGCTTGAGGTTGCCTCTTACAATAACAAGCTCCATTTATGCCTTGTGGGGCTGGGCCCAGGCATTTAAAGCAACTTAGATCGAAACAGGCACCAGGAAAGTAGGAGCAGATCGCATGGAGAGGCTTCTAGCAAGACCACCCCTCCTTTAAATAAGACAGCTTGAGCATTTCGATCGTTCGGATCTCAGAGCTACGCATGGTCCAAAGGAACCTCCAAGGACTATGGGTTCTGCATTGTTTCAGGCACAAAGTTCCCTGAAATGTGTGCATAACCTTAATACAAAGCATCTACTGTTGGTGACGCAAGAAAGAGACAGAAATGCTCTTTCTCCTGTTGCTGCTTATCCTGATGGAAATAGGCATTATAAAATACACTTTGGTGTCAACTTTTTTTCAAAGAAACACCTCCAATTCCAGATGTTGTATTATAATATACACATATACACATTCATATGTATAATTTGTATTAGTAAGTTTAATAACACAAGGGGTTATTAACCATTATTCCTTTTCCTCATCAACATTCTTACCTTTCATAAATCCACCCAGAATTTATAAGAATAATTAATGCTATGCACACATTTACAATGGAGCTTAGATAAGGGATCCTTGCCTTCATTCTCAATTCAAATGTCAAATTTTAAGTGAACTGACATCTCAGAGAGGAATATGAAATCTATTTCAATTTCATCTAGAACAGCAATACCATCTCTTTCTATAAAAGTAAGAACAGTTACAAAAGCTGACTTTCTTTCTCCACAAGCTGTTAAACGGCGCCCCCTTCCTGTCAGTGATGAATTTGGTCAAGGAGAAAAAAAAAAATCACATTGTCGTACAGCATCTTAAAATGTTCGACTTGTAACAATCCTGTAGAGATAATTTTATGTAGACCATCCATCAGACATGTAAAATAGACTGGTATCCAGGCAAGGGAAGTCTCTTATCAATTTCATGAATCAGTTAAAAATATTTTCAGCAGGCACTGTGTTAATCATTGGAGATAAGCAAGGGTCCTAATTTAAAATCTCATAGGGGACACATAAAAGTAAACCAAGGACTACAATACAGGTCATTAAGTGCTATATTTGTGATGTATACCAAGTGTCGTTAGAGAAATAATAGGTTTGCCAGAGTAGTTGAAGGAGGGCTTCCTAGAGAAGGCTGCAGGTAAGTTAGGTAAGAAATGATGGTTACATGTTGACCAGGCATAAACGGTAGAAAGAGAGTCCTACACAACTAAGATGGAATTTCAAATTCTTCAAAGTTTGAAAGAGTGTTTTAGAATGAGGATCAAGTACTTCATGATGTTTAGCTTCATGCGATCTATGTGGACAAGTAAAAGAAGATGGAACTGGGGAAGCATTCTAAAGGCCAATATATGCCACGCTGAGGAGCTTAGACTTCAGTGTGAAGGCGACAGGAGTCACAGAAAAGTTGTTAAACAGTCCAGTACACACACTCGGTTACATTTCAGTGCTGTCCCTTCATTACCGCCAATGACCAGGTCAATTAAGTATCTAACCAACAATCTGTATAGGGTACCAATTCTATGCTAAAACTTGGGGGTACTTCAGAAGCATCTTCTTTGCCACAATATGAAAGCGTTATAAAGCCACAGCAAGAACAAGGCAGAGCGTAGAATTTTCATCTATTGCCATATTGGATCTTTGTAAAAAGTGGTTAAAAGAATATATATCATGCTACCTTTTGTGTTAAAAAGGAAAATAAATAAGAAAATACATATAAATCTGACTATTTTGCATAAGGAAACACGGGAAGGATTAATATAAACAATAAACGTGTTTTACTACAATAGCAGAGATAAGGGGGGGCACTCCTCTGAGTGTAGAATTCTGTAGAGTTTGAATTTATGGAAGCATAGTGATGCCCTATGCATTCAAAAATAAAATTAACAAAGATGGTGGGAAAAACTCAAACGAAACTCAAGAAAGAAACAAATAAATCCACTGTATTTAAAATGAATAAAATAACCATACTGAAGGAAAAAACAGAACTAATACTAATGACTGTGGAACCAATTAATGTAATTAGTGTCAAGGTTCTCACTGTGGAGGAAGATGGAAATACGGAAAGAGGGAAGGCAAGGGAAAATCATGTGGAGGTGGACTGGAATTTGAAGGTACTGGTAGGAAATAGTGATTTCTAAAGATATACACATAGTTTTCCCCCCAGCTCTGTCTACTGAAAGTGCTTAGAAGCAGTGACACTCCAGTAGCAATGAGCACGTCTAGCACCTGGATCTTGGCTTCTCCATACCATTCCTTAGTAGAAGGAAAAAAGATCCTTGGAGAAATAACTGATTCAAGAATGGAGTGACAAAAGTACAAGATAAACCTGGAATATCTTATTGTACCAGAAAGCAATGGATCTCTAAAAAGAACGCAGAGAGAATGTCAAAAAGACACAGGAGCCAGCTTGAAGGGGCTCCTCCTGGTATCAAAATAAATAAGGAGGGTAATGGATTATAAACCACTGATTAAAATATTAATTCATGAATATATGCTTAGATTGACAAATGACAGAGAATAAACAGATAAATAAGAAAGTGGGTTTTTCCTTATAGTAGAATGCCCACCTGTAAATGTGAATGAAGTGATATAATCATCATAGTAAATATTGGTTTGGAATCACAAATGAGTGCTAAATGTAGGAGAGAAAGCTTATTAATTGCAAGGGGAACATCATAACTGTAAGGAAAAAAACTGAACAACTACTTGACCAGCGATCAAAATTAGCATCAACAATGAGAGCAGATGGGCTTCTGGATGTGATATTCTGACAAGGACACAACCTCACCTTTGTAGTATTCCCACCAGGGACGCATAATCAAAATATAATCATGAGGAAATATCCAGACAAACCCTGACTGAGGAATATTCTATAAAATAATTATTCTGTAGTCTTCAAAAATATCAATCGCATGAAAGATGTAGCAAGGCTGAGAAACTTACAGATTATGGGAAACTAAAGAGACATGACAGCTATTTAAATGTAAGATGTGACCCTATACTTGATCCTATAAATGGAGGGGAAAATTCTATTAAGGGCATGATTGAGACAATTGACAAAACCTGAATATGCAATACAGGTTTAATACAAATTTTGTATCAATGGTACATTTCCTAAATTTGATAACTGTACAGTGGTTACATATGAGAATATCATTTTTCTTAGAAAATGAATACAAAAGTCTTAAGAGGTAATGGAGCATGATGTATGTAAACTATTCTCAAATGGTTCAGAAAAATTACAAAATATGCACACATGTGCATACACACCACACACATACATGTGGGGAGAGAGAGAGAAGGGGGGTTGAGAGAGAGATTATGGTAAAACAAAATGTTAAAAATTGATGAATCTTCACAAATTGTATATTGAAGTTTTTAGTACTATTTTAGCAAGTTTTCTGTTAGCTTGAAGTTATTTCAAAATGAAAAGTTAAACAAACAGAGCTACTCATGACCAAATGATGATATGCACAACACGCTCCACTGTTATTTTAATTAACCATACAGCAACCAACCCAGCAGGCCCCAGTAGCACCTGAGCACCGAATGTGTACACATGTTTAGAGCCACTTCTAGGAAAGTATATAAAACAGTCTGTGTACCTCATAAAATCTATCTTTATTCAACTCTATAAGGGTTCCCCAGGTGGCCTTCATAACTATAATGCCACACTCCCTGCAGGGCCTTGGCAGCATCAAAAGCAGCTCAGACATCTTGAAGGACAGGGCTCCAATAATGACTCCCCAAAATGCCTTAGGCCAGGCGATCCCTAGACAGCTTCCTTCTAGATGCCTTGTGTCCGTAAGAGTGAATTCTCTTTTTCTGTGGTCATCAGACTCTACCTTAATGAATGCATTCTGAGGCCAGAAAGAGCAAAGACAAAAAAGGGCATGGTGCTATAGATCTGCAGCCTGGATTCGCAGGAGACATCATTTTAACAATCTCTTTAAAGATTTTAAAGAGACCACATTGTGAACCAGATAGAGTTCTGGGCTTAAGATTCCAGCACATTAGAAGTGTTATGACCAAGAATATCAGTCATATTGGATAGCTTGAATTCTAATATTATTAATTTCTAATTGGCTCACTTTCATATAACACGGTGCAATGTGTGTGTCACTTTCAGGCATACTCTCTCCATAGCAGTAACACTGTCAATAGCAACAATAACTGTTGTTTATGAAGCACTTACTCTGCAGTGAACATGCTATTAAAGGCTTTACATATATGTCATTTAATCAGTCAGACAGCTCCATGAAGTAGTTTTTATTATTCCCATTTTACATGAAGCTCAGGTAGGCTAAGTAACTTGCTGATATCACAGAAAGTAAGTAGCCATGCTAGGATTCAAACACAAGACTGACATTAAAATCCAAGCTCTTAATCACAATTATCCCCATAATGTCCCCTATGAATATCATTCCCATTATTCAAATCAAGGAATTGAGGCCCTGGGTAGCTAAAGGATTTATCTAATTTTGGAAGAGCCTAGCTCAGACCTCCTGCCTCTAAATCTGGCATCATTCCTACCTTGGAGACTACAAGGATCACATAAAACAATGGGTAGAAAGTACTTTGTAAATTGTGAAATTCATGAATATATGAGGATTAAATATCATTATTACCTTTAAAAACTTCCCTAGTGCATCATGAGAGCAAGGAGCAGCTGGGATTAAGAGGGCAGCTGAGACGCTTTGGAAATGAGTTTGGCAATTTCTTATAAAGTTAAACATACACTTACCGTTTGACCTAGTGATCCCCCTCCTAGATATTTACCCAAGAGAAATGAAAATATATGTTCATATACAAATCTAGATGGGAAAGTTTATTGCAGCTTTATTCATAATTGCCCCAAACTGGAAACAGCCCAAATGTCCTTCAAGTGGTTAATGAATAAACAAACTGGGACATCCATGGAATGAAAACAGTATTCAGCAATAAAATGAAATGAATTACTGATGCATGTAACAACATGGATGGATCACACATGCATTATGCTAAATGAAATAAGCCACATTCAAAAAGCTTCAGACTGCATGTTTCTACTACATAACATTCCAGAAAAGGCAAAACTATATGGGGAAAAAAAAAAAAAGAGAGAGAGAAGAGGTAGTCAGAGGCTGGGTGTAGAAAGTACAATATATTGACTACAGAGGAGCATGAGGAAGCTTTTTCAGGTGATATAAATGTTCACCATCTTCACTGTGCTGGTGGTTACACAACTGTATGCATTTATTAAAAATCATCGTGCTCTACTAAGAAAAAGGGTACATTTTATTGGATATAACATACTCCAATAAAACTGACTTAAACGTTTTTAAAAAAGGAAGCTGAGATTCTCTAAGAGTTGGCTAAACAGATTGATGGATGATGGTGCCCTTACCATCTCCCCTGGCTTACTGGGAATACTTTTCAGGAAAGTATCAATGTCCTAGAGATGGTGCCTCAAGGTTTTCCCAGGAAAACCATGCATACTCGTCTTACACCCATGCCTCTCCACATAGGGCTTTTGCTGTTCTCCAGTTTTTTCTCAACTTATTTTGCTTACATAATTTAGCACTATTAAAACACGGTCCATGCTGTGTCACTCACCTGAGTGGGCCTGAGGACAGCTCACCTGCCTTGTTCCTTTCTCTGGGAATCCCTCTGAGCCTCCCTCCTATCAGGAGCTCCTTTTCCTCTCTCCAGATCCTCTTCATGGTTCAAGGTCCAGCTTAGCTCTGCCCCCCTGACAATCTCAGCCCGTGTAAGTCTATAAACTGCTTGTTTTCTCTTCATTTGGTTCTTACCAAATGCTACTGTTCGTGATTGTCTACAGCCTCTTCTTTAGTCTCTCAAATATAGATACAGTGTGGTAAACCTTACTAGTGGCTACTGGTATCAATTTGTCTTCTTGTTCCTGGAGAGAAGGTAGACTTCACTTCCTTGAAGCCTTTGCAGTTAAGTGGAACCATGAGACAACGGCCTGGGGCTGTCAGAATTGATGTGTTTTGCTTGTAGACAAAGCTTAGAAGAGAAAGCCTGAAATATCAAGGAATTTGTTTCTCTACTTCTTCATGTGAAGTCTCATATTAAGATGATAAAGACTGGAATATACTGAATCATGAGGGTACCATTCAGAAGAAAGCTGTTTTTATTTTTTAATTAATTAATTAATTAATTGATTGATTTTTGGCTGTGTTGGGTCTTCACTGCTGCGTGCGGGCTTTCTCTAGTTGCAGCGAGTGGAGGCTACTCTTTGTTGAGGTGCGTGGGCTTCTCACTGAGGTGGCTTCTCTTGTTGTGTAGCACGGGCTCTAGGCACGCAAGCTTCAGTAGTTGTGGTACATGGGCTCAGTAGTTGTGGTGCACAGGCTTAGTTGCTCCGTGTCATGTGGAACCTTCCTTGACCAAGGCTCAAACCCGTGTCCCCTGCATTGGCAGGTGGATTCTTAACCACAGCACCTCCAGGAAAATCCCCAGGAGAAAGCTTTTGTTGAACCACCTGGACCTTTAGTGAATTTTCTGTGAGGACAAAACAAACTTCCTCGTGATAAGCTGTTGAGACTTGGGGGCTGTTTGTTATCGCACTGTAACTGAGGCTCTCCTGACTAATATAAGCAGAGAGCATATAAAAACATTTTGTAGGTTAGAATCCAATCCCATGGAAACCAACCAGAGAAAGGGATAAGTAAATATCGCCACAATGCCAGGATTTTACATGCTGCCTGAAGCAAACCCAGCAGGCTTGCAGTAAATGCCTATTGAACTGACATTTGCTTTGGCCACAGCTAGTCAGTGTGAAGCAAGGACTTACACTGAATAATGATAGTTACTCAAGAGAAAAATTACTCTCAACAATAACAGATAACAGTAATTTAAGACCATTTTTACGTTAGCTTTTAATCTCCATTTATAGAAATAATGAGAACATACCTGAAAGGAACATTGTTTGGAAATCAGATAGTCTTTTAAATTCTACTTCCTTTCAAGCAGATTAGATATTTACAAACCTATTTAGTAACTCTTTACTCAAAAATGGTGATAGAGGTCTTCCTGATTATACATAACTTAACTGAAAGCCAAGTCATGTTACATGGAACCCTAAACACACATGCACACACACACACACATGCACACATTTATATGCACAGGCAATATTTTGTGTTATTTTAAATAAACATATTCATAAAATAAGCATTTTATTTTATTTTATTTTAGAAAAGTCTTGGGCTTAGGCATCTAAGTAAATAAAAATAAAAGTGAGCTCAAATGGAAAAAAAACCCCAAAGAACATTAGATTTGTGTTCAGAAAATGGGGGTGAGACTCCAGCTCTGTTGATCCTACGTTTAGTCTTGAGCATTCCAATCCCCCCCAAAATAGACATAATACCATCCTTTCTGCTCACTTTACAGAATTGTTGTGAGATACAAACGAAATTCTATTACAATCAATATTATTTAAAACTAGTATATTCTAGGAAAAAAAAATCCTAGCTTTTGTGATCTCTCCTAATAAAAGCAAATATTCCACTTAGGGCAACAAACAGTTTTTCTTCATAGCAGCATTTTGTATTCTCTCAGGAGTTCTACATTTGCAAATTGCTTGTCTCAAGAAAAATAAATAAAAATGTAATGCATCTCTCCATCAATGCACTTAACTTCTAAGCTATACTCCAGAGGTGGAGTAATCTTCAATTCGTCACTCCAATCACAAGTTTTGGAGTTTTCTCTTCTCTTCCAGGTGTTGTCTACACCTCTGACCCTGCTCCTTCTCTCCCGCCCATGTGGGTTTTCATCAACCAATGTGGGAAGTCAGGTGGGATTGCCCTTGCTGTGGACAGAGCACGGAGGGCTGCAGAGAGTCTCAGGGAGGCCAGGAGGGATGTGACGGAAATGTGGGAGTGTCGGGCGAAGGCATGTTGATAGCACTATAGGTGGGAAAGCTGGTCTGGAAATTGTTCCCCTCAGCCTGGATAATGTCCACACCATCTCTGCACTCCTGACATTGCGGGACTTGTTTTTATGCCGCTTGGTGGGGAACAGTTTAGTTAGGATCACCCTTCATTCAGCAAATCGCTTTTCTGAAGTTTTTTGAATTGCAGTTTCTGACTCCAGGTTTCTGCCAGCACTGCGTACCTCAGTAGCTATTTCTCTACCATTCTGGAACTCCCAATTAAGTTGTAGTCAAGGCTCTCATGGCATAAATTAGGAACAGAAAAACCAGTTTTAACTCATGGCTCTGAAAAACAATCAGTAGAGCGGTGAGGCCTGCTTTGGCAAAGTCTCTCTCTCAGCCGGGAAACAGGACAGCCCAGCCAATCAGTCAGCTGTGCCTTTTCTCTCCTACAGAAGCAGAGCCACTGGTAGGCACATGGCTGCCTGTTTGCAGCATCCCTGCTGTGTTTTTGGCAAGCTCAGAAAAGTAGTAGGAGATGGTGAATGCTAGCATTCTAATTGGAGGCTAACTGCCTTCCTTCCAGATTGACTGTTCTGAGGTCTGAGGGGCATGCAGCCCAGGTCCTGGCAACTCATGAGATGACTTTGTGTTACCATCTGGAAACTTCCTATTATATTCTGATGTAAAGGGTATGGGGACTCACTCCTGGGATAAACCATTCTCAAGGTTTTAAGGGAGATGCTGACCTTTTGTAGTCCCTTCTCTGCATGCACAGAAGTAAACCCAGCATGCCTCAGTCTGACATGGCCCATCAGTCATAAAAACGTGACACTAAAATCAGCAGTGGGGGCGGGACAGCGGCAGCACCGCAGCAATGCTCCTCCTCCTCTTGCTCTGTGGCCTGTGCTCTGAGCTTGACACAAATCCACGGCTCCGTTTTCCTTTCTTGGCCCTGGGCCCCTTCTTTCCGCCACTCTGTTTCAAAAACATCACAAGCCATGCAGGTGGTTTTTGTTGCACCACAGCTCATATTCTTGACAGATCCTACATCTGCACATTAATACTCCTTGATGCCTCCAGCCTGAAACTTTCCCAGACACACTGGCCTAAGAGCCTCAGAAGCCATGCATGAGGGGGACTAACCACACAGGAATTCCTTACTGGGTCTGAGGGTTGCAGGGTCATGGTGTTTTAAACAAGAGAAGCTTCATGGTCACTTAGCTCTGAACTTCAAGGCATTTGACTACATTAGAAACCCACCTTCCCTTCAGAGCAATGAGTACTTTTAGCCATAACCCTGGGGTAAATCCAAGTTACTGTAATCATGAGTTATCACCATTGCCACAATTGCAATCACACAATTAATGTTTACTGAATGAATAAATGAATAACAATAATAATAATAATATTTAACCTTTATTTAGTCCCTCCCATACTTAAGGCACTGGTCTAGATTAGACCAGCAGTCTCTATTGCTCACAACTACTACATAAGGTAGATACTAATTTACACACTTAACAGATAAGAAAGTGGAATAACTTAACTAAGGAAATAGACAGATAATCTGGCCAATCTTAACCACTGACAGCACAGTGGTTAAGAACCTGCGTGCCAATGCAGGGGACACGGGTTCGAGCCCTGGTCCGGGAAGATCCCAGATACTGTGGAGCAACTAAGCCCATGAGCCACAACTACTGAGCCTGCCACTCTAGAGGCCATGAGCCACAACTACCGAGCCCACATGCCACAACTACTGCAGCCCACCTCCCTAGAGCCCGTGCCTCGCAACAAGAGAAGCCACCGCAATGAGAAGCCCGTGCACCGCAATGAAAAGTAGCCCCTGCTTGCCACAACTAGAGAAAGCCTGCGCACAGCAACAAAGACCCAATGCAGCCAAAAATAAATAAATAAATTTATTTTTAAAAAAATCTGGCCAAGGCTACACAGTTGGATTAATGGCAGAATAGGAAATTAAATATGGAGCATAGGTTCCCAAACCCAGGCTAATTCCATTTAATCATGCTGAGTTTAAACAAAAAGCAGGGATTGGGGGTACAACAAAGAGACTAAGGGACTTGAAAATAACTGCCCAGGAATTGATTTCTTTTTTTTTTTTTTTAAAACAGAGACTTCTGTTTATTTTTCTAATAGAAATGTACATATTGGTGAATATAATCTTTATAACGAAAGTTTCTCCTCATATCAACTTTGTGTTATAAATCTATGCAACAGTGATAGGCTTAGTAATAGTGGATACAAGGTCACTTCATAAAAGAAACCCCAAAATACAATGACAACTCAACTTCCTAAAATTTTTAAATGTTATATGGCTTCTCTGCCTTCTAAATAATAATTGATCTTAAAGTTCATTTATTTTGGATATCAAGGTTCCTTTTCCAATTTCCCAACATAAAATAAAATTATTTATCACATAATAGGCTTCTTTATGTCTGTTAAACTATTGTTATTTGAAACATTTGGGGGAATCAAAATAAAATATAAGAACTGCATTTAAAGCTCAAAACTTTTGAATTAACACTACAATAACAGGTCAACTTGTTAAACTTGGATTGTTTTAGAAAAGTTTCATATAGTTAAAACAGGTATGCTGAAGAGCAAATTTAAATGTGTTACCACAATCTCACTGTTGTAGTACTTTGTGACACAATTTTCAGTTTGTTAAAAGAAAAAAAAAGACATGGCATTTACTAAAGTTTAAACAAATTGATCATAAAACTCAAGAACTTTAAGCCCTTTACGTGTGTGCTACAGGAAGAAACACAACAAACAAGCAGTCAGCGTCACTTCCTGTGTTGCTGTGATACAGAAGAGACACTGAGAAACATGGACCTGTGTGTTTACTGATATTAGCTGTCTGACCCGTGACAGTTCAGCACCAGCCAATTAGAAAGGATGCATGGATGTTCATTTGCATTGATTAGCATTTTCTATAACTGAAATGCAGACGGAAAAAAACCACACCACTAGTATTTCATAAAGTCCATTTGAGTCTGTGTTAATGCAAACAGACTTGTAAAAAAACAGCAGTGTTTGTGAAAGAACAACAGAATTTTCTTGACTTGTGTGACGGTCTTCTTAGTATTGTCCAGGAATTGATTTCTATACTGGGGTCTGTCTTTGAAGAAGCCTTTGGAATGCTTCACTGGCCAGAAGAAACATTTATTCTCATTTTACCAGCATGCAATGAAATAGAATGGGATGCAGTGGTTTGGACTGAGTGAAAAAGAGGTTTCCCAGATTCAACAAGAAATAAAGATTGAAAAGAAAAAGAAAAATTCACCTCCCAGGAAGGCTGGAAAGAAGAAAACAACATCATCCCGGAGGACACTAAATAGATGAGTAGGGGGACTATTAATAAATCAGAGCTTTCAGAGCTAGCAGCCAATAAAAAGAAACAGTGTTAGAAGTAGTCTTTGAGTGTCCATTTCCTCCCTTCCTTCTGAAATAACATGAATTGTGAGTAATACCAAAGACATTATCTACAATGACTCCAAAATGTTGTTTCTTTAAATCTATAACTTTTATTTTTAGGCTCACCCTGAGAAATTTGGCAGTTATAAAAGTTGTCAGGATAGAGGAAGGGGGTCAACACAGGGTTCAAGCCATCCTCTGGGGCCTGAAATCAAGCTGGAGAAGAGTTAGCAGGGGTGGAGGGAACTCCACTGACTGTATGCTGAAGAAAAGTGACAGAGGGCCTGAGCCACAGTGCTTCTCAGAGGGGGGAGGCTGAAGGGCTGCCTAGGTCCCAAGGACATGACTAACCCATGACTTATGGAAAGCTTGACGGGTCTGACCTTGGAATGATGAAGAATCACACTGGAACGGACCACAGCCCCTTCGCTGGGCTTCATCTCATGCCCTGAGGAGGGCCTCCGTCATTCTCCCAGTATGATTTTGGGTATGAACAATATCTGTGGGTGTCAACCACAGGGGCAGGTCTGAGAACATTCTCAAAACATACATCTTAAATCTTTTCCACTTGATTAGCTAGTTTTAATTCCATATACTGTCCATGTAGTACAGATGGCTGAGAATAAGAAGTCAGAGGGAGGTATGATTTTGGGAAGTTTTTGGGGAAGTTTAACATTCTAAAGCACACAATCATGAAACTGAATTTGATTTCTCTGAAATTAATTGGAGAGGCCCAGATAGAGAAAAGATCAAGCTAACACATACCAACTATTAGCTAAATTCAAAACTTCTACTGACTTATTTTTATATTTTAACATATTAGATTAGTAATAATGTTAGTATTATTGTTGTTAGTTGAATATCTCGTTGGACCCTCAGTGAGAAGCTGCTATGTGCAAAGAAGAAGGTATGAACAATGCAGGTAGGTTGAGGCAAAACACACTTAAGACACTGCCCCTATTTTATTTTATTTATTTATTTATTTATTTATTTTTTTTTTTTTTGCGGTACGCAGGCCTCTCACTGTGGTGGCCTCTCCCATTGAGGAGCCCAGGCTCCGGACGCGCAGGCTCATCGGCCATGGCTCACGGGCCCAGCCGCTCCACAGCATGTGGGATCTTCCCGGACTGGGGCACGAACCTGTGTCCCCTGCATCGGCAGGTGGACTCTCAACCACTGCGCCACCAGGGAAGCCCGACACTGCCCCTATTTTAATGGAAGCTTCAATCTAATTAAGAACAGACAAATGAATTTCACTATGTGGTAGTGTTCCCATAATCATCTTGGGCCAGAAGCGTTAAGTAGTGTTATATGAACGTGAAATGGGTAGAAAGTATCTAAGTGTTCTTAACATACAATTCACCTCCCTCAGTTGCCCATTTTGACTTGCACAAGGTACCTGAAGGAAGAAGACAAACTTCAGCCTCCAGAATACAAAGAGTTCTTTTACCCTAGACAGCTTGAGATCCCATCATAAAAACTCCATAGGGTTGAGGGGGTAGGAGAAAATGGTGAGGGCCTGCTCCCAGGTGGGAAGTCTATCAGGAGACCCCTGCATAAAGCTAGAATCCCAATGGGCTGTACTCTTTTAGAAGGTTGAATGAGAAATAAACTCACTGCCAAAAATAGAAGATCAAGGAAACTTTCCAGTTTCCACATTGGCACTAGTGGAAGGAAAAAAATCTCCCTTGAGACTTTACAATCACAACAGACCCTTCACAGGTTCGCCATCCAAATTTATGCCACCTGTGAGGTCTGAAAGATCTCAAATGGACAATTTAATTTAAAGTGGTCCTAGGTCAGTGGTGCCCCCAGGAAACTGGCAGAAGCAAACACAAATCATTTCTGGAGGAACACTAATTCAACCCAGGCCTCAGAGAATTCCCACAGATAAAGTTCCAAAGAAAATGAACAACTCATTGGAAAAAAGAAAAACACAAGGAGACAAGGTACCTTGAGTTAAATACAGGAGAATCAGGTTGCTAAATATATCAGATACTGTAATTCCCAGAGAATATACAACTATATTTACTTTGAAGAAATAAAGGAGAAGCATGAAAGTATGAACAAATAATAAATATTTGAAATGTAAGAGTGTTTTAATAGATGCAAATAACATATTAGAAATGAAAAGCTGTAATAACTAAAATAAAAACAAAATGGATAGTGCTTCCCTGGTGGCACAGTGGTTGAGAGTCCACCTGCCGATGAAGGGGACACAGGCTCGTGCCCCGGTCCGGGAGGATCCCACATGCCGTGGAGTGGCTGGGCCCGTGAGCCATGGCCGCTGAGCCTGCGCGTCCAGAGCCTGTGCTCCACAACGGGAGAGGCCACAGCAGTGAGAGGCCCGCGTACCGCAAAAACAAATAAATAAATAAAATAAAATGGATAAGTTAAACAGAAGATTAAATTTGACAAGAATCAGTGACCTAGAATATAGATAAAAAGATAATATTAAACATAAAGATAAAAAATAAAGTAGAGAAACTAAGAGCCAGAGCATAGAGTGAGGAGAGCCAACAATAGCTGACTACAATTATAGAAGATAGAATAAGCCAATATTTAATGACACTATATTTGAGAATTTTCCAGACCCAATGAAGGACACCAATTCTCAGATTCAAAGAGCTCAGTATATTCCAAAAAGAATAAATGAAAAATAACTTCACATAAAGACATATCATAGTTAAACTATGAACATCAAAGGAAATTAGTCCTTAGAGCAAGAAGAGAGAGAGAGGATAAATTACCTGAACATCAAATGAATGACTCATTTCATATTAGTATGTATGGAGATCAGAAGACAATGCACTATCCTGAAATGATTTGCCCAGTAAGATTATTTTTCAAGGAGGGTAAATTAAAAACATGTTTTGCATAATGAAAAGTAGAGTTTATCACAAATATGACTTCACTGAAGGAAACACTAAAAGAAGTAAAATGAGATACAAGAAGGAATGGTAAGCAAAGAAATTGGCAAGTGGGTTAATTTAAATAAATATTGACTACATAAAAATGCTAATGTTTACTTCATGGAGAAATAAAGCTAAAATATGGAAGAGCAGTAAAGTATAAGTTTGAATATGGGGTAAGCCAAGGTAAGTATTTTTAGGCTTTGCTACTCAAAAAGTGTGGTCCAGACATCAGTAGGATTGTCATTACCCGTAAGTTTGCTAGAAATGTAGAATCTCAGGCCCCACCTCAGGCCTCCTGAATCATAACCTGCATTTTAACAAACCCACAGGTATTCTGAATATATATTTAATGTAGAGAAGCTATTCAAATACTTAGAAGTTCTTAATTATGCATGTTTAAAGAAAGTTACCTAGAGTAACCACTGAAAGCATAGACATGCAGCATAACTTACAAATAGTAGAGAGAAAAATGAAATTATGAAAAAAATCTTGAATCAATATATCCATCATTATAGTCTGGTTATTCAATACCAAAGATCCTCATATATCATAGGCTTAAAACAACAAGGGATAATTTTTCATTTACACTGACCATCCTTTGTAAATTAAAGGGGGAACCCAGGGAACCAGATAGAAGTGATTCTTTAAGGATTTGGATTTAAATCAATAATCTGACCATTTGTGTTCTGATTATTTCTCTTAGCATGGGTCTGTTGACAACAAATTGTCTTTTTGATTTTCTTATTTCATATTTTGCCTCCATTTTTAGAGTATATTTAGTTAGATACACAATTATAGGTTTTCAGGGGTTTTTTTTAGCACTTTAAATATGTCAATCCATCATCTTCTAGTTTCCATAATTATTTCTCTTGAGAATTTAGCTGCTAGTCTTGTTGCTCATTTGACGGTAAAATGTCTTTTTTCCCCAGGCTGCTTTGGAAATTTCCTTTTTGTCTTTTGTTTTCAGTAGTTTTATTATATTGTACCTAGAGTCTTTTTTTTCTATTTAGAGTTTGTCATTTTTCTTGAATTTTGTGTCTTAATGGTTTTTATCAGTTCTTGACCAGTATCTCTTCAAATCTTGTTTCCACCATAATTCTTTCCCTCTTCTTCTAACACTTGAATTGTACAACATGTCAGATCTTTTCACCATGCCCCATATGCCTTTAATGTATTTTTTATCTATCTCACATCTTTTTTTCCTCTGTGTGCATTGATTTGGATATTTTATAGTAATCTATCTTTAATTTACTAATCTTCACTTCTGCTGTGATTAATCTGCTATTAAACCCGTATTTTCAGTTCTTAATTTTCTTTTATGTAGTCTTCAGTTCTAGAATTATCATTAGATTATTTTATATATCCTAGTTCCACAGTAAAATTCTTACTCTTGGACATTTTTTAACATAGTAATCATAGTTATTTTAAAGTAAATCTCAAACAATAAATGAATTACCTGTTGGTATGATTTCACTGTCTGTATTTCTTCTTGGTTTTGGTTATTTGGACCTATTTCCTAACGTTTTTATTCAAATGTCAGACATTGTAAATAAAAAACTATAGAAGTAAGTTGAGATTTGGCTGATTCATCTTCCTCCAATGAGAAGAGAATTTTATTCTCCAGTAGCATTTAGAGTAGGTACAGATCGCCATTATCCAGTTTGAAATTGAAAAAGCTCAAGGCTATTCTTTTGTGAGGGATCATCTCTTTCCCATTTGCCTTTACTCCTAGTGTGTACTCCTTCAGGGGTCCTAACTGGAAGTATGAAGATTTTACCAGAGGGTTATTTCCTTGGTATGCTGAATCCAATTTTTATCTCCTCAGTCCCTTGAGATCTCCAAATACTCTGCTCAATTAGCTGCTACTTCCTGCTCAACTTTTTAGGCTCTTGGACCCCATGCCAAGAATATCAAACATCTGGAGTGGAAGAACAATGCAAAATGTTGGTTTCACCTTGATGCATTGCCTTCTTTCTGAGTTCTGTCCAATCTGGGTAGTCCTGGCTGCCATACTGGCTCTCTGGTGCCTACATGGATATTTTTTCCAGCTTCTCTAGATGTTCTGGTGGAAGTGTTGGTCTGCAATAAGCTACTCCATCATTATTAGAAACAGAGCTCCAAATTCCAAGTCTTATAAGCACTCAGTTATGGGAGGAAGAGAGGAACATAGAAATGTATTTTGTATATACAGACACAGAACATTTAGTGCTCCAACATTTTGTAAGAATAAATAAATGAATAAAGTACTCCAGCAAAATTACAAAAGGGAAAAAAAACAGCAAAATAATGTAGGGTGTCAAGTGCTTTTATACATGCTGTACATGTATTATGTCATTTATTATTCATAATAATACTATGAGGAAGATACTATAATTATCCCTATCTGACGATGAGAAAAACAAGGCATATAAAGTCTAAGTAAGTTGTACAATGTCATATACACAGTGGAACCTGTAAGCTGAATACCAGTACTGTACGGCTTCTCAATCCAAGAGATATAAAGAAATTAGTATGACCAGAATAAATAAGGAAACCTAGAAGAAATTAAGTTGACCTATTAAACATTAACACTTGGAAGGACCTTTTTTATAAAACAAAGTTCTAGTGACAAAAAATTATATCTCTTTTCCTGAGTCCAATCATGCTATTGATTCTATCATTAAACATATTTAAATAACCACAGTATTACTGATTTTGTTGGTTAGATTTCAGATTTTAGAATCAAAACCTCCTGACAATAACATATTATTGTCACAGAGCCATATGCAACATTTGTTTGGTGTTTTCTATTAGGCACAGTTACTCACAGTTACTTATGAAAGAGGTACCATTATTATCCCTAATTACAGATGAGAAATTTCAAGTTTTGACAGGTAAAGTATCTTTTTCAAGATTTCATAGCTAATAAGTGAATAAGTGATGAATGGAGTTTGAACTCTAGGAGCTTACTTTTAACTAGGCTCCCTCCCACAAAAGAAGCAAAAACAATAAAATGCTCAATAAAATTAGAAAGTGAAGGGAAGAGAGGAAGTGGAAGGTGGTGTTAAGTGTGCTAAGTTCCTCATATTTTATGGAAGAGACTCAATAGGTACTGTTTTAAAATAATTTTAGAAGCAGAAATACAAGCATGTCATTTAAAATTATAATAAAAACAACCAGGGAATGTAAAAACAGCAGCTATTTAACAGCATTTGCCTCTGGAGTGTGGGATGGGGGAGAAGAGGGGGAAAAGAGGTGAAAGATTTTATCTTTTCATTTTATCTGTATATCATACTCATTTGTTTTCACAATTTGTATGCATCACAAATAGAAACTTAGCTATATATCAAGAGAGAAACTATACTATAAAAATGTTGGGGGGATTATATTCCATTGAGAGCATATATTCTTGATTGCTCTTGGTCACATGGCAAACAATGGTAATAGCCGTCCCCCTGGAGAAAGCCCGTGGTTGGCTGGTGCCACCTGAGAAAGAGGCTTCATGAGTCTTTCTAATTCTAGTCCAGTGTTACAAAGCCCACATGCCCTGAGAAATAAGCCATATTAAACCATATCTGCTTTATCCATGATCAAGATTATGTTTTGGCCTTGAAATTTTCACTTTTTGTTCTTATTTATCATTGGTTTAGAACTTGGTTGAAAAGAGGTGTGCGTTCTATATGAGTCCCTAGGCACACTCTAACACATTTAACAAGAGAAATAATTAAGGCTAAAGTTGAAAGAGAGGAACAGCGTTGAATCATTTTACAATTCCTCAGCATACCTGAAACATCACAGCATGCTCAGAAACATTTGATATTTTTCTTGGACTCAAATACAACAGTTCTAGATGGAGTGAAAGCAAATCTGGAATTTGAAAAATGATCAAGCTTGTATTTCAATCCTTTTTAGTCATTCCATATCCCTAGACTTAAATTATGATTGGATGAAATGCAGAAGATGTTTCACTCATTGTTATGCAAAGTTTAACTTTCCCAGGTAAAGGTCCCAGGATTACCGCACTGAATCCTGTTTGGACTGGGGAGAGCACTTGCAAAGAGATGACAATCCTTCTGAGAAGCTTGCTGAGTTTGCACAGCTCGGTCACAGTTTCATCGCACCCTCCTGTCACAAAAGCAAGTCTTCATTGTCATGGGCTATTTCCCAGGGGAAAAAAGAAAAACAAAAAAACAACAACTAGCTTGGTATCCCTTAGGTCCCAAAGCAAAGAGAACTTGGAGCTCTGTTGTTTTTCTTGAACATGTGCTCCTCTCTGCACTTTTCCCACTCTTTGCCAAGGTGCTGAGAAATGGTAAAGCTGGGACGGGTCGGCTCCAAGCAATCTCGCCTGACAGCCCAGAACCTACCCTAGGATGTGCTTTTTACCCAACAGCTGTTTCTGCTTCACTCTAATTTGTTCAGGATTTGGTTGGGACCCTAGAGTTCACCTTCTGCAAAATATTTGTTAATTTTTGTTTTTAGCTGAGAAAATACCTTTTCCCCTCCCAAAATGAGAACAATTTGCTCTGGGATTGAAGATGGATTTGTATTATAGTTGCAGTGGAGATTTGTTCAATTGCTTCATAGCCACATACCCAACACTCACTAATTCCTTTTAACAAGAAAATGGTAAACAGGTGGAGTTGAAATCATAGATAAATAAAGAGTCCTCTCCAATCCGTTCAGTTGGGTCTTTGTAAAAGGAATTCTACCCAGCTGGCAGTGCACACTCTTTAAAAAAAAATTGGACTATTTGTTTTAAACTAGTATTAAGAATGGGAGACATGATAACATGCTCATGAAATCTACTCAACAGACAAGACTTCAAAATAATCAACATCATTTTGCTAATTGCCAAAACGTTTTTCCAGATATTACCATCTTCACTTAGAAACAAATTCTTTTCATATACTACCTCAACCTATATGCTTTGATCTTATAACAAAACCTTTAACATTGTTGGTAACAAAAATTGTAGGCTTGTAAATTTTAAGTTATTTTTTCACAGTGAGAGTAACTGCCTTTGTAAGGCTAACAAACAAAGCCATGTATCTGACACCAACTTCCCCTAAAGGTATAGGTTTTTGTCCCTGAAAATTATATATTTTTCATATTCTGAAGAAAATATAACTAGACTATTGGTTAAGAAGATCCTGGGCACCTTATCAGTTCTAAAAAATGTCCAATGAGACTCATAGAACCCTGAGACCAAATTACAAGACCATTTACTTTGCCCTGTCCATACAGTCAGTGTCAGGTTGCTATTTGTGAGGGACAATCTAATTCTTCTTTTAAGTTGAGTAATATTTTATGAACAGACACAAATACAGGAACATATACACATAAACTAATAATCTCATTATAGCTGCTTTCTTCCTCGACTAATATTTAGCCCTAGTAGCGTTTGTTTTGTTGTTTTTAACTCTTCGTTCTTTGAAACATATTTTTTAAAAATATCTTGGACAAGATTCATTTTTTAAAAAAACATCAAAATGGGTTTAATTAAAGCTTTATTATAAAATAAGGAACATGCTATAATGAAAACTTTTCCTTATCCTATAAAGGTAAACAAATTCAAATGTCTTCCTAATTTGCTTCCTTCAGACCTTTAGTGTACTGCTTTCAACATTTTGGGCCTGGACTCACAGTGAGAAATTTTCTACTTTACTCTGCTCAAAACTAAAACCAAACTTTTATGAAATCATACCTCTCTTTGCTCTTTGTGATATCGCTCTGATTATTTTCTATTCCATTCCATTACAGTCTACTTTTTTTTTAATTTTTATTTTTTTAAAAATGCTGGTAACAACCTGCAGTTTGAAAAATCCTGCCCAGTAGGACCTTATCTTTACCTCTACCTCTGCTAAACTGAATATTTAAGTCACCCAACCTGTCTCATTCTATTCTCCCACCAAACCCTAAAGAACTCACTGCCAAAGCCACTAGGTTGAAATTCAGGGTTTTATGAGGTCTCTCTATTTTCTTAACATCAAAATTCTAACCTGGTGTCATGTTCATCTTCAGTCCCACTTCACATGGTCAGGCCCTACCCCATCCCACCTTATATTAACCACGCAATGTCTGTATATCCTGCTGAACCATAATTTCCATAGAGTGAGGAACTATATCTAATTTGGTTTAAACTTTCCTCTCCTGCTCTCTTCTAACATAGTCTTATTCATCTAGGAGGTACTAGGTATATTAAAACTAAAAAAAAAAAAAACTAAGGAACCTTTAAAAATTACACCAACGTATCTCAAATATATCAGTGTATTTCTAACTTCTATCTTCAACTGAATAATACTTAATTCAGTCTATTCCCACAAATCCAATTTGACAAACAATTTGTGAGATTTCATTTCCAGATCTACTGAATCTCCAGCAAAACAGATCTGTTTTCACTTTGAATTAAATGCTTCCAAACCTCTAACTCTGTCTCTTCCTAGACAGCACTTCCTAGATAGATGGATGTAAGACCAGGATACCCCAAGTCTTACATCAAATCATTAGTAACAGAACTTGCTGTCCCAGATGCTCACACAACTCAAAAGGGCATCCTGAGCTTCTTATTCCATGCCTCTGTTTTCTAATGCCCCAAACTTGCCCTAAGCTAATTTCCATGCTTATTTTTCTTTTTTAAACATTTTATTATTTTTAAAATAAAAATCATATATACTTAAGGTATACACATGATGATCGGAAATTTAATCAAATCACATAGTGAAATAATTACTACAGTCAAGCTAATTAACACATCTCATACAGTTCACTTGTGTGTGTGTGTGTGTGTGTGTGTGTGCGTGTGTGTTATGAGAGTACCCGAAATCTACCTCTTAGCTCATTTCCAGTATTCCATATGGTATTAACTACAGTAATCATGCTGCATGTTAAATCTCTAGACTTAATCATCCTGCATAACTGTAACCTTGTACCCTTTCACCAACACCTCCCCACTCCAGGCAACCACAGATTCCACATATAAGTGAGATTACACATTTATTTTCTGTATTCAGCTTATTCCACTTAGCATAATTTCATCCATGTTGTTGCAAATGGCAGAATGTCCTTTTATTAAGGCTAAACAGTATTTCATTGTATACGCAAATACCATAATTTCTTTATCCATTCATTTATTGATGGATACTTAGACTGTTTCCATATATTGGCTATTGTGAATAATGCTATAATGAAAATGGGAGCACAGGTATCTATTCAAGATACTGATTTAATTTCCTCTGAATATATATACCCAGAAAAGGGATTGCTGAATCATATGGTAGTTCTACTTTTAGTTTCTGGAAGAACCTCCATACCGTTTTCCATAATGGTTGCACCAGCTTACATTTCCAACAACATTTCAAAGGTTTCCTTTTCTCCACGTCCTCACCAATGCTAGTTAGCTTGTTTTTTCTTTTTTTTGATTACAGTCATTTTAACAGATGTGAGGTGATATCTCATTGTGGTTTTGATTTGCCTTTCCCTGATGATTAGTGATGTTAAGCACTTTGGGCCCATAACTGTTGGCCATTTGTATGTCTTGTCTTCCTCGCTCATTTTTTAAACAGGTTGCTTGTTTTCCTGCTATTGAGTTGTGTGTTGCTTATATATTTTGGATATTAACTTCTTATGAGATATATGGTTTGCATATATTTTCTCTGAATCTGTTATGTTGCCTTTTCATTTTCTTGATGGTTTCCTTTGCCATGCAGAAGCTTTTCAGTTTGATGTAGTCCCTACTATTTATTTTTGCTTTTGTTGCCTGAACTTTTGCAGTCATATGCAAAAAATCATTGCCAAAGTCAATTTCAAGGAGTTCTTTTCCCCTTTTTTTCTAGGGATTTTATGGTTTCAGGTCTTATATTTAAATATTTCATCCATTTTGAGTTAATTTTTGTGTATGATGTAAGGGTCAAATTTCTTTTTATTTTTTAGGTGGATATCCAATTTTTCTAGCATCATTTAATAAAGTTACTATTATTTCCCCATTGGGTATGCCTGGCTCCCTTGTAAAAAATTAGCTGACTGTATAGGCACAGGCTTATTTCTGGGCTCTCTATTATGTTCCATTGTCCCATGTGTCAATTTTTATGCCAGCACTGCACTGTCTGATTTTTACAGTTTGTAATACGATTTGAAATCAAGAAGTATGATGCTTCCAACTCTGTTCTCTCTCAAGACTGCTTTAGCTTTTTGGGGTATTTTGTGGTTCCATATAAATTTTAGAATTGTTTTCTTCTATTTCTGTGAAAAATGCCATTGGAATTTTGATAAGGATTGCACTGAATCTGTAAATCACTTTTGGCAGTATGGGCATTTAAAAATTTTTAGTTTCTCTGATCCATGAATATGGGATAGTTTTCCACTTATTTGTGTCTTCTTCATTTTCTTTCATCAAAGTATTATAGTTTTTGGTGTACAGATCTTTCACCTCTGGGTTAAATTTACTCCTAAGAATTTAATTTTACTTCTTCCTTTCTGATTTGGATTATTTTTATTTATTGTCTTATTTCTTTTTTTTTTTTTTTTTTTTTTGCTGTACGCGGGCCTCTCACTGGTATGGCCTCTCCCATTGCAGAGCACAGGCTCTGGACGTGCAGGCTCAGCGGCCATGGCTCACGGGCCCAGCCACTCCGCGGCATATGGGATCTTCCTGGACCGGGGCACGAACCCGTGTCCCCTGCCTCGGCAGGCGGACTCTCAACCACTGTGCCACTAGGGAAGCCCTATTGCCTTATTTCTTGTCTTACTGCTCTTGCTAGTACTTCTAGTACTGTGTCAAGTAGAAATAGTGAGAGTGGGCATTCTTACCTTGTACTTGATCTTAGAGGAAAAGCTTTCAGTTTTCCCCCATTGATTACAATGTTAGCTGTGGACTTTTCATAAATGGCCTTTAGTGTGTTGAGGAAATTTCCCTGTATACCTATTTTGTTGAGAGTTTTCATCATGAATAGATGTTGAACTTTGTCAAATGCTTTTAGTGCATCTACTGAGATGATCATATGGTTTTTATCATTCATTCTCTTAATGTGGTGCATCACATTGATTTATTTGTGTATGTTACACCAACCTTACATCCCAGGAATAAACCCCACTTGGTCACAGTGCATGTGTTGTTGAATTCAGATTGCTAGTGTTTTATTGAGGATTTTTGCATCTATATTCATCCGAGATATTTTCTTGTAGTTTTCTTTCCTTGTGGTATCTTTGTCTGGCTTTGGAGTCAGAGTGACTCTGGCTTCACAAAATGATTTTGGAAATATTCTCTCTACTAATGTTTTTTGGAAGAGTTTGAGAGGCGTTAGTATTAATTACTCTGACTGTTTGATGGAATTTAGCCATGAAGCCATCTGGTCCTGGGCTTTTCTTTGTTGAGAGGTTTTTGATTACTACTGCAATCTCCTTATTTGTTATTGATCTGTTCAGACTTTCTATTTCTTCTTAATTCAGTCTTCCTATGTTGTGTCCCTAGTATTTTATCCGTTTCTTCTAGGTTAACCAATTTGTTCACATATAATAGCTCATAGTACTCCCTTATGATTCTTTTTACTTCTGAGGCATCTGTTGTAATGTCTCCTCTTTCAACTCTGATTGTATTTATTTGAGTCTTCTCTCTTTTTTTCTTAGTCTAGCTATGTGTCTGCTGATTATATTTTTTCCAAAAAACAACTCAGTTTTGTTGATTTTTAAAAATTGTTTTTATTCTCTACTTGATTTATGTTTTGATCTTTATTATTTCCTTCCTTCTGCTAACTTTGGTTTTAGTATTTTTCTTATTTTTCTAGTTCCTTGAGGTGTAAAGTTAGGTTGTTTATTTGAGATCTTTCTTATTTTTTAATGTTGGGATTTATCACTGTAAACTTAGCATGCTGAACTTCTAATCTACATGTTTTTCCTTCTAGTCTCCCCTCTTCTCTCCATGATGACTACCCCATCCATCCTCCACATGCTTCTGTGGAAGTCCTGGCCACTTACTTCATGAAGTCTTCCTTGATTTTCAGTCTCCACCTACCAACTGACCCATATATGCACTCTCAATTAACATTTTTAGTGTCTTTTGTAAATTTCATGCCCATTTCACTCCTTCCCTTTGGTATAATTTATAAACGGGTCTATTTTCCCCCAGTATTCCCCCATTTACATACTCATATACCCCTAAGATTTCCCTAACATAAAGTATTTCTTGCATTACTTAGTTTGGTTTTCCAGAAACTTTTAAAACAAAGTTGTGGTAAAATATACATAAGATTTACCACCTCATCCATTTTTAAGTGTACAGTTCAGTGGTATTAAGTACATTAATATTGTGAAACCATCACCACAATCCTCCTCCAGAACTCTTTCTATTCAAAACTGTGACTTTACATCCACTAAACAACAACTTCCCATCCATCGTCCCACAAACCCCTTACAACTACCAGTCTACTTTCTGTTTCTATGAATTTGACTACTCTAGGTGCCTCATTTAAGTGGAATCATACAGTATTTGTCTTTTTGTTTTTAGTTTATTTCCCTTAGCATAATGTCTCCAAGGTTCATTCACACTGTACCATGTGTCAGAATTTCCTTCCTTTCACGGCTCAAAAATATTCCACCATATGTACATACCACATTTAGTTTATCTCTTCATTCATCAATGGACAAGTAGGTTGCTTCTACCATTTGGCTATTATGAAAAATGCTGCCATGAACATATACATACAAATATCTGTTCAAGTCCCTGCTTTCAATTATTTTGGGTATATACCCAGAAGAGGAATTCCTGGCTCAGGTAATTCTATTTTTAATTCTTTTTTTTTTTTTTTTTTTTGGAACTGGCCATATTGTTTTTCAAAGTGGTTGCACCATTTTATATTCTTCCAGAGCCTTCTGAATGGTGCTTAGCACTGACTGAGGCTTAGTCAATGTTCATTTAATTTTATCAAGCCAAACCATTAGTCATTTAAATGAAGTTTGAAATGTACCAACTATTCTTTTTTTTTTAACTATTCAGTAAGGCTTAAAGGTTAAAAATTTGCACTGGTGTTTGTGACTTGTTTGCCAATAGCCATCCATCGGTTTGGGTATCATTTTTATTGTTTCAAAATTATAAAAGTTAGAAAACATAAAATAGGGATATTCTTATTTCTAGAGACATCTTGTTGCATCCATACCCAGTGAAGCTTCTACCTTAATAACATGTTTAGTTAACAAAGGCTAGATTTAGAAAACACAAAACAGCTACCTCAACCCATAAGACTGGCTTAGACAGTCCCAAGCAAGACTTAACACTGGTCTCTATTCCTAGAGAGAGCCTCCATTCTGCTATTTATCAATCACTGCCAAACAGTGGAGGAAAGTCTAGGGAAATTATGGTGTACTTGCACAGTAAAAAAGTTTGTAGTTTTCTGAAATAGCATTTGTAATATCACTTGATACAGGAAAGCGCTTATAGTAATATATTAGGTGAAAAGTCAAGATAATTTTTTTCATACAATGTGATCTTAATTGTGCAAAAAAAGAAAAACTAGACATAAAAATAACTGGAATGAAATATAGCTAAATGTTAATGAGTAATTTTATCCTATTTATTTATACATTATGTATAGCACCAGTTTTCTTCAAATGAGTACATAGTGCTCTTATAGTAAAAATGCATATTCAAGAAAAAATATCTATATATCGTAGTCACTGGAGTTGTAACAAAAGGCGGAATCCATGGAAAAATACTCATTCATGGATCTCATTGTTCAGTCAGGAGAGTAACCTGTTATTCCTAAAGAGATGGCAATAGCTGTGCTCCCTGTGCAACAGGCAGTGTGACAGAGTCCTGAGGGATGTGGGGTGTACGTGGGGATGGGGCTGGTTGATGGCTGGCTGAAATTTAGAGGTGAAGGAGGAAAAAGTCTTAGCTGTTCCTAACCTGTGCCATGGTTGCATCCACATACTCTAACCTCAGCACTCTCTCACCTCTCCATCCTTTATTCATACAGGGGCAGCAGGCATGAAGACCAACTTTGTGAGTCACCTCTCCAGAAAGTAGTTGTCTTAATAAAAACCAAAGTCTGAATCTAGACTAATGAAAGTCAGAAGATAGAATTCCAGTATTCGCCCACTTAAATACTTATCGAAAAGTCCATTCTATGCAAGGAATCCACCTCAGAGATGAAAAGAACGGTAAAACTCCCTGAAAGAACTCATACTCTGTTGGAAATGAAGTCTCTGTTCCAGGGGCTGGGGAGATACCAGGGAGGCACCTGTCCTGTGGAGCTTGTACTACACAGACCTCAGCCCTGGTAGGGCCTCACTCATCAGTGTGTGAGCCTCAGTTTAGGTTCTGGTAAAGCAAAGTCAGAATTTTCTGTCTACAGTTTGATTGTGTGTAAGCAGTGGTCATGGTTAAACGAGACTAGCTAATTTGATAGAGGAGGGAAACCACAAGCTTTATGGAATGACTCTAGAAGCTTTTATACTTATACTAATGTTCCTTTGGTCATGACTGGAGAAGCCAAAGTTCAGGACTGAGAAGCATCTGCAATGTTTTTCTAGGCAGCCAATCTGTTTAAGAGACTTCTCACAGTCGTTAAAGCAAACATCAGATTCTCCATACCACACCCTTAAAACTGGCAAAGAATTCTGAGCCAGGCCCAGCAGGGCTTGACCCCCTGAAAATGATGCTGTTTAAGCCCTCTGATATCAAAAATGCCTCTCTAGCCAGACTCATTTGCCAAATCTTTCAACATGGGCATACTTAACCTATGGTCTTACTTACATAAACTATTTTATCCAAGAAACAAAACTAAATGGAAACAGGCATTTTCGGTGTGTGTTTGTATATATGGTGCGTGTGTGTGTATGGGGTATGCATGTGTATGTATGATATGTGTGTGTGTGGTGTGTGTGCGGTATGTGTGGATGTGTGCTGTCGGGACCTAACTCCTATTTATCCATGACTCGATATTTATCTGTGACAGGCCTATGAGTACTGTCAGAACTAATGGAGTAACTCAATTCCATAAGATATCCAATCAGAAAAAAAAAAGTCTCAGCAGGCCAAGGAAAACAGCTAGAGGAAGGAAGCACAGAGAAACTTTAAGAGCAGTAAGTGGTGCGGGAGGGGATAGAGGAAAAAGAAGACGACCGTGTTCCCAAGACTGAGTAAATCCACGACCCTCACCATAGGCATTTTTCTTAAACAGCCATGCATTTTGGTCAGCATTGCCAGAAGCCACAGAAAGAGAGTGAGTAGCCAAAGATGCTTGATTCCATTGTACTAAGAAGGGGTCTGCAGTGCCTGGGATTTCCTGCCCTCTTGACCTACTGAAACTTCTCAAATCTCTCTTCTGAATTTTGGTGTTCTCACTGGGCGAAAGCGTAGGGAATGCAGGGCTAGGATCTTACTATCACTTCAGCCACTGGATAATAATTTTGAGAGATTAACATTTGCCAGGCTGTCTGCTAAAGATATATTATCTCATGTTTTGGGTACTATTACCATGCCCATTTTTACAGATGACCAAATAAAAACTAAAATTTGAGTAACTTACTCAAAATTATGAGGTATGTAGAATACCTGGGAGAGGAATTCAAATCACAGGTCTGACCTCGTACTCACTCCTGAGCATCAAAATGCAACAGTAGGTGGTTAATAAATAACTGAATTTGTCTAGAAATATGAGATGGGTTGCAGCATGATAGTAAGGGATCCATCCACTTCACACTCTAAATTGTACAGCCTGAGAGTAAGTCTGTGCCAAATGGAATCACAGCAGAACAGAGTCCACATGACTCATGGCAGGAACACTCACTAGAACCAGAAGGCCTGGGATCTGGAGGTGGACCACCACTGGTTCTCTGGGTGGCTTGACAAAAGCCAATTCATACCCTAGGGCTTCCATTTCCTCACCTATCAAACACAGGATATTCCACTTTACCCCATAAGTCTGGTAGGAGGACCAGAGGAGATAACTACGAGTGGAGATGCTTCATATAACCCACCCGGGAGGTAGCATCAGTGATGAAAGAGCCTTGACACTGAAGCTGCTCCATGTTCTTCTAACCTACTTATCCTCATGGTTGTTCTTTGCTTTCTGCCACTGAAGAGCACAAACAATACTACTACTATTTTAAGTAAAATTCAACAAACCCATAGGAAGTCCAAGGAAGGGGAATTGGGAAATTCTGGCAGGTCAGATGGAAATCAGATCTCTGACTCACCATCCCTTTCAGAAGAATATCAAATGCTCTCTACTAGCATCCAAGACCTCTCCCAACTCTCCTCCATAGACTTCACACTCCAGTAATAACACATGACATGTAGTCCCTCCAACACAGCAAGCTCTCTAAGACCTCTGATCCCTTTCACTTGTGCCTGGAACACTGGTGCCCCATCTCTTTCAGTGTTTGGAAACTCAGTCCATGTACCACTATTGTAGGGAAACTACTCTCCTCCTTCCTCAGTGCTCACACCACTCATACTATTACACAATTTCTCAGCATCCTTATGTTTATTGCTATTAAGTTCTTCAAAAGCAGGAACCATGCTTCTTTCATCTTGTTATTCCCAGTGCCTGGCATAGGACCTGGAACACTGTAGGCATATGGTGAATTTTTTTAGTCAATTAACCTAAATTAATGTGTGCATAGTACCTTGTATGCTCAGGAGAAAGTACAGGCTGACTAGTTTGCTGCTGAACAAATGCCTTCAAAAATAAAGCTTTATTTCCCTAGCATCTATGATCTCTTACAGTCATTTCATAATTAACCTAAAAGAATCTCCATAATTTTACTAGTGGGGTTCCTGCAACTACACTGAGTTTATCCAAGCTGGGAACCATATTTTATTAACCTGTCAAATCACAGCTTCTAAATAATGTTCATTGACTGACTAACTGAATGAATGAATAGATTTACTATACCCATTTCTATATCACCTCATGGAACCTAGCACGATGACTGGGACATAATGCATGCTCAAAAATGACTTTCAAATGAATAAGTGAACAAATAAATGTCTTTTTGAAATCTATTTTCTAAGTACAATGACTAACGAAGGATATAGCATGTAGCAATTCAAAACTTGTTTGGTGCATGAAGAAAGTAAAGATTCAAGAACTACTAAGTGAGAATCTGGCTAATTTTTCAGGTTTAAGACCTTTTTACAATACAAAATTAAATATGACAATATCAGCCAAATGTTCACATCTCTACATAGAAATCTGCTAGCAAAAGCATCATTAAGCAGCCCAGTGGCTGCTTAATCTCAAGATTGTCATGGTTATATATTGGGTGACACGTTATTTGGCTATGATCATGGTAGAGTTCTTAAGCTGATGCATTTAATGAAAAATATATTCAGATGTAGGATAGCTATTACTGAAATTACAGAAATATTGCATTATGTTAAATATCCACCTGTTATGTCATACATTCTAAAAGCACTCCTTCCAACCAATCTCCTCCTCTCCCCACAAGCCAACTGGCACCCATTAGAGTTCATGACATGAAATCCTCTCTGTGATGTTTCCCATATAAAAAAATTTAGGCCTTAAGGACCAAGTACAGTCAGAGAAATTTACCTCACCATGGCATTTTTCTGACAAAACAGTCAAAATAGCTCTCTCTTCCAGGAAACTCATGATTGGATTCTGTCTGGGGCAAGATGGGCTCTTCCAGGCTAAGCCAACTTGGCTGAACAGTGACTCACTCTCCCACTGGGGATCATGAGATGAGCGTAAATAAATAGTAAATTCGGTGTTCGAGGAACCCAGATTCAACGGTGAAGGCAAGGCAGGGCTTTGTGCATGGATACAATTAGTCCCCAAAATGGTGAACCACATGACTTCTCAAAATAAATCCACCTGAGTCCCAAAACCAAAGGTGCATGATCCAGCACCTCAGATTTCCTGTTTGAGTGGAAAAAACAAACGTAGATTAAAAAAAAATTCATCAGCCCATAAACTTATTCAAAACTCCAGCAAAAGCCAACTGAAATAAATAAAATGTTAAAAAAAATGAGGAAAGCACTCTCTATTCACAATAACTTAATGCCCAATTCTGATTTATTCTAATCCTAAACATAATTTATTTAAAAAGAAGAACTCACAATGATATATTAATAGAGTAACAATATGGCTTGTTGCCCTTATGTAAGTTAGCAAATGATTTAAAAGAAGAGTAGGCAATGAGATCAAATACAGAGAAATGGGTCATCTCTTATATTGTGTTACTTCCTGTTAGGATGCACATATAAGATGAAACTAAATAGAAGACAATAGAAAGTAGAAGTAATAAATGACCCTAGATTCTCTGTCATCAAAAAAAAAAAAATCCCAAACAAAAGGCACTCAACAGCTGATTTATATTAATCTTTTTCCGCCCACCATCACCTCCTTTCCCTTTTTCTTTTCTCCCACCTGCCTATTTCTCCTCCATTATCACTATAAACCTCATAATCATTATCATCATCATCATCATCATCATCATCATCATCAGTAATACAGAGCAGGCAGAAATCCCCTGGGTCTCTTTTTTTTTTTTTTTTGCGGTACATGGGCCTCTCACTGTTGTGGCCTCTCCCGTTGAGGAGCACAGGCTCCGGACGTGCAGGCTCAGCGGCCATGGCTCACGGGCCCAGCCGCTCCGCGGCATGTGGGATCTTCCCGGACCAGGGCACGAACTCGCGTCCCCTGCATCGGCAGGCGGACTCTCAACCACTGCGCCACCAGGGAAGCCCCCCCTGGGTCTCTTTATAAGGAAATCACCATTTGTGAAACATCCAAATATGGTTGCTGTGGGATAAAGAGACTTCTGGAAATCGTAAGGCACTTGATCGCATGCCATGTTGTGTTGATCATTTAATGTTTACTAGCATTGCTTCCCTTATTGATTTATTTTTATTTAACCTTGTATCTCACCAACAAAATTAACAACTCGCTCTCTCTCCCTCTCCGTTTCACCCACACACATTCACATGCAATAAATCCTACAATCTCTTTATCCCATTTCCAATTAATTTACTTCTACTAAAAAGATTATAATTTTACAGAGGCAAAATGCAGATTGTTTAAAATAATAGTATCAATTATTATTTTTTAATCTGGTATTTTAAACATCCTTCTAAAAAGCCATGCTAGTTAACACATCATAATTATACTCAGTAAGAGGGTGACACGGGAGTAGAGGAAGCAGGAGAAGGAGGAAAAGAACTGCTGTGTAAGGCGTATGAATACCCAGCGTGGACTAAGCATTTTACGTACATTACCTTGGTAAGTCTCCATCTTAAAAGGAGGAGAATGGAGACTCAGGAACATTAAGTGATCAGCTAGAAAGCAGTAGAGTGAGAGACTGTTGTCTTTCTGACACTAAACCTCTGTTAATTTATATCTTTGTCTCATGATTATCCTGCTCTGTGACTCTTTTATATTTAAATAAAGCAAAACATAAAACTAATTGTATTCACTAAGTGATTTATTATATCAAGATTACAACAGAAAAAAAGCTGGAATCAAGAAGACAAGTTAAATGTCTAACGATAAGAGAATGATGGCACAGCTCTAAAATGAGCAGCCATAAAAGGTAATAATTCTGAAGAATTTACAGTAACATGGAAAGATTTATATTGAAATGATATCAGAAGGTTATATAATGGTATGGTCATGGTTAAGTAGAAAAGTAAAGACATAAATTAATTCATCAGAAAAACATGGTCATATCTCTTACAAATTTAGATACAAAAATCCTCAACAAAATATTAGCAAATTAAATCCAACAATGAATCAAAAGAATTATATACTATGACCAACTGATATCCATACCAGGTATGCAAGAATGGTTCAATATTTAAAAATCAGTCAGTGTAATATAGCACATCAACAATCTAAAGAAGAAAAGTCAAATTATATGATCATAAAAATTAATGTAAAAAAAGATAATATTCAATAACCATTCATGGTAAAACAAACAAACAAACAAAAAACATCACAACTCTCAGCAAGTTAAGAATAGAAGAAAACAACTTTACTTGATAAGAAAGCATCTGCAAAAAGTCCTATAGCTAACATCATATTTAAATGGAGAAAGACAATGCTTTCCTCTATGATCAGGAACAAGAACAAGGCAAGGATGTCTGTTATCACCACTCTAATTCAACATAATTAGTACTAAAATTCCTAGCCAGTGCAATGAGGCCAGAAAAAGAAATAAAAGGCATACAGATTTGAAAGAAAAAACAAAACTGTAAATATTTGCAGATGACATGACTGTGCATTTAGAAAATCATAAGAAATTTACCAAACAAAAAAAAATTTCTTATAATTAGTGAGTTTAGCAAAGTTATAGAATACATTTTTACAACATCTCTCTATTAAGAATGAATACATGGAAACAAATTTTAAAAAACCACAATTCTATTTACTATCACTCTAAAGAAAATGAAATATTTAGGTAACAATTTAACAATACCTGTATAGGATTTATATGCTGAAAAATTTTAAATGCTGATAAAAGACATTTTTAAAAAGCTTAAATAAATGAAAACGCATAATATGTACATGAACTGAAAGACTCAAAATAGTAAAGATGGCAAGTCTCCTAAATTTAGCTAAAATTTAATATCATTCCTACCAAAAACCCCATCAAGGTGTTTTGTAGACATATACAAGCTTATTCTAAAATTTATTTGGAATAGTACAGTTACTGTAATAGCTAAAACAATCTTTAAAAAAAGAAGAATGTGGGATTAATGACTCTATACAGCTGTAATATGCAAGACAGTGTGGTACTGGTAGAATAATAGTCACATACATCAACGGAACAAAACAGAACCCAGAAATAGACCCACACAAATATACCCTACTGATTTCTGATAAATTTGCAAAAACAATTCAATGCAGAATGGATGGTCTTTGCATGAAATAAGGTTGGAATAATTGGACATCCAAGTTAAAAAAAAAAAAAACCCAAACTAAAAACCTCCCACTTGGAGGGGGCGGAGTCAAGATGGCAGACGAGGAGGATGTGGAATTTGCACCTCCACACAACTAGGGCACCTACCAGGCACCAGTGGGGAACCACAGACACCTAAGGGGATGGGAGGAACCCCCAGCAACCGGGTAGGATGTTGTGGGGAGTGAGGGGTTGAGAAGTGGAGGCAGGACGGGACCAGCACCCCTGAGGGGCAGCTGGGAGAGGAGAGGAGTTCCTACACCTGGTGGGACACACCCATGGCTAGGGGTCCAGCAGCAACAAAAGAGGCGGGGGGAGGAATGGAAGGGAGCGTAGCTAGGGCTTTCCCTGACCACTTGTGCACCTAGTACCCTGCTGGGCTCCTGGGCCTAATCCTCTGCCCTCAGAGCCTCAGGAGCCAAGCCCTGGCCCTGCATCCCCACCCAGGGCCTGACCTCTACACTTGGCACTCGGAGACAACCTCTGAGAACCCCTCCAACCGCAATGGGCCTAAACCCCACCCGCACACCCTCACCCAGGGTCTTACCTCCAAACTCCAGAACTCCACACTCCAGAGGCACTCCTCTGGATGTGCTGCCTCTCCCCTTCTCTGCAGGTCCTAAGCCTAGGCCCCGCTCCACACCTGAACTTCACTCCGCATAGGCCCTGCCCCCAAGGACTTTACCGGCAGCTTGGGCCCTGAGCCTAGGCCCTGCCCCATGCTTAAACGTCACCCCTGCTTACACCCTGCCCCACCCTAAACCCCACCCTTGCCTAAGTTCCACTCCCACCTAGGCTCTGCCCCCCCCCCCCCAGAGCCAAGGCCTTTCCTGGCCTTTTTTTTTTTTTTCTTCCTTTTCTTTTCTTCTTTTAGGTTGGGCCTCAGTTTTACCTTGTTGTTGTTGATTCATGTATGTTTTTATTTTTTCTAATAAATCTTTTATTTTTCTAATTGTATTTCATTCTTTATACTTTGTTATTTTTCTGCTCCTCTTGGTTTGTTGCTTTTTAAATTTTTTTTCTTCTTTCTATTTTCTGTTGTCATTTTGTTTTAACTTGTTGCAGTTGTTTCAAATATATTTTTATTTTTTCTAATATAGTGTTTATCTTTCTAGTTGTGTTTTATTACTTATTCTTTGTTATTATACTGCTCCTTTTTTTTCTTTTCTTTTGCCACACCATTCGGCTTGCGGCATCTTGGTCCCCAGGCTGGGGGTAAGGCCTGAGCTCCTGTGGTGGGAACGCTGAGTCCAAACCTCTGTGATGACAGAGAACCTAAGACCCCAGGGAATATTAACTGGAGCGAAGCCTCCCGGAGGTCCTTATCTCGGCACAAAGACCTGGCTCTACCCAACTGCCTGCAAACTCCAGTGCTGCATGCCTCAGGCCAAACAACCAGTAAGACAGGAATACAGCCCCACTCATCGGGAAAAAAAAAGAAACTACAAAAAAATATTTTATAAATGAAGGAGCAAGGTAAAAACATACAAGAACAAATAAATGAAGACAAAATAGGCAACCTACCTGAAAAAGAATTCAGAGTAATGATAGTAAAGATGATCCAAAATCTCGGAAACAGAATGGAGAAAATACAAGAAACGTTTAACAAGGACCTAGAAGAACTAAAGAGCAAACAAACAGTGATGAACAACACAATAAGTGAAATTAAAAATGCTCTGGAAGGAATCAATAGCAGAATAACTGAGGCAGAAGAACAGATGAGTGAGCCAGAAGATAAAATGGTGGAAATAACTGCCGTAGAGCAGAATAAAGAAAAATGAATGAAAAGAATTGAGGACAGTCTCAGAGACCTCTGGGACAACATTAAATGCACAAACATTCAAATTATAGGGGTCCCAGAAGAAGAAGAGAAAGAGAAGAGGTCTGAGAAAATATTTGAAGAGATTACAGTTGAAAAATTTCCTAACATGGGAAAGGAAATAACCACTCAAGTCCAGGAAGCGCAGAGAGTCCCATACAGGATAAACCCTATGAGAAACACACCAAGACACATATTAATCAAACTAACAAAAAATTAAATTCAAAGAAAAAATATTAAAAGCAGCAAGGGAAAAGCAAAAAAAATACAAGGGAATTCCCATAAGGTTATCAGCTGATTTCTCAGCAGAAACTCTATAGGCCAGAAGGGAGTGGCAGGATATATTTCAAGTGATGAAAGCAAAATCCCTAAAACCAAGATTACTCTACCCAGCAAGGATCTCATTCAGATTTGACAGAGAAATCAAAAGCTTTACAGACAAGCAAAAGCTACAACAATTCAGCACCACCGAACCACCTTTATAACAAATGCTAAAGGAACCTCTCTAAGCAGGAAACACAAGAGAAGAAAAAGACCCACAAAAACAAACCCAAATCAATTAAAAAAATGGTAATAGGAACATACGTATTGATAATCACCTTGAATGTAAATGGATTAAATGCTCTAACCAGAAGACACAGACTGGTTGAATGGATACAAAAATAAGACCCTTATACATGCTGTCTACAAGAAACCCACTTCAGACCTAGGGACACATACAGACTGAAAGTGAGGGGATGGAAAAAGATATTCCATGCAAATGGAAATTAAAAGAAAGCTGTAGTAGCAATGCTCATATCAGACAAAATAGACTTTAAAATAAAGACTGTTACAAGAGACAAGGAAAGACACTACATAGTGATCAAGGGATCAATCCAAAAAGAAAACATAACAATCATAAATACTTATGCACCCAACATAGGAGCATCTCAATACATAAGGTGAATGCTAACAGCCATAACAGCAGAAATTGACAATAACACAATAATAGAGGGGGACTTTAACACCCCACTTACACCAATAGACAGATCATCCAGACAGAAAATAAATAAGGAAACACAAACTTTAAATGACACAATAGACCAGACAGATTTAATTGACATTTATAGGACATTCCACCCAAAGGTGGAAGAATACACTTTCTTCTCAAGCGCACACAGAACCTTTTCCAGAATAGATCACATCTTGGGTCACAAATCAAGCCTTGGAAAATTTAAGAAAATTGAAATCAGGTCAAGCACCTTTTCTGACCACAACACTACGAGATTAGAAATCAATTACAGGAAAAAACTGTAAAACACACAAATACATGGAGGCAAAACAGTGTGCTGCTAAATAACCAAGAGATCACTGAAGAAAGCAAAGAAAAATTTCAAAAATACCTAGAAACAGATGACAACAAAAACATGATGATCCAAAACCTATGGGATGGGATGCAGCCAAAGCAGTTCTAAAAGGGAAGTTTATAGCAATTCAAGCTCACCTCAAGAAACAAGAAAAATCTCAAATAAACAATCTAAACTTACATGTAAATCAACTAGAAAAAGGTGAACAAAGAAAACCCAAAGTTAGTAGAAGGAAAGAAATCATAAATATCAGAGCAGAAATAAATGAAATAAAAATGAAGAAAACAACAGCAAAGATCAATAAAACTAAAAGTTGGTTCTTTGAGAAGATAAACAAAATTGATAAACCTTTAGCCAGACTCATCAAGAAAAAAGGGGAGAGGACCCTAATCAATAAAATTGGAAATGAAAAAGGAGAGATTACAACTGACAGTGTAGAAATACAAAGGATCATAAGAGATTACTACAAGCAACTCTATGCCAATAAAATGGACAACCTGGAAGAAATGGACAAATTCTTGGAAAGGTACAACTTTCCAAGGCTGAACCAGGAAGAATTAGAAAATATAAACAGACCAATCACAGGTAATGAAATTGAAACTGTAATTAAAAATCTTCCAATAAACAAAAGTCCAGGACCAGGTTACTTCATAGGCGAATTCTATCAAACACTTAGAGAAGAATTAACACCTATCCTTCTTAAACTCTTCCAAAAATCTGCAGAGGAAGGAACACTCCCAAACTCGTTCTATGAGGCCACCATCACCCTGATACCAAAACCAGACAAAGATATCACAAAAAAAGAAAATTATAGACCAATATCACTGATGAACATATATGCAAAAATCCTCAACAAAATACTAGCAAACAGAATCCAACAACAGAGTGGGATTTATCCCAGAGATGCAAGGCTTCTTCAATATATGCAAAACAATCAATGTGATACACCATATTAACAAACTGAAGAATAAAAACCATATGATCATCTCAATAGATGCAGAAACCGCTTTTGACAAAATTCAACACCATTTATGATGAAAACTCTCCAGAAAGTGGTCATAGAGGGAACCTACCTCAATATAATAAAAGCCATATACAATATACCCACAGCAAACATCATTCTCAATGGTGAAAAACTGAAGGCATTTCCTTTAAGATCAAGAACAAGATAAGGATGTCCATGCTTGCTGCTATCATTCAACATAGTATTGGAAGTCCTAGCCATGGCAATCAGAGAAGAAAAAGAAATAAAAGGAATACAAATTGGAAAAGAAGGAAAACTGTCACTGTTTGCCAATGACATGATACTATATATACAAAATCCTAAAGATGCCACCAGAAAAGTACTAGAACTAGTCAATTAATTTGGTTAAGGTTGCAGGATACAAAATTAATGCACAGAAATCTCTTGCATTCCTATACACTAATAACGAAAGATCAGAAAGAGAAATTAAGGAAACAATCCCATTTACCATTGCAACAAAAAGAATAAAATATCTATGAATAAACCTACCTGAGGAGGCAAAGGACCTGTACTCAGAAAACTATAAAACGCTGATGAAAGAAAGCAAAGATGATATAAACAGATGGAGATCTATACCATGCTCTTGGATTGGAAGAATCAATATTGTGAAAATGACTATACTACCCAAAGCAATCCCTATCAAATTATCAGTGGCATTTTTTCACAGAACTAGAACAAAAAACTTTACAATTTGTATGGAAACACAAAGACCCCAAACATCCAAAGCAATCTTGAGGAAGAAAAACAGAGCTGAGGAAGCAGGCTCCCTGACTTCAGACTATACTACAAAGCTACAGTAATCAAGACAGTATGGTACTGGCACAAAAACAGAGATATAGGTCAGTGGAACAGGATAGTAAGCCCATAGATAAACCCATGCACATATGGTCACCTTATCTTTGAAAAAGGAGACAAGGATATACAATATAGAAAATACAGCCTCTTCAATAAGTGGTGCTAGAAAAACCAGACAGCTACATGTAAAAGAATGAAATTAGAACACTCCTTTACACCATACATGAAAATAAGCTCAAAATGGATTAAAGACCTAAATGCAAGGCCAGACACTGTAAAACTCTTAGAGGAAAACATAGGCAGAACACTCTATGACATAAATCACAGGAAGACCGTTTTTGACCCACCTCCTAGAGTAATGGAAATAAAAATAAAAGTAAACAAATGGGACCTAAGGAAACTTACAAGCTTTTGCACAGCAAAGGAAACCATAATCAAGACAAAAAGACAACCCTCAGAATGGGAGAAAATATTCACAAATGAAGCAACTGACAAAGGATTAATCTCCAAAATATACAAGTAGCTCATGCAGCTCAATATCAAAAAAACAAACAACCCAATCCAAAAATGGGAAGAAGACCTAAACAGACATTTCTCCAAAGAAGACATACAGATGGCCAAGAGGCACATGAAAAGATGCTCAACATCACTAATCATTAGAGAAATGCAAGTCAAAACCACAAAGAGGTATCACCTCACACCGGTCAGAATGGCCATCATCAAAAAATCTAGAAACAATAAATGCTGGAGAGGGTGTGGAGAAAAGGGCACTCTCCTGCACTGTTGGTGGGAATGTAAATTGATACAGCCACTATGGAGAACAGTATGGAGTTTCCTTAAAAAACTAAAAACAGAACTACCATACGACCCAGCAATCCCACTACTGGGCATATACCCTGAGAAAACCATAATTCAAAAAGAGTCACGTACCACAATGTTCACTGCAGCACTAGTTACAATAGCCAGGACATGAAAGCAACCTAAATGTCCACTGACAGATGAATGGGTAAAGAAGATGTGGCACATATATACAATGGAATATTACTCAGCCATAAAAAGAAACAAAATTGAGTTATTTGTAGTGAGGTAGATGGACCTAGAGTCTATCATACAAAGTGAAGAAAGTCAGAAAGAGAGAAACAAATACCATATGCTAACACATATATACAGAATCTAAAACAAAACAAAACAAAAATGGTTCTGATGAACCTAGGGGCAGGACAGGAATAAAGACAAAGACATAGAGAATGGACTTAAGGACATGGGGAGGGGGAAGGGTAAACTGGGACGAAGTGAGAGAGTAACACTGACATATATACACTACCAAATGTAAAATGGATGGCTACTGGGAAGCTGCTGCATAGCATAGGGAAATCAACTTGATGCTTTGTGATGACTTAGTGGGACAGGATAGGGAGGGTGGGAGGGAGGCTCAAGAGGGAGGGGATATGGGGATATATGTATGCATATAGCTGATTCAGTTTGTTGTACAGCAGAAACTAACACAACATTGTAAAGCAATTATACTCCAATAAAGATGTGAAACAAACAAACAGACAAAAAACCTCACACTTGATACAAAAATTACCACAAAATGGATCATGGACTTAAATGTAAAGTGTAAATCTATGCAATTTTTAGGAAAAACAAAACAATACCTTAGGAGAAAATCTTTGGTAGAAAGAGCTAGACAAAGAGTTCTTAAACTTGACAGCAAAAGCATGATATATAAAAGGAGATACTAATAAATTGGATCTAATCAAAATTTAAAAGTTTTGCTCTCTGAAAGATCCCATATATACTCAGTAGTAAAATAATAAACAATGGGAAAAATACATGAATGGACATTTTACTGCAAAAGATATAGAGATAGCAAATAAAAAATCCATTAGCAAAACTCATTTTACAGTACTATATTATTCAGAAATAATGACTGAGCAATTTCAGTATGTACATTCACTTTACTTTTCCTGTTCCCAACACAACAAAACATGAAAACAGCAACTGAGGTTATCTCTGATCCCTCCATGTTCATTTCAATAGTCAAAAACAAAAGAAGAACTCTCATAGGAGTATTCCCAAACGATTATCCCTAAACTTTAATTGTTGGACTCAGGGAGCTTCCCAAGTTGAAAAATTACCAATATAGATTTTTTAATTGCATGAAAAGAATTCAGATTTGACCTTGAATGCAACTGTAATGACTGGGCATAAATAGTACTCTTTTTAAACGTTTCAGTCATATGATTAAGCCCCTCCGATCGAGACCCTCAAAGACACTGAGCTCCTCATAGACACTGAAATGTAATAAGAGTTGACCAAGGAGCCAATCTTTCCCAATGAGGAGTTGAACAATGGCTAAGACGAAGTTATTAAAGCAGCCCAGAGCTCTCAGACAAAGACTTGTTCTTCCTGTGGGGTCCTTGGAATGCTTTCCATCATTCCCTGGGTATTCCTCTTGGATGATTTTCTTGGAAAATATTCACATTGATCTTTGGTTTATTCCATTGCTTCTCTAAGAAGTCGAAGTTAAAAACTGACCTTGAGCTCAAGTAACTTCTAATGTGTTACATATGGAAGCAAGGAGATAAATCTCTGTCTGTGGTTGAGAAAGAATAATTCTGCCAAAGCAGTGTTCCCAATAGCACTGATGATAATAATGACAACAATAACTCCACATATTAATAAAGTGCTTCACATCTACCAAGTGTTTTCATATACATTATAGCATTGGATTCTTATGAAAATGTTCTGAGGTAGGTGAGTAAATACTACATTTATTATTCTCAGATGGAAAAATGAGGCTCAAAAATATATGTGCCTTGTCTAAATTAATTGACCAGCAAGTGTTGAAGAAACCAGTTGAACAACAAACCTCATTTGTAACATTAAAGAAATTTTTAAACATAAAAACATAACTTCACATGCCAGCAGCCTAAAGGAATTGATCTAAATTTTCTGAATGTTTAAGGTTGTGTCCTTATGTATTTGTATTCTACATAACAATCACAATTATAGTGCTGTATTCTGCATTTTCATAGTATAAGTAGATAATAATCTGGTCAACTTGTGGTATAGTTTTTATAAATATGTTGCTATTCCAGGATGTGGGGAATTATAATTTATTTCATCATCTTTTTACTATGCATGACTTTATTTTCTTTGGTTAATTATTTACTTAGGATAATGTTTAGGCCTCTGAGCCTTTGTCAAAAAGTTTGAAGATTCCACATAATTAGTGCTATTAATTATCATACTCTCAAGTAGATCATAAAAATTTGCATTGAGTAGCTATGTCTGCATATACAAGCTTAACACAATTTCAAGAGCACTTAGAGTTACCATTTTTAAGCTAAAATAGGTATAAAGGTAACTTTTCATTTATTAACTTACTTAAACCAACAGCAAATTGGATCTTTTCAATGATTAGCCATTTCCATTCCCTATCATTTTTTTTATTCATCTACTGAGTTCTTGATATTTTTCTTATATATTTGAATGAGTTATTTTATAACAAAAATTAACCCTTTCTTGTAATTGATAAAGTGTTTTTCAGGTTTGTTTTTCTTTAATTTTAGTTTTTTTATTACACAGATGTTTTCCTCTTTAGTTGCTGCTGTAGCTTCAAACAGAGGAAGTTTTCCCCCTCACTCTAATATTATCAAATTTGTTTTCTGTTTAACTCTGATTGAACTTTACTATAATGTTATAGCTCTGGTTTTGATCCATATGAAATACTTTTGTAAGAAGAGTGGATATAAATTTTTTTAAAAAATTTTCTGCTTTTATACATTTTATACATACATATAATTTAAATGGTAAAATAAATCTAAGAGGCTTATTGTAAAATATGAATCCCTTGTTGCTATCCCCTTGATATTTCCCTTCTTCAGTGTTATCCTCCTCTACATTTCTAGAGAAATATATACATATATAGAGAGTGCTTACATTGTTAATTTTTAATTTTTCAATTTTAGGCATCAGATATTGACTTCTCAAGATGGGAGATATGGACTTAACTCTCTTTCTCTATCCCACATTACTACAAACAGGCACACTTCCATACTTCCATCCCCCAATAAAGTTATATTTTTATGTTGCTCAGATCAATCTATTAAAGTTATCTAAATGTTATTTATAACTGAGCATGCAGCTAGTTATAATTACTTTTCTTATCTTGCATAAACTTTGTCCTCCCTGGAGTCAATGAATGTGCTATTTACTTTTGTTTCCTTTGTTGCCTGTGTCATTATGACTAATTCACCCCCAACTTTTCCCCAGTGTTCTAACACATCCAGTTTTCTATCAGTTACATCTTCTTGGAAAACTTTTGTACCAGAGCCTCTGACTTGCTCCAATTCTGGACTGGTTAGGTTACTCTCTTGGCCTGTTATACAGCTTTTATCCTAGTATTTCTTTTCAGCATCCCTAGTAGTTAGGGTAGGCTGCAATGACAGATAGACTCCCAGAACAGAAACTTATTTTTCAAGTAACAATCTAAGATGGTGGTCCTTGGTTAGTGGATGTCTCTCATCCCACTATGGTAAATTTGGGATCCAGGTTTCTTTCATCTTATAAATTTACCATCTGTCATCTTCTGTATCCAGTTGCCTCACAGGGAGTTAGAAGAGGCACTCTCACTTCTTGAAAAGAGTAGCCTGGAAGTAGCACAATTAGTTCTATCCACAGGACTCAGTACTGAGGCCACATTTAAAGGCAAGGGAGTTCAGGGGATATTGTCTAACCATGTACTTAACAGGAAAAGGAAAGGAATTTCTACTGACTACTAGAAATCTCTGCCACACCATCATCAAGGGCATTCCTTCTGCCACTTGCTTGAGTGGGATCTCCTGTTTCCTAGATCCTGTCTTCCTCTTTCTTACTTTTACTTTCTTGGTTGGTGGAACACACCCTAAAGTAGCTTTCTGAGAAAGGGTGAGTAGGAGGTAAATTTTTAGTGATATTGTCTGTCCAAAAATATCTTTATTCTACTCTCATATTTGCCAGTTAGACTGAGTACAGAATTCTAGGTTAGAAAACACTTTCCCTTAAAAATTTGAAGGCCTTTCTGTAAAAGCTTTTAAGGTATTGCTCTATTTCTACAGAGTCCAAATCCATTTTATTCATAATCTTTAGTATAGCTGATTTTTTTCTCTCTCTGGGAGCTTCAAGATCTTCTCTTGGCCACTGACATTTTGAATTGGCAAGGTGTTGTTCTATTCTGATCCATTTTTCTGGGTACTGGCTAACTTTTAATTATATAACAGTGTTTCTTGATGATTTTCTCTTCTGTTTTCTCTGTTTTGTCTATTTAGAACTATAATTTTGGATATGGTTACTCATGAGATGATTCTCTAATATTCTTATTTTTTTCTTTCCTATTTTCCAGTTCTATTTAACTTTCTGAGAGAATTCCTCATTATTAGCTTCTAAAACTTCTCATCTTTTTTATCATATATTATAGTTTTAATTTTCAAGACCTTTTTCTTAGAGTCATATTATCCCTTTTTGTGGCATACTGTTCTTGTTTCATTGATGCAAAATCTTCTCAGCCATTTGGAATATAATGGTATTTTTAACATTATCTATATCCCTGTATAATCAGTTCTGTCCATGCTGATGTTTTCTATTATTTATTTTAGTCTCTATCTTTTCAATTAGGAGCTTTGCTCAAATACCTGGGGATCTTTGGCTGTCTGCTCATGTTTAAGAGTGGACCTCTGAAGACTGATGGGAACTGCTGAGCACTGTGTTTGCTTGTCAACTTTGGGCTTCACTTTAAGGAATAGTGTGACTGGGCTATATCACTGAAGAAAGTACTGATGTGTGCCTTAATGTCTTTTCTTATTATGCACAGATGCACCATCCAGTCTATTAACGAAAGTATAAGCCAGGTTCCTAATATTCTGAGAGCAAAGTGGGAAAAGAGTGGTATGAGGCATCCAATATTCAGTGCACAAACTTTTATGAAATCTCTCAAATTGCAGTAAGATTTCCCTTCCTTTAAATTCATCTAATATTCCCAGTCCAGAGATATGCAACCTCTCCAGAGAATAAACCTCCTTTTCTATCAGGGTGAGAGAGAAGAAGTCTTCCAGCTGAGTAGAGGAGGGACGGAATCTGGTGCCTTAACTGCATCTTAAGGCAGATTTAATCCAACCTCCTGTTTTCAACAACTTCTTCATACACCTCATCCTCCCCACTTCCAGAGGTAACTGGTGCTGACAATTTCTGAGCGTCTTGGGAGATCTATGGTACAGATTGAGGACCTGCTCAGCTTTCTCCACTGCTGACTTAGAATTGTTTTTTTTTTTTGAGGTCTGCTAAGTGTTTTAGCACCCATCTTGCTGCTTTGCCATTTCTCAGTTTCTCTGTGCTTTGTATATTTATGTTTAGAAAATCCTTTACTAGGGTTTCAAGAAAGAGTGGAAGTAAAGGTGTTCAACCATTCATCTTCAACTCAGTAAGCCTCAATATAACTTCATTTTCCAAGTTGGTATCCTATCAGAGCACCATTTAATGAATAATCCTGATGTTCTCCTTGTTGTGAGCATTTATTTGACATACACCAAGTTAATTATATTTTATATTCTAACCAACTGATCCATTTTTACACCAGGTTCATAATGCATAAATTTTTGCTATGCTAGAATATATTATCACATGCAATTAATTGCTCAGTACAAGCTAGTTCTTTCTCCTTATTGCTTCACTTATTCAGGTAACCCATATGGAAAAAACTCTGTTAAGACTCATCATGCAAGCAACTTGCCAATAGTACCATAAGCAGACTTTTTTGTTGTTGTTTTAAAAGATGGACATGTCCTTAAAATTAGTTCCAATTACATTAATCATCCCTCTTCTAGTATATGTCAGCCAAGATTGTTTCTATTCCAGGCATACAAGATTAAAAATCTCCTGGGTTGACAATTTACCATGGAACATGACCCATCTATTCAGCCTAATCTTCTCCAACCAGAAACACACAGAGAGACACATATAGCCACACACATACCTCCTTAAGCCATGTGTATCTCACTTAGATTTCTGTCCCTTTGAAGCTCAGTGACATTTACTGCTTCAGAATATCAAGATATTTTGTCAGACATGAACGTTAGCAATCTCAGTAACATTTCTTTATCATATTAAAGATTAAAAAGGGAATCAGCTTTGTAATTTACCAGGAAAACAAGGGCTGTGTAGTGCCACTTCTGATCTTCTAATCTGGGATTCTCCTTTATGTACATTACTAACTATTTTTCCCCTTATCAGACCTTCCTTATTTCTCAGATGAATTACAAAATGACCTACTTTGCTCTTTAGTTCTGAATACAATTATCTGTTACCATGAATAAGTAATACTTACACATTCAAAACTGATTTTTTTCTCCCATATAAATGTATCCACAAAAAATATTTAATTTACTTTTACTACAATTCTAGTCTCATCATATCTGGCAAATAAATATTAATCAAGTAAGCATCTTGAGCTGTACCTAACATAACTATGTTTATGAAACCAAGTAGTTGCTATACTTTTCAAATGGTTCCTCAATAATAAAATTTATTATCTGTAGCTGTTAGAGTAGCCAAATGTATGGGCCAGAAGGACTGCTGGTTATATGAGGGAATAACCTACATGTTTTATAGTTGAGGGAGTGGCAAAAAAGATCAATAACAACAATGGAAAGAAGTACGAGAAATAATAGTATTATCCTATGCATGGCACTCCTGGGGAAGATAATTCAATTATTTATAAAAGAACTGTGCATCCGTTTTAAACTGCTTTTTTTCTTATTCTAGGTCTTGTTCATCTTAGAGGTTGATTGTGTGATTTTTGGCTTACTCTTATGATCACTCAGAGACATTAAAACAATGGTGTGAACTTATTGGAACATTCCCCTCCTAATCTCACTGGAAAAGTATAAAGTTTTTAATGGCCTATTTATGGTTCTCAAAAACTTGATTTAGGGTGGGAAATTTTGGACTAAGCTACTTTTTTTGCAGTCAAAAGCACATACCAAAAATAAGATAGTCTCTCAAATTAGGAATTTAGGGTCCAAAAATAAAATGGAATCCAAATGTTTGTTAAGAAAAGAGACCAGGCAGAGACAGGATTCTCAGCCCACCCCACCCACTCCCACTCCCACCAAAAAAGAGATTCTCAAAGAGGCGTTTGCAAATGCTTGAAGGACTAAGACATTAAAATAGGTGATCGTTGTAATAACAAAGTTAAAATAAAGCAGCTAAAGTAAAAATCAAGGGGACAGTTAAGAGTGTTCTGGTCTTTCCTCACCACAAATATGACTTCTCTCAACTCCAGCTGTTTGACTTTGTTGACTTTGAAGGCAGTCATCAGAGGCTGAGTAACACCCAACCTTTCCATTTCAGGGTCTCTGAATTCCTTCCCTTTGGCATTCATGTCCAAGAATAATACATATCCCAATTACCCCCAGACTTAGAGGCCAAATCTACACAGTATTCCTTTTCAGGAAATGAGCATCTCAAGACCTTTCCTCTGCCTTTTGCTCCTGCTTAGGCATGTTTACCCAATTAGAAGAGAAGATAAAACCATTTAAATATGTTTGCGGGTGATTTTTTTTTACACAAGGGGAAACTAGTCTGCTTGATTAAATAATAAAGCCCCAAGCCTAATGAAACTGGGTTTTCCTTGCCCCTGTCATTTTTTCCCCAGCTTCTACAACAGAGCCTGCACAGGTATTTCTGATATTGTCTAGGTAAAGTAACATAGCCATATGGTGCAATTAAGTAATAAGAGTTAGGACCAGCTAATTTTAAACAGAGTAGATCTGAATGTTGTGCTAAATTCCCCTTACAAAACAACTGCCAACAAATAATGTGATTTATTCCTCAGGAAAGACTAGCAGGGGGAGGGAGTAGTGAGGAAGGAGAGAGAAGTGTGTACATGAGTCAATTTTTGGAAAAGTCTGAATAAATAATAATCAAACTCATGTCAACTAGAAGGAAACACCCTAATGATTCTAGACCAGTAATGCTTTAGAACAAATATAAACAGTTTGAGTTTTAAGATTTCAGTCTTAAAACTGACCTTCTAAACTAAATACACACACACACACACACGCACACACATGACATAGGGACACATGCATATACACATACAGGGAGTTATTTTATGATATAACTCAGTTGATAGAATATCAGTCATAGTATACAAATGATAATCGATAAATCCAAAGGAGATAGAAATGAATGAGAGAGAATGAGAGGGAGAGGGAGGGAAGGCGAGACAGATAGAGACAGAGGGAGACAGAGAGACAGAGAGAGAGGCCCAGATATCTAACCAGATCTCTTTTGTGTGGTTTAGGGAAAATGACACTCTTCTGAGCCAGTCTCTGCAATATTACCTATTATCAGAAGCCCTGGGTAAATAATTCAATTTCCTCATGCCTTAGATTCCTTTTATATAAAATGGGGGGGGGTGATATTAAACTTCATTGATTTCCATAGAGGAGTAAATGAGGTAAGATATACTAGGGCATTCTACGAACTTAAAAACATGCAATAAACATCAATAAAATAGAAAAGCATTTATATACTACATATTGTTATACCATTGGTGGGAATACAATATACTGCTAGAATAAACTTTCTAAAAGTCAATTTGTATAAAAAGCAATTAAAATTTTCATACCATTGATCTATACATTTACTTATGGGAATCTATTCTAAGAAAACAATCAGAGATTTGGACAAAAAATTTTTCACACTCATGTTCATTGCCATGTTACTTAAAATACCCAACCAATTGGACTCAACCTTAATGCCCAATAGTAGGACAATAGTACATCTATATAATACTATATTAGACTAGCCTTAATGGCTCATGTTTTTAATCAATGCTAAATGACACAAATATGGGAAATATTCATATTAAGTTAAAAACAATTATAAAATTATAAACACCTTATGATCCAGTTTATACACACACTCACACAACTCCAACAATGGAAAAAGGTATCTCAAATTATTGACGATATGCTTGTTTTTAGGTGGTACAGATTATATAGATTTGTGGATGGCTTTTCCTCTATATACTATCCAAGTTTTCTAAAAATTAATCCATGGATTAATTACTTAATCATAAGAAAAATATTATTTAAAACACTGTATATATTCTTGTTTCATAATCTATCACCCAGTGAGCAGTCCACTGACTTCACCTTGCAGGACCCAGATAAGGAAAGTGATGAGAAATAACTTTGAGTAAGAGTGAGCCACTGTTTCCTGAACTTAAGTTTCCTTCATTTATATTTCAGTCAGTGGTTATAGGGACTGAATGATTTGGAAGATGTTCTCTTTGTAGCTCAGTGTTTATACAAATATTCATCAATCACTGTCTGTTGGCTGAATAAATAATATGTATTGAACATATTTGGAAAGCTATTTTTAAATATGTAGATGTGATTGTGTTTAAAAAATTTAGTCCATTTTAAATAATTCACAGTATCAAGCAGAATTTTTTTCAGCGTGTAGTCCAATCAACAGGAACTAAAAGTGTTAAGTGCTCTTAAATATAAGTGTGCAAAATACTCTGATATTAAAAATAACTCTGCACGTATCTCTCAGAAGAAATGAACAAGTTAAGCCTCAAGCATCATGTCATGACACACAGCAAGGAAGCAATCAAAGACTATAGGGTACATCAATAATATTTGGAAGCAAACTTGAAGAAGCTCTTACTGAGTTAAAGATGCAACAATTTTAACTTCAGAGTATAACTATGCTTAACTGAAACATGTCAAATACGCTTAAATCCATAAGGTAATGATAACGTTTTAAAAAACTAACTGTTCACCTTCAGAGGATTTTAGGGAGCCAATTTATTATCTTAAAAAACTGGTAAATAAAGACAAAGAATCAAGCATTTATTCTGCCTTTCCTACATTAATTGTACAACTGAGTAACAAATTAGTAGTTGAGGGGAAATACCTATTTTTAAATGTATCCCAACTAACAAATGAAAGACAAATTATAGAATTAGGAGATTATTTTGTAATCCCCAGTAAATGAGTAGAACTAGAAACTGAATTTGGTGATAGGCAGAATTCTAATATGGCCCCCATGCTCTCTGACTCCAGTATTACTCCTGTGACTTTGTTTCCTTTTTTGCCTTATTAAATTAGTAAAGACTTCTGGTACATTGTTGAAAAGGAGTGATGAGAGGGGACATCCTTGCCTTGTACCTGATCAAAGTGGGAAAGCTTGGAGTTTCTCACTATTAAGTATGATGTTAGCTGGGGCTTTTTATAGTTAATCTTTATTAACTTGAGGAATTTTCCCTCTATTCTTAGTTTACTGAGAGTCTTATTATGAAAGGGTGTCTGGTTTTGTCAAATTCTTTTTCTATACCTATTGATATGATCATACGATTTTTTCTTTTTTAGTCTGTTGATATGACAGATTACATTAATTGATTTTCAAATGTTGAACTAGCCCTGTATACCGGGAATAAATCCCCTTAGTCATGGCTTCTAATTCTTTTTATACGTTTTTGGATTTAACTTGCTAATATTTTATTGAGAATCTTTACATCTAATTTCATAAGGGATATTGGTCTATAGTTTTCTTTTCTTGTAATGTCTTCATATGATTTTGGTATTAGAGTAATGTTGGCCTCATGAAGTGAGTTAGGAAAGATCCCCTCTGCTTCTATCTTTTGAAAGAGATTGTCGAGAATTGGTATAACTTCTTCCTTAAATGTTTGATAGAATTCACCAGTGCATACATCTGGGCCTGGTGACTTCTGTTTTTGAAGAATATTAATTATGGGTTCAATTTCTTAAATACACATAAGACTATTCAGATCTTCTGTTTCTTCTTGTGTGAGTTTTGGCAGATTGTGTCTTTCAAGAAATCGGTGTATTTCATCTGGGATATCTAATTTGTATGCATAGAGTTGTTCATAATATTCCATTATTATCATTTTAATGTCCACAGGATCTGTCATGATGTCCCCTTTTATTTATTTATTTATTTATTTATTTATTTTTTTGCGGTACGCGGGCCTCTCACTGTTGTGGCCTCTCCCATTGCGGAGCACAGGCTCCGGACGCGCAGGCTCAGCGGCCATGGCTCACGGGCCCAGCCGCTCCGCGGCATGTGGGATCTTCCCGGACTGGGGCACGAACCCGCGTCCCCTGCATCGGCAGGCGGGCTCTCAACCACTGCGCCACCAGGGAAGCCCCCCTTTTATTTTTGATGTTAGTAATTTGTGTCCTCTCTCTTTTTTTCTGAGTTGACCTGACTAGAAGAGGCATATCAGTTTTATTGACCATTTCTAGCTTTTGGTTTCATTGAGTTTCTCTTACTGATTTTCTATTTTCAATTTCATTGATTTCTGCTATAATTCTAATTATTTCTTTTCTTCTGCTTACTCTGGATTTAATTTGCTCTTCTTTTTCTAGTTTTTCAAGGGGGAAACACAGATGATTAATTTTAGATCTTTCTCTTCAATGCCATAAATTCAATGCTATAAATTTCCCTCTAAGCACTACTTTTACTGCAGAGCACAAATTCTGAAAAGTTGTGTTTTCATTTCATTTAGGTCAAAATACTTTAAATTTCTCTTGAGATTACTTCTTTAATCCATGTGTTGTTTAGATGTGTGTTGCTTAATCTCCACATATTTGGGGATTTTCTAGTTATTTATTCCTGATTTCTAGTTTAACTCCATTGTGGTCTGAGAGCAGACACTGTGTGATTTCTATTCTTTTAAATACTTTAGGTTGTGTTTTATGGCCCAGAATGTGGGCTATCTTGGTGAATGTTCCTTGTGAGCTTGAGAAAAAATTAGTATTTTGCTGTTGTTGGATGAAGTAGTCAATAAATGTCAATTACATCCTGTTGATCGATGGTGCTGTTGAGTTAAGCTATGCGCTTACAGATTTTCTGCCAGCTGGATCTGCCAATTTCTGTGAGAGGGATGCTAAAGTCTCCAACTATGATAGCGGATTCATCTATTTCTTCTTTCAGTTTTATCAGTTTTTGTCTCATGTAGTTTGATGCTCTGTTGCTAGGCATATACATGTTAAGAATTGTTATGTCATCTTGGAGAATTGACCTTTTTATCATACGCCCATTTTTATCCATGATAATTTTCCTTATTTTGAAGAGTCTGCTCTGTTTGAAATTAATACAGGTACTCCTGCCATCTTTTGATAAGTGTTATCATGCTGTATTTTCCTTCATCTATTTAACTTTTAATCTATATGTGTCTTTATACGTTAAATGGGTGTCTTGTAGACAAAATATATTGGGTTGAGTTTTTTGATCCACTTTAACAACCTGTCTCTTAATTGGTACATTTAGAGCACCGGCATTCATAATCATTGATATAGTTGATTAATACTTACCATATTGGTTAGTGTTTTCTATTTGTTGCCCTTGTTCTTTGCTCCTATTTTTGTCTTCCACTCTTTTTCTGCTTTGTGTGGCTTTAATTGAGCATTTAGTGATTCCATTTTCTATCCTTCATTGGCATAACATTTATACTACTTTTTTTTAAGCTTTTTTTTTTAGTCGTTGCCCTAGAATTTGCCATACATATTTACAAATAATCCAAGTCCACTCTCAAATAACACGTTACCAGTTCATGGGTAGTGTATTTTATAGTAACAAAATCATCCTAATTCCTCCCCTGTCCCTTGTATCTATGCTGTCATTCATTTCACTTACATACAAGCATACATAAGCATATATACATAAACATACATAACTGAATACACTGGTGCTATTACTATATTAAACAAACTTATATAGATCAAGCAAGAACAACATAAATAAAAGTTTTTATTTTACCTCCACTTATTCCTTTTTTGATCCTCTTCTTTCTGTAGATCTGAGTTTCTGACCTATACTATTTTTCTCCTCTCTAAAAAACTTCTTGTAAAATTCCACGCAAGGCAGGTGTACTGGCAACAAATTCTCTCAATTTTTCTTTGTCTGAGAAAGTCTTTATTTCTCTTGCACTTTTGAAGGATAATTTTTCAGGGCACAGAATTCTAAATTGTTTATTTTTTTTGCTCAACACTTCAAATATTTCATTCCACTCTCTTTTTGTTTGCATGGTTTCTGAGAAGAAATTGGATGTAATTCTTATATTTGTCCTTTTATAGGTTAGGTTTTTATTTTCATCTAGCATCTTTCACATTTTTTTTTCTCTTTCTTTGATTTTCTGTAATTTGAAAACTATATGCTTAGGTATAGTTTGTTGGTATTTATCCTGCTTGGTATTCTATGAGCTTCTTGGATTTGTGGTTTGGTTTCTGACATTAGTTTGGGGAAAATTCTCAGTCATTGTTTTAAATATTTGTTCTGTTCCTTTACCTCTTTCTTCTCCTGCTGATATTCCCATTATATGTATATTATGCTTCTTGCAGGCATCCCTCAGTCCTTGGGTACTGTGTTCTGGATTTTTTTTTTTTCAGTCTTTCTTCTTTTATTCTTTTTAAAGTTTTTGAGATTCTATTGAGAAATCCTCTAGCTCAGAGATTCTTTCCTCAGCAGTGTCCCATCTGCTAATAAGCCCATTTAAAGGCATTCTTCATTTTTGCTGCAGTGTTTTTTTTATTTCTAGCATTTCTTTTTGGTTCTATCTTAGGTTTCCATCTCTAGGCTTACACTGCCCGTATATTCTTGCACACTGTCTACTTTGTCCATTAGAGCCCTTAGCATATTAATTATAGATGTTTTCATTTCTATCTGATAATTCAAACATTCCTGCCATGGATGACTCTGCTGCTCATTCTGTCTCTTCAAATTGTGTTTTTTGCCTTTGATATACCTTGTAATTTTTCCTTCATAGCCAGATATGATGTAATAAGTAAAAGGAGCTGCTGTAAATAAGGCTTTAATAATGTGGTGTTGAGATGCAGGAGGAAGAGAAGCATTCTATAGTCCTATCATTAAATCTCAGTGTTTTCCTGAGCATATGCTTCTGGACTGTAAACTACACAAGTGTTTCTGTTTTTTTCCTCCCCCTTTACGTGGGACAGGATGGCTAGAGTGAGCTGGAGTTGGGTATTTCCCTTCTCCCACATGGGAGGCTAAAGCTGACTGGAGTTGGGTATTTCCCTTCCCCAGGTCAGTTAGGCTGTGATAAAACCCCTTTGGGTTAGGCTCTCATTAGCTAGTTTCTTCTGTGGGCATGTTTGTTAAGAAGAACAGAGTTCTCTAGCCTATTTCAAAGAGGTTCCTTTTCCCCTCTCCATTTTGGAAGTCCTAGGGAATTTTTCTGATGTTCACTGTAGGAATCTGTTTGAGCTCCTAGAGATATACCTCACAATACTGTGGGATCCCCTACATCTGGATCTCTCTGGAGTTTTTAACTCTCAGAGTTGTTCACACTGAGTCTCCAGCTGAGTCAGAAAACCTGAATTAAATTATAAAGTAGGGAGATTATCTAAGTGGTCCAAACCCAATGAAACGAGTTCTTTGAAAGTAAAGAGTTTTCTTCAGCTGGTGTCAGAAGAGGAAGTCAGAGAAATCTGAAACATGAAAGGGATTCAACACAAGGGAGGTTCCTGATGCTGAGAAGGTTAGGGCCGCATGGAAGGATCTCAGAGTGAGCTCTAGGAACTAGAAGCAATCCCTGGCCAACAGCCAGCAAGAAGACAGAGACCTCAATCCTACAAACACAAGGAGCTGAATTCTACCAGTCTCCTGAATGAGGTTGATAACTGATTCTTCCCCAGAGCTAAGAGAAGAGAACTCTCCTTACCAGACACCCTGATTTCAGTCTTATGATATTCTGAGCAGAGAACCCAATCACAGTGAGCTGAACTTCTAACCTACAGAGCTGTGAGCTAATAGATGGGCATTGCCTTAAGTTACTAAGTTTGTGGTAATGTCTTATGCAGCAAGAGAAGCAAATACATGCTTATATCTCATAAAGAGAGAAACCAGACATTATCTGCCTCCTGATGAAAAAACACAAAATCAAAATATGTAGAACACAAAATATAAAGGAATAAAACAAACAAATAAAAAAACAAAATACAGAGATCAAATAACATCTGAATAAGCCTCTGGATTCAGGAATCAATTCGCAGGAAAACAGAGGATAGAGGAAGATGCTAAACTGCACCATGGCTGTGCAAATGCAAAAATCCAGACTGTGGGAGAGTAAAAGGTCAAATACTCCAGGTTCTTCAATAGATAAACTGTGAGAAAAGAAAGTGTTGGAGGGAGAGCATTTAGGTCAAAACAAACTTAACAGATATATCAAAAACTTTTAAAGGAAAAGACTAAAGGACAATATCTAGTAGATACACGTGTGAGTGATAAACTATAAAGTAATGCAAAAAAAGGATTACTATACAAGTCAAATTTGTATTTACTTTGTTGTGGGGAGAAGAGAAGAATTTCACATTGGGATACAACCAAGAAAGACTTCTGAAGTGGCTGGTAAAGTTCTACTTCTTGACCTGGATGTTGGAAAATCTTAAGTTACACACAACGAATGTTTGTTGAATGAGTTAATGAATGCATTAACCAAGTATAAAACAGAGATTTTCATCTTCATTATTTTTCCTGACAGCCTATAATGTTGCTCGAACATTTAAACAACACACTGCTCTTCACTGAGATAAGTTATGATTGTGATATTTTATCAGGTGACTCCCAAAGTCACCAGAACCTAGAAGAGAAAGACCACCTACCTATTCCCTTAGGAAGGTCTTTTCAGCCCTATTCCCTACAAAGAAGGTCAGAAGGTATAGTTCTGTTCAAGAAACTCAAGTGTTTACAGGGCTGATGTATGGAACTTAAATGAGTGAAACTGGTATATAAAATGCTATCTGGGAACAGGTGGTAAGACATCAGTTTGGGGAAAAATAGGGAGTATAAGGGATTATGGAAAACTGGGAGTCACTGGGCTGGGCTTTTCTGAAAGAGTGTGAAGACCTTTTTTTTTTTTTTTGCGGTATGCGGGCCTCTCACTGTCGTGGCCTCTCCCGTTGCGTAGCACAGGCTCTGGACACGCAGGCTCAGCGGCCATGGCTCACGGGCCCAGCCGCTCCACGGCATGTGGGATCTTCCCAGATCAGGGCACGAACCTGTGTCTCCTGCATCGGCAGGCGGACTCTCAACCACTGCACCACCAGGGAAGCCCAAGACCACTTTTTTATAGCCTTTTTGCAGATATGGGGGATCGGGGCCAAGTGTTGCCCAAGTGTTTTTCAAGGGAGTTTGGATATTTAGAGATTTATGTGAAATTCCTCCCCCTTTTTTATTAAATAATTCAAATATAAAACACTGTGTGGGCCAATGTTATGAGTGCCAAACTAAACACTCTGAGGCCAGGTCCAGCCAAGAGGCTTCCAGTCGGCTACCTCTGGATAAGGATCCAGGATGGGGACTTGCGTATTTCTGCTATATCATCCCCTTGCTGCCACCTCGGCTGTTTCTAATACGCAGGTGTGTGCCAACAGCTTGTGTGTTGATTCCTAAGCTGCAGACGTTGTCTCAGTAGGGCCATTTTCCTGAAAAGGCCTTGGCAACAACTTATCTGAAAGCCCTTCAACTAGAGCAGCTCTTCTCCTCAAATCAAATCCTTATTATTCTTCTCTGAAGGGGGCAGGAAAGGATCAACTGGGTGAGGATGGATAAGAGTCTCCATGCAGAAACAGTCAGGTCAATCTCTGTCCACAGTAGTGGAAGACTGGGGAGTTCCTCAAACTGCCTGAAACTCCCAGCCTAGATCTTTGAGTCACACAGGAGCGGGACCTTCCCACGTTCTGTCTTGAAATAGAGAGTCTGCATGCAGCTCAGGGCTGCTGCAATATTGTGATGAACAAAAGCACATGCAGGAGCTGAACGTTGCCAAGGCTTCTTGACCACCATTAGCACTGAGGCTTCACATTATTACATTGCCGTCTACTGAGGAACTCGAAAACTACAATTACACAGCTGGTACCGTTCATCACTGTACCCTTGAGTGTGAAAAGAGAATTGGAAATTATAGTCTGAAATGGGCACAAAACTCCTACTGTAAAATAATATTATTTCCAGAAACCCCAAATTGTTATAATTTGGCTTTCACCCCAAAAGAAAAAAATAAGATCCTAGGGGGTCCAAAATTTCCAGCTAGATTCCAGATGTCTCACAAGAAAAAACAAGAAAAGCTTGCTATATTTTGGACAATCTTTCCAAAGATATTGGCTTTCCTGGAGGCCCACTAGAATAAACAAACAAACAAATCCATATTAATATGCTAAATAAAACTTTGTTAGAAAATTCCACAAGCCCTCCTGGTCCCAGAAGTAGAGGTCAGTGTGATTAAATTTCCCCAACACACATTATGGGCTCATTAAAAGAGTACCAGCCAGAGGGGCTGAGCATTTCTGGGCATTTGTAACCCAACTGGAATGCTAGGTTCCTTTTGTAGGATTCCATAGGTGAACAAGACTTGCTAGAGGATTGTAGTTTCTTCCTGTGACTATATTTTGTGTGGGGCTTTTGAGTATATATTCATCTCATCACTTTCCTTAAATAATAGACACGTATCACATGTACGTGTACATGTGGGCAGGTACCTAAGCATATACTTCATGTCAGGCACTATGTACCTATTAGGCCTGTAAAGAAGACTAAAAGCTCACAATCTAGTTATAGCTCCTGTCTAAGTCTCAGTTTCCTCTTCAGTAAATGAGGGGGCTGGTTTAATAATTTCTTAACTTCCTTTTAGTAATTCTATAATGTTGTTTCGAGGATCCGATAGATTCACAACTGCATCTACCTTCTTTTGTTTCGAAATATGGAACATGGAACACATGCAGGACACTCAGAAGAGGATGGTATAATTGTTAGGTCAGGTCTCGTGTTGGTGTATAAGACACTCCATCAAGCAACAAGGATGTTACTTTCATCTTTGAACTCATTACCCAACTTCTGTGCCTAGAATAGCAATTTGCAGATAGAATTGTAGGTTTGTGATTATTTAACAAAGGTTGTAACATATATCCATAGTATTTTGTTTTGTTTTGTTTTGTTTGTTTGTTTGTTTGCAGTAGGCGGGCCTCTCACTGTTGTGGCCTCTCCCGTTGCGGAGCACAGGCTCCGGACGCGCAGGCTCAGCGGCCACGGCTCACGGGCCTAGCCGCTCCACAGCATGTGAGATCTTCCCGGACCGGGGCACGAACCCATGTCCCCTGCATCGGCAGGCGGACTCTCAACCACTGCGCCACCAGGGAAGCCCCCTATCCATAGTATTTTGAAACTGGGGAGTAATGTTGTTTGTTTTAACATCAAGTTTAGTTGGCATTGCATGCTCCATGACACCCATGGCATGATGAAAGAGAGTGTGGAACAAGGAATAGAAAGAATAGAACACTCTGCAGCTAAAGAAACAATCAAAAACTTGAAAGACAACCTATGGATTGGGAAAAATATTTGCAAGCCATATATATGATAAGGAGTTAATACCCAAATATATAAGGAACTCACACAACTAAATAGCAACAAAACAACCCAATTAAAAATAGACAATGGACTTATTCCAAAGAAGACATACAAATGGCTAACAGGTATATGAAAAGGTGCTCAATATCTTTAGTCATCCAGGAAATAGAAAGCAAAACCAGTGAGATGTTGTCTCACAGTTGTTGGATGGCTATTATCAAAAAAATAAAAGATAAGTGTTGATGAGGATATGGAAAAAAGGAAACCTTGTACACTGTTAGTGGGAATATAAATTGGTACAGCTATAACGGAAAACAGTATGGAGGTTCCTAAAAAAACTGAAAATAGAACTACCATATGATCCAGCAATCCCTTTTCTGGGTATACAATCAAAGGAAATTAAATCAATACCTTGAAGAGATGCTCCTATGTTCACTGCAGCATTACTCACAATAGCCAAGATATAAAAACAGCCTAAGTGTCCATCAAAGGATAATTAGATAAAGAAATTGTAGTATGTACCTCAAATATGTTTCAACTATAAACAAATAAATAAATAAGCTGTGAAAAAAGAAACTTTAAGATATATATATGTATATGTATAATACATAATAAGAATATTATTCAGCCTTAAAAAAGGAGATCCTTTCATACACAACAACATGAATGAACTTGAAGGACAGTATGCAATATGAAATAAGCCAGACACAGAAAGAGAAGAAAACACAAAAACTGCCTGATTGCACTTATTTTGGGAATCTAAAAAAGTCAAATACATAGAAGCAGTGAGTAGAACAATGGTTACCAGGAGCAGGAAAGGGAAACAGAGAGATGTTGGTCAAAGGGTACAAAGTTGTAGTTATGTAGAAAGATAAGTCCAGAGATCTAATGTACAGCATGATGACTATAGGTAATGATACCTCACTGAATACTGAAAGTTAGCTAAGAGAGTGGATTTCAGGTGGTCTGATCACACACACACAAAACATGGTAACTATGAAAGGAGAAGGTGTGTTAAATGGCTGTGCTAAATGAAACGGTAGTAATCATTTCACCATGTATATGTATATCAAACCATCATGTTGTACACCATATACATATGCATACCTTGGAGATATTTCCAGTTCAGTTCCAGACCACCATGATAAACCAAATATCACAATAAAGCAAGTGACACAAGTTTTTTGTTTCCCGGTACATATAAAAGTTATGTTTATACTGTACTGTAGTCTATTAAATGTGCAATAGCATTATGTCTAAAAAATGTACATACATTAACTTAAAAATACTTAATTGCTAAAAATGCTACCTATCATCTGAGCCCTCAGTTAGCTATAATCTTTTTGCTGACAGAAGATCTTGCCTTGATGTTGATGGCTGCTGACGAATCAGAGCAGTGGTTGCTGAAAGGTGGGGTGGCAATATCTTAAAGCAAGGCAACAATGAAGTTTGCCACATCAATTGACTCTTCCTTTCACAAATGATTTCTCTGTAGCACGCAATGCTGTTTGATATCATTTTACCCACAGTAGAACTTCTTTCAAAATTGGAGTCCATTCTCTCAAACCCTACCACTGCTTTATCAACTAAGTTTATGTCATGTTCTAAATCCTTTGATGTCATTTCAACAATTGTCACAGCACCTTCACCAGGAGTAGATTCCAACTTAAGAAACCACTTTTCTGCACATCCATAAGAAGCAAATCTCATCTCTTAAAGTTTTATCATAAGATTGCAGCAATGCAGTCACATCTTTAGGCTCCACTTCTAATTATAGTTCTTTTGGCATTTCCACCACAACTGCAGTTATTTCCTCCCCTGAAGTCTTAAACCCCTCAAAGTCATCCATGAGGATTGGAATCAACTTTTTCCAAACTTCTGTTTATCTTGCTATTTTGATCTCTTCCCATAAATCATGGATATTCTTAAGGACATCTAGACTAGTGAATCCTTTCTAGAAGGTTTTCGATTGACTTTGCCCAGATCCATCAGAGGAATCACTCTCTATGGCAGCTATAGTGTTACAAAATGTATTTCTTAAATATTAAGTCTTGAAAGTCAAAATGACTCCTTGATCCATGGGGTGAAGAATGAATGCTGTGTTAGCTTAGCAGGCACGAAAACAACATTAATCTCATTGCACATCTCCATCAGAGCTCTTGGGTTACCAGGTGCATTGTCAATGAGCAGGAATATTTTGAAAGGAACCTTTTGTCCTGAGCAGTACGTCTCAACAGCAGACTTAAAATATTTAGTAAACCATGCTGTAGAGATGTGCTGTCATCCGGGCTTTGTTGTTCCATTTACAGAACACAGGCAGAGTAGATTTAGCATAATTCTTAAAGACCCTAGGATTTTCAGAATGGTAAATGAGCACTGGCTTCAATTCAATGCCACCAGCTGCATGAACCCCTAAGAAGATAGCCTGTCCTTTAAAGCTTTGAAATCAGGCACTGACTTCCCCTCTCAATCTATGAAAGTCTTAGACGGCATCTTTTTCCAATAGAAGGCTGTTTCGTCTACATTGAAAGTCTGTTATTTAGGGTAGCCACCTTCATTAATGATCTCAGCTAGATGTTTTGGATAACTTGCTGCAGCTTCTACATCAGCACTTGCTTCTTTACCTTGCACTTTTATATTATGGAGATGGCTTCTTTCCTTAATCCTCATGAACCAACCTTCTCTAGTTTCAAACTTTTATTCTGCAGCTTCCTCACCTCTCTCAGGCTTCATAGAATTGAAGAGTTAGAGCCTTGCTCTGGATTAGGTTTTGGCTTAAGGGAATGTTTTGATTGGTTTGATCTTCTATCCAGAGCATTAAAATGTTCTCCCTATCAGCAATAAGGCTGTTTCACTTTCTTATCATTTGTGTGTTCACTTTAGTAGCACTTTTAATTTCCTTCAAGAACTTTTCCTTTTCATTCACAACTTGGCTAACTGTTTGGTGCAAGAGGTCTTGACCTATCTGGGCTTTTGACATGTCTTCCACACCAATCTTAGTCATTTCTAGCTTTCGATTTAAAGTGAGAGATGTGTGACTCTTCCTGTCACTTGAACACTTAGAGGCCATTGTAGGGTTATTAACTGCCGTAGTTTCAATATTGTAGTGTCTCAGGAAAGAGGGAGGCCTGAGGACAGGAAGAGAGATGGGAAAACACCCAGTCCCTGAAGCAGTCAGAACACACACAACATTTATTGATTAAGTTCACTGTCTTACATCGGCACAGTTTATGGCACTCCAAAACAATTACAATAGTAACATCAAAGATCACTGATCACAGATCACCATTACAAATATAACAAAAATTTAAAAAAGTTTGAAATGTTGAGAGAATTACCAAAATGTGACACAGAGACACAAGAACAAATGCTACTTAAAAAATGTCATTGATACACTTGCTCAATGCAGGGGTGGTCGCCACAAATCTCCAATTTGTAAAAAATGCAATATCTGTGAAGCACAATAAAGTGAAGCACAATCAAACAAGTTATGCCTGTGGTTTTTATTTAAAAAAGAAAGAACAGAACAAACTTGGGCTTTAGAATCATCTGTAAAATGGGAAGAATACCTCGGAAAATTATTGCAAATGGAATAAAGCATGCAAGTATTCAGCACATGTTATTTATTACTGTGACTACAACTACCATGAAAATGCAATATCTAGATAAATGTTTATCTCCCTTTCTATACTTTCCTAGTAACTAACTACAGCTCCCTCCTCACAGACGGGGATATCTTGATACTTCCTTATCTCCTTTGTATCTTTACTATAAATAGTTCCACCCTCCTACAAACCCTAGAATGTTTCTCAATATGTCCATAGAAAGCACACTAAACCCAAGTAACCACTTAGCAAGTTAATGGAACTGCTTTCCAGCAGAGAAGACCTCCCTACCAGCACTGCCTAGGACCCTAGCCCTTCCTTGCCACCATTTGTTTCAAAGCCTTTAGTTGATTCACAGGGAACATTAATGAATGAAATCGATCCCTTGGGTACAAAGACAGTCATTGTCCCTGGCATGCTTCTCCCTGAATCCAGCTGTTCTTTAGGCTCCACAAGCTACAGAATGCCAAAACACTGCTTCTGATACATCACACCTGCTTCCCAGGGCACATCTCACGCAACACCAGCCAGACTACGACCATGGGCCATGTTTAATGAATCTACAGTGCTCAGATTAATACTTTTGCTTGACTGGCTTTTATGGATGTAGCAAAGTCCATTTGGTCTTGTTTTAATAACATCCCAATAAAAGAGCCGGGAAATTAGATGCTAGGAATGACATTTAAATCCTCCATTTCCCTTTGCTGCAATAACAGCCTTTTTGATAATAAAGTAGATAAATTTTATTAAATTATATGAAGTTTTTCCGTTTGAAAGCAATTAAAAATGCTTTCAGTTCAGAATTACAAAACTATTCACTTCAGATTTGAGGCTGACATTTTTATTGGTAATCTGAGTTATAACATGTTCAGCTCTATGCCCATTCATTGGCCCCTGATACTTCTGCCAACTTTTTATGGTTTTATGTGAAAGTACAGTATTTAAGCCTCCTCTAAATTCATGAGCTTCCCCTGCTTCTGAAAAAGGCTCCTCGGTGTCATAACAATGCACAACCAGGGCTGATGTTTATTTAAAAACATCTGCTCCATCCTTTGTGGTGTAACGTACTGAAGTAGCCTGACATTTTAAATACTTTTTCTTTATACTTTGTGTCAAACAATGAGAGAACGTAACTACCTTCCTGATGAAAAACTGTTCAGGGCAATTACAAGATGATACAGTAAGTGGGCTAAATGGTACCCAAAGTAATCAAAGGCAAACACAGGGATTAGCCTGAATGCTACAAAGGCCCACTTTTATGGAGATTTCTAGTTCCCTAAATAACTCTATGATTATGCCTTACATCTTAGTGCTTCCTACTTGATAATGAAAATAGTCTCTTGTTATTTTATTTTTTAAGATAAGAATGTGAATGATTATTTTTAAAGTTTTGACAAATCAGGACAGGCAAAACGAACACTATCTCTGTATCCCTGATGCTATGTCCACCTGGCAGCCTAGAGTGGCCGGAAATTCTTTTAGTGCTACTGAACACTGATTCACTTGAAACCATTTTTCATAGTCACACTTACTTATGTCCAGTGCAGAAGTGAATTAAGGATGTAAGGAAATGCAGTTTATTTTTTATTTACTTATGTGCATATGAATCACTTAACTACCAGAATATTGCCCAGCAGTGACCCCGTTCAACCTACTTTAATGATAAATGGTTGTTTCCAAATAAACAGGTGCTTCTAATATTTTCAAAGACAATTTTTATCAATCCAAACACAACTTCAACATCTCCCCCAAAATACACACACACACACACACACACACACACACACACACATTAAAAAGCCTGTTTCTTCTATAGACTGGGCAAAAGTAAACTTTGGTTTAGCCTCTATTGAAAACAACAGATTACAAATGCGTTTAATCAGTAGAAAACCATATGACTGAAGGCACTTGAACATTCTCTTGGGCATGATATCTGAAGCAAAGGTGACGTTGAAAGAAGATAAAAGTCAAACGTGGCTAAATCTCCTGAGGAGCAATTTGACAGCCACAACACACCCAAAGTAGAAGAAAGCACAGCTCTGATTATTAGCAGGGGAAAGAGTGATTTCTCACTGCTGTTGAAAATCTATTCTGCAGTCACAGAAACAGAGGTTGCCAGTGCTAGAAGGAAGTCATAGAATATTCCAGCAGAAAGGGGCACTGTCCTGTCCTGACCAGTCTGGCAGGGATTCCTGTTCTGCCTTAACTCAGGAGCGTTCAATGCTAGCTCTCAGTACAAACTTCCAACCGTCCTACTTCATTCCACATACCTGGGAGTCTGCTACCACATGGGTTAGCAATCACGGGTTAACACAACTGTGCCCAAATGAATTCCTGAAAAGAAGCCAGAAATAGAAGGCCACAGGATCTATGAGAGCAGACACAACAGGGAAATGTTATTTGTGACCTTTTAATATCTCACTTTGGTCCATAAATCTCCTCTTCTGATCATACCAACCTACCCTGTGAACACACAGGCCTTTGATTGCCTCTTTATTAGCTTAGCAAATGGAGTGATGGGTGAGCTTCTGTCACGGTGCTGACTCTGTTACAAAGTGTAAAGGGAATTCCCATCCACCCATGGACCAGGAGTTGCCCAAATGTCAAAATGCATCTGTTTTATGGACATTCAACAGGAATGTTTTATCAAAGAGCACAATTATAAATCTCTACCTGCTGCCACTCTCTACTGGACCTTTCCAATCACCATATAACATGTCAAAGCACCTCCCATATTAAAATTAAAAAAAAAGAATCAAAACACCTCCTTTGACCCACATCCACCTCTAGCTACCTACCATCATATTTCTGTCCTTCTCATAGTAAATGACAATTCCATTCTTCAAAATGTGCTGGTTCACTGCATTCCCCCCACTTAAACTTCTCCTTGGCTCCTCCCTTTTTTTAATGCCTCATGTCCAATCTGTCAGCAAATTATTTTATTTCTAGAATCTAACTACTTTGCACCGCCTAGTTCAAGGTACTATAATCATGCACCCAGTTTTTGCCAAAGCCACCCATCAGAACTCCTTGCTTCCACCCTTGAGCCCTAATGTATATTCTACAAAAAGTGGCCAAAGAGATCTTTTAAAATATACATTTAAATACTATCTTTTAAGTTATCATACAATAAAATAGATTATTTGGTGTACAGTACCGTGACCCTGATAATCCTGGGATCAAATCCTCCAATGGCTTCCTGAAGTCATCATTGAGCCCTCAAAACCATATGAAGTCCAGGGGCTTCCCTAGTGGCTCAGTGGTTAAGAGTTCACTTGCGAATGCAGGGGACACGGGTTCGAGCCCTGGTCTGGGAAGATACCACATGCCACGAAGCATCGAAGCCCATGCGCCACAACTACTGAGCCTGTGCTCTAGAGCCCGCGAGCCACAACTACTGAAGCCCACGTGCCTAGAGCCCGTGCTCCACAACAAGAGAAGCCACCACAATGAGAAGCCCGCACACTGCAACAAAGAGTAGCCCCCGATCACCACAACCAGAGAAAGCCTGCGTGCAACAAAGACCCAATGCAGCCAAAAATAGATATATAAAAAAAATTTATAAAATTAAAAAAAAAACCATATGCAGTCTGACCACCAACCACCTCTCTCCACTCCATGCTCCGCTCCAACACACTGCACGCCTTGATGTTTCTTCAACCTCATCTTTGCCTCTCCTCTTCTGTAACGCTTCTCTTTTGAATATATGCATAACTTAATACCTCACGTTCTCCAGACTATCCACTCAAATGTCATCTTATAAGGAAAGGTTTCTGTGACTATCCTATCTAAAAAAGAACCCCCAACTCTCTATGCTTCATACTGTATTTCTTTTTCCTTCACAGTGCTTGTCACACTCTTTCTGGTCTACTATTTCTATTACCTGTTTATTTGTTTGAATGTTTATTATCCATCTCCCGTTACTAGTATGCAAGCTTAATGAGAGAGAACATTTGTTGTTCACTGCTATACCCCACTGTCTAAAACAGTATGATTCATGCAGTGGTACTGACATATATGTGAAATCATTAAATCAACACATCAATGAATATTAGATCTATAAAGGACCAAAGAAAATATGAAATTAAATTGAGTTTATTACACATTCCTCACCCAGTAGGAAAAAACATTCTACCAGTAACTAGAGAAGCAATAACTTACAGATCATTTATACTATTCTTTACTTTGCAAAGTAAAAAATAAGGTTGATTTTTCAACATCTAAACTTTGGAAGACATTTCAGTAGGGATGATAGGAGAGGAGAAAATTCTACAAACTAAGGGAAACCTTAACTAATTACAATTTTCTTTGTTTACACATGCATATACATACACACATGTACGACTGTCTCAGAGAAGAAATAAAAAAGGTAAAGGAAGGAGGGTGAAGGGAATGGTGGTCTGTTGGTATATGCTTAGTTGATTAACCCACTGGATGAGAAAGCAGATTTGTAGTAAAGTAAGTAAGTGTTACCACGTATGTGGACAATCATCTTCCTGTGTAGGGAATCTGTGATAAGAATTTATTTTAGAGAAATCAATTTTCTTTGAGCAAGGTGTGTGGTCAAGATTCTCCTCTTAGTGGCACTAGATACTGCTCCAATCACAAGCCTATGAAAGACTCCATCCATGCCAGAGTAAGCTTTAGAAAAACAGGACCAAATGGGACAATGTGCATTTGGTGACAGCATTAGATCTTATATATACACATGCATGCACATATAAACACAACTAATTTCCAACTCTTCTCTCATTTCCATAAGAATTATCTTCTAGATTAATATTCTACTCCTAGTACTGACGTTGCAAAATGAGACAATACACTTAATACCTTTTAAAGTGGTACTATTGAAACCCCCATATAAAGGGAGGTGAAATGTGACCATGCCAAGAGCAGATTTTAGAAACAAGGGCAGCAGTTTTGAGGCTTCTTAGAAGCACTGAAGTGCTTTTTCAAATATACACCCACTTTTTTAGTACCCCGAGCTCTGGATTCAAACAGTCTTGGATTCAAATCGTGGATCTGAGAAACACCAGCAGTATGACCCTGAACAACGTTCTTAACTGTTAGAACCTCATACCCTTTCTTCACAAAATTGAGCACCCCCTGCTGCCCGCATAAACCGCAAGGCCACTGTGAGGATGGAATAAGATGACATTGGTAAAGTGGCTAGCACAGTGCTTAGTATACAGCATATATGCCCTCCCTTATACGTACTGCAGTTCAGTATCAATCTTGTCAAGTGAATCCCACTAAAACTGGAAAGTGTAATGTGGTACTTGCTCTCCAGTGAAGAAACGAAAAGTTTTATTGTGCATTTGTTAAGTACTCAATTCTTTAAACTTGATTACACTTCTACAGAACCTCCAATGGATTTTAATCTTGTTCTAAAATGTTATGAATTTGTTCCCTCTCACCTGATCTTCTTTCATACTGACTGGTAACTTCAGCTAGTCCCTTGCAAATAGAATAGCTGACCAATTTCACAATCTAAAGAATTTCTATCATGATCTGTGGGAAAGATAGAAAAAAGAATTAACTCTTCAGCCAAGGCCACCTATAAACCTACCAGTATATCTCACCAACCTCATCCCATACCACACACTCCTCCTATAAACCCTCACTCTCAGCAACCAGCTTCAGTCCCATCAGGTATCCCCCGCTTCTCCATCTCTCCCCTCATTATACCAACAGGGATCTCCACCCAACTCACCTCATCTGTCATAGGGAAATAGAGAATGGTCCATGTATTTTTTCCAATTATTCACTTCTCACAATGTCCCACAGAGAAGACTCCAAAAAGGGGAAATTGATTGCTTTGGGATAGAACTTCTAGATCCAAGAACTATACATTTAAATAAATGCACATTTCCATTGCCACCTATCTGTCTCATCAAAGAGTGGTTAAGATATCAGATATCCAATTCTTCTAAGAAAATAAAATAAGCACTTGATAATGTGCTTTGTAACCATAATAGTGTCCTAGTGTTAAGAACTGTATATAATTCAAATTGTTTTCAAGCTAATTTTATATAAAAAGCCAAACTGGAAAGAATGGAAAAGACAAGTCTCTTTTTTACTTGGTTGGGTTTTCATTCCCCTTTATATAGATACTAAATTAGGATAAAAATACGCAGTCTCCAAGACACATTTTGGTTTTTAAATAAATGGCAGTCAAATTAACTGTGCAAATCTTTGCACTCAAGAATAAATCAGAACTTTCCTATAGATACTTTAGCCTTGAGGTTGGAACACAGCTGCAGATTTCAGACAAATCCAGATTCTTTTATCGCATTTCTGTCTAACAGAAAGTAAGAACATCAAATTTTAACTTTTGCACAAACTGGAAGCATTTGTTACAGGGGTTTTGCTGATATGAACAAAACAACAAAGAGTTGTCTGTTAAAAAAAAAAAGAAATACATAAGCACCTACTATGTGCTATGTGCTGTGCTGAACAACATAATGTCAGCCATCCTATTAATTATTTCAGTAATGGGAAAGCACAAAGGAATACTATCATTTGTTATCTATTCACAACCTACTAGTTCATTTATTTTATTTTTTTTCCTACTAGTTCATTTAAAGTCTCTATAGCAAGTGTTATGTAATGATTGATTTGGTGGATCCAAAAGACAAAAAAGATGAAGGATTCTGCTTTGTTCCCAGGCCTACACAGAGCTTTTCCATGATCATTTTAAAGCTCTGAAATGTCAAGCACAGGGAACTCTTCTCAATACTCTTCAGTGAGCTATATGGGAAAAGAATCTTAAAAAGAGTGTATATATGTATATGCATAACTGATTTGCTTTGCTGTACAGCAGAAAACTGTAAATCAACTATACTCCAATAAAAATTTTTTTTAAAAAAGGAAAACAGCATAATGTATGTAAAAATGTGGTCAGAACAAAACAGTCATTCTTTATAAGAGCTGTATCTGAAAATGACAAGAAAGAGTTAAGTAAAAACCAGTAAAACTAAATTACTGATCCAGATAGAAGCACTTGAACCAAACTTTTAAATTATGTTAAAATTTATTTTTTATCCCAAGCTTAAATCAGCAGGTATATAGATAGCACATTTGGTTTCGGGCTTCAAACAGGCATGTGCTGCACTCAATGGGAACTGCGTGGGTGTCAGTGAGGGGGGGAATTGGCCTGGAATAATTAGAGAGACTTTTACGAACTTGAGTAAAATATATCATTAAATGTTTAGTTTCTACCAACAACGACAGCTGCCCAGAAAAATCTTCATTTCATGTTATTTTGATTTTGCTGAATGGATAGGTATCAAATCTTTCATGGTCTACTGAAAGAGTTCTTATTTTTTTCTGGTAGGTTGGTTCAACCAGCAGTAAATATTATAAAAAAGCAATAAGCAGTGAGTAAATAAGATATTGATTATTTACAAGAAAAATTACTTCTTCTATTTTTTTTAATGTTTGCACATAAAGATTTAACTATTAACTAGACACTTAAGTGATTTATTTACTTTGGTAACAGGCCAGGCAAAAATATTTAAATTCTACTCTTGGAAGTAAGAATTATCTAATCATTCACAAGCTCTTATAATAAAACATTTATCATGAGACATTAATCCATTAGGACTTATTTTCCATCCCATCTCTTCACTAGCACCTTGCTTTGAACACAGTCAAGTTTGGCTGCAATTTTTCCTTTTATCATATATCATAGTTACAGAATGGGATGCACCAAAGCTGGATTCCAAAAACTCTGCACTCTGCTTGAACTTGGCATACAGAAACTCAACCACTGACTCTAGGGCTGAGACTCATCCAGCCTCAAGGCCTGAGATCATGCTTGAATCATGGGGTACCAGAAGTTTAGGGTTAGGAGACAGCATGGAAAAAAATGTCTAGGTGCAACATCATCTCACAGAGATTTAATTTTTTTTTAATTCACAGGGTACCATTCTGGTGGTCTTAAGTGTAGGGCTAAGAAAGCTCTCTCTGCACAAGCTCTTCTCACCTACAACCCCATCCTCAATCCTTCCACCTTCTACCTTCTACCTTGCACTGTTCTGGTCTGGTAGCCTTCCCCTAATATACTTAGTCACTACAAAAGAGGCTCCTTGAATGTTTCTTGGGCCTAAATAACACCAACATATACCTTCAACCTCCTGTTTAATAGCAAGCTATGTTTCCTCAGAAATTACTAATAGTGAAAGAATAAAACATAAATAGATATCTGTATTAAGTCTGATTTTTGATGACCCAAAAAGGTAGACGATTTTGCACTAAGAGACACAGAGGAGGATGTAAAAGATGACTGCACTAAAAGTAAAAAGATTTGCTCTAGTCCCTTTTCTCTCTCGTTTCTGAAAGCTGTTACTGCTCTGCCCTCTCATCATACAGTTACAAAACTGAAGCTGGTGTTCAAGAAGATATTTTGTAAACTACAAAGCAGCAAGCATATATGCCATCATTGTAATAATCTATAGTAATAATCTTAAATCGCAATTTATTGGATTTGGATACTTGGATGTAATAGTGGAGCATGTAGGCCTAATATAAACCAAAAAGTGCTTAGTATAGTTATTTTACAGATGAGGAAACTGAGGATCATGGAGATCAAGTGGCTTGCCCAAAGTCACACAGCTTCCAAGTGGCAAGAGCTGAAACATCAGCTGCAATCAGCTTGCACAAGAGTCACTCTGTCTTGACTCTATACCAATGAGATACACGGTTTCTAAAGCTCAAATTCTCAGAGGTTACTGGATCTGTCTCCAGGGCACATAAAGCGTGCTCACAGAGAAGAAACCAAGCAGAGTGAGCCACTGCAGAGACGTGGTGGAAAAAGAAACAACAACGGCGACAACAACAAACAAGAAAAAAATATCCAAGTGCCTTTTTCTTATGGAGATGAGCATTCGAGAAAACATCATACATAATAATTAGAACAAGCTAGGACATGCCATAGATAACCATATTTCCTTGATTCTTTTCAATTTAGAAGATGCACTTTAAATTGTTTGTTTGTTGTTTTCCAAAACTGGGACACAGCTTGTAACAGTTTGTCCAAAGCAACTTCTCAGCAGCCAGGCAGAGAGGTAATAGTGAGGTCCTTGTCATGGATCACTCACCTCTGACCACAGCTCATACACAAGGCACCTGCTCATCAAACATCACTTTGTTTAGTAATTCTCACTGGTAACATCACACCCAGGTAGTTTCAAACTCAGATTTGAAATTATAACACCAATAATTGCTTAAAATGTCTCAAGAAGATTGTACTATGAAGCAATATTGAAAATAAAGGTTTTTCATATAAGCAGATTGCTTGCCACATACCAGGCAATTCAATTAATGTCAATAACAGTTGAGAATTTCTCAAAATTAATGGATTTTTTCAAGCTAGAAAGGCAGCAGTGACATAGCAGCAATTAGGGTCCAAGCCATGATAATGGAGAGATAAACAAACCAAATACCAATATCTTCTCTATCCTCCCAAACACAACATACTATCTTTCAGATATCAAAAATATTGTCAGAAAGATCCTGGCTTCCCTCAAAAGAAGTTACTGAACCTCCAGTGAGAAGTAATTCAATTAAGGGAGCAAAAAAAGGAAACTCTGGTCTTCTCTGACAAAACTCTGACAAACTTCAAATTATACCATCAGTCTTAAAGGTGCTACGTCAAGATAACAAACATGGGGCTTCCCTGGTGGGGCAGTGGTTGAGAGTCTGCCTGCCGATGCAGGGTACACGGGTTCGTGCCCCGGTCCGGGAAGATCCCACGTGCCGCGGAGCGGCTGGGCCCGTGAGCCATGGCCGCTGAGCCTGCGCGTCCAGAGCCTGTGCTCCGCAACGGGAGAGGCCACAACAGTGAGAGGCCCGCGTACCGCAAAAAAAAAAAAAAACAACAAACATGAGCTGAAGAAAGGTAGACTGTCACCATGATGTTCTCTGTAATCCCTAATGCCAAATTGATTCAGAAACAAAACAAAACAAAACAAAAAACACTATTTAGATTCTATATTTTCAGGATTAGTCTCAAATATTGATGTTGAACCTAAGAGAAAAGTAGTATGTACTATACGGATTAATGTATGCTAATGCTGATTAGTTAAAAAATAATTAAAATAGCACACTGAAGCCATTTTCCCCCCTCCAAAATGTCATCCTTAAATCTGGTGATCAATTTATTATTGTTAGTATCATAGATTTGATGATATATGATTAAAACTATAAAAGTGAATAATTATTGGGTACGAACCAGGCATTGTATTGCTTCTTGCTTTTATTATCTCCTTTAAACTTCACAATGACCCTATATGAGGGTATGTTATTTCTATTTTATGGGTAAGAAAAGTGCGATTCAGACAGAGATGAAATCCATTTTCACCACCCACCTGTAAAAGGATTAAGCCAGAATGTTAACCCAGGCATCTCTCCTGACTGGGTCCATCCCTCATGACCGTACTGCATGGATGAATCGGTCACTGGAAGAGTACATTTGTCATCTATCTAAAGTTCCAGAGCTAAGACAACATGGGTCCCCCTAGTGGCTGGGAATGGTCCAAAGGACACTGAAAAGACTGGGCTTTGGTGATCTTCTTCATTTCTAAATATTTCTGTTTGCTATAACACTGACAAAGCTACTCTCTATGGGTCTCGTGTTAAGAGTACAGGGCCTTGCTGCATCTTTTTCCAGACACTCTAGGAGATATTCTTGCCAAATGAAATGTGATATACCCAGAGAAGCATCTCATGCCTTTTGACAGGGGCTTCTTAGGCACATGGGTTATGTCACTTTTGTTATCTATAACCCTTCTCTCCCACAAGCCCTGATAATATAAAGTAGACAATAAAACAATTAAAGTGGAACTATTTTTCAACTACCTCTCATCAGCAGCAGATCATTCACTCCTAACCTGGCTAGACTGTTGCATCTCACACTCCAATCTCAGCTTATCTGTAAAGCAGAGAGAGCCACGCTCTGATCCCTTCCCTTACTTTAATTCATTGGTCATTTAATGATATCAAAACCAGACACATCCAAATGTCTCCACTCCCTGACACACTGCAGATGTCCATGCTTCTGGTTTTTGAGGGAAAGGGGCAATACAAAGAAGTGCTGGATGCTCAAGTCTTTTCTACCCACAGTAAGCTGTCTGCATGTTACACGTGTGTGTGCATTTAATCACCCACATCACACATACACTCAAACATATGAACCACATGCTGTGTGTGTGATCTTATTACACCCTTCCCATGACTGTGGAGTGATTAAGTTGGTTGTAGACACAGGCCTCTACCTTTACAAGGGTAGGCCTGATTCTTCACCAGGGAGCTAAGTTTTTAAATCATGCGTGGTACGAATCAAGCCGACAGTGTCTAATTTCCCCGTAACCTAGCCAAATACCCCACATATCAGCAGACGATGTAGACATTCCATCCATTCAGCAAATATTTTTTGAAGCACTCCAGGCTTCAAGGCCCAGCCTAATTATCACTGCATCCCCAGTGAAAAGGGGATGCACCCCCACAAACAAAACCAACACACTCTTTCCATTCTGCACAATAGGAGTCAGCTTACTACTAGCAGCTTCAGTTTTTCTGACCCAAAGACAGAAGAGAAAGCCTGATGGCTGGGGGCAGTGATTTTATTTTTTTTTAACCCTTATAATTCCCTCTATTTACTTTTACAAACATTATTTTTTTCTATGAACATGAAAATCATAGCTGTTAAGTGGCAGTTCCTCGTCAACACTCTAAATGCCAATGCAAATAACTGACTCTGTGGGCTCCTTATCTTTGTGAAATCATATATTCAGAAGGGTCCAAAACATATCCTATGGATCAAAGTTTTTCAAGCCAAGTATTTGTATTACATGTATCAGGTATGCATGTGCAGGGATACATTCATATGTTTTTCACTAATTTTCTTCATCCTCATTGAAAAAATAACTCAAGTATTTTTTTTAAAATAAATTTACTTATTTATTTATTTATTGGCTGCGTTGGGTCTTCGCTGCTGCGCAAGGGTTTTCTCTAGTTGCAGCGAGCGAGCGGGAGCTACTCTTTGTTGCGGTGCGCGGGATTCTCATTGCGGTGGCCTCTCTTGCTGAGGAGCACGGGCTCTAAGCGCGCGGGCTTCAGTAGTTGCAGCTCGCGGGCTCTAGAACGCAGGCTCAGTAATTGTGGCGCGCGGCCTTAGCCGCTCCGCGGCATGTGGGATCTTCCCGGATCAGGGCTCGAATCCGCGTCCCCTGCACTGGCAGGCGGATTCAAAACCACTGCACCACCGGGAAGTCCCATAACTCAAGTATTGTTATGTGTGCTGACAAAGTCAATTCACTCAATACTTTAAATCCCATGTGGCTTCAGATCATCGGGAGCAACAATTAATGAGGAAATACTTCCTGCAACTTGATTTTAGTAAATTAAATTCTATTCAGAGGAAACAGGGGTTTGGTTTCTTTGTTTCAATGCTGAGGTGAGCCCAGGCTTAATGGAGAGTCCACATCTGCATGTGAATTGGCAGCACATGAGGGGACAACAGTGTGCCATGGGGCCCTGTCTCGTGATCTCCCACAGTGACAGTCTGGGAGCTGGCAGCATGTACTGTTCTCCTCTTCAGGGAGACTTGTAAGGTCGCTGCAGGACCACACCAAGTAGCCTCAGAAATTTCCCTCTAAATCTACAAGTCCAAGTTTCTTAGTGCCTGTGGAGAGAGCCCACCTTCCTCCCACCCTCTCAGAGTCCACAGACAAGAGAATGACATGTTTCAGTCTATGGTCCACGGAGGATAGCGCAGTATTTTCCAAAAAAAAAAAAAGAAAGAAAGAAAAACAGAAAAGAAAAGAAATCTGTGACTCTAAGTCGTAAGTCAAGCAAAACCTGGTGCATTGGAAACAGGTACCCATATGCCTAAGCTCCAAAAGTCACAGGGAAAAAAAGGAGGGGAAAGTGCAAAAAAGAAATTTAAAATACATTCACTTTTCCTTTCTTCCCACTTGTTACACTGTTACACCTGGCTTTTCTGTCTGTCACTCACTCCCACTCCCACTCTCATTCCCCACCCATCAAGAGCCTAAAAGTTCCCTGAAGTGAAAGACTGATTTCCATTCCACTTTGTATCCCTGTGAAATGACTAAGACCGGATGCTCAACACATATGTGTTCAAATAACGTATTCTGCAGAAGCGAAACCTTGTTTAAAGTGCTGGGGGCTGAAGCACCACCAGCACCTTGGGATACATGAAACTTGATTCCTCTGCTCTTGGTCTTGTTTGGGAACAGGTGACCTGGAGTTTAGCCTGTCTTGATCATTGAGTGGCCAGGAGATTTTGGAGAAGTCATTTTACCATGCTGAATTTGTAGACATTAATGATGTTTCTAATCTCTCAGCCCAGAAGTGGCAGACCCATAAAAGGGTCTCAGGTCACAATAATCAGGTGAATTTCAAAATCTTGTGGCCAGAATTCAGATTAAAAGTTAAATCAATGGGATACTGCATATTCGTAACAAGAATATACACACCATGCTGAAGTATATTTGGGGGAATTGTTATAAATAAGAATAATCATTTATTGGCACCTCCTATGTGCCAGATGCTGCTTTAAGCACCTTACATACCACAACCTATTTGTTGCCCATTACACCCATGGAATGAATGCTTTGCTCTGGCAGCTTTGTTCGTATTGCTATACCTGCTTTGCCTACCTGAAGAATATCAACCCAGTTTTCAAGACTTAGCACAGACATTACCTCTAAACTTCCCCTCCCTTCCTCTGTAGCCTCATTCTTTCAAATATGGACTTCTAAGAAAACAATGACAAAAATGGTATTTTACTTATCTGTGTATATATTTGCCTCTCGTGAGACTATGAGCACCTTGAGGGCAAGATATATAACCAGTTTACTTCTATATACTCAGAGCTAAGCATAATAAATTTTGCTTGCTCATAATAAATAAATGCTGCTAGATAAACAAATGATTGACCTAGTGCGTTCTGTTTTTACAGCAGATTTACTGTATCTGTACAGTCAAGCCAAACATAGAAATCTCTTATTGGCTGCAAAAAAAACAAAAAAGTTTAAACAAAATTTCAGCCTGTGGAAACCCAAAGACATCCAGCCAACAGTATTAGATCTCTGCAAGATACCCGGGAAAGCAAATAAAGTGGCAACCTACAAGGAAACTTTAAAAGATTAAGGACAATCTCCTCTGAGTTAGGGAGAAGAGATTATCTAAGCCTATCATCTTCCCTGGGTGACAACAATTTTTCAACTGACAAGTTTAGAAAGCAGAGGAAGAGGGAAAGAGTGACAGATGGCAGTATGGCATCGATAGATGCCTCAGCTGGTGGGCCTGTGCCCAGCTCTCTTAAGATGACACACTCATTGGAAGATTTGGGGTGTTTCATGTGTTGTTTACCATTTCTCTCATTTTCATTTAAGTAGAAGGCTGATGTGGAAATGTTTGTGTCATTCTCATTCTTTTTCTCTCTTCCTAAAAATTAAAAATCTGCATATATTTGAATCTCTAAAAATAGAGAAAATATAAGCTCTTTCTTGGGCTTCGGTTAATCTTGCCTCTGGATAAGATGGTAAAAGAAAGGCAGTAATAGCCTCAGCTGATGACTTTGTTTATAACTCTTCTGTCCCTAGAAAAAGACCACCTGCATTTCTCTTGTATCAACACACAGACTGAGCCTAGTGTGGGGAGGCCCATGACCCAGAGCTGCAAATCTTTATCCTGTTACCAGCATTTTTTTCAGGCTAGGCAGTGTGCTGAGCCTTTATTTGACTTGTTCAAAAATCCCAAAATAAAAGTTATGATGACATCCTTCAAAAAACACATTTTTGAATAGCATATAAAGCCTTTAATAATCCTTTCTTCCCTCTAAAATTAAAAGTATGTAAATCCCTTAGCATGGCGGTGGACCTGTCCAGGAAGTGGAAGGCATCCTCCGCCCAGCTACACAGGTCCTCGGCGGAGAGGCTGGCCACATTGTTTGACACAAGGGTTAGTTTTCAGATAGTGAAATTTCAGTTGCCAGGTGCCAGAGGCAATTTATCAGACGCTCATAAAATAAAGATCAAAAAGCCCATCCGTCTCCCAGTGCATCTGGGATCTAGGAAGGAACACTCACAGCCCTCGATCCTTTAAACAGCTCTCACTTAAAGAGCTTGATGTTTATAATAACAAGAAAAGGAGAAAGGGGTCAGGTCAAATTCTGCTGAATAGCAGGTGTTGTTATAAGTTTTTTGTTCTTTTTCTTTTTTTTCTTAAAAAGTAATCTGAAAGAATATTGAGCTTTTCCAGTGGATGCCCTCCATATGCATTTATTTTTTTTAAATGTTTCAACAGCAAATGTGACCTGAAAACCAGAAAATAAAAGCCTTTGATTATTAAAAAAAAAAAAAAAGTTTTGAAAGTTTTTTGAAAGCCTAAATATACTAAATTAACTCAATAGAGGGAATCACATATTGTAACAATGTTGCATGGACTGCACAATGGTGTTATCTGGGACTTATGATACACTTGTAACACAATAATTGTGAGTGACAATAATTAATAACTAATAACACTTGCATGTATATAAGGACTTTATTCTTCATTATCCTCTTGAGGAGCCAAGAGATGAGACTTGCCTGAAGTCACACAACATGTAAGTGACAGAAACACTTGGACCCTGGTCTTGGGGCTCTGGACCCTCTGCTCTCACATCTGGCCCTCCCTGCTTGGCACTGAGTGGTCAACGCTGGGAGCATACTCTGCCTCAATATTTTCCAATGAATTGAAATTAATACATTTAAATTTTTGGTTAGTTGAAAGCCAATTTAGAGGCAGTTATTTAATTAAGAAATCCTTACTTTACATTAATTCCAAACTTCATTTTATTCCCATTTTGTTAAGCAAATGGTGACTTTATGTCAGGTACGATGTACATTTTGCAAATAGTTATAGTTCCCTTTTAGTGTTCACTGGACCAAAATTCAAAGCTAAATATATCGCCCACTAATCTTAGGGCTTGGATTTCTGGTACTGTACTCTTCCCTGTTTCCTTCTTCCCAGCTTCTCACCTAATGCTCCTTTTTCCTTCCCCTTATGTCTGTTTTTCTCATTCTCTCTATCTCTCCCTCTTCTTCTTCCTCCTCTGCATCTTCCTTTTTCTTCTTCCTTTTCTTTCCTCTTGCTCTTCCTCTTCTCCCTCTCCCTCCACTACCTCCTCTTCTCCACCTCCTTCTTCACTTTTCCTTCTTTTTAATCTTGAGATGCACCTTTTTGTGTGTGCATTTGTGAAAGAGGTGGAAAAGGAAGAAAGGAAGAGAAGTAGGAGGAACAGGAGGGAAGGAGGGAGAAAAGAAAAGAGGGAGGTAAAAAGAGATGGAAACTAAAAAACACCATGATGGAAAAAATAAATTAAAAAATCAAAACTATTAAAATCTAGCAGAGTATACAAGTGCTAATCAAATGCAAAAGTTCAAGAATAATGAGGTCTTAGAGGAAAAAAATGGAGAAATTGAAGCTCTTGAAAAAAAAAACATGGCTTATTATTTCTGGAAAAGAATCTATCATTATTCTTATTTCTAGTCTTTCTAATGTGTTCATTAAATATTTTAGCTCATTAAGATACTTGTATATATTCAAAGAAATAACGTACTATTACAGTTAGATATAAATATAGATTTTAGAGTCTAGAAAGGGCTTTATTATAGTCACAAGATTTCAGAAGTGAATAGAGGAAAACAGCCAAAGTTACATGAATCCTCAACGGTAATAAGGCAGCTTCAGTGTCATACTTTGACCTTGGAAGAGTGGTGACCCTGGAAGTCAGATCCACAGACAACATTTCAGATATGTTTATGAAGGAAGAAAACAGTAGGTATTTGGCAACCTTAGACATACATCAGTAGGGCTGAAATTACAAATTAGCCAACAACAAAATATTATTTTCCAAGAATACTGGACACAAGAGAAAATAAATTGAAGATAGCTTGTCAGACATCATCTTAGACTGGCTCTGAAACTCACACATGGGATCATTAATTCATGTGTTTGTGGAGAGAGAAAACTTAGAGATTCTTAGGAAAGATGTTTTTCTTAGCCCAGAGCCCTTTCTAAATGTCACAGTTCTTTGGCATCCTTGTGGATATTATATATCTTGGGGACTTTGAGAACTACTCCCCCAAAATTCACACTTGCTGAGGAAATGGCAATTTAAGGCTTGATGCTGATGGGTTTTAAATCAAAGGATTTCTGCTCAGTAGTTCAGAAAGAACTGGTGTTGGTGCTGGGATTTGTCATGCAGCCTTAAGACTGCCAGTGGGGCTAGACTACAGGTGAAACAGTTCTGAGCTGTCTGGAGGGCCCACAACAAAGCCAGATCACTAGAATAATAACAAATCACTCTTATCTGATTACCTGCTCCACAACCTGATGCACATATGATTAGCAGCCGTTCAGAAAATGGATCATTTTCAAGTTCCCTGGAATTCTAGGGTAGTTTAATTACCCTTAGCACTCACCATCCCCAAAGACAGACAAAATCAAAATTTCTATGGAAATCAACACTCATTTAGGAACACAGACGATGCTCCCAAATAGGGAAAGTCAGATGACTTTGGTAATCTAGGACTTTGAGAGTATCCTCTCTGACTGTTAATTTCTAGAAGCAACTGACATATATAGAAATCAGGGTGAACCTGATTAAATCACTCATTTATATTCTGACTTTGCATAATCCCTGATCATCACTGTCAGAAATAATAACTTCACTACTTTACATTTATATATGTAGACTAATGTGAGTAGAATTGTGTTTCCAAAAAAAATACACTAAAATCCTAACCCTCAGTACCTCAGAATGTGAATTTATTTGGAAATAGGGTCTCTAAAAAGGTAATCAAGTTAAAATAGGGTCATACTTTATTAGGGTAGCTCCTGAATCTAATGACCACTGTCCTATAAACTCATCTGAAGATACAAGAATTCATCAGAGGGAAGATTCAAAGACAAGCATAATTTGAATGATGCCACTAAAAACCAAGAAATGCCACGGTTTGCCAGCAACTGTCAGAAGCTAGGAGATACCTCAGAATCTTCAAAAGAAACCAGCCCTAGCAACACCTGGATTTAAGGCTTTTAGCATTTAGTACTATGAGAATAAATTTCTGTTGTCGTAAACCATCCAATTTGTGGTACTTTAGTACAGCATCTCTAGGGAACTAACACATAGACAGGAAGCATCCTGACAATGGACATATGACATGACTTATTACGGCAAACGTGTGGGGTAAAGAGAATCACCGATTTCATCATCATTACCATGCCTTCATTTCTGTAGAATGTGTGCTAGGCATTCAGCTCTGCATATTTCCAAACGAATCCTTACCACAACCAAATAAGAAAGGTATTATCAGCTCCATTTTATAGAAATTGAAACTGAGACCTAGAAAAGTTCAGTAATGTGGCCAAGTTCATAACCGTAGTAAATTGTAGAGCCAGAATTTGAACATACTTTTTGTCTAAGTCAGAACCATCAGTTCTTAAACATTATTTTAGAACACTCCGTTACACCAACTCAAAAGTGAAAAGAAAATTTAGCACATTATTTTATCCCAGCCTCCTCATTTTATAGATGAAAAAAACAAAACCTTTGTACAGTAGGTGAATTTTACTTAGGAACGCACAAGCTACTCCATGATGCTAACACAGGTCTTTGGTGCCTCTCTTGTTCCACTGTATCATGCCAAGGACACTCTCTTCCTACACCATTGACACTCTTCAGTGCATCTCTATTCTATTTTATGCATGCTACATTTATTGGAAAACTAGGGCAAATGTAAAGAGACACCAGTATAGAAATCTGGGGCCCATGCTTCTCAGACAGAGCCAGACATAGGGTATTTAATGATCATTTCTGGAAAGTCTCCACTGGTCAACTAGTTTCCCTGGGCCGGTAGTTCTTCCCCTGCTTTCTGTTGCTCTCTGTGCTTCAAAGTTGTATCCATGGCTGGCATGAAACAACAGTCTCCCGTGCTTATCAGAGGAGTCACAAACAAACCAGGGAGAGTCAATGCATGGAGCAAACCTAGCTTTAATGACACAAGAGTGTGGTGTTCTTGGCCCATCAAGTGTTATTAGTGTGACGTACTCAGACTGGCCACATTCTTCTGTGACATACTTCCTATCAAGGAGATGTGTTAAAACAACTTGGAGACCAGGATGATCTACACTGCTGAGCTGCTGTGGTGTTCCTGCTCAGCACATGTCCAGAACTCTCCTTGGGAGAAATAGTAACGCACATATGCCAAGTGCTAAGGAAACTAGTGAGGCAAAACTTTGACAAAATAACTTGTTTTCTTTCCTATAGCACATTCAGTATTTCAAGAATTTTAAAAACGTTGTTAATTCTGACTTATTAATTTATCTTCTAGGAAATAAGTAAAAATAGAGCTGCTAATCTCTCTAAACATGTTTGCTCATTTGTAAAATGGGGATAGTAATCAGTTCAGAGGGTTACTATGAAGATTAATTAAGATAACCCATGTAAAGTGCTTAGCAATATACCCAAAATACAATTATATTTTATGTTTTAATTTATATAAATATAAATATGATGATGATAATAATACTACGAGAATTTGATAAAGCAAATAAAGCTTTATATGAAAAAATATTCATTGCAGTGTTATATATGGCAAAATGGGAGAAACAGGAAGCAATCTAATGGCCCAAAGTAGGGAATTAGTTGATAATATTTTCTACCAGAACCTATGTATTTTCGCTTGAGACATAAAAGATTTTAAAAAGCATTACTCTTGCACTTGAAAATCTCAGAATTTGGTTGAGAGGATGTATATATAAATAAATTCAAAATAGTAGAATCAACCCAGGACTGGAAGTATAAACAGGACGCTATGGGAGCCCATAAGAATGACATCCAAAGACCTTAGCCTGAAGATGGAGGGATGGTTTAAAAAGGGAACAGATTATGCCTTAGTTGAAGGCAGAGTCAGTACCCCAGAGTCCAGTCCATTCCTTGTAAGACTCAATCCATAACTCTTGTTGAATGAAATTTTAAAAGTATATTGGGTAACCCAGAATTACTTTATTATTATTTTTTGTTCTGAATCAGGGTCACACCCAGTTTTAAAATCTGGACAGTAACTTCCTCCATATTTAGGTAATAATTTCAAAACTTCCTGACTAATCTCACAACTAAATATTTAGTATGATGTGTTTCCATATAATCTCCACTAAAAAGAAACACATTTACATCATGCCTAGAGAATATAAAAATTAGAGAAATTTCATTAACTATAATCTCTAGCATAGCTAGGACAAATGAAAACAAAAACAAAAAACAACCAAATACATTCAAATGAATGAATCCCATTTTTCACTGAAGTTTGTGTCACATTCTACATTTGTGGTATCAAACTATAAAAAGGATACTACATTGACAGAAATTTGTAGGAGTAAGAGCATTTACATAATGCAATAATCAAGCAGATGTCTTATAAATTTTACTAAGATTCTGTTTGGGTTTGATGCCAAGAAAGTTCCCTTCATTTTCTCAATATAGATAGTTTAACTTCAGTGAATGTACTAAAACTGATAGCAGCCACTCTTAAGATATAAGCTAGCACTATGTCTGCAGAATTGATAAGGAAATTATTTTTTCTAAAGCAAAGCCAAAGGGAGAAGATAAAAAGGAAATGGCACACTTTATTCTTTATGTTTTTAGATGACAATTAAAGCATTTGGATTAATTGTCTACCATTTGAGCAACCTCATTTTTTACAAAACAAAGTTATCTTAGGAATTCCCCACTCCACTGAGATTATGGTCTCAATTTAAAGTGTAAAAATCTGTGTTTAAACCACAGAATCTTTTTCAAGGCACTACTATAAACCAGCAGCATACTTAAAAGCAGAGACAGAAAACTGATCGCTAAATATTTCATCAGTATCTGTGTCTTTGCTTTGATGTTACAAACCGCTTTCAGGAAGAGGCGAATACAACACCTTTTCCTTAATTCTCTTTCCCTTTGGGTAGTTATGGACTTGGTCAAAGAGGCAAAGACACATGCATAAACACACAAACACACACACACATACACACACAAGAAAATATACTCTGATATATGAAACCGCCCACCACTCCAAAATGCCAAACGTAATAGTTTCTAGGACTCTAAACCATTCTCTCCCTACACTACATCATGCTGTTTGTCCCCAGGATGGATGACCAGGAAGCTAGGATGAAAATGTCAACTTAATAGCAGTTGGTAAAAGGGTAGTAAAAAGTTGTATTTGTGTAGTGGGCCAAATGCCAGCATCTAAAGGTCCCAGGAGACAACGTCATCTGGCACACGGCTCCCCAAAGAACAAACTTTGTGATAATCTGTATTTTATTTCCAAGATCTATTTCTTTGTTCACTGAAATTTAAAAACTGCTATTTCACAAAACTTCACCCCAGTACAAAGACAGGAGCTTACTAATTTGAATGCATTTTAAACAGAATATTATGAAAGCTAACAGAATATCATGAAAGCTAACAAACACTGAAGAATGCTTCATTTCACAAGGCTAAGATTTCCTTTCACTTCATCTTGAACATTTTGGTTTATTCTTCTCACTTATTTATCGCTATCGTTATTTTCTTTTGCTCCAAAGAGGTGTTTTTTTTCTTCTATTCAATCCTATAATTATTAGTGGCCCAATACACCCCATCCCATGCATATATTGGTCACCACAGATGGCAATATATATAAGCCAAAGTCCCCTTCTTCAAGGAACTCAGTTTAGTCAAGAAGACAGACAAGCAGACAGGCATTTATAATTCATGCTTTATGTATTGGTCTCTAATATCACTGCCCAAAGCAAAGGCCTAGAATTAGAATTTCTCCCTTCCTCGCTTCTGCCTTATTGATTCAATTAGCTTAAAATTTTGCTGAAACACTTAGCTCCTTCTCCATATTTTCATAAGCATAATGGCATAATCTAGGCCTCCCTCTATAAAAGACTGTAAAAGATCTGGTTTAGTCCTGAGAAAAGTAAGGCCTAGCCACCCAGCAGGAATGCTTTCAGGATTGGATCATGTTTTTATTCTTGCAATGCACCATTTAAGAGCTACTGTGGTTTCCTGAAGTTCCATTTGTGAGGCATTAAACAGGTGGGCATTCCTTTTTACACTGCATTATGCTATGTTATTCTACTGGATTCCAAAGTTTTTACCTTTTCTTCCCTAAAATAAAAGGCATGTAGGATTTAGGGTAAAATATTCATGGTCCTCTCTGTTTTAATGCTCTAGTCTTTTCAAGATGAAGCAAAATTACCTCACAACTGTATAGAAAACAAACAACATTCCACAGAAAAACTTACTGTAAATATCTGATTTGGGTAAGGAATTCTTAATGTAGCTGTTTGATTTAATAACTATAGGATACTACTTCCTCTACACAGATTTTCAAAACTTAAATAAACCCAGCATTTCTATCAGCTGTTTACTGTCTAAAATATTTGACTTTTTTTTCTCCTTGGAAGGATTGAAGACATACATTAAAATTATACATGCAAGAAAGAAATGGCTTGATATGTCTGCCATTTCATATCAAATTTGAATAAGATTCACATTTTAATCCAAAAATCAAGATGAAATGTGAAACTTCACCCACTCATTCTTCGTGTTTTTAAAAACTACAACTAAAAAGTCTTTGTAGAACAACAATGAGAAAAATTAGAGATAGAAGAAAACTTAGAGATCAAATAGAACTATATCATTTCATAAATGATAAAACTGGAGTTCAAATAGGTTAAGTAACTGTCCCAAGGTCATACGGCTAGCTCTGAGTTGAGCCAGGACAAAAAACCAGGTTAATGACTCTCAGTCCGATTATGTTAATGGGCACCAGAGCACAATGACTTATTTACAATTCTAACACAGTGTCCTTCCAGGGTTCCTCTGCAGCCAGTCAGGAGAACACAGAGTCAGGGTCTCCATCTACAACTTCTTTCCCCAGCACCTCTCAGGACCATGTACAATCTCTAATGTCCATGATTTCACTCTCCTTGGTACAAAGGAGTCGTTTTGTCTAGACATTAAATGAAAAGTCTCCGGAGGATGTAGGTAGGGAGAGGACAAATGTATCCCAAGGATGGCCCTTCTGGAACAGAACTTAAGAAAAGCCAGGCACCCTCTCCAGCCTTGCAGATGGTCTGATTTTTTTTACTGGTAGAGAATCCTTCTTTTTCACTAGTGGTCTTAGTAGTTTCCATAGAATCTAAGTTCATAGCAAAATGGATCATGGAATGGCAGCTTGGAGAGATGGCACAGAATAGGAGGTAGGGACCAAACCAGTGTTTACCCACATCAGCCTTTAGAGTATGGTATGTTCTAAGTTGGCATTAGAGCAAACCTAGCTCTCTGAGAGCAGACATTCTATTAATGATGATCCAGTCTTCCCTTGCCACACTCCACCCAAAGCGGCCTTCATTCCAGCTACTCAGACTGCTCTTCATTCTACAGACAGTCTATATATACTCCCTTCTCCACACCTTTGTTCCTGGCATATTTTGCTAGAATGACTTTTCCCTTTTCCATATCCATTTATCAAAATCCACACTTCCTGTAAAGTCTTCTTCCATGTGGCTTTCCCAGTCTCTAAATCTAATATAATATCTATGTTTTGTTCCTACAGGATTTTTCTTTGTGCTCCTATGACACATTTGATACTGCTTTGTTTCATTTTTGGTAGAAATAATTTCCACAGGAGCATTTCCCAACTAGACCATGCAGGGCTGAATCTCATTCACCTTTCTAACCTTTCAGTGTACAGCACAGTGGTTGGCACATGGTACACTCTCAAAAAGCATTTACTGAGTTCAATCTAGTTAATGTACACACTAGAATTATAGAAGTCTTAGTATTATTAACTGCTGATGCTAATCTTAGCATTTCTGGTACAGTAGCAATTCTACTTCCTCCTCCTCCTCTTCTTCTCCTTCTATCCTTACTGTTATTTTTGTAGTAATAATCATAATAATAACTACAGTTATTATTATTATTATTCGTTATTATTATTATTATCTTGATCAAGAGCTCAGAAATATATTGCCCGTAAAACCTGTCAACACATACGGACAGACTTGGCTGCTGTATAATGTCTATAGGTCTTGGCTCCATTTGGTACAGCATGAGATAGCATCTCCTCTCTTAAATCAACCAAGACTCTCAGCTGCAGAGAAAACCTCTGGCCATGCTTCTTTCTGCCATGGCATATATAAATTATCCCTGACCATTAGGCATAAAATAAAGTAACCTTAAAAAATGCAGGAAGCTGTAAATTACCCTGGAAATGTTTTAATCTCTCACTATCAGTTCTTCCTTGGATCGCAATCAAAGTGTATCCTATTTAAAGAAGCCCTTATGGGTTTCTTCTCCAGCAGAATGCCTTGCTTCAAATGAATGTCTGGGATGAAGCAAAAGCCATTTATGTTTTACCATAACATTTCAAGAGGATATATTTCATTTTCTCAATAAAATTGTGAGCCCCCTTGAATTCATGTTCTGTCTCTGAGTAAAAATAACTTTGAGAAACAATGGTCATTTCACATACCAAGGTTTTATCACAAAATATTATTGTGTAAAACTGTCCAAACAACTCTGCTAATACAGCTGTTCAAACATCTGGGTGACTCCATTACAAAAAACTTCTCTCCCTGTGAGCCTACCCCAAGGGGCACATTCTACACCAAAGTCCTTGTGACAAGTGATGACAGTAGACACCACTTCTCCAAGTCAAAATCACTAGGCTCCCCATCACTACAATAAACCAAGAGTTTCTTGAATAGAAGCCTGTTTGGGAAGTACCATTTATAAGAATAAACAAAATTTATTTATTTATCCACAAAGAAAGCAAAATATTCAGACAAAATTGATTACTAAACCATGTGAGCTTTGAAATATATCTACATATACATGTATATTTATATACATCTATACATATATATGTATTTGGCTATATATTTTGCATATATCCACTTCCCAACATTCAGTCAGCAGTTTCTTAATTCCTCACAACCTACATGTGAACTCTATTGTAAAGTGAATGATCACATTTATGTTTGGTTTCATAAACGGTTCATAAAATATTTTAGTGCCTTATAAAGTACTTGGCTTATGTTATTATAAAAGGAAGAAACATCAGCTACACATCTTGCAAAAATACAGGTTTCAAAGTATTGCAAACACACATATTTCCACAAACTCATCAGAAGTGGGCCTGAAGCATTCTGAGGAAAGCAGAAAGGGAAGGTTCTAGGACTATGTAGGTCTGTATCTCTAATACTTAGTCTAGTACTTGGCACACAGTTGGTGCTCAATAAATATCTGTAAGCTTAATAAAGAAAGCAAAAATAAACTCTATACGAGTCAATGTGGTATGATGGGAAGAGTGAAGTTAGGTGTCCTAGACGTGAGTCCCAACTTCAATACCTCCTGGATACATAAATTGGGCAGGCCACAACCTAGGACTCTCTGAACCTGACCTTCTGTCGTAACACAACAGTGATCCTCAATGTGTGGCTGTGAGAACCAAATGAGGAAACATGTGAAAGTCTTCTGCCATTTACTGAGTGCCAAGTATATGCAGAGCAATCTCTATCATTTAACCTCTAACTCCTCTAGCATTTTTTCCTGCAGGCACTAGCACCTCTGTATTCCAGAAAGAATTATATCCCCAAGTCTTCCAGGTCTGTTGGTTTCAAATTTTTACTTTAATAGGTGGAGGTGGATCTTCCCTTAACCACATTGTAGCCACACAGTCAGAGGCTAGCACCTGGATAGAAAGTGAGTAAACCAGTTTTTAAATTCAAATCAAAGTATGTGTGAAAGTGCTCTGGAAATATATAAAAGCACATCCAGTGGAAGATACTATCATTAACATGATTTCACACCTGGTTCAGAGGAATTAGAATAATCACTGAACACACTTCCCTGATTCTCAAGTCTTGGGTGATGTTCAGGTTTCACTTACAGCATGTTACAAAGCATGGCAGGACAATAAAGCAGCGGTAAGAAGCCCAAATAATTTGAAATCACTCTTTCCTACAGTCCTGGGAATAAAAGAGAAGAGGGAACTCAAGAACTTGAATATCATGCCAGAAATTCCATTTTGGAAGGAGGATACTGTCTTCAAAGGAGCCATGCCTCCCACTCCTCTCTGTTTTGATATACAGCCCATCACCAACTTTGTTTAAACTATTTCTCATCATATACAACAACCTAAGGATCAGATCCCAACTCTTTCTGGGGAAATGCCACATCTCCTAGGGCAAGTGAGAAAAGGACATTTCAAGTTTATGGCAGGCTGAGCAAAACTGTCATCTAAAGGAGGCTGGAGGAAAAAGATAGAGAAGTAAAACATTATAAATGAACATTCCTTCTTCCTCAGTGTCTTACAGGGAGAAGAAAAGAATTTTGGGCCAGATAAGGAACCCAAGCCAGAGATACTGTAGCATTTTACAGCCTGAGGTCACCAGGAGGGGGACAAGGGGAGGCCAGGATGGAGGAGTAGTGCAAGTGATAGGCCAAGAAGTGTAGGGGAAATGTGTGGAGTTAGTCCTCGGAGGCTGTGGAGTGAGAACAGGGAAAGAGAAATGGGGAGGCAGCCAGTGAAGGTGTTTGGGGCTGCTTGAGAATATCACATTTCTTTCTGAGGACAATGGGTCCACATGCACAGTGTCAGACTCTAAATCAAGAAGACACTAGAAATAGTAGGACAGCCCAGAGGGAGATTGCTATCAAGAGTCCTCTCCCCAGGCAAGATAGGTTAGTTATGTCAGATTGTTCCATCGCTGGAATGAAATACATTTGCAAACGTGGGAGATATAAAGCAAATATATATATATATATATATATATATATAAATTCTAAATTTGGGAATTGATTGAAGAGTAGAAAATGCAACTTTCAAGACTTGAGAATGGTTGGGTTAGGGGGGATGACATGAGTGGTTGTGGAATTACAGCTGAAGAGTTGTACCATTTATTCAGGAGTTGGTGAAAATTCCCAGAAGGGAACATATGGCGGAGTTGGCTGTGATGAGCCAGGACTGTATTCACCAGTCTCTGTGAGTACAAGAGGAATTCGGAAAATTCCAGGAGAAAGCATAATGAGGCTACAAACTGGGACCAGGGGACTCCATCAGATTCACATCTTTCACTAAACATTCAAGGCACTGGAAGGTTTTGATTCTGTTTTTCTCATCTAGTTGAAAAAGGTGACTTGTAGCATGACAGTTCTCCTGCTATTATGTTGAGGAGAATAAATATTTCTTTCCTCTCTCCAGCTCCTAGGAATCAGGAAGTCTCTCCAATACTCTCAGCAACAAATTCTAGGATACCTTTGTCGTTTACTTTCTCACTTTTCAGATCCTTAAAATGGATGTTCTCCCAGGCAACCCAAAGAGAGAGGTCCCTATCTCTTTTGCACATCGTGTGCCCTGATCACAAACCTTTAAGCCACAAGCATAGACAGGGAGGAAGAACTGCAGCAGCAAGTTTGAATTCTAGTATCTTCGAAAAGGTCCATCCTCGGGTTATAGAGATAACTGGTTTCCTGAGGACCACAATAATAACTGTAATAAAAATAACTAGCATTTATTGACTGCAAGACATTGTTCTAACACATTGCCACATTTCATCTTCACAAAATCCTATGAGGTAGGTAGGTGCATTTATTACTCACATTTTGCACATGAAAAAATTGAAGCACAGAGAGAGTAAATAATTTGCCCAAGTGCACATACCAAGATTTGTACTCGAGCAGATTGGCGCAAGAACCAACGGTATCAACCGCTATGGAATCACGTGCTGATCTCCAGGTGCAAAAGAATGTCTTCGGTATTACACAGGGAAAAACTTTCCCTGATCCCACAGGTATTTTCCTCTGCACTCCCACAGTACTACACATTGACCCACATTAATCAATAGCATATGACTATAATTATTTGCTTAAATATTGGTTTCTCCGCCTAGTCTATGAGCTACTTAAGAATAATGACAATATTTTATCATATTTTTTATCTTGCCATTCTCAAAGTCTAGCATTGGGCTGGAAACATCATAAGTACCCTACGAATTTTGTTAAAGGAAAGAATAAAGTCAAGTTATTTTTTCATGAGCATTTACTGTATACCTATTATGAGCCAGGTCCTATGCAAAGCACTGAGAACAACAAATTTAATGGTCATAGTTCCTGCCTTCAAGATGCTCTCAATTAAATTGGAAAATCAGATGAATAAACAGAAATTTTCAAAAGAGAATAAAAACTATTCTGACAGAGTAAAGTATGTAATATTACAGGAATGTAAAGAAATCGCACAAGCCTAGCCTTGGGCTGCCAATGAAGGCTTCCCATCAGAGGTCCTATAAGAGGTCCTATAAAGGACCATCTGGGAATTCGCCAGGCAGCAGGGACAGCATGGGTGTAGGCCAGAGGAAGCATGGGGCATCTGGGTACTTTCAAGTGACTGGATGTTGATGTAGCATCAATTATGAGGAGAAGTCCATTGGAAAAGAATACTGAAAATGCAATCCAAGGTCAGATTTAAAGAGCAATTAACGTTAAAAATCGAAATTCATCCCTGAAGATAATGGGGAGTCATTAGTGGTTGGCAAGCAAGCAATAGAGTGGTGCTAAAAGAGATCAGCTCCACTTCAGAGGAATCAGCAACAAGAGAGCTGGCACTTAAATGCTGAGAGAAGACGAAGGCAAAGGGGCTGTCAGGAACAGAGAGCAGGTTACAGAACCAGCAAACAAGCCAAGAGTTCATCTGGAGGACGTGAAGGGGCATAAGAGCAGTATTGGAGTCAGACAAGGCGGCATTCAAACCTCAGCTCTCTCAGGGAGCTCTTGTGTGACCTTGGGCAACTTACTTAAATGCCATGTGACTTAGTTCCTTTTTCTATACCCTGTGACTAAAATCACTAACCATGTAAGATTGATGTGTGTGTTAAATGAGATAACATGTAAAATGCTCAACTAGAAAGGAAGGTAAGGGTTTCCCTGTAGTATGTTGACCAGACTTTGCCGAAGAGCAGATACAAAATAGAGGGAAACTCTATCCTTCCTTCCCAGCTGAACATTTTATATGTTATCGAATCATCACAGAAGTCTTATGTGTTCAGTGATATTTTTGTCAGAGAACTCAGGATACAGTGAAGAGAGGCACTCTCTTTCTCCAGTAGTCCTTCAGAAGGCATCCTTCTCTGTACTTATGCGCAAAACTCTGTGCCTTTACTCATCTCACATTCACCATCTTCACTGCCCACCCCACCATTTCCTAAGTGCTGTGCTACTAGGGTTTCATCCAGGTGTCACCAACACCTGCTGCCCCATTCAAATTACTCTTTTCTTGGTATGGAACCCCTTCCTGGAACCCACCACCCAATATGTTTTAGGGCCTCGGCTGCTTAGGAAACCCAGACCTCATCTGCATGCACTCCAAGATACCCATCATCACCCCACACAAGTCCGCTCACTGCTTGTATCAAACTTGGGATTTTTGCTTCAAGCAGCCTATTGCCAATCATCTGGATGAACTGAAAAGTCATCAATCATACCAGCAAGACATTTTTAGAAGTTTCAGTTCTATTAAACTGCTGTTTTTTAGAAGAAACACTTGCATTCAACCTGCACACTCTTGTTACTTCCCCCCAGCCCATTATCATCTTTCTTTTTTTTAATTTTTCAAGGCTTTTGGTTCAATCTGTCCAAAGGTGACAAGCGAATAAAGTAGCCCTCTTCTCTCCTCATCTTGAGTGACCAGTTAAACTGCCTCATGTCACACAGTCACCTGTATTTACCCCTGGGCACATGGTATCCTGATGGGGAGGGCTGATGCTTGGTGGCTTCCCTGGTTTAGTGATTTGCAAGGAAAGACTAGTATAGGTTGTTGAATCTGTGCAAACCATAGTAGGACCTTGGAAAATATTCAGCAATACCTCACTATACACAATCATCTAAATCTCCAAAAAGGAGCCAGAATATACTTAGCAGATTCAAAGATTAGGTTTTAACTTTTGCTCTTCCATCAGTGGTCCCCAAATGATCTAGACTGACTGTGGTCTGAGAAGTTCCAGACTCCAGGGAGAGCCTTCAGAATGAATTCCTGCTTCCATCTTCTCTCTCTTAGCATCCACTGCCTGAGTCCAGGAACTCATTAGCTTTGGTTCAATCACTGCAACAGCTTCCTCAGAAGCCTGATTGGCTCCATTCAATTGTTCTACATTGTTTTATTGAGATATTATATATATATATATATATATATATATATATACATATATATATAAAGTATAGGAAAACATACAGAAATTAAGTATTCAGTTCAATGAATTTTGATAACTGCTTATATCCCTATTAATACAATCCAAAGCAAGATATAAAATATTTCCATCACCCCAGAAAGCTTCCTTATTCCCTTTCCAATAAACTCCCTCTATTTCCCAAAGGCAACAACTTAAGATTTGTATCACCATAGATTTGTTATGCTAGTTTGAGAGCTTCACATAAATGAATCACACAGTTACGTATCCTTTTGTGTCGAATTTGCTTCACACAACATAACGTTTTTGAGATTCCTATGTGGCTATTGTGTATAACAGCACTGCTCCTTTTTATGGGCTGAGTAGTATTCCAGTGTATGAAGGGACCACATTTGTTTATGTATTTCACCTGTTGATGGGCATTTAGGTTGCTTCCAGTTTGGGGCCCCATGATAGGATTGCTATAAAGATTTCAGTACAGGTCTCGTGTGAAGATATATTTTCAGTTCTTTTGATTAAATGCCAAAAAAATGGAATGTTGATTCATAGGATAAATATGTGTTTAGGTTTACAAGAAATTGTCTGTTTAACTAACTGATAGAGTCAATTTATAATCCCATCAAAAATGTGTGAGAGTTCTGAGTACTCCACATTCATATCAATGCTTGATATTTTAAGGCTTTTGAGTGGATCTTCTTTTTTAAGAATACCTGTTCCTGGGACTTCCCTGGTGGTCCAGTGGCTAAGACTCTGCGATCCCAATGCAGGGGGACCGGGTTCGATCCCTGGTCAGGAAACTAGATCCCATGTGCCACAACTAAGAGGTCACATGCCTCAACTAAAGATCCTACGTGCCACAACTAAAAAGACCCCGCATGCCACAAAGAAGATCCCGCACACAGCAACAATGCTCCCATGTGCCACAACTAAGACCTGGTACAGCCAAATACATACATAAATATTAAAAAAATACCTGTTCCACTTTTTTATTGGGTTGTTTGTCTTAATTATAGATATTTGTAAGAATTCTTTATATATTTTGGATACAAGTTCTGTGTCAAATATATGTAATACAAATATGTTCTTCCAGTTTGTTCTTGCCAGGAAAATTTCATTTTGATGAAATGCAATTTATTATCATTTTCTTTCTTTTATGTTTAAGATTTTTGTGTCCTAAAAATTGTTGGTTACCCTAAGTTTGCATAGATATCCTCTTATGCTTTAATTAGGAAGCTATACATCTTTAAATTTTCCTGTAGAATTATGATTCACCTCAAATTTTTGTTACATTATGGTGTGAGGAAAGGGTTGAGCCTCATTTTTTCCATATGGATATTCAGTTTTTCCAGAACCACTTGTTGAAATACTTTACTCTCTCCCCTTGGATTAACTTGTCAAAATCAATTGATTATATATGTATGTGTGTATTTCTGTTTTGTTTACTCTGTTTCATTGATATATTTATTGTACTTATGCTGATACCACACATTCTCTTGATTACTATAGCTTCATAGTGCAGTCAGTTAAGGTAAGCCCTTCAATTTTCCATTCTCTTTCTTCTTTCTTCCTTCCTTCCCTCTCTTTCTCCCTCCTTTCCCTCCTCCCTCCCTTCTCTTCTCTTTCTCTCTCTTTCCCTTTTGGTTGTTTTGGGGCTTTTCTAGACATCTGATGTTATTGACTTTCATTTATTACTTTTGTTCCTAGAAACATATTCTGTATGATTTCAATTCCTTAAAATTTATTGGAATTTGTTCTGTGACCCTGCAGATGGTGAATGTTCCATGTGAACTTTAGAATAATATGTATTCTTTAGAAGTTGGATGTAGAATTCTATAAATGTCAACTATGGTCAAACTGGTAACTAATATTGCTCAAATCCTCTACATTCTTACTGATTTTTATTTAAATTCGTACTGTCAGTATCTTCAAAATCTCCAACTCTAATAAGTTAGGTCAACTGTGACTAACCAAAGCTCTATTATTAAGTCATACTCATTCAGAACTGTATAACCTTCCTGATGCACTATCTCTTTATCTGTAACACTCCACTCTTGGGACCCATTTTCTTATGATTAGTACAGTTTCAGCAGCTACCTTATGTTTATTGTTTGCATGTTGTTTTTTCTACCCTATTTCTTTCAACCTGTCTGCTCTAGATTTAATATTTGTGTCTCCCCAAAATTCATATGTTAAATTCTAACATCCAATGTGATGATATTTGGAGGTGGGGCCTTGGGAGGTTATTAGGTCATGAGGGTGGAGCCCTCCTGAATAGGATTAGCACCCTTATAAAAGAGGTCCCAGAGCAATCCCTCGATCCTTTTGCTATGTGAGGACGCAGTGAAAAGAAGGTCATCTATGAACAAGAAAGTGGGCTCTCACCAGACAGTGAATCCATCAGTGCCTTGATCTTGTACTTTTCAGACTCCAGAACTGTGAGAAATAAATTTCTGTTGTTAATTAGCCTGGTCTGTGGTATTTTGTTACAGCAGCCCAAACAGACTAAGAAACTGTCTTTATATGTCTTTATATTTAAAGTGAAGACAGTTGGGTGAAAGACGATTTTTAAAAAGTCTTTTTCTATTTACATCTATATTCCCTCCTGTAGACCCAGGTGATCTTCAACTATCATTTTGTTTCAGTCTGAAGAATTTCCTTTAGTATTTTTTACACAGGTCTGCAGGAAAACAGCATTTGCCTACCTGAAAATGTCCTTAAGTTTCTCTGGAGGACACTTTAAGCTTTATAGCTCAGCCTACAGATTTCTAAACCAGGGAGGTCTCTCCCTATTTTATAGCCTAGCCTCCAGCCCTCTAAATCACTGAGGATCTCTATGTGCTGGGCTCCTGCTCTGGGTTTCACTGCCTCAGTATCCCCTTCTCCTCTGATTCCCTTCCCCCAGCCTTCAGTGGGCAGACTTCTGTGGTGCCTTCTATGAAGGCATGATGCACAACAGAAGGAGTTCTCTCAGCTCTCCTTTTCCACCCAGTTTTCAGTGGGTTATAAAAAAATATAACTAAACCTTTGCTTTGTACTCATTTAAAGCTCTGTGTGCTCTGGATGAACCTCACAGTTCATCTACTCTACCTATTATCTTCCATAAACTGGGTCCTAACTATTCCAAATTTCAGGTTGTTTCTCTTACACCTATGTATGATGTCTTCAGAGTTCCTTGTATCATTCCCTCAGGGTTGAAAACATTCATGAATCTCTTCTCTCCTAGGAAAGGCTTACCTCTTTCTGGAATTTAGCTCATTTAAGTTTCTTTGCACACTTAGCTCTTTTTTGGCCTTTAAAATAGCGATTATTTTTGTGGCTTCTTTGGCTTTTTCTTGCTGTTGGGGTAAATGTGGTTGTCTCTTGAAAATTTCTGCATCCTAACCATAATTGAATGTCTCCGCCATTAATATTTGACTCCTAAAACTCAACATCCATACACCCCCAGAAGTGATCTTTTAAAATGCATTTGATCACGTTATGCCCTTATTAAACCTTTCAATAGCTCCTTACTGTTCGCAAGCTCTCTTAGCATGGTCGTCAAGACCTTCCATAAATAAAATTTTGCTCTTCTCTTATATTTACTTACTTACATTTTATATTCTAATAATACTGAACTATTTCTAGAATCCATTTAATCACCATATTCTTTCTATGCTTGGAATATCCTTTCCCATATTCTTCGCTGGGTTAATTATATTTTTTACTGAGGTGTAGTTGATTTATAGTATTATATAAGTTTCAGGTGTGCAACATAGAGATTCACAATTTTAAAGGTTATATTTCATTTATAGTTATTATAAAATATTGGCTACATTCCTTGTGCTGTACAATATATCCCTGTAGCCTATTTTTTTTTTAATACATAGTGGTTTGTACCTCTTAATCCCCTACCCCTACTTGCCCCTCCCCTTTTCCCTCTCCCTACTGGTAACCACTAGTTTGTCCTCTATATCTGTGTTTCTTTTTCTATTAGATTCACTTGTTTGTTTTATTTTTTAGATTCCACATACAAGTGCTATTATACAGTATTTGTCTTTCTCTGTCTGACATTTCACTAAGCATAATCTCTAGGTCCACCCATGTTGCTGTAAATGGCAGAATTTCATTCTTTTTTATCACTGGGTAATATTCCAGTGTGTGTGTGTGTGTATGTGTGTGTGTGTGTGTGTGTGTATACATCTTCTTTATCCACTCATCTGCTGATGGACACAGGTTGCTTCCATATTTTGGCTATCGTAAATAATGCTGCTATGAATATTGGGGTGAATGTATCTTTTTGAATTACTATTTTCATTTTCTTAGGATATATACCCAGGAGTGGAATCGCTGAATCACGTGGTAGTTCTATTTTTAGTTTTTTGAGGAACCTCCATACTGTTTTCTGCAGTGGCTACACCAATTTACATTCCCACCAAGAGTGTTCCCTTTTCTCCGTATCCTCTCCAACATTTGTTACTTGTGATCTTTTTGATGATAGCCATCCTGACAGGTGTGAGGTGGTATCTCATTGTGGTTGTGATTTGCATTTATTTGATGATTAACAATGTTGCACATATTTTCATCTGCCAATTGGCCATCTGTATGTCTTCTTTGGGAAAATGTCTATTCGAGTATTATGGTCATTTTCAGTTTGTTTGTTTTTTTATGTTGAGTTGTATGAGCTTTTTATATATTTTGTCTATTAACCCCTTATTGGTCATATCATTTGCAAATGTTTTCTCCTATTCAGTATTGCCTTTTTATTTTGCCAATGGTGCCCTTTGTTATGCAAAAGCTCTTAAGTTTAATTACGTCCCATTTGTTCATTTTTGCTTTTGTTTCCTTTGTCTTAGGAGACAGATCCAAAAAAACCTTGCTACAGTTTATATCAAAGAGTATTCTGCCTATGTTTTCTTCTACGAGTTTTATGGTTTCTGGTCTTACATTTAGGTCTTTAATCCATTCTGAGTCTATTTCTGCACATAGTGTCAGAAAATGTTCTAATTTCATTCTTTTACATGTAGCTGTCCAGTTTTCCAAGCACCACTTATTGAAGAGACTGTTTTTTCCTTTATTGTATATTCTTGCCTCCTTTGTCATAGATTACTTGACCATTAGTGCATAGGTTTATTTCTGGGCTCTCTATTCTGTTCCACTGATTTGTGTCTGTTTTTGTGCGAGTCTCATACTGTTTTGATGACTGTAGCTTTGTAATCCCTGAAGTCAGAGAGCATGGCACCTCCAGCTCTGTTCTTCTTTCTCAAGATTGTTTTGTCTATTTTGGGCCCTGTGTGTTTCCATACAAATTTTAAAATAATTTGTTCTAGTTCTGTGAAAAATGTCACAGGTATTTTGATACGGATTGCACTGAATCTGTAGATTGTCTTGGATAGTATAGTCATTTCAACAATATTAATTCTTCCAATCTACGAACATGGTATATCTTTCCATTTGTTTGTGTTGTCTTCAATTTCCTTAACTTTTAATCATTGCTTAATACTTGGATCAGGCACAACCTTTACCAGGAAAAATTCCTGACAAACCACCCCCTGTCCCATCCATTGAGGAAGTTTAGGTGCTCCTTTTCTGTGCTTTCACACCCATAGCACTATGTTTATATTTTAGCCATACTAACTACAATGGACTCATCTAATTATGTTCCTCGATTTTATTCAAAGAGACTTCCATCTAGACTAGTGACTGACTCCTATTACATGCAGGTTCATTGTGTATTTATTACTAAAATAATGAATCAAAAGAGGAAAAACATCATATTTTCATCCCCAAAATATTTTAATGCCTGCCAGGAGGCACTGTCCTAGGCACTGGGTATACAAAGGCGAACACAGCAGACAAAATCCCTACTCTCATAGTCTTTTAATGTAACCCCTACTTATAATACAGAATAGAATTAAGAATATTGAACATTAGGTGTTCTAAGTTAGGTCACTGATTTGACAGAATGCATTAAAAATAACTGGACAATTTTAGGGGGTCAAAAATAAACTAATCAGGGCTTCCCTGGTGGCACAGTGGTTGAGAGTCCGCCTGCCAATGCAGGGGACACGGGTTTGTGTCCCAGTCCGGGAAGATCCCACATGCCGCGGAGTGGCTGGGCCCGTGAGCCATGGCTGCTCGGCCTGCACGTCCGGACCCTGTGCTCCGCAACGGGAGAGGCCACAACAGTGAGAGGCCCGCGTACCGCAAAAAACAGAAAAAAAAAAACAACAAAAAAAAACTAATCAATGACATTCTTCCCTACTGGATAAAATCCATGGCTTGGTCTCAGCTTTAACTTTCCTCAGAAACCTATCCTCCCAGAACACCATGGGCCTCATTCATCAGCCATATTAAGTCACAGTCTACTCTTTTCATGTTTGCCTGCATTGACCACACATTATATGCTTTCATTTTTCAGGCCTTTTTTATACCTACTGAACCTACTAACCATGTTTTAAGATAGTCTCCCCTCAAGTATCACTTGCTTTGACTGGCATATTCCAAGTACAGGTAATCCTTTGACCATTCAACATGAATTATGTTATTGTAGAACTGCTAAAATGGAAATTTCATCTCAGATCATAATGCAATAGATATCAGAAATCTGTTAAAAGAGTATAAATATAACTATGAGTAGAGAGAGTGGGCGGGAAAGGCTTTTCTTCTTGAAGGTGAGGAAAGTCTTTCTGTAGGGGTCACATTTAACCTTAAACCAGATGCAAAAATATGGAAGGCATCATTTTAGGCAACACAAAAAGTGAAACAGAAATGAGCTTGGTAAAGGTGAGGAGTAGAAAGAGAAAAATGGTTCAAGATGAGAGCAAAGGAGAGGGAGTTAGATCATAAAGAACCTATCAGAGGTTGATACTGAGCTGTAAGAAAAAGAAAAAAAAAGAGAACCTATCAGACATAGCATGGAAGCAGAATTATATTCAAATGTTCTTGGATGCCATAGAAGCGTTTTAAATAGGACATATAAAATATGCTCAAACTCACTATTAATCAGGTAAATGTGTGTTAAAACAAGATACCATTTTATAACCATCATATTGACACATATTTAAAAGTTGGACAATACCAAGTATGTGTGAGTAGGTAGAAGTGAAAGTGATTACAATCATTTTGGGGAGTAATTTTGCAATAATTAATGAAGTTAAAGACATGTATACCCAGCAACTCTGCTCTTAGTGTATGAAAAAGAGCAATGCTTCTCAGATAGGGGGTGTTGACCCACTAATGGAACATGAAAGCAGTGTTGTAGATCTGGAATAACACTTACTCTGGTTACATTAAAAAATATGTGAAAATCACTGCCCTAGAGAAATTCTTATATATGTGCACAGGGAGATGTCCAAAAAGGTTAATTACATTTTTTTTGTATACAGTAAAAATTTGAAAACCATCTCAATGTCCATCAATGAAAGGAATGAATAAAATTATAATATAACCATATAGTGGCAATGAAACTTAAAAACCACAGCCAAATAGATGAATCTCAAAAACAAGTCTGCAAGATTGCCAAAGCAATTCTGAAGAAAAAGAACAAAGCTGAAGAAAGAACCCTCCCAGACTTCAGATAATACTACAAAGCTACAGTAATCAAAACAGCATGGTATTAGCACAAAAACAGACATATGGATCAATGGAACAGAATAAAGAGCCCAGAAATAAACCCACACACCTATGGTCAATTAATTTTTGACAAAAGAGGCAAGAATATACACTGGAGAAAAGACAGTCTCTTCATCAAGTGGTGCTGGGAAAGCTGGACAGCTGCACATAAATCAATGAAGTTAGAACACTCCCTCACACCACATACAAAAATAAACCCAAAATGGCTTAAAGACTTAAATATAAGACATGACACCGTAAAACTCCTAGAAGAGAACATAAGCAAAACCTTTCCTAACATAAATCACTGCAATGTTTTCTTAGGCCAGTCTTCTAAGGCAAAAGAAATTAAAGCTAAAGTAAACAAACATGACCGAATCAAACTTACAAGCTTTTGAAGCAAAGGAAACAAAATAAAAATACAACCTACAGAATGGGAGAAATTATTTGCAAATGATGCAACTGACAAGGGTTTAATTTCCAAAATATACAAACAGCTCTTACAGCTCAATATCAAAAAAACAAACAACCCAATCAAAAAACAGGCAGAATACCTAAATAGACATTTCTTCCAAAGAAGACATACAGATGGCCAACAGTCACATGAAAAGATGCTTAACATCACTAATTATTAGAGAAATGCAAATCAAAACTGCAATGAGCTATCACCTTTCACTGGTCAGAATGGCCATCATCAAAAAGTCTACAAATAATAAATGCTGGAGAGAGTGTGGAGAAAAGGGAACCCTCCTACACTGTTGGTGGGAATGCAAATTGGTGTAGCCACTATGGAGAACAGTATGGAGGTTCCTTAAAAAACTAAAAATAGTTACCATATGATCCAGCAATCCCACTCTTGGGCACATATCTGGAGAAAACTATAATTTGAAAAGATGCGTGACTCCCAGTGTTCACAGCAGTACTGTTATAATAGCCAAGACATGGAAGCAACTTAAGTGTCCATCAAGAGATGAATGCTTAAAAAAAATTGTGGTATATATATACAATGGAATACTACTCAGCCATAAAAAAGTATGAAATAATACCTTCTGCAGCAACATGGACAGACCTTGAGAAGATCATACTAAGTGAATTAAGTCAGAGAAAGACAAATATCATATAATATCACTTACATGTGGAATCTAAAAAAAATGATACAAATGAACTTATTTACAATACAGAAACAGACTCATGGACAAAGAAAATACACTTCTGGTTACCAAAGGGGAAAGCAGGTGGTGGGAGGACAGGGCAGGGAATAAATTAAAAGTTTGGGATTAGCAGATACACACTACTATATATAAAACAGATAAACAACAAGGTCCTACTGCATAGAACAGGGAGCTATATTCAATATCTTGTAATAAACTATAATGGAAAAGAATCTGAAAAAGAATATATATACGTACAGATAGATAGATAACTGAATCACTTTGTTGTACACCAGAAACTAACACAACATTGTAAATCAACTGTTTTGAAAAAAACAACAAAACCCAAAAACAGGAAATGTCTGTGAGAAAAAAGCTGCTTGATTCAAACAGTGTAATACTTGGTTGGCCAAAAAGTTCATTTGGGTTTTTCCATAACATCTTATGGAAAAACTCAAACAAAGTTTTTGGACAACCCAATACAATTTATATAATTAACAACATGCAAGAAAAATTCTACATCTTGTTTAGCAATACATATATTGCAAAAATATAAACACATTCATGGAAATGACATTCCTTAAATTGAAAATAGTGGTTATCTGTGAGGACAGAGGAGAAAGAAATAATAGCCAAGGGATTCAGAAGATTTCATTGTTCTTCGTTGTTTATTCCTAAAACTGTGTGACAGATACATATATCTTCATTATATTATTCTCCATAACTTTTGTATGTTCAAAGTATTTCCTAATACTCTTCTTGCCATGTGGAGAATATGTGCAGATATAGGTGAGAGCAGGGAGCCCATAAGAGGCCTTAGCAGTGGTTCAGAAGAGATGCAATGGAGGTCCAGGATCCAGGAAGCAGTATGCAAGATGGAGAGAAAAGGAGATACTGGATACAATTCGGAGGTAGAGTGAAAGGACTTGGTCATGAACTATATGGGGAAAGAGAATGGTGAGAAAAAAGATAAAAGTCAAGAATGCCTCCTGGTTTTCACCTTGAGTAGCTGTTGGGATAGTATTATTGACACAGGAAATATGGGGGGAGAAGTATATTTGGAGGGAAAAATCAAAGGCTTCAGTTTTGGATTTATTCAGTTTGAATTGTCTAGTCAGCACCAAGTGGACATATATAAGTTTGGAAGTCAGGACTGAAAAACGTAGATTTGGAAGTTACAGGTGTGTAAACAAGACACTGCTCCTTACCATGCATCAGCACCCTTGATGTACCAGGTTCTTCTAGTCATCACAAAAAGGCATTTCATGTGCTTTGCATATTTGTTTTTGCCTTGAGCCTTAAGATTAAGTATTGCTTTTTATCTTCAGTCTTTGATCTTGAAGCTTCCAAACATATTTTACGAATTCATCTGCTCATAAACTTTCTCCTTCTCAAGGAGTTCAGCAGCCAGCAGCAACACTACACTAACACTACTGGGCCCCTATTGATTGCTGTAAACCCTTGCGGAGCATGAGCTCATTCTAAGTGAAAAGCGCTCTACAAGATGTCTTTGGGAATGGAGCGCTCTCCCATACTATCACCGCCTTCAGGGCGTGACATATAATGGGAAAGAGAAGATACACCTAACAAGAATCCTACAACATTGGACTTTTGTTAAGTATTTTGGAGTGCCTAGTGTATATCAGGTACCCTCTTAGATCGGAGGATACAACAGTGAGCTCAAAGCTTATTCTGGTTAGAGCCAGAAAGCAACTGAAAATAAAGTTACAACTCTGACAGCAAATAGAAAATGACTGAAAATAAGGAGTCTAATAAGTAAAATAGTAGAATATCCTCTAGATCAAGGTTAGCACACGTTTTCTAGAAGTGTTCAGGTAGTAAATATTTCAGGCTTTATAGGCCATAAGATTTCTACTGCAATTACTCAATTATGGCATAGTACCACAAAAGCAGCCACAGACAACACAAAAACAAAAAGCACCGCTCTACAGAAATAAAATATTTTTACAGAGACTGAAATTTGTATTTCATGTAATTTTCATATTATGAAATATTGTTCTTCTTTTGATTTTTTTAACCATTTAAAATGTAAACAATATTCATAGCTCAAAGACCATACAAAAAATAGAATGTCAGCTGGATTGGGTCCATGGGATGTTGTTTGCGTACCCCTGCTCTAGATCAACTTCACAATTCCATCTCACTATAAGGATAAGTTACATAATTTGCAGGACCTATTGCAAAACGAAAATGTGGGATGTTCAAAAATTAAGAATTTCAAGACAGCTACAGCTGGGCATTAAATTAAGTGTAGGGTCCTCCTGGGCACAAGATCCTGTGGGACTGCACAGCTCACATGACCATGAAGCCAGCCAGTTGTGTATTTCTATCTTAATTGCATTTCTAGCTTCCTGGATCTAAATTGACAGACGTGGATAATATTTAATTATGTGCTTCTAACACCAAGGATTTATTTTAATTCTCCTCTACTAGAACCTAACATAGTACCTGGCACATAGCAGGTGTTCAAACCAAAATTAGTAGGATGAACATAAAATGAATAAATGACTGCATCTGAAAGTTTTGTATATTTTGTTTCCTGAATCACACAGAGAAAATGATAGGCTCCTGTCACCTAGTTATAGTTCCCTTGAAAACCCACCCAGAGGTATAGAGATATGTATTTCTGGAATTTTCTTTTTAAAATAAGCTTAACTTTTTTATGCATCATTAAGCGCTCTTTCTCCAGCCTCACCTCTTTCTTCTCCCACCTGGTAGCTCACTCTCCAGGCAAAATAATCTGCTTAAGTTTCAGCTGTGCAAGTGCTCTCAGCTCCTGACCTTTTTGCATCCCGTCTCCCTTTTCCTGGAAAGACTTCCACCACCTCCAACTGGAAAAGCCTTAGTTTTCTTCAAAGCTCTGTTTATGTGCCATCCTGTCTGAGAAGCCTGTTCTCTAAATCTGCTCCCTACATGCTGCATGTTTTGGACGCCCCTACTGCATCTCCACGACCTCTTGTCCCTGTGACAGAGCTCTTACGAGGAAGGACTGTGACCTCTTCTTCCCTTGCCTCCTCCAATACAGCTGGGCCAGCTCCTTGGAAGCAGTGACCCTAGCACATTCATCTCTATCTCTTAAGCACTTGGCATACAATAAGTGCCCAGCGGATAAATCAACAAGTGAATGAGTGGGGACTGCAAAGCAGCGTGGTAAAAATTTTCTGACGAGGTCTTTTAAAGGCTCATTTCCCTTAGGCAATTAGAACCAAGACAAACAGCCTGCAGCCCTCCCCTCGGAAGAAGAACAGCATACAAAGCTCTCTGGCATGGTATGCTCAGCAAGGAGTGTGGCCCATGTGGATGGTGAAGGTAGCTGTGGCCACCCAGTGGTCACTGTTACCATTCTCAGTAAAGCCTCAGCAAGTACAGTGGAAATGTTCTGCGTTTGTGTTCCTCTCCTTTCATCACTTATTCATTCATTCAACAAATATTGATTAAATCCCAGGCACTAGCCTAGCATGGGAATATGTCAGTGAGTCAAAAATGTCCCCTTTTTCATTAAGCCACTCTCTAGTGATGGAAATAGACAATAAGCGAGTAAGCACACAATATATGTCAGATGAAAATAAGGACTATGAAGCACAAAAAAGCACAGTGAGGGTGAGTGGGGACAGTCCAAATGTGGGTGGTCAGAGAAGGCTGCTCTGATTGGTGACAACTGAGCAGAGACCTGAAGTAAGTGTGAGAATGAGTCGGCAGCACTATCCCTGGGCAAAGGGAAAGACACCAGAGCCCCGGGGTATCTGGTAGATACAAGTGATCTGTGTGGCTGGAGAGCTGGAGGAAGGAGACTAGGGAGAGTGACAGAAAAGAGGTCAAAATCTAGTCAAGACAGATCAGACCTAGGTGGTATTACGCTAAATGAAGTAAGTCAGAGAATGACAAAAAACGTGTGATTTTACTTATATGTGAAATCCATAAAACAAAACAAATGAACAGACGTAACAAAACAGAAACAAACTCATTGATACAGAAAAGAATATGGTGGTCGCCAGAAGGGATAAGTGTGGTGAAATGAGTGAAATAGTTGAGGGGAATTAAGAGGCACAAACCTCCAGTTACAAAATAACTGAGTCACAGGGATGAAGTGTACAGCATGGGGAATATAGTCAATAATACCGTAATAACTTTGCATGGTGACAGATGGTAACTAGTCTTACCATGGTAATCACTGTGTAATGTATAGAAATATCCAATCAGTATTTTGTGCGGCAGGAATTAATATAGTGTTGAGGGTCAATTATATTTCAATAAAAACAAATAGGGGGCTTCCCTGGTGGCGCAGTGGTTGAGAGTCCGCCTGCTGATGCAGGGGACGCGGGTTCGTGCCCCGGTCCGGGAAGATCCCACGTGCCGCGGAGCGGCTGGGCCCGTGAGCCATGGCCGCTGAGCCTGCGCGTCCAGAGCCTGTGCTCCGCAACGGGAGAGGCCACAACAGAGAGAGGCCCGTGTACAGCAAAAAAAAATAATTAATAAATAAATAAATAAATAAAACTTATTTCCATGAAGTATAATTCAGGTATCAATGAAGCTATTCTGTGACTGGCATTAAGGAAATCTCCTAGAAAAATCCTAGTATATACATTGATTGTTATTGCCTAAAATAGATTATCATTAATATTGATAGTCTATTTATATTTAAGCAATTCTGCATTCAAATGTTAATCCTGCTGAGGGTCTGATCGCTGTCTCATTGTGTAGTCGTAAGAACTGAAAGAGATAATAATTTTGTACATCATAGAGGAAATCTCACTCTGCAAGCAGAACACCTGAATTCAAATCCCACCTCTGTGACCTCCTTGCTTCATATTCTTAGGTAAGCTTCACATTCTTTCTCCTTTAGTTGTGTCATCTGTAGAAAGGGAATACTAATAATAGCACTGGGTGACTTGGAAGGTTTAATAAGCCTGGATCATAGTAGGCATTACATACATGTCTGGTATCATTAATTTTTATAATAATATATGATTGTATATTGAATTCTAAAAGTAGTATTTTATAAAAATTAAAAATAATGTAGTCATTTATTTTCAAATTGAAACTAATTCCATTTTACCTACTTCTAAATTTCCTAACCCCAAAACTAAATACAATCATCATCTTCTGTAGGAGACTGTTTCTCTACCCATAAATGAATAGTTTGAATGAATGAAATCTAAGTACTCTTAAGTCAACAATTTTATAATTTCAGTGACCAATCAAGATATCCCTATCCCCTTTATTCATATGATTTGGGGGATTGAGGGAGTCTGTGGAGAGTTTAGGTTATTCCTGTATGTCCACGTGCCCCATGTATCTTTGAGGAGGAGAATAAGGGAAGGGCTGAGTTTTGTGGTCTTAAAAGATCCAGCACAGTTTGAAAATGAGACAGTTTACAAAATTTGAGATCCCATGGTTACCCTTGTTCCTATAGATTTTCAAACTCATAGAAAGCTCAATAGCAGATTATGTTATAAAAATACAGTTTGAAAGTTAATTTTAATCCATTTTCTATTTCTTCCTTACATAGTGACCCCAGTAGATGTTGGATCAAGGGCACAGACAATCCCTTCTGCTAAGACTTTTTGAACCTGTGCAGGAGACATTGAGGGCACCTCTCAAAAGTCTAGCACTGACAACCTTACTCTGTTCCCAGAGTCCCAGAACTGAGGCAGAGTCAGAATTCACCTTAAAGCTAATGAATACCACTGCCTACTTGAAATTTTGTAAAATAATAATATAAATGACCCTCAACAGATGAGCATTTAGTAGTATGTTTGGCCTCAGAATCTTGTTGAGACACACAATTTATAAGTGAGAATTTATAAATTCATTGTCTTTTGTTGATTACCAACTGTGTTTTCAACACTGAAGAAAACATAGTTACAGAAAACAGAGAACAAGTAGACAATATTTCTGCATATGTAACTCAACAAGCAGTCATCAAGCTCCTACTTATTATCATGCACTGAAAGACACAGCACTCATTTCCACAGGTGATTAGAGAAAGGTTATCTGCATTATCTTGCTTTTTTTGTTTTCTTTTGATTTGCCTATATTGCCCACTAGAATAAAACCACCACAAGATCAGAGGCCATGCTTAATCCATAACAGGCAGGAGTAGGAGTAATAAAGTTATGAAGTAATAAATTTGTATCAGAACACAAGAAAACCTATTTGTTTATGAATTCTTTTTGGCTGTTTTCACTCCGCAACAACTGAGTTTAGTAGTTGCAATGAACACCGTATAGCCCACAGATAGCAAGTAAAATACTTACTGTCTGGCCCTTTGCAAACAGTTTTTCAATCTTATGCCTAGCAAGAGATAGGTGCTTAAGAACTTTGTTGGATGGATGAATGAATGACTTTATTTAATCTTCATGACATCTCAATTCCATATAATTTTTAAGTTGTAGAGCTGAGATCTGAACTGAGTTTAACAACTCCAAATCCATGCCCATTCCACTCTACCATATTTCTTTTCTAAAATAACTCCCATAAGTTTAACACTTTACCATTTATAAGATGTTGTTATTCTATTCTTACTTGGACTTACTGACAACTTTCTGAGAGGTTTTGTTTGTTTGTTTATTTATTTGGATGAGAGGAGTTTTTAAGTTTTGCCATTGTCATCCCCAATTTTTAGCTGAGGAAAAAAGGCTCTGAAAGGCATAGTACTTTTTGTCCAGCATCACTCAGCTGGAGTCTGGACAGAGAAGTAGTCTGGACTGGCCCCCCAGGGCTGCCCTTTGCCTTTACCATGTTTAGAACCCTGTTTATCTTCATTTATCATCTGTGCTCCTGAAGGGTGTGAATTTTTATCTTATTTATATTTATATCCTCAATGCCTAACATAGTTTGTGACTCATGGTAGACATCCCATAAATGGTTGGTGAATGAATGTAATTCATCTTCCTCCTTCACAGAAGATATCTGAATCATGCAACATTAACTTGTGCAAGATTGATGTAAGGGCAATCAGTATAAGGCTCAAAACCTGGCTGTATTCTAGTTCAGATTCCAACCTACACAGACTCTTATCCTTAATTCCACGCTTATTATTTATGTAAGACAAGGCACATATCTAAGTAGATTATTTTCTGGTCCCAAAATACTCAAATCTTATATAGATCTCCCTAGTAATGTCAAATGATTTCCCTTTGAGTTTCACATGCAACTTCTACTTCCTTTCTAAAAACTACCCAGTAATAGATCTACATTGCTCTTAAATTATGTCACACCTTCCCTGAAGAAGCATGAGACATTCTTTAAAAATTAAGATGATATTAATGGATAAAATGTTTGTTTAATTTTCCTTTTTTGACACCTACCATAGAGCTTGCAGGAAACATATGATTAATAGCATAAAAATTACTTCTATCTTTGGCTAACTAGTATCCAGTAATGAATCAACTCATCACAACTAAAGATAATGTGTACTCTTAGCATGTTCAAATTTCTTAAAGATGACATGATTGCAAGTGGCAATATTCCAAATCATGCAATATTTACACAGCAATGAAAACAGTTAAGACACAACAGGCAAGTAGGGACAGCACTGCTCTGGACAGAAAAACAGACATGAGAAATGTGTGCTCAAAGATGAACAGATATATGGGTCCTTCAAAAGAGCCTGAGACATCAAGTCTTCTATAGGAGTGACTGATTTAGAGCCCTTTCCTATTTCTGCGATGCAGCTGTCAAATGATATTTCCTCTCAGTTTTGGATTATAGGATAAAAGCTAAAGTGAGAAATAGCTGCTCTGGACATTGGCCAAGTTTCACTGAATGCATTTCTCTTTCTCTCTCCCTCCCTCCTTTCCTGCATCCTCCTCTTCCCCCCTCCTCCTCTTCTCCTCTACCTTCTTCTTCCTCTCTCTCTCTTTCATTATCTCTGCCTCTATGTCTCTTCTACTTTCTGTCCCTCTGTCTGCCTCTTTAGATTTTTCCTGAACTTGTAGCTTTCATGATTCAAGGATGAAAAATTATATTATTAGTATATATTCAGGGATTTCTTTAAAATACTGTCAAGCATAGCAGTAATAAATAGTCAAATCCATGCCAATGTCTACATAACCATTATTATATTTGAACAATGCATTGTTGCAGTGTCTAATCAATCTAGACTCTAGGAACTGGTTCCAAGGTTCCACATCGAATTAATTTAAAAAATTTGCACTGACTCAACTTCCTCTTCCTGCTAGATTCCATTATCACTGGACTAAAGTAATCAAACTACTATTTTGTAATAATAATCCTAATTAGGATTATTTGTAATAATAATCCTAACAACACAGTTAATATAAGTAAACAGAAAGGGAACATTTGCAAACAGATGTCAGGAGGCTGTTATTTGTATAAAATCTAGCCCAGAAGATACTGGATTTTCTTTGGTATAAGATGAACTGTGGAATTTATTATTTTAAAAACGCTTCCAACTTGAAATAGCATAGCCTACACTTCTAGGATGCCAGGTATCAATTGCCTTGAATTCAATAAAAATGGATTATTTAATATTTCTCCCACAGTTTTATGATTTAAGAAATAATTAATAAGAGAAAAAATGTACTACTGCATTTTATTATTCAAGCAAAAGATAGAAAAATAAGAGAGCATTTCTCTTAATGGTGTTTATCATTCCACAAAACCAGCTCATTCAGCCATACTCTTTCTTAAAAACAATGGACACTCTTGCATATATATTCTCCTATCTCCATTAGTCAGTTTCACAGTTGACCCCTTTCAAACAGGAATTGTATCTAGTTTTATGTTTATTTAAACATTTAGAGTATTGCTATTACTGACATCTGTCTCTTCCTAGAAGTCTCCAGTGTCCATAACTAACTGTATAATGTATTTACTCATATTTACTTACCCAAAGGCAAGGGAAATATAAATGGCTTTTTCGTGACAGTAAGCAGCTCTTCTCAGTAAAAGCTCATGCACTACAACTTTATGGACTGGTTCACTACTAAGCACCATGTCGGCGCTTCAGGAGAATTCCCTAAATCAGTCAGTGGTGTGAGCAGCCTGTGGTCAAGGGACATCTTGGCTAACTATTTGGTCCTGACATTTATTGATTTTCACTAGAAATCAGGCATATTTGGTTCCACTGGCAATTCACCCATGGATGGTGCAGTTGTAGTGGTAACTGAAGTTGTGCCCGTTTACTTTGTGGGCATATTGTTATCATTAAGTGTTACCATTTATGAAATGATGACTCCACTAAGCACCTCACATGTACTGTCTCACTTAATCCTTCCAACCACTAGAAAATTATAATCATTATCCCCATTCTACTGATAAGGAAACAGAGTTTTAAGCTTCAAGGTCAAATACCTAATAAGTAACAGAGCTGCATCTTAAATCCATGTCTATTGAATTCTACTGTCTAATTTTCCCCCTAGTTCTTTACTGTAAATAAGATTTACTACATAAACAATTATTAACATAGAAATAGAAATAAATTGGATATAACAGTTTCTTTTTATAATGTAATTAAAATAGTTTTCCCTCTAACCCCATCCTTCATCTTGAGTTTATTAGAATTCTGCAGCAAAAACACTGCACCTGGAATCAGATGAAATAAGTTCTGGCTTTGAAATTACCACCAACTTAGTGTGTGATTTGGGGAAACCCATTTAACCTCTTTGGGTTTCAGTGTTGAGATCTACAAAATAACGGAATTGGATTATATCATCTTTAGGGTCACTTACTATTTTGAGTTTCTATAGCTGTCCATTGGTTGTTAAAGCCTTGTCTTTGTGAAAAGATACACTTTATCTCAACTGCAATGACCATGCTTTTTCTAATTAATGGGATCTTAAGAAGTGAGCTTCATCCTAAAAAATTGTTACTGCTGAGAAAATTAACCATCTGAACAGTCTAGCTATAAAGATGTGAAAATCTATGCTCAATGCTTTCACAAATGCCATACCAATTCTGAGATATGTCACTTTATTCTTATTTTACAGAAAAAGAAAACTGAGGCCCTGAGAGGTAATGTTTCTTGTCTCAGGTTATGTAGTTAGTAAGGGTTACAAGCAGCAACTCAGACCCAGATCCCTCTCTGGAATCACAGACTGACAGGAGTTAAAGGGGTTCTGGAGGTCACACAGCCTAATGTTCTGTCTAAAATTAAGTTAACGTTGGGCTGCTGATTCCTGTGAAGTAATTTAGGATCTTTTTTACTCGACACAGGTTTGAAAGGTACACTAAGTCTCCCATGGTTTGTATGAAAAGAGAGAAGGGCATAAAACACACTAGAAGATAAAAAAAAGAAAGAAAAGAAAAGAAAACAGGTAAGATCCACCACAGTGAAGGAAAACCCAAGTTTAACAGTTTAACACAGTGATTAGGAGCTCAAGCCTTGAAAACTGACTGGCCTGGGTTCAATCTTGACGCTGACACTTAATGGATATATGACAAGGCAAGGTACTTGAAACTCAATAAGCCTCAGTCTCCACATCCATGAATTAGGAATACAGTATCTACCTCATCATGGTGCTATAAAGATGAAATGGGATAATCCATGTTAAACTGCTTAGCACAGTACCAGACACATATATTAAAGTGGACTATTATTCTTATTTCTCAATGAACTATAGGGAAGAACATAAAACTACAGCCATTACGTAACTCTGATCTTCAAAGCTCCCAGCCTTTCTTCCCCACCCCCACTGCCATTGTAAAGAACTTGCATTTCACTAAAGACAAATTGTGTGCCTGGTTCAAAACCAGCCATTCTTGGTCTGAGTATCATTTGCCTTAACAGCAAAATCTTTAAGAAAAGACCAGCAAATATACTAGTACCAAGCCCCTATTGTAGAGCTTCAGTATTCAATATAAATCTCGGCCTGACTAACAACACCATCACAGACCAGGTAGTAACCTATGCAACCTCCAATCAAAAATAAATATTTGGCAAGAACTGGAAATGTCAGAAAACCAGGAGGGAAGGAAGAGCATGAGGTAAGAAAAGTGCTTCAGCCTCAAATATGATCAAGATGGATGGTTAGCGATAGGGTTGTGCCAGAAACTAGTAGCATGGATGATTTGTCTTGGAAGAGCTTGTCTAAAACAATAATTCTTGTTTATGTGCAATTTTTACAGTACTCTCCTTGGAAAACAGGAAGGTTCTCAGCACAGTATCTCAAGTTCTTCCAAGGAACAATTATAATAAATATTTGTAAGGCTCCCACAAGTTTGGTGAGAAGGGGAACAATCAGAGAACAAGGACAAAGTGCGGCAAAGGGAGAATCACACGGGAACAACGAACGCAGAGGTGTGGAGGCAGAACCAGGAAGAGAAACCAGTCCGGGGGTACTGACGTTTCCTCTCATTCCAGAAAGGGCCTGGTTATTTCCACATTCTCCCTTCCAACCTTCTTCCTGTCACCTTTCCTTTTATACCTCGAATTATAAGTGTCCGGAGGGTGGGGAACACCTGTCTAACCACAGAAACTCAGTAAACTCTTGTTCCATGAATGATTGAAATCTGAGTAATCTCTGAAGTGTAGAAGCACCTGTATCTACAACTCTATAGTTTCTTCCTCCTTAAACTTCATAATTATCATCTTCTACACGTTAACATGGCTACGCCTTATTGTCTTTTTTTTTTTTTCTAGGAGTGTAAACAACTAAACAATGTGGTCATGAATCTTCTCCACTTGTGCAGGATGGGAGGCTGTAGAACCAAGTTCTGTGCTGCTAATGGTCTCAGTGCCGTTGGGCTCAATATTTAATCCTTCTTATCATCACTACAAAGCAACCTGATTAAAGTTTGACAGGGAATAGATGATCTTATGCCCCTTTCAGTCTAAAGATTCTGCTAAGCCCTTTGCATTATTTGGTTAACTATTTTTTACCTGTGAAATTTGCATAAAACTATACCTAAGACACTTTTTTAGAAAGTAATCCAGCCCAGAGTCTAAAATGAAAACAAATACTACAGGCAAGATGTTGCAAAAGAGTCACTAAACAAGGAGTTAAGACATCAGAGGTCTGGTTATGTCTCACCTTTAACTTGTCATGTGATGTTGGACACTCTATTCACCTTTTCTGGGCCTCTTTTTCCCCATTGGTAGGTTGAAAGGGTTAGTATAGGATAACTTCAAAAAGTTATTCACAGCCCTAGCAGTGAAAAAAGTCTGGTAATAATTTAATATGAGACCAAATTTATACAATGAACAAATACTATGTTCCTGAATATAAAAGCACAGAATGTGTGCTATTTAAAATGAACCACTACAAAAAAGATTTAATTTTTATAAGCTAGGCAAAGAGATGCCTAATGAAGTAACTTTACCAGGGAAGAAAATGAAAATGAATTTGGAGCTGAAGAAATAAATTAGGAAGGAAAAGATTTTGGTGACTTTCCAAAACTAAACCTAAGCCAAGTTGTTCAATGAAAATTTAGCAATATTTATTCAAGAAAAAACTACAGGATTTGAACAAGTTGTTCTAATTTTAATATCAAATGGAGGCTTAAAATGGAAATTAATGTACTTACTCCCACAAGATGAAGAAATTTAAAAAATTATAATTTCAAGCAAAACAGTAGTAAGTAAATTACAGAAGTATTTTTGTTATTTATGACTAAGAAACTGGTAAGCATAATACATATATTAGAATTTCATATTACATACATGAGAATTAGAATTTTATATTTTCTTATAAAGCAATCTGAAAATATATATTTGATTTCCCAAAAAATGAACCATTTAAGCATTTCTATAACGTTCTTAGTAAAATGCACATTAAATAGTGTTCTTGAACTGTCTTGAAAATCTAATCAACCTTCACGTAACACTGAATTCATGGGAAAACATTTTAGTTTCTAAATAAAACAGAACTTAAAGCAAATTATCTGCTTATGGCCCATTTTTAAGTTGAACGCTCTAAATATCAGAGGATAGTGGTATCCTATAAATCCACAGAAAGGATTCACCTAGGGCATAAAAAACTCCCTTATCCTGTGTAATTCCTTAGATTACCAGTCTCACACTTCCCCCTTCACCTACCGGCACACCAGGTACAACATAAAACAGGAAAGCCTGCACTTCCGTTTTGTTCACTGTTTTAGTTCTAAATCACTCTCTCAGTCCCTTTCTTGCAGCTGATTGCATACTGCCTTCCAACATCTGTCTACTAAACTTGCTGCCCATTTTCATCATCCTTACCTTACCTGCTGAATCTGTCACTTACCACCACTGTCCTAGCTTCAGCCTTGGTTTCTTTCAACAACACTGCTCTCTTTATATGATTCCTCTGGCCACCTTGAACAAGCATCCATAAGAAGTCCACTTGGCCCCAAGACCTCCTGCTCCAGTGTACTCTACAGACAGGGCCACCATTAACTCTGCCCAGCCCATCAGAGGAAAACAAGACCAACATTTCTATAATATTCTAATAGGTGACTGAGCATATAGAAATAAGAGCTTATTCATTTGGAAGAATCAGAAATGATCATTCACTTGATCAATAAATAATTATTAAGCACCTGTTATATATCAAGCACTGTGCCAGGCACTGGAATCCAATGGTAAACGAGATATATTCCATGACCATGGATACTTTAAAATCTAGTGGGGATAAACTTTTGACAAGTAATTTTAAGGGAGATGAAAGTAATAAAGTAGAGGTGCTACTTTATTTTATTTTATAAAATATATTTTTATACATTTTAAATGTATAAAAATAAGGTGGCCTAGCTTATTCTGAGATGTCAAAGAAATCTGGGAGGAAGTCAGGAAAAGGTCCTTATAAATTATTCCATCTAAACCCTCAACTTACAAATAAAAGCATTTTGAGCTGGAAAGCGGAAAGGACCTGTTTGCCCCATGAATGAAAGACTAAAAGCATAGTGGCTAACTATATACACTTATCTCTCTATCTTCCCACCTACTCTCCAAATGGAACTTTCCAAAACAAGTAACAGGTTAAAAAGACTGCATTACACAGACAGGTGCCCAGTAGGTAAGCAATTAAAATTGTTATGGTAAACAAATCTTTAGCAACATTTAATTCAACTCATTGAAAATATTATAAGTAAAAATAGACAGTATGAGGTTAAACAATGTTATTATACACTGACAACACAAGTATTCCTTTTGGCAATTTCAATTCAGCTCATCTTTAAGGCTCAACTGATATTTTATGTTCTCTAAGAAGCCTTTGTCAGGCCACAGGGAGCTCCTCAGAACTCCTGGCACATTGGACTATCTGCTCCACTCCTACTGCACTCATGCTTATTATGTGCATTTCCATCTTTTCATTTGTACATTCTTTCAAGCTTAAGTACAACAGAAACTACAAATCAAAGCATCGTGCATAACCTTTAGTACTAAACAGGAATCTAGGAATCATATGTTTGGTAGGCAGAAATCTAAAATAGCCCTCTAAGATTCTCACCCTTTCGTATACACACCACGTTGGACAGAACCTTTGCATGTGATGGGAGAAGAGAATTTTTACAGATAATTAAGAACCTTAATCAGTTGACTTTGAATCAATCAAAAGGAAGATTGTACTGGATAGCCCTGACCTAACCAGATTAGCTCTTTAAAAAAGACTAGAAATTTCAGAGATTCTCATGCTGAGTTTGAAGGGGTCACCACGAATTCTACACCTGCAAGGAAATGAATTCTGCCAAAAATCATGAGCTTGGAAGAGATCTCTTAACCTCAGATGAGACTGCTGTCTCAAACAGGACCCTAACTGCAGCTTGTGAGGCTCTGAGCAGGGGACCCAGCTAAACTATGCCCACACTATTGAGTTATAAAAACCAAGATAATAAATGGGTGTTGTTTTAAGCCACTAAGTTCGTGGTACTTTGGTATGCAGCAATAGAAAACTAATGTAATTATCTGTGCTGACTGTGCTACTTGTCCAAGAGGGTCTGGAAAGAGGGAAGCTGGTTCCTCCAAGCACAAAGTGACAAATAGTGAGTGTATCAGTCAGCCTGGGCTGCCGTAACAAAATACCACAAGCTGGGTGACTTAAACAATAGAAGTATATTTTCTCACTTTTCTGGAGGCTGGAAGTCCAAGATCAAGGTTCCAGCAGGGATGGTTTCTGGTGAGGCCTCGCTCAGCTTGCAAACTGTTACCTACTCTCTTATGTCCTCGCATGGTCTTTCCTCCACACACATGAGGGGAGAGAGAGAAATAGAGATCGCATGTGCTCCGGTGTTTCTTCCTCTTCTTAGAAGGAAACCAGTCCTATCAGATTAGGGTCCCATCTTTATGACTTCATCTAATCTTAATTGCCCTTTTAAAGGCTCCTTTTCCAAATTCAGTAATGGGGGAGGGAGTTAGGGCTTCAACAGATGAATTTTGGGGGAACATAGTTCAATCCATAACAAATAGGTAAAGCAGATGGCAGAGGCATAAATGGGTGACAGTGGAAAAAGAGGAAAAAGGATGCAGCCTGGAAAATCTATGAAGGAATAATTGCAAGGGCCTGATGCTTACTTGGATATTGAAGATGACAGAGCAATAGAAACTGAAGCAAAGTTTTCAGTTTTGGGGAGATCCACCAAAAGGGATGCAACCACAAAAAAGAAACTGTCATTCCTTAGCGGACCATTGTCCTTCTGTTTTGGAGGGAAGTATCAGGAAAAAAGGGATGGAAATAAGGCAAGGAATTTTGTTGAAATTAAGGAATCAGCAAGTCATATAAACAGTTGTATCTACTAGAAAACAAGAAATACAGGCTAAAAAAGTAAATAATAGGTTCACATTTTAGCAAAAAGAATTATTGAAATGTAAATGGTTATAGAATTGTTACAATTGAGGTTGAAATTAGTGAAAAACTTATGGATTTTTTTCTATTTTTTAAAATATAACTATATTTTTGTCTCCTAATAATCAACCCATTTTATTTTGTTTGATACAGTTGAATGTGGAAAAGTGATCAACTATAATTTTATTGAAACTTGAAGTATTTCATATAGCAGTTCTAAAGCATGTTTATAAGACATAAACCTCGTGAGGCAATCTGTGATTACAGAGTTCCGTGGTAATCAAAAAGGGTATAAACTCTAAGTCTCTACCAGAGATCTGTAATGCCCACTACTTATGAATGATTCTGAAATCAATAAGGATAGTCTAGAGCAGTGGCTCCCAAATTTGTTTGCACAACAGCGTCACTGAGGGGTATTTATAAAAATGCAGATTATCAGGGCTCACCCTAGGCTTACTGAGTTAGATCTTGGAGCAGAGCCTGGATCCTTCTAAATGTAAATCCTCCTCAGACAAATCTGATGCATGACTAGAGTACTGGTCTAGAACAGCCTGGCAAGATACTTCGTGGTAACCTTGTGCTTTATTCTTCTGTCATCATGATCGATTAAGTAATTTCTACCAGAGGCTGCTACTAGCCTCATTCAACAAAGGAGGACACTAAAGTTTAAAAGAAGTGGCCCTGGGCTTCCCTGGTGGCGCAGTGGTTGAGAGTCTGCCTGCCAATGCAGGGGACGCGGGTTCGTGCCCCGGTCTGGGAAGATCCCACATGCCGTGGAGCAGCTGGGCCCGTGAGCCATGGCCGCTGAGCCTGCGCGTCCGGAGCCTGTGTTCTGCAACGGGAGAGGCCACAACAGTGAGAGGCCCGCGTACCACAAAAAAAAAAAAAAAAAAAAAAGAAGTGGCCCTTCCCATTTACTGGTATAAATGGTGGAGCATAATCCAAGACTGTCCAACTACAGTATGTCCAATGTGCCCTTTCCACTAGACTAAGCTTCCTTCCAGTGTCTAAGAAACCTCACATTTCATTCAGAAATGTCTGAATGCATTCAGTGAATATTTTCTTAGTATTTACATATTCAGTTGCACTACGTAAAAAGATGAGAAAGCACAGCAGCCCTGGCAAACTAATACAGTGGGATAGAGGCAGAAGGAGGGGCCCCTGTTTTCCAGTTGGATGGCACGCTCCACCGGACAGCGTTCAGGACCACAAGCATGAGGGAAGAATGGGTTATCCTGAGTGTCAGGAGCCTGCAGAGTGCTGTGTCCTGAGGAGTCCTCTCTGAAGAAGTGGGTCGGTGCCCTGTGAGCAGCTCCCAGTGACACCTCCTGGTCCTCTGTCTTGCACTTTTTTGACTTGCATTCCAATCTGTTGCAAATGCATTGTAACCATCCCTCCTGCTGCCTTTTCAGATCTCATTCCTAGTAGGGGTAACCACTGACTACAGGAGGTGCCTGTTTTCTAACTATGTCACCTACTGATCTCTTCTCTGTAAATTCATGCTTAATCACCTGCTACTCAGTGAAATGTTGAATTGTTCAAATAAACATTGCTGGGAGAACTAAGATCAACAGTTTGGGCCTGTGTGTTAGCAGTCACCTCTAAAAGGGAGTGGGGAGGCCCAGGCTCTGGCCCAAGATCTATGATTACTATACCTGAAAATCCACTGCTTTCCCACATCTGATACCCGGATGGGTTAGGTACTTCCTCTTTGGAAATTCATTTTCTCACAGTTCTGGAAGCTGATTGCCCAAGATCAAGGTGTTGGCAGTGTTGGTTCCTTCTGAGGCCTCTCTCCTTGGCTTTTGGATGGTCATCTTCTCCCTGTGTCTTCACATCGTCTTCCCTCTGTGTCTATGTTCCAATCTCTGCTTCTTATAAGGACACCAGTCATACTCAGTTAGGGCCCACCAATATGACCTCATTTTACATTAATTACCTCTTTAAAGGCCCTAACTCCAAATACAGGCCCTATTTCACATGCTGAGGTACTGGAGGTTAGGAATTTAACATATGAATGGAGCACAGGACACAATTCAGCCTAGCACCCGGTAAAATGAGCACTTTTGTCCTGTTACACCACATTTTTCTGTTCATGAGGAATCTCAGAATTCTAAGTGGGGAGAATCATCTCCCTGAAGTTTATGTTATCATCCCTTCGTAAGAGGTGAATGTTCTCTCAGATAACTAATGGGGCCTGGAAGGACAAGCTCCGAAGGAGGCAGAGACAGACTGATGAAGTTTAATAAAGCTCACACATCAGGGCCTGCTCTTGTAAGTTCTGGGAGCCACAGTGTTCTGGCAGGAAAGGAAAAGCAAGGCCACGACCAGGAAGGATTTCTAGATAAGCATTCCAGATAAATAGGCAAAGAGATTTCAAAAAAAGACATCTGGATCTCCAAGCCACCAGTAATTTGTTGTGATTTTGTTTCATGTTCTTAATAAATGTTTACTTTCACACCTAATTTTATATTACAATTTTTGTGTTTTTTTCTCTTAAGCTTCAGACTCCCCCAAAAACTGCCCCGTGGAAGATTTGAAACATGAAATTCTTTCACACAGCTCAGACATTGAAATTGTCTCTGGAATTCCACAAGATTGACACAGAGCTGACAGAACCCACACGCTGCTACTGTCTACTCTTCATGAAACCTAGCTATCTTTGAAGGATTCAGTCGTGGACTGCTACCCATGCTAAAAAATTCCACAGTATAGAGAGAGAGAAAAACGCTTTCATTGGCAAATAGTTAGAAAGTCTATATACTAATTCTAAAATCATCTTTAACAGAACTAAGAGGTTCCTTTTCCCAGCAACCTAATTCCCATCTCACCCAAAACCATGTCCCTGTAATCAGATCAAGGTGACACACTGAGGACCACACAATTCATGTTTACCAGAGTTTCTATGTCCCATACCAACTAATAATCCCAGCCACACAGCTACAACATGTCCCATGCCAGCTGCCAAGCTTAAAGGCCCAAAACTGCAAGACCTATGCAAAGAAAGTTGTAACACCTTACGCCAGTGCTAGTGGTACTCAAAACCTCATTCTCCTCGTGTTATTTCCAGCTCTAAATTCCAGTCCCTCTAACTATGGCTCAGTTGTTTCTGGCCAATGAGCTTATATTTGGAGTTTTAATTTGTGATAGTAATATTTTTGTCCCCAGTTTGAGTTTGGGACTAGTTGAGAATTAGACATGGCTATCAGAGAAACCAAACATCAGATGTATTACTTAAAATAACTAGATAAGGGGATATGAATTAAATGAAAACTCACAGGGAACTTTCTAATATTTCCTCCAAACTTCAGTTTACCCAAAAGCAGAGTGGACCACTGGAGACATGCCCAGCTGGCCAGAGTTCCCTGGTAATCTGACCTCATGGTGAAGAGAAGACCCAGAGGTGCCCTCTATGCAGCAGCCAATCTGAAAGAAAGTGAATCTAGGAGAAGCTGAACCAAACTGGTCACTTCGAAACTCACCCATTAGATAAGTCATGCCTATCCCTGTGGAAAGGAATACATAGAGGTAGGAGGGCAAAAAACTCCAGGAGATACCCCTCTGGCCCGAACACTGAAACATACGGCTCAGGGAGTGTGGGTTTCCATCTAACAGCACTGGCCACAAATAGCTCAAGTCTTTAAAATGTTTTGATCTAAAGATCCAGTAAAGGCATTTCTAGAAATATGTCCAAAGAAAATACTCAGTGATACAAATAAGCAGTTATGTATCAATATCCTCATTTTAACAGTAGAGCAGGAAAAGAAATCAAGGCAATAAGGAAAAAGAATAGTATGTCTCTACTAAATGTTTGCTAAATGCTTTTAATGAAATCAAAAGGTATTCGTGTTATAACTGGGAATTTTAAAAAGGCAGCAAAATTTTATTACAACAAAATCCCAAAATGTTTTTTCTAAGTATTTCCACAAAAATCTAAAATAGATAAGAAACATTGCAGGTATATATTTTTTTCTTATTATGTATTTTCTAAATGTTCTACAAGGAGCATATATTATTAATAAAATCAGGATAAGATTATTTGTTTCAATCTTCCCAGCATATCCAATCCATGATTTACTATGTATACTAATTTCATAAAAAAAGAATTTTATATTTAGGTATCACTCTTCTCCTGAGTTAAACAAAAACAAACTTAAACCTGCACAGCGTATTACCATATAGGGAACAAATGAAAATTCCTATCTGTGTGGATATCCCCATTATTTCCACAATATAAAACAGAAAATACATATTTTATCCTATTGCTGTAATTTACCTAAAATATGGGGACAAATATCTAATATACCTATTGATTTTAGTGAAACTAACCCATGATCAAATAAATTAGTTACTGTGAATAACAGCAATATCATCTTTTAATTATTCATGACTAGGGTTGCCAGATAAAATATAGTATGTTCAAGAAAATTTGAATTTTATGATAACAATTTTTTATTCTAAGTATGTCCTTTGCAATATTTGAGAGGGTCCATGCAATATTTGGAACATACTTATACTAAGAAGTCATTAACTGTTTATCTGAAATACCAATTTAATTGGCCACCTTGAATTTTTATTTGCTCAATCTGGCAACTCTATTTATGATATCATTTCAGAAAGCCACATTCTCTGCTCTGAATATTCATTACTCTAGCTCCAGCAGGGGCTAAACAATTGAATTAACTGGAAAACAATTCATCAAGCTAAAACTAGAGCTTTCTAATTCAGAGGGAAACACTCCCAAGGAGGACACTTGAAGAGACTCCAAGCTTGTGAATCTTGCTGTGTATGCCACTCGATAATTGCCTTTGCACACCTCTCTCTCTCCCCATCCCTGCTGAATGGTCCCAGAAAAAACAAGAGCAGCAGGGAATCCAAGTGCCCTCGTTTCCAAATGAATTCTAAGTGAAATATGTGGGAGCCCAGCAATCCTTCCCTGACTCTCAGAGCCACCCAGCCACACGGCTGAAGGGCACGACAGCTGCGGGAGGGACGGTGGGGCTGCACCAGCAGTGGGTCCTCTCTGACGCCCCAAAAGCAGGAAGCCAGGGTTCGCCACTGGAATACCTGTTACCACGGGAAGAAACAAGGAAGAAGTTGTCTGGCTTCTTTCTTCTTATCCCAAAGATGCTTATCTCACATTGTGATCACAGAAAGATGAAGGCTGGGCAAGGACAAGAAGGACACTTGGACAACTGGTGTCGTCTTATCCTGCAGCTATTATCCAATGGCTATTATTCCATTGTTGTATGAACAATAAAGATACAGACCAAAAGACGCAGGATTCAAACCCCCTGGTTTGGGGTTTCCCTAGTGGTGCAGTGGTTAAGAATCCGCCTGCCAATGCAGGGGACTCTGGCTCGAGCCCTGGGCCAGGAAGATCCCACATGCTGCGGAGCAACTAAGCCCGTGCGCCACAACTACTGAGCCTGCACTGTAGAGCCCACGAGCCACAACTACGGAGCCTGCGTGCCACAACTACTGAAGCCCATGAGCCTAGAGCCCGTGCTCTGCAACAAGAGAAGCCACTGCAATGAGAAGCCCACGCATCGCAACGAAGAGTAGCCCCCGCTCGCCGCAACTAGAGAAAGCCGGCGCAGCAATGAAGACCCAACGCAGCCAAAAATAAATAAATAAAATAAATAAATTTTTTGAAAAAAAAACCCCGGCTCACATTTAGGTGAGACCTCATCCTTCAGAAGATTTTGGTAGCCAGATGGCTCTCTGGATCCTTCATTAAGTACTGAGCTCAAGCCTCAAAAGATACCTACTCACTGTTTGGTGCAGTTGTTTAAAAGGAAGATCAGCAACAATACTGAAGTCTGAAAACCAGATCAGTGGGAATAAGAAGGAATGCAGCAGAGGGCCTCAAGAGAGGACATGTTCACTGTCTGACCTTTTAACCAGATGCCCCACCATGCCAAAAGGGACTCACAAGGGCAGGTCCAGCTTCCTCCCTGAATAACCTCCCCTCCCCCAGCAATTCATCAAGACACGCCCATCCCAGCAAAGAGGTTTTATAACCTAGTAGAGAAAGTGACAAGTAGATAGCATCAGGGTTAACGCCTGTTGTTCAATCACAAAAATGGCCCTAAGACTCAAGCTGATGAATTATACATTTATCACCCTGCAATCATACATTTACTCACCCTGCAACTGTCCTATTCACCTGCCATGGTCCTACACACACAAAGTGACGATAAGCATCATTGTCCAACAGTTTGAAATCTATACTATTAGCCCAATGCTGACTGGATACAAACCGAGAAACAGAAATGATGCCTTTTGTATTCTAATTTTTGCAACTTAAATATCATTTGCTTTCAAAACTATTCCAGTATTTATTTTTTGTTTGCATTTTGCTGAAAAGCCAATGCTTTCCTGGTGTGCGGTTAGCATATTTTCTTTTAGCCCCACCCTTTGCAACACTAAATACTTTAGTTCTATATCACTTGCCTTAAGAGCCTGTGGAACCCTGCTTCTAGTCCTCTCCATCCAGTATAGCTTCTCAACTGAATTTTTCTTACCTGTCTAGGCTGATTGTCTCCACATGTCCTGTGGCTGGAAGTTTCCATTCAGCCAGTCCTGTAGTATACACAAAGCAGCAGAGACCTGAAAGAAATGACTCCTAGTCATTAGGAATAAGTTCTATTCCCATTTTTCCAATTTTTTTTTAACTGATACTGGTAATGAAAGGCATCTGAAAATATTCCCAAAATTGAAATGCACTGTCTTCATCAACAAAATATTTCTGATAACTGTTTGCAAAGCAAGTCTGCTGTTAGAGAACCTAAAAGTCTGGGCCCTCCATTGACACAGGCATCCAACAGTGTGCTCCTTCCTCGCTGAATCCATGGGAGTGCGAAGTGGGAAAGGATTTTTAATTCATCTTGGCTACCACTCTGTCTTATGAGAGGACAGCAGCTAAACTAAGATGACTCTGTCAGGCTACTTTCCCCTCACAGAAATAAAAACTGGGTTTATCTCCTGGGTATCTTCATCAGGAGAGTAAAACTCAATTGTTGTGCATCAAAAAGGACCACCCCCCCACTTTGATACAATGTTGGGATGGGGAGTTGTCAAGAGGCAGAAAGTCTGGTTGAGTGCCAAGGCTTCTGTTTGCTAGAAGTACTGTTAAGGAACAGTGCCTACGGCCTGGTGTCAGTGCCAGCTTCCTCATCTATAACATAGGAATGAAACCCTGCCTCCTAGGCCTATTGTAGGAAATGAATGAGATAATTTGAGCAAAAATATTCTACAACATGGATGGACCTAGAGACTGTCACAGTGAGTGAAGTAAGTCAGACAGAGAAAGACAAATATCATTTGATATCGCTTACACGTGGAATCTAAAAAACGGTACAAATGAACTTACCTACAAAACAGAAATAGAGTTACAGATGTAGAAAATAAACTTCTGGTTACCGGGGGTAAGTGGGGGGAGGGATAAATTGGAAGATTGGGATTGACATATACACACGACTATATATAAAACAGATAACTAATAAGGACCTACCATATAGCACAGGGAACTCTATTCAATACTCTGTAATGGCCTGTATGGGAAAAGAATCTTAAAAAGAGTGGATATATGTATACGTATAACTGATTCATTTTGTTGTACACCTGAAACTAACACAACATGGTAAACCAACTATACTCCAATAAAAATTTTTAAAAATTCTACAAATTGTAGCGACCCTGACAAAAGCAAGTTCATAGCATGTGAGTTGTAGCTACAGAGGAGAATGTCTCTAGGGGATTCCTCTCAAAGCACAGCAGAAATCATGATTTGAAAATAATGCTTTTATTTTAATATATGTGGTGTTTTTGTTTTGTTTTTTTTGCAGTTCTCACTGCTGCCCGCACCCCTGCCCCTTCGCGGAGCACAGGCTCCGGACGCGCAGGCCCAGTGGCCACGGCTCACGGGCCCAGCCGCTCCGCGGCACGCGGGATCCTCCCGGACCGGGGCACGAACCCGTATCCCCTGCATCGGCAGGTGGACTCTCAACCACTGCGCCACCAGGGAAGCCCCAATATATGTGTTTTAAACAATGTATATCTGCACCAAACAGATATGTAACCCTGGGGAAAAAAAATAGCATGCTGGTATTTTCAGTTTGTTTACTTTAGACCACTTACAGAAGAGCACAGTTTTTCTCTCTCTCTAAAAGCCTTTCCTAATCAATAATGTGTTTAACCTCAACTTTAAGGAGGTATTTAAATTAGCACATGATTCTCAAGTTCTTTCTTCCCAGAGCAGTCCCACAGAGTAACTTTCTAAATATTGCTTTTGTCTGGGCCAAATCATCTTGCAATGCCAGAAATACATTACTGCAAAGTTTCATTATAAGACAGTGCCATCATAACAAAATGGTGAAAACCAGAGCAGTTTTTATTAATAACAGCAGAACCTAATTTCATGGGTTTTAATTTACCATTTTTATATTTTACGATGACATTATCCAGATATAAATTGTTATGATGAGAAGCTATTCACTAGGGACAGAAAAAAAAGTTAGAACTCTGCTTTTAAAATAAGACTTTGCATATATCAGTGAAGGACACACTAATAAAGATTGGTCTGGAACATTTCTCTTTATGACGATTGACTTATCAGCAATAGTTACTGCAGCAGAATTGGAAATTACATAATTGCCAGAAACTGTAGATATTTGACTTGGCAAGAACCCTAGGTTTATCTGATTTATTTTTGTAAGAATTGGGCCCCGTGGATATTTAGAAATGTTTAATGAAAGAACAGTAGAATATAAATGAAACAAGCAAAAATCCTCTTTTCAAAGGCTGAATTTAACTCCATCATCACTGTTGTGATAACACAAATAAACCAAAGACAAACCTTTGGTGATGGCGTTGGGGAAAATTAAAACATTATGAGCTACTAACATCTGGACATTTTCTCCCTCTTCAAAATCATTCTCGTCCATTCTCTGCCTACTATTTATCAGTGGGCACTGCATAATGTGACACCGAGCCTCAGAACATATGCACAGTAAAGAGAGAACAAAACCCGAAGGGCCATATTCATGTACGTTTTGACCTCTGTCTGCGCTCAAGGAGGAGGCCATCCATTGTTGAGAAAAACAGAGAGACAGAGAGAGAGAAAGAGACAAGAGTTTTACTAACCCCAGATTCTGTTCTCCTGCCTTTGGACCTCCAATGCCTGGTATAATGCTTGTTACAAAGCTGATTCTCAATAAGTGTTTTGTTGTTGAACTGAAGCAAATGAGAAAGATAGACTAAGAGAAAATAAAATAAAAGAAAGCAGCTAGATATGGTAAGAAGAGACAGCCTGCAAAGACCTGGTTTCTATTCTTGGTTGCATCATCAACTGGCTTTATGATCTTAGGTTAAGTCCTTTCTTCTTTCTAGACCTTGGTTTCCTCATCTGTAAAATGAGTCCATTTTTCTTGATGGTATCTGAAATATCATCCACTCCATTAGCCCCTAGTTTAGAAGGTTCCTATCGGAAGTGATGAGGGTGGGAACTAGACAATGATGGTGAGGATGGTACAGATTCAAGAGATGTTATGATGTTGACGCTGAAGAACTCAGTGCCCAGATGAATGGCAGGATGGCAGAGCTAGGAGAGGCTTTGCATAACTCTCGTGTTCCTGCGTAGGTAACAAGGCTCACAGGGGGTAAGAAACATAGGACAGGGAAAAGATTTTGGATGGAGTGGATAAGTCCAATTTTGGGCATGTCAAGTTTTAGATGTCTGTGGGTCATCAGGCAACACCGATACCTATGTTTTCTTAGAATAGTCTCTGTTGAGCTATTGAGTAGACTAATTAATTACTGAGAACATTTTGGCTGAAAGTTGGAAAAACGCAAATGGGTACAATCTCATTCAAGGCCAGGATTAATGGAGATAGGATTGGGAGTCATTTTCAGGTCACAGAAATCACCTCTTCAAGCCCTAGTCTGTCCTCTGATATAGAAAGTCTTTCCAATTGGGGACACAGTGTCTTATATTCTTTTTTAATTAATCCAGGAAACATTTATTTCAACTACTGTATGAGGCACTGGAGATGCAGAGATGATTAATTCATAGGCCCTGTCCCCCAAGGTTTCCACAGACTAAGGGAAAGGAAAAATACGAGAACAAGAAAGTGTACATCAGTGTGTTTAGTGCTTAGGATAGAGGCTGCAGAGGGTGCTGTGGAAGGGACCACCGTACAACAATGGACATGTGACGGGAGCACATGGCTGGTTTTGAAGGATACTAAGGAGGTCAAGCCACAAGATGCTAATGAGTAACAGGATGTGACAAGGAGGAAGATGCAGGGTCTAGGATAAATCCAGGATTTTACCTGAGCTACAGGGAGGATAGTAGTGCCATCCACAGAAATGGGAACATAGGAGTGGAAGCAAGCTTTGTTATTTTCCTGGGGAGCAGAAAGTGGGCTGCCGAGGAGTCTAACCAGAAAAGGCTATCAATCTTGAAGTCAAACTTCAAAAGACTGAAAAATGCCATGAAAGCCAATCTGGCCCATATGCATCCCCAGAAATACAGAATCCAAGCTGGACTAGACTTGGAGTCTGAGTTGTGCCGCACTGAGGGACATTCATTGCTGAACCACATTTTACAACAATACTGGGGGGGGAGGAACCTCTAGAAACAAGCTGCTTGTTCCTCAAATAGCAAACACACATATTTTCTCACCACCAACGGGGCTGTTGCCAGGAAATCACACAGACCCCAAATAAAAAACAGGCCAAAGGAAAACAAAGAGAAAAGACTCCTAGTCTCCTGTTCATGGGGCACTGAAGTTCAGGGCAAGGCCCTCCTTAGGTGGTCACAGGGTCCAGATAAAATCCTCCCCAGAGTCCCTGAAATTTGTTTTTGCAGGTGAATCGGGAGGCAGGGGACCTGGGATAAGGATGGTTACTGAGTGCCTGTTCTGTGCCAGGCATTGTGCTTCATCCTTCACATTTCTTGTTTCCTTTCTCTCTATGAGGTCAGTATTATTATCATTCCTATCTTACAAATGAGGAAAACAGGCTGTGAGGTTAAGCAACTTGCAGAGACCCATAGGAAGTGGCAGCACTGATGCTCAAAGCCAAGCCTGCAGACCACGTTGCTTTTCTCCACAATATACTGTCTGTCCAAAGACAGCTGCCTGAGAGCTCCTGATGCATGGAAGTGAAGCTCCTACCACCGCCACCTCCACACAGGAAACAACTTAGTGACAATGCAAGGGCAGCATAATGAGCATGAATATAGGTAGACGCCTCAACCCTCTCTCTTTTTTTTTTTTTCTTTTTTTAAAACAACCTAATAGAGAAAGACCCCGAGTCCTCCCAGCCCCTCTCAGATCACGGGTCCTCCGAGCAAGCTGATAACTGCCACCAGGTCCCAGGCTAGGAGGTATTTCCCTGCTTTGTTCTATTCAGGCTTGGCTCTGGAAAGCGGAAGCATCACAGCATCATACAGAACTAGACAGCTTAAAGGCAGCCTCTGTGAAATCCAGGACATGTCCTCCTTAACACACCGTAGCTCCAGGTGCAGCCACTTATATGCCATGAACATGAGGGTACATACTGAAGCCCTACTTAGCACTTGCTCATCTGGCCGGCCTGCAACAGGAAACTGAATAATTTCTTTTCCTTTGGATGAGGCATAGCAAGCTGATTAACGATGTGAGGGAGAGTGGGCTAAGGAGGGGAGTTCTACAAATGTTTCTTTTAGGTGAGCCCTAGCAGGCGTGGGGAAAGAAAGGTGCGCATTGTAAGGGGTGGCAGGCCGAGTTTGGCTAATTAGGGTTTGGTTAATGCCGGTGAGTGTCGAACATTCCTGCTAATGGCTGTTACTAATGGGAGAAACGGGATCATTTGTTAACTTTACTTACGAAAGTAAGTGTTGAAGGCAGGATGGAGAAAAAAAGGTGAACATGGACCATTTTGGCTAAGCCAAATGAGAAGTGGAAAAAACTCCTCATGATTTTCTTAAAAAGATCAAGACTCCGATTTCACACTGGCACCAAGTTCCCTTGCCTTTATGAGAAAATGGTCACCAATTTCTACTTGGCCTGCCTGATTTTTAAGCCCTTTGGCCATCTTCCAATTGACTTTTTCTCCCTGTTCAAACATGCAGACTTTTTTTTAAACGGAAGTTGTCTTGGAGGCATGTGTTATTAAGAACTTACTGTGAAGTGTGCTACGTGCTTTTACTTGCATGATTTCATTCAAGTTTTACAACAAAATTGTGAGACGTATATAAACATTTAATTCCTATTTTACAGATGAGAAGATTGAAGCTTAGGATGCTAACCTACACAGCAATTAAGTAACACTTTTATTTTTGAAGGACTTATAGTTTAAAGAGCAACTTTAACTTTATGACTCCCCTCAGGATAACTTTTTAAGAATATTTTCTAAAGTACAAGCGTTTCACATTTTTTTACTCTTTCCCAATCCTTCAATCACATCCCATCACATTGGGCCACAGACAGGGTTCTCTGGCTCCCTAAATCCCTGGTATCTCCTGAGTCATGTGGATAATCGAGATGGACAGACTCCAGAAACGTGACCTTCAAAAACAACTTATTCTTCACTGGTGAATTCTGAATGGCATACTCTCCTCTCTGGAAAACCTTCCCAGAACTTGTACTTTGCAGCCTTGACCTATGTAAGCAGAACGCTGACATAACTGCCATCTGGGCAGGGCCTGGTATATGCACATTGGCCTCCAGTCAATATTTTGGACAAGGAATTTCCACTTACCCGCTTTTGGCAAGAGAACTGTGCATACACACCATAAACAGGATTGATATGAGAAGCTACTCCTTAATCAGGCTCTGAGACTTATAGAGACACAGTCTCGTTGGATAGGGCTCATATTTAGAAACTATGAAGACTTGTCTGATATCCAATTAACTGCATAGGGTTTCAGACTGACCTACTGTTAAGCTGGGGATAGAAGAATGGGCCACTGGAGAAGCTCCCTGAAGCGGAAGTGTGATTAAACAAACAAAGAATCGTTGTAAGCTTTAGAGGCAGGTAGGACTGAGTTAGAAACTTGATTCTATCAACTGCCAATTTTGTGACTTTGGACAAGCTGCCTCACTCAGTTTGGTAGTTAAAAAGTAGTAAATAGTCTGAAATATGAAAAGTGTCCTATGATTAAAATCATGAGCTCTCATTGTCCATATTTTTTCATTCATAAAGATTTCAAACCATCCCTATGCATTTCAAAAGGGAAAAAGCAGTCACTGCAAGCCTTTGAGGGCCTAGGCTCTAGAACTCACACAATGTTACTTCCCAGCACCACAATAAATAAAGCAAGTCACAGGCAGGCCTGGATTCAAGGGGTGGGAAATCTCTACTTCCTGATGAGAGTGGCTACAAAATACTGTGTATGACCCCGTCAGCCACAGAACCAGGAACTCTGGGCCAAGCACATTACAAGCATTACATATATATTCCTCCCTAAAAGACTCAAACTAGGTATCATAACACCCACCTTATAGAGATGAAAAACAAGGTGCAGAGATGTTAAGGGACTTACCGAGATTAACTACGTGTTAGTAGCAGGGCTGGCTTTTAAATGCAGGTTTATTTGACTCAAAAGCCAACACTGATACCTGATATATTTTCAAGGCCAATCATGAGAGATGCCATTTCTACAGAAAGGAGCTAAGAAGGATAAATCACTTTATCCCCACATTTATTTTCAGTACTATTCCAGAAGAAACACTGCGGGTACATAAACACTCTATGCAGGGGTCAAGGTGCTCCCAGGTCTGTTCCACACCTGCCCCAACAGTCACAGACTCTCAGAGGGCTACAGGCATATGTCCACCACTCCTCCAAAAATATCCAAACACATGAATCTAAGAGACTTAAGAATAAGCTCAGACACCTCTCCATCTATTAACTTTCCCAGCCGATGCGCTCAAAAAATAGGAAATGTATTTAAATCAAGTGTCCAGAGAAACCCCAGTTAGCCAGTATTCCTTGAGGTACATGGTGGTGGTCAACAAATTCCAAGCCTGGGTTTTACTCATTTAGCTCTGTGTTTTGAAAGCTCACTAAGGTAAAGTCAGTTAAATGAGTGTGGTAGGCAAAATTCTAAGATCATGTCCCCACAAAAGACTCTTACCCTTAAATGATTCCCTCCCTTGTGAATATAGCGGGATATCACCCCCATGAGTAGGTTTTGTACACGGCAAAAGGGATTCTGTAGCTATAATTTAGCTTACTCATCAGCTGACTCCAGGTTAATTTAAAAGATTTTTCCAAGTGGACATAACCTAATCATGTGATTTCTTCCAGAACAAAGCATTGCCTCTGTCTGTTAACAAAAGAGAATGGCAGAGATTCAAAGCAGGAGAGGAATTCAACACAAGGGAGGTTCTCCGTTAATGAGAGGGAGGTCCTGGGGCAAGAATGGCCTCTAGGAGCTGAGAGTAAACCTTGGCCAACATCCAGCAACTTGGACCTCAGTCCTACAGTCACAAGAAACTGGATTGCGCCAACAGCACGAATGGACTTGGAAGCAGATTCCTCCCCAGAGCTTCCAAGTAAGAGCCCATCCTGATTTACACCTGGGTTTCAGCCTTAGGAGCTCGTGAGCAGAGAACTCAGTTAAGCCCACCTAGACTTCTAGCCTGAGGAACTATGATATAATAAATACACTTGTTTTAAACTGCTAAATGAATGGTGACCTGTTACAAAGAGGTAGAAAACGAACACAGCAAGCCAACTCAAGTGACAGATGGGGACAAAAGGAAATCCTGACTCTTTCTCCTTTTCCATAACCCATTCTGTTGTCTCAGGAAAGCTGAAGCTGTGTTGACTAATATGAGGCCCAACATGCCCCAAACTATCCATTCTATGACATGGACGGTGTCCACTGCTAACAGTATTAAATTTTCCAAAATAGTCTTGATTGGAAATATCATTAGACCACATATTCTCATTTCAGTCTGACAGTCTAGTTATGCCATAATAGCAGGTCTACTTGGTAAGGCATCGATGATAACATCAAAGCAATGCTTTTTGCAAAATTCTTTGTTCATAATTCACTAAAACAAAATGATAATGAACATATCTATTATTGCTATGCACATTATTATACTACCTATAATCCTTACAGCCTTCCTGACAGATAGATGTTACTATTCCAATTTTGAGGGCAACAAAACTGAAATTTGAATGGAGTAAGCGGTCCAAATACATTGATTAGCAGAGGTAGAATTTGAGTGAATGAGGTATCATTTATTGAGGCGACAAACACTGAGCAGAAAGCAGGTTTTAGGATTGAAATCAAGAGTTCTGATTTGGGTATGCCAATTTGGAGATGCTACTGATCACCCAACTATATTTTTTAATGTACTAATCATTATGGACAGAAAAATTTTGTACTAAGGAACTTGTACTTTAGCTAATGAAAGGAGATACTCGAGAAAATATTATTTATAATAGCAAAAACTTGGAGATCCCCCAAGCATTTAATAGTAGGGAAATACACAAATTGTACTGTACACACTCTAGAACATTCTGGAGTCATTAAATTTACAATTACTCAAACCAAGTGGACTGGGAGTTACACCATCAGCTCCCCTAGTTTTCAGGCCTTCAGACTCAGAGTAAATTACACCATTGGCTTTCCTGGTTCTCCAGCTTGCAGACAGTATACTGTGGGACTTCTCAGCCTCCACGATCACATAAGCCAGTTCCCATAATAAATTTCCTCGTATATATCTCTATATATATCCTATTGGTTCTATTTCTCTGGAGCATGCTAACTAATACAGCTGACTACATATATGTGTAGTTTTCCATGCTCAATAACAGAGCTAAGAATCAGAATATAATAAAGGAAAGCAAATTAGAAAATCTGAAAGAAAAACAAATAATTTTTTATATCACCCTTAGCACTCAGAACAAAACAATATATTTACATATTGATACATAAAATAATTTAAAACACTCATTAGGCTCATATTCTATTCTGGGTGGTATGCTATGGGAAAAGAACAATAATCAAGGAACTTATTGAATATATGGATGCAGAGTTACATAGAAGAGACATGGAAGGGACCAGAAGCAAAAGCAGATCTTAGGTATAGGCTAGAGGACTGGTGGAAAACCAAAGACTTTTCCAATCCCTCCTCTCTGCAAAATCCTCCTCCTGTGTTTTGCAGAACACAAGCTGAGACTCACAGCTTTTGTTCCTGACTGCTGTTCTAATGCCTGCGCCTTCTCCGCCTGCCCTCCCTGTTCTCTGTCTGTCCCACTAAGACTACAGAGTTTAGGAAATGGGAAGAATGACCACACTGACATTTGATTGGTTCCACATGGACATGAAGAAGAAATACTTCTAAACTTCTGTTCCGACAACTAGATTGCAGTGTCGATTAAATCAGTTAAAGATTTTTTTCAATTTTAACTTTGTAGTATAGCTGTAGCACAATTATCAGTAAAAGTAATAACTAATATTCGTTAATCACTTATGAATGCCAATCACTGTCTTAAATACTTTTATTTCAACCATCACAACTACCATCTGATGTTGATACCATCGTTATTTCCATCTTCTAAATGAGGAAATTGAGATTTAGGACAATTAAACAACTTGTCTGGGATCACAGTGAGACACGGGGCGGGGGTGAAGGATTCAAACCCAAGCAGTCTAACCTGGAGCATACGTATTTAAATATCTAGAAGATCCTTTGGAGATCTTTGATTAAAGCTGTCAAAACCTTCTGATATTCAAACTAAGTCGTCAACTCCCATGAAGAGAGGCCAGAAATCTGTCCCAGTCCATGATGGTTTGACAAAATTAGGCTGGCATGGCACATGTCTCTTACCTAAAATCAGAACCATAAGTGAAGAACATTACTGGACGTTATAAACCAGAGTCAGGGACTGGATTTTACATATTCTTCTCTGTGTGTATACAAGAGGGACAGATTGTGTTTAAGAACGTTTAAAGATGGGGCAAACACCAGGAAAAACAGTGCAAGTATCATTCTGCCACACTATGTTTAGCCACATTAAGTGCTTTGACTTAATAAATGGAAATGGCCTTTCCATCGTGAAAGAAACACCAAACACTAAAGCTAAACTCAAGTCTAAACTCTGTGTCTAGAACAAGATCTCAGCTGTTAAAAAGTCTCCAGATTTTCAGAAAGTTCTCCAAAATCTCTCAGGATAAACAATAATAAATGCTCGGGTCCACAAATGAGTTTGCCATTCATTTTGGCAGTACCAGAAAATGTACAGCCACAAATGGAATTGTTACAATGAGTAACTTACTAATGTTAAAGAGATTTAGAGACTTCCGGGTAAGATGGCGGAAGAGTAAGACGCGGAGATTACCTTCCTCCCCACGGATACACCAGAAATACAGCTACACGTGGAACAACTCCTACAGAACACCTACTGAACGCTGGCAGAAGACCCCAGACCTCCCAAAAGGCAAGAAACTCCCCACATACCTGGGTAGGGCAAAGCGGAGAGATTTCCGCACAGAGGATCGGTGCCGAGCGGCACTCACCAGCCCGAGAGGCTTGTCTGCTCGCCCGCCGGGGCGGGCGGCGCTGGAAGCTGAGGCTCGGGCTTCGGTCGGAGCGCAGGGAGAGGACTGGGGCTGGCGGCGAGAACTCAGCCTGAGGGGGGCTGGTGTGCCGCGGCTAGCCGGAAGGGAGTCCGGGAGAACTCTGGAGCTGCCGAAGAGGCAAGAGACTTTTTCTTCCCTCTTGGTTTCCTGGTGCGCGAGGAGAGGGGATTAAGAGCGCTGCTTGGAGGGGCTCCAGACGGGCGCGAGTCACGACTGAAGGCGCGGAGCCCAGTGACGGGCGTGGGACGCTGGGGCTGCTGCTGCCGCCGCCAAGAAGCCTGTGTGAGAGCGCAGGTCACTGTCCACACCGCCCTTCCGGGAGCCTGTGCAGCCCGCCACTGCCGGGGTGCACGGCGCGCCTCGGGCTGGTGCAACGTCACGCCGACCTCTGCCGCTGCAGGCTCGCCCCGCACTCCGTGCCCCTCCCTCCCGCCCGGCCTGAGTGAGCCAGAGTCCCCGAAGAGGCTGCTCCTTTAACCCTGTCCTGTCTGAGCGAAGAACAGATGCCCTCCGGCGACCTACACGCAGAGGCGGGGCCAAATCCAAAGCTGAGACCCAGGAGCTGTGAGAACAAAGAAGAGAAAGGGAAACCTCTCCCAGCAGCCTCAGAAGCAGCGGATTAAAGCTCCATAATCAACTTGATGTACCCTGCATCTGTGGAATACATGAATAGACAACAAATCATCCCAAATTGAGGAGCCAGGAGTCAGTGCTGTGCCTCTGAGGTGGGAGAGCCAACCTTAAGACACTGGTCCACAAGAGACCTCCCAGCTCCACATAATATCAAACGGCGAAAATCTTCCAGAGATCTCCATCTCAACACCAGCACCCAGCTTCACTCAACGACCAGCAAGCTACAGTGCTGGACACCCTATGCCAAACAACTAGCAAGACAGGAACACAACGCCACCCATTAGCAGAGAGGTGGCCTAAAATCATAAAAAGTCCGCAGACACCCCAAAACACACCACCAGACGTGGACCTGCCCACCAGAAAGACAAGATCCAGCCTCATCCACCAGAACACAGGCACTAGTCCCCTCCACCAGGAAGCCTACACAACCCACTAAACCAACCTTAGCCACTGGGGACAGACACCAAAAACAACGGGAACTACGAACCTGCAGCCTGCAAAAAGGAGACCCCAAACACAGTAACATAAGCAAAATGAGAAGACAGAAAAACACACAGCAGGAGAAGGAGCAAGATAAAAACCCACCAGACCTAACAAATGAAGAGGTAATAGGCAGTCTACCTGAAAAAGAATTCAGAATAATGATGGTAAAGATGATCCAAGATTCTATTTCCCAGATCCAAAATCTTGGAAATAGAATAGACAAAATGCAAGAAACAGTTAACAAGGACCTAGAAGAACTAAAGATGAATCAAGCATCGATTAAAAACACAATAAATGAAATAAAAAATACTCTAGATGGGATCAATAGCAGAATAACTGAGGCAGAAGAACGGATAAGTGAGGTGGAAGATAAAATAGTGGAAATAACTGCTGCAGAGCAAAATAAAGAAAAAAGAATGAAAAGAACAGAGGACAGTCTCAGAGACCTCTGGGACAACATTAAACGCACCAACATTCGAATTATAGGGGTTCCAGAAGAAGAAGAGAAAAAGAAAGGGACTGAGAAAATATTTGAAGAGATTATAGTTGAAAACGTCCCTAATATGGGAAAGGAAATAGTGAATCAAGTCCAGGAGGCACAGAGAGTCCCATACAGAATAAATCCAAGGAGAAATACGCCAAGACACATATTAATCAAACTGTCAAAAATTAAACACAAAGAAATCATATTAAAAGCAGCAAGGCAAAAACAAGTAACACACAAGGGAATCCCCATCAGGATAACAGGTGATCTCTCAGCAGAAACTCTACAAGCCAGGAGGGAGTGGCAGGACATAATTAAAGTGATGAAGGAGAAAAACCTGCAACCAAGACTACTTTACCCAGCAAGGATCTCATTCAGATTTGATGGAGAAATTAAAACGTTTACAGACAAGCAAAAGCTGAGAGAGTTCAGCACCACCAAACCAGCTTTACAACAAATGCTAAAGGAACTTCTCTAGGCAAGAAACACAACAGAAGGAAAAGACCTACAATAACGAACCCAAAACAATTAAGAAAATGGGAATAGGAACATACATATCGATAATTACCTTAAATGTAAATGGACTAAATGCTCCCACCAAAAAACACAGAGTGGCTGAATGGATACAAAAACAAGACCCATATATGCTGTCTACAAGAGACCGACTTCAGACCTAGAGACACATACAGATTGAAAGTAAGGGGATGGAAAAAGATATTCCATGCAAATGGAAATCAAAAGAAAGCTGGAGTAGCAATTCTCATATCAGACAAAATAGACTTTAAAATAAAGACTACTAGAAGAGACAAAGAAGGACACTACATAATGATCAAGGGGTCGATCCAAGAAGAAGATATAACAATTGTAAATATTTATGCACCCAACATAGGAGCACCTCAATACATAAGGCAAATACTAACAGCCATAAAAGGAGAAATCGACAGTAACACAATCATAGTAGGGGATTTTAACACCCCACTTTCACCAATGGACAGATCATCCAAAATGAAAATAAATAAGGAAACACAAGCTTTAAATGATACATTAAACAAGATGGACTTAATTGATATTTATAGGACATTCCATCCAAAAACAACAGAATACACATTTTTCTCAAGTGCTCATGGAACATTCTCCAGGATAGATCATATCTTGGGTCACAAATCAAGCCTTAGTAAATTTAAGAAAATTGAAATTGTATCAAGTATCTTTTCCGACCACAATGCTATGAGGCTAGATATCAATTACAGGAAAAGAGCTGTAAAAAATACAAACACATGGAGGCTAAACAATACATTACTTAATAACGAAGTGATCACTGAAGAAATCAAAGAGGAAATTAAAAAATACCTAGAAACAAATGACAATGGAGACACGACGACCCAAAACCTATGGGATGCAGCAAAAGCAGTTCTAAGAGGGAAGTTTATAGCAATACAATCCCACCTTAAGAAACAGGAAACATCTCGAATAAACAACCTAACCTTGCACCTAAAGCAATTAGAGAAAGAAGAACAAAAACATCCCAAAGTTAGCAGAAGGAAAGAAATCATAAAAATCAGATCAGAAATAAATGAAACAGAAATGAAGGAAACGATAGCAAAGATCAATAAAACTAAAAGCTGGTTCTTTGAGAAGATAAACAAAATTGATAAACCATTAGCCAGACTCATCAAGAAAAAAAGGGAGAAGACTCAAATCAATAGAGTCAGAAATGAAAAAGGAGAAGTAATAACTGACACTGCAGAAATACAAAAGATCATGAGAGATTACTATAAGCAACTCTATGCCAATAAAATGGACAACCTGGAAGAAATGGACAAATTCTTAGAAATGCACAACCTGCCAAGACTGAATCAGGAAGAAATAGAAAATATGAACAAACCAATCACAAGCACTGAAATTGAAACTGTGATAAAAAATCTTCCTACAAACAAAAGCCCAGGACCAGATGGCTTCACAGGCGAGTTCTATCAAGCATTTAGAGAAGAGCTAACACCTATCCTTCTCAAACTCTTCCAAAATATAGCAGAGGGAGGAACACTCCCAAACTCATTCTACGAGGCCACCAACACCTTGATACCAAAACCAGACAAGGATGTCACAAAGAAAGAAAACTACAGGCCAATATCACTGATGAACATAGATGCAAAAATCCTCAACAAAATACTAGCAAACAGAATCCAACAGCACATTAAAAGGATCATACACCATGATCAAGTGGGGTTTATTCCAGGAATGCAAGGATTCTTCAATATACGCAAATCAATCAACGTGATACACCATATTAACAAATTGAAGGAGAAAAACCATATGATCATCTCAATAGATGCAGAGAAAGCTTTCGACAAAATTCAACACCCATTTATGATAAAAACCCTGCAGAAAGTAGGCATAGAGGGAACTTTCCTCAACATAATAAAGGCCATATATGACAAACCCACAGCCAGCATCGTCCTCAATGGTGAAAAACTGAAACCATTTCCACTAAGATCAGGAACAAGACAAGGTTGCCCACTCTCACCACTCTTATTCAACATAGTTTTGGAAGTTTTAGCCACAGCAATCAGAGAAGAAAAGGAAATAAAAGGAATCCAAATCGGAAAAGAAGAAGTAAAGCTGTCACTGTTTGCAGATGACATGATACTATACATAGAGAATCCTAAAGATGCTACCAGAAAACTACTAGAGCTAATCAATGAATTTGGTACAGTGGCAGGATACAAAATTAATGCACAGAAATCTCTGGCATTCCTATATACTAATGATGAAAAATCTGAAAGTGAAATCAAGGAAACACTCCCATTTACCATTGCAACAAAAAGAATAAAATATCTAGGAATAAACCTACCTAAGGAGACAAAAGACCTGGATGCAGAAAATTATAAGACACTGATGAAAGAAATTAAAGATGATACAAATAGATGGAGAGATGTACCATGTTCTTGGATTGGAAGAATCAACATTGTGAAAATGACTCTACTACCCAAAGCAATCTACAGATTCAATGCAATCCCTATCAAACTACCACTGGCATTTTTCACAGAACTAGAGCAAAAAATTTCACAATTCGTATGGAAACACAAAAGACCCCGAATAGCCAAAGCAATCTTGAGAACGAAAAATGGAGCTGGAGGAATCAGGCTCCCTGACTTCAGACTATACTACAAAGCTACAGTAATCAAGACAGTATGGTACTGGCACAAAAACAGAAAGATAGATCAATGGAACAGGATAGAAAGCCCAGAGATAAACCCATGCACATATGGTCACCTTATCTTTGATAAAGCAGGCAGGAATGTACAGTGGAGAAAGGACAGTCTCTTCAATAAGTGATGCTGGGCAAACTGGATAGGGACATGTAAAAGTATGAGATTAGATCACTCCCTAACACCATACACAAAAATAAGCTCAAAATGGATTAAAGACCTAAATGTAAGGCCAGACACTATCAAACTCTTAGAGGAAAACATAGGCAGAACACTCTATGACATAAATCACAGCAAGATCCTTTTTGACCCACCTCCTAGAGAAATGGAAATAAAGAGAAAAATAAACACATGGGACCTAATGAAACTTAAAAGCTTTTGCACAGCAAAGGAAACCATAAACAAGACCAAAAGACAACCCTCAGAATGGGAGAAAATATTTGCAAATGAAGCAACTGACAAAGGATTAATCTCCAAAATTTATAAGCAGCTCATGCAGCTCAATAACAAAAAAACAAACAGCCCAATCCAAAAATGGGCAGAAGACCTAAACAGACATTTCTCCACAGAAGATATACAGACTGCCAACAAACACATGAAAGGATGCTCAACATCTTTACTCATTAGAGAAATGCAAATCAAAACTACAATGAGATATCATCTCACACCAGTCAGAATGGCCATCATCAAAAAATCTAGAAACAATAAATGCTGGAGAGGGTGTGGAAAAAAGGGAACACTCTTGCACTGCTGGTGGGAATGTGAATTGGTACAGCCACTATGGAGAACAGTATGGAGGTTCCTTAAGAAACTACAAATAGAACTACCATATGACCCAGCAATCCCACTACTGGGCATATACCCTGAGAAAACCATAATTCAAAAAGAGACATGTACCAAAATGTTCATAGCAGCCCTATTTACAATAGCCCAGAGATGGAAACAACCTAAGTGTCCATCATCGGATGAATGGGTAAAGAAGATGTGGCACATATATACAATGGAATATTACTCAGCCATAAAAAGAAATAAAATTGAGCTATTTGTAATGAGGTGGATGGACCTAGAGTCTGTCATACAGAGTGAAGTAAGTCAGAAAGAGAAAGACAAATACTGTATGCTGACACATATATATGGAATTTAAGAAAAAAAAAATGTCATGAAGAACATAGGGGTAAGACAGGAATAAAGACACAGACCTACTTGAGAATGGACTTGAGGGTATGGGGAGGGGGAAGGGTAAGCTGTGACAAAGGGAAAGAGAGGCATGGACATATATACACTACCAAACGTAAGGTAGGTAGATAGTGGGAAGCAGCCGCAGAGCACGGGGAGATCAGCTCGGTGCTTTGTGACCGCCTGGAGGGGTGGGATAGGGAGGGTGGGAGGGAGACGCAAAAGGGAGGGGATATGGGAACATATGTATATGTATAACTGATTAAATTTGTTATAAAGCAAAAAAAATTAAAAATTAAGAAAGAAAAAAAAAGAGATTTAAAAAGAAGGAAGCAGTAATACTGATATTGCTACATATTAAACATTTGAACATTGTTTAGACATTGATTCCTAAAAACCCAGACAATGGTTATGAGTGGATGCACTCAAATAATACTATTTCTTTTTATTTTTTAAGTCACATATTCAGAAAGTCAGTTAGTTACTACGGAATCACATGTGATGTCATAAATTTGACATTCTAAATGCAGACCTAGACTGAGCAACAGAAACAACAGGAAATGGAGCTGGGGAGAGGAAAACCTGCATAACAACAAAAGAATCTCAATAGTTAAAGAAATGAGTCAAACATCTCTGAAACAGAAAAAGGTCAGTGAATTGAATGTCCTAGAATCTTGCCAAAGAACTGAGGAAATGTAGATATCAGTCCATCATTTGCCTCTGGAAATGCTCTGCAGCAATCAAATTTCAGATGATGAGCACACATAGAGGCAAAAGGAGAAGTAAAGGACATGAAGAGTGGAGAAAAAGGAGATTAAATCATGTGGTATAAGTCCATCCAATAAGTCAGCACTTACTGAGCAAATGCTCATATGTTAGTGGTAAGAGGCGAAAACACAGTTGCTATCTTTGAAGAATGCACAACCTAGTAGGAGAGATAATACATAAACAAAGTACAATTCAGTACTCAGTAAAAGTATGTACAAAAGACACAGGCAACACAGAGGAATGTTTAATACTGGGAACTTCTCCCACGTCGTGCTGAGCTTGGTTCTGAAGAACACTGAAGGGAAAAGGAGGTTGTAAGATATAAGGGTGGTCTATAGACAAATACAAGTCATTTGGCAAAAACAGAACATAGAGAGTAGAGTGCAGGGCGCACAAGTTGGAGGTAGACAGGATACATCATGAGACTCCGGGTCTCTCTAACCAAGTGAATGAAGAGTGTATCCAGAAATGAAGCATAAGCAGATTTACATTTTAGAAATATCACCCTAAATAAATGGGGTAGATGGATCTAGAAGTTGAGAGGATTTAAGGCCATGAAATCTGGTCAAAAGCTACATTCTAAGAATGCAGACCCATAACGATCTGAGGCCTGGAACAGGAATGGAGAAGAGGGACTAGATTTAAAATAGCTTTTGGAGTAAGTGACAGGACTTCATGGCGATAGTGTTGAGGGGATTGATGGAAACATTTTAGGATTAGTTCGAGGATTATACAGCTATGCCATTCTCTTCAGACACAGACTCAGTCATTCAGCTAGCATCAACTAGATTTTTCCTGGGTGCAAGGCACAGAGCATGAAGAGATTAACAGACTGCCCCTGAGCACTTTGGTCTATGCTAGAAGTTGAGCTCCTTAAACAGATAAATAACACTAATCTTGATTGCCTTACAGCTACTGAATTGGCAGGAAACAATAGAAACACTGCTCCAGTACAACAGTATTTCCTGCAGTTGAAAATGAAAACAAATATTTGAATAGATGTCCATGAAATAAGCCATTTTCTTCTGCTCCCCTACATGGTCTTCCCTATTAGTTTGTTCATAAGAGACCTCTTTTCACTCTTGATGCTATGAATAGTTAGAGAATATGAATAGAAGACATGCCTGTTGACTGATCTGTACAGGATTAAAGTCCTTGATTTAAAAAATCTATTATTGATGAGGCTCAGATCCACAGGAAATTGGTTTATGAATAAAACAAACAAGAGAAGTTTCAGTTCTACACGGCAAATGAAAAAGTTCCATAAGTAGCAATCTTCAGAGTAACAGAGAAAACAAGTTGTTCCGTGTGAGCAGCTTCACATTTAAACCCAAGTCCTGCTGACCCCTGGGAAATTCTCCCACAGCATTTCCCATGTTACCATTTTGTAAATGATAAATGCTTCATGTCTCAAATCTATAAACCAACAAATTTCTATATTAAAAATCTGTTTGTATAGTTGTCTGATATGTGTTCTTTTTACTCATGCTTATTAGAACAGAGGAAAAATAATATCTATAATTTATATTTTTGATAGTGGCAAAGAGACAAATTCTAGCTTTCATTTATCCTTTGATTCCCCAAACCCAAGGTTTCTAATGTCCTGAGATGAAAAATTAATAAACATTCTTTGTTTCCATATTAAGAATGAGACTGGGGCTTCCCTGGTGGCGCAGTGGTTGAGAGTCCGCCTGCCGATGCAGGGGACATGGGTTCGTGCCCCGGTCCGGGAAGATCCCACATGCCGTGGAGCGGCTGGGCCCGTGAGCCACGGCCGCTGAGCCCGCATGTCCAGAGCCTGTGCTCCGCAACGGGAGAGGCCACAACAGTGAAGAGGCCCGCGTACAGCAAAAAAAAAAAAAAAAAAAAAGAATGAGACTGGACGGAGGTACTCAAAAGACAGCCTAGAAGCAGACAAATCTAGAAAGGATTCTGAGAAATCAGGAGTTCGTCTGAGTACTCAGGTGAGCTGACCTCTCCAGAGTTGGTGAGAGAATTAAAGAGCAGACAGCATAATAAAAAAAGATTAGCGGGCAGGGGAGTTTGGGGAGAAAAGACTGAGCTATCAAGATTTGTATTAAGGGATACCTAACGTCCTCGTGGCGAGGTTAAGAAAATACTAGCAGAAGCTGGTCCCTGCCTACCCATCCAGCACACATCCCAATGTTCATGCAGAATAAATGGCATAGAAACCTGTGCTCAGCCTGTGGGAGGAGACTGGCCTTTGCTCAAATCAGGGAGGGAAGGGGAGTCTGGCCATCGCACTGACCATCTTCTGCACCATCTTTCAGATGATCATACCGCGTCACTCGCTGAGATGCTGCCCCATGCGGGGTCACTCGTCGTGTAGACGCTGCCTTTGTGCAGCTGAGGGAAAAGTGCTTCTTGGCCCCTGCCGCACGATACGTATTTATATTCACATGTGCCTGTTGTGGGGGCAGGGCTGGCAGATCACCGTGATCAGGGTGAGCAGAGACCAAACCACTGACTTTGGAGGGGAGCCACAGGCAATCTGGTGAGGGGAAGGATACGGGGATGGAAGCTTCCACTTGCCTCTCCATGGTCTCCTCCATCCTGTTCCTCCCAAAGGCAGTGCTAGAGGGCGCTATTCCCTCTTCTGCAGCTGCCTGGGAGCCCCGCTACAGCCTTGTTGAGGTACCAGCAGCCTTCATCTTTGTAATCTGGTCAAAAATGTTGGGTATGTCTTTTCAGCATCTGCTAACAAGCTTATCCTTAAGGACAGAAGTGGGGAAAAGGGAGGAAAAGTGCTCAACTCTACTAAGTTCCGCATAAGAGGAGTCACAGGTGAAAAACTATGAGATATCAGACTTGTTTCTTGGTTTTGGATGCTCTTCCAGGTAGATTCCCACTTGACTGCTCCTCACAGAAGTTAGGATTGGGCCAGAGCTAGAATAATACACAAGGGCCAAGACTGAATTACTCGTCATAGAGGGCAGGGGCCTTCTCATTGATCACTGCTACATTTGGCTTGCCATGGCTGTTTCGTAAACATATGTGTGGGAGGACTCGGTGGTGGGGTATTACACTCCTGGGTCTCTTCTCTCCTTGAAAGGGATCACAAGAATTAACCTTGCTGAAGACAGACTCTCGAGGATACCTAGTGAGAAATCAGTGGTCTCGAACTTCACGGAGCCCATCCACCAGAGCTCCATCAGTAGATGAGTCCAGAAGCAAGAACACAAGTCTTAAGGTAGAGATGGGAATGAAAAGGAAGAGTACATGCCATAATAATAATAACAATAATAACACAGATTGATGCTTTCCATGAGCCAGGCCCTGTTCCGTGTACTTTATACCTTTTAGCTAACTTAGCCCTCACAGACCCCCACCCCCATCAACCCCCAGAGTAAGAAAACCGAAACACAGAGTAACTTGCCTAAGATTTCACACTAGTAATGCTCATAGAGCTAGATTAAAACCTAGGATCTCGGGCTTCCCTGGTGGCGCAGTGGTTGGGAGTCCGCCTGCAGATGCAGGGGACACGGGTTCGTGCCCCGGTCCGGGAGGATCCCACATGCCACGGAGCGGCTGGGCCCGTGAGCCATGGCCGCTGAGCCTGTGCGTCCGGAGCCTGCTTTCCGCAAGGGGAGAGGCCACAACAGTGAGAGGCCCGCGTAACGCAAAAAAAAAAAAAAAAAACCTAGGATCTCTAGGTCTATAAACTGCACATTGAGTGATTAAACTCCATGGTTTCTCCTTCCTTCCTTCACACATTCAAAAGCTATTCATTGAGTACCCAAAACTCAGAAGAGGGGGTGAAAATGTCAACAAAGGAAATAAATGGTTGAAGAGTATTAGGTTGTGTGACGCTTTGAGCCCTTAACTAGGCCTAGTCACATAAGAAGAAAAAGTTTGTTGTGAGAATTAGTTTTTGGATGCAGAGTGCGACACAGGCCCAGACACTGGGAGAACCAATCCATCTGTCTCTGTGAGGACTGGCTCAATAACCTAACCAAGAACATGTCCTTTGAAACGTGTGAAATAATCACAAAAACTGGAATAATATATGGATGCTTAATAATCTATCTCATACCTTAGTGAAGGAGTCCTTTCTCTAGGATGACTAGAACCAGTTCCTAATTAAGAAGATGATTCTCTCCAATTGAGCTTCACTGGCACAAGAAGTTCTGAAGGTGATGGGGAGACACTTGATTCTCCAGCCTACTGACCTTCCCAGCACTCACTGCATTAATCACAGAGCAAATGTGCAGACGGATGCCCCTGAGGTGCTTTGCAGAGCCTTCTGGTGGGAACTTCTGGTCTAGCTGCTCATCAAGTGAACTGGAGGTCACAGATGGTGGCAGTGGCAAGCAAGGTCCCTTCCTCAAGCCTTCTGTCCTACCTGAAGGTCTCTGACTGAGCAGGTATATGTGAAGAAAGTGACAGAACTTTGCAAACTATGTGCCAGCTACCTAGGGGCAAGGGAAAGGACCTCTACCCTATCTACTCCAAAAGAAAAAAAAAAGTGTGAGGTGCTGGTGGAACAACTGGGGGGAAATGAAAGCAGTCTGTCTCTGTGTCCATGTAACAGAAATGTCTTATATATGGAGCCTTGAAACGTCTGAGCCCCTTTAAGCCCTACTTAAAGGAGCTGAGATGAACCAGGATCCACCTAAGAGCTAGGAATGGAACACAGAGAAGGGGACAGCTCCTTGACTCCAGCTGGGCAGAGATGAGGATGGGGACCCTAGGCGGGCATCTAACTCAGAAGCCCACTTTCTTGCTCCAGCCCCCCAGTAGCTCCACGACCTCCCGGACTTCATCCACCTCCCCTAGCCGTCAAGAGCCGCCAAAGCCGCTGTCAGCGCAGCCCTCGCCACCCACACCAACCACGCCGCTCGACTCACGTTCTTCCACGACCCCGGAGGTCCAGCTCCAGACCGGGTCCCGGAGCAGCACCAAGAAGGCTGAGAATTCCGACGCCTGGTCTCCTGGCCTGGGGCGGGAAACCCGAGAGTCTCCGTACAAACGAGAGTTGCGGGACTCGCGAGATTCCAGGGAAACGCACCAGCGGGAATATCCGCGCACGCCCCCTACTGAATGGAAATCCTATGCCGAGCGCAGGGCTCTCTACCCGTCACAGCTGGATCAAGACTGTATGCCTGACCTGGTCAGGCAGCGAGAGGAAGAGGAGGACGAGGACGATGCCTACTGGGCATCCGTGAGAACACTGTAAGAGAAGACACCGAGCTGCTCGCGCCCCAGGCCGGTGAGCAGGGCCCGCCTCCCCTGGTACCCGGGTTGCCGCTCCTCGCAGCCCCGCGGCTGGACCTCTCTCAGCCTCCCTCCTGTCCATGGTATAGGGAAGTTCACCCAGCCCCCTGCTTCTCCTCCCTAAACCTACCCCTCTGCACAGTAGCCTCCAGGACCCAGCTCTCGGCTGTCTCCAGCATCCCAGTCCTCCAAGCCGGGACCCAACTGTTTCCTTCCCACCCTGCCCTGGGATGAGGCCCATTCCTGATCCCTCAGGTCTGTGTGACTCGCCCTCCTGTCGGTGCCCCTCTCTGCAGCCCAAACCCAAGCATGCCATCACCATCGCTGTGTCATCCCGTGCACTCTTCAACATGGTGGACGGCAGGAAAATCTACAAGGAAGAGGGTCTGGAAAAGTACATGGAGTACCAGCTTTCCAATGAGAATGTCGTGCTGGCCCCAGGGCCGGCCTTCCGCTTTGTCAAGGTACTCTGCAAAGCTGTCTTTGGCCCTCCAGGACTCTGGATGGCAGGGAAGGACTCATGCTAATCCCTGGGATCTCATCCAGGTTTCCTTATAATTCCTAGTCCACCCTTGTCATTCTTGCCTTTTTTAAGTCTCCCCAGGTCAGTTTATATTTTCACAGAAGCTTCCACACTGTTGAGGGAGGGACTGCAGCCCTAGATTTGGAATGTTGAGCTTCCCTAAGTGGAGTCCAAATTCTGAGACCTGTAACAGAAACTTTTGTTCTCTCCATAGAAGGAGCAGTCACCAGAAGCAATAATGTGCTTACGATTCCAAGCAGTAGAAATAAAACACCCCATTCAAATGAGATTAAATTCACTTTAGCTGCTCTTGCCCCAAACACAGCATATTAAGAAAGTCAAGATGCTCTTGGCACTTAGGGGCATGACTTTAATAGAGAAAGTAAGGTTCTTGGAACTTACACTGAAATGTATAGCACTTATAGCTCTGATCCCCTATATAACTTATACAAATATTACACAATAACATCATAACCAGGCAGAAACAAATGACACCTCCACATGTTGTAAGTAGAAAGTAGTTATGAGGCATAGTGGAAGCATGAGAGGAAACCACAAACCTATTCTAAAGACTCATGTTTTAAAAAATATACAAAATGCTCACTTTGGCAGCACATGTGCTAAAATTGGAACAACACAGAGACCATTAGCATGGCCTCCGCACAAGGATAACATGAAAATTCTTGAAGCAGCCTATACTTTTCACAATCAAAAATAATCATCAGACGATCAAGAAAGGCAGGTTTTATGAATCAAAAACAAAAATAGACAAACCATGAAAGGGTTAGCCTGATCCTATCTATGTACCTCACAGAAATAATTCTAGTAAACCAAATGTTGTAACAATTTTCAACAAACATTACCCATCTTTCAGTAAACATTAATGCGAGGCTGAAAATACTGAAATGAATGGCATAACCCTGACTTAAAGGAGCCACAGTCTCTCAGTGAAGAGTCTTCAGGGCTTGGATTGGACACCTATGGGATCCTTTCTCTCCAGACCCCCAGTGCCCACTTTGCCTGGCCCTCTTTACACACATTTGTGTTTGTAACCTTCAGGCACTGCAGCATGTCAATGCTAGGCTCCGTGAGCTGTATCCTGATGAACAGGACTTATTTGATATTGTTCTGATGACTAATAACCATGCCCAAGTGGGAGTGCGGCTTATAAACAGCGTCAATCACTATGGTAAGTAAAATAAATACTGTGTGGAAGAACAGCTCGCTGCTCTGGAAGAGAGAAGCCATGTTATTTTCCTCACTGTGGCCTAACTAATGCAGTGTCTGATAGTGACACCCCCTTCTGCGTGAGGAATGTTTATTTGCCTATGTCAGAACAAGAGAGGCCATGTTCATTTTTAACTTCAGCACAGAGTTGGGCCCAAAGCTCTGGACTTAACTTGTCAAGTGTGAATTTCAAAGTCTTAATCCCAGGTCCTGCAATATATTTCTCTGTTTTATGTTTTTCACTTCTGAACTTGACTTCAAGGAGCCGTCAACCCAGGGCTTTCTCTGTGTGATCAGACTTCTTGCTCACCACAGATGCATGTTAAAGGTTTAAAGGTTTTTACCTTTCCTTTCCACTCTTAACATCTGACTCTCCCCGGCTGCTCTCCCCACACATCAAATTCATACTCATGCCAGCAAAACTGTCTTTATTCCTTTACAGGGAAAATTGGTTTGACACTAGTCTCTTCATAGCATTTCCATTAGTGTGTTGGTGACTTTAAGGGGAGGTCCTCATTTTTCCTCTTATGAATTTACCTGACTTCTTATGTGGGGACGTTTAGCCCATTTTCTAAGTGACATATCCAGTCTTAAGCATATGTCAAGTCAAAATAAGGTTTAAATTTGGCATATTTAACTTCTAGGCTCAAATAAGGCATATTTACAAATAATCACTATCTATTACAAGTTGTAAGTTTTATATTATATTATCCTAATTATAAGGCCAACATCTTACTGATACACAGTTGAAAATATGTTTACCTTTCAAAAACGCAGTCTTCATAGTATTATGCTATGAAAAGAGAGAATGTATATTAAAGCTTTAGCAAAGATGAGTGGTGTAATCACTCAATAAAGGACAGCTATTATTTTTACAAAACAGCCTTATTTGATTTAGTAGGTGATTTAAGTCCATCTATCCCTCACCACACTAAGCCCATTGAGCTTAGTAGCATGAGAAATTCTGCTTATTTACATACTAATTCTGTTAATGAACAGATAAAGCCCAATCTTGCGCAGCCTTGCTCATGGAATAACAACTTTTCACCTGAAGAGTTAGTTACCTTCTCTCGGTGCTGAAGGCAGTTTGTATCTCCCTTTGCTATGGTCTTTTCTATATTATAATTATCTGTTTACATGCCTGGCTCCTTAGTGAATTGTGATCTCCTGGAGAAGAGGGCCGATGTTTTCATCATTTCTGAAGTCCCCAGTACCACCAAATAATTTCTGATCATTAAATTAATATTATTTAAGGATTTATAGAGTACACTTTTATGCCACTTATGCCCAATGTTGGTTTAAGTGAAAAAGTAAGAGTATTTTGTCCATACCACGGCAAACACTTCCACTTCAACTGTTGATAGATCCTATCCACTCTCTTGGTCCATGCAGATGATAAACAACTGACTAGCTGGCTCAACAACAACTGGCTCAAAATTCTGCTTTATATCATCTGCAGCTGCCCAGTTTTATCATATATCCAAAAACACTTTGAATGGGTACATAGCTTATATGCTTAATGTTATACCTTAATTATTCTCACATCATTGGAACTATGGTTTGCTTTTATAAATAATCCCGTGCTGAGACCTTTCTACATAAATTTTTATCAGAGTTTCAGATTATTCCCTTAGGATAAACTCTTTAAAAAAGGAATCCTAGGTCAAAAGGTATAAGCTGCTAAAAAGCAATCAATACTTTTATCAATAAATATCAAATTACTCTCTAGACAGCTTGTACCAATTTATACTTTCATCCATAGTATATGTAAGTGCTTATTTTACAAACCTCTCACCAACATCTAGTGGGTTTTTTTTAACTGTTGTTGATTTGAAAGGCATTTAATGGTATATTAATGTTAGTCTGCTAATGACCGCATTTAAAATTTCAAGTCAAGAGAGACAATTTCACACCTTTTGTTGTTGTTTTGGGGAAATAGTTTAAATGTTATCACTACTTGCTATTACTATTGTATTGTTACTAAAGAAATACTAAAATGGTACTTAAAAACAGAGCCACATCTTAACTGGCCCCATCAACAAGTGAGGATGCTGTAGCTAAAGGAAAAGTACACTGTTCTAGTCTAGACAAGAGTCAATGTGAAGCACTGGGCTTAGACAGTCTTTATGTCTCAGTTTCCTTTTCTGTAATGAGCATAATAATGCCTGCCATAACAGCTGTGTGAGAGTAAACTGGCATGGCCTATCTGGATATACTTCATAAACTATCATGCACCATTATATAAAATAGCTGAGACATTTTTCAATATTGGTACTACAAAGGCAGTTCTAAAACTTCAGTAGGCACTCATTTATTCCTAGGGTAACTTTCACTTGCATTTCCAGTAAGTATATACTGTCTTTAGTCTCTGACATAACAAAGTCTTTCTTGCCCGATAATAGGATTACTAATTGACTGGTTCTGTCTGATTGGTGGAAATAGCCCCATTGGCTAGTTGAAGGCATATCTTACCAACTTGGATCTTTCTGACGATTCTGAAAAAGTACAAGAAGCAATACAAGAAGGTATTACTTGGTTTCCTCTCTCTACTTAATAAAGAGGTCTGCACTAGTGTTTCATTCTATTGGCCTTCACATAGGATTATGTGGTTTACGTCGTTGTTGGGTTTTCTGCTAAGGTGTTTCCACAAGTGGCAGCCCTTAAGTTTGTCTTTTAGAGCTTTCACCTTCATGGAGGTGGACATCTTCAGTGATTATCCTACACCCATTGTACACTTTCCCATCCCTTACAGAAACGGAGGCAGTACAAAGATAACTGTTTTGAGATGTGTGGTTGTGAAGAAGAGTTGTGTCGTCAGGTAATAGCGAGAGAGGAAATTCGAGGTCTGGGAAGAATTTTTTTTTTTAATAGACACTAAAACATATGGTCCTAAGAAGAGTATTAATTAATTCCAACGGTCTTCCAGGGATCGCCTCTGCAACAATATTTGATGGAGCCAAAGACATGGCTTACTGTGACACACAGCTCCGTGTGGCCTTTGATGGGGATGCCGTCCTCTTTTCTGACGAGTCTGACCATATTACCAAGCAGCACGGGCTGGACAAATTCTTTCAACATGAAGCACTGTTTGAGAATAAGCCTCTTGCTCAGGTAGGTTCAATGAGCTCTAATTAATTTTGATCTACTTATTTTCCAACATACCAATATAAATATTTCTTCACTGTGATGACTTTTAAATTTTTGTAGGCAGGCCACTCCTCACTTCTTATCCTTTGTAGTTTTCTCCCCTTGTTTCATGAACTCCTCATTTTAAAGCATCTGCTGCCAACTTTTTTTTTAATTTTCGTGTTCTTTTATCTATCCTTTTGGAAATGTTTCTATGATCTTCTCATGAGAAAGAGTTCATCTCCTCCAAATTATGAGTAACAGAGGTAATACGGCTTACCAATTAGCCACTTCTACATAATAGTTCTCAAAATAGTAAGGTTATTTCCAATAGGTCAGTAAACATTTGTTGAACCTCTCTGTCCATACCCTTAAACTCCATAAAGGTAGCACTTATTTGAGAAAAATCTGCAAAACTGAGAGTTTAAATTAAATCAAATAATGAGCTCCAAGCAAGTACAAAGTATGAACAATTAAAATTTTAGGTTTTTTGGAATCAGTCCATGAACCAAAGTGTTAAAGTCATGGTCTAAAATGAACAAAACCTGCAACTTCTGAACCAAAGGAGATTTGAACATCAAAGTATTCTCCAAAATGAATATGAAATGATGGATCATTCAGTTTTAATCTATGAATCTTACCTAGGCCTTTCTTTTAAATTGGGCTTTTTTTTTTCTTAGCTCTTCTTGAACTTAAGATCTTAAATATGGTTAGTTTTATTACATTTATAAAAGTAGGAAGAGACTAATTGAAAGATGAAAGTTTTACTAAGTCACCTCACATTACAGCAAGTGATATTTAAATTCTGAGTGTTTTTGTGTGTGTATGTTTAACTTCACAGTCCCTTCCTAAATAGCTTCTTTAGAAGTCTTGAGCTCATGTCAAAAAGTTGTTCAGTGTTAACAAAGTTTACTATTGAGAGGAAAATCCTTTGTTATATTTTACGTAAGTCTACTTTGCTGAAATTTAGAGCCCATTGTACATTAGCCTTTAAGCATTATTAAAATGTTCAAGATCTCTAAAAAAGAGCACTTAAAAAGAAAAAAAAACTTCGAAACAAGAATTATTTCACGATAATCTTAAAATACCATTTTTTTTCATCTCAGGGAAAGAATCCAAATTTCTTTTAGATTCTGTACTTATCAGTTCTTTTCTCCATATTTTAAATCATTTTTCCCATTAAACAACTGAAATTGTGAAGTTCAACACTAGTTATTGCAGGAATACCCAATGAATTTTTACTAAGCATACTTGTTTTCATAATGTGGTCCTTCTGACAGTGGAAAAATATGCTATTTTTCACATAGAAAGGGTAGCTTTCCTATAAAGACCAGGCTTTGCCAGATGTTTCCACTGATGAGAAGGAAGTTATGAGATATGATTCCTAACCAAGGCTTTCAACAATGTTGGTCATGGGGCTTATGGTTTCGTCATGACAATATCCCAATTGTCTCCAATGGAGGAGATCTGAGAGTCACCAGCAAATGGGACAGCTGGACAGGATTAATTTAGCCACTCTCATTGTAGCTTATAAAGCCTCCAATGTGGTACCATGACAAGTAATGGATGTCTCCTGATTTGATCTCTATCTCATTTCACCATTCTGGGATAGTGATCTCCGTGTGTGTGTGTGTGTGTGTGTGTGTGTGTGTGTGTGTGTGTGTGTGTGTGTGTTTTAATCAGAATTGTTGAGGTATACTTTATATGTAGTATAATTCATCTTTTTTAGTGCATGGTTCTGAGAGTTTTGACAAACATATGTGTATAGTCGTGAAACCAAAATCAAACTCAAAATACTCACAAAATTCCCTGTGCTTCTTTGTAGTCATCCTAGCCCCTATCCTCAGGATCTGTCAAACACATTGACAGCCCCATAGGATGCAATCTTTTGAATCTGACTTATTTTACTTAGAATGATGTATTTGAGATTCATCTCTGTCATTCCCTGTATCAGTAGTGCATTCCTTTTTACTGCTGAGTAGTAGTCTGTTCTATGGATGTACCACATTTTTTCATACATTTACCTATTGGAGGATATTTAGGTCATTTCCAGTTTTGGGCATTTATAAATAAAACGACTTTAAGCATTTGCATACAGGGTTCTGTGTAAACACAAAAATCTCATTTCTCATGGGTAAATACCTCGGAGTAGGATTGCTAGGTCACAGGATAAATATACGTTTAACTTTATAGATAGCGCCAAACTATTTCCCAAAGTGGTCACACCACTTTGCATTTCCAATGAAAGATTTTTTGCTCTGCATCCTTGCCAGTATTTGGTAATGTCAGTTGTTTTTCATTTGTTTGTTTGTTTTGAGCTGTTCTGGTGGTTACATAATTGTATCTCATTGTGGCTTTAATTTGCATTACCCTAACGCCAGATAATACTGAACATTTTACGAAGTGCTTATTTGCCATCATATGTATTCTTTGGCAAAAATATCTGTTCAAATCTCTTGCTCATGTGAATTGGGTTGTTTTTTTTTTTTTTTTTTTTTTTTTTTTTTGCGGTACGCAGGCCTCTCACTGCTGTGGCCGCTCCCGCTGCGGAGCACAGGCTCCAGACGCGCAGGCCCAGCGGCCACGGCCCACGGGCCCAGACGCTCCGCGGCACGCGGGATCTTCCCTGACAGAGGCACGAACCCACGTCCCCTGCATCGGCAGGCGGACCCTCAACCACTGCGCCACCAGGGAATCCCTGGGTTGTTTTTTATTTCATTATTGAGATTTGAAAGTTCTTTGTATTACAGTTCTGGATACAAGTCCTTTATCATATATTTGTTAATTCTATAATACAGAAATTAATTCCTTTCAATTATATAATTTTTGCTTCATGTATTTCTAATTTCTGTTGTTTGGTGCCCAAATATTTAAGATTATTATATCTTCTTGGCAAATTAATCACTTTTCATTATGCAATGCCCTCTCTCTGATATTCATACAGACATTCTAGCTTTTTTTTCTTTTTTGGACTGATGTTTGTATGGTACAACTTTTCTATGTTTTTACTTTTAACCATTTATGTTTTTTTGTTTTTTGTTTTTTGTTTTGCGGTACACGGGCCTCTCACTGTTGTGGCCTCTCCCATTGCGGAGCACAGGCTCCGGACGTGCAGGCTCAGCGGCCATGGCTCACGGGCCCAGCCGCTCCACTGCATGTGGGATCCTCCCTAGAAACAGTTGCCAAAGTATAGGTAAAAACTGTGACTAAACATTTACTTAAAAGAAAGTTGGGTCATAAAGTGGAAATCCCCAAAATCAGGGAAGAGATGATAAAATGTTAAATGGTAGAACTCTGGAAATGAGCAAATAGAAAAATAATATTTTAGAGAGAAAAATGACAGAAATAGGTCCTAGGTAAAGAAAATCCAACATATGCAAAATTAGAATACCTGAAGAAAACACTGAAATTATGTTATGGGGGGAGGAGGATAGGGTTGTGTGTGATAAATATAAAGATGCAAACATATCAAAATATAAGGCAAGAAGACATCCTGAATTATCAGAATATTTTAATGGATACATTAAACTACTAAAGGTTAAAAACTAAAGGCCACATTATACTATAGGGAAATAGAAGAGAATAATCATTACTGAGACATGCCCTAGTAATATTATTTGACTTCAAAAATAAAGAAATAATTCTTTGGGCACCCTGCACTGCACACACAAGTGGGGAAAAGAAAATCAGGCTGTCCTGAGTCTTCTCCACAGCAGCACTCAGTAGCAAAACACAGTGGAGCCCTACTTATAAGATCATGTTGAGAGGAAATATAAACCACAGATTCTATATCCAGTCAAAAGCTCATTCAAGTAAAAAGGAAACAGATCAACAGTTAAGAACATAGTATATTCTCAGGGATTATTATTTCCATAAGATATTCTTGAGAAAACTAATACAAGAGGACACATTTTGGCCAATATTAGGTGACTACAAACACACAAAGGCACAAATGTGCATAGAATATATTTAACCATAGATCTAAAACTAAAACAACTGCAGGGATTAGAGTGACAGAAAAGAAAGCCCACATTATATGCCCTAACAATGTAGAAATTATTTAACTATTAAAAACTGGAAAAATATGGAGGAAAAAGTTATAAGGAAGAGTAGGTGTACTGATATCTTCAGTTACAATAGCTGATCAAAGGCTAAAATGTAAAGCTGAGAGACAGAAATATAAGAATATTTAATAATTCAAATGCAAACACTGAGAAAGATGAAACAGTTAAAATCAAATGATTGAAGAAAAAATAGAGGATAAGAGAAAGATGAAGAAGTACCCTAATTTCATTATTTTTCATTATAAAAAATAATAGATCCTGGATTTAAAAAAATAGAGGATTGAGGATACTATAAAAAGTTATAAAGGTAACCAACAGAAGGAAACAATACAAACCTTCCTAAATGTTAGAAGAAACACACATACACACATGTTCAAATAAAAAAGACACTCAGTGAACAATCTTTTGAAACCTTTAAATGTGAAAAATGAAATACAAATTGTAATACAGAACCATTATCACATACATTTGTGATATCGATAAATAGAAATGGCCTCAAACTCAGCTTTTGTTTTAAAAATTAAGACTTTCAGATTGTATCACTTAGCAAAATCCAATTCTATGTTCTATACTAGAGGTACAGTTAAAAGTAAGTGTTCAGAAAGGTTGAAGATAAAAGTGTGAAGATATATAAAGTAATTGTAAATATAGAGAAGACTGGATTCAAGCCAAGAAGGAACTGAACAAGATAAAAAAGTACACTTTATAATGTTAAAATGTGCAATTCACAAAAAGTAAATCAAAAGAGTAGTGCTTTTGCTGATTAACTGAGCTTTCAGAGTATCCCATTTTGCCATGGATAGTTTACGTCTGTTGCCCTGGTTCAACTTTTTATGGAAGCTTCTTTCACTCTTAAAATATCTGTGTTTAGATGATAAATTATATGGCCATCCTATGTTTTACTCTAGGAATGCAAGGATGGTTCCATACAAGGAAATATAATCACATAAATGCAAGGAGTTTCAGCATTGTATCACTGGTCTATACTGCATGTTTCATGCAGTATTATAAGTTCTTATAAACATCTGCCTTTTTAGCGTTCACTTCCTTTGGCTCACTGGATGACAGCTGTGACATATGTTCCTTTTACAGGGTCCCTTGAAAGGCTTTCTGGAAGATTTAGGCAGACTGCAAAAGAAGTTTTATGCCAAAGATGAACGGTTATGTTGCCCTATCAGGACCTACCTGGTTACAGCTAGGAGTGCAGCCAGTTCAGGCGCCCGCGTGCTGAAAACCCTTCGCCGCTGGGGTCTAGAGATAGACGAAGCTCTTTTCCTTGCTGGAGCCCCCAAAGGTCCCATCTTGGTGAAGATAAGGCCCCACATCTTCTTTGATGACCACATGTTCCACATTGAAGGGGCACAGAAATTTGGCACCACCACAGCTCATGTACCTTATGGAATTAATCAAAAAGAGAACAATTAGGGATGGGAAGGGGAAATAAAGCAGTGAGTCTGGTATTATGGAAGCCACATCTTGTGGATCTCTAGGGCAATGAGGTATTTCAGTAGATTAGACCTCAGAACTTTGTTCATTTGGAAAGGTTTTCTCTTGAGTTTTTTAAAACATTTTGAACTCTCAAGTTACCTACAAGCTACTTCTCTTGGAGCTGTCAATGCGGTTGATGACATTGCAACTACCTCTCTGTGTAAGTCATAATGATGACTCTTTAGAATGTTTAGAACTTGAATCCTTGAATGCTTAAAGGACTATGTCAGAAGCCTACTTAGTTTTACAAAGCATTGCTCATTTATGGATGTTGGTAGCTAGAATGAATCATTACCCATCATCATTATAGAATAGTGGGTCTTCACAAGTGGAAAGAGAAGGGTTAAGTACACTCTTGAAAACTGGAGCTTTTTAGTCTGTTGCCTCTGTGAACAGTCTTTTAATCAATGCAAAAATGAAAATACCACTCTACCTGCATGAGTATACCAATTTTGACATTGCTTATTCAGAAATAAAGCAGTTATTCATACAGGTTACTTTCATCTAAGATGAGCTCCAGACAGAACCTCCTGGAAGGGTTCTTTGAAGCTTATTTCCTGGGTTCATTGCCTCTGGACTACAAGGCTTCATATTTGAAGTCTCTGGCTTTGGGCCCAGCAGGTAGGTCCAATGTTTATATGGGGAAACAAAGCCTTGGCTACCGCTTCAAAATGTGACATTGCTGTCATTCTGTTGTGATTTTTGTTTTGTTTTCAAAAAAGACATTGATTGGTTATTAACCATAATCTACTACATTAGGAACAACAAAGCTGGTTATTTTCGGATGTTACCTCATTTTCTCATCAAACCAAACTCTCGTGACATAATATCAATATTATTACTTTCCTTTTTGTTAATCAATGAAGAACCTAAAATTCAAAAAGATTAAGTAGCTTGTCCAAGGATGTGAAGGTAATAAATGGTAAGACTAAGATTCAAATTTAGATCTCACTTCAAAAGCTATATGTTGTCTATCTTCCCTTCCTCACACCCTGTCTTGCTCCTTCTCGTCCCATCTCCATCTCTACCCCACCCACATATACATATTCCACCTCGGTTCTAGTTAAAGCATGCCACTGCTGACACACATCTTTTGATCTGCTTCCTAATTTGATGTAAGGCAGTCCAAAATATACCAGTCATGACACTTAGTGAGTACCTACTGTTTTCTATGCATTCCCTAAGATAAAGGCCACAAGAGAGACTCAGACATAATCCCATCCTTTAACAATCCCTTAGAAGAAGTCAAATGTGCAAGCTCAAACAGCCAACACGAGAGGGCTGTTTGTCCACAGTGCCAAGTGAGGGTCACACACAAGGCTGAGGCAGAAATCTGTATGGGCTGGAAGTGGTCAGGAAATGTAGAGAACGGAGGTGGGCTTTGCAGGACAGGAAAGATGTGGACGGAGAGAAAGGAAGAGAGGAAACGTGCTCCCGGCTCCGTGAGTGTGAGAGGCAGCTTCAAGTTACAGATAGGATGGAATAAAGGCCCCCCCTTCATGATTTCTCTTCCTGGTGCCTTGTCTAATCCTCAGTGACAGCGCTCGTCCCACCTCTGAGCTCCATTCTCAGCACTCACAAGAAACCTTCTTCTGTTATTCGACCCCTTGGCTATTTGTACTATGCCTTTTTGTTGCATGTTACATCCTTCCCACATACAAGGGAGTGGAGGAGAGTTTATCAAAATCATCTAGGGAGTTGATTTCAAACTACAGAAGTTGTGTGTCTCTTCTCCTGTCCTGAAGATTCTAGAATGGGGGCTGGGGCAGGAGAGGTCTCTGGACCAGACAGTAAGCACCCTGAGGGCAGAAATGGTGCCGTATTTCTTCGTGACTCTCACAGGGCACAGGGCCTGGCATATGTTGGATGGGTGAGTAGATGAACGTATGACGACTTAAGAGTAGCGTGGTCTAAAGTCTGAAGTTTGCAGCTTGAAGATGGATCCCTGTGGCAGTAACCCCTGACATTTCTGAAGCATTTTACAGTGTAAAAAGCACTTTCCCTTCCTTGTTACATTTAATATTCTCCGGGAGGGAATGGGGGAGACACCTGTGAATGAGCCTGCTCAGAAGTCTATGTATACAGTAAGTCCACGCGTTTCCCAGTGTATCTCTACCACCGTCAAATAAGACCATTTGAGAATGCCTTTTTATATATGGATCAAGGCCACAAGGGTCTAACATTCTCAAACCGTGGTCCCCAGATCACCTGCATCAGAATCACCTGGGAACTTGTTAGAAATGTACATCTCAGGTTCCACTTTGGACTCTAATGAATTTGAAACTGGGCCCTGAAATTTCTTTTTTTACAGGTCCTGCAGTTGATTCCAACGCAACGCTAAAGTCTGAGAACCACTGGTCCATTCTATTTCTAACTGATTCATGTTGCTAAGTTCTTAGCGTCAGCTGTGGGAAAAAAGAGCCTCTCCTCAGACTTCCGTTCGGCAGGGACCATTCTCCAGAGGATGAAGGTAAACTGAACTGAGGGTTAACAAGTCCCAGGCGCCCTTAACGGAAAACACACTAAGCCAGCCCCGAAGTGTGGGATATGTAAAGCAGCCTATAAAGAGACTTGTAAATTCAAAGCACTCATTAGGCATTTCCACGGGGAAGGCCACCACCACTCTGGGATTTCCATGGATAGGGACCTCAGGAACCTGAAAACCCGGGGCCGTGCTCACCCTTCTCTCAGGCTTGGAGCCGGCTCCACCGAGGAGCCACACAGAGCGCTCTCCTCTACTAGCCAATCAGGTGCCCTCGGAAGGGGGACTACAAGTCCCAGCATGCCCCCACGCCGCCGTCAGGGGACGACAGGCCGCGCCCCAGCGTTCTTTGCGTACAGGTGGCGAGCTCAGACCCGGGCGCGCGGCGACCCCGGAAGTCTCGCGCAGGGGCATGTGGGCCCTGGGCCCGGGCGGCCATGGCAGTGGCTACCGTGGCGGCGTTACTGGCCGCATTAGGTGGGGCCCTGTGGCTGGCGGCCCGGCGGTTCGTGGGGCCCAGCGTCCAGCGGCTGCACCGAGGCGGGGACTCCGGCCTCATGCACGGGAAGACAGTGCTGATCACGGGTGCGAACAGCGGCCTGGGGCGCGCCACAGCCGCCGAGCTGCTGCGCTTGGGGGCGCGAGTGATAATGGGCTGCCGGGACCGCACACGCGCCGAGGAGGCGGCGGGTCAGCTCCGCCGCGAGATCTGCCAGGCTGGGGGCCCCGAATTGGAGCCTGACTCCGGCGGGGCCGGCGAGCTTGTCGTGAAGGAGTTGGACCTCGCCTCGCTGCGCTCCGTGCGGTCCTTCTGTCAGGAGGTGCTCCAGGTATGGGGCTCTGGGAACCTGCCGCGGATCGGGGACTGGCTAGGGGCTTCGGCGGGCGAGGCGGGGCCTGGAGGGCCGGGGGCTGAGCCGGGGAGGGGACCGCCCACAGTCGAGGGGGTGTGACCTTGGGAATGATTCGGGCGGCTTGGGAATTGAAGGCTGGAAAAATTGGTAAGACAGTCTTCTGTCTTCCAAGAATGTTGAGAAAGAAAATGGGCCCAAGAGGAAAATAAGCGAGTTTCTGAACATTTCCTCTTGCCGTGTGAGGACAGCTCAGGAGGAGATCCGCCAGGTCCCTGGATTGTTTTTCCTGTGTCCAAAGTGAATGTGCACCAAGCCATCTCTCAAAGAGCCTGAGAGCACATAGGGGACGTTGCTAGACAAGGACCTTGGAGCAATTTATCCCCCCGCTAGGGTAGGAAGTTTAGCTTTCTGCCACCAGTGAACTCATGAGCAGTATTCTTAACCATACTCTGGCCTAACTTCCAAATAGACTGGAGCTTGGAATGCCAGTGGTCATGTGCTCTAAATGGGGACAGAAATAAAAATAATATAATACCTAGCACTTATTGAAAGTTTCCTGTGTGCCAGGAGCTGTTCCAAGCATTTCAGATATTTTTTTTAACTTTTAATGAAATTAAAGTGACTTTGACTGCTCTTGTCATCCAGTCTTCACAGTAACCCTGTGAGGTAGGCATTGTTATCCCCATTTTACAACGTAAGGCCACTAAGGCATAGGTAGGCTAGGTAATTTGCCCACGATCTGTCTCTAGAGTCCTTGCTTTTAACCCCTATACAGTACTTCTGCTGCCTGCCAGTGAGGTAGAAGATTTCTTTGTTTAGATAGTAGATATTACACTGAAATGGATGTCCTCTGCTGAAATTGAGGTAGAAGCGTTCCCTGCAAAGGTGACTTGCAAGAGGGCATTCAGAAGAGTGATGTTTAAAATTAGCTGGCATAGAAAAGGAGTCTCCTGAGTCTAGAGCAGAAGTTCCCAAACTTTCTAATTTTTTCATGATACCCTTAGGCCAAACAAATATCTAACAGCTTATTCATTAAGTAAGTAGATCCAAACAACTTAATAAGTATTTATGTAATAACTTAGTAGCTGTTTGAAAAAAAAATACACATAGCATAGATGAAAAAAAAAGATTTTTATTTCATTTTTCAATAACCATAATTATTATAACCATAAGTATACTAACGGGAAATGTTCATCTCTTGTTCACTGTACCAGCTTGTCAAACATTGGAATCAGACTGAACATCGCCACCCTCGTTTCTGTTCTATGTTGATTTTTAACATTGTACTTGCATTGTATTGCAGCAACTACTAAACACTCAGCTTTGCAAAGGTAGGACATCATGAAAAGGAATACAGCACAATAAAATGTTGAAGGTGTGAACCACTTGGAGCTTGGTAGTTTTTGAGATGTTAAGCAGAGTATCATCTTGCTTCCCTTGAAAATTTAAAATACTCCAAATCACCCTGAGAGTTTCCTTGTGACTCTCTAGGGCAACTCGATGCTCAGTTGGGGAGCTGTAGCAGATCCAGAGAGTTTTGGTTTGTTTTGCCATTATGACCAGTATTTCATTATCAGGTTTAGAAATAAGAGGTAATAGTGTACAAGAGATGTTGGGAGGATCAAAAGTGGATCTTCCTATTCATTAAACGTGTAGATGGGACTGGGTATACTTATTCCTTGATACCTATGGTTTCTCACTACTTTGGCCACTTGACACAACCAATTAAAAGTTAAGGAGATAAAGAGATAACTAAGTTGTCCCTGCTTCTAAGTATGTGTTAAGTTCCTTCCTGGCTCTGAAGTTCAGTAGTTCAGTGACTATAACCAGAATTTTTTTTAAAAAAAGGAAGTGTAAATTTCCCACAGGTTGGTATTCTTGGTATTTATGTCATTTATCTTCTAGAATTTAAAAAACAGTAAATGATACAGTCTTAAAATAACACAAGCCCAGCAAAGAATCATGGCTCAGAAATGATTAATACAGGAAACTCTTCCAAAGGATTACTGAAAAGAACACTCCTTTCTTTCCCCCACGGGTGAACTTTTGCCTTCTTTTTGAAGTTGACTATTGGAAAAGCAAAAGGTGCTGAGACAGACAGAATGAGAAATAGTTAATCCACTGACAGGGAGGCTTTGATAACAGTTGTGAAATTTAACACATTTATCTTTTCACTTACATTTGGCAAAAGGGCCAGTGATACTTGAAATTTGACCTCAAATTTATTTAATTGTGGGTCATCACTGTGTCTTTACACCTGGAACACGTTGTACATTTCTTTTTCTCTGCCCATCAAAAGAGACAGAGCCAGGAAGGGACAAGGGAAAACCAACTTACATGAAGTCAAGAATGAAAAGACTTCCCCTTGAGGACAGTCTACATTTTAGGACTTTAATCTGGGAAGATGCAGGAGGATATGGTCAAAGTGCGAAATTCTGACTATAGATCTCTAAGCTGGGGGCTCCTCGAAGCTTGAAAGAGGTAGATTTCATATGGGGAAAAAAGAACTGTGAATTCTAGAGTCGTAATAGAGGTTAAAGGTGTTTGTTGGGCAGACCTCCTCTGTTAAGTCTCCTTTGCTGTTATTGTGAGACTTAGTATGTATGATTCATGGCTTTGTTTCTGATATGTTTATATTACCTGTTTAATATTTTTCTTAATGTTTCGTTGATTTATTCATGATGTTCTCTCCAGTCTTAATTTGCATCCCTCACCCTCTCTATTGCTTGTCCCATTTTTAAGGAAACAACCTGGAGTTGCTCCATTCCCATGGTGGCATTTATTATTAGAAAACTACAGAATAAAACAATCCTAACTTGCCCCTGGTGTTGATACTAGTAGCTCTGGGAATAAACAATGCTGACCTGTCTTCTGCTGTAGTTCCACTCTCTAGCTCACATTGACTGTCTTAGCTATGGTTTGAAAATCCCAATTAGAAAAGCAGTCTAGCTTACTAATTAAGAATAGGGCCATTGGTGTCAGATTTCAACTTCAGGTTTTTGTTTGCCACTTAGGAGCCCTGTGATTCTGGACAAATCACCTAACTCTGGCGCTTCGGTTTGCTTATAGAGTTGTTGAGAGTAGCTGAGACAGCATGAAAAGCACCAGGTCAGGCACACAAGTCATTGTTGTCGTCGTCTTCTTTTCTCTCAATTGTTGAAAACTCATAGAGGTGTTTTTTAGAATTCTAGTAGTTTGCAGGAATTGTTTAAAATTTTATTTTAGGCACATTTAAGGCCTGTGTTCACAACTCTGCCATTCTCTTTTTGCCATTTGAAGGAAGAGCCTAGACTGGATGTTTTGATCAACAATGCAGGCGTCTTCCAGTGCCCGTATATGAAGACTGAAGATGGGTTTGAGATGCAGTTTGGAGTGAACCATCTGGGGCACTTCCTACTCACCAATCTTCTCCTTGGACTCCTTAAAAGTTCCGCTCCCAGCAGGATTGTGGTAGTTACCTCCAAACTTTATAAATACGGAGACATCAACTTTGACGACTTGAACAGTGAACAAAACTATAATAAAAGCTTCTGTTATAGTCGGAGCAAACTGGCTAACATCCTTTTTACCAGAGAACTAGCCCGCCGCTTAGAAGGCACAAACGTCACCGTCAATGTGTTACACCCTGGCATGGTGCGGACCAACCTTGGGAGGCACATACACATCCCACTGTTAGTCAAACCACTTTTCAACTTGGTGTCATGGGCTTTTTTCAAAACTCCACTAGAAGGTGCCCAGACTTCGATTTATTTAGCCTCTTCCCCTGAGGTAGAAGGTGTGTCAGGAAAGTACTTTGGGGACTGTAAAGAGGAAGAACTATTGCCCAAAGCTATGGATGAATCTGTTGCAGGAAAACTCTGGGATGTCAGTGAAGTAATGGTTGGCATATTAAAATAGGAACAAGGAGTGGAAGAGAGCTGTTTGTAAGACTGGATGTCAGCTCTATCGTTTTGTGGTTTTTTGGGCTACTCCACGTGGCTTCCGGGATCTTAGGTCCCCAACCAGGGATCTAACCCGGGCTCCCAGCAGTGGAAGCATGGAGTCCTAACCACTGGACCGCTAGGGAATTCCCTGGATGTCAGCTCTTATCTTTGATCAGGAATGGTGTGGCTTGGGCACTTGCTACTTGAAAACGCAATTTTGGTTTTACCATAGTACTGCTAAGAGGTACATAGAGATTTTTTTTTTTTTTTTTTTTTTTTTTTGCGGTACACAGGCCTCTCATTGTTGTGGCCTTTCCCGCCGCGGAGCACAGGCTCCGGATGTGCAGGCCCAGAGGCCACGGCTCACGGGCCCAGCCGCTCCGCAGCATGTAGGATCCTCCCAGACCGAGGCACGAACCCGTGTCCCCTGCATTGGCAGGCGGACTCTCAACCACTGTGCCACCAGGGAAGCCCTAGAGATATTTTGAAGTTACTAAATTTCAGAAAAGATGTTTTAAATATATATAATAAGCATATCAATGATTATAATGAGTGATATGGTTATAATATATTTTAAAATTATAATTGAACAAGCATGGATTACAAATATTAAAGAATTCAGGGACTTTGAAATAGATACTTAGAGGAGTTTTTCAAATATCTTTGAGTTTTATGGTATGTTTAAAGTGTTAAATGTTTTAATGACAATACTGGCTTTTGTGGGGAAATAATATGCATGGTGTGAATGCACAATTCTTACTTGGAATAAATTTACTGATGCAAATTCTTATTTGTGTATTCCTTTAGAAGTTTCTCTGAAATTAGTCCTTTATCATCTCATCAGCCTGTACTGATCTTGGTATGCCCAGTGCCTTTTCTTCCCACATACCTTGCACACTGCTTTAAGAAGTATTATTTCTAAAACCCAAATCTGTGTCACAGTGTCATGTCCCTGCTTAAAAACTTGTGGTAGTTTGCAGTTGCCCATAACTGGGTTTCCAGCCTTTTTTCTTTCTTCTTTAAGCTGCAGAATGTTTTTCTTCAAGAGAAGTCTTATTCAAACGTAGAAGCTGGATGGGTATAATAGATCATAGCAATGCTGTGAGGATGGAGTCTTCCAAGGCTATTTCTGAAGGGACTTTGTGCAACTCAGTAGTTTATAAACCATTTCCATTTAAACATTTTAGTATACTTTTGAGACTCCCGATGAACTGGCCACATGCTTACCTTGTACTCTTAAACTCAGTGCTGTCCAGTAGAACTTTCTGCAATGATGGAAATAATTCTGTCTGCACTGTTCAATATGGTAGACTCTAGACACGTGTCTTTGAGTACTTGAAATGTGACTGAGAACTGATTTTCTAATATTACTTAAGGTCAATTTAAATTTAAATAGGCCTAGTTACTAACGTCTTAGACAGTATATCTCTATTCCTTTCATTGTATAACCCAGTCCTCAATATGGACCAATCACCCACTTGCCTCTGGGCCTTTCCTTATATTGTTCTTTCAATCTGTAATATCCTTCTCTTTTTTACTGGGAATACTACTTAGCCTTTAACATTCCCTTCAAGTGTGTTCCTTTCCTTAATATCTGTAGGAGGATCCAATTCTCACTCTACTTTTTTTTCATTGATCTTAGCAGATTTACTAGGAATTTAGTGCACTAATTATTTGTTCGCAACTCTACCTAGACAGATGCAATAGGAATTATCCAAGGAAAGATTATATTCTTACTAGTTTTCCTTCCTCAAGAGTCAGGTATAGTACCTGACACAGTAAATACTAATGTGTGAGTAAATAATAAGTCAATGGTGGTATACATAAAAATAATTGAGTAAGTAGGAATATTGTAGGCATCAATAGTAATTTTAACTATTTGTTTTAACCATCTCATAATATTGACAGAAGGAATTATGACTGTAAAGGATAGACAACTACACAGAATTTAATGGCCATTTTGGTCAGGATTAGTCCTTGATTAGGCATTATTTTTAAGACTGTAGTATCTGGTTACCAGTATCAGTTCTTTCTACGAATGGCAGGATCTTGGCAAATGGTATAGAAGGTCTGTTTTCTGTTAGAGCATTGGGTTGTGAATATGAGAAACACTTACTGTTTGTATCATCACAGGTGTGTCTTTGCAGGTGTAGTCATTATAGCTGTATCATATTCTTTGAAACTTATTTTTAAAAAATAATCCTACAAAGAGACCTGCTGAATTTAGAAATATGGGCAGGAAATACATCAGAATGCAACCTGGAAAAATGGAAGCTAATAAATCTGTCCTACACCTCGACTTCATTAAAAAGGAGCCTTTTTTTTTTTTTTTCATTTAATACCATCTTTTCTGGCTGCATTTTGATACCTGATGCTTTTCAGGGGATTTGGGCCTTTTGTGAGAGTTAAGCCTTTCAGAGTTCTTGTTTGTGGCACCATAATAAAATAGGATATATTAATTTATCATGATGGAAAACTAGAAACTAGAAAACTAGAAACTCATCTGGAAACACTACCTATTAAGGTAAAACGAGCTGCCATTTGGAAGATGTCCTTCCCACTCGGTGTTTGGTGGAATCAAGGGCTAATCGCTATAGTATAACTAGTTAGATTTTGAAGATTATTTAAACCCTTTGCTTCTCTCTCCTTTCCCCTTTCTGCTGACTTCTATTTCACTGGGCAAGGAAATAAGAAAAAGGCAATTCTGTTACTTTGATACTCTAGCCTTTAGCAAAATATTGTTAAGAAAGAAGCATGTAATGTGCCAGATAATGGAACAATTGAGTTGGAAACCCATTTTCATGTTGGCTACTGACTTAATCTTTTGAAATACTGACTTCTATTTCAAGCAGGTTTTTCTGAAAATGAGTGAGATTTCTGGGTCCTCTGCCTCAACTTCACTCAGAGTAACTATTTTATATAGTGGGGTTCTAAGTAGCATTTAATTGGGAAAGGGATCTCACTGCTTAAATATACCACCACATTGGGTTTGATGAACAACTCTACTGCTTAATTCTCTCTGTGACCTTGGCAAGTTACTTTAACCTCTCTGAGCTTTTGTTTTCTTGGCTCTATCATTGAGACATGAATGCTAACTTTAATGGATCGTTCAGTGAAGAGGCGACAGAGTAGAGTTTAACAAAATACCCGCCACATGTTCATTTCCTCTTCCCTATGTACCTTATCATTATACTATTATTAGTAATAGTAATTAGGTGAGTACACATAATGGGGAAAAAAACCTCTAAACCAAGGGCCAGCAACCTTTTTTTAAAAAGGCTACATTGTAAATACTTAAGGTTATTAAGCCATATGCACATATTCTTTTCCTGTTACATATTCTTTTTTAACAATCTGTTAAAAATATGAAAAATTCTTGGATCACAAAGGCCATACTATTTACTTATGCAACACCCCAATGTATTCACTAATTTGTCTTTTTTTTTTAGATTCTTTTTGTTATGGACCATTTTTAAAGTCTTTATTGAATTTGTTACAATATTGCTTGTTTTATGTTTTGGGTTTTTGGTCACGAGGCATGTGGGATCTTAGTTCCCCAACCAGGGATCGAACCCACACCCCCTGCATTGGAAGGTAGAGTCTTAACCACTGGACAACCAGGGAAGTCTCCACTCATTTGTCTTTAAGACACCATGTATGTCACAGTTCTCATGTACACTGTTACTCCTATTAATAAGTCTCTTATTGTTTCTCCTAATCATTTCTAATCTCCTGTGACTATTTGCTGTGGACCCAGGAAGTGTAAAGAGTGTGTTCTTCAAATCTCTCTCCAGCTATAGATTCTGGTGTGAGGAATAGCAGTTATCTGCCTTCAGCTTCCTCTCTCACAAACCTGCTGCGCCTGGCCAGAGATCTAAGGGAACCTATATTTGAATATTTAATTGATTCCAAATGTGCTAAGGAACACTGCACAGAAGACATGTTACTAATCACTCTTCAGGAGCTTGGCCCCTACAGAAACAGTTTCAGATGTTTCCCAAACCTTCTCTGGACACTAGGGAGTTAAATTAGTTACGGGTTACCATGGAGGAAGGGAATCTGCTCCTAGAGGAAAGTTAAATGGAGCCCTCAGTTTTGCACAGACATGAGGAAGAGTTTTTGCTACACTAGATGTTTAATCAAAGTACAGTAGAAGCCCTCTTACTAGCCATCATCTAACAGACTGGCTGCAATAACTGATTCTCCATTCTGTTTGTAAAACATGGTGACTGATGCCCACAGCATGCGAATGCACTAGGCTGCCAGGCTCCCCACTAGCGTACCTCTGGCACTTCTGCCCCCACCTATTCTGTTATATACTTAGGAAGAGTGAGTTTCGTACCATTCATTTACTCATTTAATAAATATTTATTGAATGCCCAGTATGTGCCAGGCATTATTCCAGGCTCGCAGGACTTAGGCAACAAAGGAAACCAAACCAAACCTGCATGTGTATGTTAGCTGTGCTTGTTATTAATCATACTAGAAGTTACTAATCATAATGCAAACCAATGAAATGAATACAAAGAGAAAATGGATTTCTATGAAAAGTAAGCTGAGTGCTTTGTAAAAGCTAAACGAAGGTGAATCACTAGAAACTTACTGTTGAATAATGTTTCAAAACAACTGTCAAATACTAAAAATAAATATTATAAAAATCTAAAAGTTGTCTGTATTAAGTGCTTTGCAAGTGGCTTTAAATTTTGACCCCATTTTAAAGAAAGACTCAGAAAAACAAAAGGACAAGTCCTTAGCTTTATATCAGAAGTTGGGAAATGAATGGACATGTTATATGTTTTAAGTTCAAATAATAATGTTGTGGTGCATATGATTCATCTTTACAATTTCTTTCTTTAATCAACTTTTCATGTGACCCACCAATTTCAAATAAGGGCTTCTATTGTATAAAGTAGAGCTATCACTGACATATCAGAAAAGTTTCAGTTTGGAGGAACTGGCAATAAATGTATCTGTGTAGTGAATCACATTCACCCAAAGGCTTCTAATCTAAATTTGGGGATATGTTCTATTTTTTTAATGTCCCAATATATTTATTATTTGATGTATATTGTCCTGAATGTCTTTTGCAGCCTAAGACTTATTTTCACCAACTCTGTTTGCTTCAGTGTCTCATTTAAAGCTCCTACTCATTGTGTTAAACAGATAAATTCTTGAACACTTAGCAGTTATTTTTCAGTATGTCATTTTATCATTAGAAGTTGCCATGTTACATATGATGTATTACAGCTTGATCTGTCCTAAGTTGCAGGTCTTAAAGTCTATTTTCACACTTCCTTTATAAATTCTAACTTAAAATACTTGTACCTTTATTTATTTATTTATTTATTTGGTATACTCCATAGATCTGGATAGTTATCCAGTTATTAGCAGAATGGCTCTAAATCCTAATGGCATCTTTTTTGCTACTATGTGAGCTGTAAGTTGAGCTAGTAAATAGAAGTTTCAGTTGTAAATATACTCAACAGATTTTTATCTGTGCAGACCTACACACAGTGTTGGCATTTTCGGTATATCTGGAAGTTATACACATGGTTTGAGGAAACGCTGAGCAGGAAGAAATGTATAATCATTATTAGTTTGTGAAAAAAGCAAAGCGAGTTTCTGCCACCAACCCATGAAAGCACAGGAAATGGCTTCGTGTAGTAGGTGTTCGAGACTAAGCATTCTGTTGACAGAAGTGGGTTCTACCCAGGGATTTTGTGTTAATGTAATCAAACACTTCAGAGCTGCAGCCTAGCAAGCTCAAGTCCACCCACCTCAGAGTTTATCTTTAGCTCATCTGGAAGAGTTTATTTTAAACATTGAACATTGTTTGCTGCTGTTGAAATGAAAGTGAGAGAGTTACAAGCTTTCTTCCACTGCCATCTGGCAGATTTACTGATGGATCAGGTTCTTTAATCCGTGCAGCCCCGTGTGTGGGAGCTATTGTCTCTGTGCTGATCATGCAGCTGGCTTGGCTGAACTTTCAAAAACTCACACAAAGCTATCAAGAGCCATCCTATAGATAAATGAAGCTGGGGGAGTTACAAAAGTCACTGTATACTTTTCATTTTTCTCTGAGCCCACATTTTTTACTCTATAGTTCCCTGTGAACTGGAAAAGAGGATAACAATATTTGAATATTTTGAAAAAATAATTGAAGTTGCAAAAAAGTGACTATACTTAAATTAGAAAATTATGGCAAAGTGGAAAGGAAAGGAACAGCAGATTTGGGGGAGAGGTCTGTATCTCATTAAAGTAAATGTGGGATGCAAGAAGTCAAATGAGAGTGTTCTTTTCAATGGGGATTTACCTTTCTAGTTTTCCACACTATGTGTGACACGGGGACATTCAATGATACACACACATTACATAGTTAACCATTAGTTGTAGCCTCCATGGGTACGAAACTATACAGGATCTCACACAGGACATCACGCCAAGTATAGCTTACAGCTAACTCCAGGGCACAATTTTGATCATACCCACAAGTGCATACACAAGCATCAAGAGATTAAATACAAGTAGTGGGCTGTGTGCAAGATAAGATACCTTCAAATATAACGCATTAAGTTTGTAGGAACATAAGACAAATAGAACCAATAATATTTTGGATGTGGTCAATTGCCATTCAGTTTTCTTTGCTACCTACATCTGGAGCACCCTTTTTATCTTGCATAGGCTGGAGAGTTTTAAAACAATAAACAAAAATCTACATTGCCTATGTTCTGGATGAAAACCAGTTTCCAACATGTAGATGCCCCTACAGTGAGATTTTGAAGAGGGAATTGAAAAGGAAGACTTCTTCCTAGTGTTTCTGACTATTTTCTGCTGGCAAGAAAGGTTGTGGGTACAGAGTGGTTTCTTTTTGTTTAGTTTGGTGGATTTTGTTTTGTTTTGTTTTGTTTTTTGATAACGAGGCAATTAGGGTAGACCTGACAATTCTGTGTCCATCCACTTCTTAATGGGTGTTGAGAGGAGGTTACAATGGTGGTGGCCTCCTAATCCCAGTTTCCTGATCCCTGGCTCATAGCTGTGGTGCTGTGTGTTGTAACTCAGTATTTCCATCGCACCCTCCAGATTCCCACCTTCCTGATCGTGGCAAAGGCAGTCACTTCCCCTTGCAGGTCAGTTCTGTTGTATTTCTGGAGTCATTCCTGTGAATATAACCTATCCCACTTTTCCAGCCCTTCCCATTATTTTGTAGACACCTAGTTTACTATAATCTATCTCGTTCTCCTTAAAATACTGTATCTGGGATGGATTTTGTTTCCTATAAAGAAAACAGACCACCAGAATTACTGACCAGAGAGAAGAAACATAAATTTGTAAATAAAAATCACCTTGCAAGTGAGCAAGTGAAGGCATATATAGAAGACATGAAGAAATTGAATATGCTTGAAAGGGACGGGGCTGATGAAAGAGAGGCAGCCAACATGGCATGCCTTTGGTGAAATCAATAGTACGATGTTTGGGCCTTAGCTTAGCAGCCTCAGATATTTGAATTTGTCAAAATGTCAGATGATAATGAAAAACCACCAAAGGAACTGGAAATCTCTTTCCTTTGGGTAGCATTTTGTACCCAAGTGAGGAAATCTATTTGGGGAGCCAAATTATAATCAGAATCTTGATTTGTTTTTATAGAATCAGAGGAGAGGAAGTTAATTCTGAGGCTGAATATTTGGTGACATTCGCGGTGGTACCTGCATAAGCAGGAGATTTATGCTCTGGATGGACGTGGATCTTAATGTGGGCCTTGTAAGCATGTGTTCTGTTGTTGCTGACCATGCTGCCTTCCAAGTGACAGTTTTTTTTTTTCCTTTTTTAAAATATCTGTTCAGGGCTTCCCTGGTGGCGCAGTGGTTGAGAGTCCGCCTGCCGATGCAGGGGACACAGGTTCGTGCCCCGGTCCGGGAAGATCCCACATGCAGCGGAGCGGCTGGGCCCGTGAGCCATGGCCACTAAGCCTGTGCGTCCGGAGCCTGTGCTCCACAACGGGAGAGGCCACAACAGTGAGAGGCCCACGTACCGCAAAATAAATAAATAAATAAAATAAAATAAAATAAAATAAAATAAAATATCTGTTCATCATCTAAATATTGCTAGTCAGGCTCAGGAGACATTTTTGCCTCTAGTGTACCTCACAGAGAGGTAGAAAAGGGACCAAGTGAATTAGCCACATTCAAAGACACAGATAGGGGTAGAGGACTATATTATTCATAGTTGGAAAGATGGTCAGTTCAAAGAATAGCTGAGAATCATTCCTAATATGAGATATCAGGTGAACGGATTACTTTATCACAGCTGTTTTCCATTTAAGAAAAAAGTAATAAATACTGGGCTTCCTTTAGCAGGCAATTTGATTAAGATTGTAGAATGACTTGTAATGGATAATCCTGCATAAGTGTTTGGGATCGTGTGAACTGATTAAAAACACATTCATAACTGAAACCCTGGCTATCCTAGGAATATTTATTTCTATTTATCTGCTGCAAATCAAATCAGAGAAGTAAAGGTGAGAGGGGATTCAAAGGCTAGATGTGAGTTTTTAAGAACCAGACTATACTGCATTGAAGGCAGGGACATGTTTGAACATTCCCACTTCCTGCTAACATCTGGCACAGGGCTGTATTTTATCCATTATTCACAAGCTATTAGGTTGATTATTTAATTAGTTAATTAATGACCTAAAAACTAAGCAGTCTACCACACTATTGATAGCCAGGGTAGATGGAGCTGACTTAACCGGCCTGGAGGATGCTCTCTTCCTACACCTTAGAGAATGACTTCAACCTTGACAGGGAAAAGAAGGCCCTTCTGGCTTGTGAAAGTAATGCTGGATTTTCCTACATACTCTTATGCAAAACACGGAATGATCAGCATGAAAGCCCTGAGTAAGTGTGTCATCATTTTTGACAACTGTAGTCAGTGGTAATTTGGAATTAATAGGAGAGAAGCTAGAATATCAACAGAGAAGGCTTACAGATGAAAAAGAATTAATCTTGCCACAACTTCCCCTGGAAGCTTCTATAGAGCTTAAATTATTGACTACTGCCTTCCAGTTTTTTTCTGCAGTCCTGTGTATTCTAGTAAACAATCTGCCTTCAGTTGATTAGATATGATCTTCCAGAGGCAACACAATTAATTCTGCCATAACCAGTATGTATTTACTCTGCCCCATAATCAATTTTCAAATAAGTATATATGTATAAAAAATTAAAGGGCTTATTTTTTTTAAAGAATGCCACATTTTTGCAAATTCCAAGACCATGGGTCATAAATAATAGCTACTATTTATGTGAGATATTTTACGTGTATTATCTTTGATCCTTGTAACAACACTGCAGGGTATTTCTATTCCTAAGCCTAGTGACTTGCCTGAAGCCTGATGAGCTCATCATTTGAACCAAAATTTTTCAGATTTTAGAGCCTCTGACTCCTTCCATTGTACCAGTGTACACTTCTTTTAGTGAACTAAAATAATGTACACAGAAAAAGTTAAAATCTTCTCTAAAATAAAAAAAAGTAGATATTTAATTCTCATATTTATAATTATTATTATTCACAATTTTCCCTTTACCATACTCATTTTCTAGAGGAGATAATATTTGAAATAAGATTTTTTTCTGCCTCTTAGGTCAAGAATGTGTTGAAAAAATTTTTTCATTGACTACTATATTTAGTTTCTCTGTCAACACCAGTTAATTGAAAAGGTTTCTGCATAATATCTCCAAGTGTAAATTATTTATCAGGGTGGTTAAATAACCCAGTGCCCAGTCCAGAGTGTTGGTTTTCTGCCAGAGGGAAATATATCATCTTTCATGGGTTTTGAGAAATTGCACAAACAATGAAGATGTCTGACTTAAATCATAGTACAATGATCAAAAGAACCATATTACTGTACTTTATAGTAAATGCATCCATTTCTTTTGAAATACAACAGTTTTAACTCTCCAACATCTGTTGAGAATTCAGAGAGATTACACATATCCTATTAGTGAAAACCCACTAATTAAAGATTCCTAATACTTAAGATAGTTTTCCCACTATGTAACTGATAACACACATGATACATCAATATTATTTCATGTAAAATGTTCTAAATAAAATGGGAGGTGACAGAGAAAAGATTTTTAGTGTGTTTCTTTTTCAAAATAATTATTTCAGGGAACATTGATTTCTGGAATTGGCAGGCTAGGTTATTTGGACCAATTTTTATTTAAGGACATCTAACAATTCTGATGAAAATAGAAAAAACTAAATTTTCTTAAAAACACCAAAATGCTGACAAGATGGGGAGAAATTCTTGATCAAGATCATGCAAACACGAAGGTAAGAATCCTAAAAGTTAAGCAAGAAGGCAAAATTACTTAGTCACAGAGAATATTTGTCTCCCTACAAGAAACAGCGAATATAAATTTTTTTGGACTACTTAGAAACCTAGAAACTGAAGGAGGCTAGAAATGAAAGCCTGAACAAAATCTGGGATTGATAGGCACCCACACAAACTCACATTAAGCTGGGATTCTGAACGACTACACACTCAAGGTAAGGGTGAGCAAGAATTAATGTTATATTATATTCCCAACTATCCCATGTAACAGGGGAGTTGTCTTAAGGTTGAGAAGAAGAAGGAACATATAAAAGAAGAGGAAACCTATCCCTGGAAGGCTATAAACTAACCCCTGGCCCCCATGCATAAGTGAAAATTGATTTCACCACGACAATACAAGAAAACTCAAACCATCAATTTGGTCTAAAATTGTTAGGGACTGGTAATACCCTAGATGACCAGCAGGGAAAGAAAAAAAAAATTCAAACCCTTTTTAGAGGAAGGTACCTACATAAAAGGGCTTGGACAACCTCCATAAATAATTTTTTCAAGGGAAATGATTAGCACTGAAGTTACAAGTGCAGGTACCATGAGTGAGAGTCATCAACACTGACGCCAAAATATCAGATATGGAAATTATCAGACTTGGATTATAGACCCACTATACTTACTGTGTATAAAGAAATAAAAATGAGTTTGAAAATTTCAGCAGGGAGCAAAAAAATATAAAAGCAACAAATTTTAGAACGATATGGGACTTGGACTTCCAGAGATGGAAATTACTATAACTGAAATTAAAAGTTCAGAGGGTGCATTTGGCTGCAGATTGAACATAACAGAAGAGGGAAGTAATGAGCCAAAGGGACAATAAGAAGAAACCATCCAGAATGCTGTGAAGAGAGATGCAAAAATGGAAATTTTAGGTGAGAAATTAATAAATGTGGTAGATAGAATAAAATATATAATATATATTTTTGGAGTTATAGAAAGAAAACAAAGAGAGGATAGGGACAGAGGCAATATTTCAAGGGAAAATGAGAGGGAATTTTCCAGAACTGATGAAAAACAATAATCCACATCTCCAACAAGCCTAATTTTAAGCAGGAATATTAAAAAGGTAAACATTGAAAACATACATCCATGCAAAAAACTGCACAGATATTTATAGCAGCTTTATTCATAAGTGCAAAACTTGGAAACAACCAGTATGTACCTCAGTTAGGTAAACAAAAATAATTGTCTGTGGTGTATCCAGACAATGGAATATTATTCATCAATTAAAAGAAATGAGCTATCAAGCCATGAGAACACATGGAAGAATCTTAAATGCATATTGCTAAGTTAAATAAGGCAGTCTTAAAAGGCTACATGTTGTATGATTCCAACTATATGACATTCTGGAAAAGGCAAAACTATGAAGACAGTAGAGATTAGTGGTTAACAGGGTTAAGACAGAAGGGAGGGATGAATAAGGAGAGCACAGAGGATTTTTAGGGCAGTGAAACTATTCCGTATGATACTATAATGGTGGATATATGTCATTGTACATTTGTCAATATCCATAGAATGTACAATACTGAGTGAACCCTATATTTTAATAAAAAAAGCATTTGTAACTAGATACATCATAAAGAAACTGCAGAAAACAGAAGTCAAACAGAAGATATTAAAAGCTACAGTGAAATTGCCTGTAAAAGCAAGATTGATGGACAGCTGACTTACCACCAGAAGTAGTGTATGTAAGCCAGAAGACAGTAATACACTAAATGAAAATAACTACCAACCCAGAATTCTATACCCAATCAAAATATATATCCAGGATGGATGTAAAATAAAAATCTTAACAAACATACCAATACGGAGAGAACTGGCCACTATTGAACCACATCAAAGGGCGTCTTATTTTTTTTCCTATGTATTGCTTCACTTTATTTTTGCAATTGATTTTAATACCATAATTAGAGTTAATACCTAACACTAAGTTAAAATATAGCTATATAAATGGTGGCTGCTCATATATATTTTTTAGAATATTTCATATTATATATATATATATACACACATATATTTCATTGAAGAATAGTTGATTTACAATGTGTTAGTTTCTGGTGTACAGCAAAGTGATTCAGTTATATATATATATATTCTTTTTCCTATTCTTTTCCATTATGGTTTATTGCAGGATATTGAACATCGTTCCCTGTGCTATACAATAGGACCTTGTTGTTTATCCATGTTACATGTAATAGTTTGCATCTGTTAATCCCAAACTCCCAATCCAACCCTCCCCAAAGGGCATTTTAAATGATTCACTTCAGACGCATGGAAAGTAATTCCAAACAGAAGTTCTGAGATATAGGAAAGAAGCAAGAACAAAGAAAAGACTGTGTAAGTATAAAGCTGATAATCATGTTAGAAAATAATAATTGTATAAACATTTATTATTTATGAATAATAAAGTATATAAAATAACAATGTAAGATAATAGACTTATACCTGATAATATTTAGATAGAAATCAGGAAGGGGTGAATTGAGTTAAACTGTTCTGAAGATTTTCTATTGGGCAGGGGTGAGATAAAGGTAAAGTTTGGTATTCAAACTTATTGTTAAGGATGAATGATGTAATATAGAGTAACCATTGAAATAATTTTTAAAAGGAGTAATCTCTAAACTAGTATAGCAGAAAAAACAGAATGATAAAAATAATGTTTCTAAAAGAAAATAAGGAAAAATGTAGAAAATGTGGAACAAATATAGGATATAAAATAACATGGTAGATGTAAAACAAAATGTGTAGTTATAATAAATAAAAGTGAATAAATACTTCTGTAAAAATGATGGAGATTCTTATACTATTTTAAAAACCCAGGGTTATAGAAATATATCTTGAAAGTAAGTATGAAGATATTAAAAACAAAAGAAAGGAAAAATATGCATCAGGAAAGGTCACCAAGTTAAAACTGGCATAACTCTGTTAAAACAAACTAACACGTAAGCTGAAAAGCACTATGTAGATAAAGAAGGTCACTTCATGATGATAAATGTAAATTTTTAATTCACCAGGAAGATACAACAGTTTCTTTTTTAAATTTCATAAACCTAACTATGAAATTTAAAGTTATGGAGCCTCAAAACATACAAAGCCAAAAGCAAAAAAGCATGTCTACAAGGGGAATGGGCATATCCACTGTCATAGTGGGATTTTTTTTTTAACACATCTATCTCAGTAATTGATTGACAAAGCTGGCCAGATGTCAGTGAGCCTGTCAAAGATTTGAACAGCAATTTGGTTAAGTGAGTTGATTTAATGGACAGATATGCAGCACTGTACCCAACAAAAGAAGAATATATCAACTCTCAAGGACAGGCAGAAGAATGTCAAAAAGTGATTTTATAGTGGGGTATGAAGCAAGTTTCAACATATCTCATGAATTTGAGAGTACATAGTGTTCCCTAATCACAACAGAGTTAAGATAAACGTCAGTAACTAAACATAGTTGGGAAACTCTTGTACGTTTGAGAATCAAGAAATACACTTCTAGATTAGTGATGGATCAAATAAGAAATCAAAATAGGAATTTTAAAATATTTTTAGACAATGATAGTGGAATAATAGCCTTGAATGAACACATTAGAAATAGAGAATAATTGGAAATCAATCAGCTATGCATTCATTTTCAGAAGTTAAAAGAAGTACAGAAAAAATTAACTCGAGTAAATAAAAAAAATAAACAAGTAAGGAATTTAAAATATAAGAGCAGATGCTAATGAAATAGAAAGCAAACATATAATAGAGAGGATCAGCAATATTCATTCTTTGAAAAGGTTTATAAAACTGGCCTACGCTTGTAAAGAAGGCACAAATAAACAAACAATATCATTCACTTGGCTTAAGCTCACTATCTCTGTGTTCAGTTGTAAAATAAAAAGAATAAAATAAAATAAAATAAGAAGAAAAAGAAAGGAACTAGTAAAAAAAAAAAGACATACTAAAAATATTATTTCTAAGATTGCACCAAACCAATAATGTCCAGTTAGGGATTATGTAGTTTATAATTAGCTGGGACCAATCTTTTCTTATAATACGTCTATAAATTTATAATGTTTGTTCAAGTTAAATATATTTGACTTTCACACACATCTAAGAAGCATATCGTGTATGGACACATGCGTCTAACTTTGCCTTTTGATCTTCTCCACAATTTGTGAGGTGGGTATCCTTAGTCTCCTAGAGATGAGGAAGTTGAGGCTCAGAGACATGAGGCAGCAGGTAATTAACAGAACGGCAGGTGGGCAGGCAGGTAGGCAGTCTCAGGCTTCTGTAACTTGTCATCCTTCAACGCCCCACAAGCATTTAGGCCCTTCTCTCAGCAGATTGCCACGAATCTCTGTGAACACGACCCACTAAATCCTGAAATGAGATCCACCTCCTTCCCAGTTATTTTTATTTTTTTAAAGGCTCTCAAAGATCCAGTTGAATGATTATCTACTGGTAGAACTTCAAAAACTATAAATTAAACTAGAAAGGTGGGTGGCTTCTCCTCAGTCCCAGCTTTCTATCCATGAACCCCAATTACCAGGGGGGAAAAAAATCTTCCTTGAAAGCACAAGTTTCCAGCCTCTTCTGAATAGTGGGAAACCTTTTTCAACTGATCATCATCTTAAAGGGCTCCCGGAACTGCATGATACCCCCAGGATTAAATAAATTACACATGCAGTTATGAGAAAGTTAAGTACTTCTGTATCCACATCATTAGTCATCGAAATTCTTGTCGGGAGTAAGAGCCCAGCCCCACAGGTCAGCCACTTCATGTTTCCTTAGCACTTCCACTGTTTTTTAAACCCCCGCTTCTTGATTTATGACTGTACCGTGGCCTCAGCCTGGGCCTAATAATGCAGCATGTACCACCCCCGATCAGAGTGACACACATATTACCTTGCACCAATTTAAGTCATCCCATATGTGGGCTCTTGCCCTTTCTTTTGCTATCTGGAAGTTCATGAAAGCAGGAGGTGACCAGTGCTGCAAGCCAAGGACCATCACTTCAACGTGAAGACTTTCAGCAAATGATTCTTACTTCTCCAGTAATTTCAGCCACTCAATATTCTTGAAGTTCTTTTGGCTGCTTCTAATTTTCCTTGAATTGGGCAACTTACTTCTACTGGGAATGCTTCCCCTTGTTTTTACCCTGCATGGGCAAGCGACTGTTTTTCACTTTCTTCATAACGTCACTACCCATGTGACCAGCCCAAGATCAAGTGCTGCTTCTACAGGAAGCCTTTCCCACCCTCACCTCCATTCAAGCCTTTAACATATTACTGCATATTATTATAAGTAGTGTCTGTGTCTACGTCAGATCCATGCATGTCTCTATGCCTGGGACATATTAGGCATCCAGAGAAATTCTACTAACTGTTTTTGAGTATCTGTTATATTCCAATTACTGTGCTGGGAGCTGGGGATACACTGATTAATAAGACCATCAGGCTACTCCCAGTCTAGCAGGTATAGTTAAATATATGCATACAAATAGCTATAACACAAAAGGGTTGCGTCTATGATGAAGAGCTCAAAGGAAAACTAATGGTAGAGGGTGGGAAGGCTTTGGGAGAGCATGTGGTTTGGGAAGCGTGGCCTGGGAAGGGTGGGTTCCCGAGGAAAGAAGACAGAGAAGAGTGCTACAGGCACTGCAGTGGGAGAAGCACAGGCTGAGGCTCGGGGACGTGGTCCTGGTGGGGCAGGAGAGTGGAGAATAAAGAATACACTGGATGGATGGATGAGACAACAGCCAGGAAAGGTATGAAGGGCACGTTAATGTGACCTAGTCTTTTAGACAGTGGGATGTCCTTGGAGTTTTCTTAGCAGATGAATGGCAAGATTAGCCCTGTATTCCAGATAGATTGCAATCACAAGGACGAGGGTAATGTTAAAGTGGGGACAGTGGTGGGAAACAAGCCAGTTGGGAAGCTGGTTTTCTAGTCCAGTCAAGAGCTCATCAAGTGATAGCTACTTTGGAAAAATTGACAGCTCTGGGAGATTTATTGGATGTGGGAAGAGAGCAAGAGAGTAGAGGCAAGGAAGACCTTGAGTAGGATTAAAATAATTAATCTGATTCTTTGCCATTTGAATGTAGGCATCCCCTTGGCACACTCTCTCACCCAAAACAGGGCCAAAGGAACTCCAATAACCCCTGGTAGACTTAAGCAGCTCACGAGGGTCTTCTATACCCATCAGAGCAGGCCAAATAGGGACGTGGCCATTGTGGACAAACGAAAGCTCTGTCTTGCCCTGGTGCAGGACAATGCTTTCCTTTCACTTACTCATTCTTTCTTTCTTTCATTCATCAAACTTTTTCAAAGCAGCTTCATGTGACCTCAAGAAATTTGGGGGAGGAAATAGGCAGGTAGACAGGTGTTTGTGCTGAATTTTGCCCCCCTAAATTCATATGTTGAAGCCCTAGCCCCATTCAATACTGTGGAATGTAACTGTATTTGGAGATAGGGCCTTTAAGGAGGTGATTTAAGTGAGATAAGGCTATATGGGTGTTCCCTAATCCAATATGATTGGAGTCCTTATAAAAAGAGGAGGTCAGAACACAGATAACATCCACAGAGGAAAAACCTTGTGGACACACAGTAAGAAGGCAGCTGTCTACAAGCAAAGGAGAGAGGCCTCAGCAGAAACCAAGCCTGCTGACACCTTGATCTTTGACTTCTAGCCTGCAGAACCATGAGAAGGTAAATTCCTATTGTGTGAGCCACACCATCTGTGATATTTTCTGATGGCAGCCCTGGATGACTAACACAGCAGATAACTGCAATTTGTAGTGGTAAGAGTGTGATCAAGTCTAAACCTGGTACCATGGGGCACGAGGGGATGATCAATTCAGCCTGGGAGGATTAGAAGAGGAAAAACCTCCTCAAATGAGGTTTTGAAGGATGAGCAGGAGTTTTACAAACAAACGTGGAAGGATGGCATTTCAGACAGAGAATTCCTTCTTTCTGTCACCTCAATCCTTCTCTCCATATTAGTCCTCTGATCCATTCCTGAAATCTTGTTTGCCTCAGCTGACTCTCAGCCAGTCCTTATGAACAGAAAGAGCACAAGGCCCACTCTTTCTTGAGGCTGCTGGCTCTGCTCTGCCTACCCCTGCCCGACTTCGTCCTCAGGCAAACCGCCTTCACATTTTGCAAGATGGCTCCTGGCAACCTCCAGCACACATGGCCCAGCCAACCTGGGGCCCCCCAAGCCACCCCTCACTCACAGCACACTGATCGAATCTTATGGATTGGGCCTACTTGGAGCATATACCCATCTGGGCACCCCCATAGCCAGAGAAGTGGTATTTCTCAACTGACCAGGCCAGCTTGGGTGACAGTACCACCCCTCCGGTCAGTGCCACCTGAATCTCATGGAATGTCTTTCACACAGGAAGGAGGAGCTGTGTTGTTAGATGTAGAAGAAACATCTGGGAGGCAAAAGCAGCAGCTGCTCCTTGCAGTAGTGGTGTTATTCCTCTTTAGAGAAGGCAGACTCGGAGAGGCTAAGTGGCTTTTGAGCCTCATTATCATTCATTCAGTCAGTCAGTCATAATATCCTGAACACTTACTGTATGTTAAGCACTGTGCTAGGTCCTTGGAATCAATTCATGAATAATACAAGCAAAGACCCCCCACTAACGAAACTTGAATTCCACTGAGAGAGGACATGAGTAAAAAGTAACATTAAGAAATCAAGTATATACTAAGAAGGTGATAAGGAAAAAAAACTGTAGCATATGTAGAATCCCTTTCAGGTACCTAGTGTTGCACAGGGGTGGAGGGAAATACAAAGTCATGATAATAATGGAAATGGCTAAGATTTGTTCAGTGAATATTAGGTCAGGCATTCTGCTAAAGGTGTGAAGGTATTAATCTCTGAGGTTGGTATTGCTGTCTTCACTTTACAAATGAGGAAATGGGCACAGAGAGGAGAGGTTGTGTGGCTTGTCCAAGATCACACACACCTGATCGGTCTACTTCAAGCTCTGTAACATTCCACTGCTGGGCTTCAGTGGGCTTCAAGTTGATCTGGGGGTGGGGAAGGGGACATGAAAACACAGAATACAGTTCTAGACCATACCATATGCATCAGACACTGAAAATAGTGGGGGAAGTTTCTCAGAGTAAAGGAGAGTGCTTTGTGGATGGGGTCTGTGTGTAAAGCCTTCCTGGAGAAAGTCAGAACTGAGCTTGGCTGGAGTGTTCACCTGTTTGAAGAAGTCACCCCTGAGATTTGTAACTGCAAGACTGCTCCCTGGGTCGGATCTGTGGTCCAAAGGGCTTGAGGGAGATTTGTGGGAGACAAGACTCATTGTCAGCCTCAATATAGGATAATGCACAAGTTGCCTAACCTTGGCAATAAGTAGGATAACGCCCGCAACATTTAAGGAGTCCTTATCAAGTGTTACACAGCGTTCACAGCACTTTACTTGTATTATATAATGTCATCCTCACAGGCACCACCTGATAAGGTCATTTATTATATTTGTTATCTGTCGCTGTATAACAAATTACCCCAAATCTTCATGTCTTAAAATAACATGCGTTTATTTATTCTGTGGATTAAGAATCAAGGCCCAGCTTAGCTGGGTCCTCCAGCTCAGGGTCTCTCACAAGGCTGCCATCCATTCTCAGCCAGGGTCACATTATCTCATTCGGTTGAGCAGGGTCCACGTCAGGCTCGCTCAGTGGGTATTAGTAGGAGTCAGTTCCTCGGTGGACATTGGCCAGAAGGCATCCTAAGTTCCTCGTCCTTTAGGCCCCTTGATATGTATCTGGCTCCTAAAGAGAGCGAGCAAGAAAGAGTGAGAGAGAGTCAGCAAAATGGAAGTCACAGACCTTTAAAACCTAATCTCACATGCAGAAGGCCAACAGTCACATGAAAAAATGCTCAACATCGCTAGTTAGTAGAGAAATACACATCAAAACTACAATGAGGTATCACCTCATACCGGTCAGAAAGGCCATCATCAAAAAGTCTATAAATAACAAATGCTGGAGAGGCTGTGGAGAAAAGGGAACCCTCCTACACTTTTGGCGGGAATGTAAATTGGTGCAGCCGCAATGGAGAACAGTATGATGTTTCCTTAAAAAACTAAAAATAGAGCTCCATATGATTCCAGAAATCCCACTCCTGGTCATATGTCTGGAGAAAACCATAATTCAAAAAGACACATGCACCCCAATGCTCACTGCAGTGCTATTTACAATAGCCAAGACATGGAAGCAACCTAAATGTCCATCGACAGACAAATGGATAAAGAAGATGTGGTACATATATATAGTGGAATATTACTCAGCCATAAGAAAGAATGAAATTATGCCCTTTGCAGCAAAATTGATGGACCTAGAGATTATCATACTAAGAGAAGTAAACCAGAGGAATACAAATATCGCATGATATAGCTTATATGTGGAATCTACAAAAAAAAAAAAAAAAAAGATTATATAAGCTGTTTGTTTCTGCAGTGATGGCTTAAATTCTATTGGATATTGGGAACAATTGTTATACTATGCTATTTATTTCTCAGCTCTGGATAATGCAAATTGTTTGATTTATGTTACATTTCAGTGTTTCCTTTGTTATCAATCCTCCTAATGCAACCTAGCCTTCCTTATTTTTCAATATGTGAATCAGTCATGAATTTACATCTCAGTTTAATTCAGTAAAAGTCTAATCTTTAAAACAAAACAAAACAAAACCCTAATCTCAGAAGTGGCATCCTATCAGTTTTACCGTATTCTAGTTATTAGAAGTGAGTCACTTGGTCCAGCCTACGTTATTCAGAGAGAATTACACAAGGACATGGAACCCAAGAGACAAAGATCACTGGGGGACATCTGAGAGGCCTGCCTACAACAAATATGACCCTCATTCCACACAAGGTGAGACTGAAGCACAGAGTGTTTAGAGAACTCCCTCTAGGGTCTCAGCTAAGATGACGGAATGAGGATGTGAACCTGGGTTATCTGAATCCAGGATGCTCATTGTGTTAGTCAGGATGCTGTCCAGGTGGCATGAGCTGTGCTCTGTGAAAGACAGACTTCCCTCATCTTCACTTATCATCATTGGCAGCGGAGGGGGGTGAGCTAAACGCATCTTATTGTTACAGAGAATAATCTGTACGTCTTGTCTGCTGCAACCCAGACTCGGATCAGCAATACTCGTGGCCCTGCTGGAGCAGAGGACGGTGGCCTTTGGAGGATGGGTGCATAGAAAGAAAACACTAAAGGCCCGGTTGATGCTGTCTCAGGACCTGGGACTACTTCTTACCCCTATGGGAGAACACTCTCCCTTTAGCTTCACAGAGTGCTTTCGTCTCATCCAGCCTTAGCTTGAGGCTTTCTGTGACCTCTCCATCTTGCAGTAGCACTTTCCACACCCATCACTCTTCATCTCATTTTCCTGTTTTATTTTTATAGTATTTCTTCTGATCTAAAATTATTTTAATAGTTCAATAAATAAATAAATATTGATTAATTTTGTTGATAATCTGTTCCCCCTTCCAGAACATATGATCCATGAAAATGGAGACCCAGTCTGTCTTATTCACCCCCATGTCCCTAGCACTACATGTAGAAGGCACTCAATAAATACTTTCAGATAGATTTGCCACATATACAACAAACCAAGGATTAATTGGTATCCAGGTTGTATAAATAGATTCATGCTACACAACATAGTGATTTGATATTTCTATACATTTCAAAATGATCACCATAATAGGTCTAGTTATGATCTGTCACCATACAAAGATATTACATAATTATTGGCTATATTCCCACACTGTACATTTCATACCCATGACTCATTTATTTTGCAACTGTAAGTTTACACCTCTTTCTCTCTCACATATTTCTCTTCTCCACCCACAGCCCTCCCCTCCGGCAACACCTGTTTGTTCTTTGTATCTACGATTCTGCTTCTGTTTCGTTATATTTGTTCACTTGTTTTGTTTTTTAGATTGCATGTAGTAAAATCATATGGTGTTTGTCTTTCTCTGTTTGACTTATTTCACTTAGCGTAATACCCTCTAGGTCCTTTCATGATGTTGCAAATGATGAGATTTCATTATTTTTATGGCTGAGCAATATTCCATTGTGTGTGTACTTCTTCTTTATCCATTCATCATTTGATGGACACTTAGATTACTTCCCTATCTTGGCTATTGTAAATAATGCTGCAATGAACGTAAGAGTGTCCATCTTTTCTAATTAGTGTTTTAATTTTCTTTGGATAAATACCCAGGAGTGGGACTGTTAGATTGTACGGTAGTTTTGTTTTTAATTTTTTGAGGAACTCCTATACTGTTTTACATAGAGGCTGCACCAATTTACATTCACACAAACAGTGCATGAGGGTTGTCTTTTCTCCATGTCCTTGTCAAATTTTGTTATTTGTTATCCCTTTGAAAACAGCCATTATGACAGGTGTGAGTCGATATCTCTAACATAGTGTTGTAGGTCAATTGTACTTCAAAGACAAATGAACAGACAAAAAAACTCAAAGAAAAAGAGATCAGATTTGTGGTTACCAGAGGCAGAGGGTGGGGGGAAGGGCAACTGGATGAAGGCAGTCAAAAGGTACAAAGTTCCAGTCAAAAGATAAATAAGTACTAGGGGCGTCATGTACAGCATGACAAATATAATGAGCACTGCTGGATGTTATATATGAAAGTTGATAAGAGAGTAAATAAGAGTTGTCATCGCAAGGAGAAAACATTTTTATATTTCTTTAATTGAATATCTATATGAGTTGATGGACGTTTACTAAAGTTATAATGGCAGTCCTTTCATGATGTATGTAAGTCAAATCATTATGCTGTACACCTTAAATGTTACAGTGCTATATGTCAATTATATGTCAATAAAACCAGAAGAAAATAATAGATTCATAAGGAAGAGACAAAAACTCATTCAAAAAATTGACCAGGGATGTGAACAGGCGTTTCCAGAAGTAGAACCCTGAAATGAAATGAACTTGAGAACCCCACTAATAAAATAAGAAGATATAAACCCATTTCCATGTGATGAGCAGAAATTAAATGGCTTCACAATTATCAAAGATACTGGCAAACAGAAATACTCATACACTGCTGGGGGAAACGTAAAGGTGGATCATTTACTGTGGAAAGAAAATTGGCAATAAGTAATGAAATTACAAATGAGCATCCTCTCTGGCTCTGCAATTCCATGTCCAGATGTATATTCTAGAGGAATTCTGAAAGATGTGCACAAGAAAACACATCCAAGAATATTCATTCCAGCATTATTTTTAACAGTGAAAATTGGAAAACACCCAAATATCCATCTATAAATAAATACAATGTACTGTGTATGTAAATTCTATTCATCTGCTAAAAGGCAGGGCCCAGATCTATATATACAAATCTCAAAAACATATGTTATATTCCACTTCTGGTTATGCACAGTAGCTCTAGCAAACCATTGTTCTAGCTGAGTACAATAAGACAAGCAGATAAAATAAAAGTCAGTAGAAAGCTACTGTAACAGCCAAGATTTATGGGGCTAGGTTGTGTGCACAGTTTTTGACACTGCTTTGATCTGGTGTATTTGCCAACTGAGAGAGTCTGCAAAGCCTGGCAAAAAATAGTTGCTAAGAGGCTGGCGAGATAAACACTGGAGTTCAGAACTGCCAAAGCAGCCAGGACCCAAGGGCCCACAATTCTGGAGAGACTAGAGACACAGGGAAATGACACAATATTCAATAGGAACTTGACCATAAAGAAACTGACATTATAGTATTGTCATGGGAACATAATAAAATAAATGTACCTAACATGATGACTTCTTGGCAATGATCTTCCCTGAAAGAGGCAATGAGGTGTGTCAAACGTGCTAAGAATATAAGCCTGGTGGATCTTTAGACGATATGTTGTTGAGTAAATCATATATAAAATTGTCCAGAAGTGAGAGTTGTGAGTTTTAATCCTGATTCTAGTATGTTTCCTCCACTCCCTTCTCTGAACTTCCACAGTGTTTTGTATATTTAATAGTACAGTAGAAAGGTAGATGAATTCAAACACAGTACACAAAATGACAAAAATTCAAAATTACTCAAATCTCCAAAATTTATAAAAATTGAGAATTGCCTAATGATCAATAGTGCTAAATTTTCACTATTGTTCCATGGCAATGCTCTATTCGTCAGCACACACAAATCCTTAACCTGTCCATTCTCTTGTTCACCCAAGCAAGTAGGGTGGAACACTCTTCCTGCTATTTCTTTCATTACTCAGTGCTCTTATAATATAAGCATTTTTTCTATATCTTATGTCAATGCTATCCAAGGGTACATTAAGTGGCAAGGATAGTGCTTTTGCTGAGAAACATTCCTGAGAATAAAAACATAACAAAATTGATTTAGATGTGATAAAATACTATGAAACTTGTCAAATATCTGCCAGGATAACTCAAGCAGTTGATTTAGAGTTGATTTAGGAAAACATTAGAGATAACCTCAAGGAAAAAAAAATTAACAAACTTCTCTTAGTTTTCTGAAAATCTTTATTTATATATTATGCATTTATTGTTTTAAAAGTAAATTTAAAAGCAAAAACAAATTAGTTATTTTACGGTATGGATAAATTTGTAAGTCTCAAAAACGTATCCTTTCTTCTTTTTGCCTATAAGAAAATTAGTTTGGACTACTCACGTCTGTAATTGTGGGAAGACTCCAGTAAGAGATCACGTGTATAAAAAGAGGTTGCCCTGTACTGACCGCCATGTTGGTTCTTGTATCTCAGACCTACGGCTCTATGTTGATGGCCTACCTTCCACCTGGGAAGGCACCCAGACAGCAGCCACCCAAGCTGCCCCATCTGTGCCCCTCCTTGTACCAGGCCCAGCGCCCAAGCTGCTCTCAGGCTGGGGAGGTTTCCCAGAACTCCTATCCCTGGTCAGTCGCTGGAGGACTGTGGAGCCAGCATGTCTCCCATACCTCCCTGAATCCTCAACCCAGGCCTGGGGGACCAGCCTAAGATTGCAGGGCTCCTGATGAGGTAAATAAAACTGACTGGCTAAACCTTGAGAAGTTCAAGCCTAGGATCTCTTCGATAAGGCAGTGAAACCTCAGTGCAAACGACGGCCGTGTTCCAAGTCTTGATAATTTCAGTATGTTTCTCAAACTTTGCAGATAAGTCCAGCCTCTAGCCAGGCTCTCACGATGACCTTGAGGAAAGGCAGAATTACCCTTGGATGTGCCTTTACTTGGAGAGTCAGCCCACAGAGCATGTGAAACGGTTTAGGCCGGCGGGGGGCTGTGCAGCAGGACATAAATGCAACTAGGAGTTGGGAGTTCAGTTTTTCCCCTCAGAGCCTGTTTAACAGTTTCCCTCTTTTGGCCTTGATTTCCTCATATGCAAAATACAGGATCCACAAGATTATTTCAGAACCCCCATCTTTCTTTATGGGCATATGAAAATAAAAAGGAGCTATCCACCGTCCCCCAAAAATTGAACATAAATTTTGCAGCACACAAAACCCACAATAAACATTCCTTCTCCTAACGCTGTGCCCTGCCACATCAGGCTTGGAAATACTCAGAGATCTTCCCTGTGCTTTCTGTTTTATGATTTGAACTTGACGGAGTCCAGAGAAAAGGAAGAAATTGTCCCCCTCTTTTGAGGACCATCTCTCTGTCTCCATGTGCTCAGCTGTAAAATGAGAATAACAATCATTACCATAAGGAAATACTTATTTCCAAGGGATATGGGGAAAGTTCATGAGATAATGGGTCCTGCAGCTTCCAGGAGGGGAGGAAGGGGGGCAGGCAGCCCCACCCCACCTTGAGGTGTAGTAACTCTTTCAGGATCAGAGGGAATGGCTCCAGAGATCGAGTTGGGAGCATCGGGAGTATGGAGTGGCAGCTCAGCTTTTGTTAAACCTCCAGGGTTTTGGTCCCCCGTCCTTCCCCCGCATCTGATGGAAGATGCCAGAATCAGAGCCCCCCAGGGCCTCCTGCCTGGACGGTCCTCTCATTAGCAATATTCTGGAAGACACGCTACATGGGCATTTTCCCCCAGTAAAGCTGCTTGTGAATTTGTATTAAAAGAGCCAACTTTCTTAAACTAGGATTGCATCTCATTGCCCTCCAGTCATTTCAAGGCACCCAGGCCAGTGTTGCGAGAAGCTTGTTTTATTTTTAGATGTGGATACTGCCTTCCTTTTCACCACAGAGAACTGGAATCCTTTTGGCCTGTGGCCACACAGATGTCCTCAGGGCCTCACCATCTCTGTACTTTATCAGCTCACACCTGAATCATTGCATTAGCCCTTCTCCAGGACTCTCTGATCCTCAGCGCTCATTCCTCCCTGTGTGTCCTACCAGCCCCAAACACCAGCACCCTGCAACGTCTCCCAATTCAGAGAATCAGCTCACCTTTACTTCTGTTTTCCTCTGGGCTTGTGCTGCACTAGGGCTTTCAAATACAACATTTTGCTTTCTCACCATAATGAACTTTTGAGGGAGGTAGACACTCCTATGTTTGCTCCTATCTTAAAAATTAGAAAACTGAGGTGGTTTGCCCCAACTCAGAGCACAATAGATGCCAAGACAAGAACTGAAATGAATCTAAAACCAGCGCTCTGTGTCTGCTTTATGGCTTTCCTTCTCAGTGTTTTTCAGCCTCTACTCAGCATCAGAATTATCTGTGGAAGATTAAAAAGATGATAATAATTGCCCCAACCCATTCCTTGAGATTCTGATTCAATAGGTCTAGGGACTGGGGATATATATTTTCAAAACAGTGATACCATGGCTCATCCCAAGTTGAAAAACCAATTAGGTGAAGACCTAACTGTCCTTTCTAGCTCCACCTCGCATCTTGGCCCAACATCAACCTTGGGTCAGGCTAGGCTGGTCAGTTCACTGTGTTCTGGATTTCCCTCAATCTATCTGGCCTCTGCTCCTTGGTTACTGTGGGACCCTCTGCCTAGAATGCCCCTCCTAGTCCTCTCTGCATACTTAAGAATTCTCCTTCCAGGGCTCCAATCAATCCTGCTGCTTCCGTTAAACCTACCATGAATATACAAGGCCACGGGGATCAGCCTTGCGTGGAGTCTTTAGCACACTTGCACCCTGAATGGCCTTGTGTTGCTACAGATATGTTTTATAGGTTACTCTGTGGCTGCAGAGGGACTGCAAGAGGCACAGAGAGAATGTGTGTGATGAGACACAGGATCAGAGCATTCAAGGTCAAGAGTTTTGGGTCTCAGCTCTGGGTCTACCAACCATAGGCTACGTGAGCAGCGCACCGCTTCCTTATTGTTTGTTTTGTCTTTGAGCTTCAGCTACCATAGTCATAAAAAGATCAGTTACTCAACCGTCTCAAGATTATGCCTCAAAAAGCACCTAGCACCATCGCTGGCTCCTAAAAGGCTCTCAATATTTTATAGGCCTCAATCTGAGAAGGCCACTGAAATTGGCCTTCTGTCCAATTTCATTCTCATTATACCACACGAATGCCAAGAACTGGATTTTCAGAGGAAATCGCAACTTGAAATGTGACTTATCACATCAAAAGTCAGGAGAATCCCAGCTCTCCAACACCTGTAAATACGTGTTGAACAACAGGATGAGCAAGTGAAGTACAATTCTGAATTTCTGTGGGAGTTACCCAGAGAGGAAGAAGAGAGGGCCTGAGGGCATCAGGTGAGGGGAGACAGAGGAGACTTCTGTGAAGATGTGACATTTGGATTTGGAGATTGGAGGATATACCTAATAACTTGTTCCCCACCCACCGCACCCCATCCCCACCAGTATTCAGAGCCAATTAAAGCAAGAGAGGTAGAACCAGAATGAAGGAGAATACACCTTTCGGCCTAAAGCTTGGGAGAGCCTGGTGAGGGCAGGCCCGGGTCTGCAGAGCGATGTGCTCACCCTCCTACTGCAGGGGGCATTGCTGCTTCAGGCCTGTCCTGCCTCGATGGAGGAACACACACTGAGAGCAGGGCCTCCTGATGGCCTCTGAGCCCTGGCCCAAGGGAGCAAGTAGAATCCTACAAAGGGGGGAGGGGTGGGACGGAGCCCAGTGTGCTGAGGTCCTGGTCCCAGTCACTCCTCTTCTCTAAGAAGAATGGATGAAAGTTGGAGAGAAGAGCTGGAAGTGCTCTCTATCCTTTCTTTTCCCAGAGAGGATGATGAAACCCTCCACCTTGCCTCTCCCTCTTTATGGAAATACAGGGGTGTATAAACATTTCTCTCTGAAAATGCTCATGATTATAGCAGGCAGACATTGTAGAAAAAAAATTTCAGGCAGAAGAAATTGTGTGGATAAAGGCTTGACATGAGAAAATGTGGGATGTGTATGTGGAAGGGGGGTGCTCTGAGGTGCCTGAAGCTGGGGGTGCTTATAAGGAAGTGGGGGAGGATAAGAAAGATATTGCCAGATTTGGAGAGCCTCAAATTCCAGGCTTAGGAGGTTGACTTTGATCATTAGGCAGTGCAAATCCATGCGTCTTATTAGAAACATAACTCCAAGCATCTGCCTTCACCAGACTAGGAAGCAGGGCTGGGTTCTGGCAGTAAGAGCTGGCCTCGGCCACCCTGTCCACCTTACCTGCTTATGAGCAATGCTAGGTGCATCCCCCTCAGCTCCAGGATGAAATCATATTGCACGTTTACCTAAAATATAATGTAGGAAATAGGCAACGAAGTATTGTTGAGGTAGACGTAGAAAGTAAAGAAGTGCAAACAATGAATGATTGAGAGTGGGGCCCACTGCTGGGGTTTGGAGGCAGGGCACGGAGAGCAGGCTGTGGAGTGTCCGGCCCCAAGGCTCATCCCCTCACATCCACTCTAAGGGTGGGGCGGAGCTGCAGGTGAGCCCTGACTGAGGGTCAGAGGTGACAGGCCAACATGAGCTATGGGCCCCTTAACTGAAGTCGGAGATAGCTTCAGGGGAGAAACAAAGGCTGACCCCATAAATAGAGGCATGTCACTCAGGCGTAGAGAGCCATGCCAATAATCTAACGTAACAAACCCACTTGAGAACCATTCCTCCAGTTTCTCCCCCAAATTGATAGTGTGAATCCTTTATACTCACTCAGCACATTGCAAGTTATAAAGCCTTTTCTCGTGATATTAACTCATGGGTCCTCACAAAGAGCCCTGTGAATTAAGGAGATCCCAGTTCCATGACCGGGTCTAAAATCAGGCCAGGTTTCTCTCTGGCTCTATCATAACCTTGCGATTTTGTTGATGGGGACTTTTCTTGAGGGATTGATCATTAGCTTATCGGCCTGCCCTCCATATAGAGATCTGCAGTAGAGAATGTTGCTATGATCCTTCATTCAGTATAGTACCATCTATACATAATATTTCCAAAGTGACTGAGTTTACCTAATCTAAAGTGGGTAAGTAGAAGGGAAAATAGGACTGTATTTATGAACAAAGATAAGGTATTAAAGTCAAGCTCAACGGGGAAGATTTGGGACTTCCCATATTACCAAATTTATTTTCCTTCTTTTGTAGTCTTTTAAATAGACCTAAATATATATACAAGTGAATGTAGAGTTACAAATCAGTAGCCCTTGGGTCAGAAGGTATTTAAAGTCATGTTTTAAAAAACTATAAGTTTTAAACACCAAAAACAGGGCATGTGCTTTCCAGTTTAACATGGAAGACACATGCCCTTCCACGTGCCCACCATTCCCTAATGCCTCCTACCATACCCACTTTTTTTTTTTTTTTTTTTGCGGTACGCGGGCCTCTCACACTTGTGGCCTCTCCCATTGCGGAGCACAGGCTCCGGACGCACAGGCACAGCAGCCATGGCTCACGGGCCCAGCCGCTCCGCGGCATGTGGGATCTTCCCGGACCGGGGCACGAACCCGTGTCCCCTGCATCAGCAGGCAGACTCTCAACCACTGCGCCACCAGGGAAGCCCACCATACCCACTTTTATTCACTCATTCAGTCAATAAATATTTATTGTGCACTTGCTCTGTGGTGGGAATGCTTTCATAATTACATTTGCATTACCTGCCTGGACCCTGCAGACATTTGAACACGTGACCACCACCCTACAGCAAGGCCAAGGGGGACTAATGTTTGACAAATGTTCCTTGGTTCATCTCAGTGTAACCACTGCAACCTGAAGTTTGAGTCATTTTGAGGTTAGGACATTATAACTAATGTTCACCACAGTCTCCAGAGAGTGGCTTTTCTGAAGACTTGTTAATTTTCTCTCCATATCCCCACAGCCAGTGGCAAATGGTAAGCGTTCCTCTCCCCAGAGTCCAACCAGGTGACCGAAGCCAGGAAACTTTCAAGGACTTGCCCCAGCAGGGAGGCCAGCCTGGACAACTGGTCCTCTTGATCCCAAGCTCAGCGCTAGATCTCCTGTCCTTGAGGGAGTTTGGTTTCAGAGCCTGCCTGGGAGAACAAAGGAGATTTCAGTTGTCACATCTACACAGCCCTGAGCCGCTCTCTTTTCTTACTTGGCTGGCTTTCCCTGTGTGCTGTTTCACATCAAGTTCCTCCTCCTCCCTCCCCTCAGATGATTGGTTGAAATTAAATATCCTGGAATTACATTGAAAGGGGGGGGAGAAGTTAATACAAAATTTTAATCAAAATATGAGCCTAACAGTCCCCAGCCTTTGAAATGCAAAGCAGACACTGGGCCCATAGGGACGGACGTCCCAACCTGTTCTCAGGTGTGAATTTCACCCAGGAAGGAGCCGTCTGTCCCCTGACTAAGAGAATTCCAAGTAAACTAGTGCGGTGCAAACTGGAGATTTCCAAAGGCAGATGGACCTACTGTCCCTTTCCACCCCAGAACAAAACTCTCACTGTGGACACTGGAGGAGGAGCCTCTTCAGTGAAGCCCGGGTTTTCTTCAGCATCCCCACCCTGCGCGCATCTAGGGCCTAAAGGTGACATGAGAGAAAGGACTGGACAAAGGGCTTCCAGGGGAGCTGACAATCCCGGTAAAACAAGAGCAGCCTAGAATGAATGAGGTGGGCATTGGCGCCCTCTAGTGGAAGAGGCCCCACCAGACAGCCTGAAGAATTTCTCCGTGGAATTAACTCTATAAATAGACAGATGATTTATTAAACAGATTTGAGGCTCATTTGAGGCGCTGGGCCATGATTGCTTCAGGGCTCAAAGAAGGGAGTGCTTAGGATTCTGCCTCTTATGCAAGCACCTGGACTTACTTAGCGAGTCACTAGCATGATCTACATTACAAGTGCATCGGACTGTTGGCTCAGCCGCTCCCAGCCAGGAGATGCCAAATTCCTCATATATAAAAGGAGCTTTAGTAACTCAAGCAAAATAAGCACACTTTTCCCCCCACCGTCTTCCCAGAGACTGAGGCGGCAGGGTTTCTGAGAGGATACACAATACCTTGTTACAAACCATGTAATGTTTTAAAAAGTATCTATCTGACAGCCTTGGCTAAAGCCAGATCTTCTATCTCGATTACTTCAATATGTCACATCCCTATCGCACCACGGCGTCCAGGCTTTCAGAGCCAAGGCCTCTCTGTCTTGTCCAACCTTCCCATCTGGAAGCAATGAGCTTAATATTCTGGCTCTCCCCCCGTAAAAGCTATGTCACAAAAAAGTAGCAGCCTGTGAACTGCTTTATCCCCCCAAGACACAGTGGAGCTCACTCTATTCAGTTACATTTAAAGACCGTCCTCAGCTCTTCCCCTCCCCTGCCGCCCTACGTCCCCAAAAGGCCTATAATGCTCAGCACAGGACCAGGAGGACAGGAGTGAATTGACAATCATTTATACTTTAATCCCACTTTTGACATTTTGAGGGATGCAGCTTAAAATATAGTGGGGGTTTAGGGACTCCCTCTGGACCAACGTGTTTGCTTGTTAGAAGAAGCATCCCTTTGCCAGCAGCCTACTGTTTCTGGTGGCCCGATGGGGACCCACCTTGGGAGTCTGCCTTGTACCCCTTTTCCCGCTCACCCTAGCTTCTCAAGCATTGCCTGAAGAGTTCTGCATGGCTTTGTTTGGTAGTTCATGGAGATAATGACTTTCCCTATTATGTGCGCTTGACTCATTCATTGATTCACTTCCTCCTTGAATTTTGATTGAACACCTGGCAAGTCCCGTTCACTGTGCTCTCTGTTACGTTGCAGTGTCAGATGGGGCCCTGGCCCCTGGAGACTAAGGATTTGGAGGAGATGAACCCCAAACTCAGAACAGTTAGAACAATGTTCCTCAAATCCTGGTCCATGGGAATACTTGGGGTGCTTGTTAAGCACGCCATTTCCCAGTCCCAGCCCAGACCTGCCGAATGAGAATTGTTGGAAGCAAGGAAGGCTCAGGAATCTGCATGTTTCACAACATCCCCAGGTAACTTCTACACACATGAAAATCAGGAGACTCACTGAGTTAGGTCAGATGGGGCAGCCAATAATGAAGTGTAAAATTTGAGGAAAAATCATGTGACCTGAAAAGAGAACTTAGGTCTCTGCCTGAAAATGATATCACGCTTTCCTCATCCTCCCATCCCAGGGCTCTGAAAGATGAGCATGAATGGAAATCACCCTGCAGCTGAACTCCCAGGACTTTGGCTACTTGACTGCTCTCCTTCAGTTGGAAGCTTCTGGGGGCAGAGGCCAGCCTTCCTGTGTTGAGTCCTTTGGGAAGGGAGGGATTTGAAAGGGCAACTCATCCAAACTCCTTGTTTCATAAGAAGGACACCTAGCCTAGGAGGAATGGAAGTAGCCTGCCCAAGGTCACACAGTCTCTCAAAACAAATGTATTTAGGTGAAGGAGACATCAACATTTGGGTATAAGCCAAGGCCGTGTTTGCAAATGCCCGTATTCTCCAACGTCTGAATGTATTGCCCATTCACTAACCTACACTACAGGGTTTTTTTTTTTTTTTTTTTTTTTTGCATTACGTGGGCTTCTCACTGCTGTGGCCTCTCCCGTTGCGGAGCACAGGCTCTGGACGCGCAGGCCCAGCAGCCATGGCTCACGGGCCTAGCCGCTCCGCAGCATGTGGGATCTTCCCAGACCGGGGCACGAACCCGTGTCCCCTGCATCGGCAGGCGGACTCTCAACCACTGCGCCACCAGGGAAGCCCTACAGGGTTTTTTGAAGTGCCCTTCCGAGAGCCATTCTACCAGCGGGGCCTTGAGGGACCAGCCTCCACAGGCCACATGCACAAAACCTGTTTCCTGAAATGCTGCCTTGCTGCACTGGAATTAACCTCTCTTTTGGCAAATTAGTTCATGACCTGGGAACAGTTAGACAAAACTGTAGGCACATCAAGAGGAGGTTATTTGTGTTCTGCCTTTTTTTAGACTGAGCCTCTGATGTGTTTATTTGGAAGCTTGGATCACACCCACTAACCCACTACTTACAGTTAATCCTATGTTTTCTTTGAGCTACCTTTAAATCTGTATCGAATGAAAAATACTGCCTGATTTTGAAGTACGTGGTATTATAAAAAGAATCCCAAGGTTTATGATCTCGAATTTATTGTAAAATGTATTTACTTCTCATTTTTCCTTTTTTTTTTTTTTTTTTCCTCAAGCTCACTCCAGCCTAGACGTTTTTAGTATGAGTCATGAATGAGCAGGGATGGAAGATGCTGGATAGAGTTTCTTGGGGGACATTTCGTCCTACAAAAGAGATTCCCAGAGACAGTGCTCCTCAGCTACAGCCTCTTGAAGGACAAGGTGGTTTCAAAGGGCAACAGCCATGTCTGAGTCACCTCTGTGTCCTTTGTACTTGACAGGGCACTTGGCACATGGGGCCACTGGATAAATGGCCACAGAAAAGGGTGTGAAACAAGTGCCCCCTTTCTTACTGGCATGGCTTTTACTGGAATGGGTTTTTAAAGGGCTAAAATATTTGTGTCCTTTTTTTTTACGTCCGTGAGACAAAGAAACTTACAGGAAAAAAAAAAAGTGTTCATCCTTTTTAGATCAGTTCTATAGTTAGTTAAATACTCTGGAAATAACTAAAATTGTGTAAATATCCATCTGCCTCCGATGTTGGTTTTCAGCTAATTATTACAAAGTAAGATCCAGGAAAAAATTAAAGTGGCTTTTTATAACAATTGTTTTGACTTTAAATAAAGCTTTTTATTAGAATTGTTCTTTACTACCAGTTTTAGGGCTCTGGATTGGTTGCCTTTTGGACCTGGAGTGTCCTCAGTGAGACAGAGAGCGTTTCCCATGTCCTTACGAAGGCACTAGAAAATGAGGTTTCTCAGTGTGCAAGGGTGACTCAGGTAGCAAAAGTTATGGGGGAATCCCAGGGCAGTTCTTCTTTTCTTAGCTTGTGGCTTCTGTCATCTCTAAAGGGCTGTGGGTAGGATGCGTGGCAAGGATGGAAGGGAAAAGAGGAGACACTTCCTGGAAGGTACAGGGTGGAGAGGGCAAAGGGAATCCACTGTCCCTCACCCTCTCTTTTTCCCATGACTCCTGTCACCACACACACTAACTCAGGGTACCGTGAAGAGACACCAAATGCTTTCACATGCTATAATATGGCTCTTGCTATGTTCTCAATTTGGGTCACCTCTAACTCATATCTTAAAGCTGCCAACACACCCTGTGTTGGAAGAGAAAGTTGGCGCATCTTAGTGGGTGCCTCAGTGTCTGGCTAGATCTTCTACCATACCCCTGGACATTAGGTCTAACTGTTCCATTTGGCTCTGCATTTGTTTCCTGTTGGATTGGATTTGCCTCCCAATCAGACTGTGCACAGCCCCCAGAACCCGAACCCATGTTCACTAAGTGTTCAGTAAACCCAAGCAAGCACCCCTTAGCCTAGCATGCTCCTCACCTTCTGTGAGAGTTCTCTCCAGATTTCTCCAGGCAGGAGATGACCCAGGTACCTCTGGAAGATTTAAACAGGCTTTAGGAACCCACAGAGCCCCATCACTAGTTGAACCCTGAACCAGCTATAAATTTTGAATTAATGGTTAAAACCCACAAAGCTTCCTAAAAATGCTGCCAGACTGCATTAGGCAGATTGCTAATCACAAGGTAAATATTTTGCACATTTTATTCTATTTACCAAGACCCTGCCTTCTGGGGCTGTGGTATTTCAGATGACTCCACTCCTGCAGGGTTAAATCGACTCCATTTGGGTTCACTCTAAACAAAATCACATTCCAGCCTCGCAGCCTCCGACCAGCACACGCAGAGCCCTCAGCACGTCCCGTGCACCTTTCACATCTGAACCGTCCATCAGACATTAATGTGACGGAGCCATCACCAGACAAGTTCATTTGGCCATTAATATCCTGGAATACGAACATCAAATATATACATCCTGAGATTTAATCTGTAAACAGAGCCCCGAGCATCTGGTAGAAGGAGGTGTGTTTATGCTTCACTGGTGCTACTTCCACAAAGCTAGATGGGTCTGTCTTTGGCACTAACCAGAGACATTTTTTCCGTGGTCGGAGGGTGAAGTCTCAGATGATGTTTTGACCTTTGATCTATGCCCTTGCGTGCAGTTGCGTTGGGCTAGTGTTTATCTCTGGCCACCTCTGTAGGGGAGTCACGGGAATGATTCTCTCCCCTTCTTCCAGGAAATGACAAAAGTCCAGCGGTCGAGGCATCCTTTGTGGTCCCCGGTTTCCAAATACTGCTCTCAGCAGCTACCTCTTCAAACTGGAAGGTCCAAAAGCAAATCTGAGAAGCGTTTGGTTATCGTTTCCGAAGTATGTGAGAGACATGGACACTTGGAGTTGCCCAGAGCACATCATTTCCAGCTTCAACTTTCCTTCCTATCCCACCCTCTCCAAGAGTGGCAGCTTCTATGTCCCTCTACCCAGTTCCACTCAGGCTCTCTGGGTCTGTGGCTATGAATTCAGGATTAGGAGAGACATGAGAAAGAAACTAAAACTCTTGTTTTCTAAAAAAAGGAAAAGAAAAAAGAAGACAGAAGGAGAAGAAGAGAATAACAAAAAGAGAGAGAGAAAGGAAGGAAGCAGAATGACTGTTTGAAATAAGGGTGCAGTATTGTCCTAGAAGCTGATTTTGAACAGATCTCCTTTCCTTAAGAAGAGGAGATTCAAACTGGCAGCCACAGCTCACACCCCGCTCTCAGGAGTGTTTTGTTTGGCCTATCACGGTTGGCCTGGGGAGGCCCTTTGAAGCAGAGGCATATATTTGGCTCTGAGAAACGTATTATTTCTACAAATTTGCCCTCTAACACCCAGAGGGAGACACATTTAGGCCTGGGGAGGATATTAACTCTTAGTGGCACTGTAGTGGCCCTGCTTAGACTGAGGCAGCTCCTGGAGGGGTCCAAGGCAGAGTCACGTGGGTGCAAGGTGATTCACCACTGGTGTTTCTGCTTCTGCTTACCTGTTGCCATAGTTACACTGATTGTCCAAGCCCTTCCCCACAGCCAAGCTCCCACTGCACGCGCGCTTGCATGCACCCCCCTCCCACTTTCTCACCATCCACTATGGCGACAAGAGGCCGCAGCTGAACAGCGGCTAGTCTCCACTGAACAATATGTGCTCTCCTATTTGCCAGGCTCACACGCAGTTACCTGCCTGGTCCTGTAGGCACTGGACTTTGTCAATGGCCCTGATTATTTACTTTGTTTTATAGCTTCCAGACTTGTCTGTTCTCCCTTTACCTCTGGGAAGAAATTGGCAGGCAAGGTGCAGCCCACTAAAGACAGGAGATCTGGTGCCGGACCCCAAATCCGCGCAGCCAGTAACCTGCACACAAGCACGGCAAATTACTTTCAGCCTGTTCTCCCTGATCAAGGCTCCCTGTCCCCGCGAGGGCAAATACACGGAAACCCTCTTACTGGTGGACACTCCACAGTTAATATCCTTTTCTGCTCTTCTGTGATCAAAAGAAATTCTGTTTCCTCAGAGATGCTGGAAGTTCCCTATGGAGAAAGAAATATTATCATTTCTCTCTCATCTTCTTGCACTCATGTGCTAACAGAGCTTCTCAAACCTCAAGGGCTCTCTGCTCGCAATCACCAAACCAAGGGAAATGCAGCTGGGAATACAGCCAAGAAACTTATTCCCAGAAGTTTAGACTCTGGCTCCCATGGAGGGCGCCTTCATGTGCACACCCTGTCTGTGGACACTTAGAGCACGTTCTCAACCAGATCGAGTCTGATTCTCACAACAGCCCCAAGGCACCACCAGGACAGGTGTTATTATCCTCCCGCAATACAGATGATACAATGGAATGATTTGTCCAGAGTCATCAAGCAGGTTACGATGCCGCTGTGTCTAAGAGCCCAGGTGGTCTGGCTACTTCATCATTCTTTGCAATCTGCAATGCAGTTTTTCACTTATGAAGATCCTAAACAAAACAAAGAATACTATTTGATTTCAAGCTAAAGAGAGGGCTCTGAGCTCCAGGAAGGAAGAACAATTTGCAAAATCACAATTAAAAAAAATTGTACTAGTCATGTAAAACATTAGTGAGGATGAGGAATGACTGACTGGTGGGGAGGCGGGGGGAGGAAAAGAGTGAGGCAGGAAAACGGACCATTTAGACTTTTGGAAATCTCATCATTTTGGACTTAACGTGATTACAATTGCACAATTATGTTATCAGGAATTGGAGCAATAGCAATACTATGGGGGCAGTTTTTGGTATCTAGGAAATGCCCGGTTTTTACAAGAGTGTCACATTTAATTCTTACAGCCTTACATCAGTGGGATGGAGGTATTCTTATTCCCATGTTAAAAAAAGATTACCATTTAGCTTTGGAATAAATATTAGTATGTGAGAATCTATTGAGAACCTCCAAGATATGTAAAAGCAATTTATCAACAATCTTGCTTCTAAAAAATTTTCTGGAGAAAATAATAATAAATGGGAGCAAAGATTCATATACCAAATATTGATTTATTATAGTAAGAAATTTAAGAAAAACAGAAATAGGGGAAAGGTTAAATAAGTCATGGTAGATTGATGGTACATAATATGCATATCTAAATCAGGAAGAAACAGATGTGAAGGCATAGTTAATGTTGTCTAATACTCTAAATATAAGCACACACACACACATATATATATGCACATTCACATGTATGTGTGTATATATAATTCCAAACTACTAAGAGTGAATTAGTGATCATCTCTCTGGATGATTAACAATGTTCTCATTTATTTTGTTTTGTTTTCTATATTTTTATCAGAAATAAATTCATACTGTTTTCATTATCAGAAAGAAAAACTATAAAACACCTTGCAAATCAAGGGAATGAATCACCTTCTGGTCGCAATTGTTAGAAACTATGGAATTCAGGTAAAACAGCCATCCTTTCCTCCCAGGCCCTCCTATGTCACTAGAGCTCAACACTGAGGTTATGCCAGCACATCTTAGATGTCAAGAAATAAAATTTCTGATTAAGAAGTAGGTTATTGTAATATATTCTTGTTCTTCAAATACCTAAAATGGTATAGAAAAAACACTTTTGTATTATAAACACTAAAGAACTGATAATATGTGATACATTATCTGGCCAAAATCTAAATGCAGGAACCCAGAGAGGTAAGAAGACCCCACAGCTGCTTTTTTTCCTGAAGGTATTGGGAAAACCAGATTAAAACACAGTATGAGGAGGACAGAAGACATAGTCCAAGCTTATAAGAGGAGAGTCTAATAGGCAACACATTCCCATAAAGCTGGGATCCAACCAGAAATAAAACTGCTTTGCCTAATCCCCCAAATAAACCTGGGTCCTTCCTTCCCTGAAGGGGTCATAGATAAAGCTGCATTGGTACTGAGGAAAGAAAGTCTCTGAGAAGTTGTAACCACCCACAATATCTAGCACATACTGGCAATTCAAATTCACATGTACTCTGTTAAAAAAATCTTCAAACAGTGTAGGTTAAAATAGCAGAAGCAAATGTCAACACTTTATGGAGGAATGCACCACCACCCTAGCCTTGAAAAAGGCCCACAGATAATTTCCCAAGTAAACAGAGCAGCTCATAGTCAAAAATAACAAGAAAAAAACAAGGAACTACTGTATAACACAGGGAACTATGTTCAATATCTTACAATAACCTATAATGGAAAAGAATCTGAAAATGAATATATATATATATATATATATTTATTCAGTTACATATATATGTATATAACTGAATCACTTTGCTGTACACCTGAAACATTGTAATTCAACTATGCTTCAATTGAAAAAAATAAATTTAAAAAATAGCAAAGAGATGATGACCCATAAGTAAAAACCAGGGGGAAATAAAAAGGTAGTAGAAATAGTTTCACAAAGACCTGAGATACCAAAATAATTATCCTTACTTTGTTTAAATAAATTAAAAGAAAATCTTTAAAATATCTATAGAATAAGGAGTCTAAATATGACATAGCAGATTTAACAACAAAAAATAAAAATTCTGGAAATAAAGAGACAGTACTTGAAATTAAAAACTCAATGATCAGGTTTAACATCAGATTAGAAACTGCTGAAAAGATAATTAGTAAACTGTAAGATGGGTTCAGAAGAACATATCCAGATGTAACATAGAGAGACAAAGAGAAAGTGTGATGGAGAAGTTATGAGACATAAGACGATTAAGTGAAATGGTCTTAACCTATTTCCAATCAGACTCCCAGAAAGAGTAAATATAGAATATATGATAGGAAATATCTGAAGATATAACAGCTTAGAACTTTCCAGAACTGACAAAAGACACTGATCTATAGATCCAAGAGGAAAAAATGAAGACATTATCAGGCAAATTAAAATAGATTTCAAATCAGGTGAATGTCACTAAAGGAAATTCTGAAAAAATGTTATTTTAGGAAGAAAGAAACTGATGCCAGGTGGAAGGTCTGAGATTTAAGATGGAATGAAAACAGAAAAAGTGGAAATGTGTGAAAATATTTAAACAATCACTGCCTCTATAAAATTATAATAATGTCTGTGGAGTTTACAAGACAAAAATAAAGGTATAAGTTATGAAGAAGGTACTGGAGTCAATGTGATCTAAGGTCTGTGCATTGTGCAGAAGGAGGGTTAAAATAGTAATTGATTTTGTACTTTTATAAGTTCAGTATTTATGCATTAATTTCAGTGGTAATTCTAAAATCATAGAAACAGAATGTACATTTACAGAAGTTAAAAAAGGAAAATTATTTTAAAAATCACAAATCTGCCCATAATAATTAAGACAGAACAAATAAAAACGTCAAAAGTAGATAAAATATATAAATCAAAATGTGTAATATGATATATAAATGAAATAAATGTTCTAATTTTAAAAATAAAGATTATTGGACAGTATGGAAGTCTCAAAGTGCAAGCTATTTACAAGAGACATATCTAAACCATAATGATACAAATGACTTAAAGAGAAAAGATAGAAAAGAAATACTGACCAAAGAAGCTGGTGTAGCTCTACTAATATTTGAGAAAGTAAACTGTAAGACAATATATATAAAATATAAATAGGGTCACTTCATAATGAGAAATTTTTCATTTACTGAGAAAATATAGCAATTCTAAATTTGTAAGTTTTCAATAATATAACTTCAAAATATATTTTGCTAAAATTGACAAAATTACCAGAATAAATGAATTCATAATCCTAAAGGTATATTTGAACATACCTTTTTCAGTAATCGATAAACCCATTGCCGACCTCAAACACACACACACACACACACACACACACACACACAAGCACACAGCAAACAAACATTGCATACAATTTAATGAGAACAATTTATTATTAAAAAGTCTTATCAGTAGAAATCGAAGAAGATATCATTAAAGAGGGTTTATATTAATAAGAACCCTGCTAGAAATATAATTAATGGTTGATTTTCTTACCATTAATTATCTTCTCTGAGTTTCTCACCAAGACAAGGATGGCTGCTGTTACCACTATTTTTCCACGTTGTACTGAATGTAATAAACAGCATGATAAAGCAATAGAAAGACATGTGAATGTTAAACATTAGATAAGAAACAAAATTCTCATTATTCTCTGATGAAATAATTACATATGTGAAAATCGAAAAGAATCTTCAGATAAATTATAACAAATAAAAGTTGTTGGAATCAAATATAAATGTTTACTTGTAAACCGTTATATGGTTTTTATCATATATATACTATATATAAGTATATGTATATTTACCCACAATAAACCATTAGAAAATGAAAGTTTTACATCATGTAATTTATAATAACGTAAGAAAATATAAACTATCTGGAAATGAATCTTGCAAAAGTTGTGCAAGATTTTATGGAAAAAATTATTAAACTTAGGGAAGAGTTATTGCAGAAAACCTAAGTAATTGGAAGGTTAGGCTTTGTTTATGATATATGGAAGACTTAATCTTTTAAAGATGTCGATTTTTCCCAAATTGGTTTATAGATTTAATGCAATGTCAAACAAAATCCTAAAAGAAGGATGTGTGAGCATTTGCTACTGTGTGTAAACTGACAAACTGTTTCAAGAGTGTATGTGGAAAAGCAAAGGAATAAGAGTAACACAGACATTCTAGATTGAGAGTGTCTGCTTTAAAGGAAATCAGTATTTTTCGTGAAGCCACAGTAATAAAGATGATTGGATATTGACGCAGGGTGAACCAATAAGCCAATAGCAAAAAAAAAGAACTCAGAAACAGAATCATGTACACATAAACTCTTGAACTACTATAGAGGTATCATGTTATCTCATTTAGGTAAATACGGTCTTTTCAAAAAATTGTGCTGAAATAATTGACTAACCATATGAAAAAATGAAATCATATCTCCACCTCACTTTATATACAAAAAAGATTGCATGTTGTTTAAAGACCAACATGAAAGAGACAAAATTATATAAATTTTTTACATTATAGTATAAGAGAATATCTTCAGGGTCGTAGAATAAAGAAAACATTTATTTAGTAATGAAAGAAAAGACCAGTAATTGAACTATATTAAAAATAAGAACTTCTATGTGTCAAAGATATAATATTTAAAAAGACAACATAAAAAGAATGAAAATTCGAGCTATAGAATAGAAAAAGCACAAGTAACTGTCAAATAAAATATGTAAAGAATTACATAAATCCTCAAGAAGATGACAGACAACCTAACACAAAAAATGATCAAAAGATATGAACAGGTCCTTCCAAACTAGCATCAAGCTTATGAAAACATGCTCCATCTTGGTGGCAATCAGAAAAATGAATATTGAAACAATGATATGAATCAGACTGCCAAAAATTTTTGAAGTCAAACAATATCAACTTTGGTAAGATGTGAAACAGTGGGAACTCTCATTCACTGTTGGTTGGAGTATAAACGGGTACAATCACTTGGGAAAAAAGTTTGGTATTATCCCCTAAAGTTGAAGATTCATGTACCCTATGATCCAATCTTTCTACTCCTAGCTATATATGTTAGAGAAACTCATGTGCACATACACCATGGGGCATGTGTAAGCATATCCACAATAATGCAAACTGAAAACACCCACTGTCCACCAGCAGTAGAATGGTTAATTGTGGTATATTCATACCAGGGGATGCTATACAGAAAATAAAATAAATGAGCATCAGCTACATGTAATAACATAGGTAAATCTCCAAATATAATGAAAAATGAAGAAGTCATTAAAGCTTCTTGGGGAAGCAAAGAAATAATTATGACTATAGTTAATATACTGGTTACCCCCAGTCAATGAGAAGAAGGTGGTGATTGCAGAGAGGCAGACGCAGGCTTCTGAGGTTCTATAAATGTTCTATTTCTTGACCTGGGGGTTGCTTTCACAAGATTTTACCTTTGTAATCGTTCATTAAACTTTGCTTATATATTGGAGTGGCCAAAAAGTGAGTTCGGGGTTTTTTTGTGGGAGGTTATGGAGAAACCTGAGTGAACTTCTTGGCCAACCCAATATTTTGTGCACATTTACATGTATATCCCACAATATGAAAATGTATGAACAAGGAGAGAAGGAAGGAGAGAGGGAGGGAGGAAGAAAGAGAGGAAGAGAGCCAGACAGACTGAACAGATGCAAATGCCAGATCCCAAACTTCCCTAGAGCTGTTATCCAAGCTGTTAGAATTTGCTTATTGTTTCGATGATTGGATATGTCATAATTATTCTGGATACCTTTCTCTGGAACTTTGGAGGAACCAGCACTCCAAATTGCCAATGCAAGGAAAATTTCAAATGCTAGACTCCACACTGACTTCAACCTTTCACCTCTGATCTAGATAAACGCCAAGCCAACCTTGCCTTGGATTTTAAGACCCTGAGTCTGCACTCTGCTTCTGTGAGGAACTGACAAAGTTTTGCCCTCAGGCAAAGAGGAACCCGGATCTCTTTCCCCTGACCAAATCTCAGAATGTCCAGTTCCAGAAGTTATGATCTTTCCCCTGCTGCCTTTGCTAATTAAGAACCTATTCTGTCACATCTCATCTCTCTCTCGCTCTCTGCCTGTCTCTCCTCTCCCTTCCTCTCTCCCTCTCTCCCTTCTTTTTACAACATTGAATCTTTTTTTTTTTTAGTCAAAGTGAGTATTGTTTCAGTGAAAATATTTTTATTGAAATATAGTTGATTTACAACGTTGGGTTCGTTGCAGGTGTACAGCCAAGTGATTCAGTTATACATATATACATATATATTCTTTTCCATATTCTTTCCTATGATGATTTATTACAGGATATTGAATATAGTTCCCTGTGCTATACAGTAGGACCTTGTTGTTCACCTAAACGTTGAATCTTTTTTTTTTTTTGCTGTATGCGGGCCTCTCACTGTTGTGGCCTCTCCCATTGCAGAGCACAGGCTCCCGACGCTCAGGCTCAGCGGCCATGGCTCACAGGCCCAGCCACTCCGTGGCATGTGGGATCTCTTCCCGGACTGGGGCACGAACCCATGTCCCCTGCATTGGCAGGTAGACTCTCAACCACTGCGCCACCAGGGAAGCCGTAAACATTGAATCATTTTGACTGTCCTACTTTGTGATACTGTCCAGTGAGGCGACACTTAATTCGGATATGAAGTGTCACAGCCATTCTACTGCTTCAATCCCTTCTTTACTGTCAGGGGAGGAATACCATTATCTTCCAGGATTTCAAGTCATGTGGGGATTTATTTTCTAGTGGCCCCCTCTCCAGAGAACTGAAATAATTTTATACACACTTTAACCTAATTTTAATAGCACCCACTTTCTCACAAACATAATTTGGAAATGAACTGCTATTACACAAATGTGAGGGATGTGAGTTCTTTGTCTTTTCTGGAGCTTCCAGCATTGGGGGATGACAATTAGTGGGCCAAACACTCATAGCCAGTTCTCCACTGACTGTATTAGTGGATTGAGTGGATAAGTGTCCATGTTCCTAACACACAGATAGTATAAAAGTAATTTAAGAACATTCTGATTTATACATAGATGCATTTGATTCTTAGGATTTACTCCAGCTAAAGTGAAAATAATAATAATAATCCCACTAATTATTAAGCCCATAGTATATATCAGGCACTGCACTAGTTGCTTGATATGCACTATTCAACTTAATCTTCAGTAGTTCTACATGGATTTATTGTCTCTTTGCAGATGAGGAAACTGAGGCTCAAAGAACTGAAGTGAACTGCAATTGTGGTACAAAGACTGCTGCTCCTTCAAGAACTAGCTCGGGTTTCTCCCATGTCTCAGCTCCAGGAGACTTCTCTGGCCATGCTGGCCCATAGGTTCTCTGACCTCTGAAAAGAAAGCTCACATTGTCCACACCAAGAGTTCCTCTGACTCTTCATCAACCTGGTCTTACAATACCTCCTACTGCTTTATCATCAGTCATGTTTTCATGGATATTTACATGGATTTCCCAACCAGCTGAATAAGAGACCATATAGTCACATTTCTTTGTTTCTTCTCATCATTTAACTCAAAATGGCCACAAAACAGAGAAGCAGCAGACATTTGTTGAGAAATAGGATGGATATGTGAATGAACAAAAGCAAGTATGAAAGGGTCATGACTGAAAGCACGAGATAATTTCCTAAGCATCTATCAGCAGATGTGAAGGAAGACGGGTGGGATGAGGAAAATTCCCATAGAGCTCAAGCTGTGTCTAATTTATACATGGACACTTAGCAGTGCTCACAAGGCCACCCTGAACTGTCCTCTATGTGGTGAACATTCAAGATTATTTTCCCTCAAATAGAAACTTTCGTAATTGGGTCTTAGAGGTTTAACCAAGTCTGAAATATTATTTTGAACATTGACATGTACACACAACTATATTTAAAATAGATAACCAACAAGGACCTACTGTATAGCACAGGGAACTCTGCTTAATATTCTCAATAACCTAAATGGGAAAAGAATTTGAAAAAAGAATAGATACATGTATATGTATAACTGAATCACTTAGCTGTACACCTGAAACTAACACAACATTGTTAATCAACTGTGCTCCAATATAAAATAAAAACTTAAAGAAAACCATCTAAAAAAATCAAAATGTGAAATATAGAGTTGCATAAGTTACAGGGGATTGAAGAGGATGGGTGCTGGGAGTGGAAAACTTGGAGTTAAAATTCCTAAAGCAGCTACATATTAGCCTAGGAAACCACCACCTGTAACTTCCAGTTCCAGTAACTTCCTTCACTTGTCAACTTAAACATGGAAATGGGTATATCATTTAAAACCATGCCAGCAGAGATGCGTGCCAGTGGTGTTTCTTGTTTGCTTACAATTCCGTCATTTTTTCCAAAATCCCTCTAGAGAATCTCCCACACCAAAAATTAGACTCAAGGAAAGTTTCACTTTTTGCAATTTAGCAGTTTGGAGTTTCTTCGTGCATGGGCAACACTCCACCCCATCCCACTTCACTCTAAATTGAGTTTGAGGCTTTTTTTTTCTCATTCTTGCATAACATGAAAGCAAGTGGATACATTTTACTCAAAATTTCCATCTCCAAGTCTCCTAAGTGGTGTGAAAAATCCAGGAAAATCTCAGAGCAAAAGAGGACGTTAGGAAAAATCAGGACAAGTGGAAACAGCAGTGAGGGATGTAACCTAATGTCTGTGTCAACACAACCAACGTTTCCCAAAGCTGTCCTCTCTCCAGTGGAGCTGGGCTACTGGGGCAAAAGAGGAACTCACCTCCATCAACAGTGATTGTCATGAATCAGCCCTGCAGCCATCATCACCTGACATACGTCTACTCTGTCCCCTAGGCATGCTCCGCCCAGGGCCTCCAGTCTATTATATGCATAATATGCTCAAGATCCCATGAGAATAGTGGCCAAAAGAAGTATTTTCCAGATAACTGGAAAATTGAAATCAATATGGTCAATAAACATCTACAAAACAGAACATTGTTACCTAGTAATATAGAACCCAATTCATATGTATATAAATGAATACAAATACATGTACATATATATGTATATGTAGAGCTATCCATGCATAAATATGCATATGTAAACAATATTTAATGTGGGTACATTTTAATATATTTGTTATAACATGGCTTCGACCTCTTAGAGTAAAATCTTAGAACAGCCCTGTCCAGCATGCAAACATTGCACTTCATTTTTCTTTTATTCAGATGAATAAAGTAAGTACAGATCACTTGAAGAAAGGCAAATAGACTTCCCTTTATGAACAGCTCTTGAAAATACGTCACTTGCTTCAAAGAACTCAAGAATATGGTTGAGGTAGCCAGTGCTTCAGAACAAGATAAATTATGGTATAATTTTTAAAAGATAATTGGCAATTGAGTGATATAAACAGGAGAGAAACAGAGAGAGAAGGGGGTGGTTCCGGGACCACCATAGCAAAGGTCTCAAGGAAAACTGGGACTTCGGTTAGGTGTCACAGTGGGGCTGAAGAGGTGCGTAAAGGAGGCGGGGGTATATGAGAGAATTGAGAGAAGAATATGAGAGCAGGGGCCACAGCCTAAATACCTTTAGTGAACTTGAGTGTGTAGATTCATAGACGGTGCTGAGTTTATGCTGGTAAGATGTGCAATAGTCAATTATGTGAATATTTGTCACTTAATATTTTCTCTCTCCACCTATATAGTCAAGAGAACCAGTGGATTCCAGAAAGAGCTACCAGTAATGGGTCTCCAACAAAGAAGCTGCTGAGATCGGGGACTTTTTTTTTTTTCCTTTCCACAGCTAAAATGATAATACATCCAGGGTCCAAACAAACTACTTCTTGTTCTTTCTGGCCGGTCCTCAGAAATCCTTTCTTAAGAGATTTCTAATGGATGGTGTCATTTTAGGCATCATGCTGTCAGGACAGGAATAGATATTTGATTGACTTCTGTTGATAAGACTTTCCCTTTTGTTATCCTTTTTCTTTTCTTTTCTTTTCTTTTTTTTTTTTTTTTGTGGTACGCGGGCCTCTCACTGCTGTGGCCTCTCCTGTTGCGTAGCACAGGCTCCGAACGCGCAGGCTCAGCGGCCATGGCTCACGGGCCCAGCTGCTCCGCGGCATGTGGGATCCTCCCTGACAGGGGCACGAACCTGCGTCCCCTGCATCGGCAGGCGGACTCTCAACCACTGCGCCACCAGGGAAGCCCTGTTATCCTTTTTCAATCAGTGTTTTTCTTATCTCCAAAAGGAAGAGTAAAGGGATCAATTCCTCTTCAAAGTTCCCACTACATTTTGCCTATATTATTATGTAATGATACTTCATTCCCTGTGTTAATTATTTCAGTACACATTTGAATCCCCCACTGGGCTGTGAGTTCTGTGAGCCAGGAGGAGGTGATGGAGAGGCTTTATCTCTGTTGGTATCCCCAGCACCGAACACAGTATCTAGCCGTTAGCAGATGCTCTGTGAGAGGAGTAATCACCAAAAAAATCGCATGAACAAATGAAGTAAATAAAAATATACACCTCTCTAAATTCTTTCCTATGTACCTATATACATATGTTGAGAGAGAGAGAGAGAGAGAGAGAGAGCTTCAGGTTGATATGACTTTTTCGGGAAGTCAGGGATACAATTTCCTTTATTTTTGTGAATAGTAATAATGCTTGCACCTTTACACTGCAGAACTTGTTATTGTGAACCACGGTTCACAAATACCCACCCCGAGTATAATAATGAAACTCTGGTTTAAATAGCAGGAGTTAAGTTTTCATTTCTTGATCTCCGATTGCAGAAATGGAGGTTAATGCTGTGGGGAAAGAGACCTGGATCCAAGAACATGACGAGGTCTAAATCCAGCATCTCCAGTACCTGGTTCTGTAATTCTGAAAAGTCAGGCATTCCCTCGGAGGACTAAGTTCTCCTCTGTAGAGTTAGAATACTGATGCATTGCAGTGAGGAAAATGTACATGCTGGCACCCGGCTAATTGTTAAGCGTTATAAATATATAAGAGGGAATATTATTTTTGTCTCAGATGCAGAATTCTTTACTCCTGTAGCATTCTCCAGAGCATTAGCTGGAAAGGAAAGGACCACTTCCAACAGATTAAAAACCATGCAAAGGACTCCACAGCCAGAGGTTGCCTCTCCTCTGCAGATGGCTTCATCTCGAACTTCCCCTCATGTCTTGAGTGTGAACTCAATGGATTTTAGCAATAGAAGAGATCACCTTGACCAACCTGTGGCCCTTTCCTGAGGAAGAAACAAAGGCTTGGTAAAAAAGTGGCTCATCCAAGTTCACAGTGAGATCTCCCGTCCTGGGATCTGAACACACCCTGACCCTTAACACAACCCTTTCTCCTGGGTCACACTGTCCTCGTGAAAAAACGACGTCATGTTCCTGCATCTGAAGCCATTTATTCATGGGTTCCTTTTTTTTTTTTTAATAGCTCTTTATTGTAGTAAAATTGCTTCACAATACCGTGTTAGTTTCTGTTGCACAATAAAGCGAATCTGTCATATGCATACACATGTCCCTATATCCCCTCCCTCTTGAGCCTCCCCCGCATCGTCCCTATCCCACCCCTCTAGGTTATCGCAAAGCACCAAGCCGATCTCCCTGTGCTATGTTGCTGCTTCCCACCAGCCAACTATTTTACATTTGGTAGTGTGTATATGTCGATGCTACTCTCACTTCGTCCCACCTTCGCCCTCCCACTCTGTGTCTTCAAGTCCATTCTCTACGTCTACCTCTTTATTCCTGCCCTGCCACTAGGTTCATCAGTACCATTTTTTGTTTGTTTTTTAGATTCCTTATATATGTGTTAGCCTACGGTATTTGTTTTTCTCTTTCTGAATTACTTCACATGGGTTCCTTTAAGCACCTTCCTACATGAACAAGAAGTGTGACTAGGGTTTTGTGGGGAGGAAGCTGAGCCCAAATAAGCTTTTTGCTTTCTGACTCTAACCCTTGTTCCTAAGCACGTACAGCTTCCTTGCTTTGTAACTATGGGAAAGCTATTCAAATCTTTAAGTTTTAGTTTCTTTTGTAAAATGAAGGGAATTTATACTAATTGATAGAGTTGTGCTGAGGACCCCTAATTGAGCTTCCTTTTGCAAAGCACTTAGCACAGCGCCTGGTCTGTAGTTAGAGAATCAATGAACATTGCTGTTGTATTGTAACTGTATGATTAAGGGTTTCATGCCATAGTTATTTCATGGTTCTCTGCTCTGTCTAATGATGAGATAGTTATATAAACTCCTGAAATAGGTAGAAAAACCAAACCAAACCAAGACAGATTTCTTATAAGTAATTTAGTCTAGTTTTGGCAGGTTCCTAAAATTTTTTTAATTGTTTAAGGCTGACCACTAAGTGCTATTGTGATTATACAAAAGCATGGTAAGCACATTTTGGATTAATACGTGCTTGATAATAAGCCAGAAGTAGGAAACAAGATAAATTATGACAACAAATCAACTATAGAAACATTTTCTACAAAACTGCAAGAAAAGTTCAAAATCTGAATCTACGAAATAATATTCTACCCACATAAAATACAAGAAATTTAGTAGACAAAAATTCATGATGATCAACTTTGGATAAACCACTCAGAGCTGAAGAAGGATTCTTTAAGCGTCTACACAGGTGTTCCCAGAAAGCAGAGGGAACCACAATCTACCAGGGAGTCCCCAGTACCATTAGAATGTATTGCCACACACCCCAAATTATGTATTCCAAGTGGCATGTCACTCATGGCCCGGGAAAGAGAACTTTCATCTGCCCCTTGCATAAGTCAGAATACAAGCAACAGATTCAGTTATGTATGTGACACTCACATGTAGTAGAACTGTTGTTGCTCAGAGTTGAGAAACAAATATGAAAGAAGAGATGGAAAATAGCTGTCATATGACCCTTGAGGATTCAGGTATATGCTTTGGTTTATAGCATCTACATTGAAGAAGAAAGTATTTCTTTCTAGGGTCTTTGCTTTAAATATGTTTAAATTAAGATTTATTTTTTAATAGCAGTTTTAGGTTCACAGCAAAATTGAGGGGAAGGTAGAGATTTCTTGTATCTCCCCTACTGCCACACATATATAGCCTTCCCCATTATCAACATCCCTCACCTCAGAGGGTACATTTGTTACAACTGATGAACATTCATTGACACATTATGATCACATGAAGTCCAAAGTTTACGTTAATGGTCACTCTTTGTATTGTTTGTCACTCTTTGTACTGTTCATTCTATGGGTTTGGACCTATGTGTAATGACATGTACTCATTATTATAGTATTATACAGAGTAATCTCATTACCCTAAAAACCCTCTGCGCTCTGCATATTTATCCCTCCATCGCCCCAACCCCTGTCAACCACTGATCTTTTTGCTGTCTCCATAGTTTTACCTTTTCCAGAATGTCATATCATTGGACCCATACTGTATGTAGCCTTTTCAGATTGGCTTCTGTCACCTAGCAAAATGCATTTAAGATCCCTCCAGGTTTTTTCATGTCTTGATAGTGAGCTGAATAATAATCCTATGGTCTGGATGTACCACTGTTTATCCATTCACCTGCTAGAGGACATCTTGCTTGCTTCCAGGTTTAGGTGATTATGAATAACACTGCTATAAACATCCATGTGCAGGTCTTTTTGGGGGCATACGTTTTCAACTCCTTTGGGTAAACTCTGCTTGAAGTTAAGGGAATGCATATAACAGCACTTTACATGTCTTAGTGCACTGTCTAAGAAACAGTTTGCCTGCATATAATAACAACAACAAATTCTGAAAGCTTTAGCAAGGTGTAAATGTTGTTTGTTTGTTTATCTATTACATAGAAAAAGTAGTTTGGGGTCGGTATGATAGCTCTGAGGTCATCAGAAACAATCTAATTCTTTTTATTTTCCACTTTCTTTAGCATATAGCTTTTATTCTCAAGCTTACCTCGTGGTCCTAAGATACCAGCTGCAGTTCTAACCATCCCATCCACAGGAAGAAAAAGAAACTCAGATTCTTACATCCCTCAGCTGAGTCAGCCCCAGAGCCTTCATGGAAGATCGCCCCCACCCCACTACCAATGCCTTCACTTGCCTTGATTTATATCTCATTGGCCACTTACAGCTGCAGAGGAGGCTGGGAAACCTAAGCCTCTTGCTGTGTGTGTTTCTGCACTGAATAGAGTCAGGTGTTTGCTAGTAAAACAGAGAGGGAGAATGACTATCACACAGCAACTAAGTCTCTGAACAGTTGTGCTTCATAATTCACGATCAACTGAACTGGTTGATGTGACCAAATCCCTGAAGTCAGAGATGCAATTTCTTTTATTTTTACAAAATGCAACATTTCTGGCCAACATCTGTATACTGATTTATGGCTTACAAAAAATCATCATGTATATCATCTACTTGCTTCTCAGAGCAATGAACAGAAGTAAATATTTTGTGGTCATTATCAAAGAATGAAATGAACTCAGAAAAGCTTAGTACCTTGCCCAAGGCTAACCAGTTAGTAAGATGATGCAACAAGATTTAAACCAGATCTCAGTGACTCCAAAGCCCATGTCCTTTTATCTGAAAATTGATTAACAAGCTGTCAGTTCTCTCTAATTATTTTTTAACTAGTGAGTTATGATTTTTCATTTATTCCATTCTTCAGCTGTAGTCAACAATTTCTTTTCAGAGGAGTTTAAAAATAAAAATTATTTAATCTAGGGTCGAGAGAGGAAGGAACGGAAAGCAAAGAAGGAAAGGAAACTAACTCTTGCGAGCGTTATTTACAAAGATCTTTTCAAATGCCTGCTCTCATTTTACCCTCATATCAGCTCTGTGGAGTAGGTAATACTATTCTGCAGATGAGGAAACTGAGATCAGAGAGGTTATGAAATTCCAGTAAGCTCACCCTGTTGGTAGGTGACAGATGGAGATTTGAATGTAGCCCTTTCTGATTTCTGACCTGAACTTTGGTTTTATTCATATCCCCAAATATTTGGAAGGTTGTTTTGTGATTTTTTTAATCCGTATATCCTTACAGCTATGAGCAATAACATAGGAACAAAATAAAGTCGGAACTATATCACTTGAATTGTAGAATTTCTGAATAAAGAGGAAGAAATCAAACAAAGGATAAGAAGCTGTGAAAGTTTTGAGGTGTTCGTAAATGACTCTTTAGGAAGATTCCAGATGTCTCTTTGTGTTGGTTGGTTTAAATATCTATTTGCTTTAAAGACAGGAGATGCTCATGATTTTCTCAACTGATTCTCTCTAGTTCTAAGTCCACAGTAATAATAGCTACGATTGAACACAGGCTTTATAACTAAGGTCACTAAGGATTGCATGGGACATATTTGTACTAAAAAAGGTTGTTTGGGCTTCCCTGGTGGCACAGTGGTTGAGAGTCCGCCTGCCGATGCAGGGGACACGGGTTCGTGCCCCGGTCTGGGAAGATCCCACATGCCGCGGAGCAGCTGGGCCCGTAAGCCATGGCCGCTGAGCCTGCGCGTCCGGAGCCTGTGCTCCGCAATGGGAGAGGCCACAAGAGTGAGAGGTCCGTGTACCACAAAAAAAATAAAAATAAAAATAAAAAAGTAAAAAAATTAAAAAAAAATTAAAAAGGCTGCTTATCTTAAATTATAATTGAACTGAATGTCCTGTACTTTTGTTTGCTAAATCTGGCAAACCTATATGTGACAGATACACGTATTGCTTCATTTAATTCTTACAACAGTTCTTCAAATGATTAGATAAGGTAATGCATGTCCATAGAGATTAACTTCAGGACCACATGATTAAAAAACGGTAACCTCGGGACTCACTCTCATATATGTCTGCTCCATAGTCTATGGCCTTGGTGTATTTTCTCAAGATCTGCAAATAAAAACAACCTTGACATCCTCTAACAATTAAAGAATTTGACTCTTGGTTGATTATCCTAACCGAGGGGCGGGATCACACAAAAGCTACAAAGAATCCAAAATCTGTTTCTTGAACAATGAGTAAAGCATGTGATATTTTTAATGTCTTCCAGACCATTAAAAGAAACAAAAAAGCAAAGAAGTGTCCTCTCATGAGAACCATTAAAGCAGTGGTTCTCCACAAGGGGTGATTTTCTACCCAGGGGGACACTTGGTAATGTCTGGAGACACTCTTGGTTGTCACAACTGGGGGTGCTACTGGAATCTAGTGCGTAGAAGCCAAGGATGCTAAGCATCCTACATGGCACAGGGCAGCCTCCACAGCGAAGAACTATCCACTCCTCCAATGCCAATAGTGCTGAGGCTGAGAAACCCCAAATTAAAATAATCTGTTGGGGGCTTAATGCTTTTTCTCTTAATTTTAAGTTGTTATACTGCACAGACAGCTGAAAAATGGAGGCTTGGGGGCTTCCATGAGCAATGAGTTCTATATTCTTAGTAGTAGTTGCAAGACCAAAATTCCTTTATAGGGTTTGCTAGAGCATGCAGGAGGGGTGAACTGGAGTCTTTTGGAAACTGGCCCCTCCTAAGGGTTCCACCCCATCTTTAGAAATCGAGGCCTGTCTTTTCAGAGTTGTCCTTTCTGTGTTTCCTGATGGTTGCATTTCCTTCTTTGTGGTGACACTTGCATTGGTTTTATATGTGGACTATTCTGTGCACTGCAACTCTAATCCAAGTGTGTCTTAATTTTGGACAAGTTAGTCCCAAAGGCCACACATGAAAGAACATGGAGTTAGGCTGAGATTCCAAGTCTCCCCCACTTGCATTCGCCCCTTCTCCTGAGCCTCACACTGCCTCTCTAGATGGCCCTGGCTGTCTAAATCTGGGGGAAAGAGGAGTTGTGGCTACACGACACTGGATCAGTAGAAAATTCATGGAGCTTTGAGTCACGCTAACCCAAATTCAATCTTATCCCATCTGTCTCTGGCTCTGTACCCTTGGACAGTTTTTAAACTCCTCTGAGCCCAGTTATCATGCAAATAATTTTACCCACCTCACTGAGTTGTGGTAAGAATGAAATATGATAAAATATCTTAAAAATTGTTTCACAGTTTAAAAGTACCCTTAAAATAGATTAAGGTCCTCACAGACTATTTGCAAAAAGGGTCTGAGAGAATACGTGTTCTGTCAAAGCAGCTATCTGTGTTTCTAGTTTATTCATTCTATTGACCAAGTCAACTTTATGTACCATCGCATAGAGCGCCTGCCCTCCCTCAACTGGAAGGGGACTCTTTTGTGATATTTGTTTGTTTAAACACTTTCTCCTTTTTTGCAGGGCGGGTGGTTACAGAGAGCAAAATAACTTCTTCCTCAAACAAACAAATGCAAGAAATACCCAATTCAGGTTGACAGAACTTGGTAAACAATGGCCAGTTTTTAAAAGTTGATGGCCTTGGGGTACAGTTGATTGCAAGTGTAGCCTTTAGCATCTCTTGACAGACGAGAATTTGTCAAGTGAGAAACACCAGACTGTCCTTGGCGCTGTGTTACCAAACTCAAATAGTACACCACTCTGACTGGGAAGGCGGTCCTCTTCCAGTGGGCTGAGGAGGGTTTCCAGGGCAAAGCACTTTGAGGCTGGATTCTTTAAAGTTTTCTTAGTGCTGAGGTTTACATGAGGGTCTGATACATTTTAAGATTCGTCCGTTTCTGGTCCATGTCAGAGTTACAGAACACCCAGAGCAAGAAGGGGGCTGATGTCTGAAACGGAGAGACACGTGTCACGGATCTAGAAAGAGCAAACTAAAGGCAGATTTAGATGTCTTCCTTCTTTGCTTCCGTATCACTTTTTTTTTTTTTGCAACTTACCGTACTGAGTTATTGCCCATTTTCATGCCACTCTCCCCCATGAGATTGTGAAACTCTTGGGGACAGGGAATGAATCTTGTTTATTCTTTTAATAACAGTGTTTTGTATGTAATGTCTAGTATGTCGATTGTGTCTAATGAATAAGAGAGGAGGAACGGAGGAAGGATGGGGGGAAAGAAAGAAGGTTGGAAGGAAAGAAGGAAGAAACTAAAGAAGGAGGGAAGGGAGGGAGACTCAGAGAGGTCCTTGCCAAAGTTCGATCTTAGGCTAACAACAAGAAAATAAGATTCTTCAGTCTAGTGAAGTTCATTGGGTAAATGGTTATTGTTTCAATTAAGTGTCTCTTCATGACAAAGCATAAAACAGACTCTACTTCTGTAAGAATTGCCCAGGACCTGGCTCTGCATCATCAGAAGCCTCATCTTGCTTGGCTCACCTTCCCACCCACCTAGCTCTCCAGGCGTCCTCACCAGCCAGCTCCTCTCACTTCCTTACCCGTTCACCTATTTACACGTGCGTGTTGGTGTCCCATTTCATTGTCCCCAATTTTTTTTTTTTTTTTTTTTTTTTTTGCGGTACGTGGGCCTCTCACTGTTGTGGCCTCTCCCCTTGCAGAGCACAGGCTCCGGACACATAGGCCCAGTGGCCACGGCTCACGGGCCCAGCTGCTCCGCGGCATGTGGGATCTTCCCGGACCGGGGCATGAACCCGTGTCCCCTGCATCGGCAGGTGGACTCTCAACCAGTGTGCCACCAGGGAAGCCCTCGTTGCCCCCATCTGAATGTGATGATCCAGCCCTGGATGCTGTATATGTCATCTGAAGGGAAACCCCAAAAGACACTATGCCTGATAATAGCCCAGGTGCTTACTCCTCTCCCTGGGCATCAGGGGTGCACACTGGTGCCAAGCCCATGTTCCCAGACACCTGCTCCTTGGAAAGGGAATCAGAAAGTAATGTTTCAAACCAGGCCCCTCACCAGGCAAGACCTATGAAATGCTGGCAGGTCATTCCTACATCAAGCCACACCTGAAGCCAGCACAGACAGAAAATTATCCAACTCCCCTAACTTTCAACTGATTCACCTATGAAAGGAGGCTAAAAGTTGCTGTGAACTGAATAATAGATGTGCTGTCTCCATACAGCTGGCGTTTTGTTTGTGGTTGTTCATTGCTGAGCACAAGCCTTCCAGCCCAGAGCCTCCCTTTCACCAATCAACAGAGCCCCACCTTGGACAGCTAGTTCTATTGTATCTTGAAGGCTTTCAGATGGCCCCAAAATAAAATACAAATTCATCTGAAGGGAGCACAAAAGCATAAATTTTTTGTGTAGACTAGATTTATGTTACAAAAAAGCCCACCTATGAATCACTCAACATAATAGCAGTATATGACGAAATTACTTAATGTTCCAGGATGGTTTCAGGTCTGTGAATAGTGAGGGAGGGGGCTCTGTTCCATGAGGTCATTCAAGGATTCCAGGATGAGAGCAGATCTGCAACTGTAGACCTGGTACTTACAAAGTTACCCTGAGGGGATCCCAACTCCAGTCAGCCTTAAGGGAGCAAAAAAGGAGAGAAAGTAGCCCTCATAATTTCATTGGTTAGCGCTCAATCACATGGTCACAACGAATGCAAGGGAGTCTAGGAAATGCAGTCTGGTTCTGTGCTCAGGAAAAATGGGAGAAGAGACATGAGTGTACAGCTAGTGCCTCCACCACAATAAGCAATTTCTTTTAAAGGTGAAAGACAATTGGTTGATTTCCAGACAAGCACTGGTTTCTCCAGGAAAATGCGAAACAGTAAAATGCGTCTAGGGGTTAGGGCAGGTGAGGTAGATAGGAATGGGTGACTGAAAGAGAAAATGAGATAGTGGGAAAGACCAGCTTTGCCACCTTTGGCTGTCAGCTGGGAGGCAAACACAGTCTCTAGGGGTCTCGTGATTGCCATGAAGCTGTGAAGGCAACTCTTTTCTTCCTCTAAGAGGACCATGTAATTTGGTGTCTTACTTGCAATAAGATGAGAAACCAAAGTTGTAACGGACATTTAAGCAATCTTTGCCATGCTGGGACCCATGAGATTGGACATTAGTTGCAGAACCAGAGTATTTCCAGGGATGTCGGTAGTCTGCAATTTATCAGTGAGAGATTGGTACTCAACAAAGTGCTGTTTGAAAATATGACTTATGGCACTCTGAAGAATATGATTTCTACTTTGCAACTCATTTGTGAATTTCAAAGAGGTCAAATACAAGTTCAAAAGGAAAAGTTTGATTTAGTCATTGAAAAACAGTCAAGTGAATTGTGGTAATCACCATGATTACACAAATCCTGAACATGTCCAAAAGCAGTGAGCTTAAAAAAATCTGCATGCACTTGCATATTTTTTCCTTTCTCTACTATTTTCATTCTAAAATGAAGATGTAGGTGGAAAATTACCTTAGCATCTGGGTAAGGCCCCCTGCCAGTCAAGAAAACATTCATTAATCACTGAGATGCTCACCCCCATTTTTAAAGAACAATGACTCACCAGCAGTTACACAGCAATCAGGGCAGAGGTCACTGCATGTTGAATTTTCAAACTTTCCTAAGGATGTCTTCACTTCTGGAACATAAGGCTGCTTTAAGTGAATATGCATGTGTTTATGAGAAAGAAGTAGGGAAAGAAAAATGAATTGTAACTGAGAAGTGATATTTATGTTAGGATTTCCTTTTCTTTTCAGTTTCAAGTTTAGTCTTAAGCACCTTCACCCTAAGGGAAGAGGGCATTCCAGAGAGAGCTGCTGTAGGCCCATCTAATTGCTTGTACCTCAGCACTTAGTTGGCAGTACACTGGATTGCATACTCTCCATACCTTCCATCCAGAATGTTCTGGAAAAGACACAGTGAGAAGAAGAGAGGCAGATGAAGTACTTGGGAACCAGGAAAAATATTTGGTTTTCATTCAGCTGCTACTGAGGTTACTGTTTGAAGGAAAGAAAAATCAACAAAATACCTGGAAAAAAAGAGATGTTCCAAAACTCTTCCATTTCTGCTTAAATAGAAGAAAAATATTGGCCATAAAATCAATAAAGAGCTTGTATTCTCTTTCTTTTAACTTTATTGTCTTTTAAACGAAAAGATATACTTTCTTCTGTATGTCGTCAGCTCTTGCCCAGAAATGTACAGAACGTTTGGTCTATCACTAAAGGGGTTAACCTTTCCATATCTGTATCCAGACACAGAGAATTGTGCTGCATAATATCTGTACATGCGAGGAAACCCTGTTTTCATCAGATGGGCCCGCTTGGAAGGAGGCATCCCTGGCCTCTGTCTTCTTTTGCTCAGGTGATTGAGGGAGTTAATCCATTTAACCTCTGGGGCTCACGCTGCTTCCTCTCCTGCGAGGAGGTGCATCGTCTGGCTTGCTCTCTCGGGTCAGCAGCTGCAGGAAGAAGAAATGGAAACTCTTCACTGTCATCGAGTCTCCTTCTCTGCCAAAGAACAATTGATCCCTGAAACAGCTAGCAGAGGGAAGAGGCTTTCCAAGGACAGCAGAAGAAAGAGACAAACTAACTCAAATGATCAGCTTCCCTTGGGACAGGGAGTAGTCTCGAAGCAAAGCAATAACAGGAGAGAGTGAGACGGGCGGTGGAGGCTGCTGGGGCAGCAGAATGTTCTGTTCCAGCCCTTCCGGGGCAGGGACACAAGAGGGGTCTGGGAATCTTGCTGAGACACATCTCCACTTAGTAGGACTCTTTCTGTAATGTAACGTGACTTTGTTCCATTTTAAGCATGTTGCCTAAAATGTTATTGGAATCAAAGGAGGTCTAATTCCAACCAGGCCATAAATCCTTAAGATGATACAGAGGGAAAGAGGCATGGGGATAGTTAGTTATCACGGATCTGCAGAGAGCACTCTTTTAACTTCGGGGCTCACAGAAAAATACTATGGAAAATGTGACCTTACCCACATGAAAGTGGGAAGGAATTAAATGGTTAAAAAGGAAACTGTGAAATAAAGACCAAGTTTACTACTCAGAGATTCTCTCTGAAAGAAATACTAAATCATGTACTTAAAGCAAGAAGAAAAATAAACCCAGAAGGAAAGAATGGTCTGAAACAAGAAGTCCTACAAGAAAAGATGAGGATAAAAATATGGCAATATGTCAAAATCTTATCAACCACAAATATCAGTAGTATTGGGGGAAGTTAACAGCAGAGTGTGATATATCAATAAGTACAAGACAGTAAAAAACACAGAGGGCTAGAGAAGGAATGTGAGAGGGAAATTAAAGTTTCTAAAGTTCTTGTCTTATTTTGGAGGAGAATAAGATATTAGTTTTAGGTTTTGTTAGAAAGATATAAATTTAAGTTTTAATGTTACTCAGAGATTTTTTTTCTTATTAAAAAGAAAAGCCAACATGATAGAAGGTTAACACTGATTGACTCCAAGTCCTGAGTTCATGGATGACTTTTATATAGTTTTCTGTGTCTTAAAATTGTTTACCAAATTAAAGAGACAGAAGAAAAGCGAGGAATGGAAGGAGAGACAGAAAGAGAGAGAGAGAGAGAGAGAGAGAGAGAGAGAGAGAGAACCCAGTTGTAGAGCAAAGTAGTCAAATTTGCAAGTTGCAGAACTAGCAAATAAAAAGAGGCCATTCTGAGGCTAATCCAAAAAAGGTAACAGTGACCTCGTGTAGAATTGTTTGAAAGAAGCAAATTGCTATGGAAATCAATCAATAAAGACAGTTCTCAGGGAAGAAGAATGGGTTTAACTCCATGAGTAAAAACAAGATTTTTTTTTTTTTTTTTTTTTCAGTACGCGGGCCTCTCACTGCTGTGGCCTCTCCCGTTGCGGAGCACAGGCTCCGGACGCGCAGGCTCAGTGGCCATGGCTCACGGGCCCAGCTGCTCCGCGGCATGTGGGATTTTCCCGGACCGGGACACGAACCCGTGTCCCCTGCATCGGCAGGCGAACTCTCAACCACTGCGCCACCAGGGAAGCCCAAAAACAAGATTTTTTGCAAACAGTAAAAAGGAAATAATAAAGTCACATAGAAGGCAGATGAGCAGAACCTAAGTTAAGTAAGGAGGAGGATCCGAAACAGACACGTTCTAGCTCCTCTAACTCTCTGGTTCCTAGAAGAACGACAACAAGCAGAATCTCAAAGCTCATATCAGAATTCCTGGAGTTTTGGTCCGAATGTGACATGTGTGTTATTACCTAAGTTCAAGTTTGTGAGTTAACACCTAGTCTCACCTACTGGGAGGGCTCAATGTTTCCCAATGCTTTATTATCATCTAAGGCATCTAAAAAGCCTCTCCAGGTGTTCCTTTAGAATCTGGGCAGATACTAAGCCAGGTGGTCATGAACTCTAAAAGTGAATAACCTTTTGGAGATTCTCATACAGGGAAGGCTTTGGCTTTAGCTTACTAAGCACCATCACTCACCACAAACCAGACCCAGGAAGGCTAAGTGTCTTGCTGGAGGACACACAACTTGTGAATGATGGAGGCGTCATTAGAAATCAGGTCTGCCTAAATCTGAATCTCATATTCAGTCTACTCATTAGGAGCTGAGTGGGAAGCAATAGAGAATTATGATTAGGGTCTTGTTGAGCAAAGACCTAGTGTCTCTGTTGGGAGAATGGTTTTCAGCTGAACATAACCTTTTAGGTTTAGTGAAGCCAGGGTGGAGCTGGAAGAGTTGAATATCATGGTGAGCGTATCCAGAGAAAATGGCTAAAACAGTTATTTTATAGTTACAGCAAAAGTAATTGTGACTGGTATCTATTGCTTCACAATACAGTTTTAGGCAAGATTTGTTAAACGTTGTCTTATTGAAGCTAAATAGTCACCCTGTAGGAATGAAATTTAGTACATTTTCTGGTTTGTGTAAGTTATGAGAAAGTTTAAAAATTGTTCATTACTCATTGTAAATTGCAAAAAGGAAAGACATGCAGCAATATTTCATTTGGAAATTAGCTTGGAACTAAAATGAATAAACAATGGAATATATTTACTTTAGATTAACTTTGGGATGTTAGAGCTGGAACACAGGTGGGAGGTCATGAGGTCTATCTCCTGACTCCAGAAGGACCTTCAGTTAAACAGGTACAGCTCTCCCTTCCTACAACAGTTCTCAACTAGGGATCAATTTTTCCTACCCACTAACCCTCAGGGAATATTTGGCAAGAAAGTTCTGAAGACATTTTTATTTGGCACAACTGAAGTGTGCTATTGTCATCTGGTGGATAAGGTCGGGGATGCTGCCACACATCTCACAATGGACAATCTCCACAACAAAGAATTATCTGGATCCAAATATCAACAGCACCAGGGATACATACACCCCAATGTTCATAGCAGCGTTATTTACAATAGCCAAGACATGGAAGCAACCTAAGTGTCCATCAACAGATGAATGGGTAAAGAAGATATGGTACATATATACAATGGAATATTACTCAGCCATAAAAAAGAATGAAATAAAGCCATTTGCAGCAACATGGATGGACATAGAGATGATCATACTAAGGGAAGTAAGTCAGACAGAGAAAGACAAATATCATATGATATCACTTGTATGTGGAATTTTAAAAAAGGGTACGAATGAACTTATTTACAAAACAGAAATAGGCTCAGACATAGAAAACAAACTTATGTTGTAGTGAGGTGGATGGACCTAGAGACTGTCATACAGAGTGAAGTAAGTCAGAAAGAGAAAAACAAATACCATATGCTAACACATATATATGGAATCTAAGAAAAGAAAAAAGAATGGTCAGAAAAACCTAGGGGCAAGAAGGGAATAAAGATGCAGACCTACTAGAGAATGGACTTGAGGACACGGGGTGGGGGGAAGGGTAAGCTGGGACGAAGTGAGAGAGTGGCATGGCCATATATACACTACCAAAAGTAAAATAGATAGCTAGTGGGAAGCAGCCGCATAGCACAGGGAGATCAGCTCGGTGCTTTGTGACCACCTAGAGGGGTGGGATAGGGAGGGTGGGAGGGAGGGAGATGCAAGAGGGAAGAGATATGGGGACATACGTATAGGTATAACTGATTCACTTTGTTATAAAGCAGAAACTAACACACCATTGTAAAGCAATTATACTCTAATAAAGATGTTAAAAAAAAAACAACTTATGGTTAACAAGGGCAAAGGTGGGGGGGCGGGCGGATAAATTAGGAGTTTGGGATTAACCGATGTACACCAATGTATACAAAACACATAAACAACAAGGACCTACTGTAATGTACAGGGAACTACATTCAATACCTTGTAATAACCTATAATAGAAAGAAGCTGAAAAAGAATATATGTTTATGTATAACTGAATCACTTTACTGTACACTTGAAACTAACACAACATTGTAAATCAGCTATACTTCAATAAGAAAGAGAGATTTAAAAAAGAAATATATTAGGGCTTCCCTGGTGGCGCAGTGGTTGAGAGTCCGCCTGCCGATGCAGGGGACGCGGGTTCGTGCCTCTGTCTGGGAAGATCCCACATGCCGCGGAGCGGCTGGGCCCGTGAGCCATGGCCGCTGAGCCTGAGCATCCGGAGCCTGTGCTCCGCAAGGGGAGAGGCCACAGTGGTGGGAAGCCTACGTACTGCCAAAAAAAAAAATAATAATAATAATAAATAAATAAATAATAAATATATTAAATAATTTTATATGTTTAAAATAAAGCTACCCACTTCCCATTAGTTGTATTATATAATTCTAATGAGTAATTTATGTCTTTTGATGTCTATCAAGAAGATGAATTAAAACTTTGATTAATGAAAAAAAAAGGAGTGCCAAGTCTGAGATACTTTGCCTCATGGAAAGAAAAACCAGGAAGTTTCTTCTCTGGATGTAATTAGTAGGCTGTAGACTCTCAAAGTGACCCTAATGCTCATATCTATTATTTTCCAGTTTTAACAGAGCAGAGTCAGCTGAGGAAGTGACCACACTAATTCGTGACCTAAGATGCAATATGCATTTTACTATGTGTGTCTCAGACTCACCTCTGATCAATTTCCACGTGTTTCTGCAACACAATAAAATCTCACGCCACTAAATCACTCCTCTTCAACATGGTCCATAGTTAAGCACTACCACTTACAATGCACTTGAGTTTCTAGGCAATACCTCTATGCATAATGTATGTCTTAAAAAATAATGACATTCTGGCCAGTGAGTTCCTGATCACAGCCCACTGAAGGAAATTAATAACTACTCTGAGCAGCTGTTCTAACCACTGGCTTCAAGAAATGATATTATAATATCAAATTGCAGATTAGTATCTTTAGGGGAAATAATCTCTTTAAAATTGTCCATTCTCTGGTTTTAATGAGAAAATTGGCCATTTGGAGGTTGATGCCAAAAGAATGAACTCATTAGTTCTCAGAGTCTCCATTCCGGGTTAGAAGAATGTTGCAGGATTTACAATCTGTCTAACTCAATTCTGTACCCCAGTTTGGAGATCTAGGGAAATTGAAGCCCACTTCCAAGCAGCAGAACAAAGGGTTAAAGTGTAGGCTTGCTAGAGAGCCCGGAACCCTTCCCAGCCGTTCCCTTTGAGAGCCTCCCTGCTGCCTGCTTGGCTGCTTCAAGACAGCCTCTGGAGAGAGCGGGGAGGCCCCGCTCCAGTTCTGGCTGTACCTAGCATCACCTCTACCCTAGGACTTAAAGAGCATTTAAGGCATTCCGCATGCTTTTAACAGCAATTTGAGTAAACCTGGACAAAATGTTCTCCCAGCGCCAGTGAGCAAGATGGGTAATTAACAACGGAAACTGATCTTGTCCCCAGAATCTGTCCCAAGTAAGGACGCATGCTTCTGCCCTTTGTTCTCACTTCCCCTGTGTTGGTCAGAGGCTTCTGGGGAAGCGGACAGAGCCCCGCACTGGGGGTCAGCACCCCAGCACCTCTTGGTTCCCTTCTTATCTCTGCCACGGATTTGGACACCTTTGCAGCGGCTCACGGTTCCCTTATGGTTCAGTGAACCTCTGTCGGGGGGCCCTGAGCTGCCTCAGCCTGCACACCCAGTGAGTCCCCGAGGCAGCACGGGGACAGGGGTCTGCAGCCCTGGCCTGTCCCTCCCTGTCATCTCAGGAGGGCCTGGGGAGGGAGGGTTGCTTGTTGAGACTCTCTGCAGGGCTCTGGCACCCTTTGTAATAGGAGTGCTTGAAGCTGGTCCTGGAGGCTGAGTAGCATTTGACAAGTTGGAGGTGGTGGAGAGTGGGGATGGAGCTCTGTTGGGCAAAGAGACTGGCAGGGGCAAACGACGATTAGTCCAGGCAAGCGTAGCCCTTGTTATGAGTCAGAGAGGAAGAGGTAAGGGGGTACACACGTGGGCTGCAGTCAGATTGTAGAAAGTGTGGACTGCACCTGGAAGGAAGTCCTGGGCAGTCTTGCTGAGCAGCAGGGGTTGAGCTGGGATGGACAGGAAGAGAGGACAAGGAGGTACCAGACCTGTAGAAGTGAAGCCACTTGGAAACGTTTCTATCTCTGTGTAACCAAAAGCGGATTCTCTACATCTCTGAGCCACCGATTCCTCAACTTTAAGTAGGGATTATAACCTACTTTGCAAGAGCGTTGTAAAAATTAGATAAGATCATGTAGGCAAACTACTCAGCAGGGAGCCTGCTCTCATGGATACTACATGCCTTGAGGATATTCCAAAGGCATCCGTGGGCCTTCATTCAACCCAGGCAGTTCAATACTTAAGTACCCAATAGAGTATCCAGCCAAATCTGACTCTGGGTCCTCTAAATTCTCACCGGTTTTGTCGTCAGTTGATGGCAAGGTTGTCTCTTCATTAGTGTGGAGACTCTTCAAAAGTTTATGTGTCTCTGAGTCCTTGACTTCTAGCGCAGTAGAAAGTTATGAAATTACGATCCAAGTCAAGATTTCCTAAAAGCTAAATGCCTTCTATTTACAAGGCAGGCTGTTTCTCAGGATTTGCTATTGACTACCCCACCCTGATTTTAAAATCTAAGGAGGAAATGATCTGTGACTCTGTGATTACCCATCTCACTGGGTCCCTGGTAGGCTTCCAGAGTCAGTCATCTGCCAGCTTCTCACATCTGGCACCTAACCTCACCCTTCCAGGATGCAGTTTCCTCATCTTGTGATGGTCCCTTTCTGGTCTTGCAAAATGTACTTCTGTACCTTTTACAAGAACATGTTGGACTAAAGTTCTTAGAGAGACAAACTGTCAAGCCCAGATAAAAATCTTCATTAGCATTTGGCTTGGGTTTGGCTCAGCTTTCCTTTGGGGCTCAGATTTGTTTAAGAATCTGATGAAAACTATGAAAGCTCAACCCATAAAAATGCATTAACAGGCATAATTCCGCATACAACGCCAGGGACATCTGGGCTCTTCTGAAGCCCTTCTGAGGATCCCAGGCTAAGAACCTGGGTTCTAAGTCAGAAACTGAGGTGCAGAGGCAGAGTGACTTGTTCAAGGTCACCCAGGTAAGTCTGAATGCACTTTCAGCTGTCAGTCAACATTTTGCAGTGATCATCTCTCACATATGCGCACGTGATACATTAGCATCTCAAAACATTTTGTGCATCCATTTGCTTGCAGCAGCTTCATAAATTGGGTCAAATTGGTATCTTTATCATTATTTGGAATTTGTGGAGTCTGTAAAGACTATACAGCTTCCCTAAAATCCAACTGTTAAGTGGAAACACAGTTTTGACTTTCAACCTGGCTATCCTGATTCACACGGCTTTCTCCCAACCATACCAGGGTTCTGAAAGCAACCTGTTAGGCAGAGTGAAATGTGGGCGGGAAGAAGCTTGACAAAGAGACCCAGGAACAGTGCAGGGGTTAACAGAGAGGATCTAGGAAGGCTTCATGGGCCTTGAATGGGATGGTAGAAAAAATAAGGAAGGAGTTTTCTGCCTGGGGGTATAGAGTGGACCATGGCCTAATGTTATTGCTGGCACAATAAAAGCGTAAGGAGACCTGACTGCATCCTGAGGCATGAAGGTGTGTACAGATGGGTAGGCTCCCCAGTCAGTGAGGTAGATAAAATAAACAAATAGAATCATTACATTTCTATCACCCTAGAGAGCTCTACCATCAACAATAATAAATTTGTAACATGTGTATAACATTATATGTATACATTTTATATGTAGATACCCTGATATATTCTATTATGTTATATACATATGGCATATTTATTAAGTATATGTATTTATTATTATTATTTAATATTACATTAACTGTATTATATTCATAAAAACAAGATTCTGCTGTATATACTATATATTCTGTTTTGGAAATGTTTTGATTTGTTTTTCCTGGTAATTATTTCCCTTTTTTCATTTTGCTAAACTTTCAGTAAATCTGACACCCAGAACACATTCAAATTTTCTAATTTCCCTAACTCACCAAAATATATATATTATTTACAGATGGTTGGAGAAAATTAGTTTCTTATCCAGGATCTTAGTGCACTTTGAATAGTTATTCAAGGTGGCCAAAGTTTGCTTTAATTTTCTCAACAAGACATCGCAGCTCACCTCATCTGGGGGAAATCCTTTCTTGCAGTAAATACTATGATATAACAAGACACCAGTTTATCACACGGAAAATGAGCTTTCTGTTTATTGGGTCATTCAAATTAAGCCACCTGCTGGCAAAGATAACATCCATCACATTCAGTTGATCTTGGTGACATGTAAGAATGCTTCAACTATAAGCATCTGTAGCTGTATGCCTGTGATAATTCTCAAGTTCAGCTTACCTCAGAATAGATTCACATGAGGTCTGTGTAGCTGAGAAAAGAAGTTGAAGAACTAAGCGTATTAAATTTTACATTGGTTGGTCTTTTAAATGTCCCAACGCAACTGATTCAATGCCTCTTCAGGGAGGTATGAATTTTACCACCCAGGAAAAAGCCAGGTCTCTGGACACAGGACTCTTTCTCACCTCAGACTCTCTGCCTTTTAGGTAGGTGGGAAGGACCACCTCATTCCATTCTCAGTGCTCGGGAATCCTATTGTTGGTTTCCAAAAGCACCAATACAAATTCACGTATTCATCTGTTCATCAATGCATTCACTCATTTGCTTATTTAGCAAATATTTACCGACCATGGATTTCACGTCGTTTGTTGAGGGCTCATTAGTGATTAACGCGGGCACACCCCCACCCCCAGGAGTTTACGGAACACCTCAAGGCAGCTGGAGGTTGCTGAGGATCTGCGATAGCGGGGATCCTTTTGCATCCTGCCTCCGTTATTACAATCCCTGTCCACACCCTTGTCTCCAAACCGGAACTGGGCTCTAAATTGGGCAAAGAGGGTCTTCCGTGGATGAAGACAGAGGATTAGTGGCATGGCAGCTAATTCTCTTGCCTTTTTTTTTTTTTTCCCTGATGCCATGACCACTCTTCCCAGGGAAAGCTGGATCTCGCAGGTTCTAGGGAGTTCTACAGGACCTCAGGGGACTCTTGGGATGAGAAAAACCTGTGTTCCCCGGAGTGCCAGAACCCCCTCCTCCCTGACTCATCTGTAAGGCATCTGGCTCCCTAAGGAGAAGCCCTGTCTTTTATTCTCCCCCAAGGTGATCACCTAATGGTCAGCAGCCAAAGAAAGCCAATGCAGTCACGCTAAAAGAGGAACCTCTTCTTTTCGGGCTGGAACTGGCAATATTATTAGCTGTGAAGCAAAGCAACTTCCTCCTACCATCGAGAACGTCAACTCCAACTTCCTGGTGATCTAACTTCTATCTGTTCCAAGACCCCATTTAGGCTCCTCCCTCCAACAGGAAGCTTTTCCTAACACCGAGCTCGCTCCTAGCCTTTACCTGTGGTCCTCATTGAGATCTGCCACATGCTGCTTCGGCAGGAAGACTGACAGATGCTTGTCTCAGGGGTCTTGTCCCTTACACATGCAGAGAACAAATACGCAGAAAATTCTCCGTGATTTCAGTGGGAAGCCACTGGACTGTGCTCTCTTTGCGGGAGGCAGGTTAGTATAAAGCTTAAGAGGGTGACCTCTTGAATCAGACTGCCTGGCTCAAATCCTGGCTCTGCCGCCTACCAACCATAGGCCTTTCGGCACGTTGCTCAACCCTTCCGTACCTTTACTTTCTCTTCTGTACAGGGGAAAAAATAATACCTACCTCTAGCATATTTGCAATAATTAAATTATTCAATGCATGAAAAGTATATAGAAGAACTCCTGACACTTCAGTAAGCATCAACAACGTTATCATTATTGTCTTACTTTTAAGGATGAGACACTTAGCAATAGTACCCCATAGAATTCTAGGCGAATAGATGTGATGAAGAACATGGAAGTAATTTGATCCCATCTTTTATATGATCTTTATGACTGATTGGTAAAAAGATAAGGAAGTAACCCTAAGCTTTTCAAAATCTTAAAATTCCTTCGTGCATCTTCAAATATCAGCTTACAAAAAGCACGATTGGACTCACTAGAATACTTAACTCTTGAAGCCCTCGGTCACCATTGTAAGCAATTTGACTTTACAGAGGCTTCTGTGCTCTAAGGAAGCCCAGATTAGCCCAGGTGGAGAGACCACATTGAAAGGTCCTGAGATTATATGGAGAAAGAGAGGGAGGGAAGAAAGGAGTTAAGGAACAGAGAGAGAAAGGGAGACAGAGACAGAAACAAACAGAGATGCTCCAGCAAGCCCCCACTGGCTTTGGTTCATGCCCTGCTTTCCCAGCTCCTGCCTGTAACTTTCCCCTCCAGAACTGTCTAGCCCATCTCTCCCCAGATTCCTGACCTTTGAAAACTGTGAGATATAATAAAATGAGTGTTGTTATTTTATGCTACTAGGTTTTGTGATGATTTGTTAAACACGAATAGATAACCAGAACAGATTTTTATTTCTCAGTCGGAATCTTTCTGTTCTCTCTCTCTCTCTCACACAGGAATGAGTTCAGAAAGGAGAAGGTTTAGAGTAGCCCTAAAACCTCTTATAAATAGGGTAGCCTTATTTATAAGAATTCAAACAGTGGGCTTTTCCTCCAACAGAAAAAAAAGTACAGAAAATTCTGCTTGCTTTCATGCCATTGAATCACGGTTTATCATTGAGAAAAAAAAAAAAAAAAAAAAAACTGTGCTGTAGGACCCTGTGAAACCTAAGTCATGTGTGTGCCTGACCTGGCCTTGGCTGGGCAGCTGGCGGGACCCGCTCCTCACGTGCCCACGCATCCAAGGGCTTTGTCCTAGTGTCCCAGTGAGGTTCCAATGGTGAATATGCGCTGCATTCCTCCTCGGACCCCTTCCCAGTTTGACAAGCTCTGAGGAGGCAGCACATAAAGCAGTACAGGAAATGCAAGACATCTGTACTGGAGCCTGGGAACACACTTTCCCCGGTCCCCTTGCTGGTGTGGTCCTGGCATGGAGCGGGGCCTCTGGAGAAATGAATTAAAGAAACAAGTCCAGTGGAGAACATGGGATTCCACTTCCATTCATCTTCCTTATTTTGCAAACACCACATTCTGCAAATCCCATGCCAGTAAAGCTCTTGGATCAGCCCTCAAATTCTTCTGGATCCTTCAGGGAGGAGATGTCAGGGCTGGCCAAGAATCTAAGTGGAAACTGATGACAGAAGCTGACATTAATCAGCTACACAGTATGTTCTTCCCAGCAGGTTTCTTCCAATAAATCAAAGGCCAGCAAATCCAAGGGGTGTTTAGCCATGAGAGAGCAACTGTTTGCTGTTCTCCTTCCTTGCTAAAGATGATGAATTTAATGTTTAATTGAATCCAACACTGGTGGCCGTGGGAGTGTTTGCTGTAGGTGTTGGGTCCACATACCACATACAGTCCCATTTCCTCCCAGGCCAGGGGCTTCAGGCGAGCATCCCCTGCTACACATGGCTCATCGTTTATGTTGAAGTTTTCTGGCCAAACAGAGCCACCACCCTATCTGGTGATCTGAAACAGACTCACTCTTTCAAGTTGGAATCCTTGGGCTGTTTTGGTGACCAAATAATTCTTTTCCTTCCTGTAAGACCTAATTAAGATACTTAAAGATATTAATGTAATAATGCCTGTTTAAAATCCAGCGAGGGCCAAGCTCTTTCAACATTGGCGTGTGCGGGGGTATGATGCAGGGCTCAGACAATAGGAAAGCCTTGGGTCTGAGGCCATGCGGCACCCATCTTGGCTGTGCTACCCTAACCACATCTTAACCTCTCTGAGCTGCTTTTCATTATCTTTAAAATGAGGATTAAATCCAACACCATCGATTTGTGGTAAAGATTAATGAAAAAGGTATGTGGGAAAGCAGTTCTTATGCTTCAAAAGTATTATGAACATGGAAGAATAGGGTTGTTGTGATTTGTATCATTAATAATATTTACTAAGGAACATGAAAAAGTGGAGTGGCTTTTACAGCAGGAAGTTCTGGGGGAGAAGCATATGAAAAGGAAATACCAAGGTCTCAGCAATAGATCTAATACAAAACTCTCTTCTAGGGCAAATACCTTAATGGAGATAAGATACTATCTCCAAGTCAAGACTCATAACAGATCTATACTAGGACAATAAATGGGAAATTTATGGAAGGAATTCAGCTGTTTACAACCAAATAACAAATTGGATAATTAAGGCAAGTGTTTCTTGGGCATGAATGATAATTAAATTGAAAAGTTACTTGGACGGCACAGTTTTGGAAAGTAGACCTAGCTATGTTGATACGTTTCTGACATCTTTCAACTTCTACCCCATAAAATCTTGGCTTTGGTAAGAAAAAGAATATGAAGTCTGATATTTTGTATTTCCTTAATGATTGCCAAAATAATACAGTCAAAATTACTTATATTTACATTTTTTCAAAACACTATCACATTTGTTATCACTTTAGAGTCTTACAATTGTCCAGAAGTAAGCTGGGTAATTATCATATTTATCTTTAGATACAGAAACTGAAGTTCAAATAGAAAAAGTGACTTACCCGAGGTCCTGTAGATTCCTGGTGGCAGAGTGCACTCTGGGACTGTGCATTATTCTTAAAAACGTCACTTTATTTGGGCTTAATTGCCTAAGACAATTTTTGGGGACATGCATCAATATTGTTAAGAATTTCATCGTAGACATCTCACAAAACTGTATCCAAGTACCCAGTATGTAGCTGGTACCTGCATCTAGAAATATGTTTATGAAACTGACTATAGATGCATAAGATTCTTGTTTCATTCACTTTCGTCTCTACAAGAGACGGTGTCATATGTGTATACACAAAGATTTTGGAGTTGAAACTATCTGGAACAAATACTTGTTGGGCCACTTACTAGCTGTGTGACCTTAGATAAACTTCTCTCTGGATTTTGATCTCTTCCCATATAAAATGGGGCTAATATCTACCTAACAGGGGTGATGTAAGGATGAAACTAGCTAATGCAGGCTTGCCTGTGTCTAATCATTTGGGCCTCAACTCTAAGTTTCCCTCCTCAAGAGAGACCTTTCCAGACTCTTGTAGCTAAATAGCCTCTCCCTCAGCATCCATTGCTGTTAATGCCACCATCCTATTTTCTTTCCTTTTTTTCTGGAGAATTTTTCATTACATGAATTTATATAATTTATTTATTTGTTAATGAGTTTACCGTTTATCTCTCTTTTTAAAACTGCAGGTTGCAAGAGAGTAGAAACTTGACTCTTTACTGCTTCTCAAAGACACCAAGATACGGTTAAACACCCACTCAGCAGACACTGTTCACATTGTGTTAAATAATAGCAGTCCCTTATCTTGTACATTGCAGTCTTTTTGGTCATACAAGTGGCAGCCCTGCTGCTCTACAATGAGCGCTCAATACATTTTTTGTGCACCAGGTAAGTGTACAACAGTAAGATTAAGCTTATGTTTCTTGCCAGAGCCTGTGATAAGGCCTGGAAATGCAGAGATGAATAAACACAGTCTCCACTCTCCATAAGGCTCATACTCTGGCATGGAAACATTTTATTCCCTAACATGGTTCTAAGGTTCAAATACAGCAAGATAGTTAGCTTCATATAACTTTCTATTTACAGAATCCATTTGAAAAACATCTTACTATTTTGTATCATTTAACTTTACCATGATCATTATCATTGTCATCCTCATCATCAAAATTAACACATGATTTTCTGCAAAGTTCCTGCTTCCTGCAAAGTTCTGTGCTTGTCACTGTGGGATACAGAAATGATTAAAATATGGTCCTATATTTGCCATACTCTAAATGTAAATATTTTCAATTTTCAGATTCATAGAAGATAGCAAATCTGACTCTATGCCACCCGAAAGTCATAGGATAGTGTGGAGATGTTGGCTTATGCCTGGGATACAAACGTGCCAAATAACACAGACTGCAGCCCCTACTCCATCCATAGCCACCTGTAGCTAGTGACCTAGCATAGAAAGGTCAATGTTTGCCTCTTTTGTCACGAGTCTACAGAAGATCCAACATGAACATGGGAGGATTCCAGACCAATGGGTAAGGCTGACGGCAGACTTAGGGTATCTAGAGACTTGCTTTGGAGTTCTTCAATCCAAACCTTGCTTGAATGAGGGCAGGATGTTATTAGCAGAGGGGAGTGTATTCTTTCCCTAGATCCAGGTGGACATTTGCTCACATTGCAAAACTGGTACCATGCCACTTACTGATGAATTCTTTATCCTCTTCAGAGAGTCCAGATCCTCAAAAGCCATGGATACCGAATTCCAATAGAATTGTCACGTGACCATCAACAAGGGCTGCTGTCAAGATATGTGATGACTCCCAGTAGTGGTGTTGTAGTCACTCACACTGTACAATTTACATCAGTGAACACAGGCTACACCACCCTAGATTCCAAGGACACAATCAAGAGCATTGAGAAATGGAGGGACAACGTCTTGAGAAGTAATTTTAATGCTTCGCTTAAAATTCTAACCCTCTTTCTCTGTTCTTTAATGTTTCTTCCCCCAAACCATCCGTGACTCTAAAGCACAGGTCTGTTAGATCTTCATTTCTCCTTGGCACCCCCTGACATCAGCTCAGTCAATCTGTAACAATCTCAGTTAATCTTTCACAAGTTTATACAAGGGACATCAGAGACCATCATATACAACACTTCAACTTACAGATGAGGATCTGAGAGGAAAGTTGACTTCCAGAAGTGGCATAGAAGACAGAACTGCTCCTACCAGGAAGGTAAGAAGCCTCTACTTTCTAAAAAGATAGATGGAGGAAGAGAAGGAGGATCTTGAAAAATCTGGAGGCTGCGTAAATATCCAACATATAGCAACTCATAGATTTACTTATGAGTCATGTAAATTTATGTAGTAGTGAGTGAGCCTGCCAGCTGAATGAACAGGTTCACGGGTGCTCCTAAGTTGAAGGCAGAATTTCAAAAGGACAAAATTCAAGTTTTCTTCTCTGACACGCCCCTCTCCTCACCCCACCGTCATCAGCCTCACCTTACCAGAACTATCGGGAAAAACTATCAGAAGAGGAGTTACAATACTGGTAGAGACAAGTTGAAGATATAATTATGTAAACTGAGATGGCTGTGAGGGAACATTTGGGGATGATGTCAAGTTAGGGAAATAGAAAGATACCAGAGTAGTCAGAGGACATCAAAGATGTTTCTAGAAACAAGGCCTGGTGAGCCAAAGGGAGATTGAATGAATGTGCTGATGTTTACCTTCCCAGCTTTCCATAGGAAATCGAAGATGCTTTTGTGAAAGGCAAGTGGGGAAAAGGTGAGTCTACAAACCATTATCCATTCAAAGCCTTGATTTAAAACATTTGTTTTCAAACACACTAAGGATTCAATATCTAGTTGTTAACATTTGCAAAGTGAATGTTTCTCATAACTTATTTGAAGGAAATACCTTGAGGAATTGGCAATGTGCCAAACAGGAAAAAAGATGTCCAGCATAAAGGCATACTGTTAGAGTTTTAGGGACTACAAGCTAGGGACTTCCCTATCCAAGAGCTCTTCTTCCCCACCTGCACCCTCTTCAGTCTGACATGGCAGAGGACTTGGATTTCAGGAACCACAGAAAAGAGATGCCCTGGTACTTGGCTTCCGTAAACCCTGGATGTATTTTCAGTCAGAGGTTACCATTTGATTGGTGGAAAAGTGAGGACAGGGATGTTGTAGATGAAGCTTTGTCCTAATTTGAATGGCCTTGAAGGGCAATGCTGGATGATGTTCCCAAGCGTGTGGCCTATCTTGGTAACAGGGAGTACTTGGGTATTCTGGAAAGCTAGAGCCACGCTGGGGAAGAGAAATAGCATGACTGACAGCCAGCTTGGCTCCCAGCAGAGATTTGTCCCCTGCCCACTTACCCCCAACTCTGTCATCTGTCGATATCACTTTACCCCGATGGTCCATGGGTCACAGAGTCTGCCATTCAGAAAGTTTTCCAAGTCCACTCTGTGCTGGAGCCTGGACTGGACAAAGCACAGGGGCCCAGGGGGCACCACTGGGTGGAGCATCTGCTCATTTCCTCAATCCTGTTGGGTATACAGGTCAGGAGACTCCTCTGGGAACCACCCAAGGAAGGGAGAAAAAGAAGGATCGAAGAATTGTTAAGGAAAAAATATAGAGTGATCAAATCAGTGCAGCTAGAAGAATTTTGAGGTCAGCAGTTCATTCCGCTGCCTCTGATTGGCTTCCACCCCAGAGGGACATTAGCCCTCAGGGTCACCGTGGTGCCTGTGGGAGTGGGAGTGGGTGGGTGGCTGCTCCTGGTCTCTGGATCTCACCTGTCACTGCAGGCAGCCTGGCTTGTGGAAGAGAGGAGGAGAGTGCAATGCACCCAATGCAGAGCATGCAGTGGCCAACCTCATAGAACACCTGTAAGATGGCTAGAAATGGAAAGGAATAGACAAACAGGAAAGGGAACAGAAGGAGAGAAGGGAGAAGAGAGAAAGGATGGAAGTAGCATCTATAGTGGTGAGTGGTAGAGAACAGGCTTCTGTGTACCTCAGCCTTCTGTAAATAGTGAAAATATCTTCACTACCTTCTTAGCATGACATACAGCTACTAAGACCTTTCAATCTACTTTCTCTACACTACGTCACTCATGATCAGCCTGCTCTAAAGGCAGCCTTTGCAATCCCATTTTACGAATTAGTACACTGAGGCTCAGAAATGTTTAGGAGCCTCTGGAGTCACATAGCTCAGAAGGAGAAAGAAGGGTCCTGCCCCTCAGTTGTCATAGCAAAAGGAAGGGATGCACGGTCATTCCACCAGAGAAGTATTCACAGCTCAGAACCCTCAGGGAGAGGCCAGGGAAAGAAAGACACATGATGAGAGGTGTATGGCAAGAAATTTGGAGGAAAAGGCCAAAGAGACCAGAGGCTAAGGGGAAAGAGGTGTGAAGGAAAGAAAACACACTGCAGCGGCAACCTCTACGCCATCGTGTTTCACTTAATAGACTGTGTCCTGAATTGGGAGATGGATGAGGGGATAAACAACACCCACGCAGGCTGACTAAGACCTCGGGGACTTGGCCGCATGGAAAGGAGGCACAAATTGACTCTCACCCAGGACTTGCAGAGGTGAGAAGGAAGGAGGGTGCCTAGGAGACCATCGATCTGGGCCAGAGATGGCAAGATGCAGGTTGGGATGGAGCAGCCCCGGGACAGGAGTGGTGGGAAGCAGAAGGAACATGCAGCAGCTGGGGCAGATGTCTTCTCATCAGTTGCTAGCCCTCAGCCCCTCACGGGCCTCCCCTACGCCTCACATTCCGAATGAGTCAGTGTCATCATCGATCCCTGCTGTGTATTCACAGGGCTGGAGGGGAGGGACCTGGCTGGAACATAGAAGGCCCCTTAACACATGAATTTGGCCCCAAATACACCCAGACTGCTCTGTCCTTTGCAGCTGTTGGCACCCACAGGATTCTAATAGCTAGAATATCTCGCTAAGGATTCTAATAGCTAGAATATCTCTCATGTTATTGCCCCCTTACTTTTCTCATAACAAAGCTTTCATTGACTCCACCAGTTGTTCACTCACTGACTCACGAGTTCAGCAAACGTTATTAGATAGCAGGCACCTTGCTAGACCTGAGGGGTGTCTAGCCTTGAAGGTCCCAGTCTTCTGGGAGCGCACAGCTGGGTCGGCTAACGAGGCAAGTCAACAAATAATTTTGATTTAGTGTGATGGGTCAGATGGAAGGCAAGCCCCGGATGGGCTGCAATGAACCTAGTTGGAAGGTGGGTGGTGGGTGGGAGGAGAGTCTACAGCAGTCCAGGGCTGAACTTATAGTACCACAATCCTGTAGGAACCAGGCTTCATCCCAAAGATTTCTCAACAGTACCCAGCTGTGGCCTTTATCCTCATGATGCAAAATGGCTAATAGAGCTCCAGCCATCACCTCTTCATATTACAGTATAAGCATGGGCAACAAACTCAGTGGGTCTCATGCTACTTGATAGTCCTAGGAATTCATAAGTGTCTTCTTTCATGCTTGTCTTTATCAGCATCTATTCACTCATTCTTCCAAATTCAGTGTTCCTTCAGTGCCATATTCTGAATGTGGAGCTTTATTTTGTACTAGAGAATGGAGCTGGACCCGTCAGGTCTCATTGTCCATCATCACTGTATGGAAGAATGTTTGCTGTATGTGAACCCACCCCACTCCCACCTCTCAACACACACAGACACGTGTTGAATTATATGTAGGGGCCACAGAGATTTAGAGCACAAAGACATCATAAAGGAATTGGAGTCCAGCCATTCCTCAGAGCTTCTACTTTGTTGCAAATCAAGCTTGACCATGGATTTGGCTATTAGGACACGAAAGTTACTTCCGAGGAGGCTGAGTGACAGGGGAAGGATCTGAGGTCCCCTCCTGTGGGCCCTGGCACTCACCACATCTGCTGACTTTACACCAGAGTTGATTATGGTCATGGGCTTTGAAATGATCTGGTCCAACTTGAGGCTTTATCTACAGATTTATATCCTTTCTCCATTTCTTGCTACTGTGTTTTTCTTTCTTTTTTTTTTTTTTTTTTGCGGTACGCGGGCCTCTCACTGTTGTGGCCTCTCCCATTGCGGAGCACAGGCTCCGGACGCGCAGGCTCAGCAGCCATGGCTCACGGGCCCAGCCGCTCCGCGACATGTGGGATCCTCCCAGACCGGAGCACGAACCAGTGTCCCCTGCATCGGCAGGTGGACTCTCAACCACTGCGCCACCAGGGAAGCCCCGCTACTGTGTTTTTCTACTTGGAGAGAGTGAGCCTCCAGCCTGAAAGGTTATATTGTACAAGTGATAAACGTGAATCCAGGTGTTCGGCGACTCTAAGCCAGGCCCTTATAAAGTTGTGCGATATAAACTGAGTCTCTTCAGTGTTGAGACTGTTTCTTATAAAAACAGAGATGGTAATAATCCCCGACTCAAAGTTTTTATGAACACTAAATGCAAATAAGTCTGGCAGAGCCATTCAATAAAATGATAGTTTCCTTTCTTTTCCTTTAAAGGGGTTTTCTCTTCCAAAATATTTGCATCCTAGGAAATGGAGGGTCTCTGATAAAAGGGGAAGTAACTCAACCACAAAATCTTGGTGCCAGCCTGGATTTGAGGAAGCCTCCATAACTAACATCTCAAATTTCCTTCTCTCTTGGCTGAGAGAGTTGGAGCCCAGAGCCTGATACTTATCTCCTTCCATCTGTTTCTCTGTGCAGACTTATTATAACGGGATGTGTCTATTCCAAAACAGTGGTGCCTTCTATACAAGTGTGCAGAACATTTCTCTTAATTTCCTAGTGCTTTGTTCTCAGGCTTCCCACTGTAAAATCAAGAAGTGCTAAAAAGACGGCTTCTCCCTGACTTCTCTGCTGCTCCTGGGGAGAGTGGGACCTTGAGGCAAGCTGTGGGCTGGGGATGTTATCTCCAGAGACCTCCTGCATTCCCCAAGTCTCCCAGCGTCCCTCCAACACTCCCTGAGCATGCTTGGTTTGAGCCAGATTAGCATCTTCCCTGTTCCCCAAACACAGTCTCTTTTCCCATCTTGATGGTTTTGGTCTGTGCCTTCTGCTCCTCCTCTGAACTTCGTCTCCCACCCAGGGCCCTGATTCCTATCTCTATTATCTGTAGTTCCCAGCCCTCACCCGCACCTCTCCTCAAGCTCAGTCTGTGCTGTGCTCCAAGAGCTGGGGTCGGCGGCAGGTAAGGTGACGAGGCTAGTCCGGATGGACTGAGGCTTTGAGCATTCTACTCAGTGGGGAAGCAGAGCCTTCTCCACAAGCAGAGGCAGACACTGAGGAAGCTTTGCAGACATCTGAATAAATCTAACGGGCCCAGTTTTCCTCCAACCTCATTGTTTCCCAAGAACCTTCATTCCTGGGGGTCGGAGTCTGCATTTAGAAACTGAATGCTATAGACTGAATGTTTCTGTCCTCCTCCCCCAAACCATATGTTGAAGCCCTAACCCCCAGTGTGATGGTGTTAGGAGGTGGGGCATTTGAAAAGTAACTCGGATTAGATGACATTATGAGGTTTTAGTTCAGATTGCTATAACAAATTATGGAAGGCTGGGTGGCTTAAACAACAAACATTAATTTTTCATATTTTTTGGATGCTGAGAAGTTTAAGGTCAAGGTACCAGCAGATTCAGTGTCTAGCGAGAACTCACTTCCTGGTTTTAGATGGCCATCTTTTAGTTGTCTTCTCACATGGCAGAGAGCAAAGAGAAAGAGCAAGCTCTTGTGTCTCTTCTTATAAGGGCACTAATTTGGTCACGAGGGCTCCATCCTTACGACCTAATTATCTCCCAAAGCCCCAACTCCTAATACCATCACTTTGGGGGTTAGGATTTTAATGTGTACATTTGGGGAGTAGGATACAAATATTCAGTCTATAACACAGCCTGAACTGACTAAGGCACTGAGGAAGTCTGTAGGCTCAGTTAGACATTTATATCCTAGTATGTTTTCAGGGAATGTATATCTCAGCCTGGAAGCCCAGCCATCCTGGTTGGTATTGCCTGACCTTTACTGCAGGGCCTAGAATCGAACATTTCGGGGTCTGTGCCTACAAGTAGTAAGCTCCTAGGAAATGCTCCTATCCTAGACTGAGATGATCGTCTTCTTTTGAAAGGCATTTTCCTTTCCATATATTTTCCACAATTACTCTTGCTCCAAGAGAAAAATAAACTTGTATGCCATGAGCATGGTTTTACAGATAAATCTGTAATTTAAACCTCAAAGTAACCCAGTGAAATAAGTATTATGACTCCCATTTTACAGATGAATAAACTGTGGCTTAGAGGAATTACTTCCTACAGAATCATACAGCTAATAAATGGTGGACATACCTGGAATACAAATGCAAACTTTTCTACACCAAATATCCTATTACCAGTGTGATCTGTTTCAGATTGTCAATTCAGAATGCTGAAGTTTCTATAGACATCTGAAAAGCATGACAAATCAAACAAAATAATTTTCCAAATCATCTTTCAGTGATATCCCAAGACTATAAATGCCCAACTCTATAATCACATAAATATATTTCTCTTTAGCTTGATCAAATTATAACCACTTATTCTTTTGACTTTCCACTACGCTATACATATGCCATTATTGTGGCATCTGTAACACTTGAATGCACTTACTTTATTACATGACAAGCAGAGTCATAAGAACATTCCACACAATAGGAGATCTCCTTAAGAGCAGGAATCACGACTTAGTCACCAAAGTCAACACCATTCTCAGGTAACCCAGGCAGAGGGTGCTGCCCCAGCTTTTTCATCAGGCAGCCTCGTACTTTGGAGTGACTTCCTGGAAATTTTCTAAGTCCTCTTCCAGTGCTAAAGACAAGTTCAGTTCAGGCCAACAAATCCATTGGGGCAGATGGAGATATCCTGGGGCTATGTGGTCAGGCCCTGGTTCTAGATTTCTGAGAGTCTGGGGAGGAATAGCTCCCATTGACCGGCATAGCATTTCTTTCATGGAATGGCATGAGATTGTGTTGCCAGATGCTGCTGCCATGCTGATATTGGTGACTTAAAAAGTTTATTTAGAAAAGTATTTGCCCAGAACCTTGCATATTGAGAAGGCAGGCTTGACTGATGTATCTGTAGCTCCCAGGCACAATGTATCTGTTCAGTAAATACTTGTTAAAACAAAGAATGAATGGATAAAAGGTCTGTGATATTTACAAATAAATTAAATTAAGAACATTAAATTTTTTTCCTGATTATGGAGTTGGCATTAATTAGCAGTCATTTTCCATAGACAAACTGTATAAAACTCACTCCAGTGTCAGAGTCCAGTGAATTGCTCCCAGACTTAAGTGGACTATTGACAATGTTGGTATCAATTGGTCCATTCAGAAAGCCCATGCCCTCTCCTAGACTTAGCACAATTCTCTAGGTTTTGGACATCAATATGCTTGTATCCTAGACACATTAAATGTACTAAATTCCTCAGTCATGGGAAGCCCAGCATCTTTTAACAGCTGCCCTCCCCGCCCCCCACCCAACATTATAGGGTCACCAGGGCCAGGAAGTCCCAAAGAGGAAAAAAAAAGCCTGATTTATCTTAATCTTGTGCAGAGCTAAAATGACATTTTAAAAAATTCCTACACTGATGTTGAAAATGAAATCTTCAAGACAAATGGATTCTGGGCAGTGGAAATTCCAGCCCCAAGAGAGAGGCAGAAAATGAGCTTTCTGTTGTGAGGGCTGAAGCCACCAAGACTATGGTATCTGATTGGCTAATGTGTTATATTTTGAGTGAGGATTGACAAAAGCCCTATGTGAAATCATCATGTGATCCTGTGGAAGATACATCCCTTATTACTTACTACGTGATTTCCAGAGAAATTGGGCCTGTTGTCAAACATAACATGCTTCCTATGAAATACAGATTTACTGGGACTCGGGTAAGTAATTTATGATCTTGGGTTTGTGCCTTTAATAACCTATTATCCGGGAGGGTGTCTGAAGGAGGAAAGCCCTATGGCTAAGAGCCAGTAAATTACACACCATGGTAGAGGGGGAGCCACACATTCCTCTCCCATAGATGGCTTGTCCTTATAGATGTCCTGAGTAACTGTGTGCAGTACTGCATTAAGCACTGAGTGTATACATACAAGGCATGGTCCCAACCTCAAGGACATAATCAAATAGCTGTGACATGAAAGCATCATGAATCATTTAAATGGGTATTTATTTTACACCATAAGAATTCAGTTCTTAGTAGACTGAGAGTCCTAGAAATTTCTGAATTTAGGGTATTTTGGGCAGGGCCCTGAATATTGGATATGTTTATTAGGAGTTTAGAATTGAAGAAGACATTTGAGTACAGTGTGAATAAAATAATAGAGGTGGAAGAATTCAAGCCACTTTCAAGCACAAAAAGGAGACAAAGTGGGCTGGAGGGTAAGAATTATGAGTGGATTACAAGGAATTAAGGCTGTAAAATCAGATTTGCTGATTTCATTCTACTTCAATATTTCTATTTAAATTAACTCATTGACCAGAGTAGTCCAACATCCTTCTTTGTAATTATTGAAATGCGTTTTAAAAATATCACAATTTAGCCCACCCCCACTGTTTATGTGTGTACAGAATACATTGTGTGTGAGTATCTGTGTGTGGATGGCAAGTGTTTGGTGTGTGATGTGTACATGAGGGGGCATGGAGGGATGTGATGATGTAACATGAGGTATGTGTGTGTTGAGTTTGGAGATATATATATATATATGTTTTATGGGAGGGGCTTAGCTGAGCTAGGCAGAAATGGGACAAAATTGTCCATGTCATTGAGCCCCACCCAGTGGGCCTCCTAGGGCAGCACAGCCTATGAGAGAGAGACCCCAGCTACCACATATGCCTTCTCAGACAGCCTTCCTTTACTGAAAGACCGTTGGCCCATCTGTGTTGTTACAAATGGCAAGATTTCATCTTCTTTCATGGCTGGAACTTGAGGGTATTATGTCAAGTGAAATAAGTCAGATGAAGGAAGACAAATGCCATATGATTTCACTCATATGTGGAATGTAGGAAACAAACAAGATAAATGAACAAACTAAACCAAACAAAAACAAACATGTAGATACAGAGAACAGAGCAGTAGTGAGCGGAGAAGAAGGGGCAGGTGGGAGGAGGGCAAAATCGGTGAAAGAGATCAACTGGGTGGTGATGGATGGAAATTAAAGTTTTTGCAGTGAGCACCATGTAGTGTATGTAGAAGTAGTAATATAATGTTATACACGTGAAACTTACATAATGTTATAAACCAATGTTACCCCAACAAAAAATAAATTAAAAAAGAATACATTCATATAGATTTATGAGTTACAGTATTTTTCTATCAAAAAGATCATAGAATAATAAAAATTTAAGGGAATGTAAAAAAAAAAAAGACAGGAAGACCATTGGGGAAACAATCAGCTTTGGAAAGGGAGGTATCATAACTTCTTGACACACTAAGGTATAAATTATTTTATATTTCTGCTAAAATCAGAGGCCCAGAGGCAGGGTCTAGCGATCTGGCCAAATTACTTAGTTTTTAATCTGTGGAAAACAGCTCTAAGGCAGCAATTCAAGCACTAACAACAAAAAGACATATTGAAGCTTTGCTTTAGGACCCAAAGATAATTACACATAGTTCCTGCTTCCGAAGAGCTTACTGACCAATGAAGGAGACAAAAAACAAACAAACAAACAGAAAAACACAGAAGTGTAATTAAGGGCTGAGATGAGCCACCAGCTCCATCCTGTAGGAATACAGAGAAAGACACAGGCTGGAGACTTAGGGAACGTGACGTGAATTTTTTAAGCTGTGCCTGAAGGTTGAGCAGGATTTTGAAGTTAGGAAAGGAGTGGGTGAAGGAAGAGATTTCCAGGATGAAGTTGTCAAAGGTAAACAAAGCCAGATTGACACTATTAAATGTGCTAAAGACAGATTTTAATCAGTGATATACTACTGCAATAGAGAAGAGAGTCCAGTGTGAACTGAACTCAATTCCCATTTGTACAGAGGAAACTGGGCATTTTAAAGGGAGAATAAGGGAATAGAGAAGGGGGTGAGCAGAGGCTCAGTAGGGTCAGGGAAGTGAGAATTACAAAACCCTGGGAGGAGGGGTTGGTCCGTGGGAAACCCATCTGTGTTTGTCAACTGACTCTTATCAGCTTATCAGAGTGAGGCTCCTACCCTCCCACAGGGACTGGAAGACAAGGGCCCTGTCTTCAGGTGTTGGCTTGAACAAACTAAATTCTTTTGACGGTCTTGAGTTTTCTCAGGCAGATACGTTAATGGGGGCTAGGGTCATCCTAGAGATGTGACCTTGGGCTGTAAGAAACTATGTTAGTGTTTTGTTCAAGCTTTTATAGGCCAAGGTTGAAGCCTAGTCAAGAAAGGGCTCAGAGAAGCCTGGCTAGTGTTTGGTCAAGGAGAGAATCTTTGTCAAGGAACAACATGAGCTGAGATACAGAGTTTGGAAGTTCTCAGTGAGTGTGGAGGATCTGCAGGTGATCCAGGACAATTAGGTGCATGGAGTAGAGGTAGGTTGGGGCAGGATATGAGGCCACAGAGGTAGTTCAGGTTTAGTTTCTGGAAAGTTCTTTGGGGTTTTTTGATGGAGGGATGACTGCTCTCCTCTGATGTAGAGCGTAGTCAAGGAACTGCAGTAGATTGCAGGGTAAATATGAGGGGCTTGTGAGATGTAAGCCAGATTGTCTAATTTGCTATTGCTCTTTGCTTATTTCCCTACTGTTATCCTTGAACCCTTAGCAAAACCTTGTTTAAATCTTCCAGTGGAATATCAGCTGTGCTATTGGGAAATAATGGAGCTTTTTAGTCATGACCCTTCTGGAAACATGACAGAAATCCAACTCACCACAAAGGAAAATCCAGGGATTGGGCTGAAGGCAAGGCTGCATCCAGAGTCTTTAATAAAGTCATTTCTATCCCCTTACCTCGGGCTTTGATTTCTTTTTTTTTTTTAATTTTATATTTATATATTTGTTTATTTAATTTACGTTTACTTTATCTAGCAATGTTTCTTCATATGGCTGAAGATGAGGGTTCTAGGAAGCTCCAGGCTTTCATAATTTCTATTGCTTGTGATTTCTGAATAAAAGAGTGAGTTTCTATCCCAGGGGAAATAAATCATTTCTCAGGGCTGACCTTGGTTTATTCTATTTTAGTGATGTGTTTATCTTTGAACAAATCACCATTGCCAAGGGACAGTGTACTCTGATTGGCCACCCTGGGTCACTCACATAGGCGAGGGGTAGGATAGGGGACCACAAATGTCCCACCAGTCCACACAGAATGGGGCAGGGGTGGTCCCCAAAGGAAAAGCAGAGGGCTGATTCAGACTAAGAAGGAGCCAATTCTGAATCATAAAAATAAGACATGACTCTTCCAGAATATCTTTTCTTGTTTCAATATTTGGACCAGAGAATAAGGAGCAAGTACCCTACCACAGAGACCAGTTTGATCATGGCATCATGGCATCATTGCAGTGGAAATTAGCAGGGGAAAGTTAAATGATGGAAGGTGAGCCACAGGTTGTTATATTTTCTGGAGCTCTCCAGACACTCTTCCCAATAACTTATCAATGTCCAAAGAAAAGTAATATTTTTTTATCAGCTACTACACTAGAAAATATTGGTCAAATATTATGCAGAGTGCAACCTTAGTTTGCCCTCCAGGCAAAGGGGCCATGCAAATTTTACAATGGACAACTCCAGAGGTGTCATTCACACAGTTGAATCCCTTACAGGGAGGCCCAGAGGATAAAACGTTCATATTTTTAAAATATCACTTGTTTAATGTGTGATTTAAAACACTGCCTTTCCAGATGATCCGAAAAGACTGATCATTGTTTTGGGTAAGTGTTCATGTCTGCAAAGGTCTCCCACAAGATGTCCTTGATTATTACAAACATACTCTAGAACCTTGCTGCTCAAAGAGTGATCCATAGACTAGTAGCATCAGCATCATCTGAGATCTTAGACGTACAGAATCTCAGGCCTATCCTCACTAGAACTTGCATTTTAGTAAGACTCCCAGGTGACTGATGTGCATATAACAGTTTTAGGAGCACTTCAGTAAAGCACCCTCTTTCCTGTGCTAAACAGTACAGAAATGCAGTTGTAGAAATTCAGTAGAATAAAAGGAAATAGAAAAGGTATGCAATCAAGAGGAAATGGGTTCAAATTCTGACTCTATGACTCTGAGTATTTACTTAACATCTTTAACATATGGAAACATGAATTACTTTCTCGAGAATAGCAGATGGTCCATAAACGTTAGCTCTGTTTTTCCTCATTCCCATCTAAATCCAGCGTCACTAACACAATGTGCCTTGGATTATACAGTATGCACAGTATTTAATGAGTAGTTAGGTACTAGCATTTAGCACGATCAGAAAAACAAAAATATATCAAGCTCCTAATAATATAGGGTTAATTCATTATCGTAGCATAACCTAATCTAATCTGGTTACTGTAAAATTGGTACCAAGAGTGAAGATTAGCTGAGAAACTTCAAATACATAGGGTTGGCTTACACACGAGATGGTAGGAAGAGGCCCCTGAGGATACTGATATTGGAGGCAATAAAAAAAAAATGATGATTCGTGGCACATAAGGCAAAAATGTTTGGTAAAATAATGACCAATAATGATGTGAGAAGCAGATCGTGAACTTAATGAAGTTATGGCTCTAGGAGACAGGAGGTAAATAAGGGTGTCAATAGTGTCTGAGTAGTGGCAGCATTTGGCAAAGTGTTACCAGAAAGAGAGGGGCTCAGGAAAGGATTGACTAGTTTAAATGCAGAAATAATAGGAAGAGAACTCAGTCCACAGAGTGTGTATGTCACCCAATGCCCCTATCCAAAGTGGCCAAGAAGGATAAAAATGGAAAAGAAAGACCCGCCTACAGGGCAGATCCAGGGGTCAGAGGAGAAAGAACTAAGGCGTGGCCCCTGCAGGGAGCAGAATCAGGACTTAATTAAGGACAATTCTTCTTTTTCAGGTTAGGGGGCCCCAGGATATTTCATGCCCAGTTAGATTTCAGAATGGTCAGTCCAGTGCTGAATACGTGTCCTCATTCGTCCTCTTTCCACGTGGCAGTTTATTATGGAAACCCTGCCCCCATTTCACGATGGCATATTGCCTTTTTAGTACATGAGTCTTTGAATCAAGAGAAGACAATTGTCCAAACCTAATGTAGAGACTACCATCCATGCCCCTGTGTCCTGAGTGTTGACATACTTGTGATGAGTGGAGGACACCCTGGGTTTTCTACTGTGGGCGAGAAGAGAAGCGCTTTCTATGTGGAAACAAAGGTGAAGCAATCATTTGATGAGCAGAAGGGCAGAGGCTGTCAACGTTGTTAGTATTGGCCAATATTTGATCCTTGTCTCCTTCCAAGCCCACAGGGAGTTGCATTATCCTCCTTTCAACAGAAGAGGACCATGTGACTTGATCTGACCAAAGAAATATGGGCAGGACGAACAACTGTCATTTCTTGGCTGAAGCAGTGAAAAAGCCCATGTAAAAGTATCTAGTCTCTCTTCTTTGCTGCCACAAAGGCCAGTAAAGGGAGCCTCCATCCACCTGGGCTCTGGCTGGTGAGAGTCCCTCTCTGACTTGGGTTGGACAAGCCAGGTGACCAGAGCAGCAGACCTGAGATTTCCGGAATTTTGTTACTACTGCATAATATAAAAATACTCTGACAAGCACAGTGACCAGTCCACAGAATGTTTACAAAGTATAATTACTCACTCAACTCAAGCTAAGCCACTCAATTCTAAATGGATTAAAAACTCTTTTCTTCTAGGTCCCTCTGCCTTTCCTTTTAGATTTCCCAATGGCACCAAAAAGTACAGAGATTGTCACTGACTCTGAAGGATTGGCTTTGCTTTTCCAGCTCTCTTCGATTTAACAACTCCAATCTGTTGTGCTCATGTTAAATCAGGGGAGGCTGAAATATGAATCATTAGTTTGTAATTGAGAAATATCAAACAGGATTTGCCAAAACCAAGAAAGCCAGCTGACTGAAACATAACTCTTCGACAGGGACAAAGCAAATACCACTGAGATCAGAGTGGACAAGAAAAGAATACAGTATCTCCTCTCCCTGGAAACTGAGGGGACATGGATGACGGACAGTGGGACCTCAGAGTACATTGGAGTGACCCTGTTCTCAGGGTGGGTGTCTGAGGTACTTGAATGAAAGAGTGGTTTTGAAAATAAAGGGAAACCAACCCCAGGACAACTCCATCGTCCCTCAGTTAAGCAATCACCTAGTCAACATATGCTTATTACTTATTTTGTGTCAGTATTAACAATATCAACTGACAAAAAAAAAACATGATGTAAACTTGCAAGGATTTTTTTCAAACTGAGTCGGAGGCCATTTTCAAGTGGAGGACAAAATGGTCTGCAAAGACCTCCTTGATTATTTATTCAGAGAACTGCAAATGTCTCCAAATAAATAAATAAATAAATGAGACAGTTTCCTTCCAAGCTCAAAACTCACGCAACGGGAAATTCTGAAATTTACTTCAAGCACTTACTACTAAAAAAAAGAGCAAAGGAATCAGGTTCCATTCATGTTCAATGCATTAGCAAAGGTCTGGATCGCTTGAGTCAGTAATCACTCAACTGGCGAAAGTTGGTGTGAAAATGTGGTGATTCCACCAACTAAGCTCTGGTTCCATATCCACAGCCTTAAAAATAAACTGAAAAGTAGAGGCTCACTCCATCAAAGTCAATGGACTGATAGACACAAGGGAGCTGTGAGGCTGTTCCCCAAAGTTGTGTACCACATAGTGGCCCACCCCTTCTGAGACTGGGACCCCAGCCTAGGAAAACAGACTGCTTAGAATGGTTGCATGCCTGGGGGATGAAGCCACTGCTGCTTATTTTTTCTGTAGACTGAACACCCACTCACAGATCTGGCCTTCACTGACCACCTGATGGGGTCCTGTCTCTGCTCCAGGTAGTGGAGAAGTGCACTAGCAAAGTGGAGAAAATTTATAAACAACTTCCAGGGACCATTGTAAAATAATGTAGCAATAAGTGAGATGTCTGCTAGAACAGCTCCTATCTCCATAACTACAGCCCATTGATTTTAATTCCTTTGTGCTTAGGCCACACCTCTGCTGCTTGCGCATATGCTGGTTGCCTGGCGTGGACTGTGTTCCCCACTGTATTCCAGGTATTGTAACCTCACTTGTCATTCACTGCTCAGCTCCATGACACCTCTTCCATGTCAATTTCCATCATCTCCTTAGTCAGAATTCTCTGATCCTTTTCCTGCATTCTTCTACCTTTTACCAGTTTTGTGTCTTTCTGTTTAATCCTGCTAGAATGTGAGCTCCTATGGAGAAGGGTCCCTGGGGCCTGTATATATCATTTTTTGTGTCCCAAGTGCTGCTATCAGAGCTCAGTTAATGACCGTTGATCGCATTTAATATAAAACAAGGATGGGGATTTTTTTTCTTTGCAGAGGAAGGGAGACAAAGGGCTTGGGGTTAGCTAAGGCTCTTGGGTGAATTAGTCATGAGAGGTAAGACAAAGGTGCTTATGAAGGCATGACAGTCTCAAAGGTGGAGTGGGGCACATTTTCACCAAGATGAAAGTGTAAATAAAAAGCAGGTGTTGGGGGCTTCCCTGGTGGCACAGTGGTTGAGAGTCCGCCTGCCGATGCAGGGGACATGGGTTCGTGCCCCAGTCTGGGAGGATCCCACGTGCCGCGGAACGGCTGGGACCGTGAGCCATGGCCACTGAGCCTGCGCGTCCGGAGCCTGTGCTCCGCAACGGGAGGGGCCACAACAGTGAGAGGCCCGCGTACCACACACACACACACACACACACACACACACACACACACACACACACAAAGCAGGTGTTGGGATAGGAAAGGGAAGGTCTCAGATCTGTCACTGGTGACTCCAGGCAAGTCAAAAGCAACAGTGACAAAGGTGGCCATCGGGCATTTGGCTCTGGAACACAGTGGGAAAGCAGTGGTGACTAAATGTTCTCAAAAGGCCCCTCCCTTTAGACAGTCCTCTTATAACACTGTGACAAAACAATGTCATTTCCCTGAGCAAGTTACCAATTTTCTATTCACTGACAATTGATGCAAAAATATGCTTTTGAGGCAAATGAGCCTGTGGGTTCTGAGATGAGGTCCCGGAATGCTCAGTGTGCTCAGCTCAGAGGTTGCCGCCCTACCCTTGCTTCTCACCCAGAGGACACTTCCTGCTGCCTCTGAGGAGTCCCTGCTGCCCCCACACCTGGCGCCCATGAGGAAATCTCTGGGATCCATCTCGCCCGTGTGACTTGCCAGGTCACGCATGCTCGGATTTGTCACCACACTCACACGCCTTCCCATCTCATCCTGGTCATTATTATTTACTACAGTAAGTTGACCACCGGATATTTTAATGATATGCTTCCATAAACTTAAAAAATACTTAGAGTACTTACAGGTTCAGGACTAAGTTTTGTGTGATATCTGTTTCTTTCCCAATCAGAAGTAAAGGCAGTTTTCTGTGGATCTTCCCATGTAACATGGATAAGAGGCTGGATGATATGTGATAGAGATACAGATACAGACAGATATGTCATATATACCAAGAAATTGACTCTACTGACCGACCATGCTCTCTCCCTTCCTCTGCACTAGGCTGTCTTCCGGCATCAATCTGGGAAATGTGTCCTTCAAGCCTTCTCTCCAGTGATTACTCCTTGGGATGAGGAGAACCTGATTAACCCACAGATTAGGATCATATTTCCCACCCAGAAGACACGCTAACACCATCCAAGTTACAAATGGTGGCAGTTTACCCTCCCACGGGACCTCTAATAGTCCTGATCATGTGTAAATAAATCGTGTTTGTCAAAACAGGCCGTGGCCTGGCATGGAAATGATCACTAGCAACAGAATTCCTTGCTGACTCCAACTCACCTCCACTAAACAAATGTTGAACAAATATTTAAAGAATATTGGTTTAATGGGGAGCCAAACTGTCGGTCTGCTGGGAAAACCCGTGGGTCTCATTCTGGCCCTGGATAGAGGCTCCTTTCATTGAAACAAAGAAAAAAACCGTAGGTCACTGGCCGTCCCTGGTTGCCCTGCTCTTTACCTCCCATGTGATTGTTTCTCTTCGCCTCTGTCACTCCCTCTAAGTATCTCTAGGCCCCTTTCCCCACTACCCTTCCTTCTGCTGTTCCTCTCCAGCGGATGAGTTCTGACTTGGAAGCAGAAGGTGGATCACAGTCTCAGAAAGGATGCTAGTCCCAGGGACCCTGACTTGTAAACAAACTTGCAGGAAATCCAAGTCCTTGCATAGTCTTAGTTTAGTTCCACAGGATAGTAACTGAGTGTTGACAACGTGCCGGGCACTATTAGGACTTTTTGAGAACTATGCCCTTATTCCTGGACCTGAACGCTAATTTTCTTGTTTTTGCAGTTTCATTCAAAAAATATTGATGAATGCCTGTTCTGTGTCAGGCACTTTGCTGATATTTCCTACTATTCCGGATTTCTCTCCATTTCCAAGGCAGGAGCAACCTCAGTTTATAGAACACGTTTATAGAATTAGTTTATTAGAAACTGAATCTATTAATGAAAACTATGTCAAGTGTAAGTGAGAGAACCTATTTCAATTTCAACTTAATTTTCAATTTAATTTTCAACTGAAGTTGAAAAATAAAAAGGCAGGGGATAGAGTCGAAGATTTCTGAAGTCGATTTCAGACCCAGTGGAAAAGTGGCAGGAGGAAGAGCAGCTCTGAGAGCCTCCAGCCTGGAGACTCTGGACCCTGAGACTCTTACTTCGGCTCTTCTCTGACTGTTGGCTTCCTTGTTTTAGATTCTTTCCTTTGATAACATGCATGGTTATTCAGAAGTTAGGTTCACACCCTTAGCTCACTTCTAATAGGAAGGAGAGGAACTTTCTCTCCAAGTGTCAGTGTGACATATCCCAGGGGAGGACTCTGACTCAACCGATTTGGTCACAAGCCCACCTGAACCACTGCAAACAGGGAGATGAGAACAGTGATCTAACCTGACTTATGTGCCCACCCCAGTGGCAGCAAAACAAGGAGGCTGGCTATCTTCTTGACAGTCTACCATAACCCCATGCTTGGGGTTGAAGAAGAGCAGTTCTCCAATAAGGTGGTTGGGTTTATGTGGGGATTGCATTCCTATAAGAAGAGGGAACATGTATGGTGTAGGCAAAAAATAACATATGTCCACACACTGACCATGTCAGTTCAGGTCCTCTGAGAAGCAGAAGCTAAGGTGGAAATTGGTGTGCGAGAGCTTTATGGGGGGAAATTCCCGTGAAGAAAAAGGGGAGAAGGAACCGGAGCAGGCAGGGGCTTCCGCAGAGTGCAATGCTGTTCTGACACCTCCGAGAGGAGAGAGAAGATGAAAGAGGGTTGAGTAGGAAGAGCCTCAGACTCCAGGGCAGCTGAGTGTGCTGGCCAGCGATGGGAGCCCCAGGGCACCTGCTGCCCATGAGAGAAGCCCTATGCTGGGCAGGAAGACCCTGCTGTGTTCAGTTGTTGTCTGGAAGCATCCCTGGAAGAGTGTGGCATTGGCAGGGAGGCTGTGGTGGATCCTGCGAGTGCAGCTGCATGTGTCAGCAAATCACAGTCCCCACCGGAAGTTTCCTTTTTGAGGGAAATCTGAGTGTGTACTTCCATGGTAGCCACACTGATGCCCAGAGAGTTCCCGGTACCTGCTCAAGGTGGATAACTTGGTTTGTGCAGTGATGGAGTTGAGACCTGAAATCAGCATTTTCCCTCTGCATCCCCTGAACTTCCCACTGCACCATCCTTCCCCAAAGAAGATGCTCCTGCTGCTATGGGGTCTGCTTCTTATCTGGTTATACTGTTGATGTGCATTAAGTCGGCCAAGTCCTGTCCTGGGAAGGCTCTTTTTCCCAAGACACAAACCCATTCAAGAAGCCAGAAGGGAAACTGGTCCAGCCAAAGCAGTAGGAACCATGCTAAGTCTCCCTCAGCTAGAAGGGGACATGTGAGCATGTTAAAAAATACACCATTCTCTAGCCTGATGTTACCACAAATGTTGACATTTTGTCCAGCTAGAACAGACTATCCAGAACCATAAAAACAGTGACACAAACAACTCAATACTGTTCTGTTTAAAAGCCCCATAGGCACATTCTTCCCAAATACAAAATCTTCCATCCATCTTGTCTCCACCATAGCATTAGATTTATAAACTTTATATTACCAACTTGTTAGACAGCAAGACACACATCAAGAATGACACCACCACCCACAGAGCTAGACATTCTGGTATTTGCTCCTCCACGGAAACCAGAACAGTATTCATGTCCACCAGTGTGGCAGAGCCACAACCCTGCCCCAGCCCATCAGCAGGGGCCGGAAATCACATCAGGCAAGTGCATGTGTTGACAGGAAGAAATATCATCCTTTGTTTTATTAGTTGGAATCCAAAGCATGAGAAGAAACGCCTTTGTGGTGTCTAGCCAATCCCACTCAACTCTAAATATACCTGAGGCCTGGAATTGGTCAAGTACATAAATCATAGACTATTGAAGTAGTCACTGACCCTGAAATCAGGCCGTTTACCATTTTCCAACCATGACCTTGTGGTGCTTTGAAAGAATTTGTTGCCTTATGACCAGGGGTGAGGATGGAGAACTTAATCATGATAAAGGAAATAGAAGAAAGGTGGTGCTAGTACACAGGCAAACATGCAGCAATACCTTACGTATTAGGTGGATACAGCCATTTATCTGGAAAATGAATCCTTCTAGACATCTAGATATAGTTATCATAAAGGTCAGGAAAATGGATGCATTTATGGGACACACAGACGCATCTATTTAATACTATTTAATACAAATAGTCGTGCATTATCCTGATTCCAAGTTCAGAGTCAATTACAAAATAAAATTTAGAGGGGAACTTTCAGGGTAGGGAGTAACTCAGAGTGATAGTTGACTGGCTGGTAAAGAAGCAGAAAGACAAAGCAAACTTCAAAGCAGACACAAGAGTTATTGTTTTTGTTTTCTTCAGCTAAACACCCAGAAGTGGGATTGCTGGATCGTATGGTAGGTCTATTTTAATTTTTTTGAGGAAGCTCCATACTGTTTTCCATAGTTGCTATGCTAATTTACATTCCCACCAACAATGCAGAAGGATTCTCCTTTCCCCTTTCCTCACCAAAACTTGTTATTTTTGTCTTTTTGATAATTGCCATTCAGGTGTGAGGTGATAGTTCATTATATGCACCCCTCATATTCATTTCAGCATTATTTACAACAGTCAAAACATGGAAGGAACCTAAGTGTTCACTGATAGATAAATGGATAAAGAAGATGTGGTATATATATATATACAATGGAATATTATTCAACCATAAAATAAATGTTGTCATTTATGATAATGTGGGTCGACCTAGAGGGAAATAAGTTAGAGAAAACAATTACTGTATGATTTCACTTATATGTAGAATCTAAAAAACAAAACAAATGAACAAACAAAACAAAACAGTAACAGACTCATAGATACAAAGAACAAACTGGTGGTTGCCAGAGGGGAGGGGTGTTGGGGGATGGTCAAAATAGGTAAACAAATTTAATAGCTACAAACTTCCAGTTATAAAATAAATTAGTCATGGGGATATAATGTACAGCATAGGGAATATAGGCAATAATATAATTTGTATGGTGAGAGATGGTAACTAGACATCACAGTGACCATCTCAAAATGGATATAAATATCAAATAACTATGATGTACACCTACAACTAATATGATGTATATCAATTATACTTTAATAAAAAACAAACACAAGATCTTAGTAAGCAATAAGATCTAGTATTTATTGTAGAACATTAATTTCTGAGCATTTCAATACTCCCTGGCACTTCTAATAGTGACGAAATGACTACTATGAATACTACAACTTCTATTAATAATTGTATAGCTGATGTTTACAAAGTGCCTACTATGTGCCAAGCATTATTCTCTAAATACTTGCTATGTGCTAATCCTCATAATTCTACGGAGTAGTTATTATTATCCTTATTTTATCCATGAGTTAAGTGAGCTGCAGAGAGTTTAAGTAACTTTCCCAAGGTTACAGGATTCCTGAAAGGCTATATTACATTCAACTAACTCTACTTCAGTTTAAAAAATTGTGGCAATTATTTCAGATGTATATCTATTCAAGATATTTTGAAATCATTCCTAAACTAGCAGGCTTCGGTTCACTTTAATAAACATTTACAGAGTACATGTTCTGTGTCATTCACTGAGACCAGAACCAGAGGCTTGTAGATGTCTGAGACTCAACTCCATTCCTCTTGAAGCTCATAGTCTAGTGGATGCCTTCCATGAGCAATCTGACTCACTGATAATACCAAATTACTCTGTAGGTGTGCATGTGTGTCTGTATGTGTGCAGTAACTCTAATGTTTAGGGTAATTATCCTAAGGAAGGGTAAACATGGTGAACACATGTGCTTATTTGTATTTTTGTGTCTAGATAGGTTAATTCCATTTCACTTTTATATGGTGCCCTATATTTTATATGGTACTCATAAAATTATGAGAAAACAAGACTGCTTTCAGGGAAGAAAGGGGATAGAAAGCCGATGAGAACAGGGAAAGGCTGGTACTTGTTACATGTCTGAAAACTAGAGTGTGTGGCCTGGTCTAGAGCATGAGATATCCCTCTGGTGGGTGTTTCTGCCACGGAGTAAAGGGCAGGGAAAAAGTAAGAAGCCATTTGAGCTGGAAGAAAGGAAGGAGTGAGTTATTACCTCACTTCAGGACATACGCTTGGCCGCATTAAGGCCACGTGCACATGCACAGTCAATACTTCTGGCAAAAAGGAAGCATTCTATTCCAACACAAAAGTATCTCAAAGGGCTAGAGCAGAGGTTTCTACCTGAGTCCACAGTTCTCCCCAAGATTTCCGTGGGCAGAATTCAGCAGGCTTTTGAACTTGGTTGAGAAAAAGTTACACTTTTGTTTTCAATAACTTTAATGGGAAATTTAGCATTTCTTTTCATTATAAATGTAGAAAAGAAGCAACAGGAGTTTTAGCAGTATTTGTGACTATTCACCAATAGAAATAGGATATTGCCCTATTGCATGACAGTTATTACAGATATTTCAGAATTCTTTTAAACTACAGTAGTTATTATCCTAAATGTAGATCACACATGATCACACTCTTCGTAATGTTTCCAGATGACTTTCAGGCAACCCAAAGCCGGGTATCATCAGCCACCAAAGACTGGTTACCCAGACATCTGCAATACATTCTCTCTACAATTGTTTGTTGATCAATATGTGGAAAGGGATGAGTCATTTTCACTATGTGTTACTGAACAGTTTCTGATATAAATTGCATCAAAGATGCTGACCTAGCCAAATATGAGCTCATTGATCGCAAAACTAAAATCGCAAAACATTGGAGTGTAACTCAAAAGTCCGTGGAGATTTCTGGTATTCCTTGAAAGACTATCTTGGGCTTATAATACCATCTATGGAAGTTTTTATTCCAAATACCTCAATATATCTTTGTGAATTGGGATTTCTACACTTGTAACCATCACAACAAAAAATCAACATTGACTAATTGCCCAACAGGACATGTGTGTTGCCTTGACGAAGACCACCCCACAGTTCAATATCCTTATTCAAGGCAAGAAACAATGGCCTTGAACCAGACTTCGTACTAATATGTTTGTAAAAAATAAAATCCACTTCTAACTTGCTTACATTTTAAATGTGTTGTTTTGCTCTTGAACATGTTAATAACAATACCATATATTTTAATTTTTTAAGATTATTTAACTATTTAAATTAAGTTAGTTTCTTTTGTGGTATGTGTCTTTTATATATGCTTTATTTTAAGCATTAATTTTTTTTCTTCTAAAAGGTATTTATAGGATTCACCAGGTTGCCAAATGTATCCGTGGCACAAGAAAAATTAATAAACCCCGGACTAAGCAATTTTACCGGAACCCAGGAGGCAGAGTAGTCAGATATTCTTGAGATATACCATGGAAATGGCTGATTTACTGTTACCTTTCACCTAACTGTATTAGTGAAATGTCAGCTGCTATAACAAATAGCCCCGAAGTTTCAATGGCTTGGAACAATGTAAGTTTGTTGCTTGGATGTAACGGTACTGGACAGAGTAAAAAGTTCAGCATGGAAATCCTTCTCTGTGCAGTATGTTAATGATTTAGAATGATAGAGCCTCTGCCATTTTAGCACATGACTTGCCAATTTTCCATGATATTGACTCAGCCAACTGGAAGAGGAAAAGAGCATGGAGAAGTACAAATGGAAGGTTTTTATGGGCATATTACTTCCACTCACAGGTTAGAACTCAGACATATATGTCCACACGGAACTGAGAGAGAGTAGAGGAAATAGGTCTGAAGAATATCTAACCAGTCTGATCCTGCTAGGAGAAGGATAGGTTACAGACGTATGATAGCATACATACTGTTTGTAAAGACAGTGCCACCTTGTATTTGGTATCTCACAAATTATATACAGAATGGTGTTAGACCACTTAGAGTCACCTTGAGAGCTTGTAAAATATACAAATCCTTGATTTACTGAATAAGAAGCTCTCAGGATGACTTTTTAGGCACTCTAATATAGATAATAAGGAAGATTAAATAATATCTTTATTAAGGAATAATATCACTATAGGGAAGAAGAAGGAAGAGCCAAAGCAAGAAACTTACAAACAGAATGAATAAAGGAAAAGGTGGTTACAGGAATGAAAGATGGAGTTTCAATAAAGAGACAGTGGCCAAAGGCATTGTATGCCTCAGAGAGTGCAGATAAGGTAATAAAGACAACGCACAGATCTGTGACTTCAGGAAGCTGATCATTCCAGGCTGAGATGTGTATCTTACTCATTTTCAAAGAGGCCTGATATGACCAAGCCTTTAGGACAGGAGCTCTGGTAGCGCTGCAGGTATTTTTTGAGTTCAAAAGACTGGATATGGCAACCATTGACTAACACATCAGGAAGGAGGAGATACTGGCTTTGAGAGAACATGATGGTTTTGGTTTTGGAAACTTTGTACTTAAAGCATCTCTGAGATAATCAGATACAACTTTGCAGAAAAGATAAGAGCTCAGAAAAAAGATTGAGTCTACAGGCTACACACTAGGTTTTATCATCCTATGTGTTGTGTTGGGCTATGAGAATGAAAAAGATTGTCCAGAGAAAATGTGTTGTTGGAGAAAAAAAAGGGAGCTTTCTGTGTGATTCAAATAAGAATTGTTTTTCATATAGAGGGAAGGTCCAGGCTGGAGCCTAGCTGACATGACGAAGAATGGGACAGTTATTGAAGTAGGCTGGGACTTTCAAAAGCTCTGTTTTAGACGTCACAGATATTGTACAACTCTTGCTTGTTTTTTCTGACCTTTTTATTTCAAAGAATCCACTAGAGATGCAATGGGAAAAGTTGGCCTGGGTATTAATCCCACGAATGGGTAATTCTTTTCCCTTTTGACTTCCATTTCCTGGTAAAAAGCATCAGTTACACTGCAGGCAGTCCCTGCAGTGTTATTACTTCTCTTCTTGGCTCTTTTATCTCCAGATAAGAGACAGCATACCCCCTTAGACAATAGCCCTGCCTTCAGTCTCCCTATAGACATCTTCCTTTCCACCAGCCCTGAAATGGACACTTTATTGAGGAGGAGAGAGTCTTGCACAATCACGATCAAACGTATGACTTAATTTTAAACTAACAAACAATCCTTCTGACTCCCTCAGGAGACAAATTCTAATATTTCCAAAGGAAAGTAGAGTTGGTGCCATGGGCTGGCTCCCTGGGATGCACTGTAAATAGCCTCCAAATCAGGAGTAAAGAATGCAGCTTGGTTGGAAGAAAGGAAGACAAAGCCCAGAGAAATGACCACATTGGTTGTTGTTTTTCTGAGTATGTCCATGTTGGCACAGCCCAGCCTGCTGTCCACAGAACACGCTTATCACCTCCCACAGCCAGCCTCTGTCATGTGGAATCAGTTGACATCTGGGAGCTGTTTCATGTTTCTCTCCTTCATCTGCCCTCACTCAAGCATTTGGAGACATCAGTTACTCAACCAAGCATGAAGAGACAAAACAATGATAATTAGGTCATCTTCTATACCGTACTGCACATGGTAAAGCTCTATGGAAATAAAGGATGACATAATTAATTCATTCATTAACAAATTTATTTCCCGCCTCATGTGAGTCTCATGTGGGGCAAGTCATGAGTTGTTAAGGAGAAAGATTTAAACAGAGAGATCTGTGAATGTTCAAGATATGAAATCTTGGGAAAAGTCATAAGACAATGTGTTATGGTTTTTTTTCACCCCTTTCTCATGCCATGTCAAGGGTTGGGATGAGGGTTATTATTAATCATTTCCTAATGTGAATATGTAAGGGGAAGGGTTGGTACGTAGAGGGGTGAGTCTTCCAGCCAAAAAGGAAGGAGAAGGAAAGGAGCATCCCAGGATGCTTCTTACATGATTCAAGGGCCAACCATGAGGGTGGACAGTGGTCTATATTGCAGCCAACATAGGTTCTTGTATCATCTTGCTGGCCTGCCAAGGAAGCCACTTCCTGGTGCAGAAACTGGTTTGTTCAAGGATTTGAACTTTAAGAATTAAGCTGAAAAAGTCTAAGAGTCTTTTCCATTAGCAAATATCCTGAGTCAAACTTACCTTTTTTCTGTGCCTGACTATAACCACAGTAGGATCCCAATGGCTATTCTTTTACTCACACAGAGAAAGTCACATGATGAATTTTCTCCGACTGTTGTTTAAAACTGCTCCAATTCTTTTAAAATTCTTTACCAAACTCTATCCCAATAATTTTATAAGAATAACTTAGACCACTTTTCTCCAAGTCTGAGGCCATCTGAGGGTGAGTTCCTTTTGCCTTTTGCCTCTCTCTATATATAGAGTTCCTTTTGCCTCAGACTCTCTCTATATATAGCAGACATTTGTGTAGCTTCTCACACATCACTTCATCCTTGGAGGAAGCACTGTTCCTCCTTCAGACCATAGCATGACCCTCCACTTACCCACAGACTCTATCACCTCCACTTTCTCAGGACTTTGCCCCCAAATCTATTCCTTCTCTCCTTTCCTCCATTCACTCCCTCCTGTGTTAATCATGGTTTTAATTTTGTGATGCTTGACTGCTCCTCCTGGGGTTGACCAATTCATAAAGATAATAAACAACTTGTCTGCAAACACATCTTTCACACACAAACCTACAAATTCCATGCCCATACCCCCAGCCACCTCCTTTATTTAATTCTCACACACCAAGCTAATATTCCCTCTGCTCTAAATAAACCGAGGGCCAGGTACCAGATAACCACCGCTATATCCCACAGTCCACCAACATTATTCCAACCAACCAATCCTAAACTCTTTTCCCTGCTTTGCCCTGTCCACAGAAAACCCAGTAAAAGCTCTTGGCTATGCTTTCTCCTCACTGCCTCCAGCCCAAGCCTGGTGCTTCCTCACATTGCCCTGCATGGATAGCGTGGTGTGCCTTCTTGTCTTGAAAATTGTAAGTAATAACCTTTTTCTTTTTTTTCAAGGACATTGACCTCTCTGTGTTATCACTCAGTCACTTCCATAAATTAAAATCCCATGTTTTCATTTTAATATGCTTCTCCCTTACTCCCATCTTTCTTTTTTCTGTCCATCTTTGCTTACTTCTCTTAATTTATTTTATATATTTCATTTCAAAATGTGATTGTTTTGGCAAAAATGTTTTAAAAAGTTCAAAAATTGAAGCAATACAGAACAATGCACCGGAAATCTTATGATCCAGAGAAAAATACTGGTAACATTTTAATGAAGATTCCTCTAGACATATCTTGTATGAATAAATAAATAAATATACATATATATGTATGTATATTTAGGTATTTTAGATATATGTAATCTTTTAAATAAATGGGATAGTACTATACTTCTTCATTTAATAATATGCTAAGCAGCTTTACATTTCAATAAATAAAGGTCTATGTTATCAATTTTAGTAACTAAAAATTTTTTTAGGTATATAACAATTTATTTACTGAATCTATTATATATTTCACTGTTCCTATTTTTTTTTTGCCGATTTAAACAATAATGAAGTAAACATCTTTACTCACTTATGTTTTTACATTTGCATATTTATCTTTTTAGGGTAAATTTCGAGAAGTGGGTGTGATAGGTCAAAGGATACGTCACTTTTACATACCAAATCGAACATCAGAAAGACTGTCATTATTTACATTTCCTCCCCATCCCAACAGTGTATGAGAGTAAACATTTCTCAATCCTTCATAAAACAGTATTTTCAGTCTCTCTAATTGAATCATCAAGCTAGTAGGTGAAAAAAAATACCTTATTTTATTTGAGTATCTTTGATTAAGATTAAATTAGGTTTCTTTTGTGTAATGTTTATTGATTTGTATTTTTTAATAAATTACTCACATTTTTTGCCTATTTTTTGATTTAGCTACTCATTCATATTCTTAATCGTTCTGTAAAGCTCTTCACGTATTTAGAAATCAACTCAGTGTCAAGTTATATAAATGGCAAATTCTAATGCAGTCAATTTTATTGATATTTTCCTCCTTTGGTTTCTAGCTTCCCTGGAATTCTTAGATAAATTTTCTCAGCTGCTACATTATAACATGTCCTCAGTGTTTTCAAGCTTACAGTTACATCTTTGATCCACCTGGAGTTTATGTTGAGGCCGTGGAGTGAGTGGTGACCTCCTTTCCCATCCTCCTTCCCTTCATTTTCTACCTTCAGAGGCATTCTGATTCAAAAACCCGAGGTTCATCCAGGACCTTCCCTTCTGTTTGTCTCACACATCTGGGTAGTAATGTAGATAACCACAATGAACTTCTGAGGGTTTTTCAGACTTTAAGAAACGTTTCCACATATATGACCTCATCTGAGCTTCTCCACAACTTGGGAGGGATTAGGCGAGCTCTCCTCCCCATTATGGCTTTAATGACCCATGTTCAGGTACATTGCTGAGGAGGAAGAAAGGGAAGCCTGGAGAAGTTGGGACTTACTCCAGGGAGTTCCAAGAGTGAGGAAAAAATGAAGTTCATCCTAAAGCCTGTCTGATTCCAAAACCCATATTCCTTTTATAACAACAGGTAAACCCTGAAAACTTATCGATTCCTCTGTTGTAAATCTGCCCTGTGTATCTGCTCTTTTCCCTTCCAAATACTCCAACTGGCATTTTTTTTATCTCTCGCCTGCGTTTCTTCAGGTACCACCCCACCTCACCTTGCTTGTCAATATACTCACGGTTTAGCTTAATCTTCCTAAATTGTAGTTCTGTTTGCCTGCTCAGAATCCTTCAACCAACTGAGCACGTCCTTACCAGGTACAAAAAGACCTACAATATATGGCCTCAGCCCATCGTCTACATTGATTCTTCTACATGGACTGTGGGTGTCAGGGACACTAAGGATTTGCCAATACTCAAGCATGCCTCATGCTGTCCTATTTCTCCTTTCTCTCCTTCCTTAAGACCCAGCCTAAATTCCATAGGCTTCATGAAACCCTTCCTGGAACCTTGTAGTGGATATTTTCTCTTTTTCCCCTTTAACTTCCCACAATCCTTTATCAGTGACTCTCTCATGACTCACAATTTTCTACTTTATAGTCTGTGCCAGTGTCTTAATTTTCTTATCAGACTGTCAACTTTTTGAGTTAATGGATTGCCTCTTCTTTAAATTTTATCACCCATCTCCCAATGCTTAGAACAGTGACTAGCACAGGTAAACATTTGAAAAATAAAGTAATTGGTGAATGAATGTACAAATGAAGAAATGATGGAACACAGGGATTAAAATGAGTGGGTGACTTTGAATTATTTTGGGAAGCCTCTATATTGGGAAAGATGTTCTCCTTTTATTTCTTTTGCCTGCCCCAATGCCCACCAACACATGCAGTGACTTAAGTCTGAAAGCCCACCAGTAGAGTGCCCTGATTTCCACTTATTATTTTGATCTGTGCAAAATGTTGATGTCCTAAAGATCAGAGGCTCACATTTCTCAGAGAAACGCTCCATCATCTCTGATGAATGAAAGATTTGAGAAGGGGAATTTTTCCCAAAGCCAGGGGATGGTTGCATATGGAACAGAACAGTGTGCCCCATAAGTGCTGTAGAAGTGGAGCTGAAGGAAAAATTTGGCCAATTTGGAGGCATTAGCTATTGGCACAAGGGCTTACCTGTTTTCCAATTCTGTGGGTTGGTTTACAGCCCTCAGAGTTCTACTTATTAACCTTTCCTTCTTTATGTCACCCTCCCCACCTGTGACAACCCGGCTGCCTCTGGGCGGTTATGCTTCAGGGTCTGCTAGACTGCCCTTGAAACAGCAGACCCTGTTACATACCCCTGCCACCCCTCTGCCCAGGGAAGTCCTTGTTCCCAGTAGGGACATCATCTCTCAGAAAGGAGAGGGGCAGTCATGTGACATGGGGAACAGATGGTATGTTCAAAAAGAAAACTGGTCAATAACGCCTTCTTGCCCCAAAGGCATGGCATTACTTTAGAGAAGGCTGAGTGCCAGTTTGTTAGAATTGAATAAACCAGATTTCTAATGTTTAGTAACAGATGTTCTGGCTACAACTCGTGAAACCATCTAATATTGCTTTATGCTCCAGTAATAAAAAAAAAGTCATCTGGCTCCACTTGGCCCAGGTTACATATCTTCCTCAAAGGGTCAAAATGATTTGATGCAGCTCTTGGATCAAAAGGGCTAATGCTCTCTGTATGTTACAGGCTGTGTACAGTGTTTGCTCAGAGAGCCGGACAGACGTTGGCATAATACATCCAATGGCCTGAGGTGTGCCTCTGACCCCCAAAAACTTGCCCTCTTGGAGAATCTGAATGCTCTCCAGGAGGCTCACTTTCTCCACCCTTCATACATGTCACACCTGACAGTTTGAACATCCCAGGAAGGTGAAAATAAGCGGACCAGCCATACTGGATGTGGCTGGCAAGATACCAGAGCTTTATCTCTACAGCCCCAAAGGGGAGCAAATAACTAGGAACAATTTGGCCTTCTCAGAACAAGCTTTGCAGATGAGTTTGGATTCATCTACTGAGGTGGGGAGTGGGGAAAAATGTGCTTGATGAAGCCTGGTAATAAATCAGAAGAACTTACAACATGGATAAACGATGAAAATTGCCAAGATGGCTCAAATATTGAAATAACCAAGTTAATCAAAAAAAAATCTAAAGAAAATTGTGATAAATAATGATAAGGTGATTCCTTAGCCTCAGAGAAAATCTAAGGGAGAAACTAAACAAAGGTCAAAGAAGGAAATGGGATCAACCGAGCATGGTTCCAGAAGCGAATTGAAGGGAGATAAAGGGGGATCCAAGGGCTATAAAAAAGGAACCGTTGCTGCAACATCTCAAAGAGAGTGATAATTCCTTCCTAGGAAGCATGATGTCAATACTTAGTAAAATAAATGACAAATGCTGAGCAGCAACATGAACACCACAAAGGATAATGAATTCTAGAGGAGGACATGGCATGGACTCAGGGAATCCTGGAGGCAATGGTGCCAGGTAAACCTCACAGTCAAATTAACACACACACACACACACACACACACACAGGCTCCAATAGCAGGTAGGAGAAAGGTAGACAGTAGGCTGGGAACTGCTTCTAACGTCTCCTTCCTTCTACCCAGTGGTGTCCCATGATACCTCTCCCGAGGAAGCACCCTTTCCCCACCCTTGCCCACAAAGGAAATCTCATGTTCCGGCCCTCACTGCATTCCTGCTTGGCAATGCCAGGCCCTGTGTCCAGTGTGTCAGATTCTGTGGACACAGATACATCAAGCACATTCTGGACTTGCAAGCAGCTGTCAGCCTATTTGGGGAAACCTGCGTGCAAATAAATGAGCACACACCCTGGGGTAGAACTGTGTACAAAGGCGTGGTGAGACCCCAGAGGAGAGGTGAACACTGGGCACAGGGTGTAGCTTTGCATGAAGATGCTGGGAAGATGCCCTGTTGCCCCAGAGGCCCAGCCAGTCTGGAGAGCTCTGGTGAGGAGTTAATTTATGGTTCTTGCTCTCAGGCTGTTAGATCGGGAAGCTTATCAAAGCCATGATAATCCTGATGGAAATCATTCTATGGCCATCTGGATAAAGCACAGTGACCAGGCTCCCTGAAGCAAATGTGAGGGCATATTGCCTGGGAAAAGACCCTGAGCTGGTTCAAGAGTCCCATGATTCTGTGACAGGTTCAAAAATGTTGTGATTCCCAGGGTATTTTGCTTTTGGGGGGCAGAGACAAAATGCAATAAATAATGGTGGTGGCTAATCAGGTAAGCTGAGAAACGTCTGATAATCCGAGTGTCAGGGCCAAGAGGGTTTAGAAAGAGGGTCCAATTCAGTTCTTTCAATTATAGATGGGGAAGCAGAGGCTCAACCAGGAGAGCTGGCTTTCCCAAGGTCACGGTGCTGGCTGGTGGCAGAACAGGAAGTTAGATCTAATCTAGTCATGGTTCCTCTGAGAGGCAACATCACTTCCTACTCACCTTTCAATTGTAGTAAAATCTGTCAGAGTTAGAGGAAATGCAAGTGTACCACTTGTTCTGTTTCTTTAGTGACAGCGTTTTGTAGTAATAAAGGTCTTACTTTCTTTACCTTAAGACACCTTATCTTGGAACCTGCAGCCCACGTTCTAATTCTCTCTGCGCCATTTCATCAGAAACAATGAGGCAGTGGAGGCAACTTATTTATAGAAGAACAGAAGTCAAGACAGGAACCTTGAGCTGAGAGGGGGTACTCAGAGTCAGGTTGAATTCCAAAGCACTTAACTCCAGCTATTCAGGGAGAAATCAGGCCTGTGTCATTTAGAGGACAAGTGAATCCTACAGTCTGAGAACAACTCGAATCACAAGCCAATCCAATTGCAGGCCTGCAAACGTGTAGCAGGAATCCAAGAGTCAGATCATTTGTTGAGCACAAGCTGCCCCTCAAAGACTCCAGTCAGCACCAGTTAGGCCCTCGGCAGCTTCCGCCTTCTATTCACCTGTGAAATGCCATCCACCGGTGCTCCTGAGCCATGCTTGACTCTGTCTGTCTGTCCCTGTTCAAGGGGCTCTGAGCTGGAGCTGTGTGGGGTGAGCTGTCATACAAGTTGGGGGAAGAAAAGGCCACCCTGAGCAGCCAGAGGAGGACAAAGCCGCCCCAAGCCTGGCGCTGGGCAGGAAGAATGGCTGACAAAAGCTCCTGTGCCTTGATTTAGAGAAAGACTGAGAGTCCATTGGAGTCCCCTGCATTAAAATTCTGCTTCTGCCACTAACTGTGGGAGGTCGGGCAAGTTTCTTACTATTTTTCATTGGTTTTAAAGACAGGTTTTTTCCTATATTTTAAATTCTCTGAGATTTTGACTTGCCGTGCTACTGGTGAGGTCTTACAGTTATAATTATCAGAGTTTTTGATTTCCTTTGGTGGTGCTACTACATAAGATAATGACATGCCTTCCAACCGATGGTATTTTAGGTTTGATAACATTTAGTAGTATTTCTGATCTTCTGGTTATTTATCTGTAAGGTGGAAATATTAAAACCTGCTTTGAAGTTTAGAGCAAGGGTTAAATTAGATGATGTAAAAAAAAAACATTTAGGGAAGTATCCCATATTTAATAATGGTCTCAAATGGGAAATGTAGGTGTTGAATGATAACTCCCTCTCCTGGTCACCTGAGCCAGGCTGTCCCCAGTCCCCTGTTCACAAACAAGATGACCTGGGAAAATTGAATGATAAACATAGCTAGTATCTATGGATTGCTTATTTGTTCAGGCCCTGTAACAATTGATTTCATGGGTTTTACTTCACTTAAACACTCTGAGGATACAGTGATCTCCCTACCTGTCGAAAATCACACAGCAAAGCTAGGACTTGCATCGTCTCTCTGTGATACCATCCCAAGCTTTCCACCACCAAGTAGATGAGCTCAGAGTTGACTACTGTGAACCCAAGCAGCCCCCTGCATTCTCTAGAGTCTGGATACCAGACCTCTTCCTCCAGATTCTAGTGTAGGTGAATGCTAGACTTTTCCATCCATCCTAGGAAACTGGATTAGTATGTTGGAAAAGGTGTCAGGAGCTGTAGGAGACCAATCCCAGGTGTTATGGACAAGAATCCTGCAAACATGTCTAATCCTGACTCTACCTGAGACCATTCCTGGTTCCTCCTGGTGCGAAGCCCCGACCATGACAACTTCACATGGAAGTGAAGGCTGTGGGGAAACACCATCAGGGTCTTGTTACAACGGTTTGAATGCAAACAATCTCCTGATGGCTTCTCTGGGCCAAGGCCAGCGGCAGTGGTGTGTTCCTCACAAGTAGTCTTTTCCCATTTCTGGGACTCCCTGAGGTGTATTCAATAATGCGCGCCTCATTCTGCAGCAGATGGAAAAGTGTTTAAAAAGGTGCCAGGTTTATTTATGGAAGCATGAGATTGAATTTAAGAGATGTGCTTGGCCAATATGAAATGTGAACGCTCAAAACAGGAAGTGTATTTTACTGCCTATTTATTTTATTGCCGTATCAGCTGCCCAGAGCTGAAGAATCCTTCCTCTCAGGAATTATTTATTTTCTAACTTCTGAACCAGAACATCTTGACCATCAGCACTCACACTCCTTGCTGCCAGATTCCCAACTACAAACATGTGCCTTGTTGTCATTCAGATGGGATCCACTGAGGTTTCAGGGAAAAACATTTGGACTCTAATAGTTTGTACTGAATCTTTTTTTTTTAAATGTAAGTGGAGATGTTTCAAATAAATTGAATCAAAGGACAAAAGATGATACACATCTTAAAATAGCTGTTAGAATCATGGAGGGATTCTTGAATTTTCTCATACATCTCAAGATACCCAATACTCAGTATTCTGTCATTACTATTTAATAGATATGAAGACTTTCATGGAAGAAAATGAATAATCATTTGGACTCACTGCTCTTTATCTGGTAAGAATGAAGTCATAGACCCTAATTTAGTGAATCATTCAGTGTAAATCTCTTCTCCTGTACTGATATTTTCACAACTTTTCAGAGTTAAAAGTTACTACTCTAGCCTTCATTAAAAAGGCCAATGATAATTTGTCAAAAACAGCATTTGATATTTGAAGAAATAACTTAATGCACACAAAGGCACTGAACTAAAATAAAACTCAGGAAGAACGAGATAGACATGAACAAAAAACAGGCTCTGGAGGAAAGCGTGAATATTATTTTTTTAAAAAATGCCAGAGCTTCTGTGTAAGAGTTCTTTCAGTTTTTAGGAAAAACTATCCCAGTATAGTCCACTAGAATGACCTAGACCATCTAGTCTGAATGTTTTGGAAAAGGTACATTTTCGCACGTGGATTTTACCTGCACAGCTCAAGGGGCTGGGAGAAGCCCTTAGGAAGAAGACATGTTACAATGGCGTCACCTGCTGGGTACTCTCTGAAACACATCTTCTCGTCACGTCTTTCTCCCACTCAAAACTTCTCAATGGCTCCCTACTGCTAACCGAAAAGAGTCTGAAATCCCTGGCGTTCAACGCATTTTATGATCTCGCACAAGTTTATTTTCAGGTCTCATCTCCTGATACTTCCTGCATGGGTACGCTGGTGTCACTCCTCAGGATAAGTTCAAAATTTTCCGCCTCCTCATTCTGAAGCCCAGAATTAACTTAGTGCATAAGCCAGAGGAGAATCTCGGCAGGAATAAAGCCAGAAGGTACCAGGTGCCCCAATACCCACATTATGTGGGACACCCAATGCTCAAAGCAACCTGAAGACTGTTTCTCTGTAGTTATTTACAAGTTTAAATAGGAGAAAAGTTAGCAATAGGAAAACAGGACATGAATACACACAAAATACACATATTAAAATAAATATCGGAAAACAGATGCATAAATTCACAAATGATAAAGAACGCAAATAAAGTCAAGCAATATTATGTTTGTCCATCAAATTTGAAATGATCGTTTTTAAAATGATGCTGTACGCTGTCTAGAAAATAAATCATCTTATAGGCTTTTACAGGATAGCATTTCTGAAGGGCAATTTGTGAATGTTCATCACAAGCCTTAGAATGTGCTTACATTTTAATCCAGAAATTCTATATTAAAAATTATCTTTAGGATACTATCACAGTTTTTTCCTAGGGTACATCCACTAGAAGGGTGATTATCACTGCAGCATTAATTGCAACAGATAAAAGGTTGAAATAAATTGCATGGCTAACCATAGGAGATTTGTTATATTCATATGATAAATTTAAATATTCACTGCAATCAATATTGTGATGAAATTGTTTGTTATAGATGTATTGTTCATATATTATTTAGTGAAAAATGGAAGATTGAAACTTAGCATATTCTGTTTGATTCTATTTTTATTTTTAAAATATGTTCATAGAATAATAATCACATAATAATTCATATTATGAATAATTCATATTCATAATTCATGATTATTATGAATAATACATAATTCATAAAATAGTAATCACATAATCACTCCAAAATATTAATGATTATTAGTAATAAAGTTAAAATAAATAATAATAATGATGATGATGATCCAGGTAGCAGAAGTATGAGTGATTTTTATTTATTTATTTTCCCCAAATTTCAAAATGTGTTATAATAAGTTATATATTTCCTTTTACAATATAATATTTTTAAGAAAGAAAATGATAAAAACCTAATGAAAACAAGATTCATATTAGGTTGTATCATGCATAGTTTTTAATTTGACTAAATCCAGCTTGTCATAATTTTTAGTTTTGGTCAGTGCCTACTACAGTTCGATGTCTCTGGGATGCCTAATAGCTCCCTCTCTACCAGGCCCAGTGTGGGTGAGGGTGTGGTGAAATGGTTCCTGAACAATACCAGGTAAATACTGTAACTGAACATACTGTTCTGTAAAGAATCTTACCCACCACTATCAAGAGCCATAAAAATGTTACATGCTGAAACCTGATAACCCCATTATAAAGGTCCCATCCAAATGGCATACTTCCCTTGAAAGAAGAAAACTATTCATGCTCAAAATGTTTATTACTGAGTTATTGTTAATAGTGAAACGTTTGAAAACAATTTAAATATCCAATAATATAGATAGATGGTTAAGTGAATTCTAGGGTATGCATTCAATGAAACTTTCAGTAACTCTTTTGAAAATTACATAGCAGGATTTAAATGCCCAATGCATAAATATTAAGTGAAAAATAAGTAGAATAAGACATAGTTGGCTTCTTGTGATTTTGAATATTCAAAAATAAGTCTGTATGTCATGAAAGAGAAGAAAATATGTAAAGAAATGTAGAACAATTAAAAGAACCTTGAATTTCATTGCCTTTTATTCAAAATAAAATTAATCCATGTTCTTTTTTTTTTTTTTTTTTTCGGTACGCAGGCCTCTCACTGTTGTGGCCTCTACTGTTGCGGAGCACAGGCTCCGGATGCGCAGGCTCAGCGGCCATGGCTCACGGGCCCAGCCGCTCTGCGGCATGTGGGATCTTCCTGGGTCGGGGCACGAACCCGTGTCCCTTGCATCGGCAGATGGACTCTCAACCACTGCGCCACCAGGGAAGCCCCATGTTTTTTTAGGTTGTAAACCTCTTCCCAGGATGTGAGGTTAGAATGCTAAATCCACAGTGGTCCAGTGTGATGGAAAACTGTGAGAATCTGAAGGTGTGAGGAATAGCAGAAGCACTTCATCTCCACAAACAGCTTGCTAGGCAAGCCTGCTCATGGAAAACTCCATTACTCTGGTGGTTTTCTCAAAGGATGTGCTCCCCTGGAAAAGAAAAAAAAAAAGCAGCAGCTTTTTAGCTCTGATGTTTCAGAGAAACATATAGGGCTCTGACCTGCTACCCCACACTCTATTTAACTCAGTGACTAGAGGTTTTACAACAGGAACTTGGATCTTCAGTTTATATAACTTAATCCATTTGTAATTTTTTCTTATACAGAGATACCTTATTTTATCGAGCAGTATACCAACCCTCCCTAAGTGACCTGGAGCACATGGATTCAAACAAGGGAAGAGAGATTTAAAGAAAGAGACAAATTGGCCTTTAATTGAAGGAAGAATGAGCCAGCTCAGTGTAGCTGTCTCTGAAATAGCAGATCCTCTAAAGACATGCTTCTGCTCTCAAAGAGGTTGGCCTGGCAACTCGCTTACACACTCCACTTGGGGAAAGTTCTTTTCAGCACCAGCCAAAATGCCGATCCAGGTCCCTTTGCCTAGCAGCCTTGAAAGCTTGCACACATTTAGAGAAAATACTTTCAAATGACTCTGGAGTTCTGCTTTATGTTTTCTGTTCCTTTGAACTTATTACCTCTTTACAATGTCTTAGGCTATTAGTTTGGGAACATTTAAAGTTAATGACTATATGGAAAGTAAAACAACACTTTGATGTAGCGCAAGTCATTCATTTCTCTCTTTCATACACAGGAGGTTAGAGAAGGTTGGGTGATGCCAGATCAAGTCATTTCAGGAATAAATAACTTATTTGGGGGGTCTATGTGGATGGTTGCTCAGGGGAAAAGGGGGATAGATCAGCTCTGGATTGTCTAAAGGAACTGGAGCTATGATTAATGAGGGTCAATTTTAAAATCCAAGCACACACAGATAGGATTACTTCACACAGAGAGCGGAGTCTGTCTGACCCGGGCTACCCCAACACAGTCCCCTGAGGTACGTCGTTCACAAATCTTGCTAGTTTCAGTGATGCACTGACAGCAAAAAGAGATACTGAGAGGATCTTCTTTGGCCATACGTAGACAGTACTTATAAAAGTACCATGCAAATGCAACGAGTATGGCCATTAAAATTGGCAAGTGCTTCTAGAAGGTCAGGGTTGAAGTGTTCTGGTTTGGTGTCTTTCAGTAAAGCACATCATGCTTTTCCAAATAATAGTCATTGGTAGCACATTTTCTCTTGTTGTTGTTGGTTTGTTCCTTATTTCTATAGGTAAGAGCTTGGGAGCTATGTGTGGGATGGATTTCTCTGTGATGGGTAAGATGCTTAGAAGTGGAAGAGGTAGAGACAGGAAATCAGAGCGAGAGAAGAAAGAGTGAGACCTCATACTGGATGGCTTCAGTAGGGACCAAGTCTTAATTCACTGAAGGACAGACAGACCCTCTTCACACAAAATTGCCTTATCCCAATGAATAAACAGCAAAGGACAGTAGACCAGGGGTAGAGTCTCTAAAACATGAGAGAGACCCAAAGTGTATTCAGCAGAAAAACTAGAACACTGTTCCTTCTTCCCTTTGCCAAAACAGCTAAATATGTATTTATGTTTGTTAAAATTTTTGTTAAGGTGCGTGTGAAGAACAGTACATGGACGCCTCCTCTCATAGAGTTTATGTTATTAAAAAGCACAGTTAATATATTGAAACATCAAGAATAATAGACAACCTTGCACTCATTATTCAGTCATTGAGCAGATATCTTGTTGGGCATCTCCTATGTGCTTAAGGCTGATCTAGAGGTGGAGATGCCATTGGGAAAACACAGATAAGGTCCCAGTTATCCTGAAATTTATATTCTAGTCGGAGGAGATAGACAATACAAGTAGTGACAAACTGAAGACGATTTTAGTTCCTCAAGAACAATGGAGAAACTAGAGCAGAGTGGTCTGATTGAGGGTGAGTGGCAGTGTGGTGATTTAGACTGAGTGGTAAGGAAGGTCTCACTAAGGAAGAGATGCTTGAGCTGGGACTGTTTGGACAGACTTGTGACAGTAAACAGGAGAGGGTTTGAAGTCAGGGAAACTAGATTCAAAAGGGCTCAGGCAAGGACTAACTGTTCAAGAAATGGAAATAATGTGTCTGGGCTTCAATTGCAAAGAGGAGAGACAAGGAAGATTATTTCAGAGAGGATGGAAGAGGCAAGGTCATATCAGAGCCCTTTAAGCCAGGGCAGGGAGTTGGAATTTTATTTCAGGTGCAATAGAAAGCCATTGGAAAGATTGGGAGTGACATAGTTTATGTTTCAAGACATCATAATACTTGCTTTGCAGAGAATGGTTGTTAGGGGGAAAAGGGTAGAAGAAGGGAGACAAATTCAGAAGGTATCACAATGCTTCAGGCAAGAAACCATAGTGTCCTGGAGTAGATGCTAATAGTGGCCTGGATACATTAGGCAGGGGAGCCTGCAGAACTTGCTGTAGAATCGGGTAGTGGTGCCATGTACTGAGACAGGGGAGGCAGGAAGGAACTGGTGGGGAAATACCAACATATTTTAAGGAGGCAATGTGAACTGAGAATTGTGTGACCTTTGGGTTCAGGTGGTTTAGAAAAGTTTCCTAGAAAATTTGAGCCTGAGCCGGACCTCTAAAAATAGGCACAATTTGAATATGTATTTAAGGATGAGTTGTTGAGGTTGATTTTATAGCGTGACTTGAAAATTTCTCATTACTTCATTGCTTCACCAATCATTCATTGGTGGGGATTTTTTTTGGGGGGGTTGCCACACGAAGTGTACTTTTATGTAATTTTCCCCCTTTGATTGAATCTCCTATTTTTTTCTTTTTTTTTTTTTTTTTTTTTTTTTTTTTTTTTTTTTTTTTTTTTTTTTTTTTTTTTTTTTTTGCGGTACGCGGGCCTCTCACTGTTGTGGCCTCTCCCGTTGCGGAGCACAGGCTCCGGACGCGCAGGCTCAGCGGCCATGGCTCACGGGCCCAGCCGCTCCGCGGCATATGGGATCCTCCCAGACCGGGGCACGAACCCGTATCCCCTGCATCGGCAGGCGGACTCTCAACCACTGCGCCACCAGGGAGGCCCTTTTTTCTTAAATAATAGTATTTTTGAAAATAAACACTGTACCAAGGAATTGATGGGATGGAGCTCCTTGAATGCTGGATTGAGTTATGTGAACTCCATCAGCCACTCTATTCTTAAAACCAGTGCTGGGTGCCTTTATTAACATTCACTCCCCTGAACCAAACATTCTGTTTAATTATCTTCATCTTCCCCAATGGATAATAAGTTACTTGATAGAGAGAGGTAAAAATATTTTTTGTTTATTTTGCTATTGTTTTGGGGAGGTGTGGCACAGACCCATGTGGGTTTCATCTGTGCCATCTTCATCTTTGTCAAATTTGGAGCCAGAGATAAAGTAAGCACTCAGCAAAGGCTGGTTGAACAAATAACTCTACACAGAATGTCTCATGGTCTAGTTCTGGATTTCAACCTCTTGATTCCAATTTGTAGAGGGTTGAATGGTGACTTCTCAAAATACATACTTACCCATAACCTGTCAATGTGACCTTATTTGTAAAAAGGGTCTTACAGATGTGATTAAATTCAGGATCTCAAGATGGCATCATCCTGGATTATACGGGTGAGCCCCAAATCCAAAGACAAGTGTCCTTATAAGAAGAGGAGAAGACACAGACAAAAAAGTTCACATGAAGACAGAAGCAGAGGCTGGACTTACATCGCCACAAACCAAGGAACACCTGGGGTCACCAGAAGCCATCTAGAAGCAGGAAGAAACAAGGAAGCATTCTCTTCTGAAATCTTTGGAGCATGGCTTTGCTGACACCTCGGTTTTGAACTTCTGGACTCCCAAACTGTGAGACAAAAAGTTTCTTTTGTTTTAGGCCACCAAGTTTATGGTAAGTTATTCTGGCAACCCTGGGAAACCAATACAATCTTTGTACCCAGATCAACTGAGCTCTCAGTGAGGACCTTCCTGCCCTATCCGTATCCAGCAGCACTGGGACTAGGGTGAGATGAGTGAGGTACTCAGGGCACAAAATTTAAGGGGGTGCTCACTCAAGCATGCATCTGTCTCCCACCCCTGCAGACTCAGGAATTATCCACACTAGTTCCCAGAGGGGGTAAGCTTTCAGAATTCAAGACAAAGTCATGCCTACAGGTATATTTTCAATTTAAGAGACTTAAGGCATTCTAATTGGAGTCCGAAAACCTCAGAGACCCCTCCAGAAGTGTTGATAGTGACCTCATTAGAGGCAACAAGCACCAAGGGGAGCCCATTCAGAGGCTTGGCTAAATTTTCTGAACATTCAGACACCTCATTTGGAGAAAGGGGATAAAGGAAACAATCTTAGGCTGAATGGTGATTCTGTTAACATTCCTCCTGATTGTCTGGGTGTGCCAGACATAGATGGCAAGGAGAAGAGTTGGGGGAAGAGCAGGAATTTCTGAGTGTGAGAAAAATGAGACCAGACAAGAGTTGGATAGAGAGAAATTCCTAGATGAGAGCCCAGCAAATACAGCCAGTGTGGTTAACAGTCCAAGTGGTGACTTGATTCTGATTTCTTCTTTCCCTGTATCTGCTCCCTAATGAAATATGCATGGTAGCTGATTCCTATTTAAGCAAATTAACCAGACAAGTCAGCTTCTAGTTCTAGATTTTAAAAAAGTTAGAAATTTCTCTCTCTATAGTTTTCAATGGAGCTAGAGTTGTTGTTGTTGAACCAATTTGTGTTTTATTAACAGCTACTCAAAAAAAAAAAAGGTCAAGTTCTCTCCCTGAAGGCTGCAACCAGTTAGAAAGACAGTAATACATGAAGTGAACGAGATGATCTAATCTCTGATTATTTCATACAGAATGTTAAATGGCTAAACTTTTCATAGTCAACTTCCAAAATTCCTTCGACTGGATGATCAAGAAGAAATACATTCTTTGGCTTTAATTCCATGATTAACTGAGAGGAGGGAAGTCCCTTATCTTTTGCCTTCAGTTTATTTTTACAAGTTCTTATTTTATGAGGAGAATGTGTACAAGTCACTGTTGGGTCAAATCATCTTTGTCCAGTGATGTGAGTTTTCAAGTTGGCATTGACCCCCAGAAAGGCTCCTGAAATTAAATTGCTCATTTATAGAGGAGGCAAGTGAGCCCTGGTATGAGGAAATCACGTGTCAAGGCCATCAGTAAGTTAGAGAAAAGGAAAACATATTGGACACCTCCTTTTGCTAGCATTTTATTAGATATTTTATCTATGTTTTCTATCTTAAGTAGCCTGATAGTCCTAGGAAGTGAGTATCATTATTGTCATTTTATAAGTGATAAGAATAAGATTCAGAGCACAGTATATGTTGCTTAGCAGCCAGTCTCTTTCTTTGTGTTTCTTTCTTCCTCATCTCTCCATCTACTCATCAAATTAGAAAACAGCTTGTGTGGAAGACAGTCTATGAGAAGGTCCTTGTGATTCCTGCCTCCTGGTTTCACACCCTTATGTAATGTTCTTCTCTTGAATGTGGATGGGAACTGTGACTTGCCTCTAACCAATGGACTATGGTAAAAGAGATGGGATGCCAGTCACATGAGTAAGCCATATTATATAGGATACTGTCTTGCTAGAAGACTGACTCTGGAAATTTTCTCCCTTAGTGGCTTTAAAGAGGTGAACTGCCATGTTGTGAGAGGGTCTATGAAGAAGACCACATGACCAGGATGCCAGGTAGCTTCTAGGAGCTGAGAGTGGTCCCTGGCCAATAGCCAGCAAGAAGCAATCATAGAATCACAGTCCTATAATCATAGAAGATGAATCCTGCCAACAACATGAGTGAGTTTGGAATCAGATTCTTCTCCAGTTGATCCTTCAGATGAGAATACAGCCTGATTTACATATTAATTGAAGCCTGGTGAGACCCTGAAGCAGAGAATCCAGTTAAGCCATATCTTAACTTGACCTACAAAAGTGGTGAAATAATAAATGGGCATTGTTCTAAGCCACTAAGTTTGTGATAATCTGTTACTCAGCATAGAAAATTAATACTGCATCTGTTGTAACTCAGGTCCTGTGGTAGGTGCTAGACATTCAAGGTTTAGTAGGAAACTATCTCTACCCTCAAGCTGAGGGTTAGGAGAGATAGGTAAATATAATACAATTCCAATGCAGGGTAATACATTCTCTAGCCTTTTGTAAAGAAAAGTTTATGTCAGTGAATAGGAAAGGTAATGTAAGGAAGTTTTCCAACAGTGACCCCAGGCCCCAAAGACTCCTCTCTTCATATCTCAACGTTCTCTTAGATCTTTCATTCCCACTGATGTGTGAGGACAGATGACAACCCAAACTAACACTTTTATTTTTAGTGAGAAATAGCAGAGAATGTGCCCATCAATATCTATGTGTTTCTTCCCCTTCTTTGGCGGGTGGTATAGTCAATTTTGTCCCAAAGTTGGATGGGCCATATGACTGAGTGCTGGCCAATGGTGCTGGTCTGGTAAGCTGTACCACTTCCATGCCTGCCTCCTGAAGTCCCTTACCAGCTCCTTCAGACAGAATGTCTAGGCAGAATGAGAGGATGTGGTGCAAGATTCCAAGACCCTGGATGATGGAAAGATCCTGGGTCCCTAAACCATGCTGTGAAAGGATGCCCAGCACACAGCGAATCTTACCATGGGTTGAGCAAGAAATAAGTATTTATTGTTAATCCACTGGGATTTGGGTTTTTATTACTGCAGTTAGTCTATAGGGGACTTTAATTTTAAATGGTATCAAAGATAATTAAGAGGGGCTTCCCTGGTGGCGCAGTGGTTGAGAGTCCACCTGCCTATGCAGGGGGCATGGGTTCGTGCCCCGGTCCGGGAAGATCCCACATGCCACGGAGCAGCTGGGCCCGTGAGCCATGGCGACTGAGCCTGCGCATCCGGAGCCTGTGCTCCGCAATGCGAGAGGCCACAACAGTGAGAGGCCTGCATACCGAAAAAAAAAAAAAAAAAAAAAAAAAAAGATAATTAAGAGGATTGGCTCAATGGATGGAGAACTTTCTCCATGTTGTGTTTAGCTGTCTTTGAGATCCCCAGTATCCTAGAGTTAAACCTCAGTTAACATATTGTTACCTGTGGGGCTCTGAAGGTGAGGATAAAGGTATGGGTGGATTCTGCAGATGTGAACAGTCTTTTGTGATCCTGGCTGAGGCAGTAACAAGGCCAGTGCTCCAACATTCCCATCAGCAATGGCTCTCCCTCCTTAGCAAGTCTAGTCCAGACTTCCCAGCTCATTTCTAGCTGGTTTCTAAGACTATACTTCAGAGGAGACGGCCTTTTCCAAGGACTATTATAAACTCTGGGAAAAGGGCCAGAATGTTTCATATTGTAGTGGAAAATAATCCTTCCACCCTCAATCTGAACATTTTATTTTAAGGTGTGAAAAATGCTTTCCTAGCTTCAGGCAGGAGCTTTCAGGTCTCCATAGGGACCTGGGCTAAGAGGGGTGGGGGCAATGATTAGGTGAGGGAGAGAGTCCTCCCTACAGAAGTTTCCAGAGGAGCAGCAAGCGTGTAGTCAGAGGAAAGTAAGACTTGACCTCCAGTCTGGCTCATGTTACGTGCGTGTTTCTGCCTCACCCAGGTGTCCAGAAGCTCCAGCTCACACTTGGCCCAGGACCAGGGAAACTGAACGCAGGGGGACCCCTGCTATGGACTTGGCATTTAGAAGCCATAGAGCTGCCTTCAGAGGCTGATACTGCCACCAAGCCAAGGGCAGGTGAGGAAAAGGAGACCTGGTCCAGGTTAGCACTTGGAGACAGTAGACTAACACTCACAGATTCTCAAGTTTGAGAGTTGTCTAGAGATGCTAAAATCAAATCATTTTCTGAAGAAACAAAGTAACAAAGTAGTCGGCTGGTTGGTGTGTGCAGTAGGTAAAGTTTAATTCTTTCACAATTGTGGGTCCTTATTCAATTACTTCATTATTATGTTTCCTTAAATATTTGTGATTAATATTATACCATTTCCAGTCATGGTGTCCAGGAGGCTAGGTAATTTATTCAACAGTTAAAATTATAGGTAAAGCCCATCAGACACAACGATGTGATATTTGTTGGGAGTTAATATGGTCACCTTTTTCTGGATCTTTTAAAATAGTTTCAAAATTTGAAATGAATTATTAGCGATGCTATAAGAAATGGATGACATTTTTTAAAGTATGATTTACTTTAGAAATACCAATTTGCCACTTTATTTTACTAACTTCTTTTTTTTTTTTGCGGTACACGGGCCTCTCTCCATTGTGGCCTCTCTCATTGCGCAGCACAGGCTCCGGATGCGCAGGCTCAGCGGCCATGGCTCATGGGCCCAGCCACTCCGCGGCATGTGGGATCTTCCTGGACCGGGGCACAAACCCGCATCCCCTGCATCGGGAGGCAGACTCTCAACCACTGCACCACCAGGGAAGCCCCTATTTTACTAACCTTTGAATTAACATTGAAATTTTCAAACTTAATGATCTAAGTTTGAATAATCTTTCTATAGAAATAGGCATTTCTCCAAAGAAGATATACAGATTGCCAAAAAGCTCATGAAAGAATGCTCAACATCATTAATCATTAGAGAAATGCAAATCAAAACTACAATGAGCGGGCTTCCCTGGTGGCGCAGTGGTTGAGAGTCCGCCTGCCTATGCAGGGAACACGGGTTTGTGCCCTGGTCCGGGAAGATCCCACATGCCGTGGAGCGGCTGGGCCCGTGAGCCATGGCCGCTGAGCCTGCGCGTCCGGAGCCTGTGCTCTGCAACGGGAGAGGCCACAGCAGTGAGAAGCCCGCGTACCGCAAAAAGAAAAAAAAAAAAAAAAAAAAAACTACAATGAGATATCACTTCTCACCAGTCAGAATGGCCACCATCAAAATATCCACAAACAATAAATGCTGGAGAGGGTGTGGGGAAAAGGGAACCCTCTTGCCCTGCTGGGGGAATGTAAGTTGATACAGCCACTATGGAGAGCAGTATGGAGATTCCTTAAAAAACTAAGAATAGAACTACCATATGACCCAGCAATCCCACTATTGGGCATGTATCCTGAGCAAACCATAATTCAAAAACCGACATGTACCACAATGTTCATTGCAGCACTATTTACAATAGCCAGGACATGGAAGCAACCTAAATGTCCATCGACAGGGGAATGGGTGAAGAAGATGTGACACATATATACAATGGAGTATTACTTGGCCATAAAAAGAGACAAAATTGAGTTATTTGTAGTGAGGTGGATGGACCTAGAGTCTGTCATACAGAATGAAGTAAGTCAGAAAGAGAAAAACAAATACCATATGCTAACACATATATATGGAATCTAAAAAAAAAAAAAGGCATGAAGAACCTAGGATCAGGATGGGAATAAAGACACAGACCTACTGGAGAATGGACTTGAGGACACGGGGAGGGGGAAGGCTAAGCTGGGACAAAGTGAGAGAGGGGCATGGACATATATACACTACCAAATGTAAAACCGATAGCTAGTGGGAAGCAGCCGCACAGCACAGGGTGATCAGCTGGGTGCTTTGTGACCATCTAGAGGGGTGGGATAGGGAGGATGGAAGGGAGGGAGATGCAAGAGGAAAGAGATATGGGGATATATGTATATGTATAGCTATTCACTTTGTTATAAAGCAGAAACTAACACACCATTGTGAAGCAATTATACTCCAATAAAGATGTTAAAAAATAATAAAAATAGGGCTTCCCTGGTGGCACAGTGGTTGAGAGTCCACCTGCCAATGCAGGGGACACGGGTTCGTGCCCCAGGCCAGGAAGATCCCACATGCAGCGGAACAGCTAGGCCCGTGAGCCATGGCCACTGAGCCTGCGCCTCCAGAGCCTGTGCTCCGCAACGGGAGAGGCCACAACAGTGAGAGGCCCGCGTACTGCAAAAAAAAAAAAACAAAAAAAAAATAAAAATAATAATAATAATAAATAAAAGGTGGGAAATCAAAAAAGAAAGAAAGAAAGAAAGAAAGTTTGTCCTGGGATCCATCCATTGTTGACTCCACACAGTGGTTCAAGCCATCTGTGTCCTTTTTGATGCTTTTTTCCCCTACTAATTTCTATTTCTAATCCATTAGAAAATTCTGCTGGTTCAACCTCAAAATAGATCCCAAATCTGAGGATGTCATACTATCTTCTCTGTTATGATCCTAGTGCAATTCACCCATATTTCTTTTTTTTTTTTTTTTTTTTTTCTTTTGCGGTACGCGGGCCTCTCACTGTTGTGGCCTCTCCCGTTGCGGAGCACAGGCTCCGGATGCGCAGGCTCAGCGGCCATGGCTCACGGGCCCAGCCGCTCCGCGGCATATGGGATCCTCCCAGACCAGGGCACGAACCCGTATCCCCTGCATCGGCAGGCGGACTCTCAACCACTGCGCCACCAGGGAGGCCCTACCCATATTTCTTGATACAGTCAGAGAATTCATTCTCTAAAAGAAACCAGAATGATCTTTTAAAAAAATCTTACCATGACAAACTTCTAATGGTTTCTCATTTCTCTTAAAATCCACAGTTTGTCTTGTAGCCTACTATACCCTGGTGATCCACCCTTGCCTAAGTGTTATACATTGAAATAGAAAATAATCCTCCCACTCTCAATGTGCACATTTTATTTAAGGTGTGTTTTATGGGCTAAATTGTGCCCTGTGCCCCAAATTCTTATGTTGAAGTCTTATCATCCTGGACCTCAGAATGTGACTATATTTGGAGATATAGCCTTTAACTGTATAGTTAAGGTAAAATGAGGCCATACTGGTGTTCCATAATCTGATATGTCTGGTGTCATTATATGAAGAGGGGATCAGGACACAGAGAACAGAGACAGTGAGATAACCAAGCCTGCCAACACCTCGACCTTGGACTTGCAGCCTCCAGAACTGTGAGAAAATACATTTCTGTTGTTTAAGCCCCTCTCCCCACTGCCCCCAGTCTGTGGTACTTGGTAATGGCAACCTATATTAGTCAGGGTTCTCCAAAGAAACAGATCCGATAGGAGATAGATAGATAGATAGATAGACAGACATTAGAGGAGATTTATTATAGGAGTTGGCTCATATGGTTTTGGAGGCTAAGTCCCCCAATCTGCCGTCAGCAAGCTGGAGACCCAGGAAAGCCAGTGGTATAAGTCAGTCCAAGTCTGAAGGTATGAGAATGGGGGGATTAGGGGAGTGGCTGCTGATATAAGTTCCTGTCTGAGTCTGAAAGCCTGAGAGCCAGGAGCAGAGATGTCTGAGGGCAGGAGAAAATGGATGTTTCTGCTCAAACTGAGAGAGTGAATTCACTCCTCTCCCACCTTTTTGTTGTATGCAGTTTCTCAAGGGATTGGATGATTCCCGCCTGCATTGGTGAGGAAAGAGTTTAGTTACTCGGTCTACTGATTCAAATGTTAATCTCTTCCTGAGATACTTTTACAGACACGCTCAGAAATAATTGTTTGACCGGCTCTCTGGGCATCCCTTAGCCCAGTCAAGTTGACCTATGAAATTAACCATCACACAGCCCTTGCAAACTAATACAGTCTGAAAAATACTTTCCTAGCTTTAGCCAGTGGTGTTCAGGTCTCCCTGGGGACCTAGGCTGAGAGGATGGGGTGCAATGCTTAGGTGCTAACACATCCATCTTCCATCCCAGCTTCCCTCAGCCATGAATGTCCAGCCTCCTTAGCCTCTTCACTTTTCTTGAACCTATCCAGACCATTCCTGACTATCTTTTTACTGAATGGCCCCTCTTGGTACAGAACTTGGCATCTGCATCTCCCTCTTTTAATTCAAGTACCAATGAGACATCCCACCTAATCGTAATCAATTAGCCTTCCATCACCATTTTATATTTGGTTTCCTTTGTAGCACTTTTCGTTCTCCAATGTGACTGATGAATTTATTTGCTTAACTGGCTCCGCTAAGCAGTTTCGCAAGAGCAGCGCCGGATTCGTAAGTAGAAGCTCATTAAATCTTTGTTGAATGAATGAATAGATTATTATTTTTTTTATTGGACCCAAAGTTCTTCAAAGGCACATTTACAGCTTATTTGTCTGTACTCCCATTTCCCGTATAGAGCCTGTCACAAGCTAAATTCTCAATCAAAGCCATATAAATTAAACTGAATTGCCAGAAAACACTGTGTGAATGCTGAATGAATAAACATATATGGCATGCTTAAAGTCTTTTCTTTTATGGCTTTGAATTTAGGAAGAATTATGTACAGAAAGGAAAAAAATATCTGTTCTTAATAAACCAGAATATTGAATTTTCACCCAAGGTGTCAATAGATATGTGAGACAGTGATCTGGAACGTCATGGAGCCAAACTGAGGTCCTGTCTCAGCCCTTTCCCAGTCACCAACATCATCACAGAACATTCCTAGAACAATTTGCTGATCACTCTTTAAAACTGGAAATCAATTAATTCCTTATTTCCAGTATAAAAAAGGAATCTGAATGCTAGAGAAGGCCATTGATATGTTCAAGTTTCTTACAGTCCCAGATTGAAGGTAAGAACATGTGCTGACTCTTTGGCTGTTTCTAAATGCCCAGGCCACTTTAACTTCCATAGAACCATTTCTTTGCTACTGACCTCAATCCTTTGTTTCAATTCTCTATTATATTTAAACATAAATTTAAGACATTCAGGTTTCTGGAATGATTAAGTAGGCTTAATGACTATAGCAAAGACTGGATATATGGTCACCAGTCCTGTTCCTCTTCTTGGTAACACAGCTAAATCATATTTCTCAGCTTAAATGAAGAAAGGATGAGGGCATGTTATTCGCTTTTGATCATGGAATGTGAGTAAAAGTGGCACGTGTCACCTCTAGACTGAGGAAGTTAAGAGTTTTACAATATCTTATTTCTCATTTGTCTTTTTTCCATGAGGATTTTAGAAGCCAGCTATGGATGATAGCAGTTCCATAAGATGAGAGATACTTGGATCCCAAAATGACTTCATGGAAGAGAAACTATGGCCAACAAGCCATACATCAGCAAGAAGACACTTCTACTACCTTAAGCCACTGAGACTTGTGGTATTGTTTGTTATAGCACCTTTGAGACACTTGTTCTTATTAATAAAGTTACTTGAACAGCATTTCTTGGGTTGACTCTGTGTACTGTTTGGATTATGAATGGTTTTATTTCAGTATATATTAAGAATAAATGGCAAGATTGAATGCAAGTACATTCCTATCATGAGTAACAACAACATAATAAACCATGGTGATAAATGTTTTAGAATATAATTATGTATCTCTCAAAATTTTAATATTTTAAACATATTTGCATTTATAAATGCATATGTATTTTTTCATAAATGATGAGTGGGAATCCTGATCATCTTAAAGTCATTAAGAAAACATTTCCTGGCTGAAGCAGGAGTGACAGTGATGTTAAGATTTTTAAAAGTTAACAGTACAGTGAAGGCAGACAGGAAATGCTGTCCCAGCCTAATAGACCTCCTACAGTGTTGTCAGAGCCCAGGTTAAATTCACTTACTTAATGCCAACGACATGATGAATGGGCATGACTGTAGGTCACTCTGTAGTTTTACCCATACACTTCTGTTCTATCAATATGTTGAGTTCTACAATTACCAGAAATCAGCTGTTTTTCTTCTCAAACATGCGTATAGTAGGCGTACTTGCCATTATATTTATAAAATATAATTAAATGTTATGTAAGTGATAAAATATGAATGAAAAAAGAAAGTTATTGTTTTTATGAAAACTAGATAAAGGAGCTATACTATTAAAAAACGGTTGCATTGGGTATGGTCAAGGCAAATATAAAAGATTGTGTGGGGCTTCCCTGGTGGTGCAGTGGTTGAGAGTCCGCCTGCCGATGCAGGGAACACGGGTTCGTGCCCCGGTCCGGGAAGATCCCACATGCCGTGGAGTGGCTGGGCCCGTGAGCCATGGCCGCTGAGCCTGCGCGTCTGGAGCCTGTGCTCCGCAACGGGAGAGGCCACAACAGCGAGAGGCCTGCGTACCACAAAAAAAAAAAAAAAAAAAAGATTGTGTGTAGATGTATGTGTTGGGTGTATGTTCCCTGTGTCACAAACCAACAACAGTTTTTATGCCTTAAAACAACAACCATTTATTTACTTAATTATTCTGCAAGTCAAAAATTTGGGTTGGACTAAGTAGAAATTCCCCTGGCTGGGTCAGGTTTGTCTGATCTTGGGTGGGCTTGTTTATGTGTTTACAATCAGCTAGTGGGTTGCCTGTGGACAGTTTAGATAACTGGGGTTTCTCTCCACATGGTCTCTTATCCTTCACAGTCCAGCCCAAGCTTTTACATGAGGTTGCAAGTTTTCAAAAACAGCAAGGCAATAAGCCCTCATGCACAAGTGCCTTTCAAGACTGTTTGCAAGTTTGCTACTTATTGTACCATTAGCCAAACAAATCATATGGTCCAGGCCTGTTGTCAGTATGAGAGCACTACCCAAAGGGCATAAATATTGAAAAAAAAGGAGAACAAATTTGGGTTATAACTGCAATCAGTCGACCATGAAAGGGATAATTACAGGGGTTCCTCACTTAAGTCACTGTACATGTGTCTTTAATTAATTGTTCCATTTTAAAGAAACCAAAAAACCCCCCAAAAAACAGAAAAACAAAAACAAAACCAATATCACGGACAATATGGCAATAGTTCATGCAAAAAACACCATACATGTGTGTGTGAGTCCTCCCTAAAATATACATTTTTTTGATGAAACAACTACTGATCTTTATTGTGTAGCATTTGTCTACCATATTTGTATTCTGCCTCTACTACAGCAAGCCTTCCATAAATGGGGATAAATCCATAGATAACAGAGAATACCAGGGAGATATATATATTCAAAATATTTAAAAATTATATATGTATATATACTTTAAAATAATATATATAATAAGTATATACAATGTAAGTATCAACAATATATAAATAATTTAAGATTATAATAATCTTAATATCAATATAATAATATATAATAATAAGGTAGTAACATATAATATGTTATATGTTATTATCTTAAATTACTTCTATACTAACACACAATTAAAAGGCATAATTCAAACTGGGAAAATATATTCACCAAATGTGAAAGACAGTGGTTTACAGCCCTTACCATATAATGTGGCTTTGCTAAAATTATACTTTTTACATTTTCTATATTTAGTTTTTCATATTATAAGAGTAATTTGTGGTGTTGAAACAAATGATACTGTATGTATACAAAGGCAACAGAAATCATTCCTCTACCACCCTCATATTTACAGACATATTAAAGTGTTCCTGGTTGCTTTTTGTTAAAATATAATTATACTATACATATTAGTCAGCAAATTACTTTGTCTTCCTGTCAATAAATTATAGATATTCCTACAAATCACTCCTACAGGTAATATGGAACTTCTATTGTTTTCTAAAATGTTGTACATATACATGCATTTTATATAAATAGTACTAAATACAGGCTGAGTTTTTTTTTCATTTCATTCTATTTATTGTGATAAAATATGTACATATAAAACATACAATTTACTATCACTATTTCTAAGTGTACAGTTTAGTGGCATTAAGTGTATGGTTACAGTGTTGTATAACCATAACCATCATCGACCTGCAAACTATTTTCATATTGTAAAATCAAAAGCCTATACCCATCAAACAATAATTCCCCTTTTTCCCCTCCTGCTAGTCCCTGGAAATCACCATGTTACTTCTTGTCTCTCTGATCTTGATTATTCTAAATACCTCATATAAGTGAAAGCATAAGTACTTGTCTTTTTGTGACTGGCTTATTTCATTTAGCATAATGTTCTCAAGGTTCATTTATGTTGTAACATGTGTCAAAATCTCCTTCCTTTTTAAGGGTGAATAATATTCCACTGCATGTATATACCATGTTTGCTTTTCCATTCATTCATAGTTGGAAACTTGGGTTGCTTCCACATTTTGGTGCTTGTGAATAATGCCGCTATGAACATGGGTGTACAAATATCTCTTCGAGATGCTGCTTTCAATTCTTTGAGTATATACCCAGAAGTGGAATTGCTGGATCATACAGTAATGTTATTTTTATTTTTTTGAGGAACTATCATTGTTTTGGAATTCAACAGTTTTGCCAAAATATACCTTTTTATTTGTGAAGGTGTATGTTTTTCCCTCCATCTTTTTAGTCTGTAACTTACCTGTTTTGTTTGTTTTTTGTTTTACTTTAAAATTTTCCCCTGTTATTTGTTTAATCATTATTTTCTTCTATCCATCTTTTATTACCTTCTGGGACTTCTAATAATCACACATTAGTTCTCTTGAATCTAGTTTTCAAAATTCATATCTTTTTCTTCATGATTTTCATTCTCTCTGTATTTTTGCTTTGTATTTGAGATATTTCTCCACTACATAAAATCAGTCTTCAACAATCACTATGTTTATGTTTTCAAGACATTCTACAACATTTCTAAAAATTTTAATCACCTTAGGTTCTTTAACATTTTTCAAATTATTATTTATTTTATCCAACAGCTTTATCTTTATGAGCTATTGTTACTCTTTTTGGTTGTTAAGCTTCCTTTTGGCTTCTAAGTAGGGTATTCTATTAATCAGTATAGACTAAATTATGCTACAGCAAAAATGCCAGTATATTTTTCTTTGATATCATATGTCTGATATGATTTAGTGAAGGACTCTGCTTCTTACACTGGTTCAGGAACAAGTAAAACAGAGGTGGAACCATAAAAAAAAGTGAAAAGAGAACTGACAGATTGGGAAAAATATTTGCATACCATATATCTGATAAAGGGTTAATATCCACAATGTATAAAAATATTTATACAACTCAAAAGCAAAAAAACAACCCCCCCAAAAACCCAAATAACCATTAAAAAATGGGTAAAGGAACTGAATATACCTTCCAGAGAAGATATATAAAATGCCTACAGGTACATGAAAAGATGTTCAACCTTACTAGTCATTAGGGAAACGCAAATTAAAACTACATTGAGATATCCTCTCATACCTGTTAGAATGGTCATCATCAAAAAAAAAAAAAAAAAGAAATAACAAATGCTAGTGTAGATGTGGAGAAAAGGGAACACTTGTGCACTATTGGTGGGATTGCAAATTGGTACAGACACTATGGAAAAACAGTGTGGAGAATCCTAAAAAATTAAAAATAGGACAACCATGTGATCCAGAATTTCCACTTTTGGGAATATATTCAGAGGAAACAAAAACATTAATTCAGTAATGTATGTGCACCCTCATGTTGATAGCAGCATTATTTACAATAGTCAAGATGGAAACAACCCAAGTGTCCATTGATGGATGAATGAATAAAGAAGTTGTAGTATATATATACAATGGAATATTATTTGTCCATAAAAAAGGAAATCTTGTAATTTGCAACAACATGGATGGACCTTGAGGGCATTATGCTAAGTGAAATAAGTCAAACAGAGAAAGACAAATACTGTATGATCTCACTTATATATGAAATCTATAAAAAACAAAAAAAGAAAAAACAAATTCATGAAAAAAGAGATAAGACTTGTGGTTACCAGAGGTGAAAGGTAGGGGAGAGGAAGAATTGGAGGAAGGTGGTCAAAGGGTACAAACTTCCAGTTATAAGATGAGTAAGTACCAGGAATGTAATGTACAACATGATGGCTACAGCTAAACCTACTGTACTATATATAGGAAAAATTATTAACAGAGAAAATCCTAAGAGATTTCTCCTTTCATCACAAGGAGAAATTTTCCTTTTTTTTTTCTTCTTTTCTTTTTACTGAACCTATATGAGAAGACGGAAGTTAGCTGAATCTATTGTGGTAATCATTTCACAATATAGGTAAATCAAACCATCATGCTGTATGCCTTCAACTCATGCAGTGATGTATGTCAATTTTTTCTCAATAAAACAGGAAAAAATAAAGTTGAGATACTCTAGAAAGCAAAAAAAAAAAAAAGACTAACAGAGGCTCCATCCTCTTTAAGTGTCTCTCCTTTAAGACAAGGCTACAAGATTTGCCACAGCAGAGTGAAAGGGAAATAGAGAATTATGCAAAGGTAATTCAAACATTAAGCATATATTTAATTAGTTAGAAATGGTCACATGGCTCCATGCAACTGCAAGGGGGCAGAGAAATCCAGACCTCTATGTGCCCAGACAGGAAAGAGAATCTGGTATCAAAAAACACTAAAAACATCTGTCTCTGAAACTTTGGACCAGTTGTGGAGAATCAGGCAGATTGCCTGTTCTCTGTGGAGATACCCAAAGGAAGATTTTTTCACCTTGGTATCTTTAAGATCTTCTTGCCTTGGAAGTAGAGAGGATCCTGTGCAACTGTTCAGAATTTCCTTAGCATCCTGGGGGTCATAGAGAGATTAGGCATATATATCTCCAAAGAGCTACCTCTTTCAGACCCCATGCCTGAGATTTTGCATGCAGGTCCACAGATTCAGAGAGTAAAGAGAACCACTGCAGTCTTCTGACTCACGGCCTCCAGGGTCTTGCCTGGCTGGCCCTCTGAGAGCTGTTCAGGATAGTAGAAGAAATCAGGCTGGAGTTGGGATTAGAAGACTGGCAAGGTATCCTCCCAGAATCTCTGTGAGAAAATTGGTCCAAAATGGATTTAAAGGCACTTTCACCAGATAGATAATGGATAAAGGTCATGAAGCAATGAAATACAAATGGGAAATAAGTATCTGAAAAATAATATTTAATCACAATCAAAGTAATATAAATTTTAAAGCAGTAAGATACTACTCGTGTCCATTAAGTTAATAAGTTTTTTAAATTTATGATATTCCTGGTAGCTATTAATAACTGTGGGGCATAGTTATGTATGTGTTGATGTGAAAAGATGTCCAAGACATTACATGAATCAAGCAAAATGTAGAACACTTTGTATCATAAGGACATATTTATGTACTTTTAAAAAAGCGATCTCCATATATATGCAGGTATATTCTTTTTCTTTTTCTGGAAGGATATTTGAGAAATTGTTAATAGTGATTACCTTTGGGAAGAGGAAACAGTGGTGGCTGATAAAAAAGGAAGACTTTTTCTTTTTATGAATGCATTTTCTAGTGTGCATACATGTTTTTTGTTATCATGTTATGCATTTTTAGTAAACTAATTTTTAGGGATAAAAATAGAAAAGATACAAATAAACAATATGGGAACCAAGAGTCTTTTCACAACCATGAAAGATTTTGGAAGAAAATACTATGTATATTTTTATACCTGTAAACCTGAAAAATCTTTAAACAAACTATATATCATAATGTTTAATATCAGTAAAGGGACAAGAAAAAGAAATTCTTTCACTGCTGGTGGGAATGCAGGCCTTTCTCCATTTTCTTGAAATTCAATTTAATGATAGACACTGAAAGTCTTCTCAAGTATCCAATTAATGGAAATAATCACAAATCCATTCAATAATTTATGTAGAATAATAAATGTACTGCAAAACTAATTACATACAGTAAAAAGTCAGATGTGACCAAAAAGTCTAAACTAGGAAGATGGTTAAATTACCAGTGATATCTATAAATAAATGAAGAGTATGAAACTATAATTTTTCTTAAAGCTCTTCAGTTCATGATAAAAACTTCAGTATTTAATGTCAATTGACAAAAAAGATTTGTTTTATAGGCAATATAATTTTAATTTTTTTTTAAAATATGTAATGTATGGAAGAAAATATATCCAATAGTAATAGTAATTGTCTCTGTTTACCTGGTTACTCAAGTCTATGTGTCTTTTTTTAGTATATTCTTTTATACTAATTTTTCATATTCTCCAATGATGAATTCCTTTTATAATGAGAAAAATACAATACTTGAAAAAAACTGAGATGTTTCTACGTACATCAAGTACACACATCAGTTAAGGTCTACATTTAACTGTTATTTTCCATACACTAAAGGGCATTTTTGGCAATGTTATCAGTAACTGTTCAGCATTTTTCCCATCATTAATTCAGTCATGGTTATAATTGTTTGTATCTGTAGTAATTCAATAGAAATAGTCGTAGCACACAATGCAGGGATGTATTCCACAAGGATACTGGCAGAAATGCTGTTAGGGTGTTGAATTACATGATTTTTTTCCTCTACTTTAAAAATCTTATTATATGTTGCCATAATATTTATAATGAGTCAAATTTTATTAGAATAGGAAAATGATAATATTTAAAAAGGTAATCACATTTAGCCTAAAGATAACCTTTATTATAAATATGCTACCCAAACAAAATCCATCATTAGCAACTGGAAGTCTAGAATCATCAAATTAGTATCATAAACAATCCTGTCTTTATTGATAAATGCCTAATTAGTTAATTAATTCTAAGCACCATCTCTGTGGCAGTCCCAGTACTAGGGACTGGATTTATAAAAATGCATTAAGACAAAGTCCATGTCTTTGGAGGTCTCATAGTCCAGTGAAAGAGGAAGGCAGACAAGTGGACAAATAATTACAAGCTAGTATGGTCAAATGCAAATACATCCTAAATAGAGAGGCAACAAAGAAGAAGGTGGGTAAAACTTGGGGGAGGCAAAGAGCAATTGGGGGATGGGGGCAGACATTAGGGTGGGGCTGGGGTGCTTTTGGTTAAAGTTGCAACCGGGGCGGTATTTGTTGGATGTCTTTGGTCCCATAATGGACTATGTAATAAAAATTTTGGAAAAGAGTAAGACTTTTCTCATCTTTTTTAACTTCACTAACACAGCGAATCATGTGTTTTGAGAGAGACAGAAACATGAGTCACCTGGAATAAGATCCACCAAGTTGACATCCCCCAAACAGCAGCCACTTTGCATTCCCATTATCGAAAAAAAAAACAGAAAAAAAACCCCAAACCCCCCAAAACCCTCCAAATTCTAAGACAAAAGACACTTAAGCAGAGCCAACCTCAGAAGACATTAGGAGGAAGCAGTGCCTCTCTTTTCCTAAACAGGAGGCAGCTCTCGAGACCCATGACTCACTTCAGAGGATGAAAGGTTTTTGGCTAACGTGCTCTCATTAGGACCTGGGAGTCAGAGATGTTGGGACCCCTTGGCTTCCCTCCCCCCGACCACCCCCCCAACAGTGACAAGGTATCCTCTTGAACTTATTGCATTTAAATATGTTCTTTCTTATCATTTGTAGAAAATTTTACAACAGCCAAAGGGAAAATGTCTTTGACTCCACATTCATCAATAGCTGCTTATATGGAAAATTGTATTTTATAAAAGGTGACTCATGTTCATGTAAGGATAGCTAAGCTTTCATACTGTCCAATGTGGCAGCTCATGATAAATCCGTTGAACAAATGGGTTTTTGCATTTCTACACATGTAACACATAGAGTTGAAACTGAACTAGTAATTTACATGTTCGGATGTTTCATCTTTCCAAGGAATTGACTTCCTGAACTGGGACTCTGCTGAAATCTGTTGAGCCAAATTCTCCCAGTGCCAAAGTTACTCCCTCCCTCCCTCGTAGGGTGAGATCCATTTGGAAGTTGCATTAACATTTCTTCAGGCTTCCAGGAAGTGACTGTTTCAAGAAGGGCTCAAAGCTACATTAGAAAAGTTAATACATCTTGAAATAAGGAAATTTTTTGACTTGAAAAGAAAACACATATTAAGTTTTTTAAATGATGAACTGGAAATGCTCTTTAAAAAAGAGAGAGAGAATTTGCTAAATGTTCCTAGTATGGATGAGATATTTGTATGATTACCAAACTGGGCAAGCTAACTGAAGAAGCAGCTAAAAAAGAGGGGGGTGGGAGTAATTAAAACTCGTTCTCTTCTAATTTCATTGGATTGGAATGTAAATACCATTTTTAAAAGCAAGCAAAATCCTCCATAGTTCCAAGTCACTCACTATGTTCCTAAACGACCCATATTAACCTTTAAATCAAGGAAAAGCAATGTGGAATAATGGAAATGTGCATAATATTTTTTAGGAATTTCTGGGTCAAATTCCATTTTTACCACTTACAAATGATATGCTTTTGGGGAAATTTCTTAACCTATCTGGGATATCAGCTTCTAAGCCAGTAAAATAGAAATTGCATTTAGTGTGATAATAGGTATAAAAGACTTTTTTTAAAACATCTTTATTGGAGTATAATTGCTTTACAATGGTGTGTTAGTTTCTGCTTTATAACAAAGTGAATCAGCTATACATATACATATATCCCCATATCTCTTCCCTCTTGCGTCTCCCTACCTCCCACCCTCCCTATCCCACCCCTCTAGGTGGTCACAAAACACCGAGCTGATCTCCCTGTGCTATGTGGCTGCTTCCCACTAGCTACCTATTTTACATTTGGTAGTGTATATATGTCAATGCTACTCTCTCACTTCGTCCCAGCTTACCCTTCCCCCTCCCCATGTCCTCAAGTCCATTATCTAGGTCTCCGTCTTTTTTCCTGTCCTGCCCCTAGGTTCTTCAGAACCTTTTTTTTTTTTTAGATTCCATATATATGTGTTAGCATATGGTATTTGTTTTTCTCTTTCTGACTTACTTCACTCTGTATGACAGACTCTAGGTCCATCCACCTCACTACAAATAACTCACTTTTGTTTCTTTCTATGGCCGAGTAATATTCCATTGTATATATGTGCCACATCTTCTTTATCCATTCATCTGTCGATGGACACAGGTTGCTTCCATGTCCTAGCTATTGTAAATAGTGCTGCAATGAACATTGTGGTACATGACTCTTTTTGAATTATGGTTTTCTCAGGGTATATGTCCAGTAATGGGGTTGCTGAGTCATGTGGTAGTCTATTTTTAGTTTTATAAAAATCCTCCATAGTGGCTGTATCAGTTTACATTCCCACCAACAGTGCAAGAGGGTTCCCTTTTCTCCACACCCTCACCAGTATTTATTGTTTGCAGATTTTTTGATGATGGCCATTCTGACCGGTGTGAGGTGATACCTCATTGTAGTTTGATTTGCATTTCTCTAATGATTAGTGATGCTGAGCATCCTTTCATGTGTTTGTTGGCAATCTGTATATCTTCTTTGGAGAAATGTCTCTTTAGGTCTCTGCCTATTTTTGGATTGGAATGTTTGTTTTTTTATATTGAGCTGCATGAGCTGTTTGTAAATTTTGGAGATTAATCCTCTGTCAGTTGCTTCATTTGCAAATATTTTCCCCCATTCTGAGGGTTGTCTTTTCATCTTGTTTATGGTTTCCTTTGCTGTGCTAAAGCTTTTTTTTTTTTTTTTTTTTTCGGCGGTACGCTCACTGTTGTGGCCTCTCCCATTGCGGAGCACAGGCTTCGGACGCGCAGGCTCAGCAGCCATGGCTCACGGGCCCAGCCACTCCGCAGCATGCGGGATCTTCCCGGACCGGGGCACGAACCCGTATCCCCTGCATCGGCAGGCAGACTCTCAACCACTGCGCCACCAGGGAAGCCCTGTGCAAAAGCTTTTAAGTTTCATTAGGTCCCATTTATTTATTTTTGTTTTTATTTCCATTTCTCTAGGAAGTGGGTCAAAAAGGATCTTGCTGTGATTTATGTCATAGAGTGTTCTGCCTATGTTTTCCTCTAAGAGTTTTATAGTGTCTGGCCTTAAATTTAGATCTTTAACCCATTTTGACTTTATTTTTGTGTATGGTGTTAAGGAGTGTTCTAATTTCCTTCTTTTACATGTAGCTGTCCAGTTTTCCCAGCACCACTTATTGAAGAGTCTATCTTTTCTCTATTGTATATTCTTGCCTCCTTTATCAAAAATAAGGTGACCATATGTGTGTGGGTTTATCTCTGGGCTTTCTATCCTGTTCCACTGATCTATGTTTCTGTTTTTGTGCCAGTACCATACTGTCTTGATTACTGTAGCTTTGTAGTATCGTCTGAAGTCAGGGAGCCTGATTCCTCCAGCACCGTTTTTCTTTCTCAAGATTGCCTTGGCTATTCAGGGTCTTTTGTGTTTCCATACAAATTGTGAATTTTTTGTTCTAGTTCTGTGAAAAGTGCCATTGGTAACTTGATAGGGATTGCATTAAATCTGTACATTGCTTTGCGTAGTATAGTAATTCTCACATTGTTGATTCTTCCAATCCAAGAACATGGTATATCTCTCCATCTGTTGGTATCATCATTAGTTTCTTTCATCAGTGTCTTATAGTTTTCTGCATAGAGGTCTTTTGTCCCCTAAGGTAGGTTTATTCCTAGGTATTTTATTCCTTTTGTTGCAGTGGTAAATGGGAGTGTTTCCTTAATTTCTCTTTCAGATTTTTCATCATTAGTGTATAGTAATGCAAGAGATTTCTGTGCATTAATTTTGTATCCTTCTACTTTACCAAATTCATTGATAAGCTCTAGTAGTGTTCTGGTAGCATCTTTAGGATTCTCTATGTATAGTATCATGTCATCTGCAGTGACAGCTTTACTTCTTCTTTTTCGATTTGGATTCCTCTTATTTGTAATTCTTCTATGATTGCTGTGGCTAAAACTTCCAAAACTATGTTGAAAAATAGTCATGAGAGTGGACAGCCTTGTCTTCTTCCTGATCTTAGAGAAAACGGTTTCAGTTTCTCACCATTGAGAATGATGTTGGCTGTGGGTTTGTCATATATGGCCTTTATTATGTTGAGGTAAGTTCCCTCTATGCCTACTTTCTGGAGGATTTTTCTCATAAATGGGTATGAAATTTTGTCAAAAGCGTTTTCAGCATCTGTTGAGATAATCATATGGTTTTTCTCCTTCAAGTTGTTAATATGGTGTGTCACATTGATTGATTTGTGTATATTGAAGAATCCTTACATTTCTGGGATAAACCCCACTTGCTCATGGTGTATGATCCTTTTAATGTGCTCTTGGATTCTGTTTGCTAGTATTTTGTTGAGGATTTTTGCATCTATGTTCATCAGTGATATTGGCCTGTAGTTTTCTTTCTTTGTGACATCTTTGTCTGGTTTTGGTATCAGGGTGATGGTGGCCTCGTAGAATGAGTTTGGGAGTGTTCCTCCTTCTGCTATATTTTGGAAGAGCTTGAGAAGGATAGGAGTTAACTCGTCTCTAAATGTTTGATAGAATTCGCCTGTGAAGACATCTAGTCCTGGGCTTGTTTGTTGGAAGATTTTTAATCACAGTCTCAATTTCAGTGCTTCTGATTGGTCTGTTTATATTTTGTATTTCTTCCTGGTTCAGTATCAGAAGGTTGTGCTTTTCTAAGAATGTGTCCATTTCTTCCAGGTTGTCCATTTTTTTGGCATAGAGTTGCTTGTAGTAATCTCTCATGATCCTTTGTATTTCTGCAGTGTCAGTTGTTACTTCTCCTTTTTCATTTCTAATTCCATTGATTTGAGTCTTCTCCCTTTTTTTCTTGATGAGTCTGGCTAATGGTTTATCAATTTTGTTTATCTTGTCAAAGAACTAGCTTTTAGTTTTATGGATCTTTGTTATTGCTTCCTTCATTTCTTTTTCATTTATTTCTGATCTGATCTTCATGATTTCTTTCCTTCTGCCAACTTTGGGGTTTTTTTTTGTTCTTCTTTCTCTAATTGCTTTAGGTGTAAGGTTCAGTTGTTTATTTGAGATGCTTCTTGTTACTTGAGACAGGATTGTATTGCTCTAAACTTCCCTCTCAGAACTGCTTTTACTGCATCCCAGGTTTTGGGTCATCATGTTTTCATTGTCATTTGTTTCTAGGTATTTTTTGATTTCCTCTTTGATTTCTTCAGTGATCTCTTGGTTATTTGTTAGCATATTGTTTAGCCTCCATGTGTTTGTAGTTTTTACAGATTTTTTCCTGTAATTGATATCTAGTCCCATAGCATTGTGGTTGGAAAAGATACTTGATAAGATTTCAATTTTCTTAAATTTACCAAGGCTTGATTTGTGACCCAAGATATGATCTATCCTGGAGAATGTTCCATGAGCACTTGAGAAAAAAGTGTATTCTGTTGTTTTTGGATGGAATATCCTATAAATATCAATTAAGTCCATCTTGTTTAATGTATCATTTAAAGCTTGTGTTTCCTTATTTATTTTCATTTTGAATGATCTGTCCATTGGTGAAAGTGTGGTGTTAAAGTCCCTTACGTTTATTGTCTTACTCTTGATTTCCCCTTTTATGGCTGTTAGCATTTGTCTTATATATTGAGGTGCTCTTATGTTGTGGGCATAAATATTTTCAACTGTTATATCTTCTTCTTGGATGGATCCCTTGATCATTATGTAGTGTCCTTCTTTGTCTCTTATAATAGTCTTTATTTTAAAGTCTATTTTGTCTGATATGAGAATTGTTACTCCAGCTTTCTTTTGATTTCCATTTGCATGGAATATCATTTTCCATCCCCTCACTTTCAGTCTGTATGTGTCCCTAGGTCTGAAGTGGGGGTCTTGTAGACAGCATATATATAGGTCTTGCTTTTGTATCCATCACCCAGTCTATGTCTTTTGGTTGGAGCATTTAATCCATCTACATTTAAGGTAGTTATCCATATGCATGTTCCTATTACCATTATCTTAATTGTTTTGGGTTTGTTATTGTAGGTCTTTTCCTTTTCTTGTGTTTCCTGCCTAGAGAAGTTCCTTTAGCATTTGTTGTAAGGCTGGTTTGGTGGTGCTGTATTCTCTTAGTTTTTGCTTGTCTGTGAAGGTTTTAATTTCTCCGTTGAATCTGCATGAGTTCCTTCCTGGGTAGAATAATCTTGGTTGTAGGTTTTTCCTTTTCATCACTTTAAATATGTCCTGCCACTCCCTTCTGGCTTGCAGACTTTCTGCTAAAAGATCAGCTGTTAATCTTATGGGGATTCCCTTGTATATTAGTTGTTATTTTTCCCTTGCTGCTTTTAATATTTTTTTCGTATTTAATTTTTGATTGTTTGATTAATATGTGTCTTGGCGTGTTTTTCCTTAGATTTATCCTGTATGGGACTCTCTGCGCTTCCTGGACTTGATTGCCTACTTCCTTTCCCATATTAGGGAAGTTTTCAACTATAATCTCTTCAAGTATTTTCTCAGTCCCTTTCTTTGTCTCTTCTTCTTCTGGGACCCCTATAATTCGAATGTTGGTGTGTTTAATATTGTCCCAGAGGTCTCTGAGACTGCCTTCAATTCTTTTCATTTTTTTTTCTTTATTTTTTCTTTGTTTTCTTTATTTACCATAATACTCCTCCAAAAGTGGCTCAATACTTTACATTGATATGCATATTTAGAAATAATACTCTAAGTCCTTTTCCTATCTAGCCCTATGAAGGTTTTATCTGAAAAATAATTTTTCTGTATTTTCTAGGTAATCATTCCTTGAGACTACACAGGATGATATATTTATATGTTAAAAAGAGAATAAAACAATTTCTCAATTTTTTTTTCTTTATTCTGCTCTGTGGTATTTATTTCCACTATTTTATCTTCCAGGTCTTATCTTATCCATTCTTCTGCCTCAGTTATTCAGCTACTGATTCCTTCTAGAGAATTTTTAGTTTCATTTATTGTGTTGTTCATCACTGTTTATTTGCTCTTTAGTTCTTCTAGGTCCTTGTTAAACATTTCTAGTATTTTCTCCATTCTATTTCCAAAATTTTGGAACATGTTTACTCTCATTACTCTGAATTCTTTTTCAGGTAGACTGCCTATTTCCTCTTCATTTATTTGGTCTGGTGGGTTTTTACCTTGCTCCTTCATCTGCTGTGTGTTTCTCTGTCTTCTCATTTTGCTTAACTTACTGTGTTTGGGGTCTGTTTTTCGCAGGCTGCAGGTTTGTAGTTCCCATTGTTTTTGGTGTCTGCCCTCAGTGGCTAAATTTGGTTCAATGGGTTGTGTAGGCTTCCTGGTGGAGGGGACTGGTGCCTGTGTTCTGGTGGATGAGGCTGCATCTTGTATTTCTGGTGGGCAGGACCGCATCTGGTGGTGAATTTTGGGGTGTTTGCGAACTTACTATGATTTTAGGCAGCCTCTCTGCTAATGGGTGGGGTTGTGTTCCTATCTAGCTAGTTATTTGCCATAGGGTGTCCAGCACTGTAGCTTGCTGGTCGTTGAGTGGAGCTGGGTCTTAGCATTAAAATAGAGATCTCTGGGGTAGCTTTCACCATTTGATATTATGTGGAGCTGGGAGGTTTCTGGTGGACCAATGTCCTGAAGTCAGCTCTCCCACCTCAGAAACACAGGCCTGACACCTGGCCTGAGCACCAAGACCCTGTCAGCCACATGGCTCAGAAGAAAAGTGAGAATAAAAGAAAGAAAGAAAAAATAATAAAATAAAGCTATTAAAAATGTATATATTACAAATAAAATTTTAAAAATTGAAAAGTAATTTTAAAAAAAAAGAAAAAAAAGAAAGAAAGAAAGAGGGCTTCCCTGGTGGCGCAGTGGTTGAGAGTCTGCCTGCTGATGCAGGGGACATGAGTTCGTGCCCCAGTCTGGGAAGATCCCACATGCCGCAGAGCGGCTAGGCCCATGAGCCATGGCCGCTGAGCCTGCGCGTCTGGAACCTGTGCTCCACAACGGGAAAGGCCACAACAGTGAGAGGCCCATGTACCGCAAAAAAAAAAAAAAAAAGAAAGAAAAGAGCAATGAAACCAAAAAACAAATCTACCAATGATAACAAGTGCTAAAAAGTATACTAAAAAAACACGAAAAACGGACAGAGAGAACCCGAGGACAAATGATAAAAGCAAAGCTATACAGACAAAAATCACACAAAGAGGCATACACATACACACTCACAAAAAGAGAAAAAGGAAAAAAAAAAAAAATATATATATATATATATATATATATATAAAAGAAAAACGGAAGAGAGCAACCAAATCAATAAACAAATCTACCACTGATAATAAATTCTAAATATGAAACTAAGATAAACATAAAACCAGAAACAAATTAGATGCAGAAAGCAAACCCCAAGTCTACAGTTGCTCCCAACGTCCACCTCCTCAATTTGGGATGATTCGTTGTCTATTCAGGTATTCCACAGATGCAGAGTACACCAAGTTGACTGTGGAGATTTAATCCGCTGCTCCTGAGGCTGCTGGGAGAGATTTCCCTTTCTCTTCTTTGTTCGCACAGCTGCCGGGGGTTCAGCTTTGGATTTGGCCTCGCCTCTGCGTTTAGGTCACCTGAGGGCATTTGTTCTTCGCTCTGACAGGACAGGGTTAAAGGAGCCGCTGATTCGGGGGCTCTGGCTCACTCAGGCCAGGGGGAGGGAGGGGTACGGATGCGGGCGAGCCTGCGGCGCCAGAGGCCGGCATGACGTTGCACCAGCCCGAGGCACGCCGTGTGTTCTCCCGGGGAAGTTGTCCCTGAAACACGGGACCCTGGCAGTGGCGGGCTGCACAGGCTCCCCGGAAGTGAGGCATGGATAGTGACCTGTGCTTGCACACAGGCTTCTTGGTGGCGTCAGCAGCAGCCTTAGCATCTCATGCCCGTCTCTGGTGTCTGTGCTGATAGCCGCAGCTCACGCCCGTCTCTGGAGCTTGTTTAGGCGGTGCTCTGAATCCCCTCTCCTCGTGCACCCTGAAACAAGAGGTCTCTTGCCTCTTCTGCAGCTCCAGACTTTTTCCCGGACTCCCTCCCGGCCAGCCGTGGCGCACTAACCCCCTTCAGGCTGTGTTCACGCCGCCAACCCCAGTCCTCTCCCTGGGATCCGACCGAAGCCCGAGCCTCAGCTCCCAGCCCCGCCCACCCCGGCGGGCAAGCAGACAGGCCTCTCGGGCTGGTGAGTGCCGGTTGGCACCGATCCTCTGTGGGGGAATCTCTCCGCTTTGCCCTACCCAGGTACGTGGGTACCTGGTTTCTTGCCTTTTGGGAGGTCTGAGGTCTTCTGCCAGCATTCAGTAGGTGTTCTGTAGGAGTTGTTCCACGTGTAGATGTATTTCTGGTGTATCTGTGGGGAGGAAGGTGATCTCCGCGTCTTACTCCTCCACCATCTTGAAGGTCTCTAAAAGATATTATTGTAAAGTAAATATTCAACAAACAGAAGCTATTTTGACATATTAACCCTGTGAATGGAGTACAAAGGCATATTTTAAACTAATTATAAAAATCTCAAGTAACAGAAACCCATTAGGGAATGAGTTGTGTTGAATAGCTGAGGGTTTATCCTTTTAGCATTCAAACTTTAAAAAATAATTATTATTTAAAATTTAAATCTTTCCAAAAATGCTTTACACACTTTTGTTTTTTCTCAAGCAGAAGATAGTATGATCTAACAGTTTCTTTATAACTTAGAATTATTAGATTCTGTTACTTTGTAAGCCTTTTTGAGGTTTGCAAAGTCATGCTCTTGTACTAAATAACACACTGAAATTTAGGCTTTGTTTGTTTAATATTACTTAAAAATGTTATTAGTGGTAATGTGGCCTGGAAGAATCCTTTTTTAATTTCTAAAGCAGAAAATCTTGCATTGAAAGAGTAAAGTAGACACAGGAAAAAACCTGGATATTAAATAGTGAATTTTGGAATTTTTCTAATTAAAAATATTTTTGAGGGAAACAAATTATATAATGACAGAAAAGCTGGCATTTAAACTTTCTACAGTTTAAATTCTAAACTTTCTAAAGTTTAAATTACACTCCAATCTTGCAATTTGAAAAGATGACCGTCAAATGGTAATTGCCCTAATTGATTTACCATAATACTCCTCCAAAAGTGGCTCAATACTTTACATTGATATGCATATTTAGAAATAATACGCTAGGTCCTTTTCCTATTTAGCCCTATGAAGGTTTTATCTGAAAACTAATTTTTCTGTATTTTCTAGGTAATCGTTCTTTGAGACTACACAGGATGATATATTTATACATTAAAAAGAGAATAAAACAATTTCTCAATTTTTTGTTTTGCTTTTCTAAATATAAAATCCCTATAGCTTTCTTATGATGAAATTCTGACCCAATAAAATTGTTTCCAGAAAGAGGAATTTTTCCTATATTTTCCAATGATTTAATCACAGTACATTGGTATACTTCTGCTGGAGCCAGGGAAACCTATATGGATTATTTTCGTGACATAGAAATGAAAACTAGGAGGTACTTAGAGCATTTTACAATGATTTACTTACTCTGTGTGATAAAATTTTCCAACTTCAAGCTTAGCTAAAAGTAATTTAATTTCAACATTTTACTGAAATGCAAAGCCAGATTTTCTCAATGGCCAAAAGACATGGCCAGCTGGAGTTATAGAACCCAGAGAGGACAGCCTAATACCCTTAGGCCACTGAGTTTTTGATTTAGAAAGTTTCCTGGTCTGTAAAACTAACTTCCTCCCTTCTAACAAGGAGGAAGCTCAAGCTAAGTTAATGTTGAAACATAAACTGGGGGAAGAATATTCTAATTATCCAGAGAAACAGAACCTAATTCACTCTTTAAGAACATGAAATATCAGAGGACCTAGGGAGTCATAGAAACTTCTAGTAATGTCTTCAATTAACTTGCTTTGTGGCTTTGCTTTGAGCCTAGTCTTTGCTACTGGCCTAGGATTTGGTCCTAAGCCCTCTGTAAACACCATCTGTGTAAGGCCAATAGTGAGAGCCTTTATCAGTCAGGGTCCATTCATGAGAAAGAAGCCACACAGTTATATGAACAGGGAAAATTTAATATAAGGATTAGTAGCTAAAACAGGGGATTGAAGTAATGAAGGATTGGCTAACAGCAGATAAAGAGAACTTTAAAGGATACAGGAAATGTAGATACAAGGAGCAACCATTATCCTCAGGACTGAAATGGGGGGAGAAAGAACCTCCCACCGCCATTCCCCAGGGCTGAGAGCCAGTCCTTGTTGGAGGGCATGGTCACGGCTCTCCGGGTGGCAGAGAAGTTTCTGTGGTGCGTGCCAGTCTGCTCTCTAGTGTGCCAGAGAATGTGACTTGCTGGAGGCACTGGGCTACAAAATCACTTGAAGGGATTGCGTGGGAAGGTGATTGGCAGCGGACAGCTGCCGGCCACTGGCTCAGGAGTCAGGTACTGGAGAAGCTGTGCGTGCTCTGGGCCCCTAGTACTGGAGGATCCAGCATGGGGGAAACGTGTGGACAGCAGGAGCTGGGCATGATGTGGGAGTCTGCGGGCGGAGAAGGGAAACTCCTTCATCCTGCAGTCTGACAAGCCTGACATTACTGTAGCTAGCAAGAGAAACTTTGTTTCTCCATATTTTCACAAGGAGACAATGGAAGGTAAATCTGGAGCTGATAGGCAATAAATTGACAAGAACTCAGAGAGGAAGCACCTTCTGATGCTGAGAGCCAGGCTGCCATGGGTAGGGAGATGCTGGCTTGAAGGAGGCAGTGTGTATACAGCTTGGAGGGAGCTTCAGTAGTGGATGCTTTGAGACTCTCTTCTTCTCTCTGTACCATTGAGTTATTATTATGATTACCCTCTGCTGCTTCTATGTTCTTTCCACGTAAGTGACAGGACCTTTATCAGGAGTAACATGTTCAATGACTGCTGCTGAAAAAATCTCATTCTGACTGGATTTATTCTAACACAGGGAGAAGACAATATACATCTATCATCCTCCTATGATGTATCAGGCACTGTTGTAGGTACTTTTCATGTCTCATGTTATTCTAACTTTAAAGAATATAGGTATTTTATCCCCATTTAATAGAAGCTAACTAGCTTAGTCAAGATTACTCAGTTACTGACCATATGTTTAATATTGTATATGAATCAATCTTCCGTTTATAAACTGTGTAACTTTTGGAAAGTTACATAATCTTTGGATGCCTCAGTTTCCTCTTTAGTACAGAATTGTCCTCCTAAAATTGTTGTGAGGATTAAATTAGATAATACATGGTAGAAAATACTTAAAATCATGCTTGGCATATTAAACTCACTCAATAAACACAAGCAAGTAGTAGTAGTAGTGGTGGTAGAACAGGACAGAATAATACTATGACCTGGATCTGTAGGCTCGGAAGTGTATGACTCTTTCCTTATGCAACTCTGCTAACATTTGCCCATTTTCCAAGAATCAGTTTCTATAGTAACCTTGTTATCTCTTGAGTTTTCAGTAGTGGTAAATGTTTATCAACCAGCCTTCTGAAAAGCAAGCCTTGATTTGTAGTGTTTGCCAGTTTTCATGGTGTGAGTACTCCCGTGGTACTCCCACCACAGTCAGTTTCAAGTTACCAATGTGACATTACTGAGTGCCCAGGTGTAAAAATATATGCACTATCAGTTCTCATGAGCTGGTGAGAATCAGTTCCAGAACACCATGCAGCAGTACTCATTCCCTGAGTAATAGAGTACAGAATTAATCTTAGTGATTATTGTTGTTATAGTTATTATATAGAATAAATATTAAAATGAATCAGTGATAAGTGGTGGAATATAGATTTTTTTGTGCTTGTTGGCAAAAAGGAAAGACATTGTCTTTTAAACCTGAATTCCTATTTTGGTTTGTTGCTGTTGTCTTATGTTGATTTGTCCTTTTGTTTTTTCATTATAAGTACTAACATTATGAAAGAAAACAGTGAAAGAGAGAATTCAAACTTTGTTTCTGACTCCTCAGAACCCACGGAATGTGGTTTTCTCATGTATATTTTCCATGTACATTTCTCCTGGAAGTATGCCAAGAATAACCTAAAAAGAAAAATGCAAATAAATGAAGACTCTGAAGTCTTAAAATAGCAAGGAAACAATCCTCTGCCAGCCTACACTTTGTTGCCCTTCCGATTAGCCCATAGAGTTTCTTCTTTGGTTTGTTCTTCCTTCTGGAATTAAAAATTTGCTGAAGATAAACACACAAGCTTCATGCATGAGCCCATTACATCCTTTCTACTAGTAACAGGCCCTGGTCAGACACCGTAACTCTTCCGAAATTTACCTTTTCATGGGTTTAACATAGAAAATTGTCTGTTGGAATCAATTTATTATTTCCCTTATAAAATATGGTTTTCATAATGTTCATAATTTTTAATGTTCAATTACATAAAACACTGTCATCTTTTTTCCACCTTTATGTTGGAAAAGATCTGCATTCGTAGATTTTTTATTTTTTGTTAGCCAAAGATAACTCTAGAGAAAAAGCTATTTAACCTTTGTTTTACAACTGTTCAATGAAAATCACTTGGCATCTGCTGGTTTCTGATCTCCCTCGTATTTAAGAAGAAGAAGCAAACTTACAAAGGTAGCATATTAAAGAGATCCATTCTCTTTGCCACCAACATCAGATCATTTCTGCAGGCTGTCGGTGAGTTCCCCAGAGGGGGGTCTCAATGGTAAGTGAACATCTGGCTTGCTTTGGGGTAAGCTAGACTGATGATCTCCCAGGAGTCTGGGCTTGGGCAGGGCCCATGTGTTCAGAAGGCAAGACAAGGAACACTGCAGGAGGGCCTGCTGAGGGCCAGGCACTGTGCGAAGCACTGTTCCATGTGTTGCCTCATTTATTCCTCGTGCTATTAATAACATGAGAATGACAATATTATTGCATCTTATAAATTGAAGAGACTGAGATACAAAAATAAATTCATCCAGGGTCACAAAACTTGAAAGTACTCAACATGGATTTCAATGCAGTCTTGTTAGAACTCCAGGCCTATTCTCTCTGTACCATACCATTCTTCCTCTTAGGCTAAAGAATCTCAAATTTTATGTTTATTTAATTCCAAAGAAAAGGGTTGAATTTTTTCCTTTTGGCTGAGTAATTACACATTGCCATATAGACGGAAGTGTACTCAAATACAGAAAGATTCTTTCCTGAGAGGTTCTTTAGGAAAAAAAGAAAAACATCTAAATTAAAAAAAAAAAGTCAAAATTCTGATCAGTAAATTATTCAACTTAAAATAATTTTTTACTTCATAGAATATTCACTGTAGGTTTTCTTTAAGTAACCAAATCTTATAGTGCATTAAAAATACTATTGCCGGGCTTCCCTGGTGGCTCAGTGGTTGAGAGTCTGCCTGCCGATGCAGGGGACACGGGTTTGTGCCCCAGTCCGGGAAGATCCCACATGCTGCGGAGCGGCTGGGCCCGTGAGCCATGGCCATCGAGCCTGCGCATCTGGAGCCTGTGCTCCGCAACGGGAGAGGCCACAACAGTGAGAGGACCACATACTGCAAAAAAAAAAAAAAAAAAAAAAAAAAAAATACTATTGCCAACACAACTTTGATTAGAATAGAGTTTTTCACGAATAATTCTAACAGTTCAGAATACCATTATATGTATGTACCGACATGCATGAAATCATTTTATTAATTTGAAGAGTACAGACTAATAGATAATTTATAAATGTCATTTACAATCAATTGCAATAACATAATAAGTTTGACATGGATCTTGATTTACCTATTGATACAATGGTGGAGTTTGATCAGATCAGTGGTTTTCACACTTGTGGGAGCTGTGGAGCACTTTGTACACCCAATATGTGGAGCAGCACTCAACAAAGCTACAATGGCTGGAAGGAGAAAAAGGAGACCCTGAGGGCTAGACTTGGTGACCACTGACATTCTAGGATTCTACGCTTTGAGAAAGATGAAGCTGGAGCATGTAATCTCTATTCAAAATCCATGAGAGCTGTCAGTACCATATTGTAACGAGAGTTATCTTCAAATAACGTTTGCTTCCGGTCTGTTGGCCTTGAAGCATCCATACCCAGGAGCTAGAATATTCCTATTGGGCTGGGCCTTTGCTGGAGCTCAGAGGACTTAGATGACAAGTATTTTCTGATGTCTACATCCTCACATTTAATCCCCACAAAATACCATGGCATATATATTATTACCCTCGTTTTACAGATAAGAAAACGAAAGCTCAGAGAGTTTAGAACGGTTTTTCAGTCACCCAGTTAACAAGTACTGGGCTTGGATTTGAAGCCAAATCTGTCCAACACCAGAGCCCTTTGAGTATACCATACTGCCTCTCCCCAAGTATAAACAAGCCATTAGTTTTATAATCTCAACATACATGTTTCCACTGCCCTATTTTCCTTAAGATGTCAACAATAAATCCTGTTTATCTTCATGTTCCTGCTCAAGCTAACGTCTTGCAAAGTACCCTTGTGTTCCTGTTATCGCTCTTCTAAAAATCCCGTCTTTTCTTTAAGTCCCGCCTCCTCCCAGGAACCTGCCTTTGGCTACTTTAAACCTCAAGAATCTCTTATCTCTGGATTGGTTTGGTCCTATTAGTACCAACACTTTAATTTTTCATTCAAATTATTTTTGATTAGTCATTATTATAACTTTTCATTTTGTATTTTTCACATGACTTCTATATTAACAAGAAATATATTTTTTATTTATTTGGCATCCTCTACATTGAGGTATATAACACTGAGGGCCAAGAGGGAGTATATTTATTCAGGTGCTCGATAAACAGTTGCTGAACTAATACTATCTAATTATTGGTAAATATTCTTGATTGTGAAAACATCAAAAGCACAGCACTCAGTGCAGACATCATCAACTTAGTCACTGGCTCAAACAGCAGTGACTGAATGCCCTGATGTGCCTGCCGTTAAGCGTAAGGTGCTTCAATGTATAAACCATCAGTAAATTGGGGACCTCCAGGCAGTTAGACTGTGCAAGATATAATGCAGCCCTGAAGTAAGGCAGCAACCAAGGGTGTGGAGAAGAGGACCTAGGCAGGAGGAATTTCCTAGGCCTGATGAGCGATCAGATATTCAAAGTACAGAGCAGTAAAACAGTTTAGGATGACCCCAAAGTTTTAGTCTGGGGCTCTAGACTATGCGCATCTAATGACAGGACAATTTACTGGGAGGTGCAGGTGAAAGATCAGAGTTAATGGATTGACCATTAGCTTCATTTAGGAAATATTGAAGAGAGGACCAAGGAGATATCCAGATAGAGCTCCATATCCAGGAGGCAGGTGGCTAAACAGAACTGAAGCTCTTTGGAGAGACAAGTCTGGAGATAAAGATCTGAAGCTATCATTATATAGGTAGTAGTTAAAACTCTGCCTGTAAATGAGGTTATGCCGAAAGTGTATGCAGGAAACAAAAGAAGTGAGTCTATTAAGGGATCCAAGAGAACACCAATATTTAAGGAACAGGTACCAATTATACCTCAATAAAACTGGAGCGAAAAGGGACAGGTGAAGAAAGAATTGTCAGAGAAAGAAATGGAGAAGGAATTTAAGGAAGAAGTAACAGCAGAGACAAAAGAAAAAAAGGATTCCTAGTCATTTATCTTTCTTATTCCACATGACAGATGTTTAAAATTGTTGTCATTCTTCTTGACAGGGACACTACATTTGTACAACTCTAGGGGATACCATTTATGTAACATACAACGTCAATGGACTTTTCAGGAGCTGTGCAGCCCTGCGATGGTGTGGCTCCCCAAGTCCCTTTTCCAGCTGACCTCAGGCTCAGCACATAAACATTTTTTTAATCCACAAAAACTATGAAAAATGAGCTCCTTGCTCCTACCTTCTTTTACTGTCTCCTCAAAATCCTCACCCACCTTGACCCTAGGGTTCCTTTGGGTTATTTGCATGTCATGGAAGCTATCTTCTCTATTGATGCCATCCCAGTGATGTAGTCTAGTCTCACAGTCAGTCTGAACATAAATTTTATATTTATAGAAACAGATGAAAAAATGCAATGTCAATATACCCCTAACAGTCATTTCTACAAAGGTGTCTTTTGAATTCATTCAGGACTTGCCATGACTGGAGGATATTTCATCTACTGTAATAATAAAATGTTCAAAAGTATCATCAAATAGAGAACCCCGTATGTGCTCTCTATGAAAAGATGTTCCTTTAAAGATGCAGCTCTTAATGCACAGTGTAAAATGCTTGTAGCTTTTATTATGTCTTAGATGAAAAACATGTTTTACTGCATACCAGAGTAACAGACGTCAACTCACTTTTCAAATTGGGAACAGCTTTTCATTTTATTCTATTCAACAATTTCTGGGTCCTAATTCAACCCTTCCCTCCCTCCATCCTACCTCCCACTACTGTGCATTTGTCTTTGCTCTAGCTGAACAATGTCCCAAGCTGCTTTTTCAATGACAATGTGTGCAAGGTGACAGAGGAGGACTTCCAAGGTAGGAATCTACCATGCTCTCTCCTTATATTCAGTAAGAATAAAAGAGGGGAGCTGGATGGTGAAATATGTACTACCTCAACACTGCTGATTGAACACAATCTACAGGAAACCCAGATGTCCAGAGTAGTAGATCAGAGAAGGGAAATCATGCGGCTGTAGAGCCCAATTTTGATTTCTAGCGTCCTGTGTAAGGAAAAAAAAAAAAGAAAAAGAAAAAAGACCATCTGCTCTGCTATTAAAACCCCAAATGGAAGCATCTATCACAACCTTCTTCTAAGTGCCACTTCTTTATTTACTGATGATTAGTAAAACAAGTTCATTCTTTATAAAGTTTAAATATAATTGATAGTTTAAATATGATTTCAGGTGGTAAGTAATTGATAGAAAAGTTTTGTGTTTGTTTGTTTGTTTGTTTTGGCTGTGCGGCATGCAGGATCTTAGTTCCCTGACCAGGGATCAAACCCGCGCCCCCTACAGTGGAATCTCTCGGAGTCTTAACCACTGGACCGCCAGGGAAGTCCCTAGAAAAGGTTTTCTGAGTATAAAGTAAATTGGTAAGTTTTACTCCTTGGAGGAAAAATGCTAGATCTCATTTCTTTTAATAGCTGAACACAAACTTTGAACCAAATACCTATGTTAGATACAAAGCTCATGGAGCCTCAACAGAATACAGTACAGACATTCTCATCATACGTGTTCTCTGCTGACAAGAAGCCTGTTTTTGGTTTTGTTTTAATAGACAATGGAGCCCAGGGTCTGAACATAATCCTCAAAATCATAATCCAAAAACTCAGAATGTGAGTTCTAATCCCAATCCTCAATCTGGACAACTCTGTAAACATTCTGTATCACATTCAAAATGGGGAAGATATCTAACTTGCCTTCTTTTGCTCCAAAAAGCTATTACAAGCGGGAGTGAGGTAATCAGTGTGAACGCACATTAACCTCCTCAAACAAAGAATGGTGAAGAAAAGCAAGACAATGAAATTTTTTTGAAACCATATATGACTTTTTTCCTTCAGCTTTTTTTAGATAGCCAAGTTTAAAGTCAGTGGTGCCCATTTAAAAAGCAAAATCACAGAAACATGCAGAGAAATTTGGAATCAATTTATTTAAAGACATGTTCTTTGCAGCTGTTGTTCATTAAGATACTTTTATTGACGTGTCCAGAAATCTTTCCTAGTAGTTTAGGCACGCGGGGGCTTTGAGCCCTATGAAGTATAGCAAATTGCAGATGAATTGGTCCAGAAGTGTACGTTTGTTTAAAAAAATTGCTTTTTAAAATAGAATATTCTCAAGGGAGTGATTGGTGGGGGAAGGGAAGTATGTACCGACACTTAAAAGATCCCTGACCTTCTGGAATGCACATCTAAACTTCTGCAACAGTAGCCCAAAAGGACTGAAACTCAGTTTTCAAAACCACTTTAATAAAGTCTACTTTCTCCAAGGATCCCAAACCAAATGATCCTGGGATAATTAGTTTATAATACAGTGATGCTTGCTTTAAGAAACCTGTTTTGCTGAGAAGTCTTTGTATTGGTACATCACAAATTCTCTGGGTCTCAGGAAGAATGGGAATTTGCCAAGTGGACTTGGCAAAAGATGGAGAAGAGAAAAGAGTACTTTAATAGATGGAATAGCATATTCAAAGACATGGAAGCTAAGAACACAATGCAAGTTTGGAAGAGCTATAAGCATTTGCTTATTTGTTTATTTATTTATTTGTTCATTTATTCGTTGTTTTGTAAGTATACATGGAGCTCGTACTATAGGCTGGGTACCGTTATGGGTAGTTAATAATAAGACACTTCTGTGGTATTAAACAATTGGCAGTACAGTCAGGAAGATGGACACGCAAATGATTGTAATACAGTGCGTTAAGGTTTAGGCAGAGGTAGTAATGAGTTCTGTGGAAGCTCAGCAGTACAGAGGAGAAGAGAGGGTGTGTGCTGCAGGGTTGGGAGGAGAGGGTGGGTCATATCAGCAAGGAAAGACTTCCAAGGAAAATGTAACACCTAAAGTGAATCCTGAAGAACCAAGAGAAGGTAGCAATATGGGAATTGTGGTGAAAGGGTCTTGCAGGTTGAGGAGTAATATAAGGAGATGGCTGAAAGCTAGAGAAAATTTGGTGGGATGCAAAAATTACAAGAAGTCCTGACTGGAGTTGGGATTATGTAGGAGGGGATAGCAGGGTAGCAGTGGGCAGGAGGGGAGGTGTGGAGATGAAGGAAATTGATGCGAGAGGTGAGAAGGGGTGAAAGCGTGGAGGGCCTTGAATGTCATGCTAAGTTAAAGAATTTGGGTTTGGAGTTCCATTGGAGGACGTGATTGGGTTAGCTTTTCAGGGAAGTTAGTCCCTGGCGGGTGGGGTAGGGATGCTGGTGGGGAAGACCAGTGAAGGTTGCTGCTCAGCCTCTATATATAGGCTGCATAGAAGAGGGGGAAGTTAGTGAGGCAAAAGCATTCACAGGATCTGGAGCTTAGATGTCTCTCCTCTGGGAGCCCTCACTGACCTCCACAGGGCTGCGTCCACCACTCCCTGGGCTCACGACAATAAAAGCACATGTTTCTGCCTACTTTAGTTGTGCTCTCTGAAAAGAAGGACTGTACCTTAGTCACTGCTATGCTTCCAGAGTCTAGATTCTTCACGGAGAGTGATTAGAAACAGATGGAGGGTAGGTATCATAGGAGGTATAGACATAAATTGTACTGTGGAAGTCAGAAACCTAACACATACTAGGTGGTCAGAAATGTCTGCTGAAGTGAATTGATACATGAATTGAAAGCCCTTACCTTGCCAGCTTCCTCATTTGGTAGTGAGGCTTCAAAAAAGCAAGGATTTTGAAGAGAGTCTCTCTTCAAAGATCTTGTAGTTATCTAATCATGCTGAGCCTGCGAAGCAGAGGTAACATCTGCCTTTTTGGATTGTGATTGGGATAATTAGATATAATATATGAAAACAAACTGGCAGGTTTTTAGATCCTGAATACATTGTTGGTTTAATTTATAAATAAATTATGAGAAATGTGACCATTCCCTTTCATCCCCCTGCTTCTCAGATGGACTCTCCTCAACTCTCTGTCTCTAGTATCCCTGTTTCTCCACCTACTTTTCCTCTGTGATTCACTGAGTCACACCATGGGGTTGATGACCTGCCCCATGACTCACTGAAAAATGAAAGTTATTAGAGATGAACTCATTTGTCTTCCCACAACTTTTCATCCTCCTGTATTACTGCCCATACTCTCTGTCTCCCTCCTGTCACCTTGGAAGAAATGTGCCTGATCCCATCCAAGGGCAATACCCTGAATGGTATATGGATCTCATCTCATCTGCACATGGCTAATTGAGATTTTTCTTCTGTAATTATTCTCTTGCACCATCAATTTCTCTTTCTCTACAGCATCACTTCCATCATATTATAATCATGCTGTAATTTCTCCTATCTTCAAAAAATCCAAGCTGCTTTCATCCCCATATATTCATATTTCTGCTCCAACTCAAACAATAGTTTTGCTTCACTGCTTCCTCCACTTTCTCCTTCACCTCCTTTTCTATCCCTAATCTCCTCTGATTGGGATCCTGCCCCACCCTACCACTGAGGTCACTTTTGACAAAGTTACCAATGACCTCCACGTTGTCAAATCCAATAGTTCCTTTACAGTTTTTGTCTTAGTTGACCTCTCACAAACATGTAGAATGAATGAACTCAGATTTGAACTCTCTCTTGCTTAGTGAAACCACTTTCCTAATTTTTCTCCTACCTCATTCTTTGCTCTTTGTCAGTGCCTTTTGTTGGATTATTCTCCTCTGCTAGATCTTTAAATGAAGGAGTACTCCAATGTTAAGGGACCTGTTCTCTTCTCTGTCTAAACTCTCTCTGTAGATAATCTCATCCAGTCCACAGCTTGGAAAACTACACATTTGCTAATGGCTTCCAAAGATACATCTCCAGCAATGACCTTTCTCAACTGCCTACATGACATCTATACTACAGTTGTAATGGGTACCTCAAAGTTTACATGTTCCAAAAACAAAAACAAAACAAAACCTCTTTCATTCTCTTAAATCCAGTCTTTACCATCATGGAAAATGACCCTACCATATCTAGTTGATGTCCTTGACCTTTATTTTTCTCATTCTCTGCAAACGCTCCATGAGCATGTTTCATATGTTTTCATTTTTCTCCATCCACTAGTACAATTCTAATCCATGCCCCTACCATCTCTCTTCTGGAGTACTGTAATAATCTCCTATGTAGCCTTACCTTCTACTTCCAATCCCTCATAACCCATTCTCCATATAGTTCCAGGAGTGCTATTTTCAATACTTAAATAAAGATTTTTCTATCCCAAGCTTAAAGTTCTCCAGGGACTTTCAATAGCATTTAGGATAAATCTGTTACCCTGATGTAAATATCCTACATAAGCTGGTGCCAGACCAACTTCTTCACCTCCTCTAGGACCACTTTCAACCTTACTTCTCCCTCTAGGTCTCTTTAATTTCATTAAACACATCAAGCTCAGTGTTCTTGATGGTTTCTCTGCATGGAACACTTTCTGCCTGATCTTGTCATGGCTGCCCCTTAGTCTAAATGCCACTCAGAGACAGCCTTTCATGTTTATCACACCATCCTCTAATAATTCTCTACACAACAGCCATTGCTGTCTAATTAATTCCGTATCGTTTGTCTTTATGTGTGTCTATCTGACCACTCCACTCCAAACTAGGATATAATCTTCACTAGAGAAGATTATCTTGTCCAGCTTTTTCAACCCAATATCCTCATCACATAGAATAGTTCTGAGCACATAGTGGAGGCTCAAAAACTCGTATTGAATGAGTGAATTAATCTCATCAGATTATTGAAATAGACCTTTACAATCATCCTGGTTGAAAACCCTCATTTTACTAATGGGAAAACTGAGGCCCAGAGAGGAATAGTTATTCACCCAGAATCATTTAAGTTGGTAGTAAGAAATATCTTCAGCATTGGCCCCTTAGAGGCTTCTTTTGTTTGAATACCAGAGGCCTGCATGTAAAAAATTCAATATACTTAAAACCCTACTCTACTTTCTGTGAGAACACGTCACAGGACAGGTCAGCTCTGCAGGCTGGTTTCAGGAGGGAACTCTGATGGGACATATGTCCCCCAACAGATAATCTCTAAAATCCCAAGAAATCCTGCAGAGTAAAGAGCTGAGTTTCTGGAAGCCTGGGGAAACCATAGGCCTCAAACAGGTAGTTCCACATTTGTTTGAAGAGAGGGCAAATGCTGAACTTCGCTAGAGTGACAGAAAACACATGCGTTTTCTCACTTGATATCCCAGAGAAGTTAGCTTTCAAAGGCTTAGCTTTTAGCTCCCATTTCTTCCACCCTTAAAAGACCAAATATGTGCCAACGTGGCTGCACCCCAGACATTGGAGAATTACGAGGCTGGAGAATTGGGTAGGGCCAAAAAGAAAGGCCTTGGATGTCATTAGAAGGTGTTTGGTTTTTGAAAGTTCTTTTCTCCCAAGTCACTGTTTCACCTTTAAGATTTTAAGCAGAGAGTGATGTGATTAGATATGTATTTCAAAAGGATGACTTTGGTTATATACGCAGATCAGAAGAAGAAAAGATTGAGAATAAGGACCAAGTAGAAGATACGCTAATGTAAATAAGACATGTTGGGGGCTGGAAAGAAGGCAATGGCCATAAGGATGCAGGTAAGTGGACAGATTTGAGGTTTAGCGAACAGGTATAATCATATTAAGGTCGTATTATCCACAAGACTTGATAACTATCTTCCCTGTTGTCAGGTGTGGTCACAGACTGATGCCAGGCCAGTGAAAAGAAAGCGGAAGTGACGGGAGCAACTTTCAGGTCATCCCCTAGGAATTCTTACCCTGGGTTTTCTCTCCCTTTCTGCTGTCTCAGATTTTGGTAGCTGTCTATGATTATGGCAACCTTAGAAGCCACATTTACAGAATGACAACTCCCCATCTATTTTCAGAGTCTTATATGAGAAGGAAATATGCATCTATCTTATTTAAGCCAGTGAAGTTTTAGATTTCCTTGTAACAGTATAGCATTAATTCAACCCCAGGCATGGAGGAAAGAATGTACAAATCCTGAATGGACAGTGGTGAGAAGGGTTCCTGCAATAGCTTCCAAGTGCCAGTGCACACAGGAGCCATCAATTAAGGATTCTGCATGACTAGTCCATTTGATAATTCCGTCAAAGGAGGTTATAGAGGATATTATCAAAACTATGTTTCTAAATTTTCGACAGCTTTGCTCCAGTTGTATTATTTTAGCCAAAATAAACAAAGGTGTACACCAAGATTTAGGTAAACGAGTACCTATTACACTCCTACTTGTATTAGCAAAAACACTGAAATCAACATATACATCTAATAATATACAACTGAGTGACTAAATAAGTGGTGGTACATTCTAAAAATGCAATATTCATAATCATAATCCAGAAGAATATATAAGGCCATGGGAAACACCTTACTGTATAACATTGAACAATACAAAAATCATTTTGATTCCCGTGCATTGACTATGCCAGAAGGAAAGGCATCAAATATATATTCTTGGAATTGGCAAAAAGCAATTATTTTAAATAATCAACAATTTCCACTTTTGACTAATTTCTGTCTTTCACTCATATAGTCCAAATTACTGAGGCTTTTACCTTATAGACAATGGGCTTCTTCAACGAAATCAGTTGCAGTTATTCATTCAGTAAATGTACTGAAAATCTAAAACCACTCTGTTCAGTACAGCAGTAGCCTTTAGTCACCTCTGACAATTCACGCTTAAAACTACCGGAAGTTAAAAACTTTCAGAATTCAGCTCACAAGTTGCATTGGTCACACTTCGAGTGCTTGTTAACCACATGTGGCCAGTGGCTACCATTTCCGTCAGCAGCCATATCAGCATTTCTATCACTGCAGAAGTTCTGCTGGCCCACCATTTACCAGGACTTGTACTCTGTGCTAGGGGTTTAGCAAGGAAAACAACACAGTTCTGTCCTCATGGGTCTCTCAGCCAAACAGGAGAGACAGACATACAAACAGAATTAGAGTGCGGTGTCATACTTGGACTTGTTCAGCTCCACGGCATAGAGCCTGGTCGGACATGGGTCCTGGTGCCCTCCTGGGTACCTGCAGTTGGAGGGCTCTTGGTCAGAACCTCCTGCCTCTCTAGGAATCAATGTCATGGTATAATCACTACATCATGTAAAGAAACAAGTCCTAATGGACCAAGATTCTCAAGGAAGGGTTTGCGTTCTAGAAATTTTAATTTCTTCATTCATTCGGCTAATGTGTATTGAATGTCTGCTCTGTACCAGGCATGTTATATGTCGTAGAGACAAAACTGATTAAAATGGCCAAAGCCTCCACCCTCATGGAGATCCCATTCTTGGGGACTGGGGCAGACGAGAGAAATATAAACACATACAATGTCTGGAATATCAGATAGTAATAAATGCTATAGAGAAAAAAAATAGAGTAGAACAGGTAGGGGGAAGGAGGTAAGGAATGCCAGGTAGTGAGGTGGGATTTGGGGAGTGGGAGAGAGAGTATTAATTTAAATAAGATGATCTTAGAACTTACCTATAGCTTGACATAGGCAATTCTTACTGGATCTTCCATTTGAAAAAGTCCTTCTGAAGTCCATGTGTTATAGCAGACAAGATAAAATTAGTGTAATACTAATTTATAACCTCTATTAATTATTGAAGACTTTAGGCAGGCCATTAACCCTCTCTGGTCCTCAGTTTCCCCACTTTCACATCAAGTGTTTGGACTGGTTGGTGTCTGAGGACACTTCTGCTTCTTAAAGGTTCTGATTTCAGCACAGAGAGAAGGGGAAAAAATTCCCCGTGCCAACTCTTAGACACGTACACTTACTTCTTCAACATTACCTGACGGCCAAATGTGCGGTGGGCTTGTGGCTGACCCTTAGATAACAAGGTTGGGAAGCTGATTCTACCTTCAGGGAGCTCACAGTGAAATGAGGGAGATCAGCAAGCATTTTCATTGTGACCTGGAGTCTTCACATGCACTCCTCTGCTGATCGCTGAGAATCGAGGGCTCCCTGCCCTCCACGCCTCCCAGCCACGCTGCACGATCATCCTGGAGAGGCACGGAGCCCGAGGCCATCAATCATGAGAGGCTGTCCAAAGAAGCCTGGGCAACACTGCATCCCCAGGGCCCAGCCTCTCCCTTCTGGAGAAATGTGTCCTAGATGGGGGAGCTGTCTCTGTGGAGGGCGATGATGATGGACGGCCCAAGGAAAGCATTTTTCATCTCCAAGCGGTACACGTGTGCATTCTCGCTCTGGGGCCAGGTTCTGACTGGGGCGCCTGCTGTTCTCTGTTTGCTTAGCTGTTGTCACCTTTTCCCCTTTCCTGACAAATGAACCCATTTCGCAGCCTGAGTGACTCATGACCGCTTTAGGAAGGCTAGATTAGCTCAATGTGGCAAAGGAGGAAAATAAAGACCATTATTCTTAATTTGACATCTTAAACCTCCATCTTCATCTGAGCACGCCCCTGCTGAAAAACCTATAATGGTTCTGTCTGATCCATGGGATATTATCCAAGATCTATTTCCATCTGGCTCAGACAACAATCCCAACCTTCTCTCGCACGACTAAACTGTGCAGAACCTCGCTCAAACATGCTGTGGGTTTTCCTATATCCACACCATATTCACACGGTCTGTTCCTACCGACCCCTTGCCCCAACCGTGTGGGCTCTGCAAAGCTGTCCCTGATGGCCCCAGGCCACTGCAATCTCCTGTCCTTTGAATGGTCATTCAACACCAGCTGCACAAAGCCTGAGGTGCTGAGTGCTTTTGTTCACAAATGAAAGTCTGAAATTCCCCGTGATTTCTGGGTCAGAGGCACTTTGTCCTTCCCTCCTCTCTAACCACACCAGGCCGAGTGCCCAGTGCATGGAAATTGTTGTACAAAATCTAGTTAGCTGATTGATTCTTTCAGTGGTCCTCTCTAATGTGCTCTAATTCCATCAGCAAGCGGGCAGGGGACCAAGCTTTTCATAGCTTACGGCTTGATCAGCCTAAGATGAGGCTGGGTTTACTAGCCCAAGAACAGGCACAGGAACAGTTGTGTCTGGACTCCTGGGCCAATGTTGACCAGTGACTCCATGAGTCAGGCACTTCTGATTCAGGGAGAACAAATTTCTGAACGAAAAATATATTCAAATGGCTGGCTTAGTCACCAATTCAATTTTGCTTGTGCACATCTGCCCTAAATAATAGATGGGTCTCTCTCGTCTCTGAAACCTTGCAAGTTTGTAAAATAATTGTACTTAGAACTACACCATTAAAAGGATTGTAAGTAAAAGAACCTTGAATGTCTCTTTACACCAGTGGTTCTCAAACTCTAGGGTGAATCTGAATCACCTGGCTGACTTGTTCAAGCCCAGGGCTTGGGCTTCACCCCCAGAGTTTCTGACACAGTAGGTCTGAATTGGGGCTGGAGAATTTGTATTTCTAATGCATCTCCAGGTGATACAGATGCTTCTGGTCTCACTGTGAGGCCACAGCTACATCCTAACACTTTCATCTTTTTGTTCATTCTTCCCAAGACTTTGTCTACATAATGCCATCTTTTTTTTTTTTCTTTTTTGGGTTCGCGGGCCTCTCACTGTTGTGGTCTCTCCCGTCGCGGAGCACAGGCTCCGGACGCTCAGGCTCAGTGGCCATGGCTCACGGGCCCAGCCGCTCCGCGGCATGTGGGATCTTCCTGGACCGGAGCACGAACCCGTGTCCCCTGCATCGGCAGGCGGACTCTCAACCACTGTGCCACCAGGGAAGCCCAATGCCATCTTTTTATATAGCTATTATCGTAGTGTATGTGGAATTTGTCCATTTAAATTCTTTTTTCTGAATTATAAAGTGTCTATCCCCAGCCCACGATACGAACTTATAGGTTAATATAACTCTAAGATAAAACTTCACTAAATAAAACAACCTGTTGGAGTTTGGGATGAGAAGGTATCCTAAGAACCATTGTAAGAATTATTTAACCCTTGTACAAGAATAGAGGGTTATTAAGGCGATATTCAACCCAGAGTAATTCAATGAGGAGATAAAATTAACTTGGGGTTCAACTTTTTGTCTGTTTTATTCATTTCTATATCTCCAGCTCCTGGAACACACTAGAAGGCATCCACTAAATATTTGTGGAATGAATGAATGAATTTAACAAATAAACATTTCCTTCATATACTCTGGGTAATTTAGAGGTCTCTAGAATGGGTGTAAGTGCAGGCAGTTGGGCGAAGTTCCTACAGTAGTTGAATACTTTGCCTCAAAACAAGCCACTTATTAAAGAAGAATTATTAACAAGTTGCAATTGGTTTTCAGGTGCTGCAAAGGATTCCTACCTGTTACGTGTAAGCTATCTCCTTGGAATAGTTGAGCAAAGAACCCTACCTCCACTGGCATGGTCTGTGTGGTACACGGGTCCACCCGAATGCTGTTACACAAGGCTTTCTATTTTAAATTAGAAACCCTTCTGTGCACAGATCCGTTCTGAATCAGAAAGTTAATGCAACCTGGGGAGCTGTGTGAGGGACCCAGCTTCCTACTGTGCATTACATGAAAATACCAAAGCCTTTTCTTTAATGCCATTCCAGTTAAAGCAAATCAGTTAAGCCATATTGTTGGCTACACCAGTGCCCTTTGACCAAAACAAAATAGAGTTCTCTATGCATGTGGTTTTTAACATTTAATCAACAAACCAGAATGATTTGAGGGTCTGGTTGTCTTAATAAGGGGGTGTGTAAACACAGAGCAGTAAATTAGATTTAAGAAATTTTCTAAAATGAGGGAAAATTACATTATAAAGGTGACATTCACATTCCAAAGGACCAAAACCTGGGGACTCTAGGGTCCCTGAGCCATGTGGGGACGGATCTACGCAAAGCATAGATCACTCTTGGGATGTGGAAGGTAAAATCTGTCAGGAATAGTGGCTTCATTCCAAAGCTGCAGGAGACTTTTCTCGACCACTGGGCAGCTGCTCTGACTAACACCTTTGACAGATTCTGAACTCATTTCACCCCCTGCCCTCTCTTGGCAAAGAGCAGCTGAATGGGAACCTCCCTGGTGGCGCAGTGGATAAGACTCCGCGCTTCCCATGCAGGGGGCCCAGTTTCCATCCCTGGTCCGGGAACTAGATCCCACATGTGTGCCGCAACTAAGAGTTCGCATGCAGCAACTAAGGAGCCCTGGAGCTACAACTAAGAAGCCCACCTGCCGCAACTGAGGAGCCCATGTGCTGCAACTAAGGAGCCCTGTGAGCCACAACTAAGGAGCCCACATGCCGCAACTAAGACCCCAAGCAACCAAATAAATAAATAATTTTTTTAAAAAAAGAGCAGCTGAATGCTAAAGGGGTCTCTTCTCAAACATTCTTGCTAATGACCCAATGGTGAAAGTGCTGGCTGGGCTGCTTCTCTGGCATGGTCGTTACAATATTTCATTCTTCTTGCTTAATTTCAGGCAGTGCTTCCTCCATACATAAATATATCAAGCTACATAAAAACAAGAACTTTTATCTGCATAGAGGGATTTAGAGAGTTCATTTCTCTTGCTCTGTAGGACAAGAAAAATCATTGCTTTCCCCCTTTGATTTCGAGATTTGATTTATGAAGGTTTACCTTGCAAGCTTCTGTTTTAGTTGTGCTAACTCTCAGGTTGGTGTGCATTTGCTTGGATTTACTGACCCGAGTTTAATTCTTGATTTATAATCTGTAGGCTTCAGAAGAATGAATTTTGATTTAGGGTAACACATTCTATATGGCTGATATTTCCCACTCAGAGTCAACTATTAGTTGGTTTTAGCACAATTGAATTACGGGGTTTTCCTAGAAGGCCCTTTTGGATGGAATTAAGATAGATTGAGAACCAAATATTTCCTATATAGTACATGAAATAAAGTTTCCTCTCTACAAGTCTGACTGACATGAGTTGGTTTTCCAGAGAGAAGCACCCAGGCTGCTCCTCAGTTCAGGTTGTTTGCAGTTGGGCATTGGCATCCTCTGGTCCTTCCCTCGTGATCATAGATTCGTTTCCTCATTCATTCATTTTCAAAAATATTTCCAAAGATGTTTCACAATGTGTCACATCATAGGTTAAGCATACTCTTATCCTAAATTTCTATACCTTTCTATGCCTTGATGAAAACCCAATGTTCTGAATCATCCAAAAAAGACAACTATTTTTTTTTTTAAAAAAAGGCTTTGCATACTAGTCTCAATGTATATATAATTTAGTGTGTTCTTCTATTCGGGTCTTTGAGATCTATGTTCTAAAAGCAGGCAGCTCTCAATATCCAATTAATGAAAGAGGTCTGTTCTCCAATTGCCCTGGGGTAACAGGAAATGGTTTTCAAAATGTTAAAACAAATGCACCAGCTGCATGAAACGTATACGGGACCACTCTGTACTACCTCTTACAACTGCGTGTGAACTTACAATTATTTCAGAATAAAAGTTTAAATTAAAAAAATGTACTTCTTTCAACTCAACTCTCCATTGAGTAAAAATGGACATAAAGCCAAACTAGCGTCCTGATGGAAGGTGGCTTACTAACTTTCAGTTACAGGATCAATCAGACCATTATACACCTCCATCCCTTCACCTTCGAAAAATGCAATAATCAAACATCAGAATGACATCACCCACTTTGAATATTCTGCAGGTTGATTAGAAAATTTGTGGAAGCGTGAGGCTTGGAAAAACATGGAAGGAATTTTACAAATCCTGTCTCATCTGCATAAAAGCTATGAGGCAGTAAAGATCTTAATGAATTAATAGTGGGAATAAGATTTGCTAAGGGCTTATACCCAACCTTCCATCGGGGAGCAGGGGGGAGTGTGGGCAGGGCGTGGCTTTCAGGTGAAGGCAAGCAAGGTGCAGAGGAAGGTGACAGCTGGGAAGACAGGAGGTTGATGGAAGAAAAAGGATTTTTTAAAAAAAAACACTTGCTAAGATTCATCTGGTGTTGCAACATCTCTTCGGGATTATATAATATTGAACAAATAAATCAAATAAATAAATAAAAGGAAATGTTATTTCTAACCAACTTTCCTTCTTTCCTCACCTCCACTACCCCTGTCACCCCTAACCCTGCCTGTTCCTCACTAGATTCCTGCCACTGGCTACAGGCCTCAAGAAAGAACACTTAAAAAGGAATATTTATTTATTAGGATACACTCACTACTCATTCATTGGTACTCTCTCACTCCACAGATTTTGGACAGGGCCCTCACTTAGGATGCTCCAAGGGTCCCTGTGGATGAATTTAAATCAAACATTGAAAGTAATAAGAGTGCTGTGGTGTTTTAATGGCTTGAAAGTTTCTTCACCATACTTCTATATTCTGGTAGAACAGACTTGAGTTTCTCAACCTTGGCAATAGCTGCACATTATTTTGGGCGTCCTGTGCACTGTAGGATGTTTAGCAGCATCCCTGGTCTCTACCCCTTAGATGAACAACTACTTTCCAGTTATGACAATCAACATGTCTTTAGACATTGCCCAATGTCCTCTGGGGGGCAAAGTCAACAACACCAGTTGAGAACTACTATGGTAGAGGAAACACTCCAGACCCTTGGTATTGAAATATCTGCTGTTTTGAGAAGCAAATTTGAGAATGCATTTGAGAATGCAAATTACAGTGCCCTTTGCCACGTGGGGTGGCTTCAGGAATGAACAAACAGCTTAAAATCCTTTCTATCCCCAGAAGCATTAACAGTAGACTGGGCACAGTAAAATAAGGCTGGTAGGTTAAGAAAATAGCTAAAAGGACAAAGGGAACTCATTTCTGGGGCCCTTACTATGTGCTGGGTGCCTTGCATATATGTTCTGATTTAATCTTCACAGCAGCTCCATATTTAAATGAGTAAACCAGACATCTGAGAGTTAAGACGTTTATCCAAGTTTATGCAGTTAGTAAATAGAAGAGCTGAAATTTGAACTTCAGTCTGCCCTGCTTTCTAAGAGTTGAGATAAGGCTAAATCCAAAAAGTCTGAAGTTTGTCATGCAGATTCCTTTTTAAAACTGTCCCAAAAGAAGCAGTTGGACCCTATGTCTGTCTCCTTTGACATTTCTCAAACCCCAGCTGCATGGTGTTGCCCACCAGATGGGATAGAAGGAGGTTAAGGATGTTAATGAAGAAGATGATTTAGACCTCTGAGCCCTTGCTGGAGATCTGTGATCAAGTCACCAGGAAATGTCACAGCTCCTGGGTAAACCGCAGGGGAGGGTGGACTGTTGCGGTCCTGCTGTGGCTGAGCTGGAACTGTGCCATGGAGAGATTCAGCAACAGCGTCTTTCCCTTTATACTTCATTGGAATATTTCAATTCCCATTTCTCCAGATAATCCAGAAGTCTATCCGGGATCTGCGTCTGTTACTGATTGTTCAGTTTGTTGGTTTCATAAGCAAATACTTCCCCCTGGTGGCACTTGTTAGTCACTTCATGTACTACCTCTCAGGACTCATCCCTGGAAAACTCTCGAGGCTGCAGTTTAGGACATAATTTTCCCTCACCCTCCCACCCCTGGTAACTCCCCACGCAGCCACTGAAGGCAGAGAAATACTTCCTATGATTTTAACCCTTTAAAATGTATTGATCCTTGAATATGATCTTTCTTGGTTAATGTTTCATATGCTCTTAAAAATAATGCATATTTCACTATTGTTGGTATATTGTCCTATAAATATCAACAAAAACAAGACGTTTGATAGTGTTTTTCAGGTCTTCTAGAACCTTCCTGATAGAACCTTCTGTCTACTTGTTCCACCAAGGGGTGGAACCTCAAACATCTCTGAGCCATGTGAGGTTGTTTGTTCAGCTTACAGTAACCTGGTGTCTCCCTTCTTTGTCCTGCTTCATGGGATGTGACCCTATGTGTTCATGGCTTGATATTTAGCAAAAAACAAAACAAAACAAAAACAAGGGAAACCTTATGCAGATTTCTGGATCTCTTTCTCTGGTTCTTTCCTTTCTGTGCTTTGCCTTGCACACTCCCACCAGCTCAGTCTCCCAGACCTCAACGAGCTGTCTCTTCATCTCAGTGACACTGTGGTGCTTTGCTTGGGCTCCCCCTCCTTGTGTGACTGCCAGAAAGTGCCTGCACACAGAAAGGCAGCGTCCAGCAGCCTTACCTTGTTTATTTCCCTTCTCTCAGTGACCCCGGTCCTGCTCTGCCCTTTGTCTAATATGTGAAAATAGTTGTTTCACATGTTTAGTTCAGTTGTCTGATTGCAAGTCTGGAATCCGTTACACCATCATAGTCCAGAGTTGAAGTCCCCAGTTGCCTGATATTAATATAACCATACTAGATTTCCTTAGGTTATTAAGTATCTGGACTATCTTTTTCTGAGTTTTTAGTTTAAGTTTTACTCTGTCCTTAAATTTTGGGCTTTTTTTTTTTAACAGCACATAGTTGGAAGTTTAAAAACATAGGCTGAAAGTCATTTTCTTTTAACTCAAACGAGTAAGGTCTATTTACATTTGTGGTAATTAATATTATAATGAGCTTTATCTACCATTTTGTTTTGTGCCGTTTGAGTTACTTCAGGAGAGGCACCTATAAAGAAGTGAAGTAGGCAGAACCGGGCAGAAAGAGAAGGTGAGCAAAAATGCAGATTATTACAACTGAGGCCTCAGCTAATCCTATGAGGAGCTCTGGAGCTGAGATAGCCTTTTAGAAAGTTCCAAATGGAGACAACAGGGGCTGGGTCTTACGTCCCTGTATCAGCCACTCATTGGCCACGGGCCACCGCTTACGAGGAGCATGACCTTGGATAAGGCAGTTCCCCAATCAAAGGGCCATTCCCTGTGAGAGTTATAATTATAAATTATCAGCAGCTGATAATTCCAGATGCTGAAACCAAGGTACCTGGGCTCTTGGAAGGGGATCTGGGTGGCATAACACAATATCCACTCACTGAGGATTTCCTGCTGGGAGGATTATAGAATCTTAGAATTATGTAATCTCTAGTTGGAGGATGCCCTCCTTCCAAGGTGAGGTTTGAATATCCCTTGCATAGGTTTGGTGTCGTCTGAGCTGAGCCTGGAGAAATGGAGATCTTTGCACAAGGGGATACTGGCGAGGAAGAGAAACAAGAAGAGGAGGTAGTGACCTGAGGGCCAGAGGCAGAACATGCAGAACAACCTCTGCCAGAGCAGGATTCTGGATATGCAGACGACTATTGTAAAGGGGAACAGCAAGCTGTAAGGTCGTTAAGAGTAAGCCAAATCAACTAAATATAAATTCACTCTTGGAGATTGTTCTCATCCCGGGTCTATGGCTGGCTAGCTGTGTGGCATTCGGTGTGTTACTTAATTTCTGAGAGACTCATTTTACTTATCTAGGCAAATGGGGAATAATAATACTATCTTCCTCATATAGTTTCAAGGATAATTAAATCAGAGACCCACAGAAAGCTGGAACCCCAAAAGGTGATAACCTTAGTGTTAGAGACAGCAATAAATGTCTCACTACACATAAGACCCAGCCCCTCTTGTCTCCATCTGGGACATGCTAAAAGGCTATCTCAGCTCCAGAGCTCCTCATAGGATTAGCTGAGGCCTCAACTGTAACAATCTGCATAAGTGGTCACCTTCTTTTTCTGCTCAATTCCGCCTATTTCACTTCTTTATAGGTGTATCTCCTGAAAGTAACCACGAATAAACCCGCCCGCAACATTTTGTCTCAGAGTGGTTTCTGGGTATTTAATCAGGAGCAGTTTGTGTCAGAAGTGGATCTAAGAAGTGGTCCAAGGACAAATGGGAGGGACACTGACAGTTTTTGTTATAAAAAACTGTTACTGAGCATATTGGTATAACATTTTAAAAATTGTGTTGCATTTTCTAATAGGGAATATGCCTTTATATCAACTATAGCTCCTTATCTAACATCCATGATGTCCCTGTAAGTTTTCAGAAATGCCTCCTTATGCCATCATAGGAATACGCAGGCTCCATCACTTAACGGCAGTGTCCAGAACAGGAGCCCTCTCTTCCTCCTGACTCCCCCATCCTGGCCTTTACCTGGCTCTGGAGGGCCTGGCTGCTCTTTGCCATCTTGTCAGGTAAAGCGTTGCCCCCATCCAACAGCAGAGGGCACCCAAGCCCATATTCTGATCCCAGAGACACAGAGTCCCACAGCCTTAGGGCACTTAATTTCAGAGAACTTGGGTGCTGACGACTAAAATCAGTTAACTATCAGTCTGGAGTGAAGAGTATAAAAAACTAATAAAAGCAAAATCCACAAATATTGAGAAAACTGACTCCTGGAATAAACCCAAAGCACAAGAGGAGGATCGAACCCAGGATGCATCTTAGCTGTCTCACCTCGGTGCCTCATTTTCTGAAATCTCTGAGCCAATGAGTTAAATGTGTCCGTAAGCTCCTCCAGTTGCCCTCCCATTCAGCTCAGCTTTGCTCCTCTTCCACTTATTGGCCAAAGGTCACTAGGAAGCAAATAGGACCAATCACAGTCGTGACTCCAGATGGGCTCCAGATGGAAAGGAAAGGATAATAGGTTTTTCACTCCATTGACAGTTGGTGTCCACAGTCTAAGGCTCATTGACTTAGGTACCACAGAATGTGTAATAATCTTAGAAGAGAAATCAGAAGCATATAGCTTGCCTTATTGCTAACTGGTGATCAAGTATGTCTATATCCATTTTGCAAGGAGCCGAGCAGATTAATCGCATAAAACAAAAGTATGTTCTCAGAATATGAGCTAGGAGAGTGGACACAATCTAGGAGTAAGAGCATATGAAACTCTTTCTAATGTTCTAAGGAAAAAAAGCAAATGAAGAGAATCATGGGGGCTTCCCTGGTGGCGCAGTGGTTGAGAATCTGCCTGCTAATGCAGGGGACACGGGTTCGAGCCCTGGTCTGGGAAGATCCCACATGCCGTGGAGCAACTAGGCCCGTGAGCCACAACTACTGAGCCTGCGCGTCTGGAACCTGTGCTCCGCAACAAGAGAGGCCACGATAGTGAGAGGCCCGTGCACCATGATGAAGAGTGGCCCCCGCTCGCCACAACTAGAGAAAGCCCTCGCACAGAAACGAAGATCCAACACAGCCAAAAATAAATAAATAAATAAATAAAAATAAAAAAGGAAAAAAGAGTTCTCCTTTAAAAAAAAAAAAAAAAGAAGAGAATCATGAACATTACAGTTAGAAGGCTCCTTGAGATCATCTCATCCAAACTTTCTAATTTTGCAAATAAGGAAACAAGACTCAGAGAATCAAAGGGTGAATCATCGGCAAAGAGAACAAGAAACCAGCAGTTGCAGGATTTATTCAGATGCATAGTTAATTTATTTGCATTGCTATAGTGTATTCTCTTCTTCACATAGATAATAATTTATTAACACACTCGGTTTGTCTTCAGTGTTTTACTATTGTAAGCAATGTGTTATGTGTGTCCTTATGCATATTTTCTGGCGCTCACATGGAAAAGTTTCTCTAGGGCAATTACCTAAAAGAGGATAGCTGGACTGTAGAGTACACAAATTTGCAAGGTTTCTAGATAATGTCATACTGTTTTCCCAAAGTGGTGGACATAATTTATATTCCAACAAGCGGTGGGCTAATATTCCCATTGTTCCATATTCTTAGCAACTTTGTAACTTTTGGAATTGTGTAACTTCCTAATTTTGTCAGTCTGGTTGGTGTTTCATCATGGTTTTAATTGGTTTTCCCTGATTACTAAAGAGACTGAGCATATAGTTTAAGTACTAAAAATGTTTCTTTCTCTGTGAACACTTATTGTCCTTTCCCCATTGTTCTGCTTTTAGTCTTATTGATTTGTAGTAGTCCATTATATATTGTGGATATTTCTCCTATGATGCCACATTTGTCAGGTTAAAAAAGAGTCTCTTCTATTTCTAGTTTGTTAAGAGATGTTAGTCATGATCAAATGTTTAATATCATCAAATATTCTTTTAACATTTATTGAAATGATTCCATAGTTTTTCTCCAGCGGTCTCTTCACATGATGTGGCAGGCACAAAGCTGTTTACATCCGAATCCCTGGAACCTGTGGCTGGTAGCCTACATAGTAAAAAGCACTCTGCAGAGGGGAGTTAAGCCTAAAGATCTTGAGATGGGGAGACGATCCTGGATTATATGGGTGGGTCCAGTTTAATTATGTGATTCTTAAAAATGAAAGAGAGTGGATCAGAGAGATATGGTATTAGAAGGACTCAACCCACTGTTGCTGGCTTTGAAGATGTAGAAAGGAAACTATGAGCCAAAGAATGCAATGGCCTCTAGAAGCTGCGTCAGCACTCAGTTTACAGCCAGCGAGAAAACAGACACCTCAGTTCTGCAATCACAGGGCACTGGGTTCTGCTAACAACCCAAATGAGCAAGGAAAGTGATTCCCCCCTGCAGCCTCCAGAAAGTAATACAGCCTCACCAGTACCTTCCTTTTAGCCCAGTGAGATCTGCATCAGGCTTCTGACCTTCTGAATGGTAAACTCCTATTATTTAATCCATTAACTTTGTGGTGATATATTACATCAGGAATAGAAAACTAATACATATGGCAAATCACATTAATAGATTTTCTATTTTGAATCAACCTTTTATATCCCACTTGGAGTTTCAGCTTACACAAGCAATGGTTATTATTCAGCTAAAGACTCCAGGGGACCCCTTTGTAAACTTCTGGAATTCTTTATCTACATATGTTCCACTTCTCCAGTACTTTCTCCAATACTTCTTTTTTTTTTTTTGTCATTCACTCAGTGAGAACGCATATTCCACTTGTGATCTCCTCCCTAGACTGTCATCCAGAAAGTACAATCCTCCCTAAAGATTACATTCCTGCACTGCCTGTTCCCCATATCTAAAAGTAATGGTATTTTCAAATACCTTGTTGTTTACGGCAGGAAGGTAAATCTGTTTCCACTCATAGCATTATTGCATTGTATTCTGGTCCCTTTCAATATATATATGTGTATATTTGTTTTAGAATCGTGCATAGACCACAGGCTGTTATATTTCTCCTTAATTATCTTTGATGAGGCAGTTTCATCTCAGCCTGCTATTTCCCCAAAATAGAACAGGATGGATATTCGTGACTCTCTTCCATATTCATTCAAAAAGTCGCTAGAACCTCTTTCTCTAAATACTGGGTGGAACGTTGCTGTTGGGTGAAAAGTGTATCTGAGGGGAGATTACCAGAACTTGGGGAATATCCAACCCTGGAATTCTGTTTCTGAGTTTCTCTGTAAATGTAGGAGTATCTTCACTGATTTTAGTATATGTTTTAATCTTTCAAGGATGGCTAGCACCTAGGTTTTGGGTTTCATCATGAGTCAGTTACCCACTTTGGTGAGAAGTTGTGTAGCAGTGAACCATCTCCTGATACTGCTTGGTGGGTAGATGTATAATTTCTACTGACCTGGGCCTATTGCTGACAAGTTGGTTCATGTCCATATAACACCTCTCCTGTTTGGAAGCTGGACCAGAAAAGACAATGTTAAAGTATGGTCATGAAGCTTCTCTTCTTGCCCTACTATCTCTGCTAATCTACAGAACTGGAATAAACTCTGCATTTGTCTTCCCTGCTTTATATGTGTCCTATTTATGCTCCAGTCTTATTAACCAAGCACAGAGATATTGGTTGGGGCCTTCAGAAACTCTTATCCTTTTTCCACTGAACTTTGATCTTAAGAAGCATTATTCTTTGTCAACTTCAGATCCATCTCAATTTGATAAAAATAAAAATGCATCTGACAGATATTTTTCAGATGGTAGTATGAGGTTAGGGACCTTTCTTAGATGTAGCATAGCTGAAATTTTCTGTATCATTTCAGTGTGATGGATGGCAGAGCTTTAGGTAAGTATACAGTTACTTTACCACATTTGCTGGACAAAAGCAAAGCCTTCCAAAATTCTCAAAAAAAAGAGCAAACTCTTCCATTCCCTCTTCCATCACTGCAGCAAGTTGGGACACAGAACACTTCTTTTCCCTCCCAAGTCTTTGGTTCTGGGTTCCTCTGGTGTAATTTGTCTTTTTCTGTAATTAAGTCCACATGATTATTGGCCAGCAGCCCTTTCGAGGTTATGATTGTTGTCACGTTGGTGCTTCCAAAGAGACCGTAACGTGGGGAGAAATAGTCCTTAAACAGACTGGAGACATTTAATTGAGATTCATTGTGCACATTAAAATGCAAATGTTTGTGATGTTCATCCTAAGAGAGCACACTGTCTCATGCAATATTTAACAGGGCCCACAGCACCGTGCAATTAAGCACACATTCCAGAGCAATGTGATTTTCGCCAGGATAGAAAATATACCTGATTAGGTAGGGAAGGCAAAATGAAATCAGAGCACCCTGGTTTAGTGTGGTCAATTACAAATGCAATTCTTACAATTGCTTCATTATGGGAAATCCAAACGAAGTGAGAAATTTCTCTGAGTGATCTGAAAATTCATTCCCTTCCTGTTAGACAGCATGAATAGGATGTTAAATATTATCCTTCTACCTGTAATTACAAGGATTAACACCTAAAATCCAGAATATGCTGTGAGTTCTTCCATCACGATTTTATATCTACCCTTAAAAAAAGATAATTGAGAAAGAGATGTGCTTTACTTTAGTTCAAAGTTAAGCAAACATTGAACAAAGACAGAGATATCTGGTGTGACTGGTCAGCTATTCTGGAGCCTTTCAGCTCCTTCTCTTCAGGGTCCCTCTCTTCAGACCGGAAGGGGAGAAAACAAAGTATACTGTTGTGAGGTTCTTATACTATAAGTGATATAATATCATTTGAATGTGGTTATAAGTTAAAGATGTGTATTCTATACCCTGAAATAACCTTTCAAATAACACAACAAAGAGTTATAGCTAATATCCAACAAAGAAAAGAAAATCATAAAACATACTAAACCTAAAAAAGGCAGAAAAAAAGGAACAACGGAACAAAGAACAGATGGGACAAATAGCAAACCCCCAGTGACTACATTCTCAGGGGAGGATGAAAATGACTGTGTGGTAGGTGTTAGTGATGAGGGTGATGAAGCTGGTGGGCAGCAACCTCAAAAAGCAGGGGCTTAGGGGCTTCCCTGGTGGCGCAGTGGTTGAGAGTCCGCCTGCCGATGCAGGGGACATGGGTTTGTGCCCAACTCCGGGAGGATCCCACATGCCGCGGAGCAGCTGGGCCCGTGAGCCATGGCCGCTGAGCCTGCGCGTCCGGAGCCTGTGCTCCGCAACGGGAGAGGCCACAACAGTGAGAGGCCCGCGTACCGCAAAAAAAAAAAAAAAAAAAAAAAAAAAAGCAGGGGGCTTGGACAAAGTGGAGGAGTAAAAGCTTGGAAGTAGTAATAAGGGTCTAAGAAAATGTCAACCCTATTTCTGGGACACTTGGACCAAACTATAATCTAGGTGTTGAGTTGGCAGAGCTCATGAGACCCCCTAATACATCTTACTTGGGGTACAGAATTGAACCTACGTTCTGGGAATATGAAGCTCCTAATATCCCTAAACTGAAAGAAAATTTTTTTGATAACGTTTTTGTATGAAGTTCCAGGAAGCAGTCTCCAACTGTGGCACCATGAGGTTTTGAGCAGGGCCACAGGTGTGGGACCAGAGAGGGCTAAGACCACTGGCAGGACATTTTTGGAGGTGATTGGTTAAGGCCTGATTACCACCCCCCAACCCCCCACACACTGGAATCCCAAATGTCACAGCCTGGCGGGTTTCTGTGTCCAAAGGATCTGCTCATGAATGCTTTACACCTCCTCCCCCTGCTCTGGCCTTTACTCTGGAACAGGAGTGATTGACTGTCCCCAGAACCTTGGACAGGAGAGCAGCAATCTATCATCCTGTGCCGGCAGCTCTCACCAAAGCCAACAGCTGCCCCACATCCTGGGGGACAGACGTCACATGTGGCTTTCACGTGATCCTTCTGCTGCAGGACTTGGGCCACGGGGAACCAGTCTTCCATCCAGATATTCTAGTGCGTAACGCTCCATGGGATGGACTCTCTCAGAACTTGCAGCTAAATCAAGCCCCCGATCTCAGCCTAAACCTGTCTTCTCAGCCTCCCTACATTCACCACAGCTGGGGTCTAATGATCCACAGGGGGGCTGCTTTCCTTCTTATCACATGTGTGGTTCCTTTGGAAGCAAAAATAATATGTCAGACTTGGATGAGGCTTTAGAGTTCTAGTACAACACCCCCATTTCATGGGGTTGGCCAAAAAGTTTGGGCTTTTCCATAAAATCTTACAGAAAAACCCAAACAAACTTCTTGGCCAACCCAGTATAAAGGGAATCAGAGGCGCAGAGGAATAAGGGCCTTGCTGATCACATGTGAAGGTGAGTATCAGACATGAACCAATCATGCTGACCTCTAGGTAGATGCTGTACCTACTCTCCCTGACATCTGAGAGACCACATGACCATGAACTGGGGTCTATGAACCTTATCCAGGGAGCCTTCCAAGGAACCCCTGCCCCATATAGATGGCTCCCTTTCACTTAGTTCTAGCTTGAAGTGCTTTTTGAGATAACTCAGGATCTCTGTGGGTTGGATTGTGGCACGTCCCCAAATTTTAACTGCAGCAGACACAGTCTCACTATGGCTGAAGCAAACAGACATTTCCTATTACTTGTCTCTGTAAACTTTTAGGAATCCAATCTGATAAATATCACTGGCTGTGGGAGGTGACAGACAGGTAGGAGACTGCCAGGGAGTTGTCATAGGATGAATGACAGCTGAGGGCCTGTAACCTTTTCCTATCAAATAGGGAGACAGACAAGAAAAATACATGCCTGGAGCATATCACATTATCTGTATTCAGAGCAGGGAGGTCAGGACTTGGAGTCCATGGACTTGGGGAGGAAGATGAATTAAGTCAGGTGGATTCATGGGGCACCGATTTGAGGCCTACCTTAAGCTGGAAACACAGAGAGAATGAGACGGGAAGGCATACACATTTCCTTGAAGAGTTCACTGTCCAAGCAAAGGGACAACAGCATCGGTACAGACCTCAGCCATGGCGCTTGCTTGTCATGTGACCTCCTTTAGAATAGGGACTATCCTTCATGAAAAAAAAGACATGAGCAACAATGAATGAGATAAATATGCAAATATGGTCTCCACTGTCATAGTGTTTACTTAGGGGTGTGTGTGTGTGTGTGTGTGTGTGTATACATATATACATTTACCCACATAATAAACCCTTATTACACAAATAAATGTGATCTTGCTAAGTACATAGCTCTCATTCAACTGATGGGTCGGGAGATGATTCTAAAAACTTCACTCAAGCAACGTAATACTACAGGGTGGTAAAATGAGCAAAGGCTTTGGAATTTGAGCGCTGGCCCTGCCACTAACCATTCATATCACTTGTGAAATTATTTCATTTTTCAGATTACCCCTGCCCCATCCAACTTCCCCACTCACCATCTTGTTGCAGGGATCATACTGTGAAGGTTCTGGAGGTTACTTTGTGAAACCAAGGTAATGAGAGTGGGTGTGCAGGAGACACCTGCTCGGGTACACCTAGTAACTTGGAAAGAAGGAGAATAGGCTTGTCTTCTGGGACTTACACTGTGAAACCAGCACAAAATGGGAATTGGCCGAGGCATGCAGCACCACCTTGAGGAAGTGGAATGCTTCCCAGGTGAAGGACCTGGCTAACTGAAGGTATCCACCTCTCATCAGAAAGGCGCGGTAGCCTCCAAAGCACAACAAAAGTGAAGTCGCTGAGGAGCTGCCTCTAGGAGAGGGGTCCCTGTGGCTGATGGGGACCTGGGTGTCTCTACCCTATCAGGAAGATAAACCCCCAACGCAGGCACAGACACTTCAGGGCTTGATGCTCCTGCATTTCCTGATAACTTGCCAAAGTTTCCACATTTTGAGTTCACTGATCTGATCTTCCATCAGTTCCACCATATGAATGACATAAATGCGACCACTTCCACCTTCCCCTTGGCCATGGCCACAGTGCAAGCCCCAGTATTTCTCATGCAGCAGCTTGCCAACATCTCCCTGCCCCCAGGCCCACTCCACCCCAATCTCCCTTCCAATCATTTTATATACTACGGCCAGAAAGATCTTTCTAAATCATAAATTTTATGTTACTTTCCTGCTTATAACCCTTCAATGATTTCTCATTATATTCAGTATAAAATTCAAATGCCTTGACATGGCTCAAAAGCCCTCATAAGCTGGCTCCTGCCAAGTCCTGCAGTGTCATTTCAGATCTGCTCTCCCTTCCTGAGATAATCTCCTGCCACACGGCACAAATGCCTGTTTCCTCTACGGTGCCCCTGCTTCCCTCTCTTCCCCAGCAGCCTCTCATGTGTCCCTCAATCTCCACGTGGGCACCACTTTCCCTGATCCCTCAGTCCTGGCCTGGACGCCCCTTCATGTCTCCCCAGAGCACCAGCACCTACCTTACCTCTGCAGTTATTATATTAGATTGAATCGCTTCCTTACTTTAGACATTGTCAACTAGACTGTAATCTCTTTACATGCAGAAATCATAGCTTCACCTCCTGTGTTCCAGGTTCTTTGTCTGAAAACTGGGGATGATTATAGCCATGACCTATTAGGCCATTATGAGGATCAAAAGAGCTAATATATATAAGGCACTTATAACAGTTTCTGATGCAGAGTAAGCACTATACGAGTAAATACTTATATAATGTGATTGCAATTATTACTATAGCTATTATTATTATTATTATACTCTTTCTTGTTGTAAATTTAGAATGTAATATACTGTATGTCAAATAGGAGTCACTTAATAAATATTTGCTGATTAAGAGAATTCGTTTCCTACATGCTAAGCAACCATCTGATTTTTTTCTGATTTCCTACCTCACTTGATTACTGGGAAATTTTAACCTGGCCAGGACTAAAAAAACGTCTTCTACAACTGACAGCCACATTTCTCAGGATGCCACAAAGCGGTCCTTTTGGTTTTATGCATCAGTCTCATAAGCTTTATTAGAGTGAGTCAGCCTCCCCAAGCCAGGTCATCTCTGGACTACCGAATTCGAGGTGCTGAGGACCTAACTGTGTATGCGGTTGAAACCACGAACAGGAGCATCACATTTTAGGGTTCAGTCTGGGTGGTGAAGGGGCCACTTATTCCCACCCCCAGGACTGCTCTTAGTGCTTCTAATTCAGACATGTCTCCTTCCCACAGTAAGCACAGCTGCAGCTTCCAGAAAAGCACATTTTCAGGCATGTGGTAGTCATGCATGCCTTTTCAGGAGAGAATAGGTCCCTTTAATTTTTGTGAGAATTTTGTAGTGTTCTATGTTTCAGAGTTAAGGATCATTTCATTGTGACTTTCAGCAATATAATTTAATGATTTGGGGCATAATTATTATAGTCACTGTCAAGTAGGATCATCCCCTTTTGCCTTACTAATGGTTAATAAAGTTCCTGCAGATGAATTTTCTTCCTTTTGGATACTTTGAATAAAACTTAAAAAAATAGAACCCAGATTTATAGCAGTCATTACTCAGGTTTTCACTAAACTTTACCATCTCCTTTCATATCACGTTCCTCACTAAAACTGTATTAAATACAGGATTTGTTAGCTGAAAGCGGCACACACATATATTAAAGGAATGAAGATAATTAATATTGATTGCATTTCTACCATATGTTGGCCCATAGATGAGAAGTCTTATTTAATCCTTATGATAATCTTCTTTTGGCAGGTGAGAAAATTGAGGCTCAGAGAAGTGAGTTGACTTGTCCAAGGTAACATAATTAGGGGAAATTTGAAATTGGAACCCAGGTCTATTTGTCACCACAGACCATGCCCTTGTCCTCACCCCAGTAAATGATTGGAGAGTTTAGTGCTGTATCATGAAAAGCAGTGACGTCTAACTTGGGAGGGAGAGGGAAGATACTATTCTAAGCTCAATGGAAATATACATATATGCAATTATGCTTTAGTGGACAAGAAGGCTTGGGTTTGGCTATGGTGGTTTGGCAGTGGGCGAAGGAAATGGAAGTGGATTGGACCACTAGGGTGAGAGTTACTGGGAGAACTGTTGCAAGAGTTTGACAATTGTGACCCTAGGGAGAAACTTGGTGATTAATGTCAAATTCCTATAATGTTTCTTTCCATAAGGGGTTCTGTAAGCATTAGAAAAGGTAGCTTAGCTTCTATTTTCCATATATTTCCCCAAAGATCTTCAATTTATGCTTGGTTCAGTGACCCCTGGAAGAAAAGCACTTAGGGATGGAGTTGGGAGGGACATTAAAAGCTGGAACCAGGTAAATGTACTCAGATAAGATGACACGTGATTCCACTGTTTCCTATGCTCACTAAATTGATAAGAGACTTCCCTCTTCACAGAGGCAGAAATAATTTATGACATCCATTTTACTATCTGCAAGGCTCAACATAGCTTTATATAATGGCTCCTGTTGTCTTTGTGGATTGTTTTCCCTAGGGCATGCTTTAATCTAGTTAGAGTAAGTAGTATCAGTCACATTGCTCACAGTGGGGATTAAAAGCCTCCTTCCACCACTTTCCAGCTGTGTGATCCCGGGCACACGAGGGAACCTTACCTTGTTACTGTTCCCTAATCTATACAATGACCACCATTATTAAATACACCTCCCTTGTATGTTGTAAGGACGTCATGAGCATATTTACCTACAGTTCTTTGAAGAGCACCTGCAGGGTGGTAGTGCTCAAAAATATTAGTGTTTGTTATCATTATAAACCCACCTCCATTCCAAAGTACCCAATGCACACTTAGCAAATTCTTACTAATCTTCAAATTTCAACTGAAAAGTTTTGTCCTCTAAGAAGCCTTTCACAACCATCCCCTGCCTCTTTCTAAACAGAGTTGATAGTTTCCTTTCTCTGATCCCTCTGGTGGCACTTTGTTTATCCATTCAGTCAAGACACATTTATAGAGCTGATGGTGTGCCAGGCACTGCTAAGACAGAGCTGTCAGGGAAGAAGCCACTGTCCCCAAATTGCTCACAATCTAGGAAGACATTGCAAGTGCTACAGTAAGGCAGCATGGCAGCACAGAGGAGGTTTTTCGCTCAGAGATCGGTCATTTCTCAAACTGTGTAAAACCCAGGGACAGCCTCTGAGACCACATCAGCTATGTCTATAGTTTTTCCTCTCTTTTCTTTTTCTTTATTCTAGATCGTTCCTCAATGTATCATTTTACTTTCTGATCTCCCCTCTCTTCTTCTCTTACCCTTCTTTAGTGTGTCTGGGGTTTCGTTCTCTCCTTTTCCTCCCATTGCTCCTTTTTTCTCTTTGGGTACAAGCTATACAAGGAAGAAGAGGACTATTGGGCGAAGTCTTCTTAGAAGACGCGGTGCTCAAGCTGAGTCTTCAAGGCAGAGAAGGATTTAGATAAAGAATGGAGGAGTGGGGGTAATACAGATGGAGTAGAAAGCAGCAGTCAGAAGGAGCACTAACTGTGAGATCCCCGAGGAGAAAAAAAAAAGAAGAAAAGCATATGCACGGATGGTGGAAAAGGTATGACGTTCATTCAGGTCCGGGATCCCACAAATGTGAAATGGGATTGTCAGGGGAGGAGGTAAGTCAGGCATTCTATACTAGGTTGGGTTGTATCTCTATGGGATGGGTTCTAAATCAAGGTTTTAAGGAAGAAGTTGACATGATCAGATTTGCATGTTAGATCACTATTTCTGTGTGAAGGATGGAGAGAAAAAGTTTAGCTGGTTGTAGAGTGTTAAGCGATGCTATTGAAATGGTCCAAACAAAAGATGCTGATACTTGAAGAGGATATTAGCAAGATGGTTCAGTAGTGAAGTATGTATGCTGTGCTTAATCACTGGGTCCTAATCCTGATTCTGCCATTCACAGATGCCAAGAAAAAATGTGACTGCCAATGTCCTACATTCCCAGCTAAATATTTTAGCGCTTGAACATGCCTCACAGATATAGGTTTTTTGTCCAGGTGGTCAACTCTTTAATATAAAGAAACAAAGAATCAGGGATCTGTGCACTTGTCTACCATCAGGTTCAATAGATAAGGAACATGAGGTCTACCTATTTATTAATTCATTGATTGATTCATTGCACTTGTACTGAAAGTTTACTAAGTGTCTAGCACTGGGTGAAATGAGCATGTCAGAGAGCAAGACAGACCATGTTCCTGCCCTCTTGGAGTCCACATTAGTTGTACGTAATAAACACGTGAATGCAAATTGTTATATCAAGTATACATGCTGTAGGAAAGATAAAGTAAGTTAAGAGGATAGAGTTTGATCAGAGTGGCAAATTTTTATAGGATGGAGAGGGAAGTCCCCTGTAAGAAAAAAATGTGATCTTAACTGAAGTTAGAGAGACAGCCAGGCAAATGTTGGGAGAAGAGTGTTCCAAGATGGCGAAACAGCTGGTGTAAAGGGCTGAAGCAGGAGCTCATGATGTTTCTCAGGGATCAGCAAGGAGGCCGGCATCGCTGGAACAGAAGGGGTCGGGTAGAGGGTAGCAGGAGATGAGTCAATGACGTAAGAGCCAGATCATGAAGGACCTTATTGACCAGTGGCTTGGATTTATTTCTTTAATGTGATGGGAAACAACTGGGTAAAAACGGTGATGCTCTAAGACTGACAGGGAAATTTAAAAAGGAGCTGAGTTATAGACATGATAAATTTGAGATGCCTAGTAGAAACCTAAATGACGGTGATAAGTAGGCAGATGGGCATATGAATTTGAGGCTCATTTGGAGAGGTTAGGAAGACAAATCAAATTTGGGAATCATCAGCAATATCAAGTCTTAGGACTGGAGGTGAGCACAGAAGGAGAAGAGAAGTTCTAAAGATTGAATCCTGTACTATCCCAACAGTTATAAATTGAAAAAAAAGGAAGAAAATCGAGCAAAGGCGACCAAGAAGAAGCAATAAGTAACAGAGGTGGCCATGGAGGAGAGTGAAGAAAGTTTTAAGAAGAGAGTAGGTTTTAAAAATGTTACTGTGAAAACAGCCTTTTCCCTCACCTCTTATAAATCATGTAAAACCAACAAGGGGAATGGAAAGAAAGCTGTAAACCACATCTTTAAGGAAGCCAGAAGAAAGCTATAACCACAAAGCAGGCCAGAAGTGCCCAAAGCAGTGGAGTATTGAACAGGGCTGTGGGGGAAAAAGCAGAAATGTGAAAGCCATGGCTGTGTATCTCAGAAAGTGCCATCGAAATGACCTTCTCGGGGAGGGGACATGCTGAGGTTCACATGGGGTCCCTGGGTGCACATCCAACAATGGGTGCCTCCCTAGAGGCTGTTTGTTCAAGAAATATAGTGGGTAGGACTGAGTGAAAAATTCATTTAAGGAGCATAGGGAAGAAGAGGAACTTTACATTTTGAACAGTCCTGCAGATGCCTGTAGATGCCTGTCTCTAGTGTGTGGAAAGAAATAAAGGCTAAATGAATTCACACACACCACACTGGGAGGTAGGAAAATTCCTACTAACCTTAAGTACTTCTCTGTTCCTTCACCACAAGCAGCTTCTCCAAACAGCTGGTCCAGGAAAAAGTCAACTGCTTAAGATAAATAATCAAAAAGGAACCAGAATAAGCATTATATAGACATTAGAAGAATCAAACAAATAACAACAACAAAAGAATGAAAGAAATGGAGAATGCACAGTATATAAAGTACTTTCATCAGAAAAATATAGCCAGGGAGAAAAGGAAAATTGTGATCAAACTTTCATTATAATGTAATGGTTACTACAGATTAGCTAAATCAATATCCACTCCAACTCCCTTCTAGCATTTTGATTTTGTTTTCTGCAACTTTACTGAATACATTGATAGTTCCAACAGCTTTTTAGTGGATCTTTAGGATTTCTTACATATAAGATAATACCTTCTGCAAACAGAGACAGTTTTACTTCTTCCTTTCTGATTTGGATGCCTTTTATTTATTTTTCTTGCTTGATTTCTCTGGCTAAGGCTTCCAGTTGTGGGAGCGAGCATCCTTGCCTCATTCCTAATACTTGAAAAAGAGCTTTCAAACTTTCGCCATTGAGTATGATGCTAGCTGTGGACTTACCGTATACAGCCTTTATTGAATTAAGATTTGTTCCTTCTATACACAGTTTGTTCAGCGTTTTTATCATGAAAAGATATTGTTATTTTGTCAAATGTCTATTTTGAATTAGCTTAAGCAATAAAAGAATTTATTTGTTCATGTAATCAAGTGTCAGTTCAAGTTTAGAATCTTCTTTCAGGATCTGGAGACTTAAATACTCTTCCCATACATAGGACTTGTAATATATAATTTAGGACTTGTCTCTAGAATATAGAGGAAAGATAAAGTCCAGTGTTCATGGATATTTTGGTAGTAGTGGAAAATTTACAGCTTTTTAAAGTGATGTTTGTTCTTGTCTTCTAACTTGGTAGATCAGTAGTTTAACATCTGATCTTTGATTTATAGACCAATGACACATTCTTGATTTAAGGACAATAATCGTTGCAGTTGTGAAAATAAGCACCACCACTTAGACTGCCTGGCAGGGTCTACATTGTAAAACAAGCCCCAGTTTTGTTTATATTGAATTTGGGATGATGTGGCGTTCATCTACCAAGAGTCATTCCAGGCTACCAGAGCAAGAGGTCATATAATTTCTCAAAAAACCCTGCAGTTAGCTGGTAGCTGCTTGATAGTCAGGAGTGAATACCAGAGGCAAGGAGTGTTTAAACAGAAGCTTAGAATTCTGCAGGCACAGTGACAGAGGAAAAGGTGTGGACTGTGGAATCATCAGACCTGGGACAAAATTTTAATTCACTCACTTATCTCAATTCATTCTTTTTTTTTTTTTTTTTTTTTTTTTTGCGGTACGCGGGCCTCTCACTGCTGTGGCCTCTCCCGTTGCGGAGCACAGGCTCCGGACGCGCAGGCCCAGCGGCCATGGCTCACGGGCCCAGCCGCTCCGCAGCATGTGGGCTCCTCCCAGACTGGGGCACGAATCCGTGTCCCCTGCATCGGCGGGCGGACTCTCAACCACTGCGCCACCAGGGAAGCCCTCTATTCATTCTTGAACAAATAACTCAACTCTGAATCTCCATTTCCTTATCTGCAAAATTTATATAATGATATCTACCTCATAATGTTGTTGTGAGGTTGAAATATGGTAACATGTAGAGTATCTAGCATACAGAGGAAACCATATAAAAGGCAGCTATTTTTCAGACTTAATCATCCAATATTTGTGTAGTTTATGTTTATAAGTCTTTATTAGACTGTACATTTCAACACAGCCAGTGTCCAAGAAGAGCAGTGATATTCATATTGATGACTCAGATACTAGCCTTTTAAGACCCTAACAGCATTCTTTTTTTTTTTTTTTTTCCCCTTACGTGGGCCTCTCACTGTTGTGGCCTCTCCCATTGCGGAGCACAGGCTCCGGACGTGCAGGCTCAGCTGCCATGGCTCATGGGCCCAGCCGCTGCGCGGCATGCGGGATCTTCCCGGACCGGGGCACGAACCCGTGTCCCCTGCATCGGCAGGCGGACTCTCAACCACCGTGCCACCAGGGAAGCCCCCTAACAGCATTCTTAATCTACAAGTAATAAATGGTGATCAAAAGGGTTTTAATGCTAATGTAATTAATTAGTTTTTATTAGTATAATGTTGATAAATTTAATGGGAACTTTTCCATCTCATTTTACTTGCCTGCTCTGCAGCTTTTAACACTATTTGAAACTCTTCCTTGAATATTGGTGTTTCTCGAGGTCCATAACACTTTCCCCCTAATCTCCCTGACTGGTCTTTCTAAATCTTTTTGTGGGCAACACCTCCTTTTTCCCACCACTTAAACTTTGGTTTTCCTTAGCCCTCATTCAGCAGACAACCCTTCTCATTCTAACTACTCTTTTTAGGCAATCTCTTTCACTTGTTATTTAACCCAGGGCCACTGAGTAAGATTGTGCATGCTGTGCACTGCCCTAATGTGCTAAGGTGAAAAAGAGAGTGAAGGCAGAAATCCAGTCTCTGCTCTGCTTGCCAGGCTGTGTACCCAGGGCTAGGGTTTACCTAGAGAGAATGCTTTCTTTACATCTGAAACCTAGATGAATCTTAAGAAAGAAGCTAAATAATTGCAGGCAATAAGCCATGTGATTCATTTATTTGTATTATTAAAATAAATTGAGTTATTGCAAAAAGCAAGCTTAATCATAATTTTCTAGAGTCATCATTGACTATGAACTTTTTATTTGATCCTTGAAAGGAAGAATCACATGTTCCAATGAAATCTGAGAAAACTGAATCCCTTCAACATTATGGTAAACCAAGGATAATGGAAGGTGCTATGTAGACATTAACAGCATTGGGAAGTCCCTGGCAGTCCAGTGGTTAGGACTCTGAGCTTCCACTGCCAAGGGCCCAGGTTCGATCCTTGCTCAGGGAACTAAGATCCCACGAGCCGCATGGCTTGGCCAAAAAAACATTAAGAGCATTGAGTCAAATTTTCCTCCAAAACAGATTCCAAAGTTTTAGTTAATTAGCCACAGTCAAATTTAGAACAATTCTTTTTAATTGAAGGAAATGGTTATTCACAAACACTGTTTCAGTAATTGTAACCAGAATGAATTACCATAAGAACATAGGAAAAGCTTTTTTCTCATTTTGAAAAAACCTTATGTCTACATCAATACATCAGTAGAATTCTACATGAGGTTTAAACTTAAAACATCTACAAAGTTTCTTAAAGAACTTTATCACTCCCTTAAGGAAACTAAATTAAACTGCTGCTGTAGAGGATTCTCATTTCCCACTATAATACCACTTTTTTCAAAATTACAATAAAGATACATTCCCGTGGCTTTTTCATTACTTTGTGGGTTGTATAGAAACCCTGCATTTTTATTTTATGCTTTCGATAATTCAGTATGACTCAATGTGAGTCATACAAAAAATAGTCTTTTCTCCATAACATGGCTATAAGGGTTTTACTTGTAAATATTTATATTGCTTCTGTCTTTAATAAAATCTGTAAACACTTTGGCAGGGTACTAAAGAGATCTCAGCTGCTTTCTATACTTTGTCTTAGGATGCAGAAAAGGATAGAGGAATTGCCTAGTTTTTCTCTAAGGAAAATGAAGTTTCTAAATTGTTATTACAAAAGTAATATGTGTTTGTTATTAAAAAAATCAAATCAAGTAGCAGAGAATGGTATGAAATTAATACAGTTCTTTCACCCTGTTCCCACTCTCAATCCCACTAAAGGTAGCCACTGTCCAGACATTGTGTATGAAACACTAATATATAAACATGTTTGCATCCATGTTATGATTTGCTTTTTCTTTTAATATAATTTTAACTTTTTTAAAGCCAACATTTAAAGGTTTACAGCAGTCTTTTAATGGTTGTGGATTATTTCATTGCATAGCAATACTACAACTTATTTAATCAATTCCTTTTAAAGGACTTCAGGATGTTTTCCAGTTTTGTTTTAATATAAGTAATGCTGACCTCATTTTTTAATTTTCAAAAATTATGGTTGATTTTGCTGAACAAGTGGGCAAAGGAACACAAAGTCTAATGTCTATATTTATTTGCTCGTAACCAATTCTGACATCTTAAGTGATCACCAAAATGATCAAAAAAATTTTATTAATTTCGTGTGACTGTTCATCACATAATTGTCTCTGTTGATTTTGTGAGGACTTGTATTACATTTCCATGGAAAGTTCCATCTGTACTTTCTTCCAAAAAATAAAAATAAAATCAAGACATTTAAAGGAACTGCTACTCTGGAAGTGCCAAGTTATTTAGATTATCAGAGTATAAGGGAAATGTATTCCCTCTTTTTGTCACATTGCATCCTAGAGGGCGGGGTTAAAGTGACTGGTTTTTGGACTGTGTAAAACTGCATTCATGTCCCTGGCTCTGCCATTAACTGGCTATGTGACTTAAGAAAATTACAATATTTTGAAACTTCAGTTTCTTCATTTGTAAAATGTGGATAATTATGAAAATTAGCTTTACATGAATATAGGGATGTTGATGAATTACAGAAGATGTGCCAGTAAATCTTCCAGAATAAAACTTTGCACATTGTACAAGCTTACTAAATCTCAGTTGTTATCATTATTATTCTAATGGTTTTTTTTTTTTGCGATACGCGGGCCTCTCACTGTTGTGGCCTCTCCCGTTGCGGAGCACAGGCTCTGGATGCACAGGCTCAGTGGCCACGGCTCACGGGCCCAGCCGCTCCGCAGCATGTGGGATCTTCCCGGACCGGGGCACGAACCCGTGTCCCCTGCATCGGCAGGTGGACTCTCAACCACTGCGCCACCAGGGAAGCCCTATTATTCTAATTTTTAATAAAACCATTATTTGAATCATCCTACAATTGACTCTCTACCACCTATAACATAAACTATTCTTAATGGCTTCCAGCATGATCTATCTAGTCTTAAATGACATGTATCCACTGTCTACCTCTCCAGCCTCAGTTTTTCTTTTTTCCCCAGCTTTATTGATGTATAACTGACACATAAATAGTGTATATTTAAAGTGCACATGATATTTTTATATACCTTTTACTTTTTTTCTTCCAGTTTTATTGAGATATATGGACATACAGCACTGTATAAGTTTAAGGTGTACAGCATAAAGATTTGAGTTACATACATCAAGAAATGATGACCACAATAAGTTTAGTGACCCTTCATAATCTCATATAGATATAAAATACAAGAAACAGACAAGACATTATTTTTTTCTGGTGAGAACTCTTAGGATTTATTCTCTAAACAGCTTTCATATATAACATGGGGCACTGTTAATTCTATGTATCATGTTCTGCATTACATCACTAGTACTTATTTCTCTTACAACCAGGACTTTGTACCTTTGACTACCTCCATCCAATTCCCCCCTCCCTACTCCCCACCTCTGGTCACCAGAAATCCGACCTCTTGTTCTATGAGCTTTTATTTCATGTTTTTGTCTGTTTCATTTTTGAAGAATAATTGACCTACAACACTATGCTAGTTTCTCATATATAATACAGTGATCTGATATTTCTATACATTTGAAAATGATCTCCAAAGTAAGCCTAGCTACCATCTGTCACCATACAAAGTTATTACATAATTCTTGACTATACTACCACACTGTACATTTCATACCCATGACTCATTTATTTTGTAATTGGAAGTTTGTACCTCTTACTGTTCATCACTTACTTCTCTCCTCCCCTCACCATGCTCCCCTCTGGCAACCTCCAGTTTTTCCTCTGTACCTATGACCCTCTTTCTGTTTTGTTATATTTGTACTTTTTAAAAAAATTTCACATATAGCTGAAATCATACAGTATTGGTCTTTCTCTGTTTGACATTACTCTTAGCGCAGTACCCTCTACGTCCAGTCATGTTGTCACAAATGGCAAGATTTCATTTTATGGCTGAGTAATATTCCATTGTATATGTTATACCACATCTTCTTTATCCATCATCTATCGATGGGCACTTAGGTAGCTTCCATATCTTGGTTATTGTAACTAATGCTGCAATGAACATCAGGGTGCATATATTTTTTTGGATTCGTGGTTTTAATTTGCATTTTGCTTACGATTAGTGACTTTGAGTACCTTGTCATGTACCTGTTGGCCACTCATATGCCTTCTTTTGAGAAATGTCTAAACAGGTCCTTTGTCAATTTTTAAATTGGATTTTTAATTCTTTGCTGTTGAGTTACTTGAGTTCATTTTCTATTTCAGATATTAACTCCTTATCAGATGTATGGTTTCTAAATATTTTTTTCTCATTCTGTAGGTTGTCTCCACTCTGTTGAGTATTTCTTTTGCTGCACAGAGGCTTTTTAGTTTGATGCAATCCTGCTTGTCTGTTTATTTTTGTTTGCTGTGCTTTGGGGAATCACGTTTTTTAAAAACAATCAGTGTCAAGAAGATTTTTCCCTATACTTTTCCCTAGTAGTTTTATATTTTCAAGTTTTACATTTATGCTTTTAATCCATTCTGAACTGACTTATGAATGTAGTATGAGATAAAGATCCAATTTTATCCCTCTGCATGTGGCTATCCAGTTTTTTCAGCACCATTTATTGAAGAGACTATCCTTTGCCAATTGCGTTCTGGGCACTCTTGTCAAGAATCAGCTAACTATACATTTCTCAATTTATTTCTGGGTTATCTATCCTGTTCCATTGGTCTACCTGTCTGTTTTTATGCCAGTAACATCAGTTTTCTTGGACATTCAGCCGTCCATTGATCCAAACAAATTTCCAAGCCCAGAAAGCTGCGAAGAGAAAAGGGGGAAATACAGTGTTAGTGAAGGGAGTAGGAAATGAAGAAAAGCTATCAAAGAACCCAGTTAAGGAGGATTTTGCAAAGAACCCCAAATCTAAGCAAAGCTGCCCATGCACTCCAATCTTGGCTTCAAGCTAGTCAAGCTAATCATCCCCAGCAAGTCATCTTACAGAAGCTACACAAAATAACTGACAAAGATAAGCCTGCTTTCTGTGAGTAGCTTTTGGGGGCTGTGGAATTTTGTCATAAACCTTTTATTATTTACTTTCATTACTTTCACATCAGAACATATTGAGTGATTATCTACTATGTGCTAAGCACTGTAGTATGTGAAAAACAGACTTGTGCTCTCCTGAAGCTTGTGGTTTAGTGGACAAGAGAGCTATTAATCAGATGATCATAGTAATAAATCGATTATTACCAAGTAAGTTAAAGAACATGATTATTTGCTTAAGTAAAGGAATCTGACATAGGCTAAGGGATTAGAGAAGGTATCCTCCAGAAGCAACTTAATCTGAAAGCTGAAGGAAGTATTGAAATTAACCAGAAGAAAGGGACAAATTTTTCAGAAAGAGGAAACAACTTGTGTGAGATCAACAGCGTCAGCCCAGTCACAGCACAAAGTGAAAGCAAACTTCCTGAATGCCCACACCCCCTGCCCCCAGATTCTGCTTTTCACTGGGGTTTTACTAGATGCACATTAAGTGTGAGACTGTGCAAAGAACAAGCTGGAATCACTCAGAGGGTGACCCTGTGGAGGGGTGGGAGCAGACTTATCCCAGAGGGACTCCAGTTCCAAAAGGCATCAGTGCCTCAGGTTATTAACTTCAGCCAAAGCATTTATACCACAGTCCCTATTCTAGGTTCTGTAAGAGGAAACCTTTCCATTAGAGTTCAGTGAGCCTTTTATTTCTTTCTCCCTTCCATTTACAGATACTCACCCCAGGGAAGAGTTACTTGAAAAGGTCCTTGCTTCCCAGGCATATGCTAGTGAAAGAGGCGGGGGAGTGTTTTACAGCTGAGGGCTCTGCTACAACACAGAGATTGTCTGGATAAAACATGGATTGGTTTTCGTGAGACTGGACCAGTCCCTAAAGAGAATTTCACTATATTAAAAGAGCAATGCATTCTCCTGTGATAGTCTGGGCTAGAGAATGACCCCCTGTTGCCATGGTATCAAAAACACTATAGAAAGAAAGGAATAAGTGCTTTGTGATGGATATAAATAACACCTACAACACCTATGCGGCAAGCAAATTTCCCCAAATCCTTCGTGTAACTTGAGCACCAAGTTACTATAAACTGAGGAAAAGTAATAGAAGAAAAAGCATTCTCCTCCCATAATTTTTTAAATTTCTCCATATGTATTTTTTCAACCAAATGGTCTGTTTGTAGGTCTGTTTTTATAACTCTCTTTTTTATGTCCATCTTCTTTAGATAGTTCCACTGAAGTGCTTAAATATGTAGATTCTAAAATAAAACAAGGTCCACAAATTTCCCTTACCACATTCTCTATTAAAGTTGAGTTAAATTTTAATTAAAGTGAGTTACACGCATGCCGATACTAAATATATTGCTTTCCATGGCAAAGTTCTTTTGGTACATACCTAAGTCTCAAATATGCACAGGTAAGACAATCCAGGAAGCTTAGATTCCAGGGAACATCTCCTGATCAGAAGGTAGTCATTTCAGTCACATTTCATGCACATGAGGGATTCGAGTAAGATGGGAGAGTGGCAATTACCCTTCTGTTTAACAGAGCCTTCATTAACTAGAAAACATCCTCCTTATCAAATATTTCAGTGATTGAAATCAGAAAGGAAAAAATTCCTTTGAGAGGAGGCAAACAGAGGGCTGTTAATTTCTAAATTTATTTAAAGCTGAGACAGCACCAGGGCTTTAAGTACTCGGGAGTACAGAAAATATGAGAACATCATTAGTGGAGATAATGCTTTATGATTACCCTCATTTTATGCCTCCCTAATTTCTGCTCTTCTGTTAAGATCTTTAAGAAGGATGACTTAGTGAAGGGTTCAAACCTTCAGTATCTAGCTAGCACACTAATAATTGCAATAATAATATACCAACACTGTTGATTTGCTGAACTGCCAGGCATTGGGCTGTTTTACATTTCAGGCGTATTCAGACTTCAGAAAAATTCTATAAGATAGGAAAGATTATGCCTGTTTTAAAGTTTTCAGTCTCAGTATAACTCCACTAAAAGTGTGAGGAATATATAAAATTGCTTATCTCAAAGAACATACAATATACTAAGGAAAAGACGGTATGTACACGTAGGTCCATTACAAAGCATAATCAAGGAAAAAATCCTGGAGCACAAAATATAACTGGAGGACAATAAATATGAAAATACCATAGATCTTTATTCATTCTTGAGTCACCAAAACCCCAGTTCAGACCTGTCCAGCAAGCATGGCCTGCACTCTGTTCAGCTGTGTGACCAACGAGCTCATTCTCTCCACATGTCACTGGAGATGGTTAATGAATCAGAACACTCTCCAGCATCTTGGATGACTGCTTCAGCAGCATACATTATCCATATTTCACTATACATCCATCAGATGGTAGGTTTTTTATATTAACAGAGTTGGAGAGCTCAAATTCACTCTTGAAAAGTCATCATGTTTCCCTTGCCATTAGGTAAATTGATCAAAGGAAGGAGAATTGGTTTTACCATTTGTAAGAACCTTACAGATTTTCTAGTCCCCAATTTTTCTTTCATACATTTAAAATTGATGACAGCCTCATAAAATCCTAGGTCATAAATTTAGATCTCTTAAATTACTGCTTTATCCTCAACTGAATATAACTGATATTTGCTCAGTATTTACTATATCCTGGGTACTGTGCTAAGGGCTAAGAATATAGTGGTAGATAAGACACAGCATAGTGAGAATTAGGGAAATTTTGGACAGTATTTGAATATTATTTATCTATAAACATTACACATGTTTAAGCTACTATATTGATAACAGGATGGCAATGACCTTTATAAGGTTTATCATTTAATGCATGTCTCAATGTGTCAGATCCTGTGACATTATGTTTCATACCTTGCTTAATTCATTTAATAACCATGTGAGATATTTACCACTGTTCCCATTTTGTATATGAAGAATTTGAGCCTTAGATGGATCAAGAAATCTGATTATGGTCAAATAGCTAAAGACTGGAATGGATGCACATTTAATTCCAAAGTCTTTCCACTGCACTATGTTTCTGAGATCTCTTTCTTAATGCTATTTTTCCAAACTTTCTATGGATATTGATAAATAAAAAATATAAGCTGGGCATACGGTCAAAATGAATAATTCCAATGCTTCAGCTTAAAAGGTATACAATAAATAAAGATTATATTTTGAGATATTCTGGTCACTTAGCTAAATTTCAATAGTGCAAATCATAAAGCTGGGTCAGAGGGGTGAACATGCAGAGAATCTCATTTTTTCTTAAAGCAAATAGCATCATTATGTAATGTAAAGAACATTTGGGGCTTTGGGGCTTCCCTGGTGGTGCAGTGGTTGAGAGTCTGCTTGCTGATGCAGGGGACACGGGTTCGTGCCCTGGTCTGGGAAGATCCTACATGCCGCAGAGTGGTTGGTTGGGCCCGTGAGCCATGGCTGCTGGGCCTGTGCGTCCGGAGCCTTTGCTCTGCAGCGGGAGAGGCTACAGCAGTGAGAGGCCCGCATACCGCAAAAAACAGACAAACAAACAAAAAAAAACCTCATGTGTAAAAATAAAGCCCATGCCCCTCATCCAAGAGAACTGTGGTGGGAAATGAATAAGATCAGGTATGTAATGCAGGTATAGTGGACATTTAATAAATGTTCCTTCAATGAATGAGGTCAATTTACAAAATAAGAGACTATTGAAGATGATTTGCACCAGAAGGAATGCTGCCGAAGGTGGTGGAAAAAATGTCTTCTAAATAACAATTTTACTCCTTAGAAGAACAATGAGCATAACAGGAACAAGATGTGGTAGAGCTAAATTCCCTATTGGATGGAACCATTTGCATCCCTCTAACCAGCAAAGGAAAGGCATGTTCTCCCTATTTCACGTAATGGAAGAGGATATAGAGTAGTTTTAAATGTGACAGAGGACCCTTCCCAGCACCCTTGAAATCACCATCTGCCTATATGTCTCATCTCCACCTCATCCCCAAACAGAAAGCTGATCAGGCCGTGGAAACAGTGCAGGCTGTATCTGGTCTATCCATGGGCTGGAAAGTGGCCACAGCAACATCCACAGCCCAGGATGTGTCTTTGCACAGGATCTTCTTTGTTGCAAGCAAAAGTGAATCCACATTAGTAAAACAGAGTGTGGTTATCTCACTCATTGTTCACAGGTAAATCAGCATCCTTTGCTTTCAGAATACCAATATATGCTTTGGGCACACAGGGGGCTACAGAGCTGTTCCCTTGGGTACAAGATAGGCACTTATGCTTAAAAACAAGAAAAGGAGATAGAGGAAGGATAACTTGAGGATCCTCTTGGTGTCCACACAGCATCTCTTTACTTCAGGGTTCTCATTCTCATGGGAAATTGACATTTCCAAGAGTGACCATTTACCAAGGACCCTCTATGAGCCAGACACATATTATCCCTGATCTGCCATCAACCCTGCAGAATAAACATTATTTTAGATGAGGAAATTGAATCTCAAAGAAATAAACTGCTCAAGTCACAAAACTAATAAATGAAAGAGATGAATTTAGAACCCAAGTCTGTTTGAAGTCCATGCCAAGCCAACTTAGACTCCTCATCAGGATAGAAGTGAAGCTACTTGATAGATTCCATTGACAGACCTCCAGAGCCCAATATACATAGCATGAATTCTTACACATTAATTTAATCACTTATTAGAGTGGTGAATGCCAGACAATGGAGGTGGGTTGGGCAAAAGCAAGCATCTGACATAGAAGCTCCACTCATATTATAGAATGTTAAATATTAAGGCAATTTTGAGTCACTATCTATTGTAGTAATAACGGTGATTCCTCATGCACATATTAACACAGGACTCGCTTACACCCTTGATGGAATTCAAAAGAAAAACTAGAGGTTAGAAAATCCATTTGCCTGGTTGAAAAATGCATTTGTTTTGGAATAGCCTGTTAATAAAAATGCCCATTGTCTCAAAACTCCCTATGTAGATGTACCCAATATGATAAAAAGAAGTTTGGAGAACAAAGGAAACATCTTTAAATATTTAAATGATTAAAAGGAAAATTAAAAATAGATTTCTTTTCAGTGAAAGATTTTAAATTGAATACATAAACCATGTTTGATTTCTAAAGCTAGCACGGATGCATGTAAAGTATTAAAGATGTTTAACATGAAAATGTGTATTCAATAAAAAATAGATGATTCATTTTTATATGTGATTTCCAATTTATTTTGTCGGGCCCAATCTCCCATTGGAAATTCAGGCAAACATCCTTAAGTTTGCAAGATCAAGGAGTAATAGTATGCTCTATCAATTTTAGAAGAGAAAGAAACCTGCTTCAGTATATTATTTGCTGGTAAACTAGTCTTGGGAATCAGCTAATAAGTAATTCCTAGCGGTTACTCTGAATTTGGTTCCATGTCAGAAGTTGTGAGTACTGAAGAAGAAGATGGATGAGAGTCTTTATTTCCTTCAGCAGGTTGTGCTTTAGATGACAAGAGAAGACACAAGTTAAGGTATGAGCCCTGTGCTATAGTAAACACGACTTTAGAAGCCCAGAAAAGGGACTTCAATATGAAATGATCTTTTTGGAGAAGATGCTGTGATGTAAGAGGATCTTGGCTAGAGAAGCCACATGGAGAAAGGTGAAGACTTCAGAAGAGGGATTTGAGTCCCATGGTAGGGACAGTTAACATGGAAACAGGTGTTTAATTATCTATAAATCACAGGATGCAGAGTGACAGCATCTCCAGAGACGTGAGGGTATCCATCTTAGGAATCTTACCCCCAAAGAGGCCTTAGCAACATGGTGTATCCACTTTGGTGTAGTCAGGGTATGCCATTGCTTAACTTAAAAAAATTGTGTATTCACTGGGTGAGAATACAAAGGAAGCAAGTTTAAAACTCAGGATAAAATATTGCTTTTCTTTGGAAGGGTTAGAAGACAATTTGGAATTATTTTTTTCATGGCTCACTCACATGTGCACACATGCAAATTCACAAATACACACCCAAAATACAAGAATGTCTTCAGATAGTAATTTACAATAGTGATTTAGTGTTCCATGAATTGGTGGTAACCTGGGAATATAAATGCCACCAGGGAAAATTATTCAAAAAGTACATACATGAAGGTTCCTGGTCCAATAGCTGTAGAGTGGTGCTTTGGGAATTTGTGCTTTTTATTGAATATCCTGAAATGGTTTGGAAGTGGGAAAGTAAAGGATTCACTGCTTTACCTCTTCCATGGAAGACAGTCATCCTCTGTGCAAATGATTCGATTAGTGGAGAGTTCATTACTGCACAAGGTAGTTTTGTTGGACCACTTTGAATTCATCAAAGAGTGTGAAATAAGCCAGTCACAGAAGGACAGGGCTGCATGACTCCACTTATATGAGGTATCTATTCCAGCAAACTGAGAGAGGGAGAGAAAACCATGGTGACTGCCAGCGGCTGGGAGGTGAAGGAAATGGGAGCTGTTGTTCACTGGGTTTAAGGCTCCAGCTACGTTAGATGAGTAAGTTTTAGAGAGCTGCTGTACAACAGAGTACCTACAGCTAACTTGACGGTGTTGTGCACCTCAACATTTATTAAAAGAATAGATCTCATGTTCAGTATTCTTACCACAGAACAAAAGCAAAGAGACACAAGGGAACTTTGGGAGGTCTTGGAACTGTCTCTTATCTTAATCTTGGTGATACTATCACAAGTGATTGCACACATTCATACTCACCAAATTGTATACATTAAATATGTGTAGTTCTTTGTATATCAATGATATCTCAATAAAGCTGTTTAAAAAGTGTTTCCATATATAGGACCAAATTTTGCAATTTTTCCTCAGCAGCCTGGTTTCAGATCCATGACAAAACCCTCTACCTCATTCTGTGAAAGCATTCAGATGTTTTTTTAAATAATTATTTGGATATTTTTATAATCATCCTGATTCTTTTTTTCTTAAATGGAAACCTCATTTTTTTCAAAATTTCTTTGTGCTAAATAGTTTCCAGGTCCTTCATCATCCTTGACACCCAACTGTAAACAGCCCAGGCTTGTCAGCATCTTTCTTCCCTCTCCCTCTACCCTCTCTGTGCGACTTCCGTCTTATTCGTCGCTTCCATGTCAATGACTCTCAAATAGTTGTCTCCCCCCCAGGCCTCTCATACCCCAAATGCCTGCTAGATATCACCTCACACTTACCAAATTCATCACGTCTAAAATTGAGCTCATTGTTTTTCCCCAAACTCATGCCTCCTCCTCCTCTTCTTTCATCACGTTCAAGTCTTCCCCCTCCCCTGCTTCCTTCTTCTTCTCCTTATCTATGTTTCCTATTCAGGACCCAGAACCACCATCCACCTTGTTGTATATCAGGCCCCTGAAGGCTTCCCTGTCTTTTTCCTCTCTATCACTCTCTTTAAGCAATAGGTAATCTAATGCCAATGATTCTGTCAACTAAATACCTCTGAATTATTATGCTTACTTTTTAAAAATTTGTATTTATTTATTTTATTTTTGGCTGTGTTGGGTCTTCGTTGCTGCACGTGGGCTTTCTTTAGTTGCAGTGAGAGGGATCTACTCTTCGTTGCGGTGCGTGGGCTTCTCATCCGTGGCTTCTCTTGTTGTGGAGCACCGGCTCTAGGTGTGTGGGCTTCAGTAGTTGTGGCTCGCGGGCTCTAGAGCACAGGCTCAGTAGTTGTAGCCCACGGGCTTAGCTGCTCCGCGGCATGTGGGATCTTCCCAGACCAGGGCTCGAACCTGTGTCCCCTGCATTCCCAGGCGGGTTCTCAACTACTGCACCAACAGGGAAGTTCCTATACTTACTTTTATCACTATTGTTCTGCTTAAGTTCAGGCCCTAAAGATAATAATATCCTAAATATTCTTCCTACCACCATGCTCTCTCTATAATCAATTCCCCACACTGATACCAGGAATCTTTCTAAAATATAAATATGATCATGACACTCCTCTGTTCACTATTGATTGGGGATCTCAATTACCTTCTAGATAAAGCCCAAGCTTCCTGATGTGACAAACAAGGTCCTCAGACACTAATTTCCTCTTTCCCCACACCACATGTACTCTGGGCTTCAGAAATATTGAACGGCTTTTCTGATTTTTCTGTTTTTGTTCTATTTTCTCTTGCACTGTTACACTGTGCCTCCACATCTTTGGTTTGTCAAGGAAACTTCTATTCACTCTTCAGAAAACAATTCAGGCACCACCTTCCCCAGGAATCCTTCCCTTTCCTTCTCATCCACTCTGAGTCAGACGTTCCACCTCAGGTTCCCAGAGGACCATGGGCTCCATCACTGCTTTTGTCTTTATCACTATTTATATGCCTGTTGCTGTCACTAAGTTGTGAACTTCCTGAGGTCAAGGGCTGTTTTACGTTCATTTTTGTATCTCCTTTTACAGAGAGTTGCCTGGCTCATCTCAGGTGTTTGATAAATGTTTATTAAATTATCTCATTAATCAAAGATGGAAATTCAGGCTTATCTCTTGAATTCCAGTGTTTTTTCCTCTACCATGTGGTTCTTTCGCCTCCACCAAATGGGGACGATTTCTAAGATAAATACCTACATCCATCTGAAAGATGAACAGCTTGACAAGACAGAAACTAGAGGAGTTTCTGAAAGCTTAAACTATATAAACACCAGGGAATTTGTATGCAGAGAGGAATATACAATATAGATAGAAAATTTCAAAAGCCTGAATTTTCTTACCCTAAGCCAGAGCTGCCACATGCTGATTTCTGCTCTGTGAGGAAGCCGGTCCTCAGCACAGATGCTATTCAGACCCCAAAGAGACAGACTGGCAATGATGGATTGCTGACAAAGGACCTGTTAGCTGGAGCCAGTCACCAGGCAGCACTGCTGCCCCTGCCCAAGTATGGCACAGTTTACATTTCACCCCAGAGAAGAGCGCTCCACCTGCAGGAGCAAAGGTCCCTACACAGAACAGGATCAGTTTTCAAGCTGGCAGATGGTTCTACAGAAACAGCACAAAAAGCTTGTTGCTCCAGGGCCTTAAATAGAACAAGATTAATTGAAATACACTTTTGGTGAGTTCCAAAGCAATAAGCTTGACAATTCATTTAATTTTTTAACTCACCTATCTGGAACAACAGATGGTAATTTTAAAAAACAATTAAATTCATTTTTCGAAAAATTTTCCCAAAATCTAAAGATCAAAGACTCTTATATTAACTTGTTTTTTTCTTTACTCTGTATTCCTATTCTGAATAAGTGGAGGGAAATCTCACAAAGTAAAAATAGTTCTATAATAAGAATCAGTCTGCAGAGTTGCCACTGAGCATCAATTTATTCTGTTACATTAAATAAGTTGCTTCCCTTTCCTATGCCTCAATTTCCTCATCTGTGAAATGGGAGACCTAAGCTGCAATAGCTCTCAAACTCACACAATTTAAGACTGTATTTATATAACAGCTAGCATTTGTTGAGTGCATCCTATGTTCCAGAAACTAAATAGTTAAATGTATCTCAGTTAATCCATATAACAGCCATTATCATCATCATCATTTCACAGATAAGTAAACTGAGGCTGAGAGAAAACACATTACTTACCTATGTTTTCCTGGCTAAGTGAGTGGCTGGGTTGGACTTTGATCCTAGGCTGTTTAACTGGAAGGTCTGTACTCTTAGCCAACTCCTTTTCCCTCCCCACTTATAGCTGATAACTTTACAGACCAAAACAAGCTGGGCATGTGAGCAATTATTATTGACCACTTTGCTGATAGACCTGTCCAATGGCATATTGGTTTATGTGAGAGCCATGACACAAAGCACAACAGTTTGGGCTGTCTTGAGAGGGTTTTATTCACCTTATTCTACAACTTGTAATCACACTGTGAAACTGGCAGGGCGAGTAACTCACCAACTTCACTGGGCTGTAGTCCAGATGTCAGTAGGAAAATTATTATTTTTTAATGATGACATTTTAAAGTCTAACTTCTATTTCCTTTGGGAGGTTATTGGTTTCTTAGGAGCATTACTAATTTATAAATTCTAACCAAACTAGCCAGAATTGAGAAAAATTAAATTATTTTATGGTTTCTGGGAGAGCCCATGAAATATTTCCAGACATTGGAATGCAAATTCAAATGTAATCACTTTAACTCTTGAGTAGCTCATACCTTTAAGGGAAACATTATAAACGTGAGAAAATTAACATTTCCTGATGAGTCAAAACAAATACGTTTTCTTCATCTTTGTTGCCAAAAGGCAGCTTCTATGTTTTTAAACAAATTAACCAAGAAAGTTCTGAATATCAACTGTGCTTGACAATAGGAGAGACCCAAAAATGGCATGTCCACCCCTCATTGGGCTGACGGTGCAGATAGCCTGTGTGATAGTTTGTAGGTTAAGGTAGAAAAATATTATGGTAGAAAGGACAGCAGACTAGGAGTCCTGAGTCTAGACTATTTCTGTAGAGACCTTTATAAACATGCAGACATTGTGGCTTTGATTTACATTAACTTGCTAACTCCAGAGGCATGTTTGCAATGTAGCTCACTGACCTTCTTGGTTTTTATTGGACACTTATGTTAGCCTCAGCCTTTACCTAACTATCAAGGTCATCATGTCAAACATGACTTTATGGAAGTCCAAGCAGAAAACTTTTTGTCTAGGGAGAAGAGAAATCTTCAAAGGCATGATTAAGGGCAAGAATAAGTCTCTATTTCTAAAATGCTACAGTCCTTTGGCCAACAGTGGGCTACATTCTGCTGTTCTGGGCTGTGAGATTTTAGAACTTAAACGCGCATAATATGCTTGCTTGAGGTATTATGTAAAGCATGATCACATGCACGTGGCACGTGAAGGAGAATAATTCAAGCATCGGGGTCTTTCTGTACATAGTTCTCAATGCCCCCCTGATTGTGTGAGTCTGTGGGATTCTACTGTAAGACATGTGGGAGTAAAATCTCTTTGGGGGACTTGAGAACCAGTGGGAAAGTAACGAGGAGAGGGAGCATCTAACCTGGTTCAGTTTCTTACTGGGCACCACGCAATGCCACTGGAGTTTGTCTTTTTCATTTGTGAAAGGGGATAGCAACCGCTGGCCTTACTACTCTGTGAGCTGCAGGCAGCCCCCGAAGGAGAGCCTCTGTAGGGTCCTCCCTGACTGTGGATTCCTCCCCTTTTGGTCTAGCTCACATATGCTGCCAGAAAAAAACATTCCAAAACCATATCCGACCATGACTTGCTCTGGGAGTTTTTTCTGCTCCTCTTGTCCAGTTATTCTACTCATTCTTGGGTCCAACTGAAATATACTTACTTCAAAAGCCTCTTCTGGTCACCCCAAGTCTAAGCCCTCTCCCGTGTGCTTCTTTATCGTGGCACTCCAATCATGGCACATAAATCGGTTAGATCTACTCTCCCAGCTGTGTCTCCATTTTCCATGGATTCTAGGCTTGTGGAGAGCAGGGATGATGTCTTTCTCTGTGCTTTCACTAGAACCTATCAGACATGTAATTATACCTAACAGTTAGTGAATGTTTACCATGAGCCTGGAATTGTTCTAAATGTTTTACATTTGTTACCTTAAATTAATCTTTGCAATAATCCTGTCAAGTGGATGCTGTTATTATCCCCAATTTATTAGTGAGGAAAGTGGGCAATGAGAGGTTGCCAGAGCACATGCAACAAGCAGAAACAGGATTTGAACCCAAGCAGTTTGAATCCAAAGTTCTTGCTATTAACTTCTACTCTGTCTATTCTACATAGTAGGTGCTCAAAAAATATTGCTAAATGAAGGAATGAAGTAGGGAATAAATAAATGAATTAAAATCCATCAATAGCATCCTATAATATTCAGAATAAAGTCCAAACTCCTCATCAGGACTAACATGATTCTGTGAAAACTAGCTTTGCTTGCCTCTAGCATCAGTTCTTGTCACGCATCAACATGGACCTTGAGCCCCAGACACACATCTTGCCTTCATAAGTTTTTCAGTGCTATTCTTCTTCCTGTAATGCCCTTGTGACAGCCTGGCCAACGCCCACCTGACTTGGCATAGGTCTCGCCTCTTTGGGGGGGAGTCGAATAGAATGTCATCTTCTGAACATTCAGACAAGCTATGCATGACTTTATCCTAACATTTACTACAATGTATTGCAAATGTCCTTTTACTTATCTACCGCCTGCAAAAGACCATGAGCTTCTCAGGGGCAGGGCCATATTTGACTTGCTTCTCTATCCCAGTTCCTAGCTTAGTGCCTGGCACTAAAACATTCCCAAGAAGTGCTTATTGTATGAATGAAGATGATGGTTTTTGTATGTTTCCCTTCAAACCACTCAATACTCCAGAAACCACACCATCTTTAATATCACATGGTTGTGATGAAGTTTTTAGAGGGAACTTTTCTCAGCATCCTCACTCTCCACCTATGCCCACTAGAGGGCTGCCCATCAGAATAGAACCAGGCATAGAGTATTTGTCTTTCTCTGTCTGACTTATTTCACTAAGTATAATACTCTGTAGGTCCATCCACATTGTTGCAAATGGCAGAATTTCATTTTTTATGGCTGAGTAATATTCCTGTGTGTGTGTGTGCATACACATGTGTGTATAGATATATACATAAAGATCTCACATCTTCTTTATCCGCATCTTTATTCATCTGCTGATGGACATTTAGGTTGCTTCCATATCTTAGCTATTGTAAATAATGCTGCTATGAACATTGAGGTGCACATATATTTTCAAATTAATGTTTTTATTTTCTTTGGATGTCTACCCAGGGGTGGAATTGCTAGATCATATAGTAGCTCTATTTTTAGTTTTTTGAGACTCTTCCTTACTGTTTTCCATAGTGGCTGCACCAATTTACATTCTCACCAACAGTGTACAAATGTCCCCTTTTCTCTGCATCCTCACTTATATGTGGAATCTAAAAAAAAAAAAAAAGCAAACAAATGTATATAACAAAACAGAAAGAGACTCACAGGTATCGAGAACAAAATAGTTGTTACAAGTGAGGAGAGGGAAGGGAGAAGGGTCAAGATAGGGCTATGGAATTAAGATATACAAACTATTATGTATGAAATACATAAGCTACAAGGATATATTGTACAGCACAGGGAAAAAGAGCATCAATTTGTAATAACTTTAAACGGAGTATAATCTATAATAACATTGAATCATTATGCTATACACCTGAAACTAATATAATATTATAAATCAACTCTACTTCAATTTTAAAAAGAGAGAGAACGAGACAACAAGCAATAATCTTGCTACTGAGGGGAAGTAGAGGTGAAGAGTAGAAAAAGAAATAGCTTAAGAGTCCAGCATTGTTCTTAGGCTACTCAGGAGATGAGCTGCAGGTATTTCACTGGAAGGGTACTGGTCTGGGAAAAACCAAGCACCTCCTTCAGTATCTGTGTATTTCAGGAACAAGAGGAAGGGATACCTGGTCCACAGTGACTGTTCTTGGACCTTTTCATGGTGATGAAAATTGTCCTTACTGAGAATAAAACATTCTTTACAAAGATGAAAAGTAAATTTGAATATATAATGTGAGAAGCAATGCAATTGCTTACAAATTTATAGTAAATAACAATATTTGCTGGAAGAATTGCCAACTATAGACCAAACCATCATATCACAGGATGATGCCAGGTGACTTACCAACCTAATCTTATTAAATAACACCCTATTCCTCAAGATAGAGGTACTGACCCTATTTTAACAGGCGAGGAAATGAGGCTCAGAGAGATTCACCTCCCTGCTTAAGTCACACTACAAGTGCAGGCCTGCCCACCTCAAAGGCCATGGTCTTTCCATTGAACCATGCCACAAGATACTATGCAGAAGCTTCTATGAAGAGTTCTGAGACAAGAGGAAAGGATAACACAAAGCCACTGACCCATAGGAAGCAGTGGCAGATTGAGTGAGAAGTGCCACTCCGCTGGAAGTGGAGGGAGAAGACTCTGTCACAGGAGTTGGGATTTTGAATCAAAATTATATTGAGTTCCCAGTGTTACTGCAGAACATCCAGGTTCTCCCCATTCCCAGTGGTTCCTTTATGAGCCTGCGCCAATGAAGCATCTCCAGTTGGGGCACAGAGAGATGTCCTGCTCTATCACAAGGTACCCAGATTGACAGGAACGATTAGCAAAAGCAGGGAAGCTACTCCTGAGTGTCTTCTTTGGCTTGGTGATCCCCTCAGGTTGAATCTTCTTAGGTCCCTGATCCTGAAAAAGTCTTCAGGGAGCCAAGTCATCCAGCGAAACAGTCCTGACACACACGCTGCCCAGTTAGGATTACTTTGCATGGAGTGGCACTGTTGTGACTATGGATGACTAGTTTACCAGTGGACAAGAAACGGCACGGTTGAAGCCAAAGGATAAACAGATGTCTGTGCAGCTCTTCATCCGTGTTGGAGCCCTGAACCCACACCTGCTCCCTGGGCTGGGTAGAGCAGGGTTCCCAGAGCACATCTTCAAGCCATGCAGCAAAGGAGAAAAACACTTGGCCTTCGGAGTCAGACACCAAAGTCATACCAGGGTTTTTCAACTTACCACTGTGATCTGAGGAAAGTCATCTTGCCTATCTCTGTCTCAGTCACTCAGCTGTAAAAGGATTAGTTGCAGAATCGCGAAGACAAATGCATTGTGGGTGTACAAAATATTTCAGATATGTCGTATTGTTCTCTAGCCCAGGAAAATCCCCATGAAACAGAAGTGCTTACTCATATATATGATAACGTCGGGAAGCAAGAGCTGAGGAAATGAAGTAAACACTGGTGTCTCCAATATCAGACCTACAAAACGACATTTTAATTAATTGCATATAAGCCTATTTGACCCACTAAACTGGGAATTTTTAAAAGCTATAAGCTGTGCAATCTGTGTCCTAGGATCTAGCAGTGAGTCCAGCATAATGTAGATACTCAATAAATGTTGATATGTGAACGTGGAAATGAATGAAAGATCCAGAGATGTAATCTGGATCACAGCAGGTCTGTGTCAGACTGGACTCTAGAGGTGAACACATCCATCTCTGCCCTTCTGAAGTCTAAATTGGGGTAATACCGACTGGCTCAATAAACACATATTTCTCCAGTGAAGAGCATGTTTTTTCTCTCCCATTTCACCCTGTGTTTACTTATTCATAGCCCATAAAAAGCTGTTAGCTGGAAATGTTCAATTTTTCTCATTGCACTTTCCAAGGTGAGAGGTTGTTTTCCCCTCATATAGCATTTTTTTTCCAATGCACGAAAATCTCTGGCCTCAATAAACACTTGCAAGAGCTTGTAACTGAGGTTGAAATCACCTAACAGGAACAGAAACTTCTTGTAGTCCCCGAGGGCCTCAGAGAACAATGTGAGTTCAGAGAACCTCTCAGTGAAACATGGGATTTGAATACTAAAACCAGAAAGGTCCTAAGAGACGATCTGGACCTGCCTCTTCGTCCCACAGATGAATGAGGAAAGAGCAAAAACCCTTCCAAACCTTCTTATAAAGGGCAAAAATTTAAACACTTCATTTGCAACTGATTTTTGTTTTTTCATCTTTCTCTCCAAACTCACAAATTTTCCTATTTTCCACTCACAGTTTCCACTCAAACTCACACTCCTGTTGCGCCAGTCAGAGACCAGGAGGTCTTTTTTTTTTTTTTTTTTTTTTTTTTTAGTTTCTGCTTTATAACAAAGTGAATCAGTCATACATATACATCTGTTCCCACATCCCTTCCCTCATGCATCTCCCTCCCTCCCACCCTCCCCATCCCACCCCTCCAGGCGGTCACAAAGCACCGAGCTGATCTCCCTGTGCTCTGCGGCTGCTTCACACTATCTATCTACCTTATGTTTGGTACTGTATATATGTCCATGTCTCTCTCTCGCTTTGTCACAGCTTACCCTTCCCACTCCCCATATCCTCAAGTCCATTCTCAAGTAGGTCTGTGTCTTTATTCCCGTTTTACCCCTAGGTTCTTCATGACATTTTTTTAAAATTCCATATATATATGTGTTCAGGAGGTCTTAGAACCTTCCTTCTTCTTCTACCTCACATCGTCTTCATCAGCAGCTTTAATTATTCTTCCCCTTCATTGTCTCTCTTGTTTCCCATAAGTCTGCAACCTACTGTCACTCTACTACATCCAGGAAGTAATGGGAAGGTCTGTGGATTTGACCTCACAAATGTCCTTTCCATTCCCTCTGTGCACCCTCCCTCACAGGACTATTGAAACAGCCTTCAGACGGGTCTCCTTGCCTTGAGTCTTGCCTCTTCCGATCTAGCCTCACATTTCCCCAAGATGACTGTCCTAAAACATAAATGTGATCAGACCTTAGTCCACTCAGAAACCCCTAACGACCTCCCATGCCCTGTAGCTAACATGGCACGTAGCATTCTTCCAAACCTGGAAATAACCTAATTTTTTATTTATCTCCTACCATTTCCCTCTACAGGCACTTGTCAGTATTTTCATACCTCATACCCTTGCATGTTCTGTTCCGTCCCCAGCTGATAACCCAGCTTATCCTTCTAAGTCCAGGACCACCTCTTATTTGTTTCATTTTTAATCTTCATGCAGTTTGCAAATTGAGAAGCCACTACTCAGCCAAGGTTATTGAATTTCAAAATCCTGTATTTTGGGTACAATTCCACAGTGATTTCTGAGCAATGACTTTGATAGTAAAACGTACATCTTTGTAAAGAAATTCAATTAAAGAAATTCATTTCAGTAAAGAAATACATCTTTTTCTAAAGAAGTATTTATTTTTTTAAAGTTGATCAGATTAGTGGATGCCATACTTAGGACTGAATTCTTTTTTTTTTAATTTTTTTTATTTTTTATTAGTTTCTGCTTTATAACAAAGTGAATCAGTCATACATACACATCTGTTCCCACATCCCTTCCCTATTGCGTCTCCCTCCCTCCCACCCTCCCTATCCCACCCCTCCAGGCGGTCACAAAGCACCGAGCTGATCTCCCTGTGCTCTGCGGCTGCTTCCCACTATCTATCCACCTTACGTTTGGTAGTGTATATATGTCCATGCCTCTCTTTCGCTTTGTCACAGCTTACCCTTCACCCTCCCCATATCCTCAAGTCCGTTCTCAAGTAGGTCTGTGTCTTTATTCCAGTTTTACCCCTAGGTTCTTCATGACATTTTTTTTTTAATTCCATATATATGTGTTAGCATACGGTATTTGTCTTTCTCTTTCTGACTTACTTCACTCTGTATGACAGACTCTAGGTCTATCCACCTCATTACAAATAGCTCAGTTTCGTTTCTTTTTATGGCTGAGTAATATTCCATTGTATATATGTGCCACATCTTCTTTATCCATTCATCCGATGATGGACACTTAGGTTGTTTCCAGCTCCGGGCAATTGTGAATAGAGCTGCAATGAACATTTTGGTACATGCCTCTTTTTGAATTATGGTTTTCTCAGGGTATATGCCTAGTAGTGGTATTGCTGGGTCATATGGTAGTTCTATTTTTAGTCTTTTAAGGAACCTCCATACTGTTCTCCATAGTGGCTGTACCAATTCACATTCCCACCAGCAGTGCAAGAGTGTTCCCTTTTCTCCACACCCTCTCCAGCATTTATTGTTTCTAGATTTCTTGATGATGGCCATTCTGACTGGTGTGAGATGATATCTCATTGTAGTTTTGATTTGCATTTCTCTAATGATTAATGATGTTGAGCATTCTTTCATGTGTTTGTTGGCAGTCTGTATATCTTCTTTGGAGAAATGCCTATTTAAGTCTTCTGCCCATTTTTGGATTGGGTGGTTTGTTTTTTTGCTATTGAGCTGCCTGAGCTGTTTATAAATTTTGGAGATTAATCCTTTGTCAGTTGCTTCATTTGCAAATATTTTCTCCCATTCTGAGGGTTGTCTTTTGGTCTTGTTTATGGTTTCCTTTGCTGTGCAAAAGCTTTGAAGTTTCATTAGGTCCCATTTGTTTATCTTTGTTTTTAGTTCCATTTCTCTAGGAGGTGGGTCCAAAAGGATCTTGCTGTGATTTATGTCATAGAGTGTTCTACCTATGTTTTCCTCTAAGAGTTTGATAGTTTCTGGCCTTACATTTAGGTCTTTAATCCATTTTGAGCTTATTTTTGTGTATGGTGTTAGGGAATGATCTAATCTCATACTTTTACATGTCCCTGTCCAGTTTTCCCAGCACCACTTATTGAAGAGGCTGTCCTTTCTCCACTGTACATTCCTGCCTCCTTTATCAAAGATAAGTTGGCCATATGTGCGTGGGTTTATCTCTGGGCTTTCTATCCTGATCCACTGATCTATCTTTCTGTTTTTATGCCAGTACCACACTGTCTTAATTACTGTAGCTTTGTAGTATAGTCTGAAGTCAGGCAGGCTGATTCCTCCAGCTCCGTTTTTCGTTCTCAAGATTGCTTTGGCTATTCGGGGTCTTTTGTTTTTCCAAACAAATTTTGAAATTTTTTGTTCTAGTTCTGTGAAAAATGCCAGTGGTAGTTTGATAGGGATTGCATTGAATCTGTAGATTGCTTTGGGTAGTAGAGGCATTTTCACAATATTGATTCTTCCAATCCAGGAGCATGGTATATCTCTCCATCTATTTGTATCCTCTTTAATTTCTTTCATCAGTGTCTTATAATTTTCTGCATACAGGTCTTTTGTCTCCTTAGGTAGGTTTATTCCTAGATATTTTATTCTTTTTGTTGCAATGGTAAATGGGAGTGTTTTCTTGATTTCATTTTCAGATTTTTCATCATTAGTGTACAGGAATGCCAGAGATTTCTGTGCATTAATTTTGTATCCTGCTACTTTACCAAATTCATTGATTAGCTCTAGTAGTTTTTCGGTAGCATCTTTAGGATTCTCTATGTATAGTATCATGTCATCTGCAAACAGTGACAGCTTTACTTCTTCTTTTCCAATTTGGATTCCTTTTATTTCCTTTTCTTCTCTGATTGCTGTGGCTAAAACTTCCAAAACTAGGTTGAATAAGAGTGGTGAGAGTGGGCAGCCTTGTCTTGTTCCTGATCTTAGTGGAAATGGTTTCAGTTTTTCACCATTGAGGACAATGTTGGCTGTGGGTTTGTCATATATGGCCTTTATTATGTTGAGGAAAGTTCCCTCTATGCCTACTTTCTGCAGGGTTTTTATCATAAATGGGTGTTGAATTTTGTCGAAAGCTTTCTCTGCATCTATTGAGATGATCATATGGTTTTTCTCCTTCAACTTGTTAATATGGTGTATCACATTGATTGATTTGCGTATATTGAAGAATCCTTGCATTCCTGGAATAAACCCCACTTGATCATGGTGTATGATCCTTTTAATGTGCTGTTGGATTCTGTTTGCTAGTATTTTGTTGAGGATTTTTGCATCTATGTTCATCAGTGATATTGGCCTGTAGTTTTCTTTCTTTGTGACATCCTTGCCTGGTTTTGGTATCAAGGTGATGGTGGCCTCGTAGAATGAGTTTGGGAGTGTTCCTTCCTCTGATATTGTTTGGAAGAGTTTGAGAAGGATGGGTGTTAGCTCTTCTCTAAATGTTTGATAGAATTCGCCTGTGAAGCCATCTGGTCCTGGGCTTTTGTTTGATGGAAGATTTTTAATCACAGTTTCAATTTCAGTGCTTGTGATTGGTCTGTTCATATTTTCTATTTCTTCCTGAGTCAGTCTTGGTAGGTTGTGCATTTCTAAGAATTTGTCCATTTCTTCCAGGTTGTCCATTTTATTGGCATAGAGTTGTTTATAGTAATCTCTCATGATCTTTTGTATTTCTGCAGTGTCAGTTGTTACTTCTCCTTTTTCATTTCTAATTCTATTGATTTGAGTCTTCTCCCTTCTTTTCTTGATGAGTCTGGCTAATGGTTTGTCAATTTTGTTTATCTTCTCAAAGAACCAGCTTTTAGTTTTATTGATCTTTGCTATTGTTTCCTTCATTTCTTTTTCATTTATTTCTGATCTGATCTTTATGATTTCTTTCCTTCTGCTAACTTTGGGGGTTTTTTGTTCTTCTTTCTCTAATTGCTTTAGGTGCAGCGTCAGGTTGTTTACTCGAAATGTTTCCTGTTTCTTAAGGTGGGATTGTATTGCTATAAACTTCCCCCTTAGAACTGCTTTTGCTGCGTCCCATAGGTTTTGGGTCGTCGTGTCTCCATTGTCATTTGTTTCTAGGTATTTTTTAATTTCCTCTTTGATTTCTTCAGTGATCACTTCGTTATTGAGTAGTGTATTGTTTAGCCTCCATGTGTTTGTATTTTTTACAGATCTTTTCCTGTAATTGATGTCTAGTCTCATAGCATTGTGGTCGGAAAAGATACTTGATACAATTTCAATTTTCTTAAATTTACCAAGGCTTGATTTGTGACCCAAGATATGATCTATCCTGGAGAATGTTCCATGAGCACTTGAGAAAAATGTGTATTCTGTTGTTTTTGGATGGAATGTCCTATAAATATCAACTAAGTCCATCTTGTTTAATGTATCATTTAAAGCTTGTGTTTCCTTATTTATTTTCATTTTGGATGATCTGTCCATAGGTGAAAGTGGGGTGTTAAAGTCCCCTACTATGATTGTGTTACTGTCGATTTCCCCTTTTATGGCTGTTAGTATTTGCCTTATGTATTGAGGTGCTCCTATGTTGGGTGCATAAATATTTACAATTGTTATATCTTCTTCTTGGATCGATCCCTTTATCGTTATGTAGTGTCCTTCTTTGTCTCTTCTAATAGTCTTTATTTTAAACTCTATTTTGTCTGATATAAGAATTGCTACTCCAGCTTTCTTTTGATTTCCATTTGCATGGAATATCTTTTTCCATCCCCTTACTTTCAATCTGTATGTGTCTCTAGGTCTGAAGTGGGTCTCTTGTAGACAGCATATATATGGGTCCTGTTTTTGTATCCATTCAGCCACTCTGTGTCTTTTGGTGGGAGCATTTAGTCCATTTACATTTAAGGTAATTATTGATATGTATGTTCCTATTCCCATTTCCTTAATGGCTTTGGGTTCGTTATTGTAGGTATAGTCCTTCTGTTGTGTTTCTTGCCTAGAGAAGTTCCTTTAGCATTTGTTGTAAAGCTGGTTTGGTGGTGCTGAACTCTCTCAGCTTTTGCTTGTCTGTAAACGTTTTAATTTCTCCATCAAATCTGAATGAGATCCTTGCTGGGTAGAGTAATCTTGGTTGCAGGTTTCTCTCCTTCATCACTTTCATTATGTCCTGCCACTCCCTTCTGGCTTGTAGAATTTCTGCTGAGAGATCAGCTGTTAACCTGATGGGGATTCCCTTGTGTGTTATTTGTTGTTTTTCCCTTGCTGCTTTTAATATGATTTCTTTGTGTTTAATTTTTGACAGTTTGATTAATATGTGTCTTGGCGTATTTCTCCTTGGATTTATTCTGTATGGGACTCTCTGTGCCTCCTGGACTTGATTAACTATTTCCTTTCCCATATTAGGGAAGTTTTCAACTATAATCTCTTCAAATATTTTCTCAGTCCCTTTCTTTTTCTCTTCTTCTTCTGGAACCCCTATAATTCGAATGTTGGTGCGTTTAATGTTGTCCCAGAGGTCTCTGAGACTGTCCTCTATTCTTTTCATTCTTTTTTCTTTATTTTGCTCTGCATCAGTTATTTCCACTATTTTATCTTCCACCTCACTTATCCGTTCTTCTGCCTCAGTTATTCTGCTATTGATCCCATCTAGAGTATTTTTCATTTCATTTATTGTGTTTTTAATCGATGCTTGATTCATCTTTAGTTCTTCTAGGTCCTTGTTAACTGTTTCTTGCATTTTGTCTATCCTATTTCCAAGATTTTGGATCATCTTTACTATCATTATTCTGAATTCTTTTTCAGGTAGACTGCCTATTACCTCTTCATTTGTTAGGTCTGGTAGGTTTTTATCTTGCTCCTTCACCTGCTGTGTGTTTTTCTGCTTTCTCATTTTGCTTATGTTACTGTGTTTGGGGTCTCCTTTTTGCAGGCTGCAGATTCGTAGTTCCCGTTGTTTTTGGTGTCTGTCCCCCGTGGCTAAGGTTGTTTTAGTAGGTTGTGTAGGCTTCCTGGTGGGGGGGACTAATGCCTGTGCTCTGGTGGTTGAGGCTCGATCTTGTCTTTCTGGTGGACAGGTCCACGTCTGGTGGTGTGTTTTGGGGTGCCTGTGGCCTTATTATGTTTTTAGGTAGCCTCTCTGCTAATGGGTGGGGTTGTGTTCCTGCCTTGCTAGTTGCTTGGCATAGGGTGACCAGCACTGTAGCTTGCTGGTCGTTGACTGAAGCTGGGTGCTGGTGTTGAGATGGAGATCCCTAGGAGATTTTCGCTGCTTGATATTATGTGGAGCTGGGAGGTCTCTTGTGGACCCGTGTCCTGAGGTTGGTTCTCCCACTTCAGAGGCACAGCACTGACTCCTGGCTGCAGCACCACGAGCCTTTCATCCACCCGGCTCAGAATAACAGTGAGAAAAAGTAGAAAGAAAGAATTAGTAGAAGAAAGAAAGAGAGAGGGAAAGAAAGGAAGAAGGGAAGAAAGGAAGGAAGGAAGAAAGAAAGAAAGAAAGGAGGGAGGGAGGGAGGGAGGATGGAAAGAAAGAAGGAAAGAAAGGAGGGAGGGAGGGAGGAATGAAAGCAAAAGGAAGAGTGAATGGAAGAAGGGAGGGAGGGAGGGAGGGAGGAAGGAAAGAAAGAAAGAAAGACAGGAGGGAGGGAGGGAGGAAGGAAATAAAAAGAAAGTGGAAAGAAGAAGGGTGGGAGGGAGGGAGGGAGGAAAGAAAAAGAAAGAAGGAAAGGAGGAGCAGAGGGAGGGAGGGAGGAAGGGAAGGTAGGAAAAAAAGAAAGAGCAGGTAAAGTAAAATAGAATAAAGTATGAAATATAGTAGCGTTATTAAAATTAAAAAGTAATTATTGAAAAAAAAAAACACGGACCGATAGAACCCTGGGACATATGGTGGAAGCAAAGCTATACAGAGAGAATCTTACACCGAAGATTACACACACACATTCACAAAAAGAGAGCAGGGGGAAAAATAAAAAATCTTGCTCTCCAAGTCCACCTCCTCGATTTGGGATAATTCGTCGTAAAAAGAGGAAAAGGGCGAGAAGTCTGAAATCTTGCTAAGTCCACCTCCTTAATTTGGGATAATTCGTTGTAAAAAGGGGGGAAAGTCTTAAATCTTGTCCTCAAAGTCCACTTCCTCAATTTGGGATGATTCGCTGTCCATTCATACACTCCACAGACGCAGGGCACATCAAATGGACCGTGGAGCTTTAATCCACTGCCTCCGAGGCTGCACAGAGAGATTTCCCTGTCTCTGCTCTCACAACTCCCGGGTCTCAGCCTTGGACCTGGCCCCGCCTCTGCGCGTAGGTCGCCGGAGGGCGTCCGTTCTTCGCTCAGACAGGACGGGTTTAAAGGAGCCTCTCATTCGGGGGCTCTGGCTCACTCAGGCAGAGGGGAGGGAGGGGAATGCCCTCTCCTCGCGCACCAGGCAACAAAAGGGAAAAAAGTCTCTTGCCTCTCCGGTAGCTCCAGACCCTTTCCCCGGACTCCCTCCGGGCTAGCACTAACCCCTTCAGGCTCTCTTCCTGCCGCCAGCCCCAGTCCTCTCCCTGCGCTCCGACTGAAAGCCGATACCCGAGCCTCAGCTCCCAGCCCCGCCCGCCCCGGTGGCCGAGCAGACAAGCCTCTCGGGCTGGTGTGTGCCTGAGGGCACCGATCCTCTGTGCCAAAATCTCTCCGCTTTGCCCTCCGCACCCCTGTTGCTGTGCTCTCCTCCGCTACTCCGAAGCTTTCCCCCTCCGCCACCTGCAGTCTCCGCCCACGAAGGGGCTTGTAGTGTGTAGAAACCTTCCCTCCTTCACGGCTCCCTCCCACTGGTGTAGGTCCCGTCCATATCCTATTGTCTCTGTTTATTCTTTTTTTCTTTTGACCTACCCAGGTATGTGGGGAGTTTCTTGCCTTTTGGGGGGTCTGAGGTCTTCTGTCAGCGTTCAGTAGGTGTTCTGTTGGAGTTGTTCCACGTGTAGATGAATTTCTGATGTATCTGTGGGGAGGAAGGTGATCTCCGCGTCTTACTCTTCCGCCATCTTCCCATTCCGGACTGAATTCTTTAGAGAGAAACATTTATTACTATTTAGTAAAATGTGTAATCAGCAAAATGAGGTAAGAGGAACTGGCTGTTCTACTTTAGGTGGTTGTGAATAAGAGAAAGCAAGCTGAGAGGGATTTGCCTTTGAATTGTGGCTTTTCAACTCAGATTGGATTGGATTGTCTGTTTTCAAATGAGGAGCCGCTGTCATAGACACTCTGGGAGAGAAGGATTGATGGCTCAACCAACTTCTTCCCTGGGCATGTGACTCTGACAAGATCACTCCTTATTCTTGGTCATAGAGGATGTGGCTTCGTGAGCAAAGCAGGACGTAGAAAAAGTAGCTGAGGGAATTCCCTGGTGGCACAGTGTTTAAGAATCTGCCTGCCAATGCAGGGGACATGGGTTGGATCCCTGGCTCGGGAAGATCCCACATCCTGCGGAGCAACTAAGCCCGTGCGCCACAACTACTGAGCCTGTGTGCCACAACTACTGAGCCCGCGAGCCAGAACTACTGAAGCCCAAGTGCCTAGAGCCCGTGCTCCTTAACAAGAGAAGCCACTGCAATGAGAAGCCCATGCACCACAACGAAGAGTAGCCCCTGCTCGCCACAACTAGAGAAAGCCCGAGCACAGCAACGAAGACCCAACACAGCCAAAAATAAATGAATGAATGAATGAATTAAAAATAAAAAGTCTTAAAAAAAAAAAAAGCAGCCGATTGCTCTCCCAGCTCCATAGGCTTTCCCACAGCATCTTTCCTACTGCTTCTCCCATTGATCCTTGTGAGTAGAGGAATCATGAGTCATAGGTGAAATGTGTCCCTTTCCGCCAAACACAGCATGTTCAGGTTTATTTAGAAGGAATTCCGGCACATCACACTATGGTAAATATTGTTAAGGAAGGAAGGGAAGGAGAGATGAGGGCAAAAAAAGCCAGAACCTATAAATACAGGACATTTCAGATATTTAACATTATAAATCATATATAGTGCCTAAAAGCCATATGGATGTTTATTCTTTTTAGAGACTTGTGCATAGTTGTATTTACATCCAGCTTGAAATTAAGTTTTTATTACTCTAATTCTTGGTCTGAACATGTGCCACGGATCATAAAATATTTATTCTATGAACATATAGTAACCTTGTGGAAGTGAATAAACATTCGAAGCAGAATCCAGTTAATGTAAGCAATCCTCACCAGAGGGTTGGTTTTATTTGTTTGCATTCATTTATTACTAGGTTTTGGCATCTCCCAGCTAATGTGCTGCTCCAGGTATGTAATCTAGGGTAACCCTTCAGCAAACATTTTGACTTCTGACTGGTGATTTTAAAAAGTAGTCGACACAGCCAAAATGTCTAGCTTTGGACTGAGTTCACATAACTGAATATAAAATCATCTTTTGTAGAATATCCCATAATTGATGTAGTCTACAAAATACCAACACATGTCCAAGGAAAGGTTCTTTCTAGGAAGCTTCAAGCAACTGGCAGAAGAGTATATCTTGGTCTGAGTTCCTCAATTCTTTAAGACGTTTCTCCTCTATAGTGCCTTCTTAGTGACCAATAACTTCTGCTAGACCTTCACTGAAAAGAAGTAATAGTAATAATAAAAACAATAAGTAGAATCACTGTAATTATTGTTAGTATTATTATTAACAACTGTACTAAACTTTAGTATTTAGAGCTTCAAAAAATCATGGTGAGTGGGGCTTAATTTTTCTCCCTTGATGGTGGCAGGACTTAGTGGCTTGTGCCTAATGAATAGAGTATGAAAAGGGAAAAGTAACAAATTTACAGTTACTGTAGTTACAGTTACTGTGAAACCTGCCATGTACCATCTTAAGCGAGTAATCAGTTACCATCACCAGTAATAAGTTGATATCATGTACTTCCTGATGTGGTATAATATGATGAGAAGGGCACCTCACCACTGTAGTATTCTTCCCTAAAATCACAACTCCAGTAAAATCAGGAGTAAATATCAGACAAACACAATTGAAAGACATTCTACAAAATACCTGATGAGTACTCTTCAAAAGTGCCAAGATCATGAAAAATAAGGCTAAGAAATTGTTGAACTGGTGGAGAATGTGGAGATGTGGTGATCATACACAACATGGAATCCTTGGTTCCTAGAAGAGGAAGAGGCATCTGATGAAGTCTGTAGTTTAGTTAACATCATTGTGCCAATCTTAATTTCTTAGTTTTTATGAATGCATCTTGCTTATATATGATGGTAACATTAAGTGAAGCTAGGTAAAGGGTACACATGATATCTCTGAACTACTCTCTGCACTATCTTTTCTCTAAATCTAAACTTATTTCAAAATTAAAAGTTTAACTATGTTGTGGTAGGTAACTAAGAATATTTTACCCATTTTATCAGATATAGGAAAACTCCTTGTTAGAGAAAATAAGAAGATAAGACACAGACTGAGAGGAAATATTTAAAAGACATATCTGATAAAGGACTAGTACCCCAAATATAAAAAGAACTCATAAACCTCAACAATAAGAAAATGAACAATCCAGTTAAAACAATGGACGAAAGATCTAAACAGAAACCTCACCAAAAAAGATACACAGACGACAAATAAGCGTATGAGAAGATGCTCAACATCGTATGTCATTAGAGAATTGCAAGTTAAAACAATGAGATACAACAACACACATATTAGAATGGCCCAAATCCAAAACTCTGACAACACCAAAAGCTAACAAAGATGTGGAGCAAAAGGAACTTTCATTCATTGCTGGTGGGAATGCTAAATGTTATAACCACTTTGGAAGACAGTCTGGCCATTTTGAAGTTACAAAACTTACAAAAACATACTCTTACCACATGATCCAGAAGTCATGCTCCTTTATATTTATCCAAGTGAGTTGAAAACTTATGTCTACATAAAAACCTGCATACAGATGTTTACAGCAGCTTTATTCATAATTGCTAAAAGTTGGTAGTGACCAACACACATTACTCAGTAGGTGAATCGATAAACTATGGTACATCCAGACAATGGAATATTACCCAGTGCTAAAAAGAAATGAGCTATTAAGACATGAAAAGACAAGGAAGAATCTTAAATGCATATTACTAAGTGAAAGAAGCCAATCTATAAAGGCTACATACTATATGATTCCAACTATATGGCATTCCAGAAAGGGAAAAACCATAAAGATCAGTGGTTGCCAGGGTTGGGGAAGGGAGGGATGACTAGGCAGAGCACAGAGGATTTTCAGGGCAGTGAATCTGTTCTGTGTGCGACCATAATGGTGAATACATGTCTTTACAGGTTTTTCAAAATCTACAGACTGTGAAACACCAAGAGTGAGCCCTTATGTAAAGTGTTTTGTGATAATGTATCAATGTAGGTTCTTCAGTCATAACAAATGCACCACTCTAGTGGGTGATGTTGATAATGGGGAGGCTGTGCACGTGTGGGGACGGGGTATATGGGAACTCTGTAATTTCAGCTCAATATCTCTGCCTGGATGTCATAAGATATTCAACTGCAACATGCCCCAAACTAAAGGTATCATCTAAAACACCACCACTCACCAGTCTTGCTCCCTCTACATTTCTGGATTTTATGAATGACCTAATAATCTATCTAAAGTCCAAAATTAGCTTTTCACTTTTCCTCCTTTATCCCTCAAATCTATTAGTCACAATATTCTATTGAATTCAATTTTGGATACCTCTTTCAAATCAGCCCCCTTACTTCCATTTTCCTGGCAATATACTGAAAGGATTCTTTCCTCTAGCCCTTTCATCCTCCATGCTGCCCTCCACTTTGCCTCCAGAGAGGCCTTCCAGAAAACAGTCTCATTAAGTTACTCCCCACATCATAATCTCTAGGCATATTCCACTGCTTACAGAACGGGGTCCAGGGTAGGACCATGACACCCACCAACCCTTTGTTCCAGACTTATGGAGCTTAATACTAATCCTTGCAAATGCCAGGCCCATTCCAACCTCATGCCTCTGAACCTACCGGTCTCTCAGTCCTGACCGAGTGCCTTTCCCTCCTCCTATTGACACAGCCCTCTCTGTGTGTCAAGCCAAAGCTCACATCTCCTTTCCTCTGGGAATCTTCCCCTACTAACTTACCATACTCTGCAGAGTGAGGTGATGTCTTCCTTAGCTGGATAAAGTATTTTGCTGGCACTTGTAAGAACATTGTACTGAAATTATGTTCAGTTATATGCCTATCATAAGATCCTGAGCTCCTTAACAGCAAGATCCTGTCTTACTCAACTTTACATAGACAAATGCCTGGCATTTATTTAGGGCTAATACCTCACGATTTCCATTAAACCTTTTTTTTTTTTTTTTTTTTGGCCTCTCCCGTTGTGGAGCACATGCTCTGGATGTGCAGGCTCAGTGGCCATGGCTCACGGGCCCAGCCGCTCCGTGGCATGTGGGATCTTCCCAGACCGGGGCACGAACCCATGTCCCCTGCATCGGTAGGTGGACTCTCAACCACTGCGCCACCAGGGAAGCCCCATTAAACCTTTTTTATCATTGAGAATCTGAATACCTTCATACAGAGCAGTATCCTTAACTATAGACGGCAGACCATTGTCTATGTGGCGTGAGTACATGAGTAGCATAACAATCCCATATCTACATGCATCTTTTTCTTGCAGTTTACCCATGTCAGTGCTGGTATTTATCACTCTTTCCTTACTCATTCTTTTTTTTAAATTTATTTATTTTATTTGTTTTTATTCTTGGCTGCACTGTGTCTTTGTGGCTTGCATGGGCTTTTTCTAGTTATGTGGAGCGGGGGCTACTCTTCGTTGTGGTGCGTGGGCTTCTCATTGCGGTGGCTTCTCTTGTTGCCAACCACGGGCTCTAGGCGCGCAGGCTTCAGTAGTTGTGGCACGCGGGCTCTAGAGCACAGGCTCAGTAGTTGTGGTGCACGGGCTTCGCGTTGCTCCGCTGCATGTGGGATCTTCCCGGACCAGGGCTCGAACCTATGTCCCCTGCATTGGCAGGCAGATTCTTAACCACTGCACAACCACGGAAGCCCCTCTTACTCATTCTGATTCATTAATTCATCCATTTATTTGCTTACATTTGTGTAATGCCAAGGTTGGTGGTCCTTGAATAAATTGTACGTTTTTTCAAAAGCTATAGGTTAAGTAAATATGTATCTATCTTCGGGTTCCTCCCTGTATGCAATGATTACAAACTCTTTGCTGGTAAAAGCTATAAGAGCATCAAAGGTTTGGATTGCACCTGGCTCTTTGTCAGTTTTAACAACTGTGTTTTAAAGTTCTTTTCCATAAAGAATGAATCAGTGTTTATGGTAGATAACCATCCTAGCCATAAGACTCTGTATAATGCAAGTATTGTATAATCATGTTATTTGTATTCCTTGACAGCAGAATTTACAATGCCTCGTTTAATGAGAAATTGAATGGAAGATGTGTTTGAAAAATTAATTCACTTTAATAATATATGGCACTGATATTGACCGTCTCTGGCAGGGTTTATACCTATAAATGAAGAGACCATGAATACCAGTTACAGTAAAAAAAAAATAATGAGATATGTATTATTTCCCTAAGAAAATTACTTTTAAAAATACGCATTCTGACATCCTCAAGATTAATTACACAATTACACATTTCCAAAGTGTAATCAGTAAAATTCGAAGCAGCAGTGAGAAAGAGTGATCATTCATATTTACTAAAAATTCATAAGTCCCACTTCTGATGAAATCTGCTTTACAAAGTCATTGAAGTTTAGAGAATATAGCTTTTCAATAAAAAATGTTTTTCAATCTCTTCTATCTAGCAAAGTCTTGGGATTGGGGATAATTTAAAAGTAACAAATAAATAATGATTAAAACATTGTAAAATACACTGAGTCAGAGCAAAGGCTGAATATTGAAAGACCAGAAGAAACAAGGTTGTTCACCAAAGGGAGACTGGACAAATAGGTTTAAGAAGAAAACTCATTTCCAGAAATATTTTTACATTGCTTAATGAAAGTGCTGCTTTCAAAAGGTAGACTTTTTTTTTTTTTTTTTTTTTTTTTTTTTTGCGGTACGCAGGCCTCTTACTGTTGCGGCCTCTCCCGTTGCGGAGCACAGGCTCCGGACGCTCAGGCTCAGCGGCCATGGCTCATGGGGCCAGCCGCTCCACGGCATGTGGGATCTTCCCAGACCGGGGCACGAACCCGTGTCCCCTGTATCAGCAGGCAGACTCTCAACCACTGCGCCACCAGGGAAGCCCCAAAAGGTAGACTTTAAGGTGAATAAAATTGGATATGAATAATAGGTGAGAAATTAGATTTGAGGTTCAGTAATTTACCACTCAGGCCCTGTAGTTCTGAAAATACAAGCCAAAAAGTTGTAGAACACACAGCCCATGTAGGTTAAGAATGTCTTGGGGCTCCATTGACACCCATATGCCCTTCACATTGTCCCAATGAATGATCATCCCTCTTCCAGAGACGAAGCTCACCACATCACACCAGAGTCATTTCCAAAGTCAGCAGCTCCGATTATCAGAAAGTTCTTCGTTACATGAAGCAGAAACAAAATTTCCCAGCTCTTTTTAATCACTGGCCCTAGTTCAGGCCCTTTGCGCCCCTGAGAGCAACCCTTTTGTCCAAGACGGCTCTGCCATTATTTGAAGACAACTACCATGCTCACCTTCCCTCACCCCAACTTTCAGACTTCTATTATCCAGTCTAGATAATCAGACTGGATAATATTATCCAGTCAGTCATCATGGCCTTCCAAGAGGGTCAATGAAGTCTGGTGGCCAAAGAGTCCAGGACAGATTGTTGGTTCTCCTGTTAGCTGACCCACCTCAGGAGCAAGGCTTCTCTCCCTCAACCTTCCCTCTATGTTGGCTGATGATAAACAGGCTTCCCTGGACCAGAAGCAGGGTCCTGTAGGCTTAGAAGGTGAAAGCCCCCTTGCATAGTGCTCCTTTTGGTATGAGGCCTGAAATGCCAAAGGGCATTGATCTGTTCTTTGTCTAATCACCCCATAGAAATGAGAAGTACCTCAAAGGTAAGCACTGAATCTTATTCTACTTGTGCTGGTCCTGGAACATAGAATACCAATGAGCACTCAGCTTCTAACACATAATTCGTTACGATTTTGTAATTAAAGTAAAATGGCAGTAACTGAATCACATAACACATTATAAACATTGGGCATAATTACATCTGCATATTGAATTATTTATAAAATTAAATACATTCTATACTATTGATACCTGCTTATGAGGAACCTAGAATACCCCTTTACATATATTTGGTATTACATATTTATTTATTAAAAACCATTATGAAACATCAGAATTCCTTTGTGCATATGACACTACTAAGAAATAGGAAGGAGTAAGAAAAATCATAGCCGTACCTCAATAAATTTATTTATTGATTCTCACAAAAGTGATACAATCTTAACTGCTACAAAGCAGATGGCTTTTGTTTCATACATTCTCTGAGTTTTATAAGTATATTTCTGAATAGGTCTATTAAAAATATCTGTTTTTAGGGCTTCCCTGGTGGCGCAGTGGTTGAGAGTCCACCTGCCGATGCAGGGGACGCGGGTTCGTGCCCCGGTCCGGGAAGATCCCACATGCCGTGGAGTGGCTGGGCCCGTGAGCCTTGGCCGCTGAGCCTGCACGTCTGGAGCCTGTGCTCTGCAACAGGAGAGGTCACAACAGTGAGAGGCCTGCGTACCACAGGAAAAAAAAATCTGTTTTAAAAAGTACTGATAAACCAGTGGTATGCAAGATAACATTTTTTACATCTAGATCACACATCAACCAATACCTGCAATGAATGCATGCAAATAAACTATTTTGTATATTTTAATAATGTTATTTAATAGTTTTTATTCATGCCGTAGTCATATGCAAGAACTGGTGGTTAGAAGACAGTGAATGGCTTGATGAATGCCACTTGCCCTTTATTCTAGATCAGAGTTGTGAACATCTGGGTAAAGCTATACTTAGCCTGAAAATGAGTCACAGAATGTAAAAGTATTTAAAATATTTATTCACCATCTGCTATTTTGTGGGGAGGGATGGGGAAGGAACTTTATTGCTGATACTAGCATAATCACTTTAAGACTTTAAGGAAAGATGAAAAAATGTCAGAATGCAGACTATAATGGCTCGAGATCTCCATAGGGAAATATTTTCAAAATGGTTTTCTTAAATATCCCAACCCAACCCACATAAAATAAGCCTACATTTCTCAAAGATGCAGAATACCAAACATTCCAGTTAAGAATAGTCCTGAGAATAAAGATCTTTAAAAGCTTTTAGAGTGATAATCATATGCCAATGACCTTGCTGAAAGACAGTTTAACTTCACATTGAACAACTGCCCCTGGGGTTGGAAGAACATATTCCCTTATTGGCTGATTATCTATTTTGTGTGCTTTTCTGGAAGTAAGCCAAGACACCAAACAGAAACTCAGGAGACAGAGAACATGATTATACATTTTTAGCCATAGGTCAGTGATGTGAAGTCAAACGTGGATACCAGAGATGGGCTCTGATTGATCTTGAGGGTCTATGTGACTTGAGCCAGACCTTTCAGTATCCTCTCATGTCCATGGCACTACAGGGGGAAGGAATCATGATGGAGGCTAAGAATTAAGCCACCTGATTTTTATCTTGGCTGATACCAAGAAACTCTCTGATATTGGCATGTCAATTCATCTTACTGGGTCTCAGTCTTCCAAAATAGTGGGACGTGCTCTTGCTTGACTCTCTAAGCTTTTGTGAAGCTCAAACAACAATGTGGATGAAAGTATTGAGGCCCTGTGATACATCACTGTATAATTTAGAAAGATGACAGTCTTGATTCTAAATGAGGGCATCTATTTTCCATATTTACAAATCAACTGTAGTCACTTGTTGATTAATAGAGAAATAGATGGGAACTTCCTTCTCTAATATTGCTTCAGGGAAATTCTTGTTGCATGTGAGCTTTCAACATTCAGATTCTGGAATAGGTATTCGGGTTATGTTATTCAACTTACAATGGATTTATTTTCCCTCTGTTTCTTGAAGTCACATTTAGGCCATGTAAGTCAGATCTGCTTCTTTGGAGATAAACTGATCTAAACCTCTCTATTTGCATAATGCTTTATGGGAGTTTTCCCCTAAAAAACCTTCACATGCAATGATTCACCACAAGACAAAATGTGCAGTATGCAGAGGAAGGATTGTTATTCATGCTCCACACATGAAAAACATTAAATTCAATTCATTTAAATCAATTAAAATAAGATATCTTAGTACCTTCTGGATATACTGCTGGATGTAAAACAAGCACAATGATGCCTGCAACAACAGTTTAGTTGGAAAGACAAGTAGCTAACTGTATTGTATAGTAACTAATTAACTAAATTTCTATCGTGTGACTCAGAAAGGTAACATACTTAACCACAAGTGGCACAGTGTCAGTGATGAGTCACAAGAAGGACCCATATCTCCTAACTGCTAGGCTAGTGCTCTTTCCACTACTCCACACAGAGTTAGTATTCAGTATATTTTTTAAAGATGGCTATCTTTTTAATATTGAAGAGATCTGTTGTAATTTATGAAGTTGGATAATCCAAAAGCTGTCTTCATCAATAGTATTAGAATTCTATAAAATTTTAATTTTTAATTATTCTATTTAAATCAGTAATAATCCTTGATTGCCAACCACAAACAAAGCTGTGTCTGAGACTTTGAAGGCTGAGTGGCGTTTTCCACAGGCAAAGAAATCTGGGGGAAGAGCGCCCTGAAGAAGTGTATCTAAACTGGATCGGGGGGTCATTTTGAGAAAATAAAATGTTTAACATACATGCAAATATACATGTTATAAAGCAAAGTGTTCTAAACACCTAAATATAGCTGGTAATAACCTACTTTCCTCAGTAATGTCTCTCCTCCATTCCCCATAAAAAATGCACTTTCCTTCTCTTGAATTTGGTCAAATTGCATGATTATTTTTGGCTATGCAGATGCAACATTTCCCTTTTTTGCATATTTCCTCTCCTATGGATAGAAAGGCAATGAGATTTGAAATCATAAATGGGACTGAATCTCTTACTAATAATGTAACCTTAAGAAAGTTGTTTTAAGCCTTCACTTCCCTCATTCATAAACATATCTTGACAGCTTGTAAACATATTATACATATATGTGTTTATACATACTTATCCATACACACGTCATAAATATCTATGAATAACAATATTTATCACACACATTTTTTGGGAGGATTAAAAAGTTAATATGGTGGTTTGCTCAATAACTGTTAATTTTCCTCCTTTTCAACTCAGAAATTACATTTATTGATCAAATGGATATATTATATAATATCTTTGCTAGTAAGATTTTTGTTATTGTTGCTATTTAGTATCAAACCGTCATCCTTGTTATCCTGGATGGAAATTGCTGTCCTTGGTCCTGAATTTCGAACATTATCATCAATAACAGGAATTGTAGAATTGTATCTAAAGAGAGAACAGAAAATTAAGATCATTAAATGTACATATTTAAAGGTTTTCTTATGAACCCAACTCACAATTCTGTAACTTTGTCAGCGCAAAAGTCAATAGAATAAGATTCCACATCAATAGAAATATACAATTACTTAAGTTCTGAGAATGGAGAACTTACTAGTCACCACAGCTGCCCATTACATTGATGAAAATCTCTGATTGTTAGGAAATATTTCTTTTCACTGAGCCCTATAATCTTACCCAGAACTCATTATTATGTCCTTTGGAGGCACAGAAACTCAATTCATGCTTCATTAGGTCATCTGAACATGTTTTTGGTAAAATTCATTACTAGGTTTATTGATAAGAACATGAGAAAGGCAGATGCAGAAAAATGAGACATGAAATTATGACTGTGAAGATTTAAAAAGGGCTACATAATTTTACCATATGTGTGAGAGAGAGAGACAGACAGAGACAGAGAATAGGGAACTTAATAGAAATTTGTAATGAATCAAAACAATTTTCTCATGTTAATTCTTTAGTCCAGTGTCTATCACTCTCTTCTGATTTCCTTCAGAATTTTTAAGACTTTCCTACCATGTGCTTATTACCTGATATTCTAATAAGCTATTTATATTTCTCTCTCTTTCACTAGACTGTGGTCGTCTCCAGGACAGAGGTGTTGTCTTACTTTTTCTGTTGTATATGTTCCAGTGTACAAACATGCCTGACATATAGTAGGGACTCAGTGTTGGCTGAATGAATGAATTAGAGTTCCAAAGAAAGAATTTTCAGTACAGACAAGGGGAAGCCTATCCGTCATCATATATATTCCACAGGCTAGGAATGCCAGAGAAGGATTTACATCTAAAGATGGAGATTGGATGCATGTCCTCTCTGGCCCTTTTGATTCTAACATGTGCAGGACTGGACACAAATATAATCATCAAATGTTTCTAACCGAATTTCTCAATAAATTTCTTGGGTCTAAGCCATGCCATTAATTGAAACTGCTACAACAAAAGAAATATTATAATGATTTCACTTTGTAAAATGGAAAAATGCACAATTAAGCAACAAATTCTATTGCAGAAAGACCAGGACCTACATATTTCTTTTCTCTTCCCTGGATTTGACTAAATTTGCCCATACAACATGATTTTGTTTCTTTTAGATGCTTCAAAGTGTTTTTAAGTTTTCCCATGAGTTCTATGCCTTTCCAGGTTTTCAGTGTCAGTGTTGAATGAGTGTCTAGTTCTTAACTGATATCTGGGCTGAATATATTTTTTTCCTTCCTTGAATATTTGTCACAGAATCTCTCTGTATTTGCCAAGAAGTCTCTGTTTGCTTTTTACATCTAACACACTGAAGCATAGACAGGTAGATAGAGAGAGAGATAGATAGATAGACAGATGATAGATAGATAGATAATCTCCAATATGTGTATGGATATACATATACAGGCATATGTATATATACATATATATCCAAACTTCAAACACTAAATAGAATGAAATGAAAAATATCTGAATATATTAATATATTTCAAATGTCTTACTATTTTATTCATGAAGAGATAAACAGAAGTGATAAAGAATTATAATGAGTCACTCAAGGAAAGAGAAACAATAATAGAAACAAAGGGAAAATTATAATACTTCCATTTTTAATGGAAAATGGTGCATTTGAGCAATAAATTATATTTTAGAAAGACCAGGATGCTCATATTAAAATTTTTTCTTCTTTCTCTTCCTAGCATGGCACTCTGCTTACATTTATGAGTTGATTATTTCTAACTGCAAAATTTCCATGTGTGTCACATAGACACCTATTCTTACTTCCAATGCCATAGCTTTAAAAGACTGTGTATACATCAGGGGACAGTCATTCTGATGAGGCAGATAAGAAAACAGGAAAAAATTACATGCATTCTTAACTTTTATTCCATATATTAATAATTAATTTATTAAATTATACACAGAAATTCTGTTCTTATATGTCATTCTCATTCTACACACAATAGTTTGTAAAATAGAATACTGAGGAAAAGCTGAACTTAAGATTGATGTGGAAGACAAAATATTTTGAAGAAAGTACAGTGTTTAATATATCTGAGGGTCCTAAAATATTTTGGGTAAATCAAATTCTGTTGTCTATAGACTTGCACTGTCATCTCAAGGCTTCATGAGTCTCACAGAAGCACACTTTTCAAAAGCAGCACCAATTAGCCTTAAACTATAGTGGGTAGATGTGAGGGGGGAAATCAGCTTAAACTAATATATGAAGTCTTTATCATGGGCACAAGAAGTTCATGGAGGAGCCTTTCGTGGTCCTCTAGGAATTAAAAATGCTTATGTGTTGTGAGAGGTGTTAGTATAGGACCCCCAGTTTATAAGCAATGGTAGATGGGGACTGAAGTTAAGTTATTATTCACTATGTAGTAAGTAGAACACTGCTCTATGCTGGAAGTTTCTGTTAAAGTAAAGGAAATAAGAGCATGAGAACATGCAAAAGATAATTTGTTTAAAAATCTTAGTACCTCTGGAAAGTTTATAATAGGCTGTGTGATGTGACCATAGGCATGTCACTTCCTTTGGGCCTCTTTCTCCCAACCTAAAACAAACTAACAAACAAAAAGGAAGTTGCCTAGATGGTGCTCAAGTCACTTTACAATTGTAATAATATGTGAGTTAGAAATCATACCCAATATACATTATGCTGACAGCAAGTTTTCCTTTATGCGCAGTCTACTTCTATCATTACTTGTGGCAAAGAATTGCTAAGAACTGAGTATAAATAGACAACTTTGTGCAAAATAATTAGTTATAGAAATATGAACTTCTCTTTTGGATACATAATGGGATCAATTTCCCTAAAACTAAAATGTAAGTGGAGGCATGGGCCCAAAAGGGAAATGTCTAGATGATATTCACTCTTGAGAAACAAAGCTCAAATAAAAGTTAAGAAACCATGAAGGAAAACTATCATTTCTCACAGCTGCCAACAGCCATTCTCCTAGAAAAAGACACCTTTCTTCACCCTCAAGATGGTGGCCTGTTGGTAGATCTCTCCTAGGGTCTAGCAATTTTTGGTAGTTTAACAGCAGAATTCTGTTGTTACAGATGTTGTCGAATGCTTGAAACATTAACAGGAATGCTGTCCTGTCGAGGTATGAATTCTGACTCTGCTTGGAGCCAACTCTATGACCTGAGCAAGACCTCATCTCTGAGCCTTCATTGACTTATCTGCATATCTGTTAACTGCATAGTGGGAGTTGCTTGTAGAGATTTGGTGAAAAACAAATAATGTGTGTGAAGCCCCAGGGACAATGCTTGACACTTATGAGACAGTGATTAGGAACCCTTATTTTTATTTGCTATCAGCAACCAACCTCCGAGTCAGCAAAATGTGCGCCTCAAATAATTCTTATCTACTGTTGTTATTCTTAAAGTGGCATGGTTAATAAAAATACAAATAGATGGTAGAGCCCATTGACAAAGGGATATTTTGGCACAAAAATATTTTGGCTTAGCCTTTGATCAAAAATACTCTAGTTCAACGTTAAAATAATTTCACCTCGTATTTGTGTAGTAGTTCACAGATTCTAATAACATTACCTCACATGAAAAACCAAGGAAATAGAGCAGGTATTGATATCTCTAAGTTATAGACAAGTAAATAAGGACTCAGAAAGGGTGATTTGTTCAAGGTCATACAGGTAACAAAAGGCCGGGATAGGGCTAAAACCTAGATCTCTGGACTCCAATATAGGACTTCTTTATTGACACTATAAGACCTAATTTTCTGGCCTAATATCTACCTTTCTTAGTCTTGTCTGTATGCAGAAAAACAAAGATTAGTGTAATAACCATCTTCCCAAAGTGAAAAAACAAAATGGCTCTGGACTCAACAGTTTAATTCATCACATACATATGCATTTTACTTTAATATAGGAATGTAATAAAATTAATTAGTTAATTTGATCTAGGTTTTCATTTGATGATTTTTGTGGAAACATGAAGGTGATTTCTTGTGTGGCATCTTTCTCAAACACCAAATGACAGGGAGTTTATTAGTGACATTTTAGAAGACAGGCACTTATTTACACTGGAGGCTGCAGCAGCCCATGTAAAATTGGAAGTAGAATACATCTTCCAGAAAAGGAAAGGGCACAGTTAGCTATGCACCAGAGGGATTTAAATTTTTTAATACTACAACACGGCCAAGGTGATGGTGGGATGTTACAGGTGTGAGAAAAAAAAATTCCTTTGACCACGCAGAATTTAGAAAGAAAGTGAGCAAACAGCTCTGTGGCAAATTGAGAGGGCTTATCACTCCTCTTCAGCAAGTAAAATAATTATTATCCATGCTGAATTTTATGGTTCTCCAAATTTAGCACACAGTACTGTTGCTGATAGCCAAACTAGAAAGAGAGACTAAAGGTAATTAGCACGATATAAATCATTTTGGAACAAATGATTTGAATTATCTATCCTGCTTTGATTTTTAAGTTATTGGTTTGGGTTCAGGTCATTATGATATGTTTACAAAGTTTATTTCTTTGATGCTCCATCTATGTGATATCTTAGAGAGTAAAACTTAGTTATTTTCCTTGAGAGAATGATCTGGAAACAATTTTTTCTATTTTGTTCATTTGTTTTGTTTTTGCATTATACCATGTAATGCAAACACGTGGTCAGAAGCATTATGGAGAGACTGATAACAAAGACATTACGTGCTAACAAGACAAATCAGCTGATGCCTGAGCTCCTCTGTAGAGTCACTAAACAGATCCAGATGTACCAATTTGGACTCTATTCAAAGACCGACCTGTAATGACTAATCTGCCACCAAAAAGAGGAAAGCAAAGTCAGGTAAATGAATCCACTTCTATCCAACCCACAAAGAAGTTGCTTAAAAAATGACTGGTGATGGTTAAAGATTGTTAACTATCTTAGAAGTTCAAAGTCACTGTCCTCTAAGGTTTGATCTTGTAATTAATGTCTGCAAAGATTACTCCTATCTAGAGGAAACACACAGAAAGTAAAGATAATGTGAATTTATAAACACAAACATATACACACCTTATTAATACACACCTAATTAATAATCCCATGAGACAAGAAGAGTAAAATTTTAGTAACTATGATTTATAGCTATATTTGTCTATGAGCTTGTGGTAACAGATGGTGAGGGGAAATAGCAAATTAGTGTGCACATTCTTTTTTTTAAATGAGAAATGACATTAAATCAAGAAAGTCAGAATAAGTGACCCATTTTAAGTGTACTCATCTAGGTTTCTATGAGGGTATGTTAATTATAATAATACATCTTCCCTAAAAGAAAAAAAATAGCATCACTTAAGTGAGATCCTCAGTGGTGAGATTATTTACAATTAACTGGAAGAAATATGAACTCCAGGAGCCAACCTGAAAAATCTTCCTGCATCTCTCCAGCCTATTCCTCTAGTTCCCTTTATGATAATTGACTCTTGTGTAAGTGCTTACACATTAGTGGCTTTTCTGTAACTGGTGATTACTGACCTTCCATCACTGGCCAGGCTACTAAGAATGATGTACTGCTTCACAGTGGTCAGATCCTAACTCCTTGATAAGAATCAGTGCCCATGAAAGCACCACATGTTCTGTAGAACTGCAAAGTAAAGTGAATGCATTGTAAAGCCCATCTGCTGTCTGTTTTACTAGTAATTACATATTTTTATTTATTTGGTAACATATTTGTTCTTATAAATCTACCAGTTTCAAGTGAAAAAATCCAAAAAGATATGGAACCTGAGCTATTTCTTCTCTCCCATGACACTTGCAATTCCTTATAGGCCATACAAAGGATTTGAGAATGCAAATAATATAATCTATAAAAGGAGAAAATGTTGAATGTACATTCAGCAACTACCGACAAGAGTTATTCGATATGTGTCCATCTGCAAAATTAAATACACCAGTAAGGTCAGTTGGTTGAAAGGGAATCAAGTTGAGCACGAGCTGTGTATTGAGAGGAAATGGGCCAGTTGTGGAGTGGCCACAGTGAGGAAGGGTCCCAGGAACACAGTGTAACAAGGCAAAGGATCAAGACAGAAAAGGTCAGTATATGCAGCAGATGGGTCTCTCTCTCTCTCCTTCTCTCTCTCTTCCTCTCTCAATTATGAAAACATATAAATAACATATTTTCCTCCCCCAGATCCAAGAGGAACCATGGTGAGGTACAGATAAGGTCACTAAGCCAAGATAGGTAGTGTGATGAAAGAAATAGAAAATAGCAAGGAAAATGTCTTCCTACTGACCCAAGAGAAAACTAAAACTCCTACACACAAACTGCATAAGGGCTTCCTAGAGATCAGCAGTGCCATGTGGTGATTCTCAAAGCTGAACTCATCACCTTTGTAGAAAAGATTACATTTTCATTTGGGGAGCCAGCGAGGAGGAATATGGGACACAGCATGTTGAACTTCCTAAGCTATAGGAACATTATAAACCACAACTGCTCTTGGTCTGGCCCCTCCAGAACTCCCCAGTGGGTGCCTGCCTTCACCGGGCTTCTGAAAACAGGAGGAGAGGATTATGTGTAGCCACTCAGTCAGTGAACTTGACAGAAAGCTTCAGCTTAAACCTGACGTGTTGGGACAAGACCAACCCACAGGGAGGGAGGGCTGACATCCCAGCTTCCAACACCACGGCCTGATGACCTGAAACGCCTCCTTTCCCCTTTAACTCTCAGAATTTCTGATCGCAGTATCCTTGGCCTGTCCCTGACAGAGAGTCTCTTCTTGCCCACCCTTAAGTCAGACTTCTCTGAATCCTCTTCCCAACTAGACCTCAAATTTTAGACTTCCATGTCCTTCTTTGCATTACTCAGTTTTAGCAAGAATCCTGTCAAGTCGCTTTACCCAGAATACCCCACTCTCAGTATCTGATAACCCTGACCTGCCTTCAGCAAGAATCCTATTTAGTCCAGTTAGCCAGAATCTTTCCCTTACCCTTGATGTTTCCCACTAGTAGTTTTCCATCCACAGGCCCCCTCTCTGCTCCTTGGTTATAAGTTTCCACTTTTCCTTTTTCAATTCAGAGTTGAGCCTAATCTCTCTCCCCTACTGCAAAACCCCATCACAGGAGTACCTATACCTATTGCAATAGTCTTGAATAAAATCTGCTTTATTGTTTTAACAAGTATCCTAAGTAATTTTTTCTTTAACATCTTCTTTATGTTAAAGCTTTGACGCTGCCCACCCCCTATGAATACCATGATTCATAGAGACACATAGGTAGAGGAAGAGAAGGGGGTAAGGATAACCCCCTGCAGGGTCAAGATTTTAGGCTTCCCAAAGGGAATATTTTTGTATTGTTTATCAGCTGTATCTCTTTTTTCCTTCAGTATGTGTGTAAATATATACACACATGACATATACTATTATATATATTGTACTAATATATAAATATATTGATATATATTATATCAAATATTTATTAGTACATAAATATATAATTTCCCCTTTCTCTATCTTCAAAAAATCCAATATTTCTATCTGTCTCCAATGTTTCCAAGTCCGGTCTCTGATCTGGCTGATTTCTTTGTCTACAATCAATGGGTATGAGTGAACTAAATTAGCACAACTATGTAAAAATGATTTTACAAGACAGCAACACTTTTCCCTCACAGCTTTCTCTACTGCCCCATCTCCTGCCAAAATTAAAAACAACACAAGCACGTACAAAACCTCATGCCTCACTTCAGTGAAAATAAAACTAGGCTTCACAATAATTATACAGAGTAAAGTGTCTTGGGTTTGTGATTTATTCATTGTGCTAGAAATGCTGTTTCAGTAGTCAAACAAATACAATCTTTGCACCCCGCTCTTTATTGGTCCCACCAAAACACAGGACTAATTAAGTGTGGATTATGAAACAGAAGCCATCTTGTTTTATTTGTGAGCCTAACATAAGAAATAAAGGCCACATGAGATGTTCACATGTCTCAAACTAGGATTCGTTGATTCTTGTACATTGGATTTTATATACTCATACTAGAAATAAAGTATCTTATAAATAGATATCAAGAAGTTCCAGTCTCCCTGAATGTTTGGTGAGCCGCTCTCTGATATCTGTTTTCTTAATACTTGAAAAGAAGAAAAGTAAATATTTCTTCAGCATATACTATGACATTTTCTTAAATCTAGGGTGCAAGTTTTTTTCTTTTTCACATTAACATGTTTCTAAAATCAGAAAGCATCTTTACAGCCAACCTATTCATTTAAAGTCCTTTTTTCACTTCCTTCATCTCCTTTCAAATTAATAAATTGATTGTATATATAATCTATGATACCTAATATAGAAAATGTGCATTACAACAAAAATGATCACATACGTTATTTTATTTAACCCTGTAAAGCAAGTATATGTATCTTCATTTTATAGAGGAGAAACCAAGATATAGCATGCTTTATTAACTTACCCAAGGTATTGATAACTCACACAAGGTATTGATAAATTACCCAAAGTCATACAACCTATGTGGGGGCATACCTGATGGAAACCTACTTTTGTCTGACACCTGTTGCAGATCCCCTGCATTATAATGTGGAGAGAGCTATAGAATAGATTTCTTCCAGAAAGACTGCAGCTGGGAAGTCTACCCTCTGGAAATAAGAGGTCCTGTTCTCTATCCCTTTTCTTTGTTTCCCTCATGTATAAGTCACAGTTCTCCAGAGAAATAAGAGATGATAGATGGATAGATAGATAGATAGATAGATAAAGAGGAGATAAATTATAGGAACTGACTCACACAATGATGGAGGCTGAGAAGTCCCATGATGCCATCCACAAACTAGAGACACAGGAAAATCTGTGGTATAATTCTGTCCAGGTTCAAAGGTCTGGGAACCAAGAGTGCTGGTGTCTGAGAGCAGGAGAGATGGACGTCCCAGTTCAAGCAAAGAGAGCAAATTTGTCCTTCCTCCACCTTTCTGTTCTATTCAGGTCCTCAATAAATTGGACAATGCCTACCTGCATTGGTAAGGGTTATCTGCTTTACTCAGTCTACTGATTCAACTGCTAATTTCTTCCAGAAACACCCTCAAAGACACATCCAGAAAAACTGTTTATCAGCCATCTGGGTATCCCTTAGCTTAGTCAAGCTGATGCATAAAATTAACCACCACATCTCATTACCAAAATTAACTGCAATATTATAAAATATATTCAAAGGGATTTCAACTCATTCTCTAAGTTTATATATTATTTCTAAGTCAATTTTTTAAAATTGTTGGTCATTTTATTGTTTGTTTTTTAACTGATTAGTGAGACAACTGGGAAGCCAATGACTACAAACCTCCTGGAGAATAAACACTGCCCTGCTGCTGTAAAATGCTGTGGTAGGCCTCTGACAGTTTCCTTTGACTATATTTTAGACTGTCCTGGTAGGAAATGAATTGATAACATTACACCATAATCCAGGCACTAAGAAGACAGAACAACATCTGTTCAATCTTATGGTTCATTTCTATTTGGGTACAAACTGTTTCCCACTAGCAGCTGCTTCTATCAGTCAACTCTTTTTCCTGAAATCAACTAAGTCCATAAACATCCCAAAAGGCTCATTTAGTTCCTGCTGATGCTACTACAAAGCACAATGTGCACTAATTGACTTCATTAATTGAGTAAACATGGGAATGGAATGTCAATAATTCACACACAGGTTTTGTGGAATAAAATGACTGTTTAACGCTAGAGATCTCAGTTTTCCCTTTCTCACTGAGAAAGCACGCGAAGCACATTTGCAGTCTGTGAATCCAGTTTTGCAAGATGCCCCAGGAGAACCCAAGTATGAAAAAAATACCTCTTCCCTGTAAGTGGTAGGCTTTATCTAAAAAAATAAAAATAAAAATAAGTTGATGGTTTGGGGCCAATTAGCTTGATAAATACTTATCTAATAGATGTAAACGTATTCATCCCATGTGTACACCAACAAAATGTCACTTAGTACTTTGAAAGATCTTGTTCAATTTCAATATTTATAAGGTAATCTAAGGAGGAGAAAAATACTCAACGAAGCTCTCCAATTAAATGTTGTGGGTCCTGGGCACATATTATCAAGGACATGGGAGTGGAGGTGGGAGCATAAATTGAGAGCTTCGAGCATTTCAGGACCCCAGGGAACAGATTCATTTCCAATGTTCATTCCCAATGACAGCCAAGGTTCAAGGTTGAAAATCCTCCACCAGGAGAGATTATTGTATTGATTCACAATAAGAAAAAAAAATTCTTCTGCTGAGCCTATGATGTAGAGATGGAGAACAGAGCGCTAAGCACCACTTGGGATAGGTTAGCAGAGGAAAGCCTTAGAGAAGACATATAGCAAAAGAGATCAGCTCGAGCTGCAGAGCTAGTGGCCAGGAAGTATGAGTGTAGCCATGCTTCCTGCCATCCCTCGGGCAGAGACACAGGGACTGTTACCTCCCTCTTTCTTTTCTACTGGGGCCAGCTCTATAGCAGAGCAGAATTGATTGGGGCAGAATTGAGGTCTGGAGAATGAGCTGAATAAAGAATCATTCTCTAACCAAAGAATAGGTCTGTCCACTCAGCCAGATCACTGGCCATGGTGGGCTCTTCCTTTTGGACATTTCTGACTGACTAATATGCATAGTCAATACTCACCAGCCAATGAATACTCTAGATGCTGAGCTAGGGCTGTGTGTTCCCTGTTCCGTTTCCTAAAACCAGATGCTCCAGTTTATGGAGATTAATCAACATTGCTGTCATCAGACCTGCTTGTCACATTCGCTGTTTGTGGCTTTAGCACTAACTTAATAAAAGACATCAGAGACCCATGTTTACAAGAGGGATGAGGATTTTTTTTCCCTATTAACAGCCTTTAATCTACAAGAAAAGCAAAATTAATCATGAGCTGGAGGTGAATAAAAAGTTATATTATCTTCCCTACATAAATATATTTAACTTTGGTATTTAAATATAGTAAATATTTAATTAGATTGTATAGAATATTTTAAATTACATATATTAATTTTAATACATCAAGTGACTTTCTTTCAGTTAGAAAAAGGAAGATAAATCTTTATTCCCAGAGATAGCAAATAAATACTGAATAAACAGTAAATACTAAATAAATACATATAACTTAGAGTCCCATTGTGATCTGATACTGAATAGAGATAATGATCTGGGAAGACAGGTAAGAAGCAAAAAGATTAAAGTGGGGAAGTAAGATTCTTCTCCATAAAAACACCAAATGGGAGATGATACAGGTGCTGCTGGAGGGCTCGGAGGCCGAGGGGGCCCCGGGATAGGAGGCTGAGGTAGTTTACGTGGAGGCTTTGGCAGCATCCCGGGGCTGGGGTCAAGGACAAGGAGTGGCTCCCTGTCACCAAGCTGGGCAGCCTGGTCAAGGACATGAAGATTAAGTCCCTGGAGGAGATCTATCTCTTCTCTCTTCCCATCAAGGAATCTGAGATCATTGACTTTTTGCTGGGGGCATCTCTCAAGGACAAGGTTTTGAAGATAATGCCTGTGCAAAAGCAGACCCATGCTGGCCAGCGGGACCAGGTTCTAAGCATTTGTCTCCACTGAGAATTACAATGGACATCATCTGGGTGTCAAGTGCTCCAGTGAGGTAGCCACTGCCATCTGTGGGGCCATCATTAGTCCCCATGCAGCGAGGTTACTGGGGTAACAAGATCGGCAAGCCCAATGCTGTCCGTTGCAAGATGACTGGCTCTCTGTGGCTCTGGCCTGGTAAGTCTCATCCCTGCCCCAGGGGCACTGGCATCATCTCAGCCCCTGTGCCAAAGAAGCTGCTGCTGATGGCCAGTATTGACGATAGCTACACCTCTGTCAGGGGCTGCACCGCCACCCTGGGCAACTTTGCCAAGGCCACCTTTGATGCCATTTCCAAGACCTACAGCTATCTCACCCCTGATCTCTGGAAACAGATGCTGTTCACCAAGTCTCCATATCAGGAATTCACTGACCATCTTGTAAAGACCCACACCAGAGTTTCCTTGCAGAGGACCCAAGCTCCAGCTGTGACCACCACATAGTTTTATATGAGAAAAATAAAGTGAATGGAAGTTGTTTACAAAATAAATAAATAAAAAATAAATAAAATGGGGAAGGTAAGAAGGAATAAAATACAGAAGTAAGAATCAAAATAGATACAAAATAATAAAAAAAATGTCAGGGGAGAAGAGATCATAAGAGAGAGAATGGAGAAATAAAGAAGCTTAGGGACTTAAGGAGAAAAATACCGAGATAGTCTAGATAAAGACATGCAGAATAAGATAGATGTAGCCAAAGGGAGAGGGAGAAATGTAGAGCAAGCAATAAAGAGACAGAACAATTAGATTGTTAATGCAATGAATTCCTGCTCCTCATCACAGAGCCAGTTGCTGACCTGCACTACAAATCTTTAAGTATTTTGTCACCTGACTGCTCTGGGAAAAAATGTTATTGGGATTTGAGTCATTATTTATACATGCAACAAATAATAATTAGTTTTATGGATGAGGCATTAGTCCAGGTACTGGGCTGAACATGATAATGCTGATGCCACATTCAGTTTGTTTCCTAGGGTGAACACAATTCAATCTTTGTGGAGTGTGGTAAGGGTTGTGGTGATTATGATTGACAACACCACCAAATACAATGAGGAAAGAGAAGTTCCCCAAAGAAAATAATGTGTGTCTATGTGTATAACGTCCCACTGGGGTGGGGGCAGTGTTTGCTGATTAAAGCAGCAGAGGTCCAATACAGACTGGCCTCATGTCTTATTTTATAGAAATCAATCAATCAATCTGAAATATTTTACCTAGATAATTTAGCTACTAAGTGGCTTAAACAGAATTTTAACTCAAATCTATCTAATCTAGTCAATAACATTAAAGTCCCATATTAGAATAAATAATGGCTGATAACTTCCCATATTTGGAGAAAGACATAGATATATAGGTAGATAGATAGATAGATAGATAGACAGATAGATAGATAGATACACAAATTTTAAAAGCTAATAGAATTTCAAGTAGGGTAAACTTAAAGAAATCCACATCACAACACAGCATAATTCAATTCTAAACACTGAAAAGAAAGACAGTATCTTGAAGGCAGCCAGTTAGAAACAAGGTATTATCTTTAGAGAAATACCAATTTGAATTACAGATTTCTCATCTGAAACAACAGAGGACAAAGAGAAGTGGCACAGTATTTTTCAAGTGCTGAAAGAAGAGAACTATTAACTGCAAATTCCATATCTTGCAAAGCTATTCTTCAGTAGTGAAAAGGGAATAAAAAAGTTCTCATGTGAAAGAAAACTCTGAGAATTTGTTACTTAACAGATATACTTAAAGAATGGCTAAAGGAAATTCTTCAAGCAGAAAGGAAATGATAAATGAAGGAATCTTAGAGCATCAAGAAGGGAAAAAAATGAAAATAACCCAAATATGACTAAACATAATAGATTATTCTCCTGATGAGTTTTCTGAATCTTATTTGAGGACTGAAACAAAAGTTATAACACCATCTGCATTAGTCAGCTTGGGCTGCCATATAAAATACCATAGACTGAGTGACTTAAACAATAGAAGTTTATTTTCTCACAGTTCTGGAAGCTGGAAAGCCCAATATCAAGTTTCTGGCAGGACTTCTGATGAGGACTCTCTTCCTAGCTTATAGACAGCCACCTTCTTTTTATGTCCTCACATGGCCTTTCCTTGGTGTCTGCCTGCTGGAGAGGGGTAGGAGAGGGGAGAGAAAAAGAGAGAGAAAGCTCTCTCATGCCTCTTCATCCTATTGGATCAGGGCCCTAAACTTATGACTTCATTTAACATTAATTACTTCCTTATAGGCTCTATCTCGAAACACAGCCACATGGGGGTTAGGGTGTCACATGTGAACTTGGGGTTGGGGAGGGGGTCACAACTATTCAATCCACAATACCATCTGAAACTCAAGTTGATGATATTTCAATAGCGGTTGATGGTAAAAGGATCTAGATGGAAATGAGGTTTCCATGCTATAATGCTGATGTTAATAGACTGTAATACAACAATATGTATAGTGTAATATGAAGATCAACCACTAGGTAAACTATAGAATGCAATGTACTCTAAAGCACTACAAACAAAGCAAAACAGAATCCTAAAAAATGTTCAAGTAACCCACAGGAAAACAAAAACAAAACAAAATACCAAGCAAACAAATAAAAAATGGAAGAATGAGAAACATAGGAACAAAAAGAAAACAAAAATTAAAATAGCTGACTTAAGCCCTGATGTATTTATTTAAGTATAAATGGTATAACTAATACCAATTAAAAAGCAGAGACTGGCAGAGTAGATAAAAAATAAAAGCAGCAAATATGAAGTTGTTCTTAAAAAGGTAGGGAGGTCCTTAGCGGGGTAATGATAAAAATGGTTTAAAAAAAAAACACAATATACAGATCTAATCCAATCTATGCTCTAACCTCTGCCCTGTATTACCTTCTAAAATCAATTTGATTATGCATTTTGATATTTATAATTAATATACTAGATAAAAGGCTCAAACTACAACTTGGACAACTTGTACTCTGCAGTGTCAACTGGTAGTATCTATCACATTAATAGATAAAGACTGAATACCCAGGCTGCTCATAGATGACATTAAAGCACTCTACTGAAAAGCAAAACTTGAGGCAGTTGTTTGGTTGACATGATATCCAAACACAACCGATATGACAATGTTTCTCTCTCAATTGACCAAGAATAATGATTACTTCAGAGTCTGACAATACAACTTCAAGGTTTTCATCCTTCTCTTCCCTAAGAATGTACATCAGCATGCTAAGAGCAGGAAACATCAGCCTTTGAAACACCTCGCACCAGTGGTCAGCATGTCTGCAAGGGGACAACATGAGAAAGCCACATATGACAGATAATCTCAGGGGAATGACAGCACCGGAGATATCCAACAATATACAAGTGAATTTTTCATAGTTTTAAATTATAAAAGTTATTGTTATGACCCAAGGAGACAAAGAAAAGAAAAACAAATCATTACTGTGATCACTTCATAAATTTAGAGCATTTTGTGGCTTTCCAAAGAAAATTTAAAATAAAAAAATGTGGTATATTCCAAGAGAAATATAAGAATTTTTCATGCTATTTCTGTATACATTTCCAGAAGAAAACTGTAACTTCTGACACTCTTAACGAAATAAGGTGGTGACCTAGAAGTTGTCAAAAGGGTGTCTGAACCTAGAGGTTGTGTAAAGAAGTAATAAAGTACCCTAGGGGGAAAATTGAAAATAATTGTCAAGGAGCCTCGAGATTCAATCCTAACTCCACCTCTAACTCACTGTGAAACACTGGACCAGTCACTTGTTCTCTCAGGACCATGAAAACATAACAGTGAGGACATTCTGAAAATCAATGGATGGAAGTGTCTTTTGATACATCAGGAGAAAATGCTTATCAAAGCATTTATATTTTTATAAGAAAAGCAAAGCAAAAATAGGTATCTTTTCTTCAAAGGTCCCCAGAGCAAAAAAAAAAAAAAAAAAAGTATGATTGTATGATGGTGAGGCAGGTTGGAATGTGCAGTGACAGGTTTCCTGATGGGCAGTTTGGCAGTGAGCTGAGAAGTGGCCCAGAACTAGAGCCACAGATGTTCCCCACAGGAGGCCTCCAACCACTGTGTGTATCAAGGGAGGTGTATTTCTAGAGGTTTGGATTGTTTGACAAGAGAAAAGGTAGTTTCTTCAATCAAAAATGAGTCAAAGCAATAATATTAAGATATAGAAATCATGTAGTTCTCCCTTTTTCCCCACTCCCAACATCAGGGTTTCTATGAGACTATGCTTTTCTGAAGACTAAAGAGAAAATCAGTGCCTAAAATCAGATTGAAAAGGCAAGAGTATGTTTTCACTCCCTATGTTTTCATTCCAAGGTTGGACCTGTTACATCATGTACAGAAGTGGATCATAAAAGAAAGTTAATTTCAGCAAGGCTGAATTCTCCATCACTGGTTATTGACAAGTATGTGTTTTTTATGCTTCTCTAAAGTGAAAGGATTGTCCTTCCTCCAAAAGAAATCAGGGATATTTATTTTGGTACTGACCAAATCTGTTAAAGCAAAAATTAGCCATCTAGTAATTTATACCATCTTTCCAAGGCTATTTTTGGCCTTGAGAGTTTTGATCAAGTGTAGATCCTAAGATGCAAGAAAAATATTCAATGTAGTTGGGAAAAGGTGACTCTGGTTGCATCTCTACTATAAACCAGTTGAGTGACCCTGACCAACCTCTCTTAGCTTCTCAGTGTAACACATCTTGTAGTTTTGATTAAATATGGGCTGTTGGAGAAATCCACCAGGGAAGTCTAAGAATCACAGCTTACATTGCAACATGAGACATAAAAACTATTCCAGCAAAGATGAAGTCTCCTCCATGTCTTGTTGATGTGGAATAATTAAGATCTTTACTAGCCATGCCAAATTGTCCTCTGAAATAGAAGAGAGACTCAGGTCACCCATGGAGAAATATAACCGCAGGAATTTCAGATTGTGCAGTAGGTGGAAGAGTATTAACATACAATGACAACGTGTTTGGAAGGTAGCTATCATACCAGTTTTACAGATGAGAAAAACTGTGCTTCAAATGGCACAACCAAGAGTAAAATACAGACCTGCTAGCAAATGGCAGAACCAAGATTAAAATACAGACCCAAGTGACCACATTATTTCCTGAATATCACACTGCATCTTTCTACTTAGGTCCAAGCATAATTACCAGTAATCCTTGAAAAGATTGATGAAAATCCATTTTCTAGACAAAAGAATGTACAGCTAAACAGATTTAGTGGGGAAAATTGTACTTGTAAGGGAAAATAATAACTGGATTGATAATAATTATTATTTGATCTCTGTTAATATGTAAGCAGGAAGTGACCACACTATTTAAAACATCCACATTAAGGAAAATAAATGTAGCTCCCAGGGTTTTATAGTCTGAAAGAAAGATCTGGAATGTGGATCAATTGTCTTAATAAATAACTTCTTAAAGAGGAGCAGGAAAGCAGGGATCTGGATCTTGAATCAACTCCAGTGATACAAGTCTCTGTTTAAATGTCTCCTCTTCAGAGAGGGTGTCCCTTATGACCATCTAAACAGCAGCCTCATTATGCTCTATGGCCTTAACTGATATTTTTCTTCAGAGAAAAACAGTGCAATTCTCCTAGGTATCTATTTACATGTCTGTCTCTCCCAGACAGGTCCTTCATGAGGGCAAGGACCTGGTTTTGTCTTATTCTTTGTTGTAGTCTCTGCCCTAGAAAAGTTCCAGGCTCTATAGTTAGTAGTTCATTAGTACTTGTGAACTGAATAAGTGAATGAAAGAGACTCACTTTCTCCCTAGGGGTGCACTACTTGGAAACAGAACTTAACAGATAATATTTCTGCTGCCTCCATCCACTATGGATTGCATTTTTTCCCTCAGCATGGGAAGGAAACTTTTTTTAAAAAATGATTATTTGAATTGGTCTCTAAAGACAATTTGAAAATTCGTTACCTCCAACCTGCATCACATCTATAGAGTCCATGCTTTCCCTGAAATGTCTGATTTGCTTTTATTCTTGGCACTTCTGGGAGTTGGAGATGGAATAGACATCACTAGCTTTATGCCTAATAAGCTTTTGTATAAAATGGGGAAACTTAGGGCAGCTAGAGCTAGTGTACTCAGAGTCCAAGATGGATCCCATTCACAGGAGGACAACCACTGCCCACTTTGGTGCCAGCTTCTTTCAGAAAGCTGTACCAATAGCAAAGATCTTGTCAATCATTTTAATAAGACACACAGTTTATCATACTCTTCACTGTGAATGCAAGCCATCCCCTGGTTTCCACAATCTCACACAATACTCACTTTATCTCTGAGAAGATGCACTTGTAGTACATGGATAGTTCAGATTCTACAGGCTGTGTTTTTAATCTTCTGACTGAACATGCCTGGGAGCTGTTTTGGAAGAGGCAAGTGGGTTCATCTGTAAAAACTATAACAATTCAATGAAAATATTTTTTTGAAATAAGAAAAACATTAAAAGCCATTGGGGCTCAATGTATTAAGATAATCCAGTTCTGATCCAGTTCGAAATTGAAATGTGCATAAAATGTTCCTTGGAACTCACATGCTTTTTTTTCAAAATAAATTTGGACCATTTTTGGCTTCCCCAGAACCACCCGGCTCCATTTTCTTAGCCCCCTCCTCACAGCCTCTTCCATCTGAGAAGACCATACACTATATCCTGTACAGTACAGTTAGTTGTGTATTACTTACATACACAAAAGATTGACTTAACAATGCCTTTCTGCTTTCGCTGTTTCTAAAAACAAACATAAATCGAGCTAATGCTTAGAGACCTCTCTGCTAGATACAATTTGCCACGTTTTGACCACTCCCACTCACTCATATTAAGATCCTTCTCATGGCCTGGATGGTTTTACCTACTTTTGTCATCCTGTCCTGCTCTACAAGAAGGGAACGTAAGGATAATAATAAGCCTTCTCTTTTAAAAAGGAAACGTCCTCCAAAATTGTAGTATTTGGTCTTAATACATGAAAGTGAAATAGTTCAGTCATATTACTATCCTAACAAGAGTCGATCACATGGAAGAGATGAGCATTGTAATTTGGGAATGTAAGAGGTGAGGGATTTGGAAGCATGAAGTGATTGGAGGTAAAGATTGAAGCCAGGACTTGGGATAGTACAGCATAGAACCCTAACACTCTGTGAGCACCAGGGGACAAGTGAGAATTTAAATAGTGATGGTAAAAAGAAGATAAAAAATAAATATTTCCTACTGAAAAGTAGGCTGTGGCAAAGAAAGAAGTCCCTCTTTCCCCCTTCACACTTGTGCGTTCCCCTGACCTGTAAGCCTGCACGACATGGTCCCGACTTCCAGGACCCAGGTCTTAGGTACCCCTATTAGGAGACAAACTCAGTTACATTGTGGGCTATAGAAATTTGTACGAGCTACCCTGGAAACTATAACCTACACCACTTCTATGGAGATATACTTTAAATATTCCAAGAGATTCAGGAAAAAAAAAAAAGATTTAAAAGGAATCCATTTTAAAACTATTTACAGACTTCCCATCTCCAGACCTCAGAAGTTACTAAATCAAAGGCAAGGCACAAAACCCAATTGCAGAAATCCAAATATGGCCTGTGACATATATGGTATGAAATACACGTGTGACACCATACTTACTTCAACACGTCATTTAGCTCACAAGAGCGAGAGGAGAGAAGATATTTTATGTCCTCAGTCTATCTAGTCTTAATCAGGATTTCTATGTACCAAATTTTTACTCATATTTAGATGACATGAAAATTTCTATTAAAAACTTTATTTCCGGGCTTCCCTGGTGGTGCAGTGGTTGAGAGTCCGCCTGCCGATGCAGGGGACACGGGTTCGTGCCCCGGTCCTGGAGGATCCCACATGCTGCGGAGCGGCTGGGCCTGTGAGCCATGGCCGCTGAGCCTGCGCGTCCGGAGCCTGTGCTCCGCAACGGGAGAGGCCACAACAGTGAGAGGCCCGCGTACCACAACAAACAAACAAACAAACAAACAAAAAAACCCTTTATTTCCAAAGAAGCAACTGAAGCAAGAAGAAGGTGGCCAAAAAACAAACAATAACTTTAAATTCAAATCAGCATTCTTCTTTCTTTAAAAAATTCCACAAGGAAGGCATATATTTTAGCAGAACAGCTTTGAGAAACTCAGTTGCCCACGTAAGGCAAGCACTGTCTTTGTTCTTTCCCCTTTAATTTTATTACTAAAACTAATTATCCTGTCTGAGCCTAGGAAGAAAGAAATCTCTTTCCATGGTATTAATCCAAATTTGTTTCCATAAAAAGTACATTGGAGGTTAGGACAAATTTGGTGTTATGGTTTTGTATCTTTACAACATGGCGTAAAATACAAAGTTGTAAGATCAAATTTATTAACAAAAATAAAACACTGTTAATGTTTGAAACTTAATATGTCATTAAATTAAGATCATTTTCAATCTCTGTGACACATAAAAAGTTCAGTTTTCTGGGCATTTTCCCTCTCCCTCTATTCCAACTAAAGTACACACTCCAAGTCGGTTTTCCTATTTTTCTGAGGAGATAACTAAATACAGCACTTCTACGTTGAAATGACCTATCACTTTGCAAACCCTGATATGGTGCCTTTCTCAATTTCCCATTAAAACACCCACTGTAGACACTTGCAACTTTGAATATTGAGGATAGCAGGCAACCAACCACTATACCCATTTATTCAGGTATTAACACATATTTGTTAACGTCTGCTGTGTGTCAGGCACTATGATGGTGATACAGGATCGGAATACAGGGTCAGAAAGAAACAGTTAATACTGTCAGGAAGTTCACAATCTAGTGAAAAGAGACAGACCCTAGCATCTCGGGAGAAGGTCTGGTATAAGGAGTCAAAACATAATTGAGGACTTCCCTGGTGGCGCAGTGGTTGAGAGTCCGCCTGCAGATGCAGGGGACACGGGTTCGTGCCCCGGTCCGCAAAGATCCCACATGCCGCGGAGCGGCTGGGCCTGTGAGCCATGGCCGCTGAGCCTGCGTGTCCGGAGCCTGTGCTCCGCAACGGGAGAGGCCACAACAGTCAGAGGCCCGCGTACCGCAAAAAAAAAAAAAAAAAGTGCATAGTGTAAAATCTTTTTAAGAGAAATGTTTAGGTGATGACTTTATTGTTCAAGCAAACCACGATGTGTTTCCATTATGGTAATAATCATCTTTAAATATATATAAATATTTTAAAATTCCTTATTAATAAAATTAGCTATAATATCTGCAATATGAAATCTTGGTCTTTTTCCTTATCAAATTCACTCAATTTCTCTAAAAGTACATTTTCTCTTCCTCAGTTAAATTTTAGAAATTGATGGATTTTTACATTTATTTCTCACAGGGCAATGGTAACCTATGTAGAGGAAAATTCATTATATAAATAATCTGGACAGAAATTTTTTCTTTTTTTAATCTTTACCCTTGTTAAATTTATGTAACATATTGAGCAGAATTTTTTTCTTGAACCCTTCTTATTTTCATGTTGTCTGTGAATAAAGACAGTTTTATTTTTCAATCTTCCTGCCTCTTATTTCTTTATAATGCCTCATTGCTGCTTGGGTTTAAGTCTGTGATCTTGAACTTATTTTTGTTGTTGTTTTTCTCCTCTGTTCTCTGTTTGTGTCATCCTCCTTTTCTGTCTTCTTTCTGTATCAATTTAATACTTTTTAGTATTCTATCTTATCTCCTCAATAGATTTTTATCTATACAACTTTATTTTTATTGGTTTGTTTAGGGACTAAAATATGGACTTAGTAAATCACAGTCTACCTTGGAATTAACATTACCCTACTTCATGTTTAAAGTGAAAAGTTTACAACAGTGTAATTACATTTATGCTCTGACTTTCTTTAGAGTTACTGGTATTACTCATTTTATTTGAACACTAACACTTATAACCCTTCCAATAACATATTGTTGTTTATGCTTCAAATAGTCGATTCTCTTTTAAATAAATTGAAGAAAATATTCATTTGTGTTTACTCACATGCTCACTATTTTTGGTGCTGCTCAAGCCGACCAATGTTGTTTCTCCTCAACCTGGCAAACTTTGTTCAGTGTTTCTTGTAGTGCAATTCTCCTGGTGACAGATTCTCCTGGCTGTGTTTATTTGACAATGCCTTTATCTCATCTGGTTTTTGAAAGACTTTAGCTTAATAAAGAATTACAGCCTGACTGAGTGTTTTGTTTTGTTTTATTTTGGTATTCAGCACTTTGAAGGTGTCATTGCATTGTCTTCTGACTTACATTTTTTCTGATGAGACGTCGCTCATCATTCTTCTTGGTGCTCATTCTTCTTGGTGCTCTCTGGTGCATAATGTATCCTTTTTTCTCCAGCTGCCTAGAGGATTTTGGTTAACGGCAGTTTGACTATGAGGTGCCTATTTGTTTTTTTCTTTTAATATTTATTTATTTATTTGGTTGCATGGGGTCTTAGTTGCAGCAGGCAAGCTCCTTAGTTGTGGCATGCAAATTCTTAGTTGTCACATGCATGTGAGATCTAGTTCCCTGACCAGGGATCGAAACTGGGCCCCCTGCATTGGGAGCACAGAGTCTTATCCACTGTGCCACCAGGGAAATCCCTGAGGTGCCTATTTGTGTTTTACTTTGTATGTATCTTGTTTCGGGTTTGCTGAATATCTTGGGTTTGTGGACTGATGTTTTTCATTTAATTGGAGTAATCAAGCCATTATTTATTTCTTCATGGATTTTTTTCCTCCCCATTTTCTTCTTCCCCTGCTTCCAGGACTCCACAACTACACATACACTACACTCCTCGATTTTCTCTTTTAAGCCACAGTTGAAATATTTTTCATCCTGTTACCTCACTGTGTTCCCATTTTAGATATTTCTATTAACCTGATGATTTTTTCTGCACTGTTTGTTCTGTTCTTAATCTCATTTAATTTTTTAAAAATTTCGGATATTTCTCAGTTCTACAATTTCCATTTGGTTCTGTTTGATAGTTTTCATTTCCTATCTCTCTATCATTCTTTTCTAATGTCTCTGTAAAACTTTGAACATACTTATAATAGGTATTCTATATCCTTGTTGCAAGTGACATTATCTGGGTCATTCGTAGGTCTTCTGCTTGTGTGTGTTTCTTAATTGTGGGTCCCATTTTAAAAATTTCTTCTTATATTTTATAGTAAACACTGTGATGAAAAACAATGGAGTTTGAAGAATAAGTTTGGGGGGAGGGGTTTCATTGGTTTGTTTGTTTTGTCTTCTCCCAGAGAATGTAAATTCTTTCCTATTTTGGCAGCTGAGGTAATGAGGTGTTCATTCATATTTCACCAAAAGTCATTTTGATTTGTGTATTGGTCTGCTCAGGCTGCTGTAAGAAAATTCCATAGACTGGGTGACTTAAACAACAGATATTTATTTTCTCACAGTTCTGGAGGCTGGAAAGTTCAAGATCAAAGTGCTTCAGGGCTGATATCTGGTGAGGGCTCTACCCCTGGGTTACAGATGGCCACTTTCTCACTGTGTGCTCGCATGACCCTTCCTCCGTGTGCATGTGCTGGGGCAGGGGAGGGAGACAGAGCAAGAGAGAGAGCTCTCTGGTGTCTCTTCCTGTAAGAACACTAAACCTATCCGATCAGGGCTCCACTGTCATGACCTCATTTAACCTTAAGTACCTCCTGAAGCCCCTATGTCCAAAAGCAGTCACGTTGGGGAGTTAGAGCTACAACATATGAATTGGGGGGATACACAATTCAATCCACAGCATTCTTCCTCTGGCTCCTCCACCAAATTCATGTCCTTATCATATGCAAAATGCATTCACTCCATCTAAACAGCCCCAAAGCTCTTAACTCATTCCAGCATCAAGTGTAAAGTCCAAAGTTTTCTCTAAATGTAATCTAAACCAGGAGTGAGTGGGACTTGAGGTATGATTTATCCTGAAGTAAAATTTCTCTACATCTGTGAACCTGTAAAACCAGACAAGCTGTGTTTTTCCAAAATGCAATGGAAGGCATAGAATAGAGATTCCTATTTCAAAAGGGAGAAATTGGAAAAAGGAAGGGGTAATGGGCCCAACCAAGTCCAAAACCCAGCAAGACAATTCCATTAGATGTTAAGTCTCAAGAATAATCCTCTTTGGTTTGAAGCCCTGCCCTTCTGGACCAGTTGGGGTAACTTGTCACCCCCTGAACCCTGTCCCAGATTCATATGTTGAAGCACTAGTACCCAATGTGAATGTATTTAGACATAGGGCTTATAAGGAGGTAATTAAGGTAAAATGAGGTCCTCACGGTGGGGTCCTGATCAGACCGGATTAATGTCCTTATGAGAAAAGAGATCGGAAAGCTCTCCTCCCTTCATCCACCCACCGCCACCCCACACATGAACAGGAAAGGCCATGTGAGCACACAGTGAGAAGGCGACCATCTACAACCCGAGGGGAGAACCCTCACCAGACATCAAATCTGCAGCACTTTGATCTCAAACTCTTCAGTCTCCAGAATTGTGAGAAAATGAATTTCTGTTGTTTAAGCCACCCAATCTGTGGTATTTTGTTATGAAGCCTGAGTTGACTAATACAATCTGAAACTAGCACTAGATTTCAGATTTTTTAAGATTAAACTCATCTCTTTACATCCCAATCCCCAACTTCAGTACACAGTCCTGTGAGGGAGAGGGGCTAAACTCTTTTTTCTTAAATGCATTTGAGCCAGGACGAGGTGGACTGAGTTTCACTCTCTCGACTTAACATAGGAGGGTACTCAGTTCCAGACCCCATGAGAAAGTGCAAAACTGGACAAAGTCTTCCTACTTCTCAGCTTCACCTCCACTGCACTGCTAAAACAAAATTGAGGAGGAAGCAGGGAGAATTTTCAGTCCACACAAAATATTGTGTTCGAGGTACTTTAGGCTTCAATCCATCTTGCTTGCCTCGACTATCACAGAAAATCCAGCCAGCCTCTCTTCAGCCAGGCACATTCTCTGGCAGTCCCTCTCCTCAGCTGACCTGTCTGCACCCAGAACAAGCACTCCCCAAGAAGTTTTTACAAAACAATTCATTTGGGCTTCTTTTTGTCTACTGCTCCTCAATTATCTCACAGATAAGCATAATTATTATTTTATCTCAATTTTTCTTCGTATTACCACAGAAGTAAATTTTTTTCCGTTCTGTTTATATCCAAACTGAAATGAAAAACTACCCTTTTAAGTTAAAATTTGAATTAACTTTGATCAAGTATTTCATTTAAGAAAAGAGAAACTACTTCTAGGTCACATGAACTTTAATTGAATGTACAGTAATAATTTTGTTCTCAATCACAAGAAAACATATTTATTCCTCTTAGTAGTTTATTAGATTATTCTTTAAAAAGTAACATGATACCCCAGAATTTTTCTCTATAACTGATGTCTGAAAGAAGCCTCATTCAGTAGTTTTCCTATACAAAGAACTGAGTCATGCCACCACCGATTTCCTTAACTAATAAGAGAAACATTTACCTTTCTGACTGCCTTCCAGAGGATTTATTGATGTTAAGCCAACTTATTGATCTATGTAAACAATAAAACTGAATTTATTTATGAGTTTTATTTCCTTCAATATCTGGCACAACATCTGGAAAATAGTGTTGAATAGTAAGCCTTACCAACTTGGCTTAATAGAAAAGAAAACCAGTCTGAATTTTTAAAAATTCTAAGTCAAATAAATTTTTAGATAAAGAGAGTTTTAGATTATCCATGAGTATACACAGATTCTCAATGGCTATTAATAATATATTAAGAGATAGGAATCTTACTATACTTTCCTTCATTAATAAACATTAAAATGAGTTGTAGCGTATAGTCAACACAAGTTGTTCTCTTTTGTCCATATGTTTATCTATTACAATAAATTATTTCTTAAACCTATTCTTTATTGACTGTACTAAATAACTCAAATCGACTTTATTGGTATCACTGTGTTTATTGGTTTCACTACATACACACACGAGCATTACATACTATTCTTTAAAAGAAAAAGCATCGCCCCAATACACTTTAGTGTATGAAAATGGTGATTTTGCTATGATGCATTGAGTTCTACCCATAAATTTTAGCTTTGATATTTGATGTATTTAATCAATATAAACAAACAATCTGTCAAAAAGGTTTTTTAACTGGGAAAAGATGTGTTACTGTACCTTGAATGCAAAACACCATTCAAAAGACATAGAATGTTTCCAGTGTCTTTAATTTCAGATTATTAATTGGAAATTCATGTTCTGACAATGATCAAACTGACCTTTGGTGGTTGTTGTTGTTGTCTTAAGAAAACATTCCAAGATCACCATAGTTCTCCTCTTCCTAATCACAGCTTTCATCTATCACAAAATAGACCTCTCTTTAGTGGCCAGGGTAAAACTGCAACAGGTTGGGGCTGAGGGTTCACATAGGAGTGGCAGGGGGGGCAAAATATGCATCAACCTGGCTCTTACCCCATACCATGCCTTCTGCTCTTTCTCCTTCTGGATGTCTTCCCCAGTAATCCTTTGACACTGAGCAATCCTATATGGTTACTGCATCCCAGTGGATCTGTCCCTCAACAGGTCACATCAAAGGGAGCACCTGATAGAGAGACTGGCTTGGAGAACAGACCCATGGTCGGGTGGGCAGGAGAGGTCCCTGTTGCTCATCCTTTTTTTAAAGTACTGTGGATCTATCAGCACAAATCTTCCTCTTCCATCCTTATTTCTCATTGTTTCCCTTTAGGTACCTGGGGCTTGAGACAACTTGGACACTCTATGTTGGACAGAAGGGATGATTTCTAATTACCCATCCCTCCTGGGTATCTTGACCACAAAGTGTCCGTTTCATTAGTTTCAGTAAATATTCAAGGTCCAGCTCAAATAGTGCCTTGTCCAGCAAAAATTACTAACACTCTGTTGATCTCCCTGTATCTCTTTTCCCCTTTTATTTTATTAGTAATTTTTACTTCCTTCATGGCTGCAAGCTCTTTCAGAACAGACAATGCATGATGCACACATCGCATCCCTGGAAAGCACCCACAAGATGCTTAGTGAGTATTCTTAGAATAAAAGTATTTTTGAGGAAAAAGAATGTATTTAGCACCTGAGAAAACTAAGGCAGTTTGAAATTTTATGAATTAGATACAGCTTACTTAGTCTCACCAAAGATCTGGAATCTGAATGGAGAAACAAAAATGGCTTTCATCCACACTAATCCTTTCTCAAAACAAGAAGAAAAAAGAGAAAGAGGGTGGAATATGAGTTAGGAGGAGACAGTGGAGGAGATGGTGAAAGAAAACATAAATTGAAAGGAAAGATGTTAGTTGGATGAATTACATCTGATGATCTTTGGGATTCAACATCCCAAAAGTGTTTGGGTGTTTGGGGAAAGTAGAAGAATTTAACACTAAATAAACCTGTTCAAGTAACTGGAATGATGATCAAAATGCTCTCCATATGCTTGGCAAAGATCTGCGAATGGCATTATGGTAAGCAGCCTACGGGATGTGTCCCTCACTACTGATTCTCTAATTGCACTTATTGATTACCAACAAAACTGCTCACTTGCTGATGGGAAAGAGGTATTTGGAAATGTTGTGACTTCAGAACATTTTTGTAGAACAACACTGTGCCCTGCCTTGCTGTCCGGAGAGATGGAAACTTCACATTAGAGTTGAGATGACCACACACCCTCACATTTTCATTACAGCTCAGAGGTATGGCAGAGCTGTTGGGTTTCGCTTTCCTTCAGGACATCTCTTGGGACTCAGCTCTTCCATTCCTTTGCCCCTTAGTGTTTAGGACTATCTGACAGATTAGAAGACCCCTTAAGCCTTGAGTAATTAACAGAAAAATTGCCTGTTCTGCAGTTGAATTTCACAGCACCAGAATATTCCCCAAGAAAACACCCTTAGTAAGATCTCTGACATTTGAAATCTCTTGAAGGGAAGAAGCCACTGAAAGGTCAGCCCTGGTGTTCAGCTGCCCTTTCAAGAAAGAAAATCTAGTTTGGAATGTGACTGTCCTGATGTACAAAAGAGCGATGTAAAAACTTTTCCTAAGAGCAGAGTTTAAAAGGGAGAAGCTGCCACTGACTGGGCACACATTACCCTGCAGGCCCTGAGTTTAGCAGGTCATATCTTAGTCATTTCTTCCTCCAGTCTCTTATGCTCACAACAGGCTTGTAAGGTAAGTATTAACATCCTCAATGTTACACATGATAAAGTTAAAATTCAGAGATTTGGAGAAATATGCTCAAGATAATAAAACTAGCAAATTATGGAGTGGAGATGTGAACTTGTATCTTTCTTTTTTTTTTTTTACATCTTTATTGGAGTATAATTTCTTTACAATGGTGTGTTAGTTTCTGCTTTATAACAAAGTGAATCAGTTATACATATGCATATGTTCCCATATCTCTTCCCTCTTGAACTTGTATCTTTCTGACAGCAAATTCTCTGTCCATTACACTGCACTCTGGTGACAAAAACGCTACCTTAAAGGCGACAGGTTGGAAGAATGTCCCCAGTAAAGAGGAAGCATTTTAGGAAGGGGGAGTTGGGGCTCTGAACATAGTCTCCCCTAGATTCCCAGTGCTACCCGCTGTGGCTCTGAGTCTGGACATTCCTCCTTGCCTCCTCTCCATCATGGCCAGCATTCATGGAACTTTGACTTAACTGATACACAAGCAAACTCTTTCCACCAGTTCCCCCAGCCTTCTGGTCAAAGGCAGATATTGTCTCCTTTGGTATCCCAAAGAACATTGCACAAACCTCATTCATATAAAATTACACATCATCCTTCCATAAAGCAGGATCTGATGGTGGTTATAGGCAAGAGCCCTACAGTTCCACTAACTTGGTTCAAATCTCAGTTCCAAAACATCCTAGATGTATTATCTTGGGCAAGTTACTTAATGACTTTACATACTTAGCTTTCTAATCTTTAAAACAGGAGTAATCATTGTGCCTATTCTTAGGACCATTGTCAGGATTAAATGAAATAGCCCATGTCCAGCACCTAGAGAAATGTCTAACACATAGGACGAACTTAAGAAATGCTAGCTGCCTTTATTTTGTATCTCACAAAAGACTGCAAGCACCCTGAGGACAGCAACATTGATCTGATCTTCTTTGTATAGGCTTGGAACGTAAAGAGTAGTTAGTGGTGATTTGTAAAGTGCCTGATTATGTATCTCTGGACATGATATTATTTTTGCACAGAACTTAAGATCTTTCTTGAGGCCCTCTTTACTCCATGTCACATGGGATTGGTTGATAATGAACTCTGCATACCTGTCTAGATCATTCTTGAAATGTAGGGAATCTAAATCATTAAATAAGACTAAAATCAAAATGGGGACAAGAACAGGCTCAGAAACAAATCTAGGTCTAAGTCAGTTGAGCAAAATGTAAAAATAACCAAATGCAAACATATCTTTGATGGATGGGAATTCATCTCACAGATGCCTAAAGACTCTAGACCTTTCTCTTATGACTAGGGAATCAAGAAAGCTTCCAACAAAAGTTTTAAATAGATACCACCACCAGTTTGTTAGCTTGTAGGACATAATGTACTTAGTATGCTTTTGACTTTGACAGTGTTTCCAAACATTAAATGTGATGCATTATATCTAAACATCTTAATCAGCTGAAATGAAATTACTTAAATTTCCCCCCAGGATCTTATTTCCTAATGGCTTTGGAACTAAAATTAGCTTTAATTCAATCAGTTATGTGTTCATCAATTTGCCAAAGAGAATATGGACAGAGGTGGGGGAAGAGAGGAGGAATAGACCAACTTTATTATTTGGCTGCCACGTGACTTCAGGATAAAGTTTCTAATGCTATGACCAACTCTGTTTCCACTAAACCTAATGACTTCCCCAGACCAGGGTGCTGAAGCCTTTTAAGCTTCAGGATTACAGAAGGCTTATCGTTACAATCATAAATCATAGAAGTATAAGAATGAAAGCATGTCCCAGTAGAATCCAACTGGATTAAAGAAACAAATAGATCTGAAGCCATGTTTGTACAGGTGCATGAGTTACTCACAGCAAAGGACTTTCTGGTCTTAGGGTCAGCCTGGACCAATTTGGCAGTGGTGCTGAAGTGCTCTTGAGGTTGCACGGGTCTAGCCACTTTGTAGGATTAGTGAGTAGTCATCATCAATCAAAACTGTTTATGCAATCATTTAAATACAGCATATCTGAGTTTATCAGAAATCCCAGCCTTCCCAAGCCTGAAACAGCTGTACTGAATGATTAATAGAGAAGTCATCATAATACTGACTGACCTCTTTTCAGGACAGCTCCATCATGGTTGGTTCTTTGCAGTTCTGAACAGGAGAGGCTGTATCATAGAACTGGACTTCACAGTACATTCTGCATAGGCATTTGTAATATCCTGACGTAGGTTTGATGCGAGATGGAGCTTCATGAATGTGGAGAGCACTAGAACTAAGGAAGAACTCACTCTAATTGCTGGTTTGGAAAGGGCAGCTGGGAGGTTCAGAGCAGAGCTGGGATTGTGGGAAGAGAGGTGGTCACAGTATCCATTCTTTTCTAGCTCAGGCAGGCTGAAAATAGCAGCAGGAAATCTAGACTTTGGGCAGGTGCTTCAGAGTTGGATTGTGTTTGCCCATGATTCTGGGAAGGCTTTCCATTCACAACATGGCTCTGAGTAGTAGCCAAGGGGGATCGAATGGGAACCAAGCCAGGTAAAGAGGACTGACAAGAACTTAGCTGGACATTGTGGCCCCACTGTGGCTGGGCTAGTATCTACTCATATCTAAGAAAGGAAACTGAGTTAGATAGTCAGCCTTATGCACAGGGACCTTGGCCTCCTACAGACACATCATGAGACTAGTGAGTGTCCATAGTTCATTTTTGAAATAATAAGATACATCCTCAGAGTTCAATTAGAAGAAAAGAGGTATCCTTGAAGCCACATGAGAGGTTGTGTTTATGACTGGACCTCTGGACCAGTGATTGCCATATCACAAGTTCTTGTCTCTAGATGGGGAGTGGGCTGGTGTGGAAGACATTGTTCTTATGCAGCCTCCTTCTAGGAAGCCCTGAGATTCCCAAGATGACCCAAAGCTCCCAGAGCCTTACATCTATTGTGTGAAGAATTTTAAATCCTCATGGCTTTCTCCTACCTCAGTATTACTTCCAAGGATAATGGAACTCATCAGTCTAAAGTAAGCTGCCCTCAATATATAGTGGAAAGAACGTGCACCTTGTAATCAGGTACATTTGGGTTCGGGTCTTGTCTCATCTTCTTACTGGTGAGTTTGGATGCTGAGTTTAATTACTTTCCACAACTTATGCTGTATACAGATAAAATGCATTGATGGTTAAATGAAGGGAAAATTATTTTCTCATCTGAAGGATGGAAATAGCAATGCTCACTTCCACATTACATATGACAATTAAATTAAGTAATTTACTTTGTAGGGATAATCATTGAATAGTAATTCTTTTTCATCATCTTGTACTCTCTATATAAAAATGCTGTGATATTTTCATTGGACTCAACAATAGAATATGTTTGACTTAACCTGAATTACAGGACAATTGATGCAATCAGTAAATGATGAGATGCAAAAATCTACAACAAAAATATTAGCAAACCAAATCCAACAATATATAAAAAGAATTATATACCACAACCAAGTGGGATTTGTCCCTGGTATGCAAAACTGGTTCAATAGTTGAAAATCAATTACATCAACAGGCCAAAGAAGAAAAGTAAGAAACTGCCAAATTGTTTTTCTAAGTGGCTGTACAATTTTGCTTTCTCACCAGCAATGAATTTGAATTCCTGTTGTCTGCATCCTTGCCAGCATTTGGTGTTTGTAAGTGTTGCAAATTTTGGCCACTCTAAAAGTAATAATGGGATATCATTGTTTTAATTTGCATTTCTCTAATGATGTATGACATGGAGCATTTCATGTACTTACTTGTCATTTGTATATTTTCTTTGATAAGGTATCTGTCAGGTCTTCTGTCATTTTTTTAATTGAGATGTTAATTTTATTACCATTGTGTTTGAAGAGTTCTTTGTGTATTTTGGATAACAGTTCTTTTTTAGATATGTCTTCTGCAATTATTTTCTCCCAGTTTGCGACTTCCCTTCTCATTCTCTTGATAGTGTATTTTGCAGAGCAGAGGTTTTTATTTTCATGGAGTCCAGTTAATCAATTATTGCTTCCATGGATTGTGCCTTTGGTGTTGTATCTATAAAGTCATTGCCATATCCAAGGTCATCTAGATCTTCTCCCATGCTATCCTCTGGGAGTTTTCCAGTTTTGTGTTTTACATTTAGGTCTACCCTGCTATTAAGGATTTCTACAGAATACTTAATAGAATACCAGAATGTAGTCACAAATAATAATAATTCAAAGTATGCAGTGTTAAGCTGCAGAAACTGCACTCATTGAAATGCACTGGGGGTTGAAGGGAGAAGTTACTTTATCAGTGGAATGAGGACAGACTCCATCGAGGAGATGCTATCTAAGCTAGATCGTGAAAAGGAACTGAAATCAGACTTTTACAGATAAGGAGGATAAGGGCTTTTCAGGTAATATACTGCTTCTCCTTTTGCAAGTAATCCCTATACCACAACATTCTAGATCTACAATGCTTAAGAGTGCCCTCCTCTTATCTTGCCTTTGGAAGGCTGGGACCAAGCAAGGGGAATTATCTCAGTCTCACAATGTTAGTTAGTGGCAAGTCCAAGCTGAAAATTCAGACAGCTTGACTCCCATGCCAGAATTCATCTGCTTCCTCATCAACACTCACTGAACATCAAGCCACTGCTTAATGGCCTATTTAAATATTCATCTTACGCATGTTTAGTTAGCAGAGCTGAATTACAACAGGACCTGACCACCAAATCATTTCATTTGCATTTGGCATAAACACAGATATATGGCTGATGCTAGAGTCTGGTCTGAGTCGAAGACTTGTGGTTACTTGCATAAATTATTTAATAACTCCCTGAGACCACTTCAGTATTGATCCTGATATTGAGATTAATTCCACACCCAGCTATTTCTCCAATAAATATTCTCTATTTGATTCTAACAATATACTGTGTCACTCTTATACTAGCAAAATTAGATACCTAGAAGATACTCAATTTTACATTTTCACTTTAGGGCTAAATAATCAGATGGATGAATGGCTGTATATTTTGTGTTACTTGTTAATAATAAAGAATGGTGGCCCTGAAAGAAACAAAAAGATCAACAACCAAGCCTGGGGTGGGTGGTGGGAGCTGAGATTTCTGGTATTCTGAAAATGTGACAAAAACCAAACAGATGAGTAGGAGAAAGTGAGGAGTCCTGGCAATGTGACAAATTAGGGAAAGGCCTAATTTAAAGAGGAAAGGCAGGCAAGGGTTCAGGTCCAACAGTTCTGGAGCATTTGAAGTAGGAAGGGGCAATATGGCAGTTGCCCTTCAAAGACAGATATGAACGAAGGGAAATAAACTTTGTTTCTCCATTTTCTTCCTCTGTTCCTCTTCCCACCCTGGTAGAAGTTACTCTAATAATTGCAGGTCAGTGTGCATTAAAAGTCAGAGCTGGTTGTGGCTCTTTGATTCTCTTTTGCTGCTCTTTCCATTCAAAGGACTACATTGGGACAAAATTCAAGATGCATGTTGAACACTGCAATGAAACAGAGCAGCTGGCCTTGTGGTCTGCTGTAGGCTGAGGCCCGAGAACCTCAAGAAAGAGTGTTCTACAGAGTTCAGATGGGTTTGTCAGAATTCTCTGCTTGGGTTTTTGTGCCAAATTCTGGCTAAAAATACTGTGCTCTTCACTTCTTTTTTCCATAACTCCCTGTGAGTTTGTCTTCCTCAGGAACCCATGAGGAGAGAGGGCTGTGATCCAAGCACGTTGCAGGTATTCCTGGAATCCCAGGTCATTACAATACCAAGCTATTTCAAAACCCATCCATTTTTTTTTCTAATACCAGAAAGACCTAGATTTAAATCCCAGCTCTGCCACTTCCTAGAAATATAAATTTGGGCAGTTTCCTAGGACCAAAAGAAAAACTAGGTCACAGGGTTGATTCAAAAGTCAAAAGAGCTAGTAGAAGTGAATCTGGTTTTAAACTGCAAAGAAATGTGCAAATAAGCGATGCTATAGAAACAACATTGACTTCGGAGTCACAGAGAAATTGTATCAAGTACATCATCTTAGTAGCTTATGTAACCCTGAGCACTGGTTTACTGTTCTGATTTTCAATGCCCACATTTTTGAAATGGGTTGAATAATACTTTTCTCTAAAGGTTGCATAAATTTTAGATAAGATAATGTTTGTAAAGTAACTGAAAATCATAGTCATTTAATTCTTTTTATTACTATTATGTGTTGTTCTTATTAATGTTATTTCTGCTAAATTATTATTGAACTGGTAGGGGTGATGAACAGAAACAACACAGAGAATATGCTTCTTTGGCAGGGTCTGTCTTTGGAACAGACTGTCTTCTGACTTTGCACCAACCTGGGGACACAGATGGTTTCAAGCTCATATCTGTGAGGTGTAAAGGGAGAGACCCACAGGGGAGCTCAGCTTTGCACTAGCATCACCAGAAATCTTTCCTCCCCGTTAAAGGTGTCCCTTGAAGTCTTTGCATGGAAGGGGTCCCCTCCCACAGGCACTTTCAGCAAACCATAGAACCTCTGGAGGGCTGGGATCTTCTGTTGTATCTCCAAAGTAACCATGCTTTATGCTTGGGCCCTGACTTGGACTTAGAAACTTTTAGCATTGGCTGAATCACTGCCCCTGGCCAGGCAACTGGCTCAGTGGTAAGAAATACCCAATGCATAAAATATAGCCAGGGTCCAGCAAAGCTAACTTCACCCTTTACAGGAATTACATGTCAGTGAAATGAGCTGTATGCCTGAAGATGTGACCTCTCAGCTTGGAGGAGCAGAAATTGGTCACCAACTGCTATCCCATGACCTGGAGCCCTGATTCAGATAAGCAGGCAGACAATGCCCTCTCTCTCTGCACTTGCCCCAGTAACCAAACAACATTACCTAAGAAATGAAATGACTTAGCTCATCTTAGAACTATTTTAGTTGATTAAACAATCACATATATTCTAAGTGCTCAGCTCAATATTATAAGGGTAGAAATCCCTGCTTCCAAGGAGCTGACAATCTAGTTTACATTTTGCTTGAAAGGTATTCACCAGACAGCATTTTCTTTTTGCTTACGTTTGTTTTTCTGCTCAGGGACTTATTTATCTGTATATAAACTTTTAGGTAATATGTTACCTGAACTCTACTTTTTCCCTTGAATCTAAAGAACAAAAACATATTATATGTAAGTTCTATATATTGTCTTCCAAATCAAGGGACTTGGTCCCTTTTCCGTCACCATCTGGTTATGGGACCTAGAGCAAGTTATTTCCTTTCTCTAGGCCTTAATTTCCTTATCTGAAAATTCAGGGTGGTGGATTAGATATCTTTAAGGTCCTATGTAGGACTACAGTACTAGAATTTTTCCAACAGAACCTGTCCTAAAGGATCAGACCTCCTCCCATCCCTTCCCCATCAAAAGCTAGTTTTCTGACTGATGAACAGCAATGATACTTCAGAGGATACTTCTGATTGTGAAGCTGTGCAATGCTGAGAATTTTAAGAACCAAGATATCAATACTAATAAGACCAATGACATTTCATACAAAGCCTTTGAACACTGCTTTATCCCCTTCAAAGTACTACAGTATTTGCTGACCCATTCTATCAATGATGACCCAGAGTAATACATTTCATTAGTGACAGGCAGGAGAAGCCAGCCTGCTGTAAATGGGGAGTCATAATACCACCATTAAGTGTATATTAACATTCTAACTGTGCCAGCTGCAGCAGACAGCCATAATTTGGCTTTAATTTCCTTCTGTGCCAAATATTGCCCTTGGCATATGAGACCAGACAAGGCAGAACAGACAAATCCATAAATACTTGGACTTTGTTGCAATCCTGAAAGGTTAAAAAAAATCACTAAGATTGTTGTTGTGAGGTTGTTGATTTCTAGAAAGTTCCTCCCCTTTCTGGGTCTCAGTTTCTCCATTTGTAAATTGAGGCAGGGAGTAAACCACTTAGATCCCTTCTTGTTTTACCATTCTAAGAGCTCTCGCTCTATTACCCCATGCATGACCTAGGCAGACTCCTGTTTCTCCCTACCTCCCACCCAGATAAAGAGAGGAGTGGGCAGCAGCCCACATTTTGGCCACAGTAAGGGGTCAGGAAGGGAATTGTCATGAAGAAGAAAGAACATTAGACTTCAACCAGGAGTCCTGGGTGTCTTTGTAAGTGTCTCCCACTGTGGGAACAGTGTGCAGAAAGTACATTGCAAGGACAGGGGAGCGGGTAAGGAGCCTCTGATTGCCAAGGTCCAGCTCTTGGGTCAACTGGTGGTTACATCCTCTCAATAACCTCCTTCAACATTTAAGATACTGCAACTCAAACCAAAGAAAATCTAAGATGAACAAAGTATCACATTCTCCATGATTTCCCTAACATGGGAAGACTTATTGTGACTGCACAAATAAATGCTATGCATTTAGTCTCAACAATTCAACTGATTATATTTCAAATGTAAATTAGTAATCTAGTGCAAACACAAAATAATTTGAGGCTACTTTTTCTTCTTAATACAGAACAGAGGGTTAGCTCCGCTCTCCAAAATATCAATACCATAAGCTGAGAGGACTCCCTGGTAACTTAAGGCCCACAGGTGACAAGGGAATAGAAGGAAATGACAGACACTTTTAAGAATGACCCTACATATGTAGAAAGAATACATGGACACCTAAGCATTAGAATCTGAATTTTGACAGGCCCTCAGGATTAAAGAGATCTGCATCATATGGCCCTAGACTCAAGGAAATCAAAATCTAGTGTGTAGATGAGCATGCAAATAAATAACCACATACAGTAAGACTGCTGTTGTATTGAATTCATAGGAAGCATGGGAAACGTGGCAAATATATTGTCTTGTTAAAGGAGGAGAAGATTTCATAAAGAAGAATTTAAGATGAGATTTAAATAGTGTGTGACATTTTCCTGATGGACAGAGGAGAGGAGCACATTCCAGGAAGAGAAAACACCGTATTATGTTTGTTTTGGAGAGGGGATACTACTGTAAATAAGGGATTTGAAATAGCCTTGCATATTTAGGGAAACCACAGATTATCGAGTCACAACATATGGTCTTCCAGTTACACATCCCATGTGAACTTTTTTTCTTTGGGTTAAAACAATCTCTAGAAATCCACAGAGTTGAGAATCGATGGGTAACTTGATTATGTTAACCACACCCTGATAAAGGGAAGTGAAAAAACTCAAATGGTCATTTCACACCGTGATTTCTTCCAAAATCTATGGTGGAGAAGTAGAGTAACCAAGAAGCTCTGGTATGTTCACAGAGACCTAATTTCCTTTACTTCTTCAGAAGTTTATGATGTATTGTCCTTCCCACTTCTAATGTTTACCAGGCATGTAGAATCAAAATAAGTTAAATTCCTGAAACAGGGAAATGGTACCCTCAAAAAATAGTATTTATTTTTAACTTTTTTATAAGCAATTATTCAATCTTAGACTTTCAGTGGAATATTATTTTTAAAACTGCTGTCCTTCAGGATTAAAAAACAATAAGAATGCTTATTTATATGTTATGACAGATTCAAAGACAGAAGAAAAATAATGGATAAATCCACCAAAGGCACTCTGAGAAGAGTGTGAAATCTAATAACTAGCCCAGAGAATCCTTCATTTTGACATTGTTGACTTTTCCCAATTCTATTTATTCCATGCTATACTTTAAATACAGTATGAATCTTCAATCTTCAGGTTTCAAAATTTGAATTTTAACTGTTAGTCTATTGAAATTTTTCAATATAAAATATTGACCCAAAAAATGAGCACACAAGCGCTCGAGAAGGAGAGAAAGTTAAGGAAAGGAAACTTGTTTTTTCCCCACTCCTTACAGATTTGATGAATGTATACAGAAAAATGATGAGAGAAAGAGTTCTGGAAAAATATTACGATGTAGTGGCAAGAGTATCATTTCCCTTCTCTCTGGCATCACAGTCTTCTGGTACTTTTTTCCAATGTTGGTAAACAATTTTTAAAATATTTTTTCCAGTTTTTTAGTTGTATATGGCAGGAGTGTCATTCCAGACCCTAACAGAGTCATAATATAATTTTGAATACAGACCCTTCTATGAACCACAAAGTGAAAATAACAAGGCGAACCCTATGATTACCCCAGATTTCTGTCTAGAAGCATATTCTGGACCACAGTGCAGAGAGGGTGACCCCAAGCAGAGCAAGGCCATCTTTCTGAGTTGAGGAGACAGAGATTACATTAGGGTCTAGGGAAGATGAGGCAGCTGGAAAGCGCAGGAAAGAGTTTAGAGGGTAGCATGCTATAGAAAAAGAATTCCAAAAATCTAACAGAAGTCTGCTTGGGTCTGTAGAATACCGAGTTATGCTTATGCAGGACTACACTGCACACAGTCAAGGAAAGCATGATGGAAGAGCTACAAGTTGAGCAATTTCCAAATGATTGATGCACAAGGTGAGAAGCTATTCTATCTTTGACCAGGCAGGTATGAAAGTCCTCATTGATCACCTGGGACATGCAGGAGAGACTGGCAAGGGTCATACCTTACTAGAAGAACTAGGATTCTATTCATTGTGAAAATACCATGCAAAATGCAGGCAAAGTAAAGACTTTTAAACAAAACCTGAGATAATTTGTTTCCAGAAAATCTATACTCCTAAGAAATATTAATGGAAATTCTTCACGTAGAAAGAAAGTGATACCATAAAGAAACTTGGGTCTATTTAAAGGAATGAAAAGTGCCAGAAAGTGTAAGTATGTATGTAAATATAAATGAAGATGTTTTATTTCTTAAGAGATAAATTATTTTAAAATAATAAAAATGTACTGTGAAATTTGTAATATTTGTAAAAGTAAAATATATGGAAACAAAAGCACAGGATGGGAGTGGAGAAATGAAAGCATGATGCTTAAAGTTCTTACATTTTAAATGAAATGATATAATATTACTTAAAGGTGGATTGCTATAAGTTAAACTTGCATATTTACACATATATTATACTATTTGTAACTTTAGGATAGGCCTTTCCAAAGATATCTTCAATAGAACATAAAAAACAAGTTTAAAATTTCTGTTTTTTAAAAGAATCCTTTTGAAAAGTGGAAAGACAGTCCATTAATTGGTTGAAAATGATATAAATAGATAGATAGAGAGATAGATAATGTTGCATCTATAACAACATAGAACTTATGACCATAATACATAAAAGCATATAAAATTTAATTATACAACAAACATGCAACAAAAAATAGACAAAATATTTACATTTATACTTCATAAAAAGTATGCAAATAGCCAATATATACCAAAAATATTAACATTAGTCAGTAAAGGAATGTAAACCACAATGAAATGCCTCTACACCACATTTGAGTCCTAAAATTAAAAGAACTAACTGTACCAGTGTTGACAAAGATGTGGAGAAATTGGAACTTCCATACACTGCTTGTGGTAATGTAGAACACTACAGTTGCAAAACAATTGAAATTTCTTATAAAGTAAAACATAACATTTACCCTAACACCCAGTAATTCCATTCCCAGGTGTTTACCCAAGGCAAATGAACACATATATATACACAAGACCTTTTATTTTATATTTGTTTTTTTTAATTATAATTGACCTACAACACTATGTTAGTTCCATGTGCACAACATAGGGATTCAATATTTCTATACGTTACAAAATGATCACCACAATAAGTCTAGTTACCATGTCACCATACATACAGACATTATAATACAGTTGGCTATATTCCCCATGCTGTACATTTCACCCCCATTGACTCATTTATTTTACAACTGGAAGTTTGTACCTCTTAATCTCCCTAACCTATTTCACTCATTCCTTCACTCCCTTCCCCTTTGGCAACCACCTGTCTGTTCCCTGTATCTATGAGTCAGTTTCTGTTTTTTTATGTTTGTTCATTTGTTTTGTTTTTTAGATTCCACATATAAGTGAAAACATACAGTATTTTTTGATAGTGTCCTTAGCTGTGCAAAAGCTTTTCAATGTGATGTAGTCCCGTTTGTTTATTTTTGCTTTTGTTTCCCTTGTCTGAGGATAGGTATTGCTAACACCAATGTCAAAGAATGGTTTCTTCTAGAATTTTTATGGCTTCAGGTCTTACATTAAAGTCTGTAATCCACTTTGAGTTTATTTTTGTATATAGTGTGAGAAAGTGGTCCAGTTTGGTTCTTTTGCATATAGCTTCCAGTTTTCTCAAAACCGTTTATTGAAGAGGCTGTCTTTTCCCCATTGTATATTCTTGCCTCCTTTGTTGTAGATTAATTGACCTTATAAATGTGGGTTTATTTCTGGACTCTCTATTCTGTTCCATTGTTCTATGTGTCTGTTTTTGTTCCAGTACCATAATTTTTTTGATTACTGTAGCTTTGTAATATGGTTTGAAATCAGTGAGTGTGATACCTCCAGCTTTGTTCTTCTTTCTCAAGACTGTTTTGGCTATTCAGGTTCTTTTATGTTTCTGTGAAAATTTGAGAATTGTTTGTGCTAGTTCTACGAAAAAATTCCATTTGTATTTTGACGGGGAATGCATTGAATCTGTAGATTGCCTTGGGCAGTATGGTCATTTTAACAATATTAATTCTTTCTGTCCAAGAGTATGGTATATCTTTCCATTTTCTTATGTCACTTCAATTTTTTTCATGTCTTACAGCTTTTCAAGTACAGGTTTCTTACCTCCTTGGTTAGATTTATTCCTAGGTATTTTATTCTTTTGATTGCAATTATAAATGGAATTGTTTTATTAATTTCTCTTTCTGATAGTTCAAAGTTAGTGTATGGAAACACAATAGATTTCTGTTTATTAATTTTTTTCCATGCAACTTTACTGAATTCATTTATTAGCTCAATGGTTTTTCAATTTTTTTGAAGAGTTTGAAGAGGGTGAGTGTTAACTCTTCTTTGCATGTTTGGTGGAACTCACCTTTGAAGCTTCTCATCTTGCACTTCTGTTTGTTGAGAGGTTTTTTTAATTATTATTACTACTGATTCAATTTCATTACTGATAAAAAAGTGGATGACTCTCAAAAACATTATGTTGAGTGAAAGAAGCCGGACATCGAAGAATTTATAAATTCTTTTGAATTCTTTGTGAAATGAGTCACTTTGTGATTTTATTTATATAAAATTCTAGAAAGACAAATTTAATATAAAATTGACAGAAAGCCAGTTAGGGGTCACCAAGTTTGGACCAAGGATTGGGAGCATCAGAATTGTCTGTTTACAAGAAACTTTCTAACATGATAGTAATATTCTATTTCTTCATTATGGCAGGGGTTACCCTGATGTATACATTTTATAAAACTCACATAAGTGTATACATAAAATGGGTACATTATATATTGGTGTATAAATTACAACTCAATAAAGCTAATTATTAAAAAAGAAAAAAAAGAAAGAAAGAAGCATTGGCTTCCTCCCCTATGTTCTACTTCAAAGTTAGGGGATTATGTCCTGAATTTAAAATCCTGCTTTTCTGCCCCTTCTAGATCATGGGTTAACTTTTTCTTTTTACAAAAATATCCGAATGTGAAAAAAGTATCCCAATCACTCATCACTTAAATAGGAGGAAGTTTATCCCACCAGAAATATTACAATAGGAATACTGTAAATGCATCAAACAAACACAATGTGGAAGCAATTAAGTCCTCTGCACAGTTGTCACAGGACATATATCCAACCCCCAAAAGTGAGGTGAAACAAGGCAACACTGAGACTGGTGGTCTGCTGTTGAGCAACACACCAACCTTAAGTTTCTGATCCCAGCCTCTCCAATCAGTGTCTTTATTAAGAACATTTTTATTTTTTACTCAGAACCTAGAAGGCCAACAGGAAAATCAGGCCCTGGCTACTTCTGAATTGATCAGTCCAAGCTGATCAATGGGATCATCGACTGCTCCACTGGCACTTTCAATTGCTATCAACTAAGAAAGTAAGGTAAAGCTCAAAATTGACTGGACTTCAAGTGTCAGCAAAAACCTGGAGTCCATTTCTGGGGTTGCAAGCTTCATGGCCATTCTAATAATAGGCACTAGGGAGATACCAGAAAGCTGGCATTATATATATTGCCATTAGAAAGTGAATAACCAGGAGAAAAGATCAATTCTACTTTTATATTCATGGCTGAGTCACCTCAATATCTCTGTTGACTCCATTTGTCCAGTTCTAAGAGCCTACCCTCATCAGGACAAAAAGTAAGGTAGAAGTTTCATTCCACAGGATGAAACAGACTTTCAGACGTCTGCAAACATGTACCACACATATCTAAAGCATTGGAGGAAACAACATGTAATTTCCTTTCAGATTTCTCCAAAGAAGGCTTACAAAGAAAAGGTAAAGGAGCTAGCTTCAAATTCTTGAGAGGTTCTAATTTGCATGAAAAAAAATTGTATTTTGGTGAGGTAGAACTTAAAACCAGTGGACGGAAGTTATACTGATTCAAATTTTGGCTCAACGTAAGAGGTTTCTAACTTAGAAGCTGCCTAGAAATGGGATGGATATGCAGTCATTGTATATGTTCATGCTGAAGTGGAATAACCTCCTTTTAGGGTTGATATTTAGAGGAACATTGGATTAGATCACATGTCATTCCCAAGTGTGATTCAATAATTCTTGCCCTCAGTCTTGAAGATTATATAATTTTCTTAAATTCCTTTGAGAAGTGTGGGGATAATAAACAAAAAATATTGCTCATGCCTAAATGATTGCAATTCCCATTTTAACTCTCTCCCATATAAATTTATGACATCTTTTACTACATGGATTTAACAGCATTTCATTTCGCAAATAAGAACCCTGCTTCCCCATCATTCTCAGACTCTAATAATATGCATAAGTCAGAAACCAACATTTGAAATGTGCCTGGATTCAGTTTCAAGAGAGTCCTTGAAGTGCGTCCATGGCACATCTTGGTTCATCAAATATGTGTCTCTTAGAGTAAGGTAAACATAGATTCTGCTTCTCAACAGACCCTGGTGGAGTGGGTTTTTTTTTTCTTTTCTGCCAACTGAAAGACCTTGATTTCAATCTGATCTTGAAAATTCTTTGAATTCTTTCATTTCTCACAAATGGTTTCAATCTCATTTCTTCTAGGAGACATTTGAGAGAAAGGCAATTACAGGAGACACCATTTTTTGTGAGGAATAATGAGGCATTGTCAATAAAGTGGGTGGTGCTCCCGGGAAGAATATCGCCAGAGAAAACTTCAAGATGAGCAGCATTGTTGTCTTCAAAATGGTCCCTCTCCCAAATATAAGGAGCACAATTAAGCATAATCAAGTTTAAACTATGTTTTTAAATGTTGCTCAAATTTTCAAGTATAAAGACACATATTTATGAATCTAAGTATATAGTCTAGAAACTGAGGTACAAATTTTCAAAACTATTCTATAAATAGGTTTTATGACATTGTAAATGAAGAGAGAAGACTTGTCTAAGGCTTGGAAGACTTGCCTAAGATCTAACAGCTATTAAAAGCATCACCAGAACCAGGCTTAGGCTCTCACTTCCTAATCCACCTCACCTCCCTTACCACCCTATGTAAAATCCCAGTGTGGGGCATTAGATAGGGGACTTTCTCGCCCATGTGTTAATTTAGCTTGTCTGAATCAGTACATATTCTCCTCTGGGAAGAAATTCAGTATTTCTCTAAACTTGGAAACTTTTATAAGCATAAGAAACTCAAGAAGTAATGAATTTTAAGACTCATTTCACACTAAAAATGATTTCTGACATCACCTAGCATTCCTGTTGTATTACTCAATGTGTCCTAAGAGGTGACCAGCATATAAGTTAATGGATATTTGTTTCATAGGGAAGTTTGGTAACAGCCAAGAAAATTGAGTCCAAGTGAAAGCCCTTCTATTCATTATTCATAAATTCAAATAATATCTTTTATGATTGGCAGCACATGGAACTCATTCTGGCCTCTTTTTTAAATTCTTGTTTTTTATTTTCATTTCCCAAAAGAAGTCAATAATTTTGAATTTAGCAGATGGACAATAGCTTAGCTAATGACTATCTGATCTGAGAACTAAAACCTTCCTTCTATCCTAAGGAGTTATTTCACTTGAAATTGAAATGGATTTAACTGTTGCAGACCCTGAGAGCTACGTTGGAGATCCCACATTTCCCCAAACTTCCAGCAAAGAATGGACCACAGCCTGCAAGCTGTGACACTTTTTTTTTGTTTTTGTTTTTGGGTTTTTTTTTGTTTGTTTTTTCGGTACGCGGGCCTCTCACTGCTGTGGCCTCTCCCGTTGCGGAGCACAGTCTCCGGACGCGCAGGCTCAGCGGCCGTGGCTCACGGGCCCAGCCGCTCCGCGGCATGTGGGATCCCCCCGGACCAGGGCACGAGCCCGTGTCCCCTGCATTGGCAGGCGGACTCTCAACCACTGCGCCACCAGGGAAGCCCAAGCTGTGACACTTTTAAGGTAACTGGGGAGAGAGGGAGGGTCCTGCACAGGTGAAAGTTTCATATTGCTGAATATGGTAGGTGACATATCCATTAATATCATTAACGCTAAGCAGCCAACTCTTCCAGAAGCAGCACTCTCAGTGGACTATACTTACCACTGACTTCTCCCACCCCTTTCTAAAGAATTTCAAAATGCTCAAATTTCTGAAAACCTCCAAAACAAGAAGTGTTTGGAAATAAGACTTTCCTAAATATACTGGTATTGCAATGGCCTGTTAGGATCCTTGACCTCAAACCTTTAGAAGTTGAAGCTAATTGGTTTCCACTTCAGCCTGACCTGGATTCTGGGATCAATACTGGAGGCAGGCAGGGAAGGGATACAGAGTCAAGGGATACAAAGTCAAGTGCAATGGTATTTGCTATGAAGTACAACGGAAATAGCTAATTTATTCAGCTTTTTCAACCATCTTCTTTATTCTGCTCCAAATCAATGCATGTAAGGGCTAGACTTCTGCTTTGACCTTCATGTTCCTCCATGATTAAAATTCCTTCCTGAACTCCAATTGCTCCCAAAGCTCTTCTCTGCCTTATCTAACAATTTCCCTCTCCAGGGATGATGATTTCTGTCCCTAAAAAATACATTTTTATGACTATATCTCCTAGATTGGTAACCATCCAGTACAACCTCTGCAGAAGTCCTAATTAGTGATTTTTTTTTTTACTTTGTCCAGTGTCCTGCCTCTCTTTTTCTCACTACAATCATCGCCTAATTTGAAATAGAGCTCAAATTTATGTCCCTACATGCCTGAATCTAGACAAAGGAAAATAACCTCTAAGATACGGCACTCCTTCTCTTCTAGAGCTCCTTGGAGGTCAGCAAAGATTCAAGCAAAAACTCTGGACTGAATTTTAGGTAGGATATTTAAAGGAGAAACAATGGAAAGTAGCACTGAAACCTGCATTTAGAGTTTCCAAGGCCCCCCATCTCAACTGAGAGGTCCTTCACATTGAACCAGAGGCATGGTTAGGAAATGAGTGACTGGGGGTAGTCCTACCTTTTCCCAGGTAGCTTATGTATTGCCACGAAGTATTTCTTCTGTCTAATATCAGATGAAATTGGGATGAAACATAATATTTCCATCCTTGACACTTTCAATCAACTATAACAATTAATTTCATAAATTATATCAGGGCTTCTGACCTCACTTTCTTCCAAGAAGTTTCTTTCACCCTTTTTCTTCCTAAAGTTTTAGTGTTCCAGAGAACTCCAGAAACAAAAAGCACTGAAAAAAGCAGTTGTCTTGAGTGGAACAGGGATATAGATCCCCTTAATGGAAATGTATCTTTAACCTTGAATATTTTATCTCTGAACTGTTCAACCTCAAACTCTCCACTATGAAATGCATTGGCCTTCGACCTTATTTGATTTCAGTTTGCTGCTTGAACTGATGCCACACACCCTTCAGAAAGCTGCTCTTCCCCTCCTGGGCGCAGTCAGTCACCCTGGGTCCCTTTTCTTTCTGACAGGTTGGATTTTTTGTTTTATTTTGTGTTATTTTATTCACTGAGAAAATATCAACACAGGAGGAGTTCTTGGAACTCTTCAAACAAGAACCCACGTTTCACAGATGAGGAAACCAAAATGAGGAAAAAAGTGCTAGATCAAAAGCCACCCAGCTAGAACACAGATCACTCAACTCCTAACTCATTAAGCCATTAAGTAATTCATTAAGTTACTGAGTTTCTACTCCATGCCAGCCTCCACACTGGGTTCCGTGAATACAGAAAACACAGTCCCTGCCCTCCAGAATCCCGTGCACCCCACTGCTTCCTCCTTGAAACTCAGGTGCAGAGAGCTACCATTTAAGATATTTGTCTTCAAGCAGACCCCAAACTACACTTTCTTAAGAAGATTCTGGAGGATTTTCATTTTGTCAGCCTCAGAGGACAATATCATCGGACTAAAAGGTGGATGCCTTTTTACTAAGCTAATCAGTTGAGACCCTGAGCAAGAGAATAAGACAACACATCTGACTGCCCGCATCTACCTTGATCTCTCAGTGGTCCTGCCATCAGTGGGCAGAATTTGAACTGGAGCATCTCTTAAACCCAGATAAGAAGACTCTCCTTCATCTTTGTTCCTGTTGTGCCCTGTACTACTTGGCATGTGCATCTGTGTCCTCGCTAGATTTGAGCTTCTTGAAGACCATAATCATGAATTCTGTAGTGCTTAACATGGTGCCAGGCACACAGTAGACTCATAACAAATGATTTTCAAATCCATTAACAATATTCACATATCTAACTTAGCTTGAAGTGGGACTGCTATGGAGATAAGTGCTAATGAAAGAGATTTAGGGATGTGAGTCTGTTCCGCATCCCTGTAGCACCTGAAAGTGTTTTCACCTGTCGCTTTTCAATTCTTGGAGTTACCACGTGCAAAGCAGGCACCCTTTGGCAAAGAGGGCAAGGCGTCCCTGGGCTCCCTGCTACTGTGCCTGGAGCACCCGGCTTACAGCTGCTTCACTGAGTTTGTGGGATCCAAAACTGTGCAGGGACCAGGAGCAATGCAGAGGAAGTAGCATGGAACAGAGAGGTTAGCACATTCTGGCAGCTCCCACTCTACATGCACAGTGAAAACAACAATAGAAAGGTTTTCAAGCATAAAAGGATTTTCTACTACAACGACTCCAAAAAGAAAAATGCCTCACCAAGAGCATCTTTGCTCGGACATCAAACTTCTCTACTGAGAGCATTTTTAATCAATAAATCCAAAGAAGAAAGATGAATGGAATTTACAAAGAAACATCCAGAGAAAATAAATGAAGACATTCACTGTATTTCTGTGGGTGAACCGTCAGCACAGACTTGTGCTTCTGCTCTGGAGGCTTGCAGTCCTGTCATTGAACCAATTACACTGAGTCCACGGATAGAGTGGCCTGAGCAGTACCAAGTTTCCTTGGGACATGTACTGTCACCAAGAGGATTCCAACTGTGCAGCTTGGTCCGTCTCCACTGGGGTCCCTGAAGAACAGGAAAAGATGACGAAAGACAGAAGGAGGGGGTAACCAAGAAGTGCTGGGCCTTGAACTGCCACCCTATTTCGCTGGGTGCCTTTAATATTATGGAGAATCATACAAGTCCTGGATTCCCAATCACAACTAAGTTAAATCACTATTTAGAAACTTAGTACGAGTCATAGTTGGCTTCCTACCTCTTTGCTTGTCATGAGAAAATTCTGAGGAAGAAGAAGACTTTTTTACTCTAAAACTTTGGCATTTGGGGCTACAGACATCTGCTACCAGGAAGAAAAAAGAAAGGAAGTGAAGGAGGAAGGAGGGAAGATTCTGTAACCTCTTGAGTTGGCATTATTGCCCAAGGCTGTGAGGGAATAGCAAGTGTTGAATGTAAGCTTCAAAGTAAGAGGAACCTGTGTTTTTCCTCTGCTCACATTTTCTCAAAAGCTCTTTGTAAACTTTCTAAAACTCTGATCTAAAAGTCATGGCATCCTACTAGGGTGCATGCAGTTCCTAGCACACAGTAGATTCTTAATACACAGCGATGGTTATGACATGACTTGATTGGGCTCACTAATCATAATGCAAATGGGGGCAGAAGTTTTCCTCAAGTCCCAGCAAACAAGCTCACCTCCTCTGCCTCCCTGATTATGTAGATATCAACACGTTAAGCGTCTCAACCGAGTTAGAAAAACCCACACACAGGGTCTTGTAGAGAATAAATGTCACCAGCAGCAATTCTAGGAAGATGATGCGCTCTATCAAAAGTTACGCTGACCCTTTGCCAGCTTCCCATGGTTGGCCTTAGTGCACTCACAAAAGGAAGAGGAAGTTCCTCCTGCCCTGAAGAACTCACTGTCTGGTGTGGAAAGGGAGGGATAAAACAGACATGTAACAAATAACTCCCGTAGAATCTGATAAGAACCATACAGAGGAGAGCATAGGTATTGTGGCATGTCAGAGTGTTGGCTGAATAATTCTGTGTGTGGTGTTGAGATGCAGTGGTAGGAAGTGGTCGAGAAAGAAGGGAGCATTTGAGTTAGAGCTTGAAACACTTGTTGCAGTTCATCAGTAGGGGAGGAAGTGGAAGGGCATGTTTATCGGTCAGACTCCCAACAGGAAGCAGATGACACTCTCAAAATGGGGTCATTTCAGGAGAGTTTATTTCAAAGGGGCTATTTCTGAAGGTATGGGTGAGAGAAACCACAGTAATCCAGGGGAGAGTGCAATAACCCACGGCTGGTAGAGGCTGCCTTCTTTACAATCCCTAGCTGGAAAGAATGTGCAATTACTAAAACTCAGAAAGAGACAGTCATATATTGTTGGACATCTGGAAAGGAACAGTGACCGCTAGTCAAGGGACACAGCCAGTGTGAGGTGACGTTGCAGGAAGAGGGCCAGAAATGCATAGTCTGACCTAGCTCTCCACCCTCTAATCTCCTGAAGGGGGCTGTCCTTATTGGCCAAACCCATCAGGAAGCCAAAGGGCAAGCGAACCCATTCATGTAGTCCATGCAGGTTTGAGAAGTTTAGAGTGAGCCTGGAGGGGCCAATAAAAGGTGTGCACCCAGGATTGAACTTGAAGTCACAATATGAGCAAAGGCATGACGTGGGAAAGTGATGACCTCAGCTTCTTCTCAGGGAGAAGCTGAGATTGCCAATAAATCACAAAGGTAGCAGTGGGAGATGAGACATCCCTCCCGCCCAAGCCTGGGGCTCTCTGTTAAAGGTCTTTACTGCAGCCTTGGGAAGGTAATCTTTCATCAGCACGCCTTAGCTACAAGACCCTTCTCCTTGAAGCTCAGTTCCCACTGTGATCACTGCTACAGTTGTGGCCCTCCCTCCCCTCATCCCCTCATCCTCTCGTCCTCTCCTGCCTTGGCCCCTTCCCATGCTCTGAGACCTACAGTAGAGGTCAGCGGAGAGCACCAGGTGGGCTGTGAATCTTAGTGTCCATTTCATGAAGCTGCTCCCCACAGCCTGGGTTGAGAGCATCAGCAGGAATAACCCAGGCCCGGAAATATCATTAGTAACAGTAATAATGTCACCAGCACCGGGCCTTGCTCTGTATCATCCTTTATCTGTAGCCTCTATTCCAAACTGGAGCCACTAGGTCTGAATCTTAACTCAGCCATGGCTCAGAATCCATCCTGACATCAAAAAGTGGAATTTATTCTGTGCTTGATTTCCTTCTCTGATAACTTGCCTCCTGTTGCAGGCCATTCCCAGGTTTTGAGACTGCCTCGCTCAGGAATCTACCTGGTGACACCCCAAAGAAGAAGAATAAGACCCAACAGAGATGCTTACAGGAGAAGAAATGCACAGATAATGAAAGTATATTGTAGATGCTGTAACACGTCCAGCCTAGTTGTGGACACGAAACTACTACTTATTTTGCATCTCAGCTTAAGTAGTACTTCCTTGCAGAAGCATTTTCCAACTCATGAGTCTAAATTAATTATCCTTTTGATATTCTCTAATAGATCCAGTTCCTTTCTTTCAGAGTGCTTATCATGTGCTGTCATACAGGTTATATACTGCCCAATTCCACAGAACACCATTCATATGGACTACAATGTGAATGGCTCCCCCTGGAGGTGTGCAGTGCACAGCCATAGATTATTTGATTAATTATTTGATTAATGTCTCTCTCCCTTACTAGTCTGTAAACTCTATGAGAACAGTGGCTCCCAGTGATTTTGGACACACACAGCAGTAAGCAGCAACTTGCAGCAAGCGACAGCAAACGGTAGCTGGAAGCAAGATCTTAGTTCCTGAACCGGGAGTCCTAACCACTAGACCACAGGGGCCAGCGGCTAGGACCTGGATCCCCAGCTCTTGCCTGCCTTGTCAAGAATGAATTCAGGCAAGGAGGCAGAAGGTAAAGAGAAAAGTAAAGAGTTTATTGGAAAAACAAAGTACATGCGGAAAGACGCATGGGAGAACTGAGAGAGAGAGGTGCGCCTTTTTCCTGGTCTTTGTCTTCTTTCCAGCCAATCATCTTGTTTTGTCTCCCCCCTGGCTAATTTGTCTAAGGACCCTCCCCTTAGGTGCTCACATACCTCTCAGCCAAGATGGATCTCAACACAAAGGATTCTGGGGGAAGAAAGACTCATTATGGCCAGGCGCTGTCCTCTGACTTTTGACCCCCAAGGAACCTTTCTGAGCATGTGTAGTGTCTCCCTTGCCCCAATGAGGGCGAAGCGGAGATCCCTTGATCCTTCACTCAAATGAGGTTTTGCCCCCTTTGTTCTTGCCATGACTGTTATCTTTTTTTTTTTTTTTTGCGGTACACGGGCCTCTCACCGTTATGGCCTCTCCCGCTGTGGAGCACAGGCTCCGGACGTGCAGGCTCAGCGGCCATGGCTCACGGGCCCAGCTGCTCCGCGGCATGTGGGATCTTCCCGGAACGGGGCACGAACCAGTGTCCCCTGCATCGGCAGGCGGACTCTCAATCACTGTGCCACCAGGAAAGCCCATGACTGTTACCTTAAGGCATCCATAAGAGACAAAGCTTGGCTACTTACCCTGTCTCTGTCATTGCTTCCATTTCAGAGAGTAAACAGGAGACTGACTATAAATGCCTAACCTGGAGCCCATCTATCTCCTGTCTCAGGAAATGCAAACAGGGAGGCTAATTGTAACTGTCCAGCCTGAAGCCCTGTTTTTTCTGCCTCATGAAATGTAAATGGGAGGCCAGTTGTAAATGTCTAACCTGGGGCCATCTATCTCCTGCCACACCAGTACCCTAGGACATGGTTTCTGACACATAGTAGGCATTCAATTAATGTTTATTGAATAGTTAATAAACCGTCTGAAACAGAAATTTTATAGATTAGAAACTAAAATTCAGAGAGTTCAAACAACCTGTCCCTGTTCACTTGAGAGTTAGTAAAGAGTTAAAAAGGGATGGAGTCAGAACGTAAATCCAAAATTGTACAGCACATGTGTTTTTCATTGTTCCACGCGGTCTTCAAAGTATAGTGAAATAACCTATACTGAAATCTGACTGGAAGAAAAATGGAGATCAGTAAATGTGAGGTCAGGGGAGACTGATGCCCTTACTGACCTCTCCCAGCACCAGCTTAGCAGGAGCCTTATGTATAGTTTGTAAGATCCTTGCCAACCAGAGCATCCTATCTAGCCTTCCTACTGTGTCAATAAAGAGGGAACAGGCAGGTACCGAGAGGAATAAATCAGAGTGCCTTAGACCAGTGATTTATAATCTGGTGACAGCCTCTTGCTGCCTCCCTCATCATTTTCCCACCGTGACCCTACGGGGGAAGCACCAGCCAGGAGCCCTCCATCCTCGCTGGTATGCAGCCTCCCACCATTCTGGGCCGGGTACCTCTGTGTGTGTACTGGGTCTGCCTGCCTTTCTGCCTTGCTCAGCAGCGAGGGAGTGGACGGCTCTTTTTCCTCCTAACGACAGATCTCCCCAGAAGCGCGGTTAGTTTATGGCCTTCCAGTTTATCCTTTACAGGGCCCATTTTTCCCCATGTCACTGACTCAGGTGATTAAGACCTATAGCCACCGTAAAGTTGATATACAAGATGTCAAAATATTTTCATTTGTTTCGGGGTTTTCAATGGCAAAGGAAAAAGAAACAACTGTACACTGAGAATTTATGGCTCACTTTTATCAACCTCTGAGGTAAACGGTTTGCTTTTCTACGTGGCTGGCTGCAGGCATTTTGCTCACCAGTGTGTACTCGGTCTGGACGGGTTTTATAAGGACTTATTTATTTATTTATTTATTTACTATGTAAATATTTAAACAAATATATGTTTGCACAGGGTCTCCTTCCAGAACAGGCAGGTACAAGTCAGGAAAGACAAGGAGCGTCTGGATGGCAAGTGCTTCCTGGAACCCCTCCTTTCTCCTGCCTGCCTTTTGTCATTGTTCTTCTTAAATGAGCCCTGAGCCTTGAAGCAATAAGTCTCCAAGTGCGTATGAGGAAATGTATGAGGAACACATAGCTGGTTTGCATCCATCAATCCCCATGCAAGCGCATGCCTAAGAAGCCATTGCAAAATTCATTTTTCATTGTAATAAGGATGGTTGACTTGTTCGGATCTTTACACATTCCTTTATTGAAGCCTTCTGTGTAAATATTCACGTGGTACAGAATTCCTTACACATTTGCCCCCCTGTGCAGAGCAGGCCACTTTCTGCCTACACAAGCCAGGCATGTCTGTGCATTAAGGAACACTGTCAGCATACACTTGGTTCATGCAGCTCTTGAAAGAAATTCCTTATGTAATGTTTTGACATTTTTTACTCTGATAAGAGATTTTAGGGATAGAGTCATTCCGGCCCCAATTTAATTATTGCCAGAAAGTAACAGAAGAATGTTAAAGGTTACAAATGCATTATTTAGCCAAGAGACTCAAGAGGCTTGAAGGATAAATGCATATACTTTTTAAAAATAAAAATCTTTTATTTATAAAACATAAAAAGTAAAGTTTGACAAGGAAAATAAAAGAAAGTGACAGAAGAAAAGTCAGTGAACCAGACGTAATAGGCTTTGGTTCCAGTTTTGGTACCGGCCGTTTACTCATCATTATCACTTTGATGTACATTTTCATTAGCTTCATTGTGCATCTCTGAACAATGACTATAATAAGATGCTCGTGTCTCACTACAGATATTGTTTAGTGTCCATTGAAATAAAATAGAGGATCTCAGGGATCTGTGAAAGGTTGTACAAATCATCCTTGCTCTCTGGAAATCTCCAGTGGAATTGACATCAGGTAACTAATAGACCATGCTGAGCAGTTATGTATTCTTTTACATGTTTGCTTTTGACATGTCACAACAACTTTTGAATAAGCCCTCAAGAACCAGGTAGCATTTTGATGCACATAACAGGCAGGAGAGGAAGTGATGTAAGATGAATTTGGAGACATAACGAGGTGTCACATCGTGTGAGACGTTGCAAATGTGGTAAAGAATCTGGATTTTATCTTTAAGGCAGAGAAGCTATTGGAGGATTCTGGGCAAGGAGTCACCTCTGCCCTGATGCGTATATTAAGAGACCACTGGGATTGTTCTGTGCACACCACACCGTGACAGCAGAAAGAACACTTTGATTTTCCAGGTGTGCAAGCAAGAGATGAGGATGACTTGAAGGAAGAAGGATTTGGAATATGCTTTTGAGATGAGCTGAAAAAGATTTGCTAGTAGATGAGATGTGGATAAGGATAAAGAAAAAATAAATAATGACCCTCAGTGGTACTTGAGCAGCTAGGTGAATACAAATGTCATTTATCCAGATACTAGAGGAAGGAGTCAGTTTGGGATGGCAGTTGGAAATCCTGCTTTGGTCATGTTAATCTGAAATGCCTCATAGGCATCCAGCTGGCCTAAAGCTACAGAGCAGTGCCATCCCTGTTTATCAATGAGAATGCCTGCAAAAACAAAAATGTTTGCACTTCACCTCCGGGATCTGCATCAACTAAATAGAAATAAAATTAGCTAGAATGAATTACAGTTTACAGAATCTGTTAGAATTGTATTAATAAGGACATTTGGGGCTTTGGTGTCAGAAATTCAAGGACAACTGATTTCTCTCAATAGAAAAATCTAGGGGCTCTTGAAATGGAAAAACTCCAAGGGAAGACTTACACGTTACTGAATCCGGGTGCTCAAATTATGTCACAGAAATCTGTTCCTCAGTTCAGCTTTCATTAAACTAGCTTCATTCTCAGGAAGGATCCCCCAAGGGGTGGCAAAAATTCTCAGGGTCAATTCTAATTTTGCTTCCTACTAGCATAGCAATGCCAGAGGAAAAAGGGAACCTTTTCAAGATCAAGGTGTAGGCAGGTTTGGTTTCTCCTGAGGCTTCTCTCCTCAGATGGCCACCCTCTTGCTGCTTCATCACATGGTAGTCCCTCTATGCTTGCGCATCCCTGTCATCTCTTCCTTTTCTTATAAAGGACACCACTAATATTGGATTAGGATTCACCCTAATAGTCTCATTTTAATTTAATCACCTCTTTGAGAAATGGAATACTTCCTGCCATATCAATAAACGAAGGATGTCATAGTCATCAACGATTGCAGCCCTCCAACGTGAGGCCGAGGAACTCAGGGCTGAAAAGAATGCCTGCCATCTAGCAGCCATCAGACTGCAGCCACTCCCCGCAGTGAGCCCTGAGGAAACTCAGGATGTACCAGGATGCTGGCCCCAGATAGCTGAGGTGCAGATGAAAGGAATGATTTCAGTGAGCCCAGACTCCTGCATCCTCCCATGCATAGAAAAGCTCTAAATTCCTTAAATTGAGATATCTGGTTTTCTTTAATAACAATAATCTTTTTGACATTCCGACTACCTGTCCTTTGTTACAAAACTCCTCTATATCCTGGCTCCTCCCAACGCCTCCGAGCAGTTTCTAGAGTTATCTGAAACGCTGTCTTCTCACGCTGCAGTCCTCATTTTGCCCCAAATAAAACTTAACTCTCAGCTCTCACGTTGTGAATATATTTTTTAAGTCAACCTCTCTGAATACCCTGTATCCAAATACTGTTACACTGTGAAGTATTAGGGTTTGGGACTTCAACACATGAATTTGGGAGGACACAATACGTACCCTAACAAATGAAATACTCTGTCTTCAAAATTCTAACTACTTAAAATTTAACCTAAGGGAATGTTTTAAACATACACATTAATGTATCCAATGGGAAATTGGTTTTAATAATTGTAAAAATTGAAATAGCTGATAAATAATTTTAGATTGACTTTATAGTCAGTTTCTGATCATTAAAATTATAGAAATAAAGACGATTGAAAATTAAGTGCGTAAGTGAAAATTCTTCTATGATTTTCATCATACACCTAGGTCTCACTAACGAAAGATAATTATGGGAGATTCATTGAGCTGCCACGAGAGGGAGTGCTAACCAAGAGTTGGGACGTAAGTAAGGAGGCATCTGGAGCATGCTGGTGTCTTAGGGCTCAAAAACAAGAGAGAAAGAGAAAATCAAGAGATGGTAATGGTAGCTACGGAAATGAGAAAGGCACTTCCACAGAAAATCAGGGAACTCAGGGAATAACCTAATAATTACCAACAGGATCTCTCTCCTAGGAAAGAAATGCTTCTTGATACTCATCTTCCCCACTTCTGCAACCTAAAGCCTTCCAGTGAAGGTCATTCAAAGGATGTACACTTGATATGCAATCTGTAACGTGTCCTATTTGTTTAGTGGTGGCGTTGATGTGGTTTTTCCCTCTACCAATTACATTTTCTCTTATGCCACCATCATGGTCTCTGAATCGTCAAACGGGTGCTGAGAGGGACTCTGTTAAGTTCTGTGAGTCTTTGTAAAATTGGCAACTGGAACTTTATGGCTGCATTAAGTGAACCAGAGGATTAAGTGTGCATAGGACTTCTACTCTTCTCTTGAAAAGTAGTAGGGGACAATGATGACATCTTGGGTGTGGTCCGTGCAAAGGGGACTGCAGTGGAGAAACCTGAGTTTGGAACTTAGATCACTCTCTGAGAGCTAAAAACATGAGTGTCAGGACCGTGTAAAATTGCACTTAAATTCCAACCCTACATTTGACTCATTTTCAGAGCTTGGACGAATTAGTTCTCTCTCAGCCTTCATTTCTTCCTCTGTAAAAATACCTCACAGGCTAGGAGAATTAGATATGGTGTATGTAAAACCTAGCACCACGTTGAGTTCACAGCAGCTGCCCAGTAATTGGTAATTATTATGATTTTAGCCTAAAATCCCACAAATTGATGAGTAGCTACCTATGTGGAGGCATGGGAGGGGCTGCAGTTCCTAGGCTGAGAGGGTAAACTCAGTTGGGGAAGGGCTGAGGAAGAAGTCATATTAGGGCTGTAGATCTAAACTCTACTCTCCAACCTAGGCTCACCAACAACAAAGCTCACGTTTTGAGCCCTGACTCAACTTCTCTCAGTTAAGAATTTGGTAGCAAGAGAGAAGTGCTACCTGTTAGTTGGTCTCAGAAACCACCAACGCCTGGCATTTGTCCCAAGGTCTGACACAGATTAACACCAATTAACTGGTGACTGAATCAAGTCATAAGTGCATGAATTAGAGGTGAGAACATAGCTGTCACAAAGCGACAAAGTCTTTATGGAACCCAAAACTCACCACAAAATGATGTTTTAGTGTTACCTTAAGTTAATGTATTAATAAAAATTGATAGTAATTGATATGAAGCCATTATTCAGACGCTCACATAAACTTATTTATTTACAAATGCTAGCTAAAAACAGCTACTGATTTAACAAACAGTTTGATGTCTCTGTTATCTTCAGAGTAGAAGTCAGTTGGGGACAAGGTCCAGTTGGTGGGACAAAGATGTCAAGGAGAGGAAAGCTTTTGAGAAATTCAACTTGGCAATAGAGTAAGATGCTGATAACAATAAATAAGAGAGCTGCAGTGTAGGAACATTTAGAGAAGGAAGAAAGAAGCTCTCAGCACCTCATTGCATATTCTTGAAAAGGAACATACTTGTATTTTGGCCAGGAGAGTGATATGGCATTATTCCTATGTCATCAAGAATGGGTCATATTATATTCACTATGAGGTAACACTAAGGATGAGAAGTGTGTAATATTCTTAGGAAAGATTTTTATCATAGTTGAGTTTTTTTTAAGTTTTAGTGTTTGGCATCCTGTTTCTGGAATACTCATTTATGGCAATACCATTATCTGTTATTGTTCCCCGAAGAGAAGGAGCAGATGCTACTCTAACATTTATGAGCTGAGAGTTGGATATTTTGTTTAACTTTTATAGTTCCCTGTATCACCAAATGGAATCTCACTTTTCAAAGTTAGCTTCATCCAACACAATTCATTTTTAAAAGAACAGAAGTTGCCACTGTCTTTACAATTGTTGCTGTTGTTTTAATTAACATTTTAATTTAAGTTGGCACATTTGGCATATGGAAGTCAATTTTCTTTCCAGAAGCCCAGGGGTTCTTGAACTAATGAAAAAAATCAGACCTATTTAATATGGACAGAATTATATCGCTGTTATAATTCTTCAGGAATGGGAAGATTTTATATAAAATGTAATATACAAAACATAATATCAATACATGAAACATAAGGCTATGCATATTTACTGTCTGCCTGCTCTACAGACACTGCACTGGCCAACTCGAGAGAAGTGTTATCCCCAAAATTAATAGATGCTGTTAAAAAGCAGAGGTGGTTCTCCATAGTCTAATAAGATTGAGAAACACTGAGTTAAACAGAATTAGGATTTCTTTTTTATAGGGCTTTTCAGCACATTCAATGAGTTAATACAAGTTAAAAAGCTCTCGGGAGGCGGGCGGGAGCATAGCATGTATGCAGTATTTCCCAAACTTATTAGATCATGGAACAGTTTTCCTCTGAGAAGCATGTTTTGGGACCAGCGTTTTGCAGATGACACGTTGGAAAACCAGGAAGCCATGCTGTAAAGGATGCTAAGATGGTGAAGTCACAGGCTTCACCTGTGGGAGGCTCACAGTCAGAGTAGATAATAAGACAAAGACCCAAATAACTACAATCAGAAGAAGAAACTGCAAGTGTTCTGAGATATGGACAAAGTTCTGAGGTTATCCCTCAGCGATGTTTACTGAACACAAATTTAAAGGAACCAAGTTGATATTTTCTCAAGTATGGATTTTAAGGGGTTTTTTTAACTACCATCATCTCTCTCTACCAAGCATTTTACAGATGTAATCTTTAACCTCAGAGGAACTCTGCAAGGAGGGGACTATCTCTCGTATGGTTCTTGAAGCTGATGTCTAGAGAGTGGAGGGGTCCTGACAGCCTTAGGCGTCTCCTCCATGAAACACCTGGGATTTGGTTCCAGGTCTGCCTGCCTGACTCCAGAGCTGCAGCTCTCTCCACTCCCACTGGGCAAAAAGGTGGTAGTACTTTCCTCTAAAATAGACTCATACAATTGAAGTATTGAAGCATAGGAAAATACAGAAATAATAAGCAATAATGTTGAACCATTCAGGCATGACCAAGAGAAAATTCCTTTGCACTGGGGTTTAATGTTTTCCTCTAAAATGAAACAAAATAAAAATAACTTTTAAGATCAGTTTTCCAAGAAAATGCCAAAATAAGGAAAAAAATAAAGTCCATAATATTGATATACTTACAGTCAACTAATAGAAAAAGAGAAGAGCGTAGATACCAATGAAAAGCTTAGATACATATCCTGTAACCTTTCCAAATCTTAATCATTTTCTTCTAGTGCTTTTAATTTCTATGCTATGTTTGCTCTTTTTGAATACCAGCATCATATTTGAGTTTGAAATACATCTGTGGTTTTTTTTCCATTTATTCTCAAATAGAATAGTTCATGAGATAACCTCACATGTAGATTTCAAGTGTGTATTATGCCCATTTGCCACTACGAGGTCAGAAATTCAATGACTTTGTTCATCAGGAGATTGAAAATCTAAATGTTAAAAGTACCCAAACATTCAAAATCTATGCTTCAGTTTCTGTGTAGCTGCCATCCCCTGCTTTGGTGGAATAGGTTCAGAGTGGAAGAGGGGGGATGGGGAATTAAGGATTTGGGCATGAAGAAGTTAATGGTACTGTAGTAGTTTTCATTGAATGAGAATTATAAATGTCCCTTCAAGGCTATATTTCCAATATGTTTATATACACTGCAGAGGTATTGCTTAAGATCTGCATTGGGAATGTATAAATCTCTGACAATAATAATAATATAATGAGACCATAATTTTGGGCACAGTGTTTAGCGCACCCATGCGTGCGTACACACACACACACACACACACACACACACGTAAAAGCACACAATATCCTCTCAAGATGTCATATTTTGAATTTTCTGCCATGTTCAAGAACGTTTTTATGGTTTTTCAAGTAGCCTAAATGCTAATATCTAAAACCAAAGCCAATCCTGATATCTTGCAAGAAATATTCTAAAACCAACCAGTCAGCAATCAATAGCTTTTCAGTTCTGCCTTTCTAATACAATTAGAGCAGGTTGTGAAAGGAAATGAAAGGAAAGGAAAGGAAAGGAAAGGAAAGGAAAGGAAAGGAATTTAGGCTGAAAATTTGCTAAGATAACAAATTAACATATTCCCCAGAAACTTCACTAACAATTAGCATTCTATCCTTGATCCAGGGAAGAAAAATGCGTTGCAGCTGCTTTATACACATCTGTATCTCAGCTCAGTAAAATATGCCAGGTACTTTAAATCTGCTTATGCAGTGATTAAACGGAGGTTTTTTCCCTTTATTCCAAATACTAATATTAAACTGGTGCAAACTCCAGCTTAGGCAATATAGGTCCTCACATTCTCCATTGCTATCAAAATCCCTTCTACACTTAGCTCCACTTGGAGAATATTTACAATCCCAGTTTCAACCAATTGGTGGCATCGTGTAGCCTGCAACTGTGCAGAGAAGTCACTTAGAAAAATGCAATGTTTTCTCCTGACCAGTTAATTTTGCTAATAAGCAAATGCTCAAAACTTTGCATAAAGAGTGCTCCAAGGTTCACCTTCTGCTTTCCTTCTTCCAAGAAGCTGTCTCTTCCTTCTCTAAAGCTTGACTTTTTTTCTGAATTCTTATGTATCTTTTTTCCCGAGTCTCATTTATTGCTTAGTGTCTTATTCTAAAAATGTTTCATGGATCTTTGCTGTGCCTTCCCAGTCTCACTGGACACTCGTACCACTTAATCTGAGTCCCCAGCATTCAGCACAGTCCTGGATGCAAGCGAGTGTCTTTGGTGGCTACTTCTTGGTTGATTTCCTGTTCCTAGTCCTCTACCAGCAGGGATGACTCCCCATGCCCACATCCCTCCACACTCATACCAGAGGTGACCTTGCCTCCAGAAGGTATTTTCTCTTCATTTCTTTGTATAGGACTGTAGTCAGACTTTGGGAGCATGAGTGAAGTGGCAGTTTTATTTGTTACATAGGTCATGAGTTATGTTCCGAATACGTATAGTGCGTGCACTGACCCACACACACATCTCCTGGCATCTGCTATTCTTAAAGTATTCTTTTTTTTTGTTTTGCGGTATCAATTTTAGGGAAGCGCTTTTTTTCTTTTTTTTAATTGAAGTATAATTGACTTAAAATATTTTACTAGTTTCAGGTGTACAACATTGTGATTCAGTAATTTCATACATTACAAAATGATCACCACGATGAGCCTTGTTACCATCTGTCACCACACAAAGCTATTGTTGACTATATTCCCCATGCTGTACATTATAACCCCATAACTTATTTGCTTTATAACTGGAAGTTTGTACCTCTTAATCTCCCTCTCCCATTTCACTCATCCTTCCACTCTTCCCCCCTCTGGCAGCCACTTGTTTGTTCTCTGTATCTATAACTCTGTTTCTATTTTGTTATGTTTGTTTATTTGTTTTGAACATATAAGTGGAATCATATGGTATTTGTCTTTCTCTATCTGACTTATTTCACTTAGCATAATACCCTCTAGGTCCATGCATGTTGTGACTAATGGCAAGATTTCATTCTTTTTTAAAGGCCATTAATGCCATGGACCTTACAAAATACAGTTACATGTGCTCATTCTAAAACAATGCCTCTGATTGGAAGAACGTCATACTCTGATCAGTAATGGGTAGGTCAAGCCCCCAAAGCAGAGCCAGGTAGGTGGGGGTCAGCTGTATCAAAATCACATGGACTGAGAGCCAGAGGAGTGGTTTCCCAAAAGAAAATTAAGCTGCTATTCCCAGAACTGGTAAAACAGACACAGCACAGGTTAAAATTAACAGATGTTCACCACCCTTTGTATGATAGGTTACGGTCATTTCTATCTTATATGAGATACCTAAAAAATGGAGAATTTGGGCCATTTGTCCAAGGCCCCATACAAGTCAGGGACATTGTCAAGAGATGGGTCTACATTAAATCTGACAAGTTAACTCTGCAACTAACTGGGATTATTTACATCTGGCAATAAGTGATCATAATCCAGGGCTTTAGTTCTGGCAAAAACTTGACATAAGAAGACTTGAAGTAATTCTTGCTCCTTCATTTACTAGCTGTGTGATGTTGAACAATTTAGTTAACCTCTCTGATTCTGTTTATTCAGGTACAAAATTTGGGAAAATTTGACATTTTCATTGACACTATCATTAAATAGCAGTACACATAAAGAACTAATACTAATATGTTATTAGTAATTATATAGTATAGTATAAATACTACTTTCTGAAATCTTGTAGTACTTACAGTAGATATAAAGGATGTAGTATTTTATTTTAATTATTTTTAACAGACTAAAATAGCACTTATTTATGTGCCAGGCACCGTTTCAAATGTATCATAAATATCACCTCAATTAATGAACTTATATCCTCCTTTTTTTTTTTTTTTTCCTTTTCTTTTTTGCGGTACGCGGGCTTCTCACTGTTGTGGCCTCTCCCGTTGCGGAGCACAGGCTCCGGACGTGCAGGCTCAGCGGCCATGGCTCACGGGCCCAGCCGCTCCGCGGCATGTGGGATCCTCCCGGACCGGGGCACGAACCTGTGTCCCTGCATCGGCAGGCGTACTCTCAACCACTGCGCCACCAGGGAAGCCCTATCCTCCTTTTTTAAATAAGGAAACTCTGGCCCAGAGAAGTTTAGTGACTCACCCAGTGGGGTTTCAGGATTCAAACCCAGGCAGCCAGGCTCCAGAGTCTATACTCACAGTCACTAAACTCTACTGTCTCTCAGAAAAATGTAGTTACTTTTATCACTCAATAAGTGGTAGCATTTTATTGCCATTATTATTATAGATGAGAAAACTGAAATCTAGAGGCACCAAAATAGAAGCAAAACTAAAAATAAATCCTGGGTTTAATGCCTCCTAGTCCACTGCCCTGTCCACTGTGCTACACCATTTCCTCCTGAAAGGATAATTACATAAAGGAGAAGTAGCAGGATTATGTATTTTCTGACAAATGAGATCTTTCATGCAATACATCAGGTATTATTATCAGGGAGAAAAAAAACATTTTTCCCATAATAGACTCTAGCTGTGTGTAAAGCATAAGAGAAAGTGAGTGACATTTTCCTTGTTTCTAAATAGAAATAAGAAACACTACACAAGTTAAATATTTCCATGGAGTCACTGTACCGGTTTGTAAAAACATGGCTATCATGATTCCATTTATAAAGCATATTAGTGACTCCAGTAAATGCTAGTGTCTGCAGAAGCCTGAAGAATGCACAGTGGAGAAGACACTGCAATCTTGGAAGTTAATGTTGACCCAGAGATCACTCAGGAGATGCAGTTTTAACAGTATAGCTGCCTCCTTGGATTTGAGCTGAAGCAGAGTCACATGCTAAGAGCAAAATCCTGAGGGCCAGGCCACGGTTTCCGCATTCTCAAAGAATTTACCTCTCCCTACTATAGAGAAACCCCTCTTCTTTTGAGGCTCATTTTGACCAAGACATAAATCAAAGGTTGGTGAATTTTCTGTAAAGGGCCAGGTAGTAAATATTTTAAGCTTTATGAGACATGCAGCCTCAGTCCCAAGCACTCAACTCTGCCACTGTAGCAAAAGTCATCATAGAAAATACATCAAGTGGGAGTAGCTGTGTTCCAATAAGCTTTATTTATATAAAGAGACAGTGGGCTGGATTTGGCCTGGGGGCTGTGTGCTGACCCTTGGCAGAAATTCTTCTCCCAACACTAGCTTCTACATCTGCCTCTTTATCAGCAGGGCTTCCCCACTGGGCATCAGTGTGAGACCAAACTATGTGCCAAGCACCAAGCATCCTCTCCTTCCCAACCACTGCCACCTTCTGAGGGGAACTTCACCGTTCAAATGGATGAACCATCCAGCATCTTGACATCCCTGCTCAAGTCTAAGAACCTTCGTTCACGTCCAGTTCATCTCAGACACCTACATACGTGGTACTGTCACTAGCCAGGTATTGCATCTCTGATACTTAAACTACCCCAGTCCCTGATCACAAACCCTCAACCTTCCTATCTCTCTTACTTCTCACTCCTTCTTCCCAATCTCAGCCCCGTATTAAGGCTGTGCTGTCTAATACGGTAGCCACTAGCCACATGTGACTCCTGAGCACTTAAAAGCAGGCTAGCGCAAATTAAGATGGGCTGTAGGTATAAATACAAAACAAATTTCCAAAACTTGGTATAAAAATATGGTGACCTAAAGGGGAAGGATATCTAAAAAAGAGGGGATATATGTATATGTATAACTGATTCACTTTGTTATACAGCAGAAACTAGCACAACATTGTAAAGCAACTATACTCCAATAAAAATGAACAATAATAAAAAAGAAAAACAAACAAACAAAAAAATAAATTTTCCAAACTACCTAATACCATACCTTTATTAACAGAAACATTAGCAAAAAGAATCAAGGCCTTTAAAAAAAGTTCATGGTATTTTTAGGACAATGAATAAACCAGTTACATTAGAGCTAAGAGTAACTAACAAGTATCTGAAATGACATGAAAGACAAGTATTAAGGAGCTCATTTTAATTGAATTAAAACTTACAGAAAATAACTATGCCATTACCCCGATTCACTTCTAGTTCTGATAATGTGCAACATAGAAATAAAAATACATTTGTTAAGGTTAATATATATATAGGATATCTGATTAATAATTTTTGCAATAATTACATGTTGCAATTCTCGTATTCTGGGGATGTTGGTCAAATATATATTTTAAAATAAAAGGTCACAAAAGAAAATGAGTAAAGGAAATTATATAAGATGTCAGTAGTTGTTGTCCTGTGTGTTGAAAGTATGCGTGATTTTTTCATTTGTAGCAATTGTACTTTCCAAACTTTCGACAAGGAGCATGCGTCATGTTGACAATAGAGCTAGAAGTGAATAAAAGAAAAATAAGTGAAATCAGATATGAATCTAAACCATGCCCAATCCTTCTTATACATTGATGCTAAAATGAACCACAATTGGAATTACCTCCAAGAAAGCGTAACTTTTAAACTGTTTATATCTGATGATCCATAGAAATAATGTTGCAATCTCCCACAATTTCATCTTATTTTGAATTTCATATTATTTTCTAACTTAGTATTATTATGTGAGCATAATAAAAATATAGCATAAATGTATAAGAACACAGATTTTTAAATAAACAAAATCTGTTTTCTTTCTAGTAAATCAAAGAGGAGTTAGGAATAGGAGAGAAACTCCAACTCTTGGTAATTGCTTTACTTCTCAGCTGAAGTCCATTCTGCATGCACCCCCTTCTCTCAAATATTCACTGACATTCTGTTCTCTTAGCCACAAATGGACCCAGTGAGTGGGATGGAAATTGCAGCCTTGGCACTCAGGGCAGCCTTTGACAGCAGATGTGTGTCTTGTGCGCAGCCAGGTCCCATGGTTCTCTGCTCACCGGAGAGTCTGAAGTCAGTTCTGGGAAGGGAATCCTGAGACAGCATGATTTGGATTCAAACAGTTCTGAGTCCATATGCTTTTTTTTTTTTAACATCTTCATTGGAGTATAATTGCTTTACAGTGTTGTGTTAGTTTCTGCTGTATAACAAAATGAATCAGCTATATGTATACATATATCCCCATATCCCCTCCCTCTTGCATCTCCCTCCCACCCTTCTAGGTGGTCACAAAGCACCGAGCTGATCTCCCTGTGCTATGCAGCTGCTTCCCACTAGCTATCTATTTTATATTTGGTATTGCTTATATGTCCATGCTACTCTCTCACTTTGTCCCAGCTTACCCTTCCCCCTCTCCGTGTCCTCAAGTCCATTCTCTACATCTATGTCTTTATTCCTGTCCTGTCCCTAGGTTCCTCAGAACTTTTTTTTTTTTTAGATTCCATATATCTGTGTTAGTATACGGTATTTGTTTTTCTCTTCCTGACTTACTTCACTCTGTAGGACAGACTCTAGGTCCATCCACCTCACTACCAATAGTTCAATTTCATTTCTTTTTATGGCTGAGTAATATTCCATTGTATATATGTGCCACATCTTCCTTATCCATTCATCTGTCGATGGACACTTAGGTTGCTTCCACATCCTGGCTATTGTAAATAGTGCTGCAGTGAACATTGTGGTACATGTCTCTTTTTGAATTATGGTTTTCGGAGGGTATATGCCCAGTAGTGGGATTGCTGGGTTGTGTGGTAGTTCTATTTTTAGTTTTTTTTTTTTTTTTCGGTACGCGGGTCTCTCACTGTCGTGGCCTCTCCCATTGCGGAACACAGGCTCCGGACGCGCAGGCTCAGCGTCCATGGCTCACGGGCCCAGCCACTCCGCGGCATGTGGGATCTTCCTGGACCGGGGCACGAACCCGAGTCCCCTGCATCGGCAGGTGGACTCTCAACCGCTGCACCACCAGAGAAACACCTATTTTTAGTTTTTTAAGGAACCTCTATACTGTTCTCCATAGTGGCTATGTCCATATCCTTTTAGAAACATTCCAGCGCAGAAGTTCTGAAGGTGTGGTCCTCAGATGAGCAGCATCAACATTATAGGGAACTTGCTGAAAATGCAGACTCTTGGGCCCCATGCCAGACGTATAGAATCAGAAACTCTGGGGGCAGGACCCATCAATCTGTCTGAACAAGCCCTCTGGGAGACTCTGACACACGCTCAAGTTTGCGAACCAGTAATCTAACTGAGGGCCTTTGGACAATCCCTTAACCCCTCTAATCCTTGGTTTTTCTCATTGGCAAATTGAAGATAGTAAAACTGACCTGAAAGCCTTGCAAGGATGAATGAGAAGATGGGTATCAAGCACACGGTCCCAAGGAGCACTCAGTGAATTATATCTTCATTTTCTCCCTCAGGATTCTTAAACAATCTACATCCTCCTTTGCAAAGCTACCCACTTTTTCCCCTTTAATATACTTCACTCTTTGTTTGATGGAAAAAATAAAAGGTTATCTCTGTTAGATTGAATACAATAATATATTGGAGGCAGATAAGCAGGGCATAATGCTAAGAATTTTTTTTTTTTAACAAAAGATAGCTGTATGGGGAGGTGGAAAGACCCCTGGACTTAGTTGCAGGGAACTTGTGTTCCAGCTCTAATTCTGTGTATGCCCTTTTCTTTATGAAGCCATGTGGAATGACAGAGGAGGTAAAGAATTTATAATTGGGTAACTCAGGGCTCATATCCTACTTTGGCCGTCATGCAACTCTACAGGGTATGTTTCAAGGACCTAGGACACACGTGCGTAGACTCTGCTGCTCTGAGTGCCTGGGGCGACAACTCTCGTCTGCTCTTCACCCCATACGTTCACATTTGTAGTTAGGTAAGAATATCATGTGCAGTTTCCACCATGAAAGACAGAAACGGGAAGAAATTGTTCCCCACACTCATCTATCATTGGGTGATGCTTTTTATCTTAACTTTTTCCCTACCATGGCTGTTTGGGATGCGAACCAATTTTGCAAATGGAAGGCCCTCCCAAACTTCCCCTGCCACTCAAATCCAATCATTCACAAACGCTCATAGTAGGCAAGAAGATAACTGCAATTCTGAGGACAACTGTTAGGGTTTCCATCAAAATCCCCATTTTAATAGTTAGCAAGAGCAGACATCCCTTCTTCAGGAAGTTGTCCCTGACTCTCACAAGCTGAGTTCAGTCCTCTTCCTCCTCACTTGAGTTTCCTCCTAACATTGCACTTATGATCCTGCATTGTCCATCCTCCCCATGAGGCTGTGTGCTCCAGAAGGACAGGATCTGTGTCTTAGTCGTCACTCTAACACTCATGCCTCATGCCTGGTCCATGGTTAGTGAATGTTTTTGCATGAATGAAAGTGTGAATGAACGAATAAATGAATGAGCGAATGGATCAATGTAAAGATTCACAATGGAAAATTTGAACCAAAAGATGTTAGCAGTGGCTTATTGCTATAGTAATTTGGAAGAATGACATATTTGCCATTTTGCCAAGAATATACTTTATTCAATTCTATTATCTTCATTGCAAGAATCCTCATTTGACACAAAAGTGAAGAATATTGTGAGTTCTGCTCACTTCTCATAAGGCTATGCTTTCTAGCAAATATTCTTTAAAACACAAATGAGTTGTACTGTGCTCAAGATTTCAGACACTTTTTCCAGAGAACCAGCAGCTTTCTCATTTGGGATTATAATGAGAGCTCATAGATTTATGGCAAATCATGAAGGATGCAGTATACACCCAAGACAAAATTCCTTGTCAGGGAAAACTTAGTTAAATTATTCCAATCCAACTTTTGTGTGTGTGCAAGAAAGGCCTTACACAAAGACAGAATGATGAACATGATAACATTCTGGAATTCAAACCCATGATTTTGTAATATGACTGGAAACCTTTACACAAATCTATTCATGGCCTGATAACTTATTTTTTCTTCCAAAAAACAGGCACCCTTAACACATGGCAGGTATTATACTTATTTTTCAAGAAACTGAAATGCAATGATGCTTAAAAATGCAAAATAGAACCATGCTTTAATTTATTAAGTAAATGCCTTTTCACTGAATACCTGCTATGTTCCATGTTTGGTGTTTTGGGGAGAAAATAGAAGTTAAAATAAGGCCCTTACCTTAAAGGAAATTTTATTCTAACATGGGAGAATAAAGAATGGTAAATATTTGTAATATTAGACAGGATGTTATTTCTGCATTAAAATGCTCAAAATAAAGTGCAATGGTAAGATAAAATGGAGAGATTGGTAATAAGATTATGGGAAAGTGATATTTGAGCAGATGTTCAAAAGGGTCAGGTTTTGATAGGTAGAGATGTGAAGGAAGGCATTACAAATGGAGAAAAATCAAAGCATGGTTAAAATTTAGGTGGGAATTACCATAATCAGGGTAAAAAGTTTGGCATTAACTTTGAAGGCAATTAAGAGCAATATCTAGCACATTTATATATCCTTCTGTCTTTAAATATAATTCAAAACTATTAAAACTTATAGCATAACCTTCACTTGTGCATAGAGGAAGGGTTTTGAATATCTCTATGGATTTTCAAATTGTGGTACAGATAGATATGATAAAATGCATGTATTATGTATTATACAGGTTTATATAATACCTGTGTACACAGAATGCAAAATGTTTCTAAGTTATATCCATATTAACAAGTCTCAGCAATTAACTTAAGGAAAGTATGGTATTTTAATAGCATTTCATTATTGCATTGCTTCATTTTCCTATGCAAACTATATCAGAACACACGAAATAATTGCAACCCTATAAAGCATGTGCAAAAAGTAAATAAGTTGTTGTAGAAGGACCATGTAAGACTAAATATTTGAAATGTAATGTTTGCTCTCCCAGCAATTGGCAAGTGGCCATGTGACTGTACAGGTCAAAGATTATATTTGCTTTCCTAAAAAACATGAGTGAATTAAATGAAATAAGAGGTAGGGTATTATAATCCGAAACCAATTATAAAAGAAAAGACAGACACAGTGATACTATTAAAAGAGAAACATGAAGAATTTAAAATACGTATGTAGTTTCATGACGGTGCTATTGATAAAAACTGGTCAAGAGGAAGAGCGAGTTTGGAAAGGAGAGTAATAATTCAGTTTGGGACCTGTTGTGTTGAGCTATCAGTGGGACATCCATGTGGAGATATACAATAGTCAAGAGAGAGCTGGTCCTGGAGAGATATACTTTAGAATCATTTGTAACCAATACTCAATACTTGTGAAAGTAGAGAAGATTGAAGAGGAAGAAGCCAGAGAGAAGAAAGGAAACTGAGAACAAAAGCTCCAGTAACCACCTGCCTTAGGGGTTAGGAAGAGGAAGAAAGGGACACGGGAGGCAGAGAGAGATTAAGGATGGTACCATTTCCTAGATGCCCTGGGAGGAGGAAAAGCGAAGGAAGAATTGACCGATGGATGACAATGCAAAGGAACGTGGAGTCTGAAGACAGAGTAAAGACTATTGGTTTTGAGAAATAGAAAAGTAGGGCCAGCTTTTCAGTGAACTGGGCAATAGGGTGGAGAAAAAGCAGCCAGATTATAAAATGTCAAGGAATGAATGAGGATGAGTTCAGGAATGAGAACTTTTAAGAAGACTAAGGATTAAAGACAGGAGGGACACCTCCAGAGTCCTCCAGGATGGAGCACCTGAAGGATGTTAGGTGCAAAACTGGGATTAAAACCTGGGTTTCTAGAACCTTCTTCTCAAGTCCAGTTGACTCCTAATCCACCTCAGGTGTGGGTCTACTTTATAGAGTGCTGAGGACAGAGCCATGACCCCTGCTGGGACATCCAGGGCAGAGCTCTGGCAGTCTTCCTGACACTGGCCGACTCTGCAAACAGCTGCAAGGTCTTTCCAAATGAGTCGGAGGCACAGCTCTGTAAGTAAATTGAATGTTGATAAGACATCAAGAATTCATGAAATGCCCAGAAAATATTTTAGGCATTTCTCAATTTATTTCTCCAAATAGAAACAATGACTGGCTTAATATGGATAAATATTTTCACCAAGTCTATTTCTTTTGACCTTTCAATTTGAGGTCTAATTCATTTTTGTTCATTTTCCCTCTAAAAGCATTTAGACTTTTTCTGAGAATATTTAGATTTGTTATTAAAGGTTTTTTTTAAATTATATGAAGCAATAAACTAAAACATATTCAGTGAAAGACCTAAAGAAAATGTTATTAACATGATATTTAAGGTTATACATTTTTTAAACCATTCTCAAATAACTAGAGTTTTGTGATGAATTTTTGTAAAAAGAGATATGAGGCTATTTGACAAATGACTTTGAGTGTCTGGGGCTTAAAAATTGTCAAAAACAATGAAATTTAGCTTCATACCCAATCTATGTAGAATGTGATCTCCTAGTATTACAAAAATATTTCAGCAGTGTTATCATTAAAGTCCTAACAAATCAACATTTTTAAGCTATACCAAACAGACTTAAGCTAAATTGACGTTGTTTTTAAAAAGTTGTATAATTTAAATCCTGCCCTTGAGGAAGTTACTTGCTCATTTTGGAGGTGGGAGAGAATGAGAGAGAGAAAGAGAGACAGAGAGAAGAATGTAACTGCTAATCTCCAGGAGAAGATGTCTTGTCACTTCCAGTTTTACTTTTTTCCTCAAACTAATCTCCTCCACATTCTCTTCTCTTGGTTTTTCACTCAGCATCTGACCCAGCAGGAAACATAGACCAAAAAACTACGTCATCTGAATCTCTTCCTTTTCATCCGACTTGTAGTCCTAATGAAATAAAAAAGACCACAGCTATATAATTTCTAGCCTAGAGATGTTTCACTTTTATTCAAATAGCTTAAGCTCCATGAAGCATATGAAGCTCTATTTTCAAGTTTCAAAAAATATGGCAAAACTGTTCTTCTCTCAGCATCATTTAATATTCGACAGCTTGCTCCTAAATGATTTTGCTATCTAAATATACTCTTTTTTTGTGGAGTTTTTATCCATTTGGGTGGAATTTAAAAAATCTTTCTGTCACTATATCTTCTACTCATTCTTTAAAGCCTAGAATTATTACTTTTTTTGTTGACAAAATATGAAATAATTCTTTGAGACATTATATTCATGAACCATATAGTTGTTTCAGTGCCCAGGAGTGAGATGCTTTTGAGAAAATAGCATACTTAGTGACAGTATATTCCAGAAGTAATGTGGAATTTGGAGCACAGTTATATGTTGCCTATAGCCCTTAATTATGTTCATGCTCAGAATTTGAAACTCTCCTCAGATGATTCCTGCTTCCACCTGTGCCTCTCCCACCTTCCTTGACCAGATGGACGCTCTCAGTTGTTACCTGGCATATAATTTTGCAACTATATTTACTATGCATTAAAATCATTCTGAAGTTCTATTTAATTCCTCCTGTTTGTCCCAGGGCCAAGTATAGTTTCTGAGCTTTAGTGAGCACTTAGCAAATCCGTGTGGAAAAAAAAAGGAGGGAAGGAGCTAGAAACATCATTCTTTTCTAATTCTAGGTTTGGCTGGCATATCCCTGTTATGGTTAAAACAATGTAAGTGAGGGTATGGCAGCCTTTGGAGACAAGAATACTCAGTATCCTCTGAGAGCTACAACACTAAATGAGTAGGGTGGGCTACTCAAATCCAACACAACAGTCTTAGTCTGTTCTGGCTGCTATAAGAAATTATATCATAGATTGGGTGGCTTATAAAAAACAGTAATTTACTTCTCACTGCTCTGGAGCCTAAAAGTCTGAGATCAGGTTGCCAGCATGGCTGGTTCTGATGAGAGCCCTCTTCCTGGTTTGTAGATGGTTGTCTTGTATCCTCACATGGTGGAGAGCAAAGAGGGATCTCTGGGGTCTCTAATAAGGGCACAAATCCCATTCATGAGGGTTCCACACTCATGACCTCATGACCTCCCAAAAGCCCCACATCCTAATTCCATTACGTTGGTGGTTAGGAATTCAACATAAGAATTTGGGGAGACACAAATGTTATGTCCATAACAACAACCATGTGGTGCTACTTCTTGAGGAGAATTTAAGACAGTTAGAGTTGTCTAAATGCAGGATTGAGTGCACCTCTTCAGCCTTAAGTAGCTCTGAAAAGTCTGGGGTGTGGAGTAAGGAGAAGCTGAACTCCACCCAAGACTTTCCAACCAAAAATGATACCTTCTCAAACATTATACTTGCTCCGCTGGACTTGATATATCAAATCAGGGAGTCTGACCACATCAAAAGAGGTGCTTTCCTTTCTAAAATTCTTAATGTGATCCTTTCTTACACAGATTATTTTAGCAGTTTCACATTTGAAACCAAATTCATCATGTGTTATCCTTACTTAACTCTAAGGAGCATATCTTTTCTCTAAAGCCTCTTTCCTCAAGTTCTCTTCAACTAGAAATCATATTGCTCTCAGATGTTTTGGGTACTTAAAGGGTTTTAGCCTCATTTATCTATTTGTGATTCACTTCCTTTTCTCTGATAGAGTCTTCCCATTAAGTCCAATCTTTAATCAGCATATGTTGAGCAACTTCCATGTTCCAGAATCCATAATGCACCTCCTATGAAGAGGGAGTACGGTCTTCCTAGGGCAGTGGTAGTTTTGCAGGCTGAGGCTGGTTATGAGAGTTATTTCTTACTTGTAGACATAGGTACTCCCAAAAAGAAGGGTTTTGAAGAGTGGAAGGTTCATTGCTGTGAGCAGAAAGGAAGCAGGCAAAGAAGAGAGTCTGAGTAGGTTTTCAAGCCAGATGTCAGCCAGCCAAGTAGATGAGGCAGGAAGAACAGGAGCACCAGGGGAGATCCTGGTTCAATACCTCAGCCCGTGATCGTTACTTGTGGTCACTACTTTGTAAAATGATTCATGGGTGGGTTGTGGTACTTAAGGATTGAGAACAATATAGATAAGTGCAGACCCCTCCATTTAGGATTAAAAAATGAATTGTCTAAGTACAAAAAGGGGTGACTTAGATTAACAGAGGATTTTTAAAGATATTTTTATTTTAAATTATGAAATATTTCAAATATCGGCTGTCCACAAGCACAACCTGAGCCAACAGGATTCTGAGGCTGAAGAAACCTAAAATTGTTGAGCCATTAAGCCATGAGGGAAGAAATACAATGCCCAGCTCAAAGGGAACCATGACTTCCTGGATCTGTCTGGATCAGACACTTCTGTGCATTTTGTTCTCTTCCAGAGGTGCAACGGAGCACGTTCTAAGGATGGTGGTCAGAAAGATGAGGGGATCAGCGTCTGAGACCTGTAAAGGATGCTTGAAAAAGCTTAGGCTTTTTAATCTGAAGATGAGGCGCTGGGAAGCTGTGACAGCTATCTCTCAATTATTGAAGGGCCGTCATGGACTCAAATGGAATTGACATTCTCGTGACTCCAGAGGGCTGATCAAGATCAATGAGTAAAGTCACAGAGAAGAAGCAGATTTTGGCTCAGTGTAGAGAACTTTCTAACATGAGCATTGTCCAGCAATGGAGTGTTGGGCCTTACAGGAAATGAATGCCTTCTTCCTGGAGAGCTCAGTCAGATGCCAGATGCCACCTCCTGAGAAGGCTGATCAGCGAATTTCTGTATCTGGAAAGAAAGTTGGAAAAGATCATCTTACAGTTCCTTACAACCCTATAGTTCCCTTGAGTCTATCTATGGTATAGAGTGAGGGGCTCTAGCTCAGATGAACTTCTCAGGTTCCATTTTACAGATGAGAAAACTGAGATGCCTAGTGATTAACAGTAAGGTCATGAAGCATGTTAGCTGTGGAGGCAGGACAGAAATTCAGATCTTCTTAAGCCCTTCTAGTTTTGTTACTGCTCTACCCTGGTGCTTCTGCTTCTTAAAGTGATTCTGATAAATGATCCAGCAAGCTGATGTTTAAAACGGTTGAACCACTTTGAAAATAATCCTACATAGGTAAAAATTCATTTAAAAACATTTTCCAGATGAATAATTAAGTAAATAGATTTCTGCTGGAAAATAATAGTTGGAAATGGCTCTTGTTGTAACATCTTCAGGCTATCCTCGGTTCACATTTCTTTAACTCTCAACTAATGCCTAAGTGCCCTATATTAAGCTAGTCTTGGAGATTCAGAAATAAATGACACTGCTTCCTCCCAAGGTGCTCATAGTCCCAAGGTGTGGGAGATGGGCAAAGAAAAATCCACTACAATGCAATGTATGAGCGCTCAACAAAGACATAAATTTTATACAATGCTATGGAAGATCACAGAAGGGAACTTCTGAATCTGTGCAGGAGATTTATAGGAAGGCTGCACAGAAGAGGTGACATTTGATCTGTAAGTATGTGGAAAGTAGGACAGAAGAAACAGCATGATATAGTAAGCATATATAAGGCCTGAGGAATTCACTAGATCTGAAATATCAAGTGTTTGAGCAAGAATTGGTAGAGAATGAGGCCACAGTTGAGAACTATGCTTAAGAATTTGGAATTGATCAAATAAGCGAATCCCTGATTATATCCACATTTTAAGAGGGTCACTTTGGCAGCTGGATTAAAGACAGACATCGTCTTGATATGTTGAAGAGCTCATATATCAGAGCCAACAAATGCAGTCCAATAGCAAAACAATTTATTGGCTTATTGAGTCTCTTTTCCAATTTATTAATAATATAACATTCATATTGTCTGAAAATACTTTAAAAAGAGAAAAGCAGAAACCTTGAAGTTTTCTGATTCTGTCGTTCCTGTTAATTTCAGGTATGGCAAACTGTTAGGAGTAAAGACAATGTCATTATGCCCCAAACATCTAATGCAGTTCTAGCTACATGAGGCCTCAGCAAATGTCTAATAAATTGACATATGGAGAAGATGCATAATTTTTGAAAACCAAAGATGAGGAGCAACATCAGAGTGCACCAGTCATGTTTTAGCTTTAAAGCAATTTGGAAAAAATGATCACTTTTTTGTTCTAATCACCACTTCTAATATACTCTTCAATAATTGATCTGCCTAGTTCCATATAGTATACTTTTTGCCACCCAAACTCCTTTACCCTTCTTTTGGTAAAGTGCACTTGAATTTTGCCTGCTCCTCGGTTAAGCAGTATGGTTGGAATTGAACCCACTCCAAGCTCCAAGGGAAATCCTTATTGACCACAGCCAATCAGTATACTGACTTCTCCTGATCATAGTGATTGGTTTAGAAATGGTTAAAACAAACAATCAGACCATATGAGACCCCGAAAACTTCTGGAGTTTCGGGGGAATAGGTTCTCATTTACTTGAAGCTGGAGGGAGAAGAATTCAAGGCCTGGCTGGATGCAGCCAACATCTGATCATGGAAGAAAAGTCTCCCTGAGAATGGGGTAGCACAGCAGGCCTCAGAACAATACACCTTTGAGGACCATGGCTTGAGCCAGGTCCACCACTGGAGTTTTCATTTACATTGGTCATGAACTTTCTCCTTTGCTTAAGCTAGTTTGAATTAAATTTTCTGTCATTTACAAGCCCAAACTCCTAACTGCTAGATATGATTTAAGGGGGAAAATTGATAAGCTAAATTTATCATTCACTCCCTCTGTCTATTAAGAAAGTTGTCATTGTGATTTAGCTTTTTTTTTTTTTTTCTGGCAAAACACACCTGGATGACATCTTTCTATTTCTGCTTTGTGAAGGTACACAGAGAGTACATTTTCCACCTCCATGCTCCCACTTCTCCATGAGATTTCACTGGAACTTACCTTTCTTATATAGCAAACATTCATGGGCTTATCTTTCTGTCTTAATGGACTGTGGGTTTCTAGTACATGAGGGAAATTTCTTGCTTATCTTTGGATCTTCCACAGCCCTTAGCACAGGGCCTGGCATGTACCAGGTCCTCAATAAAAGTTTGATAAATAATTTGTATTTATTCTATAAATTCAGGCACTATATGCTCCTAGATTGTATAAAATTGAATTTTGAGTTCTTCTGACAGTGCTGTTTTTTTAGGAAGTCAATGAAATAAATATGAAATTAGTGAAAACATTTCTGCCTGAATCACTCATAGATTCTGTAGGAGTGTTGATCCCAAGTGGAATAGAAGCAGTCATGCATTTTGAAAGAGAAAGTTGATATTTGTCTAAATAGTATTTCTAAGAACTAGTCAGTGTTGAAGAAAGCCCTTTAGTTTTATTTTCATAGAACCAGGAAATGATGTTTTATCAAGAGTGAAATATAAATCTGAACACAGACAAACTCAAATTTCCTCAAAGATAATAGTAATTCACTGTATCTGATTCAAAAGGCCAAGGCAAAGGACAACTATTGAATTGATTAACATAATTAACTTCCTCTTCCTTCATCACCATTTTATCTGTTCTTGGGGGAAATCACATCAATTAATTGTACTGGCTTCCCATTGACATCCTAGAAATTCAGCACCTTGCACATAGCACATTTTGGGGTCCCAAAGAATGTTTATTGAACTAAAGTAAAGAAACTGACATTCCTGAATGTTAGCTATGTATTAAACACTTTTTAAACATTTTAATTTTTTGTTTCTCTTAATTTTTATGACAATTCTTCTATTAAATAATTCTTCCATTTATTCATCATTTAGCAAGTATTATTTATGGCCTATTCTATGATAGGCTAGTGAGTTGCAGAATTAGAGTGTATTCTAGGACTTCTGCCTCCAAAGTCTGTATCATTTCCTCCTGACCTTAGGTAGTTACCCTAGAACAGGGGAAAGAATAGCAATGATCTTAAGCACAAAAGAAATCCCACTAGACAACTTCATTCACTTTTCACCTTCTCCAACATTATCATCTTTATCCAAAATGCCCTCGCATTTCCTTCTGGGCCACTGCGACAGGTTCTTGGCTGGTTCCTTGGATCCCAGTGCTCTAACTCCAAACCACTTCTAAACGGCAACCAAAGTAATATGTTTAAAAACAAGATTAATCATATTATCCCCCTGCTTGAAATCCCACAGTGGCTTCTAATTTCTCCTATGACAAGGACCCAGATTCTTCACATAGAAGTTTCTTGAAGGCCCAGCATGACCCAGGCTTCCCTGTCTCTCTTGCCCTGGAGCTCTTTGTCCTTGGTCTTCAGCCTCAACTGTTTTCTTCAGGTTCTTCAGGCTCCCCAACCCAGGTCTGGCTCCTCACTGAGAAGCTCTCACAGTGCCCTGTACTTCTCCATCATGACACTTAGGACTGTTATAATGAAATACCTAGCTGTGTGATTGTTTGTCTCCCATAGACGTCAGGTCTATGAAGCCAGGGATGCTGATGCCTCAGAGCACAATGAATAGTTAGTAAGCCCTCAATAAATATCTGATGAATGAATGACTCCAGGTGAAAGGAGATTTGGTTGCCAGGTTAGAGAACCTAGCTTTTAATCATTAGAATGTAAGAAGCTATTGAAGATTTCTGAACCTGGAAATGACATGCATAAAATTTTTCACCAATTTACCCCAGAATAAATTTGAGGGAATTTAGTACCACCTCTCCCACTCAATACTTTGGATGCCTCCAGGGTGAAAACCCCTAGAAGTTAACGAAAGTCAGCTTAGAAAGCTGATGCTTTATGATGACATTCTTCAGAGCCACTTTGATCCACACTTTCTGAGGAAGGAGGTGTAAGTTGGAGGACAATGTAGCCTCCACACTGCCTTAGGCCACAGAAGATGCAAAATTCTGGCATTCAGACTGCATAGACCTTTGAGTAGGGCCTGAGCCAAGGGCCATATCTCAGAAAGATTCAGCAGTAGTGAAGTTAAAACCTGTGCAGTCTAGGATTTATTTCTAGAGGTTGTCACAATCCATGACTCGTTGGGGAGTTTGCATAAACATGCATTTATAGGCTGTCAGTATAAACATAAAGGATGAGTGCATGAAGGTTTGTTTGTCCCATTTACCTTGAGGGGCTCCTCAGAAGGTAAAGAACATGGTGTTGCTTCCATTCACGGGAGTTGGGTTAGAAAAAAAAAAGACTGAATTCACTCCAAAATACTGTTTTATTTTCAAGGCCATCTGTGCACAGACATACCCCAGAGGCAATAAAAATCTGCAATATTCTTCAGTATTGTCCTGGAAGAGTACTCTGGCTTAATAAGGGAGCCTTGATTTCATAAGTGGCAAGGAACAACACTTCCCTGGGATGGTGAATTAACTTGCTTTTTATAAATAAATGAATTTTCTGCCTGAGTAAACTTTGCTGAAGTGATTCAATGACTCATTTTTGCTCGATACCAGTATTACAATACCACAGAATTGTGGATCTGGTTAATGCTTTGGCTTTTGTATCTGAGGTTAAGTTTCTATTTTACAGATTTTTAAAAATCTTATTTGGTTATCTTGTGAAAGACTTGCTTAAATTTTTTTTTTATCTGGGGAGTAATTTTTAAAGATTAGGCAAAGTCGGGCTTCCCTGGTGGTGCAGTGGTTGAGAGTCCGCCTGCCAATGCAGGGGACACGGGTTCGTGCCCCGGTCCGGGAAGATCCCACATGCTGCGGAGCAGCTGGGCCCATGAGCCATGGCCGCTGAGCCTGCACGTCTGGAGCCTGTGCTCCGCAACAGGAGAGGCCACAGCAGTGAGAGGCCCGTGTACTGCAAAAAAAAAAAAAAAAAAAAAAGATTAGGCAAAGTCATTTGTGAGTGATGGAGCAAAGCTGTTTTGGCTTTGGGGAAAATTTCAGAAGCTTCTGCTCTCCTTTAGAATGCGGTGACCCTGCACAGCCTTCTGGAATGTTTCCTAATGCCCTCTAATTCCCATACTCTTTGCTAGAGGAAATCATATGTTAATGTTTTCTCTAATTTTGGGACTGGGGACCCAATACTCAATTTTAACTTTGCAAAGGCATTTTTCAGGTGTAGAGATTTTTGAACACTTGGGTTTGTATTTATGACATTGTAACACAATGTCCCTTTACTTTCTAACAAACCATGTGACCAGGACAAGTGAGGACCTCAAGGAACACTTCCTGCTTCTAAGAGAAGCTGCACATAAAACTACCCATGTTTCTCTGGCAACTTTAGGGATGCACAGAGTGACATGTAAGCAACCAGAGGATAAAGTCTGAAGTGAGGAAAGCCACCCTAGCAGTTGTGTACAGTCAAGAGTCAGCTAGGTGGGTTAGGAAAAGCTGTGGAATTAGGGTCAGAAGATCTAAGTTCATACCTAAGTGTCACGTAATTTCACTAAACCTCAGTTTTCTCACCAGTTGGAGATACAATCCTCCATACAACTTGGTCTTCAGAGTCCAGTGAAATGATGGATATGAAAGCACTTAACAAATGACCAATCTTCAATAAAACTGCTCAGCACAGAGCCCAACATTCATGAAACCAAAAGCTCTTTGAAGGCAAGGGCTTCCTCCTTCAGCTGGGATCCCCAGGACTCCCCTAAGACAGTGGCCAGCATATGGAAGGCAGTAGAGGAACACTTGGTAAATAAACATATGAAGGAATATTACACATAACAGATGAACAATCAATATTTATTTCTTCCTTCTTCTCCACAAGGCTAAAAATGGTGCCTTGTGTTCAGTGCTTCTAAAAGTTCAGCTATTGGGTTAACAGATGTTACTACATCATGTCTTTCATTGTCTAGTACATTCCAACTTCCCTGGCAAAGGGTTCTGTAAACCCACAACCGCCAGTTATGAGACTAGAACTTAAGACTCAGAGTAACCTTAGGTGGAAGGGTGTTTTTGGACCTAGCAAGCCACAACCAGCTGTCCACCTAGAAAAAGAACCAGCCTTGAGAACAGAATGAGAGAAAAATCGTGGAAGTAAAGGAAGAGCTGTAGAGAAAAATTGTCTTAGATGACAGAGCCTGAGGCAACAGCTTCTGCACCAACAGTTTATTGGAGAGGTACCATCCCAGCGAGCAGAAGAGAGGGGAAAGTCAAGGGGGAGAAAACATAAGGAAGTGCTTTACAAAGCAGCCTCTACAGTTAGAGGCCTCTACAAGGTAATTGTTCAATCCCATACAAGTTCGCCCATGGCATGTTAACACTTCCTATATCTGGGTTGTTCAAGCCCAGATGTCAAGTGGATCCTGCAGCATCTTGCACCACAGAGCACCTCTGGGTGGGAGACCCATAGTGCAGGTATAAGGCAATGCTCTATGAAGCCTGCCTGCAAGGGTTCCTGGAACACCTCTGTCTGCAGCTTCCACAGGGTGGCAAGACCAGGCCCTCAGGAGCAGCACAGCCAAAGCCAGGGCAGCTCTGGTCAGAAAACTTTGCATAAATGAAAGCTGGTGCAGAAGTGTCTTGGCTTTTTCACTCTTGAGATAATTTTATTCATCAAAACTTCATAAACCCCATAATTTTATGGATGATATAGCATGGCAAAGTGGAAAGAGTAAAAAACATTGAGCCAATCCTGGTTCAAACCCTGGCTTTAATCTCATCCCACAGTTCTGTGACTTGAACTGAGTCCCTCTCTGTTCTGTGGCTTCTCCATTTCAAAATGGGAGTAATAACATGCACCTCGAATAGTGGGCTAGAGAGTGAAGATGGTAGAAGGATGGATGGGTAGATAGATAGATACATAGATAGATAGATAAATGGGTGGATGGGTAGATAGATGATAGATAGATAGATAGATGGTGTGTGTGTGTGTGTGTGTATATATATATATATATATATATATATATATATATATATATATATATATATATATATATATATACCTAGTATGGTGATTAGCACAAAATACATGCCCGGTAAATGCTACTAAACTCAGAATCGGATTGAGGTAGACATTGGGTCAACAAGAGTGATCTTTAAACACAAACTATGTCATCCCTTTGCTCAGACCTTCCAGTTATTTCTTACTGCAATGAGAATAACACACAAATACCCCTTCTCCTGGGTGATGGGCTGCCTCTGATCTAGTCCCTGCCTACCTCTCAGGCCTATGCTCTAGCTCCAGCTTTTCAGTTCCTCAAACCCTCCAGGCTCTTTTTGACTTCAGAGCATTTGCACTTGCCATGCTTTCTGCCTGGGGTTCATGTCCCCTTTTAATTTCCTTCTGATATTCCTTCTGACATATTTCTCTATCCTGCCATGTAGTCAACATTAACAGAGCCCTGGCAGTGTGCCACTTTTATGTTTAGTCAGATCCCAAGGCTCTTCCTACAGAGCTCCTCATGTATTATTTCAAATGACTTTTGAGCACAGTTCCCTGACTATTCATCGTTAGAAGGATGTAGTTTAAGGATAATCAAAACTGCAAATAAATCTTCAGAACAAAGCCTGTTTCTTATATAAAGCCAACCCCTCCACAACGTCCCCTTGGGCCACCCTTACTCTGCAGCAAGCTCCTTTTCTCCAAATCCTTTTAACACACATGTATGAAATCTGTTTCTCTCTTCTTCCCTCCATCTTAGCTTTGCCATGGTCACTGCAACAACATGGTGTCATAGAAAGAATATGAGCTTTCTCAAACAGACTGTACTTGCCATCTTGGCTCCATCATTTATTATTTGTATATCTTTGGAAAAGTTATTCAAATTCTGAGTTTCATTTCCTTCATTTCTAAGATGGGCATCGTACTAACCTCACAGGATTGTTGTGAGAAATAAATGTGAGAAACGATGTGAAAAAGTATGTCAAGTCCCTGGCACATAGTAGCTGTTCAAACAATGGGAGTTACCATTGCTGCTAGTACTGCTGTTAATATTATTACCATTATTCCGTCCTGTCTTGACTTCTCAGTTGGTCTAGATATTGGGCCAGGGAGCACTTATTTTCCTGTTGCTTCTTTATTCTTTTTTGTTGTTGTTGTTGTTGTTGTTTTTTGCGGTACGCGGGCCTCTCACTGTTGTGGCCTCTCCCGTTGCGGAGCACAGGCTCCGGACGCGCAGGCTCAGAGGCCATGGCTCACGGGCCCAGCTGCTCCGCGGCATGTGGGATCTTCCCGGACCGGGGCACGAACCCGTGTCCCCTGCATCGGCAGGCGGACTCTCAACCACTGCGCCACCAGGGAAGCCCTTTATTCTTGGTAATACTATAATAACAGTAGATTTTTCACAAAAGCTTACTGATCAGGTTTGTTTTCATACAGCTTATGAGTTACATTCAACAAACATTTACTGAACCTTCATAATGTGCCAAGAACTGTGGTGGATATCTACATACATATTAGCTGAAAGAAGAGGCCAGTCCATGGTGTGATTTCAAGGACACCAGAAAAGTCAAGCTACCCTGTCCTTGTATTCCTTTCTCTGATGGCTGATGCCTAGAATTCAAAATGCAAACCCCCTGGGAGGGCTTTTTTAAATCCCTGTTTGTAATCGAGGGGCCTGGAAGCATTTGCCTGGAATAAAGAGAGAGAATGAGGATTCTGACGCCTACAGGGAAGAGAGGGGGCCAAGAGTAGGAAAACGAGAGGACCTGAACCAAGTTGGCTTTTACTCAGTCTTTTTCAAAAGAAAGGTTGCAAAGCAGCTGTATGAGAGCCACATCACTGGATGAAATGATTACCAAAGTAATGGCAGAACTTGTGGCCACCCTGGAACCTTCCATTGCAGGCAGAATCTGCCTTGTCCCTGTCTGTACCCTGTAGGTCACTGGAATCCTACTCCATCTGCAGCACTAACTCATTGCAGGAGCTGGTAGGATATATGGCTTCCCTCCCACTTTGTCCTGAATTGGAGATCACTTTCTGAAATTATGGGCTTCCCAGTATCGCCTCTGCTCAGGCATTATCCTGGGAATAAAGCCAGACAGAGACACAGGGTAAGAGCTGATAAGACCTCCCATCTGCCATTGCTGGATCTGGTTACTTGCCAGTCTAATTGCCAGAAAGGGCTTCTCCGGCATCCAGCTGCCTTCAGCTTCATTTCCAAAGAGCAATGTTGAAAGTGATTGCCTCGTGTCTCCTGGCAACAGCCATCCCATAAAGGCACGCAGTTAACCTCACCTGTCACCAAGGGGAGAGCTTCATTTAGACTGTTTAGAAATTCAGTTGAATTTGGCCAGCCGTGGAGCAGCCCTGGTCAGAGGTAGATAAATAATGACTCTTGCCCTCGAGAAACTTGCAGTCTAGTGGAGAAGGAAGACAAACACAGAGCGTGACTTTTAGCAACTTACATAAGACTGATGAAAAGATGAGGCACGGAAGATGACTCTAATAGGCAGCAGAGTGGAATATTTAGAAAAGAGATATTTTCTAAATTGGAATGACATCAACAAAAAAAGGAAGGAGCCGTTGGTGCTGACCCAACCAAGATTGAGAGAAAGAGACGATGAGAGCTCTGCTCAGGCAGAGAAACCTGGGCATCCCAGGCAGAGCAAACAGCAGGAGGAGAACAGAGGTGGGAAGGCTGAGAGTCAGCACCAGGCTAGTGCAGCAGGAGTTTATGCAGGAGTGAAGAGAGAGAGGCTGGGAAGAGGGGTCAGATTGTCGATTGGGATCAGACTATGGACTATGGGGATAGCTTTAAGGCTTTGCTAAAAAGCTGGTTTCCCCCTCCCCAAGCAATTAGTGTTTGACAAAAGTCATGGAATACAGAGTGCCCCAGGGGAAGACACTATGAGAGCTGGATGGGAAGGAGTCGTGCTGCAGGCCAGATCCAGGGAAAGATGACAGACAGTTCCTACTGCCAAGAGCCTGGTGGACCCCACTCAAAGGCAAACTGCAAGAGGAGGGGAGGATCATTCAAAGCTGTGGGTACGGAAAATAAGCTCTGTGTACACTGACAGCCTTTCTCATGGAAAATGGATACCTGGTGGATTGCCTGAGTCTCAGTCAATGTCACAGTGAGTCCTGACAAACAGATAGACGGAGATGGAACCTGGGACCATGGACAGGCTGCCCAGGCAGTAGTCATCATCGATGTGCGTGTTCATTCTTAGGAGCCTGGTGAGCACAGGGGCTGAGCATTCCTTCCAACACACAGACCCACTCAGGTCAGAGCCACCCTATCACCCAGAAACCATGCAGGAAGCTCCAAGAAGCCTTGGCACAAGGAAGCACTTCATTAGCTGGCTCACTCCCTCATCCACTGCACAAATGTTTGTGGAGTTCACCCCAATGATTAAATCCTTTCAACGAAGGGAAAGGGCTTTACCGTGCTCTTTATTGGTTATTGGATTTTCCATTTCTCAGTGTGGTGGTGGAGAAGAAGATGCAATAAAGGCAAACAGTTTGAAATTGATTGTCTGCTTCTCTCCAGGGTAATTTCGCAGCAACTGACTAAATACACAGACTATGAGAAGCAGGCACACAACTTATTGTAAAGCCTCTTTCTTTGTATTTTAGATTTTTTTAAAAATTCCTTTGAGCCCCAATGTTCTTATTTTCAAAATGAGAATAATAACACTAACCTCACAGGGCAGCTTTGAGCAGGTTCAGCGCCCTATGGCAGTGAAAAGCAGTGCCGTGCGGAGCACAAGGGGGCGCCATTCACACAGGCTACAATGTGAATGGTTCCTGCTGGAGTTGAGCAGTACACAACTTCCACAACTGTATGTGGCAGTCCTGGTGCTGAGAGAGGCTCAAGGGAATAAAGCTATGAAACCACTTTATAAACGGTAAGGCCTGCTCTCATCCTAACCATTGCCCAGGACATCCAAGGGACTATCTAATCCCAACAGTGAAGCCAGGGGCGTGACTGAGCTATGAACACTTTGAATCTATGATAGGGGTATGCACAACAGCAGCATGGAATTTTACCAGTGCAGATGGGAAAGCTTACAAGCCTTCTGACCTGCTGAGGGAAGTAAATGAGAGATCACAGGGGAAAAAAAGGAGCAAATAATCACAGTATCAAGCGTATGTTGAGTGTTTATTTTATGACAGACACTACTCTAAGCATGTTGTTGATACATGTATTGTTAATCTGATCCTTACTACCACCTATTAGGTGGGTTCTATCATCACCACCATTTTACAGGTTAAAAAATACTCTACACAAGGAGATTAGATATAAGACTGGGGCACCATGGTGTGTAAGAAGTAGACCAAAGAGCTTAAACCAGGTGGGCTTCTCCAGCAGCTGGGATTCCAACCACCTCCTGCCTCAGCAGAGGATAAACTGCCCTGCTCATGAGGCTTCCTGTACAGCATCTGGGCATCAGCCATGCAGTGGGGAAAGAGAAAAGGCCAGCAAATCAAGTATCAGTGAGGCACTGGGTGCTCCTAGATGCTAGTCCCTTCTCTGGGAGCTTGTACTGTATCTGAGGCAGTCAGAAAACCCCCCGGAGACAATCAACACATCAGAGAAGCCCATTCAGTCACGTGACCCCACGCAAGTCCGTGTTTAGAGAAAGGAAAGAATTTTCTGAAAGGCTTTCTGAAGGACCCAGAGCCTGATTAGGATCTTGGAAGGAAGAATTTGAAAGGTGGTGAGAGGGGAAGGTACTGTCTCCAAATTTCTCTCCCTTGGTGTGTGACTGGGGTGTGGGCGGAGAGATGAAGGACGATCGGCCTGGTTGTTATAACAGAGATACTACTTGTCAAAATGAGTTGGAAGGAAAAAAAATAATCTGGATATGGGAGCAGTGGCTCCTCTTCAAGTTGATACTCATGTTTTCTTTGTTTTTTATTGTCTATCTTGATGAAGGATGTGGAATTTTTACATTGTCACAAAACAAATAGAACCATGACTGATGATTCATAACATATATACCTCGTTATGTACTTGTAATATTTCTAACAGGTTTCGGTTATCCAGTCCTTTTCCCCATCTAGAACATCATCATATTACTCTGCAGGGCAACAGGCACCATCACCTTCCTTCCTCTCAATAAGATGCTTAGGGCTGACGGACGAAGCCAAAACTGTGAGTGTCATAAAGACCAGGTGAGCATTCAGAGTTGAGAGCGTTGCTGAAAGTGGGGTCTGGCCACTCGCTGCTCTAAAGCCGATACTCAAGAGGCGAGGTGGGTGGAAAAGAAAGTTTGCTTTATTTTGGAGGTAGGCAACTGTTGGCGTGGCAGCGGAGGGGGGAGGAGGCCGACTCATGTCCAAAGACCAACTCCTCCCCCACTCACTGACAATCAGGGGGCAAGAACTTTTGTCGGCAGAGGGAGGGGGCTACGTGTAGAGACAGCACAGTCAGCTCTGACAGGCATCTTGAAATTGGTCATGCCATGGTCTGATCAGGATCATCTTGATTGTTTTAAGTACAGTTCATCTTCACTTCCAGGGTCAGTTTGTTCCCATGTCTTTGAGCCCAGTTCTTGGCATTGTGGCAGCTTATGTTATGGCTACAGTCTGGTCATCACATAGTTAACTCCTTCCACCTGGTTGGGGTTTCAGTATCTACAAAACAGCTCAAAGGATATGGCTCAGAATATTATCTATAGCCCTTGAGGAACTAAAGTTTCTTCACTTTGTTTAATGACTAAACCATTATTATTATGTCCTATTTGACTGCTTTCCTTTGCTTCTGCATTTTCTCACTTCTCTAATTAAACTTATTCTTTGGCTAAGATTTTTCCACAGACAAAAGGCAGGCTGAGGACATTGTGGGGTGGGGGAGGACCATAGGGTCCTGATCCATCTCAGTAGGGGAGGAAGAGACTGGGTCCAGTTAGCCAAAGAAGGAATATAAAAAAGTCTCTAAATCAAGGGTCCAAAGGTAGGTAACAGGGGGCTTCCCTGGTGGCACAGTGGTTGAGAGTCCACCTGCCAATGCAGGGGACACGGGTTCGTGCCCCGGTCCGGGAAGATCCCACATGCCGCGGAGAGGCTGGGCCCGTGAGCCATGGCCGCTGAGTCTGCGTGTCCGGAGCCTGTGCTCCGCAGCGGGAGAAGCCACAGCAGTGAGAGGCCTGCGTACCACACACACACACACACACACAAAAAAAAGATTGGTAACAGGGGCTGGAACACAGAGGCAAAGATGGGGGCTCCAAAGAAGACGTAATAGCCGCTGGTAGAGAGTAAGCAGGAAGATGTGCCAACCCCTTACCAGGAGTGGGTGTTTATTTAAAGCTGTGTGTAAATGGCTGCCGAGGTTGGGTGCTTGGAGTGCTAGGTAGACAAAAGACAGACTAGGGTATTCTGGAGGACAGGGAAACACAAACCAATGGGCACGAGGAATTTGTAAGACATTGCATTTGTCCAGAACGCTTATTTAAAGCCCTTGCTTCAAAGTTCTGCTGCTCCTTCAATCTGAAATATGCCAGTCCTCTGTGTAAACTGTGACTGTTTCCTGGTGGTGCCTCAGTGGCTACTTAGGAAAAGAAGTGAGGATTGATTTGGTTTTCCATTGCTGGCCATTGCCTCTGTCTCCACCCTAAACTGCCCTCCTCTGGCTTAGAAGCTTCTGTGGTAAGACTCTCTTACTCACCACCCTGCCTCAGTCATCTATAGACTCCCACATAGCTCTTCTTCTGGTTCTTCTCTCCACCAGTGTGTACTCCTGTCCTGATTCTTGGTGGCTTCAGTGTCCATGTAGATGGTCCTTCTTGGGTCTTTCGGTGATTGGCATTGTCTCCTCCTATGATCTTCCCTCCTCCCCCTTAGCCCCTTCCCATGGCCTTATATTAGTCCTTGTAACACTAAAGGCACCAGCCCCTCCCCCAACGTAATTTCAGACACTGTAACTCCGGTCCTTCTGTGTATGCTTTCCTAAATACTCCTCTAGTATCTATCTCCACAGTTCTGTGACCCCCATCAGGACCTAAAGTATTTTGAGCTTTCCCTTTCTCAGTTTCCTTTCCCTTCACACCCAAAATTAGATACTCTGGTTCATCATTAAAATTTCTCCCTTGTTAGTTCCTCTTCATTCAGTCCAACTTTTCCTGCTGTAACTCAGGGGAAGCCAGGCCCTCTGTCTCCTTTCCCCTGGTACCATGCTATGGCAGATGGATGAAGAGAGAATCAACTAAACCTGGACTGTGGCTGGAGAATAATACACAATTCTTCTGACGGGTCTCCCTTGAAATTCAGAATCACAAATGATAAATTCATGACCAGAACTTTGTGCTGCCTGGCAACTCTATTTTTCTAGTTCATTCACTCTCCCATCCTGCTGAAAAGCTATTTTCTGCCTTCCCCTTTTTTCTAATGCTTCTAACAATCCCTCTCCCATACTAGCTCTTGGCTGATTAGTCTGCTTCTTAATTCACTGAGGAAAGAGAAGCAATCGGAAGAGATGTTTCACAAGCTCGCCTCATTACATCTTCATTTGTACCCATATACTCTGCTTTCCTGCCAGTTACTACAGATACATAGCTGTGCTGCTTCCTGAGGCATGATTTAAAATGTAAGCCAAGGTATGCCTCTCCTCGCCCAAAATTCTTCAACAGCTTTGCATCGCACTCAGGATTCAGAAAAAAATAAAGCCATGATTCTCATCATAATCTGCCCATTCTTCCTACTCCTCACTACCTCTGCAGACTCATTTGCCCCTTATTCCCTCTGTCTGCAGGCCTCATTAGCCTCCTGCTATTCCTGGAACTGTGCATGCACACACTTACCTCAGGACCTTTGCACTTGCCCACTTGCTTAAAATGCTCTTCCCCCTCATATACTGAAGGCGCCTTCCCTCACTTGCTCTAGGTCTCTTCAAATGCTTACTCATCAAAGAGGCCTTTCCTAACCACCCTACCTATGGCACTAATCCTGGCAATTCTCTAAGTCCATTCCCCACCTTTATTTTCTCCATGGCATGTGACCCTTCTCTGTTATGATTGTTATTATTGTCTTCTCCTCACATTTGGATGTAAGCTTTTTGAAAACCAGCCTTTTTTCTCTTTTGTTTACTACTGGAAAAAAAGTGCCTAGTACTTGTCTGGTATTTGGCAGGGCTCAAGTAATACCTTTGGAATGAATAAATTAATGCTATTTGTAACTTGAGCTTTCACATAAGATTTTGTTCCAATAAAGGGTGCTGCTCCCTAAGAAAAATTGAAGTCTGAAAACCACTGCTTTTTATTACAGAAGCTGCTGCTCGGACAAATTTAGTCCATTGCTTTGAAACATTTTGAAATAACAGCTCTCTTTTAGGTATCTTGGACTCTACACTTGGCAATGACGGAATTAAATCCAAAACAGAGGCCCTGGCTTTTAGGAGTAAGCAATTGTTCCTATCCTTTCCCCCCATGTTGGGTTTTAAATGATCCTTTTCGGCAACACAGTCTGTAAGTTTCCACAGTGAGGCTGAGACACAATGATAGGGAGTCCCCATGCAGCATTGTCAACGTGACAAGATTACCAGGCAGTATTTCTTACATCAGGACTGGGCCTTGAAATGAATGATCCTGGTGCCTATTCCTGAAGCACTTTCAGTGCAGCCTCTCTGTCTGATTCTTTCAAAGCCAGACTGACTGTCTTTGGTTGATTTGTCCGCAAGGATAAGGGAGTCCCCATGCAGCATTGTCAACGTGACAAGATTACCAGGCAGTATTTCTTACATCAGGACTGGGCCCTGAAATGAATGATCCTGGTGTCTATTCCTGAAGCACTTTCAGTGCAGCCTCTCTGTCTGATTCTTTCAAAGCCAGACTGACTGTCTTTGGTTGATTTGTCTTGCCAAGCCAAGGGAAGGCTGTCTAGAGAGGATAAAGCTGGAGAGGTGCATTAGCTGCTCATGGAGCCTTGTACGTCTTCAAATATTCCCTGGACACTGACCTTATCATTCATTCATTCCTACCTACTAGAATATAAGCTGCATGAAAACAGAAACTTAATAGGTCTTAGTCACTTATTTACCAGCTTGTATAGCAGTTCCTGACAGAGGCAGCATCCCAAATTATTTATTGGATAAGTAGATGCCTGTAGGGAATCTACTGTGCAAAGATTTGCTTAGTACCTTCCGTGTGTCTTGCACAGACAGATACAAAAAGAACAGAATCACAGTGTTCAAGATGGAGAGGCCAGTGATAACTAGCACAGACAAAACGTGAACCTTGCCCTCGGGGGCTCACAGGCTAATGTGGAGTGAAGACAGACACCCAGACAGCTATCTATAAAACAAAGAAGAATGAAACAACAAGAAATAAAGTTATAAGGAGTGTGGGAGCACCGGGAAAGCAGCAGTTAAATCTGACTTGGAAGGGGTACTCAGAGAATGTGCCTGTGAAAGCGATATCAAGCTGAGCCTTCAGGTTCAAGAAGAAATTCTTGTCAGTGCTATAGGCAGAGGGAATAGTAAAATAATAAATAAATAACGTAAAAGATTGGGATGGTATTTTCTCCTTAAATCTTCCAACAAAACCATGGGTTAAATGTCAGGGACATTCTCTGCAATAAAGGAATTTTTATTTTAACATGTCTAATCCATTGTGGAGGATACTTTTGATAAATACAGCAAAAATGCCAGAACGATATCAGTTTGCTATAAAAAGTTCTAGGGACTTCCCTGGTGGTGCAGTGGTTAAGAAACCGCCTGCCAATGCAGGGGACACGGGTTCGAGCCCTGGTAGGGGAAGATCCCACATGCCGCGGAGCAACTAAGCCCGTGCGCCACAACTACTGAGCCTGCGCTCTAGAGACCGTGCGCCACAACTACTGAAGCCTGCGTGCCTAGAGCCCATGCTCCGCAACAAGAGAAGCCACCACAATGACAAGCCCATGCACTGTAACGAAGAGCAGACCCCGCTCGCCGCAACTAGAGAAAGCCCGCGAGTAGCAATGGCTGCACAGCCATAAATAAATAAATAAATTTATTTTTTAAAGTTCTAAATGCTTGCTCTCACTTTCTGTACTTATCTCATTGTAGACCAATAAATGAGCATTTTGAGAGGCACTGACCTAGGAGCATGTTGATGGCATCCAAGAAAAAGTTGAGCAGCATTACTGTGTGACTTGGAAGCAAGTAAACATTTGTCAGGTTGCAGGGGCAGCGCATGGCTGGGCCAGACTCAACCACGGAGGACACACATGTCAAGCTGTAAAAAGCAACCCTGCCCCCTTACACCTCCAATGCCTGTGAATTCTATGGAGGACGTGGACCACCATAGAATTAAGGATGATGTGAGACCTTTAGCACTGCTACTCTATTAAGTCAGTCTTTTCCTGATAGGGTTTTTTTTTTTCTTTTTTTAAGAAACTATCAGAAGTGTCGTGCTTTGATCCCTGCTACTCCAAGGAGTCCTGCGAGGGAGGGATATGCCATGGTTCTAGGTTAGGAACCTTGGGGTCCCACAGAAAGTGTTTTACTATATAAGTGTTATGCACACGTACAGTAGAGTTACTAATTTCAATACTACTGTCATCTTCCATGAAAGATGTTTTCCAATTATTCAAATTTAAACCTGCATTTAAGTTAATTGAAATAGACCTGCCATGACTTCAGAAGTAAAAGCATACATTGGCTGGTGTGGTCTGCCAGTAACTTTACAAACCCACGTTATCACATGTCCTAAGATTGTAAGAGGGAGAGGTTTCATTAGCAGAGATTTCAAGGGAAATAACTCCTTCTCATCAGAACTCGGATAAGAGGAAAAAGAGTGAGACGAGGAAAAAAACTCTCTGAACTCTCCTATTCAACATTGTACTGGAGGCCTAGTTAGCACCTTAACAAAAACAAGTGAAAAACAAAAAGAAAGAAGAGATATAAAAATGGGGGGGGAAACAGACAGAATATATTATTTGTAGGTAGTATAATTTTTTATATTGGAAATGCAAGATAATCTATGATTCATTATTAGAATTGTTTGGAGAGTTCGGCAAATTTACAAGATACAAATTCAGCATAAAATTAATTATATTTTTACATGCCAACCGTAAACATCTAGAAATTTTCATTAAAAAACACATACCTTTATAATAGCAGCAATAACAGTTGAAAACCCTGATAATATTTATAAATAAATCTAACAAAAGATATGCAGGCGACTTATGGAGAATATGATAAAATTTGGTTGAAAGATTTAAGAAACAGTGAAAGATAATTAAGAGATACACACACAACGTCCTTGGAGAAGAAGACAATATCGTAAACTTGCCAAATCTCCCCAAATATATGTAAAAATTCAATGCAATTGCAGTTGACATCCGTACAAAGTTGTGTGTGGGACTTGAAAAAAAATGACTCTAAAATGAATAGGAAAGAACAAAGAGGAAGATCCAGACACCCTTGGAGAAGGACAAGGCCAATGATTTGCCTTACTAGATATGGAAACTTGTTGAGAAGACGGCAGAGGCGGAGGAGGAAGAAAAGAGGGGAAAATAGAGAAGGAGGGGAGGGGATGGGAGGGGAGGAGAGGGAAGGGAAGGGGAAGGTAGAAGAAGGAAATGCTATAGAAATTTTGAAAACATCGGTATTGATATAGGAAAAAAACAGATCACAAACTTATTTTATGACAAAGTTAGAATGCAGATCTGTGGACAGATGAGAGATTGTTCAATAATAGATGCTGGGGTATTTAGTTATCTACGTGGAAAAATTAATGAAATTGGGTCCCTACCTCACAGTATATGCAGAATCAATTCCAAGTTAACTAAACATTTAATTATAAAGGGAAAGCCAAAATAAAAGATTTAGAAGACAGTGTCAGAGAATTCCATTATGATCTTGTGGTAGGATGGGATTTTTAAAAAAGGAAAAAAAAAGTTCAAAATATAAAGGAAAAGATTGAGTTTGTTCTCTATGCCCCAGCATCCCCATCGGTGAGATTAAGATAATAGTATACATGCCTCACAGCAGTGGTTTTCAATGTGTGCTCCTCAACCAGCAGGATCAGCACCACCTTGTTAGAAATGCAGACTCTCAGGTCCCGCCCCAGACCTACTGAATCAGGAACTCTGGAGGTGTGGCCCAGGGATCTGCATTCACAAATTCTCCAGCTGATTCTGATTGCATACAAAGACCGAGACCACTGCTTTAGAGGATTATTATGAGCCTTAAATGAGATTATATCTACAGAGTGCCAAGCCTAGCACCCAATTCCATAAACTACAAGAGATCAGGATACTTCAGATCCCTTTAAAAACAGGAAGAAAGATGAACCGATGAGTCACTAACACTTTAGTGTGAACTAGTTTAAAGTATTTTGTAGGAAGTGTTTGAACCTACAAAGCAGCGTGATTTTTAGTAGACTGGTGTTTTTTTTCCATATTTATAAGAAAAACAGATGGCAGACCTGGGGCTTAAAGAGGTGAACATTTTCTCCAAGGTTACCTGAAGAGGATCCAGACTGTTGACTCTGCACTTGGTTCATCTTCCATCCGCTAGGGTCCTGTTCAGCGTTAAGTACCAGCACCCTATTTGAACAGACTTAATTAAGAGCTTATCACAGCCTTCGCATGGGCTCTGGTTGGACATGGGGACTGAGGAGCTGGCTCTTGCTGAAAACCGGATTCTCAGAGTCCCAAAGTCTCCTGTCTAGGGAACTGACTAATTGTGCTTACATCTGCCCTACTTTCTGATGAGGGCAGGAAAATGCGACCTTGATCTGCAAGAAGGCATGCGTCTCTCATTCCTCCTAAAAATAAAAGAACCATTGTAACCAAAACTCACACAAAGTTCCATCTAAACAGATCTAAAGAGGTCACTCACTCTAATTCATTTACTCTGTTAGCCAGCTAGTGGTTTAAACGTGACACAGAACACACGCAGATAAAGGAAACCTGATGGGTTGTTAGTCTGCACTGACAAAGGTTCTGGTGTGGTGTCACGTCAGAAGTTCACTGTGGTCCCAATGCATGTGCAGTGATGCTAGAGGTTCGTGAGGTCATTGTAGGGTTAAGACATTTTTACCTTGTATCAGGGACCAGGCAACACACTAGATGTAGGTGCTTGGGGTCTCACATAAAAGGTGGAATTATTCACCGAGACAGTTACCATGTCTGACGATAGCTGAAGGAAAGGGCAGAAGAGCTAGAAAATTCTCTTGGCCTTGACCATGAAGACTTCGAGGCATCAGAGAGGGCTGTGTCTGCTGGCCTTCTGAAGTCTAAGAGTGAGGCCAGCCATTCTAAACAAGAGCCTGGAAACTGGCCCACACAGACAGTGGGATAAAGAGGATATGCACGTTCAGGGACTACACCTGCCAGCCATGGTCAAGTTCAAAACCCCCAGTTGTGTGATTCCTATTGCTTTATGCTCCATGCCACTTGTGTCTGTCTCCCTAAAGTTTTCCCTTTGGCTCAGTGCAGGCTTTGGAGAGTCCTAGCCCCTCTCTGGAATGCTAGCAAGAGCCAGGGGCAACTCTTGTGTCTACACTGGTGCCTCAGGATTCCAGATACCACCTGCTCTTTCACAGGGGGCATAGTAGTCCTTAAGGGAAGAGGACCCTCAGGAAGAAAGGGCCTGAACTTTGGAGTTCTGAGCGACACTTTATTTACAACAGCTAAACGTCTAAATCTGGTGAGGAGGATGGATCCTCACACATGAATTCTAATTTTTCATTTTTAAAATTATCTATTTATTTATTTGTTTGTTTGTTTATTTTCGGCTACGTTGGGTCTTCGTTGCTGCGCGCGGGCTTCCTCTAGTTGCGGCGAGCAGGGGCTGCTCTTGGTTGTGGTGCTTGGGCTTCTCATTGCAGAGGCTTCTCTTGTTGTGGAGCACGGGCTCTAGGTATGCGGGCTTCAGTAGTTGTGGCACGTGAACTCAGTAGTTGTGGCTCACGGGCTTAGTTGCCCCGCGGCATGTTCCCGGACCAGGGCCTCAACCTGTGTCCCCTGCATTGGCAGGTGGACTCGTAACCACTCTGCCACCAGGGAAGCCCCAACTTTTCATTTTTTAAAGCATAAGTTATTTCTAAAAATATAGCCCAGGCATTTCCTTCCCTACTGTCCCAAAGTGACAGATCAGAGGAGACACCTTCCCTGCATCCAGCATCCCTGGGAAGCACACATGTTGAGGAAAAGTACCCGGGGAAGACAGGAAGTTTCCCACACACCAACAGAGCCCTTCTATCTGGAAGCTTCCCTGCCTCTTCCTAGCACGGGATCTACTGGGGAGTTGGGCGGGGGGAAGATTTCTTGCTGGGACAGCCTGGCTTCTCCTCGTTTGTCAAGTAACCAGTGCAGCTCACATGTAGAGGAAGTTCACCAAGACCTTCCTGAAATTTTCAGCCTATGGACTTCGATGACTTTCTAAGTCTTTTCATAGTACAGAAGAGGCTGGAGATTTTCATGGCTTGGCATCTCAGGTAGAAGGAGGCTTCAGCGGAGCAAAAAGGATTTTGCCATTGAAAAATGAGGGGTTTCCAGCAGCCAGTTCAAGCTACTGCTCTGTGGTTGCCCCCAATATGAGACAGGCCCAAAATGAGGTGTGGTTTTCCAGGCCAGAGAAGGTGAGCAGGACATCCTCCATTCTCTCTCTCAAGGAAGAACAGAGGGAAGAAGTCAGGAAAAGAGGTGCAGGACAGAATAAAGGCAAATGCAGTGAGCACTGCACACTCTAGCCTGCCCCAAGCCCCTCCTACCAGCACCTCCACTCAGCTACACTGGCCAAGCCTTGGTGGTCAGACCAGGAGGCCCTTGCCCACCCAGGAAGCCTTCACGGCCCCCCTCTTGGGGAGAATCCAGCTGCTTCCCCATCCTTCTCATAGCTTCTCCCTGGGGCATCCCCATAGGCCTCGCCTGCATGTGTGGCCATCCCAGCAGCTCTCGTTTCTGCCTCAGTCAGGTGTGCCCAGTACTGGCCCTGCCTTCAGCAGCAGGAACTCCCACCAAAGATCAAGTCCATGTACTTGCTTCTCCAGCTATGAATTCCTGAGCACTAAGGTTCAAAGGCACATTGTTTCCAATTCCATTTATGTTCTAGTATGGTGCAGAGTGCCCTGAGTCAGGAGTCCAGTCAAGGACATGGACATTGTACAGTTACGTGACATTGTACAAGTCATACACATTCTCTAAGCTTCAATGTCCACACTGGAAAATGAGAGAATTAAAAATAAACACCCTTCTTACAGAGCTGTGGTGAGGATCAATGAAAGACACATATGAAAATGCTGAACTATGTCTGGCACAGGCTAGGAGCATCTTTGGTTAGTAAAAGAATACCTTTTTCCTTGTCTAGTAGGGGAGGTAACCTTGATTCTGTCAACAATGTACTTTTCACAGCTCTTTGACGAATATTACCTTCAAAAGCTTAGCCTCTAGATTAAAATTTAGCTTCTGGCATTTTCATTTCGAGACATAACACTAAAGGCTCTGGTTCAAACAGGTCCTTTTGAGGAATGCTGGGACGGATCACTGCCGAGGGACACAGCAATCGGTGTGGGCCAGCATTTGCATCCACACTTAGCTGGTGCTTTCCTCACATCCGTATTCTCAAAGTGTAGGCTGAGCACCATCTGCACTGAAGTCATCTGGGAAGCTGGTAAACAATGCAGATCGCCAAAAGAATTAAAAGCAGAGTCTCAAAGAGATATTTATACACCCATGATGACAGCACTATTCACAATAGCCAAATATCAGAAGTTACCCAAGGGTCCATCAACAGATGAATGGATAAACATTCATTAGTAGTGTGTGATATATACACACTACTATATATAAAATAGATAACTCATAAGGACCTACTGTATAGCACAGGGAACTCTACTCAATACTCTGTAATGGCCTTTATGGGAAAAGAATTTTAAAAAAGAGTGGATATATATATCTGTATAACTGATTCACTTTGCTGTACACCTGAAACTAACACAACATTGTAAATCAACTACACTCCAATAAAATTTTTTTTAATGTGATAAATACATGCAATGGAATATTATTCAGCCTTGAAAAGGAAGGAAATCCTGACACATGCTATAGCATGGATTAGACTTGAGGCTATTATGTTAAGTGAAATAAGCCAGTCACAAAAAGACAAATACGTGTGATGCCACTTATATGAGGTACAGACAGAAAGTAGAATGGTGGTTGCCAGACACTTGGGGGAGAGGAAAAAGGGGATTTAGTATTTAGTGGTGTTGACCTGAAATACACTGTTAGATATTTCTCCAGCCAAAATGGCTTTATTCGGGATCAGAAGAGAGTTGAAACTGGGGGTCTGCGACAATGAAGAGCCATGTGCAAGTCCCTGCACAGCAAAGGAAGGTGAATCCTTTTACAGAAGGGGAAAAGGAAAGTGGGAGGGCTCTAGCAAACAGAGTCCAGGGCTTTTCATTGGCAGTCTTTGCCAGGAAAGAAGAGGAGTCTCTCTTCCTCCTTGCTGGGCTCTGCTTTGGTTGCAGGGATTGAGAGCTCCCCCTTCAGGTCTCCCAACTCTATTTAAATGAGGTTTCTGTTTAGTCATTTTTTATTGAATACAGTAGGTACAGTACTAAGTTATGCAAGGTGAAAAGAGTTCTGAAGATGGATGGTAGTAATGGTTGTATGCAATGTGAATGTACTTAATGTCACTGAACTGTACACTTAAAATGGTTAAGATGACAAATTTTATGTTATGTGTATTTTACTACAATTTTTTTAAATTATAAGAATTTTTTAAAGCAAAATAAAAATGCAGATTCCTCAACTCATTCTGGGTTCTCAAAATCAGAATTCCTGGTGGTAGGCTCAGGAACAGTTTTAAGAAGTTCTGTATGTGATTCTGATGCACACTTAAATGTGAGCGCTTCTCCATTAAAAAGAATGAAATAATGCCATTTGCAGTGACATGGATGGACCTGGCGATTATCATAATAAGTGAAGAAAGTCAGATGAGAAAGACAAATATTATATGATATTGCTTATGAGGAATCTAAAAAAATGATACAAATGAACTTACTTACAATATAGAAACATTCACAGACTTAGAGAACAAACTTATAGTTACCAGGGGGAGTTGGGGGAAGGATAGATTGCGAGTTTGGGATTGACGTGTACACACTGCTATATTTAAAATAGATAACCAGGACTTCCCTGGAGGCACAGTGGTTAAGAATCCGCCTGCCAATGCAGGGGACACGGGTCCGAGCTCTGGTCCAGGAAGATCCCACATGCAGCGGAACAGCTAAGCCCGTGCGCCACAATTACTGAAGCTTGTGTGCTTAGAGCCCATGCTCCACAATAAGAGAAGCCACCGCACCGCAACGAAGAGTAGCCCCCGCTCGCCGCAACTAGAGAAAGCCGGAGCGCAGCAATGAAGACCCAATGCAGCCAAAAATAAATAAATAAATAAATTTATAAAAATAAGTAATAATAAAATAAAATAGATAACCAACAAGGACCTACTGTATAGCACAGGGAACTCGGCTCAATATTCTGTAATAACCTAAATGGGAAAAGAATTTGAAAAAGAGTGGATACTTGTATGGGTATAAATGAATCACTTCGTTGTACACCTGTAACTAACACATCACTGTGAATCAACTATACTCCAATATAAAATAAAAATTTTAAAAATAAAAATCTAAACGAACTTTAAAAATTGAAGGGCTTCTGTTCTACAATATGGCTCACATGTAGCATCTGGAAAACAAGGATATATGTGCCAGTGTATAGACTGGATCACTCACAGGAAACTTTCACAACAATATGTAAGGAACCATTGTTTTCAGGCTAAATGGAATCACACGGTCCACTTTTCTTTTGTTTGGACCAGGTAAACTGCTGGGTGCCCTTCAACCCTGACTCTCAGCATTTCCCTGAGAGCTCTAGCATTTCTGGGCACACGCTCGCTGGCTCTCTTCTCCTTCTGGAACGGAATCGCTGCCTGGGGGTAAGGAGCTCCAGCCTGTCTCTTTGTGCTAATTAAAACCCTTTTGCCGGGCTTCCCTGGTGGCGCAGTGGTTGAGAGTCGGCCTGCCGATGCAAGGGACGTGGGTTTGTGCCCCGGTTCAGGAGGATCCCACATGCCGCGGAGCGGCTGGGCCCGTGAGCCATGGCCGAGCCTGCGCGTCCCGAGCCTGTGCTCCGCAGCTGGAGAGGCCACAGCAGTGAGAGGCCCTCGTACTGCAAAAAAAAAAAAAAAAAAAAAAAAAACCTTTGCCAAACAAGCAGTAAGGAAGAAAGAAGCATGTGAATTCTCAGGGCAGGGAAGCCCAGGAGTAACCTCCTCCAAGACGTCACCCACACAGCGTGTCTTTGCATCTCTTCACCCAGCCCAGCCCCCCAGTCTGCCAACCCCACCTTCTCTGACACCTTTTTAACTCTGGCTGCACGATGGAGAATACATTGGGGACTGTAAGAGTAGATGGTATGTGATCAGTAAAGTCAGTGTACAGAGTCCCAGATGAGATTGTGGTGACTTGAGTAAGGGTGTGGCTGGGAGAGAGAATGAGAGATAAGTGGATTTAATTTGTATTTAGAAGATAAAACAGTCAGAGTTCTGTCTAGATTTAAAGGATTCATCATCTGGTCACTAATGAGGTATAATAGTGACTCAAACCAATAAAACACAAGAGGCGAAGGATGCCACCTAAGCAACACCCAGAGAGTTTACTCCCCAAAATAGTCTAAGAAAGTAAAGGCCTTTGCTGTACAGGCTGACACAGCAAAGGTTAAAGAGGCAAAAAGCCCCTGAGAGTTGGCACAGTGAGACAGAAGACTGCTCAAAATCCCAGTCTATTCGACTGGCTGCCAAATACGCAGCATAAGTGTATCTTCCGGATGGCAGAGACCAGGTTCTCAAAGCACAAACGCATACACACACACAGACACACACAAACACAAACACCCACACAACACCCGAAGATCAGGTAGAACATCTACATCTCAAAGGCACAGGAAGAGAAATGCAAGTCCCTCCTAGAAGGGCTTTTGCTCCCATAAGGTCAGAATTCTGAAAAGATGTTCTATCAGGGCGGCTTTTTCTAACTGTGTTCACAAAAAATTAGTTTTGGAATATTGAAAGAGCCCTAATTTGGTCATTTTAGGTTGAGATCTCCTTTAGTATAGTTATCCCAATCAAGTATTTGCAAGTATCATTATTCAAATATTGTACATGAACCTGGCTGGGGTGTTAGTTGGAGGCTGGCAGTCTGTTTGTCATTCCTTTTTTTTTTTTTTTTGTCTTGAAAGGTTTATTCCCCATTCCAAGGTTAGTTTGTCAAAATAAAATTGCTAGTGACGATCGTGTAGTGGGCCAACGTGCTGCTTGTGAGCTTAACTTCTCTAGGATAAAACTTCTCTAGGTTTTACCCTAGAGTCATTTTTTTTTGCGGTACACAGGCCTCTCACTGTTGTGGCCTCTCCCGTTGTGGAGCACAGGCTCCGGACGCGCAGGCTCAGCGACCATGGCTCATGGGCCCAGCCGCTCCGCGGCATGTGGGATCTTCCCGGACCGGGGCACGAACCCGTGTCCCCTGCATCGGCAGGTGGACTCTCAACCATTGCACCACCAGGGAAGCCCCGTAGAGTCATTCTTAGCCCTCTTATGTGTCTTGGGTTCTCCCTCTGGTAGTATAAGACCACCATGGGTGCTCGGATCATGGAGTGGCCAGTTCTTAGGCATGTCCCCGGCAGAGCAACCTTTTAATTAAAATGAGCAGGTTTCCCTACTGGGATTGCTGCAGCGTATGAGGACTTGCCTCCACCACTCCTGCAAAGTTCTTGGTGCCTGAGAAAGCTGTTGCTGGCCGGGAGATGTCCCTTCCTCAGAGCTGAAAGCTCTCACAAGGTATCTTCACTTTTATTTCAACAAACTCTATTAAGGGAGCCAATTCAAGGAAAAATGACAGGCCAGCCTTCCACCTAATTACCCAGTCCAACCTTACTCATTGTCTTTCAACTGAGCGAAGTCTCTTCCCAGTCTTTTAACTGAGGATAACCCACTCAATGCCTAAACTGATCAAAAATGTCCCCAGTGTCTTTCAACTGAGGAAAACCCAGGCACCTCTTCTTGAAACCAAGTTTCAAAGATAACCCACTCCTCCAGAGAGGAGTTTAACACCACTGAATAAAACTTAGGGTCATTAGCCAATAATGGAAGATCCAAGAACAAGGAGAGACTCCCCCAAATTCCTCTGGACTCTCCAAGGAGGTGGATGGACCCAAGAGGCCTCTGCTGGTACCAGGCTCGATTCTCGTAGAGTCCAGGCAAAAGAGAAAAGTCTGCTCTGGGTCCCTTTGCTGGTTGCCAAAACTGTTGACTGGAAAAAAAAAAAAAACACCACCTAAAAGTTGAGAATTATGCTTTATTCAGTGAACTTTCTGAGGACTTAGGCCCGGAATACAGCCTCTCAGATCGCTCTGAGGGACTGCTCTGAAGAGGTCAGGGAGGAGCCAGGATAGATAGGAGTTTTGCAACAAAAACCAGGTGGTCAGAGCATCAAAGATTATTGTTAACTAAAGAAAACCAGACACCTTTAAGCTAATGAATTTAGAGCTTTTCTATGTATGGGAAGATGGAAGAGTCTGGGCTTATTGAAATCATTCCTTTGATCTGCCCCATAACTATCCAGGGCCAGTATCCCCTCAGGGTGCACAGCTAGGGGTGGTTGCAGACACTGCTGCCTTGATCACAGCATTCCTTGTTTATTGATAGGGCAGGTGACATTCTTTGTCCATGGTGATTTAGCAGAATTGAGGAAATCCATTGATCTGGGATTCTAGAGCTCCCTCATTTAATGGGTTTAAGTGCGCAATGAAGAAGTCACTGTTAACTAGCTTTGAAGTCCAAGTCCTCCTTTTTATTTCTCCGTTGCTCTTCCTGGTGAGATCAACCAAGTCAGGCTTCTTCTCTGTACTAATATATTACCATCTCCAGCTACACACTGTACTGTTTGTGCTCCCAGCACATCTCAAAGGAAGGCTTTCAAATTTGGACTTGCTATAGTGAAGTAAGTCAGATAAAAACAGATACTATATGACATCGCTTATATGTGGAATCTAAAAATAATACAGGGCTTCCCTGGTGGCACAGTGGTTGACAGTCCGCCGGTCGATGCAGGGGACATGGGTTCGTGCCCCGGTCCGGGAAGATCCCACCTGCCGCGGAGCGGCTGGGCCCGTGAGCCATGGCCGCTGAGCCTGTGCGTCCGGAGCCTGTGCTCCGCAAAGGGAGAGGCCACAACAGTGAGAGGCCTGCGTACCGCAAAGAAAAAAAAAAAATAAAATAAAAATAATACAAATGAATCTATATACAAAATAGAAACAGACTCAGAGACATAGAAAACAAACTTATGGTTACCAAAGGGAAGAGGGAGAAAGGGAGGGACAAATTAGGAGTATGGGATCAATAGATACAACTACTATACATAAAACAGATAAGGAGCATGGATTAACTGTATAGCACAGGGAATTATATCCAATATCTTGTAATAACCTGTAATGGAATATGATCTGAGAATAACTGAATCATTTTGCTGTACACCTAAAACTAACACAATATTGTAAATCAACTATACTTCAAAAATAAAATAAAAAATAAATTAAAATTTGGACTCCACAGCATTTTGATTTTGGAGAGAAATGTCCCCAAGTCACACTTTGATATTTCCACCTTATCACATCTTTTATTCCCAGATCATAAAGATCCTAGTCTTATTTTATAGTTGGAAGAATTAAAAGAGGTGACACAGGGAACACCAAAACAGTTCTGTAATACCTCTGAGGATGTTTATACTAAAGAAGCCTTTCACATTAAGGCATACAATAGATTTTGTTGTTTCACATAATGATATGAAGGCACTTTGGCACAAAATAAAATAAAATTGTGTTCACCAGCTTTTCGGGATTTGTCATTTCCTTTTCATCTCGCTTAACTGCAGTAACCCAGGCTCCCCTCCATCACCATGCAAGATAGTGTGTCAACAGTCATAACTTCTGACTGTGAATTCAGCACATCCAAGAACCAAAGTCCCACCATTGTCTCAGAGAAGCTCTCAGGCAAACAGCAAAGCCTGCACCATTGTCACTAGAGCCTAATGGGGACTCCATCTCTCTGGGAGGATGGAATATTTTCTTCCTTCTATGTCATGATAATAAGAGCCACGATGATTGTTCTTGGAAATGGAAGGTCTAGAATATAGGATCAAAAAAAAAGAAAGGACAATGGAAAACTAATATATCATTAACATGCCTTTGGGGAAGCTCCTTTGGCAACTACAAATGCATTATCCAGGAGCGGTTTGAAGATAAGAATCAATTTAATTTATTTTAAATGGCTTTGCACATTGACAAAGCCAAGGGCTAAAACAAATGGGAACCTGGTTCAGATGTATTCTGAGGAAAGAACCGTTAAGGAGAGAAGACAGAGCTCTGGGAATGCTCAAGTCTCTACCCCTGTCAGTGAGCTCAGGGCTGGTTTTCCATTCCACAATCCTTTAACAATTAAGTGTAAGTATAACAAGTGTGAAAAGCAGAGGGAGTTTTAAAAGACCTGAATTCAAACCTTGACTCTGCATTTCATTAGTTGGGAAAAGTGAGCAGGGTTCTGGACATATCTAAAACCTCAGTCCATAATTTATGGACAATTTCCATAGTGGCCATTAAGGTATGATATTAGACTCCAAACACTTCCCTGAAATTCTCTTCATTTATCATAGATATACTTGTGGGGCACCCTGGCTTATTTCATTATCTGCTCGATCATCTGATCCTATAGTACCTACCTGATTTGCATAGTGCCTGGGAGCATGTGTTGAATGATTAGTGGATCCATCACAAAGGTAGCTTTCTGAGCTCTGCACCCAGACATAGAACTTGAAGGAAGTACAAGGCTCCACTTCTGGTCTCTGGGAGTTTTCAGTCATGTTCAAGAGATGACACATACATACCCATGAAAAGTTAATTGCCACACAAGGCAATCTGTGTTTCATGCCCTGTGAATGGCACACTTATTGGTATTGGAAAAGATCAGAGGAAGAGACGAAGGAAGATGAATCTTCCTAGAGAGGAGGGCTAGACTTGACATATGAGTGAAATTCATGTTAAAGTTTTAGAGAGATGTGTTTAAAACCTCCAACCTAGAGCCCAGCAGATGGGAGGAGCCCAATTTTCCAGATGGGTTCCATCGCCACTGCATCTCTAAAACCATCCCAAGTCTCCTCCATCACCAAAGAGGGACAATGACACCTGAGCCCCTGGTTGGATCTGTCCTTGAGAAGGAGCCCTGGTCCTGGGTGAGAGTATGCAAATCCCCCAAAACCATGGCCAAAGAGTTGGTTGAAATTAGGTTGGTACCCCTCCTATGCACCAGTAGATCTGAGTCCTGGGACACTCTCAACAGCAAACCTGGGACTTTGAGGGCCAAGAAGTCAATTCAAGCCAATGTAAGAAACAGTTCTTAAGTATTTGTGTCTAGCAAGAATTAATATAATGGATAAAAGGATTATTAAGACATGGCCTTTGCTCTTAAGGAGCTCATTGACCAGCAGCATGAGTTGGACAAATATACCTAGAGCTACTCTACAAGACCAAATAAGCAAAGTGACAGACGAGCTGTTGAAGTGTCATGATGAAAGCAATTAGATCATGTAAGAGAGATGAGGAGAGGTTTCTTGCAGAAGTGGAAATGGCATCCCTGTTCCTGTTCTCTCATATAGAAACTGGAGATAATATTTGTACCTATATCATAGTATCGTTATAAGAATCAAATACTTTATCACATGTTAAAAACTAAGGATAGCTCCTGGTACATAGTAACTGCTTAGTTAGCTACTTTTTGTTATTACCTAAGAACAGTCATGAAGGATGGGTCTCATCTTTAGATAAAAATGAGGGCTGGGAGAGTACAGCCTATTATCAAAGCAAAGAGGGTATCTGTTCTCACCCAACTGCTTCTCTTATAACCAGGGAGAAAAGAATCAGAGATGGGAAGGCATCTGCAAGCGATGGGAAGGTCAAGGGTGTACCCAGGAAGCAGTAAGCATTCTGTTGGAAGTGAAACAGAAGTTTCACATAGAACAGTGGGAGACAAGGCATAGAAGCAGTTTTGGGAGAGCCGAGTCTGGAGAGTTTGCACAAATCCTTGGCCTCTGCCCATGCTTCCATTACAAATAATAACCCAGTCATCCACATCGTCTTAATCTGGCAAGGCCTGCAGATGGACCCAATTCTGAGTGTGGCATCACCACTCAACTAGTAAAATGAACACAATCTTTAGAGTATTGATATTGCAAGTTTTCAGCAAAGATAGGCAAAGTTATTGATTAGTGCTTTCTTCTGTGCTGTGTCTCCTGGGCTGGACAAACATTAGCTGCATTTGTCTGAGCCCTCCCCTCAGGCTCACTCAGCAGGATAAGGATCGGGCAGACTGTGCAATTCAAGTGCCAGGGATATGGCTGAAAATATAGACTTTAGCCATAAGTATAGAGATACACAGCATTTAGGGCCAAGTGCAAAACTCTTTTTCAGGTTAACATTCCTTTGCTGGAAGAAAATAGTAAACACAAGATGAAGCAGCATCACTGAACAGTCAAGAAGTGATGAATGATCAGAGCCCAAAAGTGTGGGTCCAGTGTCAGAGCTCTCAATGGAAGACCTGGGGGTAGTGGGGTTTCCGGAAAGACAGGAGGGTCTACAGGAGTCAAGGAAGGCTTCACAGAGATGGAATATGGATAAGTGGAGAAAGATCAGGGAGACAAGGAATCTTAGCAACCTATTCCATCCATTTATTTGTTAATGAGTATTAAGCACCTGCTGTGTGTCAGGCACTGTGCTAGTCATTACAACAAAGAGCATGGCCAAGTCCCAGTCTTCATGGTGCTTACATATAAGTTCAGGGACAGGAAATAAATGAAAGTGAAAACAAATATATAATATATTGTCACAGAATAAGCACTATGTAGGAAAATAAAGTTAGGTTAAGGGAGTGGAAGCATACTATTGATTGAGTGCTAAGGATGAGTGTATTAGTTTGCTAGACGTGCCATAATGCGCACCATAGACTGGGAGACTTAAACAATAGAAACTTACTTTCTCACAGTTCTGGAGGCTAGAAGCCCAAGATCAAGGTGCTTCAAGGTTGGTTTCTTCTAAGTCCTCTCTCCTTGCCGTGTAGATGGGCACCTTCTCACTGTGTCCTCACATGGTCTTTTCTCTGTGCACTCCGATCCCTGTGTCTGTCCACATTTCTCCTTCTTAAAAGGACATCAGTCCCATCGAACTAAAACTCACTCTACTAGCCTCATTTTAACTTAATTACCTCCTTAAAGGCACTATCTCCAAATACAGTCACATTCAGAGGCACTGGGAGTTAGGGCTTCAACATACGAATTTGGGGGGACAAAATTTAGCTCCTAACAGTGGGTCTTTTTTTTTTTTTTTTTGCAGTACACGGACCTCTCACTGCTGTGGCCTCTCCTGTTGTGAAGCACAGGCTCTGGACACGCAGGCTCAGCGGCCATGGCTCACGGGTCCAGCCGCTCCGTGGCATGTGGGATCCTCCCGGACCGGGGCACGAACCCATTTCCCCTGCATCAGCAGTCGGACTCTCAACCACTGTGCCACCAGGGAAGCCCAACAGTGGGTCTTTTTGATGAAGGAACATTTGAGCAGGGATCTAGATGTCGTGATGAATTAAGCCATGAGCTATCTGGGGCAAGAGAGAATAGGTAGTACAAAGCATGCTCACCATACTCTAGAAGCAGTAAGTGAGGTGACCTTGGCTGGAAAAAGTAAGCAAAGAGAATAGTGGGAGTTGACAGTGGAGAGGTAGCCGGGAACAAGATCACACAGGGATAATAAGTCATGTTAAATAGGGATTTTGAAATTTGGTGAAAGAAAGATTTGGAGGATTTTGACCAGGTAAGTGACATATTCTTACTCATATCCTGAAATAATTATTCTGGGATCTATTAATAGATAGAATAATTATATCTATTTAACACTCTATTTAATAGATAGAACAATTGAATAATTATTAGGGAAATAGACTGTAAGGACCATGAGTGTAAGCAGGGAGACCAGTTAGGAAGCTATTGTGAGCATCCAAGAAAAAGAGGCTGTGGCTTGGACAAGGGACCACAGATAGGTATTTTTATCCTATCCAACCTCCTGGTCCCCATGCTAGGGGTACAGTCCTCCGTGCGACAAGGTAGAGTTGGAAGAGAGTCCACCATCTCTCCCTCCAAGGAGACAAGGCCAAGTCAAGGGCTGGCTGTGGACTTGCCACAGAGTTACAATGCTGACATTTTGCAATGGACTTGAGATCTGGAATCTTAAAGAAAACCACCCTCACCCAGTTCTCCATCAACCCCTTACAGTTAACGGTGAGTCAGGCAAAAAGCATGAGCCAGGCTTCCCACTGATTTATGCCAATCCTGGAGATTAAAAAGCATAAAAGTTTCCACAGTCAACTCTCAATTAGCCACACTATTGGAGCAGAAAGGTTGTGGATCATCCAAATACTTCATATTTGTTGCTATTACATTAAATAGCCTTCCCCATCCATTCATGTTATCTCTCCCGTCCTATTCTGTTTATCCAATATATTGAAATTGTCACTCAAGGCATAGGGAACAGTAAATATCTCTTTCCAGTAAAGAATTCAACCTGAATAATTCCCCTGACACTATTCCAACATTCAGAGGCTTTTAGACACAATAATCAATGTAACTTACAGTTGAGTAGAACTTTCTAATTTTTAAAGCAGAATAATACTTATTTTTCCTATTCACTGCTCAGAACCTTTAGAATGACCCCTTAATGCCCTGTCCTTTTATTTCTATGAATGGCATTCCTATCTAGAGTAAAATTCTTCCTCTTCTGGAGGAACATGTATCTCCTTGGTGAGTAGCGTGTTTGTAGCCTGTGTAGAGTTAGTATTTAAGACAATACCCATTTGTGGGCTTGTTCTCGTTCCTTCTCTTGAGGCTCTGAAACTCTAATTTGTCTCATAGTTAGTTGAGCAAGCTTCTGCTTTTCAGGCTCTCCCTCTGATGGGGTGTCCCAAGGTCTTGACTCGGAAAGGTGTGGGGAGGGAAATTGGGAAGAAGCATGGTTGCAGCTGCAGGCTTCATCCTTCAATCTAGCTTCCCCAGTAATAAAGGTGATATTCACATCTCCACCTATCTGGTTCCTATCACTTTACTGATTGGTATCCAACCTCCTGGATACTGATTGTGAAATTTGGGATTGCCTATCAGACAAAGCCAAAACAACAACAAAATACAAAATTGAATCAGAAATCATTTTAATATCTAGAAAAACATTGTCCTTGAAAACTAAGAAAAAATAAAAATAATTAAATTGAGTCATGCTTGAAGATCTTTTGAATTAGACTAGAAGATGCTTAAATGCCTTGAGAGTCAAAAATGCAAAAATCTCATCTGGGCGGAGATGAAGATTTACCTGAGTGGCCAGAGGAATTAAAACAAGAATCTTTATAAAAATTGAGGGTTGTGTGACTGACTCCTTTAAATTTTGGAGGACTTGTTACAGATATAAATAGAGCCCAGGACTGGATATTGTTGCTAAGAAAAAATCCGGGCAGTTTTGGGGCCAAAATCTTTTGTTGTTCGACCTTACTGCTGGGAAAGGTATCTCCCAAATTCACTTAGGATAATTGTTAAATTAGTGGATAAACATCTTTAAACCAAGATGACTTAGAACTAAGTATGCAAATGTATTTAAAAATGACATTTTTAACATTTTTATATTTAGGAAGGATTCTGTAATTTTTTAAAAAAAATTGGCCTGTTTTCTTGCAGATGAGGCTTGCAATTTCAATTTAAAATGCACAATTGAATAATTAATTTAGACCTTTTAAAACTGAAAATTTCCCAAGTTTATATTCACAGTATTGGAGTATTTAAGATAATTCAAATTCACCATAATTATAAACTTAATTTATTAGATTTATAAGCTATTTAAGTACTTGGGAAGGTTTTATTTATAAGTCAGACAACTGGTGTACTTCTAAATGAAACCAGATATATTAAATCCATAAATACAGCTTGAAACATTAAATCCATAAATACAGCTTGAAATATAAAGGGAACTTAATTAAGTTGTTACAACTCAAACTGGACGTTAAATATGCTAAGTATATAAATAGTATAATAATAACTGTAAATGAACTTAAAAGGTTAAGGAAGAACTAGGTTTTTGAATTTGTAACTATAAAAAATTAAATATTAATCTCAGAAACCAGGGTTACTGATTTCTTTTTCACAGAAAAACCAGCCTTGAGGGCAAAACCCACATTAACATATGCTATGAAAGGAAGAGAAGGAAGTGGCTTACTGACCCTCCCAAGCCAATATCAGTAGGACAGCATGATAAGGTGGTCAGAGTGTAAGGTCTGGGGTCAGATCCCATCTTTTGTGTGATCTTCTACAAATGCCTTAGTCTCTCTGAGTCTTTTAAATAAGGGCAAATAACAATACCTATCCTACTAGGTTGTTCTGAAGGGTAAATGAGACAATATAAAAAAGAAATTGCTAACTGTAAAATTATAAAATCACACACACACACCCCTAGTAGTTATTATTGCATAGGGGCATTCTTACAGATAAACTAAGGTACTTAGAGGAAGAACTGACCAAGATAGCACTGCTCAGTAATGACACAATTAACACTATTCCTTTCCTTTCCTTTCCTTTCCTTTCCTTTCCTTTCCTTTCCTTTCCTTTCCTTGCTTTTCATTTATACTCTGTATCATTCCAGATAGCCAATATTACATTTCAGTCTTCCTGCAAGACAGATGATGCTCTGAATTTCAACCAGTGAAGGGCCAAACAATCATGCTGATGATTTTGTTGTTGCAGGTCCCTTTTTCTGAAAGTGTGCTCCACACACCAACCACATCATAAATACTTGGTGTGCTTGATGCAAATCCAGATTCCTGGATCCCACCCCAGACCTACTGGAGTCAGAATCTCAGACCGTGGAGTCCAGCAACCTCATTCTAACAAGCTTTATCTGGGTGATTCTTAAGCATATTTTAGTTTGGGAACTACTGCTTCATATAATTAAGATAGATCATTAAAAACTATGACCCCATAAAATATACATATTATGCATCCAGGATTGAACTGAAGTTGTTGAATCTAGAGTGGCTTCCTCCCCACCCACAGTGAAATTGCAGGCGTTCCATATAAATTGCAGGTAGCTCCCCTGCAGCTACCCCTGAGCCTTCAGGAAACCCCTGGGGTTCTGCCTCCTGTCCTCCTTTCCAGACATGTTGACTCTGTTCTCCATCTTCAGTCTCTATTTCCATTGTTTATAAGCTTTATTTCTCTACCCCTTATATTTATGACCAGGTGACGTTGCACAGGACTCTATTCCCAGCTTCTCCCCCTCCTGCCCTCTCCCCAGGGATTTCCACCCTTCCTTGACTCTACTCTCCATAGCCCAAGAGAAGATCTCCCATCAGACCCCTACATCTAGCCCAGGTCCCCAGAAGTATACTTGCTCCCCACTGCAACTGGAAGGGCATCTGCACAGAATGGTCTTTGTTGTAGCCACTGTGCTCTGTCCCCTGGGAGGTGTTCTCATCCTCTCGCATGGCATAGATATGCTCTGAAGCCCCATTAGTCAAAGTCTGGTCCATGGACCAGTAGCATCAGCATCACCGGGGCTTGTTAGAATGCAGAAACAGCAGGCTCCTCTCCAGACCTACAAAATCGGAGTTGGCATCTGAACAAGATCCCCAGGTGATCCATATACACATTAAAGCTTAAGAAACACTGTTTTGAAACACTTTTTCTTAGAATGTTTATGAATCTGAAGAGTCCACACTGAATCTTCCAAATATGGGCAAGATCTCAGATGAAATATTTCAGATATTAACATGCATTATAATTACGTGTAGCAGAGGGACCTTCAAGATGGTGGAGGAGTAAGACGTGGAGATCACCTTCCTCCCCACAAATACATCAAAAATACATCTACATGTGGAACAACTCCTACAGAACACCTACTGAACGCTGGTAGAAGACCTCAGACCTCCCAAAAGGCAAGAAACTCCTCACGCACCTGGGTAGGGCAAAGCAGAGAGATACCCGCATAGAGGATTGGTGCCAACCAGCACTCACCAGCGTGAGAGGCTTGTCTGCTCACCCACTGGGGCGGGTTGGGGCTGGGAGCTGAGGCTCCGGCTTCAGAGGTCAGATCCCAGGGAGCGGACTGGAGGTGGCTGCATGAACACAGTCTGAAGGGGGCTAGTGCGCCACAGCTAGCCAGGAGGGAGTCCGGGAAAAAGTCTGGACCTTCCTAAGAGGCAAGAGACCATTGTTTCCGGGTGCGTGAGGAGAGGGGATTCAGAGCACTGCCTAAATGAGCTCCAGAGATGGGCATGGACACCAGAGATGGGCATGAAACACTAAGGCGCTGCCGCAGCCACCAAAAAGCCTGTGTGCAAGCACAGATCACTATCCACACTTTCCCTCTGCTCTGGCCACTGCCAGGGTCCCGTGATCCAGGGACAACTTCCCCAGGAGAACACACGGCGCACCTCAGGCTGTTGCAGCGTCACGCAGGCCTCTGCCACCACAGGCACGCCCCGCATTCCATACCACTCCCTCCCCCCCGGGCCTGAGTGAGCCAGAGCCCCCTAATCAGCCACTGCTTTAACCCCATCCATTCTGGGTGGGAGCAGATGCCCTCAGGCGACCTACATGCAGAGGCGGGGCCAAATCCAAAGCTGAACCCCAGGAGCTGTGCTAACAAAGAAGAGAAAGGGAAATCTCTCCCAGCAGCCTCAGGAGCAGCAGGTTAAATCTCCACAATCAACTTTATGTACCCTGCAACTGTGGAATAGCTGAATAGACAACAAATCATCCCAAAATTGAGGCGGTAGACTTTGGGAGCAACTGTAGACTTGGGGTTTGCTTTCTGCATCTAATTTGTTTCTGGTTTTATGATTATCTTAATTTAGTATTTAGAGCTTATTATCATTGGTAAATTTGTTTTTTGATTGGGTCGCTCTCTTCCTGTTTTTTATATATATATATTTTTTCCTTTTTCTCTTTTGGTGAGTGTGTATATGTATGCCTCTTTGTGTGATCTTGTCTGTATAGCTTTGCTTTTACCATTTGTCCTACAGTTCTGGCTGTCCGTTTTTTGTTTGTGTGTTTGTTTTGTATACTTTTCAGTGCTTGTTATCATTGGTGGATATGTTTTTTGGTTTGGTTGCTCTCTTCTTTCTTTCTTTCTTTTATTACTTTTTTATTTTCTTATTTTTAATAATATTTCTTTTATTTTTTATTTTAATAACTTTATTTTTTTTTAATTTTTTCTTTCTTCCTTCCTTTCTTTCTTCCTTCCTTTCTTTCTTTCTTCCTTCCTTCCTTCCTTTCTTTCTTTCTTTTCTTTTCTTTTCTTTTCTTTTCTTTTCTCCCTTTTCTTTTGAGCTGTGTGGCTGACAGGGTCTTGGTGCTCCATCCGGGTGTAAGGCCTGAGCCTCTGAGGTGGGAGAGCTGAGTTCAGCACATTGGTCCACCAGAGACCTCCCAGCCCCAAGTAATATCAAATGGTGAGAGCTCTCCCAGAGATCTCCATCTCAACACTAAGACCCAGCTCCACTCAACGACCAGCAAGCTACAGTGCTGGACATCCTATACCAAACAACTAGCAAGACAGGAACACAACCCCACCCATTAGCAGAGAGACTGCCTAAACTCATAGTAAGTTAACAGACACCCCAAAATGCACCACCAGACACGATCCTGCCCACCAGAAAGACAAGATCCAGCCTCATCCACCAGAACACAGGCACCAGTTCCCTCCACCAGGAATCCTACACAACCTACTGAACCAACCTTACCCACTGGGGGCAGACACCAAAAACAATGGGAACTATGGACCTGCAGCCTGCAAAAAGGAGACCCCAAACATAGTAAGTTAAGCAAAATGAGAAGACAGAGAAATACGCAGCAGATGAAGGAGCAAGGCAAAAACCCACCAGACCAAACAAATGAAAAAGAAATAGGCAGTCTATATGAAAAATAATTCAGAGTAATGATAGCAAAGACAATCCAAAATCTTGGAAATAGAATGGCAAAAATATAAGAAACATTTAACAGGGATCTAGAAGAACTAAAGAGCAAACAAACAATGATGAACAACACAATAAATGAAATTAAAAATTCTCTAGAAGGAATCAAGAGCAGAATAACTGAGGCAGAAGAATGGATAAGTGATCTGGAAGATAAAATAGGGGAAATAACTACCACAGAGCAGAATAAGACATATTAATCAAACGATCAAAAATTAAATAAAAAGAAAAAACATTAAAAGCAGCAAGGTAAAAAAACAAATAACATACAAGGGAATCCCCATAAGGTTAACAGCTGATCTTTCAGCAGAAACTCTGCAAGCCAGAAGGGAGTGGCAGGACATATTTAAAGTGATACAACCAAGATTACTCTACCCAGCAAGGATCTCATTCAGATTCAACAGAGAAATTAAAACCTTTACAGACAAGCAAAAACTAAGAGAATACAGCACCAACAAACCAGGGACTTCCCTGGTGGTCCAGAGGCAAAGAATCCGCCTTACAATGCCAGCGACGCAGGTTCGAGCCCTGGTCAGGGAACTAAGATCCCACGTGCTGCGGGGCAACTGAGCCCATGCGCCACAACTACTGAGCTCACGCATCTCAACTAGAGCCCACACACTCTGGAGCTTGCATGCCACAACTAGAGAGAGAAAACCTGCACTCCACAACTAGAGAGAAGCCCGTGCACCACAACGAAGAGCCCGTGCACCTCAACAAAAGATCCTGCATAGCCGCAACTAAGACCCGACTCAGACAAAAACAAATAAAATAAATCTTAAAAAAAAAAAAAAAAAAAAAAAGGAAGCAGAGGAAATTCCTCTCACCACAAGTCAGAAGGCTCCCTTTGGTCCAGAGCCTGGTACCGACAAGATGTATATGAGCTTAGGTGACTCTCATCCTCTCTCTGGGCTGCATGCAGTTTTTCCAAAGGAGGAATTTGAATTAGAAGATTAATTTCTAAGGACACCTCCTGCTCTGACATGGATGAATAATATAAATGAAAAGACTTTCTATCCAAGTTTGAAGAAATAAGATATTGTTATAACAATATAACAATTGTTATATAACAATATAACAGACTCAGTGTGAGATTCAGAAGTTTGAGAGCCCCTTGAGCTCGATGGTTGCTTCCATAGCCATTTCCCCTGGTCTACAAGGGAAAATGGTTGAAGCTCTAAAACATCCACCTCCAGAAGGCTCTAGACCCACAGTCCCCAGGTATGCATTCCTCTGGATTTAGGATCCCAGGTAAAGCCTTCACAAAATCATCCCTGCTGTTCCTTCAGACACTAATCAAGACCCTTAGAGCATAACAAAGAGATGAAACGCTCTTTTCTAGTACTATCTGAAAAGAGTGGCCAAATGTCAAAAATACCTTTAACTATTTTCTGTTGCAGAGTTCTAAGTGCAAGGAGAAAAGAGTTATTTGGAAAAGCAATGAGGAAATGAGAGGGAGTTTGGGGTTTGGGGCTGAGGGAATAATTGTGTCCACGGTGGGTTCCTGGAACATTTCTGCTCACTTTATCAAAGGACTTTTTTTCCTTGCCAGGTTGTATCAATCCCACAGCACGAAGCAGTGATGGGGTCGGAGTGGAAATGATAGCTTCTCTGTGGGAGACCAGGCTGTGTTGGGATCTTTTAGTCTTCCCAGGACAATGGGAGATTTGAGTTAGCATTGGAAAATGTCCCTGGATTTGGGGTCTTTCTGCAGGGGGTAGGTGTCAGCAGAGTCTGGGCTTGGAGGCCCCTCTCTGAAGGCTGACCTAGTCCTGGAGGCACCTCTGAGGCCTGACCTGCAGCGAACGGGCTACGGTTCCACAGAGCACAGGGAACTAGGCTTTTCTTTCTATTGCTTTTCCTTCTATTGCTTTTCTGACTTCTCTCCTCTCTGTCTCCAGGGAGTCCTGGGCTGGGATATTCTGAGTAGGGCTATTCTCAGGCTGCAAGGAAATTAAGTTGTTTAGTTTAGTGTTTTTCTCTTTCCCTGTGTTGGCAATACTTAACTTTTAGCTCTTTGCTTCTTGTCTTGGAAAAACAAAACAAAAAATAATTAGGGTTTTTAAAGAAAATCACACGAAACTTGGAAGGGATGTTCTTGTTCTTATATACAATTCTTGGGAATATGAATCCATGAAATGATTTGATGAGCAAGCTGATAAAATCAGTTTCATAAATTGTGTATATTCTTTGGCTCAACACTCACATTTCTAGGAAATAATCATAATAAGTGCATCACGTTATATGTAAAATGGTATTCGCTGCAACTGGTTTATTCTAATTCAAAAAATGGCAACAATCTAAATGTTCATCATCAGGGGATTGGTGAAATATATTTTAGCAACACTACACAAATGAAATATTAGATCTTAAAAATGTGAAATATTTGTTATATATAGTTAACTATATTAATATTTATATAAACACATATATAAAGAGAGAGATTTGGAAAGATGCTTAGTTTATAACTTTAATTAAAAAGGCATGTTAGGCAATAGTAAGTGTAATAATAAGCCATGTTTATAAGGAATACTTGTATTTCTTTATTAATTAAAATAAAGCTAAAATGTAGTTTCCAAAATGTTAACAGAATTAACAAAAAGTAATAATTACGTTGCAATTTCAATTAGTAAAATTTTCCAAAGAGATAATGGATCAGTCAATCACATTATGTCCCTCAGTCCTGGAAGTAGGTCCTGGTTATTGGGCTGGAGAGGACTTGAGGGCAGGGGGTGGGGGAACTTACTGAAGTGAAATTTTCCAGTGAACAGGGTCCAGGGAATGGAGACATCCAGTAGTTCCCAAAGGACAGGATGTAACATGTAAAACGGTACCTACCAAGTTTACCTGCCCAGGGGCTAGTGGGTGGTGCTTTACTGGATGTGAAATGGGGCAAGGCTTGAAAGCTCTTGGAACCAAGGAATACCAGAAATCCATACTTTGCAAGTTGGATTCTTTTTATTTTTCTTATATCTCCCAGGTGTCTTCCCTTTATTTTTTATGTTTGTAATTGTGATGGATTAAAAATGGTCATAAATTCTTTGCCACTTCTCCTATCAAGCAGCAGGGCAGGGGGTTGGGAGGGAGTCTAAGTCCCCACCCACATGATGTGGAGGTTGGCCATATATGTGACTTGCTTTGGCCAATGGGCTATGAACAAACATGACTCAAAAAGAAGCTTGATAGGTGCTTATGCACTGAGGCCTATCCTCTTGGAACTCTTTGAGGCAGCCGTGCTGTAAGAAAGCTGGTCTAGAAAGGCCACGTAGGGGAGGACCAAGGTACTCAGGCTGACAGACAACACCAATTCCCAGACGTATGTGTCAGGTCATCTTGGACTATCCAGCCATTCCATTCATCATCTAGAATCATATGAGTAAATCCAGAAGAACCACAAAATCCTGATCAATAATAAATAATTTTTATTTTAGTCCTAAGTTTGAGGTATTTGGTTATACAGCCATAGATAATTGATACAATCTTATTAATGTTCTTTTTGTAAACCTCGGCAGTTTCAGCTGTGCTATGGAGTGACAACACTGTTCGTAAAAGCAGAGATTAAAATGGTGGAACTTAGTGGGATGGGACTGAGGCCAGACCATTTGGTCATTGACCACCACCTCCTAAACCTGGGAAAAGAGTGCTCTTCCAGAGCAGCTTCCTGCTCAAATATTGAGAGACTCTTTAAAGGGAATCATTACCTGAAAGACTATTTTACCCTGTGAGTCTTATGGCAAACCTTTTTGATTTGTGAGCAGAAAAAACATAACCATTATTTAATAATAGCAAGAAGATTAGATAACATTTCTTGATCACTTTCACTGTAATAGGACTAGAATTGGTACTATTATCACCCTCATTTTGCGGGTGGAAAAACTGAGCCTCAGAGAAGTTGACAACTTGCCCATGCTCACACAGCCAGTAAGTTGCAGAGCCCGGCTTCCAACTCAGATTTGAGAAAGCCCTTACTCTTAGCCATTACTGAATATCTCCTCTCAAATTTCATGCTAATTTCCTTTTCTTTTCCTGAACAATCCACTCAGATGGGAAATGAGTCACTTAAATGTCTGTCTCAGTTTTCTCATAGGTAAAACTGGAGTGATGACAGTGCCAGCCCCATGCATTTTTGATGAGCATTAAATGAGATGGTGTGTAAAGCCCTTAGACACAGTGACTGGCCTCCAGTGAGCCCTGGTAGCTGGTTGTAGTGAGAGGAAAGTGGTGATAGCAGTGTGGAAGCAGCAGCATCATTAGTTCCAAAAGGAATGAGAACGTGCTGGTGTGGTGACGTCAATCCCTGGGGGAAGAGCCGTGCTTCCACCCTTGACTTAGACTTAACTCCATGATTTGGTCTCTACTGCAGTGTCCCTCAGATGTGCTAGATACTTTGCCGTGCAAATCACCTGGACCCACAACTTCAGCTTCTGGGAATGAGGAGACAGACAGGCACCAAGAATCCCTCCCACTACAATTAATGGAATTCTGGCTCTTGGCTTCCCTGGGTCCTCGTCAGCCACTGCAGGACCTAAATTCAGTGATCCTGGTTGGCTGAGAAAGACAAAGAGTCACCTGCAGAGTCAGTCCGCAGGTTCAGCTGGCCGGCAGCGGGCAGAAACTGTGTTTGGCTATCGCCTACTCACTTCCTGCCTCCTTCCCATTTCTGTTATTCACATGAACAGTCAAATTAAAAGATAATAGGATTTTGCTTTAGACATTACAAGGAGTGCATTGTCACCTATCTTTTGTACCCAGGACATTTCTTCACAGGAGACTGAAGCCTGGAGTTTGCCAAAAGGCATATATAGAGCTTCCAAACGCCTGCTCTGGTGACAAAACCCATGCATTTTAAATGCCATCAAGTTTGCTCTTCAGCAGATGACTCAACTGTTATCACCAGGAAAATTTCCAGCTGTCTAACACCTTCTTTCACCCAAAATGTGGAAGGACTTAGGGAAACTGAAAGATTCTTTTTTTTTTTTTTCCTCATAAAACACCATTCTCCCTCTACCATCCACCTACTGCTCATCATTCTGAAAATGTAGAGAGGGCTACTGTCAATCTACTGGTACCCAAATGTCCAGCGGAGTCACCTTGACTTTGAAGGTCTAAATAAAATTGGCTTTAACTCCTAGCCCTTATCTTGGGGAGGTTCAGGGCTCTCCCCAAGACACTGGTGAATTCCCAGGGCAGATATCTCATGCTCCCTCTTTATCCGATTTCCTTGTCCTTCTGAAGCTTCTCCCCACTGATTTCTTGTGTACCCCATGCTCTCCCCCACTTCAGCCACTCTCTCCTCTCTGGCCCACTGATTCACAATGTAACAACACCACTTTTTCCTGATTCCTCCAAAAGCAGACGCTTGAGACAGTTGTGTGCAATGAAATTTTACTAAACAGCTGGACTGAGAGTAAGAGAAAAGACGACAGAAAAATTAAACGTTCTTATTCTTCAAAAATATTTCTGTCAAGCCTTCTTTAGGGAATTTTTCACTAGTCATATTTATGTCTGATGCCTCCCTATCTCTCGCAAAATACAGTCATCCTTTTTGGGGGGTCACGCCTAACTCAGAATTCTCCTGTTTTTTATGCAGGAAAGTCAAGTTTCCTCTTGGTCTCATCCCTCACCTCCCTCCATACACAAGAGGATTCGAAATCAGGCCCATCCATTCAGGAGTGTTTCTGAACAAAGACATTTCTTCTATGGAGAAGAATTCTAATGTAGTCAGTTCAGGTCAATACTTTCTCTGGGAAGCTACATTGTGGAGTGGAAGAAGCACTGAACACCTAGTCAGGAGACCTAAGTTTGAATCCTGGCTCTGCTGTTTCCTAGTTTTTTTCTTTAAGCAAAATAACTCACTGTCTCTGAGCTTCTCTCTTCCTCTGAAATATACATCTAATGAATCTCTTCCAGGGTTCGCATTAGTAACAGGTTGCATATGGAAGTATGATTGGGATTCAGAAATTGATTCGTATGATTGCTGTATGCCAGGCGGTTCGGGTGATGCAGAGCTACCATTGAACAACCTGACCCATTCTCTCAGGAGCTCACACTTTAATTGAAGAGAATAGGCGATAAAGACCATCTGTGGGGAACCAGGAAGCCAGAGGAGGAGGAAATCCCTACAGGCTGGGAAGGTAAAGGCAGACTTCCTGGGAAGATGGGCTGGGCTCATCTGAGCTTTGAAGGGTGTGATGAGGGGAACAGTCCATTTCAGGTAAGGAGGAAGATGGGAAGATGGTGCCAAATTTCTGTACATCAGATGATAAACTCAAGGTCTATGTAGGGTTCCTTGAAATAGACACTCAATGACTTTTTTTTAATCTGAGGAAACCTTTGGATCCTCTACACAGAACATTTTGCACACAATCCAGGAGGCTCACCAACTCTCAGACTCCAGGAAAAATCTTTTGTTTTCAAAGCTTCATTCTTCCATTTCCAGTCTTGAATCTCATTTTTCCCTCTTTGGAGTCAAAACTTTTCAGTCTTAGGATGTGTCTATATTGATTTTTCCTGGAGCCTTTCTATGCATAGAGCTATTGGGGTTTTAGTTTAGCCCCCAAAATGAGATCCTTGTTTCTTGCCCATGTTCAAAACCAATTAAGAAAGGGGGAAAAAAAGGAGCCACATAGATGAGGATCAAAATGTTATCTTAATTTGTGTCAAAAATTATTTCAGGTGGTATAGCTTAGAAATGTGACAGCAATGAACTTCCTGTCCTCAAGTTAGGTCTTAGAACAGTACACTGGTGAGAAACACTGAGGCTACGGAGCAGACATGCTTAATCCGGGTCACAGCCACGCACTTCTTAAGGGAAGGAGAACAGGAGAGTAGACTCCATTTGCTTAATACTTTTAATACATTATCTCTACCAAATCAAGGAACATATGCCAATCACTGCCTCTTCTTAACCAAGGAACTTCCTTGACCTCTTTGAAGAGGACTGATGCCTGGAACAAGAGACCAGGACCATTTGGTGGAAATCCCTCCTCATTAAACAGGGGAGTGGGGAACAAATGCATGCATGTACTCTAAAAAGGAACCACTTTCCTTCTTTCAATTATTCGGTCATTCAATTGGTGTGCAATGAGTTCCTAATATATTTCTAATTACTGTTCTAGGCTCTAGGGATAAAATGGTGAAGAAGAGACATGGGGTCTGCCCCCCTGGAGCTTTCTCTCTGGAGAATGAGATGGATAATAAACAATTAATTCTACCAATAATACATATGACTCACTGTAATGTGAGAGCAGTGGTTAGAAGGTATGTGGTGCGGTCAGAGTGTCTAACGTGTGGCCTATTAGAGTCAAGTCGGCAAGGACTTTCCCAAGCAACACTTTAGCAGACAAGGATGTTCTAGGTCTTTGCTTTGACTCCTCTCCTCCCTTATGCCATCCCTTGGAGTGGACTTGTGATTCTAGCATATGTTTTGGCACATCTCCAAGACACAACCTCTGAGATTGGCTCCCACCCAAAATAAATGACCATCTTGAATCTCAAAGACCACATCTGTCATGTCCACCCCTCGATGGGCAACACTTGTCAGATGAGGTGGGTGGCTTTCGTCAACTTGCCTCCCAGAGATGGTTTCCCAGCAACTGTGTAACATAGAGGTGGTGGAATTCTGGAAAGAACCGAGTTTTTCTTGTCCTGGATGCAACTTCTTGGATCATAAATAAAGTTAAAACGTAAGCACATAGAAGTAAAAATGACTTAATGGTACTTAAAAATACACATTTTAATCAATAAAAGACACAAATGAGTATGATAAAAGTTGGTGGCTAATGGGCTGTCAGTGATTCTGAAGACCAATATAACTTCAGAAATTAGTTGAAAATGATTTTATGCCAGAATATTAATGAAATATAGAATTGTGACTCAGTAAATGATATGGGTATGAGACAGAGAGTATCTATGGAAGTGTCGGTTTGGTTATGAAATCAGAATAGAAATTAATTCTGAAAGAGATGCTTCCAAGGAAATAGAAAAGAGATCCAGCACGAAGCTTCCCCACACTGCCTCTGAACGCCAGAATCAAAGGTAAACAGAAAACCGGGAACAAAGGAGAATTACTTGATGTGGACTGGACAGGGCTGACTGCCCTGTATTACGAAGTCCAGGCTCAGTGAGACAAAGACAAAGGCACTGGGCAGGCTGGATGGATGGGGAGTCAGGAGAGCCCATTACAATGCAGGGTAGGATCTTAGGATGTCTTATTGGAAGTGACATCATTCCACAGGGAAAATTCAAGAAGAAGGAGAATCCATGGAAGAGCCTGGGATTCAAAGACAAGCAAAAGAAAAACAGTCAAGTTTGGTAGTGAGGATTCAGATACAAATGGTCCTGTGCAGTTTCATTTGACAGTGTTTGTTTATGTCGGCGTTCCTTTCAGAAACCCTTGGGCCCTTCTCCACATTCCCACAAGTTCATCTGTAATACTTTTAAAAGAACAGCCTAGGTTCTGAAGCCTAACAGATACCATCTGATAAGATTCTGGGAGAAGGTAATCCACCTTGTCAAACAAGAAGAGTGCAGATGCAAACTGATTTTAGGCTACAACACAAAAGACGATGAAGGAAAATGGGATTTATTGAAAGCATTCCCTTTGCCACAACTGTAACTAAAGTAATATGAACGTCATTTTTCTATTTGTATCTAAATAGGGTAACTATGGACAAAACAGATGTATGTGAGGTGGTAGAGGGAATAATAGTGGGCAGGGAGTAGAAATGAAATCTATTGATCAAAAACACAAAGAATCTGGGAATTCCCTGGCAGTCCAGTAATTAGGACTCCACACTTCCACTGCAGGGGGCACTGGTTCAATCCATGGTTGGGGAACTAAGATTCTACAAGCCCTGTGTGGCCAAAAGAAAAAAAATGAAAAAAAGAAAAGAATCAGCTGAAAAATGATTTTTTGCCTCTAGGTCAATGAACTGTAGAATTCTGAATCACATACCTTTTGCTACTACATTTTTTCCCCCCTCTGGATGCGCAGGCTCAGCGGCCATGGCTCACGGGCCCAGCCACTCCGCGGCATGTGGGATCTTCCCGGACCGGGGAACGAACCCGTGTTCCCTGCATCGGCAGGCGGACTCTCAACCACTGCGCCACCAGGGAAGCCCATGCTACTACATTTTTTAAAGTCTTTAAAATCTCCAGTCTTATCCCCTACTGCCCTTATCTCTCAACTGAATATCCTGCTGTAAATTTTATATGTATATATATATCTTAGCTGATGAGTACTTAGTTCTGGAGCAGGTAAAGAGAATGTGGTTTATAGTATCTCAATACCACCAGTTCAGTCATTATTCAGAAGTAACAACTGGGATAGATTCTACCGATAAGATATAATGGGTTTTGAAAACACTATAACATTCAGTGACCAAGGAGCTGAGATGTTTTATAGCTGGGGAATAAAAGTATTTATCACTTCCCTCTAAGAGACTCAGGAGCTGTATATATTGCCATCTATTGTTAGTATCATAACTTGAAACTATTCACTGTCTCAAAGTTCCAAAGAACTCCAGGATATATATCATAGAAACAAAAACTACTTAAGTTCCAGTAGGCAGAAACCTCCTACATCAAACTCCCACAGTCCAGAAGGCGAAGTAACGAACTTATATGTGTAGACTTTGGTAAGCCCATAAAGTTTAAGATCTTTCCAAAACTTCTAAAAGGAATGCAATACATTTTAGTACCTAACTGTTGTACTTTCTTTGGGAGAGGAGAAGGAATGGACACAGAACATCAATTTTCTCCAGTTCATATTAAACCATCTAAGTACTTTAAGACTTCCTTCAACTTATTGCACCCAATTTATTCTTAAACTAAGACAATTTTCATTGAAATGCCTTTGTTCATATTTATTTTGAAATTAAAAGCTGTTTTTAAATGCTAACAAGGACGTGGTAAAACTAGCAATTTTGTACACTGCTGGCAGGGGTTTTGATCTGCACACCCATTTTCTGGTCATGAGACTGTTATCTTTGTTCTCGAAATCCCTTAGATTCAGGAATTTCTCTTGACTTGGATAGCCACTAGTTTGGGGATTGCATGTGCAATGTTCCCAATAATTTTGTGAGATAAATCCTCAAAGTGTCATTTTAAGACCCGGTTTTGCACTGGAAGTGAAAGGACTGGGGACAAGATACAAACATGAAACATCCAGAGAAAGAAAGATGGTCATAGAGAAAAAGAAAAAAGTGAGGAAAGCAAAGTAAAACAAAAGCACAACAACAACAAAAACCATAACAAACTTGTAAACAAATTGAAGAAATCTAATGGTATGAAGCCATCAAAATCACCAATTTGAAAATGGATTTGCTCCGGGTGACATTGAATTTATGGGATAGTCCCCAATGTATTAAGATGTATATATCTCGGATGCTTGAATGCACTAATGTTTTTGTTGTCAGAAGTTTGTCATTCTGTCTAGAAAGGAGAGGAAGGGAAAAGGAGTGAGGTAGGAGATGTGGAGAAAGAGCGAGAAAGGAGAGAGAATATATCAGGAGAAAATACACTACAGCCAAGAGTGTTTTCACCTTGATAGCAGGTAGTCATTCCCAATACATATCCAGTTGAATGATTTTACAGCTTTTTGGCCAGAGAGAATTCTGAGATAGAAATGTCTGAGATATGTAATTGTAACAACAAGTATATGTTCTCAAATAATAGATGTTGCATGTTATCGTTTCATTGCATACACGGGACTTTGCATTCAAGAGGAAACATTCCTCCAAGAAGCTCAAGGCATTTTATAAAATCTAATTCCAATCAAACACTATAGTAGGCATAATAAATCATCGTTAAAAGAGAGTATTCTCAGTGGGCAGGTAGAAATTTGTCTAAAACTCTGGCAATAGCTATATACTTCTCTTTCCTTGATTTATCCAACAAGGCCCTCTTTAAAATATGACTACTGAAAAAAACATTTCTGCAGGAAGCCATGCAAGCTTTTTTAAAAAGGAAAGAGAACTAGAAAACTCTTTATACTTCCTTTTTATTAGCTTTCAGCAATCTTCGTTAGAGCAAAGTTTCAAATCTCTAAGTAGATAAAATGAGAAGCAAAGTTTTAAAAGCAAAAGTGACGATGCTGATATAGGTTCTGTTTGCAACCTCAGGCCCATTTTCCATCCTCTTCACCCAGCTCTGTGCTCAGGAGGCCAACCTCTATGGATGCATTCTCTGGAACCCCTTGCCTCTGGCTTCCTGTTGGGTTCAGCCATGGGGACAGTGCACCAGCAGGCTGTCAGAGGAACAGAGGGAGGTGGGGGGATTTATTTCCTTGCTCCATCCCTGCTGGGTCACAGTTTGGGTGTGGCTGCCATCTCTACAGCCACAGCTCCTGTCAGGTGGCCCCATCCGTGGTTTTAGCTCTTGTGGCGTTACAGGAGCCTGTCTCTCCTTTCATCCCCACAGACCGAAGGTGGTAATGGCTTCCCACTGTCGCCAGACCCTCGGTGTCACCATCCATTATTAACATCCTTAACGCTGCCCACTCTTCTATAAATAGACCCTGCAGGAGCTGAGAGCTGATTCATTCCAAGCGATTCCTGGAGACAATGAGGGGATCACCTAAGCAGACAGAAGAGAGGATGGAAGAGTGTGGTCCATCCCTCCTGGCTGAAAAACTGATAATAATTCCTTAGAGATGAGAAAGAGCAAACTTGACTTCAATTCAACCTTCTACAGTTCACTTAGAGGTGAAATGTCAGACATCCATAATTAGTAAAATAATTTAATTTAAATGCTCAGCAAATCTAGTTATAATGTTATCTTGGAGATTCCTGAGTGAGTCTTTCCAAGCAGTGTGGCTGGTCTTAATAGCTCCCTTTTTGAAACCCAGAGAAGCTGCATTATTATATCTGAAAATATCTGATGCCAGGTGGATCTGATCAACCATCTATTTATTTAGTAGGTGCCCAGGTGGGGAGAGACACTGCCCAGATCACCTGGCAGAAAGAAGTCAGGGATAGAGAATTGATCTCTGAATACAGACAGTTATACTTTCAGGAAAAGGAAAGAGGGAAACACAGAGAATTGCAAAAATTTAAAGCAGGAGGAAGCCATAAATATCTCCTTGTCAAATTCCTTCACACACCATTTTCCTCAGATAAGGAAACCAAGATTCCCAAAAGAATTAGGGACTGACTCAGTCTTACAAGGCCAGTACTAGAATCCAGGTCTCTATCTTCCCAGAATGCTCCTGTCCAGAAGGATAAGTGGCCAGGATCACATCTGTTTCTCTGGGCTCATCCATCTGAATAGTTGGCAGATTTTCAGGCTCTTACAAATATAGAGAGCTCTGAGATAGGGGAGGACGTCCAAGTTTCTTCAGTTTACGCTGCTGTGTGGGCCCACTGTTAACATTTCTTGAGAGATAAACAGGAGATATACCTTTTTTTTTTCACCAGGAAAAATCAAAAGTTTATTGCAACGTCATCAACAGACCTTCCTTTCAATTTCTGCACGTGGAAAAATATCAGTGTCTAGGCTCAACCCTGGCCCCTTTCTTGAGGCTACTTAGTTGGATTGCTTGCTTGTAGGCAGTTTGGCTGGTGGACAAGATGATAGTTAACGGAACATGCTTTTGTTGCCCGGAAACAGGTTCCAAAATAGCCATTCACAGAAGGGAAGAGATTCTCACTGGAATGTGTACAAATCAGTTTCCCCACTGTCACTTCCCTGGACCTCCCTTGCCATCTGTGGCACCTCCATGCAGACTCCCTTATCCCTGAGACTGGAAAGAGAAGGCATTTGCTCCATGTGTTCTGACTGCATGCTGGGACAGCTGGAGAAAATAGATAGAGTAAGCTATTCATGTCAGACATAATGGCTTCTAACTAGTAACATTTATGATGGAGATACCTGGGCTTCCTCAAATGGGAAGAACCATTTTAGAGGGAGATAGACAGAGCTCTATCTATCTCCCTCTAAAATGGGAAGTCTAACGAAGCAGGAAGTCTAAAGTTTGTAAATACCAATGGCTGTGCTGCCAACAATTGGCTGAATGAGCCAGGTGTCTATCAGGACCAGAATAGCAGGTAAGAATAGTGAGAGAACAGGTCATACTGGTAGACTCTAAAATCAATTATCCAGGTAGACCCTTAGGACTGGATAAAGGCCCGAGATCTGACTGAAGCCTGAGGCCGTGTAGCAGGGGAATGAGTTCAGAGGTAAATCCAAACTGCAGAAATAAGCCCAGAGGAAAAAAGGAAGACAGATTTTAATATAGATAGCAAAAATCCCAGACTAGGAGTCCAAGATATATTCTATCTCACTAAGGGGTCACGGTCAGGGATGATTGAAAGCACGAGAGGGATTGTGGGTAACTTTACAGAATGACGGCAGCAGATAGAAGAAACTCGGTCACAGAAAAGCTCTAGACTTTGTTTCTTTCTGGCAAGGAAAGAGGGACACTAATACCTTTTCTACTTTAGACTTTCTTTGGCTACTTCTGTGGGTCTAAGATTGTTCAAAGGTATTGGTTACCCGATTCCATAGATTGGAATCCGAGACCAGCAAGGCAAAGTAATTTACTTAGGGCCATCTAGCTGAGCAATGGCTCCTCTTGAACTAGAGCCAAGGTCTCCTAATAGCAATGAGGCAGAGAGAGCACAAGATAAGAAGTTAAAAAAAAAATTGATCCTGATTCTGTTGCTGGGGTTAACCCCTTCATCTCCCTGATTTCTTCACCTATAAAATGGAGTTAATAACAACTCTTTCATGGGATTGTATGAATTAAATCATATAAAATAATATGTGTATAAGCTATCAAGCAACATGTTACACAGATATAATATGTGATATGTCTACCTCGGTGTTACTTTTTCAGAAATCTTTATGGACAAAACTAAATGGTTTCAACCTCTCATGAAAACATTCAGATAGCAGATTACACCAGGAATGCCCACACGTGGCATCCATTTCAAAACAATTTATTTCCTTCCACTCAAAAGAGAACTACATCGACAAATAAGAATGTGTTGCCCACCTATTCTGTGTAGCCCCACCATGTGCTGTACAAAATCAGGCATCTGACCCAAGTCATAAATTATATCCCTCTTTCTACGAACAGCCAGAATATGGCTACTGCAGAAAACGGAATGACGACAATACAGCATTTCATCTCAATGAGAACTTTGACCCTAAAAGTCTCTGAACACTTCTTAGAGTGGTGAGGATTAGCCTTTTCAGACATTCCCAGGCTTAGATTAATGATTCCCATGAATTCTCATTCGACAGATCTATGACATGGCCCATACATACTGCAGGGTATCTGTCAAGTTGCTAAAGGCTTAAACAAGGGATCTTAGTACTTCATACATCTAAAGCTTAACAGATTCTATTTTTTATATTTTCCTCAAGCCCCATCATAACCACCATCACTATTAACCACAGGCATCATACTGAGATGTGCTTTCTTTTGTATGGGGAGCATATACATTTCTAGTTATCAGGGAGCAAAAAACAAAGAGTGGCTCTGGTGTATACCCCATTTTGTCTAGCAAAATGGCGTTGTTACTAGCTTAAGGATCCAAAGACCAGCGTGTCCAAATCCTCCAGCCTCTCCTCATGGCTTAGTAAAACTGAGTCATCTCAACAATAGGCACTTAAAATTTTTTTGAAGATCAGAGCAACAATTGGATACCATGTACAGATAGAAGTGGTACCAGTTGCCCATTGTCTCGTTCTCCTATCCTGGATCCTAGGTTGGAGAGCCCTTTGAGACCTGAGCACTTTTCCCCTCATTTAAGATGGCGGTGATATTTATGACTCCCTGAACTGTGATTTGATGCCTGCTGTGGAGCCCTCCCCCCATATTTTAGGCTGCTGATTCCCCAAATGGAGCCATGAGGGGTCCACTTGTGCCCGCCATTGTCACATGAATAAGAGGGACCCTGACTTGCCTCTCATCATGTTCCTGACCCCATCCCCTGATCCTGCTTCCTTCTCTCTCGCTAGATTATTTTCTTGTACTTCTCAGTCAAAAGAGTAGGATCTAATCAGTACTGGCTCAAACTGCTTTTTCTTACTTCAGGAGACAGTTTGCTTCTAGTCATACTACAAAGGGAAAGATTCTTCTGGTCAGATCTTAGGAACCACTGTAAAACTGTCTGTAATTTATTGTACATTTTAAATCAAAACGGACCTGGAGTAGAACCCTAAGCATAAGCAGCATAACTTTTAATTATCTTCCAAGGGAACAGAATCCTAACAACAGTCTGTAGAAGTTTTCCCCACACTGGCTGGCAAATGCTTTCCTTCTTCCCAACCCTCATCCTGTGAGATAAAAACAAATGGAATTTTATAAACTCCTCTAAGCAGAAGAAGAAAATGTCAGTCATCACTCCTGCCCTAGCCAAAAGCAAAACAAAACCAAAGAAAAAAAAAGAAAAATGCACTGAATTAACAGCCAAATTCTCAGCCCTTTGTTGTAGGCATATGTACACCAGAGCATGACTGCGAATGCCCAAGCCTTGCAGGCAATGACAAAGAGGGAGTAGACTCGGGCTGGAAGGAGGAGGTTCCCAGCTCTACCACTGTGATAGGCATTTCTCAACTGGAAACAAAGCCAGAGGCCACAGGTCTGCTACAGTGTCTCAGACTGTGCCCTGCACAAGGATGCCCACCGGAGGACAGGGGGTGAAATTAAGACCAGGAGCTGTTCACCTAAAGCCTAGAAAAGGTGTATTTTTTAATTCACCCAAAGACCCATCCACTTGGCAAATCTTGTGTCCATAAAGCTGCCAGGCTGTCTCATTTAAGACCTGAGAGTATGGCCCCTGACAGGATGAGAGGCTCCCATCTGCATGCCCCTGATCAGCTCAGCCATTTCCTCTGACCCATCTCTCCTTGGTAAGGAGAAGAGGAGGAGAGGAGAAGGAAGGGGAAGAGAGGGGAGGGGAGGGGAGAGTGGGAAGCACTTTTGCTCAAAATTAATAGGATTCATGTCCAACTACATGCAGCCGCCCTGGCCATTTTCCTGGAATGTCTCATGTTGACATTAGCAAGCCAAACATCAATGTTGTATCTGTCTCCAAACAGAGGCTGAATGGGATGCAGCTGCTCTGCCTGTCAGTGTCCGAGCCCAGCTGACCAGCTCCATGTTCCTTCCCCCACTTTGTCTGCCTCAGTCCCACACACGTACACAGTCCTGCTGTTTTCATGCCTGTGGAGTCAATGGGAAAGTCAACTAGGCTCGTGGAAAAGCAGGCGAGCAAAAACTCCCTGATGGGTCTAGTACCCTTCCCTGTCTATAGGAGGTATTGCAAACTTTTACTCACCTCTCTGTCTTTCAGGGAGTGATATAAAATGTGAATATGGTTGTTTGGTCCCCAACGTCTTCCCTGATCTGTCACTGTCACCCTGATTCATCAGCCTTGTACCTTAACACTGCCTCCATTGCACTGATGGTCTGACAGCATGAAACCGCTCTTCATTCAAGCTGTCCTCACGGTTAAAAGTCAACACCTGCATTTACTCTCACGCCATTGTGACTTGCTCACCCTACAATGCTGATCTCTGCCATTGCATCAAGAACATCATATTATAATAATTGTGTTTGACTGGTTACTGGACTGAAACTATGTAAGATACTTAGGGAAAAGCACCATGGCTTAGTCAACTCTGAATTCCCAGCACTGTGCACAGTGCCTGACACTTGTCAGTACTCCATGAGTGCTATGTGAATAAATGAATTGAATGAATGACGGGGGAAGTGGGATCAGTGAGCCTAATTTTGTTGGGGTGAATTAGATGAGAAGAAAAAGGTCGCAGTTGAATTTGGAATCAAAAATGTTTCTTTTCCTTCTTTCTTCCTTCCTTTCTTCCTTAATTTCTTTTCCTTTCTTTCCTATTATTTTCTTTTCTCCCTTTCTTTCTAATTTTAAGGAATGCCTAAACTAACACGTGGAATGAAAGAAGGTAAAGGTAAATGACACCATGGATAAAGTGTATGGATGGGGAATAAAAAGTTGAGGAATATCACACAGGCCATCTCCCTTTTCCTGATGAAAACAAAGGGAAAGTGTGCAGATGGTGAGGGAATTCTTCAGGTGAGACAGTAAAATGATGACACCTACTTATGAATTGAGCATCCTCATGATAGAATTGCTCAAGTGTTCAGCAACTTAGGAAAGGCTAGGTTTCTATAGAAAAGGGAATAGGACAAGAGGGAGCTGGTAGACTGGATGAAGTAGGAGAATCAGAAACTGGAGGTCTCTGGGAAACAGAAGAGAGTGTTTGTGAGAAAGAGCAGGTCAAAGATCTGGGAGGAGAAAGGACTGTGATCAGGTCTCTAACATGGAGTGGTCCCAGTGACACTGAGGAATATGTGCTGAAGGAAAAGAGGAAGATACAGCCACAAAGTGGAGGGGGTGGAAGAACCGCAACACCAAAGCATTGGTTGTCACTCACATGGGTGGTGAAGTCACTGAAGATGATGGCAGGACATGGAATAGAGAGGAAGCTATGATACAGACGTTAGACCTAAAAAAGCAGTGTCTACCTACAAGTGAGGAAGTAATGGTCTCCGAGTGGATACAAAAGAGAGGTAGAGGTTTCCAGTATCCCTTCTCCAAAGTCTTCCATCCTTGGCTCTTATGCCTAGGAACCACACATAGATTTCCTACCATACATTCTCCAAAGCACTTTTCTGCTGCAGTTTGACTCTCCAGTTCTCAACTTTTCCTTTGGCAGAGGTTGTAGGCATCAGCTTCTTTTCCCTCCTATAGAAGCTATTACCATCTACTGCAGCCTTTGGAATTCTGCTCCCCCAAACCCAGCTATGGAAGATCGTGTTCTTGTACCTTGCCAGGATAGCACAGACGTGTTCTTGTGAGACTCAAGAACCCTGTTGATGTGACAAAGCGAGAGAGAGGCGTGGACATATATACACTACCAAACGTAAAATAGATAGCTAGTGGGAAGCAGCTGCATAGCACAGGGAGATCAGCTCTGTGCTTTGTGACCACCTAGAAGGGTGGGATAGGGAGGGTGGGAGGGAGGGAGACGCAAGAGGGAAGAGATATGGGAATGTATGTATATGTATAACTGATTCATTTTGTTATAAAGCAGAAACTAACACACCATTGTAAAGCAATTATACTCCAATAAAGATGTAAAAAAAAGAAAAAAAAAAAAGAACCCTGTTGAAACCCTGTATCCCCAGCACCCATGGAGCAAAACAGGAGGAGCATGGGAACAAGGGAATGTGCTGTGAGGGGCTGCTCTATTCTAAAACAGTCTGATACATAGTTGGCAACAATGGGAGATGTGATTCGGAGGGGCTATGGGAGTGAGTGAGAGCCCAGACCAGTGACCACTTGATAGCCGGCCAAGATCCTTCACTTTGTCACAGGAATAAACATAGCTCATTTTTGGAGGCCAACAATTTGATTAAAATATAGCAAACCATGTTTAAAACGTCATCCCTTTTCAACTAAACTGATAACACTGGAATGAAGCATACTGCTGGGAAAATGTTCTCAAAGATACTCGACAGTTTTAGTCCTAGGGACTCCCTTCCCCATCTGTGCTATCTCTTTAATGTGTAGATTCTCACTTAACTTGGCCTGAACTTCTGTTTACAGCAACTCCTGGATTTTATAGATGGAATTAATACCTAGAGGGGAAGTGATTTTCTCAAGATCATAGAGCAGGTGACTAGTCGAATCTGAACTGGAACCATGACCTCTTAGGCACTAACTCAATCCTCTTTTTACTATAATGTGATTCCACTGGAGGGGAATAAAGGATTCCGTTCTGCAGAAGTGGATTTTGTCCCAAGTAATTTAACAGCAATTGTGTTTTCTGTTACTACTAGACATAAATACTGTTCAGATAGCTCCTTTAGTTTATTATCTTTTTCTCTGTGAACTTACACATGCCATTATGTTCCAGACCACATGCTTATATATCAAAATGCTGTGATGCAAACTGGGGTATATTTTTATTCTGACAACATGTTTTGTAGAGGACAGTTTACATACTTACAACAGCCAGATGGTCTCAATTTTCTGGGACAAGCTTATCTCCAGTATTCAAACATCACGTCCCTGTGTTTTATATCTATTTCCATGTTAACTGTTTTCTGACCATAGTAACGATTTGTTAAAATGATTTCTAAGTGCGTTTAAGTTGATATCTTCATGAGAGTTTTCAAGTTAACCAATTCACAAATCAGGAAAGTGATCCTTTGCCAGACAATGAGTTCAAATTTTTGATTTTGGGAAAATGATCAGTAATATAACATAATCTTATTTTCTCCTCTACCTACAAATTAAAGGTAAGCCTTCCCTTTAGAAATTAGTAATTGTGCTCCAAAAATCTGATGATGAGGATAATGCTGTGAAGATGGAAGTTTCCAAAAGAATAGTGATAGTAAAGTATATTTCAGTTTCTATGGTACTTTCTTGGAGGTCAGAAGAACAAGGCAAAACCCAGTAAGAACTCATCTTAGTATCACTACTGTTCATCAAATTCAAGGATCCCAAGGCTCATAGCTCCAGGGAATAAGCAAAAATTGTTTATAATTGTGCTTATTAATAGATGTATCACATTTCTCAACACTCTTCTTGTTACAACTTTGCAGCAATTAAGGTTAGGTACAACTACACAAAACAGAAGAAAAACAAAATAAAACAAAAAACCCTCAATATAAGAGTAGTTTAAAATATAAAACAAATAGAATTTTAAACAAAATAACAGTGGTTTAAACCACAAATGCTGATACTTTTAATAAATTACAGAAATTTAAAAATGAGTGTTAAATTTAGGAGATTAACAGGCAGAGAAATCAGTCAAAATATAGAAGATTTAAACAATGTAATTAACATTTATGACCTAATTGAAAGAACTCTGTTCCCAGTACCTGCAATATACACATTTGTTGCAAATGCTAATGCAATCTACTAAAATTGTCCATTTGCTAGGGCACAAAGCAAGCACCAACAATTTCAAAGATTCAAATCATTTAGTGTATGTTATCTCATCACAATTAGAAAATTTAGGTGTAAACCAATAACAAAATATAGAGAAAACCCCTAAATGTTTGAAATTAAGTGATATACTTCTAAATACATGAGTCAAAGAATAAATCACAAAAGAATTATAAAATTATTTTGAATTATATGATAATAAAACCCACAAAATGTAAAAACTTACGGGAATGCCAAAATGAATAGCCTAAATTATATATATTGAAAAAATTAAAATTTAAAGCATTAAAAATCTGTGATGTAAATAAGCATCCCTCTCCAAAAGTTAGAAAAAGGACAAAAAATTAAATCTAAAGATAACAGAAAAGAAAAATAATAAAGATAATAGCAGAATTAATAAAATATAAAACAAAACAAAAATAGAACAAATAAAACTAAAATATGTTTTAAAAAAAGACTAATAAAATAGATAAACCCTTGGCAAGACTAGTCAAGAAAAAGAAAGAGAAGATACAAATTACAGATATGGGAATGAAAAAGGGCAAAGCATTATAGTTTGTGCAGAAATTAAAAGGAAAATAAAAACATATTTTAAATAATTTTATGCAAAAAATTTGAAAATTTAGAAGAAATAGACAAATTCCTAGAAAAATACTATTTGTCATACTGATATATGAAGAAATAGAAAATCTCAGTGATCCTATACTATTTAAAAACTGAGTCTATAATCTTAAAAATTTCTAAAAAATATCTTAAAGGAAAATTCTCGGACAAGTTTGGTCTATTGGTGAATTTTTACAAACACTTAAGAGGAAATAAATAAAAACAATCTTACACAAATTTTTTCAGAGGTTAGTGCAAGAGGGAACAATTTTCAGTTTATTTCATGAGGCTGATATATCCTCAATACCAAAAACTAATAAGGAAATTATAGACATCTCACTTAAAAACATAAAATGGAAATTCTAAACAGAATATTAGCAATCCAAATCCAGCAACACACACACACACAAAGTTATACTTATCATAGGAATACAAAATTGATTTCACTTCCAAAAATAAACCAAAGTTTGACAAATAATTCTGGGACAACTCAGAGTGGATTATAGACCTAAATGTAAGGGCTAAAACTATAAAACTCTTGGAAAACAACATAAGAGTAAATCTTGTGAAATTGGCCATTGATTTCTTTGAAGCAAAACCAAAATTATAAATAAAAAGAGAAAAAATTTGGTATTTTGAACTACATCAAAATTTAAAACTTCTGTCCTGCAAACTATACCATCAAGAAAGTAAAAAGAAAATCCACAGAATGGGAGAATATTTTTGCAAATCATAGCTCTGATAAGGGACTTGTGTCTAAAATATATAAACTATTAAAACTCAATATTAAAAAGACAGACAATCCATTTTAAAAATGAGTAAAAGTTCCAAATAAACATGTCTTCAAAGAAGATATACATAAAAGGCTAAAAAGCTCAGGAAAAGGTGTCAGTCATTAAGGGAAATGCACATCTAAACCACAGTGAAACACTACTTCACATCCATTAGGATGGTATATATTAGTTTGCTAAGTCTACCATAACAATGTACCACAGACTGGGTGGCTTATACAACAGAAATTTATTTTCTCACAATTCTAGAGGCTAGAAGTCTGAGATCTAGGTGTCAACAGGGTAGGTTTCTTCTGAGAGCACTCTCCTTGGCTTGTACGTGGCCATCTTCTTTCTCTGTCCTCACATGGTCTTTCCTCTGTATGTCTCTCTGTCCAAATTTTCTCTTCTTATAAGGACACCAGTCATATTAGATTAAGACATACCCTTATGACCTCATTTTTACTCATTACCTCTTTAAAAACTCTGTCTCCAAATACACTCACATTCTGAGGTACTGAGGGTTAGGACTTCAACATATGAATTTGGGGTAAGATATAATTCAGTGCATACAGATGGCTGTAATGAAAAAGACAGATAGTAAATAAGTGTGGTGAAGATGTAGAGAAACTGGAACTCTTATACTTTGCAGTTGAGAATGTAAAATGGTACAGCTAATTTGAAAAACAGTTTGGCCATTCTTCAAAAAGCTAAACATAGAGTTATCATAAAATCCAGCAATTCCACTCCTAGGTATATACCCAAGAGATTTAAAAACATAAGACCAAACAAAACTTCTATATGAATGTATAATAGCAGCTTTATTCATAGTAGCCAAAAAGTAGAAACAACACAAATGTCTACGCACTGATGAATGGATAAACAAAATGTGGTATAGCCATACAATTAATTATTATTCAGCAATAAAAAGGAATAAAGTAATGATACATGCTACAATATAGATGAACCTTGAAGACATTATGCTAAGTGGAAGAAGTGAGTCATACAAGATCATATATTATATGATTTCATTTATATGAAATGTCCAAATTGTCAAATATATTTTGACAGAAAGTATATTAGTGGTTGCTTAGGGATAGAAACTTTGTGAATATTCATCCAACAGTACTCCTATGATTTGTGCACTTTTATATATTTTATACTTTAATAAAAATATTTTTAAAAACATGTAAATAAATAAAATAAAAAATAATAAAATATAACTATTGTTCTTAAATTTTATTTATATATATATATAAATATATATATATATAAATACAAGGTCCTATACACGGGAACACACAGAGATGAATCAGACACCATTACTCCTCTCAAGGAGATTGTGATCTATTAGAGGACTTAAAAATCAGACTGAAATAGAAGAATCTAGGCTGACAAGGCAGAAACCTTGCTGAGGGTATGAGAATTCAATTGGAAAGATAAAAACAGGATGCAAGATTGCACTGATATTTTCCAGAAGCTCTTCTTTTCACAGTTGAGCACTTGAAATAAAAAATAACCAGTTTGTCCCACATCACCTTCACCCTACCAGGAGGACGTGGCCTTGGCTTAGTCCAGACAAAATGTTACGGCCTTTGAAGCTGAATTTGAGGCTGGCTCATACAATGCTCCAATGAATTCATAAGACTACATCCCTCTAGGGAGGGCCCTGGGAGCTTGACAAATGCTAAGAATCCCAGAAATCATGAAGCACCTTTGAGGTCATGTAGTCCACCCTTTCAGAGGGGAAAGGTGAGTCCCAGAGAGGGAAAGAAACTTAGTCAGGGTCACAAGCCCATAACTGTTACCACAGTACAGTTGTCTTCTTCTCTTGGACACATTTTCCATTTGGAATGAACTAAAGTCGTTATGAAGTTGAAGAACAATATAGCAATGTATTGAGCTTATATCTGTGGTTAAAAGAAATAAGCTATTTGATGTTTTATGTTTCAATTTTCTCTACACTAAAAAATGTTCATAACTGCAGAGAGACTCTGCCATATGTGGGTATAATGTATAGATTTACAGTCTATGAGGAAAATACCAAGATTCCCTGTCACAGAAAACCCCAGAAATTAAAACAGCATCCTCCCAACTTTGTTGGCCAACCAAGCAGAAATTGAGATATTTGTTAATTTTTTTTCTAATTTCTTAATCCAAGGCACTGGGAATATATTTATGAAAACTTGTACCAATCCATGTCCTGTTCTCACAGCATTCATAGTGCTTTCCAGGGATGTGAAATTGTGTAAATAAATTTGCACTCTGATGCTCCTGCATCTGGAGGTTTTCCATGCTGGAACCAGTCCTGGTGAAACTTAGTACAGGCATACCTTGCAGATATTGTGGGTTCAGTTCCAGACTACTACAATAAAGTGAATATTGAGATAAAGTGAGTCACACAAATTTTTTGGTTTCCCAGTCCATAAAAAATTATGTTTACACTATACAGTAGTCTATGAAATGTGCATTAGAATTATGTCTAAAAAAACAATGTTCATATCTTAACTAAGAAGCATTTGAATGCTAAAAAATGCTAACCATCATCTGAGCCTTCAGCAAGTTGTAATTTTTGGCAGTAGTGACATCAAATATCACTGATCACAGATCATCATAGCAAATATAATAATAATAAAAATGTTTGAAATATTGTGAGAATTACCAAAATGTGACCCAGAGGCACAAAGTGAGCAATGGCTGTTGGAAAAATGGCGCCCATAGACTTGTTTGACAGCAGGGTTGCCAAAACCTTCAATTTGTAAAAAACTGCAATACTCTGCGAAGCACAGTAAAACAAAGCGCAATAAAATGAGGTCTGCCTGTAGGCTGTTATTGACAGAGTGGAGAGTTGTGGGTGGCCAGGTTTCATCCTTTTGTACTTCTGAGTCTACAGAACGGTTTCTCAGCCTCAGCACTGTTGACTAGATGATGGAGTAGATAATTCTCTGCTAGAAAGGCTGTCCTTGTATAGGATGTTTCACATCCCTACCCACTAAATGCCAGTAGCACTCAATCCCCAGTGTGGCAACCAAAAATGTCTCCAGGCATTTCCAACACCCCTTGGGAGCAAAACCACCCAGAGTTACGATCCCTAGTTTACAGTATAAGCATGTAGTTGAGATTCGACTTTCACTCATGAGCCACCCAAGTGATATTGACAGAAAGACATAGTAATGAAATAAATATTAAGAGCTACCATGGCTTAGTGTCTACTGCATAAAAAGTCCTGTGTGAGGTACTTTACATATATTATCTCATTTTACCCACATGATACCCTGAGAGGTAGTAGATCAGTCAGTGCTCTCAGTTGCTAAAAGAGTGCATTCTAGGTGGTTTAAACAGAAGTGGAACCTAATTTAGGATATTAGGTAGCTCACCGAACCACCAGGCATGTCAGAAGTTAATCTGGAGCTTGGCACCTGGGAACCACACCCAAACCATACTGCAGGAATGCTCCAGCAGTGACCCCACACAGACTCCCCAGGGAACAGGCACCTAACACACCCCAACCCACATGACCTGAACCCCTGATGCTGGGGTAGGACAAGAACAACGCGGCCTCTGAGAGGCAAGGCCACTGCCACCACAATCTCCAGAAAATTAGTTTCTCTTGTTGCCCATTTTCTCATGAGAGCACTTTGAATTCAGCATCTCTCACCGACCATTTCATTGGCAGAAGCTGTGTCACATGCCTGCCCCAGAGCTGCAAGGGAAGCTGGGATAATGAGTTTCTTCAGGAATTAGGAACTGGGGGGAATTCCCTAGACATGGGAAGTGTGCTCAAAGCACCACGCTACAGGTAGATGCTAATTTTGCTGATGAGGAAACAGACTCAGAGAGGTTAAGTAACCTGCTTAAAGTCACACCTATTATGTGAATTCAAGTACAAGTTCCCCTATTCTTTAGCTAATATTCTTTCCTGTATAATATCAATAGCCCAAGAAAATGTGTAGCCCTACTCTTCTACCCCCAGCCTTGAATACAGCTTCCTAGGCAGTTCCCAGACTAAGAGGCTATGAGATTTTGCCCAATGTAGATTATCAGCCTTGGCAAAATCATCACTAGTTAGTACCTTCCTGAATGTCCCACAGGGACTATGACACAGAGTGTGTAGGCTTTGGTAGAGGTGGTGGTTCCCAGACAAATGAAGATGGGCTCCATCTACTTCCATAGCCTTCGGTCTTCAGAGAGTCCTCTCTTCTGCTATATGGAGGAAAGAGATGCTAATGTGGCTGCCCAACTGTGGTAGGCAACCTCTGTTTCCTCCTAGTATTCATTTCCGGAAGTGTGGGCTCGACCTAGTGACTCACTTCTAAAGAATTAATGCAGCAAAGGTAAAGGAATGTCACTCCCAAGATTAGGATACAAAAAACTGTGACACTTTCTCTCCCCTTCTCTCCTTGGCTCTCTCTCTCCCTCTCTGTCTTACTCTCTCTGAGGGAATCCAACTGCTATGTTATCAGCTAGCTTCTGGAGAAGCCCACATATGAAGGAACCTCCAGCCAACAGCCAGGCATGCACTGAGGCCCTCTCTTCCTCCTCCTCCTCCTCTGAGGTCTTCGGCACCCACAGCTTACTAGCTGATTGTTCTCTGACTCATAGGTGTGCTAGATTGGAAGCTCCTTGAGGTAGTGTCCTAAATGTGTACCCCCTCCATGCTTCCCCAGTAGTATCTGGTACAGTGTTGGGTGCATGGAGACTCAAAACATATTTTTTGAATGAATGAATGCCATTGAGTCTTATAACAAATACTCTTGGTCAAACTCACATTCTTTCTCCCTTCCTTCCTTCCTTCCTTCCTTCCTTTGTTTCTTTCAGAAAACATTTACTGAGTGCGTACATGTTCTTATTCTACAGAGAATCGGGAATAAAAAGATGAATTAATTAGACAGTTTCTGCTTCCACATTGCATTAATTTTCAATGATGTTGTAACAAATTGCTACCAACTTAGTAGCTTAAACAATGCAAAAGTACCTTATAATTCTGTACTTCAGAATTCTGATATGGTCTTAATGAGCTAAAATCAAGGTTTTGACAGGGAAACTTTCTAGAAGTTTCCTTGCCTTTTCCAGCTTCTAAAGGCTGCCTGAATTCCTTGGCTTCCTCTTCCAAACCAGCAGTGGTAGGTTGAATCCTTCTCATGCTGCCATCTCTCTGGTTCTCTGAAATCTGAAAAGGTTCTTCAGTTTTACTGACCCATGTGATTAGACCAGGCACCTCTGGATAATCCAGGATACTCTTCCCCTCTCTGGTTCTTTAACCTTAATCACATTTGCATCCCTTTTGCCATGTAAAGTAACATACTCACAGGTTCCAGGGATTGTGGTATGACCATCTTCAGGAGAGATTACTCTGCCTTTCACACCCTCTCCTTTTCTGTCACTGGGCCAAGTCAACCAACCCGTGAGTGGGAGTCCCCTGTGCTCGATGGTTCTGTCTTGTGACCGGCAAGGGATGTACTGGGATCTACCAATGGGCTTGGCACTGGGGGGAAGCAGAAAAAAACTAATTTAGCTTAAAATAAAAGCCATATAGGAGGCAGAGTCGAAGCTGGCTCTCCTTCTAATGAAAGATGGAATTTCTCTGATTTTTCCAGGGCTGCTGTGTTCTCACCTCATAGGATTTTATTTTGCCTCCCTTGATAGGAGTGGAGATTTTATACCTCCTCTGCAGCACTATTCATCCCTGCCACCATCACTCTTTTACATTACATTTTAAAATCTTTTGTTGGACAGTGTGAATGTTCTGTAGGAATCTGCTTGGAAGATAAAGCCCTGAGCTTCAGTAAGAGGCAAAGACTTAAAGAAGAGTGCCCAGAGCATCCCTAAACTGGACCCATGAGAGGTGGTCCTGGTGGGGTCTGGGGAGTGCAGTGCTTCTGCAGCAGGAGGGTATTGTTCTAGTCCACCCACCCCCACTGACACCACTGCTGTTCAGTACCTGGAGCCCTCCTGACCCTCAGTAGTCCCCAGTGGGACTATCAGCCTTCCACTTCTTGTTGTCAGTTGCCCCAGAAAAGAAGGGGGAGGGTGCTTGCCATATGTGCTAAAAAAATTAAGATCCCATAAGTTGTTCTCAACCCTGCACCACAGAAAAGTTGCCCTTAGCCTTACTCATTCTCCTCATTTTAGTTTTAGCCCACTTGTTCACTTCTGGTCTCTTTCCATTGTACATGAACACATGCCTCTTCCTTCTGGACAAAATCTCCAAAATATCTTTATTCCCGAGTCAGTGTTTGTTGTTCATGGTACTCTCCATCCTCCCACTTCACCCCCACCCCAAGTTCTACTTCACATTGTCTTCAGTACTCATTAGATCTCATTGTCTTTTTAATTAAAATTTAGCATAATAGTGAGTATCTGTAGGATTTAGAATTGCAGAATGACAGAATCTGAAAGCACCTTTGATGTCATCTCTTTTAATACACTCATGAAGGATGCTCTAGATATTTTATCCTAGTAGCTTCCCAGTTTCAAAGACCTGATCTTTTCAAGTTCACTAGGACTACAACATTCACACCTATGCCACCCCAGGCTGCTCATATGTTACAAAAATGTTTCTGGATTAAGTTCTAGACATTCCGTGAATTGACCCAATATCAGGCTCCTAAGCACACCGACTTCCTGCACATGCTTAGACCATTTTGATTCAACCAGTAAAGAAAGAGCAACCTAGAGGGTCTTGTGTTAGGCTAGTGGCACCTCTGTTTCATAAATCTCTCTCTCATGTTCAATCGAAAGCTATTTTGGTGCAAACGAAAGAGCCAGACTTTTGTATTCACAGTTTCGGTCTCACCTCTGCCACCCACTAGCTGTATGATTTAGCACAGCTTCTTATCTTGTAAGATGAGGTTAGAAATACTCATCTCACATGGTTACTCTGATGATTAAAGTAGATCGTGATAGAAAGAGCAGCTACAGCAGTCACACGATGAGCATCCTCTAAATGGCAGCTATTATCAATAATGATTGTTTTGCTTCTGTGGTGCTGGTGATAATAATGAAGGGGCCAGACCACTCAGTGCTCAGTGTATCTAGGAAGGGAGGTAACAGGGCCTTCAAAAGAACATCAGGCACTCTAGATGTCACTTTCCAAAAGCCTAAAAGGATTTGGAGCAAGGTATAGTCTAGCATAAACATCGTGATAAGGAGCATGGGTCTCTGTGTTCACCACTCAGACCCACCTCCAAATTAGAGATGCCTCCCTGGGTCAAACAATGGGGTAGTCATGAGAGGAGGAGAATATGGTGGAAAAGAGATCAAGGAGGTCAGTGAGGTCCAGAGAAGGTGAGGCCAGAAAGGGCCAGATGGGTAAGAAAGAAGATTGTGGGAACCATGTGAGATGTGGGGCAATGTCCACTTGTGTGAAAGCCATCTGCAGATGAAAGCCATCTCACTCAAGATAAGCAGACTCATGTGAGCTGCTTGGGGCAATCGAGACATCCCGGGCACTTGGGAAAGTCACCAGCAGTGGCAGGAGAGGCCCTAAATATCTCCCAGTTAAAGTTTCCAAAGATTTCTTGGCCCATTAAAATGGTTTCATGGGGACAAAGAGAAGTGTGTGATAGCAACTCCTGCAGACACACAGAGCTCTGCAGCTGGTGAGCCGGGCTATGAATGTCCTAGGCAGACTCCACTTGTAAGAGAAAATCATTTCTTGGTTGTGATGGCTTTTTCTCTCCACGGTTGCACCAGAAGAACTAGAATTAGCCATATTTATAACAGAAAAATTGAAAAATAGACAAAAACAGACTTTATTTTCTCAAGCCCCAGTCTTTCTGAGTCTTACCTGTGACCTTAGAAACGGAACATAATATCCATGGGCCTTAATTTTTGCATGTGAAAATGGAGAGTTTGGGCTAGGTGACCCCCTCCATCTCTGAGATCACATTAACAATAGTCATAACCATTACATTCCTTGGGTTTCTGTGTGCTATCTTACAGTCTTTCTATAGCCACATTTTCCATGTTAAAAAATGAAAGGTCAAAGAGGGTAAGGAAACTGCCCAAGGTCATTCAGCTGGAAAATGGCTGAACTAGGACTTGGAAAGAGACCTGTCTGATTGCAAAGCTCCTGGTCTTTTCCACCCCAATGGTCCCTGTGATCTTGTGGTTCTTTCACACCCAGGAAGTGGCTGACACAGAGACTCTCATGCAGCCAAGTCCCAGAAGACAGACCCCAAGCCATAGAGAAAGACGGCAGCTTCTGAGCCTCCCACAGGCAAGAGACGTTCATGGGCTGGACCACAGGTCTCCAGAAAGCCCAGACTGATGCATCTCCAGACAGACACAGGGTCCAATGGAACACAGCTTACCTGGTGTATTTATCACCAGTGAAGGGAGGGGATCTCAGAAAAGCTGACAACTTCAAGTTACACCCACATACATACAAGCTTCTGGACCAAAATTACCTTTAATTTGAGACCACTTAATGTCTTTCATCAATTCCCATTGTCTTAGTTTAACAAATGGAATCATAAATTATACAATCGACAATAATTGCACTTATTTGCAATTAGAATTCATTTGTCAGTCTCTGCCCATGAATAATGAATACTAGGATAACCTTGATGGAGCAAATGTACTTTGGTGGGGTATACTGCACATTTAGGAAGTCTCCATTTGTCATCTCCATTTTGGGTTGAAATGATCAGCCAGTAAATCACTCCAAATAGCATTCAGCCCAACAAGTCTACAGTGTTATGAACTAGAAACACGAACCAAAGTACAAATAATTCCAAGGGTTTTCTGTGGCTGGAATCAGAGTAAATAGAAGTATATATTCTTGTAAATATCCACGAACAAAACTCTCTGTGTGATTAGGGACCAGTTTTGGGGACCTGTCTTTGAGATCACATTTTCCCCATCAGTAAAGTGAGAGTATAGGGGGTCTCTGACTCTTAAGTCCCCATTTTGGATTTAAAATTTTTGAGACACTCTCAGAATTTTTAAGCTGCAGTGCATGAGTCCCAAAGGGATCTAGAGATAGGATTATATTTCAATATAATTTTTCTTGGTCAGCCTAATATTTTATGTGCTTAAAAACATTATTCTCTGAAAAGATTCATCTCCTTCACCAATACCTAAGAGACTCATGGCACAAAAAAAGATCAAATTCCAGATATAATAACACATATGCATATGCACCAAACACATAAAAATTCATCTAAACAAAGAGAAAATATGGAATAAAAACAATAGCTCCTCAAACAGCAGTGCTGGGAAGGCGCTTTTCAATCCTACCCCAGCCTCACAACCTCCTCATCTACAGAGCAGGAACTCCTCCACAGCCTCCCTGTCAGGCTGAAAAGCCCATTCATAGACACCACCTTGTAAGATCTGTCCAACAGCCCTGTAAAGTAGGTACATCACTATCCTGATTCTTTAAGTGATTCTGAACCTTGAAGAGAATAAATGGATTGCCCAAACTCACATGCCCAGAACCAAAGTCTCCTGACTGCAAATCCTTGCTGTATCACTTTGCCATGTTAGTCATCAGCCTTGGATACAACATGAAATGAAACTTTATCAACAAAATCCAAAAACATGACTTACAATAGCAGAAAAGTTAAACTCAATCTCGACGTCCTGCAGTGGAGGAGGTAGTGAATGTTCCCCATCATGGGGAACAAAATGATTCATTTACTAGGAAGAGGACAGAAATTCTCAAAGCTACCCTCGGGACTCCCTGTGAGATAGGGACATACACCCTGGGAGCCTGGGGCCACCAGAACAGAAGGCAGTGCAATAGCTGTCATTATCTTCTATAGATGCAAAAGAAATACCTTGATTCTCCATGTTTCTGTGATGTGTTTCCAAATAAAGTCTCAGAACATTTAACTTATGAGATCATGAATGTTAAGCTTTCATTTCTTACTGAACTCCTAGCCTGTGATATGACTCCTGAGAACTGAGAAGATCTTATTATTCATAGACCATTCCAACTCAAAGCACAGAAAGAGAGTTCAGTTCAGCAACCTAGTGGCTGCCTGGTCCTGAACAGCAAGTATGTGCCCAGCACTGAACACAACACCTGAAAGGTGGAGATAAGATATAAACTCAGGGCTTCCCTGGTGGCGCAGTAGTTGAGAGCCCGCCTGCCGATGCAGGGGACACGGGTTTGTGCCCCGGTCCGGGAAGATCCCATATGCCGCAGAGCGGCTGGGCCCGTGAGCCATGGCCGCTGAGCCTTCACGTCTGGAGCCTGTGCTCCGCAATGGGAGAGGCCACAGCGGTGAGAGGCCCGCGTACCACACACACACACACAAAAAAGATATAAACTCAGGCCAGGAGGGAGATAAACACATGCTAAAAAAAAAAAATTAATTGCAATACAAGACAGAATTTTCCAGGCCATAATGCAGGAATACACCAAGGAGATGGAGAGAATCGCTTTGAATGACCAAATATATCAAAACTTCATGGAGGAGATGAATTTAGAACCTGAGAAATATCCTCCACATATATTCCCTCCTCTCCTTCTCCATCACAAGGTGAAGTAGAGGAAGGGCATATGGAGAGGGCGGAGCATTCCAGAAAAAGAAAGAGCATCCATGTAAAAAAACTTAACCAAAAGGTGCATTGGGAAAGGCATGGCATGTTCCAGGACTATGGAAGGTGAGGGAGGGTGGGAGGGAGGAGGGAGTGTTTCATCAGGTTTTAAGAGATCAACCAGGCTAAGTCATGAAGAACCTTGTACAGCATCAAAAGGAGTGTGAACAGTACCTCATTGTTGACAAAGAAGCAACTGACATTTTAAGTAGGAGATTCACAAAATCTGATTTTTTAGGAAAATCACTCCTGGGGCTGGGGTTTGCAGGGGTGGCGGGGGGAGAGGGGAAAGAGGATGCTGAAGAATTAGAAGCTTAGAGGCCAGTTAAGAGTCTGTGAAACGCACTGGGCCTGACACTCAGCAGAAGCAGGGAGACTGTTGCAGAGTCTTATACTGAGTACAGAGCCGCCTCCTAATAACTTTAATTAAGGTATTTCTCAGAAATCTCATTCAATTTCAGCAAAAGAGAAACACTGATGTATCGTTGCGTTATCTGATACTCCTTAGAAGTCTCCTTAGTACAGAAGAATAATGCCATAAAGAAAGTAATTCTCAATGTTACATACAGTACAGAATTAAGCCAATCATCTAGAAAACTCAGCTCCCAAATATTTTAACAATAATATGACTATTTCACATGGAAGGTGGATCGTTGCCTAAAGTACACATGGCAGGTCTTAATCCTCAAGTGAGCCAATCCTGGGTCATCATTTTGTGGAAATACCTAGCCTTAGTTATACCACACAACTTTTGAATAAGTTCCCACTGGAGAAAAAAAAAAAAAAAGAAACACAGAAAGAGAAAGGGAGGGGAATAGAAGAGTAGGAAGAGCAAAAGACGAAGAGGAAAGGAAAGAAAGAAACCTAGAGGGAGACACACATACACAGAGAAAGAGACACAGAGAAAAGATAGCCCAGGAGGTTAACAGAAGAACAGAAGTCATTAGAAAAGGGAGGCAGATGTGAGGATCTGGGGGGCAGGGAGAAAAGAATGGCCAGCTGCTCACTTACAAGTCATCAATTCCTCACACAGTCATCTGGCACTCTCCCTGGGTGCCCGAAGGAGGAAGAACTGATATGGTGAGTTTGTTTCCCTTGTTACTTGACCTACTGGAGAGAGGGCAGGTATGGCACAGCAGTGGGGTCAGTGACAATGTGGAAACAGGGGAGATATTTTTACTCCACCACATGTCGTAAATTCTTCCATCCATACTCCTTTCCATTCACACAGTGAGCGCTCTACTTAGATATGTATTATGTTCTGGGCATAGTAGCCGTCTCTGGGAATAAAAAGGAGTGGATGAAAAAACAAATGAAATCACCCACCTGGCATGCGCAGCAGTATTTGTTTTGCTTTGGTTCCTCTACCACAGCAACAGAAATAGAGTCAATCTCTGAAGAATCAGAAAAGTATGAATGAGCTGACTGACCTCTAGCTGCCTTAGATAGATAAGTAACCTAATGCATTGTAGATGCCATTTCATCATCTGTGAAATAAAGATAAGAAAACTGTCCAGTTGACCTCATAGGGTTGCTGGGAAGACAAAATGAGATTATTATAAAGTATTTTGTAACCTCTAAAGAACAAGCATATGCTCCTGTTATAAAGAACCATCCATCTGGAATTGTACTACATGACCACTGAATGTAATTTAACTTAGAGGTTTAATGTTCACCTTATATTCTTTGAAGAAAGTGTCAGTTGATTAAATTAATGATGTAAACAAGCTGGGGGAGGGGGAGGAGGCATTTGAGCCACTTAACTTTTCCTATAACCACAACTGGGGTGCTAATTATGCATCTTATTTGGCTATTCACCAAAGCAAGGTCCTTAAGGACAATGCTATTCCATTTGTCCTAGGTAGTTTGCATATTTGAAAGAAATGAAACTGAACTCTTCAAAAAATAGACAATACTCCAGATTTCTGTTATTTTAGGCCGGCTTGTTCACCCAAGATTCCGCATCCCCCACCTCCACAAAGATGGATCAGTGAGGTCTGACAGGTGGGACTCTGGAAATGAAGACAGGTGACTAGCAATGCATTGACTCTACAAAGAAAGCCACTGTGAGCATAGGAGCTCAATCAGGGATTCTGGGGCATAAACTCTGGCTGAACAAGAATTGCACTTGGGAGTAGGACAAGATGGCAGGGGCAAGATGATAGCATCCCCTCTAGGGATACAGAAAAGGGAAAAAATTCTCAGTCTCTGGGAGCCCATCACTGGAGTGTTCCTGTATGGAGAATGGGGACTTGCGGCCTCCCAACAAGGCCGTCTTCTACCAGCTCTGACCATGACACCAAGCTGAGGTGCCTGGCAGAAATCATGGACAGCACAGGGGAAAGGGGACAACCAGAGGAGCTGCTGACCTTTCCACTGTGTCTCTTCCCGGACACACTAGCAAACTACATGTGGGTGGTACTTTAGAATCATGAATCACGTTCTCTACATTATCTCTTTGATTCTTACCACAAACCTATGAGATAGGTATTATTAGCCCCATTTTCAGAGGTGTAAACATAAAGCCCAAAAAAATTAATTTACTTGCCATAATTCACATAGTTGTTAGTAGGACCACATATTTTTTTCCCAGAGCCTGCCTTCATCAACTATCCTCTCTCTTATGAACCATTAGCCTCCCTTCTCTACTATCTCCTCCATCCCTTTATCCTATAAATAAATATAATTTTCTTCTATCTTTCTAAACTTTTTCAAATATTACTAGATTATTATTTGACATACAGTACATATAACATTTTATATTTATTTACATCCCAATCCTTCTCTATAAAGGTTGAAGATGTCTTGTAACACAGATGCCCAAAAACATTAATATAGAATGAGGAAATTAGGATTGAAGCAAATATGTAATCATCGGTTGCTATTGATTAAATGGAGTGTGTTCTGTCTCTTTATATGTATACACAATTGCATATGCACATTTATATTTTAATATATGTTTATGTATATAATACAATATATATACATATGTCAGTGTATAGTGTGTGTGTGAGAGAGAGAGAGAGATAGAGACAGAGAAAGACAGAGAGAAACAGTACTTGGCAGGCTGGTAAGCTCTCTGTATGATTGGATACTGAGCTTCCTGGGAGTCAAGGCAAAGATAAGCAGGGTGAATTATATAGCTTTCATAGTAGGGATGGAGAAAGCAGATTAGCAACTTAGTGGAAATAAAATATTTTCCAATAATAAGTTCTACAAGATATTTCTCACATTGTGTTTTTTATATACAGATACATATAGATATAGATATAGATATAGATATAGATATAGATATAGATACAGATTCTCCCCAGGGTCTCCTGTCAGGTAATAAGAACTTCTTGACATTTTGGCAATGGAACTTCTTTGTATGGGTTCCAAGATAAATGTGCCTTTGAAGAAGCATTTCCCTGCATCTAAGTGTGGGTTCCAAGTTCTTTAATGTTTACTAGACAGTATAATTTTGCTTGAAAGTTAACTTGATAACGTAAAGATTTATGTTGTAATATCTAAAGCAACCAGGGAAAAAGAACAAAAAGATGTGCACCTAAAAAATCAATACAAACTTGTGCTTCTGGCCAAAAGAATAATGAGATAGGATTTCCCTTCCCATTTGAAGAAATTTGTTTAAATGGACAAAGTATAGGAAACAACAATTTTCAGACAAGTTTCAGGCAATGCAGGAGAGTGATCCTTGAGATAGAGGAAAGAAACAAATAAAACCCTACAACGGCTCAGTTTAAGAACTGGAGAAAATTTCTAGGCTGCTGTGAAGGAGGGTGATCTCTGGAGGAGCTAAACTATTTCTTTGAGAAAAAAAATACAAAGCTGGACGTCTGGAGCATGCTTTGTAGCTGGAGATCACAAGGCAGACCTCCAAAGAGGTCTTATAATTATCAGAACAATGTGGTATTGGTTTAAAAATAAACAGATCAGTAAAACAGCATAGAGAGTATAGAAATTAACCCATACATATATAGACAACTGATTTCGACAAAGGCAACTGAGTGAGGAAAGGGTAGACTTTTCAACAAATGGTGCTACAAACATTGGTTTTGCATATACTGAAAGAAAATTACCTTTCATCTATATCTCATGCTATATACAATGAGAAGGGGCACCTGTGGAGGTCAGGACAGCCAACTGGATGTTTAGAAACATCACTTTAACTAGACCTTGCACACAGCCTGCCCTCTTATAGTGTATTTGCTCATTTTACTGGGGTTATTTGCTCTGTGTTCGGCTAACAAAAGGGAAATATAAGCTGCAAAATGCCAGAATTAGAGATAAGACAGAAACCATAACTGAGACCTGAACGCTCAGCTGAAAGGAGACTGAGCGTAACAGCTCTTATCCTTTTCTTTTCTTTCATAATTTTTGTTAAAGTATAATATACATTGAAGCACAGCTCTTAAGTGCACCGCTCAAGGAATTTTCACAAACTGGACCCCACTATGTAAATCAGCATCAAAATCAAGGAGAAGAACTTTGCCGGCGCACCTAAAGCCCCTTGGTGCTTCCTTCCCATCTCATTCTCCCAAGGGTGTTCACTGTCTTGACTTCTCAGAGCATTAATTTATTTTGCCTGCTTCTGAGCTTTATATATTAAATGGTAGCATTGGAATTCCCTAGCGGTCCTGTGGTTAGGACTCTGCACTCTCACTGCCAAGGGCCTGGGTTCGAGCCCTGGTCAGGTAACTAAGATCCCACATGACACGTGGCGTGGCCATAAAATGCAATACAATACAATACAATACAATACAATACAATACAATACAATACAATGAAGCATTCAGGATGTATTCTTCTGTCTAGGGCTTCTTCTATTCAACAATATGTTTGTATGAGACATCCACAGTGTTCCACGTAGCTTGTTTATTCTACAGTTTATTCATTGTTATTGTTTTACAGTATTTCATCATTTGATTAAACCAAATTTACATATTCATTCTATAGTCAGTGGACCACTTGGATGGTTTCCAGTTTGGAGATATTGCAAAGACTGCTGCTATAAACATACTTGTATATATCTCTTGGTGAACATATGTAAGCATTTCTGTTAGCAATCTACCTAGGAGTGGAAATTTTGGATCATACACTATGCATTTGTTCGGTTTTTATAGAAATGATTGAACAGTCTCCAAAGTGGTTAAACCAATCCTGTGCTCTTTGCAGTCAATGCCCTGCAAATGGCCAGGTACCAGGAAAATGACAAATTAATTTAGAGGCATATTGAATCTGAGATCACTGGGGAACAGTCAAGGGGAGTTAAGAGTAACTGTTGGCTCCAAGGGTGAGAGACTCAAGAGAAAGATCGAGGTTGGATGAAGTCATCACCTAAAGGTGACAGAAGGAGTCACAGAGTCAGCTGGAATCCCCCAAATATAGAGTGAGGCAGGCAAACCAGGAGAACCAGGAACAGGACCTGGTACTCAGGGGAAGTCAGGGGAAGAGGAGGATCAGGGGGAGGCTAAGGACCTTCCTCACTAACCCCTAGCAGGGAGTCATATGAGAGACCTGGGTTCACACTGTGCTCTTTCAAAACTGACAGGGTATTTAAGGAGACTGATTATTTTACATTTCCTGAAATTTACTTTGAGCAAAACTTTTTCCAGACTGTGTACTCACTTATTCCCCTCCTTTTTTTTTTTTCTTTTTTTCATGTTCAGTATGGGAAAGTGCTATCCACAGAGAAGAAATTGCTTCTGGGACCAGAGTTGACTTTAGCGTTCACCACAACAGCTTGACTTACTATAATGGGGTTTAGCATCTTTATGACACAGCTAGCTCTGAAACCTATCCTAGACCAATATTTTAGGCTGGTTCCCTTCTAACCTTGGTGAATCTCTCTCTAACATTGCTGATAGAATCCATTAGTTCAGACACTTAAATGCTGCAAATTCTTCAACCTCAAAAGGAGGAGTGGCTGCTACCCTTGCGATTGCTATCTTCCTTGAAGGCTGCAACAAGAAGAGGAAGGGGAAAAGAGCATGTATAATTTACTGGGGTTTCCTCCTAAGCACTATGATAAAACTTAAGCCTTTTGAGAATTCAAAGATTAATGAAATCTGGTCCCTTGCCTCAAGGCACTGACAATTGAATGAAAGAGAGGGCAAACACACAAGTAGCTCTAGTACAATGTAGAATGAAATAAATACTGAAATAGAAGTATAAGCAGCTTGTTGAGGAAGTACCCATGAGAGAGTGTCTCCCTCCCTAATTCTGAGTAACAAGACAAGCTTCCTTAAAAAAGTAAAATTAACTTGAAAAATTAGTGGAACTCTACCAATAGCAGGAGCCTGAGGAAAGAACGCCAAGATGTAAAAGTGTTACCAAAAGCGGTGGCCAGCTGCTCGCCGCTCTAAAGCCGATACTCGAGATGCAAGGTAGGTGAAAAGGAAAGTTTGCTTTATTCCGGAGGCCGGCAGCCAAGAGGGAGAGGGCGGACTCATGTCCAAAGGCCGATTCCCCCCACTGACAATCAGGGGGCAAGAGCTTTTATAGGCAGAGGGAGGGGGCTACATGCAGAAGCAGCACAGTCCGCTCTGACAGGCATCCTGAAATTGGTCATGCCATGGTCTGATCACCATCATCTTGATTGTTTTAAGTACAGCTAGTCTTCTGTTCCAGGGTCGATTTTTTCCCATTTCTTTGAGGCCAATTCTCAGAATTGTGGCAGCTTATGTCATGGCTTCGGTCTGGTTATCATGTAATTAATGTCTTCCACCTGGTCGGGGTTTCAGTATCTACAAAATAGCTCCAGGGATATGGCTCAGAGTATTGTCTATAGCTCTTGAAGAGAAACTAAATGTCCTTGACTTTGCTTAATGACTAAACTGTTATTATTTTGTCCTATTTGACTTCCTTCCTTTGCTTCTGCATTTTCTCACTTCTCTGATTAAACTTATTCTTTGGCTACAGTTTTTCTACAGACAAAAGGCAGGCTGAGGACATGGATTGGGGGGAAGGACCATAGGGTCCTGCTCTGTTTCAAAAGTACTTACCTGATATATACCAAAAAGACCGGCATTTTGTGTGGTCAGAACAATTGTTCTTAAAGTGTGGTCCCCAGACAGGCAGCCTCAGAGTCACCTGGGAATTTGTTAGAAAGGCAGAATTTCAAGACTCCATCCCAGACTCACAGAATTGGAAACAGTCGGCATGAGGCCCAGAAACATGCGTTTTAACAAGCCCTCCAGGTGATTCTGAAACACACTTAGGTTTGAGAACCACTGGGATTGAGGGTACTGTGCATGGAGTGATATGACGAGAGACGAGGATGAAAAGGAGTGCTGGGTCTGGATCATGGTGAGCTTAGAACACAGGCTCAGGGGTTGGGATTTTCTTCTATAGGCAATGGGGAGCCGTTGTAGAGTTCTGATCAGGGGAATGATATGATCAAAACTGCTTTAGAAAGAAAAATTTTACAGCAGGTGGATGATACAGTGACAAAAGGAGTAATTGGGTGTAGGGAGAAAATACTTACAAGCCTATAATTGGAAATAATTGTGAAAGAGAACACATACTTCAGTCCAAGGAGGTGAACATAAAAGTCATCGTTATCTTTACGAAAGAATACCTCTAAAGGAATATATGTTCACAGTTTGGCTCTACAATAGAAGATCCCAGATCCTTGTGCTTTTATACTAGAAAGAAAACAAACTGACATTCTAGAACTTACTCAGTATTAAGCATTACTTTCAGCATCTTGTATGTTTTATCTTGTATAATGCGCGTATCAACCTCAATCTGAATCTGTTAGAAACTGCCCAACGTCACAAAGATAGGAAATGACAGAGTGAGACTTCGAAGAGCTAAGAAGTGAATGAGGTATAAAAGCAACAAACCCAGGACTGTCACAAAACTTCTTTTTCTTACACCGTAAGGACAACAGTAATCCTTGCTTTATAGTCTGTGTGGTCATTTGACTGCAGCCCATCCCTATGGTAGTATAAAGACATGGAGAAATAAGTCCAGTCCTTGCCTGCAATTTTCTCATACTCCTTCCACTCACCTTCCACCCAATTTCCCACACCCTCATCAAAAAGAATTATGGGGCTTCCCTGGTGGTGCAGTGGTTGAGAGTCCGCCTGCCAATGCAGGGGACACGGGTTCGTGCCCTTGGTCCGGGAGGATCCCACATGCTGAGGAGCGGCTGGGCCCGTGAGCCATGGCCGCTGAGCCTGTGCGTCCAGAGCCTGTGCTCCGCAACGGGAGAGGCCACAACAGTGAGAGGCCCGCGTACCGCAAAAAAAAAAAAAAAAAAAAAAATTATGAATGCTCTCTATCCACTATGCCAGCCACGTAAGCAGCTTCCTCAGCCTATTCTCATATTGAACTCCCACAAGGAAATTGCCGACACATTTTTCATTTTTCAGCCTCCTGGCGGTATCTTAAATGACAGAGATGGATGGAACCTTGGGGATCATGTGGTCCCATCACATCCCCCCCACCCCGCATTTTATATACATAGGAACGAGAGCCCAGAGGGAGCAAGAAATTCCCCTGGGCATTCACAGAACTAAAACCAGATTTCCTTGTTCAGAGCCCTTTCTATCTCACCATAATCTGTTTTGTGAAATCTTCCTGCATCATCATTCAGCTTCTAAAGCAGTGGCTGACACACAGAAGAGACTTCATAAATATTTCCCGACTGAACGAACGAAGTCCTCAGCGACTAGGTCCACTTAGTACTCTCCAGCCACAACCACCTCAACCATCCTCAACTTTCCCCTTTCCAATGCCTTCAGAGCCTAACTGGTTCCCCCTCCTTGCAGCTCACAAAGAGAAAAATCATAACACTTACTCTTTTTTCTTTTTTTTTTTTTTTTTTTGCGGTACGCAGGCCTCTCACTGTTGTGGCCTCTCCCGTTGTGGAGCACAGGCTCCGGACGCGCAGGCTCAGCGGCCATGGCTCACGGGCCCAGCTGCTCCGCGGCATGTGGGATCTTCCCGGACCGGGGCACGAACCCATGTCCCCTGCATCGGCAGGCAGACTCTTAACCACTGTGCCACCAGGGAAGCCCCCCTTAATACTTACTCTTTAACTGATGCCACACTGAAAAGAACATCATTTCATTCTTCAAGTTAAAAAATAAGAGCTTCCCTGGTGGCGCAGTGGTTGAGAGTCTGCCTGCCAATGCAGGGGACATGGGTTCGTGCCCCGGTCAGGGAAGATTCCACATGCCACGGAGCGGCTGGGCCCGTGAGCCATGGCCACTGAGCCTGCGCGTCTGGAGACTGTGCTCCGCAGCGGGAGAGGCCACAACAGTGAGAGGCCCACGTACCGCAAAAAAAAAAAAAAAAACTCATGCACTTATTTCTATATTAGAAAAATGATCTCTACTCTGAATAACCACGGGGAATGAGCAAGGATTTCCATTATTTTTCAAAGGAAAGCAATTTTATTACTTACAAGTGCCTATAGCAAAATACTACATGCTGTGATAAATAAGTGCCCTGGGTTGGGATTGTACACTGAGAAATAATACGTTTATCAGCTTGATTACTTGTAAATAGATGTTCCTAAAGGGCATAAAAACTAAGTTTCCTTCAGGGAGATTAAACATCTTTGCTGGCAGCAGTTTAAACACTTGTTTACACAACTACATTATTTGACCTATCAACACTCATTACATTAACCCGTTAACTGGAATATTTAGAAGAATTTTCTCATTTATCCTATTTTCTGGGGAAACCAAAGTAAGTCCTTCTCTAACTATAGGTCTCTTCTACTTAGAAAGCCTGGAAGTGGGCTTGGATTTTTCAGTGATTAGAATCTAATAAACAATAAGTTACAAGAGGTTTTTCTTTCATGATTCAGGACTTTGTAGGACCTCTGCATCCTCATTATGACTATCCTTTGGCTTTCTCCTTCTTTGTTCCCTTATTTCATTCAATCAAACAATATTTCTCAGCAGTTATTATTTGCCAGACCCTGGGCTAGAGACTTGCAGAGCCAGCTGAGCTTCCTCCATCCTCTCCACCCACACATATACTAATTCAGTTCCAGATGCAGGGATTATCCATCTAGAACACGTTGGAAGTCACTGCTCTGACCGCACCCCAGACTGAAACCAATAGGAGGGCAGAATGGTGGGATGCCCTCTAGTTGAAGCATGTTCAGTTTAGATCAGCTCAGCACATATTCCTGAGGATCTATTATGGGCCACACCCCAGGTTAAACCCTGGAAACTAGACTTTTCCTCAAGAATTTAGTGGGGGATACAGATGAGAAGTAGATGGTTAACCTTCGAGACTAATATGCAGAAAGGCTATGAGGACCCTGAGGAGAGGCACCTGAGCTAGATTGGAGAAGTCTGGAGTCTAGAGCCTTCTAGTGTGGGAGGTCAGAGAAGTCTTCCTAGATGAAGTGGCAGGGATGAGTAGGAACCAGCTAGTTGAAAAGGGAGGCATTTAGACAGAGCAACTGTATGAGCAGAGACCTGAAATCTATGAAGATAATTCTATTTGGCCTTGGAAAGTGATGATAAGGGCAACTGTTTCAGTAATGAAGCCATACCAAGTTTTCCCAGCAAGGGTGACTCTGTTGCCATCATAGACTTGTTCTGTGACAGCAGGGCATAGGAGGAGGGCAACCTCTCCAAGGGTGCCAACAGTATTCAAGTTATGTTTTTACCTCTTGAAAATGCATACGGCTGCTACCACAGCAGGGACTCATTTCTTATTTTATGGATTCTTTAATGCAGACTTTCTCAAGGTATAGTTTGAGCCTCACATGCATCAGCATCCACACCGACTACTTTTTTAAAAATTTGGTTTCCATTGACCATTGTGTATACTGGCTAAACCAAAACCTCTAAGAGTGAGTACAAGAATATGCATTTTTCAACGAGCATCCAGGTGAGCATTTGCACACAAGAGTTAGGGAATCACTTTCAATAAGGTTAGAGCAGGGATTGTCAATCTTAGGTAAACATTAAAATCACCGGGGGAGCTATTAAAACAAAGGAATGCCCAGGCCCCACCCCTAGATTTTCTGACTCACATGGTCTTGGGTCAAGATAGACATTGACATTTTTCAAAATGCAGCAGGTGATTCTGATGTTTGACTAGAGGCACTCAGATGAATATTTTGAGAGTAAAAATTGAGACAGAATGTATCAAAATTTGGGGAACGTATTAAAAGCAGTGCTTTCAGGGAAATTTATGGCATTAAAAGTGTGTGTTAGAAAAGGAAAAATGTCTCACATCTGTTATCTAAGATTTTACCTAAAGGACCTAGAAAAGAAAGCAAAAAAAAATCCAAGCAAGCAGAAGAAAGGAAATAAGAGCAGAAATTAGTGACATTGAGAACAGATAAATAGACAAAAACTATGAAACACATAGCCAGTGGTTTGATGAAACTAAAACAATTGATGGACCTCTAACCAGACTGAGTGAGAAAAAGAAGACAAAAATTTCATTTAGAAATGAAAGAGGAAACATCATTACAGACTTAACAAACATTAGCAATTACAACATAATAAGAGAACACTACAAATAAATCTATGCCCATAATCTCAACAATTTTGATGTTGTGGACAAATTCTTTGAAAGATGCAAATTGCCAAAGCTCTCTCAAAAAGAAAAAGGAGAGCAAGAAAACCTAATTAGTACTATGCTTCTTAAAGAAATTGAATTCATGATTTTTTATTTTTTATTTTTGCAGTATGTGGGCCTCTCACTGTTGTGGCCTCTCCCGTTGTGGAGCACAGGCTCCGAATGTGCAGGCTCAGCGGCCATGTCTCACGGGCCCAGCCGCTCCGCGGCATGTGGGATCCTCCCGGACCAGGGCATGAACCCGTGTCCCCTGCATCGGCAGGCGGACTCTCAACCACTGCGCCACCAGGGAAGCCCCGAGGGACCTTTTTAAATGGCTGTCCATGTGTCCTGTAGCTCCTTGTGTCTGTTTCATCTGTGTGCCCATGGCTTCTGCATGGCATACAGCATAAAGCAGGTGTGTATAAAAGCAGTGAAAGCCCTTTGAACACGGAAAGTCTCACTCAGGGATGCCCGTTAGTTGAAAACTTCTTCAATGGGCATAAAGTGATGCTTTTCCCTTTCATTCTATTCCTGACCTTCAGTGATCTTTCCTCTGATGACTGGGCACATGCAAGTCTTCACTGATGAAGTCCGGCTGTTTCATAGTTGTGACAACAAGGCCAGGGCAGCAGGTGGAAGAATGTGATGTCCTCTTTTAGAGCTCATTAACTCATGAAAAGATGGCCCAAGTTTCATATCCTACCCGCAGACATTAGTTGAGCACGAATTTGCATTTCTTCCTCTGGGATTAGTATTTAATAGTATATTTTACTATCTAACCTTGAGTTGATCCACATATATCTGTTAAATGGAAGTGAAAGAGCATTCATTTATTCTTATCACCGCCAGCCAGGTTGTAAGCTTCTGGATAGGTCTATGTATTTCTCTGATGCAACACCCACATGGAGCATCCTCTGTTCTGCTCCATTTCTTTCTTCTTCATCACCAGCAAATATTAATTGGGCACCTACTGTTGGAAGAAGTGGTATTTGGTCCTAAAGAGGCTATAGGATGAGCCAAAGAGGTACCGGCCATAGGGAACTCACAGTCTAATAGGGATATAGACACAGTCACACACACACACAATCAGCAACAAAATCTGATGTACAGATGAGGATAACAAATGCATAAGTACAAGAGAAAGACTAAAGGGTATCAATCCCAAACTTGGGCACTCAGAGTAAGAAACCCAGTAACTAAGGTAAGTTAAGGCAGGGAAGAGTGGATTTTAAAGAGTCTTTTTGTTTCTTCGGTTGTTTGGGGGTTTGGGAAGGGAGTTTGGGAGGTGTTGTTTAGATTTCAAAGAGTCTTGATGCCAAGCTAATAAGTTCTGCTTTATCTTTTGGTTTTAGAAAAGCACGGAACTTTTTCTTCAGGCTTATGAGCAAAGCTGTAATTTTGGGAACATTATTCCAGCAACCTGGGCTGAATGGATTGGGTGAACAGTAGAAATGAAAATTTCAAGAAAATGATTGGGGAGTGCAATAGCAGAAATCTCTCAGAAAGTAAAATAATACATAAACTAGGAGAGTGAGGTCCTACTGTACAGTGAAACTACAGTAGCAAAAGTAAGAAACATTTTTGCCATTTGTAGAGAATTGCATATACTCCATTATGACTAGAGTCAGGGAAAATGCACGGCATACATAGGATATAAGGCCTTCTAGGTATTTGGAGGCTGATTATAAAGCAATTTAAATGTCATAAAAAGAAATATGAACTATTCAGTGGGTAAGAGGGAGCCATGAGAGGCTTTAGAGCTGGAATGGGCATCAGGCATAACTGAACTTTAGCAAGGTTCAATTCTGAGCGGATGCAAGATGAACAGGAACATGACTGTGAACTTCCCACAGTCTGGTAGGTATTGGCATAGCCCTGAGGAGGCTGCTTCCCCATCTGCACTTTCAGTCTAGCCTTAAGACTGTCTGCTTTCTGTGGTTGCCCATAAATTATGCCTGACTTGTGGAGCCAGCCCTCATCCCACATGCACACAGTCTGGCTCTGTGTGGGAGGGATGTATCTTTTCTAAGAACCATCAGGCTGATGGGAACTCACAGGCCCAGGAAAACCCAGGCCCTTATCACTGTGACCAAATATATCCTTGCTCTCTCAGATGCTGAGTCTGCCTGACACAGACTCCTGGGCGTAAGGAATGCAAGTTTTTTACCTGCAAGTAACCCAAGCAAGCACCATGGAGGAGTAAGGTAAATGGAATACTGGCATTCTCTACTCCCTGTAGACTTTGGGTTTGCTTATGAATGCAAATTCTCTAAATCCAACAGACATTCAGTTATCAGCAGTGTTTTTGAGTACCTACTCTGTGATGTATTTTTTCCAGTGCGGGGTTTGCGGGTATTTAAGAAGACTTCTGTTGACTCCATCTGGAAAGCAAAGAATCCCCTCCCAATTTACATTTCCTAAATTTGAGTTTTTGCCTGTCGGCTTTTTTTTTAAGTAACAAAAGATGTGTAAGACCTGTGCACTGTTAACTACAAAATATTACTGAAAGAATGAAAAATAGCCTAAATAAATGGAGAGATATAACACATTTCTGGGTCAGAAGATTCAATACTGTCATTAAGATGTCAGTACTCCCCATATTGACCTGTAGATTAAATACAATCCCAATCAAAATATCAAGAAAGTCTTGTTTGTTGAAATTGAAAAGCTGATTCTAAATTTATAGAGTAATATAAAGGGTATACATGGCCATATGAACTTTGAAAAGAAGAATAAAGTTGTAGCTCTTAACACTACCTGATTTCAAGATTTATTATAAGCTACAGTTATTAAGAGAGTGTGATATGGCATAAATATAGACATAAAGATCCATAGAACATAATGGAGAGTACGAAAACATATAGAGACAAAGTTAAACAAGGTATGGTTTCTGCCTTCAAGGGGTTGAGAATCTATGTGGAGATTCTGAGCACATTAAATATTACAATTCAGTGTGATAAATGCTGCCAGAACCCAGATATTGGGTGTCTAACCCAACTGAGGGGATCTAGAAATTTTCCCTAAGGGAGATGCTGTCTGGCCTGAATCCTGAAAGATTCAAGAGTTTGCTAGATGAAGAAGAGAGCAGCATTCTGGGTAGCAACATATAGGAAGGAGCAAAGACACAAACGGGTATAAGACAACCTGGTACCTACCAGTTATTCCCCACAGGTTGGCAGTGTGGAGAGGTGAGAGACAAGAGTAAAACCAGCAGCCACATCATGACAAGCCTTATGCACTGAAAGAGGGGGAATGGAAATTTATTCCATAGATAATCAAAAACCATTGAAATATTTTACACGTCTTGTGATATGGTTATATTTGAGTTTTGACATACTACTCTGTCTTACTTTTACTAGCAAGACCAGTTAGGATGCTATTCTAGAAGGGACATAATGGAGCCTTAATGTAAGGCAAAGGCAATCAGCTATCAAGTATGAAGCAGATTGTAGAATCATCAGAAAGCATAATCATGAGGATTTGATAACTTATGAGATGTGGGGCTGAGAAGCGTTAGAGGAGAGAGAATGACTTACATTTAGTTTTCTCCGCTCTCTTTTCTCAGGTGTAACTTAAAGTCTCCAGCTTTACTTAAAAGTAAAAGTCAGGGCTTCCCTGGTGGCTCAGTGGCTGGGAATCCGCCTGCCGATACAGGGAACACGGGTTCGAGCCCTGGTCCGGGAGGATCCCACATGCCGCGGGGCAGCTGGGCCCGTGCGCCACAACTACTAAAGCCTGCGTGCCTAGAGCCTGTGCTCCACAGGGGGAGAGGCCACCTCAGTGAGAAGCCCGTGCACCGCAATGGGGACCCAACGCAGCCAAAAATAAATAAATAAAATAAATTTAAAAAATTTTTTAAAAAGTAAAAACCAAAGCCCTCTTTCAATAGATGATCCTAACAAGAGCAGAAACTGGTAGGAAACATTAAGGCAGGACATCATGCCATGCAAATCCCATCACGATGTCCCATATCGCTTCCAGCTGATATGTGTTTTGTCTGCTGGGAATCCTTAGGTTCTTCCCACCAAATGACTAGGAGAGCATTTACTCACTGAAGGTAAAGAATGTGTGATTCTAAAAAATAAACTCAAAATGGATTAAAGACCTAAATGTAAGGCCAGACACTATAAAACTTTTAGAAGAAAACATAGGCAGAACACTCTATGACATAAATCACAGCAAGATCTTTTTTGACCCACCTCCTAGAGAAATAGAAATAAAAACAAAGATAAACAAATGAGACCTAGTGAAACTTAAAAGCTTTTGCACAGCAAAGGAAACCATAAACAAGATGAAAAGACAAACCTCAGAATCGGAGAAAAATATGTGCAAACGAAGCAACTGACAAAGGATTAATCTCCAAATTTTACAAGCAGCTCATGCAGCTCAATATCAAAAAAACCAAATAACCCAATCCAAAAATGGGCAGAAAACCTAAATTTCTCCAAAGAAGATATACAGATTGCCAACAAACATATGAAAGGATGCTCAACATCACTATTCATTAGAGAAATGCAAATCAAAGCTACAATGAGGTATCACCTCACAGCGGTCAGAATGGCCATCATCAAAAAATCTACAAACAATAAATGCTGGAAAGGATGTGGAGAAAAGGGAACCCTCTTTCACTCTTGGCGGGAATGTAAATTGATACAGCCACTATGGAGAACAGTATGGAGGTGCCTTAAAAAACTAAAAACAGAATTACCATATGACTCAGCAATCCCACTACTAGGCATATACCCTGAGAAAACCATAATTCAAAAAGAGTCATGTACCACAATGTTCACTTCAGCTCTATTTACAATAGCCAGGACATGGAAACAACCTAAGTGTCCATCGACAGATGAATGGATAAAGAAGATGTGACACATATATACAATGGAATATTACTCAGCCATAAAAAGAAACAAAATTGAGTTATTTGTAGTGAGATGGATGGACCTAGAGTCTGTCATACAGAGTGAAGTAAGTCAGAAAGAGAAAAACAAATACAGCATGCTAACACATATATATGGAATCTAAAAAAAAAAAAAGGTTCTGAAGAACTTAGGGGCAGGACAGGAATAAAGACACAGACGTAGAGAATGGACTTGGGGAGGGGGATGGGTAAGCTGGGACGAAGTGAGAGAGTGGCATTGACATATGTACACTACCAAATGTAAAATTGGTAGCTAGTGGGAAGCAGCCACATAGAATAGGGAGATCAGCTCGGTGCTTTGTGACCACCTAGAGGGGTGGGATAGGGAGGGAGGGAGGGAGACGCAAGAGGGAAGGGATAAGGGGATATATGTATATGTATGGTTGATTCACTTTTTTATAAAGCAGAAAGTAAGACACCATTGTAAAGCACTTATACGCCAATAAAGATGTTAAAAAAAAAAAGAATGTGTGATTCTACAATTGTGCTTGGCCTCAGTGCGGGTTAAAATGAAAGCACTCTTGGCCACTAAAAGGACCCATAGATACACCCCAATCCAAGCTTCCAATTTTCCCTTTCCTAGTAAAGCTGGTCTGCAAATGATTTATCTGCCTCAAATCCTGCCAAACTTTGGCCCAGCTCTATCCAGACCTTAGACTCTAAATGGCTGAAGAAATAACAGGAAAGGAGCAGAACTGAAAGGCCACTGGGCAACTGTTTTGCTTTAGTTCTGTCTGAACTGAATAATCAACCAACTGGGGGTCAGCCCAGCCAAGTCCACCCCACATTTTATTACTCAGTGAGACAACTCATGTGACCTAAACTCAGAGCAGTCGCTGGGGCTGGCAAAGTTCTCAAGAGCCTAAGGCCCCACTGTATATGTTTCCTAGACCTACCAATAGTGCTGTTTATGCCTTGCTAAGCCACAAAGAACATTCCATTGTGCAAAGTCAGCTTATTGCAAGTTTGGGTTTTTTGGGGTTTTTTTTAAGGAAGGAAAAAAAGAGAAAGATGAAAACTTCGGTGATCTCTCATTTGCCTGATTCTGACAGGGATCTTTGTTACTTACCAAAGCCTATGTGCTTTCCTAAATTTCCAAAGCCCCTGCAGTTGGAGAAGGCCAAGTAACTAATTCTGACCAATCAGCATTGAGCAGAAGTGATGTGTGTCATTTCCAAGCTAAAGTAATTAAGAGATAGTACACAGCCCTCCAGCTCACTCTTCCTCCACCAGCTGACCTGGATGCCATGTTTTCCACATGGTACAGCTGCCAGATACAAGAAACTGAGGTCCTTAACTCATGGTTTAAAAAGGAATTATCCCAGAGAGCTACCAGACTCATGAGTGAGAAATGAACCTTTATGTATTGAACCACTGAGATCTGGGGGCTTGTTTGTTACTACACTAAAGCCTAGATTAGTCTAAGAGATAATGAGCAAGAAATCAAGGCATAGACTGAGACCTCGGGTTGTTACAAATAACTTCAATTACTGAATCAAGGTAGAGTAAGAACCCAGCAATAACCCAAGCCAGGTCAGAGCTGGACTCAAGCCAGCTTGCCTGAGTACAGAGCCTCCAGTCTCTTCACCTTACTACCACCTTGGGGCTTGGTTACTCCCAGATCCTCAGACAAGTATGAGCTGGGGATGGGGCTAAGTAGTCTATAGGACAGGTAGCCTGGTGGAATTAGAACACAACAGATGGCGAAACCCACAATAGAATCTTTTCTGTGTTGCTGGGAAGTTAAAATATAAGCACTTTCTCCTTTACCATAGTTACATAGCCAACACTCTGTGCCAGGTACCTTTCGAGGTCCTATGGTGGATATAACAACAACTAAGCTAGAGCCCTGTTTTGCACTGAGCTTACATCCCAGACTCAGTGTGGCAGAAATTGCACTGCACCAAAGGCTAGGATGCCTGGTGCTTTAGTCACAGCTTTACTCTAACTGCGACCTTGGGCAAGACCCCTCCCCTATCTGTGTTCCATTTCTTTGACTTTAAAATGGAATATTCAGACTTAATAATATCTAAAACACTTTATTACATAGACTCTCTCTGAAGGACTACTTGAGGGCATAAGAAGAAATTGCAAGCCTTCTGGACAGAGAGTGTTTGCACCAGAAAGAGTCTATAGAAAAGTCTGAAGAGTTAAATCAGAAAGCTTCTGAATACCTTGGCCATGCCTCTTTGCCCAGTTTTTTAAAGCCCAACGACACCATTGGTTCTTTAAATGTGTCATATTCAAAATATTCTCCTCCTTTTTCTCTTTGGGTAGATATAGAAATTCCCCTTGGTATACTAGCTAACTTTAAAAGCAATCGTTCCTAAAACGTACTCAAAGAAAGACACCTTGAGAAGGCATGAGCTATTCTCTTATATCAGATAATTGGCTTCAGATAATACCTACCTGCACTGAATGAGAATCATGCCCTCAAGGGTTTCTATACCGATTGACTACTAAGCTTGTCTTCAGAGATTTTTAACTGAAAAATGCATTGCGTCTGTAAACTATTATGCTAGTGTTGATTTTTTTCTGTCTATATAAAAGTCCCCCAATTTCCCTGTCACTTGCTGATCAACCTGGTCTTTTTTATATACCTAACATCAGCTTAATGCAAAGCCCTTGCAGTGAATTTTGTTTATGTTCCTCAAAAGGAACATTCTGCCCTTTATTAAAGAATATTGTCTGTGAAAATATAGCAAGGATGGCTCTTATACATGACCCACTACCAAAATTCAATTCACATTCGGCCTGGTGCCTTATCTCTCCTTACAATCATCGTACAGTGCAGGATAGTGAAAAGAACACAGGTTTTGTTGTCAGACAAACCTAATGTTTAATTCTCAGTTCAGAAATTCATTGAGTGTATGAACCTCAGCATGATCCTTAAGCTCTCTGAGCCTCGGGAGAAGTGGCATGCCAGCATCTTGCACAATTTTATCAAAATTATGTGACTACCATATATTTGGTGTTCAAAATGGTATCTATTATTAAGAATGTTAGAACTGAAAGCTTCTCACTTAGTCTGACTTCTCGTCTTACAGAGGTGGAAACAGGACTTGAGAGGAAAAGGAGCTTGCCTAGATCTCTTGATGGTTTTAGAATCCCTTATAATTCTGCTACTGTGTCTGCTACTGGTAGGTACTGCTGTAGCCCAGATTTCACCAAAGACATCCTGATTCAGTTCCAGTGGAGACATTTGCATTGATATGTTACTAGTCCACCCTGCTACTTTTGTTGGTTCAGAACATCGAAAAACACTCTGCCCTCTGGGCTCCCAGCACCTCTCACTGCTCTGCAAGGTCAGGTCTGTCTCAGGAGATCTTTGTCTCCTTAATTTTGGTGTTCCCCAGGGTTTCATCCTGGGCCACTGTCTTTCTCACTCTGTAGAGTTACACTCCCATTTTCCATACCTCCTATGATAGTGACTTCCAAATTTGAACCTCCAACCCAGAGCTCTTCCCCCAAGCTCTAGACAATCGTCTCCAACTGGCCTTTCAACATATCTACCCAGGTGTTCCCTATCCACTTCACTTTCTACAGCACTGGATGTTAATGGACCCCACTAAGTCCATGTATGGACTCTTCTTCAGCTGATGGCTCTACCATCCACCCAGACACTTGATCAAAAAACTTAGGACTTTTTATGGCTGAGTAATATTCCATTGTATATATGTGTCACATCTTCTTTATCCATTCATCTGTCGATGGACACTTAGGTTGCTTCCATGTCCTGGCTATTGTAAATAGAGCTGCAGTGAACATTGTGGTACATGACTCTTTTTGAATTATGGTTTTCTCAGGGTATATGCCCAGTAGTGGGATTTCTGGGTCATATGGTAGTTCTATTTTTAGTTTTTTATTTGTAGTAAGATGGATGGACCTAGAGTTGGTCCTACAGAGTGAAATAAGTGAGAAAGAGAAAAACAAATACCGTATGCTAACACATATATATGGAATCTAAAAAAAGAAAAAAAATGGTTCTGATGAACCTAGGGGCAGGACAGGAATAGACACAGATGTAGAGAATGGACTTGAGGACACGGGGAGGGGGAAGGGTAAGCTGGGACGAAGTGAGAGAGAGGCATGGACATATATACACTACCAAATGTAAAATAGATAGCTAGTGGGAAGCAGCCACATAGCACAGGGAGATCAGCTCAGTGCTTTGTGAACACCTAGAGGGGTGGGATAGGGAGGGTGGGAGGGAGGCTCAAGAGGGAGGAGATATGGGGATATATGTATACGTATAGCTGCTCACTATGTTATACAGCAGAAACTAACACAACATTGTAAAACAATTATACTCCAATAAAGATGTAAAAAAAAAAACTTGACTCATTTTTTAAAAATTCTTTCACAGTCCATACCACACCCTGATCTTGCACTAAATATTTCTGAAATCCATTCTCTTTTGTCCATCAATACCTCCACTGTTCTAATTTAGGTCTTTGTCAATTTCCTCTGGAATTATTTCCCCATTCCCCCTAAGTGGTCTCCCTGCCATGAATATACACCCTTCACATCAATTGTCCACAGCAAACAGAATAACTTGCCTAATACGGGGCCACTCCAAGTGTGGTCCTCAGACACGGGAACAGTTTTCTGGACATGACAAAATAAGAAGCTTGTGCCAGAATGCATATCAATCACATCACTAATCTTGCTATTTAGTTCAGCTGACTTTTTTTTTTCATAGCAAGACATTTTCCATGAAAGAAGCAGAGTGCTGATACACATGCTGCCACAGGCTTCTTACATCATCGCAGATCAGCACGTTGAATAGTACTGATCTCAGAAAGTCCAGGTGACCAGTGTGACATGTAAGACCCTCTAAGTTCTGACATCTGCTTCTCTTTCCAGCTCCGTGTGTCACTACGCTCAAGCTCATCTCTTCTGCTCCTGCAACACTGACCTGCCTCTCATTCTCCCCTTCTCTCAGCCTACAGCCACCCTTCCCAGGCTTGCCTACACTTGCAAGAAATACACAATGATGGGTTTCCTTCAGAAAGTTTTTGTATCACCATCATCATCCCCATCTTTCTCCTCGTGCTACTTCCATTGTATGTTATGCATCTCATTTGCTATACTGATCACATTGTTTTAGAATCATTTATATGCTTCTCCCAACCAAAATGTTAACTCCTTGAAGACAAGATCTGTATCTTACTCATCTCTATTAGTCAGAGAGTATAATATATTCTTGTATTATACTACTATATAATTATTATATTGTATTACTCCATTAACTGAACTCTGAAATCTCAGTAGTTTAACAACATTAATGTTCACACGCAAAGTCCAATGCAGGATATTTCTAGGCAGACAGTTATCCCAGGTTGCTCTCCTCCACGTGGTGATTCAGGTACACAGACTTTGTGGTCTAGCAATGGAGCTGACTCCGTGGGCCTTGGGGTCCTTTCCTGGATCTTCTGCATTCAGCTAGAGATGATATAAGAGGGAGCGAGAATAATATCACGCAAGATATTTTAGGAGCCAGGCCTGGAAGTTGCTTCCATTACTTTTGCTGAAATCCATTAACCAGAATCTAGTCACGTGGTGTCACATGACTGCAAGTGAACTAAAAAATACCTGTGGGCCCAGAAAGAAAAGGAAACTGGTCTATGAGCACCCAAGCCACACCATCCCTGAACTCCCAGCATTTATCACAGTGCTAGGCATAACATTGTGGGTTCAAAAAAAAAAAAAGTTTCTTAGTAAGTAAATGACTGTGTTCTCACTTTTAGGCAAGTCTTTTTTTTTGAGCAGAGAATGGTTTATTGCAGGGCCAAGCAAGGAGAATGTGTGACTCATGCTCAAAACCCCCAAACTCCCAGAAGGTTTTTGAGGAAGAGTTTTTAAAGGCAAAATTTGGGGTGACGGCTGCAGGGTGTGTGACTTTCTTCTATATCTAGGCAACTCTTTATTCCATAATATACCAGCAATAGGATGGAAGATGGAGATTGATAGATTGAACTAGTAGAGGCATGCTGCCTACAGCTTGGAAGAATGGAAGCTACTAGAGGCAGTGGCAGGCACAAAAGCAGAGATGGCAAATGAACTGTCTTAGGGATGGGTTCTGGAAGTCATGCTCGGGGTTCTTGGGCAGATGGGCCTGGCTGAGGCTTCTTCAAGAGGCATCTGCTCTACTACCCTTGCCATTTCAGGCAACAACTCGACTGCTTGATGAAGAACTTTCAAAATCCTTCCCTCATTTATCTTTCTATTTACATTTTTCATTTCCAGAGGCTTAAAGAAGAAAAGTAAAGAGTCTTACATTCCATTTATAATGGCTCCACATATTTTCCTATGTGTTTCAGTTCCCTGGGAAAATCTTAAAAGGTTACGTTTAGACTCAAGTCACTTTCCCATTTTTTAACTTAAACCATTTTAAACACTTCCATGGAAATACTGATGTCCTGTTCTTAGAATTTGGATGCAAGTGTTCCACTCAGTCTGGTCTCTAGTTGAAGAAAATTATGACTTTATTTGTAACCTGACAATGTAACATAATGGAACATCCAATCAAAACACCTCCACTAAATAGTTTGAAGAAACACAGAAAGTTTGATTATAAGATCCAATTCTGTGGAAATGCAGACTTTTAAAACTATGGGGTAGAGAAGCTTTCTGTCAGATTTACAAAGGATATTTGATTTAAGTTAGTCCATCTACAAATCTCTAATCTACCCCATACCACTTCCATACACTGGTTTCAGGTTCAGAAGGCAGACCCTCATCTTTAACTACATCTTGACTGCCTTTTAAATTCAACAGAAGTTTATGAAACAAAAAACCAAGTGGACCAAACTGTTTGCTTTCAGTTCTCTAGCTGATCCCACATGACAAGCTGGGAGTCAATGTCCCATGACACCACTGGTCTGCCTGCTAGCTAGAAGCCAATATCTAAATAGTCATTTGTACACACTCTTCATTAATTCACTGGTTTCTTCAGTAGATTTTGAGTGCTGATTATGTGTAGGGTACTGGACTAGCGTCCCTGAAGATTGCGATAAAGCAGAAAAGACACTTTAAGGAGCTTATAATCTGATAAGGAGAAGAAGACATAGATGCCAATAAGTACTGTAAAATTCAAACCTATTTCCTGGACACCTGTTAATGCCAAGTATTGTGTTAAATCCTGAGGAGTAAAGATAGATGAGATTGAGGCAGACTGACATCAACAATAATAATCATGTGAATAAAATTGGTGTGAATAAAAGCACAAAGGAGGTATAAACATGATGATAATGGTAGTGGTAGTAATAAATTACAATAAAGATAATTAAGATGTTAAGTTATTATGTGATTCTAGGAAACTTTCTAAGAGCTTTATCCTCATTTTAATTTTATAAGGCATAGTATTATTATTGTTATTATCCCCATGATACAGTTGAGGAATTTGAAGCACAGAGAGGTTAAGTAACTTGTCCAAGGTCACACAGCATTAAGTGGTGGAGGCATGAGCCAAACTTGGCATTCCCATGCCAGAACAACATCACAGATGAGGAAACAATTACTTCTGCTTGGGATGTGACTGGGAATGGAATCAGAGAGCTGTCCAGGGGAGATAATTTGCTAATTCTTGAAGATGAATATAGGAAGATGGAGAAAGAAGAAAACAGGGCTTTCCAGGGAGGAGAAACAGTACCTATAAGGGCACAGAGGCATGAAGGAGTATGTCACAGTCAGGGACTGGTGCTTTGGGTGCCTGGAGCACAGAGTTAGAATATATGCAATGGACAATGTAGAAAGATGGCTTGGAAGAGGTAGGCAGGGTTCCAAGCCTGTATCTGCCACATTTAGGAGCACAGACTTATCTTGCAGATGATGGGAAGCTATGCCTGTTATGCGGCTCAGGAAGGATCTCTTATCAAAAGTTCCGGCCTCCCCTCCAAGCCAGGCCCTCCCTTTCTCATTTCTGTCCGACTGCTGATAACATTAGTTTTAGTATTTGACCCGTTCCCTCCTCTCTGTACCGTATGATTCAGCACTTATTCTTTAAGGCTTTGCTGGCAACAAGTCACAATAGCAAATATCTGCCCCTTTTAAGCGAGCTGAGAGTTTTTAATTTAAATCAAAGTTCGTCAGGGTTTAAAGTAACTAAAACAGCGACACTTGAAAATAACCCAATTTATAAAGCACCTTTAAAGTATAACAAATTCAGAAGCAAAACAATTCAACACAGCCCCCTTCAAAGAAATACTACTTAATGGCTGTAAGTACTCAGAAAACAATCGCCAGCTCAGAAAGTGAATGTAGATATGCCAGCCAAAGTTAATGTCCAAACTGCTCCTGTACAAACAGCCTCAGTGCTTCTTTTTCTGTCGTGATGTCTCGTCTTTCTGAGGCCACCACCCCATCTCCAAAGTCCAAGAGATGGAATTGCTCCACTGGTCTTACTCTGCATGAACCTATAGCGCCTGACCTTCAAATTGTGATTTCTGCAGTCCTGAGAGGCTGCCATTCCAATGGTCACCAGGCACTTCCGCATCAGTCAGCTCAAGCCTGTGATGCACTTGCTCTTCAATCTCTAGCAAAAGAAAAGGGAGGGGGTGGTGCTGTCCTGTGGCGGAAAGGAAGTGGGGAGAGGGGACGGTTTGCCTTGGGGGAGCAGTCTGCAAAGGCAGTCAGTGGGTGCTTTGTTGTCGAGAATTTCAAAACAATAATAAAACCAAGTACTCCCCTACGCTGGAAATTTCAAACAATGGCAGTGACGAAACAGGGCTCTGGATCAGGGCAGACACTCCCACCGCACCCCTGCTCCACGCTAGGTCACTGGTGCTTCTAGCTGATGGCTGGATTTCACAAGGGATGTGGCTGCTCCCTTTGCTGTTTTGGCTGGCATTACTTGTGGGCTTGGGCGGAGATTATCAGGTCATCCAAGAGGTCATCCCTGCTCTCATCTCCTGCTGAGAAATCTCCCTCTCAACCCCTTGAGGAAGAATCTGTGTTGTTTACTGGGTTACAGAAGACCACCTACGTGAGGAAGTTGGAAACACCATCCAGAGCAGTCACGTGGGCAAAAACCTCATGGATGGATGGATGTGCCTGCGAGTCACACTTGACTAACAGGGGACGGCTTGTCCATATCGTTAGGGAGGGTTTGAAACAAAGGATTGATATAATCACATTTGTGTTTCACAGAAATTATTCTGGTGGCTGGTAGTGGAGGATAAACTAGGCGAGAGTCGATTGGGAGGTGATAAAAAAGATGAGACTATTTGGTTGGATGGAGAAAAATCTTCACATGAAATATCTCATGGTCCTTTTCATCTGTAACCCTATTAAAGCTGTGAACCACAGGGACCAGTCTGTAAGAAGTGCCATACGGAGGTCAACGTGCAAAAAGGATTCTTAAAGTAATTCCGCTCTTTACTTGTCTTATAACTAGCATACTTCTTTCTCTTCTCCACCACATTTTTATAGTCACCTGTCTCAAGAACTTCTCATGTGCAAATACCCCTAGAAAAATCTTCCTCTCCATCCCCTTTTGCTCTCTTTCTCCTCTTCCTGCCTTCCCTCTCTGTTTCTACAATAAATGTTTAGTGCGAAGAATAACTTTTCGGGAATGGACTAGGAGATAAATGGTGTGTGTGGCTGCCAATTACAAATTCTCTTTGGCAGGGGAAAAGTGTGAACTCTCTCAAGTAAATAATTTGCCTTCAATCACATGTCCTGACTTGACTAAGTGCTCACTGAATAGCAGAAAAAGCAAGTACGGTAGGAATTCTGAAGAGAAGATATCGAAGATATCAGTGTAACTTAAACTGCTTAAGACTTGTAGCCACGCTACTGTATGTAAAATAGATAACTAATAAGGACCTACTGGGAACTCTACTCAATACTCTGTAATGACCTATATGGAAAAAGAATCTAAAATAGAGTGGAGATATGTATATGTATAACTGATTCACTTTGCTGTACAGCAGAAACTAACGCAACATTGTAAATCAACTAGACTCCAATAAAAAATTTTTTAAATAATAAATAATAAAAAAATGTTTTAAAGACTTGTACTTATTTATCTTTTAATCAAAGCTCTTCCCCTCATCCCCACCCCCACGGGCTAGAAACACTGTGTGTTCATATTACATACCCAGAATATAGTCACTTTATTTCTGCTAGTGTTGCTCAAATATCAAATAATTCCTTATCTCTTAAACATAAAAATATAAACATAAACATAAAAATATCAAATTGTCTTAATAACAGAGCAAAAAATTCTCTTCATTTACCACTTATATTATTAAGACTAAATAAAAATATATTTATATCAATTTTTGTCATGCATCCTTTTACTTACTACTCACAAATCGTAACTAGAATCATTGCCCTTTGCAGATAAAGGAATTGAGGTCCTGAGTTAAGGTCATTGGACTAGAAAAGTGACAGCATTGGGATAGCAACCTAGGTCTCCTTATGGCAGACTGTAAGCTCTGTGGACTCAGAGATCTTTATAATGAATGTAGTTTCCTAAGTGCCATTCACCTAGCCTTGATCACACACTAGAAAAGCATTCATTAAGTTCCAACCATATGACATCAGCAACAGCAGAGGACTTTCAGTGGACGCTCTTCCCGTAAAGAGAGTAGGACCACCGATCAGGAAACTGGGCTTCTGACATTTATCCACTGTCATCCTTTTAAGCATCCTTTTGGCCTCTGTCACAATGGCACCAAGCACCTCTGCAAATGTAAGTTTTCCTGTGAATAATAGGAAGAGGAGACTTTGCAGCCTTGCTCAAACTTTATAAAAGAATTCCTGGGAGAAATGGAAAAATGAGCAATGTTCCTACTGGCTTCTCCTCAGAGGATTTACAGGTAAATAAGCCTACTGGTTCCAACAGCCAGATACAGCCCAGACCTACTACTGTCTATTCTTTTATTCAACACTTTAAAAAGCTTGGGTAGTTTTAACAGGGAACAAAATATGCTGCATTCAGAAGCTCACTTCAGGGCATGCTGAATAGAGAACAGACTGCCTTAAATATTTAGAGCTGAGCTGAGAAACAAAACTCGCAAGAAGTTTGTCAAATGCATCGTCATTTGTCTGTGGTTAGCAGCAGCCAGCTGAGAACAGGAAGTCATTTTTCAATTACCTGGTCACACAATACATACCTGAAACTTCCCAGCATTAATCACTCAAATATAAATTTTCTTTGCCTAAAGGATCAGATATACTTAGAGCCTACTTGGAACCAAAGTCACTGTATCTCAATGCAACCACATCTCCATGGGTAAAAGTGTCCCTGCAATCAATGGCCTCACTCACCTGGCCACTTACCTGGTGATACCTGGGACCCATAAAATCTGGGCTCGGAAGAGCAAGGACTCCAGTAGCTCACTGGCAGAAAAAGATGCTGGGGTGGAGAAAGGAGAAGTTAAGGGGCAGGGAGAGTTGGGGAAAAGAATAAATACTTTGATTCTAAGGAAGCCTCATTTCTCAGGCATCGGTCAATAATGGATTAACAGAGGCAAAGGAGTGACATAGAGGTAGAGAGTTTATTTGTAGCCAGAGGCTGAATAAGAAGCAGATGTCTCTGCTGTTCAGAAAGACCCTGTAATGGATTTCCACTTCTTATGCACAGAAGGTTTCCTGTACATGAATCTGAAAGCAAGAGGATGGGAAGAAAAAGGGAGAGAGTTGCCTGCATTGTGGGTAAGGGAAAGGATTACAAATTATATTGTCTTCGGGAAAACTGTTCTTATCCTAAGCCTGGAAGTAGTTTGAACTGCCTGCAAGCATTTACATGTGTCCTTGGAGGAGGTGTGAGTGTGCACCCAAATATGGATTTGTCCTCAGCTGGTTGGGAGACCACGGGAAGAGCAAACACACATCTTCATTTCCCACTAAGAGTGACCTCAAAGCAGACCTGGTTTGCCAAGACCTTTCCTTTCTCACACAGCCAAATCCAGGAAATGAACAGCTACAAATCATTTTGCCCCACGGGTGGCCTGTGTAAGAGAAAGTTATGGAGTGCATGTTTGCAGCCTTCAAAAAATTATATGTTGAAGCCCTAAACCCCAATGGTATTAGGAGGTGAGGGTTTGGGAGTTAATTAAGTTTAGATGAGGTCAAGAGGGTGGAACCCCCATGTTGGGATTAGTGTCCTTGCAAAAAGATCAGAGTTTGCATTCTTTGCCTTGGGAAAACACAACAAAAAGATGGCTGCCAGCCAACCAGGAAGAGGGCTCTAACCAGACACTGGATCTGCCAGCACCTTGATCTTGGACTTCTCAGCCTCCAGATCGATGAGAAATAAATGTTTGACATTTAAGCCACCTAGTATAGTATTTTGTTGTAGCAGCCTGAACTAAGCCAGAAGAGATCTATAGGATAGAGTCTTGGAGGAAGCCAACTTCTGTGAGCAGGGGATGGTGATTTACTTCAAACAGGAAGAGAATTTTACTGTAAAGGGTTGAAGAAGTGCTTTCTCTCTGACAAGGAAAAAAACAACAGAAAAAGTGAGGAAAAACCTGGGGTATGTCATAAGGGGATCTCTACAAAGGAATCAACCTTTTTATCTTCCTCTTAGGTGATGGAAACAGTGATATTTAACATCCAGCCTGATTTAATGTTTCTTGTCATGTTCTCATTATCTCAAATGTTTAGTAAAATCTACTACATTGAAGCTTTATATTGATGGTGTTGGGAGAAATAAAAGGACGAGGTAATAAAGAGAAGAATATCTTACACATTGGGACCAACACGCTGGTGACGGCAAGGTATGGAGGGAGAAAAGAGATCCAAGAGGTGTAAAGGGTGAAGCAGAAAGTGGCTGTAGAAGACAATGACCACAAAGAAGCAGCTGAATGTGAACAAACTTGGAAATAGACATTATTCCCAAATGTGCTGGAGAGAAGTGATTCAAGACTTTAGGTCGCATGAGGAATCCTTACTCATTGGATAGACAGATCAGGGCCATAACAGAGGTCTCATGGAGTGAAATGGGGACACAGTGGAGGGATACCTAATACATTCTGCGGAGTCAAAGGATGGTTAGGAAAAATTCCCTGCAGTTGTTGACACCGAGCTGGGTTTTGAAGGATGAATAAGAGTTAGCCAGAAGAAGGTGGAGCAGATCATTCTGTCATTATAGGCAACAAAAACAGGTATTTTTAGGTTGATAATTTCAGCTCCATCCTCAATCATACTTTATCTGGGTAACTCTGGAACATATATGCCCTGAAGGTCATAGGATGCAATTACCACCTGGTACCATATAATAATTAAATTCTTCCACCATTTTTCTCTGTTTGAATAAGTGCCAAAACATTTACTAGATCTTTGTTTGCATGTACTCATAAACTCTATCTCACATGAACTTATCCCACTGTAGCCTCTGGATCGTCTTTTCTTCTTATGCCCCAATTTATACCCCATGCGATAACCTTCCTCAGTACCGCTGGCAGGCTGGCCAGGACTGGGCTGATGTTGCTGACTGCACGATCTAGCTCAGCTGCACGACTCCGTGGACTGAGATGACTCAGGGAGCAGCTGAAGCATTTTCAAATGCATATGTGGATGCATCCATCTCCAAGTCCAATCTGAACTGGCCACCTAATTCTTTTGTTATCTTTCAGTTTGGAACATGCTGGAATGGCAATTATGAAATTTTTGAAAGATTCATTGGCACCATTAGAATGAAATTCATCTTCAGAACAAAGAATTTGACTTGCTTGCTTGTGCGTACAAAGAAAACCTGCCCAAAAGCCTGGAATAACTCCCATTTTCCTCCTTGGCAGAGTTTCCGTCCTCTAGAAATAAAGTAATTCTGAGAGGCAGCATGCTTTGCAACTTTATTCTTCTTCATTGGAAATAGACCAAGCCCTGGGGAGGGAATATATGGGAGAAATGTTATATTGAGAATTTGTAGTGCTTGTCAAAATAATGAACATTTACTCAACGCCTGCAACATAGTAGCTGCTTTCTCTCTTGTGTCCTTAAATTCCGACAGTAATTCTGTGAAAAGTATTGCTGTCCCTGCTTTATAGAAAAGAAGACAAATCTGGAGAGGTGAACTCATTTATCCAAGGAAACACAGTGGTGAGACAGTAGTCACACTCTGGTGTGACTCTAACCCTATGCTCTTTTCGAAACACAGATGGAACCTTCCCTTGAAAAGAAAGGAAAGGGTCCTTGGCATCACCCACGCTGGTGTGCCAGGGTCCTCAGGCTCTAGTGTCAGAAGGTGGTAAGGCTGGGTGTGCTCTGAGACCTCCTATGTAGGCCAATCTTAACTAGCAAATGAGGCTTCTTTCAGAATGACTTTGATGCTGGGAAAATATTATGAACCTTGAATGGGAACAGTGGACCTATGCTCCAACGTCTAGATGAGGTGCCTGTGCTGACAGAGGGCACCCCATTATTTTTTCCCATAAACATGGGCAGAGCCAGGCCTCGGGTAGGTGGCCGAATCAGCCACGTTGGTCTCCCTCTGCTGGGTAGTGTACTTATTAAAAAGAGCTCTTGGGGTCAGACAGATTCAAACCCCAGTTCCACTATGTGTTAACCTTGTGACCTTTGGGAAAGCACTTAACCTCTCTGAGCCTTAACAGGGTTACTGGGGTGATTAAATGCTGTATAAGCCTCAGCATGGTACCTGGTTTAGGCAGGTACTTAAGGTAGGATGTCCCGTGGACATGTACCCCACCCTGAAAGTAAAGACTCACGACTGGACTGGGCTTGCCCTGCCTTGGTATTGACCCCAGAAAGCTGGCAGCAGAGTAAACATGGATTTAGGGAAGCTGCATGGTTAAAACATTCCCCATACACCTATTAATTCACCCTATCTCCACAGGATTAAGGGTTTAATAATTTGGTGAAGTATCGCTGAAGTCCAAAGCCCAACTCTGGCAAAATAATTTAGAAGAGCAAATAAAAAGTAGCTAATCTCTATTTTACTGTGAAGCATAAATTAGAAATAATAAAAAAATGTTAGGAGACAGCCAAGTCATCTTAAGGACACTGATGCATTTGTTAACTTTACCATCTTTTAAAAATAAGAGCGTTGCATTTTTTTTTAACTTTTTAAAAATTTATTTATTTATTTTTGGCTGCCTTGGCTCTTTGTTGTTGCTTGCGGGCTTTCTCTAGTTGCGGCGAGCGGGGTTACTCTTTGTTGTGGTGCGCGGGCTTCTCATTGCAGTGGCTTCTCTTGTTGCGGAGTATGTGCTCTAGGCACGCAGGCTTCAGTAGTTATGGCATGCGGGCTCAGTAGTTATGGCTTGTGGGCTCTAGAGCGCAGGCTCAGTAGTTGTGGCGCACGGGCTTAGTTGCTCCGCGGCATGTGGCTTGAACCTGTCTCCCCTGCATTGGCAGGTGGATTCTTAACCAATGTGCCACCAGGGAAGCCCAAGCACTGCATTTCTGATCAAGTCATTCCGGAGAGAGAACTGATTCCCCATCTTAAGCAATTCATAGCTTTTCTCTTTGTAGGACTGAAAATGCCACATAAAGAGAGGGCTGTGTATCGTCTTAATAGTTCAAGGTATTTGAATATAGGGTACGGATAACCAGTGACTGGGAAAGGACAGTAAATCTCTCACACAGGTGAGATGAGACTTTAAAATAATGGAACTGTTTCCAAGGACATCCTTCAGAGACTTAATCTGAACATTAGATAGCAGCGGTCCGGGCAGGTATGCTGTCCTCTATTTTTCTCCCACCAGAGTGTGCTGGCCCTCAGACTCTCAGCAAGGATATGGTTGATGGCCGACTGCACCCCTCCACTCTCTTTCTCATGACCTCCTGCCTGCAAGGTCAGCCCGACCCACTTCTCCAGGATGTAATGGACCTGAGGATGAGGCAGTTGGGCAGCTATGACCCTTCACCTCTGGTCCAGTCCTGACCTCATGCCCCACATAAAGTGATGAGAAATCTGCTTCCTTGTTGTAGTTCTAACTTTTTATTTTGCTGTAATTTTAGACTTGTAAAAGTAGTACAGAAAAGTACCCTTCACCCAGCTTGCTCTAATGTTAACATCTTACATAACCAGAGCAAAATTATAGAACTATAAACCCAGGAAATTAACACTGGTGCCATGTTATTAACTAAACTACAGACCGATATTTAACAGTTGCAGACAATGCTGCCATGAAGAAACTGGTGCATATGTATTTTCATATTGTTGAGATATGTCTTCAGGGCAGATTCGTAGAAGCCGGAATGCTGTGTCAAAAGGTAAGTGCATTTATAGTTCTGTCAAGTGTTGCCAAATTCCCCTCCAGATGATTTGTACCAGTTTGCATTCCCCCAGAAATGTATAATAGTAATTGTTTCCCCACAGATTTGCCAACCAGTTGATTAACCTTTTTCATCTCTGCAAACCTGATAGGTAAAAATGGTGTCTTGAGGTGTTTTAATTTTTATTTCTCTAATTATGAGTATGTTGGAACATTTTTCATATGTTTGAGGTCCATCTGCTTTGCTTTTGTTGCTATATCAAGGAAAGGCATGGAACTATGCACCCATTCAAGCTGGGTGTGGGCAGAGAAGAATGGTCTCAGATTCTCTGGTCAAAAGTTGGACATTAGGGCTTCCCTGGTGGCGCAGTGGTTGAGGGTCCGCCTGCCGATGCAGGGGACACGGGTTCGTGCCCCGGTCTGGGAAGATCCCACATGCCGCGGAGCGGCTGGGCCCGTGAGCCATGGCTGCTGGGCCTGCGCGTCCAGAGCCTGTGCTCCGCAACGGGAGAGGCCACAGCAGTGAGAAGCCCACGTAATGCAAAAAAAAAAAAAAAAAAAAAAAAAAAAAAAAAGTTGGACATTAGCAGTCATTGTCCCTCTGCTGGCTCTGCTCTCAATGCCAGCAGAGGGACAATGACATCCCCAGCCCTGGGGATGTCCTACTCTGCTTAAAGATACCAGGAGTTGTTCTTTTCCCAAGAAACTGAACCTACAGAAAGAGCATGGGCTTGGGGTCAGTTGAACCTGGTACTACTTTCAAGCTATGAGTTTTGGGGCAAATTACTTCACCTGCCTGAGTCTCAGTTTCCTTATTTTTAAAATGGGGATAGAGAGAATCTCTCTATTTCACATGGCTGTCACAAAGATTAAATGAGTCAAGGGGCACAAAGCTTTTCCCCAAAGTTTAACAAGTAAGAGAACCTTGGCAAGTGTTAGTTCTCCTGACTTCTCTCCCCTCTCAACACGGGCCATGGAAGAGTGTTTCATTAACAGTAACACCCTTTGTGGTTGCCAAGGGGAGGGGACATGGGAGAGGGATGGACTGGGAGGTTGGGATCAGCAGATGCAAACTATTATATGTAGAACTGATAAACAACAAGTTCCTACTGTATAGCACAGGGAACTATATTCAGTATCCTGTGATAAAACACAATGGAAAAGAATATGAAAAAGAATGTGTATATATGTATAACTGAACCACTTCGCTGTACAGCAGAAATTAATACAACATTGTAAACCAACTATATTTCAATAAAATTAATTTAAAAAAAAACAGTAACAACCCTTGCCTTCAGATACCTGAGAGAGATGGGTGCCCATTGAAGAGGTTTGAACCCAAACATTGCTTCTTTGACTGTGGAGTAGAAAAACAAGATGGCTCTTGGATACTAGAATTTAGGTGCTGTATCATCAAATCAGGAAGATAACTGAAGTAGGAAATATATTCAGCAAATAAAAATACAGGATGCCCAGTTAAGTTTAAATTCTACATTGTAGGTATGAATGATATTCATGTAGGATGCTCTCCTAAATTTAGAAAGCTCGTAATATTATTTTAAGCACGCTCTTAAAGTATGGTTATTTGGTGAGACTAGTATTGCCAGGTAAAATACAGGATACTCAAATCTGAATTTCAGATAAGCAATGAAATTCTTGGCATAAGTGTGTCCCACACATTGTATGCAACCTACTTATACTAAAATTATTTGGCTTTGGTCTGAAATTCAAATGCCACATGGGACATAATTACACTAAAAGAAGGATTAGTTATCTGAAATTCACATTTAACTGAGCATCCTCTATTTTATCTGGCAACCTTAGCAGGAGACCTTCCACCTCGCTGAAAACCACCTGCTTATTGTCCTTCATGAGAAGTGGGTGTCCATCCATCGTCCACTCTGTGCAGATCACTGGACCAGCGGGTGCCCGAGGATGCCAGAGAAGTAAAAGAAATAAACAACGAAACCTAATAAATAGGATGAAATGGCTGGCAGTTGTATCACTTAGGATACTTTGATTGCAAATGACAAAAACCCAACTTAAGCTGGTGTACACACAAGATGGGCTGTAGCCCCAGGTAGGTGGAAGGGATAGAGCTGACTGAGGTGTGTCAAAAGAAAGCGGATCGAGAATGTGGTCGAGAACATCTCTGTTTTTCCATCCCTCAGCTTTGCGTTTCTGTTTTGACTTCTCAGGCAATTTCCCCATGTGGCGGCAATGATGGGAACCAAGAGTTTCAGCTCACATCATCCTAATAAATAATGATCCTATGAAGGAGAGGAGCCCCCCCCATTTGTACCTGAAAGGCCTGGGGCATTGCCCACTCCCGTGGCTGCCAAGTGGAAGCATTAGCCTCTTCAGAGAGCACGGGAATGGGTTTCCCCAGAAGAAAGACAATCTTTGCCACCAAAGGAATTGGAGAAAGAAATGTGCAAACACTGTACCGCTCGATAAAAGTTTGTTAATCAGGAAAATCTCTAATGCCAAGAGATTCTTGCATTGGCAGAAGGGAGGAATCAAAGCAGAGGTATGACAGGTGACTGACGAGTTGCCTACAATAGTCTAGAGAAACCAGTAGTACTAGTATGAGGCCAGGGAGAATAATGAAGTGATGAAAGTTTACCACCCTTTATCGCTCTACCTGATATAGGGATGAAATCCACATGTTCTGTTCTTCCTATGGATCAATGAGTCTCCCTCGAGTTTTCTAACGAATCTCCCCTTATGCTTAAGTTATCTAGAGACGTCTTTTGTTGTTTGCAACCAAAAGAGTCTTCATGGACACAGGAAGTTTCTAATTCAAGTCCACTTTGACTACTAAGCCTACGTATGTGAGAGAACCGGGGAAAAGAAGCAAGCAAGAAAGAAGCTCCTGTCCCAGGAATGTTCCAGTTCTTGAGAAGTTACCTGATATCATGCAATATCCTTCTGTGAGCCTCAGTGTCCCCATCTGTAAAATGCTAAACGATTTACAGTCTTCCAGTTGTAAATTCTGACAGCCTATGAATTTTCAAGAGCCCAGGATGAGCCAATGTACATATTTGTTTAAAGTCCTTGTACTGGTGGTTCCACCAATAGCCTGTGACACTGGTAAAGCTTAGTGCCAACACCAAGATCCTGCCGGAAACACAGCGGAGTGAAGTAGTCCAGACATGCTCCTTTGTTTATTTGTAAACCAGAATGTCTGGGCTCCCTGGAGGCGTGCCTCTGCCTCTTGACCCATGAAATAAGACACAAATCTAACGGCAAAGACCTTGGAGAATAACATAGAACTTTAGTGAAGGCTTTTGAAGGAACTCAGAAAACTGTTGCTCCCATAAAACCCACAGCAGAATTTCTTTAAAATCTTTTTTGAACATATTCCTCTTCCCTCAAATTTGATAATACAGGGCAGCTACTGCACCTCTTTCTGTCCACAGAGCACCCTCATTACTAAGTGCACCCCCAGTGTCCCCCCTCCTGTAAGATGCGCCCCATCACCCATACACTCCAGTGGCCCCTCCAAATCCTGACTTGTTGTCCTGATGTTCTTGCAAAATGAGGCTTCCTAAAACTTTGGCAGATAGATTGCAACTTCATTCAATAAACACCCATATGACTGGGAGGAAGGGGTCCCTAAGGGAAAATTCAAGCTGCATTTCATACTCTGATGCCAGTTCCATCCCCTATTTCAGTTCTAAAGTTTAATGATAGGGCTTCCCTGGTGGCGTAGTGGTTAAGAATCCGCCTGCCAATGCAGGGAACGCGGGGTTCGAGCCCTGGTCCGGGAAGATCCCACATGCCGTGGAGCAACTAAGCCCGTGCGCCACAACTACTGAACCTGTACTCTAGAGCCCGCGAGCCACAAGTACTGAAGCCCGTGCGCCTAGAGACTGTGCTCCACAACAAAAGAAGCCACCACAATGAGAAGCCCACGCACCATAATGAAGAGTAGCCCCCGCTCGCCGCAACTAGAGAAAGCCCGCGCACAGCAACGAAGACCCAACGCAGCCAAACATAAATAAAATAAATAAATTGTTTTAAAAAATAAAGTTTAATGTTAAAAAATTAATTCATTTAAAAACCCTAGTCCAGCTGGCAGTTAAAAGCGGCCTCACTTAACCCAGGCTGCATGTGACGCCCCGCTGGGCCACCGGTGTCAAAGCCTCAGCACAAGGGGGCGGCTGCCTCACGCAGAGGCCACCCAAGGCCCAGGAGTGGGAAGGCAGCCGCCACTCCCCAAGGCACTGGTGCTGTCTGGGGGGCCTTCTGTGTCCGCTGGGAGGTAGGCACTGCTGATCACCCTGGACAGAGATCTGAGGACACTGCTGACAGGGTGACCTCAGCCTCCTGGCTCGCGTCCGACTGACGGGGCTTCAGCGCCCATGGAGGAATCGCTGGAAACTGGTCTCGTGTTGGCAGCAAAGCAGCTTCTTCAAGAGGATTCAAGTTATTCATAGAGGTGAACTGAGTTATTTCAAACCAAAATTGACAGACTTTGTGTAAAGTGACCTACAGCTCTCTGTTTGGGAGGTGATACTAACAAGCCACCATCATCTCACGCCTCTGAACTAGCATCTCCCTCCCATGCTCTCTCCTCTCTTCTCCATCCTCCACATTTTAAGACAAAATTTTAAAAGGATCATATCACTGCTCTGCTTTAACCCTTAAGCAACTTCTCACGTACTTGTAGGACGAAGACCGGAGCCCCTCAGGTGACCCCACAGGCCCTGCATGGTCAGCCCTGCCCCCGCCCAGCCTCACTCATGCTCCCCTGTACCCTGTGGCAGCCACGCCAGACTTGTTTCTGTTCCTTCAGGGCCCTGGCTTCCTCTCACCAGGTCCTTTGCACATTCTATTCCCTCTGCTGAGAACCTGTCCTCCGCCCTTTAACTAGTTAGTATATATTCTCCCATCAATATCAACTTAAATCTCACTTCCTATGGGGAAGCTTCTTACTTATGTTTCCAAACCAATATTTATCACAAACGCAGTGTTCCTTTTGTTTTTAGAGTTCTTTGATTAAAATATAAGTTTTGGGGCTTCCCTGGTGGCACAGTGGTTGAGAGTCCGCCTGCCAATGCAGGGGACACGGGTTCGTGCCCCGGTCTGGGAAGATCCCACATGCCGCGGAGCGGCTGGGCCCGTGACCCATGGCCACTGAGCCTGCGCGTCCGGAGCCTGTGCTCCACAACGGGAGAGGCCACAACAGTGAGAGGCCTGCGTACCGCAAAAAAAAAATAATAAATAAATAAATAAATAAATAAAATATAAGTTTTATTTCGATTAAAATATAAGTTCATGAAAGTGGAGGCTGGGACTTTGTTTTATGCTTACTTTTGTTTTTCCGCTAACTAGCATTAAGACTTGAAATATGGGTCTTGAAGGAAGGAAAGAAGGAAGGTGGGGGAGGGAGGACCTCACGTGGGCAGCTCCAGGAGGTGACCTCCAGGCCTCTGGCTGGGGTCACTGGGTGGATGGCACTGCCATTCCCTGAAACAGGACAGGACAGAAGATCATCATCTCAGGAAGATGATGAGTTCAGCTGGGGACTTGGTCGGAGAACCCAGTGGTCATTTCTCTGTCAGTCTGAAGCTCAGGGGAAGGAGTAAGTGCTAACACATAAATGTCTGCCTCTGCCTTGTGAGTGGATGGGGTCGCAGGAGGAAGAATGCACATGAAAAGGGGAGCACTGAGCCACAGGAAGCTTGCACAGAGCCCATCTTGAAGTACTAGGCAGAGAGTGAGCAAGCCCTAAAGAAGACAGAGAAAGAACATTCAGAAGATTACAAAAATCCAGAGAGTAGGGTCAAAGACACAAGGACCGTTTCCAGGAGGGAGGCACCGAAGCTGTCCAGTGTGGCTGAGAGGCCCAGCACGGTGTGGACTCAGAGTGTGCACTGGAACGACTTTGGCAGGGGCAGTGCCAGGAGACTGATGGTGGAAGGACCCGGATTGCAGGAACTGTGGAGAAAGGAAGAGAAGGCTGGACCTGTAGGCAATGTTTTAGAAGCTTGGCTCAGAAGAGGGAAACTAAAGTGACAAAAAGAAAGCGGCAGAAGAGCATAAAAAAGATTTGGGCTTTTTTTTTTTTTTTTTTTTTTTTTTTTTTTTGCATTATGCAGGCCTCTCACTGTTGTGGCCTCTCCCGTTGCGGAGCACAGGCTCCGGACGCACAGGCCCAGCGGCCATGGCTCACAGGCCCAGCCGCTCCGCGGCATGTGGGATCTTCCCAGACCGGGGCACGAACCCGTTTCCCCTGCATTGGCAGGCAGACTCTCAACCACTGCGCCACCAGGGAAGCCCTAAAAAAGATTTGGGCATTTTTATAGGCTGAGTTGGAACAAACCAGCGAGACAAAGAGGGAGCATCCGTGACAGAAAGGGGGTGACAGGTAGGTGGAAGCCCTGAAAGACTGGCATTGAAGGATGAATGACTGTTATTCCCACTGCCGGGCACGGTGTCTGGCACCCAGCAGGTGATCGGTAAGTATTGAATGAGTGAATGAATGAATGATGAAGAAATAAACAAATGGACAGACGGAGGTGAAGAGAATGGCTTTGAGAAAGACCTTCCTAGACTGGAAAGAAGCCAGAGTGGGTGCAGATATAAATAAACTGCTATGGGTTATAACTAGTATTGCAGCAAAATTTTCATTTTGAATGAACACTTATCTCGGGAGCTATTGAGAGAGAGAGAGTGTTGAGAGGTCGAGACACTTGTCACACAGGGACCCCAAATGAGACCCCGCTGCCATTTTTCCAGGCAGCTGTCCCTTGGCTGCCATGGATGAAACTGAGGGAACCAGAAGATGCAGCGGCGTGGGGAAAGCTGGCCTGGAGTCAGGGGATATAGTTTTTAATCCTGTTTAAAACTTCATACTCATTTGACCTTGGGAAACTCTAACCTCTCTCTACCTGAGTTTGTTCCTTGTAGAATGGTGCTAAAAATTATCCTTAGTCATGGGCTTTTGTGAGAGTGAGTGTAACATGTCTAGCTCCGTGCCTGCCACAGAAGTGCTCAAAAATTGAAGATGATGCTGTTATTGTTGCTTGGGTTGTTGATGTTATTGTTTTGCAGCCAAGAAGCAAACCCTCCTGCGTCTAAGTATTGTATTTAGCAGACACCTGAGAATCCTTTATAAAGTGACTGCCCTGAGTATGTGTGCATGGTGTCCCATCAGCAAGTTGACAAGCCAGCCGGTGACTTACGGAAACCACCAATGGTACATAAAGTAGTCTAATGCCTGATACACAGTCAAAAGAAGTGAAGGGACCCAAGCCCAGGCTCCACAGCAAAGGCAGATGAGCAGGTGAAACAGACACTTATGCAAATGAAACAACCAGACAAGGGAGTCCATTAGCGTGGATGTAGGGCCACCAGTTGACGCAGTGCATCCCATCCTCCCAGACAGCACTGTCCATATGGGGATTTGGATTCCATGAACCCAGGATGGTGCAGCCAGGAATAGAGTGCTAGAGGGGTCCTGAGCCCAAGTCCCAAGAGATGCTTTGCTGAAGTCAAGTGAGGAGAACAGGGTTTGGTGCCTAAGCAGAACTGAAGAGGGTTTGGGTTGGAGCAGAACTGCAAGAGGAATCAAAGTCGAGAGTCAAGGCAGAGGCAGAAGAGGAGATGGCTGGAAGCAAAGCAAGGGAAGCCAGCTGATTGCAGAAAACCATGATTGCTCAAGGTTTCAAATCTGCCCCGGTTAGTGTTCATCACTTGACATAAAGACTCAGGATGTGTACCAGGTGGCACTCCCTGTGCACAGAAACCACACACTTCGCATCTTGACTCTATTCAATTTTTCTTCTGTTAACTCGTCTTTGTTCTTTTTTATTATTATTAATTTCCTGGCATTTGTTTGTTTTGAATGTATAAGTTAAAGTCCTTTGAGGGCAACAGTCAGGGTATGAATGCATATATTGCAGTTCTTTTAATTCTGTCATGTTAGATGGATATATCTTCGTAAACGACATTAAAACCCTTCTCTAATGAGTCAGGGTACAAATAATTAAATAATACATACTTTTTAAGTGCATAGCTATGCATAATTTCCAATGTATTTTACTTGGCCACCTCTTCCTCAAGTAATCTATTCTTATCTTCTTGTTTCTCTCATCTCTATTCCAGAATCCTGATTGAAGTTGGTAGCTGGGGTTGGAACATGTTTGGGGAACTAATCCCTTTTCATTCTTTGTAAGCGACCCCAGTTTTGGTGGGGAATGAGGTGGAGTGTTAGTAAGTAAACAAACAAATAAATGCAGCCTGTTTCTAGAATGACAATAGATACCATTTACTGAGCACCTGCTATTCGGTGAGCACTGTGCCAAGGGCTCTTCATATTTTATTTCATGTAACCTTCACAATAACTAAATTGGGTGGTTTCCCCACTTTATTGATGGGGAAACTGAAGATGGAAGTAGTTGCACAGGTCACTCAGCTAGTAAGAATTCTGAATCCAAGGGTACCAGACACACGAATCCTGGCTCTTTCCTCTAACATGCACACACATACAAAAATGTGTGCATGGGTGTACTCAGACACCCCACAGAACACCAAATAGTGGAAAGGGCTAGAATGTGCCACCAGATTCAATCAGTTACCTTGACTTCTCCAGCAATGTCCCCAAAGTCAAAGTCTCCCTCCTGGAACTCAAGCATAGGAACAATGGCTTTCCGTGGCTTTGTGGTCCATCTCAAGGTCATCGCCAACTCAGACCCACTAATTCACTGAATTGCACGTCTTGAGAATTTGCAGACACAAGTGATGAATGCCCATAGAACCCTCACACACACTTCATGCCTCAAAAAGGGGCAGTGATCACATCTCAAAACCTCCCTGGCTTCAGCTTCATAGAAGCAGGGTCCCAGACTGCCACTGAGATGCCATGAGAAAATGAGTTTGTCTACCACCTTCCCTGGTAATGCTTGTTTTCTCAAAGTTGGCTATCGTCTTACGTAGATGGATTATTTTCCTCACTATGGCCCTGAAATCTGTATGGGAATAACAAAGAGCAAAATCCACTTTCATTCCTGCGGACAGACCAGAGGGGGCTGGAGCAGCACCATGAGGAGACCGCGTTCCTCTCTGGCCTGGAATTCACTGCTCAGGATTCTTTCAGGGGAAGAAGGCTAAAGCCTCTTCGATCTTCACGGGGCCTCTCTGAAAACCAAAGTGCTCTTGGAAGGAGAGGAGATTATACTACACGAGGATTCATCCCCCCAAACTCCTCTAATCCTGGCTTTTAGCTTTGACTAATCCCCTATGAGAAGGGGATAAGTGATAGGGATGGCGAGTGAAAGAGGTGGGAAAATAAGAAAGAGCTGGAAAGGAAAACAGGCTGTGCCCAGAGCCAGCCCTCTGGCCAACCTTCCTATGCACACCCACCTGCAGTAAAGGCTATGAGGTCGTGATACATTGTGTACTCGCCATGAGGGTCTCGACTCAGACATATGCTTGTTGGCCCCAAAGCAGTCATTTGTTCACAAGATCATTTAATAGTTTTTGTTCACTCATTAGACAAATATCCACCGAGGACCTATTATCCACCTTTAAAGACCCACAGTCTAATGGAGAGACACTTATATACACATTTTATATTACAATAAGAGTAAATACAGCAAGATATAGATAGATAATGGGTGGGTGGATGGATGGATGGATGGATGGATGGATGGATGAATGGATAGATGGATGGATGGATGGATGGATGAACAGATGGGTAGGAGGGAGAAGGGAAGGAATTAATTTAGGAACATTAAGTTTAGTTGTTTTATTTTTAAGGGGGGTGGAGGAGGTAATTCTTGAGCTGATTCATAAGGCATGACAAGAGTGGGCTAGTGAGAGGGTATGAAAGAAAGCTTTCCAGAGAGACACAGCAGTGTAAGCAAAAACATGAAAAACTGAGAAACCAGTAGTGTGTGTGTGTGTGTGTGTGTGTGTGTGTGTGTCTGTGTACGAACAACACCACTTTCAGTCTAGCTGTTTAGTAAAGTATAAGGGCAAATTATGAAGCAGAAGTGGCAGACTTGGGTCAGTTCATAGAGGTCATGTGAGCCGAGCTATGGAGTCAGAACTTCACCCTTGGACAATGAGTACGACTGAGGGATTGAGAGCAATAGTGACATGATCAGGGGGTGACATGATCACAAGTCAGGGGGTGGATTTGGGTAATTAAAGAAAACTTCCTGGAGAAGGGAGATCTTGTGCCTGTGTCTTGCTGGTAAATACAATAGGGATTAACAATTATTCAAAGAATCTGAGTAACCTGTGGCCATATCACCAACTTTCCTCAATACAAAGAAAATCCAACTTATTTTTCTTTACTCTCCATTGTGGGTGTAGAAAAGCAAAGGTCTTGCCATTTTTCACTATGATATTGACCAAAATTCTGACCTCTACATCTGCAGGTAATAGGTATTCATACCCAATGGTAAGGGAAAGAAAGAGTCAATCAACAACAACCAGAAGGTTCAGAGAGGTTGTGTAGGACACATAACTAGTAAACCACTGAGCCATGATTGGAAGCCAGGTCTGACCCCAAGTCCAAAGCCCTATATGATTGAGCACCTAGCCTCAGCTATGACACAACATAAAATGTTCACCCTCTTTTCACTCTCCAATTTCTTCTACTTAGTGAAATCTCTCCTCTTTCATGAAGACTTCTATACTCCTCCCCCAGCTCACACTGACTTTCCCCTCCAAGAGACCCTTTATATTTGCAGTCAAAATTATGCAATCCCCCTATATTACTCAGATATTGTTTCATGTCTGTTATTCATACCCACACACTGAAATTCTAAAGTCTTAGGAGCCCAGGGACCTATTAGGAGACAATTCATGCTCATAAGATGAGAAGAAACACAGGAGACCCATGAATTGCCTTCATTCTGATCTATTTTTTCAAGGATGTTTACAAAGCAGATGGAGAGAGTGTCTCCAGGTAGTGTCTTCCAGAACAAATGGCAGGTTTGCTTACTGTGCAGGATAATAAAGGTAATGTCACCTTCTGGGGCAAAGAATAGACATGCTTACTTCCCATTATGAAACATCTGAGTTGCCTCAGTTCAGGTGTCCTCCTCAGGGCCACTTTGCATCACCCTATGGAAATGGGCTCAGGAACAGGTTGATACTCTGGTGACTGCCATTGCTGTGACTAATGAACTGCCCTTTGTCTCTGACCCTGGAATTGTGTGTCCTCTGCCAGCATCTGTGAATCTATGGCACACTAACTCATTACTATGCAAGCAGGATAAAATTCCAGATTCTACACAGTTCTCAATAGGATTGTATCTAACAATCCTCCGGTCTTCTCTCCCAAAGCCAAGAAAGTCCTCATCACATAGCAGGGCCTTAACAAAAACAGCCATAACAAGATAAGGAACAACACATTTTCAGCATTCACTCGGTCTTTTGAGATAGTCAAAATCTCATCAATCAAATTTCTAAATAACATGTAGTCATGTGACTTAAATGAGTATTGATCCAGTATATTGTCGTGATTGAGAGCATGAATCTGAGGTCAAACCAGCTGCCTTGCTTCAAATTCTAACTTCCGAATTACCAGCTGGGTGACTTTGGGCAGGTTTTATAACCCCATTGTTCTTTAGTTTTCTTAGTGGTAAAATGAGGGTAACAGCAGTACCTTACTTCATGGGGTCCTTGTAAGGATTAAATGAGTGAATTTATATCAAGCACTTAAACAAATGCCAAGTATACATGTAATATTATTACCGTACAGCTGCCATTTCAAATGCAGCAACACATTCCAATGGCACCAAAATTACTTTCAAAACACCAGCTTTATTAGATCTGCTGATTGCAGACGATTTCCTGACATGGACTGAAACATTTAACCGTCAGAAATGAAGGATGCCTGTCCCAGGACTAACCTATGCAGCTCCATTGTAGAAGTCTGGTACTCAGTGAAGGATGGAAACCTTTGCCAAATTTTTTGTGGACCGTGGTGATGATTGTCATCACTCAAATACCACGTTCATGAGGCAGTTATTTTGGGCCCATGTTGTTTTTAGAATCCGTCATTGACAAGGCAATACTGGATTCACAAATGTCAGCAAGTCCATAACCGCTCAAGGAAGCTCCCACAGTTCAGGGGTCTCCTGACTCAGGATGCACACGATCATCAGGGGAAGATGAAAAGGCCGGTACCAGCAATCAGCCAGCGGTGGAAGAGGCTGCTCTTGACTTCAGAGCAACAAGGGCGTATAATATCATTCTAATGAACCAACACAAGTTCATCAGGCAAAGGATGAGGTGAAGAGCAAGGACACACGGTAAGTCTGAATCATCTGGCTCACAGTCCTCACTATTCAGATTCACTAAATACATGTCAAGGCTTCGATTCCTCTTATGTAATGAAAGCTTAGCCAAGAGTGCAATATTGGTTAATGGAAAGAAGAGGAAAGTAATGTTTATTGAGCACCTACTATGTGTCTTTAATGTGCATTATCTCAACTTTGTGAAATAGGCTGAATTAACCCCCTTTGACTAGTTGAGAAAACAGAGGCTTCAGAGAGGTTAAATAACCTGACCACCATCACAGAGAAGTAAGTGATGAAGCCAGTCCCTGAACAAGGTCTGTACTCCAAGTCTTGTGCTCTCTTCCTGCTCTACCTCGGACACCTCGGCCCCAGATGCCCATTCCACCACACCATGAGCTTCCTGTAAGCCGGAGCTGTGTCCTTTGCACCAGTATATCAGGATAGATATATACATATATATGTATATATATTAAATATAATATTAAATATAAATATATATATTTATTAGTAGAGCCCTTAATAAACTTTTATTGAAAAAATGAAATTGGACATCTGGCAAAATCATAATAAATAATCTGGGTTCTTGAAGGCAATCACCCAGAATAAGAGCTCTAGGGTCCTCTTCTATCAACTTGGGAAGCTGCCGCAAGTAACGACTCAACTGTGCAATGCCTCTTGGCCACCAGGAGCAGCTGGGGCAGGCTGGTTAGAAGAGGGGACAGTTATACTGGAGGTCCCAGGAATATGCAAGGGAAGGATGGCCCATTTAAAATCCTATTATACATCATGCATTATCTTAGATTTGACCCTGATGTTAGTGGATAACTCTTGCTATGAAGCCTGGAGTGAAGTCTGATCAGGCCTACATCGGTCAGCTGGGTTCATGGATTCCAACAGCCAGAAATGTCCAGGTTTCTCCCTGCAGGGCTTTCAGCAGGTTGGGCTGATCCCTGGTTGGCTGGCTGGGGCTTGGGGTTTTCCTGAGAGGCCGGCTGGGATAGGTTCACATTGAAAATGGTCTGAAATGAGGAGACAAATAGACTGAGGGGATGAGGGCAAACTGAAGCGAGGAAGAGAGAAATCATTTGCCAAGATCCAAGGGCAGATGATGAACAAAAGTCAAAGCTGAGAGTCAGGAGCCAGATCACACCCAGATCCATCGGAAGCTGGAAGGGACCAGTGAAGAGGGCTTGAGTCTATTGCTGTGAACAAGAGGGCCTGGGTCGATGGCCGTGAACTGGCAGCTCACTTCCATGGGCTAGGGAGTCAGGTTAGCCTGGTGGCAAAAGGTATAGCAAATGTGAACCATTCTTGCCCCCATCCTAACACAGCCAACCCCCTTGAGAACCTGGAAAGGATTCAAATGTCCTGGCCTTTGCAGGTCCCACCCCACAGCATGGCAGTGAATTATATCTGAGATGGCTCTGAAAGCTTCCTCTTGCTGGGCAATGGGAAGGATGAAGATGAGGATTGTGAGTGTGCTGACCTCCCCTGATCCATCAGGGCCTGTGACCTCAAGGGCTGTACACCATGACTCTTCCCTCACTTCTGGAATCTGTTGGGATTGACCCAGGGAAGAATGGGTCGAGTGTCTGACCCGGGGCCTTGCACTCCATTCAGTCCACAATCAGAACTGCGCATGCTGGAGTCATCACCATCCATGGAGAGAATCCCTTGCAGGAATAGCTTTGCTGACAGAATTTATGAATCCATCAATAGCTCTTCAGAAACAAGGAGGCTATTTCTTGCCAGCACTCAGGCTTGAATGTATGTTCTGTGCGCGCTGACAAACATCTTTTACAGTTTATAAATACCATAGCACGTGCTCCCTATTCCCATGGGAATAGATCCGGTTCGCCTGCTGCAGACAAGGCGCAATTTCATCAGATAATTGCTACTGGAAAAAGAGCTCTTCGTGTGCTTCATACATCTGGCCTTGCAGCACCATGGAACTTCTCTATAAAATGTATACTCGTGTTGGTAGCTGGCAGGATTCATTTGGAAAGAAAGCTGTGTTCAAATAAAGTTGCACAAAGCTTCAGGAACCAGGTTCATTGATTTTTTTTTTTTAATGATGCAGTAAAGTCCATCACTGATACACATGTAGTTGCTTCTCTATCTTTCTTATAAGAGAAAAGGGCCTCATGATAGCTTCTTACTATGCAGTGTTTGTAGAACATGCATGAAGCATTTTTACATCCTCACAACCATGGTCTTGTTGTTCCCTTTTCATACGTTAAGACACTGAGGCTTAGAGAGGTGAAGTGGCTTCTCCAAGCCCATTCAGAAAGAAATAAGCAGATCTGGATGCAAACAAAAGGTATTCCAACTCCAGGTCCGATGCTGTCTTCCATCTTCAAAGCCGTTGCATCTCGGTGACATTTTCTGTTTTCCAAAAACCCTTATGATCCGCTTAAAAGTTGACCCAACATTAAATGCGATTCTCTGTCTTAGATTTATATTTCTTAATTTTAAATTAGCTTTGGTGTCTTTTCACACAATAATACTTTATAATTTTTCTACTGACACCTGTAAATATCTTACAGTCAAATTGTGTTTGATTTCATTAATGTACTGCAATCAGACAGAAAATACCAGGTCCTGCCTGGGTACCACTTGAGATAAATCAAAAGAAGTCTTGCACTAAAATAACATGGAAGACCATTTATGGAGTGCATATTATATGCCAGGCACTGCACCAGATAGTTTATATTGATTAGCCAGTTTAATCCTTACACTATCTCTATGAGAAGGTTGGTGTCAACCCCATGCACAGATGAGAAAACCAAGACTCAGAGAGGTTAAAGAGCTTGTCTATGATTACAGACCAAGCTAGGATTAGAACTCAAGCTTGTCTGACACCAAAACCCATGTTCTTATCCAACGTTCCTTTCTCCCAACTAATACGATGCAATATATTCACACACCATTAAAATTAAGGCTTCTTAGTAACCGTGTAACTTTGGTGTAGTTGGCTGAATATTGGCCCCCAAAGATATCCAAGATATCCAGGTCCTCATCCTTAGAACCTGGCACTGTTACCTTACAGGGCAAAGGTACTTTACAGCTTTGATTAAATTGAAGATCTTGACATGGGGAGATTACCCTGAATTGCTTGAGTGCATCCTAAATGCAATCACAAGTGTCCTTATAAGAGGGAGGCAGGGAGAAGTGCAACACAGAAGAGAAGGCGATGTGACCGCACTGGCAGAGACTGGAGTAATGCATCCACAAGCTAAGGAGTGCAGGCAGCCATCAGAAGCTGGAAGATGCACAGAACGGAACCATGCCAGGAACCTCCAGAAGGAGGCAGCCCTGCCACAATTTTAGACCCTCAGACTCAGTTCAGACTTGTGGCCTCCAGAACTGTGAGAATGAACTTCTGTTGTTTTAAGCCACCAAGTTTGTGGCAAGTTATCACAATGGCCACAGGAAGCGATTACTCTTGGGAAAGTTGTTTAAGCTCGCTACTAAAATACCTACCTTTATTTGGATGTTGGTTAAATTGAGTAACACTAATAAATATTTTGTCTTCTCTTATCTTCCTGGAAAAAAACTGAGTAAAGTTTTCAAAACGGGGATTCTTTATAACAGAAGAAGAGAGCTCAGAACAGTGACTGAACAGCTCGAAGGACACAAACATTCCTTATTCAAGGACAGTCGTAGTTGGTTCCACCCCCAGGGAGTGTGAAACAAGGACAAATGAATTTTAAACTGTGGTTGACATTTAGGTTAAATGTAAGCTGTAAGGTGTGTTCTCTGAGCCTGTAGAGCTTTTTAAATCTGGAGAAAACAGGTATGTGTCTCAGGTCATTTGAAGGTCTAAGCAGAAATCATTTCAATTACTTCTTGAGGTTCCCTGCTTTCCTGTGACTCTTTAATTCATGATTCGTAGAAATTCTTACCTGAACCAGGTGTTTAGAGATGCCAGGTAACTGGAAAGTCATGGCTCTGCCATACCTTCTAAGACTGGATTGTTGATAGTATTGAGAAATTACTGTTAATTTTTAGTTTTACTAATGGCTTTGCAATTGTGTTTAGAAAAATTTATTCTTTTAAAGATACTGAAATACTTATGGATTCAACGATATGACTGACAGTTGCTTCAAAATAACCTGGGGAGGAGAGGAAGTGAGTCGAGGAAGAGATAAAATAAGTTTCTTATGAAATGATAACTGTGGATCCTGAAGAGTAGGCACACATAGGTCACAGGGTAGGGACAAGGAGTTTGAAAGAATTAAAAGACAAAACTCTGCGAAGTGGCCTGGTCCCACTGGAACGAATGCACCCTGGCGCCTGGGACTAATCAACTCATGTAGAGGCAGTGCCGATTAGGTCAGGTTGCCTGGCTTCCTCTGCCCTCTGAGCCCACTCCACTGCCAGCATCCCTGTGCAGCGGGTGCTCAGCCACTGACTCAGCCCCCCTCACAAGAAGGACCCCACCATCTCACCATGTGGGAATGACCAAGAGGTGACCTGTGTGCATCGCGGGAAAGCTGAGAGGCATAGACACAGAAGGCACTGCAGGTCTATTGCTACAGAGGCCTAATGGTGTGGCACGAGTTTTGACTGAAGAGCATGGAAGGGACTGAGGTGAGGTCCTGGGGGAAGGAGTTCCAGTTGGCCAAGCCCGGGGGGAGCCACCAGCACCATTCACTCCGCACGCTCTCAGGCGGTCTGGCGAGCTACCTCCACGAATTAACACGCAGTACCGGCAGAAACACAAGTCCTGTACAGCTGCGACCTTGCAAGAGCTCAGAGTACAAGCATCCAAGTTTGGAAGCGCTTCTTAAGGACCTACAAGCGGAGAGACATTCCTGGATTCTTGTAGAACCACAGGATTCCCGCTGTTTCTGCCACTCGGGGGCAGGGAAGGACCCTCAGAGCCTGTTCCAGCTTCTAGAAAACTCTGCCCTGTCAACAAATGTGTCTGCTTTGTGAGTCAGGAGAGGGACGGTACATAAGCCAGCATGTCCCCTTTCCACTCACTTCTTGGAAAAATCAATGTCGGACAGAGTTTATTGCTTTTTATCTCTTCAGATGAACGTGGCCCTGATGCATCCTTAAATCCACTCTTGAACCCAGGAGAGCAGGAAGCAGTGCCGTGTTCAAGGCACAGGCTCTAGAATCCGGCTCCTGGGGTTATAAACCCAACTCTTACTCCCTGTGTGAACTTAAGCCATTTTTCCTGTCACCTTGTGTCCTCATTTTTTTTAAATTAATTTATTTATTTTTGGCTGTGTTGGGTCTTCGTTGCTGCACGTGGGCTTTCTCTAGTTGCAGCGAGCGGGGGCTATTCTTCGTTGCGGTGTGTGGGCTTCTCATGGCAGTGGCCTCTCTTGTTGCGGAGCACAGGCTCTAGGCATGCGGGCTTCAGTAGTTATGGCATGTGGGCTCAGTAGTTGTGGCTCACGGGCTCTAGAGCACAGGCTCAGTAGTTGTGGCACACGGGCTTAGTTGCTCCACGGCATGTGGGATCTTCCCGGACCAGGGCTCGAACCCGTGTCCCCTGCATTGGCAGGCAGATTCTTAATCACTGTGCTACCAGGGAAGTCCTGTGTCCTCATTTTTAAATGGAGACAGTAATAAAGCCTTGCTGCTAGGGATGTTGTAAGGAATAAATGAGATTATATAGATAAAGCCTTTACATAGTAGCTTATTATTATTATTGCTGTTGCTGTTATTACCACTACTATTGTTATTACTATTGCTATTACTATTACTGTATAAGCAGTCTTCAATTACTATATGACTATTTGGGAAATCTTAAATAAAACTGGGTTCCAAGTTCTACTACCATGCTTCAAAACTGTATTTATGCCAACATCAAAGGCACTTGGGGAAAAAGAAACATTTTTTTAAATGGGCAGGGGATGACACACATGCATGTAATAAACTTCCAGATTTAAAAATAACTATAGGGCTTCCCTGGTGGCGCAGTGGTTGAGAGTCTGCCTGCCGATGCAGGGGACACGGGTTCGTGCCTCGATCTGGGAGGATCCCACATGCCATGGAGCGGCTGGGCCCGTGAGCCGTGGCCGCTGAGCCTGCGCGTCCGGAGCCTGTGCTCCGCAACGGGAGAGGCCACAACAGTGAGAGGCCCGCGTACCACAAAAAATAAATAAATAAATAAATAAAATAAAATAACTATAATCCCTGTTCAGTGGTATCCATCTCAGAAGTCAAGAAAACATTAGAAGGAGTGATGAGTCAGAAGGTTACCTTCATCAGGTAACCTACAGAGAATGTCCTTCTTTCAACAAAACCCATCTGCAAACATAAAAAGTTGGATCATAAATCCACATGGCTCTTCCATTCAGAAGATCTCATGGAAAGAACCCAGTCTGACAGCATGAGTTAGAGTCGCCATACATCTCCAAAATTAAGATTTTAGCTAAATTCTCTCCGCCTGGGATAGAATTGCTGTCACTGCTCTGGATATGAGTATGCATGTCTTTCGTTATGAGGGGTAGGAACATAAGAGGCGGACAGGACTGCCTGTCAGGCTATTTTTAAATGTTGGCTCATTTCACAGCTGCTGGCATAGCTTTGTTCAGTGATTTAAGTCTCACTCCTCTGGCCATAGTGAATCACATCTGTGTTTGTACAGCATTTCTCCTTTCTTCCATTCACTGAATGTATCTCTGCCTGTGAGTGTGTAAGTTAACTCTGCTCTGCGTAATTTTCAGGTGACGAGGTTTTATCTGAGCAGTAGAAATTAGAAAATATATACTGGAAACATATCTGTAAGGGCACATGTTTCATGCACATATGCCAATCTGAGTATGTCCTAAACGTGCACATGCATAATCAGGTTACAGTGGACAGTGTGGTTTAATCATGAATGTGATCCTCCCACTTGCCAACCACTACCAAGTCCACTGAACAAAAGAACTAGCCCACTGTTGATGTATATCCAAAATTCAAAAACACACAGAAAGGGCTCTTCACGTGTGCCAAAAAGAGCTTTTCCCTCCCAAGCCAGTTGTGAATATACTGAAATATACTTACTTGACATGAAAACATACGACCAAGACATTCTCCATACTGAATTAGGCAGTTTATTAGGCTCCTAATGTCCATGTTTAGAACGTGAACATGGATTGACATGCATTGTCTCATTTTGTGGATCTTACATGCTTGTAGTCTTCAGTCAGCTGGGCCTTTGATTCTACTTGTCAGTAATTGACAGTTAGCTCAATGTGAGTAAATGATAAACACAGAATGATACGTAAGCCGTAGCAAGAAATACCACCCAGTACCATCTACCTTTTGTTTTTCAAAAATCATATCACAACTCTCTCTTGTAAAGAATACATTTCAGAGCAAGGCATTTAATTCGCCTCACTGAAAAAAATAAAGACGTTTCTATCATTTCAGAGCAATGAAATGTCCAACTATGGCTGAAAAGTACACCCTGAGAATTAAATGATTTTAACAAACCCACTGAGGTTTATAAAGCTGTGTTAACCTAACATCGGTAAGGGACACAAGGTACAGGCACAAACGTCCCTGCTCATTTTGCTGTGCAATTCTCCAAGGATGCCACATTATAAACATCCTCGTTGTCTTCAATGCTTGAAGCGTCTGTGGTATCGGGGTCGCTCACCACGATGCCCACAGAAGAGAGACTGGTGATGAAGGCATGCATCCGCTGGGCATAAATGTCCCTAATGTTAAAGTAAGGGAGCTCATGACACTTCTCCGGTGGGTCCTCACTACACTGGTCCACGTCAATGTCCTTTTGCTTCTGGTAGTACTTGGAAAACTTGTTGAAGATAATGGTGATGGGAAGGGCCACCACCAAGATGCCACAGATGATGCACGTGCTGGCGATAAGCTTCCCAGCCAAGGTGACTGGGTGGGTGTCTCCGTAGCCCACGGTTGTCATGCTGATGGTGGCCCACCACCAGCAGACAGGGATGCTGGTGAGGCTGGACGTGTGGTCATCTTTCTCCACAGAGTAGATAAGCACAGAAAAGATGGAAATGCCCACCGACAGGAAGAGAAGCAGCAGCCCAACTTCGTGGTAGCTATGCCTCAGTGTGGCACCGAGAGACCGAAGTCCTACCGAGTGCCGGGCAAGCTTGAGGATGCGGAAAATCCTCATAAGCCTGAGGATCTGGACCACCTTGCCCATGTTTTCAATGTCCTCGCTCTCTTCCTTCTTGGTGTCTACAGCCAACGTGGCATAAAAGGGAATAATGGAGATGAAGTCGATTATGTTCAGAGGATTTTTCCAGAATTTCTTTTGACAGGGAGCAGCAACCAGCCGGATGGCCAGCTCGACGGTGAACCACGCGATGCACGCGATCTCGACGCCTTCCAGCACGGGGTCGTCCACCTCCCCGTCCTCGTTCTGGAACTCTGACATGCTGTGGACGCACATGGCCACGATGGAGGCCAGCACCACGCTCAGGGAGGAGATGGCGATGAGCTTGGCCGACAGGCAGTAGGCTGGGTTCTCCGTGCGAATCCAGATCTTCTTCCGGAGCTGACCGAATCGCAGCTTGTCAAACTTCTCCAGCTCCTTCTCGAACAGAGACGACTCTTCGAACGAGGAGTCGGTACTCACATCATTGCTCTTCTGGTCCCAGTCCTTCTCGTGGTTTTCCTCCTTGCGCTCGTGGTAGCGATTACTGCAGCAGGAATCGAGGAAGAGCTCGTTGATGCCCCAGTACTCGATCTCCTGGCAGAACGAGAACACGCACAGCTCCTCCATGACGTGCAGCTTCCCCGTGTAATAAAAGTTCAAAACGTATCTGAACAGGGAGGGGTTCCGATCAAAATAGTACTCTTTATCGGCCACGCTGTAGTCATCACACAGTTCCAGGATGGCCTCTTCCGAGTGGCAGCTGAGCAGCTTCCCGAGTCTGGTGTGAGGAAAGCGCAGGAGGGTGCTCTGGTCGATGGACTGTTTAAAGCCCCCCACGTTCAGGTTGACAAGTTCCTTGTCTTGTCCAGGGCGATGGAAAATCTCACCAAACACCATGGTGGATACAGGTGGCGGAGAGCTGGCTGGGAAGGGAGATGGAGTTCACGCTGGACCTGGAAGGAACATAAGACGGCATTTAGCCCTGTCCCATGCAGCCAGCCGTGCCAAGCTTATTTTTAAACTGCCCTTTCCAGGATGATGGGCTACATTAAAAGCAAAATAGAAAACAGGAAAAAAAAAAAGAATACGCTATCCCCTTTTTGATTAGAAGAGAATCGACACAAAGCAGGTTTTGGGTTTTCATTTTTTTTAAAAATGGGTTTATATATCCATTTTTTGGAAAAAGACTGCCATATAATTTTTATGAACCCCAATTCCTATTTCTCTATTTTTTAGCCATCCAAAATTACCTCCCACTCCCCCAAAAGCAATGCATTTGGGATCACTTACACAATACAAGCATCTCCAGTCTCAACCACGAGGCTTCCTCATTTGGAAACGCTCAATTCAGACGTGACAAGCTATCTGCTGCCCGGCTTGTAGCTCATCTCTCCTGGCCCCTAGGGCTTGGTCGTGCACCCTCAGGAACAGCTCTCTCCTCTGCTCTGCACCTCGTCCGCAACCCACACATCCCTGGGGGCTCAGCTCAGCTCTTACAAAAGAAGTAGGTTTCCTCTTACGCTCCAAGGTTCCACTCCGTTTAGAAAAAGCCCTATTCCCCACGTTTCAATGTGGACAATCAAGAGGATATAATTATCTCCCTGTCCGTAAGTATCTTAAAAGATACAGTTACACTTCACGGGATGGGGTTTCAGGTACATCCACAAGGGAAGAAACTGACTTAGGGAACCTTTTCAAGTTAACTGCACTATCAGTTTCCTGACACGAACAGGCTCCTCTGCCACCTCCTCCCTCCCTTCACAGTTTCCCACACGCTCCCAATCTATGACACCCAAGTCTATACCAGCCCAGCACACACAGGCTATTTTATTCTTGACACTAACCAAGATGTACCAGAACCATTTCTCAGAGAGAAAAATAATAGATTTTGACCATCATCCAATAGAATGACGCTTCCTCAGAGCCAATGATGCAAATAAAAGAAAGGTAGGAAACTGTCATATACTGAGTTCCAACCGAGTACTAGTAGATGTTTTGTTTTTATTACGTCTTTTAATCCTTCCAGTACTATAAGGTAGGTGTATAGGAAAATAGATACTCAGAGAAGTGGACTAGAGCTACGATTTAAACCCAGGTTGGATTAACCCCCAAGCCCATGCTATTTCCACTACACACATCCCCTCCATCCCTTCCTATTTTTTTCCTTATTATAATTTAATAACCCAATGTGGGAAGTGTTATAACAGAAATGAGTCAAGCATCTTTGGGTTTATTGAGAGAAGAACAATGACTTCTGTCTGGAGAAGCTTCATGGAAGAGGTTCTATTCAGGTCAAATGTTAAAGGTTTAAGCAGAGCTCAGCAAAGAGGGAAAAGGACATTCCCAACCGAGGGTATCAAAAGGTGGGCACAAGCCAGACCGTAAAGAGACTTGTGTATCAATCTAAAGAGTCTGGACTTGATCCTGTAGGTAAGACCACGAAATCGTCTTAATCAATAAGTGGGCATGGCTATATTTGTGACTGTAACTTGGAAAGACCCCACTGACAGCAGGAGGGAAGACTGCTGGTGGGAATGGCTGGAGCCAAGGAGGTAGGGCTTCAATAGAATAGGTGAGAGGACCCAAACTCATACAGCAGTGGTGTATATAAAGTGACAAATTCAAAAGTTTATAAAGTGGCATTGACAGGACTTGGTGATTGATTGGAAGGAAAAGATGAAGAAGTGGAAAGTCAAAAGGAGGATGTGTTTTCTACTCTGCATTAGTGGGTGACATCATTAGAGGAAACAGAAAGGTCAAGTAGGAATTTCTTGCCCTTATGTTTATGGAAAGCCAAATCTGTCGGCGAGACAAGAGATTCCTCCTCTGAAAAGGACACCCCAGAGGACGCAGCCTGAAAACACAGCCCTCTGCCATCCACCCTAGGAGGAAGCCTAGTGTCATAAGGAATACGTGGCCATTTGCTCTGGACTCACCAGCACTGAATGTGGTCCCATGAAACCAGAGACCTCAGCCTGGCATGGCAAAACGCTTCATAGATTTGCTGACCTCTTTAAAAGACTTGATTTTTTTCTGCCTCTGCTTTCTATTTTTAGTTAGAGATCTTCTCTGAAGGGCCTAAATCAGAGCTTACGGCTTGGTCCAAATATTTATGGAACCTCAGAAAGCTTTCAGAGGCTTTCATAAGCCTCTGAAAGCAGGCTTATGCTCATGGCAAGTAGAGAAGTAAAATGTTCCAAGGAACTAGTTTTAGCTAAGCTAGCGTTAAGGCTTTAATGGACATTATCTCCTTGGCTCTCCTGGAAACCCACAATGGTAGAAAGCCACTGTCTGCCTTCATGATACTACCTGCTCAAGTCAGTCTCAATCAGAGAGTGTGCCATCCATGTCCCAACTGTTTCACAGTCACTTCTCCAAAGAACAATGTTATCAACCATAATATCCGTCTTCTTGATCTGTCCCCCTTGCTTTGTATTGACTCCATGCCAGTAAAAGAGAGCCCGTTCTGAGGTCCACTCATGCCTCAAAGTCTAATCACAAGAGCAACACGCATCATCAAACCAGGGATCTCTTGTTGTGGGTCTTTCAGAAGAAAGAAAAAGGAAAGCGTCTCTGGATCAGATCAAATGCTTCAGCTCAGAGGGCAAGATGAGATTCTCTACGTCACGGTGGCCAGAGTACAGCGTTGATTTCTTTGGCTGTGTCTGGCCCATAGCAGCCTATGGAGGGCAGGGAAAAAGAAGACGCCCACCTTTACAGACTGTAGCAAGGTTCCCTTACATACAGCTAGTCCCTGGCCAATTACCAACAGTCCTTATATCATTCGCTCCTCACTATTACTTTGGGATTTTGCAGATGAGGAAGCAGGATCAGAAGAGATGAATGGGCATCATGCAGCTATTAAGGGTTAGAGCAAAACCCAAGCCAGGGCTCCTTAGGCCAAACCCTCTGCTCTACAGCAGGCTGGCTCACACGTCCAAAGTGGCATAAGAAACGCAGATACTGAACATCATTATTTACAAGATTCCTATACTCAGGCTAGCATTTATTTAACAGCCGTCATTTACTTCCATTCAGAAAATACTTGCTGCATCAAAGGTATATCTATATATATTTAATATATATTTATATATAGTATATATTTTATATATGAAGTTATATGCAAATGTACATATAAAGGGATGTATATTATATACACATATACCCACACTTAGTGTGAACCATATATATATATATAACTATGCACACACTAAATAAAAGCATGGGCCAATTCCTCTATAAGTGAGAAAAACTTCTCTAATTGTGACTAAAAATATAGAAAAAAATAACCAAAAAAATTTTGATTACATAAAAGTAAAATTTTTGGTATGGAAAAACATGCCATAAGCAATGTTAAAAAAGAGAATACGGGAAAAAATATTTGCCACTTACATCACAGACAAGTGGTACCTAGCATGTAAAAAGCTTTAGACAGAGAAGAAAAAAGAGAACAACAATATAGAAAAACAGACCAGGTACGAACAGACAGTCCACAGAAAAAAATGCAAATGGGTCTTAAAACAGGAAAGAAAAAAGTTCTACCTTGCTCATAGTAAGATAAATGCACATTAAACTCATGGTGCAGTATCATATCCAATACCAAAATGGAAAAAAAAATCCAAAAATTGGACTACATACTCTATTATCAAGTATATGGGGAAGCAAACACTTTCACAGACTGGGAATACAAAATGAAAGGGAATCTTATGAAGGGGAATTTGGACATATCTAGCAAAACTGCCCACAAAATAGGAGAAAATACTTGCAAATCGTATATCTGATAGGGGTCTAGTATCCAGAATAGGATTTAAAAAAAAAAAAACTCTTACAACTCAACAGTAAAAAGACAAATGGGCAAAGGATTTTCTAGATGTTTCTCCAAAGATATATAAATAACCAAAAAGTACATGAAAAGATGCTCAATATCATTAGTCATTAGGAAAATACAAATCAAAATCACAATGAATTACCACTTCACACTACTAGGACGGTTATAATCAAAAAGTAATAATAGGGCTTCCCTGGTGGCGCAGTGGTTGAGAGTCCGCCTGCCGATGCAGGGGACACGGGTTCGTGCCCCGGTCCGGGAAGATCCCATATGCTGCGGAGCGACTGGGCCCATGAGCCATGGCTGCTGAGCCTGCGCATCCGGAGCCTGTGCTTCGCAACTGGAGAGGCCACAACAGTGAGAGGCCCGCATACCGCAAAAAAAAAAACCCAAAAGTAATAATAATACAATATTGTATTGTGTTATAATACCATAACTGTTCGTGAGGATGTGGAGAAATTGGAACCCTCAAGCATTATGGGTAGCCATTTTGGAAAACAGTGAAAGAATGATAGAATTAAAATCTCACCATTTTGCAACTCATAATGAAATAACAGATCTGGGCAATGACCATAAATGGCTGCTAAAACCCAGATAAAAAGCTGACGGGGAGCTTCATAACTGGTAGATCAGTGGAGCAATACCTGAACCCACTGATCAAGCCTGGTGTAACAAAAAGAGACAACAAGATAGAATGTGCCTCCTGATGGAAATATATACACAATCCTGAACTATACCAGCCCCCAAAACGTCAGACCTGAATTTGATCTAGCCTCTAGATCTACCAGTTGAAGTAAAATAGAGACTTCAGAGGAACATGTTCAAAGACACTATATGGATGCAATCAGCAAAAAACAGACTGTGGGAAATTATACAGGACAAATGACATGGATCAAATATATGACATATCAAATAATCCAGCATGTGGCTTTGTATGGATACTGACTTGGGCTAGCCAAATGCTTTTAAAAATACATATGAAAATCAGGGACATCTGAATGCTAAATGACACTTGATGACATAAAATAATAACTGTCAGTTTTTCAATGTGCTAATGGTATTGTAATTATGCTCTCAAAAAGAATCTTTATCTTTTGGAAATATACACTAAAATCTTATGGATAAAATTATACAACATTTAGGATTCATTTCAAAATAATCCATTGATGTGGGGTTGGGGGGGACAGGGTGGAGGCACTGACGTACAAGATGGCCATGAATTAATAATTACGACAATCAGCTGAGTGATGGGTACAGAGGAGGTTAATGCATTATTCTATTTTTGTACATGCTAAAATTCTCCATCAACAATGTTTTAAGAAAAGTTTACTAAGCACCTTTTTGAGCCATGCACTGTGGTAAATGCTTTCATAGACACTATTGTGCACCTTTTAACTCCCAGAATCTCAAGCAGTACCTCAGTGTAAGTATCCCTGAATGACTGAATCATTTCATTTAATTCTCCCACAGTCCTAAGGGGTAGATCTTATACCCCATGTTGCAAACAGGGAAATCTGAGGCTCATAGTTTAGCCAACATTATACAGCTTTTATAGGGCAAACTCTTTCCAGTATGCCTCAAATATGAGTATTTAATTTTTTTTTAAGTGGGAGGAAGGAGGGACTGGTTGAGCTTCAATTTTACATATTTTATCAGTCATCCTCATTAACGAATGCTATATTCTTTGATAGGAGATTTGGTACTAGCATGCCAAGGACACCTGTGGTCTCAAATCAGGCACATCTGTGGGTACCAAAGGCATCTGGCCGCAAGGTAGAAAAATCAAATGCTATTTTCATTCTCTTCCTCAAGAAGAGCTTCGGTTCATTGTATCAATCCTCCTGCCTACTACCAACCCAAATCACTCATGGTGAGAACACCATATACTGTATGTGGCCACCTTGTTCCTCTTGGTATTTGTAAGATTGAAAAGAAAGAACAGATGTCAAAAATCCAAGATATTCTCTGGCAGCTTAAAAGGAAAACCACATTGACCCACTTCTCTCCAAGTGGCACCCATAAAGCCTTTCCAAAGCCATTAATCTCTTACCGCTCTCTTTGCTTCACGCTTTCAAAATCACTTTAAAAATACTCTCAAAACTGTGTCTTTTCTGGGCTTCCCTGGTGGTGCAGTGGTTGAGAGTCCGCCTGCCGATGCAGGGGACACGGGTTCGTGCCCCGGTCTGGGAAGATCCCACATGCCGCGGAGCGGCTGGGCCCGTGAGCCATGGCTGCTGAGCCTGCGCGTCCGGAGCCTGTGCTCCGCCACGGAAGAGGCCACAGCAGTGAGAGGCCCGCGTACCGCAAAAAAAAAAACAAAAAAAGCCTGTGTCTTTTCAAGGGTGAGACATATACATGCACACATGTGCATGGGTGGCATCTGATAATGCACTTGATTTGCTCAGAAAAGTAACAAAAGCAAAACAAATACAAGCCACTTGTACTTGCTTTATTGGGCAGAACCACTTTTTAAAATCAATTCTATAAAAGTAAACAGAAAACCTTGATTCTTTTTTCCTTCCCACTTGTCCAAAATCTACATTAGTCCTATCATGAAATCAAAAAAAAAGGGGGGGGGCATTTTTCTGCATTAATAATGCCATCTTTTTGGAACTTTCTTCTGAAAGAGCTGTATTTCATTCTATTAAATTTAAAAGAAAAATAATTTATGTTTTTAAAAAGGGCAGGTCATACTAAATTGTATTTCTGGCCATGCCATATGAGAATATTCCAAGTAAAACTAAACAAATGTAAACAGACTTGAAAATCTAAATTCAATCTACACCCAAGTATTGAGCATCCTCTCACCAGGCACCTTCCCTGGTGATGATCTTCTCCTACAGCAAGCTCCCCGTGCACTGGGGTGGGTAACGTGTAAGGGAAAGAAAATCAGAAGTCAATGTGAGGCTATAGAGGAGCAGAGAGTATAATGAAATGTCAATGGCATTGCACGGTCCACCCTGACTATGAATTTGGAAATGGAAATGTTAGTGGTCCTTGATTCCGGCCTTTGTGAATCAGAGCGTTTTTACAGCAGCTAAAATAGCACAATCCTGAGAAAGAAACAGCTGTTTATGAGACATTTAGGAGGACATGTCCAGAGCCAGAGTACAGGACACACAAAACTTCAAAGAGCTTGCTGGATTTAAGTCTTTGTTTCTGGGGATCAGCATTTCCTGGGCATCCTGAGCCTTCTACATGGAGCCAATCCCCCAGTAGCCTTCCAACGTTTCTTCCCAGCCCAGTGAGGAAGCCTGGATATAAAGTGTGATTCCCACTGGCCAAATAAACATCAAGGAAACTCCCTCTTGGTCTATCCCACATCTGACATGTTCCAACAGCATTAAGTGCAGCTGACAACACACCAATGGCATAGGTCCCAGGTCGCCCTAATCCAGAACATTCATCACCTAAACCCAACTTTTTTTTTTTTTTTGTGGTACATGGGCCTCTCACTGTTGTGGCCTCTCCCGTTGCGGAGCACAGGCTCTGGACGCGCAGGCTCAGCGGCCATGGCTCACGGGCCCAGCCGCTCCGCGGCATGTGGGATCTTCCCGGACCGGGGCACGAACCCGTGTCCCCTGCATCGGCAGGCGGACTCTCAACCACTGCGCCACCAGGTAATCCCTAAACCCAACTTTTAAATGTTGAACTGAAAGAAATGAACCCACCAGGTCCCCTTATCTGTGCTAAACTACCAGAAGCAACTAAAGAATAGAGAAAAATGTCAAGACTCCGAAAACTTGTGCTTGAGCTGCCACTCCCCAGCTACATGACCTTGGGTGGGAGATTCTTGATCTACAAAAGATGATGTACACACCTTGATGATACACTAACAAAGGCAAAAGTCTTTTGAAAACACAAAGCATAAGATACATGTAAAACCTTATTCCCGAAATAAGACATTAAGGTAACAGTATCCCTACCTCCCGTCTCCCGCCCCTCCTTACTCCCTTCCCTCTCTTGCCCCCTCCACCTGGACCGGTCATATTAGACTGGTACTTATTCCCTCTGGACTCTATTTAGTGTGGCCGATCCCCTCTGGAAACTCCAGGGATCCCTGTAATCCATGCAGCTCATCTCCAAGCAGGAGGGCTGCTCAGAGGGCTGATTCAGTGAGACAAAAAGCCAGAAATCTCCCCTATTTGTAAAAAGCAAATTGAAAGATTTTCAACCAGAAACAAGAAAAATGTGGACTTTGCCCCAAGAGGGGAGCCTTAACTCTGCAGTAGCTCCATCTGAGTCACAGCTCCACCTGAGTCGTGTTACATGGACGGACGCACATACAAACGGCTGTCAGAGTGACATTCTGGTGTCCAGAAGAGGGAGTTCTGGAGCATGTGAACGCACCTACGCCACATGGAGAGTTCACCCCAGCCCCTACTTGCTGGCTCTGCTCACCTTTTCCCCCAGCCCTGCAGGTGCATTTTTATTTGAGCCCCTACCACAAGGGATTATAGTGTTTTTACAGTTCTCTTTATCCTCCACAAGTCTGACCATGGCTGTCACTAGACTCCAAGCTCTTCTGCAGAGGGGCCCATGTCTTGTCATCTCCACAGCCCCTTATGCTAATTGCTGTCCACCGTCTAGTGAAAGACACTTTTATCTGGAAGAATTAACAAAAACGATCACTGTTTTTGCGAAAGAGCCAGCAGAAGGATCTAGATCAGCCATGGTGACATGAAATGCTTCCAGTGGCCAAACAAGTAAGTTACACAAATGAAGTGGTCAGGTTGGGGACTGTGGTGAACCACCCATGCTTGTCTAAGTGGCAAAGGCTACTCAGCACCAGGGTCCTTTGTGGGAACAGAGGGCCAGTCTAGGTGTCTCTTACAGTGCTCCCGGAAAACCCAGAAATCCTGCTTTTTACGTGGTATATCTCAACTGTAATTAGAATTGATCCAAAAAGTTTTTAACATTATGTGGCTCAAACAAAAATGTACCCCCGGTCCAGGCACTGCCAATAAGCCCTCAATCTGTGACCTGAGTGAGATTCTTACCAACCCCAGGTCTACGCACCGATTTCAGGCCAGACTGACTCAAATGGACACAAATGTCACTCCCTCAAGTCTGAACTACAAACAACAAAAGGGGGTGAGCCACACAGACGACAGAATCTTCCATAGTTGACCTGCCATGTCTCCCAGGACACCTGCAGCCCCATCCTTCCAGGCTGGCACTCTCCCTTTCTCCCTTAGTCATCTGCCCCAACTGCCCCGTGGATTTTACAGTCGGAAGAGTCTCCCTGATGTCTGACTTTCATTTCTGTCACTGCACTATAAGGTTTGTTCTCCCCTTCCTTTGATAAGTCATGGTGTCAGAGAAAGCGTCAGAGAAGCAGCGCTTACCCTTGTGGTGTTGATGTCACACACTCTGCCCTCATCCTGCCCAGTGGAATGTCCATCGTCATCCAAGAAGCTCCGCCCTTCTTCCTTCACTGGAGTGTGTGGTGCACAGAGGCATTTAGTGGCCAAAAAGAAGAGAAGAATCCTGTTCTCTGGTTGTACTGGCCAAAGCAGTCGCTGGAAAATCACTCTCACCTGCAGAAGAAAGCATGCGTCAAGGTGGAACTCCAAGGGGAAAACACATACAAGAAGTCTTATCTCAGGCTCAATGTTCTGGGTGTTTTACTGATTAGACCCATATCTTAGAGCTCCATCTAACTCTCAGGGACCCGTGACTCCCACTGGACACTTAGCTACAGAGACATCAGGAAATGATTCACAACCACTTTCAGGCCCCAGGACCCTCAGATCATGACTGGAGTGGACACGTGGGACATCTCCACTGACCTCAAGGCCAAGAAAATATCCAAGGATAAAACGAGGCACTAGAATTAGGACTGCAGTCACCTCCCACGCAGCGTCTTCTAGAAGCATTATTTTAGCTAATTCATAATATTAGCTAGTTCATCAAGGATATACTTATAAACCTCTAAATGAGTACCTTTAATCCACATTAGAGACCAAGTTCTGAGTGTGACTGTGCTAATAGAATGAATACTGCGGCTCTAATTTGAAATCAATAGGTTTCGAAGGCTGGCCAAATTCCATTTTGCTTCATTTGGCCATTGTCATATTTCACAGATCAGAAGTAACTACAGGTGTTAGATCAAAGTTCCCTAGTTAACGTGTGTGTGTGTGTGTGTGTGTGATGTATGGGGGAGAATTAAGTTTGTATCAAAACAAATAAAAGGACAAATTTCAATTTTTCGCTCTGAAAAAAATTAAAGAAAGTAAAAAAAAATCTTCAATTCCCAACAAGGTAAGCTTTGCCTCACGGTGGCGCATCCCCATAGATTTATACTAGTATCTAAGCATCTATCCATTGATTTTCACGTTTTCCAATCCATGCTAGGTTCAAAGGGGAGGAGGAGAAGATAAAGAAGAAAAGATTGATTCTGAGCTTCAGAAAGAACTGAAAGCAGTGCCTCCAGCTATGTCAGTCATTACAAACTTTTATTATAGTTGAAGCTCTGCCCAGCGTTATCCAGGGCATTGGGATTACAACAAGACGCAGTGCCTGCCCTCAACCCCACCCCAGGAGCCCACAGACCCCAAACCAAACAACAAACAAGTGGAGGTGTCCTACCAACACCCAGGGGGCAGTGAGAGGGAGCAAAGCAGGAATGGTTTCCAAGCCGGTCCCAACAGTGGCCAGATCAATCCTTCAGTGAATTTCCAGCTCTAATAGAGATGATAATGAGGAAGAATCCAGAAAAACATGCAGCATTACCCAAACTGAACTTCTGAGATGGGACACGTGGCAAAAGAGGTAGAGAAATCTCAACAGGGATAAATAAAATCCATTCAGGAGCTACCATCCTCCTTCCCCTCCTCCCTCTCCTCTTCTTTCTCCTCCACAGACTCCCAGCAGCACCTCAAAGGGTTAGCCCCAGATATTTGTGTTTCACTTGAAATGCAGAAATGTTGTGCCTTTTTTAAAGGATACAGCACATATATATAGGCTTCCTTTCCCTAGCAGACGCCTTTCCAAATGTAGCACATTTTAAAGAAAGGTAAGATTAATCTGGCTAGGAGATAATTAATTAACTGCAAACAGCTTTGATATGACTATATTAATTACTGAAGAAAAAAATTAACAAAGTCCTTAGGCTATTCAGCACTTCTAAGAAACCCCAGCACTGCTGGGCACTGGCTCAGCACCCAGAAGGTTGGGACTGGCCCAGGGACAGACTGTGAGGTTAGCCAAATATTATCTTTTTTACAAAAACTGATGCCCCGTGGGCATGAATGTCTGATGCACGAATAACATCCCAGGCTATCTTTTTCTCTCTCTTTCCCCCAAAACTCCGAATTCTTGTGCCTTCCCTCATTTCCCATCACCATGATTTCTGTCCAAAAAACTGGATTTTTGGAAAACACGTAAAATTAGTCAGTACCTCTCTACATGAATTTATGTCCGTTTACTCCCTGCTTAGGGCATTCACACACTAGGTGTGACCTCGCCACATAAGATGGTAACTATCATTTTCCGAGTCCCTACAACACACCAGGAACCTTCCCGAGTGTTTCACCCACATCACCTCCCTCCTCAACCACTGTAAGGGGTAAGTGCTGATATCCCCATTTTATAGGTGGGACACTGAGGCGCAGAGAAGCTGTCTGCCCAAAGTTCCACACCTAATGAGTGCCAGAGACAGAAGTCAAGTTCAGGTAGGTCTGCCTGATTTCAGTTAGTGTGGAAAATCAAAGTCCTCTTTTCGTTGTTGGGGGAAGTTAAGAAAGGATTGGTAGAGACAGCAGAACATGGCCCACACCAGCAGGTCTGGGGGGAAGAGAACTGTGGACATCCAACACGTTCTCTCCTTCCTGCTTAACAATCCCACCAAGCGGTTCTGTTTCTCTGTGTTCCGATCATCCGTATCAGTGTGCAACTGTTCAAAAAAAAAAAAAAGACTGGATCATTTGTGATTTAGCACTTAAGCAGGTTTCTGACTGTGCTCAGTGATTCAGCAGGATCCTGGCAAAACACATCGAGCTCACTCAAGTACTGCTAGCCTCTGCATAATTCCTCTCGTCACAGGACAAAGGGAGACCCTCTGCGGCATCCTTGGACTCCCCTCTAGCCTGGCTGTATGTCTTGGTGGGTTGACTACAGCCTTCAAAAATGAACAAGATGACTGCCTCCAATACTGAGAGGGAAAAGGTGAAGATTAAGTGGCATATCGGACTCTTCCATCATCCTGAGGCCTGACATCCGATCTTGGAACAGAACGAGGAAAATCAAGCGAACAAGCAGACAGTACAAGGAGTGATAATAATGCCCTCAGTCCCTCTCCCAGAACTCAGAATCACAGGGATAAGGTTGCTCTCCCAAAATTAAACTCTAAAATCAGTGCCTGAGAGCTCAAAGCAGACACTCCAAGTGACACTGCAGCCGAGGTCTGGGTCCTCTGTACTTGCAGAGAATCCTGGGAGCACCTGTCATGGCCCTGCTCACATTCTTCTGAAATGTTGTCACCCCAGTGCCACCCAGTAGACTGGGACAGAGTCCTAATATCAGATATTTATATCTAATGTTTATATCTATTTATATTTATATCTAATAAATGCCTAATATTTAGGGACAGAGTCCTAATATCAATCTTCAAACGATGTTACCCAATGATGCTTGACACGTTTTTATTGAACCAATTCCTCTCCCCCAAGCCAACAAGACTAAAAAGTAAATTAATTAAAAGAATCAATATGGATAATGAAAGGCAGTGGGTCAGCAATGGAAACAGGGGAGGAAAAGTGTAAAAGATCAAAACGGGTTGCCAAGACCCATTCCAGCACTTCCTAAAGGAGAAGAGTCTTATCCTGAAGACACAGCATCTCCAACACTGATGTGATATATCTTGAGTGGAGGTTTAAGACCTCAGAGTTTCAGGGATCACTAGATACCCCCAAATCTCCCCTTGTTCTGATTCCAGGCTCCCTGAGGCACCTGCTAGCAATTTCATTTCCCAGGCTCCTTGCCAACAGACAGCATAGAAGCTATGCAGCCAACACAAGCATCCACTCTGTCCACCAGTTCTATTTATTAATGGAATTTAATAAGGCAAAAAGAAGGTTATTTACTCACCTTCCTGGGGGTTTCTATTCAAGTCAGCCTCCTAGAGTTTAATCAGCTCTGGGACATCTGAAAGTGAGTTTCTGAAGTTGCAAGTCTGAGAGAGAGCCGACCCCAATCCGTGATAAGGTTACCAGGTAAATGACACCTTGAAGCACCCTCCTGGCAACCAGCTAGCTCCCCTGGAGACATCCTGACTTTGCAAACTTCTACAGCAGGGATCCTCAGCCTCAGCGCTATAGACATTTTGAGGCCAGATAATTATTTTTCCTGGGGGCTGTCCTATGCACTGTTGAGCAGCATCCCTGGCCTCTACCCACTAGATGACAGCAGTACACCTCCTCCCAACCCCCCATGGTGTGACAACCAAAATGTCTCTAGGTATTGCCAAATGTCCCCTTGAGAACAAAATCATCCCCAGTTGTGAACCACTGCTCAACGAGCAGAGTGGAAAAATCCTCAGACACCTATCTGGGATCTGGAAGTTGAGAAAGGTCAGAATGAGAGATAGTACTAACACTTCAGCTGCTGAGAAGGGCTGGGGAAATTTCCCCAAAACACTTATTCTTTTGGAATTCAGCCCTGGCATGTCTGGTGTCAGACAGCAAAACTTTGCAAATGAGGAAAGATAAAAGCAAGGTTAACCTTTTGTTGAAACTCAAAGCATGCTTCACACAACGTGAGTCCAGGAGTAAAGGTTAGTGATTTTCTCTGAGAGTCTGTCTTATGTTTGCTAATGTTTTTGGTGCCAGAATAACACACAGGGCCCGTGCACTAATATAGTTTCAAAGATGTGGCCTACTTCCTGTGGGACATGGTGCTCCGCCTGGCCACACCCACTCCTAACCAAATCTGTCAATCTTGCGGAAACTCATTGATATTCCAGGAAAAGATGCAAATATATATCAGTTTTGTAGTCTCGCCCCTATTCATTCATCCACAGACCAATTTTCAATAAAATCAAAGAGTAATGAGATAATACAAATAATAAGAAAAGGTGAAATTTGACCTCACCTCTACCTTGCTTCGCTAGTGAGAAGTGTGGTCCAGGGTTTTGCTTAAATAAAATTAAAATATCACAATCAGGCCACCATAATGGAATTTAATGTGTCAGTAAATTATGTTTATATTTAAATCCTATAATCCAAAGCAATCAGAATAATACAACACTGTCTAGTTGATTCAGAAAGTAGATTATTAAGAATATCTCCAAATGACTGTTTTTCCAAACTATCAAATTTCAAGAAGTACCTTAATATGAAAAATCCTTGAATTAACAATGATTGTTTTTCCCTTTATTTTGCTCTGTCCCAAGAAGAAAATGAAAACTTCCCAGCGTCTAACATATTCAGGAATTAAAAATAAATTGATAGGGGTTCTGGTCTTCGGAGAGGAAACCAGTCACTGCTTTCTAAAGCAAGGCCTCTAAATGACATTTGAAAGGTTAATATAAATTATATTTCCCTTGGCCATCCAGAATGAGTGAATGCAATACTATCCCCAGAAATCCCAAGAGCTGGAAGCACAGGTAACTAAACACCACTGTCCTCTTCTCAGGTTCTATTCCTAGACAACCTCCCCTGGGGAACAGAGGGAGGGAGCAGGCTGCTGCTGAGTCACCTCCAAAGACAATCCACATAAAGAAAGCCCTGTGGAAGGGTGAGCACCTCATAAGAAAAAGCAGAACCACACAGCCACTGACCTTTTCATGGTCCTCCAGGACTGCCACCATTCCACTGGTCCCAGGAAAGAATAGCCTGGTTCCCTCCACCTTGCAGCTTTGTGGCTAACCAAAAACAGGGGCTCAGCCTGCAGCCAGGAAACAGGCAAATCAGCTCACCCGGGGACTTTAGACTCTGTGCTTGAGCTTGTCTGTCCCGTTTTCAATGGCTGATGCATCAAACATCTACACTAACACAGTGATAAAATAAGCAACTGAAAGCAAACAGTTCTGGGGGGTGCAGGGAAAAAAAAACTATCATGCGATGACAGTAGCAGGATCAGCCGGTTAAAGGAAAACTTCTGGAGGACACTAGTAATGTGTGTCACAAAATTTGGAATGCATCCTGAGGAAATAAATCAGACACGTGTCCAAAGATGTAGATATAAGGATGTTCACCGCATCATTAATTATTCATAAGAGTAAAAAGTCACAGGGAACCTAAAAGGCCATCAGTAAGGGAATGGTTAAATAGATTAGGAGGTAGCTATGCAAGGGAATACTCTGTGGCCATTAAAAACACTGACATGATAGTAACAGCTCCACATACTGAGTCAGACCCCGCTCTAAGTGTTTGCGTGCCTGAACACACTTAATCTCACAACACTGGTTCAAGTAAATTTTTATTGGATTTATTTTACAGACAGAGAAACTGGTAAATAGAGAAGTTAACTAACTCTCCAGGGTCAACAGCGCTTAAGTGATAGTTTCATGGTTTGAATTCAAACAATAAGGCTCTAAAGCTCTTCTCTTATCCACTGTGCTCCACTGCCCATAGATTCATGAATAGATAGTCACAATATGCTAAGGAAAGGAAGAAAATAATTATAATACAAGAGTGTCAGGATTCTGATCTTTATAAACTATGTCTGACTTTATAAAATGAAAAGAAAAAATCTATAAGAATATGCACCAAAATGTGAAATGTATTCTCTCTGGATGATGGAATTTGGGTGATTTTTTTCCTTCTACTCTATACCTCCAACATTGTGCAAATTTCTTTACAAGTATTACAAAACACTTAAGAAAAGAGTTGTTTCTACTTGAGAACATAAAAGGTCATAAGCAGCCTTGGTCAGTATTTGGGAAGGGAGGAGGGGGAGTGGGGTAGACATTAAGTGAACTTCCAGATCTGAGGGAAAGAGGACCCTCTGTCGACGTGCTGTGGCGTCATTTGTAGGAATCATAAGCTCCTGCTGTTCATTCCCATCTGCTTTAGGGCAGGCCCTGTCCTGGGAACTACGGAGAACAAAACACCACATGGCTCTTGGCCTCAGAGCTTACAGCACCTTAGAAGAGCTTGGAGGGCGGTAAATAGGTAAATAAACAACTGCAACCCAAGGCAGAATATGAACACTAGGGGAGGTACCAAAATGGTGCTGCAGTTCAGAGGAAGTAAAGGGTCCTCCTCAGATAGGGAAGGAAGGACAACTACATAACCAGGTGCATCAGAGCTGAGCCCCGAGAGTCAGGTCAGATGTGAACAAGTAAAGGAGACAGGTAAGCCTAAGGCTGTTCTCCAAGCAGAGGAAAGAACACATGCAAAGACGTGGAGGCTAAAAAGCTTGTGGTAGGTACAGAGAGCGGAAAATGGGTGAGTTTGGCCAAGATATAGCCCTATGACCTGGGCTATTTGTTTATTTACTTATTTTATTTAACTTTTTGTTTTTCTTGGCCATGCCGTGTGGCTTGTGGGATCTTAGTTCCCCAACCAGGGATCAAATCCAGGCCCCCTGCAGTGGAAGCTCAGAGTCCTAACCACTGGACTGCCAGGGAATTCCCTGGGCATATTTAAATAGATTCTTTCTTCTTAGAATATGAAGAATTCTGCCTGTACGGGCCACACCTTTGTGAGCCAGGTGTTACCCAGGTGAGAGATGTCTCTGTGGAAGGGAAATGGACTGCATGTGGCCATACAGAGAATCTGCTGAAACAAAGGGACCACACCCCAGGTCTCCTGAACTGTTCAGCCACAAGGAAACAGTCAGAAAAATTAAAAAAAAAAAAAACCCTCTTGGAGTTATCACTGTTCTAGAACATCTGAAAAATTAGAGGCTGCCACCAGGTAGAGCAGTGCACCAGGAACTGCAGTGATCTGAAATGGCTAGATTATCTTTAATGATTTAATAAAGAAGAGCATGTACCTGTATTGCTAAGTCATAAATTGGTTTTAGTATTTTGATAACTGTATTTGCATACAATTGGATTCTTCTTTATCTTGTGACTTTTTTTTTTTTTTGCATTTAAAAGTGCTATTCTGAAAAGTGGTCTATAGGCTTCCCAGACTACCAAAGGGGTCCGTGGCACAAAAAGAGTTGAGAATGCCTTAGCTGGAGATCCTGTCAAAATGTAAGTCACTTCACTTTGCTCCTGTGTTCAACCCAGCAGTGGCTTCCCTGTTACTCAGAGTAAAATCTCCCCTCCCCCACCTGACATCTGATTTCATCTCCTACTCCTCTCACTCTCTTCCATTCCCATACTGGTCTCTGTAACAGTCCTTAATCATGCCAAGTGAGGCACATTCCTGCCTCAGGGCCTTTGCACTGGCTGATCTCTGTGCCTAGAATGCTCTCTCTCCAGGTGATTGCATGGCTCCTTCCTCACTTCTCTCAGGTCTTTAGTCAAATGATAGCTTTTCAGTGATGCCTTCCTTGGTTACCCTATCTAAAATATCCCTCGATGAAACTCCAAGCCCCCTTCCTTACTTTATTTTTTCCCCTTAGCATTTGTTAATCCCTAAAATACACGTAGAGACATATGCTTTGTTTCTTTATTTTATTTATAGTTTGTTTCCCCACTTGGATATGAGCTCCATGAAAGCAGAAACTTTTGCCTTATGCATCACTGTATCCCCCAGTGCCTTGAACCTCACATGACACATATGAGGTTCTTAAAAATTACATGTTGAATAGACTGATAATCAATTAGTTGGTTTATATTTATCACATAGCTTGGCTACTGGCTGCTTCCATCCCATGTCGAATTTTAAAGTCTTTCTTGCCCACTGCACTACTGGGAGAAAAGAAAAATCATAGCAGATGTGGGTTTGAAATTGTGGCCACCACAGAGGAAAAGTAGCTTGTTTATCAGCCACTGAAGAAGGGAGATACATTTTTTTCCTTAATAAAAAGAGTTTTACATCAAAGACAAGATAGTTCCAACACACACACACACACACACACACACACACACAATAAGTTAGATCAAGCTATAGCATAACAAATACAAAAAAAGTAAATGGAAAAATTGGCATATGGCATAAAACCAATAAAAGCACACGAACCCAGACTGAAATAGAAGGGATGCTGGTTGATAAGATCATCACACAGATTCCACCTGGCAAATGATAAAAAAAGAAATGGACAGCTTAGAAAGGCATGAGTAAATGCAGGTTATACATCACCACATGGCCACGGCTTGACTTAACTTGCTGTTGTTAAAATGTAGAATTACCCCTCTGAAGGCACTGCTGCTTACATATCAGAATAGCAAAGCTGCCTTTAATGCTGGTAAAATCAGAAGTTCACAGGGCCGTCTTCATAGGCATATAAAGCACCTCACGCCATTCTATACCCTGGGAGCAGGTAGTTTTAATAAGAACAACCTTTTTCTTGTAGGATAATCTGCTAAACAACCAAAGCCAAGGCTGGATTCCTTGTAGTTATAAAATGTAAGTCAAGGGTAAGTGAAGAAAGTACTATTTTATATCACCTACGTCCTTATATAGATATGCTGAAGGCATTCACATATCAAAAAATAACACAAAATAAAATCTCCCAACCCCAAATTCCTCTTCGCAACACAGCTGCTTGAAAACATTTTTTACACTCATCCTTCCTTCTTCTGCTACAATACCTACCCTAACGCCGCACTAAGTGTTTTTGCTAAAGGCACCTTCAGGGGACCAAACCCGTCTGTGCGTGACTCACTTGTCCGAGGCATCTGTCACTGCTGACCTCGCGGCCCCTGCCGTTCACTGACGTCACTTGTCTGGCTACTTATTCTTGGTTTCCTATGAAACTCTGCTTCCTCTTCCCAGATCTTAAATCTGAGGTCACAAAATAAAATACCTGCGGGGGCTCAGCAGGTGCCCAAAATGAGAAAGGTGGGCTTCCCTGGTGGCGCAATGGTTGAGAGTCCGCTTGCCGATGCAGGGGACACGGGTTCGTGCCCCGGTCCGGGAGGATCCCACATGCCGCAGAGCGGCTGGGCCCGTGAGCCATGGCCGCTGAGCCTGTGCATCCGGAGCCTGTGCTCCGCAACGGGAGAGGCCACAACGGTGAGAGGCCCGCGTACCGCAAAAAAAAAAAAAAGAAAGAAGAAAAAAGAAAGGAGGTCACCTGGCCATTGTGACAAGCAGGAGAGCACCAGCCCTGCCAAAAAAGGACCGCTGTCCCTTATCTGTGAGCATCAGGTGGCCAGACTGCCCCACACTGTCAAGAATGCCCACAAATCTTATTTTTATGGGAACTTTCCCAACTTTTTCACTGTTATCAACTTTGTTGTTAATGTTTTAATACTGTAAGCCAAATCAAACAGATCTGTAGCCTGGATACAATCTGCAGGTCTCAAGTCTGTGTCACCTCCCCACCCCGTGGGTACTTCCTCATCCCGCTGTTCTTCTCCCTGAAAATTTCACCCAACTCCAGAGGTCAGGTGTGGATCTCCAGCACTAAGCTTCCTCCTACACTGTGGACTCATGGAACTGCCTACTGGATGTATCCACTCAACTGTCCTAATGGGACCTTGAAATAAACACATCCACACTTTCCCTTCATCCCCTGGCCCAAATATCTTTCAAATCCCTTTCCTTCCCCTCTCTCTCTCCTGACTCTGCTTTAATTCAGACACTTGGTATTTTTCCATGGTTTACTCCGTAGACTTCTGACCATCCTCCCTGCCTTAGGCCTGTCCCCATTCCCTAGTCTCAAATTCTTTCTTCAATCCAAGCTAAAATTACCTTCTAAAATGCACAACCTTAATGTGCTTGATGGCTCCCTTGGCCTTCAGGATAAACTCTGGATCCAGACCGCTTGAGTCTCAATCCCAGCTCGGCCACTCACTAGCCATGTGACTTGGGCAAGTCATTTAAGTCCTCTGAGCCTCAATTTCCTCATTTGTGAAACATGGCTACAAAATATCACATAGCACATCGGGCAGTGACAAGGACTAAAAACGAGATAATACAAATAAAGCTCTCTGTGCTTGGTGCATAGTTAATGCTCAATTAAATGTTAGCTGTCAGTATTATTATCATTCCTCATCCATTATCCTCGCCTGTCACAACCCACCTCAAACTCTAGAGCTGTAAAGAATTACTTGAAATTCTCCACAAGTGCCCCTAACTTGTCACTTGTTTGCTCAGAATGCACTTCAAGACTCATATTCTCTATCATATTCTTCAAAACCAAGCCCTGACCCCTGGCCTCTCTCTACCCCAAAACCAGGCCCCCCACAACCCCATCCGCCAGTATCTGCCTCCATCTGAGTATATAACTTGCTGAGCTGCAGTAGAACAATTTCCTCAAAGCCTCCACCATGACCCTGTGAGCTCCTCAAAGGCAGGGCCTATTTTTTCTTAATTTTTGCATTCTTAATGCCCAGCAAGAAACAATGAATGAATGAATGATCTTTCATCCCCAGATCCACCCAGAGAGGCAGGCATTAGTATAATCCACCATTTACAGATGGGGAAACTGAGGTTCAGAATGGTTAAGTCCACATGGGAGAGGACAAGCCCTGGACCCAAGCCCGGCCCCCCAAGTGAGGCCGTGTGGGTAAGCTGGTCACACTCTGCTCCTGTTGGCTGTCTGTCCTCACACACCAGCCTCATGTACTTACAGCAAACTTCACTTTTATCCTATATCCCTAACTAAGTGTGGGAAGAATACATGTAACCTTTATCATCTCATGTTCTTTCTATGAAAAGCTACAAATATCTTCAAAGGTCATTGTATAGAGCACAGGTGTTCAATACAAGGGTCACAATTTCTGTGTGCACTTTTCTCAACAAAGTATGGACAGTTGGTCTTCCTGATAGTATCTAAAGCTAAGGTTCAAATTCATAGGCAAGAACATAGACTCTGTACTTAGCCTGACTTGATTTGAATTCCAATTCTGCCACTTTCTAGTTCTATGACTTGGGTAAATTATTAAAACCTCTCATTGATGTTTCTTCATCTGTTGGTAGATACATAGATTAGATAGATAGATAGATGAACAAGTAATATAAGATAAAATGATAATACCTACCTCGAAGTATTATTATGAGAAATAAATGAGTTATTATGTATATCACATTTCGAGCAGTACCCAATACTTTATATAAGTACTACATAAATATTGCCAGAGCCCTGAGTGTCATCTGAGTAAGAACTGAAATTCTAAATACACAGCGATTGCCCCATCTCTTTGATGCTATTTTCACGTGCACATGCACACACACACACCCAGGTAGACACACCTGCAGCCAGGATCACTTGCAGCCACACTGGGGGGCCCGCAACACTCATTGGCAGGGTCTTAGTCTCCTGTGTCCCTTTCAGTACTTCCCTCGTTCCCTTTCAGCAAACGCTATCCTGTGTTTGCCCTGTTCCCCTTGCAAAACCAGTAGAAAAGGCTATGAGATTAGTTTTCATGCTCTGGAGTGAAGTAAGGCCTTCGGACACTTCCCACATCACCGGAGGCTCTTTGGATACAAACAACAACCGGGTGGCTCACTAGCAAATCCCAATGCGCGTCAGTCAGAAGGCTATCTGAAGCTCTCAGGACCAAAGAGAAGTCTGAAGAACCACACCTGGCAACAGACAGGAGCCAGGGCACTTCTGAAGGACATGGAAACAGAAACAACTGATAGAAGAAGATGTCTGGTTAGGCAGAGCAAGGAACACGCCATGGACTCTTCCGTCCTCCAGTCTCTCCACTGACAGAGCGCCTGATAGGCTGGGCAACGCCACCTGCCCGCCCAGTGGCTGGACTGGGGCAGGAGGAACCTCGGGGAAATCCTTAACACTTACCATCCCACCAAGACAATGTTCAAACAGGGAGGAATAACTATCCAGAGGAAATTATGGGGCTGCAGGAAGTGGAAACAGATGTGTGGCCAAAAATTCCATTCAACCTTCCCAGAGAGTTCTCTATTCTTGACCTTAAAATATAAAGATAAAGAATGTAGAAGTCTGGATTTCCCTGGTGGCGCAGTGGTTGAGAGTCCATCTGCCGATGCAGGGGACACGGGTTCGTGCCCCGGTCCGAGAAGATCCCACATGCCACGGAGTGGCTGGGCCCGTGAGCCATGGCCGCTGAGCCTGCGCGTCCGGAGCCTGTGCTCTGCAACGGGAGAGGCCACAACAGTGAGAGGCCCGTGTACCCACCCCCCAAAAAAAGAATGTAGAAGTCTAAGGAACAGGTCAAATTAACTACCTGGGTGATAGAGGCCCCGCTCTAATGCACCCAAATCCCACTAGTAGACAAGTCAGTGACAGCATCTTGCCCCCCGCTTCTCACTGACACCCCTTCCGCCTCTGCAGGCAGCCAGAGAGACTTTTCTAAACTACAAGTCAGAACGTGTGGTGTAGATAAAGCTTCAGTGGCTCCCCAGCGTGTTTGGGATAGAGTTCAAACTCCTCCACTGATGTCAAAGCAAGAACACCCCTGCCTGCCTCTCTGACGGCTGCGTCCCCCAATCTACTTCCGACCCCTCTGTCTCAGCCCCATCAGATTCTTTCCCATCCCCAACCTTACGGTTCACTCTCTTTCTCATTGAAGCTGTTCCCTCCGTTCCCTTCTTTTCCAGTTAGTTCCAGTTTTGTCTTCAAGAAATCAGCTCCAGTGTCACCTCTTCCAGGACACTCCCCCTTGATGTACTACACGTGTGCGCACGTGCACACGCGCCCGCATACACATCTCATGTTACATAGGCACCACCCTCCATGCTTGCAGAACCGAACCATGTTTGTAAGCAATATCACCAATACACAGTGGTATCAGCATCCGATATACAGCAGAGAAGTGGGAGAGATGTTTGGTGGAAGCCTCACTAAATTAATGTTCTGCACGAGGGTAAAGGACAAGGATTTTCCTGCTCAAAAGATTGGAGAAGGCTGTTTGGAAGGGGCCTTCACATCATACAGTCTTTCCTGGAGACTCCAGGACAACAGGATGAGAATGCCTGACCAAGCTATTGTTTCTACCTGGTCTGCACACCTGACACATTATGGTCTTTCCAAAGGATTGTAGAAAAGTATTTATTGCTGCTAGGAGTCACAGATTTTGCCAAATCATAAATCCTCAGCATATTTACAACAAAACTCTGAAACAGCCAAATGTCTGTTGCTGTAGTAAGTTGCCACAGTGACGATTTATTTCATGGGGTGGAAAAAGAAGTTTCACTTAACATTTTAAATATGATGGTTTATATAGCATCTAATAAATATGATGGTTTATAGAACACCTAATCCATTATTCGGAAGGGAGAAAAAATGTTTGTATGTTTCACAAACATCCACATCCAGCTCCTGAAAACCATCCTGAGAGGATTTTTTTTAATGCTTTGCCCAGAACTATCCGCTATGACTAATTCCATACTTTATCAATATGAAAAACATTATAAAATAATGAGATCCCCGGTGATGCAAGTCAGAAAGTTTTCAGTTTGACGTATCTACGTCCTATGTGTGCTCACCTCTCTCTGAGTTTCCAAGTTCTCCATACAATGAAGAATGAGGTGGGATTGAACAGGAAGGAAGGAAAGGAGAGCCCCCAAGCCCTCCAGTGAGCACAGCAGTAACATGTGACAGTAGGACAGAGCCCCAGGGACAGCTTTCAGCACAGCCTCTGAAGGGGTGCAGACTTTCCTTCTGAGATGTTAAAAGGAAGTCCTCATTCCATAGTAAATAAAAATGCATGCTTGAGAAAAACAAATGATGCGATAGTTCTTTTTTTAAGGAGCCACCTAGTTCTTTCATTTGAAATCACAGATAAGCAATATATGCAATTGCTAAAGTTCAAATTCAGATATTAGAGGAAAAGAGACTAAAACATATAACCCAACCAAAACTTAACTTGGCTGGAGATTTATTATATAGCAGTAGTTCTCAAAGTGTGGTCAGGAAACTCTGAGGTTCCCAAGATCCTTTAAAGTATTCATCAGGTCAAAACTATTTTCATAATAAACTAAGATGTTATTTTCCTGTTTCCCTCTCATTCTCTCACAAGTGTCCTATGGAGTTTTCCAGAGGATGTATGATGCTTGAAAACATTAACAGACTTAACAGAGAAGCACCTCTAAGAATTCCATTGTGTTCTATTAAACCAGACAGTAAATAAATTTGTAAAAGTGTAAAACAATGCCACTCATAATTTTGTTGTTTAAAAAAGCTAGTTACTTTTCATAAAAATATGCCATTTATGTTAACATGTTATGAGATGATTACTGTTATTTTTAATGAATTAATAATTAAATACTTTGAAATGCATCTATTTTCATTTCTAATATAAATATTGACAGATATAACCCACATTAACAAAAGCTCTTGGGGGGTTCTCAATAATTTTTAAGCATGTAAAGTCCTGAGAGAAAAACACTTGAAAATGTTATTTCATAGTACTGGAATCTCAATTTCTCCTTCTTCAAATTTTTTTTTTTTTTTTTTTTTTTAGGTACGCGGGCCTCTCACTGCTGTGGCCTCTCCCGTTGCGGAGCACAGGCTCCGGACGCACAGGCTAAGCAGCCATGGCTCATGGGCCCAGCCGCTCCGCGGCATGTGGGATCTTCCCGGACCGGGGCACGAACCCGTGTCCCCTGCATCGGCAGGCGGACTCTCAACCACTGCGCCACCAGGGAAGCCCCAAAATTTTTTATTGTGGTAAAATACCTAAAATTTACCATCTCAACCATTTTGAAGTGTACAGTTCAATGGTATTAAATGCATTCATGATGTTGTGCAACCATTCACCTTGCAAAACTGAAACTCTCTACCCGATACGGTACTTTTTTGTGGATTTGTCTATTTCGCCCAATCAGCTAAGCAGCCCACACTAACAGGCGCCCTTCCTCCTCTAGGCTGTGCATCTGAGAAGATGGGTGTGTGGGGCAGGACCCTGTCCCCAGGAGAGAGAGCTCCATCCCCTCCAGTCTACACCACACAGTCTTGCACGTCCACTACTCAAAGCCATCTACCGCCCCACTCCTTAGGACTTAATTCTGCATTCGTGGGGCATTCTGAAACCTAACCCTGAGGCCTAATAACACTTAAGTGGGAATTATTTCCGAGTTGCTGACACTAACTTACAAATGAAGGATTGTAATACAGGGCTTGTTGGCGTGCAACTGTTGATATGGGTGATAGGAGCAACTGGTAAAAAAGCAAAGCCAGGGGAGTTTAGGGCCACATTACATAACTGTACATCTTACTGGGTACTCTCTACTTCAAAGTGCCATATAAAAGACACAAGATGAGGAGGCAAAGTGTGCTGCACCGTCCACATTTTAAGTCTGGAGGAGCTGGGAGAAGAGAACTCAGGGCTCATCACCAAAAAGAGGCACCATGCTGACATTTGATTTCTATTTAGATCCAGAAGCCTGGGGAAACTGCTTAACGGTGAAGCTCTCAGGCCCCATATGAACTTTCATAAGATTCCTATTTTTGCATATTTGGAGAGCCTACACTGTAGGATTTGTGATTTAAGGAGATGATAATGCATGGGGATATTGAGATCGTTTTGCACCTCAGCATAGATGATAGATAGATCGATAAACACTCTCACATAATGACACTTTTTATTTACACATTTAGCACAGAGGAGACGAGCTTCACCAAGAAGGCTCAACCTTGAAACAGCCTAGGGGCTAAATCTTGGCCAGGCAACAGCTCATGACCAAGGGGTGGAGGGCAGGCAGAGGTCTTACATCAGTGGCCTCATGAGGGTACCACACTTAGAAAACTGGGATCTTAAAAACCCACCAGAAAACACTACCCAGAAGGTACGATTTACTGACCTCAATGACAAAAGTGCTGAAACACTTTTGCCAGAACCCCGGCGTATCCAAATCTGCAAACCACGATCTTTAACCACGGAGCCCTCCCATCTCTTTAGCCAAATAAATTCTTTACCTTAAGTAAATCACAGGAGATGATTTTCGGTTCACTTTGGCAGGCCAATCAGGGCTTAGGAAAGCCAAACCAGTTCATAGAAGAATGTAAGTGAAAAAATGTAAACATGTTCAAGCCCAAAATGTTAGTCTGCTGATATTCTTTTATCTCAACGCACTAATTATTTGTCAGGATATAAGTCACCATACTGAAAGAAGTCTTCAAAAGGCCTCTTAACCAATGTTTGGAGTAATTTTCAATTATGTGGTCCTGTTTATGCTCTCCTTACAACTATAAACTGGTCACTGGGAACTCCACCACTTCTTCAAGACTCCATCAGGCTATCTGTGATGTTCCTTATTGATCTTTTTTTTTTTTTTTTTTTTTTTTTTTTTTTTTTTTTTGTAGTACGCGGGCCTCTCACTGTTGTGGCCTCTCCCGTTGCGGAGCACAGGCTCCGGACGCGCAGGCTCAGCGGCCATGGCTCACGGGCCCAGCCGCTCCGCGGCATGTGGGATCCTCCCCAACTGGGGCACGAACCCGTGTCCCCTGCATCGGCAGGCGGACTGTCAACCACTGCGCCACCAGGGAAGCCCCCTTATTGATCTTTAGGCCAACATATTCCACTAAGCATGGGTTCCCAGATGACAGACCATCTGTTGCTCTCTTGCATCTTTTTACAAGATACCAGTGAGTAAAGAGGAAGAGTCTCATGTGACGAGGAAGACCTGGTAAAGGAGGATTCCACTGAAACACAGAAAACTGGCCTCTAGCCATGCCTCAGGCTCCCCACTGGGCCTCGCCCCCATACATCTTGGAGAGGCTTGGCATCTCCTCACCACCACTGATTTCTCTCCATTGAAGCCAATTCGAAAGCAGCTTACTGGTGATCATCAAGGACCAAATGCTTAGAATCTCGCCACAAATGTTCCCACATACCCACTCATAGTTCTCCTAATTCAATTTATAAAAACAATCCAAATTAACACATATAAAGGACATTATGGAAGAAGAATATTCATTGAAAGATTATCTAGTTTTTTTTTTTTGTTTTTTTTTTTTGTTTGTTTTTTTTTTTTTTTTTTTTTTTGCGGTACGCGGGCCTCTCACTGTTGTGGCCTCTCCCGTTGTGGAGCACAGGCTCTGGATGCGCAGGCTCAGCGGCCATGGCTCACGGGCCCAGCCGCTCCGCGGCATATGGGATCCTCCCAGACCGGGGCACGAACCCGTATCCCCTGCATCAGCAGGCGGACTCTCAACCACTGCGCCACCAGGGAGGCCCTATCTAGTTTTTTAATCATAAAATTTCCAGGCTGTGGGAAAAAAAAAAAACAGGGAAGGACAAGTGATACGCTTAAACTTACCCAGCAATTGGAGACAGTCAGACAAATGTCTAACCTTCTAGAAGTGCTAGTACGTACCACGTCACCTCACATACAGAGATGGGTATGTGTTGGTTTACTGAGAAGCTGGACTCAGCTCCCTAACCTCAGCCACGGTCGCCTTCCACACAGACGGACATAAATGCAAACCCTCCCCTGCACTCACCTCGTCTCTGTTTTGTTTCATAATCAACCTGTACCTGTCAGGTCTCCACCTCCTCACCGCCCATTCGTTCTCGCTCAGTCCAAGCTGGCTTGAGGTTCCACATCCCCAGCACGCCTCTAACTAGGCTCCCACCTGCCATGCTGGAACCTCTCTAATCTTTTCTTCTTTAATATTGTTTTCACAGCCTTCACAGGTGATCTTCTAGAAACATAAGCTGACACTCCCCTGCCACTACTCCATTATCTCCTTCCCGGAGCCCTGGGGATAAACTCTAAGATCCTGAACTTGGCCCAAAGTGCACAGCGTGATCTGGCCCTTGTCCTCCTCTCCAACCTCCTCCCAGTGCCCTGGCCAGTTCTCCTGGCATTCCTCCAACCATCAATGCTCATTCCGGCCTTAGAATCCTCACACTGTGCAGCCTGGAAGTCTTTTTCTCTGCCTTTGCACGTGATAAACTCTTCTCCATCCCTCAGAAGAAGTCTCTTCCTCAGAAAGGCCTTCTCAGCTCCCCCATCGAAACTAGCACCGTCCCACCCTTGCTACTCTCCCGGATGAAGTTCTTTAGAACATTTGCCACTGCTCAAATGTTTGCATTTATTTGTTTAATGTCTGTCTCCTACCCAGCCCCAGCCTTGTACATAATATGGGGTAAGTACTCAAATACTTGTTGAATAAATGCTTGTGCATAACTGTATATGTAAAGAGGACACATACAAGACCACAGAAGTGAATCATTAAGTCAACATTGGTGAGCATGTGCAGGGTGCTCAGTTGAGCTCAGCTGACCTGCTCAGGACCCCAGCAGGATGCTTCATTCATTGGGAACTTCAGCAAGCACACTGTAGCCAGCTACTATCAACATTAACTGCTGAGCTGTAACGTGACTGCCTAAAAGGGGGTCTTGGGCCTTTATCATCCAACGCTTGTGCAGTTAAAGACAATTTTATAAGGTATCTACTCCAAGCAAACCATGGTGCAGCAGGGAACTCTGCTCAATATCAATGTAGCAACCTAAATGGGAAAAGAATTTGAAAAAGAATAGATACATGTATATGTATAACTGAATCACTTTGCTGTACGCCTGAAACTAACACAACACTGTTAATCAGCTATACTCCAATATAAAATAAAAAGTTAAAAAAATAAAATTTTTTTTAAAAAGCTGCTTGCTTTCTCTGCCTCTTACACAATCTTTTTATTTTATTATTTATTTATTTATTTATTTATTTATTTATTTTGCGGTACGCGGGCCTCTCACCGTTGTGGCCTCTCCCGTTGCGGAGCACAGGCTCCGGACGCGCAGGCTCAGCGGCCATGGCTCACGGGCCCAGCCGCTCCGCGGCATGTGGGATCTTCCCGGACCGGGGCACGAACCTGTGTCCCCTGCATCGGCAGGCGGACTCTCAACCACTGCGCCACCAGGGAGGCCCTCTTACACAATTCTGACCGATAGAAAGTAAGCAGAAATGTGCTGGAAAAGCTTCTGAAAAAAAAAACCCAACATGATGCAAGGCTCCTCAGGATTCCAGGAACAGCAAGACCCCCTTGTCCACAAAGAAAAACACTATAACCTAATCTAGGAACTACTTATAGCTTCGCAAGAAGAGTTTACTTTTATAAGGGGTAGGTGTGTGCGTTGCACAGTTGCAAAGGGTGATCTAAAGAAATGATAAAGGAAGACAAGGATGGGAATTCTTCCAAATCAGCTTCTACATTTGACTGCACATTCTAAACGTCACTATTGTGTTCATCACAATTGGGGCTTCTCTCCAAGTTTCACCTACCAGGTCACCGAATGCAAAATAAAATAACAACAGTAAAAAGTACTTTCTCCTCCTCCCCTGCTCCAACTAAGCACCCTGACTAGCCAAGAGCAATAACCAAAAGCCAGCTTCAGGATGAAATTCAAACTCCACCACCTCCAAGGACCCTCCACATCCACTGCCCTCCTTGTGAGACACAAAGATGGTGGCCTTGGCCCACAATCTTTATGATCTGTCTCCTTTCTTCCCAACTAGCTGGGCAGAATTCCATTGGAAAGAGGATAACTTTGGCAAAAGAAAAAAAGATCATTTTTCTTGCATAGTTTTCAAGTTTCTTTCCAAGGGGAGACAGGGGACCAAAACGTCGCTTGGTAACAGCAAGCCACCTCTCCCTGTCACCATTCAACAAGCCCAGTCTGAGTCCTATTAAGTGCAGGGCACAGTGTCGGGGCTATAGGGGTAAACAAGAAGGATAGAATCTCACAGTGGCTCCACAGCCAGATTGCCAGGGATAGAATCCTGGCTTCACATCATCCTCATTACGTGACTCTGCACACGATACTCATTTGTCTCTGTTTTCTCATCTACAATAGGTTAATTCATGGAGGCAGAGGTCAGAGTTATGTAGCCATAAGCCAAGGAATGCCTGGAGCCACCAAAAGCTAGAATAGGCAAAGAACAGATTGCCCACAGAACCTCTGGAGGGAGTGTACCCCTGTGGGTAACCTTGATTTGGGACTTCCGGCCTCCAGAACTGTGAGAGAACATTTTTCCGTTGTTTTAAGCCAATAAAATTAAATTAAAATGGGATAATCAAAGAGCCTACCTCCCAGGGTTGTCATCAGGATGAAGTGAATTAATACATGGAGAGCTTTCAGCATAGTGCCTGGTACAGGGGAACAACAATATCAGACGTCTACATCCTTGCAGCTAAATAGACTGAGGCTCAGAGAAGCAAAGTGACTTATGTGGAGTCAAGGAGCCATAAGCAGGTAGAAGTCAGGCTAGAGCTCAGGTCCCCAGTCCTAGTAGGTTTTTCACACAAGTGGCACCCAGGCAGATCTACCTTCCTGACACCTGATCAGTAGAGACAATAAGCACGCCCACCTGCCCCTCTGCCTCACCCCACCCTGGATAGCTGTCCTCGCCTGCCAGCGAGACCTCAGGCTCAGCCCCACCCTGCGGTCTCCCATCAGGCTCAATGCCCTGCAGGGGCTCCATCTATTGCTGGCTCCCACTGAAACACTGTGACCAAGAAGGGAAACCTCACTTCCCAATGGGGGTGTTCTGAGGATTAAATGATATAATGCCTGGAAAAGTGCCAAGCAGCATAGCTGGCATATGGTATCCAGACAATAAATGTCATCTATAAAAAGAGAAAAAAAAAAAAAAAAAAAGAAAGAAAGAAGGGTTCCCTGGCCATCCAATGGTTAAGACTCCGCGCTTCCACTGCAGGGGACCTGGGTTCAATCCCTGGTCTGGGGAACTGGGGAACTAAGATCCTGCATGCCTCTCAGGGCGAGGCCAGAAAAAAAAAAAAAGCAGTGGAGGAAAAGCCTTGTGATGCCTGCTCTCTCACGGAGCTGACACACATTCCAGCCCCAAATGCCAGACACAGGGCAGATGGAGATCTCTGGTGGAACAGAGGGAGGCCGGGTCTGTGAAGGATTACAGCGAAGAGCAAAATCCACTGAAGACAGAGGAGGTGCTGAAGTGCCCACTCTTCCCCTACGTTTTAAAATAATAATAATCATAAGGAAGAAGAAAAAACTTAACTAGTGCTTTGCTGGCAAACTCAAGTGTCAGAGCATTGGCTTTTTAATATTTTAATATTTCTGAACAGAACAAAGGTTGCTTCCAACCTCCCAATTTGCTCTCACACACTTAACCAGCAAAACCTTAGCTTTGCTGTATTCATGAATGGCTTTTTGGTTCAGGCTGATTTTCCAGGTAATGATGGCTCAGACACAAGCCCGAGTCCACACAGATCCTGCAGGTCTCCTTAAAATAGTCACAACATGCTCTGGCTTCAGAATTCTTGAGTACTTCAGTATCATCTCCTCCCTACCCTAATATTGACAATTCCTAGTTCTGAAATGGCTAATTTAATATTAGAACAGGAGAAGGAACGAATCTGGTGAGGAAAAAAGGAATAGACTGGGAGGCAGAAACTTCACCACGCTCTGGGTATGACCAAGGTCTGGCCCAGCCACTGTGGGCTGGTTGTAGATACACTCTGAGTGAATCAGTGTCCTCAAGCAGTTTACAACAGACGTAGAATGAGGTCTGCCCAGTACACCAAGTTCAACCACAGAATCAACGCCACCCTCTCTCAGCCTGAGACACGTAGGGAGAGAGGCACTAAGGCATCTGACTTTAGCAAGGGGGCAGGTGCTCAGGAAAATGCTTGCTGCCTGTTCACCTGGGCAGGTATCTGCAAGTAGTCTAGAAAGGGGAGCAACTAGGGGTAACTTAACACAGTTCTAAGCCAGCGCTTATGCAAATCACTTAAGCAAATACACGAAAAGGGAGGGGACGGTTTCTCATCCGGTTTTTCTCACCTGCTCCTCTCTCGGAGGGTGACATGAAAGACAAAAATCAAGAGTCTACTCTCCAGGAGGGCGAGGAGAAACACCCCCCCACCACCACGCCCCAGCATCCAACTAGGGCCCCAGGGCCATTCCCGCGGGTGGAGGTAGTTCTTTGCTGCCGTCCACCCCAGTCGTGGGCTGCCTCAGTTAGACTACCGGCTCAGTGTCCCCCGCCGAGACGCTGGAGACACCAAGGGCACAAACGACAAGAGGCAGAGCCGGGGAAGCGGCGCTGGTGGCGGTTCAGAGTGATCCCTGCAATGCGAAAGGCGCCCAGCCCGCCTCGCCGCGGCCCCTGCCGGCAGGTCTGCCTCGCTCGCCAGCCCATTCACCTGCAGAAGTCGGGCAGCCACCCAGAGAGGCGCGGGAAAGGAAAGTTCCCGACCCCGAGGCACCCACTCCCATCGCTACCACTGATCCAAACGCAGTCTGCGGGCGACTCAACACGGGCCCTGCAAGCCCCAAGCCGCTCGCACCCGGAGCGCGCCGGCAGCCCCTGGGCGCAGCGCGGCACCAGAGCAAGGGCCCTGGGTGCGCTCTTCCCAGCAGCAACTGTCGCGGGGCGCCTCGCACCGCTGCAGGGCAAAGGGGAGGGGAGAATGACAGGGAAGAAGGCGGAGCAGGCGGCCTGGGAAGCACTTACGTTCGTCAGGAAAGCGCCTCCTCTCGAGGAAGAGAAGGAAAGGCTTCCCGGCTAAGGAAACGCCCCAGGGATGCCCCTCCGCGAAGTGCCGCCTTTCCCCGGCTCCTCGATTCTCCCGCCTCCATCCGTCCTCCACCCCGCGCTCAAGAGCGGATTCTAGACACCCTCCCTGCGGCTTTCCGAGGCACCCAGACACTGTCTCGGCTGCCGGCAGCCCGCGCAACAGGCGGATCCTTAGGACTCCAGCAACGACGGGTCTGGGGACCGGAGGATGGACAGCGCCGGAGACAGGCGCCCAGCAGGATAAGAAGTCCCCTGTGGGTGTAGATCTGCGGGGTCGTGCACCCGTGACCTGGGCCACGGCGGGGCTGGGCAGCCAAAGGCGGGGAAAGTTGCGGGGTCGCACGGAGAAGTCTCCCGAGCGCAGGGGGAGGAGGGACACAAGCAGGTACCTGCAGGAGTCCCGGCGCCTCTGGCTGGCTCCGCTCTGCCACGCCGCTTGCCGGCGCTGCAGGGATCAGGCGTCTCCGCGCGGCCCTGCGCCCGCCGCGGCGGCGGCGAGGAGAGCCTCCGGGAGGCCCGCGTCGGTCCGTCTGTCCGTCCCGCCCGGCAGGAGCGCGGCGCCCGGGTGCCGCCGGCGGGGCGGGGCGGGGCCGGCCGCTCGGCCGCCGCCCCATTGGTCCCAGCTCCGCACGCCGCCTCGCCTCGGGCTCCCAGTCGGCGCTCCCCTGGCCGAGGGCTCGGCGCTGTGCCGCGGTCGGTTGCTGGCTGCCGGGATCAGGCCGCGCGACAGGAGAACTGTTGGATGGACAGAGAGGCGGCCCCGCGGGGCGCGCGCCCCCGCCCAGACCCAAGTGCAGAGTCACCCGTGGAGCTGCGCGCCCAGGCCGGGGGGAAGCCGGAGCGCGCCCCGCGCCTCCCACCTGCGAGCCCTCCGGGGCTGGGAGCACGTTGAACCTGTGGGAGACAGATGACCTCCTCTGCGGCCCCGGCGGCTCCGGCAACCGCCTCTCCTCCCAAGCCAAGCCCTGCGAATTTGCCGGGATTTTCTTAGTAAGTATCGCGGCCCCCAACTTGTTTTAAAACAAAGTGCGAAGGAGGAAACAGACTCAGGTCTTGCCTGTTTACCACCAGCTCGGCTGCCTGAAGACTCAAGCACAGTGCAGAACAAGATTGTTTCACACGCTCCATTCCTCGACTTACCAGATCAGAAGAGGTGGCGGACGTCTGCACTGAGCAGGGAGGACGAGTCCGGTCCCCTTCCCGAAGGTCAGAGGAAGATGCCTTCTGCCGAGGTTGAGGAACGAACCAGGACTTCAGCAAGGCCGGCGTGTGGTCCAAAGGCATCGCCCGCCCCTCTGCAGTGAGCGAGAACGCTCAGTGAACCGCCCGGAGGAGAAATGGGACGCTCGCTCGGGGACCCACCCCCGCGCTCCCCCGCCCGCCCCCAAACTGCAGATTTTTAAGTTGTGCAGACTTGCAATAATGCCTCAGAGCCAGCTGCGCCGAGCTGTAGGTGCCCAGTGTTCCTTGGGTTCCCGCCCCACATCAGGCAATCTGCCAGCTGCCCCCAACCCAGCACCCTCTGATCACTGGCCTCAGACCAGCACCTAGCAAGACCACACGTAGTTAAGTTCCAGACCCTGAGCCAGGCCCACGGGGGGGAGGCGATAGGGGCAAAGAGATGTATGGAAAAGGTGAAAGACACTTTCTCTGACCTCATCGAAGTACCCGATGGTGTCTTTGGGTTTTTCTCATCATTTTCGCTCAGTCAGAGCCCACAGTGGGAGTCAGAGGTAAGGGAGCAATATCTGGTAGGCTTCTAGGAGGTCAGACCTGCACCTTACAGGGAGGTTTGGCTAGAGGAAAGGGTAGCAGCAGGCAGGAATGGCAGAGGAGGAGAGAAAACCCGCCTTCCCTCCGCCTCCAACATTTTCATTTGGCTCATGGAAGGCGAGGTGGGGGGCTCAGGCGACTGGAGAACAGGTGTTTGGGGGCCCTCTGACCCTGATCCCATGGTTCTTTAGCTGCCCCAAGCCTGCGCCCTCTTGTGTGGAAGAGGGGCCAAAGCATTTGTCTACACTGCTGTTAGCAAGCGGCTGGAAAGGTAAAATTTCATGCACCATTCATCACCTTTAGCATCAAATCTAAGATTATTCTAAAACTATGTTTACATTGTGTCAGCACCTGAGAAGAATGCTTCCAGGTCTCTTCCAGCAGTTAGGTGTTAAATCATTTTTAAGTCACCAAGCTTATCCCAAAAGTCCGGCATTGTGTACCTGAGAATGAACTGTGTTCCGAATCTCTAAGCACTGCAGAAGGCATCTGCAGTGCAGAAGAGTCTGGAGTGAGGTCCTTCTCACAGGGTCTGGATGGCACATGTGAACTGGAGGGAAGGCACACAAGGGGGCTCGGAAAGGGCCCCCATTGGCATCTGTGAAAGCTGAGCACAGAAAGGTCAGACCTCCACTCTGGGCATATTTGGGGGACAGGGTAGAAGAGGCGCAGATTTGAGAGTCAGACAGACTGGGTTCTCATCCTGCTGTGCCCTGTGGGGAGCCCTGCGAGCAAGTCACTTAGCTTTTCAGCCCTGGTTTCTTCATCTACAAGAAAAGTTTCTCCCCCAAAGGGTGATCATGTGAAGCCAATGAAATAAGAAACAGGAAAGTATTGCGTGGACCATAAAAAGCGTGTCTGTTCCCTGAAAGTTTACCAAGGTTGAGCCAGGCCAAGTGGTGAATGCACTCCTACACACACACACACACACACACACACACACACACACACACACACGCACACAGCCACACTCTCACCCCCTGTGTCTAGAGCCCCTTCCTCTGGCCTCAGTCTCCATCACCACGGTGCATGCACGGATCTGTCTGACTGACATGCTCTGATCTCCCTCCTTCCACACACCCACCTCCCACCCCATCAAAATGTCTTTTTGCCACATGATACAACACCCTGTCTTCTTCTCACTACGTCTGGGCAAGCCATGCACTAGGCTGTAAGGGGTTAATCACCAGCTAAGGGTAGTGCTCACCCCCCATGGTTTCAGAGAAGATTCCCAGAGTCAGCGGAGGCGTGTCTCAAGCAGATGTGGGCTTTGTGCAGCCTGTCTTCCAGGGCTCCATATTCTCCTTGCTCTGGACACATCTCATTTTCGGGGTCTCCCTCTCTCACCCACTTACCCACAGGTCCCTGTACTCCCTTCCCTCTCCCCACCCAAAGCAGTTCTTGACCTTTCATTCTCACTAAAGTCCAAATGACAGAAAAACAGCTGGGCGTCACCCCTGGAGGCAAGGGAAGTACTAATTTGCTTTTTAAACGGGGGACAGGTCTACACGTGGATATGAACAGGCTCTCATCTCTGGTGGGAAGTTGGAGCATGAAGGTGTATTAGTAATGATGGTCAACATTTATTCAGTTGGTGCCTTTTATTCGCTAGTCTTTACCCAGCCAATATGAGCACATTAAACATTTGCAATTCCCCCAACCCGCCAGGCTTTTTCATGTTTCCCTGCCTTCTGCTTAGAATACCCTCCGCCAAACCCTTCTTTATTCAACAAACCCCCTTTGTATTGGGATGCCAATCAATCGATAATTACTACCCTCTGGAAAGACCCCCTTCCTGTGTCTCCTCTCCCTTTGCAACTACCATAGCAACTGCCATATTGAATATAATTGTTTATGTGCAACCAGGCAATGAGCACCCTCATTGAAGATGGAATTTCCGGGCCCTTCTGCAGGGTCTGCACATTTATGCAGTGAATGGCTGAAGGCTCTGTCACGAGGCTGCTCAGCCCCTGCTCCTGCGGGGACCGTCCTCCTTTATTTCCCTGTTACCTTCTGTCAGGTAAAAAGAAACATATAAACTATCACATTGATCTCTTTGCTTGGATGCCAGGCAGCTCAAAACCAAATCTAGAATTCTTTCCTTCCAGATTATGGCTACACTGATCACTCTTCTTTCACAAAATCATTTGTATGCTTACTTTAAATGCCCTGTTATATTATTTTTATTCTGAAAGTGCCTTAAATATTTATCATCTTCAAGTTCAAAGACTTGAATTCTAATCCACCTCTGCCTCTGAACATCTCAGTGATATCTCCTCTCCAGTTCTGTTTGGGTTTGGACTAGATGATCTCCAAAGTCCTTGCCACTTCTAAAATTTTTACAATTCTACAGATAAAAGGACACCATTTACACATTATTAAAGAAAAAAAAAAACCCTGTGACAGAATATGGCTTAAGTCTCCAGACACAAAGAAACACTCTCCTAGGTACTTGGAGGTGTCCTCTGAGGACCCCCAAGGTGAGTTCCATGGAACACCTGTGCCGTGGTCAAAGGCTTTGGGCACACACACACTGCATTCCACTTGTCAATACATACAATACATTTTAGCACAGTAAAGGCTCTGTCTGAGAAGTCAGGTCATAAAAATACTCCAAGGGATGGACTTCCAAATTGCTCATAATCTGGCCCAAACTTATCATTTTAGCCAGTGTCAAGCTCTTCACAATTTTCTCTCCATCTTATGCATTCCTACACATCTTCCGCCACCCCAACACACACACTCTCCACTCACATTCCAACCTGACACGTCAGCTCCTTCTTTCCCCTGTGTTCATTGTGTGCTCTCTGAGCTTTGGCCCTACCTACACTCTATTGCTATAATGCCCCCTTCTCTACCTGGCAAATGCCAACTCAACCTCCAATATCATTATCACCCATTCTGTGACGCTTTCCCTTAACCCACAAATCATGTTTAGTTGTTCCTTCCACTGGGTTCATTATACTTTGTACAGTTATACTCCTGTAGTATTGTTTCCTGCTTAGAATGAGTCTCTTCTATTAAACTGTGAGCTCCTTGAAGGCTGATATTATGTGGTATTATTCAGGTATCTTCAAAGCCTGGCCCATTACAGATGTTCTGTGACTGCTTTAAGAATAAAAAGGTGGATGATTGGATGGATGGATGGATGGATGGATGGATGGACGGATGGATGGATGACAGGGCTTCAGACTTCAGGGAGGGTGCAGGAAAGCAAACTCAGAGGCACCAAAGGTCGGATATGTCAACCTGGTGGGTTTTCCTCTGGGGGAACTCTGCACCTGTTTTAATAATCCTTCATTTGTATGATGGAACTTAGGGTCTAGTCTTTATTTACAGCTAGAAGAGTAGAGAGTTTCTCCATGACAGAGATTGCTAGGAACACCCCATGATCTTTTCTCTTCTGCTTCCTCATTAATAGTATCTCCAATGGTTACCTAGGTAGTAGGGTGAACTACTCTTCCTGGTTTTCCTGGGATTGTCTCAGTTTTAAAACTGAAAGTCCAGTGTCCTAAGAACCTCCTCTGTCCAGGCAAACCAGGACACTTGGTCATCCTGCAAGATACATTGCTGCCCAGGATAAAGTCTACATGTCCAAGCTTCCCATGACACTAGGGGAGAGCATACGCCTGAGGTCTTTCCAATGGGATGTCAGTGGAAGTGACCCGTTCAGTTGCTGGAACAGGAGAAATTTTTTATTAAAATTTCTTTTGAAAAAAAAATCATAGCTTCTTATCACAATAATTTGGAGGCAGTTCTGCCCTATCAAGATATGGTGGAGAGAAGGAACCAAAAGATCTTTCTGGAGGAGCGAGATGGGAAGTAAGTGCCCTGCTCTGCTGGCAGTAAGTAGCAGGTCACTCTTGGATGCATCCACTCTTCCTCTTTAAATGCAGTTTCAGTGACCTATGAGTGTGGGTCAGCTGGACTGACTTAGTCATCTTTCTTTCCTTTTTCTTTCCTTCCCTTGGTTGCAGAAGGCTACTCATCCTCTTCAGTGATAACATATTATCATCATTAGCACACACAAGGCCTTCTCCTGTTCTGAATGTTTATTTTGCCTTTATTCCCCATTGCACACTTGCATTGTCACCCCGCTCTCCATAGGCTGCCATTCTAATGAGTTTGTTGATCGCCTTCATTTCCATGTGCCCTTGCAAAATGTGTATGGTTGTTTTGAACGCATACATTTTAAATTTATGCAAGTAGTCATTTGTCCTTTATCCCAATCTTCTCATGTGTTTCATTCCACACGGAGGGATGGTCTTTACCTCCATCCCTGCTGGTCTGTGTATATCTCTACTTTATTACTGGGTATGTCATCCACTCTCCAGTGATGGGCACCCAGTATAGCCCAAATTCCCCGCCACCATAAAAAACACTGGGATGAAGAACCTCACACGTATCACCTTATGGACCTGGAAAGAATTGAGGGTGGTAATATATTACCAGGATTGTTGGTCGTAGAGTCCAGAGGGGGCTGATACAGAAATACTGAAATATTTCTATACTTGTTGGTAAGTAGCCCCGCCCCCAAGCTTCCTGAGTATCCTTCCCATTGCCCCAGCCCCTTCCCCAGGAGCCCCCAGAAATTTCCACCATCCACCAACTAAGGGTTAATGCCTGACCCAGTGAGAACTGACAGTATTTCTAGCAGTTGATGAGTATTTTGAATATCACCCCTGGATATGCATATGCTTAATTTAATGGTCCTAGTCATTATTTCTCCACAGAGCAACCAAAACAAACAAACAGACAAAAACACCCTTACCTGAAGAGTTCGGTCCAGTCTCTTGTCCTGTCCTTAAGGAATTCTCAGAGCTATAGAAACACTGCTGATGTTCCCATCTGCAGCCCCAAGGTCATGTCCTACACTATGCTAAGCAGAGGTATGGGAGCCAGCAGGTTGTGACCACCCTCCTGATTCAGGGCCAACACCACAGGCAGCTGTGCCAGCAGGTGAAGCACCCTGGACTCAGCACCCTGAGTTTTAACTCTCTAACTGGGTGACTTGGAGCATTTCACCTCTCTCTCTGACCCTCAGTCTCGTCCTTGGAAAGATGCTCCCCCAGAGGGTGGGAGTCGGGTTCAAATAAGATAATGATGTGATACACAGCAATATCAAGGAGGGAAAAAGCCTTTTGGTATTAAACTCAGCATTCTACTGGCTGTCTCACCTTGACCCTCCCCGGGTCTCAGTTCCTCCCATGTAGAATGGGGATAATTACACTGTATTGTACCCCCAATTATGAGATTCCATGTGCTGCCTTAACACTGTTGAACTTCACAGGTCCGCGGAAGCTTAGCCATGAGTTCCCCTGCTCGGGCCAGATATGCCCCCACCCAATGGGGAAGGCTTACCTCCTGGCTAGTTCTCCTATATCAGCTGGACCAGCTTTACTCCACTGTGTCCCCAGCCTAATGGGTTTCACCTCCCTGCCAGTTCACAAAACTACTCAAACTAGCCAATAACATCCTCCTGTGGAAAGCAAGGGTCACTTCATCTTCTTGTCACCTCAAAGCCCACTGGTTTACACTGGTCCCGAATTCAGCCCTGTGTCGCCCTGCTTGGCATGTGGTGTCCTCCTCCCCAGGGCTGTGAGTATATGTGAGCAATGACCTGCAGTCAGCCTCACCAGTCCAGTGTCAGGGGTTATGGGTTCAGCCATCTCGTATTTAGTTGGGGGGATCCCTCCTTCACCAGTGCAGTGAATAGGAGGTGATCAGAACAGACACCTATCTCAAAGAGTTAAAAAATTAAAGTGAATCATATATGTAAAGCACATATCATCATGCCTGCTCCGGTAGAAGTTCACGCCAACAGAGAAGAAAACAAAAGGGAATGTAGCCATGGGCAGGAGGTATTCTCACCAGAGGCTGGGACGCTGCTAGATGTCGTGTAGGAATGAACCCTATTGCAAAGACCTACCTCATGCTGACTGGTTTCATGTTTTCCTTGCTGAAGGGAAAAAACACATAGAAAAATGATCTCTCTTCTTCTTAGTATAACAAGAAATGTTCTCACTCATAACTGAAATGGAATTGTAAGGCACCCTATCTCCCTTTGGCTCAGTTTTCTCACCTGTAAAATGGGGATTTTGAGCTGAATAATATGCCAGATACCAAGCTAAAGAAGGGAGCTGAAGAGAAAGGACCAGAATGATTGATAACAGGATCCCTCCCTGCAAGAGCTCACCATTCAGAGGGATGATACCCCCTGCCTTATGCACCAGGCAGGGAGTGAAGATAACTTAGCAGGATAATATAATTGAGAAATAAGAGCACTAGAGAATGTGATAGGGACTGCCACTTGTCACTCAATTTTTATTTACAGGGCAGTCACATCCCTAACCAAACACATTATATTTCCCAGCCTCTCTTGCAACTAGAGTGGCCATACCAACTTCTAGACAGTAACATGTAAGCCCAAGTGGTCTTTGAAGCTGTTTCCAGAGAGTCCTTTTTAAAAGAGTAGGTATGCCCTTTTTCCTACTTTCCTCCAACTCCTGTCTAGATTGTGGATGAGATGGCTGGAGCTCTAGCAGCCATTCTGATCCAAGAGAGCAAGTTACATCCTAGGGATGGTGGAGTGTGAGCTACTGAAATATGGGGCCCTCACCAGTTCACAGAGCCCATATCAATGTCAAGGGCTACACTTCTTTTACCTGAGAGAAAAATGAACAATGTATTGGTAGGACTATGTGTGTATATGTGTACTAATGCAACCAATTCTAATCTCAACTGATACAAGAAATACTTAATATTAAAAAATATTATACCTACTTACTATTTTATTTAGTTCCTAAAGATCTTATGAGATTTTTTTAAAACATAAGACCCTTCAAGAATTCAAGGATTTATTTTAGCTTCTGAAATGTAAAGTTTCATGGTGGTACAGCATTGCATCACAGGTATTTTCACAACCAGGAGACCCAAATCAGTGTTTGGGCTTAGGTCATTTTAGGACTGAAAAGTCTAGAAAATTCTACCTTCTGAACTAGTAGGTAGATTTCTAGGACTGTAAATCTGCCGTACAGAACTTGGGTCCACATGCACCCTTATCCACATGCCTGTACAGTCACGTGCGCACACCTGCATGGGGCACACACATACTCTCGGGAAGCTGCACATGTGCATCACACACATTCACAGCCACACACAGGTACCTTCTCGTATCCACACACGGTGAGAGCTCTGATGGTTCCCTGAGGTTGTGAAAGCCCCAGATTTCTCCTTCATCAGAGCACTAAACTATTATATGAGTTACTTTCAATAACCTTCTATCCTGAACTGGAAGTGGAATGCTGAGTCATAACAAGCAAGAGCAAGAGAGCTCGGTCAGTCAATCCTTGACCACAGGGGTGCCCTCATGGCCAAGCAGGAAGAGGAGGATCCCCTTTCCTGCCCCATACGGGTTCAGGGTCAGAAGGAAAATCCTGATGAGTGTGGGAGGGGGGCAATCTGGACTTCATGAGGCCTCACCTTCAGGGGGGGATACTTCCATGAGAGTGTGAGTTACGCTCCTACCTGAGCCTCTGTCCTCTCTCCAGGACTGTTCCCCTAAATAAGTGTATCAGTTGACTCAATCCCTGCTTGTATATTTTGATGTCTCCTAGAACTCACCCTGGCTCTGATCCCAGTCCTCTGAGAGCTTGCTCAGCACTGCATGCTGTGCTAAGGACTTTGGAAAACACAAAGATGAAGGAACTTAATCCTTGCTCTCAAGAAGTGAACATTCTATCCGAAAATCAACTGAGAAACAAATATGGGGAGCCGACTCCATAAAAATGTATGGATAGGGCTTCCCTGGTGGTGCAGTGGTTGAGAGTCCGCCTGCCGATGCAGGGGACGTGGTTTCGTGCCCCGGTCCGGGAAGATCTCACATGCCGCGGAGCGGCTGGACCCGTGAGCCATGGCCGCTGAGCCTGCGCGTCCGGAGCCTGTGCTCAGCAATGGGAGAGGCCACAACAGTGAGAGGCCCGCGTACCGGAAAAAAAAAAAAAAAGTATGGATAATTAAAGAAGTTGACATGAATCTAAAATGTCACTTGCTACCTTTAAAACCTTGAGAAATTCTAAGTTTTCTCATCCACAACTTGGGAATAATATCTGGTTCCTTCCAACATGGCTGTTAGCCATACCCCCTTCTTTGGGAGACGGGTCCCTTTGCCATTCCAGATGGCCCAGGTGTCTCACTGGAAGTGATGCCAGTGGTCTGAGGGTGGGCCTGGCAGGACAGGAGAACCTCAACATGGAATCCTTGTCTAGCCATTCATTGGAGTTCAGACTGCTTCTCACAGACCTCAGTTCGTCTCTCTCCTGAGCAGGTGCAGAGGCTGACGTTCCCATCCATCCATCGCCTCCCTGCAGGCACCTGGGCAGTCTGTTTGCTGGTGAGAAACCTGTAATCCTAGTTTACTCTTTTCAAATTGTCCAAACTATCCTCTGAACACCAGTCCCAGTGGATTTAGTTCTCTCCGTTGGTGATCCCAGTCCATTCGGTGTTGGAAGAAAACTTTACCAATCAGAGCTCACTCTCAGTTAGAAAACTGCCTGCTACTCAGCGATCTCTGAGATGCTGGAGAATTCACACTTGTCAGAAAGTACCAACTTTAGCTCCTCAGGGCAGGCTGGCACTCAGAGAACCATTTCTAACAGCCCTCCAACTCCTTCTATATAAAATGAAATATGCCAGCAGCACCAAACAGTTAACATTCCTGAGAATTCTCTCAACTAGCTGCTAGAACAGGGCTGGCACTCTGGAGAAGAGCAAAATGAAAAAATCATCATCATCATCATCATCATCTTCAAAAAAAAAAAATTAAGGCTGTTCCTTTTCTTCCTCAACCATGAATTCATCTAGTGATACGTCTAAAATCTAACCCTGAAAACCACTTACCCTCTGCCAAACGGACTAAGGTATTCCAAACTTGTGTACATTTTTAATCCATTTATATAGTATCCAGTACTTCACACATATTTTAGTTTTTCAGACTTTTTTGTGTTCAAATGAGAGTAGGGATACATGCAAATTTAAGACGTGCATATGATGTCATTGATTTCTTTAATATGCTTCCTTAAATCATTACTCTGAGAATAGTTCTTTTAGAAAATTCACCTAATATTGCATGGGACATACTTATACTAAAAACATGTAATTGGTATATATATATATACCAATTCAATGTTTTATACATATATAGATATATATACATATATATGTGTGTATATCTATTTATATATATACACACACATATATCTTAGTCCGCTTAGCTGCTATAACAAAATATCATAGACTGGGTGGCTTAAACAACAGGAATTTATTTCTCACAGTTCTGGAAACTGGAAAGTGCACAATCCAGGTGTCAGCAGATTTGATTCCTAGCGAGAACTCTCTTCCTCATCTATATACAGCCGTCTTCTTGCTCTGTGCTCACAGCTTTTCCTTGGTATGTGCTATGGCGAGAACGCTCTCTGTCTTCTTTTGAGGACACTAATCCCATCATAAGGGTTCCGCTCTAATGAACCAATGCAAACCTAATTATCATCACATTGGAAGTTGGGGCCTCAACATATGAGTTTTGGGAGGACACAAACCTTCAGCCTATAACTGCTCTACACACACACACACATATAGTGTGTAGATACTTTGTCTTCTGCTAAATCTGGTAACCTATCTCCTACCAGTTCATCCCCCGCACGCCCCCGCCCCACCCCGACCCTCAACATATGCACACAAATCTGTACCCTCAGGAAACTGGTAGCATCCACACTGCTGTCCTGGGGCTGTCCAGGCTGGACCACAGATCCAGTGTCTGCTCATGTCCTCCTACTAACTCTGCTATGGTGTTGAAGAGCTCACCTCTCTCCTGAAGGAATCCAACTTTCTCTAAAAAAAAAACAACCCATGTTGAATGACATACAGTTATAAAATTCTCTGCATAGCTCAGAAATTTATTTCTCCCAGTTCTGGAAGCTGGAAAGTCTATGATCAAGGTGGTGGCACATTTGGTGTCTGGCGAGAGCCGGCTTCCTAGTTCATGGATGGCCATCTTCCCACTGTGTCTTCACGTGATGGAAGGAAGCCGGGTAGTTCGTGTCAGAATTGAATTGACCCAGTTGATGTCTACAGAGAACTGGAGAATTGCTTGGAGTGGAAAACCCATACATTTGGTGTCAGAACTGTTGTGACCATGAAAAACAGTTCATAGAAAAAGCGGGGGTGGGGACAATGCAAGGGACTAAACTCCCCGCCTTCCTGTGGTTTGTTGTGTCAGGGATGTGCTGTTTCCCCAGAGGCTGAGGTAAGGCATCGGGCAGACACTATGGGATGCAGCTCAGCCCGGGCCATCTTGCAGCTACTCCCCCCCCACCCCGGGAGGGACTCCATCAGCAAGAGGCCCTGAACTGGGCTCTGGTGGCAGGAGCTGAGGAGGGAAGAGTTAGGTTTCCCACGGGCAGGGACTGAGCAGTGGGGAGCCTGGGGACCCACTAAACACCCAGCCCCCTGAGGCCATCAGAGCCATCAGTGTCAGCCAGAGCAGCAGTGGTGGCCGGCAGGGAGAAGACTGTATCTGTGCCCGCTCAGGTAGAGACCAGTCCTTTATCCTTCATCCAGGGGTGTGCTCACTCCAGCTCACATCTCTTCCCAACTGGACCTCCAGTGACTCCACATCACTAACTTGAAATCAGCCTTGGGGTGGGGTGGGGGGGTGGGGGGGTGGAGGGCATTTACCCCATGGAAATGTGCAAGCTCTGCAGATCAGGGAATCTTTTCCAGGGAGCTGGTTGTTAAACATTTACCAGCACACCACTGCCCACTTTCCACCTCCCTGCCCAACACTCTGCTGGATTCAAGACTAGACCGGGCAGGAGAAACAGAGGAAGAGAAAGAGGAGAGGGAGGCCATGCCCCACTCCCTACTCCATGCCCTTCGAGCATGGCAGTGACCTAAAATGGGCCAGAAGAACAACTCTGAATCACATATGAGGTTGGCATCATGAACTGGACTGGACTAGTTTGAATCAAAGGAAATAACCAGAGCCTGTGAAATCTGCCCAGGATGTGGCGAAGGGGGCTGGCCATATTCCAGTTGTGGAAAGTGATTGTAAGAAACAGCACTATTCTGTGTTTATGCCCTTGAGTAGAGGGTCCTCAGAAAACCCGTTCCATCAGTCTCCCCACTGCACTTAGTAGGGCGCTGAGCCACAGATGGCTCTCCAAAGCACGCTCACATAACTATTACCTAGTCCTCACCTGGCGGCTGGCCTGCTGATAATCCTGGGTTAATCGCTTCCCTCTTGGGGCTCCAGTGTTCTCCCCGGTACAGAGGTGACTGGAGGAGACGCTCTCTCCTCTCTCAAACATGTGATGCTCCTCCGTGAATTACACACACACGCAATACACATACACACACCCCATACACCCAACACACACACACGCTCTGCAGGACCCCAAGTTAGTCATCACTGAGGCTGACAGTCCACTACCCTCTGGGGATTTCACAACCAAGAGAGAGGACAGGAGGCCTGAAGCGGAGCCAAGATGCCTGACGGAGGGGGCTGGCAGCATTGTCCTTGCGCTGGGAGCCCGGGAGGTTTGGAATAAGGGTCTGTGGGGAGCTATAATGTCCTCTGCATTCTGCTCACCCACTTACGTGGTTTTTGAGAGGAACTGTCTGCAGAGAACATGCAGGGGTATATTTATTGATCCACGTAATCTGAAATGGGACGATCTAGGCTGGAGCATCACTAGGGGGGCAGACAGTGCCCCCGTCACTGCAGCTTACCCCTGAGCTGCCCCCCGTCCCTCTCCTCAGTTCTGGGCAGCGGTGCAAAGAGCACTGCCCAGCAGTGGCTAAAGAAGGGAAAACTGAGGCCAGGAGGCTTACTGATCAGCCTCGACTCAAAAATAAACCTGAAGGGCTTCCCTGGTGGCGCAGTGGTTGAGAGTCCGCCTGCCGATGCAGGGGACACGGGTTCGTGCCCCGGTCCGGGAAGATCCCACATGCCGCGGAGCGGCTGGGCCCGTGAGCCATGGCCGCTGAGCCTGCGCGTCTGGAGCCTGTGCTCCGCAACGGGAGAGGCCACAGCAGTGAGAGGCCCGCGTACCGCAAAAAAATAAATAAATAAATAAATCTGAAGAGGATTTCTTTTCCAATCATCAATTCAACCTCATCCCGTCACATGGCTCTTTTTTGCCCTTAGTGACACCCGGGGAAATGCCACAACCTGTCAGGTAGTTGTGTTTGTTAAAAGTCCAGGAGAGTTTGAAATAAAAGATGCAAACAGGCAATAGTCTAATAGCCAATGAGCAGTTTTCACTCCCCCGGGTCCTGGCTGGTCTTGAGGCTGAAGGGACCCAAGTCAGAGACGCCTAGGAGTGGAAGGGGAGACTGCTCTTTCCCATCACCCCCCTTTCTTCTCTAGGAGCAAGGCCTCCCTGTATTAGGGCAAGGAGGCGAGAAAGGGAAAAAAACAAGCATTTTGTGTGTGGAGGGCTGCTTTCCCCGCCGCCTCCCGCCAGGGCTCTTCTCGCTCAGGTGGCTCAGGGTGGAGCTGCAGCGTCTCTGTTCAGCCAGGTGTCCAGTCTCACCTTCATTCAGTCTCCTCCCCGAATCCAGGAGCCTCCAGCTTCTGACCCGTGCTGTGGGACTTTGCCTTGCACTTCGGTTCCTAGAGATATGTAGGGGCCAGAGGAAAAGCCCTACCTATCCCAACAGAGCAGAGGGTGCCGGCTCTCCTGCCTCCGAGCTGCACCCTTCAGATCCGAGAATGCCTTTCTCAGTCCCAGCCTCCTTTAGGCACTTCGCCCTCGCTCAATGGGGCCAGCGAATGTTATAAAGGAGGGCGTAGGACAGGTGTTATTTCAGGGCGGGGCCCTCCCAGGAACTAGGACGGTCAGGTCTCACTCTGCTCTCTGCGTTCAAGGTGTTCACTAGCATCGCCGCGGCGCCTCCTAAAAGCCATCAGAGGGGCACAGGCGCCGCCCTGTGGCCGACTCCTAACATTGCACCTGCGCAGGATTACAGCCTCCGAAAATTCAAATCTCCCTTAATCCTACAGGGAAAAATCCTCAATTTACCATTCTGTTGTATTTACTCCTAGTAGGCTTTCCATGGGCACAGAAAGTATGAAGATCTATGTCCTTCTTTTCTCACTTAACTGCCCAAGATAATTTAATTCTGCTACTCTTGGGCATTTTTAATGTAAAAAATTCATTGTACAAGGTATTGAAAAACTTGCTAAAATACTGAGAAACAATCACTTGTTTTACACTGAATAGTTTTCTCTCTCTCTCTCTCTCTCTCTCTCTCTCTCTCACACACACACACACACACACACACACACATTTAGGGAATCTTTATTTTTCCAAGTAGAAGTTGGAGGTGGAAGGAGAGAAGGGAGTTTCTTATATGCTTTCTTGAGTGTGTGTCCCTAATTTGCCAGGCACTTTTTACATGAGAACATTGTGGCACAATAAATCCCTATTTTACAGATTAACCAAAAAAAAAAAACACCTCAGTTCAGAAGAGTTAAGTAACCTTCCCAAGGTCACACAGCTGATGAGTGTCAAGACCAGGAATGAAGCACTTTCATTACCCCAAAGCCCTGAGATACTAGACCTGCCAAATTAGAGCTTCCTCCTACCCCTGGAAATGGTATCATTGAAGGATATCAGTTGGGACAGTGTCCAGAGTGTTTTGGATCAATTTTACACATTCATCCAGAATGGCTCTGGCTCTGCCACAGTTCCCCCCAATGAACGCTCACACTGCCCTCAGGGCAGAGTCTCCTCACCCCCTCCCTGTCCTTGGAAGGTACACTCTGCCCACTGTTCCCACAGTGGGAATCGTTTCCAATGACAGAGACTTGACAGAGCCCTGTGTTGTTGAGACCATCTGGATGACGTACATGACTGAACCCTATTAAGGCCTCTATATAAACTTTTAAGATTCCTGCGGGCAGGTGTGGCGACCTACCTGTCTTGCAGCCTCCCAAGACAAGCCTGGTATGTAAGTTCCCTTGCTTATTAAACCTGCCGCCTACCAGTCTGGAGTGATCCGCCTCTTCTTTGGTCTCTCCTTGACCTCCGTGTGCAGGAGCCAGTTTCAGATCTCACACAACAGCCTAGGGGCTGGGTTACCAGGGGAGATTAACTTCACCCCCATATCCCCAGTCCCTAGTGCAATCCCTGGTAAATAGCAGGTCCTCATTAAAAGGGTCTTAACCCATGACAGATTCCTGCCATGGAAAGTTCTTATTCCAATAAGGAGAGAGGAGTTCTCTATGTGTACACACATGGTCAAGTTCACTTGCTCCCGGGCTGATTCCATTCAGTCTTGGCCAAATATCTCACAGGTCTTTCTCAGCTACCCGTTTAATATGCACATCGAACCAAAAGTTGCAGAAAAAATTTTTTAAATTTGGATAAATATATATTCTTTCTCATCCTAGCTTTCCTTTCCTGCTCAGCAAAACCAAGACCTTGCAATAGGGGTGCCAATTTAGCAAATACACATACAGGATGCCCTGTTAAATTTGAATTTCAGATAAACATGGATACTTTTTTACCATAAGTATGTCCTAAATATTGCAAATATAATAATAGCAATATACCCCAGATTATCTGAAATTCTAATTTAACAGGTATCCTGTATTTTATTTCGCAGCCCTACTTGGGGGCCTCTCCTGGAGTGTTTGTGGAATAGTCCAAAACATTCAGTGTTTGTGGAAAGGGAAGCCTTGGGAAGGAGTCAGCGGATGGTGGAGGCCTCCTTGCAGGGCAGCTGTTCTGGACCCTGCCTTGTTTCTGGGGAGAGGTGGAAGGGCCGCTATAGTGGATTCTCCTAGTGATCGCAAGCCCCACTGAGGACAGGTCCATGCTGACAGGCCAAGCAGAAAGCAGAGCTTGTCTGCAGAGATAAAAGGCCAAAAGTCTGGGCTGGGCCTCATCTTGTACCTGGCTGCACGTCTTGCCGTGAGGTGAACAATTGTGCCTGGCTCTTACTGCAGGTCTGCAGCTGAGAGAGGCCACAGGACCTCAGGTCTCTCGGCTATTTGAAAATACGAGTTGGAAGATTAGTCCCTGTCCTAGATATCTCTCTCCCCCTCTCTCTCTCTGCATCTGTCTGTATGTGTGTGTCTGTGTCTGTCTGTCTATGCATATCTATCTGTCTGTCTCTCTACCTCTGTCTCTCCTCACCCGCCCAGCCCTCTTACTGACACTGTTTGGTAAATTTCTCTCAATGCCTCTCAAAGCAGGATGCGGGGGAAGGCATTCAAGTGCAGATTTAGCAGTAGAGTTTGTGCTGTCTTTGATCACAGATTAATTCTTCTTGGAGCTTCAGTTTTCAGACCTGGGGCCCCTGTTACAGGTAGTTGATGAGGTTTTTCTTGTCCACCTGGGCATCGTACGGCTAAAAGTGATATTCAGAGGCTCACTGCCCCCCTTGTTTTTGCTTCACGTAGCTTCCTGTCCCTGGACTATGTGGGGAGCATCATGTGAACAACCGCAGAGCCTGCACATAGCAGAGGCAGTATCTGGACTTGCATGTAGTTGGTGAGCCTTGTCATCTGGGGACAGTCTTGGCTACACTTCATTCTCATGGGGTAGGGGGAGCCGTTATCTCACTCGGTTTTAATCATGCCAAAGGATTGCCTATTTTGCAAGTAGAGCTCAGATAGGCCTCCTGTTTCCCACAAATCCCTGGTACTTCCTGGCTTCCTTGGTATCAACACAGCCCTGATTTGCCATCTGTAGAGTATTTCACTAAATCCTAGACCTCTAGCCATGGCATAATTGGCAGATTTCACATGTGGGTGGATTTATGTTTATAAACAGTTGCCTATTACCAATAAGGAACAGCCCACACTTCAGAAAGGAACTATGTGTCTTATAGAAACCACACAATATCATGGAGAGCACTAAAAACTGAGTTTAACTTCACCTCTGTTGTCCACTAGCTGTGTGATCTTGAAGGGTTGTTGTTCACTAGCTGTGTGACCTTGAAGGGTACTTAACCTTGTAATCCTCAGTTTCCCCAGAAGTTGCAGACAAATGATGTCATGTGTTTTGCAGAGGGAGATGCATGGATGAAATACTTGTCAAGGGTCCAGCAGAGCCCCTGCCACATCATAGTCACTTATTCCTTAACAGCCATAATTGGGCAACAACAGTATACCAGACACTTCCTGGAGGCTGAGGGAGATGGGGTCAATGAGACTACAAAAATTTCTATTTTTATTAAAAAAAAAAAAAAAAAAGACTGAGAGTATAGGCCTTGGGTCAAGTGCCTGAGTTTGAATTCTGGCTCCATCTCTCCTTAGCTGTGTAATTTAGGCAAGATTTTTCTCATCTATAAAGTGGGGGCTGGTAGATTGACACCTGAAGCTGAATAGGGAGAAGTGGGTAAGAAGGTGTCTGGGGCTCTGTTCAGATCAATTTGGCTCAGGAAGAAAAATAGATGAGGCCCTGGCTGCCCAGTGTGGCTACAGCATCCTCTCAGACCACTGGGAGAGTGTGGGCATCTCTCCTCAACCACTACACTTGTGTACAGGTGTGACCCAAGCCCTCTAGGGGCACATTTAGCCTTGGATGTGGCTATAGGCTTGGAGTTTGGGATCTTCCCTGAGTTACTAATATATTAGCAGTCTCACCCTTGGCTTCCCCAAGCCCTTTCTTGGGGAAAGGACATCAGCTGAGTCAGACACAAGAACCACTCAGGGCTGGAGTTGGACCCCTACCCAAGGAGTCCATGACTTTTGAGGTAAATGTTGAGATTTGATGGTTCCATGTTAATCTTTTTTTATCATCCTATGATGATTCAGTCATTAATGGAAGCTTCTTTCTTCCCAATCAGATTTGCTACATTATCTACATTTGAAAGAATTTATGGGTAACAGTTTATCCAGAGGCTTTCATCGAACCACTAGAAAGAAAGCTACAGAGCTAGATACATAATACTGAGACATCACCTAGGCTCAGATCAGCTCTAGCACCTAAACTAAATAGTAAGTTTTCTTCATATACACATATAGTCTAGACTCTGAATCCTCTTGTATGAGTATTTTTGTTTGGTGTCAGAACTGACTGCATAAGCTACTAGCTCTTATTTGCCCACATTCCCTTGAGGCCAACTAGACAACAACTGTGAAGACTTTAGAACCTGTGTACAGGGTGGGATTGAGGACAAAATCACCACAAAACAGAAAATGATATTTTAACCCCCTCCTTCATTACTCTGAACCACTTTGGAAATCTCTTCCACATATAATCTGTACTCACCTAGGAGGTAAGTCTTTCCAGAATCGTTGCTTCACTAAAGTTACTTTCGAAAGACAGTCAAACCCTTGCTTATATGAAAGGTTTGTCTATTATTTATCCCTTCTCTTCTGAAAATTTAATAGGTAAGATATTTTATACTTTTATAACGTAAAGCTCCATGCTTGACACATTAGCTATATCACTCTATAAATGAGAAAAAAAAAAAAAAACCTCTTAAACAAGGAATTCACAACCGAAGAAATCTATGGATGAAAGTTGATTATTAAGCATACCATATTGTTCCATCTGTCTCATTTTTTGCCTAATTTCTCTCCTCACTAATTTTGCTTTGGGTGGTCAGTTTGGAGCAGTAAAGAATGCTTTAGTTTGGGCTTCCCTGGTGGCGCAGTGGTTGAGAGTCCGCCTGCCGATGCGGGAGACACGGGTTCATGCCCCGGTCCGGGAGGATCCCACATGCCGCGGAGCGGCTGGGCCCGTGGGCCATGGTCGCTGAGCCTGAGCATCCGGAGCCTGTGCTCCGCAACGGGAGAGGCCACAGCAGTGGGAGGCCCGCGTACAGCAAAAAAAAAAAAAAAAAGAATGATTTAGTTTAACCTGAGACTACCACAGACTCCTAAGCAGGAATAATTACTAAAATGCAAGAATGTCTTTGACTTAACATGTTATATCCAAGTAGAGTTATGTTCAGGATTAGTAATACTTTTTGAATCTGAGGATGCCTGTCTTTTATCAGTTCTAGGATACTGTCAGCCATTGTATCTTCAAATATTATTTTACCCATTCTCCTTTTTTGGAACATCTGTCAGACATGTGCTAAACCTTTATTTTTCCATGTCTCATTTTGTTCACATTTTTCACCTGCATCTTTGTTACTTTTATTTTTTTTGACTGCATCGGGTCTTTGTTGCAGCAGGATCTTCATTGAGGAGTGTGGTATCTTTCGTTGCGGTGCTCCCCGGCTTCTCTCTAGTTGTGGTGTGCGGGTTTTCTCTCTCTAGTTGAGTCGCACAGGCTCAATAGTTGCCCCGCAGCACGTGGGATCTTAGTTCCCCAACTAGGGATTGAACCCGCATCCCCTGCTTTGGAAGGTAGATTCTTTACCACTGGACCACCCCTTTGTTACATTCTGAATAAATCCTTTAGATGTACATTCCACTTATCAAATTCTCTTCAGCTAGGGACTTCCCTGGTGGCACAGTGGTTAAGAATCCCTGCCGGGGCTTCCCTGGTGGCGCAGTGGTTGAGAGTCCGTCTGCCGATGCAGGGGACACGGGTTCATGCCCCGGTCCGGGAAGATCCCACATGCCACGGAGCGGCTGGGCCCGTGAGCCGTGGCCGCTGAGCCTGTGCGTCCGGAGCCTGTGCTTCGCAACGGGAGAGGCTGCAACAGTGAGAGGCCCGTGCACCGCAATGAAGAGTGGCCCCCGCTTGCCGCAACTAGAGAAAGCCCTCGCACAGAAACGAGGGCTAACAAAGCCCTAACACAGCCAATCAATCAATCAATAAATAAATATTAAGAAAAAAAGTGTAGTAGTTATCTAGACAAGGAGGAAAGCTAATTGTACTTTGCATTTTCAGTTCCTCCATACTGTCTGAACTTTTTATTTTTTTGTTTTGCTATGAAATGAATTGAAACATATTTTAAGTAATACTATGATTTCAAGACTGAATTAAAGGCAACAGCTTCTTTCTGTAGTTTAGTTTGGGTCTCTGCCTCCAGGCTGGATCATTTACAGCCAGCCCAGTCTCTGCCATCATGAGGTCACCTACCCCCTGCTGGCCCCACTGGGGGCAAGAAATTCACCTACTGCCAACTCTCCTCTGCTGAGCTTGCTGATTTAACTTTTTGAGAAAAATGTCAGATAATTCACCAGAGCTCCTGAACTTAAGGGGAAGGAAATTAGCATTTGCTTCATCCATCACTGTGCATGTCACTGTCCCATTTAATCTCTCGCTCCTGGCCATGAAGTAAGCTTTGTTCCCCCATTTTGCAGATAGGACAATTATCTGGAGTTTATGAACCTTGTGACTTTGGAGGCATTGCTAAGGAACTCCAAAACAGAGCGCTTTTTACTAAACCACCGGACCACGAAACAAAGCTGTTCCTCTGCTTTGGTACCAAGTCTGTTCAGAGCCTGGCTGAGAGGAAGGGACGTGGCCTTCGTTCCCCCTCCCGCCCGCAGGCTCACGCTTGAGCACCGCTGAGGGTCGCACCTGCGCTGCTTTTCCCTCTCCTCAGTCCAGGACCAGGTCTGCAGGATTGCCTACTCGCCCGGAAATAAAGCTTTCTGAATGGATTCCTTGTTTTTTAGCCAAGGGGCCTCCCTGACAGCGGAACAGTCGGCCAACGCCCCTCGAAGGGAGCCTGGCGGGTGCTGAGCCGGGCTGCGGGGACAGGGCTCGCTGTCCCCTCGCCGCCCAATTCAGATACCCGAGGGCAGCTGGGTCTAGAAGCAGCGACTGGGTGCCTGGTGGGTAGGGAAACTGACCTCAGCATTTCAGGAAAAAAGCCTCGGTTCACAGGATGGACGGGGAATTCCCAAAGTGGGGGAAATGGGATCTGCCTCGGGTTCCTGCTTCCGCAAAGACGCGCTGCCCTACGGCTACAGGCTACAGGTCCTCGGCGTTGTTGGACGTACTCCGGGCTCCGGAAGGGAAACTGTTGTTCCTTCCTGGTATTTAAAATACACACACACCAAACAAACAGAAAACAAGGCCCTGGCGTTTCCCCGGCACCTCTTGTTCCTTTTAACTAGAGCCCTTTGTGACGGAGCCCCTGGTCCCTCCGACCCCCCAGGGGCCCACTTCGGCGCCTCCAGCCTTGTCAACAGCGTGAAAAGCCCGCTCTGGGAGCCCCTCGGAGGCTCGCCCGCTGCGGTGATTAGGGGACACCTGAGCAGGACGGACTGAAAGGACGTCTTTTGCAAGAACCAGAGACCCTGAGAAGTGACTGGAGCGTTTTACTTGGATTTGCATGCTTTTTTAAACCGCTGGGTCACCCCTTAAACAAGAAAACGGAAAGATCAAACTAGGGGGGCGTTTGCATTTCCTTAACTCGCTGTAAATGGAGAAATACATCTGCCCCTCCCCCATGCCTGAAGTTTATCATTTAAGAATTAATCACAGATAGTGCAACGCTCAGAAGCCTCCTGAGTAATCATTCCTCCTGTGTGATCATCATTCTTTAGTTTCTACGTTCAGGGTCTTTATCTGAATTAGGGTAGTGCTGCTGGAGGGGCTTGGGGAAGCTCTGGAACCAATTAGCCCTTTACTGCAAAGACTTGCTTCTTCTCTCTGAGCCTCGTTTTCGTCTGTGAAATGGCGATGGTGGCATTGACCTCACAGACCTGCTGGGAGTGTGTTCGGATGTGGAAGCACTGGGCAAGCACATTCAGGAACAACAGAATGCTCACGGGTGGATCAGAATTTGGAAATGTCTTTTGCACTGGCTTGTCCAGAGCTTTCCAAAACAGGGCCCACCTTTCACTTCTCACCACTTCTCCTGGTCCCTAAATTCACCCTCCTCTCCAGTTCCACTGGGATGCTCTGCCTTCTGTGTCCTTCCCAGCCCTCCAGCCTCAGCTCTCCTTCTGTAACCCCTCAACCCTTCCTTTCTGCACTTCCAATCCCCAGAGATTGCCCCTCCAGACTCACTCTCTGAGCCACAGTCCTCTCAACCAATCATTGAATCTTATTCCTCCACCACTAGAGTGTAAGCTGGCAAAGGCCCCAAGTTTGTTACAAAACTCCCATACTTTTCTCACATTCCAGTCTATGAGAGAGAGAGAAAGAATGATCACGCTCCATATCATGTGGGAGGAGAGTAGAAAAGGTATCACAGTTTAAAATATGCCCTGATCTCTGTACATCCTATAAAGTTGCTTGAATCTGCAAATGCAAATCTTCAAATGAGAGGCCTGTCTCTCTCCCAAAAACCAAACACAGGCTAAGAAACATGCCATCAGCTCATCAACTCTTGTTCGGTGAATAAATTCATCTTCACATAGTCTTACAGAACAAAGGTGTTTGCTGAGTCCAACCCCTTAGTTTAGCATCCGGGCCCTTTGTAACCTGTATCCAAACTCACTCTCTACTCTCTGTCTCAGCCCAGGTGCCCTCATACTGTGCCTCTCACTGATTCCTGCCTTTGGACCTTTGCTTTTGCTGTTCTTTCTCTCTCGAACTGCCCTTGTGCCCTATCAAGATCCCACTTCTCCATCTAGGTTCAAGTTCAGTTCCAGCTTACCTACGAAGCCAGGTACCCCATCTAACAGAACCCCTCTTTCTTTCCCTTATTCCCACTGATTTTAGGCACCCTTTAAAAATGTCTATCGCTTTATTTTTTGCCTGTATATGCTTATTTAGGTACAGGCCTATCTCCCCCAACTCCACTTAAACTTCTTGAGAACAAAGACTACATTCTGTCTTCACAAGGTTATTATGAAGATTAAATGAGATCATGTAGGTTAAGAAAGAGCGCAGGGGCTTCCCTGGTGGCGCAGTGGTTGAGAATCTGCCTGCTAATGCAGGGGACACGGGTTCGAGCCCTGGTCTGGGAGGATCCCATATGCCACGGAGCAACAAGGCCCGTGAGCCACAGCTACTGAGCCTGCGTGTCTGGAGCCTGTGCTCCGCAACAAGAGAGGCCGCGATAGTGAGAGGCCCGCGCACCGCGATGAAGAGTGGCCCCGCTTGCCACAACTAGAGAAAGCCCTCGCACAGAAACGAAGACCCAACACAGCAAAAATAAATAAATTAATAAATGTTCCTACATCCCACGTTCCATAGTTCAGGACCAACTAAAGTTGTTGTTAGCATCTTGTATGGATTTTGTGTCTAGTTTCTGCCCTCAGAGAACAGGTATCATCAATATACTAGGATTGTGGGGGGGGAAAAAAAAAAGAAAGAGCACAACGTGACTTGTGTTAAATTTGTGTCATCTTGATCACCCTTCACCCACTTGTTGCTCCAAGGCCTAGTACTCAGCTAGCTTCACATATGCTTGATAATCTATACTGCATGAATGATTAAAAAATGAAAGGGGCCCTTAAATGCAAGCCAATGCTGCATGGAGGTCTATGCTCACAAGCAGCATAGGATGAACACTGCCTGACTGTACCTAGTGATGAAAGAAGATTCTGGCTTTATCTGCTTCATTTCTCCCCTTTCCCTCCCTAGGAGAGCTCTCGAGCTGGACAGGTGTGATCAGAACAGAAGGAGGGGCCGATGGTGGGGAGAGCGGGAGCGGGGAAGGACAAAAGTGGGGAGGAAATTTTTTTGAAAAACTAAAATATGAGTGAGATAAAGGAAAAGCAGAAGTGGAAAGATGATTTTAAGAAATATCACTAAAGACTGGATTTCTTCGTGGATATGTAAAAAAGTACAACATAAGAAGTAAAACAAGAAAAACTTGAGGATTTAGTAACTGAGCCAGTGGATCACATGGTCAGTTGCTCATTACAAGTGTGTGATGTTCTATGCCAGGTGTGTTGATCGGGACACGGATAAGTAACCACCTGAGTTAGGCTGTGGGTGAGAGAGGCTTCTCTCATGTTGAGAGTCAGTTTCCCCACAGCTGGAAGGAGGTTCAAGCCCTCAGCCTCCTGGTCCTGCTATCCTGTCCATCTCCTTTCCCTGCCCGCCAAACTCACCCTGTGAGCTTCAACCAAACAAGCCAGCTTCTGATCCCCAAACCCCAGCACTTTCTCAGACCTCTGTGCTTTTGCACATGCTGTTTCCTCTGTTCAGGATGCCCTTGGCTCCCTAGAGGACAACTTCAAGAGCCTCCTCCTGTGTGACGCCTTCCCTGAGTCCCGCCAGGGGCATCGGGTCCTTTCATCTCTTTACTTGTCTTTCTCCCTCGCTGGGCTGCGCGCATCTCCGCTCTGCATCTGCGCCGCCGCCGAAGGGCTGCCGCTGAAATCTGACTCCGGTCTGCTTCCCTAGCCCTCATATCTGGTCTCGCATCTCCCACCATTATTGCATGTCTCCCCTCTGTTTCAGTGCCGGGGTATTCAGCTCACTGCCTGACTCTCAGCTGCCCCAGAATATATTAGGCTTTTGATGTGTGTTAGAATCCTGGAACTTAAATTACTTAAATGTCACCTGCTTTCTCTGCTAGGAAGTAATTAGATGTGCAGTAAAAACAGGGATGGGAATCTCTTGGAGATGGAAATTCTCGAGTTATGAAGGGGAATAAAATTCTGTTCAAGGGTTTAGGCTTTCATCACCCTTCCTTACATGCAGATACAGATTGTTTTGTGTGCACACTGATAAGATTCAAAAATTCAGAAAAGGTTCCATGGAAAACCCACCTTGAAAAAATGTACCATAGAGCACATTTTGTTGTTCTGTTGTTATGAGGATCCCCTTAGGGGCAGGCTTTAAGGCACAACTAGATTTCCTTTGGAGACAGAAGAGTTTAGCCAGAAAGTACCAGACCAGGAGTTTAAAAACTTGGATTCTGGTACCAGAGCTGTCATTTATTCATAGTTATGATATTTTGTCATTATGAGCCTTAATAGCCTCATCTGTAAACTGGACATAACAATCCTTGTTCAACTTCATATACAATTAGGTTAAATAGGAATTAAACAATTAAATAGGATAATGTATGTAAAATGCTTTGAAATCACTAAACCAATATAAAGACACACCTGGTATAATAGTAAGGGTTTGGTGTGGAACGTGCTGGCGTTTGATTCCTGGGTCTGCTGCTGATATGCTGTGTGAACTTGGAAAAGTTTTCACTTCTCTGTGCCTCAGTTTTCTCATCTATAAAATGGGGAAAACTTTAGTCCTTATTTCATAGGGTAGTAAAGTAGTTATTTCTTACTTCATAAGGGGTTAAACTAGTTACTTCATGCAAAGTACTTAGAACAGTGCCTTACCCAGAGTAAACACACAATAAGTATTCGTTGTTGCGCCATTATTATTAATTATTATTATTAATAATAATGTGCCTTACCCAGAGTAAACACACAATCAGTATTCATTGTTGTGCCATTATTATTAATATTATGATTGCCATTTTTCGTTTTGTCATTTTGCACCCAAAAGAAACTGAAGGAAATGATGCGTAAACTGTACTCCCTGGAAACAAGTACTTCTGAAATCTGATCTGTGATCCCTTTGGAGGCATACAAATGCCCCAAGTTTGTTACAAAACTCCCATACTTTTCTCACATTCCAGTCTATGAGAGAGAAAGAAAGAATGATCACGCTCCATATCATGTGGGAGGAGAGTAGAAAAGGTATCACAGTTTAAATATGCCCTGATCTCTGTACATCCTATAAAGTTGCTTGAACATGCAAATGCAAACCTTCTCCAAATGAGAGCATAGACTAGTGGGGGAGGCTTGAATGCGGAGACTTTGCTGTGTCTTATTTTGTTCCTGGCTGCATTTCCGGCACCTGGAGCTTAGTATTGTCAAAACAGTGAGTCAAGCAGCCCTGGGTGGAATCCTGAGCCCTGCACCAATTATGTGACCTTGGGCAAGGTGACTTGGCTTCTCTGAGCCTGTTTCTTTATTTGCAAAATGGGCTAATTAGTGATCTCCTATTGTTGGCTATTAAGAGTAAAAGAGAAAAAGTATATTGAGTCTTTGCCCCTGAGACTGACACCTCAGATGATGAATCTACAACTACTGTTGGCCGGGCTGGGAATAATAGCCTGTGCGGTGCCTTCTAAAAACTCTCCTCCCTCCTGCACAGCCCTGACCTCCAGCCCTGCTGGGCTCCCCACTTAACTTAATGAAGAGAAGTAGAAGTCAATAGAGTTTATATGAGAAAGAACTTAATGGGAGACTCTGCTAAGGGAAGGAGAGTCAACAGCCCCAACCCCAAGAGACAAACAAATAAGTGTGCTTTCTCCCCAGCCTTCTCAGAAGTTTTTTGCTTTCTTCCTCCTCAGGGTTGGGACTTTCTGGAACCAAAATAATAAGAGCAAGTCCATCCAGTGCTGCTCTAAGAGGCACTGCTTAGTCTTCAGTATTTCATTGCAAGGTAGAGGTTATCTTGGCTTCCCAGCAGGAGGACAAGAGGTGTTTGCCAAGCTCTTGTTGCCGTCAGGCCAGCTTGGACTGCGCCCACAGGGGTCAAGGCCCAGGTCCAGTCTCCTTCCTGCAGCCTGGAGCCTGTATGGGAATCAGACAACGCCTCAGAGGAGTCACATAACATACTAAGCTACTGTAATGGGAGCTCAGAGCGGCAGCACCAAAACTCACTTGCATATGCATCTTCTTTTGCTGTTGTTTTTTTTTAAGATGTCATCATACAGAGTGAAGTAAGTCAGAAAGAGAAAGACAAATACCGTATGCTAACACATATATATGGAATTAAAACAAAAATGTCATGAAGAACCTAGGGGTAAAACAGGAATAAAGACACAGACCTACTTGAGAATGGACTTGAGGATATGGGGAGGGGGAAGGGTAAGGTGTGACAAAGCAAAAGAGAGGCATGGACATATATACAGTACCAAACGTAAGGTAGATAAATAGTGGGAAGCAGCCACATAGCACAGGGAGATCAGCTCAGTGCTTTGTGACCGCCTGGAGGGGTGGGATAGGGAGGGTGGGAGGGAGGGAGACGCAAGAGGGAAGGGATGTGGGAACAGATGTATATGTATGACTGATTCACTTTGTTATAAAGCAGAAACTAATAAAAAAAAAAAAAAAGACGTCTTAAAGTAAGGGTAGTTCTGTCGACCTGTCAGTTTGCTGAGGCTCTCTCCCACCCCAGCTCTGACCTCTCTCCCAATTAGCTGATGCGGCCAAAACTACAAGAAGAACAAAGAAACCTCAGCCTGGTGTGAATTGTGGAACATTTTATTGAACACAAATGAACAGAAGAAGTCAGGTTTCTCTGTGGATTAAGAAGGACTCTAGGCGCCAGCAAGGAGGTGAAAGGAATTTTGGAGGAAATGTTTGGGGCACAGGCAGAGAAGTTCAAAGGGACATAGTTTAGAGGACAAGATGAAGAGCCCTTTCAGACATGCTTCAGACAGTAAAAGAAATGAGGGCCCCAGAGATGGCGAGGCAGAGACAAAGCTGAGAAGGCTGGCGGTGAGCATTTGCCGAGAAAGCTCTCTGTCTGCTCAGCCCAGGGCACACAGAGTCGCCTGGAGGAAACGGCAGCGCGATTCTACAGGAGGGGCACAAGCTTTGGAGTCAGAGCTGAACTCACTCGCTGCTCACTAGCCAACCACCTGCCCACAGCTAATCATGTGGCTTTACACCATTTAGCGGTCCTAAACCTTCGTTTCCTCATCCTCAAAATGGGACTGATAACGTCTACCTCCAGGGGCGGTTAGGAGGATTACATGAAATTATGAGTGTGAAAACTCTGACCACAACACAGTGGAGGCACACAAATTGTGGTTCCCTATCCAAGCACCAGAACTAACTTAATCTTGAGCTACGCTTGAGCCAACTGCTTTTAACTGCTTTCTAGAGGAATTAGGGACCCGGTCCAGCTAGCTAGCCTCCCCACTCGGGAGGCGACTTCACTGGGGATTACTGCGGAGTTGAATGCTGATATGCAGCTGCCTCTCCTGGTGACAGCCTGCCGGGGCTGCAGGTGGTGACTGTAAGACCAGGCCCTGGGCCAGAGGCCCACTCCCAGGAAGCTGTCACCCTCTCCAGGCTTTCCAAATGCCTCCCCTCTGGGGAGGACCTTAGGGGTCCTGAGGGCAAGCCCACATAGTAGTTGAGTTGGTGGCTTTCCAGAATCTTTTGAAACTAAAGATAGGACCTCCTAACCCATCCACAGTATTTTGTCCCCAGGGCAACCAAAATTACTCAAGCGATTTATAAACCATGCTTAAAGCTTGAGCTTGAAAAAATCAAAAGCCAAGCACATTTGGGTTCCACTCTCTTTAAAATGGCAAGGAAAATACCAGTTGGTCTAGATGCTGATGAAAGGCTGAACACTTCCTTTCCCATATTATTATCCTCTCTAAGTCTCTTCCCCCGACACATGAAACATCACACACACACACACACACACACACACACACACACACAAGGAACAAACACACGTACATCTGCACACACATACATGCTCACATGAACACCTGTACATGCACAGGGTGGAATCCCTTGAAGAAAATCTTGATATTATTCAACATTTTCTAGTTTCTCCTCTAAGGCATCAACAAGAAATACTTCAGAAGTAGATGAAGATCTGTATACATAGGATGACATTTTAGCAGCTGTTCCCCACTGTCACCCACCACCCCTAATGACAAGTTATACTTATTTTGCAGTTATAAAAAGATTAATCAGAAATACAGTTAGATTCCTTCTTTGCACTATGGACAAAAATAAATTGCAGGTATATTAAAGATCCATTTATAAATATTAAAATATTTGAAAAATCAAAATATTTGGATAGCCTTGGAACTGGGAGAAGTTAAGCAAAGGGAAGAAACACATAAGCCATTAAAAAAAGAGGAGAGATTTGATCATATACAAATGAAAAGCTTCAAAGAACAAAAGATATCAGAATCAAAATCATAAATATAAGATACCATACACAAAGAGGATAACAAAATGAGGGACTGGAAGGAAAATTTTCAATACATCCAGTGTGCAAAGAAATCTCCCAAATTCTTAACAAGAAGATAAATAACCCAATAGAAAAATGGCAAAGAACATACACTGGCGAGTTATAGAAGAACCAAAATGAATAGTCACAAAAAAATTTTAAAAGGTGAGCCATCACAAATTGTACATAGGGAAATTAAAATTAACACAAGAACAGCATAACCCTTTTTTACCCATTGAAAATTTCAGAAGATTGATAATATCCAGGGACAATGTGGACCAGCTGTTTCTGTCCCATAATGTTGGGGAAGTGTAAGTAACTACAAACTTTTCTACACCTAACTATTTATTTAAATTTAAAATGTGCAAGCATACAACTCTGATCCAGGAATCCCATTTCTGGAAAATGTTCAGGCTAATGATAATATCAGTGAATAGAGCTAGTTGTCCGTGATGTTTGTTAACAGCAGTTTTTGGTAATAGAAAACTGAAAAAACCTAAATTTCATTCAAAAGGTGATTAATTAAACAAATTGTGTTTAGCATAGCATACCTGTGCTATGGAACATTGTTTGAACCTCTACTTTCCCCTATATTTTTCACGTGTGACTTAGGGCAAGTCTGTGCTTCAATTTCCTCATCTATAGAATCAAAGAAATAATGGTATTTACAATACGGATTTATTTGTGTTAAACTGGAAGGACTTTTACTATATATTGCTAAGTAAAAAAAATCAATTTGCAGAAGTCAAGGTAATCTTAAAAAATGTATATACACCTATATTTATTTGTATACATTTGTATCAGCAAAGAAAGTGGAGAAGTTATATATTAAATTGTGAACACATCTACTACCTTTTTAATTTGTTATTAAAAACAAGAAAAATAACCAGTAGAAAAAATGACAGGAGACAATTCACCAAAAAAAAAGAAAAAGAAAAAAAGCAGCTGGTTAATAACAATTGGGAGAGAAATTCAGCCCTAAAAAAGCCTACTAGGGCTTCCCTGGTGGCGCAGTGGTTGAGAGTCCGCCTGCCGACGCAGGGGACACGGGTTCGTGCCCTGGTCCGGGAAGATCCCACATGCCGTGCAGCGGCTGGGCCCGTGAGCCATGGCCGCTGAGCCTGCGCGTCCGGAGCCTGTGCTCCGCAACGGGAGAGGCCACAACAGTGAGAGGCCCGCGTACCGCAAAAAAAAAAAAAAAAAAAAAAAAAGCCTACTAGTTTTTGAGAAACTCCTTAATTCCAAGCCTCCATTTCAATGACATGTGCCATCAAATCAGCCAAGCTGAGGGTGCTACAGTCACCACCCTAAGATGAGGTACTGGGAAGAGGGTGGGGGTGTTTGTGTGGGCGTGCATGTGAGGTGATTTGGGGTGTGTAGGAGGAGATATGGATAAAGAAATAATCCCTTTGGGGGGGTTAGATATAGACTTGAGTTCTAATCCTGACCCTTTCACTTATCTCTAGACTCATACTAGTCTCCTATTCTTTTTGGGCCAAACTCTTCATCTGAGAAATGAGTAAGTGAAGGGATTCAGTGAGGTCATATTCACACCAGGCCTGGCTCAGGGAGCGCCCACCCTCCCAGCTCTATTCAAGCCCCGGCTGTGATGCTGAGTCTTCCCCCTTTTCCTCCTTTGGCTCCAAGAGCCCTATAAAGCCTCCTTTTCTTTCCCTTAAGAGAGAAGGGGCTGGTCTTTAAACTCTCCACTCTGTCTTAATGTAGTCTGTCTGCCTGTGAGTTTCTATTTACCATGACACTAATTTCTTCTGCATTTAAGTGATTTTGTTCCCTGCAAAAGCAAAGGCCTGATTTTGGTCACACACACACATGCACACAAACAAAATAAAACAGGAGCACTGTAGCCCTTTACTTGACACTAATCTTTCTAAATAAGAATCCAGGTGTCACCCTGGATCCCGTACAAAATACAGGTTTAGTTAGCAACAGAAAGAAAGAAAGCTACCCCCCCCAAAAAAATGGCAGGAGAAGACTAATTGTAACAATTTTACACGATTGAAAAAATACATTTGAAATCATTGACCCTTTAAAACACCTTGAATAGACAGAAAAGGGTAAAGCCAATTGTCTCTTTGCAAAGGGCAAGTCTCTTGAGAAATGGTGGGAAAACTGGAAGCAAAAGTACCTGCTGCCTGGCAGTTAAGTGTTCTGGTGGTCCTGACTAGTCCAGTGGGAATTCCCTTAGAACTTTTCAGGCAACAAGGTCACCACGCTCACTGTATAAAGGTACAGGTGCTGTCGTGCCGTGAGGTGGTCCAGGTCTTTAAAGCTCCTCTGCCCGCGTCCAGGGGGCTGGGTGGTAAGTCCCTGAGTCCCTGGGCAGAGCTCAAGTGCTCTGGGGCCCGCTGTTGAGAAGGTCTGTAAGTTCTCCGATGTACTTGATGGTGTACTTCAATGTCTGGATCTTGGTGAGCGGCTGGCCCCTTTGGCTGTAGATGGGTGGCAGGTAATTCCGGAGGGTGTGCAGGGCATCAGCCAAGGTCCTCATCCGGAGCTTCTCCCTCTCGCTGGCCTTCCGTCTCCGCTGAACGGACATCCTGACTTTGGTGCCCTTCTGGGTTTTGGGGCCACCAGCGCCCTGCAGATAGGCAGGCTGGAAAGCTAACATATCATAGCCCACCTCCACCAGGCCGCCAGTCCCAAGGCCGCTGCAGTCATCGCCGCCCCCATGGTTGGCACCTCCATGCCCACAGGACAGCCCAGCCACAGCCGGACAAGGAGAAGAAGAATAGGACTCCAGCGATGGGGCCGGAGAGAGGCTCTGGGTGGGAGAGGCCTGGGTCAGCTCAAAGGGCCCTACCCTGTCTTTCCAATCCCAGGAGGACAGCAGGCCAGGGCTGTCGGAGGAGTCCAAGCCATCTTCGAGGCTGAGGAAGGTCTCACGCAGGGTGTCCATGCCTGCGACACAACTGCAGAGAGAACGACTCCCTGGCAAGTGAGAAGGAAAGTTCTGCCGCCCGGCCAGGGCAGAGGTCTCTTTTATGATGGTCGGGGAGAAGTGATGAAGTGGGAAAGAGGGCTGGGTAGGGGGAGTTCAAAGGAGAAACCAAGGACCAAGATGGAAAATGAACTCTTCAGGTGTCACTTTCTCCTCATTGATAATTAGCATCTTCCAGCTAAAATGTCTTTAAACAGAAAGGCCTCCGAGAGAAGAAAAAAGGAATTATCTTGTTGTAACTAAACCAATTAAAGCTGCATAACTAGACTTAGCATGTCCTGTGGAACTCATTAATGAGGGAGCGAAGAAAAACAAACCTAGGGCAATCTGCAGCAAGGAAGTGGTGGCGAGGGGCCTGGTGGAGAGGAGGACAGTGCCCCAGAGGGGCCACGACCGCTTAGATATTTCGGAGCAGACGGGGTGCAGTGTTGGAGAAGCGGTGTGCTCTAGGGACAAGGTAACCCCCCTGAGCTTGGATTCTTCATTTGTCAAAGGCAGACAACAGCTCTTACTTCATGCGGCTCTTGGGAGGAGGGAACACAGGCACACCTTGGAAGCCCGTTTCCTCCTTTCTTTCCTCTTTAGCAAATTTCCTTGGGTTTTGCAGAGTGCAGAGAAGCCCCCAGCATTCCTACACTGAGAATGACAAAAGCCAGCAGCTCCAGTAAACCCAGAGCCGTAATGAGCAGGAAATATCCTTCGAGAAGCTTAAAGCCCTAGCTTTAACTGAGCAGTTCGGGATTTCCCCCCAGCAAACAGACACCGGGAAGCAGAAAGCTCCTTTAGGGCAGGGAGTTAGGAAAGTACCTGGCATTTAGCCTTCTGAAGGTCTTTGTAATATCCAGCTGCAGAGTCACACCTTGTTTTTTGAAATGTATAGAGGAAGTGTGAAATTAACTAGGGAGCCCGTTTTCCCCACCATAGCTCCAAATGCCGCTGAATGTGTTAAGTTGGATGGTCCTGCTAGTTTGCTTCACTTCCTAATGCTCTGAGAGATAGACCCTGTGCTTTGGAAAGGGGGTCTCAGATTCCCCATTTGTCCCACAAATGCAACTTATTCTCTGTGCAACTAATTCTACAAATTAGTATGAACATCAGAATCACAGTGAGTTACATTTCATATTAATGTGTCCTTTAACATGGTTATTAAAGTCCCTCTGCAGTTATCGAAAAGAAATGTCAATGGTATAATTAGAACATTTGTGGTATTTTTTAATTAGCTTGGCTCAGGGGGAAGAAAAGCTCAAGCAGGTAATCTGTGGAAGAATGCTCTTAATTTTGCCATTTACTAAAAGACCCTAAGCCATATCTTGAAGAATAATAACGTTAATGAAACATAATAAATGTAATAAATGACTTCTCCTTCCCCTTCTCCTCTTTCTCTCCCTTCAACTCTTATTGGAAAGCCTAGAATCTGTTGATTCTATTCAAGGAATTTTATATATTGTTATAACTAAACTTTATCTAAAAAAAGAACAAAACACACTTTACACATAAAAATACTGAGGCTCTAAGAGGTTAAGAGAATCAGTAAAGATTTCCCTGGTAGGAAGTGGCAGTGCCACTAGGAAGTGGTTGACCCAAGATCTCTCTTAAGACCCCAAAGCCCACCTTTAAAAAAAAAAAAACCCTTTGGTTTCGGTAGAGGCAGGTGACGTGACTGCGACTTGGAGAGAAGGATACTCTCAGCGGACCTCAGGTGGATGTGGTGGTCCCCGTCACCGTGGGCTTTCAGGCCTTATATTCTAAACCACGTAAGACCATTTCTGCTTCCAGACGCCATCATATTTTTCCCTCTCTAAAGCTTCTTTCTAAAATTGCTGATTTCTTAAACTTCTATTTTCAGAAATTTCATTTTCTAAATGAGACAATATCTGTCAAATCCTTGGTATACATAGACACTTAATAAATGTAGGTTTTGTTCTCGTTGTTACTGTATGTGCAAGGTCAAATTAACCGGTACCAGAACGACTTACTGGGTTCTGACTCCTCTTTCCCCTGACCCTGGTCACCCAGAAAACCTGCTCTTACAACAAGGAAAACTGCCTGGTTTCCATGTTTGTCAATGTAGACTCTCACTCTGGTAAGAAACAAACCAGAACCAGACTTGCATTTACCCTGCAATGAAGCATTTCTACCCTCAGAGGAAAATGGAGGCATAGGACAGCCTAACACTGTTAGCATGCGAAGGCCTGTAGCTGAGCACATGCTAGTTGGTGCTTTTTTATCTGCATTGAGGACCAGGCCACAGAAAGTGGACGAGACTAAACTGGACCCAGTAAAGCCTCGTTGACAGTGTGGTGTAGCGGGAAGATGTTCACCCTCCTTTAGAGCAAATGACTCACCCCCTCAGGGCCTGAGAATTTTAATTTGTAAAAGGAGGATAATAACATCTGTTCTACTTTGCAAAGAACACCTGTAAAATGAGGAGTGTAGACCAGAGGATCATTAAACCCCCTTCCAGCTTTAAGATGTGATGAAACACATTACTGTGTGAACATGGTACTTGATCGAAAGTAACCCATGATCACACTCATGAAGGGACTTCTGAGTCCACTGAGTCCATCCTTTTATTTGCATTCTGGAGATGACAATGACTTGCTCAGTGTCACACCAAAAGGCTGTGGCAAAGATGGGAATAGAAAAGCCAAAGTTGCCTGACTCCCAGATCTGTCATTTTTCTTCCCTTGAAGCTAATACAGATTAAGTGATAAATAAGCTTTCATATCAGTCAGAATGCATAGTTCCCACAGTACTGAGTTATTGGAATAAATATTTTAATATGAACTTAAATGTCATTCATTCAAAAAATATTATTAGCTATTGTGACTATGATTATAACCCATTAAAAAGAAGTCTCCAACCCCAAGGCATAGTCCTAAGAGGACTTTAAAATGTCCTGGTCCTCTTTTCCAAAGTGTAACATACAAGTACAGATTGTCTCAGCTTTCAAATCCCAGGTTGTTACAGTAAACTTTTCACTGTAGTTATACCCATAGAAAAGGACCCAGGATTTGCTACACAGATTAATGAGTGGTTTGGTGTCTAATTTTCAGAATGACAAGTTTCTAAGGGAATGAAATGACAGTCATGGCCCCAATAACAGTCATGACAGAGGCATGGACAACTGGGCATATCACATTAGCCAGAGGTGATTGTAAACTTTGTATCTAAGGGCCAGGTAGAGCCACTTCCAGGAAATTGACAATAGTACTCAAAGAATCAACTGGAAACAGGAGGCAATAGGCTGCTTCAATGCTTGAGTCTGAAACTACCAGTGGTCCCATAGCACCACTAGCCCATAAGGCATCTCGGCACCAAGTTAGGAAAATGCAGAGCTTGGACCTATTTCAGCCCCACGGACCTCTGGCCAAGCACCTCTTTGCAAGGCTCAACCCCGCAAATGGTGTCCCTGGGAGCCCTCTGTGGTGTGTCTCCTTTGCAATATTAGCATTTTTTAGTACTTTAGTGGCTGTTCAGACATTGGTGGACAGATGGAATGTGGTACTATTACAAGAATGCAGCCATTGGAGTCAGACTAACCTTAACATTGGCTCCTGAGTCACTGTGACCTTGGACGTGTTAATGCATCTCTCTTAGTTTCAGCTTTTGTCTGTAGAATTGAAATACTAATACTGACCCCATAGAGACCGCACCTTCACCATGTCTACACGTGGTATGCTGTATGTATGCCAAAAAGCTTAGAACTGCGCTCAGTCAATTCTTGATTGCTTGAGTCAAGAGAAGTAAGAGCCACAATACATGTATCACAAACGCACCTCTCCCATTTTCTTTGACCTCAAGTCACCTCTGCTTAGAAATCAAAATTCCCTCCTTCAGGGCTTCCCTGGTGGCGCAGTGGTTGCGAGTCCGCCTGCCGATGCAGCGGACGCGGGTTCGGGCCCCAGTCCGGGAAGATCCCACATGCCGCGGAGCGGCTGGGCCCGTGAGTCATGGCTGCTGAGCCTGTGCGTCCGGAGCCTGTGCTCTGCAACGGGAGAGGCCACAACAGTGAGAGGCCCGTGTACCGCAAAAAAAAAAAAAAAAAAAAAAAAAATCCCTCCTTCAAATGCAACCTGATAGATAGATGATAGATAGATAGATAGATAGATAGATAATTTTAGATGAAACCAATTTAGACAGAGTTCTTTACCAAAGATCAGTGGTTACCCTGGGTGGGTGGTCAGAGTCGATCAGCCTCCAGTGCTGATGGAGGATGCATTACCTAATAAAGGGATGCATTACCTATAGATAATTTAGAAACAATGATAAAGCTGACTGAAAGTTGGTCTGTGTTTTATTACTGCTATGTAGTGTCAATTCCAAACAATGACAATAATAAAATGACTACTCTGTGCTGGGGTTGCCCACTTCCACCACCACCCCATCCTTGGTACCACTGCCAAAGAGAACTTTAAATTTAGCCCAGCAGTTTGGAACTGCGACCCAGGGCACCTGGGTTCTGACCCTACTCTACTGTGGAACATTGAGTGACTCATTCATTTATGGACCTTGCCTTCCTTGTGTGAAAATTTGGACCATTCTATATACCTTGCTGCTAGAAAGTTAAGAAGACTGAAAACTAAAGCTTCCCTTTGGAAAATGTAAAGGGCTATAGGAATATGTTATGCTATTTCCAAGATTAACAAAAATAACTACTTTACCTATAAAATCAATATTGCCATGCTCTGTAACAGCAGATAAAGCAGCACAGACAATGACACTTTAAAGCCTATCTCCTGAGAGAGAGAGATCTCCTGTCACCAGACCCTGGAGAAGCAGCAAGGCAGAGGATCGGTTTCCCTTGTGACTTCCTGGATCCCTGTACACATGAGGCAGTCTGTGTGGGCCATTTGCTCAAGGCAGAGGGAAGGCTCAGATGGATTGCAACCTCCTAGGAAGCTGCAGAAAAGCCTTCAATAAATAAGAATCTGGTCAGTAACCAAAACAAATCTAAGCCTGGAGTCTAGTTAAAATGAGAGTTACTCTGTTGAATTCCTGTTGTGTGCAGAGAATGAGATTCATCTATTTTATTTTGCTTTTTAATTTTTGGCCACTCCATGAGGCTTGCGGAACTCCAGTTCCCCAACCAAGGATCAAACACGTGCCCTTGGCATTGAAAGTGTGGAGTCTTAGCTTCCAGACCACCAGGGAATTCCCTACACTCATCTGTTTTAGATTCACTAGTTCATCTTAATTTTCATAGCAATTCTGTAGGGTAGAGGTTATAAACCACCCTCTAAAGATGAAGAAACCCAGGCTCAGAAAGAGACCCAGCAAACACAGCAAGAAGATAGAAAAGGCAGAATGCAACCTAAGAGCACAAAGGCTCCTTCCGTTGCACACACCGCCTCCCAGAAGAAGTCATCCATGTAATGTAGTCACGGGGAGCATCTACAAGATGCAAGGCTTGGCTCACGTCCCATCTCCTCAGTTCTTAGAAATTCTCCCTTCTCTGGTGGACAGACAGTACAAAGCTTTGACCCCATTCATTCACTACTAATACTTAGTGCCTGGTGTTCGAGTTATCTAGTCACATAAGTCTAACTTACTTTTCCAAAGACATCGCCGTTCCTTGAAGGTACGGATGATTATTTTGCCAGGTCTTAGCATGGCACAAGGAGCTGAGAAGGAATCATGGATTAGCCTGTGGGTTTTAATTTGCTACATGCTGCATACCAAGTACTGCGCTGGGCACGGAGGACAGAAAGTTAAATTAAAAACCTTTTTTTCTTTGTGTTGCTGAGAGTATTGAGGGTGGAGATAAAGAAGTAAAAATACTTATAAAACCACGTGTAAGTGCTATGATAAATTGAATCATAGGGCACCACCTGCACAACTGTATGTGGCAGCCCTGGGAGCCCTCTGTGTCCCCATTGCAATATTAGCAGCTGTAGTACTTCAGTGGCTGTCCAAACACTGGTGGATGTGGCTAGAAAGTGATATCAGTGTCAAGAGGAGAGCCATTGGAGGCAGACTAAACCTGGGTCCAATCTTAGAAATAGTTGCACACAGATGAGGCCACGATAAAAGAATCTGGAGGGCTTTCTGTAAGGTATGACGTCTGCAGCCTTGCTTTTTAAGTAACATTCCTGTGGGTTCTTAAAAGGCTGTTCCTTTAAAAGGAGAGCTCTTTTAACAAGGTGAAAGTTTGGAGGAGAGCATTCTAGCCATTGCTTGATGGTTAGACCTAGCATGAATTGTGCAAGAAACTACCAGTCATTCCATGGTCCCAGGGGGTCAGTTGGAGCTGGAGAGGAGAGCCTTGCTCATAATGATAAGGCACTTGGAGTTTATCTTGTAGACGACAGGAGCTTCTAGTCATCACGATGAGATTTAAGCAGAGGCCGGATTTGGCCAGCAGAACCCTGGAGCCATCACTCCAGCTGCTTGTGGAGGACGTGTTTGAGTGGAACATGCCTGGAGGCCAAGGCTGCACCAGGTCTTATTCTAGGTGCTTAACAGAGGTTAACTCACATTAATCCTCGAAACAACCCTATGAAGTATGTGCCATGATCATCACCAATCCTCTCTGACTAATATTAGAAATTGAGGCACAATTTGCAGCAACACAGATGGAGCTCGAGATTATCACACTAAAGCGAAGTAAGTCAGAAAGACAAATACCATATGATATCACTTATATGTGGAATCTAAAATATGACACAAATGAACATATCTACGAAACAGAAATATTCACAGATATAGAGAACAGACTTCTGGTTGCCAAGGAGGAGGAGAGGAGGGGAGAGAAGGGTTGGGAGTTTGGGATCAGCAGATGCAAACTATTATCTATAGGATGGATAAACAACAAGGTCCTACTGTATAGCCCAAGGAACTATATTCAACATCCTGTGATAAACCATAATGGAAAAGAATATGAAAAAGAATACCTATATGTATAACTGAATCACTTTGCTGTACAGCAGAAATGAACACAACATTGTAAATCAACTATACTTCAATAACATTTTTTTCAAAAAAGAAATTGAGGCACAGAGGGGTTAAGTAATTTGCCCAGGACCCCACACCTAATGACTGGTAGCCCTAAGATTCAACCCTAAGCAGACTGCCTCGGGTCCAGACTTTTAACCACTGGCCAAAACACCTGAGAAGAATTAGAGGCATCAGCATGATGGTCCCTGTAGTGCCCTTGAAGCCAGAACTCAAGCTTGAACTTCAACTCTGTCAATAACGAGAAGCCTGATAGATGGGTGCCATTCAATCATGTAGACAGTACATACAGGGCGCCTGAGATTGGCGCTGTAGGGGCTAAAAACACAAAGTAGGTTTAGACTTGCTGTCCTTTCTCCTAAATTAGATGTTAACATAAGATAGGCACTCCTCTCTGCCATGTTAGTGAACAGGCATAATTCTTACAGTCTAAAAGGAGTATCATGCATGCGTGCATGTGTGTGTGTGTGAAGCACTCCCTTTCTTGGCCATACACAGTTATCCCAGTGATGAAACAATAATAATAACCGTATTTAGTGCTAAGTGCTTTGTATGGTTTATTCCATTTAAATCTTACCAAAAATCCTTTAAAGAAAAAACTGGGGCTTGGAGAAGTTGAAAAAGTTGCCCAAAGTCACAAGATTAACCCGTGGAGGAGACACAGTCAAGACCCAGGCAGTCTGACTCTGGAGCACCAAGCTCCAGGGAGTGATTTTATATCTTGAGGGAAGAGGTAGGTGGGGGAGGGTTTTGGAAGTCCCCTTGGAGCCTGTTGTAAGGTTTGCCACTGTTTTCCAACTTTGCGTTTGCAGTTGCAAAATAAAGGCCTCTGTCACCCCATACCACTTTCTACTTAGACCTAGGCCACAAAATTATCTTTATCAAGCAGGTAAGGGTGATATTTAGACATATTTTCCTATAATTACAATTTTTAGAAAGAATTCTTTTTGTATAGATAAAACACTTTTATGTATATACGTCAATCACAGCAGTAATAACACCTTTTTTCTAAAGCTAGTTTTTTTTTTAAAGATGCTTTTCTTTTGTAAGTCACCAATGTCTTTTTTATTTTTATCTGTTTATTTAAATTTATTTATTTTATTTATTTATTTTTGGCTGTGTTGGGTCTTCATTGCTGTGCGTGGGCTTCTCTAGTTGCGGCGGGCGGGGGCTACTCTTAGTTGCGGTGCGCGGGCTTCTCATTGCGGCGGTTTCTCTTGCTGTGGAGCATGGGCTCTAGGCACGCAGGATTCAGTAGTTGTGGCTCGCGGGCTTAGTTGCTCTGCGGCATGTGGGATCTTCCCGGACCAGGGCTCGAACTCGTGTCCCCTGCATTGGCAGGTGGATTCTTAACCACTGAGCCACCAAGGAAGTCCAATAACACCTTTTTTGAAGACTTACAACACTTACTCTGTTCTAGGTGCTAAAAATGAGGGCTTTGCCTACACTCTCACGTAATCCTCGATACAACCCAGTAAAGTAGGCATCAGCCTCAGTTTACAAGAGCAGATGCAAAGCTCAAATGCTCAGGACATCGCCCAAGGTTCACAGGACACAGCGACCCCTTTGGAGGCCCAGCCTTACCCAACACATGTGCAGCAGATACCCCCAGAGCCACAGCCCAGTCACGCGGCCACTTCCAGCCCTCACTGCCTCTAGCCTTGTGCTTGGCACGCCGACACTCAGTGGGCCCTGGTTTCAAAAGCTGTCTTTGGCCTTTGGGGTCTACACACTCCCCCGGCCTTTGTATAATCCGCAGTCCCTTATCCTAGCCACGGCCCCACAGAACCCCACTGTCCATGCTAGCTCCTGGCCTTCCCGCTGGCAAGGGGCACAGACGGTGCTTGAACACAGTTGGGACTAAGTTAAAAACCTGGACCGTTTGCCCTATCTCACAACCTCAGCACCCAGCTCACACTTGGATAATAGATACTTCTCATGGGGCAGAGGGTGTGTGTGTGTGTGTGTGTGTGTGTGTGTGTGTGTCTGGGTGTCTGGGTGTGTGTTTAAAGAAAACACTTAAGTGCAATGTGATATCTTCCTATGCCCTTGAGCTGGTAAAGAGAAATAAAAGTAGCAGTTTCCTAGTTGGTGACCAACACAGCCTCTTGCGCTGTGAAGCCTGTGAGGGTTCTAGCGAAGCCAGTGATGGTTCTTCCCAGCATCGCTTTCACGTCACTGGCATCACTCTCTCTACAAACTAGGAAAATAATAAAAGTTTTTGGCTCTCATGGTTTGAGTTTGAGGCTCATTGGAAAGCCAAAGAGTAATCTTTTTGTTTTCGTCCTCTTAAAAATAAATTGCGAAGCATTGTGCAATGTGCACACAGATGACTTTCACCAGCTGAGTATTGAAACTAGGACAAAGTAGCAGAAAAAAAAAATAGGAATGAAATCATATGGCTGACTTCGTAGGAGAGATGAGAGACAGACGATAAATATGCTAAACTGTAGAAATCCTTTAGGGCAGAAAGAGAAAACCCTTGAGGACTTCTCAAGCAGTTCCTGAGGAGGATTTCCTGACCTGAAACTATGTTTATCTCCATCCCCTTGGCTAAGCGATGTCATGAGGTAGAGCAGCACCCTTGCTCCCAAACTCGTCTGAGACTTCTTTCACCTCAAGCGCTTGCACGACCTGAGCTCAAGATCCTCACTCATCAACCCACTCCACAGCCAAGTGCTGGGTGAATTTTCTTGGCCGAATGAATGTAGATGGAGGCCAAGGCAGTGTGGCTTTCTCTAAAAAAAAAGCCTAAAAAAGGCTATTCCCAAATAGCCATGTCCCTGTGGGGTCCCTACAGTTTCTTCTTTTTTTTTTTTTTTAATAAATTTATTTATTTATTTACTTTATTTTTGGCTGCGTTGGGTCTTCGTTACTGTGCACAGGCTTTCTCTAGTTGCGGCAAGCGGGGGCTACTCTTCGTTGCGGTGCGCGGGCTTCTCGTTGCGGTGGCTTCTCTTGTTGAGGAGCACGGGCTCTAGGCACACGGGATTCAATAGTTGTGGCACACGGGCTCAGTAGTTGTGGCCTGCGGGCTCTAGAGCACAGAGCTCAGTAGTTGTGGCGCAGGGGCTTAGTTGCTCCACAGCATGTGGGATCTTCCCTGACCAGGGATCGAACCCGTGTTCCCTGCATTGGCAGGCAGATTCTGAACCACTGGGCCACCAGGGAAGCCCCGTCCCTATGGTTTCTAATCAGAATATGAGCCACCTTCTCTTTTGAATATATGACTAAATGTGTTCATTTGGCCAGTCACCATGTCTGCACAAAATGGGCAGTTCGGTGGAAGACAGGAAGGTAGCAGAGAGGGGCATGTGATGTGTGGGGCGGAGGAACATCAGAGCAGGGGGAGAGGGTAATAAATAGGGGAAGTGAAGCGAATTCTCCCTTGAGAGGAGCGGGGCAGAATGTGTGGGTTTTTCCTATCACAAGGGAATATGAGCAGTTCTTCTTGTTTCAAAATCTCATGTCAATATTTAGTCCACAGATAGCCTGGGGTTTTCCACACAAGGAAGGAGAGGCAGCTTTGAGAGCTTCACCACTGATTCTTCAGCAGCAGCCTAGCAAGATTCAAAAAAAAAAAAAAAAAAAAAAACTCATGTGTTACATTTACACCTATTCCCCCTTTTAAGTTGGATTCTTTATTACCACTGGTATTTGGGGTGGCATTTTAATACCCATGTCAAAAAAGTTGAAAGCAATTTGCACTGAGGCTGTTCTCTAAGGATTTCCCTCCGTTTTTATCAGCCTGAACAGCAGAAAAGTGCCAAGTTTCTTCTTTAGTCATTGCCAATACCAATAACTAAGCTGCTGAAACTCCTGGTATTAAATGAATACTCAATGTTTTTAGCAAGATATCTGTGTAACAAGTCTGCTCATTTTCAGAAACTCTGGCCCCTCCTTTGGACCATTTTCAATTCAGACTTCCATATTTGCAACTTAATTGACACCTAAAAGGCAGAAACAAGGCAAAGAACAAACTTGGGAAAATATTTCCAACAAATATGAGTCAAAAGGATATTGCTATGAAGCAAGAAAAACACAGGCTTGCCTTTGGGGAGATGAACAAAGGCATAAATAAACAGCTCACAAAAGAAGAAGTACCCAGCGGCTAACAAACGCAGAAGAAAATGTTCACCTCACTGGTAATCAAAGACATGCAAATGCAGCAACAAGGCGAGGCCATTTTTCACCTCCCAAATGGGCAAAGTTGGCAAGAGGGTGAGGAAACGGTCCCTCCCACACACCGCTTGTGGGAGGGTAAGCTGGTTAGAGTTTTTTAATATTTTAAAGTCTCCAGAATGCATTTGAGATTTAAAAGTCTCTTTGACGCGTGAACTTTATTCTATAGAACTAAACCAAGCTGCAGTCAAATATTTATGAGTAAGAATGTTCATCATAGTATTATGAGAGTAAAGAATTAGAAACAACCTCAACATCTAATAACAAAACAGTGATTACATAAATTATGTCCTCTCTATAGGATGGCATACTATATAGTGGATAAATACCATATTTATGAAGAACATGTAATATGGGAACTATAATTTAATATTAGAATTGTAAAGCAAGATATATGAAATTAATACTTTGATACAATTACTTTTTTTAATAGAAAAAGACTAAGTGTTTGAGTGTTTATTTCTGGTAATAGGAATTGAGGGTACGTTTTCTTCATTCATCTTTCTTCTTGAGGGGTAGTCTAGTGTCATGGTTAGAAAGTGTAGACTCTGCAGCTAGGCTTCCTAGGTCCAAACTTTGACTTGTCTACTTTTGTAACTATATGATCCGAAGCAGGTAACTTAATCTCTCTGCATCTCAGTTTCTCTATTTGTAGTATGGGAATCATAACAGCACCTACTTCACAGGATTGCTGTGAAGATTAATACATGTAAAGAAATTTCAATTATTTGTAGTTGCTATTATAAAGTAACTATACTTTATAGTTGTCAGTATTCTCTAAGTTTCAAAAAATTATTAATTTAAAAATTAGAATTTTCAAAGCAGTGACTAGGCAAGGCTGGCCTGAGTAGGTCCATGTATAGTATACAGTACAAAGACTTGAGGATCACAGTTGCCCTCAAGTTGAATCAAAGCATCTGGGTAGTCCACTTACTTAAAAATAAAGAAAGAAAAGACAAAGTCGGAAGGAGGGAGGGAAAGAAGGAAGGAAGGGAGGGCCAGGGCAGCGGGGGAACAGCAGGGTGGACAGTGGGTGTAGGAAGGTGGAAGGTCCAGCTGCTACCCCCATTAAAAATACAAAAAAAGGGGCTTCCCTGGTGGCGCAGTGGTTGAGAGTCCGCCTGCCGATGCAGGGGACACAGGTTCGTGCCCCAGTCCGGGAAGATCCCACATGCCGCGGAGCGGCTGGGCCCGTGAGCCATGACCGCTGAGCCTGCACGTCCAGAGCCTGTGCTCCGCAGCGGGAGAGGCCGCAGCAGTGAGAGGCCCGCGTACCGCTAAAAAAAAAAAAAAAAAAGAGCATCTAAAGTGAAATAATCGCAAAGTGAAAATATATCCTCAAACAGCCCCTGAGATCCCCACAAGGGTAAAGGAAGGGAGGGACGGAGGGAGGGACTCTGTAAAGACACTAGGACATCGACTAGTAGGATGTGCTAAGGTTGGAGTCCTTTCTGGGGCTCCGCGTTTAGCACACGTGGCACATAGCTCACATGCACACCTCCCACACTTCCATGACAACAAGAATAACCTTGGGAGAGAGGAAGAATTATTCTGAAAAGGAAGATTCCTAGGCCCCTCTCCTGAAGCTCTGATTTGATAAGTCTAGGCTGGAGCCCAGAAATCTCTTTTTTTAATAAGCAGGGGAGCTGGGAATCACTCGGACAGAGAGAAGACCTCCAGGGCTCCAAGAGCTACTGAGCCTGGCTCCAGAAAGCCAAGAGCATGTCCGGTGCAGGCCCTTTGTCTAGATTGTTGGAGAGAGATAAACCCTTGGAGGCAGGGAGGAGGACTGGGTGACCTCCCGGGCTTGACGTTTTCATGCTATTAAAATCTCTCCTGATAACATCTCTGCCTGTCATTTAAGGCCATCCATGTTCTGGCTCATCTTGACCCTCCCAACTTTCCATCCCCCTGGTCCTCAGGCACATTCTCTGCCCCATTCCAGGATGGCCCCACTTTGTCAGTAGACCACATTTTCTTCTCTCACCCTTTGCCTGGGCTGTGTCCCTCACCCAAGTCTCTCTCTCTCCCCTAACCTCTCAGATTCTACCAGTCCCTCTAAGCCGGGGCCAAGTGTCTTCTCCAGAAACTTCTGTGATTTCTCCACTCCTCAGAGACCATGTATATGGACAGCCCAATGCAGAAGTTTATTATACTGACAGCCCATTCAGAAGTTTATTATTATTCAGAAGTGTATTATATTGTTTAATAATTTTTCACTTGTGAAACTCAGAAACAAGGACCTTGATAATACCTAATACAAGAATATTGCCTTATAACATGTAAAAGATTTTCATATCTGTTATAACTTTGGAGCTTCACAAACGCATCACGAGGTGGTTAATATTATCATCACCATCAGAGAATTGAGGAAATGAAGGGTTAGAGAGGCTTTTTGAGCTTGCCTTCAGTAAAACTACCAATAAGTGGCAGAACTAAGAAACTGTGCCCCTGGTAAAAGGAATAGGGGATCCCCCATATGAAAACATGAAATGTGGGGTGTTCATGAATGGCTCTCTTTGTTGTCTAGACCTGGGGAGGGCTAAGACATCAGGCTTTAAAGAACAGCTGCATTTTGGGGCTGAGCCGGTGTCATCCACAGGCTCAAATGGTCGGTTCATTATTGCAGCTGTTGCTGCTTTAAGGAGCCAGACAGCTGTCACCAGGAGGTGAATTCAAAGAGAACAGAGGAAATGGAATTCTGTGAAAATAACTGTGCCTGTATGTACGTGCTGGTGTTCTCCCTTCTCGCGGCTCAAAACGTCCTAAAGATTTAATCTAATTACTCCTTGTAGGAAGACCAGGCTTGGCGAGCACAAGTGAGAAAGCCAGGCAGAGAGAAGGTAAGTGTCTTAAACTAGCCTCTCCTGGACATTCGTAGGAACGGAAAGCCGAGGCTTTGAGACTGCACAACTTTTCAGTCGTCAGCATTTGTGATCAGCTCTGCAGAAGGGTGTTCTTGGCAGAGCCGGGGAGCCCTGGGAGTGTCTGTGCTAAGGAACAGACAGTGGGGTTGGAGATAAATTTCCCACTCCCCCATTCCCTCCCCTCCCATCCCTTCCCCACGTTGCAAGCTGTTGTCATCTTATGGATCTTAGCAACATTTTCCGATGTTTTGGAGACTGTGCCTGCTGATAAGCCCTTGGTCTGTTTTCTCTTTTGATATTCTTACTACCCAGCTTACTTCTCACTAAAGTTTCTTATTCCCTTCTCACCTGTCTCTTTCCTTCAGTTTGGACTTTCCCTTCTCACTCTCCTTAGAAGACAGGCTGCTCATCCCATTGTTATACATGGGCTGGTGTAGCTTTCCTGCCTGGGGTGAGTGGGACCATCCCATTGCCTCTCCAGAGCCGGACTGTTTTTTCTGGTCTACTCTGACTACCAGTCAACCCCGTGGTGGTGGCCTCTATTGTGTTAATAGTGGGTGCTACATGGGCTAACACAAGGCTATCCTCCTGTGGTACAGTCCACTGTACTAGACTGTAAGCTGAACACTAAGAGAACAGGCTTCCTTTCTTCTAATTACCCTCAGATGCCCATCACTTACTGTGGTAATCATATGTATTCAGTGCCCACTTGCTTGAAAATATCTATTTCTCTACTCTTTTAAACTCATTTTTCTACTTTAAACTATCCTGTCTTATGTTGGGTTGAATTTTCAAATCATTATGAAATTTTATGGGGCACTTTCCATACATTTTGACTAGTACTTTATCTCCTGGTTTAATCAGTATACAACCCTAGGGGGTAGGGACTGTTAGTACCCATATTTCACAGTGAAAAACCTGTGGCTAAAAGAGGTAAAGTAACCTGCTGGAAGTCACATGCTCATGGTCCAAGATCTTAACCATTTGTTACAGTGCTTTGCATAAAACACCGAAAAGCCCTTCTAGGAAGTGTACAAATGAACAGTTCTAATACAATAGATGTTCCAAATAAATGGGTGGGCTGGCATTTGGAGAATGGGGTGTTCCTCTCCAAAGGCCGGGCTCTTGCTACCATATCCCAAGCCTCACCTAGGACCGATATGGTCCAACCAAGTGTTTGTTCTTCCTTAGATGCCTGGTTGAAACTTACTACACTGCTAGTGACAAGCAGCTTGGAGGGAGTGGACGGGTGTACCGAGCTCCAGTCCCTGTACCTCTATACATCGATTATTTGAACTCAGAGGCTCTAGGGAAAGGGGCTTGAACTCTGATTTCCTCAGGAGATATCTGTTTCCTGGGTAGCTATGATCATATATCTGTAGGCACTGGCTTGGAGGCAATCCTTTTTTGACAAAAGTGGTAGCCCGTTCTCTTAACTGAACCAACTATGAGTGAATTATGAGGTAAGCCAGTGAACTTTCCTGGGAAGCCTGTGGCCAAGGTACAAACGGGCTCAATGTGTTTTCAGAAGTCATCTTTGCTGAGAACACATTCTTGCTGCAGCTCTTTTTTAGAGACTTAACTGACCACATACACCTCAATCAAATCCTCTGGCAGGTGGTGTTCTTCAGGCAGCTCAAGGTAACCTGCAGAGGGAGACTGAACATATGGTTCAGAGCCACCATCGCCCGATTCTGCTAGGTTGGATCCCACAGTGTAGGATGGAGAAGTTACCCTGGTATCTACCCCTTGGGATCCACTGCCTTTTTCTGCTCCCTTTGATGAATAACCTGTTCCCCCAGGTTTCTCCCAATACTCAGTCCTCTTAAATGAAACCTGCTCTGGATTGCTTCCCCCTTTCCGGATGTACCCATTATCCACTCTCATCTACAGAGATACTGTGCCTTAAAACAAACAAACAAACACAAAGCCAAAGGATCTGGTCCAGGAGGAATTTGTATTTGAATGGACTCAGACCCTTTCTAAGCTCCTATACTGGGTCTGGGGAAAGGCTCTGCTTCTGAAGACCCAGAGGCAAAAGTCACAGACTTGCCCTCAAGGAACCAGGACTGTGCTACCCAGTGTGGTCTCCACTTGCCACATGTGGCCACATGTAGCACTTGAGATGTAAGCAAAGCTGAAATGAAATCTAAGTGTCATATACACACCAGATTTCAAATACTCAGTGTGATTTAAAAAATCCCGTTGATGATTTTTATATTACTACTTGTTGAAATGACATTTTGGATATATTGAGTTAAATCAAACATGTTATTAAAATTAATTTTACCTATTTATCTCCATTAAACAAAATATGGCTACTAGAAAATTAAAGATTATATATGTGACTGGCATTATATTTTCATTGCACAGCACTGGTGGACAAATGTCATATGAGGAGTAGGTCACGCTATAAAGTGTCATGAAAGACACTGGAAATGTGCCATGGAGGAGAGAGAAGGGGGAAATAATAAATTTCATCTGGACGTTCCAGGAAGGCTTCCTGAAAAAAGTGACATCAGAACTGGGTCTTAAAATGAGATTATAGGGGAAAGGCCTGGAGGCATCCACACCAGATCTAGGATGTGAATTTTTTATCCCAGCTGGCTGGAGGACTGAAACAGATTTTGTGGTGCTATAGTCCTCCTAAAGTTTCCAAATCTGGTTGCCCATCCAAAATACCTGGTGGTTTTAAAAGAGCGCAGGTTCCTGGGGTCACCACAAACCTTCTGAGCCAGAGTTCAAGGGTGTGAGGCCCAGACATCCATATTTCACAAAGCTCCATGGGTGCTCCCCCCGCAGCTTAAAGATTCCAGTCCGGGAAGCTGCATTTGGAAATGCCAGGTGCAAATGATCAACTTTGGGCCTCTGGGAGGCCAACTGTGGTGGGCCTCCCATAATCCATGGCTAGAGGCAGCCTTGGCATCTTCTGTTCTTGTTATATGTCATTCGGAGAGAAGCACCTGAAAAACAGAGCTCAAAAAAACAGCTCATGTCCCGGGTGGGTCTGCTGGTTTCCCCTCGTGGGAGCCAAAGTGGAGGTCTCTGTAGGCTTGTTCTCCTTCCTGTTACCACGTGAGGAACTTGTTGAGAGGCTCCTGCCTGCGCAGTGACCAGCCTCTGTCAGAGCAGTGATTTCAGAAAAAAAAACAACAACTCTGCAGGCTAATATTTGATCACTCTGGGCAATGTGTCATAAACTTTCAAAAGCTCTTTATAGCTGCAGCAGATCAAAAGAAGGAGATAGAATGAGAGTAAAGGAGAGAGAGACAGACAGACAGAAAGAGAGGAGAGAGAGAGAGAGAGAAATTCATTATCCTTATCGTGCTATGGTGAATGGATCTGTGCCCCAAACAACATTATTTTCCTTCTTTTCTTTCTTCAGCCTCTACATCTTTCTCTGATCTACAGCAGTGCTTCTCTAAGTGTGATCCAAAGACCACCTGGCTTGGAATCTATGGTGGTGGGGTCCAACAGCTTGTTCGTATAACAGACTCTTCAGACAAGTCCTAAGAAGGCTGAATTTGAGAACTGTTGGTCTGGAGGTTTGCAATCCCCAGGGTACTCACCTGGCACCTCTTCCAGTCTGTGCCATCCCAAGGTGTTTCCCTTGTCAATGCTGTCAGCCTTGTTTGTCCTGCCCTCTCTCATTTCCACCCAAGTGCAGCCTTGGGGACTACCTTTGAGCTATGCACAGTGTCACTTACTGTCACTCTTACTGGGCCAATAGAGCAATGGCCTCCTTCATGGGGTTTATCACCAAGCCAGCGTTGCTCTCACAAACTCACTTCCAGATCAGTTAATTCATGCAACTTGCAACACACATTTCCCAAGTACTGTATCTATTATGCACCAGAAACCCCACTACACTCTGGAGACACACAAGGAACCAGACGAGGTCCCCGGACCAGGGTGCTCTCTCTCTAGAACAGAGGTTCGCAGTGTGATAGACGTCAGAGATGGGCTTCAGGGTGTCAAATATAGCACACAATAATAATCATGTATGTTCCCATGTAAAGTTTACTGGTAGGTAAAAGTTTTCAAAAAGTTTTCAAGGTTTGGCGTAACTGAAAAAGGGCTAAAAGCTACTGGATGGATTGATAACAATGTTGAGTGCTTTCTAAAAAGAGAAGATGTCATCACTGCAACCTAGCAAAATGATGCCAAATCAGGATCATCAGTAACACGGTCATTAGCAGGTCATCTCTTTCCTCCAGAATGGGTGATACCAAGATGCAGAAAAGTTTCCTTAAGTACTGAGGTCAAAAGTGTCCCTGGGGTCTTCCCTGGTGGCGCAGTGGTTGAGAGGCCGCCTGCCGATGCAGGGGACACGGGTTCGTGCCCCAGTCTGGGAAGATCCCACATGCCGCGGAGCGGCTGACCCCATGAGCCATGGCCGCTGAGCCTGCGCGTCCGGAGCCTGTGCTCCGCAACGGGAGAGGCCACAACAGTGAGAGGCCTGCGTACCGCAAAAAAAAAAAAAAAAGTGTCCCTGGTCAAAAAAAAAAAAAAAAAAAGTCCCTGGTCGCACAACTAAATGCCACCGATGACAGTCTATTTTCCTGATAGTTAACGTGTGGGTGTATCTCATTTCTGAGGAGAATAGAGATTAGCCTGGATGGATGGCCAAGAAAAACGTTTTGGGAGAAATCGGTTGTGAATTGTACCTTAAGAGCAGCTGGGGCTGAGCCAGGGCTTTGCTGGGTAAGATTTGAAGCCACTGCACCAGCGTCATCTCCTACCCATGTTGTTCTGGGACCCACAGCTGCAGAGTCAGTGCGAGTATTCAGAAAAGAGCTCTCTTAGGAGCAGCCCAATCCACACCAGAACCTACCCTGGTGCTCAGGAATGGAGATCTCTGCTTCTGTAGCCATCCTTCCTGGAGAGGAACTGTCCCAAGAGCCTCTGCCATGGTATCTATCTGGAGAGAGCCGAGAGCATGCCTCAGACCCCACCCCACCCCCAGTCTGACCGGCAGCTCAGCACAATCCAGAGGCCTTTACAGGAACTGCAGCGGGGGAAGGGAAGGAGCATCCCCTCTCAGGATGGGAGACAGGATGGGGAGAGAAGGTGGGGAAGCTGCGGCTTGAGCTTTGAACCTGATCTCTCAACCTCAACAGGAAGACTCGGCATTAGCAACAACTGTCTTATGGCTCCCAATTTGGCACTTCTAAGGCCTCCTCTTTGAGGGTGGGGGATGGATTTTCCAAGGAGGAAGGGGACTTGCAGAACCTTCTGATTTGTAGCAGACAGTCTCAGAAAGGCTGGGGAGAGGCTGCAAGTAGGCGAGTGGTCCTTGTTTCCAGGGGAGGCCTTATTGGTCAAAAGACCACCCAGGTGGTGGTGGGTGAACACCAGGTAACCTTAGTCTAGACTTGACGTCCCAAGAAATCCACCAAATGATAGCATTCATCTCTTTGTCCTGTTGCTGTTTGCTCTGAATTCAGCACAGCAGCACATTTCACAGGCCAGTCACCCCACCAGGATACTGTCCGGGCTCCTCGGCACATCCCACCGCCTGCCATGGAAAGGAAGGCTCTGTACAGTCCTACCATCGCCTGGGTTCAGATCCCAATTCCAATAGTTACTCGTTGTGGAACCTTGAGTCAGTTATTTCTCTGAGCCAGGGCTCCCCTGTAACATGAGGATAATAATTAATTGTACCTCACTGGGTTGTAGTGGAGATTAAATAAGACAAAGCACCCAGCACGTGGAGGTGTCCATGTGATTTGTCTCTTTTATCTTTCACTTTTAACATAGCAAATACATAGCAGGTATTCTCATAAATCTGACACCAGCTACCTTGCATGAGTTGTTCTCGGAACCTCTGTTTCCTAGATGTTTTCTAGGATCCTTTCCAGCTGCAGAAAAAGTAAGGGTCTGAGATTCTGAGCTTGTTTCCAACAGGCTTTCTTTGAGGCAGAAGGCAGCTCTGTTCAGCAAATCCTAGGGGCCTGCAGAGGACGGCTCCAAACCAAGTTGTGCAGCTGTCGGGCTGCAGAGGCCTGCGTGAAAGACGAGTAGAAGAAGGAAAGGAAAAAGCTCAAGAGCCCAAGAAGAGCTGCAAAGGAAGACAGCTGCAAGTTTGTCCCGAGTAAATCAAATTGTGACGTTTATTGGGCTCTTCCCAGAATAACACCAGCAAGAAAACTGGAACGCAGAATACTCTTTTCCAAGAAGGATCTCAGCTAAGTAGCCTACCATAACCAGGCTTTGTGACTGGAGTCGGGCTGGCTTCATGAAAAGGTCATAGGTTTGGAGATACACAGACCTGAGTTTTAACTCTGTCGCCATTACTTCTTATCCGTGATTTGGGGCAGGTTATTTAACCTCTCTGAGCCTCGTTTTCCTTTTCCCTTCACAACAACAAAAAAGGTAAATAATAAAACTTGCAGGGAGGTTGTGGGGATTAGAAATTAAGAAAAGTACTCAATATATAGCTGGTATTCATAAATAGGAGCTTTATTTATAATATGAGTATGAGCGTAGCACCCAGGGCACATATCCTAGAAACCGCTGGGCCTGGAGCCATCATTTCTCAAGTTTGTACCTGGGACAGTGTAGAGAACTGAGGGTGGGGAAGGCAGGCAAGGCTGGGGGTGGGTGGGTAGAGGGGAGAAAGGAGATCAAAAGGCCTATAAATATCTGTCAAACTTTAAAATGCAAATCCCTTGTCTGTGGCCCTGTTGGGACCAAATCTTCCATTATCACCTTTCTGGGAAGAGCCTGAGAGAAAAAAATGTGAAGTATAGTTTTTCCCTTCATGAAGTGCTTTGGTTTGGTTTGGTGTGATTTTGTCACCAAGCCTGGATTTCATTTAACTCTGACCTGAGTAGACACTTAAGACACTAACTGCATATGGTTTTCTTTGTGGATAGACCATGAGTTCCTCAAGGGAACTGTCTAACCCTTACTATAGCCTCTGTAATTTGCATGGTACTTGGCATAGAGTACCTGCTTGTTGAATGAATAAGTGGATGGATGGATGGATGGATGGATGGATGTTAATTCTGGGCATAGTAAGTTATCTTCACCAGCTGCTGACCTAGTCCTCAGGGATCTCCCTATCTACACTTCACTGGGAGCCATGGTTGGAGGTGGAGGGGCATCCCCTCTGAGGGGGAATCTTCATGAGGGACAGCTGTGGCACTCTGAGAAATGCTTGGATGGTGTCTGCCAGTGGCCAGGGCTCTGTGCAGCCCCTACCTGGGCACACACAATGCTGCAGAGCAGCTTTTCCCTCCCATTTGTCCCCAAAATGTGGCTTCCTTATGTGAGTCCCTGTTGGTGATTTATTTCTGGAGAAAGTATGGAATTCCAGGTAAATCTTACAGAGGAGAACTTCAGGGGTAAGAGAGCCAATAATTATGTGACGCCGGGTGCCAGGTCCTGGTCCCCCACCACCATCCTAAGTCAGGAACATGGTACCTCACTCCCTTTCTTCCTTTCCTCTTCCCTTGCTGGCCTTGTTTTTCTCATGAAATAGTACTTGTACGTAATGGGTGACTGGGTTCTTTTTAAGATAAAAGAATCTAACAAATGTGTCCAGGCTAGAATGCCCTAAAACACATGTCATTTACGAGACTCTTCCTGGACCAACTCACCTGACTTCGTCTTATCCAAGAACCTGACAGCCTTCCTTCCCCAGCTCTAAACTTCATCTGCCATTCAAGCCTCCTATCAAGTCACTCACCACTAGGGAGCCTCTGAGGATCACCTAGGTCCTTGCTGACCACTCACTTCTGCATTCTGGTGCCTCTCCTATCACCTGGCACTTATCTGTAGAATCTGTTATTTCAAGAACAGAGAGTCTGGTATCACAACTAGGTTATAAACATCTTGAAGAGAAGGACCGAGTATTATTCCTGTGGGCTCTGCACCATGCCTCGCCAGGACTGAATCCATCTCAAGTTCAATCACAAATTGCAGCATTTGCATTTTCAGGTAAATATAAGCAGCACATCACTTATTTCACATGTAACCTTCCAGCTAAAAATGGCGGGTGGAGTGTGTCGATTGGATGAGGACCATTAGGGGAAAATTATAAGAAGATAAACTCTTGAAATAAAATGATGATATGATAAAAAAAAATTGCAGCATGTTGGTGGTCAAAGCTTGAGCTTTGGCTTCAGGAAGATTTGGGTTCAAAGGTTAACTTCATCCACTCATTCATTCAACAAGGATGTATTAAATGCGTGCTACATGTTAGACGCTGCTGCAAGCTCGGGGGATATAACAAAGAACAAGACAAAGTTTCTTCTCTTGTGTTGTTACTCTAATGACATGAGACAGACAAGATCTAATTATTTGTGAAGAAAATAGTGGGGTTGGAGTGGGGAGGTGAGGCCGCTACTCAGCTGGCGCGGTCACAGAAGTTCTAGCTGAATGGCGTGGAGGCGCTTACCATCCAGAGCTCTGCCAGAAGTTCAGGCAGAGGGAACAGCAGGTTCAGGACCTGGAATGTAGGATGAGCTTCATGGGTTTAAGAAGCTGGGATGAAGTGAGAGAGAGGCATGGACATATATACACTACCAAATGTAAACTAGATAGCTAGTGGGAAGCAGTCGCATAGCACAGGGAGATCAGCTCAGTGCTCTGTGACCACCTAGAGGGGTGGGATAGGGAGGGTGGGAGGGAGACGCAAGAGGGAAGAGATATGGGGATATATGCATATGTATAGCTGATTCACTTTGTTAAACAGCAGAAACTAACACACCATTGTAAAGCAATTATACTCCAATGAAGATGTTAAAATTAAAAAAAAAAGAAAGAAAGAAAACAAAAGAAAGCCAGTGCCTCTGGAGCCAGGTGAGCTAGGGGAGAGAGGCAGGAGATGAGGCTATAGGGGGCCAAGCAGGGGTCACCCACAGAGGACTTTACAGGCTCTGTAGAGGACTTTGGAATTTAGACTGAGAGGGATGGGAAGCTTTTGCAGGAGGGCTGTTAGAAAGTGATTTGCATTTTATTTATCTGGCTGATGTGTGCACCACGAAGGAAGGGAGTGAGTGCTTTGAAGCAAAGAGATCAATCAGAAGACGCTTTTAGGAGTTCCTGCAAGAGACGATGGTACCTGCCCTTTGGAGGCAGCAATACAGCTGGGAGGAGATGTTTGGACTAACAGTGTGACCACAGGCGAGTTGCTTTACTCCCTTAGATTGCTTTCAAGATTAATGACAAATGTGCTTAACTGATTTGATTCTTATGGGGCCTCTGGCCTATTTTAGGCACTGTGCAAAGATGATTCAAGTCAGAGATGAATGCTAAGAAGGAGATACTCTTAATTAATGCTCTACTGAGAACTTGCAGACAACCTCGTCTTGAGGATATCTGGCCCTAGTGGTTAGAGCTTTGAAGGAAGGGGACAAAAATTCTGGGATATTTGGTGTCCTGCCTGTCCCTCACATGATATTCTTTCCTCACACACAAAAATCCCCAACCTCCCCAAGTGTTAACTGTGATAATTATTTTTTAATTCTGAAAATTAAAGTAACTTTTGTGATCATGTCTTGAATGTTCACAATACAGCTTTTCTGGGATTCTGAACTACTCTTAGTGGCCAGTTGCCTATAAATAAGATTAGTAGAAGCCCTTGCACCTCTCTGATGGGCAGTTTCTTTAAAAGTGACACAGACTTGGGCTTCCCTGGTGGCGCAGTGGTTGAGAGTCCGCCTGCTGATGCAGGGGGCACGGGTTCGTGCCCCAGTCCGGGAAGATCCCACATGCCACGGAGCGGCTGGGCCCATGAGCCATGGCCGCTGAGCCTGTGCATCCGGAGCCTGTGCTCCGCAACGGGAGAGGCTACAACAGTGAGAGGCCCGCGTACCGCAAAACAAACAAACAAACAAAAAAAGTGACACAGACTTAGATAAATGTGGAGTATACAGAAGCCTTAATTTTTGCCAAAGAAACTTTGGAGTTAGACTAGCTCTGGATTCAAATCCTGGTCCTGCTGTTTAATAGATTTTGACCTCGGATAAATTCCTTAGCTTCTCTTAGCCTCATATATAAACAGGGGATAAAAGTGCCTGCCTTTCAGAGTTTCTGAGGGGCATATAGGAGGAATTTGAAGAATCAGTAAAGTGGGCGGGCATAATAGTAAACAAGCAATATATGTCATTTCTCTTTTTCCAAGATTCACTAATACTTTGCATCACTGTGTGAACCTCCTCACACTCTTTACTGCCCAGTATGTTTTGCCTCTCTTTTCTTCATATGTAAACTAGAGACAATTGCCTTCTCAAAAAAAATTATACAGGTTATAGTGGAACACATTTTAATGACCTCATTTGTGGACCATCAATGGATTTAGCATATCAAAATCAGTAATGCTAAATGTATACATTAATATATGTCTCTCAAAAGCCATCTGTCCTCAGTGTATAAATGAGGGCAAAGAGAGGCAGAAACATCATTCTCACTTACAAGAAGAGAAGCAAGCTGAAGGCTGGGGAGGTTTGCCCAAGGCAGCTAGTCTCCTTCAGAACTAGGACAATTACTCAGACCACTGCCTCCCAGGTTAAAGAGAGTGTCCTTTGGTCTGTTTCACAGGATGTCAACCTGGTTGTACTGAGTCCTTTGACACCTCCCGTAGAACTATCCCAGCTGTGAAGTCGTGGGGCCTTCACAGGGCCTGGATGAGAGACGTCTGCCTTTGGACACAACCCTGTAAAATAAGCCTTCTGGCATCTGGCATCCACAGAATCAGCATTCTCAGTTTAATAAAAATGTAAATGATTTAAGCCATAATAATGACTTTGGAGCAGTTACTGCAACCAGTATTGGTTTAAAACAAAACAAGACAAAAAGGCAAAGGATTTGTAGTCTATCTTCACGTGGATGGTGAATAAACCACTCATTCTCATTTGCAGAGTCAAAGGACAGCCCTTTTAGACGTTATTCACAGCTGAAAGGCAGGTATCTATTGAGTGGTAAATGAAGAGATTTAAGTTATGATGATGCAAACACTATAGAATTCATTCATTAGGTCTTTGATCAGAGAATTCTAAACATACGGGCACCTTTTGCCATTTGGGAGGTCAATATCTTCCTCTTCAGGTCTTGGCACAGAATAATGCTGAGGAAGCCCAGACACTTAATCCTCACCAAAGAAGTTCTGCTTTAGTGCTTACAAAAAGAATTCTTCCAAATATTAGCAAAATATTCAGTCATTCTGCCCACAGAAGGGTCAGCCTGCCTTGCTGATGACCCTCCCCTCCATTGCCAAACAGACAATTTATTGAATTTATCTGGTCTGGGGCCAAATAAGCTATTTATTCTGGCAATCATCTGCCAAGGTTCCACATTTTGGAGTATTTGGGCTGACTCTGCAGCATCTCAGGTTAAAGGCAATGTGGCAAGTCCTTGCAAGAGGCTAATGCGAGCTGTTAGCTGAGCCTGATAAAAGCTTTTCCTGGCTAAGAAGGTGATAAATGTTGCCACGTTAATCTGCAGATGAAAGGAGGCTGACTTCAGTAATATTATTTAAGCAGTTTTACCCTAAGTGCTACCAGCACAACAGGAACAGTCAGCAGGTGATTTAGCCCCCCACCTTCAGAAAACAAGGCATCTCACCATGGCATCTTAAAATGACTAAATGGGACCAGTGATCAAGGAACCATCCAAATGGATTTGATCTTTCTCCACAGTCAGTGGAAGAACTAAGACCCTGAATTCATTACCAGGCAATCAGCACCCATTCACTGAATGCCTTCTATGCCAGCCCCTCTGCTAAGTGCTACAGATTCAGAAATACAAGATGTTCACAGCCTGGTGCCCGAGACAAAAATGCAAATCAATCAACACAAAACTACTTATAGCTAATATCTTAGATATGTATAGGAACTAGTATAGATCCAGAAGAAGCTATATAAACCCTTCTTAGAGAAGACCATGTTTACACTGAGTCTTGATCAGTAAATAAGAATTAGTGAAGTAAAGAATCAAACTCTGTGCAACATTCTGGGGGCACAAAATATTGCAATATAGTCCTTACAGAGTTGTTGAGAGGATAAAAAATCTTGTAAGGAACCTTACTTTGCACATTCATAGCAGGTACTCAAGAAATGTTAGCTTTCCCCCTGCCCAGTGATGTATTTATTTATTTTTATAAATTTTATTTATTTATTTACTTATGTTTTGGCTGCGTTGGGTCTTTGTTGCTCCACGTAGGCCTTCTCTGCTCCACGCGGGCTTTCTCTAGTTGCAGTGAGCAGGGGCTACTCTTCTTGCGGAGCACAGGCTCTAGGCGCATGGGCTTCAGTAATTGTGGCACACGGGCTCAGTAGTTGTGGCTTGCGGGCTCTAGAGTGCAGGCTCAGTAGTTGTGGCACACGGGCTTAGCTGCCCCACGGCATGTGGGATCTTCCCGGACCAGGCATCGATCCTGTGTCCCCTGCATTGGCAGGCAGATTCTTAACCACTGCACCACCAGGGAAGTCCCTTGCCCAGTGATTTAAAATTCCTTGTCCTTGTTTTCCTTCCCTTCTATGCAGGTTGGGTGCACCTTTGGTACTTAATGTGTGTGAATTGATGAACTCACACATAAACTTTTTTTTTCTTTGTGAATAAAAGTGTTAGTTTCTGCTTTATAACAAAGTGAATCAGCTATGCATATACATATATCCCCATATCTCCTCCCTCTTGTGTCTCTCTCCCACCTTCCCTATCCCACCCCTCTAGGGGGTCATAAAGCACCGAGTTGATCTCCCTGTGCTATGTGGCTGCTTCCCACTAGCTATCTATTTTACATTTGGTAGTAATATAAGTCCATGCCACTCTCTCACTTTGTCCCAGCTTACCCTTCCCCCTCCCCGTGTCCTGAAGTCCATTCTCTATGTCTGCGTCTTTATTCCTATCCTGCCTCTAGGCTCTTCATAACCATTTATTTTTTAGATTCCATATATATGTGTTAGCATACGGTATTTATTTTTCTCTTTCTGACTTACATCACTCTGTATGACAGACTCTAGGTCCATCCACCTCACTACAAATAACTCAATTTTGTTTCTTTTTATGGTTGAGTAATATTCCATTGTATATATGTGCCACATCTTCTTTATCCATTCATCCGATGATGGACACTTAGGTTGCTTCCATATTTTGGCTATTGTAAATAGAGCTGCAATGAACATTGTGGTACATGACTCTTTTTGAATTATGGTTTTCTCAGGGTATATGCCCAGTAGTGGGATTCTGGGTCATATGGTAGTTCTATTTTTAGTTTTTTGAGGAATCTCCATATTGTTCTCCATAGTGGCTGTATCAATTTGCATTCCCACCAACAGTGCAAGAGGGTTCCATTTTCTCCACACCCTCTCCAGCGTTTATTGTTTGTAGATTTTTTGATGGTGGCCATTCTGACTGGTGTGAGGTGATATCTCATTGTAGTTTTGATTTGCATTTCTCTAATGATTAGTGATGTTGAGCATCCTTTCATGTGTTTGTTGGCAACGTGTATATCTTCTTTGGAGAAATGTCTATTTAGGTCTTCTGCCTATTTTTGGATTGGGTTGTTTGTTTTTTTGATATTGAGCTGCATGAGCTGCTTGTAAAATTTGGAGATTAATCCTTTGTCAGTTGCTTCATTTGCAAATATGTTCTCCCATTCTGAGGGTTGTCTTTTTGTCTTGTTTATGGTTTCCTTTGCTGTGCAAAAGCTTTTAAGTTTCATTAGGTCCCATTTGTTTAGTTTTGTTTTTATTTCCATTTCTCTAGGAGGTGGGTCAAAAAGGACACACATAAACTTTTATATGTGGTTTATACACTCAGAATACTTTAGCATCCTGGTCAGGTTCTTTGCTATATTTCTTTTTTCTCTTTGCCCTAAGATAGCCTAGCTTGCTTTCTGCTCCAGATCCCTCATTACTTCTCCTCAGTTCCTGGTGATTCCTTTGCCTGCATAGCAATTTGTTCTCTAGAGACTGGAGTTCCAAATAACTCCACAATTAAAAGGGATTTTTTCACCATTCCCTGAACATGCCAACTCTCATTCTTTAATCTTTGTCAAGGTTACTTCAAGTTATTCACTCATTCATTGAAATATCTTCTGCTGGTAATGCTGCTCCAATTCTGCCAATCATACTGCTGCCTATACGTCAAAGCCCAAATGCTTTTAGTTTGCTAAAAGAATCTTCCCTCCTCTGAAAGATTCCTGTAATATTGATTGCCTACTGCATTCATTTAACAATTCTGTGCTAGCCAATATAGTTTTTTCTTGGATGCAAATATGCCACACTGCCCTACCTTGCTCTAGCTTGTCAATTCCTTGAAAGTAAAAATTGGGCTTTACTCCACTTTGTCTTTCCTGGCAGCCCTTGGCATTTGATGTGTGTAATACTTATTCATTTGACTCTGAATAAATGTTTCTGGGTTGAATGAATGTACACTACCAAAATGACTTCACTTGCAACTAGGAACCAGTTACAGCAAGGCTTGGATCTACATCCCGGGTTAGGGGTGTCAAGCACCTCAGAGACTCTGTCATCTCTATTACCATACTCATCCCCGGTGATGTCAGAAATTGGTAAAATGGGCAGATCTATAGAGTAGGAGAGAAGCTTTGGCCAAAGATCTATATCAGAGTCATAAGCACATAAGCAGTTGAAGTCATGAGTATAGAAAACATCTAGAGAGAATAGAGCAGAGAGAGAACTGAAGGAACACAAGTATTTAATGAGCATGGATATTTAAGCCTATGAGGAGTTTAAAACAATAGCCAAGAATGTGGGAGATAAACCAAGAGGCAGTGTTGACATGGAAAACAAGAGAACATAAATTTTCAAGAAAGAGGGAAGCTCAATAGTCCCAAATTCTGCAGAAAGTTAAATTTAAGACTGTAAATTGTTTATTAGCTTTAGTAACATGAAGGTCAGTTGGTGATCTTGACAGGAAAATACAAGCAATGAACAAAAATACAGTACTTGATTTCAAGACTTACTGTAAAGCTACAGTAATCAAAACAGTGTGGTATTGGAGTGATGAAAGGCATACAGATCGATGGAAAGAATAGGTCAGCAATAGACCCACTCTTACATGGTCCATTGAATTTCAACAAAGGAGCCAAGGTAATTCAATGAGGGAAATGATGTCTTTTCAACAAATCATGGTGGCAGAACTGGATATCTGTATGGGAAAAAAATTTTCCTCAATGCTTACCTCACATTGTACACAAGAATTAACTTGAAATGAACCACAGACCCAAATATAAAAGGTAAACACCATTCAACTTGTAGGAGAAAACAAAAAAAATCTGGGACACTAGGTTAGATAAAGATCTCTTAAATAGGCCACTGGAAACAAAAATTAATAAAGTAGACATTAAAATTTTAAATATTTTGCTCTTTGAAAGACACAGTTAAAATGACAGACGCAGGGATACAATTTTTGCAAAACACATCTGTATCTAGAAAAAAATAGGGAACACTTATAATTGAATAACAAGAAGACAAACTACCCAATTTAAAAATTGGCAAAAAGAATTGAATTTCACAAAAGAAGATATATGAATGACCAATATGCACATGTTAATTAATCCACCAGTTATCAGGAAAAGACAAATATAGCCACAATGAGATGCCACTATACACTAATTAGAATGACTGAAGTGAAAATGATTGACAATATTAAGTTTTGGTGATAATGTAGCATAATTGAAACCCTTATGGTGGGAATGCAATGCTTCTTTGGAAGAGTTTGGTAGTATCTTAAAAAATTAAACATATGCTGATCATATGAACCTGCAATCTCACTCTTAGATATTTATCCAAAAGAAATGAAAATGTGTGTCCACCTAAAGACCTAATATCTGAATATTCATGGCTACACTATCCATAATAGCCAAAATGTGAAAACAACCTTATTTTTCCATCAACTGATGAAGGAATAAAAAATTATGGTATATTAATATTATGTCATACGGTTCTACAATGAAATGGAACAAGATATTAATATAGACAACATAGATAAGTCTTAAAAACATGCTAAGTAGAAAGTCAAATACAGACTATATACTATATGGTCCCATGTATATAAATTCTAGAAAAGGCAAACCATAGTGAGAAAAGAGTACCAGTTGTTGTCTGGGATCAAGGCTTGGGAGAGAGGCTTAATTGCAAAGGAACGTAAGGAAACTTAGGGGTGATGGAACTTTTCCATATCTTGATTGTGGTGGAAGTTACACAACTGTATACAATTACCAAAATTCATCAAACTTTACACTTAAAATGAGTGGATTTTACTGTATGTAAATTAAACTTCAAAAAAGAAAAAAAGTCAGTGAAAAAGGAATTGAGTCTTTAGGTTTATTTCTGAGAACATAAATTGACTGGGTGTGGGATCAGGTGAGCAGTTCAAAACAAAATTAATTACTCCAAAGTAAAATTTCATACTCATCCCCTTCAATGTAGAGTATTGGGTCTTTGTACAACTCTAACCTCAGAACTTAGAGCTGTACACACACCTACGAACTAATTAATGTCCAATTTATGTCAAAAGCATGATTCCTTGAAAAATTAAGAACTTACATTACATGGGCATTTAAAATTGAGATTACTAAAAATATGTGGTACTAGTTCAAAACTGGTCAAACTCTAAAATGTGATTTTACCATGGAAATAACACTCTTGGTAGCCATACTGTCAGCTTTTTCTAATGTCAGGTCTTCAAAGTACATTTATTATTTTCATATGTAAATTCATGTCATTTACAATTATGCTTAACTATTTAAGGGCAAATGGGAAAATTTTAAAAGAGGAAGCTTACAGCAAAGTCAAATATGAGTTTTAAAAGCATTCACGATTTAGTTCACATATCTGAATTTCAATAGTTTAGTTAGCTCTAGAGATTTAAAAATGTTTCAATTGTACATTTATCAACAGTTAAAATCAAACATGACATTCACATCTACTATATAGCTCTAGGCATCTGAGCAAAGATATACACATAGGGATATTGATGTCATTAAAGAGTGAGACATCATATTTACTGATATGGGAAATTTCTAAGATACATTAATATGTTGGTACAGAACACCTCTGGAAGGATCTACAAGAAATTAGAAACTGTGTTTGCCTCTAGATGCAAGAATTGGAGTCTGAGCATTAAAGATGGAAAGGAGATTGACTTTTTCACTCTCTGTATTTTTGTACTGTTTCACCTTTTTAATTAACCACACAGAAGTATTACCTTAAAAAGTAAATACAGTTGACCCTTGAACAACACAGGTTTGAACTGCGCAGATCCACTCTTAGGCGAAATTTTTTTCAATAAATAAATACTACAGTACTACATGATCTGTGGATGGTTGAGTCTGGGATGTGTAACTGCAATTACGGAGGACCGACTGTAAAGCTCTGTAAGGATTTTTGACTGTGCAGCGTGGGGGTAAGTGTTGGTGCCCCTAATCCTCCACATTGCTCAAAGGTATACACTTATATCAGTACAAATAATCACTATGTTTTAAAAAATGTATCAGTTCAATTAGAATAGGTGGGCTTCTTGAGAGCAGCGGACTGACTGCCTTTACTTAGTACTCTCCTTGCCCAGTAAGATTTTATATATATTAAGTTCTCTGCAGACAAGACACTTTTCTAAAACAATGTTACACTTGATTCAAAGTATTTTATATATTTTTAGAATTTTCAAAAAAACCCCAAGATCATAATTCAGAAAAGCACAAAACTTCAAATGTATTCCAAATTTGATCCTAATTTTACACCATGGCATAATGAAATAAATACTAGATAAATAAACACAATTCCATCTCCAGTCTTGGGAAAATAAATCTCTTCACTTTTCTGGACTTATTTTCAAATCTAGACAATAATGATGGCAGTGCATATATGACAGTGAGGTTAGACTATATACATTTTAGATATTAAAGAGTTTGGACAGGTAAAACTCTCCACAATTTCTTTTTGTTTTTAAAACCGCTTTATTGTGATATAATTCACATACCACAGAATTTATCAACTTAAATTGCAGAATCCAATGGTTTTAGTATATTCAAACTTTCACAATCATCACAATCAATTCTAGAACATCTTCATCATCACCCACTCCCCCCAAAACCCATCTTACAAGCAGTTATTTCCCTTCTCCTTCCTCAACCTCCCCTCCCTGCCAGCCTTTGGCAACCATGAGTCTACTTTGTGTTTCTATATATTATAGATTTGCCTGTTTGGAACACTTTATAAAACTGAATCATATAATATATGGTCTTTTGTGACTGGTCTCTTTCACATAGCATGTTTTCAAACTTCACATTGTAATATGTAACAGCACTTCATTTCTTTTTATTGCCAATATTTCGTTGTATTGAAATGCCACATTTTGTATATCCATTCATCAGTTGATGGGCATTTGAATTGTTTCCACTTTTAGACGATTGTGAATAATGCCACTATGGACATTTATTTACAAGTTTGTGTGGGTGTGTCTTCATTTCTCTTGGGTATACACCTGGGAGTGGATTTGCTGGATCATATGCTAACTATGTTTAACCATGTGAGAAACCAACAGTCTTTTTCCATAGTGGTTGACCCATTTTACATTCCTACCAACAGGTTATGAGGGTTCACATCCTCACCAAACACTTTGTCTTTTTGATTCTAGCCATTTTATTTGTTGTAAGGTGGCATTTCTTTGTGGTTTTGATTTGTATTTTTCTGATGACTAATTATGTTGAGAATGTTTTAATCCACTTGTTGGCCATTTGTATATCTTCTTTGAAGAAATATCTATTCAGATATTTTACCCACTTTTGTCTTTTTATTATTGAGTTGTAAGTGTTCTTTACATGAGTCCCTCTAGATATAAGCCCCTTTATTACATTTATGACTTGCAAATAGTTTCTCCCATTTTGTGGGCTGTCTCTTCATTTTCTTGATGATGTCCCCTGAAGCACAAATGTTTCTGGTTTTGATGAAGTTCAATTTATTTTTTCTTGTTGCCTGAGTTTTTGGTGTCATATCTAAGAAACTCTTGCCTAAGTCAAAGTCACAGATTTATGTCAATGTTTTCTTCTGAGTTTTATAGTTTTAGATCTGACATTTAGGTCTTTGACCCATTTTTGTATGTTTCTTTATATTGTATGAGGTGGAGATCAAACTTCATTCTTTTGCATGTGGATATCCAGTTGTACCAGTAGAATTTGCTCAAGGACTACTGTTTCCCGATTGAATTGTCCTGGAACTCTGGTTGAAAATCAACTGAACATAAACGTGAGGACATATTTCTGGACCTTCAGTTCTAATCCCACTGATCTGTATGTCTACCTTTATGCCATTCAACACATTCTTCATTACTGTAGCTTTGTGGTAAGTTTTGAAATCAGAATCAGAAAGGGCAAGTCCTGTCCTGCCATTTCTTTTTTTTTTAAGGATCGTTTTGCCTATTCTGTATCCCTTAATTTTCCGTATATATTTTAGAATCAGCTTATTGGTTTCTGCAAAGAAATTAGCCAGAATTGATGGGGATTGCATTGAATATGCAAATTAGTTTGGGGAGTATTGTCATCTTAATATTAAGTCTTCTGATCCACGAACATAGGATGTCTTTTCATTTATTTAGGTTTTCTTTCATTTCTTTCAATGATATGTTATAGTTTTCAGAGTAAAAATTTTGTACTTATATTGTTAAATTTATTCCAAAGTATTTTATTCTTTTTGTTGTTGTTGTAAAAAAAATTCCTTAATTTCATTTAGTATTATTCATTAGAAGGGTATAGAAATACAACTGATGTTTATATATTGATCCTGTATCCTGCAACCTTGCTGAACTCATTTATCAGTTCTAATAGCTTTTAGTGAATTCCTCAGAATTTCATAAACACAAGATCTTGTCATCTGCAAGTAGCAACGGTTTTACTTTTATCTTTCCAATCTGGTTCCCTCTAGACTTTTTGAATGCTAAATAAATAAATGAATAGCTTAATATTTGGAGGTACTGTAGTTGATATTGTATAGATGCATTGTTAAAACAAAAGGGGAAGAAAAAAGTGCTATCAAAGAAAAATTTTAACAGAAAAAGCGATGAATTGAGAGGCAAGAAATCTGGTTCCCATACCACTATTAATTACATGTATGATCCTGAGCAAGTTCCTAATCCTCTTCTGGTTATACATTCTATTTTCCAAATCTTTTTCCACTTGGCATACCTGTGGACTTCTGGGGATATGTAAGAAGTAGATTTCCTCAGTTTATTCAGCTACCACAACCATGATTTTCACTATATATATTGATCATCATCCTCCTTTTCCATTTTTTTTGTCCCTCACAAAAGAGAATAAGATTATTGAAACTGGAAGAGCAGCTGAAAGTATCTTCACATTGAAAGCAAATATAACTCTCAGAAAGGCACAACAGAAGATGTTGTGAGAATGCAGGCAATTATAAAGAGTTATCCCTTGGGAACAAGCTGGAATATCAAAAAATGCTTTAGGGGCTTGTGGAAGAAATGAGTTAAAATGAGCAAATGAATGGAGCATTTACTCTATCTAGTAGTATACAAATATTTTAAGGATATAACTTAAGAATAATCAATAAAGATTTTTTTAATGAAAAAAGTATGTTATAAAAATATACATTATCTGAAGTTTTCACTGCAGAGGATCGTCTTTTAAAACCAAAGTTTTAGGTAACATTTTTTATTACAGTTTTGATTAAAATGTCAAGTATCTCACAACATATAGAATCACATTAAATTTTTCTACTATACATTAACTAGATACCTTCCTTCTGCTTCTGCTAACGCCAACAGTACTAGAATACTAAGTTATACTTGAATATTTTAAATTTAATTTCAGGTGTTTTGGAACCTTAGTTTTAATCTCTGACTTAAAGGAAGAGGACTATCCAAACAGGTACCAGAGACGTCTTTTTCCTTACGACACTGTAGAAAACTCAGAGACCCTTTTGCTGCATCTTGGAAACAGGTTTCTTCATTTCCAGCTGTTTTATAAGGCTGGACACACTGTTCAGTTTCTTTAATATGTGCTTTAGGGTTACTCAATTTGTTGGCATCATTTTTTTTGAACTGGGCTGGGCTATGTTTCTGAGAGCTCTGCTTCATTTTTTGAGTTGTGGACTTAGCTTTCCCAGACTCTGGGATAATTTCTTCACCAGAGGAATGTTTGTCAAGGGAAACACTCTTCTTCATATCAGTTTTCCAAGTGGTTTGCACATCAACTTTCCTACTATAATCTAAAGCAGTATTTGGTGGTCCAATTCTAACATTGGAGGTCTTTACTATTGGGTTATTGACAGAATAAGGTATAGAAGTATTTGCTTTATAGTTTTCTTGAAACAGCTGGTTTCCTTTTAGGACTTTACAGTTTCTAGATTCATTTTGCAAATGAATTCCTAGAAGATCTTTTGAAAGATGTGGTAGACATTCAGAACTACTATTAGCAATACAGTGTTCTTGTACAGTAAGTAGGGACAATGTTTTCAGATCATTATCTGGTTGTACATTATTCTGAGGATATGATGATTTTATATGTATTCGTTCCTTTAAAGGTAAATCCTGAAGATGTAAATCAGTAATGCCAGAAAGTAGGTGCTCTTCAGGATCAGTCTTTTGAAGATCCCAATCGAACAGTTTATTAATGTTTGTAGTGCACCATTCTGATTCACATGACAATTGCTCTGTAATATTTTTAAAGCTATCAGGGATAGCCGTTTCAAGTTCTGATTTTACACCATGAGCAAAAGTGTTCCCTGGGATAGCTGAAGAATTACTAAAAGAAGTACCTTCCCAGTCAATGGTGCTCAAGTGCAGATCAGCAATTGCAGATATATTATGGGATGAGGTACTGGGTTGATTAGATTCTGCAATCAGAGACTTACTGATAGCTTTAATTTGCTGCACAGCCAAAGGTCTTAGAGAAGATATTAACTGTTCTTGTGTATTCAAACAGGGAGCATCTTCAGGTAAAAGCAAGGTATTCAATGACACAGAAGTAGATTCCTGGGGTAATGTAGAATCAGGGGAAATTTCCAAATTTAACTTGGAATTCTGCTTAGAAAAGATTTCACGTGTGGGTTTTAAAGTCATGTGTGATTGAAAAGTCATCATATCATCTGATTCTGGCAAATTGTTTCCTTTAGACTTAGTTTTCATGCCTGAAAGAAAAAAATATATATAATACAATTAAAATCTATTTTATTCTCCTAATATGGGTAAACAAATTAAAGAGCTCAGATCAAAAATCTTCTGTATGATCAATTTTTGCCTTTTTTGTCTCAGAGCATTCCTGAAAACTGTGTTATACATAATTATAACAAAATAATTATTAATAAAATATTATAAAATATTTTATTTTGGAAACAATGTTATAATTGAGTGGCATGTTATAAAATAATGTTGTAAGTTCCTCACTGAGTTCTGGGAAATAAAGAAAATGTATTTATAATCCAAAATATGTTATATATACTAGTTGCTCAGTAAGTGGTTAGTAATTACTAACAGTTAAGTTAGCAGACTCAGAGCAGAATGGTCTATTCTTGGCTTTTAGATTTTAAAACAAACTGTGTCGAGGCAAAGAAGAAAAAGTACAATCCTTACTCTTGATTTTACAGAAGTTTCAGCAAAATTTGGACAAGATAGATTGAAATAAGACGGGTCGCTCTTTTGTAATATTTATGTGCAGACTAAATAGTCATCAAATGTGACACTTACTTTTCTGTTTCTTGCCTTTAATTTGTGACTTTTGTTTTTGGTAAACAGCAACAATCTCAGGATAAGCTGCTTCAAACAATGATTCTTCTTCTATTGTTTGTAAAACCAATTCTCCAGGTTTATCTTCTATAGCGTAATGTTCTAAAGGATTAAAAATACAATAAAATGGCTTTAGTTACAGATTTGAAATATTACATTTTTCCAGGTAACTTCAGTTTACCAAGTCAACTAGGTCATTCACAAATGGATAATTCATGCAAATCTTGCTTTACAACAGCTCTATTCTAATAATCTGTTGATACTAGTACAGAAGTGATTTTATTCCACTTGGGAAGAGCTGAAAAGAGGTTCCTTTTAAATTAGAACTTTAAATTTCTCTTGCTTCAGAGATGGTAGGAGCAGCTTAGAGAATAGGAAACTTTATTTAGATAAGGCTAGTTTGTTTTAATTTCATATAATAAGTGTAAAATTTCAGATAAAGAATGGAAACAATTTCCTAAAACTTCCTAAAACACTGGCTTTCTTTAGTGGTAGCTTCTGAAAAGGACAGAATTGAAATGGTCATCAAAACTATCACTATTTTCCAGATTGTTGTTTCAAAGGTTATCAACCTCTTGAGGACACACCCGGGCTTACTGGACTCACAAGCACCTGATAAATGAAAATGAGAATGCTTATATGTAAACTTACAATAAGATATGTAAATAGTAGACTAGATTCTTGTATTTATCTTATATGAGGGCAAAACTCCATAAGAAGCCAAACTGTAATGAAATTATTAGTTGATGAGTTTAAAGCAGAAACAATGGAAACAAGTGAACTTAGAATATTTCTTAGTTAAAGCAGTGTGGGGTACATTTTTTCCCTTAAGGGATGACTCCTACAAGGATAAGTGAAAGTGGGCACCCAATCCTCAGTTCTTAACAAAGGAGATGCACTGCCAAACTGGGTTAATGCCATTGTCTTTCCTGAAAATCTACTACAGTTGGTGGAACTGTTCCTAAACAGTTTTCAAAATTCTTTAGCTATTTTCCTTTTATTGCTTAGAACGACTTATCTAATTCTTTATCATTTAATTCTTCAAAGTTACCTAAAACTTTCGTTTCATTTCATTTCATTTCAAATCTGTTCTCTCACTCATTCACATGTAATTATACAATCTAATTTCAAAGCCAAATAGAAATGAATTTGGTATTATTTTCCACTTTAAATGATCTGTGCTTTCCTTGCCTTCAGTTTTGGGGCTAATTCAGAGTTCACTGTATTTCTGCCTGTAGAAGAGAAGAGTAATTTGACCATTATAAATTCCCATGAAGGGCTTCCCTGGTGGCGCAGTGGTTAAGAATCCGCCTGCCAATGCAGGGGACACGGGTTCAATCCCTGGTCTGGGAAGGTTCCACATGCCGTGGAGCAACTAAGCCCGTGTGCCATGACTACTGAGGCTGCACTCTAGAGCCCGCGAGCCTCAACTACTGAAGCCCACACGCCTAGAGCCAGTGCTCCGCAACAAGAGAAGCCACCGCAATGAGAAGCCCGTGAACCACAACGAAGAGTAGCCCCTGCTCGACGCAACTAGAGAAAGCCTGCGCGCAGCAACAAAGACCCAACTCAGCCAAAAATAAAAAAATTAAAAATTCCCATGAAAACTAAACAGAGTAAAGAGAGGAGAGGAAGAGCACCCCAGGTGCTTTTCAGAAACCCTGATTTCTTTAGACCCAGCTATACAATGAAATCCAATGACTAGACCATTTGTAGCAGTATTTTCTTGAGAAATATAAATCAAAACTATTTCCATATTGTTTTCGTAAACATTAATTACAAAAGAAATATCAATTTAAGACATTGAAATAAAATTACTTAAGTTTTAAATATTTACTATTAGTCAACAGCTGTTTACATAGCACAGGTAAACTATGAAATTAATCCTTGGTGTATATGATATATTTTTGTCTTTACTTTTTATATACATACATATGTTTTACCTATGTATATGATATTTGCTAAACATACATGACCAGATGTTATAAATTTTGCTTAAAGTGTATACATACCAGGCTTTTCCCATTCTATTTCAAAGCAATGAACTCCATTTCTGATTCGGTTTTTAACAATTCTGAAAAAAAAAAAAACTCATATAATGAGGTTTAATTGCATGAGTTATTTGAAAACTTTCAATTTGTAGATTGAATAATTCAATTCCCATTAATTTTTATTGTTTTAATAATATTCTAAAAATGTTTTAAGAATTATTGTATGGTGATTCCTTTGATTTGTTTATTTAAAAGGTAGAGTTTATAATTGTTAGATCTTACCAGTAGATTTTTCCTCTCATTATTATTCAGTGTTCCTCTTTTCCATAATAATGATTTTTGTTTTAAAGTCCTTTTTGCTTCTGTTAATTTTGCTACATCACTTTGGTAAATATTTGCCTGGTTAAATCTTTTAAATCTCTTTATTTTCAAACTTAACATAGTCTTATTCTGCACATGCCCTATAAAGCAGAATATTGTTGAATTTTGTTTACTCATCTGATATAATGTCTTTTAATAATGAGTTTAATCCACTTACATTTATTATGATTACTGATATAGTTGGATTCATTCATACATCTTATTTTGTGTTTTTGATTACTAAAATTTTCTATGCTATTTCCACCTTTCACCTTCCTGTATTCTTTCGGTTTGATAGTTTTACTTTCTTATTTTATGTATTGGTTTTAAATATAGAGATTGTATTTCTAATGTTTTAGTGGTTACCCTTAACTGTTTACATGCATACTTTGGGAGTTTTAGTTTATTATCATCATCATATACTAACCATCAAGCATTATTAAGATATTTATATACAAATTTTTTCCATTCCGTTTATTAAATTAGCTAAACATGTTTTATCAGTTTCTATGCTGGCCACTGTTTGTTGTTACCCACATCTTCCCCCTGAGTTCATTTTTCTTTTGCTGAAGACATCCTTTAACAGTGCTTTTGATGAGGGTCTGTGAGTGGAAAACTCTTAGTCTTCATATGTCTGAAAATGCCTTGCCAACCAGTGAATAATTTTAATGATGTCTGGGTTGCCAATTATTTTTAGTCAAAGCTTAGAAATATTACTCCATCATCTTCTGGAATCTACTATTGCCATGAAAGATGTATGCTAGCAGACTGTCACTCCTTTGTAGCTTATCTTTTTTCTTTAATACTTTCCCCAAAACTTTTTTTTTTTTTTTTTTTTTTTTTTTGCGGTACGCGGGCCTCTCACTGTTGTGGCCTCTCCCGTTGCAGAGCACAGGCTCCGGACGCGCAGGCTCAGCGGCCATGGCTCACGGGCCCAGCCGCTCAGCGGCATGTGGGATCTTCCTGGACCGGGGCACGAACCCACGTCCCTTGCATCGGCAGGCGGACTCTCAACCACTGCGCCACCAGGGAAGCCCTCCCCAAAACTTTTTGTTTTGAAAATTTTCAAACCTTAAGAAAAGTTTCAAGAAGAGTACAATGAATAATCATATACCCTTCACTGAGAGCCACCAATTCTCAGTTTCAGTCCCTCCATTCACTTTACATTTCTCTCCCCTTTCTGGTTCACAGAAATAATTATCTAGTTAATCTATATCTTTTTATATTTATTTCTTTTAATAGTCTATTATTACTATATGTTTGAGGCAGAGAAGTGTGTCAAAGCATGAACTTACTATGTTATCTTGACTCTAAGTCCTGAATAAGCTTTTAATATTCCAGGTAGACCTTTTCTCCATTTTTATAAAACACAGAGATATATATCCCACTACTGAAGATATTAAGAAGAATATTTTAGATAAGATATTCCAATGAAAACACAGGGACTTATTCATACAATTCTTTATATTACCGAAGTGGCTGTAGTTGGTTAGGGTTCCTTCTACCGAGCTTTCTTTCTATCATGTCATAGTGGGTCAACAGTACCAACAATTTCTCACATGCATAGTGACTGGGCCACTCCATTTTTTCAAGAGTAAATCTCTGTAAATATAATAAAAATAAAACAAGATTTTGTTATCTCTTGGAGACAAACAGCACTCTCAGGGTGATATTATCTTTTCCTTAAGAGATAACATTAGTTAAAGTTGTATCAACAAGAATATTCCCAGAAAGAACAGTGAGCCTCCTAAGGAGGCAATATGGCACAATGATGTAAGCGTGAGGGTTCTGGGTTTGAAGGCCAGAATATTTCCTAGATTTGGCTAAATTACTTAACCTCTTTTAGCCTCAGGTTTTCCCTCTGTAAAATATAATCTGGCACACACATTATAAAGTTAGGGAAGATTACATGTTATGTGGTAAATATAACAGCAAATTTTAAATGTTCAATGAATGTTGGTTGCCATTATTACTACTGTTGTTGAGCTAAGCAACAAGTAGTTACAATTTATTGAGCCACTGTTTCTCTAGTTACTATACTAGGGGTTAATATAAATAATCTCATTTAATCTGCATAGTGACTTCACAAGATAAGTAATATTATTTCTATTTTGAGGAAAACACATATCCAGGGTCACATGGTAAGCAACGGACTGTCCAAATTTAAATTTAGGTCACTGGTTACAAATCCCAATGCATTTGTAAACTATACTGTCTTCCATAACAATATACTGTCTTCCATAACAATATACAACAACAATATATATCTTTACATTCTCTGGTTATTAGCATCTCTCCCCCAACATGTCCCTGAATACAGTACATCTGTACATGGTCTTTAAGGTGTCTTGTAAAGAACAGCATAATTGTGATTTGTCTTATGGGCTGCAAAGTATAGTTACTGTGTGGCAAAGGAATGAAGATTAGATATAAATGCTGAAAAACACATGCGCACTCAAGAGCCATCTATTTCAAACTCCTCTCAGATCAGTCAAAGTGATTACCCCTTCTTATCTTCCTAGTACCCAACTTCACACTGTAAAATAAGAGTTTATTTTCAGATACCTGAAACAATAATAAATCAGGTCTTTGGTACCTGATTGCCATCACCAGTTTATCCTTGTTCAAAAGGAATTCTTGAATAACCTAGCAAGAGAACAGAAAATAGCAATTGACATGTCAAACTTTTAAAAAAAGCTTCTGAGATAAACACATGGTTGAATTATTACTCATTACCTCATGGAATGGGAATCCCTCACAACTGCAAGCTTTTCTGAAAATAAGTTATATACATGTTATTAATACAATCAGGCAATTTTAGATATACTCTAAAATCATCCATTTAATCTCTTCTCAGTTAATGGAAAGTGTCCTTGTATAGTATCCTAGTCATCAAGCTTCTCAATGAAACATTATTAAATTACTATCTCCTAAGATAGCCTATTTTTTGAACAGAATCTAGAACAGGATTTTGTGAAATGTTATTAATCTACATGGGGGAAAGTTATGCGGAAATAATTAAACCACAGGTGTGTGATAGGCCACATCAGGAAACAATGAGCATAAAAAACTTCTTCTTTTTTTTTTTTTTTTAGTTTCTGCTTTATAACAAAGTGAATCAGTTATACATATACATCTGTTCCCATATCCCTTTCCTCTTGCGTCTCCCTCCCTCCCACCCTCCCTGAAAAACTTACTTCTTAATACTGTTTTCTACTGCATTTAGTTGTCTCTCATGTTCTGTTCGGTGCCACTCACAAGGACAACAGTATTCATAATCATGTGGCTCACAATATCGATCAGTTTTACATAATTTGCATCCATTACATTCATGATCCTTACGTGAACCTTCATGGAGACACAAAAAGTATGACTTTCACTGCTTTTCAGAATTACCTTCTATGTACATTTTTTTTTTTGCCCTTATCCAAATTTTCAAAAACAAATACTGCCTAGCACAATGCCTAGCCTATAGAAGGGTTTCAATACATTTAGGCCGAATAGAGTAATGAACACAATAATAATTCTTACGATAAAGTAGATCTTTAGCTATTACTATCACATGACACTATTTTTTTCTGTAAATTACCCTTCTGTCTGAAAGTGTTCATTTGTAATATGAAATTATACATTTATAATAATCTCAAATGGAAAACTGTGGTGTATGTGGTAGCTACATACAAGAAAAGAAGGACATTACTAGTAAAACATTATTTAGTTAATAGAATAATTCATGAAATGGTTTCTTTAATAAGAATATGAAAAGAATAGAGCAGTTAATTACCTCTGCTAGTGGCTAGCTCTCAGTTACTATATAGCTATTTTTAAACTATGCTTGGAACATAAATTCTGATTGTGGCCTGGGTGTGGGGTCCTAGTGCCCAGTAAAAGGAAAGCATGACTACCTTCAACACTTTTGAGAACACAAAGAACCTACATAACTGATATGACCTAAATCATCATTTATAAGGTACCAAAAAAACTACAGAATGGCATTTTATCTATAAAAACATTGATTTCTTCCATGGTTTCATCCATCATTTTAAAAGGCTAATGAAAACATATTAAGACAAATAGATAAAGCAGAATTTCTTTTAAAAGATGAGCTAACATGATCTCTTAATCTCTCCTGAGAGCAAAAGGTCTTTTTAACCCAGTACATGTCAGGGACATCATTTTTTTATCAAGACTAATGAACAGGGTCCAAGCTACTTAACAGTGAACATGTATTAGAAATTAGTTTTAAGTCACTATCTTCACACACAATAAAAATGCACTATAGGACAGTTAAGAATTCTTTAAATATATAAATATAAATCACTGATACATAAGCAAATGATTTTACTTCCATTTTTCCCTAAGATTTATCAGTACAATTTTTTTTCTTAAAATGGATTTCTATATTGAAAACATAATTTTAGGATCAAAGTAATCTGATAACATAGTTCGAAACTGCACATATCCTATATTTATCATTTACATCACGTTATTTCATTCAATAAGTATTTATTGAGTGCCTACTGTGTGTATGTGACACAACTCCTGACACTGAGGGTTCCCAATCTGGTAAGGAAGGTAGGTATGTAAAAAGTACTATAAGAACAGAGATGAAAACATAGGTATCAGACAATAATATTCTAGAGCTATCATTCCCTATGTCTGCTTACCTGGATGGGAACATACAGAGCAATGAGCCAGTTTGCTAACAACTGCTGGTTGTGAATTAGAGTAACAAATTTTTTCATTCCACTGATTAAACCTTTAAAAGAAAATGGTATTAAAAAGAAAAAATAAAGAATAAGGTCACCAAAATGCCATGTTCTCAAATATCAGGCTATTCTATTCCTTTCCACCTGCCTACTTATTTTTCCTTTGGTGGTGAAGTTGCTGTCCCAGTCTGGGGACATAAAAACATAAAAAAATTAAAAATAACTAGGGGGAAGTTTAGTCTAAATTAATAAAAATTGGAATGACAGATAATTATAACAAAGTGTAATCTCATTATTTTCAAGCGTGAAGGCAAACATTTTATAAAATGTTGCCAAAAGTACATATTTGCTGAAGCTGTCTCAATAAGAATGATTTGTAGTTAGCCAAGTGCCATATTTGCTTGCTTTTCTTTTTTTATTTTATTCTTCACAATTCCCAAATGATTCCTTAACTCACCCCCATGCCAAAGTATACCTTTGCTTTTCTGCTTTGGAAAACAGTAATCACTGATGTTAATAATGAGTTTATTAAAGTCTTAGATCTATCAGTAGCTTTACAGCTGAAAGAGAAGCACTAAAAGAAAGAGCATGGCTATTCGAAATCTTTCTCATGGTCACCCCTTCTTCATTTCTACCACTTAATGTTTCCTTTCATGTACTCACTATCTCATAACTACTGGAGGCAAGGACTATTTTAAGTCTCCCAGTGTCCTAGTTCCTTTCCTTTTTATTCATTTTATACTTTATCATCATAAATATTAATTTTTATAAAACATTGCCCTCATCAAGTAAATATAACTGACATGCTTTCAAAACCAAACAGCACAGTTTGTAAACTTTAATATACTCTGTATCCTAACTGTCTTGAATCCTCAGATTGTACAGTTAATTCATTAGAATTAACGTATTACTAAATTTGTGGCTATAGAACAAAGGGCAGTCAAGTAAAACTTTTGATCAAGTGTTATTAAATATTTGCAACATGTCAGGCATTTCATTTATAGAAAAATATAGTACCAAAGTATTTATATAAAAAGTAATTTAAAATATAAAATTAATTTAATGTTAATTTATCTTTGTTTGTTGATGAAATAGTCTAAAATAGCCTGTGGCAAATACCCATGGTTATAAATAAACGCATTTGACATCTTACTACTTGTGTTTGTAATGAGCTAATAATATTGAAAAAACCAAAATATGGCTTAGGACATATACTTTTCAGCTTCCTTTGGAAAACTTCTGAATAAATAAAATAACTGATTTTAAATAAAAATACAGATCATCTCAAAAATACAAAACCTTTTTTTGGAAAGCACAATACTTTTTGTATTCACTATTAAGTTCAACAAGAATAAAAGACTAATGTCACAAGAAAAAGTAATTTTTAGTTACCTCTGAAGTAAACTTTGCCCTTTCAAAATCTTTATAAGTTTTAATGCTTGCTCTTTTCCAACTCCAGGGACTCCCTTTCAGAAAGTGGGAAAAGAAGTTCAAACGTTAATCACTAGGGAATCGATAAATGAAGGGTGAGACGTCCATTCAATGTAAGATTGTGTAGCTCAAAGAATGAGGTAACTGTGTGCAAGACACATTGTTACGTGTAAAATGAAAATTGCAGAACAGCATACAGTATGATTTAGATTTGTAAGTTAAATAACAATTATATTGTTAACTTATGCAAACAAAAAAGTCAGAGTGTGATATACCAAACCACTGACTGTTTATTTTAGGAGAGGGAGGAACAGAATTTTAGAGGGCTTTCATTTTCTATGTTAATTATTTTGACAGTATTTTAATTTGACCTAACTTTATGTTATATTTGTAGTCAGGAAAAGGCATGTTCATTTGATTATATGAACATATAATATTTAAAGATCCAGACAACCAAAGAGAACAAAAGAGAATTCTAAGTTAACTCTTGAAATTAATAACTTAAAAAAATTAAAATAAGCATTAAGTTTCCTACACAAAAAATATATAAATAAATGTATATTCACATGACAATTTCTGGTTTAAATGGAGTCTTCCAGTTCCTATAAAGGTTTATTAATATGTCTTTGTAAGCAAGGCTGTTCTTTAGCCGATATGCATCAGGAGAGACACACCAGTGTTAAAATACTTCTAAACTGGTTAGTAAATAGCCAATGCCCATGTACCCTGAGTGCCTGCCAGCAAAGGGGTCTCCCCCTTAAAATGAATTCCCTTTCCAATCCACCTACACTCAGAATTCAGCTAAAAGGGTAACATATAGCACAATAGAGGGTATCCAGAAGCATTTTCCATCTCTACAACCTATGTCTTTAGTAAAACAGTTGCTGGATATTTTGTATGTCACCCTTCATGTGTTAGCGTTTAGTTATATATTAAATTTTTTAGGCAAATCATGATAGTAGAGACTTAAAGATCATTAAGTACAATGATATAAATAGATAGCAGTTTTGGCTGCAAGGAAACAAAAAATCAAAATAGGTAAGGCTAGTGTATAATACCATTGCAGATAAAATTGGTTTCTGTGAGTTCAAGTTTGCAAATTTTTTCTTATATTCAACACTGAGCTGTTTTTAGACTTTAATTATGATACAATTACATATGGGAAACAAATCTATTTCAGAATGAGAACTATAATAATTATTTTCTGTGTTGTTTAACAGTTCTTTTCCTCCTGTTTTCTTTTCTTACTAGTTAAAAAAAATTGTTGACTTCTCTATTTGGTCACTGGTGACACAGATTAGAAATTAGAGTTAATAATTTTACTATCCTACTATTTTTTCCTCTCCAAAGCTCTAGTGAAAAAAAATTATATGTCATCCTTCTTTAGACTTCTCTTGGGGATAGAGTCTATAGTATAATGAGGGGTTTAGTAAGGATACAAAGATGATCAGCAGGAACATAATAATGGGACTATATAAAAATAGTAGGAGCTACAGTACAAGTCATTTTATAGTTTTAAACATCATATTTATGAATGTGGTTATCATTGTAATTCTTTTTTTTTTTTTTTGTGGTACGCGGGCCTCTCACTGTTGTGGCCTCTCCCATTGCGGAGCACAGGCTCCAGACACGCAGGCTCAGTGGCCATGGCTCATGGGCCTAGCCGCTCCGCGGCATGTGGGATCTTCCCGGACCGGGGCACGAACCTGTGTCCCCTATATCGGCAGGTGGACTCTCAACCACTGTGCCACCAGGGAATCCCATCATTGTAATTCTTAATTCATCCCTCACCTATTATACCTGTTACAGAGAACTATATTGTGTATCTTAAGATATAAAATAAAAGGTTTTCATGAGCAAAACTCAATGCAATGCTAAGAGGCATGGAAGGGTGAATGGCTTAACCCAATAATCATGTTGCCTAGCAACAGTAACAATAACACTGAGCATGTGCACAAAAAGAAAGCTAAAATGGAGATGCAAAACTCAGACAACAGTGATAGAAACTAATATTGGCATGAGACAAGGAAAGAGTAATTCCTACATTTCTCTAAAAAGATAGTCAAACATGAATGTGAATCTCTCAGAGGTATGGTTTACTGAGATTTAAGCTGTGGTACTAGTTATGATTCTATTCTCATTTATAACATTAAGTATAATGATGAGCAAGCTGTTTAATGCCACTTGAGATGCTGATTATCTTAGTTACTGAATAGTTTATTACACCTATATTCCAAATTAGGTTCTTAATTATATGATATTGTATTCATATTTATGCATCATGTAAGGTATCAAAAAACCCCATTATGAAGAGTAAATAAATATGACAATTTCAGCAGACCTTTGGAAGATAATCACAGCCAAGTAGTATTGCTAGCCCAACCAGAGCATTTCTATCCAAACCTAGTTTACTCTCGATGGTTGACATTGTATAACAGTCAACATGTGGGTCCTAGAAGAAAGAACAGATTCAGTTTCATCTTCAAAAAAATAAACAAAAACAACATTATAAAAAATAATTTGTCAAAGCTGTCTCTAAATGTTTATTCCTAAAAGTTTAAAATTATCCTGATCACCAGAATCTTCATAAAATCTAACACTTCAATATCTGGAAATAAAGTCATAGTTTCAAAAATGGGTTTAAAAAATTAACTATAGTAGTCATTTTTTCCTCTTTATTGTTTTTTGGTGTCTACAAAAGTAGATTTTCATCTTGTACAATTAAGCACTGTAAAATGTATATTATAGAAATTGTATATTATTGTAATTACATCATCAGAAGTTAACTATCATTAACAGCATCAGGCATATTCTTCTAAGAAACATGTTCTTTGACACATGCATACAAATATTTATTACTCTATTTTTAAGTAAAAATAGGATTATATAAAAATACTATTTTGCAATATTTCTTGCCCACTAATATAACTGGATATCTTTAATATCAATAATACATACCTTTTTAATGATTGCTTACATTAGATGTACCCTAAGGCAGTGTTTCTCAATGGGGATACTGGGAGCATTTTCAGAAAGATAACAGAATTTTTTGGCAAGAGGTTTAGTCTCTCTGGCTCTAATCCACCAAAGGTCCATAGTCTCCCTTGCCCAACCTTGAATAATTACAACCAAAATGTCCCATGTATTACCTCCCTCCATGAGAACCGTGGCTGTATTTAGCCATTCTCTATCAATGGGCATTTGGGTGCTTGCCAAATTTTTGTAATTAGTGACAATGCTGCAGTTAACATCCTTGTATATCTCTCCTTGCATATTTGTAGGTGTTTTTGAGGCTTACTAAAAGTGCAAATTCTGGGTCAAGGCAATACATATTGTATGCAATTTTATAATATATAGTTGAAACTGATTTAGAATTAAACCTTGTGAAACAAGTCAAGCCCTTAGGAGACAAATCCACATTTCAAAGAGAATGAACTATGTGGCACTGATATTTTTAGTAACAGTAAACATTTTACTTAGCGACTGCTAAGTGCCAAGAATTAATCCCTTTAAAAAAAGTAGTGTGTAAAACAAATGCTGAAAAAGAGAAAGAAAAAATACCTTGGAATTCATAGTGAAATTTCTATAAACAGTTTGGGCCCCATAAAGGAAAGCATCTCCATCATTGGTGAGGCAGCCATCTACATAACCACTGGCATTGAGGTAAGCACACATGGCTTCAGCTTCCCCAGCAGCTTGGACCCAGGGAATTCCTAAGCATTCTAGCATATCAAGACACTGAAAAGAAAAAGTCGGTGCAACAAATCTAAGAACATTTTTTTTTTTTTTGTGGTACGCGGGCCTCTCACTGTTGTGGCCTCTCCCATTGCAGAGCTCCGGACGCGCAGGCTCAGCGGCCATGGCCCATGGGCCCAGCCGCTCCACGGCATGTGGGACCCTCCTGGACAGGCACGAACCCACGTCCCCTGCATCCGCAGGCGGACTCTCAACCATTGTGCCACCAGGGAAGCCCTAAGAACATTTTTATTGCTGCTTTTTTCAGTGTTTAACTTACTTCTATATCACAAATATTAATAGTAGTTATTTAGGTATTTTAAAAGTTATTACATTTAAGAAACAACTGGAAACTTGAGCACTGAATACTTAATGGCAAAGTATTAGTATTAAACTGTTAGATGCAATAATAAAAATTATATTGTGGTTACGTTTTTATTTTTTAAGAGCCCCTATCTTTTTAGAGAAAGGTATTGAAATACTAAAACAATATTATGTCTGGGATTTGCTTCAAAATAACGTGGGACCTCCTAGAGAAATGGAAATAAAAACAAAACTAAATAAATGGGACCTAATGAAACTTAAAAGCTTTTGCAGAGCAAAGGAAACCAAAAACAAGATGAAAAGACAACCCTCAGAATCGGAGAAAATATTTGCAAATGAAGCAACTGACAAAGGATTAATCTCCAAAATTTGCAAGCAGCTCATGAAAAAAACAAATAATCCAATCCAAAAATGGGCAGAAGACCTAAATAGACATTTCTCCAAAGAAGATATACACGTTGCCAACAAACACATGAAAGGATGCTTAACATCACTAATCATTAGAGAAATGCAAATCAAAACTATAATGAGGTATCACCTCACACCAGTCAGAATGGCCATCATCAAAAAATCTACAAACAATAAATGCTGGAGAGGGTGTGGAGAAAAGGGAACCCTCGTGCACTGTTGGTGGGAATGTAAACTGATACAGCCAATATGGAGAACAGTATGGAGGTTCCTTAAAGAACAGAACTACCATATGACCCAGCAATCCCGCTACTGGGCATATACCCTGAGAAAACCATAATTCAAAAAGAGTCATGTACCACAATGTTCATTGCAGCTCTATTTACAATAGCCAGGACATGGAAGCAACCTAAGTGTCCAATGACAGATGAATGGATAAAGATGTGGCACATATACACAATGGAATATTACTCAGCCATAAAAAGTAACAAAATTGAGTTATTTGTAGTGAGGTGGCTGGACCTAGAGTCTGTCATACAGAGTGAAGTAAGTCAGAAAGAGAAAAACAAACACTGTATGCTAACACATATATATGGAATCTAAAAAAAAGAAATGGTTCTGAAGAACCTAGGGGCAGGACAGGAATAAAGACGCAGACGTAGAGGATGGAGTTGAGGACACGGGGAGGGGGAAGGGTAAGCTGGTACGAAGTGAGAGAGTGTCATGGACATGTATACACTACCAAATGTAAAATAGATAGCTAGTGGGAAGCAGCCGCATAACACAGGGAGATCAGCTCAGTGGTTTGTGACCACCTAGAGGGGTGGGATAGGGAGGGTGGGAGGGAGATGGGTGGGATAGGGAGGGTGGGAGGGAGACGCAAGAGGGAGGAGATATGGGGATATATGTATATGTAGAGCTGATTCACTTTGTTATAAAGCAGAAACTAACACACCACTGTAAAGCAATTATACTCCAATACAGATGTTAAAAAAAAAATGGGAGTAGAGGAATGGGTGGGAGTACAGATGAAACAAAACTGGTCAAGAGTTGATAATTGTTAAAGATTGGTGATGGGCTACTTTTTTTTTTTTTTTTTAAATTAATTAATTAATTTTTTTGTGGTACGCGGGCCTCTCACTGTTGTGGCCTCTCCCGTTGCGGAGCACAGGCTCCGGACGCGCAGGCCCGGCGGCCATGGCTCACGGGCCTAGCCGCTCTGCGGCATGTGGGATCTTCCCGGACCGGGGCATGAACCCATGTCCTCTGCATCGGCAGGTGGACTTTCAACAACTGCGCCACCAGGGAAGCCCTGGGCTACTTTTATATTCATTTAAAATTTTCTGTAAGGAAAAGCTAAAAATTTTAGTGTCAATTAAAAAGTAATCCATATTTGATTAAAAAATTAATTCAAAAAGTACTTTTAAAAGTAGTGACTATGCAATTTTCATTGTCTTGTTCAATGCTATTATCTCAAGAGTCTGGAAATATCGTGACATAATAATAATTAATCACATTAACATTTACATCTGTAAAACTACAGCAATTCTTCTCACATGATGATCAGCCCAATATGAGCTCTTCCAAAGAAGGCGCTACTACACAATTTTGGCTTGAGACCTTAAAGTGCACTTCTTATCACCTCCCCTGTATGATGAAACTCTCACATTATGGGGAACCACACAGGGGTCCATTGCTGGTGTGCTCCTAGTAAGTCAAATGTCTGTACAGGATGTTTTTATCAATTTGCGGTTTTCTTGGGGTTATGAATTTAACCCAGCTGAGTAGCTTATAGTTTAGCTTTACAGCCTAGTGCATTCTTTCTTGTCGTATGTGACACTCTCATTCTATCACTGAGGAATACTGGATATGGTGAGGAAAAGAGGCTATTTACCTAGTTTCTAGAGACAGAAAAATTATCATCTCTTTTGCTTTAACTGATTGTTTGCATGCTATATGATGTAATAAAAACCTCTGCCAGATGTTGCCCAAGGTGGACAAGGTTCAGAAGGACAAAGTACTATGTCAAAAAAAAAGGTGCTTTTCAGAACTCTGGCTGGGTGACTTTAGAGACAGTTTTGTTATAGGTGCTGCTTTACTGCAACACCATAGTTGTTTCTAATTTACCCATACATAAGAAGTATCCTTTCATAAAAAACAACAAGAGTTTAAAAGTCATTTCAGATTCTGTTCCAACTCTTTTCAAAAACCAGCACAGAATTTGTGATGAGGTTGGTTGCAATTTTCTCTCCCCTAAGTCTCTAACACGTGGGGTGGAGGTTGTGTTGGAGGACTAATGTGTGCTTTTCATGCTTGTAACTAAAAATGGCAGTAGATTAGGAGAACATAAGGCTTAGTAACTGAGTGTACAGAAATATGATAATGATTAATGGGCAGGCAACATTGAACCAATACAAAATGCCTAAGAACACCAGAATTAGGGAAATAAAGAAATAGGAATAGAGTAATTTTCTCAAAAGGACATAAACACCTTTTTGCTTTATACTGGGTATTTAATGCCTTAAGTATGTAAACCATAGATATTTCCAGGAACTGATTACACAAGAAATAATTAGAATTCAGTACAGATATTTTTTTCAATTACTGATAGTCATTAAGGTAGAATAGTCACTAACTGAAAATTATTATTTTTAATCACATAAAAATAGAAAATAGAATTTCTGGAGAAAAATGCTTATTAATTTATGCAATACCTTTTAAAAGAAATTAAAATTTTAAACAACATTAAAAAGAAAAACAGGGATAGGAACTCAAAGCAAATATGATAAAAGGTTTATTCCTCAGTATATAAAGAATATGAACAAAAGAAAAAGTAAAACTTCAAAAGGTAAGTGGGGAAAGGATATGATGGTCATTACCCAGAGAGGGACTAAAACTAAGTTAAATGTTTAACCTCACCATTAAAAGAACAATACATATTAAATATGTATTATATGTATTTATACATATTATATAAACAAAGAAATGTCTTCGATTTTCCACACTAAATAGTACAAAGATAAACCTCCTAATATCCAATAATCTTGTGGGTGCAATGAAATTGCCTATCTCATATCTGTACTGGTAGAAAGTAATTGGCAAGTGTTATAAAATCACTCCTAAACTTTGGTCTATCAATCCTACTTTGGGTAATTTTACCTTAAAATCACAAGAAAAAGCTATGTTTACAAAAAATGTTCATCATAATTTCCTGTATAATAGAGAAGAACTAAAAAAGCAAACAATATACAATACAATATAAAATCATGGGGAATGATTTCATACCTTCATACATGTTGTACCATCATTAAAGTAATGATTTTGAATAGAATATGGCAACAGGGAAACATGGGTATGTTAAGTGAAAACTCCAGATAAAAATTATTTGTGCATGATTACTGCAAGTTTTAAAAACATACACCCTTAAAAAAGAGACAGGGGACTTCCCTGGTGGCGCAGTGGTTAACAATCCTCCTGCCAATGCAGGGGACACGGGTTTGAGCCCTGGTTGGGGAAGATCTCACATGCCACAGAGCAACTAAGCCCGTGCGCCACAACTACTGAGCCTGTGCTCTAGAGCCCGCGAGCCACAACTACTGAAGCCCGTGTGCCTAGAACTCATGCTCCACAAGAGAAGCCACTGCAATGAGAAGCCCACACACTGCAAGGAAGAGTAGTCCCAGCTTGCAGCAACTAGAGAAAGCCCCCGCGCAGCAACGAAGACCCAACGCAGCCAAAAATAAATAAATAAATTTATAAAAAAATAAATAAAATAAAAAGAGACAAGATAATAATAGCTTCCTATCATTTTACTTACTTTATCATATTATAGATTTTTCTTTTTAAATTTTTATAAAAATATATATTTTATAACGTATAAATATATTAAAATATAACTGAGTACTTTTTAAAATTACAAAGCCCTAAAGGAAGCCAAATACGTATTCTGTCTATGAACTCTCATTAATCCTGAATGAGTAAAGTATGAATGAATGAGACCTCTATTCTGGGAATTCTTTAAGTGCTGAAGATGTAATAAAATGTATGTCCTGACTATGTACCAGTTGTTTTAGATATATTTTCTCTAATTTTTACCATATCCCTGTAAAGTATTACTATCCTATTTTACAGAGTAGGAAACGAGGCAGACAGGTTAAAAATCTTGCCCACTGTCTCAGAGTTTCTAATGTCCAGTCAGAATCTGAATGCAGGTGAGTTTCACTCCAAAACTTAAACTCCCTTCTCTATTCACACTGTCCTTCTAGTCACAGTAAAGTTAATAAGTATTAAGGATGCTGAACGAAAAACTTTATCAGAGTAAAATATACTCTATAATTCAAATCAGAATTATTAGATCATATCTGAATGCTCACCTCCTTTAAGACTGATTTAAAATGGGATCTCCCTGTTTTCTGAGACCATGTTTTTCCCGAAGGTCCATACCGAATCTGATTCCTCTTACTTATGACATCAGCTTTCAGCTTTGGGGGTTCCCCTTCCATAACGAACACCAGTTTTACATCCATTAGTGTTAAATATGAGATACGAAAAAATAGGTTCCTGAAATATAAAAATTAATAATACATGAATCATCATATATTGATAGCAGAAGTCAACATAGCAGTATGACATAATGGCAAGAACATTAGTATCAAAAATGTTATATGCAATAACATTTTATTTGTTAAGATTTTATTTTACATAGACTGGACTGAGAGACCACTGTGTGTCTTTTAGCAAAGGAGATTTATGATTATTCTAATTGCTATGTGGAAGATGGTTTGGAGGAGGAGGCCAAGAGAGGAGGGAGGGAAACTAGCGAAGATTTCATCTCAGCAGGGCAGATAAGAGACGTTGGCATCCACTGAGGCAGTGCTTCTGGAGGTCGAGAGAAGTTTGTGAACGCAGGGTATATTCTGGAAGTAGAACTGGCAAGACTTCTGATGGACTGGATGTGTGGAGGACAAAACACGGGGAGAATGGCTCCCAAATGTCTGGCTTTTAGTCATCGAAGCATCCTTGCGGATATGTTAAATAGGCAGCCAAGTATATGAGTCTGAAGCTCAAAGGGTACGAGGTACAAATGTGTGTTATCAATATGGAGATGGCAGATCGAGACACGTTAATACATTTTAAAATCTCAAAAGGTAGAACAGCAACAACAAAAGAAATGAAGTGGAAACAAAACCAAGACATCCACTGCTTATGCAATCATCTATTTATATTCTGAGCACGTTTACTCTACCTGAGGTGGGGCTTCATGACTGTCCCAATCATTTTTTTGACTGTCTGTGCTTCACATACCCAGAGACTCAGATCAACCGCAATGGTTTTCCCAACAAGACTGTGCAAGTGGACGTGTTGTTTAACAGGCTCCAGAATCTGCCACAAGTCATTCACTCCCATCCTGGTGATTATCTGCAGCACACTTTTCAAAAGATTGTTAAAAGACAAAGAAGCTCAGAACAGAAATTCAAACAGTGTATTCTGAGCTAGTGTGGGGTGATTCATAAATAATAGAGTATTCTTATTTCTTCCATTGGTCAGCTCTTCCGAATGAATCAAGAACACCTGAAACGTTAAAAATGGTGGTAATACACTTAGTGGCTTCAAAAATACTGACACAACTAACAGATGAAAAGTTATTAACAGATTATAGCATGCTGAATTTGTCCTTAAAATCCACTCATGTCACCAAATATGTTTCTCTATAGTACTGAAAAATAGTTATTTTTAAACTTAATGTAACCAATGCCAATGGCTGCCTTGTCCCTCCTCATTCTTTCCTCTTTTCCACGCAGTCTTTAGCAGTGGCTGAGAATAAAATTTTTCACATGGTCACATTAACATTGTATGAAATTTGGAAAATAAAAGGAAAAATTACTCCCATCTCAAAAGGTGGTAATTGGCTTCTCCCACCTAATAAGAGCTAACAAATGCAGAGACGGGTACAAAATCCACAGATGTGGCAATGCATATTTGTCTTCTTGAGAATTCACTCCTTGATTTACATACCTAAAGAGAGAATAGGACTAGTCCTCTATCATAATCAGGAAAAACAAAAAGACAAAAGCAAGGAAGAATGCAAACGGACAAACAAACAAAAAAACACAAAAGATTAATGAAGGAAAACTGATGGAAAAGTGGGGGGGTGGAGATAGAAAAGGAAGAGTTGAAGGAATACATAATTTTTTTTTTTTTTAAGGAGCATTGGCTTTTTAAATTGCAAGGTCATGCATGTTCATTGTGGGAAAATAAAAAATCTTTTAAAAGAAAAATATTTTAAAATCACCTATAGTTCCACTATCCAAAGAAAACTGATGTTAAACTCTTTTCTATGTACATACATTTTAAAAACAAAATTGGCTTAAACCCTGCTATTGTAACCTGCTTTGGTATTTTCTATACGCCAGTTTTTCCTTATTAAACATCTATAGCTGTTTTTCTTTTCCTTTGTTATTATTTGATAAAAAATATTATGTAGCATTTGCATTGAAGATTCAGTCTATGTAAAAGTCTGACTATGTATCATCTGAATAATGACCTTAATTCACTCTATAAACACAAGGTAGGATACAAGACATATTAAGACAAAAAGCTATGACCACAATGTAAAGCCATTCTAAATAAAATGTAACTGTATTGTCTATTCCTTTAACAGGGTCCATAGTAAAAGCAAATGTTCTCAAATTGTACATGGCTACAAAGAAAATAAATGTTGGAAATGTGGCTATCTGTCATTTTCTCTGAGCTTTTCTGAATCTTAATTTTAAACGTGGTCAGTGTAACCCTAAGTAGTATTTTGTGCACTCCTTTGTATGAAGAGCTGCACAAATATTTGCTGATACGTCACTTTAGAAGGAAAATTATAGATTTAAATACAGAGAAGAATTAGGTAGTAATGGTGATTCCAGTGCTAATATAGTCTATTGCACATCAAGAAGGCCCAAAGATAGAACGTGGGTGGCACTGTGACATGGATTCAGAGTCAAGGTTTTATCTCTTTGTTAGTGAAAAGTTGTAGTAAATTCTGGAAAAAGAGCGGGGGCACATGTATTCCCTAAGGCATTATTATGAAGGGAAACAAGCCTTTTAAAGTGTTAACCACTAGGACTTCTCTTGTGGCGCAGTGGTTAAGACTCCACCTGCCAATGCAGGGGACATGGGTTCGAGCCCTGGTCCGGGAAGATTCCACTTGCCGCGGAGCAACTAAGCCCGTGCTCCGCAACGAGAGAAGCCACCGCAGTGGGAAGCATGTGCACAGCAATGAAGAGTAGCCCCTGCTTGCTGCAACTAGAGAAAGCCTGCGTGCAGGAGCGAAGACCAGCGTCGCCAAAAATAAGTAAATAAATAAATTTAAAAGAAAAGAAAAAAATAAAGTATTAACCACCACAACATGTAAAATTCAGAAATAGAAAGTTTGAGGGGGAAGTTCTTATTGATAATTGTGCTTCCCTTTTATTTGTGACTCACGCTGGATACTGGAATGTGTTGCTACTGAAGGAAATTAAGCAACTTCTCTCTGGAGGAACGTTATCATAACTGATCCTAGTTCATTTAAATTTGACCCTGACGCTAGCTGTCAAATTTTTAAATGCAGGTATCTCCTGATTTAGCAATAGCTCTCCTAGGAATCTACTTTAAGATATGCTCTTAAGTGTTTACACATTTATATTCATTGTAACATTGTTTATAATAGACACTGGGAAGAACCAAATGAGCACAGCAGACATATCTTTAAGCAAATTATGGTATATTCAAACAATGGAATAGATGATGCAGCAAATAAAAATGGATACTTCTACCTGAACTGATGAAATAGTCTCCAAGTTTCGAAATGAAAACAGGTACAAAATAGGTTATTTATTAGGGATGACTTAAGTTGAGAGATGTGAAAAATTACTGTGTTGTTTTTTTTGCATGTTTATTTTTTAAAATAACTATATGCTTGCATTACTTTTCAAATTAAAAAAAAAGCTAAAAAATGTGGCCCTATCTATAAAGGGTTGGGCAAATAAACTAGAAATCTTTAGATGGTTCATGTCTTGCCTAAATATTAAGTAATGAAATATGGACACAGTTCACGGGTCAATTAAAAAGCAATGCTCTACATATTTATGAGTACCTGAATATCAAATACGACTTCAGTATGTCTTTTTAAGGATAAGAGATTCACTTTTTCTGGTTTCCTCCAGAATGCCTAGGAATGAGTTATGTGGTCTTGGGCAAGGCGCATCTTTTCTCTGGCCCTTCCATCTCTAAAGTTCAATCCTTCCTACCATGTCTCTAATGTTTCATTACATAAGCTGACTACACATATATAAATGAATAGTAAGAATAAAGACTGTTGTATGGTGCAGTGTTATCATGGCACACACAAACACATATTTATGTACAGGACTGTGATGTACCTTGTATTCCTTCTGAGGGTGATGGAAAAAAAATTGGAGAAACACTAATGAGGTAGACTCAATCTTAAAAACTGTAGTCCTCTATTTCAAGCACATTTGGAACATTTTTAAGGATCTTAACGGAATATATTATTCACTGGGGCAGCCATGCCTGGAAAAATAAAAATAAACCCAGAACTGATTCTATTAATATTTTAAGATTCCCAGATTGGATTGGATCCCTTAAGCAAGACAAAGAGGGCTGTTAACTAATCCCATAAGTAATGTCTTTAATATAATATGATCATTACATTTAAAACTTATTCATGTTATTTTAATTTCTTTTGTCAGAAATAAACCTGGTTTAAAGAATGAGCATCCCAGGACTTCCCTGGTGATGCAGTGGTAAAGAATCCACCTGCCAATGCAGGGGACACAGGTTTGAGCTCTGGTCCGGGAAGATCCCACATGCCGCAGAGCAACTAAGCCCGTGTGCCACAACTACTGAGCCTGCGCTCTAAAGCCCGCAAGCCACAACTACTGAGCCCATGTGCCACAACTACTGAAGCCCGCACACTTAGAGCCCGTGCTCCACAACAAGAGAAGCCACTGTAATGAGAAGCCCACGCACCACAAAGAATAGTCCCTGCTCACTGCAACTAGAGAAAGCCCGTGCGCAGCAACAAAGACCCAATGCAGACATACATACATACATACATACATACATAAATAAATAAAAAGAATGAGCATCTGTGGTTATGTTACAGAACAACTAGCACTGGCAGCTGAACAGATATGTACCTAGGACATCTATTTTGGCTATTCCTTTATTATAATATGAGCAAAGACTACAAAGCTGTAACAATGGCTACTTAAACACAACTAGTATGAAAAACGCAGGCAAAAAGAAAAAAGGTCTGTAACAAAATTATCATTTAGGTCCCAGAAAGTAAAAATTAAGTTACTATCTCTGAGCTAAGGTTTTCTCTTCTCCACTTTCCTTAGTTACATGACATTTTCTAGGAAGAAAAAGTCTCTTTCATTGCCAGTCTTCCTGGTCACCACATTTTTTTCTTCCAGTTTTAATGAGATACAACTGACATACAGCACTGCTTAAGGTTCAGTTGTACAACATGATTTAACTTAAGTACATCATGAAATGATTACAGTAAGTTTACCACATCCATCATCCCATAAAGATACAAAATTAAAAAATGGTTTCCTTGTGTTGAGAACTCGGGATTTGCTCTCCTAACAATTTTCACATATAACATACAGCAATGTTAATGATATTAATCATGCTGTACACGACACCCTTAGTACTTATTTATTTTATAACTGGAAGTTTGTACCTCTGACCACCTTCATCCAATTCCTTTTTAAACTACTTTGGTACCTTGACCTAGAGTCCCAATATATCTACTGAAATGCATTTGAAAAAGGTTAAAAATCTCTCGTGTCCCCCAAGCATACTCCTATAAAGTAGTAATGCTCTGCTGTTTCTTTCATAACCATGAAATAATTGCTGCTATCGTGAAACGTGCTTTTTTCCACTTTTTTTTCTGAATGATAGGACCCAAGGGGACAATTTTTAGGAGCTAGCCTCTCTCTCTAACATACCTCAATGAGTCTTTTTTTTTTTCTTTCTCTTAGTAACTTACCGTTAATGAATTTCCATTAGACCTTCTTGAATAACTGCAAGACTTTATATAGCCTTCACCACTTTTAACTAAAAAATAATAGATTAGAACTATGCCAAGCAACACTATTTAAAGGATTGGTGGCAGGCATAAGAACTAGAAAGTTAACAGAAAGACTCCCAGGAAGATTATTTTTAGAGTCAGAGAGCTGAGTCTCCTTTGAATACTCTATAATGAAGAAACTTCTCTTCACTTTCCCTCTTTAATATTTATCCCTCATCATCTGACAACTTCTCCGAATTCTTGATAAGAACATCTAATCTCCTACTTTATCTTTACATGGATGCATAATATGCATCTAATTCTTGATTCCATCATCTCTCCTCAAAACTGTTCTATCCCTAGTCATTGCCAAATATCCAGTTGCTTAGGCCAAAAACCTAGCAGTCATTCTTGATTGTTCTCTTTACTTCACTCTCTAACAGCAACTTGATCAACAAGTCCCCTGTCTCCGAAACACATCCTAAATCCCCGTTTCTAAAGATACTCTTCTAGTGCCTGAAGTCGGCTAACTGGCCTCTCTGCTTCCACTTTTTACTACCTGCCACCCACGCAATCATCCTCCCCATAGAAGTCACAATGATCTTATTTAAAAACCTAAAACATATTTAAAAATCTTCGTCTCTTTGGTAATGGTTAGTGAATTTCCTTAAGGGTGACATAACTTCTCTTTGTTACCAGTTAATTTACTTCATTTGTGGTGCTATCTTATAGCCAGTTGTAAAATGCAAAAAATATTAATGTAAAATTACAAAGCATTCTAAGTGTAATACATTCTTTTAAAATACTATTTTAGGATTATCTTCAATAGATCTACAACCTAAGGTCTTTGTGCTCCTTTTGAAAATCACTTGTAAAACCAGAATATTAAACGAATACCTCAATAGTTCTGAAAGGGTAAAATTATGTGAAATATCTTATGAAAAATTACACCATGTGTGTGTTTGGTTTTTTTGGCTGTGCCGTGTGGCTTGTGGGATCTCAGTTCTCCACTCAAGGACTGAACCTGGGCCACAGTGGTGAAAGCCCAGAATCCTAACTACTAGGCCACCAGGGAACTCCCCATGTTTTAAGAATGCACTTAATCTAAAATGTCTATTTCCACGATCTATTATTTCCCATTCCTTGTCACTTTCTCTGCACTAGCCCTTCCTTTGAAGTGATATTAAGTAGCAATGGTAAGACTGTAAAAGCATTTAAAGTTCCAAAAGGGGACCGAATGCAACAACTTTTAAGATATTCAAGTACAACTACACTCAAAGATAGAACAGATGGTTCTTGCATGAGGTCATGAGCAACCTGAAAAGGTTGCTTGAAAATAGCTCAGCATTAAGTAAAATTTAAAAATGCTACACATAGCAAACTCACCCCAAACTGTGTATAATTTTATCTTCCATTTTTATTTTAATAGGGTGAAATTTGAAATTTTTTATGATGTAAGATTTGATGAGTCTCTACTCCTATCTTTCTTAATGTAATGATTTCATTGACATCAATCTGCTCATGCAATCAATGTATATTACATATATTTTAAAAAGTCTCCTAATATAGTTCTCAAGAACTAATGTGATGCAAGAATACTTATGTGAATCAACGAAGTTAGAACAACCCATAGCAAATAACTTTATAGCCTACTAGTGGCTTCAATTTATATGCTTTAGTGAAAGAGCATTGGACTTGGGATAGAAAACCTAAAATTTTGATCTTGGATATACACTGACTAGCTGTACAACCCTGGGAGGACATTTAACCCATCTACAAAATGAGAGGTATTAAACCAAATGAATTACAAGATTCTGATATCTTTTGAATCTCATCACCAATTCTGATAGCTTGGTATTAAAAACAAATCACTCTATTTCAGATATTATTTTTTGGTAGAAAGAACATGAATTTCTAGTTTAAAAAAAGAGCTTAAGAATCCCCTTCAAGTTAAAACAGAACCAAATCCTTTGATGTAACCATATGGTACCCATAAATCAATTTATGCTCCTAAAACTTCCTTAAAAGCTAATAAGCTTTATTGTTTAATTATAAAACTGAATGAGGTGAGAAAAGCACAGAACCTTGTTAATTCCACTAATGAATCAAATTTAAAGAACATAAAAGAGGTCAATGGTTTGATATGCAAAAATATACATTTTATTAAACTAACAGCTTTCCAGTTTTATTTCAGTTTTAAGCAGAAACATTAGAAACAATTTTTTTTAACAATAAAGCAGGAACTACTTTAAATTTCCCAATTCCCATGCAGATGACTCTATTTCATATAAAGTTTGGTAAACTGTATAATGCTTATTTCAGTTCAGGATTGTATTGTATAGGACTTAGCACATAATTTCACTAATTAATGCTGTGTTTATTATTTCTTCAGTTTTATTTTCATATGAATTTAGCTTAAACTTTGAATAATAATATAACCCAGGCTTAAATTACTTGTTATTAATAAATATTTATTAAATGCCTACTATTTACCAGAATTCTTCTTGGTGCTGGAGATAAAATATTGAAAGATCAAGCCCTGCATTTAAGGACCGTGGTTAGGTGAGATTAGAGATAAGGGAATTATAACAATGTGACAAGTACAGGCACAGAAGTAAGGCTAGAGAACTATAAGAGTAAACAGAGCTAAAGAAGGTATCCTACCTAGTGCAGGGCAGCTCCGGACGAGCAGGCTCAGCGGCCATGGCTCCAGGGGCCCAGCCGCTCCGCGGCAAGTGGGATCTTCCCGGACCGGGGCACAAACCCGTGTCCCCTGCATCGGCAGGCGGACTCTCGACCACTGCGCCACCAGGGAAGCCAAGGAAGACTTCTTAAAGGAAGTGACATATAAGCAGAGACCTCCCAACTGTGCTTCCCATCTTTTACCCACAAGGACCACCTGGGTCAGATGTCGTAGTGTTTTCACCTATTTTGACTATGTCATATGTGTATCATGGCAAAGGCCAGGATAGGAACATATACTTGATTATCTTTAGAAGTAAAAGGGTAGGAATCTCCTTACTGGAGACCAGAAGTTTGACATCAATTTCTTCGGGGGTGTTCTGGGTTAGCAGTAAATACCCCGTTTTTCCATCTAGAAAGGAAGATTTTGGGGTATAGAAAGTATATTGCGTAGCTACATCAGCATGCCACGTGAAGAGCTGTGTAAAGACAGAGGCGGTAGCTTAATGTCGGGTTGAGAAGGCGCTGAAAGCTAAGCCAAGGAACTTAAACTTCTTTAGTTCCGATGTTTATTGAGAGGGTTTACAATGTAGGCACGCGCCAGCGGAAAGAAAGATTGTAAATAAACAACCACAATGCCTTAAGATAACTGCTATAATGGAAGTATTTCCAAAACACAAAGTTAACACCAAAAAAGAGGAACACCCAAGTGTGCCCACGGGGATCAGGGAAGGCTCGCCCAGGATGGCCTTGAACCAGGCATGGGAGTGTACCCCACGGTGCCCGGGGGAAGGACATTCGGGACCCAGCGGCCTCGGCACGGCCGCCAGAGCGCGGAGCCGCGGCGGACAGCTCCCACGCGCCGGGGCGAACCGCAGGGACGGGGAGACTCCGAGCTCGGAAAGCAGGGCTGAATCCGGCCGGGAGCTTCGGATCGCTGTCCTCCTGGACCCAAAGGGAGCCTCTGACGGTGTTTTGGGAGGAGGGGCGGGTGCGACAGGGACGCGAACACAGAGCTCGCCCCCAACCCAGACTGCAAAGGAGCCAGCGGAAGGACCCGGGCGGTGCCGTCTCTCCACCGTTCTGCGGGACTTACCGGGACAACCCTTCCTCCTTGGTTTTGAAAGACGCCCTTCCGTGATTTACCAGTTTGGCCTGAATCCTAACTACTACTGTCTACAAGTTTCTAAATTTTCTCTTCTCAAAAAATAAGAAAAAGAAAAGGAAAGACTTTCTCTTTCCTTCCCCAAGCAAAGTCGACCGTTTGGCGCTTAGCACCCTGCCCCGGAAAGCTCCTGGGGAGCATTTGAATTCGGCGTCTTCTCGCCCACGGCCCCGCCTCTTCCGGGAAGTGACTGTCCCCTTTCCGCGACCGCGGCCGTACGCTCGGCTCCCAGCCCGTCGCTGTATGCATGGGTGGAACTGAAGTCGGGAGACTCCGAGTTTTTTTCACGCTCACTTAGGCAAATCACCCGCCCCGCCCGCCGCGTCCCGCTATCGCCGAGCTCCGAGCTTCTACAAGCTTTCTCCGTCCGCCCAGAGGCACTTCCGGCCCCTCCTCTTAGACTCCAGTGGCGCGAAAACCCCGAACCGCGCACGCGCGGGCGGAGTCCCCGCGGGAGGGGGGGCGGGGCGCAGGCGCGGAGTGTCCCGCGGTGGGCGCCGGGGCGGCCGCGCTGCTGCCTTCTCCCGCTGTGGGCGCGCGGAACGCCGCGGGCCAACGGTGGCCGGCCGACGCCGAGACGTCCCTAGGGTGCTTTAGCGTCCTGTTGCGCCGCGGCCGCCCCGCCGATCGGGTTCCTTCGGGAGACTTGGACTTGTTCGAGGTAGGGTGAGGGAGCGCGCCGTCGCTCTCCGTTGCTGCGGGTCCATGCCCCTTCACCGCACTCGTAGCTGGCGCCCCCAGCCCACCTGGTGGCAGTCGGGTCAGCGGAGCTGCGGCAGTGTCCAGGGGGCCCGGGCGGCCCGGCCCACGGCCGGCGGGGATCTTCGCGCCCTCTCCGCAGGCGGCACAGGTCCCCTTAGCCGCGGGAAACTTGCCTGTGTGTCCGCTGGGCTCCGCCCTCGAGCGGTTCTGGCGGCGAGGCTTGCCAATCCCGGCTCGGGCTGCGGGACCCGGCGCCCGGCCCCAATGGCCCTTTAGGCTTTGACGAGGGGCTTGGGGGTTATAAGGGTCGGGGGGTGAGGTTGGGCTCGGGAATCGGGCTTTTATCACCCGTTTGATGGTACCTCGCAAGTAGCAACTTAAGTATGTTTAAGAGATGTATGTAAATATTACTTAAATTGGATTTGTTGCTAAATGCCAGTTTCATGAGAACGCAAACTCTTCTGTACCTGGAAGAATTAAATTGTGATGTTTGGAGGTTTTATGATGTTATTTCTTTTCCCTGATTATCTCGTGGAGATGAGCTGGAGAAGAATCACTATTGGGAATTGCGGAACACAGGACTCAAGGGTAGAGAAAGGGCTTGAGAGGATCCTGGGATAATTCCTAGAAAGAGCAACTATTTGCTGTTTAAACCCTGAAGACAGAACTTATGTGAGTGCTTACTACTCTGTATATTTCATGAGGAGACGATTACAAGCGAGTGTTTTAAAGACAAGCTACTCTGGAATGTATATTCAAAAGAAAAAAAGTCCAAATTCGCTGACGGCTTTTAGACGGCTGCTGTGTAGTCTTTTTAAATGTTCACTGGCACATGCACTTGCTTGCAGGGAGTTCCATGGATACATGAGTGGAGAGGGACCATATTGAAACTACCTAGATTTACTTTATCTCGTTCTTTTACTGTGTGAAATATGCAGAGTAATAATTTCCTATGAGAATGTGTATTTACAGTTGTGTTGTTGTTTTTTTTTTCCTTGAATGGCTGTAAGTACAAAGAAGTTTGGAGATTACTAGAATATTGCTTAAAAAACATGTTTTTGTGCAAGACAGAACCAGTATTGTGTGACCTCCGACAAGTGGATACCACCTCTGCAAATTTCAGTTCGTATTCTGTAGTTGGAGAAAAATAACATGGTCCCTAACTCACAGGATTCTTAAACATGTGAGGGTGGGGGGATAGAGAGAGAGAGTTAGAGTTTTATCTCTGTACCTGTCTATAATTAGTATGAAGTATTTAGAATTGAGCCTGGCAAAAAGTCAGCACAAATGGCATATTAAAGTGGTTACAGTGAAAAACCAGTTTCATTCCCCAAAATTTATTTTACTGAGTATATTTTACTGAGTGCCTGGATGTAGAATTTTGTGTAAAACCTGCCTAAATTTTGACTGTCATTTTTAGACCTAAGTTAGGAAAATTAATCAAAGCCGTACTTGGCTTACTTTCAGGAATTAATAAATAACTCAAAATTTTACCACAATAGTATGCATTATATTTAAGGCATAATTAAATGTCACAGTTTTTTATATACACACACACACACACACACACACAAGTCCAGATGACTGAGGGTCAAGGGTAGATACTTACAGTAATGTTAGTGTTTTGGATTCACTAGTTAATGAGATACATGTTTCTCACTAAACATAGTTTCCCTGGTGACCAAATTCAGAATACTTCCTGTGGCTTTCTTAGCACTACTCCCAAATCTGCCTCTACTGCAGAGTATATTTTACTGCCTAGTGGCCTCTCTATCTCAGGAGCACTTCAAACTCAGTGTTTTCAAACAACATAAATGTATTATTTATCCTCCTTCCTTTCCAAACCTGCTCAGTCTACTGATAATGGCATTTAGTATTAAGAGTAAAGGTTGTTTCTGAAAATTAAACACAAGGTAAAATTTTATAAAGCAAGCCCAGGTTTTAATTGGCTTGAAGAGTAACATGAGAGGGACATATCACATTAGAATCCTTTATGTAGTTTTATACATTAACAAAGGATGGACAAGAAGATGAACAGATTAATATCCAATTTCACTGCCTATAAATAGTCAAACTTGGTTAAACTCAGTTCATACCACGAGGAACCTGGACGTTAAAGAGGTTTGACTTTGGGTTTTGACAACCTGGGTTTGGATCTAGGCTCTGCTAAGTTATAGCTACATAAGTCTGGGTATCTTTTAATTGAGCCTCAATATCCCCTTTTGTAAAATAAGGACAATACTTAGAAGGATGTTGAGGATTAAAGGAAAGGTTTGTACCTCTTAATCCCCTTCACTTATTTCATTCCCGACCTCTCCCTCTGGCAACTATCCATTTGTTCTCTGAATCTGTGAGTCTGTTTTCATTTTGTTTTGTTTCTTTTGTTTTTTAGATTCCACATATAAGTGAGATCATATGGGTATTTGTCTTCCTCTGTCTGACTTATTTCATTTAGCATAATACCCTTTAGATTCACCCATGTTGTTGCAAATGGCAAGATTTCATTTTTAATGGTTGTGTAATATTCCATTGTGTGTGTATGTGTGTATCACACCTTTATCCATTTATCTGTTGATGGACACTTAGGTTCCTTCCATATCTTGCCTATTGTAAATAATGCTGCGGTGAACATTGGTGTGCATGCCACTGCTTTTGTTCAAAAAATTTTTTGTTCAAAAAATCCCTTATCCTTTAAGGACTGGTCTCTTTTGCCCCTGTTCTTACTCTCTCCGTTTTGTTTGTCTTCTGTATTGAGGTCACAGGGATTTTTTAAAACACAAGTCTGAGTGTTCACATTTTATTATCTGAAGTGCTGTGCTTAGTACTTCCTAGTTTTGCTCATCTGGAATTGTTTGATGGATGGCCTAATGAGTTTTTTCACTTACTTATATTATTGATTATCTATTGCATCTCACATTACTTCATGGTATATTCCAAGTAGTGTGCTTAGTTAATTCAGTACATTAAAAATGAGGTGGTATAATGCAGAATGAATTTGTCTGTGGTGGTGGGAGAAGTGGAATTGGGAATGAGGTAAATAGTCCATGGCAGATTCAGAAGCAGCAGCAGTTTGCCTTTTTTTAAACCACTGTTTTCTATTAATAATTCCAGTTCTGTTATGACTGTTCTCACTGCTGTTAGCCCCTACTTTGATATGAATGGGAAGTGTGAATTACTACATACTTACAATAAAATTGAAAATTTAGAAATTTATAGTCCTTTGTTAAAATGCTTTTGGTCTCTATCAAATTTCCTATGTACATGCTTGCTGTAATTAACCCTTGGCGATTGATTTTTCTTCTTGAACTTTTTTTTTATTGAGAATCTGCATATTTGTTACTATCCCTGCTCTGATGGAGTTTGCTGTCTGCGAGGGGGAAATGATATGTCCCTTAATTTTAATTTTTTTATTGTAAATAAACAAATATTAAAGACCATGAAGAGCTTTATGGATATATTGAAAATCCCAGAGGAGCTTTTTTTTCTATTTTTATATATTGCAAGATATTAAAAGTATTTTTCTTTGCATCTGTTTATATGTCTCTTTAGCCTATTAGAGACAATTTTACTATTGTAACCTAAAACTAACTCTCAGGACATTCATGTGTGTTTTTAAAAATCCATTATCATTAAATTACAAAGTGATTCCTATTTTAAAGGGTAGGATCCTTCAGTGTCTGTTAGATGCAAGTTACCATGGCAACCTAACAGCAAACTGCAAATCCCAGGCTAAGCACAGCAAATAAAAAAACATCATTGTCATGTAGCACACTGTCTTCTGTCTTGTATAGAATCTCACATTCATTTTGAGGAGCTAATCACATTTACCTTCGTGCCCCTTGCTCCCCCCAATTTTACTTGAAAAACTACCATTTTCTAATGGTAAAATACTAAAATCAGTCAGCTGATGTGTCTGCTAACTGCAAGATCGTGTATTAAGCATTAATAAAAACAGTGTCTAAAAGGGCATTTAATGTTGGGAAAACCAAAAAGTAATGCATCTTCTTTGCTCTTCTATAATAAATAAATTACTGTAATTGAGAAAGGAATAGAGGTATGGGTGGGAAAGAAGGAAGTGTTGCGAAAATAATAGCCTGGTGGTATTCTAGGGAACTTAAATTAGCAACAGGCTGAAAGTAATATACATTAGTTCTTGCTATTAAATAATTTGATAATTGATTTTCAAGTTCTGACTTGTGTAAGAGATTCAAAATAAACATTAAATTATTTGTAAAAAAGATGGTGGATATTATGTAATTGTGACTGTAACACTAGTACTGTCTCAAAAGGCATTTGTTAAATGTCCTTCTTTGGATGTTAACTAATACACCTTTTAAGTGGTATTTGATTTATCATGATAAATTAGGTTCCTTATTGCCTTCAGAATAGGATAAAGTCCCAAGTTTTTTAATGTTGTTTACAACAGTTCTTCTCAGACTTTAATGTGCTTGTGAGTCACCTGAGACCTTGTTAAAATGAAGCTTCAGATTCAGTTGGTTTAAATTGAGGCCTGAGATTCTGGATATCTAATATGTTCCTCGGAGATGTAGATGGCTGCTTGATGGTCCTTGGACCACATTTTGAATATCAAGTCTACCAGTCATTCTATGGCTGGCTTCTTCTCTGCTGCCCTAACTTTATTACTGGTAGCTATGCCTTGTCATTTATGGCACTGTGTCATGGACATGCTTATAGTATCCCCTCCAGTAGCAGTTTGCCAAGTGTGGTCCAGGGATCCATGAGACTCTTTCAAAGGGTCTACAAGATCAAAATTGTTTTCATAATTATTGTAAGATGTTATTTCCCTGCTTCATTTTCATTCACTTGTGACTGTACAGTGGAGTTTTCCAGAGGTTACAGACATGTGATGATGCCGTCGCTCTGACGACTGATAGACTGTGTACTTGTGTGTTGCTTGTTTTAAAAGTTTTTCCATTTTAATTTATAATATGGTAAATATTGATAGATTTAAACAAAACCTCTTTGAGGTCCTTGGTACTTTTTAAGACACCACAACCTTTGAGAACTGCTGCCCTATGGTTTTTTTAGGCCATGGACACAAAGACTCACATCTAAAACTTTACCAGAGCTCTTTCCATAGCTTACGGTGGCTGTTCGGCTAGGGTGGGAGTTTCAGCCCCCCACGTGGACACTGCGGTGGGGTGGCCTCCTCACCTTTCTGGGCAGTGGTAAAAGGCCTCCCCGGACACCATCCAAGGGGGAATGGGAGTAAGGAGCATCCTGTTACCCCCTGTTGGGGGTGGACATCTAAGTTCTCCACCTGATGCCATCATCATGGCTCCCTACTTGACCTACACAGTCTTCTCTGAAACTAGCTTCCCCAGGGTGGAAGTCCAGGCTACCCGCTTGGCCTTTGCTGGTGTTGGGGGGGAAGAGGAAGGGCCGACAGTTCTTTTAGTGATATTTGACTGGAGTAGAGTGATGATTGTCTAAAAGTTTCCTGTCTTGTTAGGCTCCCCTTTTCCTGCTCCTTTGCGGTACGAGGGCCTCTCACTGCTGTGGCCTCTCCCGCTGCAGAGCACAGGCTCTGGAGGCGCAGGCTCAGTGGCCATGGCTCACGGGCCCAGCTGCTCCGCGGCATGTGGGATCTTCCCGGACCGGGGCACGAACCCGTGTCCCCTGCATCGCCAAGCGGACTCTCAACCACTGCGCCACCAGGGAAGCCCTCATTAGGCATTTTTGTTTTTACCCTGCACCTGTTGGTGTTTTCCCTGTTGCTGGCTTCTCCAAGTCTGGGATAGTTGAGGCAAAACAAAAACTCAGGGAACCACCACGATGTCATTCCTTGGGTCACATGGTTCCTAGCCAATCTGCCTCCTTCTTCAGAGTCATCTTATGTTTGTTTTATAGTATATAATTTTCAAGGATTTTAGCTTTACTAAGCAAGGGGAATAGGGAAAATTACATCTATTCCATCTTCCTGGAAGTGGAAGTCTCTGATTGCTTTTATTAACTTGCACTTTGAGATAAAGAATTAGAAACTGAACTCCAGCCCCACTGCATATCTCTTATATTTGGTTGTATAAAAATATATGAATAAACATGAAAATATTTTCATTAAAGAAAAACTAGGTTTGAAAAACGCAAATAACTACTATTGGAAGAAAAAAGTTTAAATTTAATTAAATAGAATTGATGTGAAAGGAGTCATGACCACAGTTGAGGATTTTACAAAACAAGGTAATTTTGTGTAGTAAATTTGAAGCTTTAAATTATCAGTGTTCTGGAAAATAAAATTATAGCAAACTTGTTCTAGGAAGATATAATGAACCTGTAATAACCAGTGTACAAAAAAGAAATTGAAATGATTTCATAAAATAGTCTCCAATATCTAATAGCTTTAAGCTTAGTTCTTTCTCACTTTCAAAAAACATTTCAATGTCATGCCAGAGTGGTGATTTCAGAGCATTAAAAAGATGGGGAGGGCTTCCCTGGTGGCGCAGTGGTTAAGAATCTGCCCGCCAATGCAGAGGACACGGATTCGAGCCCTGGCCCGGGAAGGTCCCACATGCCGCGGAGCAACTAAGCCCGTGTGCCACAACTACTAAGCCTGTGCTCTAGAGCCCACGAGCCACAACTACTGAGCCTGCGCTCTAGAGCCCACAAGCCATAACTACTGAGCCCGCATGCCACAACTACTGAAGCCTGCACACCTAGAGCACATGCTCCGCACCAAGAGAATCCACCACAATGAGAAGCCCGCGCATCACAACGAAGAGTAGCCCCTGATCACCCGCGCGCAGCAATGAAGACGCAACGCAGCCAAAAATAAATAAATAAAAATAAATATATTTTTTAAAAAAAGATAGGGAAACTACCCAGTTCACTTAATGAAGCATGCATTGTCACAATAAAACCTGTCAAATATAGTTCCCAAAGCAGTTCCAACACAGTACGTATAGATATTTGATGTTTCTGCAAAATCGGTTCTGTCAGTGTAACTTAAGAAAGCGGTGGATAAAAATTAAACATGTACGAATGTGTCTTGCCCACCCTCCTTCTCTCGCATCCCTGCTCTAGGGTGCCTGTTCTCCGTCTACTTCATGCCGTCTCTGTAACACCGCTCCACTAGCCCCCCAGCCTCCCCACACACACACACTTCAGCTTGGCTGTCTTGCCCTGCAGGTACATCAGCAAGTGGAGCTTTCCTCTCTTCTACTGAGAACCGACTTGAATCTTTCAATCCAAATGCATGAGAGAGAAAATCTCATTTAATCCACTGCTGCCGTGTACCTGGTACAAACAGGGCTGCTGTAGTATAGCACTAGGGGCACCTAAATGGGTTGAGAGCAGAGCTATTTTTCATATTCTTACATCTTAGAAATTTTTTATTCCCTATGCTGTGGATTTTTCTTTCCAGTTATTCAGCAAACAGTTATTGGGTACCTATCATTTTAGATCTCTCAGTGAATTTTTAAGAGAAAAATGAAAGCAACATTTGGAGTAGTCAACCATTTAATTTCAATCAAAGACCATCAGCTTTGACTTGAGGTGCAGCATTTATATGTTTAGAAAATCTTGATGATGTTCATTTTCTAGGTATAAATTTTATAGTATATCAGTAAAAAAAAAAAACAAAAAACAGACAATCAGCATGGGCTGTTTCTTTGGAGAAGAGTTAAGGGACACTCTTGATGCTAGGCAACACTGCTCCAAGTATGCTTCTTTGGGAAAATAATTAAAATTAGTTTTATGTGGTTCACTATTTATAACTTCTAAAAATTGGATGATTGCTCTGGAATCATTTCAGAGGCATTATGCCATCTCTATCAATAGATCCACAGTTTCACAAATAAGATCTTTTACCTTTTGTGAGCTTAGGAGTTAAAACACTTAGGTAGGCCCATATGAGTAAAAACCTTGGTCATGAATCATTCTGAAGTAAAATCAACTAGTGTAGCATATGCAGATTTTTTTTTTTTAACAAAAATTTATTATCTTATACTTCTGTAGGTTAGAAGTCTGACATGTCTGCCTGGACGAAAATCAAGGGAGCAGTAGGACTGCATTCCTTTCTGGAGGTTCTTGACTTATCTGTGTCCTTGCCTTTCCAGCCTCTAGTGACCACCTGCGTTTTTTGGCTCACGGCCCCCTCCCTCCATGCAGATGATAGTTCTACTTTTCCTAAGTAAAAATGAATGGATATAGTACTAAAGCTTAAGCTTTGTCTGTCTTATTTTGTTAAGTTTTTTAATGTATATGGAACAATCTTATGGATGCTATACATGATTTTCTTCATTGTCACTAATATTTGTTTAGACCTGATGGCCAAAAGAAAGGAAGGAAATTTCTTCTCTCCTGGAAATGCCAAAAGACCAAGACATGAAGAGCTGGATGATTTTGATAAAGATGGTGACGAAGATGAATGTACAGTTTCTTTCACTAATGGTACCTCTCCTTTGGTGAGTGCAAAATTACAATATTATGTCTTTTGATTTGCATGTTTCTCATGTCTGGTTTATATGTCATATTCTTAATTCAGTATCAGGAGCTGGGTCTCTGCAGAGGAAAAGTAATATGAATTTAAAAAGCTGAGATAAAATCATCTCACTAATTTTGAAGTTTATGTTAATGATTAGAAAAAACTACTAGAGAAAACAGTGAAACAAGGAGCTGGTTCTTTGGAAAGATCAATAAAATTGACAAACCTCTACTAAGATTGACAAAGGGGAGAAAAGAGAGAAGGCACAAATTACTGGTATCAGGAATGAAACAGAGGATATGACCACAGACTCTGCAAACATCAGAAGGATAATAAGGGAATACTGTTAACAACTCTACACACATAGATTCACAGCTTAGATAGAGTGGACCAGTTCCTCGAAAAGCACAAACTACCACAATTCATTCAATATGAAATAGATCATTTTAATCACTCTGTAACTATAAAGGAAATTTAATTCATCATTTAAAAACTCCCAAAAAAGATATCTTCAGTTCCAGGTTTGATTGGAGAATTGTACCAAATGTTCAGGTTCAGGTTCAGGTTCAGGTTAGCATTCAGGAACAATTCTTAGACTTAACATCAAATGTACAAGCCATTAAATGAAAAATTGATAAATTGGACCTCATCAAAATTAAAAACTTTTCTTCTGCAAAAGACCCTGTTATAAGGATGGAAAGTCAAGCCAGGAGAATATTTGCAAATCACATATCCAACAAAGTTCTAATATCTTGTTTGTATAAAGAACTCTCAAAATTCAGCAGTTAAAAGCAAATAATCCAATTTGAGAATGGGCAGAAGACATAAAGAGACATTTCACGGAAGAAGAGGATATACAGATGCAAATAAGCACATGACATGATGTTCAGCATAATTTGTCATCAGGGAGATGCAAGTTAAGACCACGACGAGATATCACCGCACACCCACCAGAATGGCCAGAAGTTTTTCAAAAGTGACAACACCATATGCTGGCAAAGATGCAGAGATGCTGGATCATTCAGTGGTGGGAATGTAAAATGATATAGTCACTCTGGGAAATAGTTGGGTAGTTTCTCTAAGAAACTTCACATGCAACTCTATCATATAACCCAGCATCTGTCACAGAGAAAAGAAGATTGATCTTCACACAAAAATCTGTACATGAATATTCCTAGCAGCTGCATTCGTAATAGCCAAAACCTGACAATCCAGATGTCACACAGTGAGTGAGTAGTTAAACCTGCTGAGGTACATCTATACCCTGAGATACTACTTAGCAATAGAAAGCAGTGAAGTACTGATACAGGCAAAAATGGATAATTATGCTGAGTGAAAGAAAAGCCAGTCTCAAAAGCTTACATTCTGTGTGATTCCACTAATATAACATCTTGAAATGACAGTGTTTCAGAAATTGGAGAACAGATAATTGGGCCAGGGGTTAAGGAGGGGGTGGATTGGGTGGGATGTGGATGGGGCTCTAAAAGTACAACATGAAGGATACTTGTGATGGAAATCTTCTGTATTGTCACTGGATCAATATGAGTATGCTGATTGTGATATTGTACTGTAGTTTTCGAGATGTGACCTTGGGCAGAAACTGGGTAAAGGATTCACAGGATCTCTGTATTATTTCTTACAACTGCATCTGTCTTCAATTAGATCAAAATAAAATGTATTTTTAAAAAGTCTTCAACCACGATTTCCAGTATTCTGCTCATACAAGGATGTAAATGTTTTCTGCTTTTTAATAAGCTGGTGTCTAGCAGAAGAGAGCCAGGGATTTTTTAAATAAATGACTAAAAAGGCTGGAGACGTTAAGTGTTCTTTAAAATAATTTGGAAGGTTTGGTAAAATATGTTTGATTTATTTTCATATTTTTAACTATGAGGTCTGACCACTGTGTGCCGAACATTTATAAACCTTCTCTAATTTAATTATGACATATATTCGCAATATGAGAATTATAATTACATATCCTCCCCGTAGTGGGGGACATTTAGCAGTGTCTGAATATATTTTCGGTTGTCACAACTAGGGTGGGGGGAGAGTGCTACTGGCATCTGGTGGGTAGCAGCTAGGGATGCTGTTAAACATCCCACAATGCACAGGACAGCCTCTCTCCAACAAAAAATGATCTGACTCAAATGTTGGTATTGTCCGTATTAAGAAACCTTGATACACTTATTAGATCCTATAAGGACTTCAGAATGAGTGGTTAATCATATAAGGTCTCCATTTAATATCATTTACTCATTGATTAAAGTTAACATTTAAAATTATACTTTCTGGGCTTCCCTGGTGGCGCAGTGGTTGAGAGTCCACCCGCCGATGCAGGGGACATGGGTTCGTGCCCCGGTCCGGGAAGATCCCACATGCCGCGGAGCGGCTGGGCCTAGTGAGCCATGGCCGCTGAGCCTGCGCGTCCGGAGCCTGTGCTCTGCAATGGGAGAGGCCACAACAGTGAGCGGCCCGCGTACCACACACACACAAAAACATTATACTTTCTTTAACTTTTTTCATTGGTAGCACTGCTAATCTTTCTCTTCTAGCAAATGATTAGTTGATAGTAGTGAGTGAATTTGATTGTTTTCTCTCGTTTTTTAAATTAATAGACAGCAGCAGAAGTTGGAATAATTGAGAGTATTCAGCTCAGAAACTTCATGTGTCATTCGATGCTTGGACCCTTTAAATTTGGTTCTAATGTCAACTTCGTTGTTGGCAATAATGGAAGTAAGTGCTTTGCCTCCTTCTTATTCGACTTTGAACAGTACGTTGAGATCAGAATGCATTAACTTTTTAAAATAGGTGACTACTAGTGCTGATAAATCTCAGTTTTAGACCTCTGATTTGTGGTCATGAATGTTTTCAGGATTGCCTGTCAGTCTGCCCTTGAAGAAGTGAGTTAACTTTAGGCTCATTATGCAACAGGGATAAACATTTCCTGCTTATTCTTCTGAATAATCTATGTACCTTGGAATTCATACCACAGAAGAGCAGGCAAGCTATCCTCATTGCAACTGAGGCAGGCCTGTGTCTTATATCTATTAAATGTTGTAAGAGCGTGCATAAAGTGCCTTGGGAATCCAAACTTGAAAGAAACTAATCCTTCTGGTTGTGGCCAATGAAAGCTTTAAGAAGAGGTGGTATTTGTGGTGGTACTTGAATAAAAATGAAAGATGCCTTAGATCTTATTGGGGAAGAAGAAGCTGAGATGTTCCGGGCAGAGATTCCTCATCACCAAAGGTTGGGAGGGGTAGAAGCAGATGTGTACGGAGGGAGGTGAACAGTCTCATAGGGTTTTGGGTTTTATCATATCATACATGGTAGGGAGGGGCGGAAGCATACACTGGAGAATCAGTTGTAGGTGATGTTGTGGAGGATATTGACTGCCATGATACATATTTGGGGATTTCGTTCGCAAGTCCGTGGGGAGGCAGTTAAAGTTTTATTAGAGTATAGAGGTGACATGGTGAAGATTTGTGAAACAAACTGGCCACATTGTAGAGAGTAGAAGGGGGAAGACGTAGGAGTTAGACCAGTTAGGTAGCTTTTGTAGTAGACCCCCGCCGGATGTGAGGTGTTGACTGCTTGGCTGAGCCAGTACAGAGGGAGAGGAGCTTGCCAGGGTCCACGACTGGTGGCCGTGCTAGGACATGAAACTAGTACAGGTAGCTCCACAGTCTGTTTAGTTGTTGCTCTTTGTTTTCCCTACTCTGTTCGGTCAAGAGGAAAGTATTTTCAGAAGGAGGGAACAGACAAAGGAACCAGAGCTACGGGGAAGTCAAACAGGACAAGAAGTAAAGACAGACTGGTGGGTTGGTTCTGGGTTAGATCTTCACTCCTGAAACAGCGAAGTTATTAATATAATGCAAGTGGTGGAGGCAGTGAATTTGGAAATGAAGAAAAAGGAGAGAGTTAGGATAGGGACTTGAAAGGCATTCCAGGAACTAAAATTGGGCTAACCAGTGTGTACTTTGGTTAATTTGGAGTATATTGTGGAAGATGATGAGCTGATAAGAGTTGATTAATTTGGTTGATTGTGGAGTTGAGAAAATGGTTACCATAATTGTTAAAGATTTTGGAATTTTAGCTTGTGATATTTTATGTCTGTTAGGGTAAAAAGAAGTATGCTCTTCAAAGAGCTAACAAATGAATAATATTCAAATTAGGAATAATAATTGTCAAAATATTATATAAAAACATTGTCTATGTGACTGATCATTTTTTCATATTTAAGCTCATTCATTCAATAAATATGTGAGTGCCCATTATGGGCTAATATTGGAGATAAAGCAGTGAATAAAAAACAACAGTCCTGTCCCTCTGGAGCTTGCATTCAAGGTTAAAAATAGTTTCTGGCTTCTGAGAATTTATGGAAAAAGTAAATTTTAATTAAATTAGGATGTAAGGAGAATTAGATGAGTTAAATGTACATGGGTAATTAGAAAGATAAGTTCATTTAATAGGCTGATGGGCCAAGATGACACAATGAGAGTTTTAGGTTGGAAAGGTATCAACCATTTTTTCCATTTCCTTATTAGTGGCAAAGATTAGATTCCTGAAATGTACTGATTTTTTTCTAATAGCAGCAGCTAAATATTTCATGATATGTACAACTTTTTGTTTGTTTTTGGCACTGGAAGAAAATTATGATTGAAGTACAATGCTTTATTTCAGTAATTTTTTTACATCAAATTGTAGGTGTCAGACTTCTCTTTTCTCCTTCTAATGAATGTGATTTCTTCAACACCTCTTTCTTTAGGTGGGAAGAGTGCAGTACTCACAGCTCTCATAGTTGGTCTTGGTGGAAAAGCAGTTGCTACTAACCGAGGATCTTCCTTGAAAGGTTTTGTGAAAGATGGACAGAAGTAAGTGTGTTTTCTACGTGTATTTTTCAGTTCTTTAATAAGAAGCAGCTTCTTTAGAATCCCAATTCATGTAGACATGGTAGGAAATGAATTGGCTTCCCGGAACTGGAGCAGCGATATCATATCTTTTCATTCCTTTCTCTTGCCCCCTGTTGCCAGCATAGCCCACTGTTGCCTGTTCACCTCTCCCGACAGGATGCTTGTGTCAGTTAGTGCCATGTGCCTGCCCACTAACACTCGTTTCTGTTACCTTTCTGGAAGAACGAGCAGTGATAAATCTGCCTACTTCTGTTTAAAGGAATATTTATAAATATGGGATTTTGCTGGCTCTTGACCCAAACCCAGCTTCAGCAAGTCCACGTCGGTATGATGTGGGCTAAAGCAGAGTTAGTGACCAGCCCAGGTGTCCCTAAACACAATTTCTGCCTCCAGCTCTAAGAATTTCAAAAAAGTATTCCATCTGTCTCTCACTGTATATCCTTTACTCAGGGCGTTCACCAGTGAGCTTGACTTGAGGACCACAGTCTCAAGTCTCTTTGGGGTCCATCTTGACCCTTGGTGAATGGTCATATAACAGCCCTCTGTGGCTTTACATTTGTATTTCTTTCTGTTATAGTTTGCCATCACCTAACTATATATTAATTGCTCAGTTCGCATCATCATAGACTTGTGACCTTTTGCCCATTAGGAAACTCTCTTCAGGCTGATCTCCTTATTCTTTTTAATTCTGCCTCAGAAACCTCTGAGGGATCCTCGTCTCTCCCGACAGCTGCACGTCCCAGACTCCATCATACCAGCTCCCAGAGACACGCTGCTCCCGCTGCCCATTCCTCTTTCACACGCCCAGTGCACAGAACTTCTGGAACTTTGATAATTAACAGTGATACCTTTTTTTTTTTTTTTCCCTTCATGTAACAGACTTTCCTCCTGCTCAGTGTTGTATCCACTTAACTTACCCCATTGTCCATTTTATTTCTAAAAAATAGAACGCGGACGGGATGTGAGTCAGGATTACGGGTTTTTTATGTATCTGTCAGAAACCTTGGGAATCTTAAGCCTAAGCCAGGGTTCCAAGTTGACTCAGGAGAAGGGAAGAAAAGATACAGAAAAAATCATTTTCTGTGCTGTATGGCCTTGAAAAAGAACTGTTTAGTAACAATTCTCCAGCTTATTTTCTGTCTCTCCTTACCTTACTTGGGCGCCAGCCCAGCAAGGTCTTCTCTCCCACAGTCTCCAAACAAAATTATGGCTGAAGTCAAAAATTAGTTATTTTAACACTTTTAAGGTACTGGTCTCAACTCTGCTTCAATTCATTATACTGAACTCTACATTTCTTAGTTGTCCAAATAGTTACCTAGTCTGCCTAGCTAGATAACACATTGATCTTTCAAATAGAAGCCTCAGGAAGAAATTTTTTTTCCTGCACCATTAAGTGTTTTATGTCTCAGTTAAAGATTCTAAATGTTTTTTCCAGATGGGAAGTAGCTGGATCAAAGCAGAAACTTCTTTCTGAGATGTGTCCTTGGAATAGCATTAAAAAAAGAAAGAAAGATAAAGGCTAGCTTACACAAATCACCAACTTTGAAGGACACAGCTGCCTGTAGACAGGAACATTAAAATATTTTAAACAGTTAATAACAGTTCAAAGCTTTAACCTGAGCTCAGCCTCCTTTTTACTGACCTCGTCTAAAAAAATAGCTAAAATGAGCTTTTCCAAACCCATTACTATTCCTCTTGTCCTCCCCTTCCTCAGTTAAAACATTTGGTATCTATAAAATTTCTTTTCTTTTACAGTCTGATTCTGTCATCACTTTTTTACAGAATCAGCTCATCGAGCTTTTCGGTTCTATGCTGCATCTAAAATCTGTGAGGCTATCCCGTTTTTCCTGAGGAATGTCTCTCAGTCTGGCAGGGGTTTGAGGTCGTCCTCAGGACTGTGTCCCTCCCGCACATCTGAAACAGTACACTCTCCATTTGTGACGCCTGGGCTCGGGGCTACCTTTGTAGAGGGTTTCAACTCCTCGCTTAGAGATGCTTGCCGAATATGGTTAGGAGAAGCCAGACGACTGTGCCTGGAGGCTCTTTCCTTGGCGCTCCAGCCTCTGATTATCCACTGAGGCTTTGCAGTGAGTGGTACAGGGACCGTGATGGAATTCTCCCTTGACCAAGGTCTCAGACCCCTAGCTATTCAGGTTCGTCAACAGGTTCAGTTTACTGTTCCCTCCCTCGACCTTCCTAATCCTAGTCCTGGTGGCACTGGGCTCTTTGCCGCAGGCCTGGTTTTCACCTCAGCTGCGGTGTTGGGCGTGGGTTATGGGGGGACAAAAGCTCCTGCTCCTGCTGTACGTTCCTGACTTATTGGTCAAGGTTACAGAACTTACTGCAGATGAGCTGGCCACCCAGAGAAGGAACAGATGCATCCTGCTTTTACATGACTTTTCCCCTGTTCCTTGCTCCTCGTGCCCATCAGTGCCTGATGCTACCAGTCACCTCTGTGCAGATAGGTTCTCCTGGAGCCAAGAAAGCAGCCACATCCTTATGGTGGCGCTGCTTGTGTGTGTTGTCATTCTGAAGGAACTCTCGGTGACAGTCTCTCTTCTCACTAAAGGGTCTCTTTAATTACACACACTGGGCTCTATGGCTGTTGACCCCAATTCAGCAGCAGTCACATTAGTAGGTGGGGAGACAGCAGTTAGTCTCAGCTCGGTTATCCCTGTCTCCTTGTATAGGTTTTTTGAGCAGTTGTTGTGAGGGTTTTTTTTGGTAAACTTTAATTTTTTATTGTATTTATTTATTTATTTTGGGGGGTATGCGGGCCTCTCACTGCTGTGGCCTCTCCCGTTGCGGAGCACAGGCTCCGGACTCGCAGGCTCAGTGGCCATGGCTCACGGGCCTAGCTTCTCCGCGGCATGTGGGATCTTCCCGGATCGGGGCACGAACCCGTGTCCCCTGCATCGCCAGGCGGACTCTCAACCACTGCGCCACCAGGGAAGCCCTTTAATTTTTTAAATAACTTGCCTCTCTTATATTTACTAAATTCATATGGCAGTAGGATACCAGTGCCTCCAAAGCTCTCACAATACTAAAGATAGCTTTCAAATGCAAGGAGTAGCTAGGAAGGAAAATAACAAAGTAGATGTTTGCTAATCAAGGGAGATGTCACTTTATTTTTAAAATGTTTTCATGAGGTACATTCACTTAATACTAGGTAATCATACTAGTTAATGCAATAAATATTGTTTGCTCCATGTTGTAGGCCAGCTACCCTTCCCCTATCATATACTTTAGTTAATAGTTTTCAACCTTGGCTGTTCATTAGAATCAACCCAGAGAGCTTTCAAAAATCTCATTGATTACAACTTTTCAGGAGCATATCTGTCTTAATTAGGTATTTCTGATTAAAAACACACACTCCCCCAAACCACTCAGGGTAGCTTTAGAAGAGGAGATTTATCATAAAGATGCAGGGATATATATGTCTTGGAAACTTCAGTGAGGCAGCGTAATTGGATCTCATGAGTGACCAGGACTGAGAGACTCAGAACCAAAGATCTTCGGTCTCTAGGTCTTTCTTTCCTGTGTCTCTGGCTTTCCTTGTGTCTTTGTCTCCAGGCCCCTGTCTCCCTCCCTTCCTTAGCCGGGTGTGTGCTGCAGCTCTTCCGCCACGCCGCCTCCCTGCCTCTCCTCAGTGGCTGCCCTCTGTGCTGTGCCCTCCTCTCACCCTCTCCTGTGACAGGCATGGAGGTGGGTGAGTGTGTTTCCCTCTCACTGCCTCTGGAGCGTGTGTGCTCTTTCTTATTCTTCAGGGCTTTGGTACTCTGTGTCTTCGTGGGCAGGCGTTTACGTCTTACTGTCTTGGTGTGCGGGGCTGCGCGTGGAAGGAAGTGCTCTCGAGTTCTCTGATTCACAGCCGGTATCTGTGATTATGTGTCTCTGCCAGTCTGTCCAGGTGGTTTCCCGAGAGCTTATCTGCTCTGTGCTCCTGCTTCTCTCTGTCATCTCTGCAGGCTTTATACTTGTTCATCAGAATATAATGCCCCTAATTGGTTTCTCTAGTCCCAGAGGCCTCAGAACTTTGTATCTCCAAGGAATCACCACCTTTCCATCTGATGTGTCTTGATTTGAGTTTGTTTTAAAAACTTGTGGTTTTGAAATAATTTTAGATTTACATAAGTATTGCAAAGATAGTACAGTTTCCTTACAGCCTTTACCCAGTTTCCCTTAATGTTGACACCTTAAACAACTAAGGTACTTTTATCAGAGCTACGCGGTTAACACCGGTACAATATTATTCACTAAACTACAGACCTTACTTGGATTTTACTAGTTTTTCTTAATTTGAATTTTTAAAGAAGGGAACGTGGCACAGTTAGCATTCACTTTCTATATTTAGCCCAATCTGTGGAGGGAGGGATGGGGCTGATAATGGTTGCTAATCCATCTTTCTATGAGGGCACTTGCACAGAAGTACAGGGGCGCAAGAGCTGAGCACCCTTCAGGGTGTCTACCAAGTGTAAGTTTACAGTGAAATTCATCTTGAGTATTTTTACCTACATTTCCTGCAAATAGGAACAATTTTGGGGTATGATTACTCCAAACTGATGAAAACAAGTTTATTCTGTTAAATATATCATTTAATCACCAATTAAAGCAATTTTGCGTTAAAGGACTTTAGCATTTTGGGCAGATATTTATATTAACCGGAGAAAGTATTATCTGGTTTTATGTTTAAGGAAATTATAAGTACGTATTTATTAATGCCCTTCATTAATTTTTTTAAAATTTTTCTACAAAGTCTTATTTGAACAGAGGTTAGAGTAGAAAAATAAAGATGGATTCTCCCCCCCCCCCCCGTAATATGTTAAAATATACATGGCTATAAATGCTTCAGACGTCTTTAAAACTTTAAAAATGTTTATTTTGTAATACCAATAAAACTTTAAGAAGCTTTGAGATTTAGTTTACATCTCTTGATATCAAATACTAAGCTTTTTTTTTTATTGCCAAGTAATAGAAGAATTGAAGTTGTTTCCCTTGATCCTAATTTTCTTAGAAAATATATAACTTCACTTTAATTCTTACTGCATTTTTCTTAGAGGCCTGCTGTCAGGATGATGCTTTATCATATAATTTAGCATAGTCAGGCAGTGTAATATTGATTATACATAGCGGTTGGGAAAATGTGTAACTTATCTACATTATGTGAAACAACCAAAACTTAAATGGATTTTGTGCAAATGTATTTCTGTTGTGGATAAAATAGTCAATTATTTTTTATAAAGTTTCTCTTCTTCTCAACTTCGTTGCTTGGTATCTTTAACATTATTCTGTAGTAGCCTGTCAGCCATCAACTGCTTGTATAAAGCTGCTTTTCAAATGAATTAGCCAAATTTCTTGGAGGTTTTTAAAATTATGGTTACCTAGTGTTGTAATTGCCCTGTACCGTCATGTGACTTAGCTTAACCTTATTGCTTTAGCTCAGCAGATATCTCAATAACATTAAGGAACAGAGGGGATGATGCCTATAGAGCCAGTGTGTACGGTGACTCTATAATTGTGCAACAGCACATCAGCATGGATGGAAGTCGATCTTATAAACTGAAAAGTGAAACAGGTTTGCTATGAATTTCTCTTTATTTCATATAAAGTATTAGTAAACATCCAGTTAAAAAGAGTTAAGTGATTGTGCTGGTATCATTGAGAGGACACTTCTCATCTCTTGAAACTGCTTTCTTGCAAGAGGATTGGTTGGTTGCATATATGTATACACACACGTATATATCCGTACATAGTTGTTTTACCACAGGGCATTCTACAGCAAAAGCATGATTAGCAGAATTTGGGTCTGTTTGAAACAAGCTGTGATAAGTCATTTTGATCTCACTTGCAGACTTCCTTTCACCCCCATAGTTTCTATCACATGTGGAAAGAGAAAGTTAGCTAAAGGTAGAAAAAGACATAAAGGAAGAGGAGGTGGGTGTGGAGAGTTACTAAAGAGACAGATGAGAAGGAAAAGGAATTGTTTAGCTACAGGAAGAAGAGAAGCACCTGCCACTGCATTTGTGTGCTTCTGCCTCCTGCATACTTGTGTCATAACAAGTGTGTCACCCCAGTTCATTCAAATGTGTGTATGTGCAGTGGTACCTTTCTTGATGACATCAGGAAAACTAGTTAACATTTATGTTTATAAATAATTGCTCATTTTAAAAAACATACTATTGCCCTAGAAACAGTCTGGTCATTTTGTGTTTCTCGTAACTAGGTGCCGTGGTTTCCACTAGGAAAGAAGAACTGATTGGAATTCTCGATCATTTTAACATACAGGTAATTGCTAAGTTTGCGTTTCAGATTAATAAATACAACTGGTTACTTTTTTGTGTGGTTTCATTTGTGGTGTGGAAAGAATTTAAATGGCCTCATATAAGTAAATTGACCACAGGACAAATATATTTAACTATGGTTAGTGAAGTTCCTTAAGGCTTCCTAATTCAACAAGAACCTTCAATATATAATATAACGTCTTTAATTTGACAGAACACACAAGAATATCTTGTCTATACTAGTATGTGCCAAAAATTATGTTAATAAAATTTATGTTATAAAGTTTCTTTGCTTTCTGCTTTCCAAGTCAGAATAGCATCATAGTTTCCTAAACTCAGTTGCTAAATTTTTGTAGAAAGGAAGTTTACTCTAGCCATATAAAGAAAGCGTCTCTCTATGTATTTTGGAGTTATTTCATCATACCTATAGGAGACAAGACTTGAGTCCATTCTGCTAAGATACTTTGACTGAATAATTGGAAATGGGGCTCATAGAGTCCTATAACATTAGCACTGGAATTGTCTTTGGAGGTCATCTAATCTGGACCCTTTATTTTGTAGGTGAGAAACTGGGAGCCAGCAAAAGTAAACTTGTACTTACAGTTGTCTAGGCACGGGTACTGGTTGAGCCTGCCTTGGGATCCAGACATCCCTTTTCATTCTAATGCTCTATCCAGTATCACCCTACCTTATTCCAGGATTACGAACACCAAGGGTAGTCACCAAGGAAAAAGAATAATTATGAGTATGGGTCTCTTTCCCAGTTTGGTTTAGAACAAGTTGTCCAGAAAAACTTTCTGTAATGGTACAAATATTCTGTATTATGGTGTCCGATGGGGTGGCCACTAGCTCCTTGAGCACCTGAAATGTGTGACTGAGAAATCAAATGTTTTATTGTATTTTACTTAAGTGTCAAATGCTGCATGTGGCTAGTAGCTTGCATACTGGGCAGCACAGGTTCAGAAAAATAATTAGTAAAATCTGGAGAAAAGCAGATACAGCAAATAAATTTGAGACTAGAACACAGGTCAATTTGTTAAGCAAAATCAGGAAAACCAAAAGTTAGAGCGTATGGACTCACAGGTGTTGGGAAAGTCTCGAAGGGCATCCAGTGTAGTATCACACTGCATGCTTACCCTGTGCACAGTCTCCACCAGATGTTCCTTCAGCGGGTACTTGAGTGGGTAGTAGTGGGGAAATGACCTCTGCCTGAGGCTGCTGATTCCGTCTGTAGGTGGCTATATTTATTAGAAAGTTGTTGTTAATGGGAAAAGAATAAAGTCAGTTTCTCTAAGCTCCCACTTCCTTGGGGAATATAAAATACGTTTCTTTTCTTTTGAAATATTTAAAGATTGTTATAACTCCATTAGTCCTCTTCTTGTACAATTCAGTTAACTAAAGGTTCAAGTTCATTGATCAAAATACGAAAGGTCTAGAGCTATACTTACTGAGTAACCACTAACCACGTGTGATGGATATTGAGCCCTCAAAATGTGGGTAGTCCAAATGGAGATGTGCTCTAGTATAAAGTACACACTGGAGGTTGAAGACTTAATGCAAAGGAATAACTCAGTTTTCCTACTGATTACATGTTAAAATGATAATATTTTAGATATATTAGATTAAAAATATACTAAAATTAATTTCACCTGTCTCTTTCTAGCTTTTTCATGTAGCTACTAGAAAACTTAATTATATGTGTGGTTTGCATTATATTTCCATTGGACAGTGCTGGCCTAGAATTACCAGGAGGAAGGAGAGTGTTTAATGTCTTTAAGTACCTAATTATATTTGTCCCCTGTGCCTCTTCTTACTTTTTCTCTGAAGTTTACCTGTGTGTGCTTGCCTTTTGCTTACTCCAGGGTCTTGATGGGTAAAGCTGCCAGATTTTTAAATAATCTCTGGAGTAGTATAGAAACTAGGAACCCCATTTCAGAGGATGTAGAAAAAAGAATATGAACTTTGGTGAAGCTGTTAATCCAAAGCTGGTGATAAAATGTCTGTCATTAAAGCTAGTGCATTATGTCTTAGTTTTCAGAAGTCAGATACTGTGTGAAATTAAGATACCACACAGACCTTGTTAAAAAAAATACGTGGCAGTCAGCGTCTGGTCTACCTATATAATGAGAAAAAGGTGATATGTAGAGGTTTCTTTATAACTGCATAAATGTTTTTTATCATCTTAGAAGATGAGACCCCAAATCTTGCTTAACAGGAAGGTTTTCACCAGTGGTATGCTAAATAAAGTACAATCAGTATTTTACAGATGGTAAAATGAAGGAGTTAAGCATTTTTTTCCTTTATAGTGGTTCTTCATGTTCTATACCTTATAAACAAGATTATTTTCTAACATATAAATTACTTTGTTATTAACACCAAAGATATAAATGAGAAATGAACTTGAATCTTTTTGAAACAAGTTGAATTAAAAAAAATTTTTTTTTCAACTCCACTTTGAACTGTTACTATATTGTTATTTTAACTGTACTTTAATTTGTTAGCCAGAGGTAGTTTAATTCAAGTAATGGCTTATTTACAATGACTTCTCCTTCAAAAGATAGAAATGATCCCAGTATTTCCATTTGTTTTACAATATCCTCATGAAGAAATGACAGGATATAGGAAATCTGAAGAACTGCTGTACAAAAAATAAACAATACTTGTCATTATAGTTCTGATTAGAAGTAACTGAGTTGGACTTCTTGTCTTTAGTTGGAGGAAATAACTAACTTGCCTGCGGCTACATAGGAGGTTCAGACAGAGCCAAATAAGAACCCGAGTCAGCTGACTGTCATGCTAGAGCTCTTCCAGCTCTGTGGTCTGATGGTTAACCAGTAGCATAGGAGTGGTACTCTACAAAACCAGTGAAAGGAATGAAAGCTTTCTAAAAAAACACACTTCTTTAGAAAGTTCTTGTGCTTGTGCCCTCATGTAATGGCAGAATATTTAATTTTGGCTGTAGTATTGATATTTATTTTAATATAATGAAATTTTGAAATATTTTCTCTCTCTTAGGTCACTTGTAATGGATATTTTAGTTCATTTCTCTTTAAGGAATTAAAATGAAACATTTAAAGATAATCGTTTGTTTGTTTGTTTGTTTCAGGTAGATAATCCAGTTTCTGTCTTAACGCAAGAGATGAGCAAGCAGTTCTTGCAGTCTAAAAATGAGGGAGACAAATACAAAGTAAGATGCACCGAAGTGAACATAAACCTAACCGAAAAGAATACATTTATAGATTAAGCATCTATACTGAACATTAATCACATAGTAAATATCGAGGATTTTTTTAAGTCACCATTTAGAGTAATATTGTAGGACTAATTTAGGAACTTGTTAAGTAAGATGGAAGTATAATTTTCTTGGTAAATCCTTGCTTTAACTTCTTTGCTTTTAATTCTGAAAGAGAATGAATTCTAAAATTTATCTTTATGGAAATACAAGGGAATGATTGCCCAAACATACATAATAACTTTTAAACATTAGATTATTTTAAACTTTTTTTAAAATTAATTAATTAATTTATTTATTTTTGGCTGCGTTGGGTCTTTGTTGCTGCACGTGGGCTTTCTCTAGTTGCGGCGAGTGAGGGGCTACTCTTTGTTGTGGTGCGTGGGCTTCTCATTGCAGTGGCTTCTCTTGTTGCAGAGCACGGGCTCTAGGCTCGTGGGCTTCAGTAGTTCTGGCACGCGGGCTCAGTACTTGTGGCGTGCGGGCTTAGTTGCTCTGCGGCATGTGGGATCTTCCCGGACCAGGGCTCGAACCCATGTTCCCTGCATTGGCAGGCGGATTCTTAACCACTGCGCCACCAGGGAAGCCCCTATTTAAAACTTTTTAAAAAGCCAACAAAATATATGACTACTACTACAGCTTACAGTGTGACTTTTAAATGGGTTTTCGTATTCCCTATGCTAAAAATTATGATGCATTAAGATCAAGGATACTGGGACATCCCTGGTGGCACAGTGGTTAAGAATCCGCCTGCCAATGCAGGGGATATGGGTTCGAGCCCTGGTCCAGGAAGATCCCACATGCCGCGGAGCAACTAAGCCCGTGCGCCACAACTACTGAGCCCGCGTTCCAGAACTACTGAAGTCCGTGTGCCTAGAGCCCATGCTCTGCAACAAGAGAAGCCACCATAATGAGAAACCTGCACACTGCAACGAAGAGTAGCCCCCGCTTTCCACAATTAGAGAAAGCCCGTGTGCAGCAACGGAGACCCAATGTATTTACTTGCTTAAGTATGTTTTTAATGTCTTTTTACATAATTGGTCTAAAAGTTTTTAGAGACCAAATTCTTCTTTTTTTCATAGTCCCGTGGAAGTTTACCAACTCCTAATTGTGTTTTTCTTGTTGTTGATATAGTTCTTTATGAAAGCAACCCAACTGGAACAAATGAAGGAAGATTATTCATACATCATGGAAACCAAAGAAAGAACAAAGGAGCAGATAAATCAAGGAGAAGAGGTTTGTAAACACTTAATGCAATTATTTTAGAGATCAGTCAAATTCCTATAGTACTTATCGGGTAAATGGTATTGTAAAATTATATACCTACATATCTATATATGTATATCTATATAAAACTAGTAACATTTTTATAGTACTCTATCAACTATAACAAGTGTGGTTTTTTACATTCAGGGTATTTATTAGCCTTTACTTTTTTGTTTTATAATAATGGGTATGTCCATGTCTTAATTCTTCTATGAGGCTATAAAGTAGAGGACAGGGCAGTATCTAACATACTTATCCCTTAGTTCCACAATAAGATATCACTGATTCCCACTCGGAAGTAGTTTAAAAGCCATATTTCTTTTGATGGGAAAATAAGCACAAGCCTCAAGTTGGTATTAAACATAATATGCATTTATCATTATATACGATAGATAACTCTTTCATTACACTGGTAAAATGTTAACATTCTTTAAGCACTGATAGCTTGGTAGCAGCTGTCACATCAGTATTCACCAGCTTGGCAGCCATGTGAATGTGCTTGAATTTGAAATCACACAAGCCAATGTGACTTTTTTACTTAGGTTTGTTTTTACATCTGCTATAGTTTGTTCTTGTACTTTCTTCTTCTAATTCTTGAAGAGCAAACCTTTGTTTGATAATCAGAGATCTCAGAGTTATAAGGCCTATGTTTCAGCTGTTCATCCAGTACACTGAGTCCCACCAATTTTTGTATGATTCTGTATCCTTTTCTTTTGTCCCTTAGTCAGTTTTATACAGTCAGTTGCTTTCAGCAACTTTTTAGCATGTTCTTTTGAGATAGAAGTGTATTAATGATTGACCTAAGTCAACTTTATTAGATGTTACACTGACTTTTTTTTTTTTTTGCGGTACGTGGGCCTCTCACTGTTGTGGCCTCTCCCGTTGCGGAGCACAGGCTCCGGACGCGCAGGCTCAGCGGCCATGGCTCACGGGCCTAGCCGTTCCACGGTATGTGGGATCTTCCCGGACCGGGGCACAAACCCGTGTCCCCTGCATCGGCAGGCGGACTCTCAACCACTGCGCCACCAGGGAAGCCCATACACTGACCTTTTTTACTTCAAGTCTTTGAGGCATACATATTTAAAATGGGGTTTATAGTTATATGGTTCATTAAGTGAAAACTGAAAAAGCAAAGATGAGTGTATTTATTTTTATTCCCCATATTATTTCTTCAAACCTGGGGTATGTGATAGTGTGCAAGGATGTACTATAAACCACAGAATTGATAATGGAGTATCAGTGTTATTGGAGTGTCAGTGTTATTATTGGGGAAAGGAAATATTGTATATTCAAGCAAATGTACATAGTATATACTAATATCTATTATTCTAAAAACAATAAATCAGGACTTTGAAGAAATTTGTTTGCTTCAAACAGCTTGGTGTTTAAATACCCACTTTCTTCATGGTATACTTTGTCGTAAGTGATTGAAGATACTTTGTTTATGAAGTTTAAGAAGCACATCCCTATATCATGTATCAGAGTTGCTTATGCATAATATGCACTTCATAGGAAATTTTTTCCTAATTAATTAAAGGCACTATATTCTCAAAATAAGCTCTGGATTTGAATAGTTTAATCTTTAAGAAGTAGAATGTGGCCTAACACAACATTGTAAATCAACAATACTTCAATAAAGATTTTAAAAACAAACAAACAAACAAACAAAAAAACCCCAAGCCAACAAAAAAGGCTACAGTGGGAGATACAAATGAACAAGTCAAAAAAAGAAATAGAATGTGAAGATTAGAAACTGGAAGTCATTCAGCCATCAAATATTAAGTTCCTACCATATGCCTGCTAGCATTGTGCTTTGGCCGTGACCATATAATGGCAAATACATACCAGGATTCTTGGGGTCATACACCTAACTATTCAGCAGAAAGCAGATGGTAGATAATTGACTATGGTGAGCACTACTAAAGGAGTTAAAGATTAGTTTGTGCAAAAGCACTTAATAGGATACTGGCAACAGGGTTTAGGGACAAGGCAGGGGCAGTGGGAGAGGTATAGTTGTTAAGTAAGTAATGTCTAAGGTAAGAACTGAAGGGTGAATAATACCAGGCAAAGGATGGTGAGAGTGAGGAAGTGTGTTCCAAGAAATAAGCATGAATGGAGTCTTGGGCAAGAGATCATGTGGTGGTTTTAAACAGCTGAAAGAATTCTACATTGTCTAAAGTGGAGAACACAAGCGTGAGAGTTAAGAGGCCAGATTGTGGAAGACCTTGTAAAACTTAAGGGCAGTACAACATATGGAAGTGGATGGCTTGATTAAATGTATATTTTCAGTAGATCACTCTACTGCAGAAGAGAGTGAACTGCTGTAAGGAAAGAATAAACAGAGAGATCAATAAGGAAGGTATTACCGTTGTTCAAACAGATGATGATGATGTAAGTTAGGGTAGTGGCAGTGGTAGTGTAGAGAAGAGCTTTGAAATGGTTTGGGCCAATGTTCTATGGACATGTAGGGTAGTGGTGAAAACAGAAGCCAGATTTGTGGGGCTGAAAACCAGAGAGAGAATTGAAGAGCTAGAGATAATTTTCATGAAACTTGGATGGAAAGGGAAGACGGCTTTTAGAGGAAGAGGTGGTATCCAGGGGTGGATATTGGTGGTTTTGTTTGTAAATTGGAAAGATAAGTAAGTAAAGTTTTAAATGTGATCATGGAAAGGAGTCAGTGAGGAGGATTAAGTGGAAAAAAGATGGGATGAAAAATCAACTAATTTAGACCTCTTGAGAAGGCAGAAGGGGGGTGAGTAGGATCTAAGTAAGAGATAGGGACTGGACTTAAGTATAATGAAGCCACCTCTTCTGTTTTAGCAGGAGGAAAAGACTGCTTTAGGTTTATATATAAGGTTGTTGAACACTGGAGACGGTTTCTTTCTGATAGCTTCTGAATTCTGTGAAATAGGCATCAGGGAGAAGGAGTAAGGGATTAGGGTGGCAGTTATCATGAGGTTTGAAGAGAGTGATGATGGATTGAAATACTCCTGAAGAATGGGAAAGTGACTTGGATAGGGAAACACACTAAGATCCATAGTGAAGACCTTAGTTGAACGTGGAAACCACGAATGAAGAGGAGAGGCTGTCTACCCAGGTGTGCAGCTTTAGAAGCTGTTCATACATCACTATAGTTTTTGCTTTATTAATTAATTATTAACAGAAAGCTTGGATAAGAAAAAATGTAACATTTGATTTTTAGAAATAAATTCCTTTTAAGCCTTCCATTATCACTGGAATGGATCCTGGGTATACTTCGCCCAGGAGAACAGTCCAGTCTGTCTATCAGGTAGGGAACTGATAGAAACTGAGTTTCGTCTATACTTGTGTGGTCTTGAAACTTTTATTACTTTGCTCTTCTTCATTTGAAGAGTATCTGGTCATTTTTATAGTGCAGAAATTAACAAAATGATTGTACTTAGTAAATGTATACCAAAGAACCAAAAATATTTTTTATTTTTGCTTTAATTAAAGAAGTCATTTCCTAGCACATCTTTTTCAGTACTTGTTTATGCAGTATTCAAACGAAATACATTTGCAGAAAGTCTTGTCTCTTCAATGTTGTTAAGAAATATATTCTTTTTTCTTTTTTTAAGCGACTTACTGAACTAAAGCGCCAGTGTTTGGAGAAAGAAGAACGTTTTCAAAGTATTGCTGGCTTAAGTACAATGAAGACCAATCTGGAATACTTGAAACATGAAATGGCTTGGGCAGTGGTAATTTTCACTTAATTACCTATTCACACATATTTGTAATATACAGAATATACTTGGTTGTAGTTAGTCTTATATGTGACTTGCTATATAATTTCTTTTTAGGTCAATGAAATTGAAAAACAACTGAATGCTATCAGAGATAACATTAAAATTGGAGAAGATCGTGCTGCTAGACTTGAGAGGAAAATGGAAGAACAGCAGGTAATTATATTTTTTTTATACAAAGGTATAAGTTGGTTGAGGGGTAAATAAAGGGAGTAATTTTCTGTTGAGGGTTTCCACATGGACCTTTGTACCACAGAGCAGACCTGCTCTTTATATTTACCTTGCCATTCTCTTGTTAACAGCTTTATTGAGATATGATTCATATACCATACAATCCACCCATTTAAAATTTACAGTTCAGTGGTTTTTTTGTATATTCACAGGGTTGTACAGCCACCACTGTGGAATTTCTCTGCCATCGTGCTGGAAGTAGACCTCCTAGCCATTTATTTCTTTATAGGAGCCCTGGTGTACTCAGTGTGACTGACTTACATCTTAGTATTTTGTTCTACTTAGCTTATGAGCTTCTGGCTCCCAGGCTTAGTTGTAGTACAGGGTGTAATCTTTCCCACCTTACTTTTTCCTGTCTACCCCTAAGATAATAAGCAGGTTGGTCTTTTTCCTTTTAAGGGTTATAACATTAATCCATGAAAGGTAATAGATGAATGTGTAAAAGTAACAGAAATGATGAAGACAGTACATTTACTTAGTGATCTCTGGGCTGAATTTCTTATTCCCTCTTCAGGTAGTAAATGGAAATTCAACCCCACCCACCTCTCTCACCTTAGATTTTCATATCTGAGAGAATATTCTGAAATTTTCATTCAATTCTTCTCAGCTTCATTTCTTAGCTTGTCATAGGGGAAGACCTTGTTGCTTTCCTCTTTAGATATTCCCCAATCTAAAAGTGAAATCCAGTCTTAGTAATAAACACTCATTTTTTTTTTCAAGTGGGGAAAGGAAAATCTTGAGGTTGGATGATATTTAGTTCTGTGGCTATTTGCTCTACTTAAGTATTTGGCCATGCTATGTAGTAAATGGTAAATTTCTGGACGGTTTGGACTATCTTATATTTATATCCTTCCTACCATGTCTTACATAAAACCTTTCACATAGTATATGCTTGTTTATTGATTATAGAATAACTATTGAAGGGAAGGTTTCTGAAGAAATAGTGTCTAAAGCAGACTTCAAACTTGTATTAACCTAATTTAAACTGAAGATAGATGAATTATATTTAGTTTGTATAACACCTAGACCAACTTCAATTTTTATAAAAAACATAGATATTATACTACTGATGTCTTAATAACAGAACTACACTACCATTCTATATAATGTTTCCTAAATAGCCTACATATTGACAATTCCCTAATCTGTATCTCCTAATCAAACTTTTATCCTGAGCCCTTGGTTCAAATATTTGTCTTCCCATCTTTACCTACATGTTCCAGACACTTCAAACTTAGCATTTCTAGTTGAATAGCTGTGACAGAGACTTTATAGCCCACAAAGCCTGAAGTATACACTATCGGGCTCTTTCTAGAAAAAATCTGCTGATCTCTGATCCAAATAGTTCTCATATTTGTCCCTTCTAATCCATTCCTATTTTCAGTGCGACATTTTGGTCCCTAATTATTTTTGTCCCAGAACATTACATTAACTTCTGACTGACATCATTTCCTTTCATTTTTCCCTTTCCCTTGCCTTCCATGTGCTTCCAAAGTGATTGTACATATAGATTTACGTATGGTTTCGTTATAGATTTACGTATAGTTCCGTATCTTGTTTCCCTGTCACTTAGAGGATTCAGTTGTAAAAGCTGATCATGGAATTCAAAGCCCTCCTACCCCTTCATCTCATCTCCCACCACTACCCTCTCAATTCAAGCTCCAGAAATAATTTTAATTCCTAAAATGGTTTTGATGCCTTTCCACATGCTTTTCCAACTCCCCGTAACACCTTTCCCCAGCTTTTTTCCTGGTACATTTTGATCAATCTTCCAAATTTCAGCTCACATGCTTCTTTGAAGGCATTCCTAACTTTTTCTGACAGACCTATGAATTCTTCCTCGTGCTTTCACAATTACAAATATACATATCCTACTTAAGCATTATTGCATCCAAACTGCCTGATCTATTTGCATGTTTGTTTCTCTGCTAAATTGTGTCCGTCTCCCTTTAATTGTGTTACTTGAAGACAGTTGTTACTATATCTTTGTATCCCCAGAATATAGCACATTTATTGGAAAGCTAAATGTGGAATTAAAATATATGTTAGCATTTCAAATTATTCGAGAAAGGCAAATCAAAACTACAGTGAGGTATCACCTCACACCAGTCAGAATGGCCATCCTCAAAAAGTCTACAAATAATAGATGCTGGAGAAGGTGTGGAGAAAAGGGAACCCTCCTGCACTATTGGTGGGAATGTAAATTGGTGCAGCCACTATGGAGAACAGTATGGAGGTTCCTTAAAAAACTAAAAGTAGAGTTACCATACGACCCAGCAATCCCACTCCTAGGCATATATCCAAAAAAGATGAAAACTAATTAAAAAAGATACATGCACCTCAGTGTTCATAGCAGCACTATTTATAATAGCCAAGACATGGAAGCAGCCTAAGTGTCTATCAACAGATGAATGGATAAAGAATATGTGGTACACACACACACACACACACACACACACACACGCACGCACACTGGAATATTACTCTGCCATAAAAAATAATGAGATACTGCCATTTGCAGCAACATCAGTGGACCTAGAGATTATCGTACTAAGTGAAGTAAGTCAGACAGAGAAAGACAAATATTACATGATATCACTTATATGTGGAATCTAAAAAGTGATACAAATGAACTTATTAACAAAACAGAAACAGCCTCACAGACATAGAAGGCAAATTTATGGTTACCAAAGGGGCAAGGGGTGAAGGGTAAATTAGGAGTATGGGATTAATGTATACATACCACTATATATAAAATAAACAACAAGGGCTTACTGTATAGTACAGGGAACCTATATTCAATATCTTGTACTAACCTATAATGGAAAAGAATCTGAAAAAGAATAGATAGATAGATAGATATGTACCTATCTATATATATCTATGTATATGTATAACTGAATCACTTTGGTATACACCTGAAACTAACATAATATTGTAAATCAACAATATTTCCATTAAAAAAATACCTATTTAACACTTTATATAATTATGTTTGTTTACCTAATTAATGTCTCAAGTTAGAGCAAAATTAAGTTTATTTGAAATGTGAACCATATATAATTATTTTTTTATTTTTTCTGTTTATTGGAGAAAAATAAAATATACTCCAACAATGTTATTTTCTTAAAGGTCAAACTTAATGAAGCAGAAAAAAAATACAAGGATATTCAAGATAAACTAGAAAAGATTAGTCAAGAGACAAATGCACGAGCACCAGAATGTATGGCATTGAAAGCAGATCTTACTTCTAAGAAAAGGGCCTATAATGAAGCTGAGGTGAGAGAAATTTTCCAATATTAAAAATTGCATATCAACTATAAATACTGTTCATTTATTTTTAAAAGTAGAGGTTTTTGTAATTGTGTTGCTTTCAGACTTTAAAAAATGTAATGATTTCATATGGCCATATATGTATGTTGTTTTAAAAATATATTTCTGCATATATTCAACCTCTGATTTGACGATTTGGCAAAAGTGGTTTTGAATGGGGTGTTTGTTTTTTCATTTTACCAAAGTATGTCTAATTTTTTTTAGGTTTTATACAACCATTCCCTAAACGAGTATAGAGCATTAAAGAAAGATGATGAGCAGCTCTGCAAAAGAATTGAAGAACTGAGAAAAAGGTAAGATAGTTACTTTACAATTTTCATAGTTATCTCATTTTGTAATAACGTAATCCAGGTGAAATAGAATATTTTATTTTCTGTATTATTGCTAAAGGAATTTTATCACATTGCTTTATGTTTTTTCAATGTTAGGTTTTTCATTGAACATTTTCCACTTTGTATTATTTACCATTAGTGCTGATCAGTCTTTGGAACCTGAACGGTTGGAAAGGCAAAAAAAAATATCTTGCTTAAAAGAAAAAGTAAAGGTCTTACAGGATCAAGAAAGTTCAGTCAATCAAGAGATCGAACAGTTTCAGCAAGCCATAGAAAAGGACAAAGAAGAACATACCAGAATTAAGTAAGTGTCCACATTCTTATACTTTTTTCAGTTATTTGAAAATCATCTAGTTTTCCTCTTTATATGAAAAGAGAATACATGTTTTTTTTGTTGTTGTTGTTCTTCCTCATAATAAGGGATCTTTTAAAATCACTTTCCTAATAAGACTTCTTAAACTTGTAGAATTGGACAGTTTCTGGGATTTCTAGTCCTCGTCACGATTGCATTTTTTTTTTTTTTCCATGCTAAGTTTTGAGGTCTTCTGACTTTTTTCCTGGTAGCACAGTTGTTTTCAAATGAAGAAATCCGCTTTTAGTTTTTAGGGCAGCTGTGTCATTCACTGGTATGCAGGTATTAGGGGAAAAGACTGAGTATTTCTATTTAACTGTATCACATATCTGTTTTGTTTTTCCACTTGTATTTTGTAGGAGAGAAGAGTTAGATGTGAAGAATACACTGAACTATAATCAGAGGCAACTGAAAGAATTGAAAGATAGTAAAACTGATCGACTGAAAAGATTTGGCCCTCATGTTCCAGCTCTTCTGGAAGCCATAGATGATGCTTACAGACGGGGGCATTTTACCTACAAACCTGTAGGCCCTTTAGGTATTTGTCACCAATTAGTCAGTATATAATAAAAATTAGAAGTACATTTTTATTTTCTGGAAGGAGTCTGTTGAATATAATTTTAAAACGCTGTTATCGAAGAACCGTCTAGTTATATGTAGACTTTGTACATATTTTAAGAAACAATGATAAAATCACTTTAAACTTTGTAACTTTCCTTTTGTATATTTTAAGCATAAAAAAGCCAAAAGAAAGAGAACTTAGGAAAAGGAAAAGTAATTATAGAGTTGAATAATCTGCTTTTGGTTTTTTTTTGAATGAATAAATCAATGAACTAATTTGCATGTAATTGATTAGTAGGAAAACTCAATGATATCAAGATATAGTTAAAAGGCCTATCACCTGAGTTTTGTGTAAAACTTGATAAAATGACTTGTCTTTTTAAGTTTCTATTTAGGTTTGGACAATATTACTTCTAAGTCCTCTTTCAACTATAAGCCTGAGGTTATTTAGTTATCCTCATATATACATGAGGAAAAAAAATCAATTCAGTTCTGAGGAGTTATCTCTCGTTCTGTACATCATTAGGTGAAAATGATGCTATAAATATAAATATACTTTTTTAGTAAAGTACTGTATAAGTACAGTATTATGTACTGTATTAAGTATTGTAGTAATGTCTCTTCATTTAAATGATATGTACCTCTATACGAGGATCCATTTCAATAGATGAGGTATTTTTTTTCCCTCTCTAAATCTAAAATTTCAATATTAATCAGTTTTACAGAAAATAGTGAACAGTCTATAACCCTTTTGGCTTGATTTTCAAAACACCATTCAGAGGCTGGAATAGTATTTTATATATATATATATATATATATATATATATATATATATATATATACACACATAGGAGAAATACTGTTGATTTACATTAGAGCGAGACAGCTTTTCACAGGATTTGGTGGGTTTTGTCCCCAGTGTATCCAGTGGGATGGGGTATTTCCCATTTGCTTAAAATAAGATCTATAATATCATTTAAATTGCTTCATATGAAAATATTTTAAAGTCATTTATGAACTATTATAAAGATAGTTACATTAATATTTCAAGTATTTATGGGCTTTTTAATAATTTTCTCTCACTTTTAGGAGCTTGCATTCACCTTCGGGACCCTGAGCTTGCTTTGGCTATTGAATCTTGCTTAAAAGGACTTCTGCAAGCCTATTGTTGTCATAATCATGCTGATGAAAGAGTGCTTCAGGCACTGATGAAAAGGTTTTACTCACCAGGGACCTCACGGCCACAGATAATAGTTTCTGAGTTTCGGAATGAGGTGTATGATGTAAGACACAGGTAAGGCATCAGTAATTAAATACTGTTTCTGGTTTTACTTAGTTACGTGCAAGCTCAGAAAGAGTTAAAACATTTTTAATGTTAACCATATCTACACTACTGATTTGTAAAATTGCATCAAGCCAGGTCTTTAATTTGAATCTTAGGCATTGGAGATACATAGATAAATGAGAGATACTCCCTGCCTTTGAGGTCCTTACATGAGATCTGTTTTGGGAGACATACTGGGAAGTAGATGTTGTGTGGCTTAGAAATTGTACTGAAGAGGGAAATGGTGCAGACCTGGCCACATTAATAGGGAGGGTGTACGGAAGAACTTTGGCACTCATTACTCACAGTTCAAGTCTAGGTGGTTTACAGATTCCATAAAGAGCTGTGATTGTTTTCTTTAATGACCCTAACAAACCTCAAGGGCACCATACCCAAACTGCCTTCTTTGTTAGCCGCTGGCTCGCTAATCACTTTACTTTTAAAGATATATGTGTATGTGTGTGTGTGTATTCCTACATATATATAGTCCTCTCTATATATCCCTGTATATATATTCCTATGTATATATATTCCTATATATATATATTCCTATATATTTATATTCCTATTAACAGATTGTTTTAAAATTTATCTCTCCCACTCCACCTTTTCTTATAAATCCAATTTCTGCTTTTTTCAATTGCCTTATATTTGGAAACATTAAAAATGCCCTTCATTTTAAGCATGTTTTTTCTGTGTTTAATTTGATTGTGGTATTTTTCCTTTTACTTGGTTTTAGAAATCACGTTTTTATTAAAGCTTTCTTCTAAGCTTAATTAAGATCATCAAATCATTTTGTCCTATAATTCCTCTTACCAGTGAGGCTCCCCGTGCTCACCTAGAATTTGATGTGTGGTTTTTCCTTTGTCCCTCTCGTCCTCTTTAGGCTTTCTACATTATGTTGTTTAGTGAGCCTATTCCATACTTGTCCTTTCCTTGTCTCATCACTGACATATTATTGCTACTATTCCTTCCTACTTTTAGTTTTCCTCGACTGATTTTACAGCATCTCTCAGCGGGCAACTAATTGTGATATAAACTAAATATGAAGTGCATCCCAGGGAAGCAGAGCGAAAGGAAGGGGTGGTTGTGACTGGGTGCTTTAGAGCAAGCTGGTGGGAGCAGCCCTGTCTAGCAGTGGCATGTGCCTGCTCCAAAATACTTGCTCCTTCCTACCATAGAAACCTGTGCTTTCAGTGGACTGGCCAGAGCCTATGTTTCACCACAATCCCCTCCCACATCCCCTCCCTCTTAGACTCGGGCTCCCTATCCCCTTTCCCCTCACTCCCTGCATTGTTTCATTGACACTGCTTGATGTTTCTAGGGCGCCCACCCCCTGTTCTTTCCTATCTTTGTTTTTACTTCCACTTGAACTCTGTCCTAAGGTTACTATCCTATTTCTCTGCCTCTTTTTAACAGGAAAAACTTCTCAGAAGAGTTGTTTGTGTCACTAATTTCTCTCTTCCCCTTCTTTCTTGAACCTACTCCAGTCAAGTTTTTATAGCTTCATCACGTACCAGAGCAGCTCTGGTCCAGGCGCCAGTAAGCCTTGCGTGGCTTGGTCCTGTCGACCTTCCTTCCTACCCGCTGACTTGACCTACCAGCAGTATTTGATTCAGTTGATCGTTTAATTCTTCCTGAAACACTTTTTTTTACTTGGTCCCTAGGATGTCACTCCTCTTGTTTTCCCAAATCTCTAGGTATTCTTTTCTAATGTCTTCTGCTTATTTCTCCTCACTTGGGAACCTCCAGTATCAGTGTTCCAGACCTCTTCTCCATGTGCACCTACTCCCAGCACTTACTTCCTGGGTGAACTCATCCAGTTTCATGGCTTTAAATATAGTCCATACACTGATGATCACCACATTATGTTTCTAGCTGGGCTCTTTCCTCTGAACTCCAGAATATAATACATTCAATTTATATTTTCCACTTTCATGTCCAAAAGACATTTGAAACTTAACATATCTAAAAGCCAAACTCCTGAGATCCACCCTAAAAACTGCTCTTCCTATAGTCATCCCCATCTCCATTTTTCAGTTGCTCAAGCCAAAACCTCAGTCATCCTTGACTTCTTTCTGCCATCCCACATCCTACTGGCTATACTTTATAAATGTATCCAGGATCTAAACACTTCTGCAGTGCCACCCTGGTTCACGCCATTATCATATCTCAAGTGAGTTTTGCTTCTGGTTCCCTTCCATCCACACTCTCAATATCACAGTCAAAGTAAAGTCAGACCATGTCATTCCTCTGCTCAAGTCGTCCTGTACGTTCTCATCCTCTTTAGGCCTAACTGCGACCTCTCGGGCCCACATGACCCGTCCTCTTGCCATCTCTCCTGTCCTTGTGTCCAGTAGCACTCCCAGCACTGCTCATCCACCACAGCACACTGGCCTCCCGGCTTCTCCAACAGCCCTCTTAGGGCCTTTGCAAATGCTGCTCCCTGGGCACAAAATGCTCTTCTTCAGTATGCTAATGTAACTCCCATTTCCTCAGGTGTCTGCCTGTTGACACCTTAGTAAGGCTCTTCCTGACTGTTTCTCTGTGAAAAAGCACAGTATATCACTTTTTCTTGATTTTTCTGGCTCCCTTCAGTAGAAGGTAAGCTCCATGGGGAGAAGGATATAGTCTGTTTTGTTAACTGCTATCTCCTTATCCTCTAAACAGCATCTTGCACATAGTAGGTGCTCGGTAAATACATGTTGAATTAATGAATGAATAAGTGGAAAACATATATATACAAAGATATTTCTTTGTTTTGGAATTTTAGAACTAAGAAAGCAGTAAGAATGCCATTGCCTTTTCCCAGTGTGTTTTAATTAAATGACTTTTAAGACTTTTAAATGACTTTTATAAGATTTAAGAAAACTGTAATGATTAAGTATAACAGGCAATAGGACATAATGATTGAGAATCTGGGTTCTAGAGCTGAGCTGCCTGGTTTAAATCCTAGCCTGACCTCTTACCTCTATGACATTGGGGAACTTATTAAATTCTCTGCAGCTCATTTGGGGAAAAAAAAAATAGAGCGGATAATATTATCTATCTCATATAGTTGTTTTGAGGAGTAAATGAGCTAATATAGGTTTCCACAGGGATATCCCTCTGTGGGTATAAAAATCTGTGGATGCTCAAGCCCCATACTTGGTCCTCTGAAGCCACAGTCCGCATCTGCTGATTCTGACAACCACGGATACTGCAGTGCATACTGTATTCATTGAAAAAGAATCCACATATAAGTGGACCTATGCAGTTCAAACTCGTGTTGTTCACGGGTCAACTGTATTTATAATATGCTTAGAACAGTGCCCAGCACATAGTAATATATAAATGTTTGCTAATAAAATAAAATAAACCTAATACAGATGTTTTCAAACGTTATCACATATTTTCCATGTCTTGTTACTATCCATCATCTCATCACCCATTTAAAAAATATACATATATAATTACCATTTGGTAAGTTAATCCTTATATATTTTTGTCTCCTAGAGCTGCTTATCATCCAGAGTTCCCAACGGTTCTGACAGCTTTAGAAATAGATAATGCAGTTGTCACAAATAGCCTAATTGACATGAGAAGCATAGAGACAGTGCTGCTGATCAAAGTAAGACCAGATGCTTGCTGTATTTTATATTATTCTGAATTTCCTAAACTGAGGTTGGTTATATAAATTCCTATTCTGCTTAAGTACTTGATATTTTATGAATTCTTTTTCTTAGAAAAACTTTGAGTTCTGTAAAATAAATCAGTGTTTATTCTTCATCAGCATACATATTTCTATTGATATGTACTTGTTAGATTAGATCACCAATATTGTGTTTCATCTATTGGCATAAATTTGCTGAGAAGGGACAAGGGAATTCAAAACAAATCTGTAATTAATACAAACAGAGTCTCTTTTTCTCATTAATGGAACCTGAGAGGCAATGACATCAGTCATCCAAATGTGTATATGTGAATTGCAAGTTCATATTGTAATTATTTGTGGGCTTGGCCCTCTCATATTTTAGACAGATACTTGAAAGAAAATAATGAAGTCCTCTTGTAAAGGTCTGTTCCAAGGAAGGTTGATTAGGCCTCAGTTAAGCCTAATCCTCTTTTTACTTCCTCTAGGAAGTAAAATACTAAATATTTCCAGGCTTTCCCTACATAATTCAGTGTACTAATCTTTTATTGGAATTTGCTGTTCACTCATCTTTTCTAGGGTGTAAAAGACATTTAGAAAAAATAAGATTTCATTTTTCTATGAAAAATAATATTTCAAAGGTAAATATTTTCATGTGAAAAAGTACTTAAAATCTTTAACTTTAGTGGATAGCAATATCAGAATTTAAAAATAAAATCTATCAGGGAGATTGGTTCAAGATGGCGGAGTAGAAGGACGTGTGCTCACTCCCTCTTGTGAGAGCACCGGAATTACAACTAACTGCCGAGCAATCATCGACAGGAAGACACTGGAACTTACCAGTATCTGGTACCTTCCAAAAAAGATACCCCACATCCAAAAACAAAGGAGAAGCCACAATGAGATGGTAGGAGGGGCGCAATCACAATAAAATCAAATCCCATAACGGCTGGGTTGGTGACTCACAAACTGGAGAACACTTATATCACAGAAGTCCACCCGCTGGAGTGAAGGTTCTGAGCCCCATGTCAGGCTTCCCAACCTGGGGTTCTGGCAATGGGAGGAGGAATTCCTAGAGAACCAGACTTTGAAGGCTAGCAGGATTTGATTGCAGGACTTCGACAAGACTGGGGGAAACAGAGACTCCACTCTTAGAGGGCACGCACAAAGTAGTGTGCGCATCGGGACCCCGGGGAAGGAGCAGTGACTCCATAGGAGACTGAACCAGACCTACCTGCTAGTGTGGGAGGCTCTCCTGCAGAGGTGGGGGGTGGCTGTGGCTCACCGTGGGGACAAGGACACTGGCAGCAGAAGTTCTGGGAAGTACTCCTTGGCGTGAGCCCTCCCAGAGTCAGCCATTAGCCCCACCAAAGAGCTGGGAAGACTCCAGTGCTGGGTCACCACAGGGCAAACAACCAACGGGTGGTGGGGGGGTAGGGAACCCAGCCCCACCCATCAGCAGAAAACGGGATTAAAGTTTTACTGAGCTCTGCCCACCAGAGCAACACCCAGTTCTACCCACCACCAGTCCCTCCCATCAGGAAACCTGCACAAGCCTCTTAGATAGCCTCATCCACCAAAGGGCAGACAGCAGAAGCAAGAAGAACTACAGTTCTGCAGCCTGTGGAAGGAAAACCATGTTCTTGGATTGGAAGAATCAATATTGTGAAAATGACTATACTATCCAAAGCAATCTACAGATTCAGTGCAATCCCTATCAAATTAGCAGTGGCATTTTTTACAGAACTAGAACAAAAACTCTTAACATTTGTATGGAGACACAAAAGACCCCGAATAGCCAAAGCAATCTCAAGGGAAAAGAAACGGAGCTGGAAGAATCAGACTCCCTTACTTCAGACTATACTACAAAGCTATAGTCATCAAGACAATATGGTACTGGTACAAAAACAGAAATATAGATCAATGGAACAGGATAGGAAGCCCAGAGATAAACCCATGCACCTATGGTCAACTAATCTATGACAAAGGAGGCAAGGATATACAATGGAGAAAAGACAGTCTCTTCAATTAGTGGTGCTGGGAAAACTGGACAGCTACATGTAAAAGAATGAAATTAGAACACTCCATAACACCATACACAAAAATAAACTCAAAATGGTTTAGAGACCTAAATGTAAGACTGCACGCTGTAAAACTCTTAGAGGAAAACATAGGACGAACACTCTTTGACATAAATCACAGCAAGATATATTTTTATCCACCTCCTAGAGTAATGGAAATAAAAATAAACAAATGGGACCTAATGAAACTTAAAAGCTTTTGCACAGCAAAGGAAACTACAAACAAGACGAAAAGACAACCCTCAGAATGGGAGATAATATTTGCAAATGAATCAACGGATAAAGGATTAATCTCCAAAATACATAAACAGCTCATGCAGCTCAATATTAAAAAAAAAAAATCAAAAAATGGGCAGAAGACCTAAACACACATTTCTGCAAAGAAGACATACAGATGGCCAAGACGCACATGAAAAGCTGCTCAACATCACTAAATATTAGAGAAATGCAAAGCAAAACTACAATGAGGTATCACCTCACACCAGTTAGAATAGGCATCATCAGAAGATGTACAAACAGCAAATGCTGGAGAGGGTGTGGAGAAAATGGAACCCTCTTGCACTCTTGGTGGGAATGTAAATTGATACAGCCACTATGGAGAACAGTATGGAGGTTCCTTGAAAGACTAAAAATAGAATTACTGGATTACCCAGCAATCCCACTACTGGGCATATACCCAGAGAAAACCATGATTCAAAAAGACACATGCCCTCCATTGTTCATTGCAGCACTATTTACACCAGCCAGGTCATGGAAGCAACCTAAATGCCCATTGACAGATGAATGGATAAAGAAGATGTGGTACATATATACAGTGGGATATTACTCAGCCATAGAAAGGAACGAAATTGGGTCATTTGTAGAGATGTAGATTGATCTAGAGACTGTCATACAGAGTGAAGTAAGTCAGAAAGAGAAAAACAAATATGGTATATTAACGCATATATGTGGAACCTAGAAAAATGGTACAGATGAACCGATTTGCAGGGCAGAAATAAGAGACACAGATGTAGAGAACAAAGGTATGGACACCAAGGTGGGAGAGTGGTGGTGGGGGGTTGTGTGATGAATTGAGAGATTGGGATTGACATGTATACACTGATATGTATAAAATGGATGACTAATAAAAACGTGCTGTATAAAAAATAAATAAAATTCAAAAAAATATATATCAGTTTGTCATAAAACATTATTTCTTATGTTTTTAAGACTCTTAATAGTTTAATTCTTTGAATCTTGAAAGTTGTTTTTTAAATTATTTTATTTTTCTCATGGAATTATTTCATTTGAATGTTTAAATAAAAATACTTGAATCTTAAAGTGATAATAGGTAATATTTTGAAATTATATACAACAGAAATGCTTCGGCATATTTTTAAAATGTATTTTCCCCTCTATTTTTTTAGAATAATTCTGTAGCTCGTGCAGTAATGCAGTCCCAAAAGCCACCCAAGAATTGTAGAGAAGCTTTTACTGCTGATGGTGATCAAGTTTTTGCAGGGCGTTATTATTCATCTGAATATAGAAGACCTAAGTTTCTCAGCAGAGATGTGGATTCTGAAATAAGGTTAGTGTCCAGTGTAGCTTTACTGTATTATTCCCACTAGTTCTTTGGGGTTCATTTCTTTTCATATTACTCTATTAGTAGTTATGTCAGTGAAGAATTGTGAGTAATCTGTTTGGTCTTAAAAGATCATTTAGCTGGATGTAGAATTCTATTTATTTATTTATTTTTTTGCTTTATAACAAATTTAATCAGTTATACATATACATATGTTCCCATATCCCCTCCCTTGGATGTAGAATTCTAGATTGATGGTTATTTTCCATCATGACTTTGATGACAGTATTCTGGGCTTGATGAGCTGGTCTGCACATTGATTATTACCTGTCTGCAAGGAGGTAAGGAACTTAACTCAGAATGTAAATCAGCTACATCACTATACCATTGTTTAGTTTTGCTGATTTTTCTCAGTGAGAGTACAAGTGTGCTGGGTATACATTCTGGCTCAAGGTCCTTGCTGTGTCTCTGCCTGTTACTTTGAGTCGCACTGTTCTAGAAGAAAAATCAGTTGGCACCGTTAAATCAAATGCTTAGGGAGACAGAGCTGCTAGAGGAGACGCAGTGAGAAGCCAAACCAAAAACTAAAGGTACTTAATAAGATTCAGACACGTGCAAAAAGAATTTTTGGTACGAGAAAAGCATGATTTTCCCAACTGAACTGTCAGTTGATGAATTGATAGGGTGGAGCTGAATTAATGACCTAGAAGACCTCAAGCAGAAGAACATAGAACTTAGGTAAAAGCACTATCTAAGAAAACTGAGTAAAAGTGAAAGTATTCTAAATGGCTTTTATATATAGGGGGAAATGAGGTTTTTTTAAAATAGATATCTGATTTTCAAATTATATTAGTTATTTTTGTATGATTATGAGAGCAGCATGAAGCAAAATAACCATAGTGGATATTGGGAAATTTAGTAAAATTTCTTTTTTAGCAACAGAAAACTGTTGAATGACCTGCAACTTGTTATTACAGCACTCAACACACATTTTAAATTGACACTGAATCTTTGTGATAGGATAGATGAAAATTCATCAATGTTTGAACGTACCTGTATAAAATTGACCTGTAAAGTGATAAATTGTTGTCCGCTGTGCCATGACACTTAAATCAGGCCCTTCTAATTCTTAACTGGGTAAGACTAAATTATATAGTACTCAAGCAAACATGAATGCAAATGTATAAACAATATCGTGGTAGTGTTACGGTGTGTAATTCATGCTTTTTCTTTCAACAAAAAATGCCTTGTGCATTTGTGTTCCACATCTTTAAAAAAAGTATGACATTCTTGGAAAAGGTAGTAAGTGTATCAGCAGCAAATCAGGATCCCTGATTCTAGCATTTTAGTAGTAATGGTTTAAGACTTATTTATGAAGTTAATAATTGGCTTCATTTTTAGCTAAAATATTTGCATCAATGTGTAGTGGACAGAGCTTTTGTTCTAAAAGCCAGGTGAACATTGGTTTTTTAAAAATTGTTTCTCACCTTGATAAACTTTATTGATTGAAAATATACTAAGTTATCATGATACTTAAATGATATTTGTGTCATCTGTTTTGACCTGAACCAATATGATAGTTGTCTGATATTTGGAAATTTTAAAAAATTCACTGGTGTTTTTTAAATACGGAAAATATAAATTGGAAAACAAAAGTAGCTCATAATTCCATCTCTCCACAGTCCCTGTTGACATTTTTTAAATGATTAAAAGTAATATAGGCATATAGTGAGAAAATTCAAACAGTACAGAAATGAATGCAATGAAAAGTGAAGCCCTTTGCCCCCACTTAGGTATAATGTTTTCAAGGTTCATCCATTTGTGCTGTGTATAAGTACGCATATGGTTTCTGTGTCTTGCTTTTTGTCTCTCAATATTATATCTTGGAGATTGTTCCATATCAGGACACTTAGAGCTGCCCCTTGGTATGGCTGTTCCATAATCTGCCTGACCAGTTCCTGTTGATGGACATACGTGTTACCTGAAGTTTTCTCCTACTATAGCAGTGCTGCAATGAGAATGCACATGTGTATCTTGGCATACTTCTGAAAGTATATGCATAGATTAAATTCTAAATGGTGAAAATGCTGAGTCAAAGGATATGTGAATTTTAAAATTTTTTAATAGCTGTTGCCAAATGACTGTCATTGTTTTATTAACATACAATTTATGGCCTGATTTTAAATATTTAATAACATTAAACAATTACTAATATTTTTAATACTTAATAATATTAAATGGGCCTAAATAAATAAATAAATATTTAAATTTTATTTGATTATTATATAAGTTGATCATTTAATAGCAATTGCTATTTATTTATTAAAATATTTATTAATATTTATTAAAATAAGTATTTAAATTTTATTTTGTTATTATATAAGTTGATCATTTAATAGCAATTGCCAAATGACTACAGAACAATTGATTCCCTAATCCCCTCTCACACTATGAGTATATGAAGTATGCTTTTCTGTACCCTCATTAACTCAGCACTGGCAGGTTCCTGTTGATGAAAGATGGCTCTGAAAAAGTTTTTGCATCTGGCTCCATTTTTACCAGAAATACCACACTTTCTCTCCCCTTTTTCTCATTTTATCATTTGTTTATCATTCATTCAGCTAACGTCATTGGTTTTTGTTTTTAATTTTGAGAATTCCACAAGGTAGCACAGTTCTAATAGTTCATCAAATTTAAGATGTTCTATTATTTTATATACCAGTAAAAAAGAAAAGTATTGATAGTTGAACCATTGACTGGAAGATGATTTCAGAATTCAGAGATGTTAAAATGTGGAAAAATGTGCATCTTAGTGAAATCTGGCATACGCTCTTTATCAGAGAAAAGTTGTTCTTAATTGCACAGGTGGTTCTCTTCTACCAGGCACAGAGTTTTAGAAGACAGAGTCAGTGAGACAGGAAAAGATCACTTCTGAAGACAGTTGCCTCTGCTGGCATAGAGACCCTCTATGGCTTTGGCATCTGCCGACCTTATCCTCCACCTCTTTTCATTGTCCTCCTCTCCTTCCCTTTCACTCCCCACACATTCATAGCATTTATTCACCACAGAAAATGTTGAGCTGACCTTCAGTTTTACTGACCTTCAGTTTTATTTGTTTTTCACCTCTTTGTGCCTTCGTGTATTTCTTTCCATCTTCTCTAGATGGTCCATCTGGTGAAAACTTAAGAGAACACAAGTCAGTTGTCACTTCTCCCAGACTTACTCTTAGGTTCCCGTGGTATTGTGGACATATAGTGCAGTGTCCTGTTCACATTTCAATGTTATGGTTTATTTCCTGATGTTTTGCCTTTTTGTTTGATTCCTTTATGCCTTAATTTTTTTTTCTACCTCTGCCTATCACTGTGCACAATGCCTACCACAGATAAAATCATAAATACTTACCAATGAAGTAAGTAAAATTTAATTCCAGTTTAGAAGATGTTTTTTGAAACCTCTGTATTTTCATGTTATGAATTACTTGGTAGGGATACAGAACTGGTTTAACTGCATAGGTTTTGCAAAAAAGCTATTAAAAATAGGGCTTTCTTTGTAAAGATCTAAATATTTGTAATATTCAGAAGTAAATTTAAAGTATTTTTGTACCCTCTCTTCTCTATTAAGTGACTTGGAGAATGAGGTTGAAAATAAGAAAGCCCAGATATCAAATCTTCAGCAACATTTGTCTGCCCTTGAAAAGGATATTAAGCAGAATGAAGAACTTCTTAGACGGTGCCAACTACATTATAAAGAGTTAAAGGTAAAAAACATCATTTCTTTTCTCAACTTAAACACTTCCAAGTTATTTTTAAGGTCTTAACATTCACTTAGTTAGACGAATAGTTCTCAACTATTTTGGCCTCAAGCCCCTTTACAATCTTAAAAGAGCTTTTGCTTGTTTGGGTTTTATCTATCAGTATTCATACTATTAAAACTTAAAGCAAAATTTAAGAATGTTTATTAATTCATTTAAAAATAATAAGTACATTATGTGTTAACGTAAATAACATTTTTATGAAAAATAACTATTTTCCAAAACCAAAAAGATATAGTAAAAAGATTGAGGTTTTTTATATTTTTTTAAATCGCTAACATCTGGCTTAATAAAATTCACCTGAACTGTCATATCAGCTTCTATAATCAGTCTGTTGCAATATTACACATCATAGCTATAAACCTCCTGTACACCTGTAAGAAATAGATAGTAAAATTGGTCTTAAAAAAAATAATGCCGGGCTTCCCTGGTGGCGCAGGCATTAAGAATCTGCCTGCCAATGCAGGGGACACGGGTTCGAGCCCTGGTCCGGGAAGATCCCACGTGCCAGAGAGCAGCTAAGCCTGTGCGCCACAACTACTGAGCCTGCTCTCTAGAGCCCGCGAACCCCAGCTACTGACCCCGCATGCCACAACTACTGAAGCCTGCGCACCTAGAGCCCGTGCTCTGCAACAGGAGAAGCCACCACAATGAGAAGCCTGAGCACAGCAACAAAGACCCAACACAGCCAAAAATAAATAAAATAAAATAAATTTTTTTTAAAAAAAGGCTTTTAAATAAATAAATAATAATGCCTTAGTGTTTTTATGAAAATAGTGTTGACTTCATGGACCCTCTGAAAGAGTCTCAGAGACACCTAGGAGATAGTGGGATTGGACTTTAAGAACCACTGGAGTAATCTTTCCATAACTTGAGACTGGATGTTTCAGGAAAGTACTTTCTCTGTGGACTCAACACTGTCATCATTTTAAATGCTAAGGTGGAGTACTTATATCTGCTTTGCATGAGAGTGGATTAGCAATAATGGTGATCAAGGCAGACTTTATACATACATTTCTTTGGTTCATTTAATACTAATGTGTCTCTTTCATTAACTATGGAATCCTTCTGTAACATAAAGCAGAGTAGAACTTTGTTGATTAATACATCCTTCCCCAGGGTTTTTGTTTTTATTTTTCATTTATTTCTAATTACTAAAATCTAAATACTGTTTTTCAAAAGATGAGAATAAGAAGAAGTATTTCTGAAATTCGGGAACTTGAGAATATAGAAGAACACCAGTCTGTAGATATTGCAACCTTGGTAAGATTCTTTTCCTCAATTTAAATGTAATGTTAAAGGACAAATCTGTCATTTAAGTTAAGAGTATCTACTCTCAGCTTTATAAAAAAATCCTTTTTTGAGGCTACTTTTTATGATTGCTATATCCATTTACAAATAAGGTAGAAACTACCTGGTGTATGGCCTTCAAGTTCCTTAATATTTTGTATATGTAACTTGCATGCATTGTAATTGGTTTTGTCTTCTTCTGTTGATACATAAAATAAAACTTTATCAGAGTTTATTATGTAAATAGTGCCCTTTCAAACCAAACTACCTAGCATAGTTTTTTTCAGAATTAATCAGTATCAATATTAGTGATATCTTTTAGTCAGTTGAAGTTGGTCTCTTTGCATTATTTTCTCTTTTCCAAGTTAATGGTTTTAACTTACCACATATTTGTTAGTCTATTTTAATTTCTCTTAGACATCTTTTTATGACATTCAGCTTAGCTCTCTGGGTTACCATAAGTAGTGAATTAGATAGATTGCAGAGTCTTGTTAAAATGAATCAGTTTTTACCAATTGTCTACTCTCTACCAGGCATCATGTTAAATGCTGAGGGACACAACAGTGAACAAAACAGATCAAGTCCCTGCACCGATAGAGCTTTACTCTAATAAGAATTTGTCTTCATTTTTTATTAGTAATCCGGTTTTCCACTTAGTGTTTTTCTGCTTTCATTACTTTTATTGATAGACTAAATTTCTTAAAGGTATGGACTGTGTCTTGTTTATTTTTGTCTACTCAGCATCTAACACATTGTCTGGCATAAGATATATATTTATATACATTATATTTTGAAAGAAAAAGTGAGTAGATAGAATAAAAGTTACCCCTTTTGATTATGACCTCAAGCACAATGTAGTTTGTCTTCTAAATGTAATCCTTTTCTATTTTTGAACCTATTTCTTCTACCTCCTAATTTACCATTAAGAGTATGAAAATATCATAACTTGTTCTTTGTATTTGTCTTTAATCTGATTTACTTGTAGCGTATAGTTTCTCCTCTTCTAGAATTGTTTGTACTGTTTTTCCATTTGATTACTTAAAAGTGTTTTAATTAATTCTATATGCTCTGTAAATGTTGCCAGGAAGATGAAGCTCAAGAAAATAAAATGAAAATGAAAATGGTTGAGAAAAACATGGAACAACAAAAAGAGAATATGGAACATTTTAAAAGTCTGAAAATAGAAGCGGAAAACAAGTATGATGCAATTAAACAGAAAATTAATCAGCTATCAGAGCTAGCAGATCCACTTAAGGTATGTATTATTGTTACTCTACTATATATATTTTTTATGTTTCAGTTTTATATACGCGGTATACCAGCTAGATATTACCTCAACAGAATTTATGGCTAAATGTAAATGTAACTGTATAAAACCGGGCTGTAAACCAACTTTTCATCATTAGATCAATTAGAATTAAACACTCTGCTCACGCCTTTAAAGAGAATAAATTGCCAAATTTCTGACCCCCCAGAAGATTACAGCTTTTGTTACCTTTTCATTTTGTGAGATTTTTTCTTCTTTTAGAACTAGAGGCCGGACATCTTATCTGTCTATACTGTTTCTGTGCTTATCTGTTCTCTTGTCCCACTTTTCCCCAATAGCTGAAGAATTAGTTGATATAAAATCCAGCTTGAAATAAAATGCTACCCAATTCCCATTTATCAACATATCTGCATTATATTCCAACTAGAATTCAATCGGCTTTTTTTGTTTTTAAAGCACATACTTTTTGGAACCAAATTAGGGAAATAAAGTTATTTAACAATTAAATTCTGTAAATTTCATCATGTTTAATAGCTTTGTTGTCAAGTAGCTTATTATCATTCTCATTTTTATGAATAGCTCAATTATTCTCGAAACCTCAAATTTTATTTATAAGACATTAAGAAGAATTAATAATATGTTTTAAGAGGAGAAAGGTTTATTGATGATATAACCCCCTTTTTTTGCAGGAAAACTACCCCTTTGAATCAAAATGTATTTAGATATTTTAAAATTTTTAAAGAATTTGTATGCATATGAACTTTACTGTAATTGTCTCCATTGACAATTTTAGAAAACATAATTTATTAAAGGAAGTTAGAGGAGGAGCTGAGCAGAAACAACTTTTCTCTGTTTGCGGTGGCCTCTCTATAGCTGCTTTCCATAGAGCTGTGATTCCTGCCTGCTGTTGTAATGCAAGGTGGTTTACTTTTTTTCTGTTTGAGATAAGAATAAAAAATGGGAAAATAGAGTGATAAATTACTGATTAAGAAGAATAAAAAATTTTAATAATAAAGTTGTGAGGAAGGAAAAAAGTATTAAGGATACTATTGGAAAGACAAATAGTAGTTACTACAGGAAATTAGAATTAAAACACAAAAAGTCCAAGATAAAAAAGAAGACAAAATTAGTTTTTAAAAGAAAATAGAATAAGAAGAAATAAAATAAGTATGAAAACTGTCAGGAATAGGAGAGAGAGAATTCAAAACTCAGAAATTAGAGCAGTGAAGTTAAAACAAAGATGAGGTAATAGAAAATTTTAAATGGGTGAAGGATTGAGCAGGGAAACTTAAAATCAAAATGATAAAGTATGCTAAAACAATATAGGAAAAGAAATAATTAGCACCCAAATTGTCCCAGATAGCTTAAAATTAAAAACAAACAATGAAGGATAAGCTGTGTTCTGTTCTTTTAGGGATGTGTAGGCTAACGCAACTCCTGGAATTGGGAGTGCATAGATAAGTTCAAGAGCAGAAAATATGGGCAGAAGGCAGTAAGAATTCTTGGTCTTAAGTTCTTTGCCTTGGTTGCAAATAAGTGAAAGCTAGATGAATCCTTCAGTAAACCTGCATGCAGTCAGCCAGTGGCCAAGAGGGTTTTCCTTTGCAATATCACATCCCAATAGCCATTCCAATAGGTAACAACAGGACCAAGAATATTTGGCTAACAAAAGAATTCAATTCCTCAGAAACTGTCTTTGTGATATATTGGCAGCTTCTAAATATAATCTGTTTGCTCTCAGGATGTTTGTTCATGTTGTGTCAGAGGAGTGGTGAGGAGTGGAATACTCTGTTCAAATATGTAGTCATTGAAATCTTCGCATAAGATTTCAACATTTTTCTCCCTTTGCACAGTTTATTTTGATTTACACTGCAAACTTAATGCTTTGGTCACAAATTAAATTTTTTGTACATGGAGCATGACCTACATCAAAAATGATGGTCTGCACTTTGGAGTAGGAGTGCCTCTCAGTTTCTGATAGCGATAATGAGGGTTTATTTGGATTGAGGCTGACTATGCTTTTGAAAATTCCAAGGTCTAATGATCTATAGCTTTTTAAAACCTCATAATTGATGTAGAGTTATATGAAGCAAGCGGCTATAATACATACTGTAGCAATTTATCCAATGTTGTCGGGTAACTAAAATTGGTTATTTAGGCATCAAAGAGAATACAATTTTTCAATGATTCTGTCCCTTCTAGCATCTCAGCCTGTCTTTTTAAAGGCTGAACTTTCTAGGGCTACATCAGAATTAATATTAGATCTAATCCAACCTAGTCCTCACCCCAAAACCAGGATGAGTGTCACTAACTGGCTTTTAATATCTCTAAGTCTCCGTTTCACCATGAACAAAATGAAATTAAAAGAAATACTCTCGTGGTTCCTTTTTAGTTTTAAATTTGATGGTACCTATGATATAAATTTATTAAATACATAAGGACAAGTCAAAAGCCATGGTAAACGTGGAGAAAAGAACATTAAATTCTTTTCATCCTATTTTATAAGTCAAGTCTTTCCCTTTCTAAAGTTGCTAGGAGAAAAGATTAAGCAGCACAAATCTGCCCTGATATAATTGACCCCTTTGGCTCTAGAAAGCTGATTTGGTTCCCTAAAGCAAATGTGGACATATTTATTTTGAAAGTTTCTACCAAAAATGATTCGAAAATTTAGTGTTCAACCATTCTGTTTCATAAGGTATTGCAATTTCTAACTGTAGTATCTCCTACTATGTAAATTGCACCCATTTTCTTTTATTCTCCTCAAAGTAAAGGAACAGAGTATCTCCCTACTCCATATAACAATGTTTTTATTTTTAATAGAACTCTGCTGTAAAAGCTGTATATTATTAAGTGTCCACCTTGGGTGATAGTTATTTTTAGCAGTACGAACAAGATGCAGTAAATTGTAGCCTTAGGTCAGCAAATAGCCTAAATCTATTCTTTTATATGAGGTAAATACTTGAAATGTTTAGATACTTCACATGTTCTTTTTCTTTTCGGGATATCTCCAAATATTCTGCCTTCCTTGGTGCTGTTGTTTTGGTTTGTGTTAGTTTCTTTTTCCTTATAACTGTGATTCCTGAGGCTGAACATGACCATCATAGTGTGTACGTCCAGTACTAGGCTCAAAAACCAAACGGACTAAAATTTAATTCGGTGGTTATTAAATCAAGAGCCATTTAAAAAATTGAGATTCAGGGATTCTCAGCCTACTAAAACAGAATCTCCAAAGGTGGAGTTTGGAAATCTGTATATTTTTTAAAACATCCAAATTGATGATAAAGAAGTCAATCTGTATATCAGTATTTGAGAAAGCTGCCGCAATTGCCGGCTATGTATATATATATACCATCTTCTAAATAAAATCTTTTCACTAGGCTATGCCTCCTTTAAAGAAATTTGTTTACTGCATGTACTCAAATAGAAGGCAGATTCCCATAACAAGGGAAAAATCCAGTAACAAAGGAAAATATATTTTAGTCGCCATTCATATATGAAATTATTAGGCAAAATAATCAAAATGTGTACTTGACATTAGGTCTACTAATTTAATTATACATGAACACAAAATCACAGGTACAAAGTGATATATTTAACATTTAGAAATACTTCTTTGTTTCCATTTACATTTCATGAATTAATTTTTTTAACCTTTCTCATGTGTCTTCAGCGTTGGCATCTTTACGGTGATTAGAGCTATATTTTGAGTAATTAGAAGAGTTGAGTGATGGATTTTTCCAGAGCTCTTGATCTTCTCTTTCATCTATATTATTTTAAATATAGCACTTTTAATAAATCATCTTTTGGGCTTCCCTGGTGGCGCAGTGGTTGAGAGTCCGCCTCCCGCTGCAGGGGACGCGGGTTCGTGCCCTGGCCGGGAGGATCCCACATGCCGCGGAGTGGCTGGGCCCGTGAACCGTGGCCGCTGAGCCTGCGCATCCGGAGCCTGTGCTCCGCAACGGGAGAGGCCACAACAGTGAGAGGCCCACGTACCGCAAAAAAAAAAAAAAAAAAAGCACTTGATATTTCGTCTTAAAAGTAATGGTTAGCTGTTATTCATTCTTGTTTGTATTTCTTCTCTTTATTTCTTTCTTTTGGGATTAGCCAAGTAATTTTTAGTGTTCCTTTTAAAAATTTCCTCTACTAGTTTGTTTAGCTACAATTTTTGTTTTTTTGTTTTTTTCCCAGTGGTTGCTGTGCGTTACAATATGCATCTTTACCTTATAGTTTACTACTGTTTCCCTTTAAAGTGATCTTTGGATAGCTTCTTTACAATTATATTTTGTTCTCAAAATTATGAGGTTACACCTCCAGAAATGATGACCAAATAAGTCAGTGTTAAATTTCTTCACATCTTTTCCTCCTCCACCCCAATTCACCTTTTTTTAAAACCAGGTTTCCCCTGTCAGGTACCTCTGTAATATACAACACTTGCATTGTTTTAAGTCTTTTCAGGCTAACATAGCTTCCCAGGAAACCGCCTTGTTTACCAAAATAAAGTTGAGATCACCATAAGGTATGGAGACTTCATACAAGAACTTTAATATGATAATGTGACTTCTCAATTTGGGAAACTCCTCACTTCTCTTCAGAAACATATGGATATGAACTTAATAACACTTGCCTCTTAAAGCAGCATAATCCTGTCCACTTTATTGAGTTGTCAATTAGTTTATGCCTATGCTGATAATTTTTTAAAGTAATCTTTATAGATTATTTTGGTTTTATTTAAACAGGATGAATTAAACCTTGCTGATTCCGAAGTGGATAACCAAAAACGAGGGAAACGGCATTATGAAGACAAGCAAAAAGAACACTTGGATACTTTAAATAAAAAGAAACGAGAATTAGATATGAAAGAAAAAGAACTAGAGGTTATCCATCATTTTTTTTAATGTTTTGTTTACACCCTTAGTCATGATTATTAAAGTGTGTTTTCCTAATGTCATGTTTTCCAAACATAGACATGTTGTCTGATGACTGTTTTGTATGACGTAACCGCTGTTTCAGTGAATCAACAGAGGAGAAGACTGAGGGACTCTCAGAGTGTGGGGACTTCTTAGATCAACATGAAGAGGACTTTAGGCAGCACTGCAACAGCCCCATGTAGTGTCACTGAGTGATTTGGAAAATGGCTCTCCCTCCGCTGAAATAATTCCTTAAATGCCCAGCTTGGCAAGTGCATACAGCTTCATGTCAGAAAAATGTTCCCCTGCCTCTGAGTAACTTGGGTGTGAGCTGGGTTGCAGTTCAGCTCCCACTTACTAGATAACCTTTGTTGACAACTGAAAGCAGCAGCCCTGTTTTTAGAGGAGAGTAAGTTGAGGGCAACCGTGGTTTAACCTAAAAGAGATGAATTCCAGCTTTGCTTTTACATGTCTTAGGAAAATGATTTAAACTCTGTAATTCATTTCCCTACTTGTTTAAAACTTACTGTACTACAAATGTCGTGAATATAAATACTATGTTTAATACGTTACAAACACGAGGGTCTTTGTGTTTTCAGTACTACTTGATGTTCAGAATCCATGTCTGACCTCAGCACCCTGGGTGCCAAACCTTTCATAACTGCTACTTGAAATTTGTTTCACCAGGCAATTATGGAGCTCTTACAAATTATTAAAGTTGTGTACACCAATGCAATTTTCTCTTAAAGATTATGACAACTCTGGACCGTATTCTCAATATAAAGCTTAGAACAATAGTGATATTAAACGTAATTAAAATACATTTCTTAAACATAAGTTCAGAATTCTATTTTGCATACTTTGGCACAAGTAGTACAGTGAATTGTTATATCAAAGAAGAGTTTTAAAGTTAAACATCTGTTATCTTAGGAGAAAATGTCACAAGCAAGACAAATCTGCCCAGAGCGGATAGAAGTAAAAAAATCTGCATCAATTCTAGACAAAGAAATTAATAGATTAAGACAAAAGATACAGGCAGAACATGCTAGTCATGGAGATCGAGAGGAAATAATGAGGTAAGTGATTGCTCGCTTTTCTACTTTATGATATTATCCATAGATATATAATAGTGAGAAAAAATAACATTTATATGTAAATCTTAAATTTGGGTAAAGTGTTGCTACGGCGTATAGTTATAGCTGAACTAGCCTTTCATACATGTATTATTAATAATAAACTTTTTTCCTTCGGAATTATTACAGAACTCATTACAGAATGACATTTTAACATAGTTGCCATTTTTATACCTGTAAGATTCATATAGACATGAGGATATTCAGCTTCAGAAGTAATCAAAGAAATGCAAAGCAAAACAATTAGAAGCCATTTTCATATATATCAAGATGAAAAGAACACATTTCATGTCAGTGAGATTTCAGTGAAATGGACATTTTTATATTACTTGTGAAAATGGAAGCTCTAGTTTAGTTAGAGCACGGGTTCTGAAGCAAGAGTACCTCAGTTTGAAATGCAATTCTGTTACCTACTAAACTGACTTTGGAAAGTTATCTAATTGCTCTGAACCTCAAATTTCTCATCTATAAAATGGGTATAATTATAGTACTTACCTTATAGAGTTGTTATGAAGATTAAATGAGGTAACCCATAATAAACAATGTATAGGATACATAATATGTTAGATGTTATTGTTATTAGTCCTTCTGAAAAGTTTTAAGGTAGTTTATGTTAAACGCCTTTAAAAATTTCAATTTGGCCAAGTAATTTTGTTGTTATAATCCAAAATGAAAAAAACAATTTGTACTTGGATGTTTATTGCAGCAGTAGTATTTTTTTTTTAGTTGAGATATGGTTGATTTATAATATTATATTTCAGGTGTACAACATGGTGATTCAGAATATTTATAGATTGTAGTCCCTTTATAGTTATTATAAAATATTGGCTATATTCCCTGTGCTGTACAATATATTCCTGTAACTTATTTATTTTATACATAGTAGTTTGTATAACACTAAAAAATTAGGAATCTTGTGTAACTGGATGATAATGATTGAATTACAGTAGAAAATTATAGCTATTAAACTTTATGAAGAATTTTTCATATTAAAAAAGGCAGGGAACAGGAGTGATCTCAATTCTGTTTTCACAAACTGGGGAAAAAGGGGAAGAAACAAAAATAGTAACAGAAGTTTTTCTTTAAAATTGGTAATACCTTACATGTTTTAAAAATATAATGTGAAAGGGCAGACAATGAATTTTTCACGTTTATTAAATTAATTTATTAAATATGCTTTCAGTGTTTCTGTATGCAAAGTCAAGATGATATGAGTATGTGTTTTTATCCTTGCAGATACAAAAAGTAGTACACTAAACTGTTTTAGGTTGCTTTCTTTGATTTAATGATATATTTTATAGATCTTTCCATATCAGTACATAGGCATTTTCTCATTGTGTTTTTATATTTCACAGTATTTAGTCATCTCCTACTGATGGATAGTTGAGTTTTAACTTGATTTTTTGCTATTATAAATGGTGGTACACAACAAATAATTTTATACATGCATTATTTTGTATGAATTCGGGTTTTTGGTTTTTGTTTTTTTAATAGGATAAACTCCATTTTGGCGGAGTCCCCTTTCTAGGGATTGTACTCTTTTTTCACTCCTATCAGCAATGAGTGCTTGTTTCCCCACAGCCTAAACAATGTGTGATTATCTTAGATTCTTTTTGCTGATAGATATATTTCCTAAAAATATATATATACACCTCAGTGTAATTTTAATTTGCATTTCACTTCTATTAAATGTGGTTAACATCTTTTCATGTCTTAAGGACCGTTTATTTATATTTCTTTTCCTGTGATTTTGTTTGTTTGTTTGTTTTGGCGGTACGCAGGCCTCTCACTGTTGTGGCCTCTCCCGTTGCAGAGCACAGGCTCCGGACGCGCAGGCCTAGCGTCCATGGCTCACGGGCCTAGCTGCTCCGTGGCATGTGGGATCTTCCTGGACCGGGGCACGAACCCGCGTCCCCTGCATTGGCAGGCGGACTCTCAACCACTGAGCCACCAGGGAAGCCCATCTGTGAATATTTTTGATGTGAGGAATGTATTTTATCTTTTTCCAAATGGCTGTTTAGCCATTTGAAAAGTTATTGGTCCTCTAATTGTTTCCTTTAGAATGGCCATAGGAGTAATATTTTTTGTATTTTTGCAAGTTCAAAACTATTTGTCTCTAGCTTTTGAGTTTGAAAGAGTTTAGCCTAGTGTAAAATCCTCATTCTCCTGAGTACCTGTGTTTGATGATGCTCATCTGCTAAGTTCTATAACTTATCCAGAATGTCAAATTCTGTGATCCTTTCCTTGGTATACACAGTGCTTTTTTTTAAAAATATATCGATTTAAGTCTTACTTCTTAAAAGTTTTCTGGTATTTTACTTTTAAGTATTTTCTGTTGTCTAGTGTTCTTTTTTAGAGGTCTTCAGTTATACATATGTTGCATGTACTTTTTCTTCTCTAGTTATTTTGTCTAACCATTTTATCTGGGGTTTTTTTTCTGTTTTGTTTGTTTTTCTCATTTCTCATCTGTCTGTTGATGTTTTCTGTGTTGTCTGTTTGTTTCTATGCATCATCTCATTTTGTCTCATGTCTTTGTTTTTTTTTTTCTTTTTGTCTACACTCCCTTGCCCCACCTTGGGTTCTGCAAGTTCATGCTTCTCCTCCTCTTGTCTGTTTGTAACCCGTTGTTGTTTACCTGTCGGTTAGCTTTGAATTCTTTGATTTATCTTTTCCTTCAGTTCTTTCATTTTTGCTTTGAGGTATTCCTTCCCGGTAGCACTTGTGTCTTGTTTTGTTTTCTTTTGTTTTAATTTATCTTGTTCTATTACAGTTTTAATCTGCTTTGTGACAACATTGTTGTAATAAGTTTTCTTTGTCTGTAGAGAGAGTTTTGCTGCTCTTTCCCAGTGCTTTTTCCCCCCCATAAATATCTTTGTATGTGTGCTTTGTTTGTGCTTTTTTTGTTATTCGTTATTTAATTGGTTGGATTTTCTGGGACTGGACATTTGAAGGAGGATGGGACGGATCACTGAGAGCCTTGGCCAGGGTTCGCCCTTCATCCTTTGTCAGGATCTTTCTCTCCCTCACTACAGCAATGAGCTGTTGCCTCCACAGTAGCACTCTAAGAAGCCATGTCTTCCTGGCCTCTTTGACCTTGTCTTGTTCAGGCTGGGGCTGGGGGGATCCTAATGCCCAGCCTGTGTTCTTCTGTTCCTGCACTGGCATCTGTCACTAAGGGGAACATTTCTTGCCTTCTGGTGTGATTCCTTCCTTGCTAGAAGATCTGTATTTGCTGGTATTCTCTTACGATCTGCCACTCTGGGCCCCACTTGGGCACTGTCTTCACTCACTTTCTCTGCCTTCTCTAGGGCTTGCACTTTGTTTCTGCCCAGCCCTGCTAGCAGCTCTGCCCAGTGAGGGCAGCACGCTCGCATTCTGGCAGTGTATTTGTCTGGAGATTTATGAAACCTGCTACTGCTGGGCTCTCTAAGCACTCCCTGTGCTCCCAGTTCTTCCTATTAAATATATTTGAGATTTTACTTTATGTTTCATTGAATGGCATTTATTTACTTAACATTTTTTTCATAAAATAGGCAATATCAAGAGGCAAGAGAAACCTATCTTGATCTGGATAACAAAGTAAGGACTTTAAAAAGGTTTATTAAATTACTGGAAGAAATAATGACCCATAGATATAAAACATATCAACAATTTAGAAGGTAAGTGCATTAAAAAATATTACCACATATTGTACATTTTTGTTTTTTCTTTGTTTTCACATTCTCCCTTATAAATAATAAAATAAAATTAAAAGAACTTGCATGATTTATTCAGAAAAGAAATGGTGGTAGTGCTTGGGATCCTGGATTTGAAGGGACTTTTATAGTGAGCTTTTTAAACTTAAACTGCATTAGATATGCTTTACTGGGTAACTCATAGATGGCTGTTCAGTCTGTGCTTAAATGGGTCATTTGGAAGCTCATTGGTTCTGTAAACAGACTGTTTCACTCTTGGACATTGCATGTTCTTAAGGCATACGAGTTTTGATGGGACATGTTAAGGCAGTTTCTCAGTTGATTACCATGATCTACTAGAATGGTGTAGCTCCATGGATGCAGAATCTATGTTTTGTTTGCTGTTGTATCCCCAGTACCTACTACTGTGCCTGAAATATAGTAGAAACTTGATATATATTGGTTGAATGAATGAATACAGGATCAGCAAAACTGGATGTCATTAATATACCCAGAAATGTGCAGACTGACAGAGATAAGTTAACCTCAGCTAAAATCACAAGCAACAGAAATAAAGGACAGTTTATAGGGTAGGGTTGCCCTCTGATATACTTGGATCCAAGGCAGCCCTAGTCTTTCCACCTAACCTCTATTTTCCCCATGACATTCCCTCAGTAACATGCGTTTTAACTGTACTTATACCAAAAACTATAATCTTAGGACTATAGAAATTTTTTTAAAATTTAGCTCTAGTACGTATGGGGAAATTCAAATAAAGCTGTAATGAGAAACAGGCTTTGCATGTTTGACCATATTCCTTAACTAAACTATAGCTTAGTTCTTGAAATGTGTATTTCAGTTTTATATGCATGTTATTAGGACTTGACTTAAAGAGTTTTTAATTTTATCCTCTTGAAGCTGCCCTGCAGTTTTGTTAGGTGGGACCAGAGTAGGCTTTGGTGAAGGACTGATTTTTTTCCAACCTGTGAAGCTGCGTTCTTCTGGGTCCTCTATTGATATGTTGTGAGGTTATTCCACTCGTGCCTTTGGGAATATGAACTATTCCTGGCTCTGGGTGACCTCGGGGGTTGTTTCTGCTTCTGTTGGGTGTTTCTCTCACCAGCCTCGGGCAGTATCCTCACACTGACACTGATGAGGAGGCTACTCAGCCTGAGGCTCTCCCACCCGCCTCTGTGGTCCTCTAGAACTCTCTCTGTGCTGCCCTCTTTCCCACACTCTGCTTCGTGAACCGGAGGTACCTTGGCCACCGCAGACTCCTAAACAGGAAGACTTCTGGACTCTGCTTGGGTTTCCACTCCCCTTTTCTCTCAACATAAAAGTAATTTGGGGCATTCACAGGGCTCAATTTGTTTGTTTCCCATCTTTCAGAGATTGTTTTGACTGGAACTGTCTGCGATGTCTGATGTCCAGAGTCCAAAAACTCTTGTTTCATAGATTTTGTCCAGTTTCCTAGTTGTTTCACGCAGAAGAATAAATCTAATGCCTATTACTGTGTCTTTTCCAGAAGCAGTAGGGTTCGTTTTCATATTGTTATTCAGAAAATTTTAGAATATTTTCTGTAAAGGTATTGGTCTTACTTATTTTATTATCTTGATATGTTTCTTCACCACTGACATGTTTTATATTGTTTAT